>NC_091798.1:13490000-15990000 GCF_041296235.1 Equus asinus | reverse complement strand
TTCACCATTTAAATTGCTTCCTTCCCTTATTCTTTCCTCTGGTATGTTTTCATATACTGAATAGTCTTAAGTTTCTAAAACACTGCCCTATTTTTGCCTTTTCACTCAAATTCAAAATGATTTCTTGAGTGCTCCTGAGGCAACTGTGTTAGGTTATGGGACACATCAGCGAAAAAGGCAAACATAATCCCTAACCTCACAAAGCTTGACAGTCCTAAAAAGGAATGATATAATAGAAATATAACTAGGTACAGTCTGATAAACACCACAAAAGGGAAAATATTGGATGGTTTTGTATAGGCACCTAACCCAGAATTGTGCATCACATGTGTCAGAAATTGAGACATCCTTTCATACCTTTGAAGGATGAGGAGGAGTTGGGTGATCAAAGAGGCAAGAAAGGGTGTTCAGGCAAAAGAAATAGCATATGCAAATGTCCAGAGGTGACAAAGCTTGGTTGTTCCAAGGATCTAAAAGAAGTTCAGGTTAGCTGAATGTAGAATGGGGACAGATGAGCAAGATGGTAGGGAGAAAGTGGGTCATGAAGGCATTTCAGAGAAATAATGCTTGCTTCGGTTTATGGAATATATTACAGGGAGAGAAGATGGTCAGTGAGGTGTGGTAGGAGGTTGTGTTTCATCTAAACAAGGGAGCCTAGAAGCCTGAACTGGGATAGTGAAGATGGTTTGAAACTGTTGTTGAGAAACAAAGATTTTTGACTTTTTGGGACACTATAAAAGTGGAGGCAGATATATGTTTCTGGGACTCTTGGGCATTGACTGCTTTCTTCTCCTGCAAAGAGAATATTGCCTTTCTGATGCTGAATTTACTTAAAGAGCCAGGAAAGGTCAATCCTTGTAAATAACCCTTTAAACAGAAGTGCATAGATTATTAGTTCAAGTTCTCCTTGAATGGTGACATAAGCTTGAGTATAAAAATGTAGTAGTGTTATAAGAACTTGGACTTTTTTTCGCAACCTTGTTGGTTTCCTGCCTATGCAAAGATAGCACCAGCAACAGAGCACCTCATATGGATCCAGGGCAAGGAAAATAAAGGAAAAAGACTATATTTCATCCACTGCTCCTCTGTATGACCACAATACATTGTTCATTTTCTATCGTTGGCTAACCAAATTAGGTATTCATACCAGATGTGAGGTGTGTATTTTATTCCTGCCAATTGGTAACTTGACTAGCAAAGGCGAGGATGTTTAGAATATGGAATCAATACTTTCTGGCAACTGAAGGGCCAAGCAAGGTGAAGGGGAGAAGAGTCAAGGACATTGCTGAAGTTTCTGCTTGTGGCAACTGACTAGATGTTAATGCTAATCACCAGAGTTTGAAACAGAGGATGAGCTGGTTTGTGGGTTAAAATAGTATGTGCAACCATGGACTTTTTGAGTTTGAGGTGCCCTTAGGCCATGCATGTGTAGATGTCTGATAGGTAGTTGAAGCTACAGTTCTGAAATTCTGCTGAGAGGCTTGAGCTGGATAGAGACTTAGAAGTTGACAGCTAATAATTTCATGGGACTTGGTGTGATCATCCAGGAAAAATGTACACGGAAAAGAAAAAAGAAGCTCACATGAGAATGCAGGTAATCAATGCACAGGAAGACGAAGAAGATCCTGCAGAGAATGGACAAAACCTTACTTTCCTTCAGTCAGTTCAAACTTGACTTAGTGTTCTAGGCATAAATAGATAAAACAGTGTTAGTTTTATTTCCCACTCCACTACGCAGAATTGGTTTTCTTTTTATCCCCCTAAATCAGAGGTCACAAAGTTAATGCACACAGGCCATATTTGGCCCCTAGATATGTTTTTTAGCCCTACAGATTGCTTTAGAAATTTTGAATGGAGTTCCTGTAGCCAGTCCATTCACATTCCAGTTTGCCACAGGCCCCCTCTCTGCCTTTTGTCTTATACTAGTTCTCCTCTTCAACCATTTATTTTATAGGCCAGGCCCCTGAAGGCTATGCAATTGTGAAAATAGCACGGACCTTCCTATGTCCATTCCTTCCTTATAGAATCCCTATCTGCCTATTCCAAATCCATTCATCCTACAAGGCTTAACCTAGGCACCGCCTCTTTGGGGAAACCTCTGCCCTCTGAATTCCGGCAGCCCTTCGTGAGTGTTATTGTTATCATCATCCTCTTTATGAGTGACTCAGCATACCCAGTACGTGGATTCTACGACTCCTGGGACCAGGATGATCAACAGAGTGCTTCTGCAGTTTTGTGCTCTGACCCATGGATGCAACTACAGGAGAATTTCTTCTTATTAGTGGTTTGTTTCCTGTTCTAATGAGAAGAATTTAAAGCACGGCTCAGGAAAGGACTCCACTTGGAACATGTGGGTTGTGTGTCTGTCCAGTGTGACGATATCCAATCCCACGTTGTGAAATGCCAACTTTCAAGGGTTTTCTGTAACACACTCTGGCACTCATATATTGAATTGCATTACTGTAGCTTCTTATGAGTATTGGTGATCCAAGAACACTATCGACTTTTCTATGCTCGTGCCACGTATTGCAATCGTGCCTCTGTATGGACCTACTATGTCATATGTGTAGGAGGCCTTCATTGCAATTTGATCAGTGACAGGATACAATTCTGACTGGAAGTTTTAGAAAAACTGCATTGTGGGAGATAGAGTAATTGCCAACGTCTGCCTCATCTTACAAGATGGGTCCAGGAGAGGTGCTGCCCCGCCCACAAATGCGTCATCACACTGATTTTATCAAAGGAGACATTCTATTTTCAGTATCGTGTTTTAGTTTATAATTCAATTTTCAGCTCTGGCAATTCCAGAAGGATCCCTAGGGACGTATGAAGAGGAGAGGGCTGGTATGTACCTGAAATGAATTCATGTTCATTTCTTGAGCACCTTAATTGGCATGCATATATCACAAGCCCTCTCTGTCTGCTGCAGCCATCGCACCAGCAAGTTACTCAGTATTCCTCCTGCACGGACTGCGTCCCTTTCTATTGAACCTCAAGTAAGATCTACTTTAGTAATAAATCTCTGCTGGGAGTGCTCAGAACAAGTACTGAGCATGCGCAAAGATATTAAAAGTAAGTGCAACATAGACTTATTTAATAATGTCCAACAGCCTTTTACAATATTCGGAATACTTTGCCAAAGTTACTTTGAGCATTATGTTTAATGCATTTTCTCCAAGATAAAAAGATCTTTTTGGGAATGAAAAAGAAAAAAAACCCAGAAAAATCAGGTGGGCTCCTTTGTATTCTCAGCTGAACCTGTTATTCTCCTTCCTTTTCCAAGTCTTTTTCTTTGGCCAGAGCCGCAAAATGTGAAGCTTCTCTTTGTTCACCCCGATTTATGAATAGTAGGCATTGGGCAGTTGCTGTCCCAGTGGGATGCATTTTATTTTAAAAATAGTTTGAAGCACTTCCTTTTCAATTCCCCCACGTCCACTGCCACCTTGACCGTCTAATGTGTGCTTCTCAATCTGTCCTTGTGCAGTTAAGGTCCGCTCCACGTAGGGGGAATTAAATCACTGAATTTATTTGTAGCTCTTTGAACCAAAATGTTGAATTTATTTAGAGAGTAATTCCAGTGAGTTAAATTTGTTTCTATGAATCTATTTGCTGCAGCTGGAACACTGATAGAAGGGAGAAATATTACTTTAATGTCCTCAAAAAAAATAATCCAGTCAACTGCAGGATAAATATCCATAGCCCTAACAGATCCCTCTGAAAATGACTGCAAATTCAGGTGACACCATCAAATTTAAAAAGACCCCTGTTTACCAGGCAGCCTTGGGTTCAAATTCTCCTTAGTTCACAGTGACAATTCAGTTAATGCTCATTCTCTGACCCCTATTTGTATGTGTTGCAAAAGCCTTGCCTGGAAATGACCCACTTAACACTTTCTGCTTCACAAACCCAGAGACTGACCAGGGAAGCTACAGCAAAGTGCTGAGTTGTCCTAGCTAAGCAGTGAGGGGACAGCGAGTGTGACCACAGCCACGTGCCATTTCTGTCTCTGGACCAGTGGCAACTCATTAGACTCTTCTGGGAAGTTTTAAGAAGTCCCTATGCTCAAGCCCTGCCCAGGATAATTAAATCAGAATCTCTAGGAGGACAAACCCAGGCATCAGTATTTTTAAAACTGTATTTTGGTATAAATGAAACATCTCAAAGGATTGAGTGTAACAGGACACGTTCTACAGAAAATAACCATTTCTTTAGTAACTGATAGCATTTCAAGCTTACGGGGCCTTACACTGAGCATGGTGACTTGGAATCTCACTTTTCACTTAGAAACCCATCATTCTAGTTTTAATAGAGTTTTGTAATTCTTAGAGAGTTTTGGTTAATAAATGCCATGCAGCTGGGGGCTCATTATAGAGTGTTTCCAAACCAGTGGGGGGCAACCATTCGTCCTTGCTTGTCAGGGTCCACCTCTTTGTTCTGAGTCTGAAGGAACAAGTGGACTGATTCTTCTAGCGCTCCTGCTCCTCATCTTGCGTTCCGTTAAACGTTAAAAGTAAGGATTTAATTTGAGCGCCTGGTTTGGAATACAGCATGTAATCAATTAATTAGGGCGATTTATCCAACCTCTTCAACGTCAAGGAGTAATGATGAACTGAAAGCTATCATCAGAAGAAACACAGTCAAGTTACGGTTGTGTTGAAAGGAGAAGTCAGTGAGGAAAGAGAGTAGGTCCCTATCTGCTTTTCTTTGTGAATAGTTATCAAGCCTGGGAATACGTCAAGGAAGAGTAAGAAGCCCACATTCACAGGGGAAAGCAGGTAAGATCAGGGAATGCAGAGGGCTGGGTTTTCAACTGCACGTCGTAGTGGAGATGCCCTGATTTGGATTCTGTATGTCCAGGCGGTGCCTCTCAGCTCTGGCAATTTGGTGCCATTGAAGACTCCAGGTCTAGCATTGCCAGATCTTCCAAATTTTCAAGAAAGTTGAGAAATCTGGATTTTTTTTCATAAAATCCTCAGATTTTAAATATTGCTGTAATGGCCGCTGTAGAGCAGTTTGAGTAGGCTCCACATAACATGCTGGCCTCATTTCCTGCCCTGGAATTTTCTGATGATAAGGTCCTGAGTGCCCTTGAGCATGAGGGAAATCAAGCGTAAGCAATCCCAGAGTTAGCAGCTGTGGGGTTGCCCTGATCAACAGGTTCAGAAGCCAATGGATGGGAAGCTGATGATAAATGCTCCTCCCCTTCATCCTGCAAAGCACAGCCTAAGGCTCCTAGGAAGTTTCCAGCACCATCATCACTAGGCACCCACAGCGGTGGCCACCTCTCTACCTCATCCTTGTATTGCCTCTCCCACCTGTCCTGTTTTCAACCTTTCACTCCTGCTCCTTGGAATCACTTCTCAAATAAAGTGCTTGTTCACGAGAATTCTTCTCGCCTCTGCTTTGAGGGCAAAGTGGGTTAAGACCTTTGGCAGTTAAAACATTTTAAGAAGCACTGAGTTGGCCAAAAGAAGACTATAGGGCAAATGTAGCTTCCAAGCTGCCAGTGGAGGACTTCTTGGTCGGGATATAGCTCATTTGAAAAGAAGGCACTGAGCTTGCATTACATATATGACTTGGTACTTACTAAATTTTAGAAGGTTTGTGATTTGGTTTTGATTTTGTTTTACATAAAAAGCATTTTTTTTCTGTTTATTGGGTTGGTTGTTTTTTTTAAAAAAGTTTAATAAACTTTTAATTTTAGGTTAGCTTTAGATTTATAAACAAGTTGTAAAAATATAAAGTTCCCTGGTTGGTTGTTTTTGTTGTTGCTTTTAGTGCATGTGAGATTTCTAACTACATGCCTAGCAAACGTGCTGCTGCCTCCTCTTAGAACCCATCCGTCAGATCTCAGAACATGCAGAGGGGGAAGCTGCAAACATATCCTGTGAGCTCCTTGAGGACCAAGACAGCGCCTCATTCATCTTTCCATCCTCCTTAGTACTGGCGGTGGTGTCATGCACAGGGACATTTGTTGAACAGCAGACTCGTATCATACATTAGAATCTGGAAGGATCACATCCAGTCCCAAAGCTCTCCCCCCGCCACCCCTCCCACCCCAGCTATCCGCCTCCCTGCAGGGCAACCTTTTGCCCTGTGTTATTTCAGTTCTGCTGCTGTAGATTGGGAAGAAACGCTGGAAGGCAGGTTTTTTACTCAGGGCTGGCTTTGCCAGACCCCCCACTCTCTCATGCATGATCTAGTGATCTTTGTTGCCAAACAAAGCCAGAGCTGCCTCTTGGCCGCCCCCGTACCGTGAAAGCTTTCTAGGACATTCCTGTGCACGGCATGTCGCAATGTATTTTTAGCCAAACCCTGAGTGAAAGCCAACATGCATTTTGTTTCCGTTATAGATGCTCTAAGCACATATTCCTTGTTTGCTGAGGGGGCTAACAAACACAGTAATAATAACACACGCTGTAATTTCAGCCTCCAATCACAGAACACCTTTACGAGATCTTTTAATTAACCCTTTTCGGGAAACACAAACAGCTTGATCGCAAAGCCGTAAAAGACAGAGTTAATATTGGTGTGAACAACTTACTTTTGTTCAACCTCGGTTAACATCTCGGGAAAATGATTAGTCATACAATATTAAATTATGTAGTAGCTTAATTCTGTAAGCTACTTGCTTTCAGTCTTTCAACAGAATTAGAAGGATTCAGCATTCCATGGCAGGGATTCAGCACATTTTATAAAGCGACTGGGTCAGGGATGAAAGAAACAGAAGGCATCTTCTTTCATAGAGTTTTGTTTCATTTTTGCTTTTTTTAAATGATAACAATACTTTTTATTGAGTACTTATGAAGTTCCAGGTATTTTTCAATGCACCTTACATGTATCAATTCAATATCACCCCCATTTTAAAGATGGAACAACTGAGGCACAGAGATCATAATCAGAACTAAGGGGACGGTGGGAATTCATTGGACGATTTTCAGCAGGAGGGCAATATAACGTCATTCATATTATAAAGAAGGCCCTGGCTTCTCTGTGGGAACAGATCCTAACATAGAGTGTGAGCAGGGAGAAAAGGCAAAAGCAGTACGGGGCAACAGCATCCTAAGTCCTAGAGGGGGTTCAGGTGCGTTTGATAGAAGTTTGGCGTCTCTGAGTTTATTCATACACTGAAGGCAGAAAGCTTGCTCCTGTCCTGGCTTTGGTAAGTTTCAGATATGAGCAATGGATGTTTTGCAGAGCACAGCGAAAGTACATTTCAGTCAGATCATGGCCCTTATCAATAGTCTTGCTTTCCAGATCAGAGCAGTGGGTCCAACCCTTTGGTGCTTTATCTCACACCAGGTGTCCTCCACTAGCTTCACTCCCTTGCCTTCCATGCACAGTGGGTACCAACTTCTCCCTCCTCGGTCATCCTTAGTGGACAATGATTCTTTAGCTTTTCAAAGGTGATTTAATTCAGGTGTATCACAGCCCCTTTTTCTTAAGAGGAAAGAATCTTTTTTTTTTTTTTTTAAAGACCAGAAAATCCTCTGTCATACACAAACATACCCATCTCTGGTTGTGTAGAATACCACAGCTTCTTGCTCACAGGTAGCTTTCATGGATAGATGCCGGGATGCCAGCTAAGCCAAGTTTTGAGGAAACAAAGCAAAACAAAGACGTGGATAAGAGCTCATCTTGAAAATCATCGAGTATATGACTTATTTAGCCTCCGGGCCAATGATTCTGAGACCCCTGTCTTTTTGGAGCTCTCTGTGACCATCATCCATTTTCTCAATTCTACAACACCATAGTACTCTCCTTCTCTTATCTAACACAAAGACAAAGGAGTTGTAGTAATAATGTTAATAGCTTAAATTTACTCAACACTTACTTTGTGCCTCATTATGCCTATGAAGTTTGTACATGAAAATTATCACTATACTCAAAGACAACCAAAATTTAGAGAGTTTGGTTACCCTACCAAGGGCAGGCAACTTGTATGTAAGAGATGGAAAGAAAAGCAAACCTAAGTGATCTGGCATCCATGGCTCCTGTTCGTCAGTGCTAGAATGTTTGTTGATTGACTATGTAACAGCCATACTTCCCTCAACACTTGCTGGAGGGAAGAAATCAAATCCAAATGTTGAGATATTCTGGAGAGGCAGGCAGCTGGAAAGCAGAGTATTATTACAACTATTAAGACAATGCAGAGGGTTATTTTGGTGCTCAGATCTGTGCAGCCAGATGGAAATCATAGTTCAAGCTTCGTGTTGTCAGACAGCAGAGGCTGTGGGCAAAGGGGAAGGCACGGGTGAGTGATTTTTGACTGTTTATCTCTAATGTGTGTGGCCAGTGTCACTCCCATCTCTGATGGCTGTGATTTATTCTATTATACTGTCAGGATTAAAACACCTTAGCAGGAGAAAAATAAAGGGAGGGATACAAATGCTGTGTCATTGATGTGACAGATGCTATTTCTCTGGAAACCATAGATGATGAGGGTATGGAAACTCAAAAATGCCACGGCCATAGAGTGTCAGAACCAGACAGGCTCTCAGGGACCGTCCATTTCAAACCACTCATTTGACAGATAAGGAAACTGAGACTCAGAGAGCTTCTTTGATAGCCAAGGTCATACAAGCTTCTAAGTTTAGAGCTGAAGCCTAGTTCAGTATTCATCCAGCTATATCACCTGCTGGTCAAGTTCCTTGTTCGTTCCCCTAAATTCACAGGAGTGCGTTTTATATTACGTAAAGAATCTATCTATATTTTAACAAGGTAAAGAAAAGTAGGAAGCACAAGCTGGAAATTATTCCCTTTATTGTCCAGTATCCATGCAGGTATGCTTTTAACCCCAGAACTGTAGTCCTTCTTAGCTCTCTTCACAGTTGGCATACTTTTTGGCCAGCTCGTTTCCTTTGTCTGAACCAAAGGAGACCCTTCTCACCTCCTCACCCATGTTAAGTGATGGGCGGGGCCATTCTCTGCCTGCTGGAGCCGCCAGCTCCTTACGGTGTCCTCCCGCATCCTTATCAACTTCCTCATCCCCCGTCTCTCTCTTGCTGTTTCCCGTGTGAATAGAGAGGATGGATCAGAGCAAGTCAGAGTTCCAGGCTGCCAGGAAACCCAAGCTCCCGGCCCTCCCCCTCCTGCCTCCTCCTTCACTTGTTCCCCTGCACAGATTTTTCTAGCAACTCAGATATTCTGAACTACTTGAAATCTGTAAAAGTACACGGAATTTGAAGCAGGAAGACACGGTTTCAAATCTAAGCCAGAGCACAGTGAGCCGTGTGATGTTGGGCGAGTCTTAGACAAGTCTGTCTGGGTCCAAGCGTAATCCTTTGTACAACTGGTGTCCTAGTACCTTCTCCAAAGTGGTATTTTGAGGGTGAAGTTCATTAATGACAAAATATTTTGTAAGCAGTGATAATAACCACAAAATTATTACTGTGGGTGAAATGCCTAGTGACAAATTACTTTGTAAACTCCACAACTCTATCTGAAAATCGCCATGCTCTCAAACATGTGCATGTGTTGACATAGACCTCCTGGGGACAATGTGTCCTCACCCAGGAGACTGAGCACTGGGAGCCCCGAAAGCTATTAGATCTGTCAGGTGTCAGAGTGCTGTGTTTTCTTCTAGCCACTCTGCCCACCAGAGCTGTTCTGTGTCCACTCAAAAACAGGGCCACTGTCTTTCCAACTCACATGCCACTTGGTGGTGAAGTAACATTTCTCGTGGCCCCAATCTTCGAAAGTCCCTCATGTCAATATATCATCAGGCTCTGTCTGTGGCATTCTTGCTCTAAGAGATAAGTCTGTCACGGAGTAGGCTTGAGTCTGAGACCATAGTCTTCACCAGTTCCCATTTCTCTAGGCACAGAGATGGATGCATACATGCCAAAGTACCACCCGAATGACAACCAAGGGAAACCATTGCGGAGGTGAGGGTTGGGGTAGGGAGGTGGGGGTGTTCCTGCTCGATCACAACTCAAACTCATCTAAGACCACCTAAGCACTTCATAAATTTATCTTTAGAGTTTTGTAGGGGCTTAAATCTTAATCTATATGGAGATGTTTTTAAATGAAAGATCACTTTTCCAAGAGACTGTTCCTATCTCCTCTATCTAATAAGTCTCCCATTCTGTGTCCCTACGCTGAGGCACATGAGCTTGCTATGGATGCAGCACCACAAAGAGAAATGGGAAGAGCAAAGACTGCTGCTCTCCCTCTCTCGGATCCCAGTAGGTTGGTGCCAGAATAGAAGCAGTCTTTTCCAAACTCAAACCAGGACGGATCCCTCAGAAAAACGAATGTCTGTAAACAGCTTGAAAACCTCATCCACTGTTTGCTTTATCCCAACCCCCTTCAAACCTTAGGGCTGTGGAAAAGACTCAGAACCTCAAATCCAGCCAGTGACTTTAAACCATAGGAGATCACTCTGTCAACAAACCCTTACCTACGGCTGGCTTTGTCCCTAGTTTTGTTTGGCAGCTGGGAATACAGACATGAAAAAGGTATAGTCCGTGCTCTCAGGAAACCCACAAGCTAGTGCGGGGGAGATCAAAAGAACCATATAATGCTAATACCATACCGAAACTACTGCGGCAGACGGAAGCACAGAGTATTATGGGAGCAGAAGAGAAGGCATCCTGGAGACCGTCGTGGGTGGGGATTTTGTGCTGCGAGTCAGAGATGAGTTTGCTGAAGGTTTCCTGAGATCCATTTAGGTCTGCGCTAGTGTGAACTAGATGACTAAAATAGACAGAGAAAATAGCATCCCGATATTTAAATATATGATTACCCTTTCTTTATAAGTACTTAGCTGGAAGTGTCTTAGAATGAATACTAAAGTGCCTATCTGTGAATGTACACCATATTGGAAACAGATTTACTGTCCCAAAGTGTAATGCTTACTCAGCCATCTGATGAGATTTGAGCCCTGAACAGTTTGAGAGGGATGCATAGAGCTGTTTTATTACAAGATGCTGTTATGAGTTATAGCAGCTTTCCTTATGCTATATGGCTGTCGCCAAACAAGTTACATGAATATAAGCAGTTTTATTTGCAATTTTTTGCTTACATTTTCTTAGCATGTTCGGATTATAGCTTCTCCCAGCCCGACTCATGCTCCTGTGGCAATCCCAGTATAATGCTTTATTCAGAGCCAAAAGGAGCCTTTAAAAATATTTGTAGAAAGTCCTCCTTAGAGGATGCGGTGTTTATGTTTATGGATGTTATCACCTGGCACAGGTTTGAAAAAAAAAGGAGAAAGAAGCCTTTTCACTCTTGAATATATGTGTTTATTTCAGAGAAAACTTAATAAACACATTAATTAGTCCCTTGTTTGATGCAGTTACAGTGACCCCTAAGTAGGAAGTTTTGTGTTTTAGGAAAAAATAAATAGCATGTTGAATTTCATTTGATCAGGACTGAACCGGAAACAACTAAAATAAGAAAGAATTAATTTCATACGAGGGATGTACACCAAGCTTGGTTGTTACATACAAATTATAGGCTGGAAAATTAGTATTGTTGATTCCCCTTGAATGTGTGAAAATGAATCAGAGAAATTGATGACATTAATAAAAACAATAATAACAGTAAATTAGTTTATACTAAATGTAAATAATTGTTAAGCTGGGATGTGGCTGAACCTTAGACTGCTAGGGACTTACTTTAAACCCCAGTTATTCTTATCTTATTAAGTATCCTTTTAATTGAATTAATTGTGTTATTAATAATTACAATAAATATTTAACATACAATACTTAGAGTCTTTCTTCATTTCGCTGTTTATTTTTGGAAAATACTGTGTTCATTAGAGCTCGGCTTTGCCCAGCGTTTGGGGGATCCTGCATGGTTGAACGTGACTGCATGACCAGGCTTCATTGACAGCTGGAGTAGGGCACAGGCTGCTGCCCGGGGTTTTGGATAATGTGGTGGATCAGTCTCTAAGAGTTTTTTAAATTTCTCACATTGCTTTTTTTTTCCTGGTTATAAAAGCAATTCATATTCATTGTAAAGCATTTAAAAATAACAAATACATAAAGAAGAAAATTATAACAACCTATTCTTTTACTTCCCAACACTAATTGCTCTTATCATTTTGGTATATTTGTTTTCTAGCCTTTTAGCTGTTTGTGTATATGTGTAATACGCTTTCAGATTTGGAATTATATGTACTGTGTAGTATGCTCTTTTTACTTACGATAGCATGAACGTTTTCCTTTTCTTAAAATATACTTCTCAAATAAGATTTCCTTAACAGCTGTGTGACATTGTCATGTGGATATGCCCACACTATCCTTTCCATTTAATTGCTTTTTTCCAATAGAATTTTAGTTTTTGTGCAATTTTTTATCATAATGATTCAGTGACCATCATTCTACCTGAATCTTTGTGCAGGTGACTAATTTCCTCAGAATAAATTTATGAGTATTTTAAATTATGCTAATATAGAAGGAATAAAAGAACAAGTAGGCTAGACTTTAATAGAGGTTTAAATGTTTAGGATACACATCTAAAATCAAAAATTTTTAAAACAAAATTAAAATTCAACTTACAAATCATATCATAACATTGTACTCAATAACGTATTATTTTGTTGTAATGACATTTTGCTAAATCAATTATAAATTGTATGAATATAAGGATCCTATGTCATTTTCTCTGGAGCTCAGTTAAGCGGAGGTCACGTGAGGTCAAATGACTACCCCTTAAACCTCAGGTTTTTTCAGTGGCATCCTAATTGCTAAATCCTATGAAATTTGGAATGGGAGCATGGATATAGTTTTAATTTTTTCACTTGACTATACACAGGTATAGTTATATACATATGTACATAAGAATGTACATATGAAATACGTATGTTACCTTAATCACACAGAACATATTACATATATTAAAATACATTAAATATATATTTCTATATTTATGTTCATGAACACACATAAAAATCATATATTAAACGTATGTTATATTATTTCAAGGGTTTGTGCATAGAGTCGAGTGATTTAATTGGGTTTGATTGTGATGTGTTTTAATCAGATGACTGTTGGAGCAAAGAATAATAAATACTGTAGGCCATATAGTAATCTCATCTGCTATTAGTCTCCATTTGCCCTAACCGTAAAGTATTGCTTAGAATTTATCTCCAAAGGAACTCTTGCATCGTGGTCCAAAACACACAAATGTCCAGAACGGAAAAGATAGAATCAAGAGACAAAGGCAGGGCTTGCTGGATTTTTCTGTCTCATTTTGAATGTGTGTCTGTGGGAAGCTTTCCACCAATACAACAAATCATCCCTAGGGAGGGCAGTGTCATGATATGAGAAAGGAACGAAAAAAATGAAATGATGTCTGAGTCCCATGGGAAAAATAGGTCTTATGTGAAAATTAATCTCAGTGTGTTACAACATTTGCTACATAAACCTGAACAAAAGAAAAAAAAGTCTTGCGAGAAGATGCTTTTTCCCTCTGAAGCTATCTTTCATAACCATCTCTTTAGTTTTGTGTGACACTGCCGAGGTGATGTGGTATAAAGTGCAATGTTTGGAAGGTTCAGCTGCTGAGTAGCCGGCACATGTGCTGCCAGACAGGACCCTGGCGAGAGGATGCTTGTCCTCATGAAGCCTCGCCCTTTCCCTGGGTTCTGACACTAATTTACTTGGTTACCTTGGCAAGTCAGTTACCCTATTAAGCTTCAATTTTCTCCCCTAAAATGAGGCCAAAGAAGGCATGAATGATTGTTAAGAACCCTCTCAGATCACTCTGTCTCTGCTTCTATGTGGACTCAGTCCCATCTCTTCAGCTCACTTTCTAGACCTTTGAATATATCTAGTAATATTTAATTTCACATTGTTAATACTACTGTATGTGAAATCTGATGAGCAAGGACCTCAACTATATTTAAATGTACAAATCCAGGTGAATGCCATTTGGAGTAAAAAACCTCCAGGGGCTGGCCCCGTGGTGTGGTGGTGAAGTCTGGCGCACTCCACTTGAGCAGCTCAGGTTCATGGGTTTGGATCTGGGGCACAGACCTACACCACTCGTCAAGCCATGCTGTGGCCGTGACCCACATACAAAATGGAGGCAGATTGGCACAGACGTTAGCTCAGAGTGAATCTTCCTCACCAAAAATCCAAAAGAACCTCCATATTCACCCAAAAAGGAATGTCCTTTCTCTTCCACCTACTTTCTGCCCTGTCATTTTTATACTTACCAAAATCCTCTACCAGATTATGTCATCTCTCATCTTTGATCCAAGCGGGTTATGTTTATAAATATTGAATGACTGACATAGCCTCTCAGTATTGCCTTACAGTGGCAAAGGTGTTTTCAAGAGATTGGACATTTTGGAAAAATTCATGTGGATATTAATTATATGTATGAGGACTCAAAAATCTCTATTTTTAGGTTTTTACTTCTTGTACTCCTGAGGAATTGAATGTTTGTTCTCCTATTATGCTTATCAGTAAATTCTTAATTTTGTTAAAGAAAAAAAAAATCCAGGGCAAGTGCTTACATTATCACCATCATCTGCTCAAAGCCTGAATTTCATTAAGTAGATTGTTAATAAAATGAGGAATGATATATCACAACTGCAATGCTGTGTCTCCCAAAGTTAATGAAGAGTTATAATTTTCTAGATGACAAATTAAAAGGCTGTTAAAATGGTTGGTAAGACTGTCAACGGATTTAGCAACATTCCAATTAAAATAGGGCATTAAAGAGAATTAAAATCTTGAATTTGGAGAAATGAGAAAATATGTTTAATATGTGATTTAATATAGTTAGGAGCCCTGGAATCTTTACATAAGACGAGATAGATATCATCTTAAAGATGACATGACACATTTAACAAAAAGTGGGACATCACGATCTAATACAATTTCACAGACTTAGTCAATAATTTCCTTGCCTCAAATATTAAAATTATAGTTTTCAATTGTAGAAATTATCTTAGAGCAATAATAATATTTTAATATATAAAATATAATAGTAATATCTACATATTGTATGTGTAATATTAACATATATTGATAATATATACATTTAAATATCACCCATTCCTAACAAATTAACAGTTTTCATTTTTCCGTTTTCATTTTATCTCTCATCCATTTGGACACATTTTTACATAGAATAGTTATGCTTTTGCATGCTTTTTTCAATTCCACTTCAGACTTACATATCTTTAATGATTTTCCTTTTAGTCACTGAATGCCACATATTGGATTGATGTACTGAATTTTACTTAACCATTCCCTGGATATTAAATAATTAGGTCACTTCCATTTTTTTGCTATAATAAATAAGATTTAATAAACAATTATATATATACATTTAGAGTAAGTGTCTAGAAATAGGATTAATGGGTGAAAGAGAATGAATGCTTTTGTGGCTCTTGAAACATCAAATTTCTCATCAAATTATTTTTATCATTTTATACTACCACCAGTAATTTAATTACAGTTGTAATTCAGCTATAAGATAGCATTAGATTGCATCATTTTATAATTTTTGCAAAATTGATAGGTAAGATGGTACCATATGGTTGCTAACTTATTTTTAACCAATCTGCCCCAAGAATTTCACAGATAATTAGATAAAATGACCGGTTTTCCCTATTAATTTGGCTTTCTACGTTTTATTCTTTGACAAGCGGTAATATGTAAGGTGGCCCACATATGATGTCATAATTTTCTATTAGCAGATTTTTGAGATATTCACAGAATTGGGATTAAGTTTACCTCAAAGGAAGGTACTCATGGAATGAACAGGCTTCTGATGGCAGGAATAATATGTAATAGAGAAAGAATTTGTTTAGAGAAGTTTTATAGAGTCAATAACAGGTATAGTGAGGATGTTTTTCAAGCGGTACTAAACTTAAAAACCGACCCTTCCTATCAGTATTTCAGTAGCTGTAAAATCCCTCCTATTCCCAAGCAAAGAGGAGAGAGAATCAGAAGAGGAGAGAGAGTTCTGACAAACAGCGTGGAGCTGAAGTGGATACGCTGTCCCTCAGTACATCTCTGCCTACTCCCTGTAAACTCTACTTCTACTCTTAACCTCACTTACCACTCACTCCTTATTCTCCTTTATCCTGCTTCGTGTTTCATAACCTGACATTCGCTAATTTATTTACTCATCTTTATACCACAAGAATGTAAGCTCCTTAAGGGCACAGTTTTTTTTCTTTTTTGTCTCTTTTGCTTACCACCACATCTTTGGGACCTGATGGAACAATGCCTGGTACATACATAATGGTGCTTCATAAATATTTATTGAATCAAGGAATGAATGAATGAATGAATGAATTGTGGAAAATCACAGTTGACGAAGTTGCTCAAACTCTAGTTGATATGTCAAACCTGGTACAAATAAATGACCATTCCAGCACAGAATTGCATACGAGGAAATGTAGTTTTGGGACCAAGACACCAAGCAGCAAATGATGAAGACTGAAGGCAACCAATGGAAAGGAAGATAAGATTGGCTCCCATAGCCACATCTGTTTAAGTGTTTCCTCATTTCTTCCTGAGGAGGGATTGGAAGTACATTCCAGATGCTCACTGTAGAATGTTTTCAGTTAGGTATAGATATATGCAAATATATCTATGAATACACATAGCTACAAGTATATATCCACATACATACCCATACCCACACACGTATGTTTCTGTGAGCGAATCATTTTAGTTAACTTTAATGAACGCTGTAAGGGGTATCCTGTTGAGTAGAATCAGTTAATTTCAACTAATATTTTCCTATCTTTTAAAAGTCTTTTAAGAAGTTCCAGAGATATTACAATGGAGAGAAACCTGGAACAAATGAATTTCAACTGATAATTGCAGTTCAAGTTTCGGTGCTCATGCTGTGTAGGCCATCCTGTAAAGAGTTATGCTTTATTATGGCTAATGATGCTTTTCTGAGAATGCTGCAAATAAGAGCATGGTCTGATGATGTTCCAGCCATTGTCTGCGCACCCCCCATTGCCAATGTCTTCTTATGTCTCAGTCTTCTCATCATCCACTGGCCACTTTTTAGCCTATTCTTTCATCACGTTGATGGCTTGTAGTATCATTAACCCTTGACTTTCATTTCATCTATAATTACCCTCACCTAATAGGCTTCCCAAACTTAAAATGGCCAGGATCATGAAAGGCAGAAACTGTTCTTCTCAGCGGTCAATGCAACTAGAAGGGATCTTTCCAGTAGACTCTGGATTCTTCTTATTCAGAGAATGTCCCTTGGTATTTTGCCTTTAAAATCAATTGGTTTTATTTTTGTATCTAATTCATATTCACTTTTAAAACTTTCTTTTCTCCATCCTAAGTCAAATCAGCACTAAACTGTCTCTGTGGTGGTCATATATCTCAGATCTTCTTTTATCCTCCCATGGAGTTGAGCACAAGAATGCTAGAAGGGACGAGTGAAAGATCAACTCATCAACCCGACAGTCAATCACAAAGTGAATTCAACTCTGGCCATCTACCTTTCTACCAGGAAATGGATCCTTGAGCATCTCTCTGTTATTCCTTTTGTGTGTTGTGTTCAACGGAAATTTTCCATATCTCCATTTCTGTGACTCTGCTGTCAAGGGCAATCTCTTAGGTACTGCCTGTCATTGTGATTATTGCCAATATCACTGAATTAAGGTAATCAGGCCACATTCACTGCATGCACTTGGAGCAGAAGCTGAAACCACAGGTAAAATTGAAATGCCCGGTAATGGCCATTTCAGTGTCGGTTTCCTGTGCTTTTCCTAAAGTGCATTTGCTTTTGCTTTTCCTCTTTGCCTGCTGAGATCATTGTGTGGGTGTGAGTGTCTGAGGGTTCAGGTTGATAAGTTGCAAAGGGAAAGGGGGAAAAAAGGCCACACAGCTTGAATAAATAAATACGTAATAATATATGGTGCTCTAGCATGCCCTACTGCCATGTCTCCAGCACTACACGAGGATGTCCTCATACATTAACTTCAGCATCAGAATTCTGAAGGCAGGGAAGCAAAGTAGCTGCTGTGGGAGCTCCCTAAAGTGGAGCCGGCCGTGACATTCTGAATTCTGAGATTGCAAGCCCACAGTTCAGTAGGTTGCAGCGCCACAGAATGCAGATGGCGTGTTCCTTTGGATTGTCAGTGTAGTTCTACAGTATATATAAATGGCTTTAGTTCGCTCCTGTTGGCTCTGTCGCTGCCTTTTAGCACCAATGTGTCAGTAAAGCCATGTTGCAGTGACAATCATGTGTCGGTAATGGGGCTCAGAGGAGAGTACCTTGGGAAAGTTTGAAATTAACCATTTCAGAATGGAGGAGGCTTTTAAATAGGTTACATGTTAAGAGAATGAAAAATGCTGCACTAGGTACATCAGCTTACTACAATAACTTGGATTCACTTGATGTATGTTACGGAATTGAAGAATAGATGAAATCGTTCATTCTTTTCCATTTTCTAAAAAGTAGAAACGCATGTTTTTTTCCTCATAGCATCAATAAAATGAGATAAGTGCCCATTAAAACCACCTCAGTGATTAAACCACCTTCTTTTCATCCGTAAATATCAGATAATAGAGTCAGAGTAAATACAAGGCTGTAATTAACTTTAAGGCCTGCGCTGATGCACTGTAAGAATAGGGCCTAACTACTTTTCCAATGGCAGCTGCGTCAAAAAGAAATCATGTTTAGAGGCTTCTCTTCTCAAGGAGCATCCACCTTCTTTCACCACACAGCCTCACTGGCCAGTTGGGAAAATTAGGTTCCTGACCATTGGCGATAGCCCATGTTTTTCTGGGTGTCCCCAATTTATCAACTACTTTGTGACTCAGATCCAACACCTGGAATCTGTACATGAGGGAGTGATTTAGAAAGTAAATTTTTTTTAAATTTTGTAGATTACATTTTTGAGACTGTCAGCCTAAGGATGTCTTCCATTAAGTTGAGAGAGAGAGGAGCAATGAGAGAATGGATAAAGTAATATTTTCTTGGTAAAATGATTAGGTATGTCTTGCGAAGGCAACTTGTCAGTTGAGGCTTTCTTGTATGGGAAGTTGGAATGTCAGTGTCCACACTGCAGCCACGTGTGTGGGATTCACACGATGCTCACTGTACAAACACACCACACCCGCACATGTTTAGACATTTAAAAATATCTATATATCAATCTATATACAGTTGGACAATTTAGAATGATGACTTTACTTCACTAAGGACCCATCAGTGAAAGGAACTGAGGACCAAGTATATTTTTGGGGGCACAGAGAGAATTTTATTTGTTTCACAGTTGTAGAATATGCTGTGGTTAAGGGTATCTATCATGAGGTCGGGTGTCCTAATTCTGCTTTTTAGCTTTGTAACCTTAGGCAAGTTAGTTAATAAATTTCTAGAAGTTTGAGTTTGTTTTCATGGAGATATTAATAATACTTTATTTTGGCTTATTGTGAGTGTTAAATGAGAAAATCCATGTAAAGGCACTTAGCATGTTGTCTGGCATTCAGAAGTCCTCAGACAGTGTTAACAATGATCATTAAGACGTTAATTACATCTGTTCGTACGACCTAGGAGAGCCATGGAGGGAAAAGCAAAAGCAGACTTAACTCATCCATCTGCATTTTTTAAAGGCCTTTCAGAATCTGACTATGAAAATGATTTACAGTCGCAGATGGTTAATGCTGGAAGGGAACATCAAGATTTAGTCTAGCCTTCCCCATTTTACAGTTGAAAACAGAAATTTTCACTGTAAACCCAGGAAGTGACTTTTCCAATGTCATGCATCTATTTGGAGGGAAAGACCCTGTCAGGGTTCTGGATTTGTGCTATCACACATGGCTCTCAGAAATATCCATCGAAAAATTAGCTGGACTTTTTAAGTGTTTGAAAACAGAATGACTTCAGTGTTAACCTCACTTTATATGCAAACCTACTGAAAACCTATTAAGTGGCTGGAACCAAGGGACCCGTTGATATACAGATGATATAACCAATTGTAATGAGGAAGGTCACTACCATGTTGAATACTATATGCAACCAATCCTTTACCATTCATTCTGCACATACTTATTAACCCCCTGGTGTATACCAGGCACTCGCTAGCAATAATGATAGTTAATATGTGTTGAATACTTACGACTCTTTAGGCTGTAGGGTAAGAATTTTGCTAGCGTAATTTAATTTGACTCAAACAGAAGCCCCACGAAATAAGTCCTACTATTATTCCCATTTTGTGATATGAAGAAAAATCAAAGTTAAACAAGATACAGATCCCCAGTGCATCTTAATGGGGCCTGCTGAACTACAGCCTCTAGAACAAGAACAGTGATTGTCTCCTGGCACATAGTTGATGCTCAGTAAAATACTTGTTGAATGGGCAGGCTTATAGTCTAATGGGAATGAAATGTGTAAGAAAAAATTAATGCAGTTAAACTGCTCTAAGCAATACAAAAGCCAGCATATTGAAATATAGTTAGGCCTCAAAAGAGAAAATGGGCTTCATTCAGGAAAGATCTGAATAGATAGATTTTTTTTTTTTTTTGAGGAAGATTAGCCCTGAACTAACATCCGCTGTCAATCCTCCTCTTTTTGCTGAGGAAGACTGGCCCTGAGCTAACATCTGTGCCCATGTTCCTCTACTTTATATGTGGGATAACTGCCACAGCATGGCTTGCCAAGCAGTGCCATGTCCACACCGGGGATCCGAACCAGCGAACCCTGGCAGCCGAAGCAGAACGTGCGAGCTTAACCGCTGCGCTACCGGGCGGGACCCTGAATGGATAGATTTTTAAATATACAGCTGAATCCTGTCTTAAAGCACATCTCAGATTCTTGCTTTCTTTTTGGTGGACAAAGAAGTAGATGATTCAGGGCCTGGCCACGTAGGAATAGCTTCTTTTTTAGAGTTATTCAAACCTTCATTTTCAAGTATCCCTTTTACTATTAGAGGGCCTTCTTCCTATAAAGAAAAAAACATATCTGGAGCACACTCACAGTGCTGACTCCCTGTTTTGCTCTTTTAACCCACTTCCTTAGGGTAAAGAGCACCTACTCTCTGAGAATTTAGGGTCCCTGAAATAAATTCTCCATTTTCAAATGAACTCTCTTGCAAGCAAGAAAGGACTAGAAAATTGCCAGGTAAATCAAAAAGATTTTTATTTTAAAAAGTTGATACTCGTTGCTGGAGATTATATTACAGTTCCGGCTGTGAAACAGATTCACAAAATGAAGAAATTTTAATCCAAGAATAAGATGCAAACTCATTTATTTGGCCAGTGTATCAAAACAGGCAAAGGAAAAAATGCATTTTGGGGGCATTCAGGCCAGGGTGGGAAAGAAAATGGGTGTCATTCTTTAAACTTCTCTTTCTCTGGCCTGCTTTTCCCTTTTTTCTCTCTGGAGGCCGACAGACAGGGATCCCCCAGAAGTTATGTTGAAGTTAATTTTATGTGGATAGGGGACATTTTTCCCCTTTCTGCAGACTTGAGCCTTGCAGGATTTATCACCAGCTCCTGGGATGAGATACTTCTTTGTCAGAAACTTGTCTGCTCTAACTTTCCTTGACTTTGTCTCCTCAGCTAACTGCTTGCTCTGTTTCCTAACAGACTAAGGACTTTTGCTAAGGTGGAAGGGAATGGAGGCAGCCACAGCTAGGATAGCTAAATTACTGTTACCCAGGCCTGCTATGTATTATGCTCTAGGTAACCTCCCCTGCTCAACTTTTTCTTAGTTTGCTTCGCCTTAATGTCTGCCTGGTCCTTGAATCTTTTCCCTCGATTTTTATGTCTTCTTGACTCTCTTTCGTTTGCTTGTTTATGATGCTTATTTAGTTAAGTGCTGAAATATATTTGTAAAAAACAAACAACAACAACAAAACCAAAGATCTGTAAAGGGTCCACTGTGTGCCATAGTTCAGCCTCAGTGGAACTGGGGTCCCGTACGGTCCCTTTTAGCCGCCTACATGGTGGAGAGAGAATCTCAGCGTTCCTCTCTCTGGGAAACATCAGGGAAACACTTGTGCTCTAGATTGAGAGGGGTCATGTTCAAATCCCACTGCCTTTCTCCCTGGCTGTGTCACTTCAGTTACGCAACTTCTCTGTACTTTTTCCTCATTTGCAAAATGAAGGTATTATTTCCCTCTTCTGTAGTGTTGTGAAGATCAACCACCACAGCTGATATCAAACGAGCTCAAGTGCTCAAGAACTCTTACTTCCCGTTCCCCTCCCTTTTTTTGCTCCCTTCATTCTTCCTTGAAGGCAGGAAATAAAACACTTTCGTTCAAAAGAAAAACAGGAGGGAATGAAGGATTAAATGGTTAAAGCTGGAATTTTCCTTTCACATACTTAACCAGTGGGTCATTCAAGGTACTTCACAATTTGTTGAGAGAACCATTAAACACCATTAGTAGGTCATGTGCCAGTGACTTCAAAACTATAGTCTTTAAAACTCAGCCAAATAGGGAAATCATCTTAATAGCTCCGATCACTTTGATTTGGGCCACAAGGCCATGGTGACAGATGCACTAAGCATCTCATAAATACCAGGGTATTTCCTTTCGCTGGCATAATGTGCAGAATGGAATGGTCATGTGCTATTATTATGTAATATGATATCATTTAAAAATGTAAAACTGTATTGGAGGCACTTTGACCTAGTGGCCCCATATCTTTAACCACTTTGTTGAACACCCTTCAGTTTGTTCTCGTCTCATCTAAATGACCTTCACATCGTAAGGTGTCTGGGATTTCGTCTTTTTCTCCTTCAAATCTTGAAAGGAGGATGTACATTAGTCCACTGTATAGAGCTGGACTGATCTTCCAAGACCATTTAGTCTTTTAAAGTCCTTTAACTATGAGATATATGATGCTAGCCTCATCTTCTGAATGTACAGATAAAAAAGCTGAGGTGTGAAGCACTGAATTTACTGGATATGGCTAAGTAGAATAAGCAGCTGGTTCAGAATTTGAACTCAGATCCTCCTAACCAAGATTAGGCTGAAAAATGAAGCTTTTATCTTTGCTTCATAAATAAGGATATGTGTGTGTATGTATGTGGTGCGTTTATGTGTATAAGTGTGTCTATGTGCGTACATGTATATTCTCCTCCCTAGAAAATGTGTTGAGATGCTGAGACCTCTATAAATGTCACACTTCTGAGGGTTATTTTTGTTTGTTTTATTTTTCCCTAAATGCAATCAGCTTCTTATTCATCGATAATAAAAATTGTGTGTTCATTTCTAAAAAATAAAACAATTCAGAAGAATATAAAGAAAGCTAAAATTGCCTGGAATTCCAGAAATAACATCTGCAAATATTTGATAAATGTTATGTTGGTATATTTTAAATTTCATGAAAGTATATACAAAATTCCTAGAGTAAGACCACTATTCAGCTGGTCTTACTACCAGGACTTACATTCTAACCAAGAATGTAGTTATGTAGGACAATGGTTCTCAGTGTGTGGTCTGGGACCAGCAACATCATCACCTGTGAACCTGAGAGAAATGCAATTCATTGGGCCCCACCCAAGACCGACTGAATCAGAAACTCTGGAAACGGGATCCAGTGACCTGGGGCTTAACAAGCCCACGTGACTATTGTGAGGCAAGATCAAGTTAGAGAACCTTTGGTATAATGATCTGAGAGATCTGAGTTTGAATTAATCTTAGCTGTGACTCTCATTAGTTTGTGACCTTGATCAAGTTAGTCACCCAACTGTGAGTCCTGGGTTCCCATGGTGAAGTGAAAATAGCATTTACCTTTAAGCATAGTTGTGGAGATTAGAGATAGATTATGTAAAGTATTAAATTCAGTGACTAGCCCATTGTAGGAGTTGAGTCAATGATAGCCATTATATGAGGCCATTATAGCTTTCATCAGAAGTTCAGCTATTCACCTCCTTTTTAGAGATACAGTAGTGTGCGCTCTAGAAGAGAAATACACTCTTTTTAATATTTAAAATTTCTAAATAGCATTGCAGCCAGAGAAATGTGATTGCTGTATATTTTAGAATTTGTACTTCTCAGAGACAACATATGAGTCTTTTTTGCCAACTGAGTCTCATTTTAAAGGAGGGTAGCTAATTTTTTCAAAATATCTTAATCTATGTCTTTTGAACTAATATTTCTACATGTGAGATTCTCCAAGGAAAACTCCAATTTGACCGTAAAACTCTGAACTGCAAATGTGAGAGTGTGTAGGATTCCATCCTTCTCTGTTTGCCACGTATAGAAAGACCTACATAGACCCAGGTGGTTAAATCCCTTTTCCTAGGAAGTTTAACAGTTATTTTAGCCACAGTGCATTTGGTAGAACCAAAGAAAAGACTATGGAAATAAACATGAAATAGAAAGAGAAATAAATATGAATCTAAATGTTTTTAGTTATATTTGGAATGAAAATAGTTGCATCACGTGTAGTTTTATTTGATATTAATCATATAGATATTCTATGACCAAGTAGATAGATCTTAAAGAAGATGGCTAAAATGAGTTACAGGGTAAACAGAACAGCATGGACTTAGTAAGGTGTCAAACAACTTCTCTCTACATCTGCAAAAGGGTCCAGATGGGCTGAATTTGGCCTAACCTGGCCTAAAGTGGCCAATTTCAATAACTGCTTTTCAGTCCTGTTTCAGGTGCAAGCCCAGTGCCGGCAGCCCCCACTGGCAGCTAGGCACAGTGATGTTTCGTAGGTGCACGGAGGGTTCCCTTCCATTTCTGCTCCGTGTGTTTTCAGCACCTTAGACTGAGAACAAATTGCTTATTAAAAACTTTCAACAATTTCAGAAAGATTTTTAAAAATAAACCAATAAAATGAAATAACGCAATGACAATATTTAAGTAGGAATATTATGGCAGATAAATTCTTGGAGGTTTACTGCTAATGGCCACTTGACATTTTTAAATAGAGCATTTCAGTAAATCACTGGAAATTAGCCGACAAGAATTTATATTCATCTATTTAAATGATACTTATAAATAAGTAAATATGGTTTAAATATAGTTTGAGTGATGCTGGAGTTTACAGTGGCAAATGTCCTAGTGCAGGTTTTTGTTCTAATTTCAGATCAATTCAACAGGCATCTATTGTAGATTTCCTATGAGCCAGGAAGAGTGCTAGTTCCTGGAAACCCACAGAGGAGAAAAGCCCAATTCTAGAAATCTAGTAAGTGATTGCCCATATTATAGTCCATCACCTTTTCCCAAGAAAACTTCCTTTCTTCCTTGTGTAACATCCCATACAAGGGGATTTACATGTCTCCCAGGTAAGAATTTAGAATTGTTCCACTTCTGTTCTTATTATATCTTTTTGGATTTTAGCTTATACCCAGTTCAAGACCTATACACTGGCCAACTGTTTATAATAAATGCTAGTGAATTATTTTAATTATGCATGCATTAATTCATTCATTCAACAAATATTTATTATGCACTTTCAACTATGTACCAGACATTGTTCTAGGCACAGAAAATAGTATCAGTGAACAAACCAAGATTTGTGCTGCATTATATTCTATAGTGAGGAGGTCAATCGTGAACTTGTAAATAAGTAAACAAGATAATTTCAGTAAGTGATAAGAATAAAAAGATAAATAGAGCTCATACAGAGCACTTTGGAAAGGAGTGAAGAAAGGGCTCTTTACACAAAGCTTTCTGCAAAGACCTCTCTGAAAAAGTGTCATTTGATTTGGAACCTGAAGGAGGAACAGAAGCCTGTGCTGTGGAGTTCAAAGTGAAGAGCATTCTGGGTAAAGGACCAGTCAGTGCACAGGCCTGAGCAGGGAGTGTGCTCAGTGTGGTTTAGGATTAGAGTCAGGCCAGTGTGGCTGGACCTTTGTGGATGGAGGGAAATTACCCTACAAGATAAGTTTTACAAGGAAAGTAGCACATCTTTTATAGGCTTCTGGAGGCTATAGGTTGGTATTTTTTGATGTTACAATGAGAAGACATTAGATTTGAGGCATGGAAAGTACATCTACTTTGCTGTTAAACTTCTGGAACCAACCAAGTATCTTCGTAATTGTATACATATCCTGTTAAAAGTCAAGTCTCCTAACATACATTCGGTTTAGATACTGGGGAAAACCCAGAGTTCTCCGCAGTCATCAATTCGATTAAAAAATATTTCTAGTTACAAAACTACTAAGTTAGGCCTTTTGCAAGAAACAATAATGATAGCGAAACAGTTTTTGTCTCAATTACACTACATGCTACTGAGAAAAGAACTATTTATAATTACCTATGATATAAAATTTTAACGAAATGGATTCTATAGTAGGAGCATAAAGGAAAACCCAGCAAATTCTGAAAAATGCTATTTGTTTATTCTACAAATACTTTTGATTACCTATCACATATTAGAAAGAATGCAATCCTGAGCAAAACACATATGGTTCTTGCTCTTGTGGAGTTTGAGGTCCAGTTGGGAAGGCAGGAATTAAATATGGAATATAAGCACAAACTGGAATAAATGCAACAGGAAGAAAAGAATGGCACTTAAGACAGTATCTGGCACATAGGCACTTAGTAAATATCAGTTGAATAAATGAATGGTGGAAAATAGAGTAACAGGGAGTGACATACTTTAAATAGCACAGTCAGAAAGTCTCCCTGAGGAGCTACCACTCAAACTTGATGAGAAGGAAGTGAAGGCATTATCCTTTCAAAAGACTGAGGGGAGGGGGTGGCTTCTAGGTAGAGGGACAGGTGTGTGAAGGTCCAGAGACGAGAAAGAGTTGTAGCATGTCAGAAAGCCAAAGAGATGATATTAGAGAGGGAGAGAGTGGCAAAACAGAGGAAGACATTGCAGTATGTAAGGAGTTAAGCTGTGATCTAAGTCAGTAGGTCAACCATTGCAGGACGTCATATGTTTAAACGAGCATCCTAATTTCTGAAAAACAAATTGACTAAGTGAGGACAAGAGCGGATGATGGAAACTTATTTAGGAGAATATTGTATTAAATTGTATAAAACATGGTGATGGTGTTTTAGGATAAGATAGTGAGAGTGCAGATAGAAAAAAGTGGAGGGGTTCAAAGATTTTACACACACAATCACTGGATATAATAGGATGATATGTTTTCCTTCTTCCAATTGTTCTAGGTAAGAACTGAGAGTTATCCTAGACATAGCATCAGGTGTGACCCTATTAAAAAAATCAGTCTTATTCCTCTTCTCAAAATCCTCCAGTGGTCTCCATATCATTCGAATAAAAAGCTGAAACCCGAGATATGACCTTCAAGCCCCTAAATGCGCTTCCCCCATGTTAAATCTCTGAATCATTTTTCTACCAGTGTCCTCCTCACTTAATCTGAGCTAGCCTCTCTGGCCTTCCAGCTGTATTCAAACAAAACAGCCCCATTCCACCTCATGGTACTTGTCTATGCTGTGCCTTCTAGATGGAATTTCCCTCGATATGCACTTGCAGCAGTCTTTCATTTTCTTTAGCTCTTCGTTCAAAGATCACTTTCACAGTGAGGTCTTTTCTCATCACCTATCTAAATGTTCAAACCCTCCTTCCCAATATATTTTATTCTCTCTTTCTGCTTTCTTTTTCTTCTTAATACTTATCAGTACCCAACAAAGTGTATATTTTGTTTGTTTAAAAACTTTTTGCTTCCCTCCCCACTAAAATATAAACTCATTGAGAACTGGGCCTTGTTTTTTTTCATTACCATAGCCCTGGTACCTATAATAATAATCAATACACATTGGTTGAATGAATAAGTAAATGACAATAGTTGCAGAAGGGACATAGTGACTTCTAGTATAAATGCTGTCATAATAGCTAAAATTCATTGACTATTTGTAGTGTCAAGCACTGAGTTTATTGACTTTTTGTGACAACAACCCTGTGAGTGTGAGAAGAGGCTGGGTAGGGGTGGATAGATTTGGTCCTAGACAGAAGACTCTTGAATAGTTTGCCAAGAAGTTTGGACATTAGATGGTTTTTAAAGATGGAAGTGGCACATTCTGCCCTATATTTTATGTTAATAATTTGAGAAATGGTGTGAAGGGCAAAGTATGAATGGGAAGACTTTGGAAATAAGAAAAATCCGTCAGGAAATTACTGAATTAATCCAGCTATGAGGTATATGTCAAATGCCCAAACTTCAGTTTTGAAAATGGAAATTGAAAGAAGACAAAGAGATATGAGGAAGGGAAATCATGGGTTCTTGCTTATAATAGTGGCCACTGTTGGTTTTCATGAGCTTTTATCTCAGTAAGACAATTTGTTCAAGTTTTCATATCTACAACTTCTCACAAAGAATGTGCATCAGTTGGTCATTTGAAATAATTGAAATCTACCCTGAATTTTATGGTACCATTTATTATACAAAAAAACATGTTATGTTCCTGGCTAAAATATTTGAAATTTTCCTGAAGTGTTTCGTAATGGCATAGTCATTGGATTTTTAGGATTTTTCAGTTCTTGCTTTGTTTCTGTCATTAACCAGACACACGACCTTGAGTGTGTCACTTAGCTCATCTAAGCATTGTTACCATATTGTATAAAAGAATGTCATGGAAAGAGAACACCAGAGAGTTGTCTTTGAAGTCCGGATTTGAACCCAAACTGTCTGATCCAGATCCCAAGCTTTTAACTACATAGGCATAAACTGCATGATCTCTGGGGTAGAAGTAGGATGCTTGCACCGTTCTGATTTAATATAGAGAAGAGCTTTCAAAATGCAGAGAGGATGAGCTGTGACAAGAGGTGATCTCCCTGTCATAAGAGAGATTCAAGCAGAGTCTAGGCATCCCTGGAGATCTAATGTTTCCACTCGTCATGTTGGTCAAGAAGATCCAAGACCTAAAAGGGGAGCTGAATTAGATGGTTTTGAATTCCTTCATGTGCCCGTCTAAATCTGAAAACCAGAAGTCAGCAGCAGTGCAATTTTCTACCATGCACCATGATTTCTATTTCCTCTTAAATCCTGTAGCATTTGGCGGCCACAGCAGCTTATTGGCATTTTTAACTTAACATTCATATGTTTATGTCTTATGTTTTCACCTACATTTTGAGGGCAGGGTTTATGATTCATTCTTCTTCAGGTCTTCTCCAACATGTAGACCTGAACTTTGCTCACAATAGGCATTTAAGTGATAATTTATGTTTATTATCTATTGAAGGATATTATGAAAAACTAACTTGTTCAATTCTACTTAAATGCCAGTTGAAATAAGAAATCATTTCAAAAACATATATCTAAAAACTGAAAGTCCGAGTAATTAGTGACTCTTTTAAGATTGAAAGATAGATGGTGCCTAAGGAAATAAGACCAAGTCCCTTTAACTGTCCTCAAGGCGTATGTGCCCACAGAAGTGACCACGTGGGGAGTCTAGTCATCCTTAGCCATACCTGAGGAAGATTTATTTTCAATGCAGGAAGTTCTGCCATCTTAAGATAATCAAAAACTACCTTTCTCTTTGTTGGGAAGAAAGGAGCATATATTTTATTGGGAGGAAAAGAGGAGGAAAAAGTCTTCCATTTGAAAGATATATTTTTAAAGAGTCTGTGAGAACAATGATGGCAATGAAACTGTATAAGGAAACCACCATTGAAATAAATGTGGTCAAAGTGAGACCCGGTAAACGTGAGCACCACTGAGTCAAGCTGCATATAATCATCTGAGAAGACAATGCCTAAGCAGAGAATATGGTTAATGATTTGTCAGCGCCCAAGTGGTGTGGAAAACAACTCAGAGTGTGTTACTCTTCCTTTTATGTAGCCCATCACAATGGAAAATCGAGGGGGCACCTGGCATTAAATACTGTATTTACAGAAATGCAGTAAAAAAATCAAGATAGCATTTAGTGTATTGTTCTTACACAAAAGAGAAAGAAGGAAAAAAATTGCCTTTATCGACCAACATATTCCAATTATGATGTTTTATTTAAATAATCACAAATGGGCAATTTGTTCAAACTTATTTCTATATTCCCAGCATGAAATAATCCCCTATCCACTCAAGTTTTTCTATGAATCTAAGATGGGATAAGTAGAACTGTAATTACAGGAAAAAATTTGGGCATGCGATTGTAGTCCAAAGTGTTGGGGCACTCGCTTTCATGGCCTCGGCAGTTCCGTTTGTCTTTGTTGAGGCTCCATTTTCCCCCTCACTTTAGCTAGGGTTTCCTTATGGTATTTTAAATTAATTATCAATACCTTTTATGCTTTTCTATGTTTTTGTTCTACATTTGTATAGATAGCTCTCACTATTCTTTGTCAAAATTGCTTCCTTTGCCTTACATGCTTCTGAACTGTGCTTGAATCATGGTGAGGGTTTCTTTGCTGGTAGCTGCACCCGCCTCGACAGAAACAGGCTTTGTTCCCTGGAGAACAGCTTTGTGACAACTGAACCGGAGGCTTCTGTATTGCAGGGGAGGGGGTCAGGAGAGGAGAATTCATTTTATGTCGCACTGGGTGCTTGGCTTTGCCCCAGTTTCATCCCCATGAGTAGCATGCATTCATTCCTTGGGATTCTTAATGTGACCTATCACTTCAGGAATATCCTGTGCAATATTTTATTTGCTTGTACTGGATTGAGTTCATAAACACTAATCACAAAAAAACTAATTAGCTCGACAATGAAAATGGAAGCACTGAACATCTGAGTACTTATGAATAGTCTTTCAGGGTTGTTGATTCAGTTAGTTATCTTGTATATTTCATGTCCTACATATTACAGTAAAATAATAATATTCTATAGAGACTCACTTATCAAGGAAGCCAGAAATAGAAGGTACTGCATATAGGCATTATGGCTGAGTCCCAAATTGAGGAGGCAAACTGATCTTCTGAATTACATGCAAATACAAGTGCAAACCCAGGTAGAGAGTTTGTTTAAAAGCGGATATTAAGGAAGAAATGGATGTGAAATTTGAGCCCCAGAAACAATAGTGCATGCAAGAGAAATTCCAAAATGAATCCATAAATCATTAACAAAGATGAAAGAAATATTGTATCAGTGACACAGACAGTAAGTAAAATGGACTAACAGAGGAAAATTAATTGGAAGAAGCCTTTCCTGAGGAACAGGAAAACCAGGCAGAATTCCTGGTGGATTATTAGAGCAAATCAAAGAAAATCGGATGGGAGACACCCTACTTGCTTTAGGCCTCTAGCTTCACCAATTTGTAGCTGTGGAACCCTGAGAACTACTTACTTCTCTCAGCCTCAACTTCTTGATGTGTAAAGTGGGAATAATGATTATATCAGCTTAAATTAAAGGTTGTTTAATGAGATAACCTTTACATAAAGTTCTTAAAGCAATATCTAGTATATATTAAGTGGTAGCTGTTCTCATTATTACTGTAAATATTTGTATCATTATTATTATTAGAAAAATAAATATATGCAACTTAATCAGAAAGCGTCCCTCCCTACTTTTTTGGGTCTTTTGACTCAAAAATGATTGCAAAGAATTTTGGAATTGTCGCTTATTTCCTGTGTCCTTGGGCCAGTTAATATAGTGCACATTCTTTGGGGGATGGGCAAATGGTGGCATTGGAACTGAGTAGAGTGTTTCCAGTGGGATGGAAGAGAGACTAAGTTGCTATTGCTTTCTAGTTTGTGGTTAGTGTGGATATGTTTGGAGTTCTTGCCCCTTTGCTCCCAGGTGAGGGATGTGGATCCACCTGCAAGGCAGAGAAGTTGTGTCTTTAAAAGTAGGTCTCTAAACAGCAAGGCTGGATTAAACTTGACCTCTTAGAAAATCAGAGATTTAAAAAATGCCTTTCAGCCTCTCATGGTGCACCTTCTAGGCTCATGAATCCAGTGGTTACCTTGGCTTCACTCTATATGCAGAAGTGTTAGGGAAAATAGCTTCAATGGAGTTATAATAAACTCATTAAGACAATGGTATATGTTACCTTGTCTACATCTAATTGTAAGTTGATGTATGTACGAGTTTTATAACAAAACATATAGCATTTAAAGATATTTCAATAAGAGCTCGACTAATAATTACAACTTAGATTGATTGAGTGTTTACAATGTGCCAGTACTATGTTAAGGGTCTTTATGAGTTGTTTTACTTATTACTCCACCAAAACCTTATGATGTAGAATGCTTTCATTATCCCCATTTTGGCAATGGGAAAACTGGGATGAAGAGAGGGTAAGTTGCTTTCTGAAATTCACACAGTTAGAAAACACTGGAGTTGGGTTCTAGCCCAGGAAGTCTGACTCCAGCCTCACGATCTTAAACTTAAAACGAAAACTGACCTTAAACAGATCGATGGTTACCATCTGGATTCAACTGAAGGACAGTGAAATTTCCCTAAAATTCCTTAAAGGTACTTGGTAAACTTTAAAATATGCCTTCAATGTTAATATTAAAATAGTTTATCTTTTGAAAATAAAGTAATTTGTTTCCAGGTACTATTAATGGTTTAAAAATATTGAGTAACATCAGAAGCCCCGTCTCTTTCTCTGAAAATTGGAGTTAAGTGGCACTTTTTAGACTTGGCCTGGCAGACAATGTATTTACTATTCCAGGAATTTCCATTTAATAATGTAGTCTCCTTTCCTTTCTTTCCTTTCCCTCTCTTCCCTTTTCTTCCTGCCTCCTTTTTTCTTTCCTTTCTTCCATTGTTCTTGTGATTTCATTCAGACCTATCAACTTTGTTTTAGCATGCTATAGGTACATTGCATTTTGGCAGTAACAGTCCTCCTATGACACATTCTCAAGTTTGCAGGTCATATTATTTAAATTGGTGAGCTCTGCTGGTGTCTTAAAAGGACACCAAATTGAGGCTCTGATTTGCAAACATTTTGCAATTGTCTCCAAAGCCATGTTTGTCTTTTGAAATCACAATTTGTGGAGGGCTTGGAGGTTTAAAATCTAAGAGGAGGGGCCAGCCCAGTGGCGTAGTGATTAAGTTTGAGCACTCTGCTTCAGTGGCCTGGGGTTTGCAGGTTCAGATCCCAGGTGCAAACCTACACACCGCTTATCAAGCCATGCTATGGCGGCATCCCACATACAAAGTAGAGGAAGATTGGCACAGATGTTAGCTCAGTGACAGTCTTCCTCAAGCAAAAAGAGGAAGATTGGCGACAGATGTTAGTTCAGGGCCAATCTTCCTCACAAAATAAATGAATAAAATAAAATAAATCTAACAGGAGAAGAAGGTGACAAAATGCATTGTTGAATAGAAATTCAACTCAAATTTCATTGCAAGTAACTCATTTGTGTTCCTAACTGGAGCCTCTTAGGTTATTGTGAATGGAGCTTGACTATTTGAACGTGGTTATCTAGCAGCCTACCGCTCTGTGAGTTCCTTGGGATGCCTGTTTTAGGAAAACATCCTCTCTTCCACCTCCATCACTATTACTACTTCATTTTGCATTCTACATAATCAAGTCTGGTTTATCCCAAAGATTCAAACATTGCTACTATGGATGACAGTAATTGTTTTCACTTCTTTATTTTAATGATGAAGAGACTGAAGCTGAAAGAATGCCTTGTGAAAGATAGCCACACCCCAAATTCTACTCTTCCAAGTTCCATTCCAGCTATTTTCCCCACATTATCACAAGAAATGAAACTAAAACTATTAGCAGTTGCTAGTATAATGCTGATGGTTATTATTAAGGAAGGCCCTGATCTTATGTATTAATCTCAGGGTTGTAATAATACAGAAGCTCTCAGTGGGAGTGAAATTTTGTGCTGTGCCACGCGCTATGTTCAAAACTTCTCACTGAATCCTAACAGCAGCCCTATTGGGGATCTATCATGAACCACCTATCTTCCTTTTTTTTTTTTTTTACTGAGGAAGCCTGGCCCTGAGCTAACATCCATACCCATCTTCCTCTAGTTTATATGTGGGATGCCTACCACAGCATGGCATGCCAAGAGATGCCATGCCTGCACCGGGATCCGAACCTGCAAATCCCAGGCCACCGAGAAGTGTTACGTGTGAATTTAACTGCTGCGCCACCAGGCCAGCCCCTGCCTACGTTTATAAATGAAGAAACAAAGGCTTATCATGTTCAGTAACTTCCTGAAATCCAAACCAGAAAGTGATGGAGTTTACTTTTAAGCCCCTGTCTTACTGATGCCAACTTCTATACAATGCTATCTCCTGAAGTGCTTTCAATTCATTTTCCCCTCTCCCAAGCTAAAACATGTGTAAACACGTACTTGCACCCACAACAATCTCTCATCTGATGTTAGTCCTTTCGGTTTCTCCTTTCTTTGTCAGGGTGGGGGTCCAGGATAGGGAGTGGATTCTGTGATTTGTAGTTTCTCTGTTTTTGCCGGCCACATGCTGGAGCCAGCTGATCTGGACCATCCCTACTTTGGAGAGCTGCTTGGAGTGTGTGCCAAGCTCAGGCAGCCACAGCCTTTGATTAAGAGCATGAAAAGGCATCTCTGGTCCCTGGCTCTTTTCTGCTTTTGTTCTTCCCCACGGGAGTGGTAGGGATGGAGACTGAGGAGTTCTGTAGGCTGGCTGTGAAGAAAGTTGAAGAAAGCTCCTTTATTACCTAAGGAATATAAATCACATGTCAAAGTGTGCAAAGGGAAATTTGGACAGAACTGAGAGACTTATAAGGCTCCCTGTAGTCTTTTTAATCAGCTGTTAGAAAGCATAGTCTAGCAAACTTAAATGCTACTATACCCAAACTTCTTGCATTATGATAGTATACATAATGCATAGGGCAGAAACAAGAAAACGAAGGCTTGCAACCCTCTTCTCTGTGATGTTTAAGAAAAACAATTAAACATTATGAACATAATTATTTGCCTTTATTAAGTATCCAACACTTTGGGGCAGAAATAGCTTATAACTTGACATTTTCACCCAATCATTCAGCAAGTATATTGTAGCTGCACAATACAATAAGTGAGGTATGTTTTCAGCCTAGTCAAAATTCAAAATACAATGAACAGACAAATTAAAAGATAAATTATAATTAAGAGGAATAAGTGCTATAATAAAAATATCCATAAATTGATTTGGAAATCTAAAGAAGGAAGTAATTGTTGCTGGAGATTGTGGCTAAGATTTTTTGGAGCAATTGACATTTGAGGTGGGTCTTGTGGAAGCGGTAGTCATCATGCAGATGGTAAATGAGGGGAATGAGACCTCCAAGGCAGAGGGAACACACTGTGTGATGACCCACTGAGGGAAAGGGAGATTATTCAAAGTGGTAGAGTTGACATCAGGGAGTGGCAATGAGGAAGGAGGCTAAGCGTTAGCCGTGGGGATATAGTTGAAATTATAAAAAGTTCATACCAAAATATGACCAATTTCAAATGCCAATTTCAATATATGTTGGGATGTTTTATCATAAATCAAGTAAGATTAATTTTCCGTTGGTCACCCTTATAAATAATAAAAACTTCGCAAATAATATTCAACAAAGTTAGATGAAATTAAAATGCCGTTCCAAAATTATCTTGGATCTGGATATTTTTAATCAAATCTTAAAGCATAAGATGAAATTTTGTGCTTTGTTAGTAGATTACCAAATCATCTGGGCAGTCTCCTAATTAAAATGTCTACATTTTTACGAAGGTCAACACATTTTTCCTTGCGATTGTATCTGTAATATATGCCTACTGTGATTATTCAGTGGGTACAGCAGAGCATTACAAACTTGTTCTTGTTCCTGTTGCTTCTCCTTTTCCCCCTATAGGACAACGGATTTTTGTCTGCTTGCTTGCTCTACTGTTTTGTTTTGCTATCTCGTTTTTTCCCCTGCAGGACCAAGCTTGCTACATCAACCTTAACAAGGAAAAGTCTCAGTGACTTAAAACAACACAGATTTATTTCTCACTCACACTGCATGTCCATTATGGGTTGACTGGGGACTTGGCTCCCCATTGTCCTCACTCAGCCATACAGCTGATAAAGACTTCACCATCTGGAGCCCTGCAGGTTGCAGAGAAAGGAGAAACAAAACATACGGAGAATCCCGCCCTCTTTCTTATTAAAGACTCACTGAAAGTGACAAATGTCACCTTTGTTGACATTTCATTGGCTCAAATATATCATGTGGCTTTGCCTAATTTTAAAGGAGGTTAAGGAAGTACAATCCTGTTATAAGCCTTGAAGGAAGAAAATCCCAATTCTTTGGGCACCACACTAAGTTGCCTGCATAATGTATTAGTCAGCTCAGGCTGCCAAAACAAAATACCATGCACTGGGTGGCTTAAACAACAGGAATTTATTTTCTCACAACCTGGAGGCTGGAAATATGAGATCAGAGTGCCGACGTGTTGGGTTCTGGTGAGAACTTTCTTCCTGGCTTGCAGACAGCCGCATTCTTGCTATGTCCTCACGTAGCAGAGAGAGAGCTCTGGCGTCTCCTCGTCTTATAAGGGTACCAGTTCTACTGGATCAGGACTAGACCTTGGGACCTCGTTTAACCTCAGTCATCTCCTTAAGGGCCTTGTCTCCAATACAATCACATCGAGGGTTAAGGCTCCACCGTATGAACTCATGGGGGACACAGTTCAGTCTATAGCACATAATATATTTTTTAATAAAGTTTGATTAAATATAAACTTCGGAAATGATGTTATCCAACTTATTTGGTACATATAAATATATGGATTGGTGCTAAAATAACACAAATCGTATTAACTATATTGACAAATTATTAAACAATGTGCTCAAAAATTGTTAGTAAATATAGTCAAGATTTATACTCTAAAATATTCCTGTATAGGCTTTTTTTTTTTTTTTTTTTTTACTTATTTCAACAGTGTTCTAAAAAAGACAAGTCAGAAGGGAGTAGAAATGGGAACTTCTCATCTCTCCTCCCTTCGCTCTCCGTTTGCGGAATGGAGGCAATTCTGCTGACACACTACGGATTCTTATTCGATGCGAGGCCATCCCCGAAGATATTGTCAGTGCGCTTCTTGGGTCTCTGCTATTCCTGTTTGGGTCTAACTATAGATAAGTGATAGGTGTGCCACTGTTTCTTCACAAACAGGTCATGTGAGTTGTTCTAGTTTAATTCTGTAGTTTATTTTTTCCTTCCATCTTTATGTTTTAAAATTAGAAAAAGGAGTTTTATTTTATTTTAGCTCAATATCTGTTAGTCATTCATTTGTCCCAAGGATAAATTATCTTTCTTTTCTTGCTACTGCTGAGGTATTTTTTAGGTTTTTTTTTTCCTCCAAAATTCCAAGATAGTTGGTGAGAAGCTCAGTCAAGGTTAATCACTAGATTCATTTATTTATTACATTAAAAAAAATTATCTACCTGTTTCAGCAAAGAACAAATTGGACTGCTACTTTTTTGTATTTTTTTCTGTTTGTGCCGTGAATTTTCCATGAGCTTTTCAGTCAGCTGGTTACTACCATGCCAGTAAATGATCCTTTTGGAGGCAGTGCCTGATCTTTTATGAAGTACTTCACATTTGAGATGACTGAAGAAACCTTCTGTCTTAAATTTCATGAAGGAGTAATCATGCGTCTATGTGTTACTGTTGATGAGGCTATAGCCCTCTTATTCTCTGCCTGGGGGCAAAGTAACAGTTGAGGCATTATTTGACTAATTTAGCTGTGCTTTGAGAAAGAGAAACAAAGCAAAATTTACATTTGACCACATTTTCCCCAATTCTTCTCCCTAAATACCAGCAATTTCTCCCTTTTTAATCACTTTTTTCTCTTTTCTTTTCTTTCTGGATGGAATGAGCTTGTAGAACATATTTGGATCAAATTGATTTTAAATAAACTTTTTATTTTAGAGCAGTTTTCAATTTAAAAAAATTAGATTTACAAGATTATTCCACAGACAGCACAAGAGAGTTCCTGCGTGTCTTCCCTGTTATTAACATCTTGCAATTGTACGGTGCATTTGTCACAAGTTGTGAACCAATATCGATACATTATTGTTAACTAAAGTTCATACTTTATTCAGGTGTCCTCAGTTTTTCCCTAATCTCCTTTTTCTGTTTCAGGATCGCGTTGAGAATACCACATTACCTGTGGTCCTCATAGCTCCTTAGGCTTCTCTTGGTTGTGATGGTTCCTCAGACTTGCCTTGTTTTTGATGACCTTGGCAGTTTTGAGGAGTTTTGGTCAGGTATTTTATGGAATGCCCCTCAGCTGGGATTTGTCTGGTATTTTTTCCTGATTAGAGAGGGGTAATGTGTTTTTAGGAGGAGGGCTACAGAGGTAGAGTGTACAGTGCCATTCTCGTCATATCGTATCAAAGGTAAATTCTGTCAACATGACTTGCCATTGTTGATATAAACCCTGATCGTCATCTGACTGAGGGAGTAGTTTTCAAGTTTCTCCACTGTAAAGTTACTCTTTTTGTCTTCCTTTTCATAATTATTTTTTTTAGAAGAAAGTCTCTATGTACAAATTGCTTTTAAAGTTTTCGGGAAAAAGTCAATCTCACTTAAGGTGTGAGGAGTTATGTTCCAGTTTGTTGAGTACAGAGTTATCTCCTCAATGACTTGGAATTCTTCTGCATGAGAGACTTGTCATTCTCCACATTTATTTATTTCTTCAATTATTAAGTTATAATTATTTATTTTATACTTTGGATGGTAAGTCAACACTGCTTTATTTATTTTGATGCTCAAATTGTTCCCATTCAGCCACTGGGAGTTCTTTCAGTTGGCTCTTGGGTCCCTTGGATATACCCCATATCGAGGGTTTTCGTTTTGTTTTGTTTTGAGCACTTTCTTAACTCTCTGGCGCTACAGGATGCTCCAGGCTCTTGTGTATTTTGCGCCCCAGCCTTAGAATCAGTCCTTTCTCCAAGGGGCCCTGTTTCTTTTTCCTTCCTTTTTTTTCTGTTGGAGAATAGTATGAGAAACCAAGATCTAGGTATGATTTGATGTCTTCCATTCTCGTTTTGATTCTCTTTAATATTGATTGGCCACTGAAAACTTGATGTTTCTCCCACACAACATAGAGAAGTCATATTTTGTTTCATTCCCAGGTATGTACTACCTGTTCTTGCTTTAGTTCATGAGAACATGGCTTTCTTCTTCAGTCTACTCAGGTGTGAGGAAAATATCAGAAATCAAACTAGAATGGATGATTAAATGCATCTACTGAATCTTTAAAAAATAAATTAATGAAAAGAGCTTGTTCCTTAACATAAGATCATGACTAATTAAATTAATTGTTTGGGGACAATTATATTTTGCTTTCATTTTTCTTAAACTGTATGTTACAATGATCTACCTTTTGGCAGATCTGTCTGAGAAATTTGCAGTGGAAGTCAGTGGGCATGGGATGGCAATTTCACTGAGGCAAAAAATATTTATTGTATTATAACAATTACCTTCATCATAAAATATATTAATTTTAGACCTGGAAGAAATCTCAAAAACTATCCTCCGAATGAATCATCTTAATATTGAGTAAAATCATTGGTATAAGCTCATTTATTTTTGTAGCTGCAAAACTAGAACCAGAATTCAAGTGTCCTGGGATTCAGATCTCATCCAGAATAGAAAAAAAGTTTAACTACTTCAAGAACTTATATATGTTTATTACATATATTCATATATATGTAATTACAGGGATGAAACTTTGATTCAGTAAAGCATTTTGGTGGCTGAGTGCATGACCATCTGAATTACATTTGCTGTTTTTACCTAAGACTCACTAGATAGAACCTAGAAATTTTGAAAAGAAATTCATCTCTGCTTGAAACCAAATGTACAAGGAAAAATTAACTTATTTAAAGGAAAATAAAATATACAGCTAACTAGGCTGCTTTTGATGATTCACCAAGCATAAATCCCTTTGAATGATACTAAAAATGAAAACAAAGGTTTCCCACAGAAAGCCATTAATATGATTGAGTTGCCTTTTACCCTTTCTAGCAATCAGCCAGGAACTTTGGCTCTCATAACTCAGTTCCTCATTCCTTCTTGTTCCCTCTTTCTGATTCTTGGGATTGGTGACAAAGAAAGACATGGAAGATAGGGCACTCCAGAAACTTGGAAGGGATTAAGATGTCATGTCTGCTCTTTAATTTCTTGGAGCAGCATTCCTCAATTCCTGGGCTCCCGGAAAGAGAAGAAGCATTAAAGCCTTTATGTGAAGGTGAAAGGTGGGTAAATGATGCCCAATTGTACCTTCCAAAATCAGCCTATCACAAGTCTTCCTTGTCCTCCTGGTGTCCCAGGCCCTGAGAGACAGAAGACAGAAATGCACCTGCATTTGATGGTGAAGAGAGAATTTCAGCTCTCTTAAGCATCTTCCTGCTGCCTTGCTGATGGGCATTTTACAGAGGCCATAGAGACATGATTCCTAAGAGCTGTTTCTCTTGGCCTTGGAGTCAGTTATTCAAAAACAGACATCACTGAGAGTTCCAGGAGGTGAGGGAAGAGTCAAGTTGCAGGGTACCAAACGTTGACATCACTGCTATGTGAGAAACCAGGGTTTACCAGTCGCTGCATGTATCCATCAGTCCGTGGCTGAGTGCCCGGGAGCACATAGCTTGTTAGGGGACAAAAGTGTAGTCAAAAATGTCAAAAAACTCACTTTCAATCATTTATCATTTATGCATCAGTTGTGTCGGGTTTAAGGACCAAAAGCATATGCAAATGACAGAAACAAAATTGGTATTAAAAGGAGAGGATTTGTTTACATTTTGTTTCAATTGTTTTTTATTTAGTGAAGATTTGAAACTGCTTCTTTAGTAAGGGAATGAATGCTTGAAGAGAGATATTAATACAGATGTTGCCCTTGGTGGAAATGAGGTTTTTCAGTGGCCTTTAAAAATTTCTATTAATATTATTTTAAGTAACTGGCATAGGCCCCAGTACTGGAAAAGAGCTAATATTTCTGGTTTCTTTAAAAACTATATTTGGACACACCAAAAGAGAATGAATCATAGAACCTCAACATGGGAGGGAACGCTATTTGGCAACCCACTGACCCTATTGAATTTTTTTGAGAAGCAAGTTTTTTCTTCTTATCTCTGAATATAATCTGATTAGCTCTGATCATTTAATTCAGCTGAATAGCACAGTGCAAAACAAGTAATCAGTGAAAGGAAAGCGTAGCATGAGTTTTACCAAATATCTGGTTCTTAAGTAAATTCTTCAAAGATAATGCAATAGTAAATGTGGCCCAAGGAGATGTATTAAGAAATTTTGCCAGAAGTGAAACAGAAAGATTCGGCCTGGTTGTCGAGGGACTTCTATCCAAGTCATTCCTTCCTTCCTTCCTTCCTTCCATCCATTTACATTTATTTATGGAAAACCTTCTATCTACACATCCAGCACCGCTGTAGGTGCTGAAAGCACCAAAGTCAATTAGGCAAAAACACTCCCCTCACGGAGTTTAAATTGCAGTAATCGGCTGTCATGTGTCTGATGATATGAAGCCCGATTATGGTGGATTGAAGCACTGAGCGCTACAGGAACGAATGTGCCCTAGCGCCCATCAAACATTTCCTTGAGCCCTTTGAGAAGAGAGCAGAGGTTCTCTCATCCCCAACTCTGATTAGCAGGCAAAGGAATTTTCCCACCTGCCTTTAAACTTTTTAACAGACAGGGGGCTTTTTATTCAGGAGTAACTTCATTATACTGGTCCTGCTTAGAGTTTTGGAAAGAATTGTTCCAATCATATGGGAGGCAGTTCTTTGAAAGCCCAGCTAACATGAAAAGAAAGAACAGGAGATTTACAGTCCGAAGCCAGACTTAATAATTCATAACGAATTGCAGCTCTGTTTGGGAATCTCCCTAGGTACCATTCCTAAGCATTCCAAGTGTTTAATTGAAATTTCTTTGGGGACAGTAGTAATCATTCACTTAAGCATCATATTTATATTTGTGCATGAAGGAAGGAAGTCAAAGGGCTAATAGACTGAGTGAGCAGAATGGCTGCTTTTCAGCTGCAGGCCATGACGAGCCAGCAATTCTCGGAGGAGCGCTTATCCTGGAGACAGCTTGCTTAGGCTGTCCTCCTGGGACTGTGGGAGGAGGACAGAGATGTGACTGACAGCTGTTTCTTCCTGGACTGAGACAGAATGCATGATCCCAGTGCAGCCTGTTTAATCAAACTATTTTCAGTCTAGAGGATTAAAACACCTCGAGATGGAAAAGTATTCTGATATAGATTTATTCTTAGAAAGGCTATTCTTTTTACCCTCACAGTTATCGTAGAGTGTTTTAATCTCAGGGGACTTGTACCTTCATGATTTTCAAAGCAAAGTTAATGAGTAACTATTATTCTAGGAATATTTTAGCTACTAAAATTTGTGATGGAATCAAAATAAAAGTCATGCTGTTATAATAATTCTACTTTCCTTACAGTCAGAGATCTTACCTCCTTTCAGTTCATGATAAGAGAATAGCAAATTAGCTTCAAATATTTTATTTCACATTCTATAAATCTTAAGTGTTGACTCTGTTGTTGTTTTCTAGGTTTTACAGGTGCAATTTTCTCCTACATACAGAGGAATAGTTGCATGTAACCGGTTTAATTTTTTAACAGGTTTATTGAGGTATAATTTAGAAAGGATAAAATTCTCCCATTTCAAGTGCACAACTTTAGGAATTTTAGTAAATTAACAGAGTTGTACACTCATCACCACAATATAATTTTAGAACATTTCTATCATCCCAAAAGATGTCTCATGCTCATTTGCTCCCAGCTCCAATCCCAGGCAACTACTGGTTTCACTTCAAAGTCACGTTATAATGGTTTATGCTCATCACCTAAAGAGTCTAGGTTTAGATTTCTCAGCTGTGGACTTCAGTCCATACTTTTTAATATAGTAGAGATTCTCATTCTTGCTTTATAAATGAGGAAATTGAAATTTAGAGAAGCCAGGACATGTACCCGAGGCCCCAGAGCTAAGAAGCTGAAGGATTTGAAGTTTGTGTAAGCTGATTCCAAAGCCCCTTTGCACTATGTTGCACAACCACTCCTAGTGTGAAAATGAGCTTGTTGTGGATCTTAATAGAAGTTGGAGATAAATCAAAGCTTAATCTTGTTATTCTTGTATGTGTGCATAGCATTTCACTTTTACAATCTCTTAATTCTCTTATTATTACTATTACTACTGTATGTACATATATACTATATGCATATATAAGTACATATATACCTAGCATGTCTCTTTTTTATTTTGGGTTGTATTAGGGTTTGATGGCTGACAGTTTTCTAATGCTAACGTATGTAATCATTTGAAAAATTATGTTATAGGGACCAGGCCCATGGCTGAGTGGTTAAGTTCGCACCCTCTGCTTCTGCGGCCCAGGGTTTCACGGATTCAGATCCTGGGTGCAGACATGTCACCCCTCATAAAGCCATGTTGAGGCAGCATCCAACATAGCACAACCAGAGGCACTCACAACTAGAATATACGACTATGCACTGGGGGGCTTTGGGGAGAAGAAGAAGAAAAAAAAAAGAAAAAAGAAGATTGGCAATGAATGTTAGCACAGGTGCCAATCTTTAAAAAAAGAAAAAAAATATTGTGTTGTAATCTCTTTTCTTGTTCGTATGAAAACATCTCCTCAAAACATTACATTGTTATTGAAAGATAAAATTGCTGATATTGAAATACAATATTATAATATTACATATTGACCAGCTAATTCTTTTTGTTGAAATGTTTACTTGGAGATGCTTATGTTATTCAAAGCTTTGTTGTTTTTTTAGTTTGTGGTACAAATAATCAGAGATCTAACATCTGATAGATCTGAATGGTGCCAAATTTTATCAAATTGGACTGGTAAGGATTTTAATAAAAACTCAGACACCAACTCATGACACTGTAACAGAAATTAGCGTAGGGTGCTAAGAACTTCTTTGGAGCTGACAAAATCTGAGTTTGAGTTTCTGCTTTCCTACTAATAAGTTGCAGGTCCTTCAGAAGGTCATGTAATTTCCCTGCTCCCCAGTTATTTAGTACAAAATAGGTCTGATTAAATGGCAGTTATTGGCATCTAGCAAGTTCTCAGTAGGAAGTCAATGTTTTATCTTTTGGATTATTTAGTTGTGTACGTTTCCTATGAAATGCATCTTCAAACAATTCAATATTGACTGCATTATTTTGGATAAATCTGGCTTGTGGAACAAGGAAATCCAAATATATATATAAAAGGTCAACCACAATTAAAATTAATTTCTCATTCCTGTGAAGTCAGAAATCAGTAATGCTGATGACTGGGGTTATCTCCTTTAGGTGGTGACTCTTGGAACAAGATTTCTTTCACCTGGTGGCACTACTGAATCTGTCAGTGCTGGTATCTCCTGCACCCTAAGTTAAGGAGAACATGGAGAAGGATCATTTGCTTTCTAAGCTCTCAGGTTTTTAAAGGGCACACATCACTTCTGCTTCTCTTTGGTGAGAAGAACTAGACATGTGGCCTGACCTAGATGCAGTGGGAATGAGAAATGATGGTTCCCGGCTAGACAGCCACTTTCCAGTAGCAGTTCTGTGCCACGAAAAGGGAAAAACTAATTTTGGTTAATTCTCTGTGACATTCAAGCAAAGTCTCTAGGCCGAAGATTAGAGGTGATCTGACCCTGAAACTTAATGGAGTCTTGAACCTTGAGCCAATTAGAAGTTGGGGGAGACTGTGGTGAATAAATTGGTCTCTTCACTCTCAAATGAGGAGATGGTCCTTATTAGCTGTTTTCAAAAGCTTTCTGGCCCACAATCATTATTTAAATATAAAAGCAGAAGTAGCTGGTTGAAGGGGCTTTGGCAAGGGACAGCTCCAGGCAGGTCCTTCTTACTCATTGCAGATCCCCAGGGATCATGGAAAGACAGATAAAAACCACTGGAGTAGATTATCTTGGACTCTTTCCTCTCTCAACATTCTCTGATTTAAAGTTTTTATTCTCTCTCCTTCTTTTATTTCTTAATAAACACTTATGTAAATGATCACTATAGAAACTGTAGGGCAGAAACTAAAGACTGGTAGCCCAAGGACTTATTTTATTTAGACTGTACTTTTTTTTAACTACATTTTTTTGCCGTTATTCATAAATAGGTAAATATCAAATAAAATCCAGATTTCAGGCTTTTCTAGAAACATTGCAATACCTGGCATAATTAGTGCCATCTTCTTGATTGCAGAAATCTCCTGGAGCTGAATAACAGCTGTTTTATCAGAGCTCTCTTCCACTTTTCCACAGGCTCCCACCTCTCCTTATTACCGTCTATACTGACTGACTTAGCTTCTTTATGTTAACTGCCTAGCGTCTCTAAGTCATTTAAATTTACAAAATATGATCTAATGGAAAATTGTGTGACATCGTTGAAATTTTTATCTTTTGCCAGCAAGCAGATAATTATTAGAAACTTATGAGCAAGAATAAATTGAATCTCCACTTTCAATTGTTCTCCAACCTATTTTTCATAGAAAGTTCTGCTGCGTGATCCTTTCCTTTTTGGAAGACATTTATTTATAAAATGAATTTTCTACAATAACTATTCCCCATTGCCTGTATTACTCCCTGTAGCCTTTTGGCTTACAGGATTTTAAGCTTCTCCTCTGAATTAATTTAAGTAGTGATTTTCTCTTACCAGGCAAAGGGTCTGTATAGCAACAATATTTATGACAAAAGAGATAATGGTGTTTTTTTTTTTAAATTAGGCAACCTTTTTCTTAGAGTTGTAGCTAATAATGTCTTTCTGAGGATGTGTAGTGAAACTTTGACATATGTCATGGTTGTCAAAGTCTGCATTAACAGAAAATAATAAGTTATTTAATATAGAATTCAACTTTATTATTTTTTCAAGTAAGCTGTCTATCACCAAGTTCTGAAGTGGATTTCTTTAAAGTATCCGTGTCTCCAGAGAAAAAGGGGAAAAGGCAGTGTGTCCCTGGACAGGATCTATGACTCATTATGTCAATCAAACCCCACTTCAGAAGGGAATAAAGAGATTTGTATCTCAAAGCTGTGCATAACGACTCCTCGGCTTTTCATTTCATATTTATGAGCGGTTTACTTTGAAGTGTTTATCAGCCAATGCGCAGAAACATGAGGGAGCCTTGCCTGAAACCATACTCATGCGTCTAATCTGTGAAATGCTTGCTGAGCAGACCAGCTCATCAGCGCATGCCATGCAAAAATAAATACATAAATAAACTTTTTGTTATTTGAGGTCTTGGAGCCATGTCTTTATATGAACTATAAAAAAGGGATAAATGGTGCTGAACATTTTGAAATCAGTGTAACACAGGAAACTTGGCTCTGTGAAGTGCAAAAAGAAGGGAGGAGCAGATAATTTCTTGCTTGAAATAAAACCTGGTAAAATGTGGAGAAATAAAAATACACAATAATTTACATAAACTTCTCATATGTCTAAAGCTTTGGGTCTGTCCAAGTGACCACATGATGGCAGTGGGTAGTGTAAGGTGTTTCGTTTTAAAAAAAATACATATATATATATACGTATATATATGTATATTTTTGAGATGTAATTCTCAGAATGACTGGGGAGACGGCACTGCCAAGATGTTGAAGCCACAAAGAGAAAGCTGTTTTACATTTTTTATTTGTATTAGGACTCCACACATATGTTAAGATACACAAACAGGTAGAAGGAAAAGTCAGGGAAGATGAAGAAGGCGCACACAGAGAGCAAAACAGAGCATGCATTCTTCATGAATGAAACTGGTGCATTTTCTCTATTTGTAATCTGCCTGTGTATCTTTGTTTAATTAATGAATGAATCCAGTTTATGTTTATTGAGCACCCGCTACACTAGATCCTGGGTTTATTGTGGTAAAGACCAACTAGAGTTGCTGAGGAGGATCTGGTGTGTTGGGGAAGACTGAGAAGTCAACAAGTCAATATCAGTGTTGTAACCGCAGGCCCCCCAGGACCAGCTCAACGGACCCCATCTGTTATCAACAGAGGGATTAAGAATCTTTCAGAAGAACTGCAAAATCACACAGCCAGAGCATGGGTAAAAGAAGAAATCGTGACCTGAAAGAAGCTTGGAACTAAAGATCCTCCTCCCCACAGAATCCAAGGACCAGGACATGACCAGAACTTGAAAGTCAGACTCTTATCAGAAGTGAAGGGTCCCTCATTCAGGAAGATCCTGTGTTAAAATTCCTTCCCTAGGGGACCAGATGTGTAGCCGAGTGGTTAAGTTCGCACACTCTGATTCAGCAGCCCAGAGTTCATCAGGCCATGCTATGGCGACATCCCACATAGAAGAACTAGTATGAGCTACAACTAGGATATGCAACTATGTACTGGGGCTTTGGGGAGGACAAAAAAAAATTCCTTCCCCACCCTGTCATAAATGCTTAAAATCTTACCATAAATGCTTGAAGCCAACCTGTTCCACCAGCACTTCTGCGTACTAACCTGGTCTCCCTAATCTCTTAAATTTACCCCGAATCCTGAACTGGGGAGACAGATCTAAGGGCACATTCCCCTTATTTCCCTGCAGATCACTCTCACAGAACAGAAGCCTATTTCTCCCCCAAAGGCCGATGTCATAATTAATTGGTCTGTTTGTGCACATTGGGCAGAGAACCCCAATTCTGTGCAGTAAGAGTGTCACATAACAGTTAGCTACTGTGACTAAGGGATGCTCAATTCTCTGCTTCTTTGCATTGGATCCCATATGTCAGTGCTCATTTCTCATTTACTGACAGCAGAAAGGGTGTTTAAAGAAGTAAGCCTAATCACTTTGATAATCTACATATTATTTCATTCCTTTGAACAGTTGGGAGAAAATAAAGTCTAGGAGTCTATAAGCTGTTCTCTTATAAAAGGGTCACTTTCTTGTTTTGCCCTTTTTCTGCAGATTCTTCAAAGAGCACCCCCACCCACCCACCCACCAGTATCCTAACGGGGAAAAGTGGCTCTGATGCCCAGGCTCTCACTTGAAATATTATGTAATCACAGAAGTTAAAAGCTGAAAGTCTTTAGACTCAACTAGAAAGCTGGCATGTCGGAGAGCACATAGACTTTGGAGCCGAAAAGGGAAATGCACGAATCGAGGCTGTGCTACCTATCTTTATGTGGCCTTAGGAATGTTATTTCTTTGTTTTGAGGCTGATGCCTTGCTCTTAGTTTTGTTCTGAGGATCCTATGAGCTTTTGCATGTAAAGTGTTCACAACCTAGTCCTGACACATACAACACAATCAATAATTATTGTCATAGGTGTTTGTTGAATGAATAAAGGATGCCAACTCTTCTGATCTCATCCTTTTGTTTTCAAAAGAACCTGAAGACTCAAGGAATTAAGGGGCTTACCCAGGATTATATGTTTGCTACCCAGAATAAGGTTTTCTAGAGAACAAAGAAATATAGTTACCTCCCATCCGCACCTGCCTTCCCACCGCCACCAACATAGGTGGAGTGGTAAATAAATTTACCAGGGATATATGATATGGTAATTGTATGTTTCTGTGTTGATCTTACTTGTTAGCCTGTGACATCCTCAAAAGCAGGGACACGGCTTTTCCATCTCTGTATCCTTGGTGGTTTCTTAGCATACCTTTTTGTCTATTTGTAGAGCCGAATTGAACTAATCAGTGTGAAACATGAACAGTGGATGCCCTTGGGTCTGTGCGAGCCATATAACAGCAACGATTCTTGGGGAGACTCAAGTACAAAGAAGCATAAAACCTGCCAGATATGCAGGAACATCAGCCAAAGCCTTTGTGGGGTGTGTTCCTGATAATGCTGATGGATAGGTTTTCTGAAAGGACTATTTTGATTTTCTTATCTGAATGGAGATTGAGCACACTGCACACAAGAGAAAGTGATTTGGAGCCAATTCTAAGAGAGAGGAAATTGAAGCAAGAAATAAGTGTTTGAAATAATAATCTGCTGCTGATCCCTAAACAACCTGAAATGAGAGCACAGGAATTAATGAGGTTCCTAACCCCTTGTGACATAGGCATGCAGGACTTAGGCCAGCGAGGCAACAATTTCTCTGGGGGTCCGTTCACGGGCTATGAGGGAGCAAACAAAATGAATGTCCCCTTTGAAACAAAGCCATCTTAATAAGGGGAAGGTGGTTTCTCAGACGAAGGCTCACAAAGTGCCAGATAGCGTAAATGCTTTTCATAAGGCACCTGGAAAAACCTCGGCCAAGAGAAGCATCTCAAAAGAAAACAATTAAGTGTCACATCGGCTTTCATTGTCTGTCATTGCAAAGAAGTAGCAGTTTTGCTGGGAAAAGTTGGCTTTTTAAGAAAGAAGCAATCTACCGGGAGTGGCTCCTGATTAAAAAAAAAAAAGTGCAGGGAGATACAAGAGAGCTGCGTCTCACTTCTCAGCTCGGTCACAGGCGTGCTTTGTGACTTCTGGAAAGCCCAGGAAGCTCCCTGTTTCGCTGCTTCTCAGGGGAAGTAATTCTTGCTGCTTTCCACTGACGACGCTGATTCCTAAGGCAGTGTGCTCTGAAAGTGTTCAATAAACGTGCTCTCTGAATACCACATCGAACAGAGAGAGAGTCGAGTCACTGGATTCTGGGAGATATTTTGGGAAAATAAGGAGGGGCCAGGGAAGTTTTCTGTAATGACTAAACAGTTGTTCCTCTAATTAGAAGAGGCAGGATGATATTAGCGCTGAGCATACCTTTGCCAGAACACCTGGAACCAGACCAGGCACTTTTCCTGCGCCTCTGATGCAGCCAAGTGGCCAGAGCATTTGATGTTTATACAGGGGAAGATGTTCTTTGTGCCTTCCAGGATGATAACAGTGTTAGGACACAGTCTGCATTTCTTTGTAAGAGCCTATGAGGAGGTTGGTGTTTTGGTCACCGTGATTTTGACCTTCCACACATGAGGGTTTCGTGGAGGAAGCAGGGCTGCACCATGACTCTCGTGGACCCCAGCCACTTTCACCTTTATCAGCCCCTTCCTCCCTAAAAAACATCTAAATTTATATTTTACAACTGCATTTCTGTAAAGACAAATGTACTGCTGTTATATACCAAAACATATTCTACAAACTAAGAGTGCTTTTTTCCTGATTTTGAAAGAAATCGAACCATTTTCCTGGGCCCCTAGAAGTATTGTGGGTCCTAGTGACTGTGTCTATTGTGCCTACTGGATAAGTGGCCCTGGTCTGATTGAAACTGACATGTCTTTCTGTTGCATTCACTCATAGACCTAAAAATGTGAATTTCAATGTTGTGAGATAGAGACCTAGTCTTAAAGATGGTACCTCCATCTGATGAAAAATAGAAGTTTGTGACATAATATTCATTAATTTCTGTGGATTTAGTATTCATAGTTACAATTTACACTTAAGGAATAATTTGGTCCAAATATAACACATCACTCTAATTGCTCTATTTCTTCCCCCTGACATAAGAACCATTTTTTTTAAGAACTTTGTTCTTCTATGCATTTAATATTGTCTCATTTTTAAAAACTGAATATAGTCACCATAATTTAATATTTTTCCATCTGAATCAAAGAAGCCCTAGTGAATGATATGTTCAGTGTTAGGTGTGCACTGTAATGAATTTGTCCCCAGAACTTTTTGAAGTTTATTAATTTCAAGTGGTCTCTTAATTCTGCTCTGCAGTTGTAACACTCTCTGTCCTATGCACTGTCTCACTCTCCTAGGTGTCGGCTTCATTCCCTCTGCCCTCTCCTAAACCTCTAGTACCTCCTCCCTGCCCTCAATCACAGGCAAACTCTCAAATCCACCTCTACCTTCTTCCCACTCCCAGCATCTGCACCCATATGCTCCACATTCCTGCTCGTGGCTGGAAATGAACAATCTCTGCTCCTCCAGGTGAAACCCCCATTTGCGTGCCAGATCAGAGTCCCACTGGTCTACTCAAGGATGTTGCCCCAGGAATTCTCCCACCTCTCTCTCCCTTAAATGAACCCTTCTTTCACTCCCACCAACTCACAAGTGTGCTGTGACTTTTCCTAACTTCTCTTCACCCATTTCTTCCTCCAGCTACTGCCACGTTCCTTTACTCATTGCGGCACATCTCAGAAGGGGTGTCTATCTTATTGCTACTGATTCCTCTCCCCTCTTTTCTCATAAACACAATCCGAGCAGACTGTCACACATATGCCTCCATATAACTGCTCTTGCACAGGTCACCAGCGATTACCCTGATGCTACATTGTAACCGTCAGTTCTCGGTTCTCATTTTAATGACTCCCAGTGACATTTGAAACGTTATTCTCTCCCTCCTGTTTGATACACTTAGATTGTATTCTCGCACACATTGTGGCTTTCCTCCTGCTGCACTAGTCGCTGTTTACTCGTTTACTGCTGCTGCCTCCTCTTTGTTCCAAACTCTGAATATAAAAGTGACTCAGTGCTCAGTCCTTGATACTTTTTTCTTTTCTGTCTACAGTTATTCCACACTGGTGATGGTTCCAGTTCCATGGCATTAAATAGCATCTATATGCCAATGACTTCCAAATATATCTCCTCTATCAGACCTGTCTTTTTTATATTCAGCTACTTACACAGTATCTCCATTTATATGTCTAACACACGTTTCAAACTCAGATTTCCAAGACTGAAATCCTGATCTTCTGCACACACACACCACTTGCTCTTCTTGTAGCCTTTCCCATGGCAATTGATGGCAATCCCCTCCTTCTAGTTTTCAGTCTGAAAATATTGATGTCACTTCTGACTTCTCTCTTTCTACCACACCCTACTTGCAGTCCGTCAGGAAACCCCACTCTGCCCACCACGCCACAGCTTTCATCCAGAATGGGCTGTAGTCCTCTCTTACAAATGCATTCTAGGTGGTCTCCTTGATTCTGTTCTTGCTTCCTCTCCCTGGTATTCTAACCCAATAGTCAGAGCAATCCTTTAAAAATGTAAATTAGATGACGTCACCTCTCTCCCCCAAAACAACACAATGGCTTTCTATTTCACTCTGAGTAAAAGCCAGTGTTCTTAAAATCGCCCCCAACCTTCAGGACTCAGCTCTGATTACCTCTCTGGCCCCTTCTCCTATGGTCGCAACTTTGCTCACTTCAACCCAGCCACAAAGGCCTTCTTGGTGTTCCTGGAACCTGCAGCGCATGCTCCTCCCTGGGACATAGCGCTGATGGTTGCCTCTTGCCCCACATGTTGGAAAGGCTGACTCCCTCAACTCCTTCAAGTCTTTGTTTAAATGTCACCCAGATCAAATTATTCAAAATATCCACAAATGGCTTTCACTACTCTACTTTCTTTTTTTACTTTTCATAGCTCTCATCGCCTTTGAAGATATTAAGTATTTAACTTATTCATTATATTAACTCTTTATTGTCTGTCTACACTGGCTAAAATATAAACTCCATAAGGACAGAGATCTTTATTTCTTTTGTTTACTGATATTTCCCAAGCCCTTAGAACAAGGCTTAGCTCTTAGTAAGCACTTAATATTGATCAAATGATTGAATGAATGAATGAATGAATAGAGTTCTCTACCTCTGTTCTCCTTGCCTAGAGTCCCCGTCTTTTAGGTTTAGGTCTCCTCTCATGTATTTACATGTCTGCACCCATGTGGTCAGCTGTCCTTCTACTTGTGGTATGCCTCATTATGAGTAGGGTAATGAGATAACAATGTATGTCAGGAATGAATGTAGACCACAAGAGTGAGGGTCTGAAAATTTCTACCACTGTTTCTGCTGCTGTTTCTACTACTTTGTAATATCTTCTAAAACATTTTATTCAGTACCTCTTATGTTCTAGGTACACTGCTAAGTGTTTTATGGGCTATAGATAACTTTATCTCTATAGCCTTATGAGTGTAGATATCATTGGACCTATTTTATAAATGAGGAGACTGAAGATCAGAGGTGGGGGGATCAGTTAACTTGCACGTGATCAAACCGGAAGTGGTGGAGTAAGGATTCAAACTCTGGATTGCTTGCTTCTGAAGTATTCTTAACCCACATATACAGAGCCCTTCTCCAAGGAGAAAAGTACGTGAGTTTCCTGGCAGGATATCTATCATGTAATGATTTGGTTGCATTTACTTTTTTAAAGAATTAAGACTTTTTAGAGCAATTTTTGTTCACAGCAAAGTTGAGTAGAAAGCACAGAGATTTCCCTTATACTCTCTTCCCCCATTATCAACATGCCCCAACAGAGTGATCAACATTTGTTATAACTGATGAGCCTACATTGGCACACCATAACCACCCAAAGCTCATAGTTTACATTACAGTTCACTCTTGGTGTTCATTCTATGGGTTTGGACAAATGTATAATGACATGTAACCATTATTATAATATCATACAGAATATTTTCTCTGCCCTAAAATGCTCTGTCCTCTACCTATTGATCTGCCCCTGCCCAACCCCAGTCATATAGTTGGAGTCATACAGTATGCAGCCTTCCAGACTTCTTTCACTTAGTAAAATGCAATTAAGATTCGTCCATGTCTTTTCATGGCTTGATAGCTCATTTCTTTTTACTGTTGAGTAATATTCCATTGTCTAGATGTACCACAGTTTATTTATCCATTGGTTGGGTTTACTTTTGCCCCATAACTTTATTCTTGATTGACTGGAACTTAAAGAGATATGCAGGTGGAGGCATTTCTTTGTAGTTTAATTCAAAATACAAACAGGAAAATTTTGAATGATGTTGCTTAATAGAAAAATGATGATAGCACAAATATTTTAAAGTATGGGATGTAGACTAGTCCAAGCCTTCTATTTTTAAATTATTTAACTTTTTAGAAAAAAACCTTTAAATCACAGAAAAGTTCAGGGAATAAAGTATTCAATACTCATAACTTGTAATTAACAAGTGTTAACATTTTGTCAAATTTGTTTCAAAACCTCTCCTCCTCCTGCCCCCTCCCCCACATAGCGTTCTTCTCTCTGCATCTTAAGAAATAATTGCTGTTAAGAATTGTGTGTATATTTTTCCAGTTCAGATTTATCCTGTTACTATGTCTGTATCTATGAGCAACATACAGCATTCGTTATATTTTTCTTATTGTGCTTTTGTAACTTGACATTTGGATTTTGAGATCTATCTCTATTAAGACCAATACTGTTATTTCTGATAATTCGCTGCTCATAAAATTACTGTTATGTGGCAAATAGTGACGAGTGTTTGTAGCTCTTCTTGCTAGTTTCTTAGGAACAACAAATTCTCAGGAATTTGTTCCAAACGTTATTTCTTCCAAAAGTAAGCAGTGTATGAACTAAATTATCTAACACATCTAACTTTGGTGATAGTTTTGAGTGGATAGTGTGAAGATCTTGTTTTTAAAAAGTCATCAGTTGATGCCTCTAGATATACTGAAATGCTTGTGACGCTGCGTCTCCATTGCAAGTGAACCTATCCATCAAGTGTTGAAAGTAATGCAGGTGAGACCCTTTGGTAGATGGCTCTACCCACACTGGCAATGGTGTATTCTAGTGGCGAGTTAGTCTCTGGCATTGCTGAAACTGATTAGTTACAGCAACAGTCATACCATGAGCGTAATAGTGCTGATGGTGGAGTATTTCAGCTGTGATGACATAAGATTTTTTTTCTCTCATTGAGCAAGCTTCTGCCTTCTATTCCTGAATTTCATTTTCACTTTGAGTTTATGTGACTCAACAACTCTCTGTAAGTCAACAGCTGCCAGATGCTAAATGTAATTAGGGCTTTACATGTATTTGTAACCTACGACATGTGTTTGGAACACAGGAAGCAAGGTGGGAAAGGAAGAAAAGGAAAACTCTTGACTCAGTTTCAATTATCCTCTCCCTCTTTAACAAATGCTAAAAGGCACCAGGATAGTCTTGCCATTTTCTACAAGCTCAGTGGCTAGATGCTTAACATGGTTTTAGACAAGTATCTAAATCCTAAAGGTAATTGGTGATGAAGCAGATGATTTAAAGGAATTGATTTACAAACAAGAGTATATCATTAACATTTGTCTCCAAATATTTGTGGTGACAATGTAGACTCTGATTAGTTACTGAAGCAAAATGTCTGCTATACGTGTATTCACCTGCTGGTAGACTGTGATCTATCCATCTCACTACATGTCAGAATGAAGACGAGTTAATTAACCCCTGAGATCTGGAATAATCCTTCAGTGATGGGAAAGTCAAAATGTTTTCAAAACATCAAGTGCATGATGGAGACAGGGACCTTCAGGAGTGCTAAGAATGCAAATATCATATGCCTTTGTCAAAATTTCAGTTAATGTCGGTAGCTTCTCTACTGACATATCAAAGATTCTTTATGCTTTAAGAAAGTAGGATATTACGTTACTTAATGGAATAAACATTAAATATACCTAAATATATGCAGCTTAACTGGAAAACATATTTCATCTGTATGGGAGTAGAAAAAAATTGAAAATGGAATCATGCCCATCATTTTCTAGTTTTACACTTACTAGTAACATAATAATGATAATATTGATAATACTGGCTAGTATTTATTGACTTCTTACTTTGTTCTGAAATATTCTAAATATATTTTATATATATGCATTGACACAATGACCATATGAGGCAAGCACTGCTGTAATTTCCTCCATTTCACAGGCGAGAGAATTGGAACATTGATATATTAAATAGTTTGACCAAAACAACCACTATATAGTCACAGTAAGAGAAATCTCTCAGCAGCTAAGACAAAATAAGAATTAAAAATGAGCTAAAGTCAGAAATCTGAAGACTGAATTGCAAGCTCATTGAGAGCAAGGGCTACTATCAGAACTGCAACTGGGAGATTGGACCTTGGGCTTGAAGCAAGAAGGGGGACACGGAACTGAAATTCCGGCATTAAGCATAAATTTGAAAAGAGATATGTGATTAACAGTATCACATGGCCTGGACAGAAGCAAAAACAATCTTTCAGGAAGCAAGAATCCTCAATTTGCGCTCTTGTGATTTTCAAAAATTAAAATAAACCAAAAGTCAGCTAAAATTAAATATAATTAAGTACATAAGAAAACAAACTCTCATAATTAAGGGAAAGCAAATCAAAGAACAACGATTTTGATCTTTAATGTCCTAAAACATTAGAATTTGTCAGATACATACTTTTAACTATGCATAATATGCAAATTAGCAAGTAAGACTATAATAGAAAAACTGAACAGAAACGCTTAAAAAGCTGTACAAATTTTAGAAATGAAATAGATAATTGTTGAAATCAAAAAGTTTATTGCATTCAGTAAATATCAGATCAGGCACAATTAAAGAGAAAATTAGTCAACTGGAAAAGTAACCAGGAAAAATTAGCAAGAGACAGCACAAAGGGAAAAGAGATTAAAAATATAATAGAGACATTTAGAGAGAAGAAGGATGGTACTTAGTTTAATTAGTGAAGAGGATAAAAAGAATGGAAGTGAGTAAATTTTAAAGAGGCAATGGTTCAGAAATTGTTAGAATAAAGAAGCCATGAATTCACAAAAATTGGAGGCACAGCAGCTATCAAGTAAAATTAGAATTCTAAAGAGACTGATATAACATACATATTGTAATCCCTAGAGCAACCACAAAAAAAATTATGTGAAGAGAGAGCTAAAAAGCCAATAGAAAAAATAAAATGAAATTTTTAAAAGTTTATTAACCCAAGTGAAGGTAGTAAAGGAAATACAGAGAGGAACAACAAAAAAGAGACAAGTAGGGGAGACACAGCAAAATGGTGAGCCTAACTCCAGCCATCTCAGTAATCACATTAATATAAATGGACTATCACAATAATTAAAAGGAAAAGATAATCAGATTACTTAAATAGCAAGTTCCGAATATATACTGTCTACAAGAAACATGTTTTAAATACAAAGACACAGAAAAGTTGAAAGTAAAGGAACAGAAATAGACATATAATATGCTTACTGTTCACAATAAATGTGAGAAAGCTGGCTTGACTATTCTGCATCAGGCAAAATAGACTTCAAGATCAGGAGTATTACCAGAGAAAAAGATGGATATTTGAAATTGATATAAAAGCCACTTCACCCTGGAGATATGAAAGTGTGTATGTCTAATAGTTTCAAGAAGAAGAAGAGGAAGGTGGAGAAGGAAGAGGAGGAGAAAAATTGACGAAAGTAAAGGGAGAAAGAAAAAACCCCATAATTAGGTACAGATTTAACCTTTCCCTAGTTACTGATAGAACTAGACCAAACAATGTCAGTAAAAGTACAGAGAACAGCACTCCTAATCATCTTGACCTAACAGACATTTATAGAGCACTGCATACAACTTTCAAATACACTCTATTTTTCAGTGGAACATTCAGCAACATATATTCTGGGCTACCAGGTAAGTCTCATTGAATTTCAAGAAGAAATCCTAGAGAGTTTGTTCTCTGTCTATCAAGTACTTAAGTGAGAAATCAATAACAATAAGAAATCTAGACAAGTCCCAGATATGTGGAAATAAAATTACACCCATCTAAGTAACCCACGCTTCAAAGAAGTATAAGGGAAATTAAAAAATATTTGGAACTGGATGACAATGAATGGACAACATGTCCAAATTTGTGAGAGTCATCTAAAGAGGTAAAGATTATAGGTGTGAGATAAAGAAAGATTGTTTTTAAGTCAGTGATCTACATTTCTACCTCAAGAACCCAGAAGATAATGAGCAAGTGAAATCCAAAGTAAGTAGGGATAAATAAACAATCAAGAGAAGAGCAAAAAATAGACAAATATAAAATAAACAATAAAGGAAAATATGAAAGACAAAAGCAGGTTCATTGAAAAAACTGATAAAATTGACACAACTCTGGCAAGACTGATCAAGAAAAAAAGAGAGAATACACAAATACCCCAAATCAGGAGTGAAGGAAGGGGTATTGTTATAGATCCTACGCATATTCAAAGCTATTGTCATAAACTATGACAATTTAGATGAAAGGGAAAAATCCCTTGTAAAATTAATTAATATTAAAAAACAGATATTATCTCAAAAATATTTATTACAGATAGAGTCACTACATATTGATGAGACAATGTTCAATTAATTAGAAAGCTATAATAATTCTAAACCTGTATATACCTATAATATGGTCTTAAATAGTCATAAAGCAAATATTAATAAACCTATGGGGAGAAACACCCATGATAAATTTCATCATATATACTTCAATTACTCATAAGACAAACAGCAAACTAGTACCATGTAGAAGAATTGAACAAAGGATTAATAATTTCATTTAATTAATGCATATAGGATCTTGTACTCAATAATTAGAGAACATGTGTTCTTCTCAAATACACATGAAATGCTTTACAAAATTTATCAGGTTATAAAACAATTGGAAATTTTTTCAAAGATTTAAACAATTTCAAAATTGTTCGAAGATTTAGTAACATAAAAATCATGCTCTCTGGCCAAATACAATTAAATTAGAAGTCAAAAGAGAAATATATACAAAATATACCAATACATTTGGAAACAATAAATAGGTTCAATAGAAATATGAAAATATTTAGATCTAAACAATAGTGAAAATGCTATGGATGAAAACTTGTGAGATGCAGTGAAAGTGGTCCTTAGAGAGAAATGTATAGCCTGAAATGCTTATAATAAAAAAGAGAATGGAATGGCTGAACACAATGACATGAAGAATCAAATTTTAAAGATATGGACAAGAACAACTGAATGAACTCAAAGAAAGGAGGAGAAAGGGATAATTTGTATAGAGAATGGTAGAAATTAATAAACTAAACAGCATATACAGGTAGTAGATAGAATCAGAGAAGCAAAAATTTATTTTTTGAAAGGCAAAAACAATCACTGGCAAAACTAATCCAGTAAAAGAAAGAAGGCACAAATAAATAACGTCAGGAATGAAAATAAAGACAGCATACTACTAGCAGAAATCGAAAAGGACTCAGGAACACTTACTAACTTCCTGCTAATCCATTTAAAACATAGATGAAATGGGCATATTCCTAGAAAATTTATTGTTCCAAAACTTTCAAAATCAACTCAAGAAAAAATAGAAAGAGTTAATAATCCTATAACAAAAAAATAATAAAGCAAGTTTTTTCATCTGTAAACTGATGATCATGGTAATAGCTGTATCTGTTGTGTGGTTACTCAGTGGCAGGCAACGTTCTAAGCATTTTTAGCTGCCTTGTTTAATTCAGTGCTCACAACAACCCTGTGAAGGTGGCTGCTATTTTTATGCCCATTTTATAAATGAATAAATGGAGACTCATCAGAAGTAATTAATCCTAAGACTATATTGTCAATGAGTATTTTTAAAAGAGACCCTGGAACTCCCACTTTAATCCTAGACTATATAGTGACTATTTTTTAGGGCTGCTGTCCTATTAATTGGAAAACTATATAAAAGCATTTAGAACAGTACCTGCCACATTGTGAAGTCCTCAGTAAACGTAAGCTAATGTGATAGCCGTTCTCAAATATAAGACAGCTAGACTACTGCAGCTAGCTCACTCACGATTGTCCTTTTATTTTTTTTATTTTCCTCTGATTAAAAACAACGTATGTAGAGGCAGAGTCGGACGTGGTCAGATGACTGCACACCTTTGTAATGCTCTTACGTAGGATAACTGCTTGGTACCGTTTTTAATACTGGAATTGATTTTTAATCTTGTTGGAATTTTCATCAACAGAAAAGAGTCTCTAGCCAGCTAGGTTCCTGGACATTTCGTTTCTATTTATGAACTGGCAGTGGTTCAGCAGAACCTTTTGCTGTGGTAGCTGCTTTTGGGTTTTCCAAATTGGGTTTTGTGCAGGTTGGAATGTGAAAATGCCACCATATCAGAGAAGAATGCCACATTCACCTTTCTTATTGAAGTTATAAAGCTCACAGAGCAACCTAGATATTGGAATCTTCCCTGTCTTCGGTGCCCCGTTGATTTGGAAAGTGTTTCTTTACATTGAAATGATTCTAGTTACAAATTGTAAAAGTTGTGAAACAGACATTCAGATAGAGATTAAAATAATTCATCTAAAAGTTTAGAAATAAAATATTAACACCTTAGGTGCTATGCATAAAAGAAAATTGTGATTCTTAAAGTGCAGTTTTGAAATACAAATATTTGGTAAATCTTGTGAATAATAATGCTTGTACACCTACTCTGTAGTTTTAAGCCACAGGCTTCTTTGTGAACAGTTTTGTCAACATTTGGGAAAATATCTAAATGTGTAAAATCAGATGAACTTTAGAAGGGCATTAAGAGTGAGTTTATGTGAGGAATTTTAGTATACACAAGCATAAAACATCAGTATTCATAAGTAGTTGTTTTGGTGGCTTTCAAAATTGTTATTGCATAGACAAATATGTAGATTTTAGATTTGTAAGACAATAATGTTTTAGACAATGTTGGAAATTGTTTTGGACTGATTATTTTGTGTAGTTTATACATATCTATAATTGCTCTAAATTTAAATATTTTTGTTTATTTAAATTACATATAATTATACAAATATGATTGCTCAAAATTTAAATATAAGATATGGATATTCAATATAAGGTAACCATTTTGTGATATATTTTGATTAATCAAACAAATTGAAAGTTATGTCTTATCACCTATAATTGACATATTTTTCTTGAAAACTTTCCATTTTGCAAAAGCTTAAGGCTTCAGGTCAAATTATTTCACTTACGATGAAAAAAAACTATATCATTATAATTTATATCCTTTTCTTAAATACCTGTTAGAAAAATTTAGAGTCGATATTCATCCTAGACTTTAAAGTATAGACTCTAACATTTGCTCAAGAAAAGTGACCCATGTTTATTTACAAGAGATTCTCTTTGTCTTAGGATAAATGATCCTAGAAAAAGGCCACTTAAAAAAGGAATCAATGTTTAGAAAAGAACCAGTATTTCATATGAAATAGTAAAAGTAATTGACTGCAACTTTATCTTGAGAAAGTAAAATTGATTATCAAGAATGTATTTTACTTTATATTTAATACAATTTGTTATTCTAACTATGCTATAATTATTCAAAAGGACAAAGAATAACAATTTTTGTGTTGGGCGTAATATCCATTTTATGGCAAAATTGTCTGCCTGTACAATATTACATCCTTAACTTTAGATTTGCATTTTGCAGCATGATCACAGAAGGTCATATTTTGCAAAAAATATTTGATATATTCATTAATTTTCCTAAGAGCTTCTCATTAATCTTTTATTTAAATAATTATCATTCCTCATTCAAGTTGAGATTTTCTGGGTTCTTCGTATGATGAGTGGTTTTCTTCTTGTGTCCTGGCCATTTGAAGTATTATGTTTTAAAAACCTCTGGATCTTATTTAAATCTTCTGTTTCAGCAGGCCTCTGACACCAAGCCCGTGGGGAAGGTGGGACACTGAGGCTTGCTGCTGGTGGAGGTGAAAGTCCAGCTCCCTTGCTTGCCTTCTTTGACAAGGCAGCAGGGAGGGATGAGGTGGAAGAGGAAGAGATGCTTCTTTGCTGCTGGGCTGAGTCGGATTTTCAGACTCCCCACTAGGAATCTGCAGATAGCAACCTGGTTCAGAGGCAGAGGGGCACCTCCTTACAGTTCCCCATGAGTCCTCCAGTGGTGATAAAATTAGATTTAACATTCATCCTCCTCTGACACCAGCAGGGAGAGGGAGGGGTGCTTTGTTGCCACTGGGTGGGGATACAAGTCCAGGATCCCCTCATGGCCTCCAGGGACACCTTTGTGCGGGAATCAGGGAAGGCTCATTACCAGTGGGTGAGGATGAAAGTTGTGGTTCACCACTCGGTCTTCTCTGATTCCCTCCTGTTATGTTGGTGGAGGTGGGAGGGACCCCTCATTACAGTAGACTTTATTTTTGGCTTGTTTTGTCTGCTTCCATTGGTATTTCCAATTTGCAGCTTTCTCTAGCACCATGTCTGGGATATATGAGGGAAAAAAACCACCCAGGAAACTCAATATTATGTCCTTCTTCAGGCCCCAGGACCCTAATAGGCCTGTTTTCTCCTCGATCAGTCGTCTTCTCAAATTCTAGACTCTCTTTATGTGGTTTTTATGTGTACTGTCTAGGATTTTCAGCTGTACCATATTCAGATTAGCGCCATATTGCTTTCTGTTGTCAGTGACTAATTAATGACAGACATTGATATAGTGGTTGATATAAGAAGAGAAACTTGTAGTAAGTGGGTGGGGGTTAATTTTATAAATGATCACTGGTGACTATTTTCATGTTATAGCAAGGTTTGCTTCTCTGTAAAATTTCTTCTCTTAAATTCAGAGGACTCACATAGTAAACATTTAGATAAGAAAATTTTCCGTATTGTACCCCCCCATTACTACAGTTAACTTTTATCTTCCTGCCCTCATAGTAGAAAATCTGTTCAAACGCTGACATTTTCAGTGCTATTTGTATTCCCTGGTATTACCATGACATGATAATTCTGACTTAGCGACATATGTGCTTCTCCTATTTAAAGGTTATTTCAAAGTGTGAGAAGTTGGTTAAATACTTAGAAAATAAAGCCATGATCACAATGTGCTGACATATCCTTCCTTAGAATTGCGTCCCCAAATAAAATTAGTTGGTCAAAGGACAACAGTTGATATCTGTTGCAAAATTTCTCTCTAAAAAGTTTTGGAAAGGATTTGGGTTATACATTGAGGTTATGGTCAAGAAAAAGATAAAGCAAAAGGAGCTTATCAAGAGAATTATTTTTATAGATTTGTGTTTTGCTATTCTGATCACCTAAGTTTTTAGATAATAATCATCTCTCCCAATGCCTTAAATTATACTAAAATTTCCTGATGCAAATATCATAGATTTTGTGTAATCATTCTTCTATGAAAATATTGAGTCGCTTTGATAAAATCCAGTGGGACCACACTGGGCAGGTTATTAGCAGCAGCCATAGAACACATACCTGAGATGAAATGACTTTGATACATCGTCCACATCTGCTTTAATCAGTGGTATCAGGGAGGGTGGAGGCAGATAATGGGTAAACCTGTGTTCCATGCATCCTGAAGTAATGTGCCTCTTTTTATCCTTCTGCACAGTAGTAAGGAAGGAATGAAGTGGTGACTGCTTTCCACTAGAAACCTTATCTTGGAGAATCACACAATGACTAGTCTCTCTCTTCCATTCAAAGTTGCCTTTGAGCTTACTAAAGGTATAACCATGCATTATGAATTAGAGCAAAATCAGTCTTCTACCAATAAGCAAAGTAAGTGTGAAATAGTAAGCTGACATGATGTTAAAACTCCCCCATACTATTTACATGCTGAGCAGAAGGGTATAACATGAGGGCTTCATCGTGTAAGACGAACTACGTGAAAAACGTTTGTCTGAGATAAATTCATATAGAGGAATGTTTGAGAAGATGGGTATGGTAAGAGCCAACTCGAGGGGGCATGGTAACTTCTTCATGGAGCAACTCCCAGTCCCTCAACGTGGTGAGCCTACCACTAGATGAACTGCTAGGGAGCGAGCTGTGAAAAGATGAAGACTTGGACCGCTAGATGACCTTTCATGGCTCCTTGTCCTTTTCCTATATAGTATTTATCACTGTGTAGATTGTGCTTTGTTTATGTGATTCTTTGCTTAATGTCTCTTTCCCAATTAGACTGTAAATGTCATGGACTGTATTTGTATAACGCTCACTGTTGTTGTATCCCCAATGCCTAGCACAGCACTAGAAACAATAAATATTTGTTGAGTGATTTAATAAATGATAGACCAACTTTTGCTTTCTACTCTGTAGATGGCTCTCCGGCTTCAAACGTTAAGCCAGCAAAATTGGGAAAGGCTTGGTCCAGAATCTGGCTCAGGTACTTAGAATGAGGTTCCTATTCTTTAACTTCTTGAGGACAGAAAAGTACTAAAGTAAGAATTGTGGGGAACAGGTAGCATTAGGGAGATGTGGTCCTATATGAAGATGAAGATGAGGAGTTTAGATGGTAATATTTTTGAGGAAATAATTCTATTTGTACAGGACAATTTGCCTTTCTATAAGTCAGTGTGAACTTACTCATATACCTTTTCCTGGTGAATTCAGTACAGTGCCTCCAATTTTCTTTACAGTGTTGCTCATTTTCGGCTTGGGGGCTATAAGCTTGATGTTGAAACTCTTGAACTGGGCTTTTTTCTTTTATATCATTTGTGGCTACCTAAAAAATTTATGCAAATTTTACCTGATCCATGATGATCTCAAGTTTGTTTTAACAGAAAAATAATATTTTAATTTCTTATCATCAAGTAAATGTGATAAGCAAGGAAGAAGATAACCAAAGAAGGGGCACTATATTTATTCCGCAGCTTCCCACGCCCTAGGCTGACTGCCCATCACTCCTCGTACCCAGATTGAAAAGCACCTGGGATGCTCTGAAACTGAGGCTTCCTTTCCTCACACAGATGTTTGTCTTCTCCTGAGGAGGTCTTTGAAGCCAGTTCCAGATAATGAGGTGTGGGAAAACCATCAGAAAAGTTGCCTTAATACATACATCTTCCATTTCAAATAGAATCATAAAGCTAAAAATTCCCACAGGTGGAATAAAAACATGTGTTTTATTTTGGGTTGTTTTCATTTGTTGTAGGAAAAGGAAGCAATATATTTCATGACTATCTAGAATGAACATGAGCTCTAAAGACGAGATGAGAGAATGCTAATATTAAAGGACTTTTTCCAATTACTTAAGAATGAGAAGAGCAACAAGAAAGAAAAGAATCATAATATCAGACATACGTGAACTCAATAACTTTAGTTTTATAGACTATTGAAACTAAAATATACATTTTAGTGTACAATTATGAGACAATTCCTAATTATGAAGGATGCAACTTGGAACAGAGTACACTGGTCAGAGAATATCAGACAGCATGATAAGCTGTGCATAGGGAATAAATAACAGACTTAGAACTGTGCTGGGGCCAGCCTGGTGGCATAGTGGTTAAGTTCGTGCACTCTGCTTCAGCGGCCTGGGGTTCACCAGTTCGGATCCTGGGCGCAGACCTACACACTGCTCATCAGGCCATGTTGTGGTGGCGTCCCACATAGGAGAACTAGAAGGACTTACAACTAGGATATGCAACTATGTGCTGGGGCTTTGGGGAGGAAAAAAAAAAAGATTGGCTAATCTTCCTAAAAAAAAAACATCTGTGCTTATGGCAGTGAGGACTTCTCTCTTCCCCACATACGTAGAAAGAAATCACCCCATGCTCACAGGAATTCTCCTTGGGTTAGCTCTCCAATGACTAGGTTTCACTCTGCAGAGACAATTATATACAGAATTGGGTTTGATTCCATTTACACAGCCAAATAAGGTTCAACGTGCAGTGAAGAAAGGAGAGTAAAACCTCAGAATAAAAATACCTGTGTCTATTACAAAGTAAAGTCACACCAGGTCAATGTAAAGAGTTGTTTGATGCTTTTAAGATAAAGCCTGGGAAATGATATCATGTATGTGAACCATCATAGAGTGTTAAGTTAGATCAGGGTTTTGGATAAGAGAATGGCCCTATTATAATCAGTATGCATAGAGTGAGTCAACCCAGGGCTTGGGGGTTATTTATAAGGTTTTCTTCACTTTGGGCATAAAAGTGCATTTCTTTGTTGCGTTTTTTCGTTGTCCATAAATGGCTTAAAGACAAAAGAATCAGTTTTATATGTCAATAAGTAGAGTGCCCAGATGTGACCTTGGACACAGTATTTAACCTCTTTGTAAAGTGGTCATCATTTACGCTGCTGCACTATTATGAGATTTAAATGAGATAAAGGCTAGAAGATGCCCGGCCTCATGCCTGATACATGGTAACATTTCCCTGTGTTCAATAAATACCTATTCTCTTCTTCTTCCCATCAAACTCAGTGCCCACCCCTGCACATCCCAAAAGCACACACATTCATTTCCACTGGTGAAACCTACCTGTGGTTTTAAATTGTATTAACAAAGAGGAATGGTTTGATATCATTTAAAAACAAAAGGCCTGACTTCATCCATAGGATGCTGATTTAAGTAACACATTACACATACTCATTTAAAAAAAATACTTTGGGGGTTGGCCTGGTGGTGCAGTGGTTAAGTTTGCGCACTCAGCTTCTGCGGCCCAGGATTCATGGGTTCAGGTCCAGGGCACAGACCCACACACTGCTCATTTTGTATGTGGTGTTATCCCACATACAAAATAGAGGAAGATTGGCACAGATGTTAGCTCAGCAACAATCTTCCTCAAGCAAACAGAGGAGAATTGGCAATAGATGTTAGCTCAAGACCAATCTGCTTCACCAAAAAAAATAAAGTTATATATTATCACGTATAAGACACTCAGTGATTCTGAGAGGAATTTAAGAAATTAATACCCAGATTTTACAGATAAGAAAACTGGGACTCAAGGAGTCAGAGAATTTCCACAATCAGATTTACCAGAGGGAAGCTAGGACTGATACCCAGGTCTCCTGGCCACCACTCACATTTATTGGAGGATTAAGCTTCTTTGACATGAAGACATACTGCTCAAGAATCAGATCCAGGTTTTGCTACAATCTAGATGTGTGACCTTGGGTAAGTCACTTAAATTCTCTGTTCCTTAGTTTCCTCATTTACAAAATGATTACAATAACGTTATCATCTTCATAAAGTTGTAAAATTTTGAAATATAAAAGTTGCAAAATAAGAGATGCCTGGAGCATGGTAAATCCTTGGTTTATGTTAGCTTTTATTATAAATGCAGTGCTTTTTCAGCTACATGGTGCTACCTAGACAACAATAAATGCTTAAAATTTTTTGAAATAAAATCTGAGCATTCTGTCCTAGGATTGAAATTAATCTTAGATGTTTACTTTTTTTTGCTCTCAAATTTACCCCAGTGGCCTAAATACTCTTGCCCAAGACCCATTCCTGTATACCATGGCAATCTGGCGTATTTTTTGGATGGCAAATGTGTCTGTCTGCTTTCCGTAGGAATAGATTTTAACTTTGTAAAGCATTTCACAAATCTTAACTGGTCTCTGTTGCTGTCACCCTAGGAACTAACTTCACACTTGCTGAACTGGGAATCTGTGAGCCCTCCCCGCACCGAAGCGGCTACTGTTCCGACATGGGGATCCTACACCAGGGCTACTCTCTGAGCACAGGGTCTGACGCCGACTCCGACACAGAGGGAGGGATGTCTCCAGAACACGCCATCAGACTGTGGGGGAGAGGGATGAAATCCAGACGCAGTTCCGGCCTGTCCAGTCGTGAAAACTCGGCCCTAACACTGACTGATTCTGACAACGAAAATAAGTCAGATGAGGAGAACGGTAGGCCTGCTTCTGAAATACCTTTGAATGTTCTAGGCATACACAATGCGGGACTTGGGGTGGTTTGTTTTTTAATAAAGAGGCACATGAAACCATTCATTTTCTTTTAAATCGACCTTGTCTACCCAGTCTGAGCTGGGGGAAAATAAACTGGCGAACCTCAAGCACACAAGAAATGAGGAGAGAATTTTAAAATCTCATTGTGATAACGCAGTCTTCAGGTACAGTCGGTTGGTCTTATTAGCAAGTAAATTACATTGCAAAAGAGGAAACTTGATAAACTATGACCTATTCCTAGAAAATGTCCTCTCTTCACAAGTTTCTAGGTCTTTGTATTGATTTCCCCTTCCCAGTAAATGGCAACCTGGGTTATTTTTTTTCATGAAGATCTCTTAAGAATCCTACCTTATCTTAGACTTTCATTTCCAGGCAGCAATGCCTCATATCCGTATTGAAGATCAAACTTGGAGCAGATGCTCTGGAGTTTAATAATGACAAATAGGAAGAGACTTGTCTTCAAAAAAGTATTCTCTTATGTTTACTTTTCTCCTTGGTACCTATGTAGGTTAATGGCTTCCCACATCTTCTATCACGAATCACTATTGCTTATCCATCAGCTTTGTAGATGGCTTTTAATGAAACTTTGAAAATTAAATGTTTCCGATCATTAAGCAGTAAATATAGGGAAGCCTAAGCAAGTCATTAAAGAGATAAGGTGCTTATTTGTGGATTTCTTAGCGACTCAGAACCGTGTTTAGTCAAAAACATTTTTTAAAAGATAAATTGCATTGGGTACCGTTGATTTATGAAGAAAACATCAAATGCGATGTGGTTTGCTATGAATATATTGTGTGTTCGCTAAGAGAATTACCATTAAAATGTTTACAAATAGATCAGTTAAGAATGTTTATATAAAATGTTATAAACTTCTACGAGAGCTGCTTTAAATATTTTCTTGAATTTAAAAAAAGGAAAAGAAATTTGCAGGTGGACAGCTCGTTGTGAACGCACAAGCATAGCTAAATATCATTTACTCTCAAAATTATGTTGAAAATACATCATTTCCTGGGTAAGTCGCATGTATTCTAAAAGATGTCACTTTGTTGCATTTAAATTTGTGTCTAATTCTGAAATAATTTATTCGACAGTGGGGACAAGGGGATGTGTCTTACTTATGTCTGCATTTGTGTAGCTAATCAAGGTGTACTCTCAAGGAAAAATCTACACTTGACTCCTTTCGAACTTTAACAAAATTCTGACACTTGGCACATTCAATGCTCTATCCTATCAAGGTGCTTACTTGATAGGAAATTACTTTTGGACGTTTTCATAAAGGCATACATTGACTCCATTTATTGATGCACTTTTTCAACTTCAACGTGTGTCAGATACTATTTAAATGGAAGCAGTTTGACTGCCTAATAAATAAAATCACTTGTAATCCAAGAACTTATGGCACATTTTAAACAAATTATTTTAGCAAATTTTCCCTGGTTGGTATTCTCACTGGTCTTATGAGAACCACCTATACAGAATTATGTATACAAATGTATAGATTCTACACCTTTTCTTTTTTAAGCTATATACATCTTAAAAAGCCAACTTATAAGGAGAGGTTTCCAGTGAAGCAACAGGAGCAAAAAATGCTTGCCTTGAATTTACCCAGAACTGTTATGGATGGGCGAACTTTATAATTAATGATGTATTTGGTAGACGAATATTAGCCTCCTTTTTCCAGTATTATTTGAAACATCGCATTTGAACAGTGTTCTCCTTGGGGGAGGCTGTATAAATCCCCGTGTACCGATAGGAAATAAACCTTTAGATACAGTGCCTCAACTTTTTTCCTGTAATACTAGTTATAATGCCATCAGAATCACATAAAGAAAAATGTACTAAGTACTAAGCAACTCTTTTGTGCCTGTGTGAGGCAGAACTTGAAGGGGATACTGAAGCCAGAGTGCAAGCTTAGGTGATAGATGATTGTTTAAAAATGTACAGACAGATTGTGTTTCCTTTTCTCTTTTTTAAATTTTTCAGTATTTCACTTATTCAAAAGATGTACATAATGCATGTTCTGTTCTTAATTTGGGGCCAGAAATAAAAAGAAGAAATTTTACACATCTTGTCATAAAGTCATCAAGCAAATAAAAAGTGAGGGGCAGCTACTCTGCAGGCCGAGGTATTAACTTCAGTAAACTTCTTGCTCTTTCTCTTTGACAAATTCTGTTTAGCTCACACAAAAATCAATGCGTTTTCACATCACCGATTCTATGAAGTTTGGGGATGTATTATCATATAGATTGACAGTTGCCCCACTGGTTCCACACCACAGCATGGACACTTACAAAGCCATCGTTAATTTCTCACACTTGTACCCCAGAATGGCTTCCTCCGTAATGAACACTCTACCCTTCAGAGCCAAATCAATAACCTTTCAGGTATGCCTCTCCTGAAGAGGAAGTAACAAGAATCTGTACTTTGAGAAAGGAGCTCTCCAATTCCATTTTAGATTTTAAGGATGTGTGGTCATAAAATGAATCTTTTCTTTGGATGCCATATATTTTTATTTCATTTTAGTGGTGGGATCTTGGGGTACATAGATTTTCACAGTGAAAGATTTTAAAATCACCCTTATAAAAATTCCTAGTGTGGTTCTGCGAACTATAGTTAAAGTGAAGACAGATCTCAAAAACCAACTTCTCTTTCTATAGTGTGAAACATGTATCCAACCTTCAGACTCGTGTAATAAAATCCCTGACTGCCAACAGTTCTTTCTGTATGCTGCTGTGACAAAAATGACCTACTAGTAACTTGAAAGTCCCTTCACACTGAACACGCAGATAAATGTCTTCTTCTCGTGTGTGTGTGTGTGTGTGTGTAGACACTTCAGAGTTATCACTGCTCACAGCTCTGTGTCTTACACTTGCTGTATAGCCACAAAATTAACATTGTGCTGGCTTGGCTTGCTTTAAATAGATAAAACACTCAGGTTGAGGTTATTTCATCAGGGTCTTTATCTTTAAGTTAGTGATGGCTTGGTTAGAAATGGCAGTGAGAGTTGAGAACAACTAGGCCAAGTCTTTGCTGCTGTGGAATTTGACTGCATCTATAGAAAGGGCTTTCCCAGTGACTTTAAATTAGAATTATTCCTTTTTTGGGTAATAAATGTCCCACTTAAAGTGTGTCCTTTCTCAAACCCTTTGTATCATCTGAGTTATGGAGAAAATGAGGCAGTCACTAATACACAAAAATAACTAATTGCCTCCTTAAAAATGCAGAACAGCATACGCTGTAAAAAATCTGGTCTAAGTACTCTTGACTCCCTTAGGCGATTTCTTCACCTTGGGGACTTAAAAATATCCTTGAGTTTTCCTTTTTTTTCCCCAGCATAATTCCAGTTTCAGTTATTTTATTGGAAATCCAGAAAGAAAAAAGACAAAAAAAATAAGCTTGGCTGTAGGATAGGGAGCCAGAAATTACAGAAAACGAAATCTGGCTTTGGTTAAAGCTTTAAGAAAATTATCTTTCCCTTCCCCTCTCTGTTTCCACCCAACGTAAATAAGGACAATGTTCATTTTCATCTCTTGTCAATTGGGAAATTTATAATTCTCATAATGTACTTTGAGGTTGAAAATATAAATGTCGGGTTAATTCCATTGCATTTCGCAAAATGCATTTATAAAACAAGCTGGCGCTCGGCGCATAATGGATTTGTGTAAAGTATATTTGTGGAACACAGATTCTATTAGATTGTGAGTCCTCTTGGCAGAGGTCTGCAGTGTTCCTGTCTCCTCCGGAGGGCTTGAACACACCGGGTACAGACTGCATGTTAATTGAGACATGAGGCATGAACTCTGAGGGGAGAAAGGATTTTCCTTAGGACCAGGGACAATGTCTGTAGGTTGTTACCACCAACCACGTGGCATCCATTTGTCATGTGAGGTGACTTTCTTAAGTCTTCTCCCTTTCTCTTCAAAAAGTGACTCCTCAGTAAGTGTTACATTAGAATGCCCCGTAAGTAAACACATCCAAGCTCTGCTAGTGGGTTTCTATATTTGCCCCCCTCTATTACTCTTACACATTCTTAAATTTATTTTATGTTTTATACTCCACTTTACTCCTTTCTTCTCCCCCATCCCATATATAAAAATTACAGAGAATGCCTGGAACAGATATAAAACCTTGCAATTACAGTTAAGGGCTCATAATCTTGTTCTTAAAGTTGGGAATGAGAATAGTGAAAGTGGTAGCAACAAAAATCACACACTATTATTTGACTGTACTTTGACATGGATATGGGGATGATTTTTTTCCAGCCAAATTTTGCAGCAAAAACTTCCATGAAACCTAAAGAAAATACTGTCTCAAGCCCTTAAACACAAAATAAAAAACATGAAAGAAAATAAAACAAACCTTAAAGCCATTTTGATGACAATTATTTCAAGTTTTGTTTTCCAAGAATTATTTTTTTATACTTGCAAGTTTGAAAGAGCAGCATTTATAAAGAAGAATGTGAAATGAGTTTTCACGGATTGAAAAAAATAAAAGACATGAGAAGAAAATGTCACAGGTTTTCGGTCTCGTCTATTCCTAAATGAAAGGATGACTTGATTTTAATAATTGTGGTTCAATTCCCTAGAATTTGCCATATTAGAGTTCATATGCTCTTAATTTACCAAGAGTTTGTTAATGAGAGTCTTACATATATGACTGTCACAATGCTGAGATGCAGCTGATAATATCAAACTAGAGGCAAAATTTAGGAACATCACATTGTCACATGGCTTGTAACCAAGAAGGGAAAGGACTGCTGTTTTGCAGACAGACCTGTATAAGACTCTAGAGGTTGAGATGTTTGGCAAATTAAGCAAAGCTTAGATTACTTTAAAGTAGAACGGAGAACATGAAGGAATGTAAGAGTATGTGCCTGATTTTAGTACTGCATGTTCCAGATTATAAACTTTAGTGGCACGGTTCTTCGTTATTTATATATTTCTTTCTCTCCTTCGGTGGTTTCTTTCATGTTTGTTAATGCTCCCCGGGGCTATCAAGCGATAGCTCCATTCAATAAATACAATAAATAAAATGAAGCGCTAAGCCTTACTTTTGGCAAGGGCAGCCTGATCATTACACGTGTAATCTCCGGGCCCTGGGGGAGACATTGGGCTTGGTGGATAATCATTTGGTTTTAAGCTGCTGTGTTCCTGGTTTCTGTACTTTCACTTCAGTTAAGTAGCAAAGGCAGGAAACGCGTGAGAGGCGAAATGTTTTTGCCAGCTCACGAATGGGAGCCTTCTTCAGTCAGAAAACTCTGAACTTTTTTGCTTATTGTTTAGTCACTTTTTAGGTTAGTTGTTGTTTGTCAAGGATCAAATTAAATTAAATTTTGAGGTGAGATGTAATCAAGTATTAAGGCCATAAATAAAATGAATTAAAGCTCAGAAAGTTGATAGTATAAATTTTCTACAGACAACTGAATCAGGATGAACATGCACAGAAAATAATATCAAACTAAAAAGGGTTTGACACTTGCATATGAGAAGTAATGAGATGCTTCAATTACTCATTCTGAGCCTGGGATACAGTGAGTGGAAGGAGAAAATTTCAAGTACTAGATTTGTAAACCGGATAAAAATTGCAGATACATGGGTATTATGTGGAAATGCTTATGCTTAAAGGTAAAATTGTTACTTGTGATTTAATGTTGAGTATTATTTAGTGCTAGCTAAAAGGACTGCCTGGGAAATTGTCCTTCCTGGTTTCCCAAAACTCATTTGAGGAATGTTAAAGGAGTGAAAGGTGGAGATAGGAGATTCACAGAAGAGTTATTAGCAACAGAGGTTAGGAACTGTAGTCCGTGAGCTGTTTTATTTGGTCCGAGTAGTGTTTAAAAAGTTTTACATTACTAACGAACATTTTAAAAGTGGGAAATGTCTTATTAGAAATCTTTACTTTTGGTTTCTCTCAAAATATACAAGGCCCAGTAGCACTTGTCCACGTTTCCCTCTGGACAAACCGAGATAGTAGCAATAACCATAGCAGTTCTAGATGGGTCCATGTCTTCTGGTTCACCTGCCCTCTCTCCATTCTGTTCCTCTTATTTAAGGTCTGGCTTAGCCTTCATAAGCACTCCACTTACCCATCTTCACCTATGTGCAAACTTTAGGGAAACCAGAGATAATAAAAATGGTAGAAAGAAAGCTGGAAACCAGCAATTTTGGCTTAATTTAACATGTGTTTAGTGTGGTGATGTTCCCGCTTTTTTGTAAGTTTGACTCATCTGTAAAATGGGTTTAATTTTTCTATACTAAATTTCTAAAATGGTGTTAAGATGTTCAGGTAAAATTAAATCAAAGGAAAATCGGTTTAATTTGGAAATTAATAATGTAATTGTGTGTGTGTGGAAGGGGATGGTAAATGGGCGATATGCCCTCCCCATCTTCTGAAGTAGATGACCTGAAGTACTGGAAAATTAAAGTCAGAATCTTTGATTTTAATGCATGTGCTTCAAGCTACTTTAATGTAAAAGGATCTAGGTGGAGTTTTAAGAAATAGATGGAGGGAAAACCTACTTTAAAAACTTTAGCTACTTCAGCTGATTGAGGAAAACCCCAGGGCTTTTCGGGAGGAAGCCATTTAAAGAGGAGGAAAATGACTTTGTACTAATTATGTTCAGTTTTGATCGGGCAAGTGGTTTATGGAGTCTGTTACAATGAAGTGGAAGACAATAAAGTGAAGGCTGGAAGGGAAAAACGCAGTGATATACACAGACCTCCAGCACCCTAAGAGAGAAAGACTTGGAGCAGTGTTGGATAATGCTGAGCTGGGAACAAGTGAGAGTCAGAAACAGTGCTCCAAACTAAGAAATGTTCCTCTGCAAGTGAGTAAGCAGGATACCCAAGTATTATTCAGGGATGGCTTTCATTCACAGCGCAATATACTCCCAGTTGTCTTAGCATCCTAAAGATATTTGTGAAGGAGAAAAAATAATTGAAATACAAGCATGTTTACTAATGGAAGGGGCTGAAATGTTTGAGTTGGCATTCTTTGGAACCTCCATTCATGGAGGTTTATACTGGCCTGAGGAGAATAAAAACGATTGACACTAGAGCAATATTCTGCTTGTGTTAAACATAAAAACTTACATGGAGAAAGCTAGGCACAAGAGGAGGTTTGGGAAATATTTCTTTGTAGTGCATTTTATACAAGAAATACACCATCACATATTCACTGATCCAAAGGGGTCTTTGAAATGAATTTTAAAACAAGAAAAAGAAAATTGGTATTTGGAAGGTAATGCACATTGGTTAGATATGCATATTTTCATACACACATATGTGATGTTCTGTTTTATTTAGCATCGACGAAGAGCAGTTAAGTAATCTTGGATGAGGAGATAATTTGGCGGATCCTTGTTATTTTATTTCTGAGAAGATTTGATGAGTGGCTGCTGGGTGCTCAGCGTTATTCAAAGCCATTGTGTGCATCTCTTTGTACATGTGTGTCTGTGTTGTGTGTGCATGGTAGTTCAGTCGGGAGGAGGGTATTATTGAGAGAGATAGACATCAAGAAATAGAAATTGATCAAATTCCAGGGATATGGTAATGAAGGCCGTATATGAATACGCCAGCATGGGTACCTGGACATTTTGTAGTATCTGATTTGGTGAGGAAGCTGATTACTTTGCAGTGTAGAATATATTCTCCTGTGTCCCTCTGCCCTCCCCAGCCTTGATCTCTACCCCCAGGACTTTACCTCCCCACCCTGTATCCAGCAAGGCCCAATCACCCCATCAATGAGCTAATTTCTTTATTATTTCATTCTATCTTCTTGTTAAAATTAGTGGGATCACGTTTCCAAAATGTGATTTGAGCATCATGATTCACTGGCGTGTAGGAAAAAATTAAAATTTCTATTTATATCTACTTTTCTGTTCACTTATCCTTTAAAATTTCTATTTTTGAGTATGTTTCATAATGCATGTAATACATTAGTATATGTATAAACACACGTATATATGATAGATTACATAAATGCAGAAATATATACATTGGATGTGTCCAAAATTTTGTATTAATATAGCTATATGACAAAATGTTAAATGACTATTGTTTTAGACATTTTATTTCCCCAGAGATGAGATCTAAGCAGCCAGTCTCTCCTTGGAATATTTGGATAATCTATTATCTTGTGGCAACCTATTAGAATGTCTTCCTTATTGTTCATAGCTGTCTGTGCTGATCATACCTTACTATTTTTGATGCAATTTCTATTTTCTTCTCTCAATTCTCTGTGTCAACTTTCACTTCTTACATGGAGGGATAAGAATATTTACTTTTCTTTTTTTGAAGAAAGCAACACCCCTGTACACTTACAGAGAAATTCCTGTCTATTCTCAATAGGGAAGTAAGAAAATAAACGGTACGTATGTCAGCAGACTGGTATAGTAGCTGCAGCTTTGAGGAGGTGGAGTTTTAATCGGGTTGTGAATGAGGGCTAGAGTTTATATGAGTGGAAATGAGATGATGGATATTCCAAATGAAGAAAAACCAATGTGTATGGTGGCTGGAGAATGGGGAGGTGGTGCAAAGATGATGATGATCTTTTTCAGGAATATTCTTTTTAAAAAAATTCCAACTCTAGTCAGACAAACAGAAACATAGTGATTTTATTGGACAGCCATAAAAATATATCAAAAGATGTATAGGAACCACATGACCAAGAGCTTTGAGTTTCACCCTAGGGAATTAAGGTCTGACCAAGAAGATGTTACAGAATTACTGAAAGTTTATCTGAGCAGGGACTGTTATGTTTTAGGAAGCATCAGATTAAAGCACACATACACACATGCAAGTGTTTGGACAGGAAAGTAACAAGGTTAGATGCAGTGATATCAGAGAAAGAAGCATAATTCAAGTAAGAGGACCCAAGAAATCCCTAACTATGGAGATTCCTGCTCCTTGGCATTTCAGTAGGAGAAATTAACCCCTGACTAGTATATGAATGAATGCTGAATACTTGTAATTAAGATATTAAAATTTAGAAAGCACCTAATTTGAAGCTCACGGAGTACAGAGAATGTTCCTTACAGAGTAATCTATTATGTTTACACGTCCAACACAGTATTACAACAGCTAGACTCCAGTGTTTATACTACTTAATCAAATGATTAAATAACAAAATAGCATCAAATATTGCTATGTACAAGGAAAGCAAGTCATAGTATTATTTTTAAAGGAACAGTTAGTGTGTTGTAGGTGAACTATTCCGGGTTGATTAACAGTTTCTTGAAGATTATTTCTATTTCTCTAGCCTTATTGCTTCTTCTGGAGTCATTGTCTCATGCAATTTATTATAAGTTATCTTATAACTGTAGTTATGTCTCCCTTCTCATCCCTAATCTTTTATTTATTGATTTTTTTAAAGACTGGCACCTGAGCTAGCATCTGTTACCAATCTTATTATTTTCTTTTTCTTCTTCTTCTTCTTCTTCTCCCTGATGTCCCCCCGTACACAGTTGTACATTCTAGTTGTAGGTCCTCCTGGTTGTGCTATGTGGGATGCCGCCTCAGCATGGCCTGATGAACCATGGAATGTCCACGTCAGGACCCGAACTGGTGAAACCCTGGGCTGCCAAAGCGGAGCACTTGAACTTAACCACTCGGCCACAGGGCTGGCCTCCCTAATCTTTTATATTTTTATCTCTCATATTTTTAAAAAAATCAGACTTGAAAAGGACATATTTATTTTTATTTCAAGCTTTATACTTGTCTTTATTATTAACTCTAATGTTTCTTTTTCATTAAGTTCATCCTTTATTTTTTAATTCTCCCATTTTAACTTTTAGAGTACATTTTGTTGTTTTTCCTTGCTTTTTAAGATGAGTTTTAAGTTTTGGTACTTTCAGTCTTCTTTATTTAATAAGAGTAAACATATTTATTTATATCCCATAGGCTTTGATTGATACAAAGTGGTGTCCTCTTCATTGCTTTCTAAAGACTCCTAGCCATCTGGATTCCCAAAATAAAACAGAATCCTGGTCTTACCAGTTTTTCACTTTAGGACGAATATTTGCTGAAGAAGACCAATTTTTTATGATGTCCACAGTAAGATATATATTATATATTAATATATACTAGTTAGCATTTATTAATATATCTGTACTATATATGAATGTCTGTGTAAAATATGTAATAGAAGTATGCAACTATGTCTAAGATATATGAAAATATGTTTGTGTGATATTAATATTTTTACAGACTTGGCATCACGGTTTGCATGCCCTATGTAACCTTATTTTTTCAGTCAATATATTATAAACATTTTCCCATGGCATTAAATATTTTCTGCAAAAGTTAACAGGTGCATAGCACTCCTTTAGCATAAGACATTTCCTCGATTTCCCTTCATAGGACATTTAACTTATTTTTATTTTAGAAGCAGTGAAGAACAATATGATGAATAAAATCCTTGCAGCTAAATTCCTGTGCACATCCCTAATTCTTTTCTTATGATAAATTCCTGGAAGATTTAGACATACATGGTTATGCAAAGTTGTAATCCTTTTCAACCAGTTTCCTCATAAGAAAGTTTACGCTTGCACCAGCCCCGTGTGAGAGTGACCTGGCACACACACTGGTGCTCAGGAGTCACTGGAAGTGATCTTAAAATTTTTGTTATTTATCCTATTACTTTATAAAAAATATTTTTATTCTTGTTTTCATTTATTTGGATGTGAGTGAGGCTGAGCAACTCTCCATGTATTTATTGTCTATTTATAGTTCTTACTTCTTGCTTTTATTTCTTCTCCAGATAAGAAGATGTTGAAATGATTCTTTTCATTGTTTAGTTTGTATTAACTTTTTACAGTGCCTGCAGTGATCCGAGAATAAGTCCTGTTGTACTTTATTTTCTATACAGATGGTTTAAAATGTTCATTTACAGGTGTGAAAATCACTTCTCTACATTCTCAAAATTATGCAACTTATTTTCTATAGGATGGAACACTATATGTATATGCAATCTTGATCTGCAGATCTCGAAAATCCATTTAACCCATCAGACTTGAAAGCTTAAAAACCATTTAGAATGATAGCATTAACCAAAGAAGAATAGCTAGCTCTGAGTAGGGTAGGGAATTTTTTTCCCTATTAAGTATTTCAGCTGTTGTTCACAATGCAAGACTTTATTTCAGATTGTTAATTGATAACAAACCAAGGATAGAATTGCACGCCACATGATGAAAGGAAATTCACATCTGCTGGGACAATCTGCAAGGCACCTTGAGGAGACAGAATCAAGTAAATGATGTATTAAATATTCTTAAAACTTCCTCCATCCATGGTGCCTTTGATTCAATGAGGATCGTAATAACGAACACAGTGGTATCCCAGCTATTGGTATTTTCACAAAATAGGTAGTTCTGCATGCAAGATAAATATCTCAGTACATAAAGAAATACTCTGAAAATAATCATGTGGAGGCAATTACTATTATAATAAGCATATGGTTCTGCTAATATAGTGTTGCTTAATAATTGATGTTATAGAAAAAAAAGAGTAGAAAAAGTTCTATATTCTAGGGCATCCCCTTGTACATTCAGAATGGAAAAGACCCTAGTGAAATGCACAACAATTAAGAGAATACAGGCTGTCTTCCACTTCCGCTGATACACATTTATGGCTACGAACAACAAGGCACATTGGGAAGGCAGGAAGTATACAAATCAACTTAATCTGTCCCTCTGTGGTATTTCAGGCCCTCCACAATATAGTCCAATTTTATGCTTTTAGCCCTTGCTCCCACTTCTTCTCTATTTTTCGCTCCAGCCCAGTTGGGCTACTTATTTTTTTCAGAGCATACTCATTCCTTCTCTGTGTCTTTGTTCATCCTGTACTCTTTGTTCTCATTGTTATTCCCAAACCCACCCATCCATCACATTTCCATCCATCATCAAAGAAGTATTTATCATGCCAAGTCCCCAATGAAAGCCATTCCAGTCTCTTTATCTATATATGAACTTCCACTCCTTTCAACTCTTTAGCATTTTATTTAACTATTTCTCTTGCAACTTAGGGGAAATGGTGTATCCTTCTCTAAAGTAGAGAAGTAAGTAATTTGAGATGCATTTTGGAGATAGAATATACAGAACTTGACAATGGCTTGAATGTAGATGATGATGAAAAAGAGCTATCAAGGATTCCTGACTTTAGCAATTGAGTGGATTCCTAAGTACTAAGAGGACAAGATTTGAGGGCTGACCAAGAGTTTTATTTTGTACATTGTTGAGTAACATAAGACATCAAAGTATAAAGGTAATGTGGATAATTGTGCCATTATTAATGGAACCTAGACAGGGCCGGCCCGGTGGTGCAGTGGTTAAGTTTGCACGTTCCACTTCTTGGTGGCCTAGGGTTCGCCAGTTCGGATCCCGAGTGTGGACATGGCATCTCTTGGCAAGCCATGCTGTGGTAGGCATCCCACGTATAAAGAAGAGGAAGATGGGCACGGATGTTAGCTCAGGGCCAGTCTTCCCAAGCAAAAAGAGGAGGACTGGCAGTAGTTAGCTCAGGCTAATATTCCTCAAAAAAAAAAAAAAAAAAGAATGGAACCTAGAGAAGTGGTCTGAAGCAGAGACATCCATTTGAGAATCAACAGGAAAACAGTGATCCACAATATCCATGGAAATAGATGAGCTCACAGAGGGAGAAAGGCAGAGAGAGAAGAGCAGAGGGCCAAGAGCAAACTCTGAAGAGCCCTTAAATGTTGGGTAGAGGAGAAGGAACACTCCAAAGAAACTGAAAACATACTGGCTTGCACATAACAGTTCTGTATTCAATCTTGTTTACATGATTTTCATTAGGGCTCCTTATGGCTTCTACTTTGGATGTGGCTGCATAACCTCTCAACCCAAAATTTCTCTGTTTCTTTTCTCTCCATGACTCTGCTGTTTCAATCAAAGGAAGCAAAACTGGATGAGTTTACCCATTACAGGGGAAAGAGAGAAAGGAATTAATTTAAAAAGGGTTGGAGGGGGGCTGGCCCTGTGGCGGAGTGGTTAAGTTTGTATGCTCTGATGCCGCGATCCGGGGTTTTGCCGGTTCAGATCCTGGGCGCGGTCACGGCACCGCTCGTCAGTCCCACATGCCACAACTAGAAGGACCTGCAACTAGGATATACAGCTATGTACGGGGGGGATTTGGGGAGATAAAGCAGAAAAATAAAAGAAGATTGGCAACAATTGTTAGCTCAGGTGCCAATCTTACAAAAACAAGGGGGGATTAAGGGATAGTGACTCGGGAACACAAATAAATAAGATGGGCTTTCTCATATGACTGGTAAACTGATCTCTAGGGTAATGTCAAAATCTAAGGAGTAATGAGTAGCAACATTTAACTATAAAACCCTTAAAGCATTCAGAATATTTATTGAGCACCTACTATGCATTATGCTTAGGATATATCAGTGAATAAACTAAAAAAGATCCCTACTCTCTTGGAACTTTAATTCTACTTGGAGAGACAGATAATAAAATAATGAATGTAGAAAAAGAGAGAGAGAGAGAAGGAAGGGAGGAAGGAAGTGGAAAGAAAGAAGGAAAGAAAAAAACTAATCTATATAGTGATAACTGCATGGAAAAAAGAAAAGTAGAGAGTAAATGTAGTTAGGAGTATGTGGTTGTGGTTTTGCAGTATTAAATGTGGTGGGGGATGTCAGCGAAGGCATCATTGAAAAGCCGATATTTGAACAAACAAAAACTTTAAGGAGACAAGAAAATTAGCTGTGAAACAAAATTAACTATGCAGATTTCTGGGGGTATGGCCTCCCAGGCAGATGGAGGAACTAGTGAAAAGAACTTAATGCAAGAATATTCCTGGTGTATTCAAGGAAGTCAGTGTGACTGCAGCAGAATGCAAATTGGGAGGAAGAGTAGGACATGAAGACATAGAGATAAAAGCGGAGTCAGATCATGTAGGGAATCACAGATAATTTAAAACCGTGGTCTTGATTCCGAGGGAAATGGATATCCATGTAGATATCATACCAGTGACATGATCTGTCTTGCCATTTGAAAATATCACTCTGGCTGTTGTGTTTAGAATAGAGTGAAAGAGGCAAGAGTGGGGAGACCATGAAGAGGCTATTACAGTAACCAAGACAAGAGATGACAGTGTCTAGGACCAATGGAGGTAGAGAGAAATGGTCTGATTCTCAATACGCTTTGACAGTAGAGGTAGTATTTCCAGATGTATTGACTGAGAAGCATGTGAAAGAAAGACATCAAAGATGACTCCCAAGTCCTTTGCCTATTTTTTCATGGATTTATCTGTTTTTTTATTGTTGTTGAGCTGTGGAAGTTCTTTATATATTTTGGACATCACCAGTTATCAGATATGTGATTAGCAAATAGTCTCTCCCATTCCATAGGTTGCTTTTTCACTCTTTTGATAGTTCCTTTGTTCTGCAGTAGCTTTTTAGTTTTATATCATCCCACTAACCTATTACTTTGCCTGTGCTTTTGGTATCATAGCCAAGAAATAATTGCCAAAACTGCCATCTTGAAGTTTTCCCCCATGTGTTCTTCTAGTAGTTTGACAGTTTCAGATCTCATATTTAAATCTTTAATCCATTTTGAGTTAATTTTTGTGCAGGGTGTAAGATAAGGGTTCAATTTCATTCTTTTATGTGTGGCTGTCCAGTTCACCCACAGCATTTTTCCAAGAAACTATTCTTTCTCCATTGTGTATTCTTAGCACCCTTGTCAAAGATCACTTGGCCATATTTACGTGGGTTTATTTCTAGTCTCTCTGTTCTATCCTATTGGTCTATGTGTCTATCTTTATACCAGTTCTATTTGCTTTAAATTTGTAATATATTTTGAAATCAGGAAGTGTGATGCCTCCAGCTTTGTTCTTCTTTTTCAAGATTTCTTTGGCTATTTGGTGTCCTTTGTGGTTCCATATGAATTTTAGGATTGTTTTTTCTATTTCTGTAAAAATTGTCGTTTGGATTTTTTTTTTTTTTTTTTTGAGGAAGATTATCCCTGAGCTAACTACTGCCAGTCCTCCTCTTTTTGCTGAGGAAGCCTGGCCCTGAGCTAACATCCGTGCCCATCTTCCTCTAGTTTATACGTGGGACGCCTACCACAGCATGGCTGCCAAGCAGTGCCATGTCCACACCCGGGATCCGAACCAGTGAACCCCGGGCCGCCGAGAAGCGGAACGTGCGAACTTAACCGCTGCGCCACCGGGCCGGCCCCTGTCATTTGGATTTTTGAAAAGGATTGTACTGACTCTGTAGATGGCTTTGGGTAGTAAGCACATTTTAACAATAGTAAGTCTTCCAGCCCATGAACATGAGATATCCTGCCATTTATTTGTGTCTTTAATGTCTTTCATCAAAATTTTTTAGTTTTCAGTGTATAAGTCTTTCACCTCCTTGGCTAAGATCATTCCTAAGTATTTTATTCTTTTTTATGCTATTGTACACGAGACTGTTTTCTTAATTTCCTTTTCAAATAGTTTGTAGTTAGTGTGTAGAAATGCAACTGATATTTGTTATTTTGATTTTGTGTCCCTCAACTTTACTCGATTCATTTGTTATTTCTAACTCACTTTTTGTAAAGTCTTTAGGGTTTTCTATATATAAGATCATGTCATCTGAAAACAGATAATTCTACTTCTTTCTTTCCAATTTTGCTTCCTTTTATTTCTTTTTCTTGCTTCATTGTTCTTGCTTCATTTTTCCAGTACTACGTTAAATAGAAAAGGTTGGGAGTGGGCATTCTTGCCCTGTTATTGATCTTAGAGGAAAAGCTTTAAGCTTCTCCAAAGAAGATATACAAATAGCCAACAACTATATACATACAATGAAATATTTTCAACCATAAAAAATAAAGAAATCCTGCCATATGTGACAACATGGATGAACCTGCAGAACATTAAGATATGTGAAACAAGCCAATCACGGAAGGACAAATACTACATGATTTCACTTATATGAGGTATCTAAAATATTAAAACTCATAGAAGCAGAAAATAGAATGGTGGTTGCTGGGGACTGGGGAGGGGAAAAAGGAGTGTTGCTGTCCAGTGGTTATAAAGTTTCAGTTATGCAAGACGAATAAGTTCTAGAGATCTACTGTGTACCATTGTGCTTATAGTCAACAATATTGTCCTGTACGCTGAAAAATTTAAGAAGGTATATCTCTTTTTAGCAGTTTTTACTACAATAAAAAGAAAAAGAGAAAGATGATGCCCAAGGCTTTGGCCTGAGTAACTGGAGGTATGGATTTTCTGCCCGCTGAAATGGTATGTTTCATCACCTGAAAGTGAAGTGGAGCAAATTTTGGAGTGGAAAGTGGTGAAAGACTGAATGTGGTGGCATTAATAGAAAATAGGATGACAAGAACTGGAGACACAGATAAAAACAAAAATTTTTCCATGAATTTTGCTGCAACTGTAGGAAGAAAGGTCAAGAGGGTTCTTTTGTTTTTTAAATGAGAGAAAACTGTATATTTGTGTAATGGTGAGAATGATCCAATAGGGAAGGAAAGGTTGACTGATGCTAGATTAAAGAATGAAATCTCTTTCACAAGTGCAGGAGCAAAGGAAGAACTTCTATGGTAAAAGGAAAGGACAGACTATGGGAGGTGGGTGCATATAGGGTGGAATTCTGTGAAATTTCTCCACATTGCTTCTGTTTTCTCAGTGGTGAGTGAACTACAGTCATCAGCTGAGAGAGAGGATGGAGGGAGAGGTGTTAGATTTTAAAGAGAGAAATGTGTAGAAGTTACTAGGAGAATAAGGACATTACACTTCACTGCTCTTCATGGTCAGAGGTGTGTGTGCATGTCTGTGTGTGTATATGTGTGGATCCACATTCTGCTAACTAGTGCAGGCACAAAGTTAGCAGAGTTTGATTTAACTAGGGTTGTGGTTTTATCAAGCCAGTACCAAATACCGTAAAGCAACAGAGGGATAAGTGAGTACAAGAAGTAATTATCATAATTAGATTAATTCACCGTGAAAGTTAAGCTAAGTAAGGATGATAATGATAACATCCTGGGGTGAAAGGAAGTCATGAAGTCAGTTGATTGGAGGTACTGATAGATGTCAAAAGACTAATGGGGTCAGGATGTGAAAGAGACTGAGCTAGGAAGGTAGGCAGGCGGTGGTGATTAGAGAGTGGGTTTCATGACACTGAGATTGGGGAGAGGTTGTAGTTATCAACAACGATGAGGTATGACCATGAACATGAGTAGCTGAAGCTGGATAGGAGACAAGAACAGTGGCAAGAGCAGTTAAATAAATGAAAGTGAGAGTGTTAGAAGGGTCACCCACGTGTATACTGAAATAGCCGTCACTGGAGAGAGGAGGAGTATTAAGTGAGGGCCAGAGAGCTGGGAGTTGAAATTATCCAGAAAGGAGGAGAGATGATGGCAGGGGTGAGATATGGTGTCAGTGAATGAGAGGTAATATGTGTTGTAATCAGATTGCAAGAAACTCAAAGCCGAGGATATTTACAGAGCATTGAAGGAGCGTGGTCTACCAGTGACTAGGAGCAAGATGCCCCTCTTTCACATCTTCAGTCCCAGTGGTATGAGGGCACAAGGAGGGAAAACTACCACAACTTGAAGGCGCTCCAGGAGGCAGAGTCTTTAGGAAAATTAAGATTTCCATTGGAACAGGAATGTGAAATGAGCATTTGGAAAAATTGTTGAGATTCTTATCAGTGATCAAAGTACATAAAAAGGATTTAAAGCAGACTGTGAATGCAAGACTTTGGATGTTAAGGGATAGGAAAGATGGATCTCTGGAACCTCTCTTAACCCCTGATAATGGGGTTAGAGGGACCAAGAGAGCTACGGTTTAAGCCTGGTGTACAGGTTCACTGTTGATCCTGGAGACACTTTCTCAATCTATTTCCCTCATTTAGGGTAATGATCTACTTGTGATGCTGGAGAAGACATGGAGTTACCCTTCAGTATAAAGAAATAGTTGTCCTTGAGGGGTGCAGACCCTTTATATTATTTCCCTTTAAAGTATATAAGGAGAAGATCCATTTCATAATACACTGTAAGAAATCTTGATAAGGACCACATCTTATTCTTGTATGGTCCTACATTGTCTGGAATTGTTTATCAGATTGGGTCACAAAACTGTGGAAATGGGGTAGGGAGAATAGGAGAGAAGGCAAGAAAATGAAGGAAGGAAAAGGGAATGGCAAAATCAAAAGGAACAAAGATTAGGAAATAGTCACTGGGTAAAATTACCCTCCTTAGAAGATCTCAGTCCTTGTAGATTTGATTTAATAAAATTTGTTTCAAAAAAATCACAAAACATATTCTAAACCTTAAAATTAACTAATGAAGGAAAATAATAGTGACTTAAAGATCATTGCAATCCACTTTGTCAAGCAAAGTATGGAACCTATGAAAGATAGATTTTGTTGATTAAGAATCAAACTTACTTGAGTGTATGTGTGCCCACGGTTTACTATAAAACCAACACTTCTCATTTTGAAGAGTCAATAACCTGGTGAGTTAACAGACCAATAGCCTAGGAGCACAGAGAATGACAGGAGGGTCATTTCATAGCTTCTAAAGAAATATACATATACAATATAATATACATATTCTAAAGAAAAATACATATGTAATATATGCATATACATATTCATAGCTTCTAAAGAAATATACATAGTATAATAGGGTGCAAGATAGTGTTCCTGCTGAAATAGTAGGTTAAGAAAGAGGGATGAGCATACTTCGAAGATACAGGAATGACAACTTGGTCTTGTATACCTTTATTTGATTTTCTGAAATATGTATCAAAAAAGCTAGGCTCCAAAACATGACTCAAGGTTATTTTCTCTAGGATCCATTAAGTGGGCTCAATGATTTAAAAATATGAAAGATTTATATCACTATCTCCCCTAGGAAAACTGTGCCTATATCCATGATCATGATCTCCTTTCAACATCCAATTTGTTCTTGTAAAAATAAAAGCACATATTGTGAAGAAAATTCAAGAAGTATTTACACTCCATGCACTACAATAGTATTCATGGGAGAGGCTGGAGAGTTTAGAAGAAACAGTCTAGAGACTTCAATTCCTGTCTTCACTCTGACACTAACTACCTGTATGACTGGGGACAACAGAGCTAATCTCGCTAGATGTCTTTACCATTATTTGTGCTATGAACACTTTGGAGGCAGGCTAGCATATCTGTTAGGTGCAGGGACCTTGGAGTCAGATAGCAGAGGGCTTGAGTCCTAGCTCTGTCCTTTAGCAGCCCCATGACCTTGCCACATTATCACTAAACTCTCGAAACCCTTGTTTCTTCTTCTGTAGAATGGCGATAATAGTTGTACCTCTCCTTTATTCTGGTGATTATTAAATGAGATGAGGTATATCAAACTGTTAGCAAAGTGCCTGGCACATGATCAACACTCCATGCATGGTACTGATTATTTTTGTATTACTATTTTTACAATAATTTTGTTTGTTGCCATATAACCAATTTAGAACGCTTTTAAAGTTTATGCATTCATCACATGCAAATGACTCAACATGATTTCTGTTGTCTCTTTCAAAACCCTTGGCTATCAGGTCATTGGGCAGAAATGTAATCCCTGTTCCTGCACTGATCCTGCAGTGCAGGCAATGTGGTATGAGACCATTTTCATTTACAGTGGCCCTCCTCTTTTTCTGGAGACCTGTCACAAATGGGAGGTCTGCCTTGTATGTCAAAAAGAGATTCTAAAAGGTGATTTCATTTGTGCTTTCATTTTGTTCTTCAAGGAAAGGGAGTTAAATATTAATTAAGAAGTCTAATCCAGTAAATATGAAGATGCAACCATCCCAGACTCAGGGAGTTTATGATAAAAGAAGCTGTGAAAGGGATCAAAGCCAGTAATGAGGCAGGATGAGCAGAGTGAGGAACAGAGCAAGAGGTGTGGGATGAGATCAAGATATGCAAGAAGCCCAATCATAGTGTGCAGTGCAGAACACTTTAACTACAGGAGAACACTGCAGCATCCCTCGTTCCAAAGACAAGTCATCAAACGTTCACTGAATATCTACTACATTCTGGGAACTGGAAATACAAAGATAAATTTCACTGTAATTCCTGCCCTCAAGTAACTCACATCCTAGCAGGAAGAAAGAGGCCTAAATGGTGACAGGAGGTAGAAAAGAACAGCAATTAGGCACATCTCTTTGAAATGAGACTGTCTGGGTTTAAAGCTCTGTTCCGCTGCTTCCTAGCCTTGGGATGTGGAAAATCACTTCATCTCTCTGAGCCTGAGTTTCTTCATTGGTAAATGGAAGTAGCTACCCCTGGATTTGTTGCAAAGAGTAAGTGAATAACATGTTGAATGGTCTTAATGTTCTACCTCCTATCTAATACAGGCAATAATACACGTTATTATGGGCAATAATGCATATTGTTACATGATTAAGGGTTTCACAAAGAAGTTAATATTTGGGCTGGGCTTTGAAGCTAGAGGAAGATTGCTCCAGGTAGGCAAGAGAATGGGTAACATCTTGAGCTGACGATACAATAGAATTGTGAATTCAGAGCTATGAATATACTGATATGGTTGGGGAATGAAGAAGAGTTTCATAACAGAGAAAAGAATGGTGGGGTGGGAGAGAAATTGTAAGCAAACAATGAGGAGACTGGAAAGGACGCCCTGGGCCAGCTTTTGGAAAACTTAGAATTGCATGGCAAAGTAGTTTGTCTTTACCATATAAGTAAGTGGGGGCCACTAAAAATTATTAACAAGGAATGACTTGATTAGATGTGCATTTTAGAAAAATCACTCTAAATGTGGAAGCTGTATTGGGAGAAGGAGGGCTTGGGCCAAAGAGTAATTAAAAGGTTGTGAGTCAATAATGGTCCCATCTAGAGCAGTGAGAGTGATGGGAAGGACTGTGTGGATGGGAGATTTGGGAGGCAACTTGACAGTGGTTAGCAACTGATTGGAGTGGGCAAGAGTGGGTTTATAGGGAGAGGGAGGATTCAAGGGTGATTCTAAGACTATAACTAGGATAACTAGGTTGGAAGAAAGTCAGTAAATGAGATAGGGGCTAGGAAGAGGAGAACATGTGGCTGGGAAACAAGAAGTTTGGTTTTGGAAAATATTGAGTATAGATTTTATTCAGTTTCTATGTGAGGATATTAAATAGGCACTTGGAAATGCTTTAATGGAAATAAGGTAAGAGTGGACCTGGGACTAGAAATAAAGAGACTATCACCCATAGGTTATAAATGGGGCTCCATCAGCAGGTAAGATGTCTTGGACAAGAGATGTAGAGTGACCAGGGCCAAGGACAGGATCCTAGAAATGCTGCCTTTTAGGAGGCAAGTGAAGGAAAATGAATCAGCGAAGTTGACAGAGAAAGGATGCTAAGAGAAAAGAGGGGTGAATCTATTCCTTCCTGGAAGAAGACACTATCAAAAAAGCAAGGTCAACTATGCCTTAAGCTGCAAAATGTTTAATTAGGATGAAGAGTGAAGAATGAGGAGAGGACTTTGGGTTTGACATTGATAACTTTTGATGGAGCATTCTGGAGCAAGGCAGTTGCAGACACTTGATTAGAATGACTGACAGATAGGAGAGTGTAAAAAAAAAATGAAAGCAGAGATCAAACATTACATCCTGTACATATATAAAGACTGCATTTCCTATACTGATGCCTCCCATACAGTAGATGATCTAACCTTGTCTCTTCTTGGGTGTGTTTTAGAGTTTTCAACTTAAGGGAGTGACATAAAATGAGAATTTTCATCATATTCTGTCCAGGAGAAGAGCAAGCCCTCTGTCCTTGATCTGGAGCAAGGATACAGGGAGGGGGCAGATGCTTGGGATCACTCAAATTAGAACTCTAGGAATTATGTTTGCTAAGAATCATGGACAGTCACTAAGAATCTCATTATTTATATAGCATTTGGGGCATTATTATAACACAAGAAGCCTTTAATTCTTTAACAGGATGGAGTATAAAATCTTCTGAATAAAAAGCTACTAAAATGTAGCTCCTCTGCTAGCTTAAACAGTGAATGTTAATCAAAGCCACTGCCCTCCATTATGTAATTATGAAGCTACCCAGAACTTGCTCCAGATTTTGGATGATAGATGGGCTTCAGTGATCTGTCTAGAATTAAATCACAAGTCTTTCTCTAAGAAGACCCCAACTTCCAACGGTTAGATGTGGAAGTGAATTTTCCTGTCAGAACACTGGTATTCCAAATTTTGAGCAGTGGCCTAAAACTCACAGAAGCAAATTAGTTTTTGTTGTAGTTGGTTTTGGCTGTTTTCAGTTGTAATTTCACCTTGTCTTTGTAATTTCTCTAGTGGTAGAAAAGAAACTAAGCAGGAGAAGAAGAGAAGTCTGTAGAGGGTAAATTCTCCTTCCCACGCTAGCAAATGCAGAGTTAATGGCCCCTCCCTCCTTTCTTTATTTTCTTTAATAGAACATGTCATATGTTTCTACAGCTTTTTAGGAAGCCCTTTAAAATAAGACAAGGTCGGCACTACCTTTTTTTTAAATAAGAGAAGCAATTAAAGCTTAGGTTTTGGATTCAGACAGACCTGAATTGGAATCTCACTTCTTCCATTTAAAAGCTAGGTGGTCAGCCAATTTCTTAAATTTTCTGAGATTCTCTTTTGTCATTGATAAAGTAACCAAAGAAAATATATATACCAATTCTATAAGGTTGCTGTGGGGATTATATAAATTAGTGCCTTATATTAACATTGTGTCTTGCTTAGTTCTATACTCGACCAAGAGGTAACATCATAATCGTGCATGGAAATAGTCAACCCTAAAAACTCCCTTAAACTGGCTCTTAAGTAGAGAATGCATGGTTTTGTGCATCCAACCCTATACAGTCATGCCTCGCTTAACAACAGGGATACATTCTTGGAAATGCATTGTTAGACAATTTCGTCATTGTGCAAACATCACAGAGTGTACTTCCACAAACCTAGATGGTATAATCTACTACACACCTGGGCTATATGATACTACTATTACGGGACCACCGTCATATCTGCAGTCTGTTATTGACCAAAACATCATTTTGCAGCACATGACTATACAATGATAAATATGTATAAAAGTTTAATGCTTGTAGTAATACGCAGAACATAATAATGTGAACATGTATCAAGCATAGATACATTTGATGTACTGAGACACACATGCTGTGAGTGTTAGGGGGACATGACATGACTGATATATGAGCAGATTTGTGTCTCCCATCTCACCCCTTGCTGAAGCATAGATGTGCTCTTTCTCTTTCCCTCCTCCATCCCCCACCATAAGGGAATGCTTCATTACACATAACACTATGAACCAATGGCACACGACAGTGTCTAGCACATAATAAACACTCAATAAATAGCTGTTACTATTTTTAATGCCTTTTCTTCTCTGAATAGAAGACGTTTTCAAACGAAAGCTGCTCTATAGCTTAAGAAAGGTCTAAAGAGCCTTCTTCCATACCAGCAGTACCAGAATTCTGAGACATGCAGCCTTGTTGCCTAATGCACCCTTGGGTGACCGTGTTCAGATGGTGCAATGATGCAGTGTGATCAGGCTGCAATAGATCGTTTGAGTTCATTTTGGTCTCTCTCTCTGTAGTCTTCTGAGAGCCTGATAAAAGGAACATTTTTTTAAAGCTAAAACATAAGAAGGCCTAAAAGCTCCAAATTGTGCAGCTTTTGGTGGATTTGAGGTAAACCCTTTACAAGGAACAAGGGAGAATGGATTCGGCTACGGTTGTAGTTCCTTTCCTCAAAGAAGATTTTTCAGCTTAGACATGCACGTGTACATCCACGTGTGGGTGTGTGTGTGATGGTTTTTACTTTTGGCTAGTAGACAAAATTGTCTTGGAATAATACATCCTGATATCGAGAGAATAATACTATGACATTTGGATGGTTTGTGACTGCTTTCCCAAAGGTTCTTTTTGGGATGCCAAACCAAGCTGAAATGTCTGCCACCCTTGATTTTTGGTAGTTAAAAAAAACAGATTGAAGTGGCCCAAAGATAAAAACATAAATCAATGTTGTTCATAGTGTACTTATGCTGTGCTAATATATTTGCTATAGACAAAAAGTGCTTTGAAATATTAAGCCAACTTTAAACCATTAGGTCAAGTATCTGGGTATTCCTTCTAACCACTCCACCAAACTAGATTTTGTCCTGATGTTTCATAGGTCTTCACATTTTGCACCCAAAATATGTGTTGTGGTGAATAGACACAACAAAAAACTTCTGTAAAATTTTTAAAAATGGGATTGGAAGATCCTAAAACCTTGCTTGAGTGTTCTACTGTTGATTTCTCCGAGGAGTAAAATATATGGGTAACTTCTTCAGAAAGAACATATTAAAGTTGAAGTACAAGGATTTTTAGATCAAAAGGATAATGATTTTTTAAAATCTTTACTATGTGATAAATTATTCTGAAGGCATTATAAAGACTTACAAGCTCGCACTGGGGAATAACACAGAAAGTTGGTGGTGACTTTGAAATTAGTACAGACATAATACTAACCTCCTTCCATCCTTGGCCAAGTTTGTTTATCGCATGATATTGCTACTGTTTAAAAAAATGTCATTTTCTTATCATCAAAAGATGTTTCTTTTCATTTTTAAGGGAAATGTATGAGAATAGCTGCATGTTTTAAAACATGAAATACAATGCCCTCACCAATGATTCCTCTCTGTTTAAAAATAATGGTTTCATGGAGAATTATAAATTATTTTCATCCTTTGCTTACCTTTCGTGATGAAAATGACACCTAAATTTTAAACCAATTTAACTCTCAAAATGTACCATCTGTGCCTCTCCTCTTGTCTCTAAGCCAAGAGAAAGTCATTAAACCTGAAGATGGTAGAAGAGAGGAGTAGCAGAGAGAGAGGCACTGTAGTATTTGAGAGGCATGAGGGGAGATGAAAGGCCTCTGAAATTGGAGAATTTCCTGGTGCATTTCCCTGAGAAAGAACTAATGATGGTGATTTGAGCTTATAAAAGATGACTAACTCTCCATCAGCATAGGGTAAGATCAGAAGAACCTATCATTATAGCGAATATAGGATTCCTACAGGCAAATATTATGATTGACTATCACTTGGGCCTCAAGCGAGGTGAGTTCAAGCCAGTGAAGATGATAAAGCTCTGGTGTAGCCCCTTCAAGAGAGATAAACCTTTGAAGGAAGCCCTTTTAACCACTTTTGTTAGCAAGGCCAGAAGCGACTCTCTCAGGAGTTTATCACAATTGCTCTTGCATGAAACTCCATATTTTTAACCACATTCTCCAGCGAAGGTAAACCCAGTGCTGCTGACGGATGAAATCTACAATGACTCTCCCAATGGGTGTTGGTTATCTCCATTCACTTCTTAGGGTCCTTGAGCAATTGCTTATGCTTCTTCAAGTTGCTCCTGTGACTTTTTTTTGTAACAGCATTATTGAGATATAATTCACATCCACTTAAATTATACAATTCAATGGTTTCTAGTATATTCACAGAGCTGTGCAACCATCAGCACAATCGATTTTAGAAGATTTTTATCACTCCCCAGAGAAACTCAGTACCCTTCAGTTGTCACTCCCTCTCTCCTCCCTCCTGGCAACCCTCAGCTCTATGCAGCCGTCAATCTACTTTGTCTCTATGGAATGGCCTATTCTGGACATTGCATATACATGGAATCGTGCAGTATATTGTCTTTGTAACTAGCTTTTTTCACTTAGCATAGTGTTCTCAAAGTTCATCCACGTTACAGTATGTAACAGTATTTCATTCCTTGTTATTGACAATTAATATTCCATTGTATGGATATACCACATTTACTTATCTGCTCATCAGTTGATCGACTTTTGGGTTGTTTCCACTTCTGGTCTGCTCCTATGATTTTTGATCTTTGGCATCACACATGACTTCTGTATGGTATGATGTAAAGAGCACAGACTTTGGGGTTACCTGCATCTGGGCTCAAACCCAAGCTCTGCTGATGATTAGCTTGGGACCCTGGTCCAATTATATAGCCTTTGTGATCCTTTATTTCCTCATTTTGTACAAATAGGCATCCCGTGCCACCCCTTTGGCTTCATGTGAGGATTAAATGAGACAACTGTTGAGCAATTTTCCATTTCTTAAATAGATAGTCACATAACATGAGCCTTCCCGTGGAGATCTTGATATTTCATATAAAAGTAATCTGGGTCATGCCAGGATATTACACTCTGCTTTAAATCAAGCAGGTAAAGACTTCAGACACATCTTCTGGTATTGACAGTATGCTCTACAAAAGACTCAGCAAAGCTCCATGAGAATTATTTCTGTTCATCTTTTCCTAACTCACCTTACCCTGCAATCCTGGGAAGTAAACCTCACAAACCTTTGCCTCAGATATAGCGCAATTCAAAAAAAACCTAATTGATGCCAGCAACCAGCCTAAAAGGAGAACCAACATCTGTTGAGGCAAAGATAAAGTAATTGATTCATTAGGTAATCTGGGATTTCAGACACCTAAGAAATAAGCATTTTTACATCTTTAAACCTAAAGTGTTGCTTATCAGGTGCTGTTAAAACTTTCTCATTTTAATTTCAACCAGGGAAGAGTTTATGGGTTACAAATGGGAACTTTTAAAGAAGTCTGAGAGCCTGCCAAGAGTTTCTTTAGTAATTGAGTCAACGATAGTGGCTCACCAAGACTATAAGTAGAAACGCACCTAAATAAATGCTTCTAAATGAGGTTGCAGAAAACGAATAGACTTTTGTTTAATTAAACTTACTTGTAAAGTTTGCTTAGAGTATATAGTAATTCACCTTGTCAGTTCTCATCCAGGATGTTTAATGATGGGTTTGCTTTAGTTTCCAAATCAAAATCAGCTTCTCCATCTTTACAGCCTGACATTAGGCAGCCCGTGGAAATTGCATTATTCTCCACATGAATATTCATAGGATAAGTATTATCGGTGGACTTCAAGAGCTCAATTATTTTTTGCAATTGCATGCTTAGTTGCATATGCTGAGGCACAGTAGATTCAATATTTCAGGGCCTGGTCAAATCCTTGAAATAGAAAATGTGAATAAGTATCAGGAGGAAACCACCATCCTTGATTTATCAGTTGGATTTTTAACACAATTACCATCAATATTATTCCTTGATTTATAGTTCACACAATGTCTAAGATTATAATGAGCAGTTTTTTCTTCACAAAAGTCTGTGAACAGAAAGTATTTTACAGATGAGTAAACTGATTTTCATCCAAGAAGAATGTCTTGTCTAAGATCACACAGTTAGTAAGTACTGAAGAGATTAGAATCTGGACATTTCTGACTTCCAGTTCTTTATTACATTTTCTGCATCCTGTTGCCTCCCTGGGGAATGACTTGTTCCTGTAGGTTTGAAAGTGCCCATCTACTTTAGGTTTTTATTTAGCTCGTATATATGCCATGGTATCGTCAGTTTAATTGTGGGGCCACTGAGACACGTGGACATTTGCTAGTGGACAGAATGCAGCATTTCCTGATGCCAGGGTAAATGTAATTCTTGATTAATAATTTAATAAAAAAATAAGGTGTTTGTTTACAGTACTAATTAAACATTCAAGGAAAACACACACCAGCAATTCATTTGAGAAAACACTGAATGCAAATAGGCAAACAAAAGAAATGAGGGTAGGTTAATTCTACACGCATTTGAAATATACCACCTGCTTTGCCCTCGTTTCTGGGACATTCAAGTTCATCTTCTTTCCTAGACTCATTGTCACTGTGTTGGAGCATTACTATCGCAGTGATAGCTCGTGGTGACTGGTTTATAGAGATATAAGGGACTTGAAAACAGTAGTCTCAAATTCAGATGCCTGTAGGAACCAGGTAGATAATACAAATGACTGGGTATGTGGTGGTTATAGATACACGTGCGTGTGTTCTCAAGTGGTGGGACTGTAGAGAACTGAAACAGGTATACTAATTAAAGGAGATATACCCTGCTCTGGTTGGTTGTGACCACCTTGACATTAGCATTTGATTTTTCCAGATCTTCTGGTTTTCCAAATAAGGACAGAAATCAATATTCTTTTAAGTTATGAAGTTTCTTAATATATGAATTATTTAAATTTAATGAAAGAAAATTCTTTCTAGGACAAACAGAAGGCACAAGCTGGCAGTAGGAATTGGCCTCCAGGCCATTTATTTTGAACTTTCGCTCAAATGGACATTCCTCCTGGAGAGAAAACCCATCCCCATTTAATACTGAGGTACTAAAAGTGAAGAGAGTTGTGGGTGCGTACGTTCTGACCATTTCAGTAATCAGAAATTCAAACAAAGAATCAGACTTTACCAAACCCTCATTTTTTTCCTTGGGAAACACCGAAACTCTGTTGCATCCTTTTAATTCCCTTGTGGGCCTTTGTGATTTCCTATCGTACTTAAAGACATCAGATTTAACAAATTTACCGTGAAAACCAAACATATAGGATAAACAGTGGAGAAACAGGATAGAGAAAATAAATTAGCCTCCACCAAAGTATGATCTCTCAAATCATTTCAACTCTCAAAATCAAGAGGAATATTGGAACTGGAGGTGTTAGGGAGTTTACTTGGAAAAAGAAGTGCAATAAATATTTCTCTTTCTCAAGAGTGTATCTCTATGTGTATGTGTGACTTACTTTAGTGTTTGAGTCTGAGTATTGAATGAACTTGGGATCTTTTGGCAAGAAGTTTCAGTAGACGAGGAATCCTTACTTTTGTTATATTTCTCAAGGAATGCCCCTACTTCTTGATAACATTTCTGAGGTGCCAGAGATTCAGGTGACAAATGACATTTTTATTCCTGACATGCTACTTTTTATTATATCATTGAGAATAAAGTTCAATAAGTGACTTCTGATAATACTTTACTGCAGTCTTTATGAAAGATCGATTCCATTAAGTAGATACATTTCAGTTGCTATTACTTCAAGTGATGCCATAATGTACTTGAAATGCAGTCTTTAGTTAATAATAGCAAGCTTATTGAGTGTGTTAGAGATGTGCTAAACTACTTACTTTTGGGCCAGGTACCAGCCAAGAAATAATATTTTAGACCTGTATGTTTTCTGTGTGTTTTCTCAAAAGTCTAATGTATATGTAACAAAAAAAATACATGCAATTGTTTTATAGGGTGTGCTATCACTTAATGTAATGAAGTAATCTCTCTGAATAGAACTTGAAAGACAACTTGACTCAAAAGCCATTTGGGAAATATCTTAATGGTCCTACTATTCGCAAAAATGAACTCAATTCTATCTACCTAGGAAGGACCTCAGAGATGTCATTTGAAAAGAATTAGGTAGTAAGAATAAATTATTAAACTAATTCTATTTGTTTTTAGATTTATTCTTATTACAAGGAGTAACTAATGATTGTATGTGGTGAAAAGAGATGTATATTAACTAAACACAGGAATTTGTTTTCTCTCAGCTTTTAGTGCTCAGAAAATGAGATGGGAATATATAGACAGAACAAAGTGGATACACTTACAAAAAAGTTGCAAAAACAGTACAAGAAACTTCCATATCCTGAAGGGGCAATTTTAAAAGTAATTGTGAAATTTTAATAACATAGGGAAGTGCTCACTCATCTATTGTTAAGATAATAAGCAGTCTAAAAATTGGCATGCACATTATAGAACCAATTAAGCTTAAAAAAAAAGGACAGACTTAAGTGGAAAGCAGACTAGAAGCATGTGCTCAAAAATACTAACAGCGGTATACATACACAATAGGATTATGGAGGATTTTATTTGTGTTGCTCTATTTTTCTGATTTGTTAAATAATAAGAATATAATTTTTTTATACAGAGAAAACATTTTAAAGTAAAATTATAAGTATACTGGTGGTATTAAATGTAATTATGCCATTTTTATTCAAGTAAGTCTTTTTTTTTTAACACTTGGATAATAAGGGATATAGCTGCTGTATGAGTGACCCTTGATGGAATCTCTAACGCTGATGATATTTCATAGTGGAATTTTCTTATAGTTTTGAAATCCCTCTGCTTTTGTTAGTTAGTTTTTATAAGTTAAAAGATTAGGTCAGAAGAAAAATATCAAAGAAGGAGTTGGGGGTAGAATCTTATAATTAACGTTAATTTTATAACTCAAAGTCTAAATTCTATGGTTTCATTATGACATAACTACATTGCTGTAGCATGGTTTCTCTCTACCATCAGAAAATAATATTCTTCCATTTTCAGCATGGAGTATGTAGAAATATTTGTGGACAGCATGAAATTCTTTTAGTGATGATACCAGCAAACATCTCCAAGATATCATGTCAGATCTGGTTAATCAGTATGGTAAAATATATTAGAATTAGTCTTGATTAGGAAAATAGCAATCAAAGCATTCGACTCTTTTCACTTGTTGGGACAGATGGCCTATCTTTATGAAGGCAAATATCCAAAAACAACAACCCACTACCTTATCCTTCAAAATATGGTGCTCAGAATCATCTTGGAAAAGAGCTATTTAAGCCTAATAAGCCATATGCTCAATGAATTGATTTATTCCATTCTGTGGTATAGACATAAAACTCTTATTCGCAATGTCTTTATCATATCTGCATTCCTTGCAATTCAATTATAGCAAAAATAGCAAAGCTTCTAAATAAGAAGTAAATTGTTATAGAGAATGCAGCTTTTGTATTGAAAAAGAGGTGGGGGGGGGAATTAAAAGCATTTAAGTCAACAGTCCGATGTACCAAAGATTCTCCCCATCGAGTTCACAGTGTGTTTGAAGATCAGAGAAACTGACAGCTTCCTTGATATACACAAAGCAGCCTAAAATTATTCCAGAAAGAATCCCTGAGAGGAATGCAACTTCCCTGTCATTCATATTTATTTAAGTTAGAGGTTGACCATGGCCTCAGAAGGAATTTACAGTGTTTCTGGGTCCTTAAACAAGAAAGTTCATTTAATTTCTAATTCTATGCATTTTAAGGTACACTTCAGTGCATCATATTTAGTATTGTACAGAATGTTCTATCAAAATAGGCAGCTATGTCTGTGTATGATTGAATGGAGACTGGACCTGTAAACCTCCAGCCACTTCCAAATGATCCAATATTTGAAACCCAATATTGGGTAGGTGTTCCTTTGTTTTAAATATTGCATTTCCCAGAAAAATTCTTTGAAAGTATAAATTCCATGAAAAGAAGAACTTAGTCAATTTAGGGAAGCAGTGTGAGATGAAGGCATAAGCATTGTAGATGAAATGGATTTCAAACATACGTCCACCATTTGCTTAAGCGTGTGATGTTGGGCACGTTACTCAAACTCTCTGAGGCTAAGAGAGTGTGGGAGAGCCTGGTGATGTAAGTAATCAAAAGCAGAGTAAATTTCTAAACTAAGTTGTCCTCCATTTTTACATGTCTAAATGTATACTTACATAAATGTGGCTATTTCTGATAATCTGGGAAATTAGATTTAAAATTAGTAGATCAATTATTAATTCCTTTTCCCCTAGAAACACATTATACTTGAGAAAGTGGCTTTTTATTTTTATTTTTTTGGCTTTTAATTGTATAACATAAACAGAAGTAGAATCTTTCTGGAGCACACTGAGTCTTTAACTGAAAGAGATGGAATGTCAGTCTGAGAGGCGAGGTGAAGAACCTGATCTAAACTGATAATTTAGAAACTGATAGTTTCTGAAAGCTACGATATTTGTTATCCGATTTGTGTGTGTGCGATAATGAGAGGCAACAGGAAGACATAGCTTAAAATTTCTCCACAGGGTTCCAGAAGATTTGAAGAAGTCAAAATTATAAGATAATCTAGAATACATTAATGACTTTCTCCGTCAGTCTGCTAAATTACATTACCAAAATTCCATTTTGACAAGAATAATTCTCAATGTGTAGAACGCACCTGAAACCGTGCAGAGTTAACTTTCTCATCTCTCGGTTATTAGATGCTCTACTTACAATAGCTACATATTCATTTTCATGTCTTAATGCATCTGTTTTGACTAAATTACTGCTGATCAAACCGTACATATGTATGGAAAAGGACAAAATATAGAAATGTAAATGCCGGAGAAACATTTATTACTTAAATGTGAGTATTTTCATTAAAAGGAGTTATCAGAAGACTGACCAAGAAATGTTTTGTGGGTGCTTGATTGGTACATAAATTTCTAACTACCAAATTGAGTGTAGTGGGAGTTGAAGGTTCGACCGGAAAGCTATAGTGAAATTCATTTAGCTCTAACAGGTGACCTGAATCTCTCCAGTTCAATGAGCTCTTAGAAGCTCCAAAGCTCTTATACCCAGGTCAAATTGTGTTTTACAAAACACTCTCACAGAGGAAGGTGAATGAGAGTCGCTGGGCAGCGTTTTTAGCAGTGGTTCTCAAAGTATGATCCCAGCAGCCTCGCGTTTGTCGCCAGGGGACTTGTTACATATGCCGATTCTCAGGCCCCACCCCAGGACTCCTGAATCAGAAACTGGGGATAGGGGCGTGGCAGTGTGTGTCAACAAGCTCTCGAGGTGATTCTGATGTCCACTCAAGTTTGAGAACCACTGATATAATGTCAATCTTGTGAATCAAGTACGAGCTTTGCAAATAAAATGTTTTTTTCTTCTTTCGGAAGTATTTGAAAGATTACAGAACGATAGCACCACAAAAAGCTTCACAGATACTCTTTCAGTAAGAAAAATGATCACTATATGACTTGTTACCGCCTCCATTTGTGTGCAAGGTCAGACTTTTTTGTCATAATGAGATTGTCTCTTATCAATCTTGGAAGTAGTGAAAGAAAATATGGAATACTTTTTCACTGTTTCTCCCTTGAGTCAGAAATCAAGGAAATACTATACCAGGGAAAACAGAAAGGTCGGGCAATTTGTACTTCCCAGTGGTTTGGAAAAGAAAAAATAGTGACTGATAAATTTCTCCTAAATGCTGCTGAAACAAAATTGATCAAACTTTTGGCCCAGCCTGGCATAATTCCCTTTGAAATGTTTTGTCATGTCTGTCAGTTTAGTCATAGTTTAAGGCTTTGCATGTTTAACTTAGGGAGATGAGTGCAGAGTCTGATAATATGTCATCGAAAGAAAAAAGTGACTTGAATTTATCATAAAAATATAGTAAAGGGAGTAAATGGGCATTTTCAGAGAACATGAGTAGTTGAGACTGCCAAATGTTCACCATTTGCAATAGAAGTAAGGATTAAAAATCTACACGGGACTGATATCTGTAATTTAAGTGAGGAATACCATTTGTGTAAAAGAAATTTTCATTATTGTATCTGATTTTGCACTATTTTGGCATCTTTTTTAAAAAGGCTTTACCTGAGATTTTTATTTTACTCTGGCTGAGATAATCATTAATGATTAGATTCCATCAGTTTTCTACATAAATAAGAAGTTGTTCTAGGAGGATAAAAATCTATTACAGTGTTACAACCCAGTTTATTGTTTCAAAGAGGTGATGTTGGTATCTATCCTTATTGTTTTTAATCTCTGAAATAACATATAGGTCTCAAATTGGGTAACAATATTATACAACTCTCTCTCCCAGTGAGGGTCCCTCATTTTACATTTAGTCCAGGTAAAGTCATATTCGTCAGACTCACTCACCAGAGAATGAGCATGATGAACTTGTAAGAGGTCAAGGCCCATGCCAGTGACGGTACTAATATAAAAGATTGCCAATTTGTGACACCTTGCTGTTGCATTATTATCCGTGCCTGTGAGGCTGGTTGCAATGAGTTGTCTAATTTGAATTTTCTGAACCATGCCTTGAATGCTCACATACCTCAGGTATTTATCCAAACACGTTGTAGGTTTACCTCCCGCAAATATCCAGCCATCCATCCGTTGCCTTCTGAGCACAGCAATAAAAAAGCAAGCCAGACCCTATGCCTTACGTATGGAACCACTATGATTTACAGCCAGGCTGAGTATAAAATCATAAAACTTTCAGTACGTGGTTAATATATAACCATCAAAATAACAGAGTGCAATTCTAAATTTATGAGGCTGAACTTAACACTGAATATCAAATAAGAATCACATTGATCTCTGTAGCGGATGACTTAAAAACACATTAGGTGGCATAACTGCAAGACAGTACATTGATTTAAGCATAAAATGCATAGCACTCAATACTTTACCGCCTAACGTTTCTCAATAATGAACAAAGCTGTTGTATATTGATGAAAGAAAAATTATTTGTTTTGTTATATTACAGTGCTCATGGAGATGCCTTGCATTTAGGCTAGGCAAACGTGATTTGAATCACATTTAGCAAAAGGTGACATTGGGTGGACATATTACTGAATTTACACTTGTTTCTCAAAATAGCTATACAGGAGCATTATCATGACGACCGTTTTCTCACTTTTTTTAACAAACAAGAAAGAGTCACACAAGGTAGGTAGTGATTTTTTGTAGAAATAGTTTTGCTGTAAATTTTCCTGATACTGGTAAAAGCAATTCCACATGGAGTTTTAAGGTCGATATCTCTAAATGCATGAGTCTCTCTTGTAAAATTATCATCATATTCAGAAAATTTAGAACCATCTTTTACAAGAGAAATAATAATCTTATGATAAATGTATGTATTGGGGCCGGCTCCGTGGCCGAGTGGTTAAGTTTGTGCACTCCGCTGTGGCGGCCCAGCGTTCGGATCCTGGGCGCGGACATGGCACCGCTCGTCAGGCCACGTTGAGACGGCATCATCCCACATCCCACAACTAGAAGGACCTGCAACTAAGATATACAACTGTGTACCTGGGGGGGGGGGCGGGGAGGGGGCTGTTGGGGAGATAAAGCAGGAAAAAAAAAAGGATTGGCAACAGTTGTTAGCCCAGGTGCCAATCTAAAAAAAAAAAAAGAAACCTTACAAAAAGTATCCATTATAAAAATTCTTGCATTATAAGAATCTTTAAGCTTAAAAATTTTTTATTGTTTGAAGGAGAATTTGGAAATTCTAATAGCTACAGGTGTCTGGGTAATGTAGGCAACATAAATGGGTGAAGTCGGTTCTATTTGAGACAGAAAACAGTCGCTAACACTCAGCTAGTGATTTATGGAGCCATTGGGATGTGCTAGGGACCCCGGCTTCCTGGAGAATGAGTGCCCCTCTCCTCAGCTTCATCCAGTTGTTGTGTCTGGGTGGGTGATAATGCCAGGCCTTGTGATTTGCAGTAAAAGACAGAAATACAGATTTTGTATGAAGTCTCTTAATTTTAAATCTTTAAAAGTAAAATTTAATGCAAAATAAAGGATATAAATTCAATCCACCTTAGGTCAATTTTCAGCACACAAGCTGCTGGCTTATGACATCTCATCTCAGGGCTTCTGAGAACGCTGTCCCATACAGGGGAGCAAGAGTTATCCTTTTCACGGGTGGAAAGAATCAGTGGAAAGACCATACATTTTCAAATGTTCATTTGAATGAACATTTACAGGGGAAATATCACCTTGATAAAACATCAGTTAATATTGTACTAAATGGACACTGTTGTATTAGAAGTTTCCACCAGGTGGGTGGTGATTTTGAGACACTCTGGTAAGAAAAGCTTCTTTCCTAGCTGCTTCTCCTTCCTCACAAGTCTGTACAGGTGAAAAACATTGCCAAGATGAGTAGCATTTAATTAAGCCACATGTTAATTTCCAAGCAAATCTAGATGCAAAGTTGGCTGACAGACCTACTACACTTGAACTTTTCTGTCTATCATTCTTCCAACTATCGACTAGATAGGCAACTCCTTTTAGATAGAAACGTGTTAAAAGGAAATCCTATTATTCTTTCAAAGAAGTAACTCTTCCAGAAAAAGTACTACAGCTTTTACTGTACGTTAGAATAAATTATATACGCGTAGTTGTGACATTTATTTTACCTGTTGTATATTTTCTAACATTATGTTTTCAGGCTATTTTTTCTCCATAATAAATTAACTTATTACTCTTCATGACATGCAAGATGGACTGTGATGTTAAAGAATAATGTTTTCTAATTATCATTGACATTTGCAGAGAAGATTAAAATTTAATAAAATTAATTGTCCATCCTTGAATGGTTCACTTTGCAGTTAATCATAGAACTCTGATTTCTCCTACTCATATGAAAACTTCGGACTTTCGCATGTCTTACTAATATCCAGAATGAACCCTGCACTTAGCAAAAGAGTTAATTCTTTTCCTGTTGACGTGGTTAATGTATTTTTAGCAAAAAATGTATTGATTTTGAAAGAAAAATCTGTGGTTGTAATTTTCCACCTGAAACATTCAGAGGTAACCTCACCTACCTTATTAGGCAAGCTAAGTTCTGGAGGTTATGTTGGATGGTAAGGAATGCAAACTCCTCACTGAGGTACATCTCTCGTAATATAATTTGAAGTGCTAGGGCCCCTTGCATCCATTTCTGAATCTATTATTAGTTGATTAAATTAACTGGCTGGATCAGTACGGTGAGAAGAGACGCAGTAATGATATTATAGAATTAGTCTGCTATGATGAATTGTCAGGAGAAGTAACTGTGACAGCCCTGTGGCCTTATGCACTTAGCCATGCAATTTATAGTCATTTGGGGAGCCAAGGACTTTTCAGTTTGGGTTAGGAAATTTGTTCCTGCTTTTGACATAGTTTGAGGGATATGTGTGTAAGAGTGAGGAGGGTGCTTGGTGGCAATTCAGGAAAAAATCAAAAGTCTCTGTTTTCAGATGGTGGCATTTGGGTGATTTTCAGAGAATAAACCAGTGTATGGATGCCTTTATTGTAATGGTGCCAATTCCTTTAAATAGATTTATATGATAGTGCAGTTTCTTTATGGTTGCAGAAGATAATGTTACTTTGGGTAAGATAAAAGTAAATGCAATCTGGTATCACAATTTCCCTGGTTATGGAACACTGTAAATTCTCATCTGTGTATTGCATTTGCAGCAATCCTGAAAACATTGCTGGGGTTGTTTTGATTTAGATACATTTGGGACTCCTAATTGCAAGTAGTTTTTAAGCAACTTAAAATATAACATTCATTTTTTTTTTTTTTTTTGCTTTACAACTATTTGAAAGATAAACGGACTGTCAGATGCCTCTAAAAGGCTTATGATAGTGTTTGGCAATGCAAATACTGGCAGAGCACCATATTAGGCCAAATTTATTGCAGGATTACCAGAACATGTACAACTGTGAAGTCGCCTCACTGCTACTATTGTGTGAGAATTATTCCCTGGCTGCGTTTGTTTTGTTGTTTTAATAATTACTGAGATCATATTCAGTAGTACAGTGAAAATGGGTGCTGACATTTTCACTCCAAACCAGATTCATGAAGAAAACTATGCTTTTTCTTATAGCATGTTATAGAATGTTGCCATGTATGATTGATCTCTTGTATTTCTCAAGCAGGGTTGTCATTTGATCACAAAGCAAAGTATAGAGTTTGTGGGCGATTTTGCTTCTCTTATTATAGTCATTGTTTTCATCAATTGCCCAACTGATTTCAAAATTTCAAATCAAATCTATAAGAAAATGTAGTCTTAGTATCTTAATTTATGCCTTAGCCCCTTCACCTTACCCCTAGTTTTAATTACCCAGAATTACAAATTTAGAAGAGCTTGATCTCTCTATCAGTTGGGGATTTCACTTTGAAGGTAATAGGAGGACACTTATCAATTCTTCCCTTCTGTCGCTGTCACCAGTGTTCTAGCTCCCTAAAGCTCTTATCTGGGAGTTATTTTCGACTCTCCTCCTCACCTTCCATGTCCAATTTATCACCGACACCTGCTGATTCTTTCCCAGCAGAATCTCTTAGATCACCCTTTCTTTTTCATTTCTAGAGCCACCTTCCCTGTCCCTTTTCATCATTCTGCACCTGGAATACTTGCCACTCTTCCAGTCCATGTCCCTGCCACCTCTCTCCTCCATGTCAGTAGAGCCTATATACACCACGCTGCCAGATGGATCTCTTAAATATTGATTACATCCATTCATATTGCCTCCCCATGGCACTGGGCCTTTTGCTTATTCTTATTTCAGCCTAAGGAACTTATATATGCTTTTTTCTTTCTTCTCTCTTCCCCTTTCCTTAGCACATATAATTGGTCAATTATATTTGTCATTTATAATTTTTTGAGCTAGTTACTGTGCTAAGTGCGTTCCATATATTATCTAGTTTAAGCCTCATGAAATTCCTACAAGATAAGTGGGATGATTCTCTTTGTATAGTCAGGAAACCTAGGCTCAGAGATGTGAAACAACTTGCCCACAAATATGCAGCTATACGAGAGAGAGCCAGGGTCCAAAGTAGGTCTGTCTGACTCTGCAGTGATACTATCAGCCACCATGCAACGCTGGCACCCTTGCCGTGTGTGATGTGTGACTGTACTGCCATCCCCTTTGTGTGGATTTGCATTGATTTTGACAAATCCATATGGGGAGATTTCTAAAACACACACCTACACATACACACTGAATGCCATGTTTTGTAAATATTGAATTTATTTTATTTCGTCCCTTAATTTATATTTTACTTTAAAATGTTTCCCCTCTTCCTCCAAAGCCAAACCATGGATCTTATTTCCTTATGACATGAGAGGGTGGGTACTTGCTGTTTTTAGCAGGATATAAAAGCTGAAGTTGTACATAAAGAGAGGATTTGATACACTTCTGGAGTTTATTTTTAACTTATTAATGGCAGACCTAGGGCCCCTGTTCATAGAGTATGTATGCTTTTGCATTTGACGTGTAACACGATGCTCACTGTTCTGTGATAGAAGTAGTATGTGATATAAGGTAACTAAAAGCCTATATGTTTCACATATAGGCCACAGGCCAATTACATTTTTTTCTACTATGAAACCTGAGAAAAGCAGTTTTGCAAACAAACCCCTGACCCTCCAGCCATATCCAGACCAATGAGCGGGGCATAAATAGTAAACAATCTGTGACCATTGGGAGGATGTGGAGATTTGGATTCTCTCAAAACTTTATGTGATTCATGATGGATTCAAGCTGTGCTTTTCTTTTTTATAACTTTTTTTCCATAAAAAAGAATGTGTTTTCTAGAAAGGAGAAAAGCTAATTATGCTTTGGTTTTGTTTTGAAAAGTCAAGGATGGGAAAATCAAAATTGGTAAAAGCAATTGGTGACAAGGGTGAGGAGTAATCATATACTGTGGTATTGTATCAGGAATGAATGTGAATATCATACATATGTATGAATACACATGCTCACGTCATTTTTTAAAAGTCATAATTTCTTCAGGGTAATGTGAACTTTATCATTAAATAAAACAGAGCATTTTGGGGAAATGAAATAATTTGAGTAATGTAGATAACCATGTTAGGCAATCTGAACTTAAAATTATATATATATATTTATGTTATAAAATATAAAATATTATATTTCTCTATATGAAAGATTATACATAAAGATAATCATTTAAGTACAAAGATAAAAAAATCATTTAATCTACAAAGATAAAATTTCATCAACATCATTTTCCGTTTTGCTTAGTGCTCTCAAAAGCTCTGCTCAGTCAGAATGCCTGAAACAAAGAGATAGCTTTTTTAAAGTTACATTATATATTTTCAACACATCCCCTGCCTAACATTATGGAAAGCACATCCATTCAAAAGCCAGACAGACCTAAGTTACAATCTTGAATTTACATATCACTTTCTCTGTTTCTTTGGATGAGTTATGCAACTGCTCCTCAGTAAACTATGAATAAAAATACCTGTGTTATGGGCTGGCCCCGTGGCCGAATGGTTAAGTTCGCGCGCTCTGCTGCAGGCGGCCCAGTGTTTCGTTGGTTCGAATCCTGGGCGCGGACATGGCACTGCTCGTCAAACCACGCTGAGGCAGCGTCCCACATGCCACAACTAGAAGGACCCACAACGAAGAATATACAACCATGTACGGGTGTGCTTTGGGGAGAAAAAGGAAATAAAATAAAATCTTTAAAAAAAAAAAAAAAAAACCTGTGTTATGAGTCAAGGAAGATCCCAGGAGGGAAAACCCAGCCCTCATTGGAACGAAAATCGGGTTAAAAGACAAGTTGTAAGTAACAAAAGGAGACTCGCTCCACGTTCCACCAATAAGAAACGTTGCAGGACTTTGCAGCGCCAGAGAACATGGTTGGGACATTTCAAGGACATTTTTCTCTTTTTTAATGTAGGGAGTTAGAATTAAGTTGAACATTGAAGGAAAATGGTAGTCCACATATAGAAGAAAAGAGAGTAAAAGATAAGAGTGTAAACAGGCACAGAGTTTTACACTCTGCAAAGTGTGGCCAGTCACCTAACAAATAAGGACACCAGAAGCTAAAGGATTTCCCAGCCTGGAAAGCCCATGTCCATGAAAAGGGGACAGCTAATTGTTGCTCTGTGTGAATGGAATTGTGAGGTATCAGATCCTTCTTCCGGAGAATCCTGAAATCCAATTTTTTAAAAATCCTGATTTTCAAATAATGTTCATTAAATTGTTTAAGCATTCTAGGACCAAATCAAAGAACCATGTGCATTACTGGATGCTTACCTCTACACTATCCTGTGAGGACCATGTCTACCTACAATAGTGTAACTATCTTTCCGCTCTTCTCAGCAGTGGAACCCTGGAAGTTCCGTGACCACCTCCTACCAGTCCTCCCTGCCTCACTCCTTTGCAGCCACATTCTCTTTGAACAAGCCAGACCACTCCAACTTAGGGAATTGTGCCCTGCTGCTCTCTCTGCCTGGAATGGTCTTGCCCCAGATATCTTCATGTCACACACTGTCACCTTCTTAGTAAGGCTATCATGTACAATTGTAACCCCCTTCCCACCTCTGCTTTACCATGATATCCCTGGTCTTTTTCCCATAGTATTCTCACCTTCTACCCTACTATATAATTTACTTATCACTATTTTTGCTTATTATCTGTCTCTCCCTACTGGAATGTTCTGGGGATGGCAGGAATCTTTGTTTTGTTTACTAATATACCTAGAACTGAGCCTGATAGGTTGTACGCACTCAAGATATTCGTTGCAAAAAGAAATGAGTGAATGAGTGAATGAATTCATTTATGATTTAAAGGCCATCATGGAAAAAGATAGATATGTGCTTTTGAAGTTCAAGACAAAACTAAATTAACCAGGGCAGAGAGGACCTCCAAACTTAGGGTTGGAGGGGCCAGAGGAGTAAGAAATGGAAAAGGCTTATGAAGTTGTAAAAGTATTTTGAGGTCACAGAGGTCACAGTTAAATAGTAACAACGTCGATGCTAAAACTTAGAGCATTCTCGAATTAACTAAACTCATATGAAAATAAAAAGCATTGTTGACATCTCAAAAGAAACAGTCTGATTTAGGCCACTGATCCATGCTATTCAGTGTTGCCTCTCTGACAATAGCAATAAAGATAATTATATTTGAGTGTTAATGGTTGTTTTGCAAAACATTGTTCTGACAGAGTAGTCACTTTTACCAAAATTAACATTTCCACTGTATACACATTAACCTTGCTCTCAGTCAATCAACTAACTTAAATTAAGTGCCTATTATAGCTCTATTTAACTAGAGATCAGACTAGTCTTGGTGTAACATCTGATGGGGTGTGATCCTTGAGATGTTTAAAGAGAGTCAAGTCTAGTCAACAGGTGGCCACTATTTGAACCTCTAGAGAGGTCTCCAATAAACATATAGAGAGAGATTCAATGGGCAGTTTTATGTGCTAATCCAGAGCACAGACTTTGGAGTCTAATAGTCTGGGTTCAAAATGCGTCTTCCACTTCCACTAGCTCTGTGAACTCCTAGACAGTTCATGGTGAGAATCAGGTTGCTTATCCATAGAAGAGAGATAATGGGAAAATCTGCCACATAAGATTATTGTGAATATTATGAGCTAATGCATATAAAATTGCTTAGCACACTGTTCTCAAGGACCACTACGCTGTACTTTTGGTAGTATTCCTAAGAATGTAATGATTACCCTCTCCATTGGTAGGGTATACTCATGGCTTTAATAAGTAATCATCATATTTGTTTGGTATTTGTGATTGTGGTGATGGTAATTTGATGATTAGAACAGTTATTCTGTTCCAGTGGGACAGAATATCCTAGTCAAAAAAGAGGAAAATTATGGCCAGCAGTTTCACAATATTCAAAATGCTTTAGAAGTCCACAATATGCAGTTTAAGATAATAATTTCTCATTTTCTCCAATCAACATCTCAGGAAATCTATTTATTCAGGCACATCAACATTTCCACGCCTTAAGCTTTGAGCCTTTAGGAACTTCAATAGCCCAAAGCTAATTGGTGGAAAGATATGTACCTACCCTTTTAAGAGATTTTCAACTCTCTCCCATTATCTTATATTGCAAAAGGGCTTTGCAGCAATAAGTTATCAGGCAGCCTCTCTTTCCATACTGGAGTGTTCTCTAGAATGGTTGAGTGTTTATTTCACATTTCCTTCCCTGTGAGAAGACAACTCCGGGTGGGGAGAATAGGGAGTTACTAGGATGCATGCTACTGATAGCAATAGTCTATTTGATGTCCATTTCCAGAAGAAAAATGTAAAATGGAGTAGCTAAAGCCCTTAATGTGAGATGCCCACATGAACCTTAACGCATCCACATGAATCCTGATGCCAGAGCAGCAAGGAGCACACTGTCAGGGGACAGAAAATGAAGACCTCTCGGCTTTAAAGTTTAAATGCCCTGCTCAGCAGGGAGTCCAGAGAGATTGGTTCAACTGAAATGAGCTTATAATCAGGCTTTCATCCAAAGATAAGGAAGGACAACACCCTGTAGTTTTAGATGCACTCTTACCAGGAAAACACAAAAACATTTCTCTGTGTTTTCCAGCAATGACTCCTGTACAGCATATTTCAAACTGCACTCATGAAAATTTTCCATTTTAGACAACCAAGAAGAAAAAGCCACACATACAACTAGATTTTTTTTTTAGCAAGAAACAAGAAATACGAATTTTTAGTATCTGCCATCCTCTTTTATCGTCTCAGTTTCTTCTTATGATTTGGAGGATTTTCCTAACACTTGCAATTATTTAAATAAAATTATTTTAGCAGTTTTAGGGGTCATGAATGCATGTATTAAGCAAAGTTAGCTAGCTTGAAAGACAGAAATTAACTGCTAATCAGGACTTAATGAGAGCTTTGTGGTATGCTGTTTGAGTGCTTGCCTGTATGAACATATCGATTAGCCAAGACACCTTTTGGACTTATTGTTGGTAAACCGGGTTGATTTCTGAGGTGGATAAAATGCATGGCTAGATATTCTGTCCACCGTGCTGTCAGCAGGCTGTTGTTTATCACCAGGTTTTCGTGTTCTTAATGAACTGTTAACAAGCTGTCAATTATGGTGTTTATGCAAATTAGGGAAAGAGACATTGAAGGATTGATGTGCCTAGAGTTAAAAATGCCTCCTTGAAATATTACAAAGTTAATAATTCCTCTTTTAGTAGCTGTCCTTAAACGTTTGCTCTCCTTTACCACTGAACCGTCCCCATGATGGGCGCCGCAGAGAGGGACAGCCCACACCTTCTTTAGCGATGTACAGAGAACAAGACACATCTATCTCTAGGAAGTGTTTTGCTTTATGTTAGCAATGCTGCAATCGTGTTCGTTCAGCGTCAGCTGTAAGTGAAGTTCAGTTTTAGGTGTTCTGAAATTCTCGGGTAACTATTTTATGATTCTCATGTGGGACATGCATTTTCCTTTTCTTTCCACTGGAGACTATCTCCTATGGTGAAAACATTGGCTACCCACCCCCAATCCTTAAATGTCCTGCACAAATGTTAGCTGCCCCAAATCCCATGTCTCTTTGTAGTACTTGAGATTATCTCTTTAGTACAAATCCTTTTTGTGGTTATGAGTTGTCAAACTGGAAATATTTCTTTCAAAAATCTGCTTCTCTGCCTATATCCCAGAAGAAATAACCTGCTTGTGGCCAGTGGCCAGTACATCCACTAATTTTCTACCTTGCTTAATTTCTTTTCATGTCATACACTCTTGAATTTATTGACCTAATACACTCTCATGCATCCTTCAAGGACCTATACAACTGTTATGTTTTCTCTGTACTTCTTCTGGGCCCCTTCCTCAGGCAGAGTAAGTCAGCCCCTTTTTGCTGTCTCCAGAGTGCTTGAAAAACCTGAGGCATCTTCCACCATCAGCACCTCCCACCCCCCCCAACTTCTCCCCCACACGCAAACTGTTAGCTCCTTCTGAATCCTGCCTACCTCATATTCACCTGAAGGAATCACGCTTCTCAACGTTAGAAAATAGCCACCTCAGGATACTGCTGAAGAAATTCTGGTCAGACTTATGTTTTATAATAAAATAAAGGTTCTTAAATGGTTTCCAATATTTATAAGTATAATAATCCTGCTTCAGTCTCATCACTTTTATTTTTAATTGTTATGATCACCATTCTATCCAGAGAGTTACTATGAGAGAGCGATTCTTTAAGAATGCTTCACCTCACAGTACAATTAAAGTAGACATCTTTTAAAGGCTCTTAATATTCCCCCCAGAAATGTGAAATTATACCTTGTTTTGTTTTGTGAAAGTCATGTTTTGATTATATGAAATTAATATTTTATGTAAAAAAAGCACTTCTGTTCAGCTTTGAGCATGGAGACTTTTGTACTTGTTAGCATATTACTTATTCCAAAATTATTGAAAATATTATTCTTGCAGAGTTTTTTTTTCACCTCATCCTCTCAGCTCTGGGAGTTATAATGTCTCATAAAGAAGGTATCATAATCTACAGAAAAAATCATGCATTCACATCTAGTTGAAATGATGGATTAAGCTGTTTTATAATAAGTATATCAAAAATGCAATAAATATTTTCCAATGAAATGTAGTTATCGTAAGGTTTTGCACAGTGCAATTTCATGTTAATGTCCAAGAGGAATATAGATGGCTTTATATGTTTGATTATAGTACCTGCTCTGCAGTTTGAAAAATTTATTTGTAAGTCTTGAAAATGTAAATATGAGAGTTCCAAGTATCTATGAGTTATTTCTAAATACCACTTAACTCCTCCCAAGACAGATGAGGGCAGTATTAAACTGTAATTCTGGTGACTGATAAAACAAGCCAGGTAATCAAAGGAAATAATCCAATAAACTGAAAGAGAAAAGTGAATGGGTCTTTTGAGAAGCAGGAGGGTGTGATGGAAAGAGCTGGGCTCTGGGATCAACAAGGGTCTAGACCTCCCAGGGTCTTAACACCTTTATACATAAAAGGTAGAGGCAACGCCCTGCTCCTGGGATGACCCTGTGGATTAAATGGATTAATGATAATAAAGAGTTACATTCACTGAGTCTTACTACGTGCCAGGCATGAGTCTAGTGCATACTTCCATTTCTTTATTTTAACATCTAGATAATATATAATTGATATTTGATATAGGTTCTTGGTTTTACATCTTAGACACTTTTAGATTACTTCCTGAACATTTGTGCATTTTATGTAGAAATAAGATAAGGTATAGATATTGTATTGTATTAGTCCTTAATTCTACAGCTTAATAACGGTTTGAACTTGGGGACATTGCTTAATCTCCCTTAATGTCTCAGTTTCCTCAACTGTAAAATAGCGTTACTGCTGCTGCTGCTCTGGGTGATGACGTCTCCTTCCCGGGGCTGGAGTGAAGATTGAGATAATCCCTGTGAAGTACTTAGACAGTACCTGACACATAGCGAGTGCTCCATCACCTATTGTTATGGTTAGTTGCACAGTCTTTAGAACTATTCTTACTATTATTAAGAATAGCATGATCTTTAGAAACCCCATTGCTTGTAAGTGGTCAATAGAAGGAACTAGGGATATTTTGCGGCTCATTGTTTTTGTGCATATCACATTTCTCTTGTATTTCTTTTTATTAGACTTCCAATCTTAGCACTCTACTTTCCATAATATGGAGGACAAGGAAAACCTGGAGTCACAGAGAAGTAAGCCCGCCCCTTTTCTCTTTGTCCCTCTATCTTAAAACCTTTAAAAGTCCTTTTTACCTGGGTAGTAGTAGCTTTCTTTGTCTTTGCTTCCTCCATCCTCACTGTTAGGAATGGAAGGGGCTTCAAAATAAACTTAAGAACTAGAACTCCCTTTATTCTGACCCTAGGCACCAAGTCTCAGAGGAGTACACTGCAGTCAATCTCTCTTTGAAATTCTAACTAATCTACATTTTAAAAAGTGATTTTTAATTCACATCCCTCAGATTTTCATGAGCCTTCTACGCTGTTATTTGATGTCGTATTTCCAACCACATGTTTGTAATGCCTCTTAACTATGGCCCATACTCCCAAATCCTCCAGGACTCTCAAGGGTTCTAAATGCATCCTTTCCTACTTACAACAGTACCCTTCTTTTTTTCTCTTGATCCCTTCCCACAAGTCAGACAAAGAAGTCGTTTTTGCTTTGCTCTGTGACTCTTGTAAACACCACTTCTAACGGACAACTTATTAGTCTAACGGTTGTTTGTGGTAGCTTTGAAATTTTATATCTTCACTCTGATGGGGAGAGGAGACTAAAGTTAGCATTATTTTAGGGTTTTCTTTAAACATTACTAAAGATTTCACAGGTTTACAGAATGGCCACGAAACAAAAGATGTTAACAGTCTTGTGGAGGAAACAATGCAAATGCCCACCATGGGAAAATGTTTACAAAATAAAATGACGTGTTTTTCTGTACATTCTGAGTGCCCACAGTCATCCACTTTCTTCATCTACTTTGTCTGACACATGGATGTCACTACTCGGTCAACCAAGATTTAAGTTCTTCATCGTGAGCAATACCGTAATAAAGTCATCAGTACTGGTCTTCTCTGCTCTTATGTTGGTGTGTTACATCTTATGAATGGGACTGAACCTCAGCCCCACTACATAAAGAAAGGCAAATTGCTAACAACTCCTTTCCAGTTCACATACTCTTCATATATCTGGCCAGCATAGCTTTTTCGCAATGCAGTATTTTGAACTGAAGAATATATTGCATAAAAACAAAATATTATCTATAGGACTGTGATTTACAAAAAGATTATAGGAAATGTTCTGTTAATAAACCCGTTTTAGCCAAATAGTGCCTGTCTCCAGAATCAGGCTGATTTGGTTGTAAATCTACTTTGGCCCCTAACTTGCTATATGATCTCGGGGAAGTTATTTAAACTCCATCTAAATTCCTCATTCCTCATAGGTACTGTAGTATTTTATTTCTTTATACACTGCCTGGCTTATAGTAAATGTACTTATTATTATTTCTATCCCCAGTTATTGTTTAACATTATATTTTCCAAGAATTATGCAGGTCTTTGGGTACCTTTGAGAAATATATGGCCTGTTACTGTGAGTGATGCTGTTACACAGCTACTCTTTTAACTACTTTGGCATGATAGGATCTATTTTGTATTTTCTTACTTTAGGGTTTAACTGGACTGATTTGTCAGCTGTATCAAAACTTGTGCAGTTGTCAATACAAATGGAAATGTCTATTTATTCCTCATACCTATAAATGTTTACTTTTAGGGTTTGTCAGCAAATGTTCATTGAGAATTTGGAGACCTAGCAGCAAGTTGAATTCTAGAAAGAAATTCTGCTGTGGATTTATTTTGATACATAAATGATTATCTCAAAGATCATTTTCACTACAAAAAGCTCCATCAGCCACATAAATAGCTTGTCCTTTCAAGATCCTAGAATAAAAACCACAAGGACAGATGTGTTCTAGTTGTAGTTTCCCAGCTGGAACGCTGTGAGAAACAGGGAGTGTGTGAGAGGACGTCCTCCGGTCAGGATGTATTCCTGTGTTCAATTTTCGCTTTCAAAAAAAGAGGAAAGAAAGAAAGAACGAAAGAAAGAGAGAAAGAATGAGGGACGGAAGCAAGGAGGAAGGAAGGAAGAAAGGGAGGGAGGAGAAAGGAGAGAATAAGTCAACAATCTCAATCTCTGGTTTCAGCATCTGGTATTCTATTGTATTTTTCCATCCGCATTCACTAATTGAGAATTTTCTCTCTACCCCTTTTTTTTTTCTATTGCTATTAATTTTTGCACGTCTTTTAATACCTCAATTTTGAGTAAATACTCTCTTCTTGCAGAAGACAAAATGGTATAGAAATAGAGACAATGCTATCTCTCCAATAGATTATGGTTTTTCTTAAAAAAAAAAAAACAATTACTCTTACTATTATGGCTATGTTGAAATGATTAGTAGGAAATGGATCCCCCCTGTTTCTGAAGCAAGAAGGCCCAGGTGCCTTGGTGACTCCATCTTTTGGACCGATACAACTAAATTTCAGTTTAGTAATTTTTTTTGGAAAACTTTTACAGGTTATTGAAATTCTTAAGGAATGTCATTGCCTCTATTTTTAAAAATAACAGTTTGATTTTTAAATATGTTCATAATCAGTGGCTCTCATTTCTTGAACACCTAAAATGGGCTGCTGAAATGGTGAACTAGGGTAGCAATTCAGCTTCTTTTTTTATATCATACATGTTCATCCATGATTGACTACTTAAAGAAGTTTTGAAATTAAGAAAAAAGAATTTGAAATTTCATGTGTGCCTTTCCAAAAGTGAAAAATGAAGAATTTGCCTGGGATGCTTTTCCAGTACTGTCATCTTGAAGGCTTGAATGATGTATTTGATTTTATCTCCAAATTGAGTAGCCTTGCTTTAGTATAAAACCCTGAACGGTGAATAAAAGTTTTTTTTTTACCCCTGGTTGCCCTTATAAATGATAGCCACCTTGAATAATTGTTCAGTCGAAGCTGAGCTCAGTACGTAGAGAAGAATACATTTCATCTATTTCTTAACACTGGCCAGGGCCTCAAACTAGGTAGTTTCATATTTTGTTCTTTTGGATTCCCTTATTTTCATGATAGTTCACGGATGACATGTTCCATCGCTAATAAAAATCCTTCTTCGTCAGTCGTGTCCTCTAAGTGTTAAACCCATTACTTTCTGCATTCTCACAAAGTATTTATACACACATATGTATATTCTCCTCTCTCTGGCAAATCTATAAATGGAATTTTTGAATGGAAATCCTATGATATAAATATCTTTGAAAGCTTTCTCATAGTTTTACCTGCTTTGCAATGTCTTTTTCTCCTTCAAAATCAATGCCTCTCGTTAAGACTACTTCTGGCAGGGATGAGGGTGTAGCATCAGTTTATAGAAAAGTGGTCATGATTTTGCCTCTGGGTTTGTTTTAATTGTTCCTCTCCATGCAGCAAGCTTTGTGGATTGAATAGTAGAGAATTCGTTTGTGAGCTTGCCTCCAATGTTTCTCAAAAGATCGTTATGAGGACTAAATTAACCCTCCAAAATTACTTAGTGCACATCTACTTTGTGCCAGGCACCCCTCAAGATGCCGCAGACATCGGTGTAAACAAGACAGCCCCTGTGTTTATGGAATTTAATGTTAGTGGGAGAAGTCTGAAAATGACTAAGACAAAAAATCAGAAGTGACGACTGCAGAACAGGAAATACAATATGATGACGCCTGAGTAGAGCAGTGCAGATCTTCAGGAGGGTCAGAGAAAGCTTCTCTGGAGATGTGTCATTTGAACAGAGATGCGAATTAGAAGAAGGAGGGAGCTACGGGCAAACCCAGGAAAAGACAACATGCCTGGGTGTCCTGAGAAGAACAGATGTGCAGTGTTGGTTGAAGGAAAGGGAAACTCCATAAAACCTTGTTTGACGGAGGCTGGAGGGCATCAGACATGAAAGGGATGAAGGGAATGGGGCAAAATCGTGTTGGGTCATGATGTATAAGGAGTTGTGATTTTATTTTAAATTAAGGGAAAACTACTAGAGGGCTTTTGGGGTGGGAGTGGCATGGTGTCATTTACACTTTAAAATAATAACAATGTTTGCAAAAATCTACTAAGATTGAATCCTGACTCTGCCACTTACCTCCCTAAGCCCCCATTTTGTGATCTCTAAAATGGACGTCACTAAAGTCATTGTAACTCATATGGTAAAGACGAAATAAGACAATCAACATGAACTGCCCTGTGGACAGGAAGCATTCAGCAAATGGAGGTTTTTAAGAAACGCTTAGGTCTCTCTTAGGCGTTACCCTGGTTCTCTATTCTGGGCCATTCATTAACTCATTTTTGTGCTCTCCTCTTCTTCCTTAATATCTGAAATTTTTGATGATTTTCTCTGAGATTCCTGGCATTTGGGCTTCTGGAGATGCCCGGGGGTCTGGTTTACTGTCTGCTAATTTTGGCTATTGTCCACTGGAAGTGCCATCACAACCAGAATAACCAGAGAGAATGGAGGTGCTGCAGACTATTAAGTGGCCCCATGGGGCTGTGCTAGCAGCAAAAATCAAAACAAACAAATAAAACACGTTTGGGCTTTAGGGGGTTTCAAAATGGACGTTTTCCCCACTAATAATATATCAAATTCTAATATGACAGCTCTCAAAATGTTTCTTCTAACAAAACTATTTCAAATCCAAAATCATTCATTTTGCTACCCTTGTCAGAGCCAAACAACATCTAGCAGACAATTTGGTCCACGGTTTCCAAGAGTACAGGTAATAGCAAACGGAAATAAGTAATCTGCGGCTATTTCCTTTTTCCAACGGTTCTGTACAAGCTAGCCACTTCATGGAACCTGAGAAATTCAAGATTTTTTAGTGATTCAAAATATCTAATTAAATGGCTTATATAGAAACGGTCTCCAAATAATTAAGAAATGTGTTTTGTCTTCTGTTTTGTTTGAGGAGTCCCAAACCTAAAGCCTTACTAATACTTGAAGAAGGGAATTAAACATTTAAAGATAAAACAAATGAACTACGAATCTTTATTGTTAGCCTAGCCATAAAATTCATAAATTGCTATGAAATTTTCGTAGTGAGGGCGTAACATCTAGATTGTGGCCATTAAGACAATGACTAGTTTCTTTTTATCTGAACCATTACATACAGAGGCAAATATACCTTCTTCATTGCTTGGTTAATACCAACCTGTGAAAAAGAAGGATATTTTCAAAAGAGAATCATAAAATAGATAAGGTTGATTCCTCCATACTTAATTTGATGGCAAAGGAGGCAGGAAAATTTCCTTGGAATTCTAAACCTGGGACAAAATCATATCCCAACTATTAGGAAAAACAGGGAGAGAAACATTAAAAGTCTATGATATAAAGTGAAGAAAATTACTTGAAAAAAATGGGATTATGTTTATACAAACTCAAGATTGGGAAAAAAGTTTAAAAGGAAGGAAATGTAAGATAGTTGCATTATATTATCACATCTTTCCTCCTTCCTTGCCTAGCTAGTGTTTTCTACAAAATAGATTGTATTTGATGTTGAAGTATTTATGTATACTTACCTATACATTTCTATCCCTATACACAACCACAGCTTTATCAATTTATATCTATATACATATTTATCATAACTTAGGAAGTACAAGATAAACTCATTTTTCCTACCACCCACTATTTCTAAAAGGACATTTTCATACAGAGTACCTGCAAGTAATATTTTCACTACTACAGCACAGGAATAAAACAGGAGTTTTAATCTTTTATATATTTACAGTGAGAGCCATTACCACTTTATACTTAATTTATGATTCTGGGATGTCTTTTCAGTGTATGTTTCAATGCTTTCTGTAAACTGAAGCTTTAAGTGCATATCTACACTTGAGGAAAATAATGGCCAAGAAAAGACATATAGAAGTTAAATTCTAATGCAATAAAAGCTCCCCTGCACTTTTACCCCTGTTCAATTACCCACTTGCCACCATAGATTTTTTTATGAACCATTCCCAGTTTGGAAGAGCACAGTGAGTGCTTTATACCCACAAAACAGCTCATCATTGACATGGACTCACCGTATTTAAATCTGAATTACAAACGTTTGAGTTTTGCAGCATGAAGCAACAAAAAATTGAAAAGCAATGGTTTTTAATATCACTCTAAATTATCATTTTCATAGATATGGACTTTATCATTTCTTCTCTGTACTTAAAAAATAAAAACCGGTTAAGGGAACCCCACTGCATCTTTTTCTTCTGTTCGTTGTACACTTCATAGTCATAGAGTGAATTGCCTTTGCTAAACGTACTCATTAGTGCCCAATTTGTTTCTCTTCGTCTCTTTGAAGAAGCCTCGCAAGCAATTGGAACACTTATTTTATTTTGATTCCGCAGTGGAAAATTGTATTCACATAAGTAAGCATATACCAAACAGCAATAAATCATTATTTCTCAGATGACCAGTAGCAGCAGGAATCTCATATACTTCTCTGCTGGAGCTGATTTCCAAATTCATTGAATAATTATTGGTGCTGCTTTTCATAAATGAAAAACATTTCTTCCTTTCTCTTCTGGTTAACTTTTAAATGCTACCTTTCCCCCTCATTTCCTCAACACTTTGGAGAATTATTTGTAAAGAAGGGGTGAAAAATAAAACTATATATTCAGCAAATATCAAGGTAGTTGGATAGAGTGTAATCCTTGACAACCACTTCCCCAACCCCCAAATTTAAACTTTCATATCATGAGCCTTTGAACAAAGATTGAATTTTATGTTAGACTGTCAATAAATGAAATAAATACAAATTAATGCCTTAATGTTTTTAGGGAAATCTGAGAGTTTATGAGGCTGTTTCCAAATATAACATTTAGTTTATTAAATTTCTGTTTTCTTTTGCTCTGCCAGGAGAAAAAAAATATAAAAGTGCTGCCCAAAATATTAATTGAATTTTGGTAATAAACACTGAGAAAATTTTGAATAACAAGCATATGCATTTCTATATTTCCCCCCTTAACAAAATTTATTAACAACAGGTAACTTAGATTCTTTGCCCCTAAAGTGAATGTATAAGACATCGATTGGTTTCAAGTCAATTTTACTACAGATTGCATATGGTGGCCACATTCCAGAAACTGTGAGAGTTCTCTACTAAGTTTAGAACTTGAACCAACATTTTCTTTAGTGACTACTGTGCATATTGTATTATGTTGGGCACTATTATAGCACAAACAACCAAATAAGCCTTTAAATTTAATTTCAGAACTTGGACTCAGGAAGAGGAACAGGGGCAGTTTGAGATTCTGACTAATGTTTAGACTCTTTCTATTTATACTCTTGCTCCTTTGAGGAACTTTTCTTTTCTCTTTTTATTCTTTTGGTTGATGTTCTAAATTTTTGAGCTTCTTATTGGAAGGTAAGTTGAAGCAATTTAAGGAATATTTTTTGCTAAATTAATTTCTTCCTTGAGTTAAAGCCTGAGCATAGTTAATAGAGCAATGTAACATTTGTACTACTGGTATCTTTCCAGCAAATATATAGTCTTTATATTTATTTCCACATTTATCTTATCTCCTAAAGTGAAAATATAGTACAGATATTAACATAATTAAAAATATTAAGATAGAGTCTAAGAAACATTTGGGTATAAAATCCATAATACAGATTACGATATGGCTTTTTTATTGAAAAAACTCCTAACTGTTAAACTGATATACTTGCCAAAAATACAGTATAGTCCAGATCTTTGAACCATCCAAGAATAACTCAAATATGTTTTGTTTAAAATTAAGAAGATGGCTATATAACTACAAAATATCAATGTGATAGCATACTTTTGAATTATTTTGTCTTAGACTCACTTTAATCTCTTTTCCAAGAAAAATTTTTAATATTAATATGAGTTTTAATTAATATGATGGACAGGGTACTTTTCAGATATTCTCAAATTTGTTAATAAAAAACTGTTATGAAATGAAAACATTTGAAATTACAGTAATACATTAAGATAATCAAATAATTTAATAATACATAAAAACATTTTTAAACTACTTGACATATTTTTCATTAACATTTTATTCTCAAAATACCTAAGCCAAATTGTTTCTAAATAAGTAATTATTTAGTACTTCATATGTAATCCCCAAAATTGAATTTTTTTTCAATTAGTGAACTTCTGAACCTGATAAAACAATTATTTAAAAATCACTTTAAAATGATTAAGAAATCTACAATACAAAATATCTTATCCCTGAATTTTATCCAGATTTAGTACAATGGACACTCTAGAAGTATTGGCAGGACATTGAATTCATGATTCCATATTAATTAAGTAGCTGAAATTTAGAACATATTATTTATTGGCAATATCTGCTCACACACAAAGAGGACGTTAGGTCAAATTCTGTGAGTTTCTTTGAGCTTATGGGAAAACAAAGATAGAAAATTATAGACAAAATTTAGATTAATTTGAAGGTTGAATTGAATATGTTACATGACCCTACTGCCCCCTTGTCCAAAAATTAGCAAAAAAAGAGATAGAACCATATGTCTAGAGAACATATTTAGTGGTTGAATGCCAACGTGGTGGCCACATATAAAGGTGCTCCAATCTAGATGAATCTTCCATGTGTGTCTCACTTATTGTCTCACCTGTCTATTATTTCAAACAATTTTCCATTAGGCAGAGCAACTTCCCATTGTGTGTCTTATGAGTTGTTTCATGAGAAAAGTTTTTAAAAAATAGTATGATCAGAGAGATTTGGGGAGTGCTACATATTTAATACCTTCCATACAATGACGTTCTCAGAGTTCTAACCGAGAAGACCTCTCTTTAACAGTGTCTCCCAAAATACCATTTACCAATCATTGCTTATTAATATTCTACAGAATAAAACAGTGAGTGAAATTCCTTCACATAAAAATATAGTCTACTATTAACTACATGGTAATCTAGGCTATTTATAATCTGCCTTTAATCTCTCTTCCCAACTTTAGTTTCATCAGAAAATCTGTTCTCCAACCAGAATGAACTATGCACTTTTCCCTCCATGAATGCCCAAGGTGTTCCTCTTTTGTGCCTTGCTCGTGTTATTTCCTCCTAATGGACTGTCTATTGCCGTTTCCTTCTTACCTCTGCATGTTCAAAACTAAGTCCTTAGTGAGTGCTTCACACATATGCACACATAAACCATCTGCCAGTATGAGGTTCTAGGTGTGCAGCTATGCAATGGACATATCAAATGAAGTTTGAACATTTTTAATGGCTTCTGAGCAAAGTGTATTATGTCAGGCATTATTATGAGGAAAACAACCAAGTAAGGTGTTAAACATATACCACGTGAGCAGCCCTGACTTTTTCATGGGAGGCAGAGACGATGGAGTCAGCTTTTAGGAAGAGGGTAGGACATTAGTTATACCTTGATGAAATAGTGTGCTCTGATCACTTTTTGCAAGTGTGATCAGAAGCTCTGAAATCATAGGACTCCTGTCTGCAGTGAGTGAAGACTTGGAAAGGAGTTGGTTTGCTCTACCTACTTTTGTGGCCAAGAAACACGAGTCTTTACGGTTTGCTTTCTGAGCTGTCGTTCAGTGATTCAACAACTGTTAAGTGCACTAAGTACAATGGTCAAAACACTTTGAGTTGAATCCTGTCTCTGTTTATTGCGATATTATGGAACTTACTTAATCTTTCTAGGCTCATTTCTCCCTCTGAACACTGGAATAATAATACCAATTGCCTAGAGTCCATGCATGAATGAATGATAAACTGTATATAAATACGCAGAAGATTGACATGTAGTAAGTTCTCTATATATGGAAATATTATTATTAATAATATCATCCCTCTTCATCCTTTTGCTACTCCTTCTCTTAGACTAAGTCACAAAGAATTCAACGGCATTTCATGAACATTCACCACTTTGGGAATCAGGAAGCATTCTTAACTACCTATATTTTTCTTAAAAAAAATAAAATTCTAAATCATTACCAAGCCCGCATTTTATCTATAATGCATTATTGCCGATTCAAATTCAATTACAGTATAAAGGCATCATCTAATTTAATTTCTATCCTTGACCGTCTCTTGTGGCTGAAAAAATGTCCTATTTTACATGTTAGCTCTAACCCTTCCCCAATTACCACTGTCTGATGTTTTCAGACATAATTTATTTGCAGTAAATAGATTTTATTAAAAACAAAATTCTACCCAGCTCTTTATATGTTATGACCAGATCCTGTTTTAATGAGATAACTATAGATAACACGGTCATATTTTCATGTCTCTTAAATAATATATTGAGATCATTCTACTTATAACAATTTAATGAAAATAAATGTTTTTCTTTTATTAAATAGAATTTCCATAATACAATGAGTTTCCTGAGATAAAAGCTTCAATGCTAAGTGAAATATAGAGCTAGGACACTGATCCTAATGGAGAGATGGCAAACAGCGTTCATCTAGCGTGCCAACTGCAATCCATTGGAAATAGCTTCCCGGATCCCTGTGTTGAAAAATATTATGAAGCTTCATTCAGGCTTAGGAACAGAGTGCCACAGTGGTTATGAGTCTAGCAGCAAGGTATGGTGGATCTTGGGCACATATTCATTTTTCCTGTCCAAATTAGACATACGTGCAGTATCTATAGTTTCAGGAGAAATATAAAAAAATGAAATATCTAGAATATTTTCCTTTCAATATTGTAGTGACTATTCAGCTCCCTGAAAAGAAAAAGTCACTGTGTAATATTGTCAGCAGGTTTTTGTTCCCTCTTTAATTTTGCTTCTTCTGTCTTCTGTTCTCAACCTCTCTCCCACTTCACCCTTCTTTTCGCCTTCTCCTCATCTGCTTTTAGATCCCCTTGTCTTTCTTTTCTCCCTCTCTGTCATGTTCCTGCCTTCTTCAAATTTGTTGAGCTCCTACAGTGTGCTTACGTATTAGGCCAGGTCCCCAAGTAAATCAACAGTCGGTGCCAACTTAGAAGGCTAGCATTGTTTGGTTGTATCTAGTTGGTCACTTGCGATAGTCCGCATCACATGGAGGACTGCAGCTAGCTTTTCTGAGCAGCATGTGGATATTCCTAACTGCTCTTTGCTAACCCCCTCCTCAACTTCTCAGCAAGCTAATGACCCAGGAGGCATCCGTTTCCCACCCTACTCTTAAAGGTAATAGAGAACTGGCTGCTCTGAAAAAGCTTGTATGCTCGCCCATGCATATAATCTTTCCAGGACTGCTCTCCTTCATGGAAAGTTAATTGCCCTTTGGATTTCCTAGCTATTAATCTAACATTTACCTGAATATTAACTCTTTTCCAAGCCCAGCCTAAAGGCAATTTTTGCCACAATGCTGACCATGTGCTAAAAAGTAATGTTTATAGCAGAGGTTGTTTGTTTGTTTGTTTTGGAGGGGTCAAAGTAATATTCTAAGGAAATTTAGCATTAGCCATAGGCTGTTACCTGTCTCTACATTAGCTAAAACTAATAATAATTTCTTATTCTTTGGATTCTCTCAACTTTTCATTTTTCAAGTAAAATTGCTGCATAGCTCTATCTATGGATGTTTTTGGAACTCACTCATCAAAATAAGTATACAATATATTATTGTCCATTTTGTACACTTTATCAGCATGTGCTCCCTTAAATATAATTTGGGTTTTTTCAGCTATTTTTCTACTTTTCTGTCAACTGAACTCCATAAATCCCCTTTTATCATATTCTAATGAGGAAAATCAATTGCAAAGTAATTTTGCTTTCGATTTCATCAGCAGATAAGTAGCTGTTACTGGCAAATAGCCCTGTGATATGGTCTTAACCCTTCCTCTCTGGTAGAAACGGGAGGGAGGAAAACTATCTCCACCTTTCATATGTTGTGTTGGTGAAGGGCATGAGATGTCTTTCTCTAATAAACAGTTTCTTTTACTCTACTTCATAATAATTTTATTTTTCCCCTTGTGAAAATGAGATTCTGTGCTTCTCTTGTGAAGATGGCCAGGCAGTGGAGAGGAGTCGTCTTTTTTCTCTTGGAAGGATGTTATAGCTATAGAGAAAGGCCACAGCTGGAGCATCACTTGGCGAGTTTGCCTAACATGTGATGCCTTCTCTGCTGCTTCCTTGACGTGAGTCCTTGGGTCAATCTCTTAAGCTTTCTGGGCCTCAGGTTTATGTTTTTAAAATTTAGTTATAACAAAAGAGAGAGAGAAAAAGAACACAGTCTTCTTTAAAAAGAAAAAAATAGAAGATTGTTAAACAATTTCTTCCACTCTGAAAACCCTACATATGCAAACTCAAGCCTTTTCCTCGCTTCCCTACAAGTAATCATTTTTATAAATTCCTATCATTCTTTGACTTGTTTTCTCATTTAATAGTGTTTTCTGAGACAGGGTCATGTCATGTTGACACAGAACTAGGTTTATCTTCCTTTTAATTGTTTATAGCAGTACATTACATGAATGGATAATGTTTTATTTAACCATTTACTAATGATGAATGTTCATATTATTTGCAATTTTTTATTACACAAAATGCTGTGATGAACATCCTTGTACACGTGTGTGAGCGGCTCTCTAGGGTTGATAACTAGAAATGGATTTGTTAGATTTATAGGAATGTCAGTTTTTAATTTTAATATATATTGCCTAGTTGCCCTCAAAGTAGCAATATTCTCAAGTTTCCCCTAATAGCATAAGAGATGCCCATTTCGCTACAATCTTACCAACACTAGATATTATTGATCTTATGAAAGTTTGACTTTTTTTGTCAATTTTATCAGATAATATTGTATCATTTTACTAGCGTTTCTTACTTCTGTCTTTACTTAAATCTATAAAATAATCAAGTTAACTTTTCTAATAAAAATTAATTTTAAAAAGAACTTAAAATGTATTATGGATTTAAGAGATCTCTGAGGCATTTTTCAAAAATAGTATTATTTACCGATGTCTTGGAATTCTTAGATGGATAAAAAGAGAAATTGCATAACATGGTCAAATTTTCAATGAGAGTTCTCACCTCTAACCCTGTTAGTGCAGGGGCCTGTTATTTATGAGCACATCCCTGTTGAATTTATCATAGGTCAGTTATACAGACACCGGGATCCTGCCCCAATTATTCAGGTATTTGACTTGGAGTTTTTCAGCTTGCTTATACAAGAACAGGTTATTAAACATTATCCTTTCTGGGCTAAAAATGAAGTTGTCATGTGTACAGAAGTTTGCAAATGTATAGAAAATCACACTGATTGATGGCCTTTGAAAATTGGCCATCTAGGTCAAGAGGGAGATGATGATGAGGTTTATTAGTCTGTGAAAGTCTTCCAAGTGATCAGGACATTTCAATAGCATAACATTTTCTCCGTCTGTTTTGTACTTTGAAATAATGAGTCACGCAACTCAAGAAAGCAAGTGCCTTTGCAGTAGAAGCTGGTTTCCATATGGATTTGGTGAGGATGCTGGTCCAGCAATGGTCAGGAAATCATTGCCTGGGTGCCAAATCCAGTCCCAAGCTTGTTTTTGTAAATAAAGTTTTATCAGAACTAAGAAAAGCCCACTAATTTATGCGTGGTCTATGGCTGCTTGCCCTACAAAGGGAGAGTTGAGAAGTTGCAACTTTGGGACCATCTCATATAAAGCCTAAAATATTTGCTGCCTACCCTTTGCAGACAAGATTTCCTGACTGTCAGTCTACTCTATATGTAATCCGAAGTAGACTACGTTCTGAAAGTTTGATAACTAATTTGTGAATAGATCCATGGATTCTTTGTTTTTATTACTTTGAAATATTTGAAGAACCTTTCACAATTTTCTTGGCAGATGGCTTATAATGGTGGGAAACTTATAATGGGACTTTGTTTAGAAAATATTTTTGTTTGTTATAAAAGATATTTATAGTGCAAGTACTTCTGAAAAACACCTTAACTGGTATAAAACACTAATTTAAACAATGCATTTTGTTTGTTGTATTCTCTGATATATTACTGAAATAATAACTCCTTTAACTTAAAAAAGGAGCTTATTATATGCAATAACTCTAACTTTTTAAAAATAAAAAAACAGTTAAATTATGGTTTATGGATTTTTGTAGTGTTTAATTTAACGATAAAAAAATCTGTCTTATGATTACTCAAAACATCTGTCTTTTTATCCCAGTAAGTTAATTCATTAGGTTCAAAAAGACTTACTTAAAGTAGCGTTAAAATATTAGCATATTCATTGGCAAATAAATATTTAATAATTATATTTTATATTTCCTCAATTCATAGTGACTGGTATTGTGGTATTAGCTCAGTAAGATAGTCTCAAGAGATTTCACTAATTCAAGAAAATACTGCCAGCCTCGTATTGCAACAGCATGTCTTAGTCATAAAAAGGAACCTCAATCAAAGTCTCAGGTAACATATTATAACATGATTTTGTTTCATATTTCCACCATCCAGTGTCCAGTAGACCTGTCTCGAAGTCATACACATGTACGTGCTAGCACACACACACACACACACATTGTCCCTAATGCTATCATGGAAGAAAATTACATTGGTGACTTTCATTTATAAAAAATGAATAAGCTCTCAACCAAGAAAAGCCAGACATCCGGGGACAAACAAGTTTCAATATAAAACTAATGAAATGTCTGGAGACAAGTCAGAAACAACTGTTAGCAAATAACCAAAATAAAAACAGAAGTAATCACACCTGAAATAAACGCAAGTTAAAAGAAGCACCCTGGCTTATACGTCATGTGGAGAAAGAACTTCCCCAGAAGTAGGTTACTGGCTCTAAATAAATAAAACCAGATTTTTCTTCCAAAAGTTGTTGCCATTCTCTAGCTTCCACTAGTTCCTGCCATATTGTTGGCAGTCATCTTATTCAGAGAACACAGTAGTAAGAGTTTATGGTGATCAGGAAATAGGGGAACTCTGTTTCTTTTCTAATCTGTGGCCAAAATACCTGGCCCTAGGTAAAAGCTCAGTAAACTTTTGCAATAAATGAGCATTTGGGCAAATATTAAAACAAATTAGAGTCCCAAAAATGCGTTCCTAGAAAAAGAGCCACAAAATCAGGATGATCAGACTCAATGTGAACACTGAATTGTACATATGCTCCTTCGTTGATATTTGTGATCACAGGCTCAACCGCTCTGTGCCTCAGTTTCCCCATTTGGAAAATTGGATATAATAATGGCACCTACCTTACAGGGTTGGGTGAGAATGAGGAATTATTATACACAAAGCACTTAGACAATCCTAACATACAGTCTCCGTCAATATTACCTGCTCATAGTGGTAGCAGCAGTTAGCGTAGTAATGGTAGTAACTGGTCATAGTAAAATGCATAATAGTAGTCAAACACATCTTTAGATGTCTCCAAATTTCCTACTTTAGAGTGTGAGCGAAACACATTGTCTAGAGTCTTCATCATAAGAGGCAAATGGAAGCCATTCGTTTGTTCATTCCTTTTAGGATCACTAAGTAGGCTTCGTCCTACTTCTGGGCAGATACATTGGAGATAAGCATAGTTATAAAGTTGTCTCTGCTCCTCATGAGTGTACAGCCCAAAAGGGGAAACAAATTATAAGCAAGTAATTTCAGAGCAATTCTATCCAAGACAGGTAAGAACTATGAATGACTCCGTAGCAAATAACTAAAAGTTGTTCTAGAGGAGACTTCGTATTACGTTTTATCCTCCCAGCAGCCCGACAAGGTAGGTCTTACCGTTTCCATTTCACCCCTGAAAAAATCTGAGAGGTGGAGTCACTAACCTAGAATCAGGCAGCCAGGGTGTGGCGAAGGCAGAACTGAACGTAGGTCTTCAGAGACTGATGTCCATGGCTTTCCAACCCCTCAGCCATTGCTTGCCTGGTTCAGGAGCCTGCGAGTGTTGTCCAGGACATCACCTACTCCATGATGTGGCTGCCCAAACTGTCCCTCATCTGGACACCACAAATGGAGTGTAAAGAAAGATGGAGAGAAGCCATTTCATTTTAGGACTCGACTGTATGCTGTTCAGTCTGGCCTGGTTTCTTCTCAGTGCTTACGTACATTCTAATTGCTGTGGCTAAATGGTGTCATTGTAAATAATAACGCTGGGGTAAAACGTTTAATCTTGCCCGAGGTTTGGAGGACCTCATCAGCTGCTGATCTAGCCGTAAGCTGAGCAATGGGAGCGCAGCTTACTGTTTCCTTGTAACCAGTTGTTCACAGTGTTAATGACTGATATTTGAATAAAAATGATTTGAGCTGGAATGAAATAAATGTAAACAGTTTGACTTCTGCTTTTTGTTGAGGTGTCTTTTTGCTCTCTTGGACTCTAAAAATTGCGGGGATATTGAAAGGCCATCTACTTCATTTCTCCTCTATTGACTGGATCCATTCAGACCAGATTGAGAAAAGTTCTGAGTAGTCCACTTCAGCATTCCCTCCCGGTGCCCCACCTCTAAAGCCTGGAAGAGATCTACAAATATAAATAGTGGCGCTTTGCCCCATTTCCTCTGTTTGTTTGGCATCAATTAAATCACTCTGCTTTCCAATTTGGGAAGTTTATAATTTAAAGCTCTATCCACACATCTTCTGGGCCAGTTAGAGTGTGTTAGCTTCTTACACCACTCTAAATATATGACTTGGAACTGATACACTGCTCTCCACCAGCAGTGTTTCGTGGAGTCCAGAAACCTACCTTCACCTTCCTTTAATCACATTTTGCCTGAACTATTATCCTTAACCATTTCTCAACTTTTTGTTATGACTATCATCAAACATACACTAATGCTGTAAAAATTATGCAGTGGGCACCTAGACCTTTTGGAGAGTTGATACCCATTTGATGTCCAACATTTGTAATAGAGCTACCATCCTAATGTTTTCATTCACCCCATCTCAGTCTTTAAAACACACACACACACACACACACACATGCATACACCAGAGCTGTACTCACTAAGGATTAGAATTAACAAATGGACAAAAGTGTGGCCTTTAGAACCGTTTAGAACTGGTTTTAAAGTTCACCTGGTGTAGCTCTAGGTAAGCCTTAGAACATCATTTCCTGCTCTATGAAATGGGAATAGCAAATCCCCCTCCAAAAATTATTGCGCAGGTTAAATAAGGCAATGTGTTAAGAGCTTGGCACAATCCCTGGCCCAGAGTAGGTACTTAATAAATGGTAGCCGTTTTAAATAATACTACGCGACGTGTACTTATTTAAGTTAAAATTGCATTTAAATTAGTCTGTGTTAAAGTATGTTAAAATCTTTTGGACCTGAGTGTTTTTCATTGTTGTTTTTGTTTGTCTTCTGTTCCTAGTTAATTTAATAAGAATTTCCCTGATCCCCGCCAGTTTACTGTGGTGTTACAGCTCAGAGTTGAGTGAGTAGCTCTGACCTGAGGCTCAGCCAGTAAAGTTTTATTTCCAGTAAAGAGGACCAGGGAATGCTTTGCAAACACGAGCAGTAGCACTTGACCCCACTGGAATCACACAGAACTGCTTCCCCATGGAAATTCTGGGCTTTCTCCCAAATGCTTCATTTGAAGGTGAACACCTTGTGCAAAATGCCGCATATGTGACTCTCTCTCTCCCAAACAGTTAATGTAGAAGCCCTAAAAGATCCCCTGCCCATGCTGTCTTTCTTAATGAATTGTGACAAGGCACTAATTTAAGCACAACTGGCCCAGCGTCTCTCGTTGTGACAGAGGCATTTTCCACCAAGGAGAGCGGCGAGGGTACTCTGAGATGGTGGCTTGTCCAGGGCTGAGTTTGATTTATGAAATGAGACCTAGGAGCCTGGATTGAACAGATTGGCTTGCAAGAGACAGCTGTACTTGAGGAGCTGCTGCCAGGTATGAGTAGTGGAAATAGAGAAAAATGAACAGTGGGATAAAAATTCCTTTCCCAGTCCCTACTTATCAACATGAAACATCTGTTTCAGCTACAGTGGTTCCCAGTGGCAGTCAGAATTATTGATATGGCGAAATCGCTGCTTATATGCAGCACAATGGCGTGCCCCCCCGCCCTGGCTGCCTTGTAATAATTCATTACTGTACTAGTGCTACCGAAGACACCGTGCATGGGAGAGGGGAGTAGTGCTAGGGCAATTGTGCAAGTGGGGAGGGTGGGGAAGAAAATTTTCCCCAGGAGCAATAAACTTCTGCCTGCTGTTCTCTTTTATTGTGGATGAACACAGTGATTATACTGGTTAGAAAATAAGCAATAAGCTTCTGTCTGTCTCCAATTGTTTTTAATATTCTTTTTAATGGAAAACATAGTTTTTATTTAAACTAAACATAATGGATGCATTTTAAGATTTGGATCGGTTCTTTAAAAAATCTTGCGATCTCATATGTTATGTAAGCACATGCTGCTATAAATAGGAAAACAAATATGCTTAGTTCAGCTTTTTGTTAGACAAAATTCGATTAGGGATGCGCAAAAGCTGATGCTGTCAGCCAACACATAGCACCAGGGAGCAATACATACCATGTTAGAATGAAAATTAAATGCATTTATTATCAAAGAAACTGTTTTGCAGAAACATACCAAGAAAGTTTACATGCTCAAATAAATAGGAACTAGAAACCCTTAATTTCAGTAATATCTCTTTATAGTGTAAGGTGGTAAAGTTGCGTATGAGTTCCCATGGCAGCAGAAGGATGATTAGAGAAAGATTTACTACCCAAGTTCTTGTGGTTCTTAGACTATTCTAGGTAGCAGAACAATGCAAAAAGAAAAAGGAAAAATAAGAGGCCACCACTTGGAAAGAGTCTTTACTTTCATACGTCTCCTAATCATCCTTAACATATATTTTATTTGCACCTTCTTATCTGATAGGCGTTTATATGTTTTTTAAAGGTGGACTCAAAATTTTGGTGTGGGAAAATAAAAACTTTGAAATTAATTTCTCAACTGAAATTGTAACATGGCCAATTTAGCTGGAAAAGCTAAAGAATGTAGGCCGTGCTGCGGTGTTCATTCACTGTGTTTACCAGGGTCCTTAGCACTGGTCCTTGGGATGAGAAACAATAGAGTTTGGTGTTTCAGACAACAATGAAAGGAAGCATTGGCATATTAATAAGTACATCCTGCCTGTCAGCCTGGGCACTGAAGAGGTTGACAGACTCTGGTGCTGACAACGTGATAATGAGGATTTATGGTGAGCAGGAGGTGAAGGTGGGTGGGATGCTCCCAGGCTCCCGTGTGTGGTGGCTCCAGGCCCTCTGCAGATACAGTGGCTTAACAGGAGTGAAGGTTACTTTCTGGATTGTAACAACAGCAGAGTTTGGCTCCGTTTGTGGCTGAGTGCACCCACATTAAACATATGTGAGTGTGTGTGTATATAAATAATTGTATTCTTTGATGTTTTAGTACTTTATAATTTCTGTTGTGTATTGGGTTGAACCACATTTTTGTTAGGAAAATAAAATATTCTGTTTGTCTAGTAAAAGGCCTACAGTTGAATGGATAGATAGATGGATGGATGGATAGCTTTCAAATATCTTCATGCTCTGGCCTCTGCCTACGTCTCTAACTTCAGCTACTACATCTCTTCTTTTGGCTCACTCCTTAAAAAACTATTTTTATAGATAAAAAACTATTTTTACTTTCCTCAAAAATGCAGGCTCATTTTTAGCTCAGGGGACTTCGTACTTGCTTTTCCCTGTGACTGGAACACTTTCCCTGTCTTTTCAGGACGCTTGTTTTGATTGTCATTGAGCAAACAACCCAAATATCTCCTTCTCACCTTCCTCATCCCTCAACACATGCAATCATATTTTCCTTATAGCTCATTATTTTCTAAAAGTATCTTGTTTGTTTACTTGTTAATGACCTCTCTACTGCTAGAATAAAAGTCCCACAAGAGCAAGGACCTTGCCTGATTTCCCGTTATTTCTCTTGCACCAAAGAACTGTCTTTTATTTGGTGTGCACTAAATATTTCCTGAGTTTATGAGGGGTGGATATAGGAAGTCAGACTCTCAGAATCGTAAGTTTTTCTTTGACTTTTCCATAGGTGTGTACTTATATTCTGAAGTCTGTGGTTTCATCTAAGTTGGCAATTCTTAAGAAATAGCTAATGTTGGGAGCATCAGGAAAGAAAGGACGTCCAGTGGGGCAACAAATGATCTTGGCTCACAAGGGGGCTCAGGTTCAAATCGGAATATATGTTCTCAGCTTTCCCTCATTATCAGTCAGCATTAACTCGGTTTAGTTTTCACGACTTTCAGTCTGTGCTAAATTAGATACCTTAATGGGTAGTATGACTTATTAGTCAAAAGCTAAGGATGTTTCTCTGTGGGATATTACTATTAATATTACATCACATTTCACTGTTTGTCTCTTTAATGTGTTGATATCCGTTAATGTAATATTTTGCAATAACATAGTTTCCTATTTTTTATTTTAAAAGTCACTATTTAAAAAATTATTGTAACTGCTACCTTTTATGTTATAAAATGAATCGCTGAACTGTTTCATAAGATATATTTTCTCTTCTATAAAGGATGTCAATAAAATCATAAACATGTACTCAGGAACAGAAGTTTTTATCTGCACACACTAAATTCAACCTGGTTTTCTTTTCCCTGAGGAGGAAAGTTTGTATGTCGTTTCTCATATTTAAGCAGCGATATCTTGACCCCAAGATTGTCAGAGACTCCCCACAGGACTCAGCCATGAGATTACTCTGGAGGAGCCTGTAATGAGCGCTGTGCACACGCCACATGGCTTCAATTACAGCTTTATATGACTAGACAGTGTGGTGCCAGAAAGGAGCGATTGAAAGCTATGCAAAGGGTCTTTGTCTTCATGGTTCAGATACCTGGGCCTCTGCTCTCAGGATCTTCTTCTACTTGTTATTAAACAGCTGTTTTATCTGTGTGAAGACCATTGTCTGAAGTTACAGATCTGTATTGAAATAAGAGAAACAGAAAAGAAAGGCCCAGGTCATTATTCCAGTCCTCTCATGCATTTTTCCTTTAGACTTTGCACTTATCTGAGACCTCTAGGATGACATTGCTTTTCTCAGGGATACTTTAGGGAGTAGGTGCCAGATAGGAAGTGTTTTTCCTACAGCTGCAGTCAGTGAAGATTTCCTCAAAATTTAGGGAGGGGAGGTTGACGGCTCTTTCTATGACTTAAAAAGAATTAAATCAGAGACGAAACCTTGCCTACATGGTTCTTTGAAGAGGTACTATAATGACTTATGGAAAAATAAAGCTTGGGTTTAATCAACAATCTAGTAGAATTGAAAATATTAGCTCAAGTTAGTTATGTGCTTGCTTCTAGCTTTTGGGTAGGGTGATAGACAACTTTTTTTCAAAATTTCCTGAAAAGTTGACTCCTTATAAATATGCATGCATTGAAAGTTAGAGGTTAATGTAGTCCTAGACTGGAAGATTCTATGAGGGAAGGGTGCATTATGGCTCTCTTGTCTTCTCTCACTGGTGAATTATACACTCTCAGGACACAGTATGAATTTATTAAGTAATAGTCAGATTTATGAGTAAATAAATGCCCAATTTAACCTCTTCTCTTATAATTGGGAACAGAAACTCAAAGGAAAGATGTGGGTAGCCCAGGGTGACAGATCCAGTTTGTGGTTAAAACAAGACTAGAACCCCGTTATGCTGCGGTTTTTCACTGTATCAGTAACAAATGATGTGTTGTCAAAGTGTAATGTGTTGGAAATTGGAAAGGAGAGTTAGGCAAACACCTTATCCAAAATGGCCTTCCCATATTGCTTAGAACCCTGATGCATGGATCTATTTAGTTTAACACATCTGTGCTGTTATTAAATCAAATTCACTGATGATCAGCTTAGATTCTTACTGTCAGAGACCAGTATGGTAGCTGTAGCATTGTAAATGAACTTCTGTAGGGGAGAGGGGAGCTGAAGGAGAAGGTGAGCTTTCTGACAGCATGTCAGATTTCCATGGATGGGAGAAGAGAGAAAGAGAGCACAAAGAAATGTGGGGTGAGAAATTGAAAACAGCTGAGAAAGAGAATTTGACAATATATTACAACTGCTTTTGGAAGTTTCAGTTCCTTGTATAACCAAGTAAAAGAGAAGCTGGAACCACAGGTTAAATTATTTTTATTAGTAGATTTTTAAAAGCTTTCCAGTTCACGTAGAGACTCAAAAATTCTCTAATGCATGTATTTTCTTGAAATACACTTTGGGTCTCAGAAAATCCACCTTCCACCTGTCTATCATCTCCTCTAATTGAAGAAAGAAATGGTTAAGCATGTTCGGTCCCTATTGTTTGAGTAAAAAAGATGTTTCTATCCTTTTCCCTTAATAATGAAACATAGCATTCTGAACATCTCCAAATCTCATTATAAAAATAAAAGACAGGAGGGGCTGGCCCCGTGGCTGAGTGGTTAAGTTCGTGCGCTCCGCTGCAGGTGGCCCAGTGTTTCGTTGGTTCGAATCCTGGGCACAGACATGGCACTGCTCATCAAACCACACTGAGGCAGCGTCCCGCATGCCACAACTAGAAGGACCCACAACGAAGAATATACAACTATGTACCAGGGGCTTTGGGGAGAAAAAGGGAAAAAAAATAAAATGAAAAAAAATAAAAGGAAACTTCTGAATGACTCTATCATTAACTGGTTGTGTGACTTTGGACAAATCATATTGAACTTTCTGTACCTCAGTTTCTTCATTTCTAAGGCAAGTCATTAAATTAGAGGCTCACCAAGGTTCCTTTTATCTCTTTTATCCTCATATAGTTCATAGGCCAGGAGAGAACAGCCCTAGAGTCCAAATTTGCCCTTAATTCAGGATCAAAAGAATGGATAATTTAGGGACAAGAGTCATGAACTATAAATTGAGCCAGTGCAAAAACATCAAACTCAGTTCAGCTGTCCATTCATCAAAGCATTCAATTTTCTTCTGTGTAAATTTCAAAAGGGGAATGGATCTTTTGGTATGTAGGAACTCTGATTCATTTTGGAATATTCACTAGGTGAATCATGCTCCAACCAATTACTAACATGTTTTAAAGTCTCCCTTCATCCTTGTCTGTAATGATTTTAAGTTTTATAATTTGCCGTCTCTTCACTGCTTAGGGACATAGGTAATCAATGAAAATGTGTATTTCAAGAATACACATGTCCCCCACATTGCAGTTTATCAAAGTCACTTTGAATCATTCCAATTGAATTTTCGCTTCTTGTAAATCATCAATGTCTATAATCATATTATGGGGTCACAGGGGATCACGAAGAAAGGTATATTAAAGGAATGGCAGAGGAGTAAGTGCAATGCCCTTGAGTTATTCCTCGGTAATACAAGAACAGAATTTGTTCTTGGAAAGCTCGTGCGGGTGGGAACATTCTTTTCCCTTCCCAACAGTGATACTGCTCACTCTCAATCTGAATAGCTGCACTAGTCAGGATGTTTACTGTTTCAAATGAGAAGAATTACAGTTCAAACCAGCATAAACATGAAAGGGAATTTTTTGGCTCATATAATTAGAAAGATCAAGGAGTGAATATGGATGGCTTCAGGCATGGCTAAATACCAGTGTTCACAGAACAATGACACTAGGAAGTTTCTCTATCTCTCTCTCTCTCATTCTTTCTCTGTGTCTCCAGATTTCCATCTCCCCCTCACTCCCATCTTCCCACCTTCTCCCTCACCCACCCACCCATTGATTCTATTTTCCTCTGTGTTACCTTTGCTCTCAGGCCAGCTTACCTTGGAGTTTTGGCTACAGTAACGTTGGATCTGTATTCTACCATAGTTCCGGCAAAAGTCTTGGCAACCTGACTGGCCTGGTTTTAGGAATTTTTCATCCCTGAATCACTCTGGTTATGATTATCCAGCCCTGGGGTTCATGTACGTAACAGAAGCCTGAGATGGAGTCATCCCCTCCCTAACAATGTTGACTAAAGTTGGAGAAGGGATGCTTCTTTAAAGAGAATTGGAATGTTGTTACCAGAAATAAGAGAGAGGATTGGAGAAGTATGCATATGTCAACTGCAGTTCTTTCCCCAGAAAATAGAATTTGTGTTTTTGGCCTACAGAAGTGTGAAGCAAAGTAATGTATCATTAATTAATGCATAGCTCCCTTTCTGATTTTTCTCTCAACTTTATCTATTCTTCCTATATTTATGCCATCCTTCCAAGTGTTGCATGGACCCATTAATATAGAATTCTTCCTTTTGAGAAACCGAAGAAATTCCTTATGATGCAGAGTTTTCTTGTTCACTAAGTAAACACTGGAACAAAGGAGTTTCTAAGTAGTTGAACTGAAAACATACAGTTCATCGCTTGGGTTCTGTTCTGAGCGTTGAAATGAAAATATAGCTCTTCTTTGAAACAGGGATATCATCTCAATCCAAACAAAATATCAAATTTCCTGAAAAGGGCTGTATGTTGAAATGCTTCATTTCTAAGTGTTATAGGCACAGTTTATCCCCTTGTTGCTGATATATGTGTATATTTTTTGAATGTGTCTCCTGGGAGCATTAAAATAAAACATTTCATTATCCATCTTTTTATTTTTTTTCAAAGTGATGTCTCTGCCAGATATGGAATGCATGTAATTCACTGTTGCTTTTAATTTGTCAGTACATTAATTTTAGTTGATAAAGAAGTTAACTGAATATGCTGTCCCAGTTATCTTTGATAACTCAAGTTCATTTGGCTCTTGCTTTTAAAGGCTGTTCAGTGTCTCCCCAAATCTCCTTGGGTTTATATAGCTTTTAAGTTGTCATTGACCCAAGAGATCATTCAAGGGTGATTATAGTTTTCAAGCTTGTTTGTATGCAGTAGCCATGACCTTTTTCTAAAGACACTCAGCTGCTCTTAGCTGCACCTTGACCTCCAACAGACATTTATTACAAATCAATTTCATAGATTCTCTATAAAATAACATAGAGTGTCTCTGGTAGCAAGACGATGAGAAGGCCCCAATTTATTGTCCTTAGGAGGTTAGAAAGAATAACTGGATCATGAATATTGAATGAATTTTGAGTGGTCTTACTAATTTTTTCTGATTGGCTATCCTTAAAAGGATCCATTGTGCTCTAAATTTTGGAAGCAATGTCACTAGTACATGCCATATTGGTTTCTGGGCAGAATGGAACAGAGATGTTTATTCTTTAGTTGCCAATCCTGAAATCTCAAAGTTGGTGGTAAAGAGTAAGAGAGTAAGGCATGTTTTTGGAAGAGAGACCCCAGTGTGTCTGGCGGCTTATTTACACACTAGTCAAATGGGGGCCTCAAATCACTTTGAGCATCCTGGGGAAAGGAAGGAGGGCTTAATTCTTTAAATTACTTAACCTAATCCTCCCAGTAGATAATGATCCTTGTGGTTTATTCTAGAGCAGGAATTTACACATAGTAGGTGCTGAGTAAGTACTGATGAATCAAATTGAGCTAAATTCAACCTGCTATTCTTTTCCAATTTTATTAATTTTACTAAGCGCATTTCCAGTTTTTATGAATACACACACACACACACACACAGAGGTCTGTGGTTTTTATGTGCTATGACTTTATTCCAGAGGTTTTACTGTGTAGTTTAGAAAAACATAATTTTCAGACAAAATGTGGATTAGATAGAGGTAACTGGGCTTCAAAGTATTTATGCACTAGGGTATTAATTTCCATTTCAGAGTATTCCTTTTTACACAAGATGGATGTCCTGCTTTCAATTTATTAGCTACATAAATGAGCTTATCTATTTCTAATTTTGACTTAATATAAAAAGCATCAAATTTTAGGTTTCATCCATCTAATTTTCATTTCGTATAATTATTTGTGGTAAGCTGATTTTAGTTTATGCCATCAGTTTATCAGGTTCAGGCAGATGATATTAAAGGTATATATTTTCCAATATCTGAATATCCACATTCATAAGTCATGCCGCATCTCAGAGAAACACTGTAGTTGATGCTTCGGCTGCTCCCTCGGAGAATAACATTACCAGAGCTGAATATAAGAGTGAGAATTCTTCTGTCCCTTCTGCTGTTTCCAGGTGTGTTTTGAAGCATATGGTTTCTTCTCACGGGTCTTTCCTACCTTAGGCAAAAATGTAAAAATTATTTTGATAGCTTCTTTTCTCCTTAGCCTCAGAGCCATCTTGGAGAGCTCTCTTCTCTCTTCTTTGATATCTCTATCAGTTCACTCTGAAGTGGTGGAGGAGTAGAAAGCCTCAGTTACATTAGCAAGTGATTCAGTTCGTAGCATACCAATCACTTTAAGAAGTATGGAATCATATTGCACAGGAGAAAACTTCTACGATTTAGATAATTCAATTTGTTGGCCTCACGCTTTTAAAGACTGTTCTCTGCATCCTCAAACTTTATGCAAAATGGTTAAGTCCTTTTTCAAGGAACCCACTCTTCAGCGACTTGGAAAACAATCTGTTTTATACCATATACACTCAAAAAAAGCAATACATTTTTTTTTAATCAAGCAAATTAATATTTGCTTTAGAGATTTTTCTCTGAATTAGTGTAACAGCACTTCCCTAAGTCATGTCAAGATTTCCTATTGTCCAAGAAACTTTTAGGCAAAATATTTACTAAACAGATATTTGCCAAACGCAATCATTGAAAAAAAGAGGCGCAGCTGAGGCAAATTGCATTTTTTGTCTGTATACGTCATTTTACTGATTGTCTTAGACTTGCTGATATCACTAGTTCTTCAGGCCAGTGAGGTCAAAGTATTAGTCTTCTGCACTGACCCTTTACATTCCCAACGTTCTAAATTATTTTAAAATAAATATTTTTTACTGCAATAAAATAAGAAAATATTCTAATTGTTCTATTCATTTAAAAGCAAACAACCTTTTTAGTTATAACTGTGAGCAATTTAAAAATGTCAAACAAATTAAAAGGATTTCATTGCTATGTATAAAAAGATAAAGCTAACATCATATGTAAAAGAAGACATCTCAGCAGAATTTTATTAGTAATAAAAAACGCTAGGCCCCTAGATCACTCTGCATGTTCCTGTATGTAAAGACAAACATGTCTATATGCAAATATTTTACATATGTATTTTATATATATATATATATATATATATGTATTAGGCTTTTTACTAGATTTTGTGTTGTATATATTAGACTTTTGTGTCTCTTGTGGAAAATTGGACAAACTTATTGAAGCATATAGCCTCTCTCCTATTTCTGAAGTGTGGAATTTTCAATTTGGAAGAAGCCATAAATATATAGTCTCTCATGTCAAAGTTGAGGAAACTGAAGTCCAGGCAGGTTAAGTGACTGGTCCCAAGTCGCGAATCTAGTTAGAGTTGATTCAGCCTGGAAATTCCCTCTCAAGGCTCTCTCAATTCAGTGCCCCATCCAACCTCTACAAGATACTATCCAATATCTTTAAGATATTATAATGTCTACAATATCTTACTATCACATCTACAATATATAGCATTATATACTATATTATAGATATTAATAAGATATCATCATTAAATGATTAAAATCATTTCCATGCCCCGTGTGGAGTTCAGATGTGAGCCATGTCTCACCATTTTTCCAGCTATACCATTTGGTACAGGCGTGCTTGTTTTTAGATTTTGAATTGAGATGTGTATTCAGCTTAAAAACTGTGAAAGGTTCTTTTAAAATTTCATTTGCGCTGAAGATGCTGAGTGTGAAAGACAGAAGTTCGTCTCTATGTAACTCTCCATAGTTCTTAACATAGAGATGATGACCCTGACATGTCACTGATATTTTTAGAACTAATGGCAAAATGTCTTTTTTTTTTTTCCTTCTGCTGAATAGACCACAGACAGCCACAGTTCACTGGGCTGGAGAGTTTCAGCTGTATAACTAAAAATAAATGCTTCTGTAAAACACTAACAAAGACAATGTCAGTTTCCCTAAACCAACAAAAAAATGTGCTGTAAAAAATCTACTGAATTTCAGTTGGGTAAAATATCTGTTTTATTTGCCTCCTGGCTGGGCTTTAAGGGGACTCTTTTTATTTTAATATCAGTTTTCAAATTCATCACTTCAGGATGTGTGATGTGTGCAACTCACACTATTGAAATAAACTGCAGTTGCTCATCCACTTGCAATAAAATTGTAAACTCCACTTTAGTGTCAACCCACAAATAAACAACTAACAAGCACAATGCACCTTTTGGTAGGTGGGAAGCCTGGACTAAGTGCAATGTGTATATACTTTAACCTGAAAATCCCTACAGGCTCATAGTTCTAGTTTAAGCGTTATGTGTCACTATTTTTGTTGTTGTTGTTATTTTATTTTTGGTGAGAAGGGTACAAAATTGTTTAGTTCATATTCAGATATGTTGTGTTTTTTAAAAAAAACTATTAAGATTTATAGAAGTTCAGAAAGACTTTTATTTTTGGAACATTCTTTTTGTGGGCACTTGGAGTTCCTTCAGGAGTACCATGTTCTTTTCACACGTTTGGAAAAGAATAAAAGAAAGACACGGACTCTTTCCTTTACAGAAGCCACATTATAGTTTCTTCCTCTAGGTCTACGTACTAGGTGGCCTCAAGAGACAGCGGCTTTTAGGAGATTCCTCTAGCACTTAACTGTGCACCCCCCGACACACTTGGAAGATTCGCAGAAATACCTAGTGAAGTGCGCTGTCATTGGCGAATGGTGTGACATTGTGATGCCAATCTGTTTGTTACTCCCCAGCAAACTCAATCTTTCCTAGATATTTAATGTTCATAAGAGATATTATACTGCCCTGAGCTCTGGTTATTCAGCACCGTATCTACATAGATGGGCATCCAGTAAATCTTTTATAAATAATTAGGACACTTGTATGGCATGCGCCTTACTTATACCTCAAATATAGTATACCAAATTCAGTGGGCAAAATTTTATGCCAGAGAAATAAACCTATGGTCTAAAGCATAAGCAAATGCATCCCTACTGTAAGGTCTAAATTAATTTAACTATTTCTGATAATATGATTCTAATTTATGAGTTACTTTGTTTGTTTCATCTAGAAGTTAATATTCTTGGTAATTTTAGATACTTGTTGCCTATTGATCATATCGTGTTTTACAGTATACTTGAGATGAATTTAAGGTTAACAGATCTGAGTGATGAATTGCCTGTGAAAAGCATAATAGTTGTATGTTAGAGATAGAAATAAGCTACCTAGCCCAAAGGCAGTGGTTCCTCGAGAGACAGATATGACGGTCAATTTCAGAGCCAATTGTTTGATCAATTTCACACACACACAAACACACACATGCACACACACAGATACACATATGCACCCCTTCCTTGGATTTTCTTCAGACTCATGCAGTCCATAGGGACTGAAGTAAATAAGGAATGCAGTAAACTGTTTAGTACCCATAGAGACAAAAGTATAAAACCGTAAGTTACTACTGTTTCAAGGAAATCCAGAAAGGGACAAGAGAAAAGGTATCAGAACAGACCATATTTTCTAGTTCAATATCTACAGATCATGGATCCTAAGGCTCAAAACAATGAATAATAGTTCTCTCTTTCTCAGTCTTACTATCACCTCCTACAAACATAGCCATACGCACATGCCTGCTAATAATAATAGCTACCATTCATTGATCATGTGCTATATACCAGGCATTGATAAGCCCTTCACATGGATAATCTTATTTAAGTATTTTACCAGTTATGTAAGATGCTTCTGTTGTTTTGTTTGTTTGTTTGTTTTTATTTTGTGTTTTTTCGTGAGGAAGATTGGCCCTGAGCTAACATCTGTTACCAATCTTCCTCTTTTTGCTTGAGGAAGATTGTCACTGAGCAAACATCTTGTGGCAATCTTCCTCCATTTTATGTGGGATGCCACCACAGCATGGCTTGATGAGCAGTGCTAGGTCTGCGCCCAGGATCCAAAGCCGTGAACCCCAGGCCACTGAAGAAAAGCACATGAACTTAACCACTACACCACCGAATTGGCACCAATATTTCTGTCATTTTATCCCCATTTTATACATAAGGAAAACATAACACAGAGAATAAGAGAAACCAGCCCAGTGTCATAAAGATGGAAAATGGCAGAATCAGAATTCTATCCCAAGGTTATTTCACTCTGGACCACATTGGCTTATTGTTAACTGGCTAGTAATTGCCCAGAGGACAGTGGTGACACCAGGGTAACTGTTTTGGACTCAAAAGCAAGTCATCGTCTATTCAGTAACATATGTGCATGTGAGTATTTTTGGATCTTAAAAGACATTTAATTTTACACATGGTATATTAGTTTCATTTTAACTTCTCAAGAGTATAAGTTGTCTGGTTCCTTTCTCAATTATTAGAAGGTCAAAGAGCTAGTATTTCATAAAGAAAAGACATTTATAGCATGATCTAGAATGTTCACTGTGATGGTAAGGAAGTGGGCAAGTGCATGGGGGCTGCGGGTTTGGGTCTCACTGAAATTTCAAATAGGGAGGTGGGGACGGCTGTGTGTAAGGTCCCAGGGTGATGCTCCAACTTACTGTTGGATAAACGGGGCCAGAACTGCTCCAGGGGACTGAATGACGATTTTTATCTCCATTGTATGTGTGATTTCATTGTCGACTCCGAGTATATTTTTTTCTTGGGAGACTTGCTGCTTATCGGGAATAAGTGAAGAGTTTAAGCCATGAGGAAAAGCACAAGTGATCTGAAGAAAAAGTGTCTTAGTGACAGGCTGTGCATTGTTTTTCTTTTTCCGTCCCAGAAAGGAAATAGTGCTGTGTTAAGCAGGTAAACACTATTGCCATCTACAACCTCATATCACTGAAGAGCATATATTTGACAGCTATGCATCCTCTTTCTGTATACGAGGAATAAAGAAGTTAGCATCTGTTGCCATCTAATCATCTATCTGGAGGCACAGTTTTTATAGCAGTTAGAGGGAAGAAAAGTAAAACCTTTTAATGATAGATTGCTGATGTGAGCCTCTGTCATGAATACCGTATTGGGTATTTTTTTGTTTCCTGTTGTCCAGTATTACTGATAGAAGACTTTGAATTGAACCCATTTTCATTATGACATTAAGGTGAAGAGCCATAAATATGCTTATTTCAGTAAAGGAGACCAAATCATTTATAAACCTGTTCAGCAAAAATTGAAGACAGACTCTGTCCCTTCACAACAGACCTGTAACTCTATTAACTTATAGGAGATTATGGTCAATCGCCCTTGTAGGAAAAGATTAGATACTGTTTCAGCTTTCAAATCCCTTTTATTAGTATTAGCAAGAGACTCATTTCTCTCCAAGTAAATTCTCTGAAAAAAAAAAAAGCACATAACTATGCATTCACTGGAAATGTGCTGAACTATTCAAATTTAATTTAGATAATCAGCATGCGCAGTACATACAGTTGAGTCTAACTATGATCCATAATTTTCCCCATAAAGGGTCTTAAAATTGCCATGTGACTTTGATGTGGTTATCACGGGAAATATTTAAAAACCCAGATCCCCAAAAATATTGCACGTCTCCAGTTTGGATAATCACGCGTTAGTAGAGGTGCTTAATTTGCAGGTGATGTTGAGGGCGATTTCTCTCTGATGTTGGTTGTAAGCAGAGATTTTCTGCACTTCTGATGTTAGGTGCTAACACATAGCCATCACTCTGGTTTGGTAAATGTTTACATGTATACTTATTTAAGCCTTCTAATATGGCTGTTTCCATGAAACAGACTTGTAGAAATACTGTGGGAAGATACTGAAGGTGGATGTATCTTGTTTTGTTCAATTAGAAAAAAATCAACAGCTCACATTTTCTCCTTAAGCACGTTTTGTCCTATTGTTAAAGGAGGAGAAGAGATGGAGAAAGGGAGAAGCATCAGCTGAGCTTCTACTTGGTTCCAAGCATTTGCTCTACAATCCACATGATTTCACTTGGACTTCACAACCACTCTGTGAAAGTGTTACTGCTCTGATTGACAAATGGGGGTCAGCATGGATAAGGAACATGCCCAAGGTCACAGAGCTACTGACTGACGAAGAAGGAGTTTATCAATCTCTGGCTTGATCCAAAGTCCACAAATGTCCAGAGCGCATTACTAAATAAAGATTCTGGGTCTTAATGATTCTGATCTAAATGTGATCTTCCTCAAGAAAAGAAAGATCTAATGGTGACTGATTTCACATCTAGACCCCCAGCCTGGCTATATTGTCTACTCTTTAGACTAGAACATCATTAAAATATCCTTGAAAAAGAGATAAATCTGGAACATACTGATATGGTTTCCCTTTTCGTGGCTCACAGGACTCTGAAAAGTCCCTAAGAATAGTTTGACATTTCAATGTTCAGAGACAGCTGAACTTTTCCTCCTCCACTCTTAGCTGCTCTGCAGCAGGCTTCTTGTGTGGGCCCCAGAACCCTCCTCTCTACCTCCTGTCTTCCTAACGCAGCCCCGCTGCTTCAAGTTCAATTGGCTTTTAAAGATGCGCCACGGAACTCTCCGTCACACCCGTATCCAGTCTCAGCGTTCCGCAGTGTCTGATATCCATAACAGAGTGAGTTCAATTAATGGAGTTCAAAACCTACATGAGTCTCAATACATACAATGTGTCAAATTTCTTGTGCACTGCTATTTCCGAGGATTCTCATTTATTGCAATTATAATAGTCATTGACAGCCTGCATTGCAATATCGTCTTCTGGGGAATATATTTACAAATGACAACTAAATATATGTTTAGTCTTTCTGTTAGGTAAAAATAAATGAATATATATGAAAGTTTTCATTTGTTTAAATGTGCTGACCTTCAATTTTGCAAAAATATTGTTTTTAATTGAAAATGGATTTGTCCAAGGCATATCTTTAACTTTTCTATTGCAGGATGGTAAAAATTACATATTCGTGTTTTGGCCAAATTCTGACTTACTTTTTAAATTGTCGCTAATGGTTTTCTCACTTGAGCAGCGTCCCCACCCCCCTTGACTGTGTTGAGGAGGCCTCAGCTACATAGGGATTCACATAGTGTTTTGGACTTAGGATGCTTTGTCAGTTTTATTCGTGTGCTATGTCCCGTAATCAAGGCAAGCAGCACACAATGAAACAGAGGCTCCCTCGCCAGTTTTGAGGAAATGTATCCTAATTTTAGATTCAGCACTTAATCCTTAAAGCTTATGCTCACTATAGGGAAAATAAAATTTACAAAAAGAAACAAAGGTAAGATAGGTCATTCTTACCTTTGTTTGGAGGAAAATAAAAGTGACCCTATGCCTTTTCAGAGGAGTCTTTAAAGATGGCTTTTAAAATATCCCCCAAAGGACCCCTCGTAAACTTCATGAATCCTGAGCAAAGTGTTTGTTCTCTTTCGTACTTGTAACAGCCAAAATAAGGGTGGAATTATGATGAAGATAAGAACATATTTTCTAGAACACTATGATACTGAATCTGCTGAACTAAAATTTTGTGTGGTAGGTTAGTCTACTGGCCCTGCTTGATTTATGGACGTGGTGAAAGTTTTCGTACAATATAGCGTTCAGGTATCTACTTTACAATTGATTAAACATTTGGTCAACTCTTATATCTATGGATATTTCTGGGGTAATAAAGTTCACTAGAACCTTGATCAGAAATATAAACCTGTAAACTGGCATCTATTCTATTTACATTTCATTACAGAAATTGTTCTGGAAGGATGGCCCACCGTGAATGCAAACAGGGCTTCAGGAGTTCTTGCATTTCAGAAATAGTATTCTACCTTGCAACACTAGAATGTCTATGCACGCTATTCTCAGCAGTTAAGTACAGCATGAAATCTAAAATATTAGAAATGGGAAAAAGGGAGGAAAACAAAACTCTGTATGTTCAGAAACTGTCATTTCGTATTGAAAATCTGAATGCATTAATGAGGCTCTCTGTAATATATTTACATATATTTTTGATAGCTGGAATAGTTTGCCTATGAGGGCATCATTAGTCTTTTCATAGTTCTTAGAAATAGGACACTCAAAACCTACAGAGCTCGGAAAACTATCAGGCAAAGTTGGGTTCAATTCTATTCTTGTAAACTTTGTAGTAATTCTCTTTTGGTGATGGAATCAAGCATCAAACACAGGTATGTACTGCTCTCAGGCTCTGATACCACTTTCTCACTTAGGCAATTCGTGGGAACCTGTACATTGAATCACTGATTCTTGAATGAAGTGTGTGCTGCAGTACTCAAATAATTCAGCAGTCTTAACATTCAATATGCACAGAAAGAGCAAGCAAATAGTCTTTAAAAATTGTGATACTTCTGTGATAGAAAACGTTTCTGTCATGCTCACTTGAATGGTTTACCTTTGCCTTGTTTAAATGACGCCACTCATAAAACTCTCCGTCCTCCCAAATGATGCATAATTAAATATACTTTAATTCCGACTCTTTGTTTTCCTGTATTAAAAATGAGAAGTGCTTTTAGATTTGCATAGGAACTTTAAACAGTGTCCTAATCAAATTATTCCATCAAACACTCTGCTAGGGGTGTTTAATCTCAAGAACAGATAAAAAGTAAAAGTTTGTGTGTGTATGTTTTTTCAATCTGAAGTTAGGCTGATAGAAAGATCATCAAACTAGGGATTAGCCCTAACACTGCATCAAAATGCACATTTTATGTCTGTGTAATTAGGTTTTAATAAACATGTTTGATGGTTACATAAAAAACATATTTTTCAATGCAGAAATGGCATCTTGTAAACTACAGTAAAAAGAGACGTTTGCAAGACTATTTGTTTTTTAATTACAGTCTGATTATGATAAGCATTTGTTATTTTCCCAAGAAAAGATTAATGTTATAAATCAATTTTCTAAATTTGAGGCTTAAATGCAATATGTTAGACACAACTCTGAATGTCTCTTATAGTCGAGTATGGCTTCTCTGGCATTTTCTAGAAAATTTGTTATTGTATATAACCTTTTAATTGGTGCCACAGTTTTTAAAGTGCTGACACAGTTTATGATGCAAATGTTGGGCTTAATGAGTCATTAGCCATTAACAAATCACTTCTGTGGTTATTTTTCTGATTACCAGTTAAGTTTTTATTTCATTCTTAGCCCTTTACATCTTTAGTTATCATCCATTTTTATTGACAACTGAAAACCTATTTTAGCAAAAATAGGACATCAAGATTTTTTAGCTGTGCATGTTTATCCAAAGAAACTATATAGAACAGACCTTCGTAGGGAAGCAGTCACTCTTGGAATCTTATGTTTATTCTCCTAAACGAGAAATTCCTCACTTCTATTTCAGAAAATCTGCAAATATCTTGTTTCATCATAATCTTATAAATTTACCATATTTGTAGTGTTTGTTATTTTCCTTTGTGCTTTTCTCCCCGCACTCATATTTTTCCCCAAATGACTCAGTTTAAATAAATGAGCTATACAATTTAATAAAGTCCTGTTATATCCACAATAAGATGTTGCAATGATCAGTGAGCCCCAAACAGTCTACTGGAAAAGACTATTTGTGTCAATCATTTGTTAATACAAAGCTTTCTGCATGGACTGGAACCAAATGACATTCAAATTTCCTACCTTAATGAAGTTTTAATAAGCCAGTGATAGAGGATTTTGCAGTAATAGATGATGACCAACACATAAATCAAGTTAGCAGATCTTAAGCATAGAAGTTATATTTATCTATATTGACAAATATAATTGTTTATTTTATGTGGCTGCAATGCAATTATAGATCAGCATTGTCCTTCCAAATATGTCAATACAGCGTTTGAAAATCCAGCATATTACAAAATTCCATGTTATTGGTGTGTTCACAACTTAAGACCAGCATTCACAGTGCTTGTTTTTCACTTTTTTTCTTTTTTGCAGGGGGTGGGGGGTTCTTTCCCTCAAAATCTATTTGCAATTAATTTGGTTTGTTCTTATTTTTGTTTCAATTTAGAGAAAAAGCTCTTTTGCTTCTGAGACTGTAGGACGAAAGAACCCAATGATGTCATGTTTTCTAGCCAATCTGATCAAGGTACAGCCCTAAGAATGGGGGTGTGTTCATGGAGGGGATCTTAGAGGAGATGCCTTTATTCAGTGATCTGAAAAGAGCTCAATCAATGCCTTGGTATGCCATCATCAGATGTCACATGGACTGTGATGGAGGCTCATGGAAGCAACACAAGGTGGTTAGCCATTTACAATCGAGAAGAAAGAAACCCTGCAGTAAAACTCGGAAACCACGAATTCTTTTAAAATTATTTCTAGAGACGCATTGAAAGAGGTCTATCTTCTGGAAAAAGTTGGGCAGTTTGGTTGGGGAAATTTGATGAAAGAGCAACTGATTGATTATCAAGGAATCGGTGTTCTTTCTCTGCAGCATCATTAGGAAGCTGAGTGATTTTGAACAAGTCCTTTAGAATCGCTGGACCTTTGCTTTCTGGGAAAGGGTTTTTAAATAGTCTGAAATCCTGAATCTACAAGACCCTGGTTTCTCTGGTGAAGATTCCCAAACTCAGAAAGCATGTGGTCCACGTTATGAAAATAGTGCTACTTAATGGCATGGCCTTCTTTCCTAACTGCATGTTGGTGATAGTTCCTCCTTGCTGCATTATACAGACCAAGGGAGACTGGGGTATTTGTGAGTCAGCCTTATAAGTACAGTCATAGTTTACTGTCCCTTTGGGTATGAGCTAGCATCCTTTCTCATTAAGTAGGCTTTTCTGAACATTTGTAAAGAACAAATGGATCCTTAGCACTTTTCTAAAGAGGAAAAGAATAAGTAAAAGCCTGGTAGTGGGAAAGAAGGAGTTAATATAGTAAAAAAATTCTAAGAATAAAAGTAATGAAAGATACGTTACTGTAAGAATTCGAGTTCAATCAGTTACACTGAAGTGGCAATCTCCGACAAAAAAATTTCAGTTCTGAAGTATACAGAATATTAAATTTGATAAGATAATTGCAATTTTATTATTTCAAGATGGTTGTCACCTCTTAGAAGTGTCAAATGATTCCCATACACATTCAACAGAACCAAGCGGCAAACTCTATAGCATGAATGCATTCTGTGACATTCCCACAGCTCTTGTTAGACAGGTAGGTGTGTGGTGATAGACACACGAGTATGGTACCTATAACAGTGAAAAAGTCAAGAGAGGTTTTATGTTGAAAATCTAGAGGAGGAAAAAAAGTAATCTTCAATTCACAGCATTGCTATATCGTGGAAAAAGAACTAGATTAAATGTCAAGAGGCTGTGGATTGAGTCCCGGCAGTGTGATAGGAGGAAAATCCTTTTCTTTCTCTGAGCCTCAGTTTTGGAGAATCTCTTCTTGATATGCAACTGCATTCCCAGCAAAGCAGGATGGAGACCTCACTTGCTCATTAATCATTTGCTCCCTAGACCATTTGTAGTCTGGACATTGATGGTAATCCAGCCAAATTGAGAGTCGAGATCCCCTATTTCACTATTCTCCCTTTAACTTGCAAACACTTCCTGCATTTTCTTTTTTGTTGAAGACATCCAATGTAGAAATTCTAGTTCCAACTCTCTGTGGCCCTTATTTGAGCATGTGGTTTTTTAATGGGACAGTTGTAAAAGAGACACGTAAAGGAAACGTCCCAAAAGCAGTAGACCCCCGTAGGGTTTTCCCCAAGTTAAGTCTCCCTTTTGTACCTCTGATTGGAAATTATAGATCGAGTTTTAAGTGTAAAGTAAAATATTGTTCTGCAGCCTCCTTTTACAAGCCTGCTCTTTTTCTTGTTGCAATTGTTTAATCTTGTTTTGACAGTGGACAGAATGCTAGAATTTGTTGGGCTTTTGTTTCAAATTAGCGACTATCTTGAATAAAAATTTTTCACTACTATCTATCATGCCTAAAATGGCCTGGTTTGCTTGACTGAGGATGCTATCTCACCAGTTCAGGACTAGAAAAAGTCTTGCCTTGGTTGGCTTAGAGCGATGGTGAAAGAATATGGTCGTGGTGATGGGGAAGTGACGGCTTCCTCCCTTCCCCTCACATCTGTAATGTTCCATTTATCTTCCTAAAAAGGCTTTATCTGAAGAAAAATTAAAAGTTAAAAAAAAACCAGTGCTAAACAGACAGTTTAATTGGTTCTGCTATTTTTGGAAACTGGAAGATAAATGCTACGTGTGAAGTTAATAAACCATAATTGGAATTTGCTTAAGAGCATTCTCTCATTCCACATGGACCCATCACTGCAGGAAGCAATAGGACCTAGCTGGGATTCAGGAATGTACGAGCCCCTTTCCCAAGAAGGGCCGTGACTTTCCGTGTGACCTTGAGAATTTAATAACTTCTCTATGTCCCTGCTGGACAATAAACAAATTGGGATGGGAATTGAAAGACTGAAAACAAACACACTAACAAAAACTGAATGCTTTTCAGCTCTTGGATGATAACAATATTATTTATGTGTTAACTTCTGCCATTTTCCCACCCCTGTAGTACTTTCTCTAAAAAAAAAAGACCTTAATATCTTTACGATTAATGTTGAACTGTATGCCTGCATAGACTTACCATTGTGAGCAGTAAGGGCCCTTTAGATTTTGCATACTATTAAGATGCGACTGTCTACTCTGCCCAAATTATTTAACAAATATATATAATGATTGTTACTGTGTTATTGTTAATGAGATAGATAGATGTAGTGTATATATATATATATGTATATATATATATATATAAAATCTCTAGGATTAAGAGATTCACTCCTCTCCACAAACATAACTAAGTAAAAAAAGAAAGAATATCTATGTATATATATTTACTACTTATATATATGTGGAAAGGAATGAATCTCTTAATCCCATGTATGACCTGGCACTTTCGGAAACATGCAAATTTTTTCCTTAGGGTATTTTCCCAACTTTAGCTGAGCATCAAGTTTCTTTAAAGAGCCAGGAACCAAATGAAGGTCATACTAAATCTTAATTTTTTCATATTTTAAATCATTTCTGCTATACTTTTATAGGTGTATATGCTACTTGAATCCTCGAAAAGAAAAAAGTGACTTAAAATTTCTGATACTTGTTTCATAGAAAATGACTATATAACGGCAATGAGACCCAGCAGATTTCAGAAGTACTACAGCAGATTGAGAGGCAGTATAAAGTAGAACATTAGAGAATGAACTTTGAAACCAGACGAGGTTCAAATGTCATTGCTGCTAATTACTAATAACGTGACCTTGCATGCCTCAGTTTCCTTATTTAGAAAATACAGCCAAAATGGTGCCTATCTCATAGGTTCATGTGGAATTTATGGTCCAGGGGCTGTGAGAACAGGCTTTGAACCATAGGAAACACTTCATGGACACCAACATATGGCTAGACCGTGGACTTTGCAAGCTACATAAATCCCGGAAAAATGCTAAAATCTACATTATTTTCAAACTTTCTCTCCCTTGTTTTACTAATCCCAGTGTAATCAGTGGACCTCCAAAAGTACAAAACTAGCATTGTTTGAGATCTTTCAAGCTAATGTATCTTCCCCAAGCATAATATGTCATGAAAATAATGTCATCTAGAGAGCACACCATAAAAATTATGAACACAGGTATGTACAACACCTGTTTTTTCTAATGAATATTGCTTTTGGAGAGGATTTACCTTATACTTAGGTATATATGGAAATATATTTCATGCAAGTAACATAACATACTTAAAATTATTAAATAATATCTAGACTGCTAAAGAATTAAATAAATAGAAGAATATTGCTTGCACCTAGAATAGCATTTCTCAAAATTTTGTTTTCAAGATCACTTTACAGTCTTAAAAATTTTTGACCCAAAGTGATTTTACGAGCATTATACCTACCAATGTTTACTATATTAAAAATTAAAACTGAGTAGTGTTTAAAATTTTCCTTATTCATTTATTAATTTAAAATAGCAATAATAAACTCATTACATGTTAATATAAAGAACATACTTTATGAAAAATAAATATATTTCCAAAAATATTAGTAAGAAGAATAGCAGTATTTTATTCTTTCTGAATATCTGTAATCCTGAATTAGTACAGCTTCATTGCTTTGGTTGAAGCATATGAAGAAAGTCTGGCCGCACACAGATATTTAGACAGCATTTTTTATCAGCCTTTTCAATTAGTCATGGATACTCTTATTTCAGTCTATACAAAAACTGAACAAGTGGTAGTTTCTTAAAGATCATTTATAGTGTGGGATCTTCTTGAAACCGTATTAATTTTTTTAATCTATTACGTTAAAATATTGGCTTTGCTTGAAGTAGGAATCGATCTTTTTTTCTTATGCAATAATTTGTAACACAATGCCGCAGTTATTTGGAAAATATTGGTTCACTGAGATATGCAGATATTCCACGTGTTGACACGTTTCATTATAAAACATCAAAAAATTGCACTTGTAAATATCACCATCAGTCTCATCAGAAAAGTCTTGAAGTGTTGGAAATCATGGTGATGTATTCACATTTTGCACAATAGTAATTTTTGCTTGAAAGCCTGAAATGTATCATTGGCAACAAATACTATTATAGTTGATTTCCTTAAAGTGACTGAGTCACTTCATTCATTTTCCTGAGAACGTCTGTTAAATATTCAAATCTGAATAACTGTCGATTGTCTTTCAGTTGTTACTTTAAGTAAAAATAATGTCCCATAAAAAAGTGAACAGTTCAGCTCATAACTCAAACAATTGCACAGATGCTTTTTCTCAAGACAACTATTGTACATTGGTTTGCATCAGAAATGCTTCCTACATACTTGCCGTTTCATCACGTAGGATATTACAAAAAGGTACTCAAGGGTCAAGATTTAATAAAATTAATAATTTTTGCTGCTTCATCAAGGGCATTCTTGAGTGAAACTAGCATTTTTTCCCTGTTTGTAAACAGTGATGAAAAATACAGTGACTGCTAGCACAGTTTGGTGCCACTTCCTTGATTCATGCTAAGGCACCAGCAGTTTTATCCTCCATTGCCTTTGTACCATCAGTGAAAAAGACAACAGTGTGTCAACATTATTATGAAAATAGTTTTGACCTGACGACCCCCAGGGGTCTCAGACTACACTTGGAAAACCGCTGACAGAAGAAACTAACAAATGCTATTTGTATGTAATAATTTTAATAGCTCACATCTGTTGTTTACATGTACTTTCACATCATTGCATTGTTAAATGTTGATATCTACGAAACAATTTTGATTACCTAGAAATCTTCTTATCATTTTGTATTCCTGTTCAGTCATCAGTTTTCTCAAGGTGGTAGTGGGCACTAACCTTCATGTCAAAGGTGTTCATTGTGAGGTTCTATTAGATTTCTTGGTAAGATATCTTTTAATACACCACCAAAAAGAATATTAGATAGAAAGGAGATTGAAAAGAAGGGAAAAACAGAGACGGTAAGGAAAGAAAGGAGGAAGAAAGGAAAGGAGGGAGGAAGGAACCAAGGCTGTAATGAAGGAACAGAATGAGGAAGATGTGGAGGAAGCATTGAGATGAACACTTGAGTGCTTTTTATTTGGGTTAAAACTGAAGTTTGGAAATCACTGTTTGTTCAATTCAGTAGCTACTCTTCATTATTTTACTGAATTAAACCTAGGTGAATTTTGTGTTATCCCATTAAATATATTATTGTGTGCACCCAAAAGTGGAAAACCAAAACTTTGGGAAAATAGGAAGTTGCAGTATAAGATTCTTGTATGTTGTTGGAAGAACAAAACAAGGCAGCGTCAATGGCCATTTTTAAAACATATGTACAGACTCATACCTTGGGGAAAAAACCACCCTAAATGAAAACATGGCTTGCAAGAGCTGCTTCTGCTTCTTCGTGTTCTTTTTTATTTGTTTGTTTTTATGTAGAAGAATATAGCTGTCATTAAACTCATTGTACTAACAACTGCCAACCTGTGCCTGTAACTGAACTCTAGGAGGAGGCTCTGCCAGGAAACTGTCTCCTAATGATACGATCTGCATATTTTAATGAGGCTGGAAATGTGGGAAACTGCATAGACTCTGGACTCAGCTCATTCTGGGTTTTTCCTCGTCCTTGTAGATTGCACATTGTTTCCCTTCATTAACATGTGATAACTGGAAATGGGTTTCGTAGCCCCATGCACCAGCCTTACATGGCTTGACATTTGCAGAGTTCAGATGAAATACTAATAATCTTTCTGTGGTTCCTCTATTTTGTGCTTATTCTAACGATGTCCATTCAATCAGTGAAAGGATGGCATGGTTACTACCTTAAGTAGCACTGAGGCAATCTTGTATCTAATTACAAGAAAGTAAATTTATCCAAGATAGGAGTAAAGCTTTTTTGTTTCTTACACTTTTTACCTTGGTCTCTCTGTTTTATGAGTTCTCAATTTTGTTTTTTGTTTCCCTCCAACCTCAAATTCCTCACTCTCTCACTCTTTCTCTCTCTCTCGTCCCTATCACCAGTGTTCATTGAGCACCTGCTATGAGCCAGGTGCTATGCTAATCGCTTCATATGCATTTTATTTACTCTTCACAATATTGCAAAATAAGTATGATTACTTATGACTGCTTTTTATGTATGTGTGTATATACAGGCACATGTTTACATGTGTGTGCATCAAATATGCATGCTATTGACATTACCTGTATATTACCAAATCTAGTATAGTAGCTATAAGTGGAGACAAATTTGGTGAGGTTAAGTTGTTCAAGGACATGCAGCTAGCCAGTTACACTTTGAATCAAAACCAGGTTTATCTAAACCTCTGTGTTCCCATGGTTTCTCTCTTGGACCAGAATATTTGGAAATAAGAACTTTCGCTATGTTTCATTCTACTCAACCCTCAAATTACTTAATTAAATTGCCTACAGAACTGGAGGAAATTTCTTCGTATGTTATTGTTCTGAACACAATTAAACATAAAAGTATAAGGTTTGAGGTTCTCCTATCCCAAACTATCTAACAGCAAAATTTCATGAGGAACAGTCTAGAATAGACCAAACTTCAAACTAAGAGTCAAAGGACAGACTCATTTGCATCTAGATAATTCTGAGGTAAATGGTTCATAGATCGATTTTTGGAAACCTCATCAAAGATGTGGTCAAAGTAGGTAGAATTCAATCATGAATAACTAATTTAGCATCGAAAATATCATTACTTAGGGGCTGGCCCGGTGGTGTAATGATTATGTTCATGTGCTCCGCCTTGACAGCTTGCGGCTCGCAGGTTTGGATCCTGGGTGCAGACCTAGCACTGCTCATCAAGCCATGCTGTGGCGGTGTCCCACATAAAATAGAGGAAGATTGGCAAAGGATGTTAACTCAGGGCCAATCTTCCACATCAAAAAGAAAAGAAAAAAAGAAAAAAATCATTACCTAGAAAAAAAACCTTCAAAGAAGCAGATTACAGTGTCCCCAAGGAAAAATGAACTGTTTACCTAAACATAAATTTTTTATTTTAGTTTTTCACTGTTTTCTTAGAACCTTGGATTTTATTGATGTCATGACATTTGTCAGTCTGCATTGCAGCAGCCTATTATCTGCATTGCCTTAATAGACTGTGGAGTTTTTGAGGCTACCACAGCAAGTACATTTGTTTTTATTGTATATGGTATCCTTGACCATAACTAAATCTCTAAGAAGTTGTTGAAATGAATAAATTAAAAAACTTTTAACAGCTCAAAAGGAAAAACAAAATTATGTGCCCAGAGAGTGGGCCATTTGAACACATTCTTTCATTGTTGAGGTATAACTGACGTATAACATTATATTAGTTTCAGGTGTACAACATAATGTTTTATATTTGTATATGTTGCAAAACTATTCACCACCGTAAGTCTAGTTAACATCTATCACCATATCTGGTCACAAATTTCTTTCCTCATGATGAGAAGTTTTAAGATTTACTCTCTTAGTAACTTTCAAATATACAATAGAGTATTATTAAGTATAGTCACTATGCTGTACTTTATATCCCCAGGACTTAATTATTTTATAATTGGAAGTTTGACCCCTTTTGACTCCTTTCATCCATTTTGCCCACCTCCCACCTCCCCGCCCCTTGGCAACCACCAATCTGCTCTCTGTATCTATGAGCTCGGAGCTTTTTCTTTTTCTTTTAGATTCCACATGTACGTGAGACCAGATGGTATTTGTTTTTCTCTGTGTGAATTATTTCACTTAGCAAAATGTTGTTGCAAATGATAAGATTTCATTCTTTTTTATGGTTGAATAATATTCCATTGCAAATATATATATATATATATACACACCCCACATTTTCTTTCTTTATTCATCAGTTGATTTTAACATATTTCAATGCATGGCTGGCCAGATGGTTTATAATATAGATTTGTGGAACACACTGCAGACATTCTGAGTCAATAGGTCTGAGATGGATCCAGGAATCTGAATTTTTTAAAAGTAACTCAGCATTTCAGTCCACACTTGAAGGAATGTGATTGCCTTAAGCAATTTTAGGAAGTAATTGGGGAAGGTCTTGATTTGTGATTGGCTCCCACTTGTCCTTTGCCTGCTTTACACATTTGAATCCCTGCTCCTAGTAGATAGCTTCATTTGGGAGGCTTAATCCCATAGTCACAGTGTCTTCTTTTCCATCCCAATCTGAGGCTTTCCCTGGTTACCTCCCTTAACTGACTTCTCACTTCCCCTCTCTGTCCATCACTGATTGTAAAACATCCCCATAATATGAGTCATACAAATGGCTGCCTGAAATAAGCATTGATTGTTTTTTATAATTTTTTAAAAGGATGTACACCTTTTTATTAGGTACAAAATTACTTCTCAAAGTATTGCCTCTGTTGAAAAAATAACACCTCATGAAGAGGTGAGTATAAGAGGCATATTGTGCATGTAAATTACCAAGGAGGAAGTCTAGAAATGTTAAGCTTTGTAAATGGAAATCATACAATGGTTGCCTGAAACTCTAACTCTCCAAATTTAGTGCTTTTAGAAACACCTGGGACTCAGGAATCTGCATTTTAACAAGGATCCCAGATGATTCTTATATAGATGATTTATACATCACTTTTTAAGGAATTTTGCACAAAAGATAGGTAACTATTGTAATTTTAACACACTTTTCAGTTTCTTTAAGCTTCCATCAAACATTTTCCTGCTTAAAACTGACTAACCTTTGAACGCATCTTTTGTGTTCGGCTAACGCCTCGAGTAGCCAGTCAGGGGAGAAATAACATACGAACATAAGATGGGGGATGGAACTCGAATGGGCTTGGCAGCTTTATTGTTAAGATTCTAAGTATTCGATGTTATTTCTTAAAAGGGTAATACAATGTGTCTGTTTAGCATAGTTCCTGACAACCTAGAATTCCCATAAAACATGACCAGAGGTCTGGGGATATAACATTGAGTTTAGATATCAGAACCTTGATTTTTCTTCTCATTCTATAAATATTTCCTTCAGAATGTCTGTTCAACGGTGTTCACTATCTGGTTGTATAGTTTCTTTACCCACAAGAGAATTAATTCATAGAGAGACTAGAGACATCATTTTTCATAGAGGTATTTTAATTTTTAAAAAGATTATATTAAGATATTCAGTGCTATCAGAGATGGTTGTTGGATGAAGTTTACAAGAGAGGCATGCCTACTTCTAGAGTAGGGATCAGCACAGTTTAACCCACAGACCAGATATGGCCTGCTGCCTACGATTGCATGGTCCATTAGCTAAAAATGCATTTATCTTTTCTTTTAGAACGTTTTATTTTGAAAAATTTTGTTTTCACATTTTTAAATCATTTAAAATTCAAAAAGAGGATAATATTTATAACACCTGAAAATTATTTGAAATTCACACGTTAGCGTTCTACAAACAAAGTATTATTGGCACACAGCCACACTCTTGCATTTATGTATCGTCCGTGGTTGCTTTCATACCACAAAAGACACAGTTCTGTATTTGCAACAGAGACCATATGCAGCGCTCACTGCTTGGTGTGTCATAAATTTCAGTGAAGCAGTTACAGCTCGACAGTGTTTCAAGTGCCACATGTGTCACCTATCTGTGTGAAAAGCCATTTTCAAAGATGTAACACGTAAAATCTCATTGCAGACCAGCATTAACAGATGAACATTTGCAATAAATTTTGATGATAGGGAACACTAACTCTGAACCCCAATTAAGCAAAATGTTAGCACACACATACAAAAAGAATTTCAATCTTTTCATTAGTAGACGGGTATTACATAAAAATTATACTCCGTTGTCAGTAGTTTGAATTTTGTCAAAGAATGTGGACACTTGTTTTTTTTCTTGTTATGTAAGTATCTACATTATATGCTCGATTTTGCCACTTGGCCTGCAAAGTCTAAAATATTTACTATTAATCCTTCACAGAAAAATTTTACTGACCCCTGTTAGTGAGCATTGAATGCACATAAATTAGGAGATGGTTATTTCAGTGATGCAAAATGTTTCATTGCAGTAGACTTATCTTTCAGAAATATGATTTTCCCTGATTAGATAAGGAATATATGCTACTGATACAAAATTTGAAAAAGGCAGCAAGACATAAATAGAAACTTCCCTTAATTTTTACGTCTGGATGTGAATAAACCCTGCTCACATGTCAATGTATTTCCCTCTTGATCTTTTTCAATACTTTTATATATTGGAAAACTTACTATAAAGGCAATATTCAACATCATTTAAAACTATGAGGAGTAGTTTCCCATGCTGTTTGCAAATCTTTTTAAATGCAATTTTTTGATTTAACATTATTTATTCCTATGGATGTGCCATAATCTGAGTTCTCCTTATTAGGATCATTAAGATTTTTTGGTTTTGACTTTTTCCCTTTCTTACTACCCTGATAACCTCATGATGACTAATTTAGTTGCTCAAACTTCAGATTATTTTTTCAGAATTCTTTTAATGATCCTTCATTCATTTAATGTATAATTCTATTGAAGAGTTTGATAACACATACCCTAATGTTTCTATGAGTAAGTCTATCTCCCCATTAGTTACTTGGTAAAAAAAGATTGCTTTATCGTGTTACAGCCTAATAATAAAATACTAGCAGTTAAGACACAGGCTCTAGAGCAAGCCAGGGGCCTTTAAATCCCACCTGCGTGACCGAAGTAAAGTTATCAAGCTTTGGAAATTGGAAATAACAGTAGAATCTATTTCACAGAGTAACTGTCTTCACAGTCAAATTAAGAGAGGTCATATACATAAAGTGCTTATATCAGTGTCTGGCAACCAGTAGGAGCTCAATAAACGCTAGCTGCAACACACTAAAATGGAAGTACCCAGTCCTGTCCTCTAGCTCAAGCTGAGGAGTACACATTGCTCGAGAAATACCTATCTCACTTTGAAAAGGAGTCTTTCTCCTACTACGTTAAATTCAGCTTCTTCCCCCTTTCACGCTGTCAAGTTTTCAGAAGTTGCAGCAATGCCGCTTACGATATTTATGTCCTTGACCTCGTCACTTAATCTCTACTGAACTTTCCCTTTTCTCACCTTAACTGGATTATTGTGAGGATTAAATTAGATAATACACATAAAACACTTAGCCCAGCCCCTGTATGGAGTCAGCCCACCAATCTGCCAATAATAAGAAACATTTAAAGTCTGTCATTAGACAAAAGATGCCTCCTTGCCCCTACTGGCCTTCTGGAAACTTCTCTCATACCCCCTGGTGGATAGTAGAATCACGAGGTTTTGCTGGAGCAATGGTGGCCTCAGCTGTGTAATCAGATGAGCGGGCTTTGCAGACAAATTGATTAAATTAGCTGCGTATGTGTGTGTGACTGTGAGTTTAAGAAAGGGAAAAAGGAATATAAACAGGTCGACTGGAAAATATTTAAATCTGAGGCCTACAGCTGTTCCGTGGCTCCTCTTAGCTTCTGCCATCAGTGTCTCCTAATGAAATATTAAATGTTAATAAAAGAAATGTTAAACAAAACCACTATTAGTTCTTGGTCAAGTTCCTTTTATACTTCTTTTTAATTCAAGCAAGCTAGTGGGCACATTCTTTTTCTCCTGCTCAACTTGAAATGGTTACAAACAAAAAACCTCTCTCAAAATTTATTCTTCAGGAATATTAGCTCACCTTACTTTTTTAGGCAAAAAAAAAGTTCATTAGAATTTGTTAATCTAACTCTGCTGCCAAGTTGGCTGTTTTATTTAACAATAAATTGAATACAAAAGCTCCCTAAGGCAGGAAGATAGAGTACCAAGCTCTGAAAGTTTGGCAGTTTAATTGACATTTCATAGTAGCCTCAGGCAGAAGTTAATTTCATCGCTGGGTATATATACATATTTTGGTTGTTGTATAGCTTACTTCATGTGTACATACATGTATGTATATCTGTCTTGAGGGTTCCACTGCAAGTCAATTAAGGATGATTTTGTTTGTGTGTTTTATATATACTCCTGCTTATGTCATATAAAAATTCATTTTAGAATTGCGAAAGAAGTTAATCTTTAGCGATTTTTCAGAATGTCAGTCTTTGGAAAGCTATATATTTTTAAGGTGAGTGAACACCACTAGAAAACAGAAAAAAATTTTACATCCTGTGATGGTTTGAATTGTGTCCACCTAAAATTCGTATGTTGAAGTCCTAACCCTCATTAACTCAAAACATGACCTTATTTGGAAATAGGGTCCTTAAGAAGCATTCAGGTTAAAATGAGATCATTTGAGTGGGCCTTAATCCAATATGACTGGTGTCCTTTTAAAAAGGGGAAATTTGGGGGGCCGGACTGATGGCACAGCAGTTAAGTTCGCATGTTCCGCTTTGGCGGCCTGGGGTTCGCCGGTTCAGATCCTGGGTGCAGACCTGCGCACCACTTGGCAAGCCATAGCTGAGGCAGGCATCCCACATAAAATAGAGGAAGATGGGCATGGATATTAGCTCAGGGCCAGTCTTCCTCAGCAAAAAGAGGAGGATTGGAGGCAGATATTAGCTCCGGGGTAATTTTACTCAAAAAGAAAAGGGGGAAACTTGGACACAGAGGTATGTAGAGGAAAGATCATGTGAAGAGATGTAGGGAGAAGATGACCTTCTACAAGCCAAGAAGGGAGTCCTCGAACAGACCCTTTCCTCACAGCCCTCAGAACAAACTAACCTTGTCAGCACCTTGACCTCGGACTTCTAGCCTTCAGAACTATAAGACAATAAATTTCCGTTGTGGGGCTGGCCTCGTGGTGCAGCGGTTAAGTTCGCACGTTCCCCTTCTTGGCAGCCAGGGGTTCGCCGGTTCGGATCCCGGGTGTGGACATGGCACCACTTGGCACACCATGCTGTGGTAGGCATCCCACATATAAAGTAGAGGAAGATGGGCACGATGTTAGCTCAGGGCCAGGCTTCTTCAGCAAAAAGAGGAGGACTGGCAGTAGTTAGCTCAGGGCTAATCTTCCTCAAAAAAAAAAAACTTTTGTCGTTAGTCTGTGCTTCTTTGTTACAACAGCCTTAGCAAACTAGCACATATTTCCTTAAAGGAAGTACAATGCTTTATAAGAATAATCTATATTAAAACACCCTAAAGAAAGTAAGACAGTAATAGAGAGATTGATTGTTCCTACGTATTGAGGGACATTTGAAAAAGATTTAACATGTATGAAATTAGTCTTGAATCAACGCATAACAGAGGCCCCACTCAAGAGTCCCAATTCAGCATTAACATCAATCAGAAAATCTCATCCTTTGCAAAATGCTTAAAATGGGAGATATGAAAGATACTGTATTTTAAGTGGACCGACTTTTTATTAAGGAAAAAGAAAAACATCCCTCAAACATGCTGAATTACATTGCATAGATTCCATTGCCTATATTCTAGTAAAAAAAAAAATCCGCTGCTAGTGTTCTGTGTGAGGACAGTGATATTCTGCAGCCCGGGATCCATAATTTGACTTTAGGCATTTTAGATCTCTTTAAAATTTCTCCTCCAAGGTTGAGGTCTTCATCCAGCTAGTGGCCCTTTTAGGGAGTAGACTAAGAGATTATGAGGCTTTATAAGTCCTAATGTTGTTGGGGCTGGTAATTCATGAGCAGTAGATGCAGAAACCACAGGGAAAAGCTCAGAGCGCCGGGAGCACCAAAGACAGGAAGGCAAGAGTCTCTATGAGCTTCCAGATTAATCTTCCCAGGAAGGAGCGGAGACACTAATGCTTGAGAAACATAAAAACAGACTACAAAAAGCGGCAAGGAAAAAAACCGCATTAAAGCTTTTACTTATTTTGCTGGACTTTTATTTCCAAATCACACAATTGTCTGAGATGATTTAATGCACAATTACATAAAAAAATGAAATTAACATGTTTTTAAAAGCATAAAAGCAACTGCTAAATAAAGCCATAACATTTTTCTCTGCACTACTAAGATAATGAACCGTATTTTTCATCTCTAACTGTGCTTCTGTGTCATGAGCATGGAATTTGGGGCAGGAGGGGGGCAGGGAAAGAGACCTTCGTTGCTGAGAGGCTGTCTCGAAGCTCCCTGGGAAGTGGCTTTTGTCACTTCCAAAGTGCAGTGAGTTGAAGAATAAAACAGCAATGCCTGTGAAGTAATGTGTCACCACGACACCAAATGCCTAAATACTGTAACAAGTTACGGGAGAAGAGAAGAGCAAATTGAGGGTGGCCTGGCGTACACATTTTGTATCTTGGTACCTATTGGGCTGCAAAATGCTGACTATTGACTCAAGATGCCGCTTTCCTTTTGATGTAGGCTATGGCCACCTTAATAATGATATGTACCTGTACACACACATATGTGAACCTTGCAGAGCCCCCGCCTTCATGTATGTACACACACAAATTATATATACAGTACGCGTCTGTAAAAACACACTCCTATTAAAACTTTTCCCAATGCCTAGTGGAAATGCTTCCCCCATCATCGTTATCTGGAAGGTATCCTTCAAATTTCTGAGGAAAAACATGAAATCATGTCTTATTTTCAGAGGATTTTTACAGAGAGCATAGTATAGTGTAGTGATGAATGAAAAGTAATGGTTCTGCTCAAAGGTTGGATAAACAGAAAAGAGTATCTACCATAGTCCAGAGCTGTGCTTGTGTGGGGGAGATAAATAAATTCATAGGACTTTGCTCCTGCCCTCAGGGAGCTCACAGTCTGATATTTGTGTTTTTGCACCATTCCTTACATAATATTTAATACGTTACCACTGCGTGTACGTATGCCAAGAGACTACATCACTAGAGCGAAGAATATAATTTAATGCTTTTTTTCCTGTCACTCAACTACTGGGTGGCATTTGGTTGAGGAGCCTCTACAAATTGGAGGTGACAACCCCATCAGCTATAAGCTTTGCCCAGGCAAGATGAGCATTAATTAAAGAATCAAATCATGCCTGATGTACACCTTTTTATATTTTCCACGATTTAAAATGAATAGAGGGAAAAAAAATCAAAAGAGCAGTTATACTCCACATCTATGAATAAATTAATGAAAAGTTTTATGTAAAAGTTCAGAAAAAAATACTTATTTACATGCATCAATATCAAGAGATTGTTGCACTATCTCAGTGGGGGCAAAATAATATACTAGTTAGATTGGACTTGTGACAGAGTGACCTGAAGGCGTCTCATTTTACATAGTAGTATAGTGTAGTGGTTGTGGAAATACTTTTTTTGAGGATTCAGGCCATGATCTGGTTTAATTCCATCTTTGGTTTGGGGCCTGAGTATTTGGGTCACTTTAGGAAGTTCTCTGTAAGAATCTTACTTACTCAGGGTAATATCTGAATTTGAGCCAACATGTGCAAAATGATCTGTGAAAAAAGGAAGCACCAGAAGAAACAAAAGGCCTTCAGCCTAAACCAGAACTGGACACACTTGCCTGGATCTGCGTGTACAAGCAAGCATGCGCACATGTGTGTTTGTGTGCTTGTAGGTATGAGCGCATATGTTTGTGTGTATGTTGCTATATGTATATTTGTATATGTGTGTTTGTATGTGTGTATGTGATTGTGTATGTTTATACACGTCTTTTTGTGTGTAGTATGTATATGTGATTAAGTGTGTGAGCTCTGTGTCTATGAGAGTGGTTTGATGACTTTTCGGCTCTTAAAGGTTTTTTTGTGGTTCTTTTCTTTTAATTAACTGTCTTGGTCTCTTTGGGCTGCTATAACAAAACATCACAGACTGTGTGGCCTATAAACAGCAGAAACTGATTACTCACAATTCTAGGGGCTGGAAGATGAGATCAGGGTGCCGGCATGATCGGGTTAGGGCCCTGTTCTGGGTTGCAGACTCCTCATATCCTCACATGATGGAAGGGCCTAAGGATCACTCTGGAGCCTCTTTTATAAGGACTAATCCCATTCAGGAGAATTCCACTGTCGTGACTTAAGCACCTTTCAAAGGCCCCACCTACTAATACCACGACCTTTGAAGGTTAGGATTTTAACATGTGAATTTTGGCAGGACACAGACATTCAGACCATAGCATTAACTAGTGGTATTTCTACTTTCACAAACTGATTCTGTTGAATCCTTTGGCTAGTTAAGTACCAACTAAAGAACTCTATTAAATGTAAAATGGTAGTCAAAAGTGTTGGATTGTTCCTGAGTTGCGTAGCTCTCGAAAACTTCAGGTGGAATACCACAGCCAAGTCTGGATTACCTATTGAGTCTTCAATCGTTTTCCTCCACAACTATTGCAACAATAAACAGTTGTCCCTTGGTATCCTCCAAGGATTGGTTCCAGAACGCCCCCCCAAAGCCAAAATCTGCAGATGCTCAAGTTCCTAGGTCAACCCTCTGTATCCGTGGATAGAGAACCCACGGATACAGAAAGCTGATTGTATAATGCAAAATTTAAAGTGTTCAATGCTTTCCTACAAATTATTAATATAGTATTTCCTGGTCATAAAGTGTATAATTTATAAAAGTATTGCGAAAATATTTTGAAAAATAGAGAAAACGGAGGTTACATGAAGCCCCACGGAATCCACAGATAATATTTGAATACGTAAATAGAATTGCATACACACCAAAGTGAATGAGTATTAGATCACATTCTCTTTCTTCTGCTCTAAGACATCACTCCAGGAATTTTTCTCTCTCTCTCTCTCTCATAAATTCTTCTCTCCTTCTTGGATCTTAAGTATAAGCATAAAATATGCTGTTACGTTGCATACTAGTTTTTAGAAATCTATTCTTGTTCCTGCTTCCCCTGCTAGCAATGGCCCTAATTCTTCCCTTCTCTTCATAGGAAAATGCCTTGAAATCCCTGTCTTCTCTCTCACTCTCAAATCCCACTCTATTCCGCTAAAACTGATTTTCTAAAGGTCATTACTGACCTCCATGTTGCCAAATCCAATTGTCCATTCTCAGTCTCATCTTACTGAGCCTGTAAGTAGCATTTGACTCAGCAGATCACTGCCTCCCCCTTGAAATATTCCATTCCCTTGGCTTCCAGGATAGTTTTGTTCTTAACTCATTAACTACTCTTTCTGAGTATCCTTTGCCGTTTGCTTCTCTTCTCTTTGACTTCTCAGTGTTGGAGCTGACCGGGGCTCACTCACTGGAACCTTCTTTTCACTGTGTAATATCTCCCCTGCTTTGGTGATTTCACCCAGTTTTATGTCTCTATTTTTATGAGGTCCAACTTTACATGAGATTCCCCCTGAACTCCATACCTAAATATCCAACTGCTTACTGAACATTTGCAGCTGAAAGTCTAATAAATATCGCAACTTGACACATTCAGAATTGAATTCCTCATCTAAGCTCCCAACCAGCCCTAGCCACAGTCTTCCCCATCTCGGTTAATGGTAATTCGTCCCTCTGTTTTCTCAGGTCAAAATCTTTAAAGTAGTCCTGGATTCATGCCACCCTTCATCTATATCCGGTTCTCTCACTTATTATAATTTAGAATCCTTTCAAGAATCTAACCACTGGTGACCATTGCCACTGCTATCACTGTGGTCCAAACCACCATCATCTCTCACCTGGATCATTGCACTGGCCTTCTTAACAGGTCTTCCTGCTTTCTCTCCTGCCTCCTTCTATCTCTGCTCTCAAAAAGCACAGCCAGGGGGCCAGCAGGTGACATAGCAGTTAAGTTCACGTGCTGTGCTTCAGCAGCCTGGGGCATTCTGTTCAGACCCTAGCTCGGACCTACACGCTGCTTATCAAGCCATGCTGTGGCAGCGTCCCACATATCAAATAGAGGAAGATTGGCACAGATATTAGCTCAGGGCCAATCTTCCCCAGCAAAAAGAGGAGGATTGGAGGGGGATGTTAGTTCAGGGCTAATCTTCCTCAAAAATAAATAAATAAATAAATAAAAATGGCATCCATAATGATCCCTTTAAAAGATAAATCAAACCGTGTCCCCCTTCATTTTGAGTCCCTCAAATTCCTTCTGTTTTGCTCAGAATAAAGGCCAGCTTCTTCCAATGGCCTGTGCAGTTTGCCCTGTGTTGAATGCTTACTACTCTTTCCCATTCCCTCTACTCACCACTATACTGGCCTCCTTGTGGTTGCTGGAAATCTCCAAGGATGCTCTTACCTCTGAGCCTGTGTGGTTTCTAGTCTCTCTTTCTAAATTACTTTTCCCTAGAAAGCCACAGGCTCACTTCCTCGCTATCTTCAGGCCTTTGCTCGTCTCTTTCCCAGATAATCTTTCCTAACCAACCCATTTAAAACTTCAACACTGCCCTCCAATGTTTCCACACTCCCTGTCTCCCCACTGCTCTGTTTTTCTCTGTACACTTACTTATTGCTATAGTATTCTAACATACTACGCAATATACTGATTTATTGTTCTTATTATACTCTAGACTGTACACTCCAATAAGGAAGGGATTTTGTGCATTTTGTTCACTGCTGTCTATGTTCTTAGTGCCAAACACAATAGGTGCTCAAAATAGATTCTTTTCAGAAATGAATAATAATATGATTCACGTTGTACTGTATATATATTACATGTTGACTTTTTTTCCCCACTTACAGTTACTCAGGAAAGCTCCCATATTGCTAGGTATTTTTACCTACTACAGTATGCTTTATTTCTGGCACAATGGTATTCTGTTGTATGAATGTTCCATCATTTATTACATCCCTATTACTGGAAATGTATGTAGCTTGAATTTTTAACAATATAAAGAACAGTACCCACATAAATATCCATCTACATAAATATTTGTACATCCTTCAGATTGTTTTCTAAGAATTATTTTTCTGGAAGAGGTAATTTGGACCAAAGTGTATGCTGATTTTATGGATTTAGATACATGTTAGCAAATAAGCTCTAGAAAGTTGGCATTTTTTTACTCTACCATCACAGGTTATAGGGGTACCCTTCTCCCAGCACACTGAGCTGCATCTATATTGCTACAAAAAAAAAACCTTGCCAATTTGATATACAAAAGGTATATAATAAGTTTTTTAAATTAGCTTTTAATTTTGAAATACTTTTACATTTATAAAGGTTGCCAAGATGGTAAAGAGAGTCTTCCCTAATGTTATCTTACATAACTTTCATACATTTGCAAAACTAAGATATTAATATATTACTAGTAACTCCATCTGTTAATATTTTGATTTAGTTTTTTTCCAAGTTGACTCCTAACTTCCCTATTTGTTATTTGTATGACTTCTTTCATGAAGTGTAATTTTATGTTATTTGCCAGTTTTTTTATATTATGTATTTTTGATAATTATATATGGTGGACTAAGGTCTATTAAAGCCAGTAATAACTTACAACCACATGTCTCAAAATGTCTGTCATATTATCAGTAATTTCTCCAAAACTGGTAGATGTTATATGACAGAAGGGTTGCATCATCATAACTATTTGGGAAACATTAATATACAATTTAGGACAAGCGTGGCTTTTTAACCAAGATTAATTAGATTCAAGTTATTTCTTAATTTATTAGTTAGTGATTTATTAGTTAAACCTCTCTGTTGCAAGTGATGAAAAGTCTAACTCAACCAGCTTAAACACAAAGGTAATGAATTGCATGATGTAATGACAAGTCTCAGGGTACGGTAGCTAGATTCAGGAGTCCAACATTGTCATTAGGACTTGGCATCTGTATATTTCTCAAGTCTGCACATTGTCTACATTTATCACGATCTGCATGGTAGTAAGAGGGCTTCCAACAAAACTTTCATGGATCACTTATTTGTTTCTGAACTAATCACAGTGACACAAGGTGTAAACTATGCTGAATGGCCTTTTCCAGGGGCAAGTGTCCACTCCTAGAGACAGAGAAAATCTTGTGTACTGAGATTGGGGGAAAGCATATCCCAAAATTAAAATTGGGAGCTGTTTACTGGGTGTTAGATTTCACACATGATCATTAAGAGCTCCACTTTAATTTCAGATGAGACCATACGGTATCGCAAAACTGTGTCATGAGCATTGTTTTCAATTACCTGTGAGGTAGATAGGGTAAACATTTTTTTTACCCCATTTTACCTGTAGGAGAACTCAGCTCGATGACACACAGTTAACTGATGCTAAAAGCCAGCTCTTATTCCTTATTCGTTGATCATTCTTTCCATCTGTAACTGCATTACTTATAACCATTGCTTGTTACCACACAGAAAATTTAACACTCAACATCAGTTTTTACAGTGGTCCATCAGCTACTCTGCCAATTATTAATGCCTTTTATTCTAATGTTCTAATGACCCACTATCCATGGTACATTTCACACATTTGAAAAATTTTGAGGCTTTCACCAGAAGGCTGCCAGCTGTTACCCCAATGATCTACTGCTTACATCTCCTACTGTGAATCTTCTGGTCTTTCTTTTGTTTTGCGATGTACCTACACTGTTGTCAAGGATACCCAGCTCTCCACTCTCTTGTCTGAACAGTCCACAAGGGGTTCTATTAAAAGTTCCAATTAAACGTGTACAGCAATTCACCTGTACATTCATATCTTGACCTCCTTGCCCACCCACACTCAACTAACTACCTGATCTGAAAAATACCACGAGGTCAGAAGTCATCAAGAGAATGAATAAAGTATGTGGGTCTTTGGGTATCACATAATAGCTGTGGCAATGTTATCTCAAGTAATTGCTGCCCTAACAAAACCAGATTGAAAAGATGTAAATAAAGAGAGGGAGAGAGCAAGGGGATGACGGGCAATTTTTCCATTTTGTGACTACTGCATTGTTAGTATTTTAAAGGCTAAAGGGGTGTTTTCAATGTAAACCTGATTGCTTGCAAGAGAGAAGTTGTTGAAATAGCAGAGAAACATTTACATCATCATAAAATTATAGAAATCCTTGAAATTCACATCACATTCTATACTTAGTAAATGTCTACTTGTATATTGTTAATTTTCAGTTTATGGGGCAGTGTAGAGCAGTGGTTAAGAGCACAGATTTTGTAATCAGAGAGAGAGATTATTGTTATATTATCATTCCTACTCACTACTTGAACATCCTCGAGGAGTGCATAACTCTATTTGGAACTCAGTTTCATGATCTAGAAGATGAAATTACTAAATTACTAATAATAGCACCTACATCATGACATGTTGTAAGGATGCAGTAAGATAATGCACCTAATGGGCCGAGTCCAGCCTGTGCACAAAGAAAGAATCAACGTGTGTTAGCTTTCATTAAATAATACATGATGTTATTAAAGAGGTTGTGAGCAAACAATTCCTTTTATTTTATATTTAGCTTTTGTAATTTTATAAAATCTGTATGGCTATTTTTAATAATTCGTACGAAGTTTTACATATTTTCCAATAAGCAATCTCTGGTGCTACGTAAAGGTAAAAAAAACTGTCAAAAAAACAGGGGATGCTTAGCCTATGGAAGACAAGGCTCAGTGAGGACATGGTGCTGGCCATCACCAGAAGGAGGTTACATTTATCCTTTGTGGTCACAGGGAAAAGAAACAGATGTGCGAATGGAATGTTTAGGAAGGTAGATTTTGGTTTACTGTAAAATGATATTGATTTACCCTAAAATTCAAAATTAATCTGCAATGCTAAAGTCTACTGCAAGAGAAAGTCAGCTTCTTTTCCCTAGAAATGTTCAAGCAGAAGCCAGGCAGAATCTTAGCCAGGAAATCAAAGAGGAGATGCATTTGCAGAACAAGGATTGAGCCTGGGTTAGTTGAGGTGATTGGGAGGAGCCCCTCCTGCTGTGGGATTCCATTATTCTGATTTGTAAATGAAAGCCAGATATTTTTGTCCTTTTGTATTCATTGAATCATTCATTCAGGAAACCTTTATTGATACAGTGAGAAATGTCATGGTACAATGTTTATTAAGAGCATACATTGTGGAGTCTGATATGCCTGTGTTCATTGCTGGTCTTGGCACTGAATCTATTATGATTTGGGCAAATGCCTTGACTTCTCTGAAGCCTTCATTTTTTAATGTGAAAATGGAAGTAATAGTAGTTTCTACCTCGTGGGATTTTTATGAATATCAAATAAAATTAGCACAGTTCCTGGCATCTAGTAAGCACTTAACTGATATTTGCTATTATTACTATTAATATTGAATAAATGAAAGCACTGAGATATGCAGGATCAAAGATGAATTACCTGCTATCTTAACTTACAAGAATTTCACCAATGAGAAAGACTTGAGCACAAATATCTGGAATCCAAGGGAGTAAATAATATGTGTATGTGTTTCTGTAAGAATCCACTCATTTATTCAGCATATCTGTTTATATACCTAGAAACAGGAAACAAAAGGTCCCTGACGTCATGAAGTTGGTGTGACGTTATACTGGAGGAAGACTGTCAGACAAAAAATAAACCATATAAAATAGGATAGTAGGCATCGAGAATGACATGGGGAGAGCAGGTGTTGTCAGCACCCACCTGGCTGAGGAGGCCAGAGCGTCTGTTACTTGCTTGATGGAAAGGAATTGAGAGGGAGGGAAGATGATTTCTAGATGGAATCATTAGGGTAACCTTCATGGAAAAAAATGATATTAGAGTTCATTCTTGAAGGATGATTAGAATTTCATGATCCATCCATTAGTTGATTCACTCAACTCGTACTTCACGTGTATGTGAGAGTCACTATAATTAACACTGGAAGTTCAAGAGAACATTCTCCCAAGGAGCGTGAGATAGAGAACAGGCAGCTATCTCTCTCAGGTGGAAGAGAGCAACAATAGTACCAAAGACAAGAAAGCACACTTCTTGCAGAAAATATAACAATTAATTGGTGGGAGAAAAAGCTGGAAAGGTAAACTTCATTCTTTGGACAATAAGGAGTTACTTAAAATCTTCTGAACAAGGAAATCATATGATCAAATGTTTAGAAAATCAACTCAGGGGCAATTAGGAAACTCTTTCAATCCTTAAGTGTGATGTTACATGATTTTATGCTCATTCATTCATTCATACATTCATTCATTTGGCAAGTACTTACCCTAAGTGTCCAGTCCAGAGCAGGAGGATGAGCAGGCAGTTTCCCTCCTACGAGAGAGAGTTACAAATACAAACAGTATGAAGCAGACATATTTGAAGGCAGTACATGAAGACTATGAGTTCAAGTGAAGCAAAAGTCTAAAGAAATAACTGTAAATGTGTTTTCTCTATTCTTTGTTAGAAAAATAGAAGATTCTTTTCAAAATCCAATTATACCATTTTTCTAACTGTCTACCTTAGTCTGTTATGAGCAAGATTTAAAGTTGGACTGAACAGATGACCCCAGATAAAAGCAGTAGGATAAGAAAAACCTAATATATTCAACCAACTGCAATAATTCATATTTTTAAGATTTCATTTAGACTATTATGAATAATTTTAATATACAGTCTCTAAAATTTATGAACTCTAGCTAGATGACATTTTCAATCCACAAAGGCAAATGAATTTATTTATATGATATACAATCTTTCTAATGGTAGAACTTTTTAATATAAAGTTTTTATTTTAATAATTTAAAATGAGCACCACGCACATTTGTTGAGAAGGCCTCAAGGTCAAAATTTTCAAATGCGACCATCAGTTTTGTAAGGCAAGGCAAACTCACAGTTGAATAAACTGGTAAGTAATCATGCTGCTTTTCTTTTAAAGCCACAAAGTCATGTAAAGTTTCCTCTATAAAATTAAATTTTTGCATAATTGAGAGTGTAGACAGCCAGAATCGACACAATTATAGAGACAAAGTCAGCAATAGTAGCATAGGAGTTGTGCTTGAAAATTCTTTGGGGATAATTCCTCAGCCTACAGTGGCAACACCTTCTTCACCATAGTCTACGACTATAGGATCACCAGGGTGGGACAAAAGTGGCCAGGTGTGTTTTATAACCCCGTCTCCCCGGCTGGAAATGATTAGAGCAAGAATATGCTGTACAACATAAGCTGGATTTAGCAGATTCCAGCATGTTTTCTTCTGGAAATGTGAATAATGGGAGTCGAGAAGTAATGCATGTTAAACGAGATCCCAAAATAACTGCTGGCAATACTCTGTGGTTTCTGCTCTTCCTGAGGTCCTGATTGTTTCTTTCTTATGTGGATCCTTTCTGGTGTCCAGCATCCTTGCAGTAAAATTCCTGTCTTGTCTAGGATAACTTAAATTAGTTTTTATTGTTTGTAACCTAAAAACAAAGCAATGCAAAAAGAACCTAATCTTTAGAGCTCTTTCATAATTGCAATCAATAACAATTTGAATTTTTAAAGTAAGTCTAACATTATACAGTCAGTATAAAGTGTTTTCAGCTCACGAAATAAGAAGTCATTGGTTGAAAACTGATTCTCGTGACCTCAATGCCAAGTTTTATTTTTCGGTGACTTTAAGATTTTGCAGAATACCATATGGGTTCTCTCATACTTTCCTCTACTAGATACCAACCCGGAGTAAAGAGAATTCCTAGTACAAGCAGAGCAAATGCAGCCATGCCACAAATATAGATGATCTTGAACTCTAAATCAATTGGAATGGATTTTAAAACAGAACTAGGACAAGTCCTTTTAGAAATTAAGTTAGGGCAGAAAATAGTACTTCCCAAGTAGTGTTTGATCTTGATGTGATCCATTTCAGACTATGGCTAGAAATATTCGCAGGATTCTCCTTCCTCATTTAGTTCTCTGAACTGTTCAAGGATATGTTTATCAGCAGCAGGAAGAAATGCCTGGTAGCTTTAGAAGATTGCCCTGTCTCTTTGTATTACTTCTTTCGACTCTGATGTTTACCTCGATTTTTAAAATGACACCAAGGTAGGTTTGGATGGATTTTGGTAAGCTGAAACCTAATGCCACAGAGACCAAAACTCTTCCCAAAGAATCAGGGATTAATCACCTTTTCTCTGTCTATTACACATCTTCATTTTGCTGTTTTTTTCTTTAGTGATGCATATTAAAAATTAATGGCTGTGACATGATTTTAGAAGCAAATCCACTTTTATTCTGTTAGCAGGTGTAATTCAAGAAAAGTGTACTGCAGAAACCTTCATTACAATGCCCCTTCCTGACAGAATTCAATTGAGAGATGCTGTTACTATTTATTAATTGCTCGGGCTGCACTGTCATGGTTTATGATGTTAGCACAGACCCTCGATTGAGTTACATTCTTGTATTCAATTAGAGACCGTGTGTTATTGTACATGTTAACACTGTGGAACCACAGATGCTAGCCATCTGTAGATTTGATTTTTTTTTTCCCTCATAGTCCTCCAAAATGGAGCAATTTAAATCAGTACTCCTAGAGAGACTTACAAAATAAAATAAGCATATAAGCACATCAGTTGCAAATGTAAAAACAAGGGCAGTGTAAAATTTAAATTTGAAAGACTCTATCAAAAGCATTTGCATAATTAGAATCGTGGGGCATTTTAATCATTCTAGGTGGTCACTTACAGCTGAAGAGGAGTAAGTGCTGGTTTCTCATGTCAAAGCATTGTCCTCCCACTAAATGGAGGATACTGTTACACTGTTACAAGCTTGGAGTGACTAAGTAGGATGATCAAATCAAAGGGGTAAAGCTGTCCAATGAAGAAAGAGGCAGCGTGACAAACCAGTCCTAACAGGACATGAGGAGAGAAAGGACCTGCTCCCACTTCCTTCTCTTGCACCTGATTGACTGTTGGTCCTTCCCATCAGAGAGCAACTTTTCTCAATGAAGCAGCAGAACAGGAAAGAGACCTGGCTTACAGCAGAGTCTAATTCCTCAGACTTTTTTCATGAATTATTCTAAGTAGATGGTCTATTACGAAATAGCCTTACTAAGGTGCCTCAATAATGCATTATCTTAGCCGGGCAATCATTTACCTTTGACAAACCGACATTCACCATGCTCGGTTTTGTCACTTAATCTCAATGTGGATTGAAGATCTCCTGCTTTTGCACAATCATGACCTCCTCTTTGCAAACACGAGGCATACACCCCATTGCTCTGGCCAAATTCCAGGTTAGGTAATTGCATTCTGTTACCTAAAGACCCCCTGTAGTTTCAATTAGAAAAATCATTTTGCCTCCCTCTTCCACCTGTGGTGTTGGATAAGGGTAGGTGCTGCACTGCTAAACAGCAAACTTGTCTCAACCCAGAACGAGCTGCTCTTTATCATCATCCTTAATTAATATTTATTGGGTACCCACAGGGTAAGTGATTTGGGACAGGACGACTTGGTAATTAAGTGTTCCCGAATGCCAGTTGTCTCCTTTGAGAATGTCCTGCTTTATGGAGGACCCAAGTTTGAACAGACTATTCATTATCACAGAAATAGCATCTATCCTTGTGATATGATGCTACCTTGCTCTCTTCTGATATCTGTCCATCTGGTACACCTCTAATCAAAAATATTTTTCAGATCATTGGATCCTAATAGCCTCAGAATTATGTCAAGAAGCTCTTTGTGGGGGCTGACCAAAGAGTGCGAGCTGGCCTTTCAGTTCCAGCCAATTACAGATTACAAATCTCTGCTCTTCTGGGGGGCGGGGAGGGGGCGAGTTTGTTGTCCTAATGAGCTGCATGCTTTTAACGTTGAAACATGACCTCTACGTTTCTAGGATTAGATTGTTGTCTGGGCCATCTGCTCTTCTTTTTGCTCTCTAGCCCTGTTCATGGGATGCAGAAGCACTTGAAACTCTCAGAAAGAATCAGGTTTTGTGCTTTTTTCTCCTTTTCTCCAGACCCTGTCTTGATTTTCAGCCTGTTTTAGGTCTGTCTATTGAATGACTTCTTACTTCAACGATCATACTTACTTTTTGCTGCATTCCTAGCACTTTGCTCACATTCTTGAAATTTCAGATTTTATAGCATAACTCCTAAGGGGGCGTGACATTGCCATGAGGAGTAAGAATTTCAGGGATTACCTTTTTCATCCAAAGAGGGTTCATTCTTCTACTGGAGACATCGATCACCTGGTCTAAAAGTTGCGCACCGCACAGCTGCACATTCATATGTCCTGACGCAAAGCACTGGGGAAGTGCAGAGAGCAAGTCAAGTACTTCCTCTCTGAGCTCTCACCCTCTGGCTGCACAGAGAGCCTCTGGGTTGGCTCAGGGATGATGAAAAATGTGAATTAAGACAAACTCCACTTTCCATATTTTATTTTTTTAAGTTTTCTTCCAAATTTTAAAACATCTCACCCTCTTCTCTGTTTGATTTCAGGAGAGGATGACCTGTGTGGGAGTGTCATTAATGACACAATGGAAATATTCTCTGTATTGGGGAGTTATAAAAAATGTACAATCATTTGATTTTTGTTAGAAAATCAAGGTTGAGAGCTTCATGTGCAATGGTCGTGAAAAAGTTTTAGCTTAAAAAAAATAAAACTGGATCTAAAGCAAAAAGAAAAAAATCCTAAAATGTACCAAAATGTACCATAGCTGCCAAAATACGGATTTGGTCTATGTGCTTTCTCCCCTCATTCAGCCGGTGCCCTTTCCCTGCCTGTCTTCATGCTGCTGCCTCTTTTCTTGTCCCTTCCACGGTGTCTCCTGGAACATTTTTCTACTTCTAACACATGTCCCTGTACACTTAACATTTTCCCCGGAGGGGCCCCTCACTGCCCCACCATAAGAGGACTCCCACCACACGGACTCTATCAGGTATCGTTCCTTAGTTGCAAGCAACATAGAAAACTCTGGGAAACTGAGCAAAGGAGGACTTTAGTGGAAGAGAGTGGGAGGTTCAGAGAATTGCTAGGCAGGCTGGTGAACCAGTGCTAGAAATGGGCATGGGGAATGTTTCCAAAAAATTCCTGTTTTAGAGATGCATACTGAAATATTTAAGGATAGCATTGTGCTCTTTTTAGAATTTGCTTCAAAATTTTCCATTTGTAGGGTAAGGGTAGATGGGACTATAAAGGAAACAAGGCTCATCGTAAGCTGATGAGTTTTGTAGCCTTATGATGGGTATATGAGAGTTCATTTACAGTTCTCTTTACTTGGGAGCATATTTGAAATTTCCATGAGAAAAGGTCAAAATGGAATGACACATCCAAAGCTGCTCCTCCCGAGAGCTTTCCAACGACTTCGAATTGACAGAGGCAGGTGTTGTGACTCTTGAATTAATCTGAGAAGCGCTCTGAGAAGACATACTTAGTTCATGGGTGTTGGCCCTGCCTTGATGCTGTCAAGGAGTATGTGTGTGTGTGTGTGAGAGTGTATGAGTGTGGATACGTGTATATGAATATAGGTTCTGTGAAATGAGTGTTATGTGTGTGTAGATATATGAGCATGTGTGTGTGTGTAGGTATATAAGTGCCTGTGGTCTCTGAGGTATGCGTAGGGGAGGGTTTATGAGTGTGTGTTCTATGGGATGTGTGTGTGTAGGTATGTGAATGCCTACATTCTATAAAATGTGTGTATGTGTGCATATGAGTGTGTGTGTTCTATGAGACGTGTGTGTGCGTGTGTGTGTATGTATGTGACTGTGTGTGATAGGTCTGGCAATGTGTGAAGCCTGAGAACAGAGGTGACGGAGTTGAAGTGCCTTGTCCTCTGCAGCAGGTCTGTCCCAGATTTGGTTGGCAACTGGCCTGTTTGATCATCACTTCAGCCTTTTGGGCTTTTGTCCAGTGAATGTTGTTGTTACGTGCTGTCGAGGCGGCTCCAATTCCTGGCAACCCTGTGAATGAGTAATGTCCACAGTGTCCTGTCCTCGCAGCCCTACTCAGGTTCTGTAGACTCATGCCTATGGCTTCCTGTATGGAGTCAATCCATCTCATATTTGGTCTTCCTCTTTTCCTGCTGCCTTCTGCTCTTCCCAGCATTATTGTCTTTTCCAAAGAATCCTGCCTTCTCATGCTATGCCCATAGTAAGACAGCCTCAGTTTTATCATCTTTGCCTCCAGAGATAGTTCAGGCTTAATTTGTACTAAGACCCTCTTGTTCATTTTTCTGGCAGTCTAGGACATCTGTAGAACTCTCCTCTAACACCATAGTTCAAATGAATCAATTTTTTCCCATCAGCCTTCTTCACTGTCCACCTTCCACCCCCATACACAGTAATTGGGAACATGAGGGTGTAGATAATCTTGGCCTTCGTCTGTAATGACACTTCCTTACACTTGATGATCTTTCCTGATTCTTTCATCGCTGCCTTCCAAGTCTCCATGTTCTCTTGATTTCTTAGCCGCAGTCTCCATTTAAATTGATGACTGAACCAAGGTAAACAAAATCTTTAACAATTTCAAAGTCTTCATTGTCTATGTTAAAGTCGTGTAGTTCTTCTATAACCATGGTTTTTGTCTTCTTGATATTCAAATGCAGTCTTGCTTTGGCACTTTCTTCTTTAACTTTTGTCAGAAGTAGTTTCAAGTCATCGCTGCTTTCTGCCAGGAAGATGGTTTTATCTCCATATCTTCGATTGTTGACATTTCTCCCACCAATTTTCACTCCTCCTCCATCTAAGTCTAGCCCAGTTTTTTATACGATCTGCCTGCCTACAGATTAAATGCACCCTTATCTGACACCTTTGCCTATAGAAAACCATTCTGTCTCTCCAGATTCTGTCCTGACAGTGGCTTCTTGTTCACAGTACAGGTTGCGCAGCAGTACAATGAAGTGCTGGGCGCTCCCGTTTCTTTCAGAGCAGCCCAGAGCTTTTCATGATCCACACTGTCAAAGACTTTACTGTCGTCCATAAAACACAGACTAACCTTCTTCTGAAATTCTTAGGAGCACTCTAATTGCTAGCAAATAATCGCAATTAGATCATGTGTGCCTCACCCTTTTTAAAATTCAGCTTGGGTAGCAGGCATTTCTTGCTCCGTGTAAGGTGAAAGCCTTGTTGCAGCACCTTGAGCATCATTTTACTCGCATGGGAAATTAGAGCAATGGTCCCATAGTTACCGCACTCAATGGCATCTCCTTTCTTGGAGATTGACATATAAATTGAGCACTTCCAGTCTAGAGGCCATTGTTTGTTTTCATATTTGTTGGCATATTCTTGTTAAGATTTTGACAGATTCAGTCTCTGTGGCTTGAAATAACTCTATCAATATCCCATCTACCCCTGGTGACTTATTCCTTCCCTGTACTTTCAGGACAGCTTTCACTTCACTTTCTAGAATTATGGTTCATGCTTCTCACATTCCATGTTCCAATTGTGTGTGTTGTACACACGGGACTCTCCTTTCACCTTTGTGCGCTTCAGCCGCTAGACATCTTCCGGCTTCCGTCTAGCTGCGTCACTAGCAAGAGTGCTTGTTCTTTGCTCTTCCCCAGTAACTGTGTGAATGCCCCCGACCTCGGGGTAGTGGGTCTCTTGTTCCAGCACTATCCCGTATTTCATTTTGGCTTGTCTCGTCAGAGTGTTTTCAAGGAAGAAAAAATTTTTTAAATAGAATTAAAAAATGAGAACACAGCAGTGGTTTACCATCACCTTCTGCTGCCTGGTGTGTGGGTCCAAACCACACATGCCTGGATCTGTGGTATCACAATCACTAAACACTTGTGAGATGTAGGCACCCTGTGCACTGTCCGGTGAATACTCAGCCCCAAATGTAGATGTCTTTTTCCTCCCTTGAGTGTGTTTTATTATTGTGAAGACATGATTTGTACGCTCTCAATCAGTGCAGATTAATGTAAAAATATAACCTGCAAGGTAGCTTATTAATAAATTTTCCATCTGATGTTTCAAAAAATGTAAAAGTTAAAAGAAATGGGCAGGGGGGCCAGCCTTGTGGCTGAGTGGTTAAGTTCGTGTACTAAGCTTCGGTGGTGTAGAGTTTGCCAGTTTGGATTCTGGGCGCAGACCTACACACTGTTCATCAGGTCATGCTGTGGCGGCGTCCCACATAGAAGAAGTAGAATGACAAGCAACTAGGATATACAACTATGTACTGAGGCTTTGGGGAGCAAAAGAAAGAGGAAGATTGGCAACAGATGTTAGCTCAGGGCCAATATTCCTAACCGACAAAACAAGAACATGTAGACTGCTTATTTAAGGGGAAAAAAAAGAAAAGAAATGGGCAGGAACCACGATGACCTGGATAGGTACGAAGCAGCAAATAGAGAAAATGTGAGTAGTTGAAGAACTGCCTGGTTAAGGAACTGCAGGTAAAATGAGCACTTACCTATTTTCCTCTCTGTCACTGGGCTAAAGTCCAAATTCCAGGCAGGCAGTGTCTAATGGAATTGGCTTAATTTTCATGCCTGGTTTCTAACTGTGTCTAGAAGATGAATGGAAGATTCTGGGAGAAAAATGGGGTCCTCCAGGGGTGTGGTGAGATGCAATGGGCATTTGAGTAAACAGGACCAACAGTTCAGTCCAGGGGAGAGAGGCAATCCCTCAAAAGGAAGATGGAGAGTTATTTGGCACTAGGAAAAAATACTGGGTGGCCCCAAATACTAAATGTTTTCCTCAGTTTTTCTCCATGATTTACAGACTCTCATTTTGTCCTACAGCTTTAAAATCTTTACTGGCTTCCATTACTAAAGAATTAATTCTATACTTCTTTTGAATGATATCCAAGCATAGACTTTCATAAACAGACCCAATTTCCCTTTCTTTTTTCTCTCCGGCCATTCTAGTCCACATGCAGGCTATAGGTACTTGTCACCCAAATAATTTATTTCTTCAACATGCTGCTTACTATCATTTCCAGAAGACTTGGGTCAAGCTGCTCTTTCTACCTGGACTGGCCTTCTTCTTCTTGTTTGCTGCACTAATTCTCGTTCATCCCTCTTTAGCCAAATCACATGACCTGTGTTTCATTGCACTCAGTTGGCAATCTCTGTGGGCTGTCCTTTTCAAACAGCGTCATGGTTGGTGTGGATACTCTCCTGTCTTCGGCTAGAGAGTGAGCTCCTTGAGGGCAGGCATCACATCCCTCACCCACATATATCTACTCTACCATGGTCACCAGTACTGCATGACCTGTACCAGATGATCATACATCATGGACTCATGGACACTCATGATTACACACATATTTCAGTGAGCATTTCCTGCTATGGCTGCTTGTCCATGTTGATTGTGGGCCTTGTATAGATGCACTCACAAAGTTGTCTTAATCTGTGTCTTCTTAGTCGTCAATGGCGTAAGCTCAGTATGTTCTCATATTTCATCTTATACTCTGTACCGACTTCTCTCTCTCCATTCCCAGATCCTTCTTCCATCTTCTGGTTCCTCCTAACCCTCTGGCAGTTTTCACATTACCCACTCTACAGTCGAGACCAAGAGTAGAAGATCTTTGGTTGCCTTGAACTGAGTTGAATTAATGTGAGGACTTGTGAAATCAATTGCTCCCTTCTTCCTTAGTGAGGAAGACTTGGGATTTTGGGTAGCTGGACTTCGCCACCTTATTTTGGTTTTAGGTGGCAGTTCTTAGAAATAAATATTTATTGAATTAATCAATTAATTATTGTAGCAGAAGTACTGAGGAAAGAGAAAAAAGAAGGTGAAATAGAAATGTCAAGAGAAAGCTTGGATTTTGCCATTAGTTGTATAATTGTCACACTCCTAAAAAGGAACTGTTCTTTCAAACTTGACATTTGACAAAGATAGTAGGAACTTGGAAGCAAAAATGAAAAATAAAAAAAGGACTAGGTCATGTTACTTGCTCTAGATATTTTTGGCATGGCTAAGATGTGTTAGGGATATTTCATTTTTGACATGAACTCTGACCACTTTTCACTTGTAAATGGCCAGAATGCATATATTTACCCAAGGCAGGGTAGGGTTTGTGATAACGATACTGTGATGCACCGTGGCCATATTAAGGATTTGACTGACTTCTTTGAGCTGAGTGCATCTGCAGCCTGTGCAGGAAGAACTTGAGTGACCTATTTCTCCTTTTCTTGTTTAAGAATCAGGACTATAAGCAGTCAAATTATGAATCAGGAGCTAATAGCATAAATAGATGCAAGAAAGCAGCGTGCAACAATTTAATGAAAGAAAAATGTATTATATGTTCAAGACGCAAATAAAATGCCACTTTCAGATTACAGTTTTTGCAATCTATTTATTTGCTTCATTTTCTTTAATGGCTATTTCACTCAACTACAACTTTTAATATTCATGGGACAAACAATACAGGGAAGCTTGGTTATTTTCAAATTCTTGTTGAGCTCCTTCCAATATATTTTTATATCACACTGTCTATAATGGAGTATTTAGTTATAATAGGACATTACATTTTCACGGTTAAGTTATTTCTTTTCAAGATGTCTAAGAATATCAGCCTAGGAAGACATGCAGGTTAACGGTTGATTTTAGTCAAAAATCACTGAATCCCCACTGGAATCCACTGTTTTACAAAGTACGGTCCTTGAATAATTGTATTGGTTTCAGGCGGGGATTCATGCTAAAAATGCACATTCCGCTATCAATTCTAAGACCATGTGCATCAAAATGTGCTCTAGTGAATGGAGATTTGAATTTTTAACAACCTTCCAGTAGAGTCTGCTCACACTAACTTTTGAAAACTGCTAGTTTCAGAATTGAAGGTAAATTAGTGCATAATTTATCCAAGTAAGAAGTAGGTTTTAGGGACCAGCCCCGTAGCTGAGTGGCTAAGTTCGTGTACTCTGCTTCGGCGGCCCAGGGTTTCACGGGTTCGCATCCTGGGCGCAGACCTAACACCACTAGTCAGCCCATGCTAAGGCGGGCATCCCACATAGCACAACCAGAAGGACCTACAACTGGAATACACAACTATGCACTGGGGGGCTTTGGGGAGAAGAAGAAGAAAAAGAAAAGAAGATTGGTAACAGACGTTAGATCAGGTGCCAATCTTTAAAAACAAAAAAGAAAACAAACCAAAAAAAAGTAGATTTTAAAAGTCAACGTAACCTCAACCTCCCAATATTTCTATGTGAATTGTATTTTATTTATTTTGTTAATTGTACTGCCTTACAGGTTCAACTTCACCTTTTTTAACTTTAATAACAAGATCCAAGCAAACCTCTCCTCCCCAGTTTTGGAGGGTCTGTTTTAGACTCACAGTCAAACCCCGCTCTTATGGAGTTGGTCCGTAAACCTACTCACTCTCTTTTTATTTCAGCTGTGTTTCTTTCTCTTCAAAGCCATTCTGTGTCTTCTCTTTCCTCTTCTGATTAATTGTCCAGCTGTCTAACTAATGATCAACCCAGCAACTCAACATTCATCGTCTCCACTCCCTAAATCAACACTCATTACTTTATTACAGACATTTTTATGTAAGATATTTGAGACTCTGGTCTCCATAAATTCTTCCAGGCAGAGACCATAGCTAATTTAAGCTTAAAAATAACATTTGGGAGTTTATATATTATTATTATTTTCCAATCAAAGCAATACATTTTAGTGTGGGAAATTTGGAAATACAGCAAATAATTGAGTTAAAAATAACTCAATACCACACAGTGCAAAATCTTTACTATTATTATATTTTTTAAAAATTGGAAGCACAAAAAAAAATTGGAAGCACATAATGAAAAACCATTAAAAACATAAGGTTTCTGAAGTTTTGCACCTTCCTTTTTCTTACGTAATAAATCTAATGCTTAACCCAGACAGTGCCATTGTGGGAGTTCAGTCTTTAGGGAAGAGGAGGGTAAGAAGAGGTATAGGAAAGTGCAGAAGGAGAAGGAGCTGAAGGAATAAGAGAAGATGAGGAAGATGATGGCAATTTGAACGTTAATCCAAATGTGTATGTGAGATGCCAGTAGAACAACACCGTCCCTCCCCTCCTTCTTTCTTTCTTTTTGTTTTTGGTGTTTGGAAATAAAAAAGTAACTTGAGGGGCCAGTCCGGTGGTGCAGCGGTTAAGGTTGCACGTTCCGCTTCAGGGGCCTGGGGTTCGCTGGCTCCGATCCCAGGTAAGGACCTACGCACCTTGTCAAGCCATGCTGTGGCAGACATCCCACATATAAAGTGGAGGAAGATGGGCATGGATGTTAGCTCAGGGCCAATCTTCCTTGGCAAAAGAAAAAGAGGAGGATTGGCAGCAGATGTTAACTCAGGGCTAATCTTCCTCAAAAAAATCTTCAAAAATTCTATAATAGATTATCTGAGGCACTAGAATCTGACTGTCAAAAGCCAGATCTCTCTGAGACGTAACAACTGCTACACATTAGAGTTAAGAACAGATCATTGCAAAAGTGGGCTGATGACGTTGATCGCATGCTTTGGTTTAATGTTTGGGTTCATTTTGCTTTTCCTTTGCAAAGTTAATTTGGGAACTTTTTCACAGAACTTATCTTTTGCATGACTCCCATGGAACAGATGTGGTTTCTGTCCAATGGAGGCGATACTTGAGCTCTTCTAATGAAAATTGTTAAAGTGCAGAGTATTCCTATTCCGTCATTAGGGTTATATTAGGCAACAGGCATTATTCATTATTTCTAAATAAAGTGAAATGTGGACCCCCATGCATGAAGATATTTATTACTTATTGATATTTAAAGGTTGTTAAATTAATCTTATTTAAATTACTCTTACTGCCAACCACTGTTACAATAATTTATTATATAATATTACTTGAGGGTTTTATTTTACTTTAATATAAAACTTGCAAAAGCAATATATTGCCTGTAGATTTTTCCTACAGTTCATTGTAACTGTGACTAATTCATCACAGCTGTTTAGACATGCAAAATCTATAAGACTTCACAATGTTGATTTTCTGTTTCTGTTTTCTAAGACTGGAGCTTGATTTGAAACCATATAATAAAAAATTACATGCATCTCACTGGAAGAAATGTTGCTTTAACCACTTGGAGGTGAAAGACCAGGAAGAGCCACGTGACTCCGTGGAGGGGGGCTGTGGACATGAAAGTCTGGCACCTTCCCTGGACTTTGTTACGCCTCTCCACAGTACTGAGCTTAGAACTGCCTTTGGTTGTTTCATTTTGATCCAGATTTAACGTCTAATGTCATCGTTTTCTCTTTCCTGTTATCGGCCAGCCTCCGTCAGGTAGCTCAGAATTTCTTCCAAAACATAATTCCCCACAGAATATCTCAGGACCTGTTATACTGTCTATAGGTTACCAAGCCTCCTCTTCTACTTTCCTTCCATCCTCTCCTTCTTTCTCCTAAAAGACATTATGCTGATTTTAGTTACCCCCAGGCAAAGAGGCTAAGCAGAGGCAAAACAGAAAGTGGTGGTTTCTATCTTCCTCCCTCTTACAGATCTTCTAATGGGTTAAAGAGGAAAACAAATCAAGGGTAAAGTGAGGCTTTGCATTTACTGGTGGGGATGGATTGTATCTATTGCATTAACATGGATGATTGAACGCCGCCTCAGAATCATTGTGTTTAATATTCTAACTGATGCTATCATTTTCTTAGTGATGATTGAAAGCTGCCTCAGTATCATTATGTTTGATATTCAAACTGATGTTATCATTTTCTTGGTTTGCATGTGGAATAGACTGATGAATTATTAGTTACATCAAATCTTTAACATGTGTAAATTAGTCAAATGCAAAATATGTTTGTAAAATTCGTGGTTATTATTCTACCATTAGTATTATTTTTGAGGCTTCATACAAGAGCAGAAGAATATATGATGGTTTTAACTGCCATTTAGTTATTTAGACTTTAAAGATATAAAGCACAGACACCCTAGAAAAACAAGGGACGTATATGGATATAAGGAAAAGGATTGCTTTGTCAACCAAACTCTTGTTATTATACAGAAACTAATGGAAATAGGAGGGGAATTGAAAAATGTAGGTAAACTTGTTCTTTAAAAAAAAGTCTATTTGGGGCCTGGCCCGGTGGACCAGCTGTTAAGTTTGCATGTTCCGCTTTGGTGGCCCGGGGTTCGCAGGTTCGGATCCCAGTGGGGACATGGCACCTCTTGGAAAGCCATGCTGTGGTAGGCGTCCCACATATAAAGTAAAGGAAGATGGACATGGATGTTAGCTCAGGGCCAGTCTTCTTCAGTAAAAAGAGGAGGACTGGCAGCAGATGTTAGCTAGTGCTAATCTTCCTCAAAAAAAAAAGTCTATTTGTATGGAGTCGGGATATTTTATAAAGTACAGAGGAAATAGGAGTGGTACAAACTGAGTATCCGTTCATTCATTCCTTCAAAAAATACTCATTCACTAAGGGAATGTAGATAGCAATGCATAAAACAGAAAGATGTTTTGTCTTCACAGAGTTAGGAGAGGCAGACATGAATTGAAAAATCATGGAAGACATATAATCACTAGTTGTGATAGGGTTTATGAAGGGAATTTAAGAGGGCGATGAGAAAGTACTACACGGGGCATAATCTTTTTGACCTTGGACAAAGGAAATCTGTTTTAAGGAAGTGATATTTAAGCTCAAGTTTAAAACGTGAATAGGAATTGGCCCAGGGACCAGTGAAAGGAAGAGCATTCCAGAGAATCCATGTAATATTGACTTAGTAGTCAATATATAGTTAGTATTACATATACTTAGTATTATATTGTTCTCATTATATAATAGTCAATTATATAGTGCAAACAATGAGATATGTGCAGGTAATTTCATGCAATTGTACTTACTCTTTCTACCTATTTACAAGCACCTTTATGATTCTTCCCCTATGAATGACATGGAGAGAACTGCTTTAACTACCGCTAACTTTGTGAAAGTTGGTTTTCAGTTCAGGCGGGAATAAAAACCCAGAAACCACATGTCAATACTTTTCAGAAAAAGAAAATAATTCGGTATCTTACTGGTACAAATATGCTAATGTCTGAAGTTATATTTAAAGTTATTTTTAGTAAGTAAGACTCAACAATCAAGTCAGATTTGCTGGCGTAGAGTTCATTTGGTATAATGACACTTAAGGGTTGCTTGATTTCTCGTCTATTTCCTGATGCCCAGTCCCATCATTAAGGTAAAGGAACGTGAAACAAATGGTAACTCCTTAAAACTAGCAATTTAACAGTTTCACTTCGCTGAATTCTTGCTTAATTTCTAGTTGCAGAGCATGAGTGATTGTTTTCAGGATCATTCATAAATGGCACATAGAAGTGCTTGCTGCATAGTATTTGAAGATATTTCTAGAAATGAGTTTCTGGTCTTAAAAATTATCTATCATCTTGAGTCTACTTTTTAAACGTGTCTAAATGAAATAAATTCAAATTAATTTGTTTATGAATGTTCTATCTTCACTCACATAATTAGCCATCAGACTTAAACAACTTTTCTAGTGTAAAAAGTCAGTTACTTATTAATACATATTATTAAAGCAAAACAAGTTGCCGGAAGCATTTTTTGAATTTGTAATTGGATTTCTGTATGTTGTTCTTAAATATAAGAACTCAACTATCAACTATCTTAATGGTAAACATTGTAATTTTGTTAAGTATGCTGCGCTTTCAGATAAATGGAATAGCATCTACCTTTCAAGAAATCAAAAGAAAATAAAATTTAGTTCAGTCATCTTAAACTGTACTGCTCCCAAGTAATTTTAGTTATTTAGTTTTTTAGACTGAGTATCTCATTGGCCATGGGACATACTATCAACTCTCCTCCATGTCACTTCTCATTAAAAATAGGATTTCTCATTTTTTGAGAGTGTTTTTTCAATGTCAAAGGTATAGTGTGTTTAATGAAATATTAAAAATGTAATGTGATCCAGCAAAGATACCTAAGAAGTAGATAGCAGAGTATACATCTTTTATGGAAAATTCCAAACTTCTATAAAAATTAGGACATAGGTGGCTGCAGTGCTCTCAGAAATTACTGTCACCATCACGTGCCTTCAATTCAGGATGAATGTAGGCATCCCATCCCTGGCCTGGGCGGAGTGACATCATGCAAATGGTGGCATTACTGTCATGAGTAATAATGGCTTCCCCTTCAACCCTGTCAAACAATATCAGGTTGCTAAGCTCTAACTTTTGTTACAGAGCTCAATGAAAACTAAACGAAAAAATAAAACAACATCAGCTTGCTGTGGATGGGTTAGTAAAATGACTTGCCAATAAATAACAATTACCATAGGACTGATTATGGAATCTGAAATATATATATATTTTTCTGAAACCCATAAAGGTTCCTTCTCTGTAGATTTTATTTTTCCTTCTACTATAAAATTAAAACTTGTCACTCCACAGTGGGGATCTGACAGTTAAATAGTACTTTGCAAATGATTAGTGGAATGAGAAATTACTGCTCACAGAAAGAGCTCGGTGACTCAGCAGATAAAGATATGCAATTCCAGTTTACCACAGAAACCCCACCGAACACGCAGGTAAGTCAGGGCAGAAGTAATGTTTCTGTTGATGCAGTCATGCCAGTTTGTTAAACTTCCCTTAATTATCAGAATAATTTTCACTTGGAACTTAAAACCAATTGGCCCAAACAGATTTCACCTAAAGTATTTTCAGCTTTGAAAGGGGGTGGGTGAATTGCATTAAAATGGCTCTCCCACACCCCTTTCTGGCCTCCGGCTCCCTTGAGTGGAAAAGGGACCCTGGTAATATCCAGCTATCTTGCTAGTACAGCTCCAAGTACAAAGAAAGGACAGTAGGGGTGGTGATTTTAATTATCTATGTAAATTAAACTATGTGCTACAGTCCTGTGATTGAAACTCATTACTTTAACTTTATTGTTTAGTTATGAGTGTAAACCTCAGCTCAATTAAATTATAAACCAGATCCTGATGGCTCCACACATTCACAAAATTTGGAGGGAAAAAAAATAGTCGGGACAAAAGAGTGCCTCATCTGTCTTTTTTATGTTATCACACCAAACACACCACTCTGAGGCACCCACTGGAAGAACAGTTGATGCTTTTTGTAACTTGTCGCTGTACAATAGAAATATGCCAATGTTAGGAGCTGTTTGTTTAAAAAACAAAGTTATAGTAGATGCTTCCTTTTCTTTTATCAATTTTATATTGAACAAATAGTGGTCTCATAGCTCTCTCTCTCAAAATTATGTATGAATTAGGACCTCAAGGTCAATGCTCAATTTTTTTCTCCTAATATTTGATATATCTTTTAATATTTTAGGGTGTACTGTTCCTCACTGTGACAAATAAAGGTCATTCTTTTTGTTTATATTTTTGCTACCTCAAGGTACTATCTGTAACTGTCAGATGGTATAACTTCCATTCACTGTAGACTAATCATCCTTAAATTAAATATATTAAAATTTCTAATTGTGGCGAGAAGCAATGCTGTACTTCCCCTTGAGCCGTTGTTGAATCAGTTTCCTCACATGGGAGATGTATTTAGAGAGAGTTTTACTTCACTTGAAATAATTGAGGACATTCAAAATGCCAAAGTTATTGGATTAACTTGAAAAGTTGTATTTACTCTGCAGATTTATCCAAGTATAAGTTTTAAGGTAGATGCCTTTGACACTTTATTAACGTATTTACTTTGGTCGATTTGTTTCCTGGAATTATATTTCTTATCTCAATTGTGATATTTTGATTTGTAATAATTACACGCTCGAGAATATAATGTTTTGGAATTTAATGGGTAATTAAAGCGATTTGACTTTTCTAGCAGAGATCATTATTACTAGTGATAATAGTAATAGGTGTAAATGTTTAAATGTTTATTGAGCCCTTTCATGTGCCAGGAACCATGCAAGCACTTCACAGGCATTGCCTTACATAATTTTAACAATAACACTATCCAATGAAGATATTCTCATTTTTTATCATCCCATCCTAGGCCTAAGGATGCTGAGTAACCCAATGCAGTTTAAAAGCTGTTAAGTGGCAGAGCCAGGGCTGGGCCCAAGTCTATTTGACTTCCAAGCCCATGTGGTAGGGATGAACAGAATAGCAGAACAATGTATCACAGTTAGACCTAAAGTAGAAATGAAGATGATTAAAGAATGATATTTAACTCTCATCATATCTAGCTGCCTTTCCACTATCAACATATTTTTCACTAAATTCTTTTTGCAGGTGTTTTTTTCCCCAGTTTTATTGAGATATAATTGATATATAACATTGTGAGAGTTTGTCATATAATGTTTTGATTTAATACACTTATATATTGCAAAATGATTATCACCATAGACTTAGCTAATACCTACATCATGTCACCTAATTACTCTTTCTTTTTTGTGGTGAAAACATTTAATATCTACTCTCTTAGCAGACTGCAAGTATATGATACAGTATTGTTAACTATAACATCATGCTGTACATTCAATCTCCAGAACTTATTCAGACTGGAAGTTTGTACTCTTTGACCAACATTTCCCCATTTCCCCCACCCCCCAGCCCCTGGTAACCACCACTGTACTCTGTTTCTATGAGTTCTGATTTTTTGGATTCCACATATGAGATCATACAGTATTTGTCTTTCTCTGTCTGACTTTACTCGGAATAATTACCTCGAGGTCCATCCATGTTGTTGCAAACAGTAGGATGACTTTCTTTCTCGTGACCAAATAATATTCCATCTGCCACATCCACTACATCTTTATCCATTTGAAACAGGTCAGCATGTCACGTACATTTGCATCCGGAGCCTAGCATAAATAGGCTCTCCATAAATATTTGTTCAATTTAGTTTAATCGATGTTTATTTTTAAAACATACTGAAATATAAAATATATTTGCTCATTTGGGAATGTGGCTCTATTAATGCATTAGTAATTTTTAGCCTCCAAAGTTTTCAGGTTAATAGTGACATTCTTTTCCTTGTATCTTCTAAGTGCAACACTATGCTTGCTAAAGCAACTTGCCATGTGCCCACTAATATGAATTTCCATGAAATAACATTCATGACCAGGCCGGTGGCACCTCATGATGCAACCAGTGAATTTCTATGTTCTATTGAAGCAAGCTATCACTAATGTGTAGAGCTCACCTTATTCCCTATGAAAATGCCATTGCTCCTGGAAGGATACTTTGAATGAAAAGGGAAATAGATATAGAGGATTGGCATTTTATGTTTCATATTATAAATATATCTTAATAATTATTTTCCCAAACTGTTATAGAAAAAAGGTCAATACTTGTTAAAAGAAAAGATCTTGACAGTTTAATAGAGTTTAGTTTTTTGTTACTGTTTTTCTTTTGGATGGGGAACTGCACCCATGATTATATCTACATGTCAAATTATAATTGCAATACTTTTGATGTGTTGTTGCATACATAGATAATCCTCAGTCCCATTAGGTTTCGAAATACAAATATTAAATCATTGCCTTTCTTCGCCTCTAATGTTAAGATGAAATGGATTCTAAGTATTCTGTAGGATGGAAGGAAAAAAAGATAGAGAAAAATGGAGTTGGGGAAAGAGGTGAGATCATGTTTGAACATGGCATCTTCCTCCTTCTTGCTGCCATCCTTACTTTCTAATACATTTTGCTCTGTGTCATTCATTCCGCAGAGAGTTATTGAATATATTCTATGGATGAGGCACTGTGATAAGGGATTAGCATAAATTCCAAGATAAATAAGAACAGCCCTGTGTCCCTAACTAATCCACAATCTAGTAGCCAAAAGATAAAATATACCCAAAGACAATGTTAATTGTCTCCCAAGGAGAGATAAAAGATAGTGGGAATTCAGAACTAAACAGATTGATTTTGGAGAGGCCCATAAGGTAAGAAAAAAATTTCAGTGAGGAAATAAAATGAGTTGAGCCTTGAGGAAAGAGTAGGGTTCAGCTACTCCCGACAGTCAGACAGAGATGCCAGGAGCAGTTGCATACTGGCTGTTTCCTCCTTCTCTGCTCTAGAATAGAACCAACTTCTCTCTAACCACCATCAAGCGCTAATCAACCTTAATGCTTCTTTGCAGCCCATTTCTACAGTTGATAAGGAATTTGCATGCTTTTTTCATAAGAGGACTTGCTGTAAAAATAGTCTTAAAGGACTATGCCATTAACTAGGTTTGTGGCAGAGAGGAATTCACTTCTTGTTGAATCTCCATTTTCTCCTCTACAAATAAGACAAATGGGCAAGAACTGAGAATGCAAGTACCAGTTCCAATCCATTGGTTGTGAAGACCTGGTATGCCTGGTAGGCTCTATTGTGAGCATTAGGAGGCCAGGTCTAAACTAAATAGAGATTGATGATCAATTAATTATGTCTGCCACTGGCATGAATGAAGGAATGATGGTACACACCATATATTTCCAACCACACATTTAATCAGTTCAACTAAGGTGAGATTCCACTTTTAGGGTCACTAAATAGCAAGGAATGCCTCTATTTCCGACTTTCTCCAGGAGAAGTGGGATTTGAGGTAGAATTTCTCAGTTTAAACGATATTTAGAGGCAATCTTAGGAAGTCATTACCAGTCTTTACAGGCAAAACACCTGGATCTTAAAGCAAAGCTGAAATCCTGAGCATTTGAGTCATGAGATATTCTCTTTTGGAAAGGTTAAGCAGACAGGCAACCCCAGAATTGGACTGGGAAGCTCTAGACTTGAAAGTCTTTGAATATCATTTGGATTTGGTTGCAAATAGTCTCAAAAGGTATCTTGAATTGATGATTGGATTACCTCCATAACCCAAGGAATGTGCCCTGGAGATCCATGGCAAGCATTTGAGAGTGCACATACTTGTGTGTTTAGACGGTTGGCTGTGTCCAATAAGAGATCTCTGATACCAACTGAGGTATACGTGTTAGTTGCTCAGAGAATTTGGCATGGCCCACACAGCTATTCCACTGACTCTAAATCTTGCTTTTGAGTTTCATCAGCACTGTTTCAAAATACTTCATTTAGGATGAACACCCTGACACTGGAGGGTAAGGAACATCATGGTGTTTAATAAGCATAATCTTTCTTTTATTTTATACAGATTACAACCCCTACACTTCCAGGGACCCATTTGAATCATTGATTGTAACAGATTTACAGCATGAGCCTATCAGTTCCTCTAAGTAAGCGGAAAGGAATAGCCTCTTTGTATATGTTTGTTTTCCTTTTTATGATGTTTCTTAGGCAGTGTATTTAGCCTCCTAACTATACCTCTTAGGTTTAGAAGAGGACTGAGATTTATTACAAAATTATTTTTAAAATATAGTTTATCCATTGCCCTCTGGTGACACAAATGTCAGAATTACCTATGGAACTCCAGGAAAAGCAATTTAATCCTTCCTGTGTCTGAGTCTTTGTGGTGTCTATTTTTATGAAGTAGGTTTCTTGTGTTTTTTCCCCTTTTATAATTTTTAGATGGATAAGTTGCAGCAGTGTCTCTTACGTTGAAGCAGGACGATAAGAGGAATTGTAGAGCGCTTCTCGTTGTCAGTGCCCTTAAATTATAATTGATTAGGACACAAATAAAGAAGTGATACGGGATTGGATTTTGAAAGAAAATGGGACTAGGTGTAACTGGTTTGAAGATATGATTTTATTGTGGAAGAGTTGAAACACAAAGGTTTCCCCCAACTCTCATTTTTCATAGACATGAGATAAAATCTGTAACTCTCATTCCTCTGGGGTTTAAGCCATTTGTTGGCTTTAATTTAATTGGATAGAAAGCAAGGAATAATGGTTTACCCTGAGCTCTCTTTCATCTTCCTTAGTAACATGTCACTTCCATGACCCGTGGACTCTGTGAGGGTGTTTGAAAAGACCTCTTTAAAGCATGCCTTTACTTATTTGGGCACTAAAATATGTTTCACTCAGAGATGTTCAGGGACAATAAAACATAAAATATCATTTTAATAATAGAGTAAAATTCAGTGAAAGGGAAGTAAACAGCAAATACAGGCTGAACAGGGATAATGAAAGTGAAGCTTGCTTCCCAAAAGTTAAAGTGCTCAGTTTTATAGCAGACATATAAATGCCTTACGAGCTTTTTGGGTAGCAACCACTCAACTATGTAGATCCTTGGTGAAACCTCATTACTTACGTTTCTAAATTTTCATTTTGGCATGTTGTGCTCTCTCTTTGGTATCAAGTCATTCACAGAATCTAACAGAATGGCCACTTTAGAGCAGATGTTCTTGGCTGGATAAACTGTACACACATTTTTTATCTGCTCTAATGAAGTGCACTTATTCTTAGCCTGGGGGCGTCAGTGATGTTCTGTGATTCCTCCATATCCATTCAGCAGAAGCTTTCCTGTTTCGCAAAATATCTCACCCTCGACATTGAGGAGCCACTTTTAAGGGAGGAAAAGCAGTTTAGCCGTCACTGACATCCTGTCGTTAGCTTTGCTATTGAGTTGGCCGACGGTCATCGTCCTGCTAACTAAGACTATTCTCCTGGGTCTCACCGTGGTCGAATCAATGTTATAGTTCTCTGGGAAGAAAGAATGATAAGGTGTCCAAGTATTGTCTCCTCTTTAACCATCTGTTCTCTTCGCTCTTTCTTTAAATGTCTAGATTCCCTCTTGTTTAGGCTACAGTGCTATATAGTGAAGAGTATCTCACCAGGATGCAGGCAGATGGAGTTCTTCCTGCTTTCTTCAACTCACTGGCTCCATGACCATGCATAGGATAGTTTAGCTTACTGAGTCTCAATACCCCCTTTTATTCATTCCAAATGTTATCATTGAGTATCAATCCATGTGTAGTAGGTATTATTCAAAGTACCGGAGATACAAACACACCCTCCCTACCCGACCCTCAAGGAGGCAACCATCTTGTAGAGAAGACAGGGAAGTCATCAGCCATTTAGGACTAGCACCCCATCAGCTTGCTGGAGAAACTGTCAGGCAAATAAGATGATAAATGGGTCAGTGCTTCTTTTATTCCTTTTCAGTTTTATTAAGAAATAATTGACATACATCACTGTATAAGTTTAAGGTGTACAGCATGATGGTTTGATTTACATATATTGTGAAGTGATTATCACAATAGGTTTAGTTAACATCCATCATCTCACATACATACAATAGAAGGGAAAAATATTCTCCTAGTGACGAGAACTCTTAGGATCTACTCCCTTAACAACTTTCCTCTGTATCTTACAGCAGTGTTAGCTATGGTCGGTGCTTCCTAAGCTCTCTGCTGCCATGTGAAGTCCCGGAAGTGGCTGTTGAAGTAGTAATACTAATAGGGCTCTGTCCAGGAATGATATTCATCCCAGAGGAACACACAATGATGTCTTGAAATTTGGTTAGAAATATCAGGATTCTCATAAAAAAAATAAATAATGGCAATAGTCCTTAAATAAGAAGTGACAGTGATTGCTAGAAAATAAGTGCTGGAGATTTCCTGAGGAATGAGAGACACCATTGGAAGCTTGGGGAAGGCTTCTTAGAGGAAGTGCAGGCCCTGAATGACTGACAGGCAGAATTTATACAGGTAGCAAGCTAGGGGAAGGGCATTCCTACAAAAGGGACAATATGTGCAGAGGTGGAAATGGAAATAACTCGCATCGAAAACTCGTAAGGAAACTGTCTGGTACAGCAAGTTCTTGAAAGTAAATATTGAAAGTGAGAGTTGTGAAGTTATTTTGGCTCTTGTTCGCAGAGTACATAGTTCCTTTTTAATCTGATACATAATATGTCATTGGCAATGTGCATTTAAGCATGAAACTTAAACAGTCATATTCACTTCAGACTACATACACATAAACAGAGTTAGCAAAGTTACAATTTTTCAACCATCTACAAGATGTAGACTATAAATAAAGTGTGTAAGTATCTCTGTAACACAAATAATAGGAAAGTAGCATTATTTATTTCACAGCAATCTTATCGGTTAAATACAGTGTTGTTTTATTCATAGATTTTACATGATTTTTAAATCAAGAAACATATAGTTTAGGAAGCATTTTGTAAATTGCCTTTTTATGTAGTGTTAATATTTTTTCAGAACTCTGTATCATGCATAGACATTTAGCTCTTTTATTCATACAAGCAAATCTCCACGGAGTATTTCCAGTGGCTGTGGAGCCAGCCACTGTACTAAGTGCTGGGGATACCAAGGTAGAAGTCTTCAAACCCTTGCCTTCAAGGATCCTAAAGTCAATTGAAGAAGATAGATAAGCAAATCATAGAACAATATTTAGTTTACCCTATAAATATGTGGGGCAAGGTCCTTTCCAGTTTTCTTGTTAATTATGTGTATTTGGCCGAAGGAAATTTCATTCATATGAAAGTTCTGTCCTTTTGATGAACTCTTTAGTAATCTTTGCTCTAAAGTAGCTAAAATATTAGCCTAAGGATGCAGGTCTCTTTTTTTTCCAGAAATTTCTCTTGATATGATTATATTTGAGTGCCAGAAAACTTATCGAAATGCTAATGTTTGTATCTAAACTATTGATATAAATTATACATAACCATCTCTACAAGTGAGAAGAAGGAAGGTAGAAGGAAAAAATTTAGGGAAACCAGATATGATCTAGATTTCTGTAAAAGAAACTAGATAACCAAGTCATAGTTGTTAATGAAAGGTAGCACCTAGCAATGCACAGTCTTTACTTCCTCACATTGTAGGAACTTGAAGATTTGTAGCCCAGGTCTTTCTTTTGAATTCCATCACACACTTAAATCTCCAAGCACAATTTGACTTATATTATCGTCTCTAGACATTTTAATAAAAACAAAAGGTGGAAAAGTTAGGTTTCACAGAAAATCTCTAAATAGAAACCTAATTAAAGAAACTGATAATTATTCCTTGATGCCACACTCATGAGACTTTTCCCATCTCGAATGGCATCTCTGCATCTAGAAGAATTGTGGCTTCTGCTTGTGGTCTTAACTAGTAACTTAATGTGGTGATTAAGACACTTTCTTTCTATATTTGCATATATACAAAGATGTAGATGTCCTTTCAAATTATCCCCACCTTCTCCTTAGGCTAATGCTATACTAAATTGCATTGAAATGCTAAGGCACCTCAATATAATGATTTTCCACATCCCATTTACTTGTTGATTGTTAATGAATGCTTCCTGAGTTGCGTTCCTGCTATTTCGTTTTTAAAACTTCTTTCAGGGTTTTAGTATCATATTCAAGAGGCCAGTCAGAGTTCTGTGCTTGCAGCTTCATTAAAATTCTGTCCCACACATCATCTGACTCACACTTTATAATCTATCAGAACACCTGTTTTCTTTACAATGGCCACGAGGCAGCTCAAAACACTGTGGTATTTAGCATTTAATAATGAGCACAAGATATGTATTTTTGACACTTTAAATTTTCTTTAGAAAAGTGCATGGAGAAAAGCCAAGTTTAAATGAATTATCTAAACTTTTGCAATTTTATAACATGAATTTTAACCAACTTTTTAAAAAATGTGTATCAGAAAGTGCCTTCTCTCTTTGTCAGTGGGCATTACGTTGGCTAACTAGGAAAGGATGTAGAAGGAAATAACTTTCAAATGTCACTGCATAAACTAATAGTGATATAGAAAGTATTTTAAGAGTCTGTGCATTATTACTTTCCCTATTTACATACCAGTCTCACAGACACTTCATTGTAATTCTCACTCTGAGAGGAAGCTGAGAAGCTTAATGTCACTGTTAATATCTAGATATGCTTATAATTTGGTGACTTAAGTAAGTGATGGAATATATATATATATATATATATCACTTACATATATATACACACACCACTTTTGTATATACGTGGTGGAATATGTATATATATATATATATATATACACTCACAAAAGAAAAAGTATATATAAAAAAGAAGAATGTACGTTCTTTTAAGTTCAGGCATTTAGAACGTGGTTGTTAAAAGGTCCTCAGTATAATTGTATCTATTTGAAATACTTCAAGGGAGGGATAGGGAGATAATGGATGGTCTCAGAAGGGTGAAAGTCTGTCACTATATTATCTAAATGAAGAAACGTCTCCTAGTGCTTATGAACTGCTATAGTTTTAAGCACTAATAGAGGACATACTGCAAGTTGATTATCGTAATCCTACAGCGTTATCTCATCAGTGAGCGGATTAAGGGAGCTCTCTCTGCTGAGGGGTCTGAATAAGCATTTTCATTTACTCCCTGCTGGGTCATTGACAAATGGTGGTTTTATCTGGGAACACTTACAAGCATATACAGTAAACAAACCTATAGTTTCTTGCCTAGCTTGGATCCTTCACTGCATTTGGGCTATTTTGGAAAGGCTGATGACATCCAACCCAGCAGTCAACTGATTTCTATTGTGCCCCCCAGAAAGAGTATTGTCTGCAGGTTGTGGTGGAGGGTAGGCAGGTTTGAGAGGGAGAGTCAGGCCTGCCTATGCAAAAATATTCAACAGTCTAAGTTCATTTCTCCTCTTTTTCTATCCCTCGTTCAAATCCATATGCTCCGTAATGACATGCACATTCTATCTAATGACCCTACAGAGGTGCCAGTAAAGCTGACCTCCAAAATTTGGATTTTCTTCTACCTGAACCTAAATCAAATCTTGCCTCATATGTCCCTCCTTCAGGATCCCAAGAGACCACTAACTCTATTCAATTTGATCATAAGATTGGAGGAAATATATTAATAATGAAAAATAGACTAATGTACTAATATTAGTTAGGTTGAGTCATATGAAATTGTCATTTTTATAGGACAAAGCAGTTGAATATTGGTAATTTCAGATAGTTCAATCTGAAATTTCCAGATAATATGCATAAGTTCCTGGGGGCTTTAATGAGATGGTCGGGGGTAAATAACGTCTGATTATCATGTGAGTTTTCCTCCACTTCCCACAACACAGTTATGTGTCCCTTAACAACAGGGATACATTCTGAGAAATGCCTTGTTAGGCAATTTGGTCATTGAGCGAACATCATGGGGTGTACTTACACAAACCTAGATGGTATAGCCTACTACACACATAGGCTATATGGTACTAATCTTATGGGACCACTGTCATATATACAGTCCATCATTGACCAAAACATATTTATGCGGCATATGCCTATGCTGCATATATGTGCCAGGCACTTGTCATATATTTTATCATTTAATCTGCCAACAATCTTATTACCAACATGAAAACTCAGACTGAGTAATCAACCCAGGGTCATATAGCAACAGAAGAAAGACCAGATCAGAACTAGGCTAAAATTTTTATGACTTTAAAGCTCCTGTTCATTTTGTTGTCCAGATGATTGAATGGTGAGCCTGATTCAGATGGCGCCAGTGGTGGAAACCATTGGGAGGATGGGGGGAGAGAGGTTTCTTGGGCATTGAGAGTCATATATATAGTCAGTACTCAGGCTACTTGTGTTTAGATTCAGCCTTGGGGAAGAGATGTCATATGACCTACTATGGTGGCTTATTTCTTGTAAATTTTGTGCAGCAGTGCTTCTGCAGAGAATGTGGAGAGAGCAAAGCTTTACTTAGTCCACACCCTTTCCCCTTTCAGGGCGGAATTCAAATCTATAATGCTTTCCTTTCACTGTAGGACACAGTAATTTCCCTGCTCTGACATCTAACAGTTTGTACCGAACAATCTTGTGTTTAATTATATTTTGTCCTATGTGGTTGTCTCATTGCTTCTTAGGCTTAAACATTATCTCCTCATTCAGGTTAGAACCTCTTCCAAGGCAGAAACAATGTCTTATCTTTATTTTACATTTTCTAGAGGGTTTGCCCCAGTGCTGGGCATGTAACAGGTCGCTAAAAACTTGTTGACTAGTTGCTTAATTAAGGTCCCTGATTCTAAATTTCAGTCCCAAATCTACCATTGATATTTGGATATAGTGGGAATATTGGGAGCACTAAATATTCACATCACAAGTTCTTTCTAAGGCATGGAGTCATTCAACCAGGAATATCATTGTCTTTGCCAAAACAGTACATTTTCTTGAGTAAGGATTCTGTCTGTGTGGTACACAATTATTACATGATGAAGCCAATGGCTCAACAGCTAAAATTATTATATTACTTCAAAAGAAGGGAAAAATTCAAGGTGTCCAAAGTTCACTGTTTCATCTCATATACCTCTAAGTAAACATGGAATTATAGTTCACTAAGAGAAGACAATGGAGGGGCTAGTCCGGTGGCGCAGCAGTTATGTGTGCACATTCTGCTTCGGCGGCCTGGGGTTTGCCAGTTCGGATCCTGCGTGCAGACACGGCACCGTTTGGCAAGCCATGCTGTGGTAGGCATCCCACATATAAAGTAGAGGAAGATGGGCACGGATGTTAGCTCAGGGCCAGTCTTCCTCAGCAAAAAGAGAGGAGGATTGGCAGCAGTTAGCTTAGGGCTAATCTTCCTCAAAAGGAAAAAAAAAAAAAGACAAGACCATAGAGATTCTAAAAAATGTAACCAATTCATCTAAATGTCAAAATTGTTTGAGTTTATTGTTTCTTATAAATTTTTTGACCTGTAATTCATAATCAAAAGGTGATTGTTTTTTAAATCATACACATACACACACACACACACACACATATCTATGCACACACACATAATTGGTTTGGATTTAGTTAGGCTCTCCAAGAAACATGTCAAATTAAATTTTAAGTTAATGTTAGTTTTACCTTTAGTATGACATTTACAATATGAATCATTTAAGATGTAGTAAATACGTACTTTACGATGTCTAAAACAACATAGAAAACAATTTAAAACTGAGGAATTGTGTTACAGAATATTGGAAATTGGAACCTCGATTCACCATTTTGTGAGCATAGACTAAATGGAGCCTAAACATTTAATCAAAGTTAAAATTAGAGTTAATGATACCAGACATTTAATCAACCAATGCCTTAAAATGCCCAGCAAGGAGCAGTTGGAGAAGTGCACATGTGAGCTTTAAAGTATTTTGGTATTCTCTGTAGCCAGTATGTGTCTGTGTTAGATTAGGTCTTATTGAGCAATGCATATCAAGATGCCTACTCTTTAGATGCCCATATAACATCAAACAAAGTGGTTGTGAAACAGCAGGATCTCTGCAGGAAGCAAAGAGATATCTCAAATAGTACATAATCAAAGCTAGAAAATCGTGTAACATCATCAGATGAACAGTTAGTTTTGTATAATGTTTTTAGTTAATCTCTCTCGCATGCCAGAAACAGACACATTCATGTTCCTTCAGTAAGGGATGGGAAGGTGGGATTTTGTATGAGCATAATAGTATGGAAATTTGGTCCCTTATGTCTACGGAAGATGAAGAAAGAGAGAGCTGTTCTGGACAAAGGTAGACTCTTCCAGAGATAGATTATTCCAGGTTCAAAGAGATTACAGAGACCTCTGCAGAACAGAGTTCATGGTTTATCTCTCTAGTGCTGTGACCATGATGCATGTGGCTTGGCGTCTGTGTGTATGTTCTTCTCTCTACTTTTGCCATGATCTACTCTGTCTTTTCTCTACTTCATGGCATTTCTTACTCGTTGTTCCTGCTTTCACGTACTCTGCTTCCACATAGCCTGTCTGATTTGTCTCTCACTTTGACCTCTCGCCTTCAGCCCCAATACTTAACTACCTAATTCTTTCCTGATACTAGTTCAAATTCCTGAAATAGTGGCTCAGTTCAATTTTTTGTTTGCTTGTTTTTTGGTACCAGATCATGTTTGCCACAAACTGCCTGAAAGTCAGGGCTTACTTCTAGTTAATCAGCCAAGATTTGGTGAGATGGAGGTGATATAAGGATTAAATAGCCAATAACGTGGTCATATGGAGCTGACCATTCTGGAAGGGTATGGTTGCGGTTGTTATCACAGAGGGTGATATAGGCAATCATGTGCCTTGATAAACAGGTCTCAGAAGTAAACAACATCCAGGCTATTTATAGCCAAAGACAAAATTTTCAAAATTAACTTTCAGAATCTCAGATTAAGTAGGTTAAACCAAATCCATTGCTTGAGCCAATAAAAAGCAAGTATATCACTACTCAAATATTTGATTTTTTTTTTCCTTGAGACCGGGTCAGTTGGTTTTATTTATAGCACTTCTGCTTACTAGAAGAGAGATATATAAATGAGACTCAAATTTGGAATATCCATTGACTTTGAATAAACAGGCTGTGGCATGACTAGAACTAGATGTGGTGGAAGCCACTGAAATTATCCAGGAACTTTGCAGAAGCATTCAGAGGTTTATACTGGGCATTAGTGAATGAAGCTTATTACCGTGTATGGTGGGTTCTTGGCACAGACGAATATTGACATGGCATTTTAATATGCCTTCTAACTAATTGCAGAAATCCTTATTATTTTATAAATTAGTTCCAACAATGCCAACTCCATGTATTTTTAGGGAGTTCTGGAATCAGCATTAAGGAAAGTATTGCCGTTGTGTTGGAGTGTGAAATTTATGCAGAATAGAGTCCAAGGGTGACTTGGCCACCTGAGGCTCAGGAAGGTGTAACAGTTAGCTAATGCAACACTGTGTCAGTCAACTCTTGCCTTATTGGAACATCTGTGATTGCTCCAAAAAATTATCTTTAGAAAAAACTTTAATTAAAAGGTTCCACTCTTTTTTTCATATACCAAAAAAGAACATTAGTATACAATATTAATTTATAGGATCCTTTGAGTGCTGATCTCTCTATGTTGACTCTCAGTTTGTACTGCACAATTGTGTTTTTCAGATTTTCTTAAGGCCCTTCAAATCTTTCTAACAAATGGGTTAGGATGTATTCTCTTGCGTTTCTCCCTTCCCTTTAGAAAGCTACCAGTTGAGATGTTCCTGTCCAATTTCTTTCAACATCCCTACTCTTCAGTGTATTAAACAGTACTTATATAATCACAAGACCCTGTTAGAGTTAAACATGAAGGGACTCAAATGCTCTGGATAAATTAGTTTGCTCAGGAAAAGTCCCACTTGAAGATGGACTTACAGCATTTCCTTTGCTAGACTAAGGGCATGTCTACACTTACTTTGGAACAAAAATGGCATTCTATTAAATTAAATGGATCTCACAGTCAACCTTATTTCAATGATCAGAAGGTAAGAGTTAGGACTCAGACAGTCGTGAAAGAGGGCCGGGATGTGAAATGCGCAGTGAACCGAGAGTGCCAAGGTCTATGCCTAACTCTGCCCTGATTATCTGTATGACCTTGGGCCCCTCAGGTTCTCTCTGGGACTAATTTTCTCATTTGTAAAATGAGGGCTAAGGAGATCTCTAAGGATCATTTGCCTATATTATTTATTTCAGACCTGATGGGAAATGCATTCCTCCTGGAATTTTATAAAGTTGGAATATAAAAATATAAATCTATCTAAAAGCCGTAACTTTTACATTACAATAACAGTGTCTTGGCAAAGAACAAAAACAAGTGAATCTCAACTAGATTCATTCTAAGGGATAATGCTTAGATTTGGATAGTACCATGCTCTGGGAGATAGGAGTCGTTACTACTATGTCCTACTTTGTCCGTTTTACCCAACAAAAATGCTTCTGGCCTAATAAAAAAAAATGAGTAATTCTGCCTGTGCAAATGCATGGGTATCTATGTGTTAGTGGTGGTGTATTAGTTTTCTAGGACTGAAATAACAAAATATCACAAACTGCGTGGCATTTTAAACTTAAAATAACAGAAATTTATTCTTTCACAGTTCTGGAGGCCAGAAATCCAAAATCAAGGTTTTCCACAGGGCTGCACTCCCTCTAGAGGCTCTATGGAAGGATACATTCCTTGCCTCTTCCAGCTTCTGGAGGCTGCTGGAATTCTTTGGTTTGCAGGCCCGTTTCCCTCTATTCCATTCTGCACATCTCCTTCTCTGTGCCTTTGTCTCCTTCTGCTTCTCTCATGTAAGGATGCGTGTGAGGGCATCGAGGGCCCACTGAGATAATCCAGGATAAACTCCTGCTGTCAAGATCATGCTTAATCACATCTTTTGCCATATAGGGCAATATTCACTCTTTTCCATATAAGGTAACATTGTTCTAGGAATGAGGACCCAGACATGTATTTCTGGGTACCATTCAGCCCACCACAGGTGTGACGACAAGTAACTAGTGAGCTTGTGTCTCACCACTGTGAGAACAGCCATGTGGTGTTGGATGGTTGCTGACATAGGAACACAGGTTCAGTGTTGCCAGAGTTTCCAATTTTGAAAGAAAAGCTAGAAACTTGGATTTTGTGCCTATGCGTTCATGAGTGAAATCCCCTGATGTTTGATGTTGGCTCACTGAAAAAGAAAAAATCTACATGTGCCAAATAAATCCCATGCATGGGCCACATTCACTGCAATGGCTGCCAGTGTGCAACCTCAGAAAACCAGAATAAAATTTCTTTAGAGAGAGCACTATGTATACATATTCATTAACTCAACAAATATTTCTTTAGCACCTAACAGAATAATATTTATTTTAGATTGACCAGGGAGACCTTGCTGCTTTGAGAAAATATCTCCCAAAAGGTCTCATAGTTTTTCTTAAGAAGAAGAACATTTCCTTTCTGGAAATGTTACCTATGGCTCTGTGGCCTTCTATTCATTGAGATCAGCTGGGCTTCATGATTCTCAAATGAAGTCAGATCCAAATTCAAAATCTTAAACATAGTCTGATCTTTGAGTACCTCAGAGATAATAGTGGCCCTAGGTTGCCTGATACCTTACATTTACTGGGTATTCATCTTGGCTATCTTGACTATGATTCATTATGATAACAATGGCAAAGCCATTCACAATTCATAGAGACTCTCATCCCTGTTGAGTCAGCTTTGCTGAAATTAGGCCAGCATATTAGAATGCCATGTCCTTCAATTTCATTTATCATTGGCTATTAAACTGTGTGTTTCTTTAATACAAAGGAGAAAGGACTTGCGGGTGCCCAATCTGTCGTCAGAAGCTGTGAGACCTTGCCCAAGTTCATTTACCTCAGTTTTCTCATTTAGAAAAGAGAGATAAAGAGAGTAGACCTTAAAAGTTCTCATCACCAGAAAAGAAAAGTCTAACTATGTGAGGTGGTGAATGTTAACTAAACTCATTGTGGGAATCATTTCATAATATATACATATAGCAAATCGTTATGCTGTACACCTTAAACTTATACAATGTTATATGTCAATTGTAGCTCAATGAAACTGGGAAAAAAGAAAATAAAGATAATGACAATATCTCATGTCTAGGCTGTTTTGAGAATTAAAGGGGTTCATATGAAGTATTCAGAGGAGTGCCTGGCACCTAGTGAACACCTAATTAGCATTAGCTATGACTTTTATTTTAATAAGTATTGTCTTTGTTATTACTAAACATTGGTAAATGTCTTTACTTGATTATTCTATCTCCTTTCCCCATGGCAGTGCTTCTCAAAATATAATTTATATATGATTCACCTGGGGATCATGTTAAAATGCAGATTCTGATTCAGTGGGCCTGGAAGCAGCCTAATTCCTCATTTTAAACACTGTCCCAAGTGAGGCTGGTACCACACTTTGAGTAGCCTAGGACACTGGCTGCACGTTAGGATCATCTGGAAAGCTTTCAAAAAATGTCAATGCACAGCTTCCTCCCCACCCACAGACCAATTAAATCAAAATTACTGGTGGTGGGAACCCAGATCATTGACATTTTTGTAGCAGCTCTCCAATGCCTTAGTTTAGGCTGGTTATAACAAAATACCGTAAACTGGGTGACTTATAAACAACACAAACTAATTTTTTCAGTTCTGGAGGCTGGAAGTCCGAGAACAGGGTGCCAGCATGGTCGGGTCCTGGTGAGGACCTTCCACCAGGTTGCAGATTGCTGACTTCTTCTATTCTCACATGGGGAAAGAGTGAGCTAGCTCTCTGGCTTTATAAGTACCTATAAGGGTACTACTCCCATTTATATGTGGTCCACTCTCAAGGCCTAATTACTTCTCAAAGTCCCAACCTCCAAATATCATCATAATGAGATTAGGGTTTCCATATACGGGGAGTCATGAACATTCAGTTTGTAACACCATGGGAATCTAACATGCAACCAGAGTTGAGAGCCACTCATACTATGTAAGAATTTTCACACCTTCCCAGATAATGGGGTAAAAAGAAATGCCAGGCCTCTCTATTATGAATTAAATCCCTCACCCTACCTAGAAGAAGCTAGCAGCATAAACAGTAACACATCTGAACTGGTGCCCACGGCTAGTCTTGCAAGTATCTTATGGGAAACACAATATTTTGGTATTTCCCAACCCGGTGTTGTTAACAGGAATCATCCCTTGTTTGTGTTCGTTAATCAGCTTGATGAGCAGTTTCTGTGTCGATCTTCCCAAACTGTGTTGGCCAGTTTCCAAATCAAGTGCATAAATTACACACTGCCCTCTCTTCAAGCTGCTCACCACCCTTTAGAGTATCAGAAAGGATTTCCTTTGAAGGCACAAATCTGTGTAAGTAGATTGCTTAGACTGGTACTTTGTGGGGTTTGTCTGTTGTGACACCATAATGTGTCACAATATTATGACACCGTGATGGCATACTTTAATGTCAAGGAGTAATATTTTGACCAATATCCAAATGCCAATCTTTTTTTAGGTCAGATTCTCTTTACGTAAGGGAGTTTCCTGGAGGAGTTATTTATAGGTCTTGAGCCTCCAAAGCACCAACCTAAGCACTCTATTCCAGGAAGCAAGGAGGAACATACGGCTCCGCTCCACTGGGATTTGCTATCAAAAAGAAGGGGCTGGCCCCGTGGCCGAGTGGTTACGTTCGCGCGCTCCGCTGCAGGCAGCCCAGCGTTTCGCTGCTTCGAATCCTGGGCGCGGACATGGCACTGCTCATCAAGCCGCGCTGAGGCAGCGTCCCACATGCCGCAACTAAAGGGACCCACAACGAAGAATATACAACCATGTACCGGGGGGGGGGGCTTTGGGGAGAAAAAGGAAAAAAAAGAAAAAAGAAAAAAGAAGGCATGAGTGTGCTGGTAATTCCTTAACAAAAGATTAAGTAAAATAAGATTTCAAGAACGTGGAAATTTCCATTGAGTTGACTCCTCTATGTGAAAGACACCCTGGGAATCACTAAGGTCCCAGGGACCTGAGACCTAGAGCATCAAGTCTAGCCTTATCTTCCATTTCTATGCACATCCACGGCAATTTCTCACTGGGTATCTCTTTTTAGACTGAGATCCTTCTACATCCTCAGGTCAGGAACTCTTACTCTAGAAATCACCTTGGACTTGAAATTTCCAGCAGATTATAGTCCTCTTTGCAAAATATGAAGGGAAAATAGAGAAGCTAGAAAATAGTGAAACCTGCTTAAGTTCCTAGCTACTATTTTCAGTAGTTATGTGACTTGATTGACACTATTAGAAGATTATAGTTAGCATTATTTTTATTACTAGTATTGTTATATATTTCAAGATATGTCCTTTTATCATCTCCTAATTATCAAGGCATGGAACTGGGGAGTGAATGTGGCTTTCTGCATATTCAGAGATTGATTTACTTGTAAATGCCCAACCCACTTGACAAAGGAAGAAAGACATGCCCTCAGAAGGAAGAAATTTATTCATGACCTTAAAAACAAGAAGAAAACAGGACCAGTATCCAGTATTTGCATAGCAGCTTCTCGTCCTTCATGAACAACAAAAAGAGACCTCTACTGAAGGAAACCAGGGTTTTAAAAATGCCTACATAGATAGGTAGGTAAGTTTGGAATGGTGGGATAACAAGGAGTCATCTCTGAAAAAATACCCAAGATGTGAATGCATATAGAGTCAGCTACTAAAGTCAAAAATTATCTATGTATTGCTCCCTATCTATGTAAGAAATAATAAACACACACCCCTAGAAAACAAGGGTAGAATATTCTGCAACAGATTGCTAACAGTGGGTTACTGGGAATACATGGTTCCGTATTTTTTAAATGTTCTAAAACAAGCCTATATTACTACTTGTATAATCAGAAAACAGCGATAACAACTGTTGAATGCTTTGGAAGTACAGTTTATGTTTTTCTTCTTTTGGCTTGTTTGCAATTTGTGATTACTATGTAGTCAACATTTATTGTTTTATAGCTCTTTTTAAAAAGTTATTTTATAAATACCAACATATTTAAGAAAACATATAACTTCTCTGGATCTCTATCCCTAGGATGTTAGATATCCTTCTTTCTTATTCCTTTTCACTGGCTAATTGGTTGGTTTGTGCCCTCTACCGTGGATAATGCCTTCTCTATTGGCAAACATTTCGAGCCTTTTTCTAGAATAAAATCTCAGTCAGTGTCTGTGGACATCTGCTCCTGAAATGTCCACAGATCTGTCAAGGAAAGAGGTAAGATCGTGGAGTCTTGCTGAAATGTTTATGTAAATATTTCTGAGGGCTTATGCTATACCCTTATATGACCCACAATACATCAGAAAAGCATGGAGGCCAGGTGGATTCAAATGAAATCAATCCCCTGTCTCCTGGCATTAAAAATGAACTCTCTAGAAATAAAAGATCTTTGATCCAGAGTCCCCCACTCTACCCACCAAACTCCCTTCTCATCTACCCCCACTTCAGCATATCTCAAATGGAAAGAGAGAATTGTTATTTACAAAGATGGACAACTGAAACTTTGCATTTCTACATAGCAAAAAGTCCTTCTTGAATTTAACTTTTTGATGCAAAAAGGATATATCTGAAATATTACATAGGCCCTCATGCACAGGCAAACCCAAAGGATCACATTTACCAGACCTAAAGATTCACTGAAGAACAGTGCTTCCCTGACATCCCCCAAAATTCAACAGACCTTCATAAATTATATGTACAGGATATCAAATATTTGGATGATTGGAATTTGATGTGATGAAATTTTTCCTTTTGCATATAGTTGTGTGGCATCCTTTCAAATCCTCCCCCATTTTATTTCCCATGCTTTGCATTTCCAGGACTCTCTGTGTCTATGCTATTCCCTCTGTCTGGATTGCTCTGCCCCTTGTCCCACTCAGTAAACTGATGCTAAAACTTCAGAGATAGGAGAAAATGTCCCGTTTTCTCTTAAAGCAGTCCCTGAGTCCCAGGGTAGAAATAGTTGCTTATTCACCTGGGATCCCATAATATTTTCTGCATACTTCTCTGATAGTTATTTTTTCATTGAATAAATTATTTGTACCTTATAAATTACAGATTCAGAATTCTGTGAGGGTGGAGAACCATGAATCCTTATACTTCAGAAGCCATAGCACACAGTAGGTACTCAATAAATGTTTACTGAATGAAGGTTTAATCAGATGATATATGGCTAGGGGGCCTCTGCTCTGACGAGAAAAAAACAGAGTTAATCATCAATGTACAAAGGGGATGCTTCTGCCATGAAAAAATGGCTGCATCACTATCACCTTGTAGCTTTTCTGAAACCTCCAGAGAAATTCAATCCTTTCTGGGGGGAAGGAAAAGAATGAAAAAAAGTACAAGTCCGTTAAATGTTTTTTAATGATCCCATACGAGGTATTCAGCATTTGCTTTGATAGCTGTATGAAAGCAGTCTTCTGACAGATTTCATATTGCCCTTTTTTATTTAGATAAACTTCAATAATTAAAGTGTCCGGTGAAAGTCTGCCAATTTGGACGACCACGAATTAGGAAGCAATCTTGAATGATGCAATGTGACAGTGGTGTGCAATAATTGGAAATGTATTCATCTCAGATAAGAAAGTTCATTCCCTTCCAGTGCCCATAGCTCGTCTGGAAGTCAAAATGGACTGCACAATTTCATGGGATAGGCGTGTGTGGGGTTTGGTTGAATATCCTGCCCCTTGTTGCCAGATGGAAGAGGGTATTGGAGAAAGAGTGTAGTATCAAAAATAAACCATGGGTGCTACATTCAGAATCCCAGTTCTTTACCTTATTCATTGTGTTAACTTAGCTCCATTTCTTAATCTGAGTCTGGATCATTTTATCATTAAAGTCAAGTCATAATAATACCTTCTTTAGAAGTTTGTTGAGAGGATTAAATGAAATCATGTGTGTAAAAGTCTTACCATAGTATCTGACACATACTAAGCGACCTGGGATTCACACCCCTATCTGTCTGTCTAGCTGTATAAATCAAGGAAATTCTTTTCTAAATTTTGTTCTTTGAGTCCACCATACATTGTAGGGTACCTACAAAAACATATAATGGCATTAATCAAATGCCCAGCATTTGTAGCTTCTCAATCAATGACTGATATTACTTGTGTATTGAAATAATCTCTGTTGAGCTCATTGGAATGAATTGCATAAACTCTTCATACTCTTGTCTCTCCTTATTGTGTGTTTATAAAAATATCTTAGCCCAATGTCAGTTGTCCTTTGTCACCAACAACCATATTCAGGCTTTTTGAAATTCTATACTACATATTCCCATATGGTTTTTCTTTAATTTTAGTTTATTGTGGGAGTGGATGAAGTAGAAAGATCAAGAATAGGAAAAAGATTTCCCTAAAAGTCCACTTTAAATCTGTATCTAATGATGTAAAGACAATAATCAGTAAGAAAGCCTTGGCTTGACTTGTCTCGTTTCATCTGGAAAGATCTTTTCTCTTCTTCGTATAGGATTATATATAGTAGGTGTTGGTAAATGAGTGAATAAACGAAGTATAGATTTTTTCAGTATTATAAGTTGGAATCTTAGGTGGAAAAAAACGCTAATCAGTCAGCAATGGTTTCTGTTCAATCATTGCCCCCTTGCCTTTTGAGCTGGAATCTTGGTCCTGCTGCATACCAATTACTCTTAAGTCCCTGTTCTAGTTTTCATGTTTATAAATAAGGAGATTGAGGCATGATCTTCAGGAGTCCCATGTAGTCCTATGATTTTAAGTGATTATGCTGTAACTAGAACCCATTCCCTGCTTCTTAGTTAATATCATATCTTCCACATTACATCTTCATGTGTGCACCTTGTGCCCTTGGGAGAATCTTCGTATCTTTCATAGAGTATTCAGCACATATCTTAAGCCCAGAGTGTCAGAACACATGGAATAAACACAGAGGGAAGAGGTGAGATGAAGGGTGGTTTTGATAGGAAGAGCCTCCTAAACCTTTGAAAGAGTGAATTTACATGTACAATTATATGAAGAATTGATTGGGTCTTGTTGATTAGTACAGAAAAAAGTGACTAACTGGGTTAGTTTATAAAAGCACAAATAAATCACAGATTTAGTTAATTTTTCCAGTTTCTGTAATACATTCTCTTAGCCTTTTTAAACTCTAAAATGCCTGTTGTGATGACAGAAAACACAAGTGACAGAGGTCACGCATTAGCAGGGCCCAGCATTTGTGGGTCTCTGGAGACCTCATGCCAAGGTGTTCGAAGCTGATGAGCGGTCTAGAGAAGAAAGGAATGACTACTCTTTCAAAATGAAATTAATTGGGGTCCAGTATTGTAACCGGCCTGTTATAGATTTTATTTATGACAAAATAAATCTTTTATGTTCTTAGGCCATTTTTGTGAGAACAGTTCTCTGTCCTAAGCAATATAGAACGTATCCTAAAGTAGTGTTGCCCAAAGTGTGATCTGCAGAAAAAACTGCTCTCAAGCCACGAGGGGATGCACAGTGAAAGTGAGACTATTAGAAACTTTTAGAGCACTGAGATTATAAGGACATCCATTTTTGTAACAATTTATTTTTAATTATATTGCATTTGAGTGATGGATTGGAAACTTTTTAAAAAATCAGTTTTACACACAGATAATTTGAGAAAAACTGTTCTACAAGAAATACAATTAAAAATAAGGAATAAGAGAACGAGGAGTAAAACTGGGAAGAGTTTCCTGAGGGTCTGCGTGTGAATATCCGTACATGTGAGCGTATGTGTGCAAACAACTGTAGGCACCCCTTATGTAGTTCCGACCGTGGGAAGGGCCCTGAGCTTATTACTTCCATTGTCTTATAATCCTCGAGAAAGTCTGCGTGGTGGATGGTTTGGGGGCCCTTCTTTTTGGCCCAGAGCGGATCTTCTCACAAAATGGCAGTTATCAGAAGAAAGCTCTAATTTAAGTTTTCGCTCTCATCGCATCGATTCCGGGTTGTCAAAATGGGCTCATGATCCGTGAGCAAAGTTCCCTCGGAGCGCTGTGAGCACGGAGCAATCCGCCGCCTGGCTCAAGAGTCCCATTCAGGTGGAGGCCAGCGCGCCGCCGCGCAGTTTAGGAAATTGACAAATTTATAGCCCTGTCGCTGCCTTTGTTTTCAGTGGGGACGCGCCGCTTCTCTTACAGCAAGCCGACTTAGATGTCTGTTTGCTGTTTCCCTCAAATGTGAGCACTGCTGGTGATGCACGTCACAAATGGAAGTAATATCATTTGAAGTAGTCCCGCTAGAAGCCCAGGAGCAATCTAACTGCATTAACTCCTCCGTCTGAGTGGAGAAGGCTGAAGAGGACACGAGGCTCGTCGGAGCTGAAGTGAAGAAAACAGAGCAGCAATACACAAGTCCATGACTGCAAGGAGGATGGGAGCCTAAAGAGGTTTCGCTTACTGCCTTCAGATAAATGACACCGGAGTATCACAGGACACCTAATATTCTGTTTACAAACCTTGTTAAACACTAGAAGTGGCTGAAACAGTGCCTTCCTTTATTTCTGAGGGGTTTCTAATGTTTTGTTCCCCCCTCTTACCCCTAGAGCTATGGATTACAGCTGCTTTATGTACAAGAATAACCTGTATGTATTTCTACTAGTGATTTCAAAGCGGGAACTCTAGGCTTCCTTTATATTGTGTTCGCAGGCCACAGTCTACAATTGTTTTTAAATTAGAAAATAAGGTAAGATTCAAAGCAGTTGGATTTTTTTTCACTTTATTGTAATAAATAAGGGCCCCAAAAGTTATCCTTTAATGGGCGTTAGAACTTCTCTCTCAGCACTTGAACTCCAGGAAACCTTGTTACTCAACACTTTGTCTTTTCACAGCATCATTTATGCTGTGAGTTGCATCACATTTCCTAGGTATAGTGGGGGGTAGAGTACCTCTCTCCCTACGTCCGTCATTTATTCAGCACATCTTTACTTAGAATTTTCTTCAGACACAGCTATTAAGCTGCCTTGAGTGCTCTGTTTGGTCTCCTTTAATCCCATGGCTGCTCCAACTGAATATTTTAAAAAGTAGGTAACTTGCCTAAGATCGTAGGACCGTGAAAGTTGGTCTTTGTTTTTATAAGACTTTTGAAGTTTTATTAGTAAAATACGACATCTGAAAAGTTTAGTTACAGCTAATAGGAATTGAAATATGTATATGTATGTGTGTATATATATATAAATTCTATAAAATTTGGTAAATAATCCAGTCTGGATGATGTAATTAAGGTAAGACATGGGGACCATGGTCCCCAACTTTCACAAAGTATGTATCCAGTAGGAAGAGAAAATTTGTATCCAATAAATGAATGTGCAAACTAGAATATGATATGAGATGAACTCTGAAGTCTTCCTCCTAGACCTAACTTCTGTGGCTTCTGGTTATGATGCTCAAGGAAAGCTTCCTGCAGGAGGTAGAATGTAAATAGAAATTTGAAGGACCTTGATTGTTCGAGATGGGAAAGTAGAGGGATATTCAGAGAAGGTAAGGCTTTTGGAGGAAAACTTTCCACGAAAGGAATTAGTACAAGTTAAAGCAAACCAGTAGATTGGGGTCAAGAAGTGGACAACCTAGAAAGCCAATACACTCAGTTGGAATGAAGGTTGCTGAACTTGCAGATACCATGTTCTTAGTGGTTTCAGGAAGATTTTTGACAAGCTTGATTACAATGAATTATGACAGGCAGAGAAACTAGCCAGGTGGCCATTGCTCTTGTATAGTACATAGGTAAAATGGCATGGGATGGAGTGTATAGAGATGGAAAGGAAGATGCAGATAATCAATACACGTACAGGTGAAATCAACAAAAATTAACACAGTAGTTTAGTAGTCACACACACTGGTTCTTAACTAGATTTAAAATCTGCTCTATTTGCCAGACTTGTGGTCTTAGACAAGCTACTGACCCTCTCAGAGGCTCTACGAGCCACTAGTTTGAAGTTTAAGCCATGTTGAGTCATTGAGTGTGCCTATAAGGAGGGACACTTCTGAGGCATGACTGCATGGTCAGACTAGGATAACAATTCAGAGTTTAAATAACCAAAGATGCCACCCTACCAGCAGTGTCAAATGTTGATAAAAACAATACAGTTATTTATCATGTATAAGATGAGGATTACATAGACATCTCATAGATGTAATTTCTCAGGGGCTAAGAACACTTTTAGGGGACTGTGATATAGTACTTTGTTGGATAGAGAGGGAAAAATAAAACCCAGAACACTAGGTGAAGATGCTGGTGTGAGCTAGGCTTGGGAACAAGATACTGCTTGTGCATTTCAAGGGACAAGAAAACCGCTTTAATGGAATTCAAGAAGAGAAATGGAGGTTGGGACCAGATTGGAAATGCCTTTGAATTTGCAGATGTAGCAAATAAAAATACAAGATACCCAGTTAAATTTGAATTCCACCCTGAATTCTCATGGGGTCCACAACATAAGTTATTGACCATCTTGAGGGCATTCCCTACTCATTTGACACTCTAGCCACTCTGTGGCTCAGGTGGATGGGTAGAGTTACTCAGATTCCTCTCTTTGCTCCTCTCCTGCACCTCAAAGGGTTGGCATGAATATTGGGAGCTGGGGAATTGGGGCCTGAGGAACAAGGATATGTCTAACAGTAGTGGCCGCAGTGATGATGCTTCCAAGAGAGCCAAACCCTGCTTGGAGAAGAGCCAAAGTCGTAAGTGAGCTAACAGTGCCAAGGAGAGGGTACAGAACATGAGGATGCTCACTGAAGACTGAAGTTTAGGCATAAGAATTAGAGCTCACAAATGAAAAGCGAGATATCAGAGCGGCGCATAAGCTCAACCTGCTTATGGTTGTTTAGGAAGCCTGGTGAGGAGGAAAGTTGGGCTGAAATCTACCTCCTGATCCCCTTGCCAAGCAGTTGGCTCTGTTGCAGTTTGCATCCAACAGGAGGGGACACCTTTTGCTTATTGGCATATAGATGCCCTATAGGCTAGTGGTGGGACTGGACAGCGTAACGTCTGAATCCTAGTTAGTTGTCAGACCATATTCTCTGATACTTGACCATCCTGAGCCTGTCTCTTTACCTGCAAAATGGGATGAAAATGGTGCCCACCTGGGCTCGTTTAGAGGGTTAATAGAATTGATAAGCTACAAAACGCTTCAAACAATGACTAGAACATAGCTACAAATAAATAATAACCACTACCACAAAAAAACCTAAAGCCAGCAACACATATTGTCTGTACAAAATTGTTTAGGAGTCAAGCAAAAGGTCTTGAAGGCAGATGTAACTTTCCTTCGTAAAGATCAGTGGTCAACAAACATTCCTCTAAAAGGCCAAATAGTAAATATTTAAGACTTTCTGGGCCATAATGTCTATTTCACATATTCTTCTTCTTTTTTTTTAAACAACACTTTATAAATGGAAAAACCATTCTTAGCTCATGAGCCTTACAAAAACAGGTTGCAGACCGGATTCGGCCCATGGACTCTAGTTTGCTAACTCCCGATTTGATAATGAATTCAAAGATGACAGGGGTCTATGAGTTTGGAAATTGGGGGTACCTATGATTTCAGCATGGAGCCAAGCAACAGATATAGAGAACTCCTAGTTACTTGCCCTATGGCCTCAGACCAGCACCCATGGTTGGTGAGAGCGTAGACTTTAAATTGTCCGTTTGACTTAAGATCAGACGCCCAGCCCCAATGCAGTGGTTAGCATGCTCAGTAAATACTTTTGAGGGAATGGATTTAAATGATTTAAAGTTTTTTGAGCTGGATTTCTTCATCTGTAAAATGCAGAGAACAATGTTGTCAGGAATAAAGAGATACTGTATTAAATGTATGTATTACAGTGCCAGTCACATAATGACGATAATCTCATCGTCTTTATGTTCCAATGTCACCTTTGTCAACATGCACTTAGCTATCATTTCAAATTATTGTATCAATAGTCAGATTTGATATGAAAGGAAAAAATTAAAAGTTCTAAGGATAGGCTGACAAAAAGTGAAGAGACACTAGCCTCGTCAATCAGGAAGAGTATAGTTATCTCAAAATGATGATAATTTCCTCTTTTTGAAAGACAAAACAAAACATGACCTTCAGACAAGGCCACTGCTTTCTACCTCTGATCCTGAGTGTGGACACGTGTAAGCCTTTACTAGCTCCCATGGCCTTTGTCCTCTTCATCTTCCTATGCATGTTGCAAAGATTAAAATCATAGGTGGTCTGTGGGGACAGGTGCTATTACAACCCAGGTGGGTATGATTAGTGTGGAATGCATAAGGATGAGGATTTCAAATGAAATAGAGACTTCACTCAAGAAAGGGATATGTTTGGGTATCAGGCAATTCATGCTGTAACATATCTCTTTGATATATTTGCAGAAAAATAGGTGGTGATAACAAAGCCATGATATCTGAGCTATAAAACAAGCAGTCAGCTGACACTTGAAGGAAGGAAGGAAACTTCAAATGTTACAGAATATAGGACACTGTAAGATAATGGGAAGTTTCCTATTAGGAGGCAGCATTTATAGTCCGAACCTGTCGGTCTGTGTCTCACTTGCCTCATCAGCAAAATGGGACAATTGGACCTAACCCAGCTGGTGGCAGAGATTTTGTGCAAATTGCTTCCAGGCATATATCGATGAATCTATGATGATACTTCAAGACAATGAATACCGTAAGTAAATGAAAACCAAATTTGAAAACACGTGTAGAGTTGGGAAGGCGATTTTAAGTAATTGAGACCCATTTATCCTCTATTTTTGAAATGAGGTTCAGAATTCAGCTGGAATTACAAGTCTCATCAGATACTTTGAACTTGATACAATTTAAATAGGCTTATTTGAGCAAAGTATAGAACCTTGTTCATTTCCCAGGTTCAGCCAGTCTACCCACCGGATTGACCGGTGATGTCTTGATTGGGTATGATTCCCCTTGACTGGTTTCTCTGTTGTTGGTAATTAAAAGCTGTCTAGTTTTATTCTCGTTTAACGATAAGTGAAAGGGTAATGTCTGCCAGACTTTTCCCATTTGCTTGGTGTTTGCAACAGTGTAGAGCCTTGGGATCAGCGTGAATTTTAGGTTGAAGTCACTGGTAACTGAGTGTCAGTCCAAATAGTGGTGTATTGCTATTTTGCATCTGGGAGTTAATAATCAATCTCAAAGCCAATTGGTAAACAATCCCTAGTGTAAATGAATAAATTGGCATAGATGACCTTATCCTCTCATTCCAGCTTCGGAAAAGCAGAAACCTCTTTAAGTAGACGGAAGACACAGTCTATCAATTGCTGTGTCCACAGGTCTCTGGGACTAGTGCGAGTGCCTGATTTTACACTGGAAGGAGAAATCATACGGAAGAAGTAGGAGAGAAAATGATAGTTAGCTTCTCTCTAGTCTTGGTGTGTTTTGTTCTGGTTCTTGGCGCTTTCCCTTTATTATGGTTTTAATCATCTCGATCAGCATTATTATAATCACAAAATGTCAGCCTAAGAAAACGATAATCTCGTCGTCATTATGTTTCAATGTCACCTTTGTCAACTTGTGCTTAGCTATCATTTCAAATTACTGTATCAATGCTGTAATTAGATATAATTTGTGATATGACCAGCATTCACAGGTGAGTGGTTTTTCAAAAAATCCCACACCAACTGAAATAGTTTATTATTATAGGTCTTTTCTTCCAGAGCCAAATATGTTTAATGTGGGCTTTCACATGAGAAATATTCCAAATCAAAATGTTACATTTTATGAATAGAATATGACTTAATATTTGTGACTTGACTATTAGAGCCTATATGTGTGAGTTTGAAGCCCTGAAACCTCTGTCTCGTTCTCTATAGGTTTTTCTTTTTTTACTAAAATGGCATACAGAGGTAAGGATTGTCCTCATGCATGCAATTAATGAAATTCAAATGTCTCTCTTTTGCTAGTCAAATTCCTTATTGAAATTGACCATTCTATAATGATTTCTATTATTTCATTGCACAGAATCATAGGTTTAAGATATTTTCCATTCTATTAAGTTTTCTTTTAAAATGAGATAAGATTAAGGTGTAAGAAAGGAAGAAAAGTGATGATTTGAAGAAAGGTTTTCTACCTTCCCTTGTGGGAAGAAGTCTAGGTTAAAAAGTAGGACTGGTTGATCGAGCATAAAAGTGATTCGTGAAATATGACATCTCTTTAACATTGAGGAAGAAAATGCCTTCCTTCATTGGGTGCTTTCTTCCATATGCAAAATATTGACACATCGCTATTATATCAAACAAAAGCCTTCATTCAGAGAGATAATTTTATAGAGCGGCTGGTATCATGTGATCTTATTAATATTTATGAAATATGGTAATAATATGGAAAAGGGGGAACTGGAATACAGCCCTATCTTTCTAGACCCTATTCATTTCAGCTTCAAAATGTTTTTTCATTTCACACATCAGACGCTAATTAGCAAATATCTAATTAGTGTTAGAAGATTAATCGCTCATGGGAGTTGTTGAGGCTTTGAGCTTTCATGCATGCAAAAACAGTGCCACTTTAGGTGCATTTGTTAAGGTACAGTAACTTTAAATGATGCAACTTTTATTTTTCTTTGAAAAAAATTTTAAATTACAGCAATGGAGTAAATTGAGGCTCAAGTAAAAAGAGAGCAAGGAATACACAGTTGAAAAGATTAAAATGATGCCGTTGAGAGCCACATGGTCAATCCGATCACCAAATATTAGGCAAGAGCCCACTCTGCTTTATGCACTGTGGGAGGCCCTCAGAACATCCGGAGAATTAAAAACTGCAGCCCCTGACCTCCAGATGCTGAGGGAATTAAAGGAGGCGTTTGGCAAAGGAAGGCCCCCAGGCCAAATTCAGCCAGCCAGTCACTTTTGCGTGGTTGTTAACTAAGAATTGTTTTTACATTTTTAAATGGTTGAATAAAAAAGAGTGAAGAATGATATTTCGTGACACATGAAAATTAAATGAAATTCAAATCTCTGTGCTCATAAAAAAACTTTTATTGGCACACAGCCATGTTTATTCGTTTATGTACTGTCTGTGGCTGCTTTCGCCTACGTCGGCAGAGTTGAGTAGTTGCAACAGAGACCATATGGCTCTCAACGCCTAAAATATTTACTCTCTGGTCCTTTACAGAAAAAATTTGCCCACCCCTGAATTAAAAGCTAAATATCTTGATATAGTAGGTCCGTTTGGGGAGTCAAGTAGACCAATATCATTTCCATAATTTGTTAGCTTGTGTGACTTTGGGTAGATGATTTAAACTTTCTAAGCCTCAGTTTATAATATAGGAATTATGAATCTCATCATAGATATATGAAAACTGAGACTTTTAAGAAGTAAATAGGATTACTTCAAGAAAGTACCTCACTTGGTACTTGACTCATGGCAGATAATCGGTAAAAGTTATTTTCTTGGCTCCCAGCCCTTCCTAGATACAAAATAAAGTTAGGTTTCTTTACTAGTTCTCCGTCTCACCATCTCTAAAAAGCTTTCTAAATGGAAGGGTGAATGGCCCAGAACTGAGAGCAATACTATTTTTCATCCACTTTATGAATAAGATGGAAAAGGAGATAGATACTAAGCGAAAATGTCTCGTTGGAGATTTTCTGCTTCTAATATTATGGTACTTTGTCCCCATCTTGTCCCCAAATGCCCTGAAGCATCAACTCCTTCTTCTAATAAAACCTGAAGGAAGGAAGCAGCCAGGAAAGATGTAAATCTAACTTCCAAAGACGTCGTTCTTGTTTTTATACTCATAAAAATCTCTGTTTATACCAAATTCCTGTTTACAATTCATAGCTGTCAGATCTTTCATTTAAGTACACACATATTAAATTTATTGACTGTATCCTGTGGAGTTGATGATGGGCAACTCATTAAATGCCACAGGGAGCCTATCTTTTATAAGTGAGATTTGTTTTTTTCAGAGGGTGAGGTGGTTTTGGGGAGGGGGGTTGGGGTAAACTGAAAGTTTAAAAAATTATTCTCTAAGCTGAAAAATTTCTGTTTCAGAGCAGCAGGAATTTTAATCAACACACACGCACGTGCACACACACACACAAAGCCATCAAAGTTCAGTGATGTAAGTAGTAAGATTGGCTTCTGGAATCAATATATCTACATAGAAATTTGGCCATAATTCAAATTGCTTTATATGTTCTTGGAAAACAGGATCGCAAACTACTAAAGATGTTTAAATTGAGACTTAAACTGAAGATATAATGGCCTCCATTTCATCTCTCTGAAGGGTGTGAGCAACATTAATACATTTTCCCTAAAACAATTGCATTATGAAAATATTTTGAAATTAGATTGATTTTAGATAACTGATATATAAGTCAATAATTTGAGGGATGGGATCACAATGACACATAGCATATAATCACATGCCATGAAATACAAATAGGAATTGCTTTTGGAGGTTGCTGTAGTTGGAGAAAACAGGAAAAGCTGGTGTCCTGGGATACTCCCACCAGTCACTCTGTGTATTCACTGTGCCCTTTCAGAGTGGAATTGCTCTGTGCAGTGGGTGAGTTGTGTTTAGGGAGAGTGGTGGCAGGGGAGTGGAGGCGGGTGGAGTGACCTAGCAGCAGGCAGAAGGATCTGCTGCCAATGCATGAGGTGAGCCAGACGCCCTTGAACTCTCTCTCCTGGAGATTTTGATTCCACCATCTTTTAAAAACCAAATAGAGAAGAAAAAAAGAGAGCAATTATTACTACAAATGGAGGAAATTGGTCACAAAGAAGATTCTTCATATTGAAGAGAAAGTTTTCCCAACCAGGCAAGTGGTTTAACACACTTTTCAAGAGCCTCTCAAATGTGAACTCTATGGAGATTTATAAACATTGTCTGGCCTCCAGGAACTTATCATCAGGTCTTTCCTTGGTGTCTGTGGATCTATAAATAATCTGAATAAGAAGCACCAAGAATGTGGACAGTTATTAAAAAGTAGCGATTACTGGATCCTCTCTCTGTCTGCCTCCATTTGAGTCTCTGAGAGATCAAGCCCTGGTATCTGAATATTAGAGAGCTTCTCAAGTGATTCTTAAGCACCTTAAAGTGTGAGAAAAATATCTCTGGGTCATTGTCAAAAAGGGAAATGATAAATTGTTAATTCTAAATGTCTTTCATTGTCCTTACCTGTTCCTACATGCATAAAGCCATCTCTTAGAAAATTTTTGTTTTGTTTTCCTGCAAACAAGAATTTTACCTCTGCCTGTCATTATATGCTCTAGTTTCTTTCTATCAATAGCAAATGGCTTTTGCAGTGGAAATTTAAAAGATTTTATAAATCCAGTAATGAGGTAGGAGTCAGCCACAGAAGATTCAGAATAACTTGGTGTTTCTTCTTTTTGTTTTTTCTGCTTTTTCTCCCCAAATCCCCCCAGTACATAGTTGTATATTTTAGTCGTGGGTCCTTCTAGTTGTGGTACTTGGGACACCGCCACAGCATGGCCTAATGAGCGGTGCCATGTCCGCGCCCAGGATCTGAACCAGCGAAACCCGGGCCGCTGAAGCGGAGCCGGCCCCAAGGTATTTCTTGTTGTATACAAAACCACCCAAAAACTCAGGAGCTTATGGGCCAACTGAGTAGTTCTTCTGCTGGACTCACTTGGAATCAATCACATGAGTGCAGTCATCATCTCAAGGCTTAAATGGAAGCTGGTTGGTCCAGTGCAGTGATTCTGAAAGTGTAGTCACTGGCCCAGCACCATCAGCATCACCTGGGAAGTTGTTAGAAATGAAGGTTCTCAGACGCCATCCTGGGAGTACTGAATGAAAAATTCTAGGGATGGGGCCCAGCAATCTGTGTTTAGTAAGTCACTCAGGTGATTTTAATGCACACTCAAGCTACTCTGGTTTAAAGAGCATCAGATAGAAGGGCTCATCTCTCTTCCAAGCAGTCTCCTCCTCCTACGGGCTAACCTGAGCTTCCTCAAATGGTGGTGCCACATTCCAGCAGGGTGAAAACAAAAGTTGAAAGGCCTTTTGAGGTCCATGCTCAGAAGTTGCTCGAGGTCATTTGTGACATAATTTACTGGTTAAAGCAAATCACAAATCCAGCCTAAATTCAAGTGGAAGGAAAATAGACTCCACTTCCTGTTGAGAGCACTGGTAGAGTCACATAGCAAAGAGGCACAGATACAGGAATGGGAATCATTGTTTTGGCCATCTTTGCAGACAATCTACCACACCAAGTAATAATATAATAGACCTAATGGCTTATTCTCACCAAGATTCCCAGACATTGTCCTAAAGGATTTTTCTCTTCTATGCATAATACAATGCTGATTGTACATGTTTCATAGGTGGCAATAACAAAGTAACATAAACTGGGTGGCTTAAAACAACAGGAATTTAGTGTCTCATAGTTCTCGAGTCTAGAAGTCCAAAATAGAGGTGTCAAGGGATCATGCTTCCTCTGAAACCTGTAGGAGAGAATCTTTCCTTGCCTCCTCCCAGCTTCTGGTGGCTTGTGGACCGTTCTTGGTGTTCGTTGGCTTGCAGTCACACTGCTCCAGTCTCTGCCTTTGTCATCACATGGGGTTCTCCCTGTGTCTTCACATCGTCTTTTGAGGACATCAGTTATATTGGATTAAGGATCCACCCTAATCCCGGTGCAACCTTGTCTTACTTAAACCAAGTACATCTGCAACGACCCTATTGCCTAATACAGTCACATTCTGAGATACTGGGGGTTAGGACTTCAACATCTTTTTTGGGGACACAATTCAACCCATAATACCTACCAAGGTTTCCATCATGTGGTTGACTATATTTTATAAAATTTAGAGTCAAAGAGTAACTCTGTGCTGGGAGGAGGGGTGGATCCCAAAGAGTTTAATTCACCTCTTAATTCATCACATGGTTGTATGTACTTGACCCTCCAGTGTGAACAGATATGTAAATGTTTCATGGTTTAGTGATCTACCGGATGAGGAGCCCAGGAGAGAATGTCAGCCCAGAACGTGATACTTATGTATGTTATGATGGAAAAGCCACAGAAGATAGCATCCTCCTGAGCTGTGTATTCTAAAGTATTCCATTACATAGCATGGAAATCAATGGCACCAGTATTATTTAGTGTAATAATACTAGGGGCACATTTAAAATATCATCTTATAGATTGGAAATATTGATAGCTGCAATGGGATATACAGAGTTTCAATTAGGTAAGGAGATGGTTTTATATCATCTTCCCTGGAATTTATCAGGGGCACTTTTGTTATATTATATCTCTTGTATAATAAGACTTTGGGTTTTAGAACAAGCAGATCTGTCTATGTGTATGTTTACATCTAACTGTATCTATCTGTTCATTCATTCATTTATTCATCATTCATTCTTTCATTCAACAAATGTGGACTGAGTGCTTACTGGGAGATGGGTACTGGGGGGGAAGGGTGGTCAGGAACAATGAAACAATTTTCTGCCATGACCTCATGGAGCTAATATTCCAAAGGGAGATATAAAATTCTTAAATAATACTAAGTATGTAGTGTAAAATACAATTCAGGCTGTAAAATGTGCTATGAAGGAAGGTATGTGTAATTGGGGGATAGAATTAATATTTATTCAAATAACACTAGGCATCATGTGAAAGCATATTTTATACAGGTTTGTTTATTAATATGGTAGCATCCAAATATCTAGTCCACCATCATCAACAACGATATAGTCATTGTTCAGTGCCCCTTTTCAAGTTACTGGAAATATTTTTTAATTGATGCTGATCGATTTCAATAATTGAGCTTATGACTGTTGTTATGCTCTGTAAAGAGCATAGATTTTGGATCCTGAGAAACCTCAGTTTGAACTGAGCCTTGGCAGTATGATTATTTATTCTCTCTGAGTTTAGTAAACATCCCCATTAAATGAAGATAATGCCTAATTCTTAGGTTGTCCTAAAGCTTACACGAAATGACATACGGGGCACTGCCAGCCATGATCTTCGGCAAATCAATGTGCAACACATATTTTCACATGTTTATTTTCTCTCTAATTTCATTCAAGCAATTTGGTCTTTTTGACGCTCTTTTAAAATAGTCGCTTAAAAAAATCATCTTATGAAGACAGATCAGACAAAGATCTTCTCTAAAATGCTATCACTCAAGCGCCCATGCATCTCCTCTCCCTGCATCTTCACACCATCAATGTGGAAGTGCAACGTTGAGAGCATGGTCTGCTGGTTAACATATTTTCAAAAAGAAATTAATTGTTATTCTTCCCAGATAAAGAAAACAGCCATAATTAATTTTTACATCTTCAAAATGTGTAACTTTCCAATGTTGCATTATATATCAGATACAATAAAAAGGGCATTAACAAAAACCATTTACACTAAAATCTGATTCATGCTTTCACATAATATTTATGGTTTCTACTTTTATGGGTGCATCCAAAGTTTGTGAATGTTTAAAAAGCCATGTTTAAATACCCTGCATTAGGACTGCATTTTATCTTCCTAATTTGGGCACAATAGTCTTCATTATGTCTGCTGCACAGGCTGCTGGACCAGGCTCCCCTGTGCATCATCCATGAGTAAATTATGACCATGCTTATAGACTTCACAGGTCATACATACCAATGACAGCCATAATATTGGGAAGGAAGAAACTTAGTGCTGTCATATAGGATATGTCTCCAAGTGTAATCGTAGTAATTTGCAAATGATAACATTATTAGAAAAAGTTATTGCATACTTGTCACAATGAAGCAGCTCGTTCAACGTTCAGAACAGTGCCATGAGTTAGGAAATGTGATTGATATTTTACAGATGGCGAGTATGAGTACCTGAGAAATTAAATAACTTGGCCAAATACGTAGGTTAGAAAGTGAGGAAGCAGAGATCTGAACCCCTTTGTTCTTGCTCCAGCATATTTACGCTTCATCACCATACTGTACAGACCACCTGATGGAAACACGTGGGGCTAAGTGATTTGTGTCATTTGCTGTAGAGCTAGACACAGAATGTCCTCTATTTTATTTTACTTTTTTAATATCAGAAGCTAGAGCCTGACTTTCTAAATTCTTATATTAAATGAGTCATTGTCTTCTGGAATTATCCCCCATAAATGCCATGACCTGGCCAGGAAACTCACAATGTGTACTTTATACCTCTGAGGTTTCAATCCCTGACCTGAAAGGAAATTTTTCTTCAAGAACGGGAGCCTGGTGCTCCTGTTAGCTCAGACCTCCCCTGCATGACTAACGCTAAGTCTTTGCTAACTGCTGAACTGAACATTTAAGTGACAGAAGGTTGCACAGAAGGTAAATATTCTTTGAGATGTAAGCCTAAATTAGGAAGGAGCGGGTAGGATTGAGCGTGAATGGGTGCCTACATTTGATAGTCTCATGATTTAGGTATCCTACGGAGAGATGTTGGCAGGGACTCCAGTTAAAAAGGGAGGGGGCACTCTTCAAGGCAGAAATGATGACAACTAAGCATCAGATATTCCATGGCCCTTTGGCTTTCTTCCACACTCAAAGGCTGAACTAATCTCTCTGTCAACCTCAGTGTGCTAATTTACAACTTAACACCCTTAGGCCATATTTCTCTCCCCTTCCCCATAATTGACACCTCAATCATCACACTGGCCTCCTCTCCTGGGTAATCTGGGTACAGAAGCTCCTCTTATCTCACCTTCAAAAGGGCAGTCACATTGACTGCACTGATACGTTCATAACATGTCAGTCCAAAGCACAGGGTCATTCTAATGGGACTTAAACTTGAGGTCCACTTATTTTGGCAGACCAACATCTATCTAGCAGTGGGCTCTGAAAAGGGGTATTTGCTCTTCAAGATCTATTAGGAATAGTGGCAAATGAATAAAATAAAATGGTTTTGACATTATAAATGCTTCTCAACCACATTTAGTTTTTAAAAATATTTTGAAATATTTATTTTAGATGTTTTTCTTTTTATCATAATGAAGATTCATGCCAAAATACAGACACTATGTTGGCTATAAATGTGGAACCGTACAATAAATAGTAGAGCTGTCAGGGACTTTAGAGTTTATATAATTTAACCTTCTCTTTACACATGTGTAAACTGAGGTCCAGAGAGGTCATATGCCTAGTCCAAGATCACATGACTAACTATAATATATATGATATTCCCTAAGACCCAAAGATGTGGAAATATCCACTAAACTCATTTGCTCTTTGCACTTTTAATTACTTCTATTTCTCTGTTTTATCATATTCCAACACATTCTTCAATCCTTCCACTTAAAAGGGTGAGGGGAATGGTGGAGACAGGATAGGAGCAAGAATACTTTGGCATATATTGAGATAATTTACACCGAATCAAAAATTTATGTTCGATTCATCAGAGCACTTTCCCAGAGCAAAATCACAGAATTTTACCCTCCATAATTATAAAACAGGCTAAAGGAATAAGGACTCCGGTCATTCATCGATTCCTGATTTTTATTCCCAGACTTCTCACTCCCCAGGATGAGGGGTTTGAGAGAATAGACACATTTGTAAAGTGACTAGAATAATTTTACCCACCTCAGGGATTCAGTGAGTGTTTAATACCATAAAGGATTCTGAGATAGTCAGATGAAAGGTGCTTTAGAAAGCAGACATGATTACTGGATTAGAATTTCTGAGAGTGAGAAAGGAATCTTTTGTGTTGACAGGTTTTTCTTATTCTTTTTGCAGTCATATAGTGGTTTTAAACTTTTTTTCCCCTACCAGTTTCTTCAATTTCACATCATGTCCTTGACTTCGTACAGCTCCCATGAGAAGGAACGTGTGTTGGTGTAAACTATCTAGCTCCCTTTCGGATTTTTTTTTACAATGTGCATTTTAGCCTCTTTGAATTCACAGGGCTAATTTTTCTCATTTCCCGTGGTTGCGATGTTTATAAAGTAAAATGGAATCACCTGGGGACAGTGTTCTGCAACTCAGTATTTATTACGTGTCACGGAGGCACACACACACACACACACACACCTCCCTGTATTGAATCGTTTGGAGACCAGACCAATTTTGTTTTAGTCTCCAAAGGTTGCCATCATATCATTAATCTCTCTCAGCCCTTAAAGATGGCCTTTTGCCATATTCTGTCAGAAAACAAGATATAGACCATTTACTTTACATACCTAAAAATAAAAATGCTGAATCAAATGGTTACACACACACATGCACGCAAGTCCAATGTGTTTTGCAATTGTTGGAAATCTCTGTGCATTGGGGCGGTGGGGGGGAGGAGTGGGGAGCAATAAACTTTGCAGTTTATTGAGAGAGAAATGTTTTCTTACATTAGTTGTAAAATACTCTTTGCTATTAAAATAAGCAGTGCTAATTAATAATCCTGCAGAATTGTAGAGGAGCCTTTGAACTATAAGAATAGATTCTTAATCCTTTGTAGTAGAATTCTTTCTCTTCTCCCGCCCTCCCTCCTTTCCTGCCTTCCTTCCTTCTTTCCAGAAATATCTATCACAATAGGGACTGTGTTGGGTTTGTGGTTGTAACCCTGCAATCCGGCCAATCTTAGTAGAGTCATCTTATGGATTCTGCCAAGGAATGAATGTCAACACATCTTCAGTATAAAAAGACTGAGGACAACGCTAATCTAAAATCTTTGAGCTTTGTTTTACTTCATGTAGGACATTTCCCCTATTAGTCATTATGAGCATCGTATCTAGTGCCCTTGAACTTTATAGGGCTGATGAAAATATCTGTGTCCTTAAAATAGAGTGTATTGGCTCCAAAATGAAAATAAAATTACAGAATCCAAGTTAATTAAATTTAATTAAATGTCTACCAAATACTGAATCTAACATTATGTCAACTGGTGAACTGCTACCCAAGTCAACTTTTATGCACTTATATGTAAATTAGATATTTATATAACTGTTAACTGTTAGATTTATGTACAGGCCTAATAGGGAGCGGTGGGGCTTTTTGCAGAGAAGCAGTCTAGGAACAGTGAGGTCCTAAAATGTCCCTTTCCAGATGGCTTTCATTTTCAGACAACTTTACAATAATGCCAAATTAGATTTGATGTATTTGTATGATATATTTACAAAAGGAACCAGTCACCAGTTATAGCGTCGAGGTGGGGGTTACTTTCTCTACACGGTAACTTTGTGATGTGTTAGCTGTTTTCGCAGTGTGAATACATTTCCTCTCTCAACTAAAAAGTTGCTGTGAGCCAACTTTTGTTCCATTATACCTCGGCGCATTCATGGACTCCTCCTTCAAAACTATTGCCAGGTGTTAGCATCTTCCCTGAGTAATTTCAGGCATTTTCCTTTGAATGAAAATGGCTCACTTGGAAGGTTGTGAAAGGCATATCCATGTGGAATTGAGAGGATTTTGTGTTGCGATGTGGTAGGAAGGCTTGCCAGAAATTGCTCGTTTCAGGCTGATGATGCAAAACTAGACATCTGTTGAATTAACATCTACCTAACGTTTTGCCTTCAGTCAAATGCATTTTTAAAAAAATTAAATCTCTCCCACTCTCTCCCACTTTCTTTTTTTTCCCCACTGTCAAAACAATCTGTCACAAGATATTTAATTTCTGTGTAATGGGTTACTTAAAGAAACCAGCATATGGTGCAGTGAAAGTACCTAGCTCCACGTTACAGGCAATGGGGCATACTGCTGGTTTGCTTTTCTCCTGAAGCATATTGTGCCGAGCATAGATTTTATTATGGTGTGGGATTCCCTCGCCTTTGATTTACATTTTTGCCAGGGTCTTTCACAACTCTTGCCTTTTAGGATCAAAATATGAGTGTGAATATTCTTGTTCCACCAAGAAGTCAGAAATTCCTTTCTATTTTGGTTAAGTGATGGTCAATTTATGGCTCTAGCAGTTTCAGTGAGGGAGAAAGAGTGAGCTCATTATGCACGAAGCTTTGTACAACCTTGTGCAAAGTGTCTAAGCACTTGTTAATAGCATCAAGCTGATCTGTAGCCTGGCAGTTTGCTCCAGAGGGGCTGATCTTTGACACAGTGACAACATTCAGGACACTATGCCGAACCAATATATCCCTGCTGGTCCAAGTAATTTCTACACAATGAGTAACCTCCTGATACAATGGAGTTGCCCTATTGTTGAGGAGAGAAGATTCTCAAGTTACTGTCATCATGGAGAGCAGTGGTTAAGTATGATCAAAATTGCCTATGAAAATCCCTTGAGTCCTCCAAGAGGTACAGTATAAATGGCTGCGGGGGTCCCTCTTTCTTTAGTAATTCATGTGCATTCACATCTGGTAAAATGTAAAGTACTTCATGATCCAGCAAATAGCGTGTACTAAGTGCCGGTCACTTTTCTAGGCCCTGGAATGAAGTGGCGAGCAGGAAATACAAGATTTCTGCTCTTGGCATGCTCACATTCCATGAGAAAAGACCTAATAAATGCATGAACAATAAGCAACCTGTAAACATAATATAAGGCTATGGATTATTTTATTTATCTATCCATCTATTTATCTATAAGCAATAAACAAAATATTTATAAATATATGTATTTTACAATAAACTAATAAATGAATCCATAAGAAAAATATAAATTTCCAGGTTATTTTTTCTAGCTATAGCAATTAAATCTCTCTGTGGAGATATAGATAGAAACAATATCTAAATAAACACATTAAAAATATGTTTTGAGATTAATTCATCTATCTATCTATCTACCTACTTATCTATCTATTTTACGAGGTCCAGTCATCAATTTTTTGTAAGTTAAATAGTTGTACAAACCTACTCTGTTGTGCACCTTCTTTGAGAGGAAAAATGTTCATTTCTATGAAATTTGAAAGATCATCAGCTTGTTCTTTATTGGGACTGCTAATAGCAACCTCTGGGGGGCTGGTTTAAAAGTGAGGGCTCCCAAGTAGGGGTTGACCTCTAAGCCATTGGTGAGGGAAGAGGAGGATGGGGCAGGCCTCCTTCAAGCAAGGTGCAGGAAGCTACAAGCTCCCTGGTGATTGCTCTCTAATTGTTCATTCACTGAGCAGCTACGTTGGGGGTTTTCTGGGGAGAAAAACCATGATATAATATCTGCAATAAATCACCTTAGTCTATTATTTATTAATTGAAATTCTTGAGTGCCCCAGAAAGTATCTCTAGGCCACTGTCAGTGCAAAGCTATCATAAATGAATGTGCTAGGCAAGGTGGCAAAATCCTTGGTCTACTTGTATCAAATAGCTTGGGATAGCTGTGCTATTAATCAGAACTTGATAAAGTCGTAAAGTTCAAAGACCATGTATATACTGAGGTATTCATTAGGCAGGGTCAAAAGGATATAGTATTTCTTTGTAGGTCATCAGGAAATTTCAGTTGTCACATTTGGCATTATTTTTGAGAGTTATAGTTCTTTTACATGATTTTTATTTTGATTTTCTGGAGCCTATAATATTGGCCTCTGATTTTTGAAACACCAGTTAGGAAGCCACTATATTTAGCTGAAGCTGAATGCCACTGAGATTATTAAGAAACAAAGATAGACCCTTAACCCTTTATCTGCCACAAAATAAGGAGGCCGTATTAACATTGTATAGAATCCTGTGGCATCATAGCCTTGTAATGCCCATTAGCATCAGAGGTGTTTGCTGCTTTGGGCATGCAGGATAACTGGCATGTTCCATAAATATTTGTTGTACATAAGACTGCGATTTCTTCTCTTGCTGTCTTGAGGGAGATCAAAAGTGATAGAAAAATAAGAGAATTACATTCTTAAACATTCTAACAGCATAGCCCCTTGTGGTGTCATGATATTCATTCATTTGACAAATACTTAGTAAACACCTACTGCTTGCCAAGCACCATGACAGGTGCTGGTGTGCAATGGTAAGTTAATAATAAATGAATGAACGAATGAATAAATAAATAAATAAGACATGGTTCCTGCTCCATGGAATAGAATCATAGTCTAGTAGAGAAATAAGACATTAATCAAGTAAGCAACAAATAAAAATATAATTACACGCTGAGGAAAAACACTTTGAAAGACAGAAATGTGGTTTTAAAGAACACACATTTTTTCAAAGGAAGCTGACCAAACTTGATGGAGTCAAAGATTCCTCTGAGAAAGTGGGTCATTAGGTAAAAACTAAAGGATGGAGAGTGAACTATGTGACAAGCAGGGAAGCCCATTTCAGACACACAAAATGGCATGAGCACTGACCCAGTGGTGGCAGGGAGCCCAGGGCCCCCAAGAGCTGACAGCAGGCTGGTGTGGCAGGAACGCGAAAATAGGGGGAGAATGGGATGACCTGGGCTGGAGGAGCACGCGGGAACCAAAAAACTGGATACTCTGCCAGTAAATAATCCTAATTTTTTCAAAGCAAATTCTGAATATATAAACAAGTGTGAAAGAGCAGGAAAGCACTTTGAGGTCATCGATGCTGACATAGCATCCAGATCCATGCTTAGTTTTGGGCAGGGCAGTGAGAAAAGGAGATGGGAACTAGGCGCTCTGTGTTCATTACAACCTAGAGGGGGGATAATGGAACCTTTAAGAAACGTTAAAGGAATCATGGCCATCATATGTGATGAAGAAAAGATTGGGGGCGGGGGTTGGAACAGGCTTTCAGGATCAGCATGCCTTCTGCACTGCTGAACAGTGCCTGACTAATTTCCCTTTCTAATGAGACCAGCACAAAATCCATCTATTTAGGCTATTCAGCTTTTAGGTAAATGTCCCAAGCTGTTGGGGTAGAGTGGAAAGAGGGGTTGACATTGATGGATGGAGTTAAATACCAGAGTCTCCCCCTTCACACAGACTTTTCTAAAGCAGTATTGTGACAGAAAAGCCTGGAAGCTTCCAGGTGGGCAGGGCAGGCTGGACAGAGCCCAGTGTCTCCCTCAGAGGGGGAGGAGGAGTGCTAGAGGGGGTCTCCTTCTGTCAGAATGGAAGGATCCTCATCAGCGTGGCACATGGGGGGATGAGTTCCTCAAACAGGGGTTAATTCTCATAGGAACAACTCCTGGGGCTCCCTCAATGGGACATATGGACTTTCCTCTGACAGAATTTAGTTTCTTTGGACAGAATTACCACCAGGGAAATATCTGTTTCCTCACTTACCTCTGCGGTACTGCCCTCCAACTTTTTGGACTACAAATTATTATTTATCTTGATTCTAAAACAGGGATGATGTTGCTCTGGACCTGCCTTCAAAATGGTTAAATTGAAATAAGGAAAGTTACCATTCCTTGATTCAATAGCTGGATGTATTATACTCTAAATATAAAAGATGTTAACCAAGCCAAACTCCTTGGAAAGACATGAGCATATGTGTTTTTAAAGGGAGTGATGATTATTTTCCATTAGTTTTCTGACAGTTGTTCTGATCAGATGCTTGGATTCAATGACCTCACTATACAGTTTTCATCATTTAAGTGAATTCAGTGGCAAAGGAGAGAGTGGGTTATAATACTGTTACCAGCGTGGATGCAGCACTGACAGTACATTCAGAGCTGTGGATACCTAGCTGTGGATAAAAGGCACTTAGAGCGCCTCGAAATCTTCTAACAGCCCGAGAACATGCGTACTGTTATTTTTTGCATTTTATAGGTAAGAAAACTGAGGCACAGACAGGTAAAGTAATTTTCCCAAGGTCACTAAGCTGGTAAACAGAGGGGCTGGGACTCAGAGCCAGGCAGCCTGGCTCCAGAGCCTGTGTCCTACCCGCTATCTATAACTCCAAGAAATAGATCGGGCTGAGAGGGTGGCAGAGAGAAGAAATTCAAGAGCAGTTAGTTATTTTCAAAGGGATTTCTATCTCTCTCTGCTCCTCCTCCTCCTCCTCCAACCTTTTCCAACTGTTCAGAGAAGACAGATGCTTAGGGGGGAGTAGGAGCAGCAAAGCAAAGAAAATCTGTATATATATTTTTTTAATTTAAGAATTAAAAACACAAATTTCCCATCACTCATCTTTCTGGAACTAATGGGTAGCCATTGAATTAAACATTTGTCTTTCTCCCTCAGCACATAGACTTTGGCGTGCGCACACACACACACACACACACGGGCACACACGCATTTCCAGCGGTACTTGGAAAAGGTTCTGTGGCTCTCTCTACTTTCTCAGATTCACGTAATTTGGGGCTGTCTATGGCAATCAAATGTATGAACAGCTCTCTGGAATATCCCAATCATTCCTACAAATGATTTTGACAATTTAATTAAAAGAAATTGTCATCTCAGAAATACTGACCAATAGCATCTTTGTGTTTAAAAGTTGACGTATACTATGGTGCCTTTCTCTCTTTTTTCTTTTTTTTTTTTTTTTGCCTATTTAAACATTACATTTTAAAAATTCACATTCATTATTATATTTAATTCAGACTAAGTTGGGCATCCTAGTGCCTGTCAAACCTTGGAAAGGTATATTACTTATAAATTATTGTCTTCTCTTCACTGACTTGCTTTCTGGACAATATATGGAGTCATTTTCCACTTCGTTCTTGGCGATTCAGCCTTCCTTCCATGAGGTGATTGCTGGGCTGGGAGTAGCTTGCTTGGGTCACCTCTAAGGCTAGAGGGAAAAAGAATGTTTAGTTCACTTGGCGTGTTCTTCCCCAACATCTCCAAGAGACAACTCCTCCATTTTGCTACTCTAAAGGATAAATCTGTCCTTGACATGTTGAGTCTCAGTAACTCCTTTGAATCAGCACACAGAGCCAATTCCGTCCTGAGCATCGGTCGTAGCAACGAAATTTCAGGCCTGCTGGAGTACACAAAGACATACAGCACCTTCTGAACAGGAGCCTGGACTAGCCTTTTCAGATTCCTCGAGGGGAAAAAGATGCTTCAAGGACATGTTTGCAAAAAGAAGACAGAGGAGAAAGGAATCTTGCTTTTCGCATTTCAATCTGCAAAATTTGTTCTGAAATCCTATGTTTGGGGAACCCCTAATGGCTGAAGTTACACAAGCAGAAGGAAAATAAAATGCCCTTATTAAATTTTCTAGGAACATGTTTAAAATTTTCCTCTGTCTCCTGTCTCCATGTCTCAGACTTTGAGTCATTTTGCCTCTCTCATCTGTTTCCAACTCAGTTGAGTTACAACCAATCAGATATGAAGAAAATTAGATTTTAATGGAATATTTGATTTTCATTGCTTAATTGATTTAATTGCAAGTTTCTATTTCAGACTAGGAGAAATGCAAAGATTTTCAGTCAAATGTAGAAAAGCTCCCATTTTTCTGGGTTCAACAATGACAAACTTAATAATTCAATGTTAGCCCAGATTCTGAAACTTTAGAGGAAGAAAATTCTGGTATCTTTCCGAATTATTATTCTTAGTCTATATTTCAGTTTCTCGTTCATGTAGGTATAACCCATATCAAAATCCTCTGTTTGCATTTGCTTTTTCTGTTTGTGTTGATATTGATCTTTGTGTGTGAATGTTTTTGTTTGTCAAGGGGAAAAATACATATGTACCTGTATGCACCTATACGTTGTTTTCAGGTGACATTTAATGCCACAGAATATTTTCTTTTTGCTGCTGGTAAGCAGAAAGACACTCAAGAGTGTTGGTGAGTTCTCAAGTGGTCACAGTCAGTGGCCTTTCTGAGTTCTCTCAGACCAACGTTGACAAATGGATTCCAGTCTGCGTCAATGCCTATGATGTGTACTGGCTGCCTAGGACACTGGGGTAAGACTCCTTGGGAAAACATACGGGGTCCAATAACCAATGGAGAGTGCAGCATATGCCCCAACTCCTTGGTCATTGTCCCTGTTTTAGGCAGCCCTGTTGACCACAGCCTGATTATCCAGTACTGGAGCAACACCACATCTTTCCGCAGTTCCTGAATTCCTTAAACCCCTTATAATACCAATTCCAACAGGATGCACATTTCTTTATTTGACATGTTAAGTTTTTATTTTTTAATCTCTATCAGTTTGGGGAAAATTAAGATTTTTCTAATTATTTTGAGAAAAGTGTATATGTGTGTACACAAACCACTGGCATATGAACATTTGATTACGGATGATCCATATTTGAATTTCCTATCAGGTACCTTGTATACGTGTCATTCTCTTTATTTGGAGCATAATTTTTAATATGAAAATCTTAGCCGATCGTGTGCTATATAACTTTTTCATCAGCATCATCATCATGACGGGCATAATGATGCCTATTTTTGCGGGGAGTTCCTCTCTCCAAAGGTAGGAAAGCAAAGGGCTAAGAGCACGGACTCTGGGGACAGATTACCTATCTCCTCACTAACTCTGAAACTTCAGGCAAGTTATTTTACTCCTCTGGCATTTATTTTCCTCATCTGTAAAATGGGAATAATAATAAGGCCTAGCTCACAAGGTTATATGGGGATCCAATGAGGTCATAGATTTAAAGTGCTTAGAAGGGTGCCAAGCACATAGTAAGTGCTATGAGCACTACTGAGGTCATAGTATAAGCCAGGTACCAGGCTGAGAAGTTTACACGGTTTATTTATTTAGTCCAGTCATATTCAACCCGGGGTGATTTTGCCCCACACAAGATATTAGGCAATATCTAGAGACGTTTCAGATTGCCAAGACTTGGGTGGTGCCACTGTCATCTAGTGGATAGAAGCCAGGGATGCTGTTAAACATCATACAATGCAGAGGAGAGGAGCCCACGACAAAGAATTATCTGGCCCAAGATGTTAAGAGCGCTGAGGTTGAAAATCCCTGATTTAATCCATGAAATAGGAATTATTAACATTATGTTCATTTTACACTTGAGAGAATCTGAAGCTTGGAGAAAGTATAACTTCTCATACTGCAGATTTGGAGACTCTAACCACAACACAACAGCCTTTTGGAGCAGAGGGTTTATTTTGTTTTTAAGATGAATGTGTACCTGCCCTCTAAAAACCACCAAATCAGAAATCTTGGGCACTTTGTGGAAGTGGAACGGTTCAGGAATGGGCTCAGGCCAGTGGAAACAGACATGTCCAGAGCACAGTATCGGAGCACTGAAATCCCCTCCCGTGCCAGGCTTGTCTATTCTGCTGTTGCTGGATCACAGGGAGGTCCAGGGGCCTAAGCCGGGGTGGCTGGGGTGGTAGTGGCCACTCCAAAAGCCAAGGCAGGCTTCATCTGCCAAAAGTCACAGAAGTATATTTTAATATTTTAACAACTGATTTGGTCAGTCCTGAGAAGCACTTCAAACGTGTAATTTCACAGCTATCATTGCTTAAGATGAGGCCAAGTTAAAATTGTGAAAAGTGAGATTATCTAAAGAAAAAGTACTGAATAAATATTGTACAGTCCGTAGAAGATATAGCAAAGATCATAAAGGTGTGACATAAATGATTCATGAAACACTTTATCCAAGATGACATTTGAGGACAGGGGTGACAGAGAGTCCCTCTACATATCCCAGGGTCTGGCACACAGCAGGTGCTGGGGAAATATGTGCTTAATGCATGAACCTAAGTTCTCAATCTTATTCCATCCGTACAATGAGGTTTGAATGGTGGTAATACCTGTAACCTCAAATATATAAATCCCTTCCCATTTTATGTCTGAGCAGAGTATTAGCAATAATTGGGTGGCTCCAGTTCTCAACCTCTCAGCCTTTGCTTTAATATGGTCCCTCTCTACACCCTGGTGAATCATTCTTCTACTGTGTGCCCCTGCAATGTGGATGGAGAATTAGCCGAATGTGTTCAGAGTCAAGTGATTCAAAAATCATCCCCTTCATTATGACCCGTGGTCAAACCCAGATTCACGAAACAGTCTGTGATCTGCAGTGGTCACTGGGTTCTGGGTGAAGAGGCCACAACCACTAGTGGAGACAGGTTACCAACCCACTTCTTTGTGAATGTTTATTACAAGATTTGGTGCTGTCTCTCTGAACACAGCTAAATGGATGGCAATCTGGTTTACAATCCTCATAACCGTAATTTTAATGGTGTCTTTCACTGGATTAAAAAAATCTCTCTATGTTTCTGGCCTCCACATGTATTTTTTTCCCTTGTTATATCAACTCTTGGCCAGTTGCAGTTCAATAGTCATTCAAGTCATAGTGTCTGGAGAGGGAATGAAAGCATAGATTGTTGAAGAGAGAAAAGTATTCTCTTCCAAAAGTACAAAATCAGTCATAAGAATGTAATCTGTGTGCAGAAACAAGTTATGTTCAATGGGTAGGTGGTTTCATGCTTCAAATTAATATTTGTCCTTTCAAATAGCAGCTGTTGAGCTGTGTATGTGGGCAGTCGACATGGGGAGGCACCCTGTCATGTTCCAAGTGAAGGGCTGAGAGAGCAGTGTGGCTCTCAAGGCCAAGGCGATGTCCAGCCTCTCCTGCCAGCCCTTCCACTTGTGGTGATGCTTGCTTGGCAGCTCAGATACACACTGTTGGGCCTCACTTCTCAAATGTGTTGAAGCCCCCTTTCCTAGCACAATGGAGCCTCCCTGCTCAAAGCGTGGTCCTCAGAGCAGCAGCATCGTCACCCAAGAGCTGGGGAGAAATACGGAACCCCAGGCCCCAATCCACACCTACGGGACCAGACTCTAAATCTCAATAGGACCTCAGGTGATTCCTATGCACATTGGGGTCTGAGAAGCGCTGATCCAAGGCGCTGTGACCTCTGATCTCTTGGGCGGCTCTCACCACCCGTTTTTCTTATTTATTTCTGTATTAGACTTTTATTTTGCATATGTTACTTGACGGCAAGCATTGTGTTAACCTTTAAGACCTTTTTAGCCTGTAGGTTCATTTCCTAAACACAGTGGTGATTAATCAACTCCTGGATTTACTTTAGGTACTCAGAATATAACCACCAGGTGAGGAGGCAAGCCAGAAAGGGAAGAGGAGCTAATGCAGGAGAGCTCTGGATCCAGGCACCCTTAACTGTTCCACTTTCCAGTGGCCAAGTCTTGGGCAAATTATTTCATTCCCCTATGCCTCAGTTTTCTTAACTGTAAAATGCAGATCATAATAACTACCTCCTACCTTTATTTTAAGGATCAAATGAGATCAGACATATAAAGCAATTAGCATTGTGCTAATTGGTTCATAGTGAGTTCTCAATAAATGTTAGCTACTATTATATTAATTATCATTTAAGCCAGTAAATTCTATACATATCATAATCCCAAAAAGAATCCCCCTCCACACACTTTTTCAATTAACCTTGTGATTGTCAACTGGGGTTGATTTTTTTCCCCGGGGGACATATGGCAATGTCTGGAGACATTTGGTTGTTGTGAAGGCGGGGGTCCGGGGGGTTCCACTGGCATCCATTTAGAAGAAGCCAGGGCTGCTGCTAAATGTCCTACAGTGCACAAGGCAGCCTCCCACAGCAAAGCAGGATTGGACCCCAGATGTCAATAGTACCAATGTTGAGAAACCCTCTCTTACCCACAGATGCACTGAGGTAAGCAAACTAACCATTTTTCTTGAGGATTTATGCACCTCACTATATTTATTTTCTCAAATACTAGTGTTGAGCCCCCTTTTCAGAATTCATCGGCTAAGAGCCAAATCATTTCCTTTGGAAGAGAACCACACACTGGAAAGCCTGATGCAGCCTGATTAACCTATTAAAGGTCATAAAACAATAACAATTACATTGCACATTTCACTCTTTAATATCAAAGCGAGCTAGGTTCTTTGAAATGTAAAACATCCTAAGTGAAAGAATAGTGCCCGCAATTCCCCCAGGAGCACAAGGTCATTGTATGAATAACACTGGTTCCCCTATTAATCTTACTCCATTTCGGGATATGCAGGAGGCCGCAATGGTTGGAGAGAGGAGAGGCCAAGGAAGCCTGGACGTCTGCTGCCCATGGCTGAGGTCAGACAATATAGCTGTGGTCCACAGTTCGAAAGAGATGCTGGAAACGGAGCAAAGTAAACGTCCTTACAGCTGGTAGAAGGGTCAAGCATGAAACTCCTGTCTCTTGTTTCCTTAAGAAATCAGAGATGCTGCAAGGGCTCGGGAGAATGTAATAGTTTCCCAGGTACCACTGCAAAAATGAGGGCGAGGAGGCGAGTGGTAGGCTTTATTCCTACTGTGAACAGATTAAGCAGACACCAATTTACACCTCATTGTTAAGAGTAACTTTTTTCCACAAGTGAGATCACATTTACGTCCTTTGTAATTAAGCTAAAGGAATTTTTTTCAAAAATGACATTTCCCCCACCAGAAATCATGAAGTAAATATTTTATGTTAAATGGGATCAAATGCTGAAATATATACATGAGAACCACCCAAAAAAAAAAAAAAAAACGATATTAAGTTCCAGCACCACATTCAGCCTCATCATCTACTGGTCTGGATAATAGTCTTGCCTGCTGGTGTTTTGGTTTGGGAAAAGGCCAGGAATGACTAACTGAGGCAGTTAGAGAGCCGGTGGATGGGCGTGGGGGACTTGCCATTCGGAAGAGGGGGATGTTGCCAGCTTCTCTGAGAGTGCTCCCAGACATGCAGGGAGCATGATATATCAGCAGGGACCGAAGCAACAATAGTGTCCAACCACACATCTCCCGCATACTTTGCTTTTTGGCAATTTTCATTTTTAGGAAAATTGAACACAGAGAGCTGTATATTAAGAGCTCTAAGAGACCAACGTCCCTTACTCCCCACGTAGGAGAATCTAGTTGGGTAAAGAGGCATTTTTTCCCCCTAACAATAGAGTTTGCATGGCCGCTATAAACAATACAATTACTGAGCAAGGTAATAAATAATTGCAGAGCAACAGGGAAGATGAGGTGCGGGCAAGGAGGAAAATGGATGGTTTTGGATGAGATTTGCACAAAGATTGAGTCAGTGAGGTGAAGTGAAGTCATCCCAGGTCACGTCTGTTCTGCACTAACTAAGGTAAATTATCGCCCACACACCTGTGCTGCAAGCTGGAGGCCACACTGCCAGCCCAGACTGTGTCTTTGTGAGATGGACTTTTTCACAGAGCGAAGTATTTAAATGGAAGCCTGTGATTGCTGTTCGGCCAACTTTGTGATCAGTCAAATCAGGTGCTAGCTTTTAATAAAATGTTATGTGTTTGTGGAGCATACACGGCAGTGCAGCCTGTCCCCGGGCACACACCAAGGTCCTGCAACAGTGTTCTTTGGTGTGCATCCTCAACCTTGATGGCGACATGAAAAAACAAAGCCTCTTATATATTTCTCTTTATTTTTAGGCTTTTCCTGAAAAGGGTACAAGTGCACCACAAACTTTGTCTTCCCAAAAAGACCAGACTTACCATTTAGATGCATCTTTCTCCTCGTACCACTTGCTTTTTCGATTCAAGCAGGCTTGGAGAGTCTCCTTTTCTTCCCTTGGTTCCTCCTTGCCTTCCAGGTGCCTGTTCTGATGAGGAGTCTCCTCTCTTGGCTTCTGATCACAGTTCTCACTCCCTGCTCAAGAGACTCCCTGACAAAATACTTCCCAAAGAACCTTCTTGACTTTCTCTTTTCCTTGACCACAAGGCTACTTCTGTGTTCTGTCAAGTGATGTCCCATAAATCTTTGTAAGTTGCATCAGCTGTGTGCCCTGATAGACTCTACTCACTCTCAGCATTATCATTAAATGTGGAAACCACTCTGTTGATCCAGGCACCTTAACCCAGCAGGATTCATTTCATGATTTAGCAAATACTTATTAAGTCTATTCTATGTAGCAGCCATGGTTCTAGGTGCTGGGAATCCACCAGTAGGCCTGAAAACAACTCCCTGCCCTCTTGGAGCTTACATTCTGGTAAAAGGATCAGACAGTGGCCAAAACAAGCAAACTATATAGTGATTTAGAAGTATAAGGCGCATTGGAGAAAGAACAAACAGGGAGGATGGGGACTTTGTGGGGAAGGGGTGATGCAGTTTTAAATAGGGTAATCAGACTGGGTGTCACTGAGAAAAGTGACGTTGGAGGAAACACTCAAAAGAGGGGAGAGTGTAATCCATGTTCCCAAGGAAGAACCTTCTAGACAGGTGTGTGTAGTTGAAGGGAAGAGAATGAGGGAGAAATTAGTAGGATCTGATAACGTGGGGGAAGGACAAACCATGTGAAGTCTTCAGAACATTGGAAAGACTTTCTGGGTGAGAGAAGGAGCTCTTGGAGCCGTTTGAGCAGAAAAGTGAGATTTCTGGTTTATATTATAAAAAGAATCACTCTGATTATAGAGTTCAGAATAATAAGTAGGGGTCTGTATCCGTTACCTATTGCTAGACAACAAACTAGACCAAAACTTGGTGGCTTAAAACAAGAGTAATTGATTATTTCTCAAATTTCAGTGTGTTGGCTGCTTACTTCTGCCGGGCTTGCCCACACTCACAGTTACATCCAATTGGTGGGTCAGGTGGGGGCTGGACTCTAGAAAATGGTTGTGGCTCTCTCTATCCCTATGGCCTTTCAACCTCCAGAAGCCCAGACAAGGCTTTCTTTTATGGAAGTGGCACCCTTCCAACAGGGCAAACCCCAATTCACAAGTGCTTATAATGTCTTTACTTGTATTGTGTTTGCTTATGTCCCATTGGCCAAAGCAAGTCACAAGGGCAATCCCAGAATCAGTGTGGGAGAGGACTACAGAAGAATATGGACACATGAAGGTAAGATATTGGAAGTCCTTAGTGTAGTAATCAGCCATAGGGGCCAAAAGTGGAAATCACGGAGAGCAGTTAAGGGGCTCTACGATAATCCAGAAAAGAAATGATGATGGATTGCACCAGCGCGATGGCAATGGAAGTTTTAAGAAGTGCCTAGATTCTGAATATAGTTTGAAGGATGACCTTATTTTTGTTCTCCTAAGTTACTAAGGTAAGGCTGTTAAGATTCCAGGGACTGGTGATGTTCTTATTATGCATGAGATGACATCACAATAAAGTAAATGAGGTCAGGGATAGGTTTTTTTATTGCCAATAATCATTCAATGAGTTTTCTGAACAATCATAAACTTAGTAATTCACTTAGTGCTGTGACTCTACACAGCACCCTGTCAACATCATCATCAGCTAATATTTATTGAGCATCCTCTGAGTACATGGTATTGCACTCACAGCAACAGAGGTGAGCTGCATTAATTCTTCCAGCCAATGCTGGGCTATTGAGTGGCTTTTTGCCTCACTCTATTAATTGGTGCCCCAGCAGCCTCAAAGAAAGCATTAAGCTTCCAGAATACTATCTACTCCCTTGGAGTAGATTTAGCTTTGGTAGAATCTGACTACATAAGGAAACTATAGGGTTTTCTGTCTTTACGAGTATGCTAGTGCTTTTTTCTCCAGCTTCTTATAAAAAACTGGAAGAGATCAGTCCCATTTAGTGGATGGAGAAGTGGAGGCAGATAGTGGTTTAAGTGACTTGGCCACCACCACATACTGAGATGGTTGCAGATCTGGGATTGAAATAAAGCATCTTTTTCTATTGCACTACACTGCCTCTCAGTGGTACATGCTATTCCCGTCTCTCTTTCACACTGATATATATACAGTCATGAAAACTCCACCTAAATAGATTGAACTGGCATCTCTGCTCTTCAAGGGAGAATATGACACACAGTTCTTTGACATCTGCACAGCCTGATCGCTGGAAAAGTGATTGGTTTGTGTGTTTTTTTTAAGCCCCTTATTACAGGGGATTTGTCAGCTGTTAAAATCACCACTTTTTTGTTAGTTAAATTCTCCGCAGAAAGACGTTCTTGCTTTCCAAGTGCATCTAGAGATTTAGGAGCAAGCACATGGAATAAACTATTTAATTGCAATCCCTACTTTCATTTCGTTCTGGAAACTGTTACTCAATGGTGATTGTTTTGGTTGATCATTCTTTGTGAGAGGATTCTACCCCTTTTTTTAATGAAGGAGTTAAATTTGGAGCTAAGAAAGACTGCGAGTAGAAGGGGGCAGTTTAAATGCAGAATTTATTTGTAAATCTTGAAATAGCACCATTAAATGTCATGCACTCTGAGATGCACTTGAGTGTGCGCCCTCCAGAATGTCTGTTTGTTGTAATTTCATCGCATTACGTATTTTAGTGCATATCTCTTCCGAGCAGCTTCCAGAGCTTTTCAGATATTCAGCATCAGAAATTGCACTGTTTTATCCTGGATTTTACAAATAGCAACCAGATTATTGTAAAACAGAACTATCTGATAAGTAAGGTTGTGAATTGCTTTTGTGATTGTCATGGGTAAGAGTATTGAAGGAACTGGCAAACAGTGTGGTACCCTGGTTCCTGTAAAAATAAAACCTGTAGCAGTGAATGCATTTTCTGATGAATATGTTCAAGACTGTGATCATTGTGCAACTTCTGGTTGGATGCTTTCAAATGTTCCGTATTGAAAAACATCAGTAACAAGAACCAAATAGTCCACCAAAGCCTGTATTCAACTCAACCGAGAGGAACATAAATTCTGACTTAAGAGTTTCATGGAGGCCAACTCGATTTGGTCCACCATGGGAAGCAGAGACTGGAGGTTCTCTCTTGATTTACTTTCCATTTTTACTTTATGATTAGTGGCTGCTGCTTTGGTTTCACTTAAGGTGGTGTTCAAATCACTGTGCAAAACAGAAATGGAAAACAGACAGGACGGACCTCTGTACATCAGACAAAACCAAAATGCCAGAATGTGGTAATTAATGTAAGCAATTTTATAAGCAAAATAATTTGCTTTAATTGGCTAAATAAGATCTGATATAATTATAATATTTGATAAACTAATTTCAGAAAACTGTTTATATCACCAAGCTTTAATCATATTACATACTCATTGCAATTTTGGAAACAGATATGAAAATGGACCTGAATTGTCTTGTCTTTACCAGTAAAAAGCAAACATTAAGGCCTTTCTGGAAACTTCAGAGGTTGTGTCATTTTTTTAATTTTGGAGAATGTTTTTTTCTCTTTTGAAAACCAGTAATTTATAGACAGTTCCAATAGATTGAATCTCCAGGGAATCTAGATAGAACCACTATGAGGGTGAAAAATCTTTCCTAAGAAATATCCTTTTGTCCAAGGAGTGAGGCTTAATGGGGTAAGGTGTCTCCACAGTGTTCTTGCCCATTATATACCCCCTAAGGGAAAACAAACCTCCCAGAATAGATAAGTGTATAATTGGGCCTGAAATGACCCCATAGACGAGACCCTATAGAATTGAAAAACCTTCTCTCTAAGGATTAATTGCCTATAGGTCAACAGAAGCTGACTTCCAACTAATGTGCCAATGATTGGGGAAAAATTATATTCTTCCAGAGGGCAGTTGCTAATTCTTTCTACCATGAGAATAATCTCAACTTGTTGGAATGAGTTAATTTTGACACTCACTTGAACACTGGTTGACTTTGAGCATGTGCTCAAAAAATATATATACTAGAGTAAATAAATGACTGGCCTTTCATACCACCTAAGGGGTGAAAAAGCTACAAAAAAATTCCATGCACTTTTGCCACTATTCTAGCAGTATTCTAAAGGCCAGGGACTGTGTTATAAGCACTTCCACATAATTTCTGAAAGAGAGAATTTTATACCTATCAATACTTTCAGTATAAACACCAAATCAACATGCTTTTTAAAATATATATAGAAGCACACTCTATTCACAAGCTAGTACTCAAAGGAACAGCAATATATATTATACAAAAAATAAAAAATAAAGACACTTAGTTCCTACAACCCTCAGGAAACTTAAAATCTAGGTGATGAAATGAGTGAGCTAGAGATTTAGAAGAATAACAGCTCACCAACAGTATGAGCTACACAAGAACAGGACAAGATTAATTTGGAAAATTGTACGTAATAAAATGTTCCGGGCAATGGTTGCTTTGAAATTGGAGAATTGAGCATTTACCATGAGCTAATATACTCTGGACGGGATTCTCTGAGGATGAGGAAATTTTATATTGATCAAAGGATAGCATACGTTTAACAAAACAAATTCTATGGGAAGTAACATGTGGAGATAAAAGAGTACCCAATGTATTTGGATGTATATAAACCAGTTGGGTGGGAATAAAAAAAGAAAATCACTAGAAATAGATGGGTTTAGGCAAAATTGGCAGGTGACTCCATTCACTCATTCGCTTGTCAAACACATATGTATCGAGTACCCACTGTGTGTTAGACACTGTTCTCGGTACCGGGAATACAGCAGTGAGCAGTAACAGCATATCTTGACTTCATGAAGTTCATGCAAATATCAAGACTGGTACAAGACAATAAGCGTTCGACCATTGATAATCTTGTGTGGAGTGCATGGGGCATTTCTATTCTTAGTTCTATTGCTTTTCACTCGTACACTGACAGGCAGAGACCATAGTATCTAGTATCTAGTATCATTTAACTTGTTGAAAATTCAATAACATTATTTATTATTATGTACACTGAAAAGAATGATATTTGTTGACTGAATATTTTACATTATTCCAGGTTGTTTTAGTATTGTATAGACTTAGCCAAAAAGAAAAATAATGAGAATATAATTATTGCATTTATTTAAAAAGAAAGAATTAAAGGTGACTTAACCCTGTGGGTATTTGAGTGGTTATTTCTGCACTTTTGTGTAACCTTCAACGGACGATTTTTAGCTAACAACCTCCACTTTCCATGCATGGAATGGGCAGCTGAGGGGCCTATCTTCAAGCAGAATATAAATGCCAAGTATGACGAACCAAATGAAATCAATGACTATCACTTCCCTATAGCATTTTTGCAGAGAATGTCATTCATCTCAATCTGCATGCCTCATTCATATGTAATGTCTGCCTTTTATATTATTTTGTATAATTATGATGTTTTTCATAGAAAGGATGATGAAACCATTTCCTCAAAAAACAGTGTCACTGAATTTAAATGTCGTTAAAAACTTTAATCCCCATGAGCACAGATGATCAAGCAGTCAACAAACATTTACCGAGTAGGCAATCTACTTTGTTTAAAGATTTATGGAAGATACTCAAGATGTAGAGATGTTTTACACATGAACATTGCTCTCATTTAGTCTATAATATAAGTGGAAAAATAGGGCACAAACCTGAAAACCCAAATAATAACAAGCCAAGATGATACAGGCTGAGCTGTAAATGATCAGTGTGGATAAAAATAGCTAGAAGGTAGAAAGACAAGGGTCTATATCCTGGCTTTGCCATTTGTTCCTTTGTGACATTGGGTAAGTTAATTTTGCTAAACCTCAATTTCACCTCCTGTAAAATGGTCCTAATAACAGCCATTTGGTGGGTTGTCATGAGGTTTAGAAATTAGAGGCAGTGATAAATCGCTGTCATTTAATCAGCACTTGTATTATTACTACTACTCTTTATTGTGGAGGCACTGGCTGTATACTAGCTATTGTGCTAATTGTTTTACATTTATTAGCTAATTAAATTAAGTCATCACAATATTTTACAGACGAGAAGCTTGAGGTTCAAAGAGGAAAGGGATTTGACCAATGTCCCACAATTAGGAAATAAATTTCAGGCTCAGGATTTAGATCAAGCCACAGCTCTGAAGCCAAGCTCCTCATTATTGTACATACCACCTTCCCTGGAGCCCTTGAGTAGCTACTATGTAAACTTAGGAAAGTCAAGAAAGTCTTTGTGGAGGTCAGCCCCATGGCATGGTGGTTAAATTCGGTGCACTCCATTTCAGTGGCACAGACCTACACCACTCAGCCATGCTGTGACGGTCACCCGCGTACAAAATAGAGGAAGACTGGCACAGGTGTTAGCTCAGGGTGAATCTTCTTCAGCAAAAAGAAAGAAAGAAAGAAAGAAAGTCTTTGTGGAGAACATATAACTTGTCCGGGTCTTAGATAAAGAGATGGGAGTTAACGTCGTGATGAAAGAGAGAGGACATTCTAAAGAGAATAAGGAACGTGCGTGAGGCTCTGAAGGCGTGTGTACGGATCTGGCTGTTGGAGCAGCAAGCTCCTGTGAGGAGGTTACATGGATATGTTGGTGTCAAACGGCAGAGATTTTTGAATATGAGGGGAAAAAAATCTTCATTTTATTCTCTAAAGAATTGTGAAGTTTTGATGATTTCTTTCTTATAAAAACTAGTATTTATTTAAAATGAGAAAAGAAATCATAAACTATGAATTTTTAAAGACTAACAATAACCACAAATATTACGATTGCCAGAAAAGTAACATGATCTTTTTATTGTCAGCCTGAAACACCTCTTTAATTCTTTTCCCTACATTTTTTTCTGCATGCTTTTTGTTTCGTCAGATGATAATGATTTTTACTATCATTTTTTTGAAGCTTTGATGATTTTTAAGCTGATACATAAGCTAATGAAATAAATCAGACTTTCAATAGACCAATCAATAACTATCGAGAATGGAAGTCATTCAGAGTGGCATTTTAAGAAGGTTATTCTGGCTTGTGAAGGATGAATTGGAGAAGAAAAGAAAACCTCTTAAAATGGTTGTTTTCGATAGCTGTTTCATGACAGTTGGGAGAAGTGTTAGGACTAACAAGGCACTAATAGTAAAGTATTGGTTTGCCAAAGATTAGCTGCTTTATCCATTAGAGCAGATTCAAGGTCATTCCTGGAAGAATGTCATTCTCCTTCACTTAGATTCCAAGTGCTTTCTTGAGAGGGGAAAAGGCAGGTGTGTACGATCTGGTTCCGTCTTTGACAGGACCCTAGGACTGTCCCTGGAGGAGCAGGGGCTGATTTTCGTCACCCTTCATGTTTCAGGACAGAGAAGCATGGAGAAGTGCTGCATTAAAGGATTATTGCAACAGTCCGGGCAAAAGTGCCCAGATGGAGAAGGTATTAGGAGTCTGGAAATGAAACAATAACTTAAAGGGACATGGGGGGGTTGATGTTTGATAGTAACAGATAATCGAATGATAAGACAGAAAGCAAAGAAAGGAGCCCTGAATGACTGCAAGATTTATATACTTTACACAGGCAAGAGAATTGGAAGAAACAGCTGGTTTTGAGGGTGGGGTCGTGAGTTTGGTGTAGACCTTCTTGAGTTTTAAGCATGCTATCCAAGTGGAAAGACCCAGAGCGCAGTTTGAATAACTTGAGCTTACAAGGCAGGTCGGAGGGGAAAGAAGTCTTTGTGACTCATCTATTTTGAGGGGATAAAATATTGTCTATCTTAGCTATTAAAAAACATCTCTTGGGTGGATTTCCTAATAGGCATCTATTTAGGAAGAACTTGCTATGTGCTAGGAACAGAACTCACAAAAGAACAGTACATGCATTATTTATTCCTAATGACAGCCCTGAGAGGCAGGTAATATTATTACACCCATTTTGAGATGAGGAAACAGCCACTGAGAGGCAAAATAACTTGGTCAAGGTCACACAGCAAGCAGGTGGTAGAGCTGGGGTTCAATGCAGGCAGCCTGGTCCCCAAAAGTGAGCACTTTACCACCATGTACTCCACAGTATAAGCACATGAACATAAAGCTCTCTCAGAGAGAAACCAGTCTTGTAACACTCATATTCAGGTAAGAAACAGTAATGTGATTTGGACCACTTTTGACACCCCAGAATAGTCAGACAGCCCCCCTCCCTCATGATACCTTAAGAATAAATCATATATATCAATCTATAAATGATGCCCACTTGGGGTACCCACCTCCTCACTAAGGAAGTGCTTAAAATAAGCAACAACACTGATAGCCATTTATAGCTTTAAAAAAATCCTTTTTTGTCGCCTTGGTTCCTTTTTATCTTTCCTTGACGATGCTTTGCTGATCCTGTTCAATAAGCCCCAGGCCCCTCCCCTGCTTTTATTGCGCTGAAATAGTTGTATTCTTGAAACAGGGTCTTTATTTTTATTGGCAGAAAATTCTCAGTCTACTTACTCCCTTGTACAAAGTTAATTTTAACTATAGAACCTATATCAATAATGTCATTTAAAGGAGGCTGCTTCCAATATACTCGGCGAAACGTCTGCAGAGAATTCCGGATTTACCAGCGCACCTCATCCCCAGCCACTCGCCGGCCCTGCAGCCTCCTTTCCCTTCTACATCTGAGCATTCTCTGTTCTCTGGCCAGCTGCCTTCTGTTCGGCCCCTGTGTGTTCTCCATTCTCTGCTCTGTCTTAATGACAAGGAGGGCTTCATCTTGATCACATTGTGAGGAGACAGCGAAGTTGTTACTTCTTTATTTGGGTCCAAGCAAAAAACATACCCTCCTGTTGGCAAACCATGAAAATTATGACACTTTGAGTTTAACGAGATCAAGCGATCCGTCTTTGGATACAGCGATGTGGCCAGGGTGGAGGGAAAAGGTCTTATTCCTGGACCAGTTCTCATTCTCTATCTGGTGGCTCACACAGGAGCTCCAAAACACCAGATGCCTAGGGTTCGTGGATATATTGTCGGGATACACCATAGTCGAAGGGAAATGATTGAGTGTTTTGTTTTAGTTTTTCCAAAACAATAAGTATTATAAGTAGGACACATGGGATTTATTTTCCATTATTAGACTTGCTTAATTTGGACAAGAGAGTCAGTCAAAAGCTTAGGTGTCTCCTTTTCCTGCTGGCTTACTACTCCGTTAGCTTCAGGTTACCACGGAAAGCAAGCACTTACTTCCACCCATAATTTAACTTTTATACCAAATACTTGACCTTGGAATCAGCAATTTACATCCTTATAAAAGAGGTCACTTAGGGAATTTAACTGTGTAATCCTAGCCCCCATGTGGCAGGAGATGAGTAGAAATTGAACAAAGCTGGTGAAACACTATTTGAAACAATTTGAATTAGGAAATCATTTCTTTTTGACTTTGTTTTAAAAATGGAACCTACTTTAAAATGGTACAGGAAGGCTGACGGATGCAGTAAAAGTCTGTAGAAATAGTGACTCAAAAACTCTGTTCCAGGACTCAAGAAAAGCATGCCTGTTGTCACATTTGGAGGGAAATCAGAAAGAATTTAGGTTTCCACTCACCTAATACCTTCTTTTCCAATACCTTTCCTTCAAACATCTTGTCCTCCCTTTTATTTTGCCTTTATTAATAAGATTAATGGAGAAAAACCACCTTTCAAACTTTAACTGGGAAACCTGGGTTTTGCAAGTGCTAATATTTTGGTGTCGGCTTTTTCTTCTAAAGACAATTATCAAGACGAAGCATTTGTTTCTTCTTTTGTTTACCCGTGGCAGTTTGTCAGCAGTTATGATAAGTAGAGTTCCATCTGCCAGTAAAACTACGTTGCAAATTGCCGTAGAAATTAGCAGCTTTCATTTTTGCCTACATAAATAAATATGCGAAATAAATTGCACCTAAATGCATCCTAAAAAATCACAGGTACACGGCACAGTTAAATGCCAATCAGACAAAACCAGAGACACATTGCGATTATCTCAGTTTTCAAACCTGGAAGATACACGAATGTGTTTCTAAATGAGAGAGGCAGTGTATCATGCTCGCTGAGATAAAAACAGAAGCTGCCAGACACTGCACTGTGGCTTTATTCTCAGAATCCTTTGCCTGAAACCCGCTCTATCTTTTCTCCGCGTTCTTTCTTCTCTCTCTCTCTTTCTCACTCTGTCTCTCTCTCCTTCTGTCCCTCTCTCCTCGCTGGCTTTCCCTCGCTCATTGTTCTCTCTCTCCTCCTGCCTTTGATGCACATACGTTGTCACATTCCATTGACTCTCCCCTCTTCTCTGTTCTTACACTCGAGCCTAGCGGTGCTTTCGCCAGGCAGCGGCAGCCTCTCCTGCGAGTTTTGGTCATGTGTGCAGCTCAGTTTGATAGCGCGTTCCTTTTCTGCCTTTTCACTCTTACAAAAGATTAAAAGGTGGCGTCACATTGCTCCCCTGTTCCTTCCCGCAGGAGGGACTTAAAAGGGACAACAAAAACTAATCACTTTCAATAAGCATTTTCTTGCTGGGGAAAAGGGAAAAAAAACAAAAAGAGGAGAAGAAGAAAGAAAAAAAAAAAAAGGCGGGGGGTGGATTTAGCGGTGTAATTTGAGACCGGTGGTGAGGATTGGGGCGAGCTAGAGATGCTGCACGCTGCTAACAAGGGAAGGAAGCCTTCAGCTGAGACAGGTAAGAGCGCCCATCGGAGGGTTTGACCGAGAGGCTTAGTTAAATCTCTGTTTTCACCGTTTTGTAATTGAGAAAGGCATCCGCAGCAGAAGCCGATTTTTCAGTCGGCTTCCTTTTGTTTAACATAGAAAGTACCTGTATTAATTTTGATGAATTAGAGCATGCAGCAAATTCAATTGAAAATAGATTTGTATAGTAAATGCATTTACGCTGAATGATTTCTCCTCCGTTTTATTTAAGGGGAGAGATGAGAAAGATGATTTTGATCAGAATAGCACTTTGCATTACGTTAAATTCTAAACAGCTAACGGGGAAAAAAAATAATAATCCAATTGATCCTGTTTTTGAACTCCGGGACTTAAACCCTGGGAGAGAGCTGGCATTTGAAATTTTTCTTCGAACTGAAGTTCTGATGCGTTATAATAATTTTTCACCCGAGGTTTAAGCAAGGGTAGAGTTTATTTAAGTCTGGCTGCTTGGGTGTGTTTGGTTTGGATCTTGTGGGTGAAGCGCTTGCTTATATCTCCGCAACCTGTGCCAGGTTGATGTTTCATAAATGGAGATTAAGGGTTGTCCCAAATGAAATATGAAGTTAAAACATCAGGCTAGGGTATGTTTTAGAAAAGACGCCAGTAAATAATTAGGATAACTGAATTATGACAGTTCGAAATGGGAGTTAACTCTGGAGGTGCTGTTTGATAAGCCTGCCTGGATTCTAAGCGGCTCGATAATGAAGCGGGCTAATTGTCAGTTTCAAGTCGGAACTTTGCATTAGGACCTAAATTTAGATTACGTGTGGACTTTCTCTGTAGGTGGCTTTTAGGAATCTGTCCCTTTTGTGCGCTATGAATGAGAGTTGTGGATTATATTTGATGGCATTTCTCCTTTAAAGAGCTTTGGGATGAAGCTTAAAAGGCTCACATCTATTTTAACGTTGAACAAACACAAAATGCAATATTCTGTAGTCTCCCAGCGCCTGATTCTTGTTGCTGCTGTTGTTTTAAAGTTTTGATGATCTATTTTTAACCTCAGTCTTCGCTGATTTTGTGTTCATTGCCTCTGCTGCGAAATTTATTGCTGGCGTGAATGAACTGAGATTTGAGAATGCCAAAAAAAAAAAAAAAAGAAAGAATCTAATTAGCCAGAGTTTTTATTTAAGGATAACAGAAATCCAGATTATACCCAGGTTTTTACCTAGGATGTTACCTAAAATGTTTGAATTAATTTTTAGATGACTTTTTTTTGGATGGGAGAAATCTGAATATTAAAAGTACAAAATTCTGTTAAAAGAATGCTTCTCAGGAATGAGATACAGAAAGGTGACTTTAATGCTTGCACGAGGTTCGGTCCTAGAAAGATCTGCTATACTGTAGCACTGTTGGGTTCAGCAACCATGAATGAGAAGATATTTTACATATTTGTTTGGTGATAAGGTTTTCTTCTTCCCGAGTTTCCAAACTGAACTCTCTCCTTGGTACCTTACTCTGACGTGGCTTGTGTCTGCCAGACCATCTAATGGCATCTTGTGGGTGCAGCCCGTGAATCCAATTTTGTGAGGACATTAGGAGCTGCTGAATTTGAGGGAGGGGAGACCAAACGGACTACAGGTCTCATCACACCTCATCATTCAGAGGTAATCGCCAACAGAAGTTCCTTGGGAAGCCCCGTCACACAGCTGTGGGGAAACCTAATTTTTCCATCATGGTTGAAATAGCAGAGAAAGAGGTGGACAAGGGAAGAAGAAAGTGCTGTAAAATCTTTGATGTAATCGCACTGGCGGTCTCATAACGGATTTTTAAAATCACATCACATGTAGTTTTCTTTTTTTCAACTTAAGAAACTTTGCAGAATCTTAAAGTAGCTCTTCTCAGATTCCATGCCTGTTTCTACATAGCTTCCTGGCATAAAATCTTTTCTCTTACTCTCGCTTGACCCTAACTACTGAGTTTTGTAATGCTGCCGCTGATCCTGATCATGATTTCTTAAATAAGTGACAAGTGCTGAGAAGATGGGCTAAGAGAAATGTACTGTCTGCATCATAGATACATTTTAATTTTATTTATGAAAATGACTTCTTCAAGGTGAGGAGGTGATAAATTTGAAGTTGCCGCTTGCTTGCATGTATCACTGAACCTCTGTCCTCCTGGAGAACGAAGGACAACTGAAGTAGGCAGAAATAATTCAGTTGGAAACTGGATGGTAGTTCAGCACGCACTTTCTAAGCAGATGGTAACCCAAACTATCCTTACTCAAACTATCTGATTCATATAAATAGCATTTTTCTGACTTTTCCAGTAGATGTTGCTGGAGAGCAAAGAAAAGATCATTTTTTTTTACAGGGAAAAAAGAAATGCAGTAGACTTATAAAAGCCAAGGAAAAAGATCCTTCTCCCCAAACTCCGCTGATAGCATTTTGCATAATTTGCTAATTAATGAATTATATTGAATCATTACCTTTTATAATGTTCTATAGAAAGCCATTAAAACTTGAGTTAGATTTTAAAATTATGAGATTGTTCTCCTTAGTCCCTGTATATAATATCTGTTTACTGTTTTCTCTTTTTAAAAAATCAAGTTAACTGCACATTACTATTCAGAACATTTCATCCCTGAATACCAAAACCCTTTAACATGCAAATATGATGTCAGAGGAAGAACTGAAATAGAATACCCTGAGAAGAGTAATGATCAAACGCATTATAAAAATATGCACCAGTTGCCAACATGTAATGAAATATTAAGAAATTAAAAGCATGCAACCTCTAAAGTAATAGAATTTCATTGCTCTGAGACTGTTTTCCCACTGAATATTAACTGCTTAATAGATCTATCCGTAAAAAACAATCAAAAACATACATGGCTTGTCACTGAAGTTCCTTCATTATATGATTTTGAAAAATTAACCCAATAGGATTTTCCTCAGACTAGGAAATGTAATTAACATTGGATATTAAGTGCCAGATTTCCAAAGCAAGAGCCACAAGGCTTGATGGAGAAAATAGAAATGCAGAGTGCTAGGAGCTGAGGGGACTCACGCTGGAACTACTCTGCTGGTAATCACTCTGATAAAATGACAAAGATGTCCCAGAGGAGCACAGGATTCTAGTGCCCAGACACAAACTGATGCAATTTCAGGCAACCGATGACCTCTATCTATGGGAGTATTTATTTTTGGAAATGATCAATTAACCGATTTCAATTGTGAAAGAAAAGCGTATATATTTTTTCCAATGCAAGGGGGCTTTGGATATTACAAAAGCACATTCGGATAGGACAAGGGTACCACCTGTGTGGTAGAGCTTTTGGTTTTTCTTACCTTATACAGTCGGAGCTCTTTTCTGGTGGATTTTTCTGTTGCATTGAAGCCCTTCTTTGTCACTTTTCATTCCTGAGGTGTGAAATGCTCCCTAGGATGTTTTGATTTAACACCCATTCATTTCTCTTTTCTGGGAGGAAAAGGCTTATATTTAGAAGGAATAAGCTACTCCTGTTTTGTAATTAGCACTGTAAGTCCACTAGGGTAAGGATGTTTCAATTTTTTTCTTTTTTTTTTGCTTTCACTCACGTACATTTTTTGTGCTTGACCCACAGAGATTATTTTTTTCCTTTTCTCTTTAAATAAGAAAAGCTTTGCAATTTGGTGGGAGATTTTGGTTTCTTTTGTGGATTTTTTTGCTGTTCGCTTTTGGTGATTTCTTTTTTCATTATAGTTATCAAGCACTGACTATACCTAAAGCCCCCTGAGTTCAACGTATCAAATGGTACCTCTAGCCACAGTGACAAAAAATGTCTGTCGCCTCACTGAGAACCTTAGGAAGATGGAAGATGTCAACTGTACCTGGAGAATTGCCTGATGGGTTAAAATGTTCCGGATCCTAACTCCTTGCTTAGGCAAGCAGAAGAGGAAAGGTCACTGCAGGTTGAGGTAATACTGAGGATGATAGCCTTTGAATTAGGAGTGAAAGGTGAAAACGTAAGATAATCCTGATGAGCAAAATCAGAGGGGTCATGTGGGAAGTAATACCACAAAGCGTGACTGATGCCAATACAATCAAGGGCCTTGAATGACAGGCCAATGTATTTAATAGTCCCTGGGAAGATGTGATCTGGCAGCTTCTAGAGGAGCTTCCTTAATATGGGAATAGGAAAGGAGTGGAAGAGTGGCTCCTTACTATGCCCGTCGCCTACCCAAGAGATGCTGAAGCACCTATCTAGGGGCCATCTTCTCTCCCATTCAGTTGTGGCCTTAAGGAGCTGATATTACTAGAGTGATATTGCTTTACCTTTTAGGAATGATGTTGGAAAAACAGTGAGAACCTCTACTCTAGAGGCTGGAAGCCAGTGAATAATCTAGTGCATTAGCCTAGACATAGGTGGTAAGGTTGAGAAACAGTCGAGGGGAAGGAAAATGGCTATGAGAAACACCTTCCTATTATAATTATTGCAATTTCTTGTGTGTACTGCAGATGTCACGGCCTCATTAGGCAGAGATTTTGTGTATATGCATTTGTTGTCGTAAGAAAAACTTTCACCATTCGTCAAAGATGAGACCTGTAGTTTAGAAGGTGTGGTATTCTCTCCATACTATTTGGATTATAATCCATTTGTGTTATGTTCACCTCCAGTTTCCTCACATTGATTAGGATGGCTTTTTATGATCTATAAGGGTTTTCTTCTCTCTAAAAAGGTATAACTTTATTTGTTGGAATTATTGCCTCCCTGAATTGCCTGTGTATCACTTTGCATAAACTTGACTAACTTGCCCTAAACTCTTAGATGCCTAGTGTGTTTAACTGACAAGCTCAGCTGTGGAGTCTCCTTTAACTAGGTAATGGAAGTTTGTATCTTAACATATAAGATGTTTTCTTGCATCCGATAGACTTCGTAATGAGAAGGAGCAAAAATAATTAGCACAATTAAGTGGAGTGCCACCCTTTTCCTCAGAAGTTGATTTAACCAACCTATTCAGGTGGGCAAGGTTACCAACATCACCTCGGAACCAAGCCATAGATGAGTGTCTTGCCTTGTCCTCCAACCACTTTAATCTAATGTGTTCCATTTATTTTTCCAAGCTTTTCATCTTCCCACCATTTTAATACCATGAGAGATGGGGGGGCTGCCCATGACATTCACACTTGACATTATCAAACACAAAAGGCATCACTCATACACTTGACTGCATTACAATGCAAGGGAAAAAAATAGATCCCAACGGCTTAGAAATTATTGTTTCGTACCTTGAATGTAGGTGGATTTTTTTTCTGTTTCCTCCAGCCTGCCTCATTTGACTGTTTAGCTTCTGTGTGTTTGCAGAGAGTCTGAAAACCTTGGAAAAATCAGCGCTCATAAATTCTTAACATACACATCCTCATGTTTACTGGAGGGATGTGTATTAATACAATGGAAATTTACAACTCTATTATTATCTGTTATTTGCTGGGCACCAACTACATTTTGATGCTGTACCGAAGTTGAGCCTCACGTTAGAATTGTCTTTTCACCATTGACTTCAGTTCTTCTGACTGTCAGACAGCTGTGGCCAAACCTTTTCCTGACTCACACCTCTCTGGTTATTGCGGTAACCCCATTATTGCTGAGTAGGCCGGGGATCTATTGAATCCATAGCAGTCCTGTGTTTGTTTGTCCGTGAAATCTTTGTGTTTGTGTTGGGGTGGGAAGGAGGGGTTCTTTTAAAGTTAATATAAATTTATCAATACTTCCCTTTGCTTACTATTCTCAACCTTCTAGTTAAAGATAATTTACGCCCCCCCTCCCCCCTCCCCCCTCCCCCCTCCCCCCCCTCCCCCCAGCCGTGTAAGAGAACATTTGTCAGCTGAACAAATAGTGTTATCGGATTGTGGTGAATTGCCTCAGTAGCATTACATCATGCGTGGAGATCGCACGCACTGTAAAGCTCTGTAAAACAGCCAGCTACATGGTATCCTACAGGTTTAATATACTTCTGCAGCCTTGTACTTGGGAAAGATTTCTGTAATTGGAGACAATCTAGCAAGGAAAACTTTCTAAGCCATTGGAGGCCAAAATGCAAGATTTTGAGAAATGTGACTTTATCGACTTGAAACTGAATGGATTACAAATTTCTCTTAACTGGACAGAATCATAATTGCATACATAGTACAGTCCTGATTATCCAGGGTTTGAATTTCCAGTGTGGGGATTATCCAGATTTCTTCTCTGACTCCTCTGTCTTCTAACTACCTGACGTGAATCATTTCTCTAATCATCGGCACCTCTGCTAATAGTATGAAAGGGCGTATTTGAGCAGCGAAATCCAAACCAGTGAGTTATCCTTTGGAAGAGCTAATTATGTAAAAAGTCTGAGCGGCTAGGTTTTCAAAACTATTCACTAAAACTGACTACCTAAGTTTTAATTTGGGGGAAGGAGGGTCCTCTTTCTATTTACAAATGATAGTCTACTACAGCTGTTAAAATGCCCATATTTTTCCCACATGTTTAAGAGGCAAAAAGTAAATCAACCGGTTTGAATGACGCCAAGTAATTGGCTTCATTGTTCTGGATTATATCATTCTCCTTTCCTACCACCCAGACCAACTACCATTTTGAATTAACTGGTTGCATATTGTGTCCAGCTGGAATTTTACAAGGCCACTTGGATCACGCAAGTGATCTGATTAGCATATTCCTCCAGTATTAAATACAAAAGTGAGTTATTGGTGCCCAAACTCCACTTAGTTAATATCCAACACCAGTCCCATCCCATTTCCATCATCAGCAGACTGCCAGTCTATCCTCGAGTTGACTCCCTGGAGGTCTTCAAAGTCCCAGAGGACTTTAAAGACTTTAAAGCCTCTTAGATACCAGAATTAGGCTGAAATGGTGCAAGGATAGGAATGTAGCTGACTTCCAGAGGGGTTATAATTACAGAATAAGCGCGGACATTATCAACCACCTTCCAAGTTTGCAGAACAGGATACAGGATTCCGTCTCCTGGATATCACTACAGAATCAGAATTTGATTTCCTCTCCTTTTCTTATACGTCAGTTGTGGCTTGAACATTTTCAAAATCTTGTGATCATATCTGCCACTTTGTAACAATGTCTTATCAAACAATGCACTCCTCTCTTATACTATCCCTATTTGGCAAATGTCTATGAATAATTGGTTGCACTCTGAGATGTCTAATCAAACTTCACAAGATGTTTCTATTTCTAAATCTATTATGTAATTCACTGTAAGTGATAAAATATACACTCTGTAACATAGTTGACATAAATATGCTAAAAGGCGAAAGATGTTATCAGTCTCTTGATATTAAAAAATACTTATCACTAGATTAAAATTTTAGAGTTTATTAGAAAGAAATTTACTTGGAGTTTTTAAGTGTTGAGGTGTAGCTGATGATGCGGTATAATGACCAAGAGTTTTCAATCCGTATTTTAAATGAGAGTTTAACAGTAACGTAGTACACAACTGAAAATGGAAAATCTTGGCGACTATTAGGAAAATCATTGACAAATCTAGTCCTGAGTTCCATATATGTAGGAGATGCCTCTTATTATTTATATGTATGTGCACATTTATATGCACATATGTATATACATATGTGGTTACTCCATATATATGTGCATATGTCTATCTCTGCCTCTTTCTTTGTATCTGTGTCTGAATCAATGTGTATATCTATATCCAGAGGTAGAAAGAGAGAGAATGGGTATATTCCTAGTCAAATATAGTGTGGCTATATTTCTGGTAAGATAGTGTATTGTTTTCAAGCTGGCATTATTAATTTCCTACACTCTGACGTGCAGTGAACTTGGTACCATGGATGCCAAGATGAACCAGACATAACTCTTAAGGAGTTCATTATCTTGACCTGAATTAGAAATTATTTTAATGTTGAGTGTTTCACTCTTGGGTATATTTAACAATTGGAGACATTGAGAGAAAAAAAATTCGAGGATTGCAAAGCCATCTGAGCCCTCACTAGGTACCTCAAAACTTGACATGCTTTTTGCCTGGTCAGGAGGATTGGAAAAGAAATATAGGAAGTATGATTTGGGGGACCACATAAGTTGATCTGGTCTCAATTAAAAACAAATCTGGCTTTATGGAAAAGCCAGTCTGGTGTGTCTGAATTCTCTATTACCCCTTACTGCTGGCAAGTCACTAACCAAAGATAGGATCAGTTCTCTGATAGTCGCTTTTCTATGAGGTCTGTACAAGTGAGAATACAGGGAATGTGCTATCCACATGCTTAGTATTAAATGTGTACACATAAGGTCTTGTTTGAAAATGTATGTAAATAATTTGTCTATATCTTTCTAAAATGAAATGGGCTTATGTGGTTAAGATTCTTTTATTCTCAATCTATATGGCATTTATGATGTCTATGTTTTATGTGTTTATAATCACATATCGTATGTGATTTATATACACACACAGATAGTCTCTAGAGGTCAGTAGAATATAAGAAATGGGCAAACATTCATGTCTAGATGAGAACTAGAGATTCTGAAGACCATTTTTCAAATGGTAAAATGATGATAGTTGACTAATGACATTAGAAACTAAAATCATTAATCAGTGTTAACAAAAAAGTCATGTCATTCTTGTTCCTGAAATGAATCTAATCTTTGTTTTAAGCAAATTTCAGATAAATGAAAATTTACATGGCAAGAACCTTGACAGAAACCCAAGCTGTAATTACTTTATTACAGTTTATTATAAGACTGTGATTCCCTAGAACGTCTTTTGAAGATATTTTTAACGTTACCAGAACAAAATGATAAATTGTTTTTAAACACTTGGCTATTACATCCAAAACGTTATTTCTGCTTTAACTGCCACTTCAGTCCCCTCAACTCTTACAAATGAATGATTTGATGATTTATGTGCTGCCGTTCTATTTGTTCTTATGAACTAAATGTCCCTGATGTTGGAAAATGTATTAGAAAATTGTGATTTATTTTATATATAAAGTTAAAATGGTTGACAGTTCAGCAAAGCGCTGCACAGTTGAGCATGTTTATCAAGTTTTCCTCCAGAAAAGTCGTGCACAAAAAGTGTAGAAAATGGTAGCACGTAGCTATGAACTATTTGACGATAAAGTTGCCAGTGCCTGTTACACACCGTCTCGTGCAAGAGAAAACAATGATCCTGTGGAGTATTTAAAAGAACGTTAAGCTTAGAGTGGCTTCAGGCATCACCAAGAGATCCCCAGTAGATATTTGATAAATATTGATAGAGCACTTCTAATGGGTAATCTACTTTCTTTGCCGCCAAATTAGTAAATGAGGAAGATACAATATATTCCCCGTCCTCAAGGAGTTTACAATGTAATTGGATGCCTCCTATGTATCATTTCCCGTGCCTCTGTGCCCCAACCTGTGCTCTCTCAAGCTTCTGTATTCTCCGTTCCATCCCTACAGGATTCCTTTCAGTCCTTCCAGCTTTCATAACTCTGCCTTTGTAAATGCTCATCCTTCTCGTTTTCTTCCAACACACCAGCTTGCCCTGGCTAATTCCTGTTCATCTTTTAGGTTTCAGTGTGATGTTGCTTCCTCCCCAAAATTTTCCTGGACTATCCCTCCATCAGTATAAATTAGGAACTCCCACTCTGTGACCCTTTAATAATGTGTTTACCTTATTATAAGACTGCTCTCAATTTATATAACTGTCAGTTTAATTGTCCATCTCCATATAAGTTTTTCAGCTCAGTGAGGGCAGGAACCGTGTGGTCTAGCTTGTCCACTGCTGTATCCTGATGCTTGGTAAAATATCTGGCAGCATAAAGTTTATTTAACCATGAACTCTTGAATGAATGTTTAAATACGTAAGTAGTCACAATGCATTGATAAATTAAAAAGGAGGTATCAGATCTTCAAGGAACTGGGAAGGATTACAGTTCATTCTTGTTTGGGCTCAAGTCTTACTCAAATTAGCCACAGCTGTCACCTTTCTTCTGCCTCTCTTGATGTACTTTGAAATAGATCCAAATCCCTGTGTACCAGAATAGAACCATCTTCTTAGTTGGAGAAGATTGTACACTTTTTAATTGTGGTTTTCTCCTTAGTTTCTGATCATGTTACTTATGATGGACAGTAGACTTGTTCTAGTGGAAGCCTAAAAGTGCTGACTCCATACTCTCCACTCTAGTGATTGGTTTCAAAATATGGAACCTTGGCTATCAGAACTACTTAAAAAGACTGTGGACTCTGAGCACTGCCACCATGAATATGGATCGAGTGGGTCCTCAATATCAGACACTTTGCTAGGAACTGGAGATTCAGAAATGATGATGCACAATAAGTACATATTGATTTATTTTTAGTTGGATCTAGGAGACCAAAGCTACTTTATGTGAGGATCTTCCCCCCAGATCATACTTCTCTGCTGTCTTTTCCAACTTTCCTCCTTAATGTTTCAATAAGGTCTTTGAGTTTTCTGACTTGCTAACATGGAGCTGTCCCTGGTTATTTGTAGTTGAAAGACCCTAGTAGTTGCCATTCTTCCTTTTAACACCCTGAGACTTATGTTTGCATCCCTAACGTGAGTTTCCCAGATTCCCACACTATTATTCTCTAGCGATGTACACGTTTAGATGACTGAGTAGCTTCTGGTGCATGCAGTTGTGTCAGAGCACCCATTTCACTTATTTGTTTTTCAGTTGGCCATTTTAGTTAAGCGATACTCTCAAAGTAGAAAATTATTCTCATAGTACCCTGCAATATGGCTAAGAATGGATTTGGAATTGAGTGGACTACTTTAATTTTCTATGATTTTAATTGAGCTGCATTCCACCTTTTATTTCACAAACGTATGATGAGTTTGGTGAGAGGTACAAGGAATATGGTAGAGAGAGCTCCGCCAGATATGGTGTCTTCTCATTATCTTCAGTTACCTTCTGCCTTTATCAGCTAACCCCATGATCACTATTGGTTATTTTTGTTGTTGTCTAATGGAGGGAGTGAATATTTTATAAAAAATATAAATGTGATTCTCTATCTCTGTGTACTTATATGACTAAAGCAGCACTGGAATCATGTTATTATTTGGGAAGCCTAATGGAGGTTTCAGGAAGAACTAAAGAATGCCTGGATGCGGGGGGAGCTGGCTATTCCATAGTTCGGTAATGTTTGCTCTCTACTATCAGGGATTTTATTTTTTAATATTGTGTCAGGGAACTAAAAAGAGGAACATGTGGAAATTAATAATAATCAAATTCTTTTCTTCAAATTTAAGAACTCATCAATCAAAATATTTTCCTAAAAATTTATTGTCTCCCTGTATTGCACAAACACATAAAAAACCTTACAGCCATCCTAGAAGTTCTTTAGATAACAATCTAATACAAATATTAATCAAATAATAAGACAGTTATTTTAAGTTATACTAATAAACGTTAAAAGGCTGGTTAGTTTACTGTCCTCCTGACAATATGCATATTAAATGATTTGAGTTCACAACTGTAATTTCTATCTGTTTTAATTTTTTACATATGCTCTTTATCCCAATTTTTGCTTCCGTGAGGATGATGTCGAGATGTCCATTTCTGCCTCACTCTCCTATCCTTCTCCAAAGAACATCCTATTAAATCCACTCATGCATCTTTTGCAGAAACTCTTAATAGCAAAAATAGTTTATACTTCTTCTTGAATCAGAAAATATTTCTAGAAAAATAGTAATTATTTGAAAAATGAAATGCACTTGACGAGAGAAAATACGTTGCATTCGTAAAGAATTATAATCACCTCATAACAATCACAGTATCCTTCATTTGCAAAGCATTCTGGAATGAGAAATAATCAATATCAGAGTAAAAGAATATATTTCATTTTAGTTAGATGATTTCACTTCATAAAAATGTATACAGTTATACAAAATAGACCTTTGACTTTTAACTTGGGTCTGTTTTGCAGTTTTGAAAGTGCTTGTGGATTTGTTAATGTTAAATTGGTAATTGTTGATCTCCGAGGAGGGGTGCAGCATCTTCAGTCTGAGCTTATTACCGTGTAAAATATGGATTGCCTTTACCCTAATGGCCTCTGAATCCTATTACCATCCCATTAGAGAGTGTGGGATTTTAGTAATTCTGTTGTTGTTTCCAGTGGGCAGTGTATATAATGGGGAAGGGCAGGGGTTAATGCAATTCATCTCTTTTAATACTTGTAACTCTGAGTCCCTTATCACTCGCTATGGTTTCAATGGTCTTCCCCACTCCCTTCTTTCTGTTATCTTTAAGGCCCAACGTATTTCTCTATGCCTTTCCTAACCAAAAGAGTTTGGAGAGGGGAGTAATTTGGTGATGGTTAGGTTTAAATAGAATTTTAGCCATTAGCTTTTCATAAAATGAAGATAAATAAATAAGGTGGTGCATCAGCTTGTTGTGAAACAGGCTGTGGCTCAGAAAGGTTTTCAGTGACTGTCATTGTGCCAAGAATAGTATTGAAATAGCTCTTCAATCAAGATCATTTATAGGGCCTTTTGGAAGGAGAAGCATGAGACAAGCGGGTCGGATCAATGCCCGCTAGTGTTCTGGGTATAATGTTTCCATGTGTTTGTGGAGACAGCTGTGTCCTGGTCCTAGTTGTGCTAGAGAGAGGAATTGGGAAGGATTTCAAAGTGATAGAAATGAGATTCCTTTAAAGAGAAGTTTATGAGCAGTAGTTCATTCCCTATATATCAGACATGCTCAGGAGATGTACATGTCTGATTATATATCCGTAGTTTTATTCATGAAATTTGTTTTTAGCTAATACAGCTTTTTTCGGAATAAATATGAACATCAGATTACTTCTCAGTATGTCAAAACAAATTAGTTTCCCACAGGGATGCAGTGAAAGGTGTAACTATTTTCCCTTTTTATATGTCAGAAAGCATTACTGGGACTGGGAAATCCCCACTTTTCCCCCCTTCGCCCCCGAGCCTGGTGGTTTGCAAAGGTCTCGTTTAATGCACAGGCATGGTCACCTAGAGCTCCAGCACCCCCCTCTGCTGCCATTAATGAGAATCGCATGCTGAGATCCAAAGAGGCATCTATGCTCAGAAAAAGGCAGGGAATGGCAGGAGGCGGTCAGACCATTTCAATCTGTTGAAAGTGAGTGATATTCCCAGGGCTTATTGTTCACCTTCTCAGAGAATTAAGTTTCCATATGTTTCATCATAAATGGAACAAGTGTGCAACATAACTGCAATATGAAAATGTCTGCTGGATGACGTAGCAGAAAGCTACTGTTGGGGGGAAATTTCTTCTCGTCTTCATGTTCTGAATATCTTGATTACCCGCTTGGTTGTAGCCGATAGCCTAAACCTGGTTGGAGTGTTTAGCTATGGTGCATTGGTATAGAATTGACTGCGTATTTTCATTGAATATTCATGCATTGAGTTTCTCCTTAATTTGAGATATCACTTATATTTCTAGACAGACTGTGATAGCATTATTTCTTCCCATCAATTCAGTGTGTTGAGTGAAATTCATTTTAGAAGGTAATTACGTAGCTACAGATACAATTAGTTTTCATTCCAGTAAATTGATATGAATAAGTGTTGTTAAAAGATATTATTTCCTTTTGATCCTTAGTTATAGATTACCTTTTCAAACCATTTTTGTTCCTGCAATCACTGGGGAAGCTCAGACAAACAAAAATGAAATAAAATAAAATCTACTAAAAATGCCTACTGATGTAATAGTTAATCTTTTTTAAAAAGCACATAATATATGAGGCCATTTGCAGAGAATTACTGAACCGATGGAAGAGTCATGTGGAACCTGTATAGAATTGCTTACTGTTTTATAAAGGACAATGTGGGGGATCCTGGTTATTCAGCAAGTGGAGTGTGGACTTCTGTGTTTCTTTTATGTTTGGGTCCCAATTAATTCTTCTTGTTTCTGTGTTCTTGAAACTCCTTCAGATCTGCCAAGAAACATAAAAATCAGATGACACTAATGTTTCTCTCAATGAGAGAATGGTATATCATCTTTACTATCTTCATAAAGCCACACTCTCATCATTTGTTGTCTCTCTCAGTGTTGCCTTAATACACGATATACTCATTATTTACCATTTGTTTAATATCAGCAAATCAGTAATTAAATTTTACTCTTCATAGCACTCGATAATTTGTTTTTTCTTTAAAAAAAACTAGTGTCAGAATTCAAAGATAAGTGTGAATTGTTGTGTGGAAGACACAGGAATGCTGAATATGAATTTTATATCATAGTTCATCCTTTGCTTTCTTGGAAACACACTCTCCAATAACTTTATGATAGTGATAGAAATTAGCACATTTTATTTAAATATATATTTTCTAACTGTAAAAGTAGAATGGTCCTTGCAAGAAATTTGGAAAATTCAGAAAAAAATTAAACATAATAGAAATCACCCATAATCTGACCCAAATTTATTTTTTAACCCACTTAAACAAATGAATATTTAAAATCAAGATTTTGGTTCATGTATTCAAATTGTTATACTGTGGGAATTCTCTCGTTCATTAAATAGAATTCAAATATACTATATTAATATTCTACCAAAGTGTATACCTTAAAAAATATATCGTGACTTTTGAAAAATAACTTTTATTAATTTTGTAATTATAAAAACTTAATTATATGTTAATTATAAAATATTTGGAAAAGTATACAAGTAAAAGTAAAATGATTTTGAAATGCCACTACAAAACGATAAATACTGCTAGTAGATTAGTGTCTTTTTTTATCATTTTGCCTATGCAATAAGTAATAATAGTATTTTTAAAAATTTATACATTATTTCTATTGAAGTTATGTATTGAGGTTAATCTCTTGATCTATTCACTTTCCACTGAATTTCCTGCTTGATTATATTTTTCTAAAACAATGTCAAATTTTTTTGTTTATAGGTACCCTTCATATTTTTAGGATATAGTAAACTTCTGCTTGTCATATTCATTGTTAATATTTTATCCCAGTCGTTTTTTTTTCACATGAAGATATTGAAAATCTTTATGTGGTAAAGTCTTTCAATGTTTTAGATATCTTGAATTCATTCTTAGCTTTAAAAGAATCTCCATTACAAGGTCCAATAAATGTTTTCTCCTAGTCATTTAAAAAAATACTGTTATAATAGCTTTAACTTCTTAACCCGTTTAGAAATTTATGTGTGTGCCAAATGAAAATCTATTTTCCCCCAAAAGCTAATCTATTATTAGAATTTCAACTGTATTCTATATTAGATTTCTTATGCAGCAGAGTCTATTTCAGAACATTCTGCTTTATAAGATATGCATATATGCATAATTTTTACACTGTTACTCCATCATTTTGTTATGTTAAGTTCGTAGTAAGTTTAATATAATAGAGGAAGGCTGGCCTTCTTGTTTTTCTTCTCTTCAGAATGTCTTTCTTATTATTTGTTTATTTTTCCAAATAAATCATAGAATCATGATATTAAAAAAGTTTTTAACATCCATTTGTATATATTAAATTTTCATCTTGATTATTCAGTTGCATGTGTGTATAGAAAGTGGGGAAATATTACTGTCTTCAACAATCTTTTTTCTTTAGTTTGAGGCTCTTTACTTTGGTAGTTGTCCTCCAATAAGACATTTCTTCCTTTTCGAATATGTGGGTTTGGTGTTTTGACCCATTTCTCTTTCATTTGTCTTAATCGGACAATTTTTCCCTCAATTTCATAAAAATATCTTATGCAGTTGCATACAATGACTCAGGAAATTTCTCCCACATTACTTTCTTTTCTTCTTGTGAAAACAATGTATGTCTGTTAAAAAGTGCTCATTGTACTAGTCTACCAAGGGCCAAATTACATTTTCTGAAACATAGCTACATAACATAAAATGCTGATCTAACGGAGTTGGTCTTTATACAGTTGTGTATCATCCATAAACGCTCCAAGCAGTCGGAAGAGTTCTGGTTGCTCTAGCTTCCCCAGGGTAGAATTTTCTAAGATATAATCCACAGAAAATCAGTCCAGTACGAAACTCTTCAAAGAAAGTGTTCCTTGGTGGAATAAGTTTGAGGAATAATTCATATGATAGCCTTTTCTTGGCACTTCATGATAACTATTATCATATTAAAAACTCTGACAACTTCTACAATAAAAACTTCTTTGATTTGTTTGAAGCCAACTTCTCCTAGATTTAATCAATAGCATAAACATTTGTTATAATTTTGGAGGGGTTTGATGGTTTGTGTTTTGTTGTAGGGTAAATGTAACACCTATAACTCAACTAACAAACTTATATTGAGTATTCAAATCGTCAAGGCATTATTCCAGTCAGTTTCAATTTCCAGTGAGTCTTTTTTCTTTTAGGTGTAGAATGAAAGATAGTTCTACTCAGATCTTTAGAGGCAGGTTTCAGAGCATTTTACTCACTGACCATTTATTTATGATTAGTAGTATTTGTGGTTACAGTAAGCAGTATTATACAATCATCGTACATAGCAGCTCTTTGCTACTTTGCAAATGAATTAAACTTTATGCAGATCCATTCGTGTCTGTAAAATGGGATAGTATCTTGTGGGAGGTTATGAACAGCAGGACTGATGCATATAAAGTCCTTAATATAATTTCTACACAGAGTAGCCACTTACAATAGTTGGCATTACACTTAATAATCATTTACAAGAAAAATGAATAGGACATATTCCCTGCTCTCAAACATGCTAACAGTGGTGCAATAAGAAGTAACAATTTCATAATACTTTGCAATTTACCCATATTTTAATGTACACTGTTGAGAGGGTAAGCATCCAAATAAGTAAAGTTGAAGAACAGAAAAATGCAGAGAGGGAGCTGAAATCAAGTGATACAGTGGCTCGCAGGGGTGGTTATTCCACACTACAGTATGTGCCAATCCAGAACTAAGAGAAGCGCCCATCCTGCTACATGAGGATTTTACCCTTGCTGAGCATTGAAGACTGTCACACAGTTTGATGGACCCGAATCAAAATCGCATCAAAGTTCAATTCCTCAGTTCCAGGTGCTTGCTGAGTTGGGTTTCTTCTGTGGTAAACTTTTCTTATGAAATGTGATTTTAAAAGCATCTCGAAGTTGTAACTGCCTTTGTGTTGTGTTGACATCTGATTCATCAATAGATGAACATCCTTCCATTGTTGCTGGAAGGGGAGCCCCAGCTCAGCAAGAAGAATATGGAAATGTTGGTAAATCCCCTTATTACTCTAAGTCTAGACTAGTATAATTCTCCATTTGTGGGTCTTCTAAACTGTGTTATTTATAGAATACAACTTAAGAGTGTAAGATGGGCCAGATCCTTCCTGGCATTTTGTCACCTCAGCATATTTAGAACCATCAATTCAATCCGCATACCAGTTACCCATAAAATTTTACATTGATTGTGAAGTTGTTTTACTCATACAAATGGTGCCTCAGAGATGTGCTTTCATTCTGCCTGTCTTATGGATTTTTCTTTCACCAAACCCTGGGCACTTCTAAAGACTTAAATTTGGAAGCTTTTGATATATTCGACGAGCTTGAGGTGTCTATTCAAAGTTGTGTTGGCAAATGTAGCTTTTTATGTTTTTAAACATAAATTCTTTCTTACTTCAACAAAGTATGTATTCTTTATAGATTGGAAAAGCATGAATTTTATTTTTTATGTTTTTTTACTGTCGTAATCATAATATTTAATATATGGAGAAAATATGGGCTGAGGTATTTTTCTATGCACATGCTATAAAATGTGTAATAAAATGAGTTCTATATTACAATTATTATTTAGTAACCCACTTTTAAAATTGATGTTGTGGTCTTTTTCTATAATTTAAAGACTATTTTAATAATTGCATAATTTTTCATGTTATGAAATGTGTGATTTCTTTCATTTAGCAATTATTCCTTAAACAAATATTTATGAAATGCTCACTGTTTTCATGATCCTGCCTTAGTTTCTGAAGATACAGTAACAGATAAAGCAGATACAGCCCATGTCCCTGTGGAATTAACCCTCTGCTGCTGGAGGTTGGAGCTCCTTTGATTTTGGAGCTATTATAAAAACGATGAATTTTCCTCTTAATTGAATGATTCAGGAATATGTGATCTGACCCTCTCTGTCCATTCATGCTAGGAATATGAGGCTTTCATAAAAGGGCTATAACCTTGGAGAAACTTTCCATGTTCTGCCATCTTTTGTGGAAATTCTTATAGTCATGTACCCCCAACTTGATCATCTTCTTATAGACATCAATTCTGCCTCTCTGCTTGGGCCTTTTGAAATAAGACTTTATTTGAACTGCATTTGGGAGATTATAAGCCCGCTGCTCTTTGCCAAATCCCGTTTGACTGTGAGCTTAGCCCAAGACCATGGGACTCTGGTCAGTGTCCATTGCTCTAGGCTTCTGCATATCTGGGAAGAGAAGTTGGAAATTAAGAGATAAGTTAAATCTGTAGATGTTTATTCCTCATCTTCACTCTAAGATTTACAGATTTGCCTTTAGATGATAACATATACACTATATTTTTTGGGTCTGTCCACTCTGTTCATAGAAACACTCCTGCAACTGGAAAGGATGCACCCGGTCACAGCTATTTCCTTTAGGGTTTTGAGATAAACCACCACTTCACATTACTTGTCACAAGGATTTCTGGAATGGGTCTTTGTATAACAAGAATGCTTGCGGCTTTCTTCTCTCTTACCTCAGCAAAATACACATATTCTTGGCCTATCATGTTAATCATATCATGCAGATGTCATTGGGTGACAACCACATGTCGATTTAGAGATCACTGGGGTACCTTTCCTTGCTGAAATGTGACTTTTCTCATGCATGTCCAGACTTCCATGTACATTCTTTAAGTTATATGTTCCCTGCCTGATAGAAAGTAATATTGTATAAAATTGAAACAATTTAAAAATACACGGTATTTAAGAAGAACTTAAATTCTTTACATCTGCTAGTTGATGAGAAATCTGGCTTGATGCATCCACTGCTAAAATTAAACTGTATTAAGATTGTATCATACAATGGCAGGTGCCAACTTTATGTTTCCTTCTGTCTTTAGCCAACCAGTATAGAACTTTTTTTTCTGATTGATAGATAACATAAGACTTTGCACCTAAGTGCAAGATGTGAAATGCAAATTTGAGAAAGCACATTTTTTATTTTAATTTTTAAAATGTATAATCTATAAAAATATAATGCCTAGTCTAACCCACATGGGAGTGTAGTAACTGAATATGGTCTTAGCAACCTGAGTTGTCATGAAACAAGTCTTTGCATTCTAGATGCTAGAAATCAGGTTTTATTGAGATAATAATCAATTTAGAAATGGTGTTTGCATCCAGCTATCCTTCTATACGGATATATAATTTCTATGTGTTTTGTTTTAATATAAATATGGTGTTCTCATTAATTAAAAAGAACACGTTTAAAGCCTAGTATCAGAATTGAATGCTCTTAAAGTAATTGCAATTTTGTGGCATGCTATAGTGTTTATTTTTATAGAATCAAGCATTCAGATAGTAGAGAGAGAATTGTGTACTTCAGCCTCTTTTCACATGGAAAGAACAGCCTCCAGCAGTGATTGTCTTTGATCATATGCTATCCTAGAAGATGGAGAAGAAAATCTGATCAGTTCACCTATGTCACACTATTTTTGGTACACCAAAGCCCTTGCAATTTTACTTAAACATACAGATTAGGAGGTGAAGGCTGATTGGCTCTGGCAGTTTGAAATGCATTACGTTTGTTCTGACTTCAGCTCAAATGAAAATAGAATGGTTCCAAACCTTGGAATGGTCTCGAAACTGAAATTGCTCATTTGAAACTGCCAGGACTGATCAGTGCCAAATCAAGAAGTTCTTTTTGAGGCCTTCATTTGGAGAATGTCAATTTCAAGGATTTAAGATAATCATCTCACCTTATTATCAGATGAATCTTCCTTTACATGGGCAGCTACTGTCTTTCAAGACATCCCCTCACTTATTAAAAGAGGGAAAGAAAAGACAAGGTACCAAGAATCTAAGTGAATAGAAGAGAAATTAGCAAAACTGAATCGAAAGGCTGGAAGCAATGAAATTAAATTTTTGTCAGTCATTTAGAATCACAGAAACTCTAAGGTGCCAAGAAATATCCAGCCCAAAGGCGACCTTTGAAAAATATGGGGAAATTGAGGCCCAGAGAATGGAAATGAGTTACACAGCAAATTAGGACCAGAGAGTTGAGAACTGACTCAGGTTTTTGTCCCTGATCAAGATTTATGACATGAAATCTAACTTCACCAACATTCACAGTAAATAGACCCATTCTGAAACGAAAGGTTAGTTTTTGAACCAATTACTTTATCAAAAAGTACAAGCCCTCAAGAATTCGTGAAATATTTCTTGTGTTGCTGTTCTCATTAAGGAGAATAAACAGAGAAGCATTTGGCTTTCTTTAGTTGTTTAGCATTCCTTTAGCAATTTCAGACTTATTTGTGTCTGAGGAAGGAAGCCTCATATTGAAACATGACATATAAGCTATACTGGTTTTGACATTGAACTTCAGATCTGGAGTTGGTAGGAATGCTCGCTCTTAATGTTTGTAACATACAAATAGATCCCTGTTTAAATCCTCACCAAGAACAGACAGTGTCAACCCTTACCCACCATCTCTCTACTTCCTATTCTCCCTCCAAAAATAAAGGAAGAAAAACTCCATTGCCCTCACTAGGCGTGGGGATTACTGGAAAGTCAGAATGCTGTTTGGTTTAAATGTAATTTCAGTATGTAAATGTTCACATCTACTTAAGGATATTGTTAACAGAAGACAAAATCTCTCTATCCTTGTTCAGGTTTCCCCTTTTGATTTGAATTCTTCCCTTGATACTACCTGCCCAGTGTCCTCTAGTTCTCTTCTAGCATGATGGCAAGTTGTATGCTGGAGGACTCAACAACTATTAGGGGTGATCGAGGAATCTCAACGCTGATTTAGTGCTAATTCTGTGCCAGGACATTTACTGTCATTATCTTAAGTAAAGCTAAACAACAAAAGTCAATGTCATTCCTATTTTCTGGATGAGCAAACTGAGGCACCAAAAGCCTAAGTAGTTTCTATGGTGCCCCATAGCTAGGAAGCAGGCGCCTCGGCTTTCACTCTGCCAAACCCTTATTTTCCCCATTCTACTGGACTTCCTCCTCCAGGAATGCCCCTGCAGACCCTCAGTTCCAAGAATCTCTCGGGCTGATTCCCACTGATTTCATTAAACCACTTTCTACTGTTCTATCAGTGAATTTTCTGTGTTAATCATATGAGAAAAACAAATCAGAAGCATTCAGAAATTCTCTCTTCCTGCATCAGGCCTTCTGTGTCAGGTTTGGAGGAACGGGTCCCGAGTTTTCTCCAGCAATCAGTTTACCTTTAGAGAATACAAACAGGTCTACAACGGACGCTTCCAAGAACGCACGAAGAGGCCAGCTCAGAGCCTTGCTTTTCCAAATCCAGCTTTGTAAGGGAAAGGGCCTAGGCCTCCATTTTCAGCTCCCACCTTCTCGGAGTTATGAGGGTTTTTTCTGGCTGAAGTGGTGAGACTGGGGCAAGTGTTGCTGGGGCATCGAATGCACATTTAAAATGTCCTAGGAACAGTCTACTTAAACAGAACAGGTAAAATAAGCATTTGACCCTATAGGGGAAGAGAAGCACGTGAAAGGATAGTGGAGATAGTTTGAAATAAGAGTATTATATTGCTACTATCATATATAACTAGTATGTAATGACATTATGATTACTGGTAATATACATGTACTAGTGTGTTATTACAATATAATGTGTTCTGTTGCATCTACCTTAATATTATCATTCTGTAGTGTTATTCTTAAGATTATACATAGTTCTGTATTTCAGTATTTCTGTAATATTCCTTGCAAATTTTTCCCACCACACTACATTCTTTCATAATTACACACACACACACATACACACACATACGTGTAGATAGTGCTCTCACTCTGTTGTCTACTTAACACTCTATGCTACCCACCTCTAGTTCTCCATTGCCGACAGTATTCGAAGTAGATAGAAATGTTGACGGAAAGAATGAATGAACAATGATGAATGACAGCATGCAACAAGATCACACCCACATTCCGTGAGTTTCGATGCATTCACCCCTCTTACAGTCAGAGAGATCAGTTCAGGAGAGATCCGGAAAGCATGAAGGAGTGAAATAAAACTGGCGCGTGGACATCATATGTGGGCTACTGTCTGTTAACTTTCCATTTTTACTTTACATACCAGAAGAGCAGATTGATATTGCATTTTAATTGTGTATATTAGAGGAAGGCATATGGTTACAACATTTTCTTATTTACCTTCTGTAACATGAAATTTGTCATTTTATTCCCAAAATAAAGGATTGAAGGGAGAGTGTCTGCTTCTTACACAAGTTCAATTTTCTCCCATGAGAAAGTCTCCTGAGATGTGTAACGAGTCAATGCCAAGAGGATGCTGGCACCATTTTCTTATTGCCATGGTGATCTCCAGCTCTCCTGAAATCTCAAGGGAGACTATGGTATTTTAAAAGCAACTTGAATTTTGGTAATTAAAAAGGCTGGAAGGAATAATCTTTTTACATTTTGCCAACTTGGGTAAATATGGATACAAATGATGTCTACAGAGGAAGGATATTATTGCGCTTTATTAGGTGGGTAGCCCTAGAAGATCTTAGAAGATGAAAAGCATCATGAAAGTTATGTATGGGTTATTTTTGGCAATTCAGAACCCTACTGTGAATCTTAAAGTATGTCTAATCACAACCTTTCTACAAACAGCTATTCTGTTTCCCAGAGTCGCTAGCATTTTAACTTCGAGTTGAAGTTCTGATTGTCAGAGTATTTTAATGTTGGAAGCACTGTGTAATATATGTAAATGTTGGCAGTTATCAAAGTAAAGGGGAAAAAAGTGATTCTCTTAAACTGGAAATTAAGTTAGACAAGCATAATTCAGACTCTAGGTTAATCACACCCTCCCCCCATCAGGAAAGTTCTTACATTAAGAGTTCTTTTGAACTTCATTTGAGCAACTGCGCTCTCCTAGAAAAGCCTCGAAGATTAAAGGGTTTTGTTTCACTTCAGAAGACAGTTGAAATTTTTTTAGGCATTGCTTTTGAGCTACAAAATGAACGCTTGGAATAAATGAACATGGAAGCAAACATTAAAAAGCAAAAAATGTAAAGGAGAGAGACCAGGGCTAGTGGAAGGATAGTCACTTCTTGCGGCTTTGTTTGTGCATAATTTGGGGTTTAGTATTGGCAGTGGAAAGTGAGAGGCAGATAAAGGTAGGGCTTGGGGCTTTTTTGTTTGAGCATGTGTCATCCTATTAGGGCAGTGAATCACCAAGGGCAAAGAAAGAGAAAGGGTATAACAACCCTCTTTGATTAGGAACTTTACACAAATGCAATTCCCAATTTGCAGATGGGCAGTTGAATTGATTTTTACAAAACCACCTACATCTAACGTTTCACAGTTAAGAATAAAGCATATGACTCTCAAGTGCTGCCTCTTACACATAATTAAAATCTGATTATATCTGAACATTATGACCAACTCGAAGTTAAGAATTTTCTATGGATCAATTTGATTCCATGGGGAAAAGTCCTGCAAGCAAGAAGAGCTTGGTGGCCCCCACGGCAAAACTTAGAAACCTGTGTTCTTGTTTTAAACCCCTCTGGGTAAGAGCATTTACCGTGTTGCTCATCATCTTTTTTAAGGCCATTTTTAGCTGCTTTGACCCAAAATAGAAATAGCCAGATGGTTTTGTTGGAGTTTTAAAAATTTGTTTGTTTGATTGATTTTGTTTTGTGTTTAGTGCAGAGATTTGGTGATTTTTTTGAAATTGTTCACTGTTTTTTGATTAGTAAAACATCCTTATGATACCTGACAGGTGACTTACAGAGTACAAAAGCTCAGTGAGGCGATTGAGAATAGCATTAAGAGCTTCATTATTTCTTTTCATTTACAGATACATGGAACCCAGAAACAAAGTCCTCCCAGGGCTGTTGTATCGCACAAATGTGTGAATGCTCAGTCGAAGCTAATAACTTTTTCCTTGTGTGTTCTCGCTAATGGTGTATTCCTGTATTTAGTGTTTTAATCTATGCATTTAACCAGATATAGGATTTTTACTTTCTTCTAGTAATATGTTCCTGAAATTAAAGATGGAGATTGATTTGGGCAGCAAGTTAGAAAGTGTTTTTATTAATAGAACAAGTGTTAAGTGTTGTCTGTTTGCTCTTTTTTTTCGTAAGGGAGATTTTTTTTTCTTAATTTTAAACACAGGTCTAAAAACAACCTACAGTATTTAAAAGGGAATTTTAACATCCCCCACTGCGTTGTAGTTTTTCTTTTCCTGAAAATAGATCCACAAATGTCACAAATTAGTCTGCAGATTTTACCTTATTATGCTTCCTCCTTCAAAAAATATGCAGGAAAGTGATTATATGTGGTGTTCAACTCAAGGCTGATGAGTTGCTTGTAATTATCAAGGCAGACATAATGAGATGAAAACAACTCTTTCTCGAGGGCCTCCGAGGAGGTTTCAGTCACTATCATAACCCTGTCACGCTGGGTTAACTGTTTTCTGCCCAAGTCAATGTCAACACAATTAATTTCACACTTTCCTCAACTGATATGGTTAGGGTTCATTTGCTCATCTAGGCAAGAAGATCCCCATATGTTAAGGGTGGAATTGATTTCTGGGGTCTTCATAGGCAGATAAAACAATGAGGAAGATAGACTTTATTTGTATTTACATCTAACTAAATGGCATTTCCCCTCTTTTTTGTTTGTCCTTAGATATACGTTTGTTGCAATTATTTGGCATTGCCATTTGACATTCATTCCATCGTTCAGTCACTCAACAAATGTTTATCAAGTGCCAGCTTTGTGCAAAGCCTTTTCCCAGGCCATGAGATTACAATGAGAGAAAAGCAGAAAAGCCCATGTGAACTTGGCAATCCATTTGGGGAGAAAGACATTATTAAATAATTGCACCAATATAGCTAATTAGCAGAAAAATGTGAAAAACAACTAAATAATTTGCATGGTACTTGTAACTCACTCTTTACCCCTGGCATAATAAATGTTTGCATGGAAGAATGTTCAATAGAACTTTCCACAACGATGGAAATATTCTACATCTGCATTTTCCAATACATGGGCACTAGCCACATTTACCTGTGGAGAACTTGAAATGTGGTTAGCGTGACTGAAGAATTGAATTTTAAATTTTAATAAATTAATGCTTAAATTTAAGCAGCCACGTGTGGCTAATGACCACTATATTGAACAATGCTGCTTTAAAATGTATCATATTATTACTTGTATCTGCTTTTATACTTGAAAATAGCGCTTTGTACAGCATAAAACAGGACAAGGTATGATAAGTTTAATTTATCATTTACTCCGTAAGCTACAAGGAACTCTTTCAAAGACCAAGAGAACACATGAGGGAATGATGGTGTTTTTGCATATTTGATAAGAAGTGATAAAATAACGTCCTTGATCTTAGTGTGTGAGTAGATTACAAATTAATCTTTAATTTATGTCTTGAATCCTGTACCTGGTGAGGATATTTTCCTAAGACCAATTTTTTGTTTGTTATCGTTACACTATGAATCACTCATATTGTATATTAATTTAGTTGATTAATATGATTTGTTATCATAAATCTTCTCCTTTTGCTTATGCCGCTGCTTAGTAAAAACAGCAAACATATTTTTACACAGAGTTATATTCAGTATTATTCCACTGTAAGCAATTTCTCATTCTCATTTTGTGGTGTGTATGTATTTCTTAATCATTGGAATAGAAAGAGAGAAAAGGAACTGGGGATGGAGAAAGAAGCAAAGAGGAAGAGGAAAGGCAAGGCAAGGAAGCGGAGAGAGAAAGAAGGGAAGAGAAGAGGACCCCTAGAATTAAAACAACCCGGAGGAGATAGCCTTTGTTGCCAGGAAACATGGGAGTCCTTTGGCCGTTGAGTACAGCTATGATCATTAAAGTTGCCATCAGATTTCTTTCCTCTAGCGTTTTCATTACTCTCCAGATTCCTTGTCCCTGCAGTTTTGCAGTATTGAGAATAATCAAGTGTTTTTGCACTCTGCATTCCTCAGCTGCTTCTTGTTTGTTTCTCATTCTGTTTCTCGCCAAAGAAGTAAAAGTGTGCCAAACAATTTTCTGTTCCTTCTCCTTTCCAACTGATGTCCAAGACCTTTTAACTCACTGCCTCATATGAAACCCACTTCTGGCCATGTATAAGACGTGTATGTGTCACCTCCCCACTTGGGGTTCATGCCTTCATATTGTCTTACCATCTGTATTTTTTTATTGATGAGGGCAAAACAAAGAAAAAGTATTTCTTGTATCAATTTCTGCTAAAGATTGAGTGTTCTGGGTCATGGTTTGGGTCAAATAAGCTTGGGGGTGGAGAAGAGTCTATGTTGTTGAGACTATTTTCTCAAGTCCATTGAAGAGGAAAATACCTCTCATGAACGCACTTAAATTCATATATTCTTTCAGTTGATATGAATTGAGTGCATACTATGCACTGGTTTTCTGATGATACAAAGAAAGAGAGAGAGAAAGAAGAAGACAGACAAGGAATCTTTTATAAGTGGAACTTACATTGTCAGGCAGGGGAGCCTGAAAGGTGAAAGAAAATAAGTATAAACAAGAGATAAAAGACAGCTTCATAGAGATAAAGGCTACAAAATAAATTAACGCAGAGTAATATGATAGTAACTGGTCATGAGGAAGGCCCCCTTAAAGAGGATGGTCATAGAAGGCCTTGTGAAAAAACAGTGACCTTTGAACTGAGACTTGCATGACAAAGGGAGTCTGCTGTAGGAATAGCTATGGTAGGGCTTTCCACGGAACATCAAGGGCAAGGATCCTGAGATAGGTATAACTCTGATATTTCAGATTCTCAGATATAGAAAAACACAAAGAGATTGAGGAGGCTGAAGCAACATGAAGGAGAGGAAGAGTGGTACAAGAGAAGTTTGTAGAAACTTAAGTATCACTAGACGCTCAACTACCTAGAATGTCGTTTTGTCTATATTATAGGTTAGTAATCAGTTAGAGACCTTACAGTTTCCTAAATTCCCTTAGATACTGCCAAGTGATAATTTCAGGTTTAATTTTTGAAACTTAGACCTGAGATGTTTCCTCGAATTGTTTAATGTCATCTATTTTAGGAAGGAAGTTCATGTTGGCTTGTAGATGTCACTGCTCATTTCTAAGCATTTAAAAAGGTCTAGGGGCCAGCCCTCTGGCCTACTGGTTAAGTTCAGTGCACTCCACTTCAGCTGCCCAGGTTCAGTTCCCAGGCAAGGACCTACACTACTCATCGGCAGCCATGCTGTTGTGGCACCCCACATACAAAATAGAGGAAGATTGGCATAGATGTTAGTTCAGGGCCAATCTTCCTCAAGCAAAAAGTGGAAGATTGGCAACAGATGTTAGCTTAGGGAGAATCTTCCTCAGCAAAAAGAAAAAGTCTAGGTTAGGAAATACTTGCAGGATACTTAAAAGTATCTTTTAAAACCATAGAGTCAGATAAATAGGAATGAAGAAGCTGAACTTACAGTATTGTCTCTTCCTCACCAACAGTGATGTAGGGAGGCAGGAAGGACATGTATCTCCAAGCCTTGCTGAAGACAGAACACCTGCAAGTAAGAGCTAGCAGAAGGCATGGCACCATGGCTGTGTGACATGAAAAAGAAACTCCAGAGACGTGCTTTATTTTCCATTCAGTACCTCCTGTAATTGACCTGGAGCTTCATGTAACATGTGTCTGTGTGTTTTGAAGTGTGTTTTGGGGATGAGGTATCAATTCCCCCATTGTCATAATTCAGAGTCCTGATTAAGGTGAAATAAGGGAATGCTAACCTTTTTCTAATTTTCTTAAAACAACAAATTTGAAAAGACTAAAACTGGTTGATGATAGTAAGAGAAAAAAAGACAAACATGAAACCCTGTCAGTCCTGTTTACTACTAAAATAATGTCTGGCCCAGAGTAGGTGCTCAAGAGATGTTTGTCAAGAATGATAGAAGGTGGAGGTAGGAAATGAGTACATACTCTGAAATTAAAACTATAGCAGGGAAAATAGCTTAATTCTTTTTTTTTTTTTTTTTTTTTTGAGGAAGCTTAGTCCTGAGCTAACTGCTGCCAATCCTCCTCTTTTTGCGGAGGAAGACTAGCCCTGAGCTAACATCCATGCCCATCTTCCTCTAGTTTTATATATGGGGCACATACCACAGCATGGCGTTTGCCAAGTGATGCCATGTCCACACCCTGGATCCGAACTGGCAAACCCTGGGCCACCGAGAAGCGGAACGTGCGAACTTAACCACTGCACCACCAGGCCCGCCCCTAAGAATCGCTTAATTCTTAACTCTAGGCCTGAAAACTCAAATTGAATGGCTAGTAAGTAGTGAATCACCATTTCATTGACAAAATGGGGCAGTGGGACATTTTCTCAATCTCCTCCTTATTACAATTTGACGTTAGAAATTAATGTTCAGGAGCATCATGAGGAGGCTTTATTCGAAGCAGTTTAGTCGCTGTTAATCTTTTAGGGTCGCTTTCTTGTATTCTAGGTGTCTAGTAGGTCGCCATTTCTATAAGTCAATTCTTATGTTGGATTTGAGTGTAATGCTTCTCATTCAAAAATCTTCCACTGTTCTCCCCGTCTGAGAGGAGAACCTCCTCTAGGGTACGTTCCTGATATCTGGGGCACCAGGATGGGAAGGAGACACCTCGGTGTGTTCAATCAAACTGTTTTTGGTGAACGGTTGCAATGACTCAGGTGTTTTGGCAGATGCAAGCGCAATAAGGAAATTTAGGCCCAAGCTTCTAGTATTTTCAGAATTTTAGGGAAAAAAGATGTACAAATATGAAGTAGTATAAAGTGATGAAGGCGCCCCGAATGAAGTCTGTGGATGATGCAAAGAGAGAAGGAATGATTAATTCTGCGTGGGCAGATTTAGAAACATTTCACAGAGCTTAGCCTTGGAAGGTACTGGAGGAGCAACAGGAGGATGATAAGCCAGGCAGAGGGAAGCGGTTTGATCAAAGACTCGGAGGCGTGCAATAAGGTGTGTTCCTGGAACCGCAATTAATGACGAGGTCATCCCTTGTCACTGCAGTGAGAGATGAAATCACAGATGTTGTCCAGGCCAGATCAGGCATACACTCCTAAAGTGTACTGGGTGCTTTCCACTTGATTCTGTAGGCCGTGAGGAATCCTTAAAGAATTCTAAACAGGAGAATACAATGATTCTGTGTTCATTTTTATTTTTTGAAGACCATTTTGGTAAGCAAAAGTGTGGAAACAGCAGTAAGCAATTTTTTAAATTCTTTTTTTGGAATATTCATTTATTATTCAATATTAAGAACCTAGTATGAATCAGCTTTTGTCTATATGGTGGATATAGGAATATGAACAATGAATAAATATTCAACATAGGGCACGCTGTGACTGTCAGAGGCAATGATTAAAATAAGTTACATTATCCAAAAAGGGCCAGTGAAAACTATTCATCCCAAAGTGCTCTTTTTAAATATAGGCTTATGTCCCAATGAGAAGTCTTCCCCTGGGGTTACTGCCACTGAGGATAATTAGGCCCCCTGCGTGTGCGCTTGAGGATTAACTGTTGAACAAGTCCTTCCCTTCACTGAGTAGAATAGATATCACGTGGTGGTCAATTTCTACATCAAATCTAGTGTAGTTCTCTAATGGGAACTCCATTTTGAATGACACATATATAAGCGTTTGGTATAGCCACATCCTCTTACTGTAATTGCACCTGTTTAGGCACAGGGTACATTAGCCATTTTTTCCTTACATCTATCATTGATTGTGAGCACTGGAGGGTCTTTATCATCTCATGCAGTGAGATTAACCATTAATGCATAACAGAATTGTGAGAGATATGTTTTTTAAATATGCACATTTGAGTGCCACCCAAGAGATCAGAATCTCTAGTCCCAAATTAGGGGTGGAACCCGGGGAAATTTGTAGCGTTAAAAGCTCTCCCAGTGGATTCTCATACATTCACCTACTTGAAAAATCACTAATTCTAATCAAATATCCCTTAAACACAAACAAGGCGTAGATTAGTAGAGCTGGGACTAGAGGTCCAGTCCCCTGAGCCTCGCCCCGGGCAATTCCCATTACTGCATGGACACATTCCTGTGTCCATCAGTCTGCACTGGACCTTGAGCCAAGACATCTGGATTTGCATTACTTTAATCTGAGAGGTGGTGTCAGGAGGGAAATTGTGATCTGAGTGTATCAGTCAGCTCAGGCTGCCGTAACAAAATATCACAGACTGGGTGCTTTAAACAACAGACATTTATTTCTCACAGTTCTGGAGGCTGGAAGTCTGAGATCAGGGTGCCAGCATTGTTGGGTTCTTGGTGAGGGCCCTCATCCTTGGCTAACAGATGGCTGCCTTCTTTCTGTGTCCACATATGCTGGCCAGAGGGAAAGGGAGAGAAGGAGAGAATAGAATAGGATGGGGGCTGGGGAGAGAGAGAGAAAGAATTAGAGAGGGAGAGAGAGAGAGAGAGAAAGCTCTCTGGTCTCTTCTTATAATAGAAAGATGGTCCAACACCATCATGAGGACCCTACCCTCATGATGTCATCTAAACATGTTTGCCTCCCAAAGGCCACACCTCCTAATATCATTACATGGGGAGTTAGGGCTTCAACATATAAGTTTTGGAGAAACACAAACATCCAGTCTGTTACACTAAGAGAGTGGTTCTCAATCCTGACTGCACATTACAGTCACTGGGGACCTTTAAGAAAATACTAGTGCTCTGGTCCTAGTCCATGAGATTCCAATTTAATATGTTTGCCAGGCCTAACTCTTCATCCTGCTAGCGATGGAACTTTACTTGCAGCCTTGGTTTTCTCATCTGTGAAATGGGAATGGTATTACTAGCTATTCTGAAGATTGCATGAGATTACAGATATCAAAAGGATTGGTTATCTCTAAAGTAGTACAAAAATGTGATTTTCAGTCTTAATTAACAGTTTTTCTGTGATGAGCAGCTTCGGATGGCATCAGTATTTTAAGTGTTGTGTATCAGAGCTTTAAAACCTAGGTTTTCTGGTGGCCCTGAATTGAGGCTGCTGCTGCCCTGAGTACATCAGGAAGACAGTCTCACAAGAAGACATAGCTTGGGTGGCACAAGTTCCAGCACCCACTGGGCCAGGGTAGAGCACGTAAATGAGGGAAGACAGAACGAGCTGCTGTGAGAAAAAGCATTCAGTGCTCTGAGCCACTTTGAGACACAGGAGGAAGAAATATCTCCCTACTATTAGAAAAGTAAACCTGGTGACAAATGGCAGCTGGCATTAGACCCTGAGGACTGGGAAAGCTGGAGAGTCAATGCCATCTGAAGAGGGCAACCGTTTGTACTCAGTCCAGCATTACCTGATCATCCCATTTTCTTCCCTCCAGAGAATCCAGAATCCACGCTTTTAGGTAAAAACTCCCAATCTTTAAATGTTAGTAACTAATTAAACACACACACACACGCACACACGTACACAGTAAGCGTTTCACAGGCCAACACTGCCTGGTATAAACCAAACGTATTTGTAGTCTGAATTTTGCCTGTATGCCCAAATTGGCCTGCCCACCACCAGTCCATGACCATTCTTTTTGGCCTTATCCTCCATCTCTTCCATCCACCAAACCATTGTTTATTACATATATTGTTCATCCACAAACACGATACAACACCCGGTTAGCAATCTGTGGCACGTATCCTTGTTTCCTTTCACTCAATTTCCTGACATTCATTTCTATGGATTATATTCATTCGTTCTATCAATATTTACTGAGCAGATACTGTGCCAGATGATAATGATACAAAATTCAATAGGACATAGTCCCTGCCCTAGGTTGCTTATAGTCTAGTTCAGAAGATACGCCCAGTGCAGTGACTGAGGCCTGAAAAAATGTGACAGGAATATGAAACCAAGACATCTAACCCAACCTCCTGTACAGAGTCTATTACTTTTAGTTCTTTTTATTAATAAGAAAATTCCCTCCCTTTTCTTTTACCTACCTTTTTTCCCTAATTTTTTTGAACATTTAGCCAAGGCATTGAGCCCACTGTGTGAAGTCCACATCTTAACGTCTGGTTCTTTTGATGCTTAGGAGATATTTCACGTCCAGAAGGTCATGGTATAAAGCTAGAAGTCATACCGCTCAATGCAGTGCTAATAACTAATACCCTCAAACCATCAACATTTTATTTGAAATGCAAAATATGTGATAGCTGTATTCAGCCAGAAACAAAGACACCCGGACGCGTGTGGTTCACGTGGGCCCCCGGCTTTTCTATTTGCAACCCGAGGGTTTGGCACTCAGTGATGCCAAGTGGCTCACCCTGGGGACTATCTCTTGTAGCAGGCTCCTCTCCAGGGGAGTGTCTCCCAAACCCTGAGATGGTTATCTGTTAATAGAAGGAAAAACAAGTTGTGAAAGTAGGCCATGTGCGTCACCGATAAACATGAAAATTTCATTGGCGAGAGCCCTCCTCTCTCTGCCAAAGTGACCTTGGTTGGCGCAAAAATGACAGAGTGCTTCCCTGCCTGGGTCTGACAGCATTGCTATCACAGCACGTTTGACAAATCGTTCACATTAAATCGGGGGGCACTTTCGGCAGCGCCGACGTCCCCTCTCCATCACTCCTGATTACCACACAAACGTCAACCGTGGCACCAAGCACATTTGTCAGAGGGAGTAAAAAGCAGTTGTTAGTAAGAGCGCTACCTGTCATACTAATGGACTAGAGCTTGTTGCTTTGTGTCTCACAGGAGCCTACAGATTTGCAAAAAACAAAACACTTTTTTTTGGAGGGTTGTCCAGTGTTTCTTGAAAATGGTATTGTGCTTTGGTAGAGAGAGGTATTGAAAGCGTGTCAGCTGGGACACCCAAATGTCTCCCCTCGGAAAGGAAAATAGATTCTGATTTTTTTTCAGTGACTTTGCTGTTTAGTGACTGTCATTTCTTTGTGGTCAAACAGGCAATAGAAGTTTTTCAGTCGAGGAACTCCATATCCTATAAACTTAAATTAGTAAAAAAAAAGAAATGAATGGAACAATTCCTTGTTATTCATGAGTGAACACTCTACCCTTGTCTTTGAATTTTAGGAAATCATTTGAGGGAGGTGAGGACGAATCTCTTTCTTTCTGTCATCTCATCCTTCACTGTGTAGCTACCATGCTTTGCATAATGCCTTGTGTGTTGTTCATGCACCTTGCTTCATAATCCAGCCGTAACAACCCTCTGAGGTAGGCCAGCTGTGTAGTATTACTCCCATTTTAGAGATGACAAAATTAAGAATCAAAAAAGTTATTGCCCAGAATTACACGGATAGAGTCACATTTCTAGTCCATGCCTGTTGATTCAACTCCACAATCTCATTAATACTTGGGTATCCAATAAAGAAGATGCAGTTTGTTGAAATGGTTCCTTCTTGGTCACACATTGCTGCTTCATCGTTCTGTTTCCAAGTATTCTCTTCTCCCCAGATCCTTTTTCACTGGTCAATTGGAATTTGATTTCTGCCTTTCTTATTTGTTTAAGGACACAAAAAACTTTACTTGGAACTTGTTCTAGAAAATTGGGAAAAGAAAAGGAACAGACTGAGTTGGAAACTTTTATCTGGCTATTGTTTATAAGATAGAATCAACTACTCTAAATATTGGTTTGAGAGAGTGAACTTGTGCTACAGCAAATAAATGGGATTGCTGTGTTAGTATCTGAGAACCCTTGCTACGCTGTGCTGTTCTACCTATTGTAGGCCAATGAGAGGCCCCCTTTGGCTTCTTGTGGATTCACTCTTCTAAGTGATGGAATGAGCCGGAGTGATAAGCTTGAGATAAATAGCACTTAAGTGTTTGATTCCTTTATTATTTTATTCCAGAAGTCTTATGTTAATGTTTCTGGATGCTGTGCTGGTTCATTTCCATTGGGTACTTTAGTTACTGTCAGCGTCCTTTTCATAGCACAATATGTGATCTATAATTAGCTCTTCATTACAACCTACTCAGATCCCTGAACCAGGAAACCTCAATGTATTCAACCCTGACTGATTTGTAAGGAGACAGTCTCTCATAAATTCATTCATTCATCAAATTTTAATATATATTTCCTATGTGCCCAGCCCTGGACTAAGCCCTGGGAATACCAAGGTTTAATATGGACTATTTTATAAGAAGAAATGGTCGTCTTCTTTGGGCATACCCATCAATAACTGTAGGCCTTCCCAAAACATCCACCTTCCCGATGACCTTCTGACTGTTCCCCAGGGCTTTGCGTTACTGGATCCCATTCATTCTCTCACTTTTATTCTCCAGGGACTAGGACTTATCTTGTAACTCTTTCTTTTTTAGATCATAGTGGCATTTAACATATCAATATCAATAGCTCTCATCCTTTTTCCTGAGTATCAGGTTTCCTTTCACACTATAATATATAAAATAGATCAAAGAGGGACATTCATGGTTGAAATAGGGATGTGGGGTCCCCACTTGGTCTGGTCTCCTGGGTACCTCCCTAGAGCCTACAGTCCTGCTGGAAGAAGATGGGGAAACCTCTGGTCTAAGCCTGTATCCAGGAAATGCCTCAGAGGAAGGCTGCCTCCATCTCAGAGTCCCCCACCTTCTCTTTGCACATGTGCCTACTTGAGTAACACTGTTGCTTTAGAATGTTCATGCCAGGAGGGAGTGAGAGTTTTGTCAAGAAAGTCTAGATGGGAGGTAGTTTGAGGAAATTTAATACGTAGATTGAATAACAATTTACATTTTGTATAATGTTCCAGGTACTCTGAAGCAATTTCATACACATTTACCTCAATTGACCAATATTTCCATCTCATGAATTTGTCCCAGTGTTTATTTTACAAATAAAAAAATGAAGTCACGGTGTCAAGTCCAAGGTCAGAATTCATGAGTTATTATTGGAGCCAAGACTAGAAGACAAGTTCTCAAAAGTCCAGCCCTGCTAACTTCTTTGCATCCTGCCCCCCAGACACACACAGTTCATAGCAGCACCGTACCTTCCTGAACAGAGCTGTCTTCATTGTCCATTACTCTCTGCTTCTATTCCCTCTCTCACTAAGCTTATATATGCACATTTCTACCTGTATCAGAGTTTCCATCAAGACAGACATTTCCATGGAAATGAACACATAGCCCCCCAAAAGATAGGTAGATGGTGGCATTTATTTAATTTTCATAAGATATCTTGCCTTATTTCCTTTACATCTAGATATACTGCATGATTTTTTTTAAGACTAGGGAATGTGGCCCTGTGTTAATTTCCATGACTACACACCCAGTCATCCAACAGTGGCTTAGTGGCATATGATATATTTGATACATTTTAAACACTGCTGCATTTAAAAATAACTTTAAAAGGTTGTAAATGTCAAATTGAGATTTGAAATATGTCAGATAGCTGTCATTTTTACACCCTTCATTAATTTCAATTGGACTCAGTGAATTGTATTTGACAAACTGTTATCATACATTGACTACAAGCACGCTACACTTATGTAGCACCTCCCTGACGTACAGAATGTTTTGAGGGGAACTTCAGTATATGACTTTTCTTTGACCTCCTAGATGACATGAGACCATCAAATGACAAGTGTGGCAGCATTCAACTCTAAGGTTCTCCAAATGGTGGCATTTGGAAAAGCTTCAAGAGGCTTATTCAGAAATGGAAATGTCCACTGGAAAGTTTCTAATAACAAAAATAGACACATTTACTCTAGGTGCAGAATTGCAAAATTTGGACTGCAGCTAAAGCAGAGGGGTCATGAATATAAATTTCCTTTTGGCAGATCTGAGCAGGTAGAGACATGCATGGAAGAGTCTGGTCTTGTTATAAAAATAATTTTATTATTAAAATTAATCGTAGATAGCAGCTATTAAGTGCTATATAAAGAGCATTATACAAAAAGCATAGTGCTTAAAATCCCAGGCTTTCATGTGAGACTGTGTAAGTTCAAATGCTGGCCTCCCCACTTATTCTGTGACTTTGAGCAAGTCGCTTGATATCTAGATGCCTCAATTTTCTAATTTGTAACATCAATACAAATATTGCTTACCTCATAGAGTTACTATGAGGATAATCGGAGTCCAATGAATGTTAGCTGTTATTATTATATAGCAGCACTCTGCAAGGCGCTTTGCACATATGTATTGAATTCTCCAACTACCCTGTGAGATGGGTGTAATGGTATCATTACTAATTCACAAATGAAGAAATGGAGAGTCCAAGGGATGCTTATTTTGTGCAGAGTTATCCACCTAGGACGGGGCGGAGACCGACAGTCAGGTAACTGACACTTTTAGGTCAGTTTATTCATCTGTAAAACGTGGTAATTGAACTTGAAGTTCCCACCTACATCAACCATTACTGGATACAATGACACCAGGGGCCAGCCCACTGTCACCCGCTAAGAAAAATGAGCTACATAAATCCAAACATCAGGACACAGAAAGCCTAGTTTATGCCGTGCCAGGACTGTGCAGTTGGTTTTTAAAATGTATACATCCTCATATTTTCTCCCTTTTGCCTCAAGAAGAAAATAAGCCAAGCTTTGTGTGTATGTATGAGTGTTGGCATTATATTTTTAACACAGCTTTAAAGAAAATGTCAATAAGTAAATAACCTGTGAAGTGTGTTTTAAAAATGCAACTGTAGAAGAAATTTTACCTAGAATTCACTAATTTTAAACTCCATATTGCTCTGAATAAAGAAAATTGTTAATTTTTATCATTTGTTTTCTTTTTCTTTATCTTGGTTTTGGCATAAAAAAATTTGAAAATCAACCAATAACAAATTAGATTTTTTAAATTTTAGGAATCTTTAGAGATTATTTCATCCAGAGTTGCCAGGCTCCCAGTTCATCCAAATGTACTTGCTCTTGTCTGAACAAATAAATGACATGATCAGAGTGGGCTCGGAGGGCACCTGCTGCTGCCCAGGTCCAGCTGATATGCCTAAGGATACACCAGCCTTCCAAAGAAAAAACATAGTATCTGATTTTTGTGAGAAAGGTCACAGTTTTGGAATGTCATTAACTATTTCCAAAAATGTATCAACAATACCTGTCTGCAGGCCATATATTTTGCCCATAATGGGCCATTTTGTTGCTTTAGATTTAATCCAATGCCCACATTTTGCATCTGTGGAAGCTTTCACCCAGAGAGAAGTTCAAGGTCATCTCTTGATTTCTTCAAGATCATGCAGTGAGGTGGTAGATAGAGGACAGGAACCCAAGCCTCCACAGCTCTGTGCCCTGGCTAGTTTCGTTACTGTATTCTGCCACTTTCACTTGTTATAAGACAAAGGTAAGGTTGTGCAGTCTGTTAACTCACACAAGACAGGAAATATTATTTTGCATTTAAATTTGGAAGCAGGAAGCACTTTTAGATTGGATTCATAGGATTCACTTTTAGGTTTGATTCATAGGATTGGATTTAAGGATTGTGGAAAATAAGAGGAAGATTTTCCAGCCTATGATTTTCTGATTGCACGAGGAAGAGAGAAACACATCAAAACCAACAAGGATATGTGGTCCACCCTGAGGGGTGCGATTTGTGTGAATGAATGAGGAGCAATGGGGAACGCTGAGAGAATTCAGACCTGTCACTTGCAGGTTCATGCAAACTGTATCCCATAGTGGTCAATTTCTTAAAGCTTGTCTATCCTTCATCCTCCTTTCTCCTTTCATTTCCCCATAGAATAAGCATAGAGCCCTCATAAAGTTCGTGAGAGTGATCTTGCTTATCTGTGCACTTCATTGTCATTGATGGCTCCAATGGGAAGCAAATTTTGCCTTTATCTCACTGTGGGGGTTCAGCATCTTTCATATTAGTTATGTTTATGTAAACGAGGAATCTAAGGGTGAAATTATAATTTATGAGAATTGCATGGAGCTTCTGACAATACTCATAAACATTCTAAATAACTTTATCTTGTTTCAGAATAAAACATACAGTTTGTCACCTAATGAGGATTTTTATTATAACAGTATTTCTATTCTGGACTGGCCTGTTACTGTGAATAATATGGAGTGGGGTGAATTTTTTTGTCCTATATGTTTAAAAATATTGGCTCATCTCTGTGATTATTCCTTAAGGATCAGTGACCAGTAAATATCAGGTGACCATACCCTTATCAAATTTCACTGATTGGGAAATGAGCTGCTGATCTTCTGGAACACAGGTGTTACTGTTGGTTGGTTGTTTTTGTTTTGTTTTTAACAATGTAATTAGTAAGTTGTAGATCCCTAAGCGTGAGATCAAGACCGCTGGACTCACTTGGTCTCTACTGTCAGTCATCATTCACTGTAGTGTTGCCTCTGCAAAAACAAACAGCAAGTGATAGTTCTTCGGTTGTGATATAATTTCAGAATATGGTAGATTTCCCAGTTAGCACTGACAAAGACGAGCATGCCAACTTAACTGCTACTCTACCGGGCTGGCCCCAATGGCAGATTTTTCTTGACTCTTCAGTGTCATCATTGAATAAACTGTTGGGCTATCTTAATTATAATTAAGGGAGACAGGAAACAGTCCATGTTCTCCAAGAGTTGCTCATCACTTACGAACAAAAAGAAAGGCAAGTGAAACACCCCAATTAGACTGAACCTTCATCCTCTTAATATTTCTTACGCTGGTGGTAGGAATAGAGACCAAAATCAGTTCATTTGTTTCTCCATTATTCCATTTCTACTTTCAATTAAAGAAAATAATAAGCCACCTTTTTTTTTCTTCTAGGAAATATTTGAACAAAAGGCCATTAGATAGAATCATAGCTTCCAGATTTAAATGCTCATCTAAGGATAACCAGTGTAATCAGCTGAGCTTGCAAAGAATACACAATCATAAAATCATTTAATTAAATTCCATCAATGCTGTTTGTTTTGGTGCCCATTTGGGTATTAATAACACCGTTGCTGTTTTCCATGCCAAAGGTTTACCACTTAATTATTATCTTTGCTTATTGGAGATGTTAGCATCAATTTGTAGGGTTCCATAATCACACACTGGGTGTTGCTTCACCAGATATGATATGCTTTCCAGAACTAGAAGTCCCACAGCCTGTGCTTGATCTGAAGATGAAGCCGTGGAAATCAAATGAAAACATTTGTTAATTTGTAAAAATGAAACACAGAAAATAAGAACAGTTATTCAGACTGTGAGTAAATTTGATGGGGTGTGAACTGATCACTTTATTACACTCTGTTTATAGCATCCTTGCCATTTTCTGAGATGGCAGCCCAATGCTTTTCATTGTCTTAATTAGATTAAGAATGGATTAGAGGAGCCAAATCTATTATTAAAAAGGCAATTCTGCTGTGTTCCTGAAAACCCCCTTTTGGTTTTTAATTTCTTAAATTCCACTGATGCAAAATAGCAAATGCCTTACTTGTAATTATGAGCATGTATGCATTCATTTAAAAGCCTGTAAGGGTATAAGGAAAATCAGAGCTTTAATTTTTTTCAAAATTATTTCTCAAGAAATAAGGGAAGGAAGGAAGAAAGGAAGGGAGGGAGGGAGCGAATGGAGGGCTGCGTTTCTTTTTGCTATGATGAAAAACATGGGGAACCAGTGTAATTGTTTTCTTCTTCTTTTGGTTTACTCAAACATAAAAAGGACAATGCATGTTTGTGTGAGCTGATAACTTCTCCAAGTACATTTGTTTACTTTCACACGTGAAATACTTGAGAATAGAGCCTTCTAATTTAGATTGAACATTTGTTCCCGTGGGAAACCTTCCAGGATAATGATCTGGTTTCACATTTTGCATATCTACCTCTCCTCCTTGAACCTATACAAATGCAATTTTCAGTTTAAAACTTTGTTATATAATCTATTAGAAATATTACGGAAGTATTGCTTTGAAGTTCAGTTGGAGCAGAGCTGCTTGCAGTGTTGGAAACTATTGTAATTCATTTTTCCAGTAGGCACCCTAGTTTTAATTTATTGTTGGTTTCCCCCTCTAAACTGTGTCACCTTAAGATGCTATTTCTTACATATTTACTTTGCATTTTTAAATTACTGTATAGTCATGTGATAAAATTTCAAAGTATCCTACACACACACAAACACACACACACACAAATGGATGCATGTGAAACTTGATGAAATTCAAATAAGGTCTGTGGTTTACTTAATAATATTGCACCAGTGTTAATTTCCTGGTTTTGGTAATGTCCTATGGTTATATAGGCTATCATTGGAGAAAGTTGGGGGAAGGCTACACGAGAACTCTCTGTACTATTTTTGAAACTTCTGTGGGTCTTAAATTATTTCAAAATAAAAAGTTTTAAAAACTTAATGTATAGTTTCAGTCCTTTACCTCCTAAACTGCTACCAACAAATATCGACACCTACTTGATCTGTATTAAATTAATTTGGTTTTAATAACTGACACTCAGATATCACGAACCTTGTGAATACTCATAATTCTCTTCTACTACCTTTGCGTACATTGCATGCATTTCCTACCCTTCCACTCAAATAGCCCTTAGCGTAGGGCTCATATCTGAATGGTCTTTTTAGCCCCAGAGCCTAACACTATGCTTTGGACATCGTGTTCTCAGGGCATTTGACTGTTGAATATGCCAATAGGAGAATAAGATATAATAGGAAGAAAAGTCATGGAAGGATAGTTAAGTGAATAAAGAATTGCTATGCTAACACAATGATTGCCACACAGTAAACACTCTATATATTCCAAATAAGGAATTTGTTAATTAATTAATTTTTTTCATAAGTGAATTTTGTACCTTAGCAAGGTAGGACTCCGTCCCTGCCCAGCCATCTGTTCTTCTGAATACTTTGTGACGAACTCATATTCTGAGATCGCTCATTAATTGTCGTTGCTTCAGTGAGGTCCTATGTTTGCAATTGGAGGTCTTGAAGTGATACCTAATTTGGGAGGACTGTGACCAAATTTATCACTAATTACCTGTCCCTCAAATGAGAATCAGTGCCATCAGCAACATAGATGGTGATAATGGTTATCATTTATCGAGTGATTAGTATTCTAAGCATTTTACGTGTGTTCTCTCATTTTCATTTTACTCCATTATTGGCTCAGAGTTTAGTGAAATAACTCGTCCAGGGTCACCCATAATTGGCTCGTGAGTGGCAGAGCTGGGACTTGAGCCCAGGATGCCTGACTTCAGAGAACCTTTGTGGTCTGCCTTGCATACTTGTGCCCTTATGCTCTTGAATTAGGATCATCTGAGGACCTCTTCCTGGACCCGCTCCCAGATGCACTTATTTAAGTTATCTGGGCGGGCACTTTCGTAAACTTCTGAGGTGGTTCTAATGGGCAGCCATCATAAGCATCACTCCGTTAGCTGCTCACCAGAACTCACTCAATGTCTGTGAAGAGTGGAAGCTACATATTCTACTTATAAGTTCATTATGTCCGGACATAACCACAGCAAAGCAGAGTAGTTGTCCCAGCCACTACCTTTGGACAGATGGAGCTGGGAGTCTACCTTCTTTGCAGTAAATTTCCCATCTTTTGTTGGCAACCTGGTTTTCATATTCTCAGCTCGAGGCTGTCCATCCTCACCTCCCACTGTCTAATGCTGGTGTTCATTTTAATAGCATTTTACCTGTATAAAGGTAATTTGCAAAAAAATAAAAAAAGGCTCCACACCAGGAATCCTAAAAATCCACCTGTTTAGGGGAGTTAGGCAGATGAGGCAAATGAGTGAAGACAAGTCTTCGAGTAGTGAGTGTCCCCCTTTTCAAAGACAGGGTGGTCATCACTGGGGCAAACTGGGGAGCATATGTCCCATTTCTAGGGGTACTCACTACTCTGGTTTCACAAGGTAGCCACACAGAAATGCTGCCCAAGGTTCTGGATCTTCCAGTTTTTCGGGAGACTCCCGAAGTCTAAATTTTTTTTAAATTTTGTTTTTCTGTTGCAAAATTACTTGGCAGCTAGGTCCATTTACTTTTTTCAACACTGTGCAGGTCAATATTGTGTCAATAGTAACGATGTCAGAGAACCTGTGTATAGCTCAAAGCAAGTAGCTGCCTTATTCCACTATCTTTTTGTATTTTGAAGTAAATAATTTATCTTTCCTCATTAACTGCTCAGTGCACTGTGTTCTAATCTTTGTCAGGAGATGGCATTCTGACTTTGGACAGGGCAGAGAATTTTGTGAATCTATGAAATTGAAAGAGGAGGGCCTTATGGAATCATAGGGGGCATTAAAAGTCTCTGGAGAAAGGCTGGTGTAGATGAGACCTGCTTGCTACCGCTTACCAGCCCTGTGATTTTAAACAAGTTATTTAGCATTCAGAGCCCACGTTTCCTCATCTGTAAAATGGAGACGTAAGATGCTAACTCTCATGGTTGTCCTGAGGGTTAAATTAAATTGTGTGTATAAAGTGCCTAGCGGTAAAGCAGTGGCCCTAGTAATGTAAAAGATATATTTAATTAGTGTACCGTTTTTAATAGACTGAAGTCAGACAAACCACTGCCCCTGACTTTGTCTCATTGCTCTCTCTGGCCTCAAGCATTGGGTAAACCTGCTTGCTCCTCCTCTGCTGCTTCTTCCGTTGGCGTTTCAAGGCCTTTCCCTATTATTCCTATTTTTCAAAAATTAGCAGGACTCACAGTCTCATGGTGATGGACAAAAATCCAAGTCATGTAACCCTTTTCTACTCCCTCTGCCATACTGATCAGGAGGTTATGCTTGTAGAACCAGAGGAAATCTCTTTGGGATGATTAGAAGCGAAGTGTGATTAATAATGAATATATGTATTATTTTAAGAGTAGGGTTGTGTTAAATGTGAAGAGTCAATAAATGCCTGTTAACCTTCTCAGAGGTCAACCGTCGGCCGGGTGGCTGGTTATGCAGGGCTGCCGGAGCAGCTGCAGCCTAATGCAAAGCTGCTCTTAGATCTGATGATGGCCTGTGCAATTAGGAAAGTGTCTCCGTAATAATGATAATCGGTTTAAACCAAGAGGACAGGGCACAGCTGTGGAGAACACTTGGAGAGAGAAATCAGAACAATTGTTATGTTCCTGAGACGCAAGCCTCAAGCTATGCCTTTTCAGTATAAGTCTGTGATAGTTTCCAATTCCCTCTTGATCATAATTTACTGAGAAACATTTTTAAAATAAGTACATGACTCTTGGGCCAAAGATTGTTTACTGTCCACTTTTTTCCAACTTATTGTGAATAAGTTGGGATTGTGCATCTTCCTTTCTAATAATGCAATGCTATTGTGGATTTAATTCAAACTCAATCTCAAACCAAGTTTGACACAAACTTTGTGTTTTGGCCTTTACTTTTTTCTCGCATTTGCTATAGAAAAGCTGTGTCTTTTGAGGACGTACGTTAATTGAGCTCTGCCTCCCTTGAAATGTTGCTATCTGCAGATGAAAGAGCTCCCACTCCAGACTTAAGTCCTTGTCTCTTCAATGCTTAACAGGAGCAATCTGAAGAAATGTTTTTACACATCTTTGATTTTGAAAGAAATTTAGAGCTCTGGTCTACCTTTATGTCCCAGGTTATTTTTCTGTCTTTCCCATCCCTCGCTTTCCCTGACCCTTAGATAAAAGAAAAGAGCCCCATGGCTTCTCTCTATAAAAAAGATAATGTCTCAATTCACGACTGGCTCTGAATAATTAATAATAATAATAATGGCATAAGAATGTTTTGCATTTATGACTGCTTTCGATTTTCAAGTCCCTTACACATTCACTTTTTTGCTGATCTTCATATCAACACTAAGATGTAAGAAGAGAGACAAGATAGAAAAGACTTAGAATATCATTTATTCTCTCTTTTACTCATTCGTTCAGCAAATATTTAGTAAGTAACTATATGTGCTACATATTGTTCTAGGAGTAAGATCCACAATGTGAAAAAGACAAGGTCTCGGTGCATTTTATTGGGAGGACCAGGCAGTAATTACATAAATGAATGAACAAGATCATTTCAGATAATGATACTTGCTGTGAAGAAAATAAAATAGGATGATGCTTTTGGAGAGTGTCAACTATTGTTACTTTAGATTGGCTTGCCAGAGAAAGCTGAGCAGGGGTGGTGACATTTGAGCTGAGACCTAAATAACTGAAAGAAAGCAATGGTGAGGTCTGGGGAAAGTACGGCAAATTCAACGACCCTGAGATGAGAAGAGTGGGGAGAATGGCGGGAGATATGGGGAAAGGTCAGCAGGGGTCAGGTCGCTTTGGACCTACGCCATGGTAAGGATATTAATCAGAACCATTGCTTCACTGCCTGCAATCTTTCTAAGGGGATAAGAGCTGCCCCAGTGCCCTTCCCCCGATTGGGTGTCAAAGTGGATCAAAGCCATATAAACACACAGGTAGACTTGTGTCATTGTCACCACTGCACTGTGAGCTCGTGGAATAAAGGTTCTGTCTCATTCGTGTTTGCATCCCTGGACACGTAGCATAGGACCTGGGATGTAATTAGGAAGTGTATTTGATAAACTGAGCTGGAGTGTTGTCAAAGTGTGGTCATGGCCCACCTGCGTCAAAGTCATCTAGGGGGCGTATTTAAAATGAAGCTTCCAAAGCCTCACTCCAGGCTTGTGAATTCAGAATTTCTGGGAGTGAAACTTTCATTCTGCATTCTCAACAAGCTCCTCAAGCAATTCTTATGCACAGACAATTTGAGAATTGACCTCCCTTTCCTTTCTCCCAAGAAGTTCCTACTGTATTATAAAAGTCTCAAAGGTAAAAATATTTAGGCTAATGTGTGTGTTTATTCATGAGAGATTCCTACTGACAGCTGCATGTGTTCCCACTATTTTATATGCTGGATCTCAATAAGATTACATAAGTGTGTCCATTTTTAACATACTTACAATTTATCTTTATTAATTCAAGCAAAATGAGTGAAATTGGGAAATTAATTCTATTTCTACTTTTTTCCTGTTCCATTTATTTGATTTTATTATCAAAAAGTAAACTCTAGCTTGGCTGGGGAAACCATGTGATGAGGAACAACCTCTTTGGTCGGCTCATGCCAGCAACCCTCTGAAATTCAAGAGCTCAGGACTGAACACTCTAAAAGAAGAAACAAGCAGAGCAATGCAAAGTATGCCATATGTTAAAAACATATATTGCCTTAATGAGCTAATTTTTAAAAGAAGAGTTGGATAAAATGATTAAATAATGAGTTGAGATGCAGAATACACTCCTACCTTTAGCAAGTTCTATCCAAATATTGGCAAAGATTTAGGTTCTATTCAGTTTATAGAAAGATTCACATTAAGATTAAGCCCTACCACATATTTCAAGTGAGAGTATTGTTCCTGCTCCAAGTACATTGTGTTTTTTAAAATCCCTCAAACACTGTAGACATGGTAATCGCTTAAAGTAGTGTTTCCAAGGACAAAAATGACAATGCTCAGCCGAGAGGAGGGACATGGTTTAGAGCTATTTTGGCAATAGATATATTCCAATCCGAACAGCCAAGGAGGAGGCCTGGAGGACAGAAATTCCTTCATTTCATCTTTAGAGTTTTGTTTTGTTTACTTTTTTATGATATTTCCCTCTTTCACTGTCTTCTCAAAGCTGCGTAGGTTATCATCCATTTCCTCTTGTTGCTGTTTCCTAACAAAATATATGATGGTTTGACTTGTGGCAGGGAGAACAAAAAAGGCAGATCTTTTTTAAACAAAATTCTCTTAAAAGCCTGTCCCTCAAAAATAATATAAAAATGACACTGTAAGACGCTGCATAAGGTGGCAGAATGGTGAGGTTTGCGTTAGGGCTCCTAGCCCAAGAAATAGGGCTGCTCTTTCTTATTCCAGAGCCAACTGCATTGAACATAGTCGTTTGATAAAGTCCCCTCATCCTCATCTGAAAACAGGAGACTACATTTGTTTCACATTCTAACGCACAGTTGTATCTATTACAATTTTTGTTGTCCTGTTTTATTCAATGACATGATTTCTACAGAAAATTACCAGGAATAACTGAATCCCATTTTCCCAGTTTTTCTGGTTTCTATTTATCATTGCAAAAAACATATGAGAATCTTTGCTTTTTTTTTTTTTACCTCTTTCAGAGTCACTTCGAGCACCTCTAGTCAATTTAGCTAGTGCAATTTTAATTTCCTCCTTAACCCTGTGTTTGCCACCAAACCTGACATCATTGTAATCTGGCAGTCTGCAGACTACATCGCGGCCAAGAAAATTTTGTGTGTAGCCAGCATGGTGATTTTTGTTAATTGAATTTGAATGCCTTTAGATGAGTACACTCTCCACTATCCACAGTTTCCTCATGCCTGCTGCTTCATGCCTTGGCCTCTGTAGGAATCCTGGCAAGACCAACTCTGTGGAAGATCAACCCTGTTGATTTTCTTTTGCAGCACTGCCATCTTTCTTCTTGTTGTGTAACTGCTAGGTTTGGGGGAGTATGTTAGTATGTATGTGTGTTGGTTGTGTTGGTATATATCACTGGTGTGTGTATGAGTTGAGTGGGAGTGTTGTATGTGTCTTGCACATGCATTGGTTGTATGTATTCATTGTGTGTGTGTGCGTGTGTTTTGATAGGTGGCGATGCTAGTGGAGCAACTGGTTGTTTTGATTTTCTTTCTTTCTTTCTCCATCCCTTCCATTATAGCCAAATAAATTCTATCTCCTTTGAGAGATTTCAATAATTATTTAACAGTTAGGTGGTTTTCATGTTTTATTTGTCAATATTTACCATACAACTTACATACTACTTCTTACCCTCCCCAAAGACAAAATCCTCATATAATGAGTTACTCATCCAGTTAAAAAGAATGTTCGAGGGGCCAGCCCCGTGGCCAAGTGGTTAAGTTTGCGCACTCAGCTTTGGTGTCCCAGGGTTTCACTGGTTTGGATCCTGGGCATGGACATGGCACTGCTCATCAGGCCATGCTGAGGTGGTGTCCCACATGCCACAACCAGAAGGACCCACAACTAAAAATACGCAACTATGTACTGGGGAGCTTTGGGGAGAAAAAAGAAAAATAAATAAATATATATATATATATACATATGTATAAAAGAATGTTCCAGGTCTCGGATATTTGACTCTGTCAGTTAAGACTTCAGGATTCAGGAATTTCTCTTTAATAACAGCTGATGGCATTTTTAACTAAGGACTTCATAACAAGAAAATTTGTTGGGAATGGCAAAATATATTCTATAAGCTAGTTACCAAACACTTAGCTGAAGTGTTTATCTGCAGATACATAACATAATAAAGAGAGCTATAAACAAGGTACTTCTTGCATGAACACCCATCTTATTTCACTAAGGAACTGTTCACCATCTTAACTCTTTGCTGGTGTTTGGTGTTCCATTCCTTGCAGCCTCTTAGCAAATCACTGCCTTGAATCATGGCTGGTTTATCAAAAACAGAGAACTCTCACACAAGCTTTTTGCAGTGGGTGCAGGTTCAGACTTGCAGCTCTCATCTTCATCACCAGTGTTCTAGTCCTAAACGCTGCTCTTCCTAATTTGCTCTTTGAAGAATGTTTGCAAAGCTAAGACCAAGATCATTTTGCACAGTGCCTACAGCAGCTGCCTATTGTTACCAATAAGTTTAATTCCTTGTGCTATGATGTGGCTTTGTAAAATGCAAGAACCATTTCCTAGTTAAAGTCTTGCCCACTATTCAAATTTATGTTCATGTTTACCTTAACTGTTTTATTATCATGTACCACCTCACTGAGACTATCCAATATTTTATTATTTAATCATTACTTTTCTCATTTTTAGGGAGTATACTTACAACAATGCTTATGAATTATGAAATATGTGCTGATGTATATGGGGGTGGGTGATAATTTTTGTGTGTCTGTGTATCTCAGATAAGGAACAAACAAAGGTGGAGGTAAAATGAATGTAAGTTAGATAAGGAAAGTCTTCTCAGGTGTATCAGTTATCTATTGCTGTGTATCAAATTGTTCCAAAATTTAGTGGCTTAAAACAGTAAGAAACATTTAATAATGTTCACAGTTTTTGTGGGTCAGAAATTTGGGAATGGATTAATTAGGCCATTCTGGCTCAACACCTCTCATAAGGTTGCAGTCAAGAAGCATGCCCCAACTGAAGCATCTGAAGGATTTCCTGAGGCTGGAGGATCTGTTTCCTTGGTAGCTTATTCACATGACCGTCATGTGGGTGCTAGCTGTTGGTAGGAGGCCCAAGTTCTTCCCTGCTGGGGTTCCTACACAGGTTGCTGGAATGTCCTCATGACACGGCAGCTTGCTTCCCCAAAAGGAGATTCAAGAGAGAGGAAGGAGCAGTCTCTTTTATGACCCAGCCTTGGGACCCACTGTTACTTCTGCCGCATTCTCTTCATTAGAAGGGAGTCACTGAGTCCAGCCCACATTCAAAGGAAGGGGGATTTAAACTCTGCCTTTGGAAGGAAGAAGCATGAAAGAAATTATGAACACATTTTAAAACTATCACATCATATTCCTGTAATTTTTAACTTTTATAATACCCATATATTCCACAAATTGGGGTAGATTGTCTGTATTTTCTGTCAGTCTAAAATGTGATCAGAAGACCACTGTGGGAGGCAACTTTCTTCTAGGTACACAGAATGGTCTTAGGTTGGGCAATATTACGTGGTTTTTCATGCTGTGTGTTTCTGTCATGGCTTCCAGTTTGGTTGATATGTTTAATAAAATTAAAACCATTTATTAGAGTCATATATAAAACAATTCCAGTCTTCCCTATTCATTTGGCTAAGTGGCTGTTTTTTAATAGAAAAGAGAAACATGACTAGGTCAATGGTTTATAAACATAGGTTTTGCATATGACTCACCTGAAGCTTTTTAAAAATAAAGATTCCTGGCCACTAGCCCAGATCTACTAAGTCACCAATTCTAGGGAATGGGGGCCTGAGAATTGTTACTGTTTTTAAAGCTGTAGGTGATTTCATTATAGCCAATTAGAACGATGTTTGGGAACCACTGCCATCCTTAACCGAAATCTCTTCACCAACTAAAATGAGTTGCAAAAGATGACATCAAGGAAAAGGGAAAGCATTGACACTCTCCTGATAATCAACCTTATTTTGCTTTCAGAAAAGGCTCTGTCTAGGTTTCTAGGCACTTTCCCCATACCAGCCCCCTGACTGACAATGACTGTCTGGTTCTGTAGCTGCATCCCCGAAGGCAGTAACACGAGAGAGGCCATCACACTGGTAAGCGCACTGGCCCAGAAATGCATTGTTCACGCTTTCCGAAGACAATGACTCTCCTTCTGATTAGAGTTGTCCTCCTTTTACCCAAAGGCTTTCCATGCAACCAAGGGAGCATAGCAAAGACATGAGGGCTTGGAAAGGAACTGTCTTCATTGATTTTTATTTCATGAATTGGAGCCTCCATAAAAATGGCAAAGGCTTGTTTTACAGTGTCAATTTGTGGAATTGAGGGGAGGACTGTTAAAACCCATCCATTTTCCCAAAGTTTAAACCACTCTAATGAATTAATCCATAGATAATGGATTGAATTCAGTGCAATTACCCTAGTAAGTAAGGCTTATTAAAAAGAAATAAGGCAACACACTAAAGAAAACAGCAGTTTCAGCTATTAACTGGATTTCATCTGGGCACTGACAGTCCAGTATATGAGTTTCCTTTGAAAGAGAGATTGTGGGATCCCATTATCAATGTAGAGACCAGAAGCTGGAGTTCACCTGTTGATATCATACTGTGGAAAAAGAGGATAATTCTGGCAACCACGTTCCCAGCAACTACAAGATCCCCAGGCTGTGTATTTGGTATACCCCAGTAAATTTTTATAAATATAAGGCTTTGATTCCTCAAGACAGGAAGCTCATCCTTGCTACACCACCACTCTTTTTTACCTTAAATTATCCTAGTTACATCTAGAGAGATCCACATTATTTTGGATAAGCTACTAAAAAGAAAGTGTCTAGAGGTATTATACAAAATAAGGATGATCACAAGAAAGACTTGTATTTGTAAAGAACTTTGCCACTTAAAAGCAACATTAAGGAATTCACACTTGACGTATCAAATTTCCGTGCCTAGCCATTAGAACAAGGTTAGCATACGAGCCTAGCCCTCCAAAGGCTGCCCCCGCCAACTTGGAACCTGATTTTTAGTAGCTCATCTGCATTTATCTTCTAGTTCTTACTCCTATCATTCTATTCAGGTCTTCATCTTTCGGTTTTTGCTTTCTTCAGAAAGCTCCTAAGTGACTTCTTCTTCTCTATCTTGCATGTTCCTGCCATATGGATTGTTTCCAACAACATTGTTGTCATCTTCTCACTGCCCTACTCAAAAATCTCACTTGTTTCCGTTACTTGTAGGCGCGATCCAAAAGCTACAGTGCAACATTTAAGGCCCTTTCTGGTCTAGTTTTCCTTACATTTCCAAGATTGAATTCCATTATCTTCCCTTGTGGTGTTATGACTTGTATGTTCTTTCTTCTTTGTTCACAATCTGGCGTTTCTCTTACTATAATAGTGTTCTACCTGCTGAAAATATACTGTAAGTCCCAGTCAATACCTCCTCCTTTCTAAAACAGTCTTCTCCACCTCATACGCACTGATCCACTCCACCTCTGAGTTCCTGTGGCAGTGGGAAGCAGTATGGCATTGTATAAGGCAGCGTCAAGAATGTAGGCTTTAGACTTAGCTGTCTTGGGTTCAGATTCTGCCTCTACCACTTGCGAATTGCATGACCTTAAATAACCTCTCTGGCCTCAGTGTCATTTGTAAACAAGAGGTAATAACACCTACCTTTTAGGAACACGGTGGAGGTAAGTAAGGATAGAGAAAGCCTGAAGCATAGTGTGATCATTGCTAGTATTCTGCAGTTGATCACTGACTCTCACACCCTTGCATTACTCATTGGTTTTTTAGCTGTTTATGTTGGTGCTTGTGTCGCTTGTGCTCTGTTCCAAATATATTGGTGACCATTTAAAAGAAGCTACTGCCATTAAATCTTCACTGTTGAATCTGGCATAGAGCTTTGCATAAAGTATTGATAATGGATAATTATAATTTATTAAGCACTTACTATAAATCAAGCCCTTTGCTATATTAACCCTCAAGACAATCTATGAAGTAAACCCTATTATCATCACCATTTTCTACTTTAGAAAAGTTGGGCTTAGAGATCCAAGGGTCGCAGAAAAGTAGTAGACCAGGATGTTGAACCAGGCTAAATGGCTCAGTATTAAAATTTTCACTTCTAGAAGAACAAGAGAGAAAGAAAAAGAGAGAGATGGATTGAGGGAGAAAGAGAGACCTAGGTTTAAATACGGGTTTGCCGCTTTCTAAATGTATGCACCCTCGGGTGAATTTCCTAATCTCTATAAGCCTTAGTCTCTTCATCAGTAAAATGAAGATATTAATAGTACTTACCTCCTAGGGTTCTTGTGAGGATTAAATGAGATAACCCATGTTAAAGTACCTGGTATGTATGAAAGGCTCTATAAATGTTAACTATTAATATTTAATCATTATGCCCGTACAATCCATGCACTTAACCCCTGAGCACATGCCTTGTTGGTACACATTTTTCAATTGATTGCTTTCACACCAGTCTCTCTGGACCAAAATAGCGGAAGTAAGTCATAGAAAATCCAGGACTGAGCAGGTACATGAAACGACTTCACACCAGAACATAAACCCAGGGTGGCGTCTTTCAGACTCTGAACACTTGCAAGGCTCACTGATGTGGTGATAATAACATGCCATGCTCACCTTTGCTGTGTCCAGTAAATACACATGTCTGGTTTTCTCATTGTTATGCAGAGAGTCAGCTACATTAAGGGGAAAGTATTGCACTTCTTGTGCCTTATGACACCACCCAGGGTGTGTTATAATCACCCAGAAATGCACTGCTTGTTATATCTTCTTGTGATTCAGCCTCTCTGCGAAAATTTAAAAAAGAAAAAGAAATGGGGCAATGCTGTGGGAAATCCAAGTCCACTCCTTTGGGTGACTTAGAAGGTCCAGGCAATATGTGGTGATTTCAGCGACCACTGGTCTTGAAAAAATCTCAGATTAAATCTTCACACTTCCCAAACCATTTATTATTTAAAATGTAATCACCATTTCTAGCGTTAATTTAAAGGCAACTGGAACAGTATTCTAGGAATGCAGTTCTAAAAGCATTGCTGCTCAGAGGGGAAATTAGCAAGGCAGAGATAGGTGGAGCTGTATCCGTGAGTAGCTTGTCTCTACTGGAAAGACCCCAGAGTGGGAAATCGCCTCCTAAGGCAAAATGAGGAAGATGGATTTTTGGGTCCACCTAGGAAAGTGCTCCCTGGTGTCCTCGTGTAACCCCAGCAGGGTTTTGGATCACTGCCTGAGATTGCTCCTCTTTCATAGTACCTTTGGTTGTTATTGATTCATTCAGCTGTTCAACCACTATCCATTGAGTGCCTACCATGTGCCATGTACTATTGCAGCTGTTTGGGATGAAAGATAGATGAGATCCCTGCCCTCTTGCATTATAGTTGGGAACGACAGTCATTAAACTTGGAAGAAAATAAACACAATAACTTCAGCTAGTAATTTGGGCTATGAAAATAATACAATGGAATAATGGAATAGAGGATGACAAGAAAAGGGGCTGCTTCATAGAGGTTTGTCAGAGCAGGCCTCACTGACAGTGTGACATTTGAGCTGAGGCTTGAACAGTGAGAAGGTGCCAGCTACGGAAAGATCTGGAGTGTTCCAGGCAGAGAAAATAGCTCCAGCAAAGGTCCTAAGATAGGACCCAGCTGGGTGCGTACAGAAATGGAAAGAAGTTGGATGTGACTGAGTAGAGAGTAAAGAGGAAAGGATGGGAGATGATGTAGATAGCAGCCAGATTATATATGGTCTTCCAGGCCCTAGCATGGAATTTGACAGAATTTATTACTCCCCCTCCAATGGGGAAACTTTGAAGGTGGAAATGAGCTACGTTTTACTGAGCATTTACTATATTCCTACTACTGTTCCAAGCACTTTACACCATTTATTTAACCCTCATAACTAACTCATGAAGTCTATTTTGTAATGCCCATTTTACATATGGGGCAAGTACAATGCAGAGAGTTGAAATGATTGCCCACAGCTAGTAACTAAGACCTAGAAACTGAACACAAGTCTCTCCAACTCCCTAGCCCGTATATTTCCACCATGCCTGTCTGTCCTTGCTGATTGCTGAATCAATGATACACATATTCATTCAAAAAAAGTGGGTACCAATAAGGTTACAACTCACATGAGTATTCACACTTTTAAAAAGGAGAAGCCAGTGTTGAAAGCAAAGAAATAAATTAGTAATGACAAAGTTTAAAATAAAGATGAAGAGAACTTTTTTTCTTCTACAAAGAGCAAAGTGGCTTCCATGCATGTCTTTAGTTTTCTTCTTCATCTTCCCTATATTCCACCCTCCATCAAATTCTGGTGAATGTGGCTTCTGAATATCTCTCTATCTCCTGTACTCTCCCGAATCACAGCTGCTACGGTGTCCACATCACCGTCAGCCCTCAGCTGGATGTTAGGGGGGTACCAGCTCTTCTCCCTGAGCCCACGGAGCCCTGCCAATCACTTCTCTATCTCACAACCAGATCAATCATTTTGAAGTCGAAATTGGATCAGTGTACCTGTGTTGGACCTTCTTAAATCACTCAGGAGGGGCTTCCCATTGTCGCTAAGATAGAGAACAAGTTGCTTAGCATGGTCTAGAAGACCTGGCCCCTCACTCCTCAGCAGGTTCACCTTAGTCTCTGAGGGCCTGCCCAGAGACCTTCCTTTGTTTCTGGTTGGCGTTGCATCTTCCCACTTGAGGCTCATCTCACCTTTCGATGAAGGCTCACCCTACATCCCACCCTCTTAGCCTTTGCCTATTAACTTCTACACTTCCTTTAGATTTTGCTTCAAACTCTGCTTTCTCAAAAAAGCCTTCCCTGACTCCCACCACCCCAGACTAAGTGAGGATGCCTGTCACACACTCTCGTAAACACTTTGGCCTTCTCTTTTATAACCCAGATCGTGGATTATAATTATGTATTTATCTACCTGATTGGCCGCTCCTCTCTCTTGATTACAGGCACTGTGAGGTCAGGAAATGGGTCAGTTTTGCTCACGTTGGACCCTCAGCACCTACCGTGATGCCTGGTGTATAGAACATGTTCAGTCAATACTTGTTGATCCTGGCAGTATGTTCACTGCCAGAGAAATTGTTGTAAATGAGTCTCATTCTGCCATCTCACTTCTGCAATGATGAAGTGGGGGTTTGAACAGCAGCTGTGGATGTTGCCTTACCCAGCCTCTCAGCCCTCTTGAAAGAGCTCTAGAGGCTCCCCGTTGAGAATGAAATGGAACGTCTTTGCCCTACAGCAATACTAGTCCTACCGATCATGACGGCGTCTGTGACACAGAGCGTCCTGGATCCAAATATACCAGGTAACCCCACAGGAAAGAGGAAACTGTTAAAGAACATTGTTCCTTATTCTTTGTGAATAAATTGGCCTGTTACAAAATATGTGAACACATATAAATGTAATAAAATACCAAGTGACACTGGAGTAAAGAATCAATAAATCTACTCAGCACTACGTGTTGGATCAGCTTTTTTAATACATATTTGTAAGGCAGCCACCCACCGGAGCCACGTTTAAATCTACCCAGTTGAGAGAAATACATCACTTAGGAGTCCTGAAGTGATTGAGCTTTTCACCCTTCACTTTCAAAGCAGTCCCTTTACTTTGTTTGGACCCAATATAGGCGATCGGTACACACACACACACGTGCATGTATATGTAAGGTAAAGTATCCGGCCCAGTACACAGCACAAAGAGGGCACTATAAAAATCTAGCTATTTTTATTCAACATATTTTTAAGAAAGTACTGCATGGAGGGAAATGCTCTACTCTTGATCACATTGACCAAAGAAACAAAAACAAAAGTTGATATGGCTTGACAAACATTTTCCTGCCTTGAAGTATGATTTCTCTGCAATTATCCTGGATCATTTTCCGAGGTAAAATTGACAGAGTTTATACCTCGCAAGTAGGGAGCTAGTAGAGGGGGAAATTGAGGATACTTTCAAGGTTTCTAGGTTGTGTGATAAAGAACGTCAGTGAAAGAGCAAGTCTAGGAGGAAATAGAAGTTCAGGTTTGGATATTTTGGGTTTGAGGTGTTGGTGACACACATATGAAGATGTCTGATAGCTTAAGTTAGAGGTTCAAGCTGGAGCTAAATATTAGGAATCCAGCAGCATTTAGTAAATACTCAGAGACAGAAATAGAAAGGTGATAATATGGAACCTGAGCGGGTTCTCTAAGTAATTTGAGGGTCTGATTTATCAAAGGTGGCCTCTCTGCTCCGAGAGCTTACACTTCTGTCAGCTTGACAAAATACACTTGTCAACACTTACAAGTTCAAAAAGTTTTGAGAAGAAGAAATATTTCAGGCTAGAATTATTGGCAAAAGCTTCCAAAAAAAAAAGAAAGTTAAGCCTTGAATTGGCCCTTGAAAAATGAGAGGAATTTGGAGAGGAAAGTTCTTAGAAGACATTCAGGGATAATTGCAGCAAATCAGTGAAAATATTCTTGAAAACACATGGCAAATGCTGGATGTAATCCAAGCAAATTTACTTCATAACATCAGGTAGAGTTTCAACTGAAGCTCTCCAAGTGTGAGCTTAAGGGATCTTTCTCAAGCAGAACTGAATTGGTGGTGCCAATTAACCTAACCACGGTAGGATTTAGCTTGGCTCCTGGAAATATCATTTTAGCACATTAGCTAGATTCCTTCTCTTCCTCCTTCTCTCTCCTTTTCTTCCTCCTTCTCTTCTTTCTTTCCCTCCATCTTTACACAAATGTTAATTAATAACCTTGTATGGTTCAGGTACTTTACCCTCCTGTAGGTACAGTCCTTCAAAAGAGAGGTTTGATTTATCAATGGATTAATATTTCCCTGGAAATAGTAGAACATCATAGATCATTTTGTAGTCCCGATGTGAAAGGCAGTATTTTTTACTACCAACAGCAATTTTGCTTTCGTTCATTGATTGCTCCTGTTTAAGGAATGTTTGGGCTTTTCCTGAGCAACTGGTTTGTTTCTGTATGGTGAACTCCATGGGTGGTGTAACTGCTTGGGTTTCCTCTTTGAGTCAGTTGCTAGAAAACTTGATCTTGGAAACAAATTTGTGGCTCAGATATCCTGAATCAGAATGCCAAGGTTGGGACATAGGTTTCAAAAAAGCTCAGCGGGTGATTCTGACGATCCGAGAAGTTTGAAAACCTTGGCTTTTGTTTCTGTTTGTAAGACACTTATAGTTTGCAATGAATATTTGGCCAGTGATTGCATTCCCATATAGCCCCAGGAAGCATACCCAGACTACTGTTGCAAACAAGGCATTCTGCCGATAGTTGGCATAGACATTGAACAGGACTTAAATGTTAAAATCCCGCAAAGTTAGAGAAAATGTCTAGAAAGTTAGAAATTCTCTTTTTGGGGTCTTAATAGGTACTTAAAATTATTAAGGCTAATTATTCATGTGATTATTTCTTCTTATACCAAGTACATAGAAGAGGCTCCATAAATGTCTGAGGAATTTAGCAAAAAAGTTTTTAAATGAAGACAGAAAAGTTAAATGACTTGATCAAGGTCATCCAACTACTTAACCGCAGAATCACCTCTGGTGCTGGCACCCACATCGTTTGATTCATAGTCCAGTGTTCTCTCTGCAGTCCCAGCTTCATAAAGAGAATTGATGGCTCTGTAAATAAACTACTTTTATCATGTACTTAACTTTAAGCAATCCCACCTGAATCCCCAAACTTCCCCAACTTCCTCAGCCAGAGACTAACTGTTAAACAAACCTTCAGTATATCGAAAGCCTCCCCAAAGCGTTCCTTTGTCCTTGAAAACTTTTTTCTTCTGCAGTCAAAGAGATGAACACCAAAAAGAGATTTCAATGAAATTAACAAAAAGATTTAGGCATTGATTTTGGCTGGTGGGTCCATGGTTAAAATTTGGGCAAATCAGAATATTGTGGGACACTGACATGTTGAAGTCCCACCGGGGAAATCCTATGTTTCAAAATATTGGCACTGCCAGTCTCTAGAATAGTGTTTCTCAAATGTGGTGCAGAAAGGCCCTATTGAACTTCTTTTCATTTATTTTGTCTATCACATCCTTGTAAATGCTGTGTACATTTAATAATATGTAATATAGCATATATAATACAGAGGTATATAATTTGTGTCAGTATGTATATATAGTGTGAGTTTGTGTCTTTTTAAAAAACCAATATGAACACATGAATAAAAATAGTTTTCAGACCACTGATAGAGTTCTGAAAACTGATTTTTCTATTGTTTCTCTCTAAGGCCACTGAGAGAAACAGCGAACCACATTGAGTTTCTTCCTCCCTCCCACACTTCCTCCCTCTTTCTTTCTTCCTTCCTTTTACTTTTTTCTGAGAATGTTCTAAGTGCATATCTGTATTCTCAGTGGATCAAATTTAAAGAAGCAGCACTTTTGAAGTTGAACCAATCACCAGTCACATGGGAAGTTCAAAGGATTTCAGTCATTCTCCAAACTCAGTAGCTCTTTCAGTACTTTATCTCAAAATATCTTCTGAAACATCAGAGAATTTCCCTAAGTATAAGAATTCTGATTATTATTCAGTTATTAAAAGAGTTTTTCTTTCTTTTTTTTTTGTGATCACAGACTCAACTTTAAATAGTTAGCAAGAAAAATATGAGGAAGAGTTTTTTTTTCATTGACCAGTTATTTTAATGTATGTTTCAGCCTACTTTAAAAATAAAAGCCTACTTAATTATTTTTTTAAATGTCTAATTCACCTTCTCACAAGTGGATTGCCACATATTTAAAAGCTTTTTTTCTTCAAAGAAATAACTAAATCTTTTAGCTGATTATGGAAAATTTTAAGTATACAATAATTAGATTTAAGAGGATTCTCTTGGAGACGCAATTTAAAAATTCTAAATGCATGATACACACTTCTGTGAAAAGCATAATAATCACCTATACAATTAGCTAAATGATTCTCTTGAGTTCAAGAATATAAATTGGTGAGTGGCTATCTGCATTAATCAGATAATTTCCATGTTTTCCTTCAGGATGTAGACTTTTAAAAATATTGCTTTGTGGATTTTATTTTAAAAAATAACTCATTGAAATGGAAGGAAATAATTGATTTAATCCATGCTTCAATGGCTTAATATTTGTCTGATTTTTGAGGGATTTAGCACTCATGGAGGAGAGGGAAAAGCCCATCCAGAAGCTTCTTGGATTAGTTTGTCCATTCATTTCATTCACTTACTTAACATTTATTGAATGTTTTTTCTGCACCACAGTCGTGTATGTGAGTTGTAAACTCATACAGAAAAGTTGTGATTGCTGATTTATAGAGCATCAACCTAAAATGACCGACTGACATTTGACATAGAAAAAGAACACTAAATATATCAGATTTATTAATTATTACTCATAATTTATTTTATAAGAATTTTATTGCATGTAATAATAAGATCACCACCACTTCTTCAATTATGTTTGAGATACTATGCCAGGCACTTTAGATTTATTCTAATGCTTTTAACTCCCCTGCAAGGTTGGCCTTGTGGCACAGCATAGGAGTTAAGAGACTAGACTCTGAAGCCACGTTGACTGGGTCCAAACTCTGGCTTAGCCCTCTTAACATCTGAGTGATCTATAACAAATTATTTGATCTCTCGTTGCCCCTGTTGCTTATGAGGAAAATAAAATCACCTATGTCATAGGGCTTTGTAAAGATTAAATGAGATAACATTCAAAGAATTTAGAACAGTAAGCTTAGAGCCAAGAATTTAGAACAATAGAAGTGTTTGCTATCACTATGACTGTTGCTATTTGCATTTTAATTGTTGAGAAATAATATATTAGTATTAAAAGCAGCATTTATTTACATGTTGATTTTTCCTGAGATAGAGTAAGGCAAGCCTTTTCATAGGACGAGCTGTTGATTTGGTCCTTGAAGTTACTCAATTCAAGTAAGGAAGGGCATTCCAGGAAGAAGGAACGAAATGGATGTAGGCGTGGATGTATGATAGTCCAACATACGTTTCGAAGAAAAGTTAGTAATTGGGGAGTCTGGAAGGCAAGGTATATGGCAGCAAGCATAAAAAGGTCAGATTATAAAAGGTCCTTAACACTGTGATTTGGTCTATATGGGCAGAATGTCTGTATGCATGCACATGCACGCACGTTGGAAAATTCATTGACTGTGATAACACTTGGTTCTCAAGTTATTGTTTTCTTTTTAATTTATCCTCATTAGATAATCTTAACTCTTATCAAAAGCTGACCTGAAAAGAAGACTTAGAAACCAAGGAAATCACTTAGGTACAAATAATCACCTCATTTATGCTCAGTAACACTGTAAGTCAGGACAGCAGCCATCAGTTAAATAGACCAAAAATTAGACTGAGATCAAAATTGCTAGCCCAGGCGCAGTATTCATTTTCTGATAAATGGTAAGAAGAAGCTATTGGGCATAGCCTCAGCTGTGTTTCAGGGACTCTGTACATTTCTTCTAATTTATAAGGTATAAAATGAATTGCCAAGAAAGAAGGATTAGTTGTCAGCTATAAGACAGAGTGTGAAGGATGAAGCACTCCTGTCTTCTCCTCATGTCAGTTGATCTATTAAATTAACAAGTGTATAGATAGATTATTTAAAGATCAATTTAGCCAGGAATTGCTTTCAAATGAATACTTCAGGAATCAAGTCTGTTTTCTGAGATCGTTTTGCAATTGGAATACATATTACCTACAACTTCTCATCACGGGGCTCAAGCAGTTTCATTCAGGAGGCTTTGCTCTTTCTGCAAAGTGTGTGAAAATCAAAAATGAGCAGGTCCACTTCATTATGTATAACGAGGAGAACTATAGTTACTCTGTAGGTAATCACCACAAAGAATTGCTAGAAACATTCTCCTTGCTCACGTTACAGGCACTGGGCTAATACTTCTTTCTTAAAAAATCTCTTCAACATGAAAGTTTTGGAATTAAGTTCCTAATAAACCTCTAAAGTCCAACAGCTGTGAGTAATTATGATACAAGCATATCAATCCATGTGCAAACAGATTTATTTGGTAAGCTCCAATCCTCTTGCTAACCCTTCACTGTGATAATTAAGCACACTCTAATGAGTTTGTTAGCAATTTCCATATGATTTTCCCCTAATTATTATTTGAGTTGCCCATGTTTATAATACTTAGTAATATCCTTAAAGTATCAATGGTGAAGGCACAATTCTGGCTGCTATATTAATTTGTGTGTTCTCATTCATATGCTAAATAAACTAGGGGGAAACGTTTATTTAAAGGTCAAAATGTTTGAAATTGGTTTTTGTATGTGTGTATGCTCACTTTTATGTACTTATTCAATACCTATGGAACCAGTGAGTCATCTTAGCCTGAATCAGGTTGTGCCTTTCACTGCTTAAAGACCTCCGGGTTCTTATTGTGGCTTTTAAGACCCTACATGATCTGGCTCTGCCTACCATTCCAAATTCTGTCTCTTACCATTTGCTTACTCACCCAGCTCCAGAACACTGACCTTCTTCCTATTTCCCACAAAGCCAAGCTGTTTTACACCTTAGGGTCTTTGCATTTAGTACAGCCCTGCCTGGTATATGCTTTCCCCATCATGTTATGTGTCTGGGTCTAATTGTCATCCAAAGGGACCACTAAGATACCACTTCTTCAGGGAGAACCTTGAGTCACAGCTACAATAGTGCTTTAGCCAATCGTTCTCTATCATCTTACCCAATTTTATTTTTAAATATCATCACTATTTTAAATGAGCTAGTTAGTTAATTTACTCTTCCCTCTTGCACCTCGAATGTAAGCTTCATGACATATAGGAATGTCATGTCAGGTATCTCGCTCATCTCTTTATCTTCAGGACCTAAAACAGTGCCTGGTGCATAGTAAATTCTTAATGAATACTTCTTCAGTAACAATTAGGTGGATGAATAAGCTGGAGCAGGAAGGAATATCAGCTATCTGATCCACCCCTCATTTTATAATGAATAAATTGAAGTCTATTTGCATCCATGATTTGTCACCAAGAGGACACAGCCTATTAGAGCAGACCTAGGAAGTTAGGTCCCAAGTTTCCTAACTCCTGTCCCAGTGCACTGTCATGTCACTTGCCTTCATTTTCATCTATCTGGTTGTGACTATTGAAAAATATATTTACACATATGATATGCATATGTGTAAAATTAAAGATTTGAGATTTCAAATCTAAATCACACCTATGTCAATCATTTCTAGCTATATAAACAAGTCACTTAACTGCCCTGGGCTTTGGCCATCTCATCTATAATATAGGGGTAGCCATGCCCACTCAGTCAAGTGGTTGTAAGAAACAAGTAACAGAATGATTGCAAAATTAGTTGGTAAATGGAAAAAATGTCATTTGAAATAATAATAATCAAGACCCAGATATCACTTAGTAACACCACATAGAACGGAACTTAATTCTCAGCGTGTCCACTTTTGAATAGGTTCAGATACTGAAATTCCATAGAAATTGTAAAACGCAAGAGAAATAGAAAAAAAATTATATACATTTCTCTAGATGCATCCTTCTTCTTTCTTTTAAGTTAGTAGTCCTCAAAAATGGGTCCCCAAGTCAGCATATCAGCATCATTTGAAAACTTGTCCAAAATACAAAATCCCTGCAGAATTCAGACCTACTGAGGAGGAAATCGTGGGAGTCAGCGAATCTGTGTTTCATCCAGCCCTCCTTAGAATTCTGATGCACACTCAAGTTTGACAACCTTTAACAAGGTAAACATGATGATAACTTTCAGAATTATGAGCCTTACTGTGTTAGCACATATGTTCATAGAAGTTCATTGTAAAACCTAAAAGTCAGATTTGTATCAGAGTATGTCACCCACTTATTTCCGTAATGTCAGGCTCATAGAACCAAATAAACCATGGAGAGTAGTTAGCCATAATGAGATAGGAGATCAATAATTTATCACCTACATATCATGGCTGATTGCAGGAGGAGGTCATTATAATTACAAAGACACCCCTACCACTTAGGCAGTTCACTGAGGGAGTTAGGAACTTATCAGGATTGTTCATAAAACAAACAGACAAGCATTTAGTTTTCATGAAAAGTGGTCACTCTCTTTTCCTCCCAGAATTCTTGACGTTTCATCTCTCAGACAATCCTTTTGGAGTTGACAAGGGAGCGGAACACACCACTGTAACAGTTTACTAAATCTTTACTATCTTCACTAAGATAGTAAAAGTCACAGAGCAGCAAAATCAGTTTGAATCATGAAACAAATTGGTATGAGAGTCAAATCTGTGTGCTTCACTCACTAGCTCCGTGAACCTGCGCTGGTTAGTTAACTTTCCCTGGAGCTTCAGCCTCCTCTTCAGTGAAAGGGAATCATAAAACCTGCTTCAGAGAGTTGTTGCAAGGACGAAATAAAATAATACAGAGAGAAGAGCCACCAGCATACCACTGAGCCTGGCACAGAAATGACACTCCTTCGCTGGTGGCTTCTTCTTTTCCTGCTCTTTTAGGTAAAAAATAATGAATTGATCTTTTTCAGGCTCTGCACCTTTTTCTCTTTGGCTACACCCCAGATTTCCAAAATATCAGGTATTGAGGAAAGGAGAAGGAGACAATGAACGTGAGAAGAGACGATCTCAAAAAAACCCAACTGAAGTGTGAGCATAGGTGGTATTTACAAAATGACCTCTTCTCTGCCGAGACGACTGTACAGAGCTGACAGAAAAACATAAGTAGCTATTTCAGAGATGCATTAGACATGCAAGTGGACTCCTTTCACTCCCACTCCTCATGTTCCCTACACACAGACATTTACATATGTATGTTTCTACACACACACACACACACACACACACTCTCTCGCACATCAAATTGAGTCAATTCTGAGCTTTATTGCTCATGTGATTTAAAGCTATCGTTTATTATCATGCCCTGGAAGTACAGTGCAAGTATCATAGTAGGGCTTAAAATAAGAAGATTTAAGACAGAAATAAAAAAGTGTGATAGAACTGTAAAAGAATTGGACATACATCATCGTTGAATGGAGGAAATACGATGCTTAGGGAAACTAAACTCGAAGGAGGGATGAAGGACTAACCTTGTTGATATCGTTTGAGTTTGCACATCAAGTTTGTGGATATTCAGCCAAGTTTGTGGACCTCAGTAGACACTGTATGGAAACCATGTGTGAGAAAGAGGTGCCGTGGGAGGGACGCTGTCTTCTGTGGAGGAGGGTGTTGGAAACTGCCTCAACAAGTAAATCCCATGGCTTCATGTGGGATCAGCAATGCCACAATGCTCAGTGGATGTGCTTACGTCATCGGGGTTCCCACAGAAGATGTCCCCATGTCTCACTGCAAAGGGAGAGGGGACTTTTTGATGACACCATGGCAAAAAGTTCCATTCTCAAACAGCCTGCCTTGGAATTAGTTTTAAATCGTCTATGCATTAATTATGGCTTCCGCGTTGGTTTTTGTTAACAGTTTTATTGAGGTATATTTTATTTTATTTTGTTTATTTATTTATTTTGACTGTCCCTGAGCTAACATCTGTTACCAATCTTTCTTTTTCCTTCTTCTTCTTCTCCTCAAAGCCCCCCAGCACATAGTTGTATATTCTAGTTGTGGGTCCTTCTAGTTCTGCTATTTGGGATGCCGCCTCAGCATGGCTTGATGAGCAGTGCTAGGTCCATGCCCAGGATCTGAACCCCAGAAAACCTGGGCCACCGCAGCACAGCATGTGAACCATGGGGCTGGCCTGAGGTATATTTTATATATTATAAAACTGTCCCATTTGAGTGTACAACTCAATGGTTTTTAGTGACTTTTTACCGAGAAACCATCACCATAAATAAGTTTTAGGACATTTTTTTCCCCAGTCAGATCCCTCATACCGCTTTACAGTTAATCCGCATTCCCACTCCCAGCCCCAGGTGATCACTAGTCTACTTTCTGTCTCTTTCTTTGCCTTTCATGGACATTTCCTGTCAATGGAATCACAATATATATGGTCTCATGTGTCTGATTGTCTCACTTGGCATAATCTTTTTGAGGTTTATCCAGGATGTAGCCTATGTCAGTAATTTCCTCTCTTTTATTGCTGAATAATATTCCAACAGCTTCTATTAAAAATTTTAAAGGATTATATTTATTTAATTATTTATATGTATATGAAAACTGAAAGGGAAACACATTTCCAATGAAGATAAGACGGATCCAGATTCAGAGTAGAGTTTTATTCTCTATATCTTACATAATGTGGCCGATTATACTTCCTCATTTATTTGTTCATCTTGTAAAGAAAACACCTTCTAAAGTGCTGACTGTCCTGTTGCACTTTTTAAAAAATAACTCCACAATACACTATTCAAGCCTGGAATGGTGAAAATATAAAAGCAATTTCTGGCAAACCGTAGTTGAAAAATAGTGCTAGGCATTCATTTGGAGAGTTCTGTGATGCAAATATGTGTTAAGTAATGTAATGGAGTTAAAAATTATCATAGTATTAAGATGAGTCATATGAATCTGAAAATAAGTAGAAGATTCATTACTTTTAATATTTGAAAGTGAATTAATTCAGTATCTCATAGTTTTGTTGATTTCATTTTCTTTCATATTCTAATATCGTGTCAGAGAGATTGCTGCAATATTTACATACTGTCTTTGCTACGTGCAATATAGTTACCCTCTCAAATTATCCACCTGGATCCATTTAATTTCATAATGGGTTTCTCTGGAAGTTGAGTTGTGGAACATCATAAATGTTCAGGGAAAGCACGCCACTGTGGACTCAGAAATTATACAAAGAAGCTTCAAGTACACATGCTAAATAAAAACAAGTCATATAAAGTTTATTAACTAAACAAATTAGACCAGCTTGGGTAATGGGTATTTCACATGAAATTCCTGGAGCAGCATAAATGTGCTTTGCAACCTGAAGTTTGAGCTCCTGTTTTTCTCACATATTTGGCTTTTCTCTTTTTCCGGTTTCTCTTCTAAATGGAGCAAACTCTGTCTTCCTTTCCCTAGGGTGGGAGAGGGCTTTCCAAGTTTAGTGCAGATTTCAAGACTCAAGCAATTCCAAAGGATTGTAAAAATGGTCAGTGAATGGATTGGTGGTCCCTAAACAGTAATGGTGAGGGTAGAATTATGCACTCAATAAATGGTAGCTACTATTATGAATCAGGCGTTGTGCTGTAGACATTGGGAGGATTCCGTAGGATAAATACCTCATGATGTAGTTTCTATCATTATTCCATTTGGCAAATGAAGGAACTGAGGTTCAAAGAGGTCAAGCAGCTTGTCCAGAATCACAATGCTTCTAAGTGTCAGAGGCAGGACTTGACTCCAGCGCTGTCTAATCTTAAAGCCCATACTCTTAACAATTATGCTAAACTTTCTCAAAATGGCAGACAGGAGACCTGCCCCTCCCCACCCCTGCCAGCTCCTCAACCACATTAACAAGTCAAGTGACCTCTAAGGTCTCAGTTTATTAATCCAAAGAATGAGAGGTTCATTTTACACCAGGTGCCTTTTCTTGAGCAGAATTACATTTTCGTATCCCTGATCTCTTAAAATGACTGACTCATGGCTGAGATGTGAGAAGAATCAGTGTAAATTGCTCACTGGGATAGAAAGAGATGGCAGCAGTGAGGAAAAGCACTGCACAAACACAGAGGGAGGGCGGGGGAAGAAAGATGGTGGCGGTGCCCATCACACACAGGGCTAGGGCTGCTGCAGTTGCCACAGGGGGTCATAAGCACCAATGAAATCAAGATCGAAAACCAACCAGAAACTCCCCCTCAATCTCTGAGTCTTCCTTGATGCTCTTCACAAGAAAAATTTGTGTGTTCATTTCCTTTTGTCAGGGACATGTAATTTAGAAAGCAGAGATTTTTTTTTTTCAGTAAACCTGAAGGATTAAAAAGAAATAGACAATGGAGCTTTTCAAGAATGCTTTCATAAGCCCTTCAGTGGATATTATCCAGTAAATAAGAGTTTCACAGTATGTTATCAATGTTAGTTTAGAGAAAGAAAGGTCAAAAAGTTAAACTTTGATATCTTTATCTTTTCACAAAGGTTATTCCTGAAGGAGCTATATGTAAAAAGAAAAGCAAAAAACAAAAATGATTATGTATTAGAATGACAGCAAAAATCCTTTCCTGTATTCATCCCAAGTAATGGGTGTCGCCTTGTAGCTATTCTTTTCTGCGAAAGGTTTGTGTTACTATCCTTGGGTATTATTTTCTGATGGTATCAGCACAGTGGGTCATTATCAAAGAACTGGCTTATTTCTGGAAGATGTTATTAAATGTTGTGGAGGTATGGTTATTGCCATTAAAATGCCAAAAGAAAGGAGAAATCTGGAAATACAAGAGACCATTCTGGGGAAACCAAGCCGAACCTTAGAAAATGAACTGATTTGGTGCTAAAACTTTGAGTTGTGGCTAACTTCTTCTTAGGGGTTAGTCTGCTCTACTTGGGTTACACAACAACTATGGGGCAGGAAACACAAGCTCAGATATGTACTGGAGCTGAGCAGTTGATATAAATGAGTGAACCAGGCTGACTGGTATTAGAGACATGGGAGCAATAAGAATATTCCATATTTCCCCTCACCCCATGGTAAGAAAAATAATAGCATAATCACAAAGTTAAAAAGCAACAGACATTCAACTCCAGTGTCAGACATATAAGTGGGAGTGGAAAGACTATGGCAAACCAGATGGCTCATGAAAAAGACACAGCTGTAATTCAAGTCAAGCCAATTGCTCCTTCCTTCTTTTTGAAAATCTGGGTCAAAATCCAGAGGAGGATAAAGGTTGCACGCAGCTGAAGGGAGAGAATGCAGCAACTGGGGAGCCCTTTAATGCTGCCAGATAGGATCTGGAGATATAGGGCAATTTCCCTACTTTATTTATCTCTTGTAGGCAGTGTGGAACTCTCAAAGAGTTCCAGGGGTTGGGGTATGATGATACAAAAATGCAACTTTTGCAAATTAATCTGTCAGTGCTGTGTTGGGCAGTTTGGAATAAAGAAACAGCCCCGAGGCAGTACAGCCTACAGAAGAGTCATAAAGACTGAAATTGGCATCATAGTATTGGAAACTACCAGACAGATGAGAAATTGGTGGAGTTGATGGATCCAGGATCCAAGATGGTAGAGATTTTGACGGAGACTCTGAAGAAAGATGTTGGCTCCACTAACAACATAAGACCATAAGAAAAACAGCATGTTTCAAAGGGAAGATCTGAGTTCCTTCAGCGTGTGCTGAATCATTTCACGTGGGCAGACGTTCTCAAGGACAGGAGCAGGGAAATGAGAAATGCACATCTGCTCTGGAGGTGCCCCACAGTCTGAGCCCCTCCTGCAGGAAGTGATTATAGGTTCCGTTTTAGATATTTTGAGCTCAAGATACTGGCAGAACCCTTCCCAATTTAGAAACTTGAGCCCTATCCTGACTTTCCCTCTCGTTTTTCCCCTATATTCAATCCTTAGGAATATTTTGACCTCAAGTCGCCCTGAAGTTTTGTTTCAAAGAGTTCCTGGAGCACAAAATCTGTAAAAGCTTTGGCTAAAAGATTTTCTCTATCCAAAAGACAATCCCCAGGATCTGCTTGGGTACATACACATGTATGCACACCTTTTTGGAAAAACACGGAAACTAGCCAGCAGTATGAATGAAAGTAAGGAGAGCCAGACTAATCCAAGTGCATTTCAGAATGTCATGTAAAAATGCCTTAGTAAGTGCCTTACAGAAAATGGCCAGTTCTGTCGGGCTTGTGTCCAGCACTTGGCTTGGACAAATTATTGAAAGCCAGTATGCAATGCTTTTTCCTTTTATGTTAAAAGGTATACACCCACATATACGCAAATGCAAAATATTTGAACAAGTATAATAATTGGAATTCTACTGTTTGGTGATATGTAAAAGAGAGGAATTAATATTTGCTGATCATATACTGTGTGCCAGGCACTGCCCAGGTTTTCTTTCCCCTCATAACTGTTTGGGGATCTGTCCCAGTAATGCAGACAACAGGACTGAATATTAGAAACCTAGACCACCCTAGAAAACCTGGACCATATGGTCGCGTACCTGTACCTTCCTCATTTTCTCCTAACAGAGACTGAAAACTCCAGCAAGTTATTTGGAAGTCTGTTTGATGTGGGTCTCTAGTGAGAAGCAATGCGACTGTTCTCTTGCTGCAATAGGATGGATGGCTGTCTGGGAAAGAGGGCGGAGGGTGGAAGGGGTGCAAGGGGACCCCTCACCACAGGCTTTGATCTTCCTTGACTCCTCCTGGGATATCTCACCTTTTGATGTTGGGAATCAGTTAATTACTAGTCGAAATTGGTTGGAGGGACTAGGAAACAGTTTGAAAGCTCTGTTCTCCAACTGCCTGTACTTTGATCTGAGGAACTTTAAGGCACCTATCCAGGGCATCTCAGGCAAATAAGAAGGGCTCAGTCTGTGGCCCCTCCCTAGCAGTGGCCCCGATTTTGAGCCTCTTCATCTACCATAGTACCATCCTGATTTAGCAGACTTCTCCTTTAAAGCCCATGTGGTTTCGTTGGTAGTAAAATAATGAATTTCAGGATCAGATTTTAAGCATCTTTCATACCACAGACAGCACACAACTTGATAATTTCCTCCTTAGATCTTAATTTGAAACTCTTATCTCTCTTTTGTGTGTAACTCCTGATTAACACTGCCCTGAATATCTCCTGCAGCAAAATCTTGATTTGTGAGACAGTATATTAAATTAATGGGTTTGGAGTCAAATTTCCTGCCCTTTCCTTTGTTGATGTAAGTTAACATCCTCCAAGTTGACCTGAAAGGCTGAGAAATGCTCACGGGTTTGACGGGCAGGTGGTGCTGGAGAACTCAGATCTGCTTTCTGTTCCAAACAAGGCAACACAACCTGGCACCTTGCCTAGTAATCCAATTCTCCTAATGAACACGTTTCCCTAGTCTGAGGCCCTTGCATTGTGACCATGCCACAGGGCTGACAAAGAGATAATTTTCAGTGCTCAGAAAAAAAACACAGGCGGAAACCTTCTGAGAGTGTGTTTTGTTCTTATGTCATGGCCCATTATGGCACTTTCATTTTAATTGCATGTGAAACCCATTTAAAGAGGTGGTATAATGTGACTGTTTTCTTGGAAAACATAGGCAGGAGCGATATGGATGTGTTTTAAAGGAGCCCGTTAGTTACCCCGGCTGTCATCGTCATACCTTAAAGGTGCTAAGGTTGCATTAAGTATCTAAGCAAATGTAATATATTTGATCCTCTTGTCTATGAATCCCCTGTCCTTATATAAGTAGTAGATTCATATCAAAGTTTCTCAGGCAACAGAGTGCTGTTCAGTATTTCAAAGAGAAAAATATGCATTTCCACGCAGGGGCATTTTCTAGTTTTTCAAATGGAAATTGAGCCATATAGATAAAGCATGCATACATCAAGCCTCTGCAATTATTCATTTAAAATATTGGCTGATCAGGTTTTATTGTTTTGTTTGTTCTTTATGCTCACCCCCGCCGTGGGAGATGGCCCATACTTCAAAGAGTTTTAGGATTTCCTGACCTTCTGTAAGTAAGAATGAAAGTCCCCAAGGCCAGAGAAATTAAGCCACAGGGTCTTTTCCCATAAAATAAATTGTGTTCCCTCAGTCTCACTATCTATACCCTCCTGTAGGAAGCAGGTTTCCCAACTGAAAGAATTTCCACGTTGCTTTGACTTTCCCCGCTGTGGTCCCTTCCTCATTTAGCAGACTTTGTTCTATATGCATAATTGGGAATTAATTTTCTAATTAGGTTCATCACATTTATGAAGTTGTTTGATGGGGTGTCTGTTCTTATAACATGGCCTAAAGGCTAAAGTAGAGGTAATAATTCTTTTTTCTGGCTTTGCCCCTAATTCAGCTAAGGTTCCTGGGAAATATATTTAACTTTTATGAGATCCCGGTAATACATCTTTAATGCTGATCTACCTTTGAAAGGTTGTTAAGAGCGTGCTAACTAAGGCTTTAAGACGCATTACAATACCGTTGGTTTTCTTTGTAATAGTTGCTCAAACAAAACGAAGCCCTTTCTTTTGCAACATAAGGGTATTTAGAAAGCTGAGAGCAACAACAACTGCAGAAAGTCAAACCAGATGAGCTGGGAGGCAAAACAACATTGAATTGACACTCAAGAAGCAGAGGCAACGCCGAAGATTAAGTGGCTAATATTTTTATTGTGAAAGTGTAAGTACAACTGGATCAGGTATAAGCTGTAAGCGTCTGTCACCTGGATTCTCTGTGACTTGTCACAGTGGTTCCACAGGTAGAGAAATTGACAGTCTATGGTTCAAGGACTCTGTGATCCATGAAAGCAAGCCAGAATAAACAAAACCATCTAAATTGTCTGTTTGCTTGCTAACTGTTACACCTGGAAGTAAAAACTAAAACCTGGTGTCGCAATTTTTTCATATAGTGAGGGGTATGTTACTTATTACTATGGATATAAAATAACATGTTTATGAGGATGGGGCATTGACATTGTACATTAACAAAGGGCATCCTTATTTTATAGGAAATTGGTGTCATTAACCCTACTTGAAATGTGGCTCAAAAAAAAAAATGGATACTCCTCAGCAGCCTCCAAATAAGAACCACCTCTCACACTAATTTCCTTTGTGCATCAATGTCTTCATCTGAGTTTGTGAGTTCACATAAATGTCAAGGCCAGGCATAGCTGTAAGAACAAAGTGGAAAGTTGGATATATGATGGTTAGTGAGAAGTGTTGCTCAGCCTCACAAAAAAAACATTTTTCCTGCTCTGGCCTGTTTCCTTTTAAATTTAAGTTGACTGCTAGGTTCCTGTAACTTCTGAACTCATGACTTTCTACTATAAAAGTTCTCTGTTTACAGCTACAACCTGTAACTCTCAAGATCTGGTTCAGTTTCAGCACAGAAAGAGGCCACGTGATAGACTAGGAAAATCGCTCTATCCCATGGGACTCAGGGGGCTGGTCGCTGTGTCCACCTCTCGTTCTAAGTACCTATGTGATCTTGGACAAGTTATCTAAGCTCTTTGTTCCAATATAGGTCAAACAAAGAGGTCCTTTCTGTTCTGAATGCACTTGGCTTCCAGACTTTTCTCTACCACATGCATTACCCAAAGAAATCCTGGTCAGTCCAACTTCTGGAAAAATTAGCCTGAACTCATTAGGAGCAAGGACAGCACAGTGGTAAAGAGCAGAGGATGCAGGCATGGCATTTGGGTGTCGTCATTGCCTCTTCTCCCCAGCTACTTAGTTATGTCAGCCTCAATTCTGCAGCTCTAACGTGGGTTGAAGATCCTATTTCACTAATCCTTTTCTCTTCCCCTGCTGTCTCCTCCTCCTTGCAGCTCTTAATGGTGAGTTGTATTCTGATTTGTTTTGTTTTGTTTCGTTCCAGAAGGAGGATCTTGATCAGCCACCTTAAGTTGAGAGTGAGGAATCAAGGATTATGGATCTATCTCTGAGACTTGCAATTACTTGACCTTAATTCCACTCTCCATATAGCATCCAAAGTCTTCTTTTTGAAATTTAAATCAAAATACATCATTCCTTTGTTTGAAAACCATCCATGGTTTCTCACTGTACTACACAGTAGTCCATCCTTACCCTCAGTTTCACTTTCTGAGGGTTCAGTTACCTGTGGTCAGTTGTAGTCCAAAAGTATTAAATGGAAAATTCCAGAAATAAACAATTCATAAGTTTTCCATTGTGCTGCATTCTGAAAAGTGTGATGAAATCTCATACCGTCCCTCTCAGGATGTGAATCATCCCTTTGACCAGTGTTTCTACGCTGTATATGCTACCCTCCTGTTAGTCACTTAGTAGCCATTCGGTTACCAGATCGACTGTCATGTTATCATAGTGCTTGCATTCAAGCCACCCTTATCTCGCTTAATAATGGCCCCAAAGCATGAGATTAGTGATGCTGGCAATTCAGAGATGCCAAAGAGAAGCTTCCTTTAAGTGAAAAGGTGGAAGTTTTCAACTTAATAAGGAAAGAAAAAACTTGTATGCTGAGGTTGCTAAGATCTACAGTAACTTTTATTACAGTATATTGTTATAATTGTTCTATTTTATTATTACTTATGGTTGTTAATCTCATACTGTGCCTAATTTATAAATTAAACTTTATCATAGGTATGTGTGTATAGAAATAAACATAGTGTGTATAGGGTTTGGTACTATCCACAGTTTCAGGCATCCACTGGGGGTCTTGGAATGTATCCCCCATGGATAAGAGGGGACTACAGTATTTAGAATAAAATCCAAATGCTTTAGTATATTTAACAGTAATTTTTATTTTAGACCCCTTCCTTCCTTTCTCTTCCTCCTCACTACTTATGTCCTTTTTCACAACTTCAGCCTTCTCCTCCACGTCCTCCTCATCCTCCTCCTTCAGGAGGAGAAGTCTCTAGCCCTGTGCTGAGTCCATACTTGCATTTCTAACAGCTAGTGGAACATATACCCCTTGAATTCTAGTCAGCATGTCCAAGTTGTAATTCATCATATCCTTCCCCAAACCACCAAGATGCTATGACTTTTGACTTCTGCTAATGGCATTGTGGGGACCTGAAATTGGCCACCCCAAGATATGTCTCTTTAGCATCAGGATTATTTGAGGCTGATTGCTTTTGATAAACTGGGACAGGCAAGGAGGCTCTGAGGAATGGAACTTGCCCTTTGTTAGGACACGTTTACATTTGTAAGGTAAATCTCTATCTGTAAAATGTGCCTCCCTCTCTGTACCAGGAAGAAGAAAGGCGATGACCTACTCTCTAAAAACTCTTAATCAATACCAAAGGCAAAGACTTAAAATCTGCATTTTATTGTGCTAGTCTGGTAACCTCCTGTAACTGACTTCTCTCCCCCTCCCAACGTTGGCATCTCCTTAAAGATTAAGCATCTTTCTTTAGGCTGGGAACCGATTGCAGCGCTCATCTGTGACCCCCCACCCAGCCCGAGGCAGCACACCTGCCACCCTGCGGCGCTCACTGAGACAGCAGACCTATCTGCCGTTTCCATCAAGCGCTGTGCTGACAGAGCAGCCTCGTGACTATTGTAAAAGGGACTTTTCAATCACATGTGAAACACCCCGTTTGGGGGCTATATAACCACTCTGTGCACCCCACTTCTTCGGTGCCCTTTCTTCCTTCGGGAAGAAAGGCCCAGGGCCATGGTTCCTCATAAAGCTTTGTTTAATTTTCTCTTGCTATTCTGTCTCATGTGAATTTAATTCGTTCTCCAGCCAGACGAACCCCCATTTGGGGAGACGAAATGTCCTCCTCCCCTACAGCATCTTGGTTGTGACAGGCAACCAGATTCACAATTTCGTTCATTTGTTTTGTTTTATTTTTGGTGAGGAAGATTCACTCTGAGCTAACATCTGTTGCCAATTTTCCTCTTTTTTCGCTTGAGGAAGATTAGCCCTGAGCTAACATCCACGCCAGTCTTCCTCCATTTGGTATGTGAGTTGCTGCCACAGCATAGTTTGCCTAGTGGTGTAGGTCTGTGCCTGGGATCTGAACCCACAAACCTGGGCAGCTGAAGCGGAATGCACCGGACTTAACCTCTACCCCACTGGGCTGGCCCCAACAGTCTCATTCCTTTTGACTCCTCTCCAGCCCTCTCTCCCTTTAATTGCCTACCAACTTTTCTATTTATACCTTTATTTGTACTTTCCCTTTCCTATTGCCATTATTGTCATTCAAATGAGGTCCTCAGGACCTGAAATAATGAAATAACCTCCAATAGACCATCTAACTTCTCCCTGTTTTCTCTCTCTTTCACTCCAGGTTATAAAGCTGTAAAATTAATTTATATTTTGGAGTAAAGCTCAGATCACTTGATCTCCATGCTCCCCAACATTTATTAGCCGTGTAATAAAGCCTAAACTCTTTCGTCTGACTTTCAAAGTCCTGTACAATATGACCCTGACTACTTTGCTAGGCTAGTTTCCTGCTTTTAAGTCACCACTTCATTTTTTCAACAAGTATTGATTGAAGGCTGACAATATGCAAGATTCCAAGAATACAACATTGAACAATACAAACATGAAACTTTCAGTCTAATGGAAGAGAAAGGCCAAACACACACACACACACACACACACACACACACACACAAGTGGTATGATAGAAACAAAGAATATGATAAAAAATAGAGTAACAGGGAAATAACTCTATATATTTAAGTAACCCTTAAATGTATCTTGCACTTGACCCAAATTAGTTAATTCACTAATTCTGAATGCTCTCTTGTATTTTCTGCCTTTTTTGATTAACTTTTGTCTCTAATAGTCCTTGTCTCGATTTAATCAATATCTGATCCATATTCCAGGCATATTTATTGAAGCTTTATTTTTTGTCTTCCCAGTGTCTATTTTCCCTGGCTGGACCCCTTCCAAACCTTTAATCCAGACCTTGATCCAGAGGTGGGTTGTGTGACCTAGGCTAAGCCAGTCAGCATCCTACATTTCTCTGCTCCCAGGGACTGGATCTAGAATGGCAGGTGATTTAAGCTAGGCAAACAGCTAATCTGAGGGCTTTTGAGGAAACCACTGGGAATGAGTCTTCATTTATTCCTGTTGGATTTGACCCTGAAAGAATGGAAGGTCTCGAGTTACCAGAGGCCGTGTTGGCTATTGGAGAATGGAGTCAACCCAAAAGGAGATAGGGAAAAAAAAACTAATTCTTGGTAAGATCATGTGAGCCCACCAAATCAAGTCATAACACACCCCTGGAATTCTTAGTGACATAAACGGATCATTTTTCTTTTTCCTTAGGTCAGTCTGAGTTGTGTTTTCTAAAGGATAAATACAGTCAACCAATCTCAAATGCTACTCCTTTCAATGAAACTTTATTCATATTCCTAGTTCAGTGCAGTTTCTCTCTATCATCAGTCATCTTGTCTCTCAGCTATGGTCCATATGTTATTCAGCCTTATTTTAGAATTTTTTGTGAACTTACCCCTGTCAGATTTGAATGGATGAGTATTCCTCTTTAGAGCTCTTGATTGGCCTGGCAAACAAGGCTTGGGCTAAAGTGCGGCGGATGAAGTCCCTAGGGTGCAACATTGAAGGAGGCGCTCACTCGCAAGTGCTGACCCTGCACTCACATCATGGGGAGAGTGAGTGCCTCCTTCAGTGTTGCTCCCTGCGCATCTCACTCACTTCATCCTAATACTGACTCTGCTAACAGTGTAACTACTCAATAAGTTTTTGGCAAATTCAAGAGAATGCCGCATTTTGTGTGGAGGTGGGAATTGTACTTACTTTAGTGTTATACTCATCTGACATACCTGATCCACTTATTTTTAACTTTTACCTCTTCATCTTGAACTCATTCATCAATATACAATGATTACAGGGAGGGTTTGTTGATGTCGTGACTCTAAAAACCTCTAAATCACATTTCCCAGCAAGGGGGTGAAGTAATCTCTCTACTGGGTGATATGTTCAGAAATAACATGGAGTAGGGAGTAGAGGATTGAATTTTCACTCCTTTACTTATATTTTCATAGTTCAGCGTCTGTTGTGGAGCCAGAATTATACAACTCATTATCTAGGTCAATCTACTGAGCCATCTTGTCAGCACAGATGTGCTACTTTTGCACTGGAATTCTCAGTGGTAAAGTTGCTTCCAAGCTGGCACCTATTATTAATAAAAATTTTAAATAAGTACATTAGAGAAACAATTAAATCAACGAAGCCTACCCAATAGGCACAATAGGCTATAAACATTAAGTTCATTTTATGTACATTTTGTTAGTTATTTAAAATTACAGGAGTTCAGTAGCCACTTAGTGTTTGTGTTGGTGTTGGTTCATTGGTTGTAAGCAACAGAAGCTGACTCCAAAGTAGAAGATGTTTTGGAATGGAATATCAGATCAAACAAATAAACAGATCCAAAAGAAAGGCATTGGAACAGGATGCAAGCAAGACAGTTCCAGAGGACTGGATAATGAGAACATATATCTGTAGTCTCGTCAAGGCACAAATAGGATGAATCTACACCAACAATTTGCTTCACATGATTCCACTCAGTTTTTGTCTTTGCATTATTCTGTCAAGACTAATTCCTAGGACAGTGGGTTCATTTCCTGGTTGTGTTCGTATATCTACACCTTGACGAAGAGAAAGCAAGGCATTCTCTTGAAAAGTTCTACCAACACTATATGCAAACAACAGATGTCCATTACTTGGGTACAGTTAGAATGTGAAAACTTTCACTGTCCTACTTTACACATATTCTGGGCCAATTGCCAGTCTGTGTTGAACATGAGCAAAATCATTTTATCATGACGCTTTGCTATAGCAGTCACATTGCATTTGCTCAAATTTTGGAAGCACGAAGCTGTTTCTGTAGGCATGTGGGTGAATTTGGTAGAAAAAAAGATTTGGTGTTGCTGTATTTTAGTTCAACTATTTGGCTCAAAACAGATGGTGCCATCTATTAGCGAATGAATTGGACTAATCTGTGAATTGTGTTGAAATGGTTTTGCCAATAGATGTGGAGAGTAAGAATGTCTAAGACAGATTTCAAACCCAAAATTCTGCCCTAGATTAGCCCTTTTCCCCCTGGAGGACCCTTGGAAAACGTGTGCACAATCTAGATAAGCTAGACACAGGGACATCTGACTATTAATTTGGGCGTTGACCCCAGTTACAAGTGTAAAACTCCAATGAGGTAGGCTGGAGCACATAAGGCTCTTTTGTCTGGATTTATTGGTAATAAGTAGCCTGGAACTAATGCATGCTGAAAGTCTTGTTTTTCTACTTTTCTGCAATTACAAACCTGATCTTACTCTCAAATTTAAGGTAAGTCTGATGCAGATTCCATCCTTCCTGGTCAGAGGATAACAAAGGCAAAGCAAAAAAGAGTATAAGTTGGCCCCAGTGCCAAGAGTTCCACTGCCTGATTCAGGCCTTTGCAGTGATTTCTGAGTGGCTCCCAAGATAGCTGCATCTAAACCTCTCTTAAAGACCCACCTAGAAAGAGAGGAACCAGGGCCAGCCAGCCTCATGGCTTTGTGACCTGTGCAGTTGCCCTGTGCTGGGAAGGACCTCACACTTGATTTGACAAACTGGTACATTTTCTCTTGAACCTAGCAAAGTACTCTGCAGGCTTCATGTAACATATGGTTGAATAAATCAAAAACAGAGCTTACTTTATAAAAACAAGACGTTTTAACAACTTAAAGTTGTTAACTTGAACAAAAGGCTGGCATTTTCATTTTGCAGTGGGCCTTGCATATTATGTAGCAGACCCTGATAAAGAGAGAAACAAAAGATGCTAGGAGAGCCTGCAAGTGGGAACACCTAGACCACAAGATGCCACAAGGTAATTTCTTTAAAACAAATCCCATCTCTGATAATCTGGCCAGGTACAAAATCCCAGTTTGCTCAATCTGTATTCAGTACACTTTCTTCTTAGGAAGGGCAGCAAAGGTAGGGGATAGACAAAAACCATAGAGAACTATAGCGTTCCCACCACTAGAATCCAGTGCTCACCCCGCAGTCTGGAAGTAGACCGCAGGCATGTTGACTTATCCAACACACATCATTTTTTTCTGAAACATAAAATAAATTTGAAATCAGTTGATCTCCAGGGGTGAGTATTAACTTCTTGGAGGAATCGGCTTTCTTGTTTTTATAAAATAAACTGTATTTTTAATTTATCCACCCATTTGTTACCTGAAGCCTACAGAGCACTTTGCTGGGTTCAAGAGAAGATATATCAGTCATTGAAGGTTGACCTAGAATATGGATAAGTCCAGAATGCTGGAACTCAGAGTAGAGCGGTGCTGTGTTAAAGCCAGATGTTAGAACATGTTATTCATCTGCTTAAAATCCTTCAATAGATCCCCATTGCGGAAAGTTGAATAACAACAAAATAAAATTCCTCAATAAAGCCTACTCATATTCAGATCTCGGTGTAAAGGTCACTTGCTAAGAGAGACTTTTTGTGTCTTTCCAAACCAAATCAGGACTCTTCTTATTTTCTCTTAGGGCATCTGTTGTTTAAGATTATAACATTTTTCATGATTTTTTATTGCAGATTTTGTGTATTTAGCTACTTGATGTTTCTCTCCTAGATGAGCTTGTAAGCTTCTTGAAAGGAAAAAACCAAACTTCTCTTCCCCTACTGCGTATGCCAAGCACTTAACATGATTCCTAAGCACACAGTTAAAGTCCCATAAAGATATATTGAGTTAACAAAAAGCATGAAAGTACATGCCCTGTTTTCAGGGGGCATCAAGTGAAAAGATCATGCGGTAGGAACAAATGTGGCATGTTCAAAGCCCAGAAAGAAGGGCCAATATGCCTGAGACACAGTGAGCAAAGGACTAAGCGAAAGAAGAAAGAAGTGAAGTTTATGACGGACGCGGGAAACGTGTCAAGTAAGAGGTTTGCAGGCCAGGGTAAGAAATTAAATGTGATAGGAAACCATTGGAGGGTTTTAAGTGGTTGAGGGATATACTGAAGAGGATATATGTATTACACCACCATAATATTTTGATACATTAAGTTAAATCTGAAGCATAAAACTTAATACAATATCATTTAGAGCAGAGGCGGGCAAACATTTCTGTCAAGGTCCAGATAGTAAATATTATAAGCTTTGCACACCATATGGTCTTTGTCACAACTACTCAACTCTCTCATTGTTGTGCAAAGTAGCCATAGAAAATCCTTAAACAAATAGGTGTTGCTGTATTCCGACAAATCTTTATTTAGAAAAACAGGCAGGAGGCCAGATTTGGCCTATCGGCCTTAGTTTGCTGATTCCTGATCTTGTAGAACATGGCACCGTGTGCATCCATATCACGTGGGATACATATTAAAAATGCAGATGCTTGTGCCCTCCTCCAGCCACACTGAACCGAAATCTCTGGGCTTGAAGTCTGAGACTCTCCGTTTGCTAAATTGCCCTAGAGAATTTTGTGTGTGATTAAGTTAAGAACCACTGATCTAGAAACCCAGTTTATTCCCCTTAGACTGTTTCTAAAGTACTGAAAAATGTAACTGATTGACCTAGGTTGGCAGAGAGTGTGATTTCTCAGGGAGCAAAGATTAATATTTGGGATGTTCTGTCTCCAGGTAAGGGCAAGAGGCAGGTTGTAAGAACTGGCCAATGAACTGGAATAGCGTGTGCCTGGAGACTGCAAGGAAGAGCATATTGTCAGCAGCAAGGGAGAAAGCTCTGCTTAGATAAGGCTGAGAAGATCAGCCTTCCCTTTGAGTTCCCTGGTTTTAATTATTGATGCTAAAAATACATTTCCCTTAATTGTTTTGTGAAAATAAGTTAAATAAAGAATAAAGCTGTTCCATACATGCACAGGCAAACATTACACTCTTTTCACATAAACACAGAGATGATTCCTCGGTGTTCCTTTTCAAATTTGGTTGCAAAATAACACCCACAGAATGTATTTCCAACCACAAAATACTGTGACAGTAAGCAGACAGCACAAGAGAGCCTGTTATGCTTTATAGATTGCAATGATTATACTGCGGGAGCACTTAATGCATTTGTTGGTGTTCATTCTATTCCACATTTGCATTTAAATTCCTGTGGAACAAAGATAAGATAAAGAGGGAAACAAATGATGCTTATTTGTTGTTGTATTGAACTCCTATTATAAGCATTGCTTTAAAAGAGGGTGAAGCTTTGTGAGGAAGCATTCCACATGTTCTTTACGAAACATCAGCTACACATTCAATCATCAACTCGAAATATTCAGGAAAACGTATCCCTAGGGCTTTAATAAAATCATAAATCAATAAGGGATAACCCCAAATGTGGTTGACTACAAGAAGCAAATGAAATACTCAATACTCTCTTTGACACATTTATCCACATTTTATTGATGCATAAGAAATGTAGAACTGCATTTGAGTTTTGAAACACTATCCTTTTTATTTCAGGCATTATTTTAAAGTGTTGCTTGATATTCACGTTTCCTCTTTCAAATAATCTGTGCATCCGCAGCATGATCCTTTGATGAATTTATGCAGATCAGTTCTACATCCAGGGTAATTCTTTCTGCTCCTCTAAGCTCTCTATTTTGTTGGGATCCAAGGAAAAACTCTTTTTGTAGAGTTCAGCTGTACATCCTAGTAAGTGGAGGCTGGGTTTCTCTACTATGCAAGAAATGCACCTGCCTCTCCACATGATGTTTGCCACTACGAAACCCAGAAGAATGAGAAAATGCCACCTCTTTCTTCCAAATTACTAAGTAAGTGGCATATCAATGCTCTGATATTTAAACCATTATTTTAAACATCACACTCATTTCTATAAATACACCTGAAATAAGATAAAAATCAATAATTCAATGACAACACTTAATTATGTGACGTGTCTGAACTCATAACAAAATTTTCTCTGACGTTACTGTATTTTCCAGTACATTTCTCAAAGGAAATGACATTAGGCAAGCCCTTTTCTGTGTGTTAGCAGTGAAAGTCTGGGAGCATTCCTCAAAAGTGGGGTCTGAAGAACACTCTTAAGAAGAAATATTCCACAAAAATTAAATTTGGTTATCAAATTAGGATAATTATGTCTACGAACCACTGCTTTGCTTGTCTCCTTTCTTGGATATTTAAAGGCAGACTGGCATATTCAAGGCTCTGAGAAGTCCTGCAGGAAAGACGTATATGAAGCTTTGTTTTTCCAAAGTTTTTATTCAGAGAAACCTTTTTTTTTTTAATCTAACACCTGGCATTGGGACTTGTATTCCTGGGAATACACATTCTAAAACCCTGGTCTAAGTAGGAACCAGTAACTGGCAGTAAGTACATTCACCTGTTTTTATGACACTTTTTATATCCCCTAATACACATTTTTTATACATATTTTAGGCATATTTACACATTTGTCATTCACTCGGCAAATATTTGAGGAATTCCTCTGTTCCAGGAGCTGTTGGATGGTGGGAACACATCAGTTCAATAGTGTATTTTAATTTTGTTTTCAAAATATATGATAACTTAGTTGATAACATAAATAAAAAATTATATTAAAAATCAAAGTATTGCAAGACATCAAATATAGGCTAGTTTAGAATCTTTAGTCAAGGGTTCAGAAAAAAATGCAAAATAACAGATATTTTTCCTTCCACGTTATTAGGGCACCTTGAACTAAGCAGGTACCTTATTTATTGTTGTGACTCTCCCTGGAATACTGATAATAGGGCATTTAAATAACTCATAATTATGAGATTTAGAATCAGAAGCAAAGAAATTCAAAAGCATTAATTCTAGCCTCTTGCTTTAGCTGGATTTCTATGATCCAAACCAGTCCCTTCAAATGTTTTGCAAATCAGATCATAAACAAAATTTTATAAGCTGCCTATCTTAGAATGTGAGCTTAGAGTTGCACAAACGTGGCCTATTTTTCCAAGCAGAAGATGAGTTGGTTCAGAAAATCTATTTTTAGAAACAGCATTTTAAAAGTTTATAGCAGCTTCAAGCCATAGATTTGAATAATAGCGCATGGAAAAAAGTAGTTCTGTTTCTCATTCTTATGTAGCTGGTGTCACTTCAGTTGTGTCACCAGAGCTGAAAGGGACTGCCAAGTTAATTTGGTGAAGTGTTTTTCACGATCTATCCATCTCGTTAATTATTCCTTTCATTTTCAGGTAGAGAAAATTAGTTCAAACTGGCTTAAGTAAATAAGAACAACACAACAATAATAAAATTAATAAGTAAATACCAAAAATTGTTTAGGAGATATTGTCTCCCTTTACCTCAGAGTAGGGGAAGGGTATAATTTGCTTCAGACTTGGCTAGATTCAATGGTGCAGACCACGACATTAAGACCATGTGTGTGTCTCTCTCTGTCCCTCTGCTTTGGCATGGATCTCAGGCAGGCCCTCTACCTGCTGGTCCCCAGCAGCTGCAAGCTTATAAATCCTTACAACTAGAAAATCCGACAGGAAGAGCAGTCTCTTTCCTGATGATTCTCAGGATTGACTCTCCTTGGGCTGTCCTGATTCATATGCCTATGCTGCAGCCAATCAGAGGGGTTAATTGGCCAGACTCAGGAGATGTTTCCATTCCTGAAGTTGGCACAGACCAATAGTGTGTAATAGAGAATGGAGGAGGTGTGGTTTTCCCAAAAGGAAATTGAGGTACAGGTAACAAAAGTAGGAGGAATTGATGCTGGGCAGGCAAAATCAACAGAAGCCCATTATATTGTTTTCAAGTGAACATTTACATAGAAGCATAAGGTATAACTAAAAAGAGGGAATTTCTCATTAGATGGTCCTGGGGGGGGGGGGGGGGGGCGTGGTATGAGGAAGCTGCCTAGAGACCTGCTCCATCAGCCACATCTCTGAGCTCTTGAGGGAAGCAGACCACCTGTCCTAATTTTCCTGGGATGATCCTGGTTTGTGTCTATGGTCCAGGGAAATTATTAATAGCACCCCTTTTACACTCAAAAGTGTTCTGGTTTGCTTGATAAAGTTTAGGGGTGCTAGATCTTTGGGGGCCTCTGAGATCTATTTTTGTCCATCAAACACAATTGTAAAACTCTTAATCTACACCAAGCCATTCATTTTGATAAATATCTCTGTGTTTCACCTGAATAATATGAAGATCTTGGAACAGTTTAACTCTGACCCTCCTCTCTCATTTTATTTGTTTCCCATGCAAAATTAAACTTTATTATTATGATTTTATACACATTATTTGTGTAGAGTGACCACGTTTAACAAATTCTATGTTCATCATTGCTTCTTGAATCTCAACCTGTCCCCTGAGATAAAATTACATCTTCCTGAACTTTTCCTTTGGAACCTTGCCACTCAAAGTATGGTCCACGGACCAGCATCATCAACATCACCTGGGAGCTTGGTAGAAATGCAGAATCTGGGTCCCACTGAATCAGATTCTGTACTTTAGCAAGAGCCCCAGATGATTTGTATACACATTAAAGTTGGAGAAACCTTATTTTGGGACAGTGATTCTCTGAATTGGCTGCCTATGAGAATCTCCTAGGTGGCTTAAAAACCTAAGTGTCAGTACTTGTATGTAGAGATAGAGATAAATAGATGCCAGAGGCCTTCCTCAGACCAACTAAATTAGAATCTCCGGGCATGGGGCCACTACTCTAGGAGATCCTTTATTTAGGATCAATTAGTGATAAACTCTCACATTTTTGTTTGTTTGAAAAATACTTATTAGTCATTATTAAACAATAGTTTAGTGAGTTATACAATTCTAAGTTGATATTTATTTTCCCTCAATGATTTAAGTATTTAAAAGATTTTCATTCTTTTCGAGGTTTAATTGTTGTTGCTGGAAAATCTGTTGAGAATACACTCTTTTTTCCTTGTAGGCAATCTGAGTTTTTGATTTCTGGTTGCTGTTAAGATCTTCTCATTGTCTTTGATACTGTGCAATTTTACTCCATCATGGATAGGTGTATATTTCTTGCTTATTATTACATTTAGGATTTATTGTATTTTCTTAATCTGAGGATTGAAGTTTTTCATCTCTTTTGAAGGATTTTTAAGCCATATTATCATCCCATATTCTATTCTTTCTTTTTTTTTTTTCTGGAAAGTAAATTGGACTTATGAAAAGCATTTTTATTTTGTATTCCTATATGTCTCTTGTTCTCTCATTCTGGATAAATTCTTTATATCTTCCAACTCTAACATGCTACTGAACATATACATTGTTTTTAGTTCTATGCTTTTATTTTTTCACTTTTTAAATTTCTATTCAGAATGTTTCATTTCTAGAAGTTCTTTTTATAATCTAACTGGTTTTTCTTCAATAGTGTCTTTCTCCTTGCTTATTATTTCAATTCTTTAAAAAAGATCTCTAAACATAATTACATTACAATCTGAACCACGTCATTCCAGTATCTAAAGTTTGTTTCTGTTGTTTCTGCTGATTATTGCTCATCGACACCTGTTTCCCTGTTTGTTTTGCAGTTTTAAAGAGTGAGCTCATGTGATCTGGAATTTATCTGTGGATGTTTTGGGAGGCCTGAGTTGAGGATGCATTCCATCCTAGTGGAGAAATTTATGTTGGCTTTGGCTAGATTTTATAAAACACAACCAAGTCAAGACCACTTTGATTTCTTGCCTTGGAGTTTCTTCTTACATGCTGATTATGTAAATTTTGAATCCCAGATTTGCCTGAGGGCAAACTTGTGGTGATGAATTTCTCACAAGGTGCTTATTTTCTATCTAGAATTCAGCATTAGATAAACAGATTCCCTTGTCTGTCTCTTTGCTGACTGGTGAAATTTTTTTTTCCTTATTCTACTCTTTCCCTGAGGGGAAGTGCCCCAACTTCAAATCATTCAAGCTGTTAATGAGTAAAGTAAGGCTCAGAGTTTGACTTGCTCAGGGTCACACAGCACCTGGGAGGCAGAGATGAAAAAAGGACCCAGATCTTCTCATAGTCCACTCATTTTCTCTCCAACAAAACAAGCTACAAAAATAGAAATGCCTTCTTCTAATAAGAATGGCTTCACCTTTGCCTCCAATTGCACAAGTAACAGCAAGATTCAGTTATTCCTCATGGTTAACTTTGATGAATTGTAGAAATAGGTTACTTAGATATATTTTAAGAATGATAAGAACATAAAAAAGTCATATGGGATAAGACTTATAGTCCACACTATTCAGTATTTTGTCTTTTCTAGTGGCACCGAGGGACATTGGTGTGACATGATGATACTTGCCCTTCACGATATTGCCCTCAAAGGGGGCATCCCTAACTGGGGAAGATCTATCATCCAAGAATTTCTCTAAACCCGTCTTGAACTCTCATTATATTTTGGGTTTGTATAACCCTAAAGCATGGCTTTATATGGAATTGATCTTATACTAGTCAGGACATGGGCTAAATAACCCTGAGGTCTTTTTAAAATATGATTTTAAGTATCATAAATCTTGTTGTATAAGTGGACACTGCAAGTGGAAGGCATATAGTAGAGTGACGTAAAGCATGGACTCTCAAGTCGAACAGGCCATATTCAAATACGGGCTTTAGCCTTGTGTCCTAGCCTTGTGACCTTGGGGAAAACCTTTCACGCTTCTGAACTTCTGTTTCCTCTTCTGGAAAAGGGCGATGATTTTAGGGTTATCACAGGGTTACTGTGAAAAATGAGTAAGGTAATACACATAAAATTACATAGCACAAGTAAGCAGTCAAATGAAACTATTCTTAGTAGTAAGTACCATTATTGATATTTTTGTTATTGTTAGTGCATAAATATCCTCATCATGGTCACAAACATCACCAGAAAAGTGCATAAGACCCCAGTTCATACTTTTTAAAACATCTGGATGGTGAGGGGCAGGATAGGATGTAAGAAGGATAAAGTTATTATACCTTCAAACTATTTAGATTGTTATGGGTCCCAGTGTATGCCAAATAAACCACCAACCTTCCAGAAAACAATCATTAAAATGTCTTTTGTGTGCTGTTGTGGGAGTCCTGCATTTTAAAAAAAAGAGATAAAAGCTAACTGAATAAATAAGGTCACTTGCAGTTCCATCCTGGGTTTTACTCTTATATAAATTGACTCAGACGTGGTCATTGGGTTCCCTCAATTATCTTATTTTATTTTTGCCAAAAAACAAAACAAAAAGCATGTGGCATGTAATGTTAATAAAATTGAATGGTTTTCCCTGGAAAGTGGCCTCTCCACTCTTTCTTAAATGTCTCAGTCTGCCCCGACATTTACTTTGCGCCAGTAACAACACTCAATTTTCATTGACATTATCTTCTAAATATAATCAGATCAAAAATTGCCAACATCATTCTCATTCCTCTCCTGCAAGCAGATAATACAGGACACGGTCTAGCTGATAACTTCTGCATCAGTAACCTCTGATTCCACTACTTGAAATGCTCTGTGTAGGTCTCTATTGGACTAGAGTCAGAGGTATTCGTGTAAAACAGGTGATACCCATCAGCGAAGATGCAAGAGGTGGCATTTGCCTTTAATTGGAATTTCCTCCTGCTGGGTGCAGAGACTCCGTGACTCAGTAGGTCCCTGAGGGTGACTTGTACCAACTGGAGCCTGTACCGGCTGGGACCTTCCCAGGCACATGTTTTCATTTGCCCCAGGGGCTTGTGCTCAACTCTGTAGGTTGGAAGGAACTGAAGTGAAACTTCTAAGAAATGGTAGTGAGCATTTAGGATGTTCTAACTCAGTTCACATAAGTGTTGATTGTGTTTTGTGACACTTAGAACTCCAAATTAAATCTACTGTGGTTTGTTCACAAAAATCAAGAATTGTTTCTCAAACACTTAGCATATGAGTGACCTTTAGGAGGTTACTTAAGCTCTCTAAGCCTCGGTTGCCTCATCTGTAAACTGGGAATAAACATTAATATTTTTTTCAGAATCATATGAGAGTTAAATGAGACAGTTCAAGTACAGTACTTCAAGTGCCTGGCACATTTGATATATACATGTATATATGCTCATAATATTCATAATATTAATCCTGACGTTAACCTATATTCATTTTTTTTTCACAAATGATCTGAGATCTCCATTCCTCAATTTATATCTGGAAAGCAAAGTGGTCAGTTGAAGACATTATGTTAAATTCAGTCAGAATTCTACTTGCACTTAATATGCCCAGATGTTTGAGGAGAAACAATTGAATTATCTGGATTATTTCTCAGTTTGAGAGGAGAGTAAATTGCATATGTTGGATTTGCTTTTATACGTTTAGGGTGACCAACCATCCAAGCTTGCCTGAGACTAAAGGAATTTCTGGGAAATAGCACATTCAGTGCAAAAACCAGGGCTATCCCTGGCAAACTGGATGACCTTGTACCTTATAGCACCTTATAGTAAATACTGTAAGGAATCAAACCTGATGAGCTTTTAAGCAATACATAGGTCTGATGTAAATTAAAAAATCCTTCAGTGGAGAAAGTGCTGAGGGAGGGGAAAAGGGAAGAAGGATCTATCCTTATAGCTGCTTTCAGCTTCAAAAATAACTCAATACCAAACTCAAACTGGATTAAAACAAAAGGTCTTCGAGTCTGGAGGTAAATGGTTTCTGGATTGGTTCAGTAGTTCACCAATGTCTTTGAGGACTGGAGAATCTTTGTATTGATGTTGACCACGTTTGCCCTTAGAGTCACATTCAGCTTCATCTTTAAGCCTCTTACAGTCTCATGACTGCATCCAAACCAGGAAGGGCAGACATGGGGGATGGCCTACCTCAGACGTCTCTCTTTGTTCATCAGGAAGTAAAATCATTTTCTGAATCTGACCCATTTCCCTTATGTTTCCTTAGTCAGAGCTGAATCATCTGCTCACCCATCAATCAATCGAGCAAGTTCATGGAATTACTAGACAGTTAGACAAAGCATAGGTCATCCTCTGGGCAGAGGGAGGGGTAACCTTCTCTGTGGACCTTTTCCAGAACAAAAATGAGATTTGGTTAGGAAAGAAGGAAGGAGGTTGGAAAAACAACTGATGGCTACTGAGTAGGCAAACAACAGTATCTACCATTGGCAAAGAAGAGGGGCAATCTATTGCTCTAATATCCACTCTTGTTCTTTAGTCAGCCATTTATCCCACTGATGTGAGTTCTTCTTGCTGTTGATTTCCCAGGTGTCTGAGTATAATAGGAATATGGCAGATGTTCCACCTTCTACTAGTTGGTGTAGATCATAAGGCTCAGGGAATTCATATGAAATTTCTACGTATCTCAGTTTCTCTATCTACCAGTTAAGATATGGCCAGCAGCCTTCTAAACTAGAAGAGGAGTCTAAGCAAGGAAAACACAGTAGAGAACTCTCCATTCTGAACTTTATTTCTTGCCTGAAAATCAAATAAGATATTGATCTTTTGTCTCAGAAGAAAGTCTTTCATTGGAACCTTGATGCCCCAATTCTCATAACAAAGTCCCCAACAAAGAAAATGTGGTCTGATTTTCTTACCTTTGAAAATCTTTCTCAACTCCCAGAGTCACTCCCTCCATGTGAGCTGAATGTTTACACTCTTCCTTCCTTCCTGGGGCTGCTTTGTTTATTTAAGGATGAGAGCTCAAGGTCATTGAAGCAAATCTTCCTCAGCTCCACCAAGACCCCTTTATGAAAAAAGAGAACTCTAGCTCTCGTGTAAATGATCAAACCCTTGTTTATCAGAGACTTGTCTTGTGCTGTCAGGGTTTGTTGTCTCATTTATACCCTTTATGTCTCTTATGAGAGTGTTACAAGGTTTCATTAACTAATGATGATGGTGTTTAATACATTTTAGAAATGTCCCACAAATGTTAAGTACTGTTACTCCCTGGGTCATTCCACATTTGCATTAATACAATTTCTAGCATCGTCCATGCACTCTAATGAGGGCGGAGTAGATCCCTTGAGCATTTGCTGGCTTCTTAGAAACAAAAAGATGCCAGTGCGGAGTGAGGTTCAATTTTCCTTTTTGCTTTTAGATGATTCTTAAAACCTTTCTGGAAGACCTTGAGTGAGAATGATCTGGAAAACAGTGACTTCTGATGGTAAAGGCCTAATGTATAAAATATTTGATCAGGAGTTAAAGAAGAAATTAGCAGTCATATGGTCCTGCATTGTAACTGAGCATACTTTTAACGTAGCCAAAGGCTGCTCCTTCCATTTGGAATTTCCAAACTGATTTTAAGATACAAAAATAGTGGGAGAATTTCCAGAGAATCCACTATGATCTTGGTGGGATTCTATCTATCGTTGTTCTCAGCGTTTTCATGAACACTATGGTGTATTGCTCTATATAGTTGTATAGTTGTTTTTTTATTTCTGTTCAGACGCACAGTGTGCAGTTTGTTTAGCTGTAGGGAAAAGAATTATCTGCTTTAAAATTATACCATTTGTAGATTGTGGGGAAAGTCCTTAATAAGAAGTAAGAAATTAGAAAATCTTCATTTAATTGCTTTGGTAAATATAGCTTTCAGTCAAAAGAAGTACTTGAATATCTCTTCTCCAAGATGAACAACATGTAAAGAAGAGGGGAAAACATCAGAATGATTTTTTCTATCCCCTGAAGACAGTAAGGTGGAGGAAACGTAAAGAAAATGAAAGATACAAATTCATATTAGATAGCACAAAGAAGGTTTAAACAAAGCTTTGAACATCACACCCACGAATATTCCATAGTGTGACATTTTTTTCTGCTATGCCCCCCTCAGCTACTCCATCTCATTCCTTTAAACTGCTGTCACACCTCACACCTGCTGAGCTTTTTCACCTCCGACTCCAAATTGGAGGAAAGTCAGCTTCATATGGGTGGTACTTTGTTGGGCATAGAGGGAAGGGTGACAGATGGGGGAGTGAGCGCCAGTAATTAAACATAATAGGTTAAAATATAGCTTTCAAAAGAGGAACATCCTTAGACAAACCAGTGGTTGTAGGTCGCAGGCTGTGCTTGCCTTGCTAATAATTGCAAAATCCATTGCTGTCCCCTTTGAGTTTTTTTTAATAAAAGACTATTAAAACTGAATAAAAGCTTAGTAAGTAGATTAGTTAGAACAATAGTCCTCATGAGAATGTTTTGATTCTGAGTATAACTGCTAAAGATAACCCTAAATGCAATCAGGTTTAGCTCCCTGCATGTGTGAAAGGAAGGTAATACCCTCAGAGATTTTGCCAACAGATGACATTATTTTTTAAGTGTCTCTTTCTACATTTAAATTAGTCTTTCCTCTGGGCACCGGCAACAAAACCTTTGTTAAGAACCACCAGAGAAACAGAGCTCTGAATAAATGCTCGCTGGAAAATTATTTTTGAGAATTTGGTTTTAGATGTCTCACATCAAAAAGATGGATGGCAGTGCATCCAAGAGGGAGTGCTTTGTGATCCTTCTCTCTCCTCTTTGTAATTTTAAGGATCAAAACTCCCAAGGTGGCCAGAGATAAGGACAACGGGAGCGGTGCACTTTTACGAAACATATACACGTTATAAAGGGCAATGTGATCCAATGTCAGCCATGCTGTGTCCACATTCTAGCCGCTTTGTTTCATTTCATTAATTTCATTCCTTTTGACAGCATGTATTCATATTCTCTCTCTTTCTCTCTTCCCCCCCCCTCCATCTCCCACACCGGGTCCCATCCCAAGCCTCCTCATCAACAGCCTGGGTGAGACCCAGCTGGTATATATTTTTAAAGTTCCCCAAATGATTCTGACATCCAGCTAGGTTTAAGAGCCATGAACCTATTGTATTTTATATTGAGATTTTAATGTATGTCTATATGAACACTATATATATATATTTCCATTATATTTATAAATAGTCATTTATCATCATGTGTTAGTTCCTTAGAACATCTATAATATATTTATATTATATATTAATTAAATCTATAGCTATAGATACTCAGAAATATTATATGCAGAATGGCCACAAATTTTTCCCTAAAAATTATTCACAATTTCTGAACTATACACTCTGCTTATAATATAGAGGTTATGAACTCCCCTCCCTGAGATATAAACACGCCAATAGTCATGACAGGTGTCCTTTACTGAGCTCCCTCTATGTGCAGTGGGCTGGGATAAATGTTTTCATGCATTACTTCATTTAATCCTCACAACAAACCTGTAAAACCAGCACTTCCATTTCTGCTCTAATGGAATATTTTTGCTCTAATGCAATTCTTTAAAAATTTTGTTAGCTGTAAAATTATGCATTAAAAAAATGAGATGATTTACAGTAAATTTGGGTTGGGGAAGGCCATTCAAAGCCTATACCACTTGGTAACCAGAACATTAACAAAACAATGAGTAAAAACGCTAGAGGAGTATTATTAAATTTGTAGTTTTGGGGTGTATATGTGTGTGTACGTATGTGTATACCATACGTGTGTGTATGTTTACCTTTAATAAAAAGTTGGAGTTAAATTAATTAAAGGGTGTAAGGTAAAGACTATTGAGCTCTGGAAACAAGAGCAAAACACGCAAACAGCAGGGAGAACCATACATAAGTGCTTCCAAGACATAACACAGCCAAAATGAGCCAAAGTCCTAATGTGGGGCAAGTGGAAATCATGGAGTTGCTATGTACTATTCTCTGACTTGCTGCATTCAATGGCATTTTTGTTTCTCTGTTGTGATTCCTAACACAAAACATTAAGGTGCTGGAGAAAATTATGTATCAACCAATGAAATTCCAAGTTGTACTGGTGTTATTCTTTTATTTGCCAACCGCCTATCAGTTTATATATAGTAACAAAACACCTATTATAGAAGAATACGCTGGTGTAGTATTAGCCACTTCCTGGAAGTGAGGAAATTTTAATGTGTGGATCCAGGCATTCTTGGAAAAGGGGAGTTTCTCTCACCCTGCCCCCCTCTTTCCTGCCCTGTGTTTCCAGCATCGAGGAGATGTAGAGGAGAGACTCACTTAGGAAGGGGTATGAGCCTTAGCAAAAATAGGGATATGCAGTTGTGTTTTCCATTAGGAAGCTATGTGGAAATTGAGAGAGGTATTTTTAATACAATTATAGAGCTATAAGAAGGCTCTTTCTCTTATCCTAAGATATCTTAACTTTTATCTCTACTGGGCTTTCTTATGTGTTTCTCGTGTATTTCTCGTGTGTTGCCTCATTGTTTACCTTATTTGATGTTTACCTTGGCCCCGTTAAAACTGTTGAAGGGAGTGTAACCAACCCCACATCAAAGATGCAATGACTAAATCTCAGAAAAATGTCCCCTAGATTAGGAGTGGCCAAGCCTTTGCTTTGTTTCTTTCCCTCAACCCTGATTCCACTGTCTGTAGTACTCCACTGCTAATAAACAGAGAGACACGTGTTCAGTTCTAATTAAGAACACCAGTAGTGCCCTTTCTTACAGGAATAAAACCACGACTTGGTGCTGTTGAAACGACTTATTATTACTGAGGATTAAAGGGACTCTGTGCTTTGTCCTGTCTAGCTACAGGCAAGATGGATCAGTCATTTGGAGTATGAACTTTGCATTCAGGTAGATTTGGGTTCGTATCCTCGTTCTACTTTCTTAGGAATTTGGTTACTTAACTTGTCTGGCCTCAGTTTTCTGACCTGGAAAATGGAGATAATAACTTTGCCCAGAGAGGGTTGTTATAAAGAACAAATGTAATACACATGTCAAATGTATAATACAGAACACAGAGTTAGTGTTCAATTAATAGTAACTATTACCATTATTAGAATGTTCCTTTAGAGAAATAGATTATAAAATCAAAACAGCACACTTACAGGGGAACTTAAAAATGGAAATCCATTTATAAGGTAGAGAATACCTCTGTTTTCATGTGTATATGTAAAAATCATCAAACTAAATTAATGCGCCAAACTGTGTAAAATAAAACTTTCTTCTATTTACTAAATTTCCTAGGAATCAGGTGTATGTGTCTTTGCATGTCACATGCATGTCTGTACCATCCATCATCTGTAAACTCTCTAATAAAAAAAAAAGAATTGAGAGAACTTAAGATCAATGACAAAAACACAACAATCAGTATTCTTTTCTTACTCATTTTGCATAAAAATATCTGAAGTAACCACACTGTAAGGTGTGTTCATCAAAGTAATGAGATAGGGAATAGAAAACAATGAGGGAAAAATAGACTATGCATATATCCATCAGAAGGATCAACAGAGATGCTTTTATTGAACTTCAGTATCAGATAATTTCTCAGTATATACATTAAGTTCGTGGCACATACATCGTTTGTATGTTTGTTTGTTTTTTGTAAAAATGGGCTTAAGGGTTAGAGAAACATAGAAGTTACTCAAGAAGACAAAACTTTGCCAGGTATTAAATTCTAAAATAGATTTTTCATGTTCAGTTTTTTTAATCAGGGGTATGAATTGATGGCATAGGCAATGTTCTCGATGGCTTTTCTTGATGACCAAGACTCAAATGGGTTTTGCATGCACATATCTTATAGAATCCTTTAATGAAAGCCAATGGCATAGCATTATAACCTCATTCCATAAAGATTCGTTCCCCTCGACGTAAAACTGAGGTCCACGCATGTAGCATTCTGGTGCTCTAACCTCAAGTTCTAGAGGGATGAATGGATCGCATATCCCACAGACAAGCTATCTGACCAGCATTTCTCTCAGCCAGGCTTTCAATAGAAGCTTGGAATCAAATAATCTTTGCTCTCTGAGAAAGGCTTGGCATAGGGATGTGTTCCAGTAGTTTTTGAGAGTAGATCTGTAGGATCTGATAATCAAACGAGGTGCTGATATGTTTGATTCCTAAATAAGTTTATCTTGACAGATGTGAAAACAGTTGTATACACAGGCGCCTATTTCTCTCAGAAAAGGACTTTAGACAGACGATTGACCCAAGGATGCAAGAATAAGAATAATAGCATGACACGTAATTCAGACAGAAAAGCTTTGCTGAGGAAAGTTGCTGATAAGTAAGCCAAAAATTAGGCAAAGCAAAAAGAAAGATGTCATGATTTGCCTAACTCTTTTCATCTAATAAAAGGAGCTATGGCAGTTTCTCAAGAGATACCAACTCACCTTTCCCAACCTTCCACTCCCAACCCATAGAATTCTAAAAGATATTATACAATATCTGTAATACTTTATATAAAGTAACAATCATGTCTGTTATGACATGGCAGTGTTACCAATGTGTAGCTGCCATTTATCCTATGGCCATTTCTATACCTATGCTCATGGGTAGGACTCAATAAAAGAACCTAAATTGTATATTATTATTTAACATTTTGCTTGTTTTGGGTGATGGGAAATGTCTACTTTTGTATTTTTCAGTATTGTTCCAATTTTTGCAATGTGTGTTTACTGCTTTAATAATGAGGGGAAAAATGAAGTTATTCTAATTTTAGAATAAAATGTGGTTCCCACTGACACTTTTATTTGACCCCCATGCCAAAACAAGTTTGCTCACTACTGATAGAGAGGGATGCTAGTCCTCATGGTTGCCCACTGAGGAAACTCTCTGAAACAGATTGTCTCTACAAAGCCCCTGACATTCATTCCTTCAGCTAAGATGTATTGAACATCCACTGTGTACACTGTATTTCAAATACTTGAGATTGCTGGCAAGAAGGTGATGGGCAGGCTTTAGTGTTTAGCATAAAGGATGCTTGTGGGAGCATTAGAAGATAATATTCCATCATTGAAAAGAAGATCCAAATCATCGTTCAAATACTGACTTCCAGGTTGGTGGTCTCAGAAAAGGGGTTATGTTGAGAGACCCCAATTGAATCTGCAGCTTCTATTAAATTTGAACCCTAGAGACACCTTCCTGCAAATACCTTTTTTTTTTTTTTTTGAGTGTAAAACAATTCATATTATATACACCCTTCTACTGACCTGTCTCTTTGAACCCTGCAGGCACTTGACAACTGATGAATAAAATAATATTGTGTACTCTTGGGGCTATTGCAGACCCTTTTGTGTCTATAAAAGCACTCATTTTTTCCGACATATGGGAAAGGATACAACATGGAGAGAGGTTGTGTGGAATAACTGAGATAGCATGGTCTAAACCCCAGGGGCACTAAGGACATTGTATCCACAGAGCAAAGTTAGAATGTTCTATAATGATGTCATTAGACTCCTGAAAAAGCTAACTTATTGCTGACTAGAATTTCTCTATTATATTCTCTTTAAAAGATGAATAAACGCCAGGGTGTGTGGCTGTGCGTGGGTATTGACATTGAATGTCTGTGTCTCCAGTCGCTCTGCTGAAGCCTTCTGACCTTCCTGCATGCAGTTTAGTCAACTCAGCTGCCCTTTCGATGGAGACAAATGAATTTCCAGGATTATGCAGGTCAGGTCACCTGGGGTCAAAAACTGATTATTCAGTCATGCCATCACCTTTGTTCTACTTTGGCGTCTTCGAACATTTATTCTGTAGGTCCTCACCTTTGATTTGGTGTCCCAAATGTTTATTGCTGTGAAAGTACATATGCAACTCAAATACAGAGACCCACAACTGATGGCTATAACACATTCAAAACCTTTCCCATGGAGGCAGATACTTAAAACAGAGAGTCCAAAGCATTTATTTGAAAGGCAGAATCGTAGTAGGGTAAAAAATTCACAAGAAAAAAGATTAAAAATTTGAGATCAAGGTTCTGCTGCTTGTTAGCTGTGTGACCTAGGGCTAGTTATATCATCTCTGTAGTTGTCAATTTCCTTGCCTGTAAAGTGGGAGCATTAATAGAACCTCCCTCTTGGGGTGGATCAAGTGAGATAACTATGTAAAACATAGTTAGTACTTAGTAGGTACTCAGGAATAGTAGTATCATTGACGAATGCAGGTGCAGGAGTAACTGTATCTGGGCTTTTATCAGAGGAGCATCAGTTAAAAATGTAATCTTCCTAAACCTAGAATTTAGATTGTGTTTCTATACTAGCTGGTCACATTGTCAGCACTGAAGCTTTTATAAATGTCTCCCTATCAAAACACCACAATCTTTACGTTGTTGGGCTCTGTTTAAGCTCTAGCCCCAGACAGCTCCAAATTTGCATTCCCCACATTTGCATTCCCTATTTCACTGTCTCACAAAACAAATGCAAGAAAGTAAATCTTCAGCTTAGAACACCCATTCTGTCAAACTGATGTGCTGTCCAATGGATGGTGGGGAAAAAGGAAGCACAAAACCCAAGTAATAGGTAAGCACTCTGAAAATATCAAGTAAGCCCAATTCCAATATGATATAATGAGATTTTTTTAAAGTGATGTTGTAGTCTAATGAGATTGGCATGGTTTATTAATGGCCTGTGCTTCTTTCGAACTGGGAAGATAAAGTATCTTGTTTCCTATTGTTAGTGTGTCACACAAAGACTTTTGCATACCTGCTGATGCTGAAATAAACCTGAGAATGTAGAATTTGACAGTAAATTGCCACATGAGGCTCACAAGAAGAGAGAAAGGAATCTATGTTCAGACAACAGTGGTCCTGTCTTTCCATTAACAATATTTGGCTTTCTAAAATTATGTATATCCACAGCACATGTCTGTACCATGTGGTTGATCTGCACCTGGGAGGAGGGCAAAGCCTACGTGTTCAACTGTATGCCATTGCTATGCCTAAGTGTCACGAGCATTGCCCAACTTTAACCGTGGCATCCCTGGGGTCATTTGAAGATGACTCATATTTACAGAATCTTTGGATGTTTTCTCAACCACACAGTTTAAGGACTTTATGTGAGAGATGGTATAGCCTCCCGTATACAGTAGTTAAGAAGATAAGAATCCCAGCTCTGCTACTTAGAATGTGGGGATTTTGTTTCAGAGACTGTATATTTCCATCGAGACAATGGGAAAAAAACTAATAGTACCTAGCTCAAAAGGAGTAATTGAGGTTAGCACATGCTCAATATTCAATAAGCAGTGGCAGTTGTTATGTTAAATCAGAGCCACATTCTCACATAGAGAGTACAAGACAGACGTTGTTATATTCAGACAATACTCTTACAGGAAACTTTACTTTCCTCTATGTTTACCATTTGTCCCAGTAGCTGTATATTTCTTAGGTCCCCTGTTAATGTAGAAATATCAGAGATCAGGCTGACGTTCAAAACCTTTGGACTATTTAGTGACCCTATGATGCTTGACAACAACCTGGAATAGGCAATATGAAGTCTCACCCACATTCGAAGAATCGGTTTTAAAAGAAACTCCTGTTATCTAAACCCTGTATCACTGCAGCAACTCATTATATCTGTTTACGGGGCACTTTTATGCTACACGTGGTCCATTTTCCCAGAGTATGGATATTGCAAGTAGTATCATTTTAGTGACAGGTCCATTCTATGAATCTTTGATTATATTTTTTCCACCTCTGGTATCTTGAGTTCAAACTTTAGTCTTTTTTCTTTTTAATCCAGAGCTTTTCCCTTTGAAATTAAACATCTTCATCTTACTCAGTAACATCCTTCTTTACTCATTCTTCTCTGTCCAGTGCTAAACAATTATCTTGTAAATCAGCCCTCAAAAATGAAAAATAGCAGACATGGTTCCTGGTTTACTTAGAAATATGCAGTCCTGGGGCAGGCCCAGTGGCATAGTGGTTAAGTTCTCATAATTTGCTTCGGTAGCCCAGGGTTCACCAGTTCAGATCTTGGGCACAGACCTGGCACCACTCATCAAGCCATGCTGAAGTGGCATTCCACATAGAAGAACTAGAAGCACCTTCAACTAGGATATATGACTAGGTACTGAGGCTTTGGGGAGAAAAAAAAAAGAGGAATATTGGCAACAGATGTTAGCTCAGGGCCAATCTTCATCACCATAAAGCATACCTTTAAAAAGAATATATATATATATATTACATAGATATATTACATAGGTATATTACATACATACATATACATATATGCAGTCTGGTAAAAAGGGAAAATGCAGTACACCTGCACTTTATACTTATGTCTAATGCCTGGTAATCAAGAGTACTTTGACAAATTAATAAGTGAACTTGAGAATGTGTACAAAGCAATATGGCAAGTATAAAATTATTCTGCTACATAGAATGTGTACATTCATGTCTGCCCAGGAGGAGAGTGATCCTGGTTGAGGGGTATACATCTGGGAAGGCTTCCTAGAAAAATGGGCAAATGATGCCTTTCAGAAGCCAAAATGGGATCTTTGGGATGACAGATTTTATGCAAAGTGACTGCTATCTGCAGCTTTATCCTGCACTCATATCCAATAAATGATATATTTTCAATAATCCACTGTATCCTTTGTATGAAGCATCTGGAGTGATGCTTCATAGAATTAAACATACATTTCCTTCACTCCTGAAATGCCCTTGAAAGAGTTGAAATTATGCTAGCCCTTTTTTGTGAGTCTAATGCTTTTTTTCATCAAGAAAAAGTCAAATTAATTAAACTATGTGAGAACAGCACACCTGAAAATGACCTCTTAGAGTCAGCTGATGTCTGTAGGTAATTCTCTCAACTAAATGTATGCATGTTGTACAATAAGGGCACTAGGAGGTCAGTGGCCTCTCCCTCTGTGCCCTATTCACACTCTTCCACCTGCCTTTCAAAATGTGGAGGACAAAGGAATGCCATCAAATCTCTTATTCAGCTCCTGGTATAAGAGCTCTCAACACTTGTTTAACAATTCCGGAGTGTTCCTAGTTATCTCAAGAGTACAACATAACCTGAAGATTTCCTAAACATAGTTTATTTTAATTGTTCTTAATGATAAGTAAGATTTTATAAAACAATTGTATTTACTTTGACTATGTTATTTGAGGATATCGCAAGTTTCACATAGATCTTTATGAAGATCTGCCAGAAAATGTTTCTCATGACTTGGTAGGAATAAGATGGATTAAAGAGCAACTACTTTTTTTTTTCTTTTTCAGATTTTACTTGTATGACTGATAGTATTTTTTTGGTTTTTATTGACTAGTAAGCAAATGAGAGCTACAATTTTATTCACCTCACCAAAATCTATAGATACTGATGATATGTGTTCTGTGTACTAACTTGATCTCTGTTTTCTTCTTGTCTTTCAAACTCTTATTCACCAGCCACAAAGCATTATTATTTTTTAAATTCTGCTTTTCAACATAAAGCTCCATAGGAAGCTGCAAATGATTTTTTTGACCATATAGCTATAAAATACGGTTTGTAATATAATAATTTTAAAAATACTATAAACCTAGGTAATGAGAGGGAGAGATTTTAAGACAAATTTGAATATAATATGGTAAATTTTTAATCTCTCTTCCCCAAATTTAATGAATCTAAGCTAGTACGTTGTTTATAATGTAGAAGAACTGGAAATAGTTTAAATGTTCATTAGTAAGCAATTGGTTAAGTAAAATTGATATATTAATGCAATAGAATATGTGACTATTAAAATCATGATGCAGGGACTGGCCCCGTGGCCGAGTGGTTGAGTTCGCGCGCTCCGCTGCAGGCGGCCCGGTGTTTCGTTGGTTCGAATCCTGGGTGCGGACATGGCGCTGCTCGTCGGGCCACGCTGGGGCGGCGTCCCACGTGCCACAACTGGAGGGACCCACAACGAAGAATATACAACCATGTGCGGGGGTGCTTTGGGGAGGAAAAGGGAAAAAAAATAAAATCTTTAAAAAAAAAAAATCATGATGCAGAACAGTGTTTTAAAATACGGAATAGTATTTGTAGTATATTGTAAAATTTAAAATAATAGGTTACAAAGTAGTGTATCTAGGACTGTTCTTGTTATGTGCAAGAATAGATTTTCACACACACACATAAAACATGCACACTAAAGATGAAAAGCATGTGAAATAAAATTATGACTATCTCCAAACTGTGACATTACAGATGAGTAGTTTTCTTTTTTTTAGAATAGACTTTTCTATTTATTTATATTTTTTTTTGAGGAAGATCAGCCCTGAGCTAACATCTGCTGCCAATCCTCCTCTTTTTGCTGAGGAAGACTGGCCCTGAGCTAACATCCGTGCCCATCTTCCTCTACTTTATATGTGGGACGCCTGCCACAGCATGGCTTGCCAAACGGTGCCATGTCCGCACCGGGGATCCGAACCTGCGAACCTTGGGCCGCCGAAGCGGAACGTGCGAATTTAACAGCTGAGCCACCGGGCCGGCGCCTACAGATGAGTTTTCTATTCCTTTCATTTTTGTAACTTTTTTGTATCTTCTAAGTTCTCTACAATGAGCATGTGTTATATTTCTAATCAGAGAAAAGTATTTGTTTTAAAAAGGCAGATACAAAACATTTATTGGGATCACATACAGCAGAGAAGTCCTGCATCTTAAAATAAGCCAGAAAAAAGGATGCCTATATACTCAATGCAGGGCCTTTTTTGCTTCGATGGCAATAGCATAGTGTCTAGACAGTGGCAAAAGTAGCTAATAAGCAGATTGTGCATGCAGAGTTATTCTTCTCTTCCTCTGCGCTCCCACAGCAGTCTGTGCTTCTGTTAAAGGCTTCACCACCTTGAAGTCCACTTACTTGTTTATAAATCTTTGGTTCCAACCCCCAACCACCCATTAACCTGCATCTCATTTGAGGGAAAAGGTGAATCATATTTTTAGGCATTCAATAAACGTTTGTGGAGTGAGCGAGCGTCTGAGTGACTGAGTGAAAGCAAAAGAGAAGAAACCCTTGCTGCCAATCAGACCAGAATAACAGCAGTCAAGACATCTTCTCTCACAGCCAATTTTCTTGGCTGACTTTGTATAATTGCTTCAAATCTGTATTTCCTTTACCTATCTAGCTTCAGCCTAAATGTTGAATATTGTATTTTCCCTCAAAGAATGTCACTAAAGATTTTATTTTTTTTTTCGATTACCATTGCAGGGAATGTTTCCCTTTAGGAAAACTAAAATTTAATAACTTTTCTTCGGCAAAGTCGACGATCTCTTTTTTCTCGCCATGATGGCTGTGGCCAGTCAGTAGTGGTCAGTCAGTAGTCAGTTGGAAGCCAAGCTGAACTTAAAGTGTGTAAAAGAAAGCCAAAACACAAATGCACCCTCTTGAAATCCTAATCACATTATGAAGCTCTAAGCACGAGTTATGAGGTAGCTCTGGCTGGCTGGGTTTTGATGAAGTACCTATAATTTCCTATCAGCTGCCACACGACTATTTCATATAGCCTTTCTGACTTCTCTCTAACTTGAAAATGTGATTTACCCTGTTATCATCTACTTATACAGTCTTCAAGATCTACCTAGGAAAAAATGGCATTAATAATATGTTAAACTGTATTGCTATGAGATACTTATTTTCCCACATTCATCTGGTGAAAGTCAAGTGATAAAAATAAAATAGGTAATTCATTAGATTTCAAAGCTCTGGCTGTTAAAATAAAAGCGTTTCCTCAATTCAGAAATCCTGGCATGAATTCATACGTTATCAGCAAGTACTGTAGATGTGCTTCTTTTGAAAATATGTACATTATTTTTATTCAGTTTAGGAGTAATTAGACTTATTTAAATTTAAGAGGGCATGTGATCATGGTTAATTTCAATATATTATATTCATAATACGACTCTCAACCAGTTTTCTCTATTGGTGCTGAATGCAAGTTTTTATTTTAGAAAGGATAATTTAATAGAGAAACCTTAGAAACCAATTTCTTAGGCTGTTTTTCTGAAATGTGTTATTAGAAATTGATACTCTCTGACATTATAAGCAGTTTAGATTTTTCTTCGGGGTCAATATTCTGCAGAAAGAGTTTGATTATATTGGTAAAGGATCTAAAGTGTAGTCTCTCTCAATGTGTAGACAAAGGAAAGCCAAACCTTTTGGCAGGATAGGCTGGGATCTTTTCTAGAAAGAATAGCACTCGTGACTTATGCTTCATCATGGTAGCAGTTCTTTCTTAAGTCAGCTCTTTTCATTAGCCAAGATAGTCTTTATTTTTAAATGAACACAGATTTTTTAACCACCTGGTTAAATATCAGAAGGCTGTCTCTTCATTGCCTTTGTCTTTTGCTTGTCATTCTTCAAGGCACAGACTGGAAAAACTCTCCTCCAGGCTGGAGTGGACTTTCTTTCTCAGTGCTCCCATAGGCCTTGCAACCTAATTAATTAATCATTTCATTCCTTTCAACCAATGTTGAACCTACTTTATTCTGGGTGCAGTACTGGGCACCAGGGATGGTGATAAAGAAAGAAATGATCTCTGTCTTTACGCTGCTTGCAGATTTATAGAGACAATAAGCACAAATAGGGGCTTTAAGAAAATATATATGGGGAACCGTAATAGGTTAAAATAAAACTCCCTGAGAAAATAATAAGGAGAGTAAATCTGAAGAGTGAGTAGAAATTCAGCAAAAGAGTTGGGGGAGGTTTCCAGGCAGAGAGGAATTATAAAGATTTGGGGCAAATGAGGGAGTGGTGGTTTACAGAACCAAAAGTCAGGCAAAAGGGAAAAGGGTAGACATGAACTAGAGGAGCGGCAAGGGTGAGATATCCAAAATGCCTTTGAGTTGCAGTTGGGATGTTATGTTAAGGACAGAGATATATCTCACTTTATTGCACTTCGTTTTATTGCATCTCACAGATATTGTGTCTCTTATAAGACCCTTCTCCAAGAAAAAGATTGCAACTCAATGAAGGCTCAGATGATAGTTAGCATTTTTTAGCAATAAAGTGTTCTTTAATTAAGGTATATACATTGTTTTTTAAGACATAATTCTGTTGCACACAATAGACTACAGTAGAGTGTAAACATCACTTTTTGTGTGTGTGTGAGGAAGATTTGCCCTGAGCTAACATCCATTGCCAATCTTCCTCCGTTTTTTTTTGCTTGAGAAATATTAGCTTTGAGCCAACATCAGTACTAATCCTCCTCTATCTTGTATCTGGGATGCCTCCACAGCATGGCTGATGAGTGGAGCAGGTCCGCGCCTGGGATCCAAACCCAGGCCACCAAAGCATAGCATGCAGAACTTTAACCACTCAGCCATGGGCCAGCCCCTAAACATGACTTTTATATGCCCTGGGAAACCAAAAAATTTATGTGACTTGCTTTATTGTGATATTTGCTATATTGCAGTCATCTGGAACCGAACCCATAATACCTCCGAGGTACGCCTGAATACTAAGCATATATTTATGCGTAGCGACATGGGGAGATCCACAGGTTAGAAAGCCCAAGATGTGGGAAAGAAGAGGACAGGCAGGGACTTCTTAAGAAAGTGGAGACACTTTGTAACTCCATGAAGATGGTGGCCCAGACTGGCAGGAGAGCCTGGAGATGCAAGGCCCTGGACAGGTGCCAGTAATGCTTAGGAAGCAGAAATGGCAAGACTTTGAGATCAAAGCATATCTCTAGCACACACCTTTGTCATTCTGAGTTACAGTGGCTTATTTTTCTCTATGCCCTGTAAAACTATGAATCATTTGCGGGCATTTTTCATATCAATCTTTAACCCACTGCTTGACACATTTTAGATGCTTGGTACACGTTAAAGAATAAACCTCATTTGATCTCATGCTATAAACTGTTTTTAAATGATGTTATTATATCCGTGCCTGTAGAAAACAGTTTCACCAAAATCGTAACAAAAAGAAGTTATGATTTAAGTTGCTATGTAATTTTTTTTTTTTTTTTTGAGGAAGATTAGCCCTGAGCTAACATCTGCTGCCAATCCTCCTCTTTTTGCTGAGGAAGACTGGCCCTGGGCTAACATCCATGCCCATCTTCCTCCACTTTACATGCGGGATGCCTACCACAACATGGCTTGCCAAGCGGTGCCATGTCCACACCTGGGATCTGAACTGGCAAACCCCAGGCTGCTGAAGCGGAACATGCGCACTTAACTGCTGCGCCACCGGGCCGGCCCCTATGTAATGTTCTTTTCAAATTTAAGTTCCTATTTTTAGATTTTAAAACAATAATGAAGTTACACTTCAAAACAAGAGTTTTTACCCTATAATTTTATATACAGAGAGTCCCCAACTTAGGATGGTCCTACTTAAGATTTTTCAACTTTACAATCATGTGGAAGTGAAAAACATTAAGTAGAAACTACCTCAGATTTTGAATTTTGATCATTTCCTGGGCTGGTGATAGGTGGTACAATCCTGTCTTGTGAGCCACACCTCCCAGTCAGCCAGATAATCACGAGGGTAAACAAGTGATATACTTACCGCCTTTCTGTACCCAGACGACCATTCTGTTTGTCACTTTCAGTACAATATTCAATAAGTTAAATGAGATATTCAACCCTTTGTTATGAAATACACTTTGTGTTAGATGATTTTGCCCAACTGTAGGCTAATGTGAGTGTTCTGAGCATATGTAAGGTAGGCTAAGCTAAGCTATGATGTTCAGTAGATTAGGTGTATTAAATGTATTCTTTTTTTAGGAGGATTAGCCCTGAGCTAACATCTGTGCCCATCTTCCTCTATTTTGTGTATGGGACGCCACCACAGCATGGCTTGATGAGTGGTGCATAGGTCCATCCCTGGGATCCAAACCTGCCAACCCTGGGCCACAAAAACAGAACGTGTGAACTTAACCACTACACCACCAGGCTGGCCCCTACAAGGAATCTTTTTAATGTGTTTGTTAGCATCATCTCCTGACTAATGGGTAATAATAATAGCAACTGCATTTATTTCTTTCATGGCAGTTATCATAATCTGTACTAATTGTGTATATTTGTTTGGTTGCATATTTATTGTCCATCTCCTCCAGTAGCTTTGTGACAGGCAGGACCATGTCTCTCTTATTCACTGAACATCAGAGACAGGAGCATCAAGAAAGTACACGTGGCCTTGGCTGCCATTTGTATATCACTTTGTCCTGGTTGCTCAAAGGAAAGATAGTTTCTGTGACGTCATCTGACTTCCAGGTTGCACAAATATCACTGTCCTCTTAGGAGAAGAACATTGTTCATGCAAAATAGAATAATGTCCATTATGTTTATCATTAAAAACTAGAATGTGTTGTTGTGTTATATAAACATCTGGTTGACTGTAATGGAATCCCAAAAGATACTGATAATTGGGTTTATGTGAGGAAATAAACACAGGCAGCATTAGAAATAACATTGTCATTTTCTCCTTGCCTCAAATAGAAAGATTTCCTGAGATAGGAAAAACCATATTTGTCAGATATGAAATTTATGTTCCTGTGAAAGGGGCACTTGACATTATAATGAAACTCACAAAAGCATGTAAAGAGGTTTGGAAGAAAACAAAACGTTCCAAAGTGTAGAAATAATTGATGGAATCATAATAATGCTAATTTTAATAACAATCAATCTATGAATGTCCCGCCAGCTTCACTCTCTACCACATTGCACTCTTATTTACGATTATTCTAATGTAATTGGAAGTATTTTTAAATTAAAATGCATGTAGTACTTGAATAAAAGAAATGCCTCTTGAGTGGCCAGATGGCCGTTGTGTTTGACTGTGGCTTCTGAAGCTTTTCAAAAGGACAAGTCACACACTCCGTGTAGAGGCGGCAGTGGGACAAACCAGAGGGTCCACTCCAGCAGCTGGTAAGAGGACCGCCAGTGCCAGCTGATCTTCAGCAGTCATAATTCGGTAAAAGGATCCTGACCAACACTCAGATTTATTCTGATGAGGAAAAGCATAGTGTGCACACCCAACCCTCTCTGATGAGGTCTTTAACACCCACTGGAATCTTCTCCATGAGACAGATGGCCTCCGCCTTGGCTACCTGTCCCAACTGGTTAATGGTCTTTCTGAATGATACTGCCTGGCTCTCGGTTCTCATGTGAGTGAGCATCGCAGTAGCTTTTCTCTAGGCATTGGTACAGAGCAGGAGGCTTTTGCATTCTGGATACTCCCAGTTCATTCTCTGTGCCTTTAACATCAAAAATGCACCGGTCTGTATCTGCCTAATGGAGAATGAGATCATCCACTGACAATTCATTTGTGGTGCAAATGACTAAATAAGCCAGGAGAATGAGTCTGCAACAAATGAAGAAATCTTGTATATCCTCAGACAGAGCTTGGGTAATATTTAAGGAAACATTCCTCAATGCAAATCCTCTTGTCTATTGTTCTGTACTTACAAGGTGGAAAACAATGGGAGAATTTAGTTAAAATATTTTACTGTAAGAATAAAGCATGCTATATACTATTGTAAGGAATCAAATTATTTCCTTCCATCACCAGATGTCCTTTTCCCATTAATAAGATTACTAGTAGTCATTGTAACTGTCCTAACGAGAATGCCCATCTTTATTGAGGACCTACTATACTGAAGCTCCTTAATATATTACCTCAGTTAATTCATGAAAGTTCTGTTAATAAACATACAGGTTCTATTAACATATCAATATCATAGATAAAAAAACTAATGCGTGTAGACCTAACCCATTAGCCCAGGGATGCATTCCTTGTAAGCAGAGAGGCCAAATTGGAACTCAAATGAGACCTTATGAAATCTAGATCATCAGCTCTCGACTAGTACTCAGCTCTATCTTGGTGGTTCCCATCCCCGGGTCACATTTTAGAAACAGACTCAGAACCTCATGTGGAATTGGTAGTTAAGCCTTCCTTCTCATTACTGTCAAACTGTGCAGCCTCAGAAACCAACTTGCAAAGAGAATTGTAGAATGTTTGTACTGTTGGATATAAATCATATTTCTCAAAAGTGACTCAAATGTACAGTTCAATGGAAAAAAATGAAACCATCTGTGGAGATTAAAAGTTGTATCTTCTTTTTATTTCCACATACCCCAAAACTGTCATGCCAAAATAAATTCTGTCTCCTGTCTTCATATCCCAAGTACGTGTAATCTGGGTTTTTATGGTCCGCCTTGAATTAATCAATCGAGCAATCAGTTGAGCAATATTCTCTCTCCTTTCTTGCTCCTTTTCCCCTCTCTCTTTAATTTACTTTTTCCTAGGGAATCCTTGAGATGATCTTCTAAATACAATTGGGAGGAAATGTGTTTTCAATATCTCCGTGGTTGGTCCTGCTGGTTCATTGCTATATCAGTAATTCTTTTTCAGAGAATTTTCACTCCTATCTTATACTTATAAGCTTCTACCTGGTGCCAGTGCTTGCAAAAGTATTGTGAAAACATAAAAACCTTTTTAAGTTGAAATCTTCATAATGGTTCCATTCTAAGCATCAAGAGAACTGTGTAGTTGAAGCAATTCATGATGGGGAGGTAATGGATAACGATACACAATAGTCTGTGATAGTGATAAAAAAATAGTAAACCGTGTCCCTGTTCCTCACTACAGGGCGCATTTACTTTTCCCAAGTGGGTAAAGTGTGTGGAGGAAGTGGAACACCGAGACTGGATAAGAGCACCCATATGGTTTTTCAATGGAGTTTTATGATTGGTTACCAGCTTATAGAATCAGACAGGTATCAGTCTGCTGAAGGAGGTAACCTGAATTCAAATCTAGCATGACCTCCAGTGGTAGCATTACCTTGAGCAAGTTGCTTATATCTTTTAGCTTCAATTTCCACAACTTTAAATGGGAATCCAAACTTTAAAACGGGAATAATAAATGTATGTTTCTCATATGATTGATGTAAAGATGAAATAAAATAATGCATTAAAGCACTTAGAATAGTGCCTCACACATAACAAGCCTGGAATTTATTAATCACTTACTGTTATTTGCCAAGATCCACTTACCTATGCTGTGGCAAAAGACATCTTTGTAAGGACACATTGAGTGTGTATGTGAGAAGGGTAGGCCAGCTCCTTCTTAAATGCTTAAGCAATGCAGATTCGTGCTTTAATGACCAAAAAGATAGTTTTATGTAGAGCCTATGACTTTTCTTTTCCTCAATATTTTAGATTAAAGATGGAAAAGTCTGCTATCTTGGATGAATAATGATGCATGTCTTTATGGCTTAAGTGTTTAAAGGAGCTGTAGCACATTTGTTAAGATTTATTTCCTCTCAGGCATCTATTCCACAGCCCCAGTGTTGCCCTGTGTTTACATGGAGGGCCTATTTTCTCCAGGTAGTGTCTGCACAGCAGTCACTTTGATTGAGCGAGGGCTTTACAAATGGAACATGTTTATAGAGTAGAAATGCAGGTAGGTCTCAGCATAAGTGGGGCCTGATGAGTTTCTATGGTAACCTCATTCAGTATCACAAGGGCCAATCTCATGGAATGAGATAGTGTTCAGAGATGTGTTCTGGAATTTTCTTGATGGTCAACCTAACTACTAGTATTTAGAAAAAAAATAGAACTGGTATACCACTGGAGCTCTGCTGGGATGCTGGAACCATTAAAGGAGCTGATGCATGGGGCTGGCCCCGTGGCCGAGTGGTTAAGTTCACAGGCTCCGCTGCAAGCGGCCCAGTGTTTCGTTGGTTCGAATCCTGGGCGCGGACATGGCACTGCTCATCAAACCACGCTGAGGTGGCATCCCACATGCCACAACTAGAAGGACCCACAACGAAGAATATACAACTATGTACTGGGGGGCTTTGGGGAGAAAAAAATAAAATCTTTAAAAAAAAAAAGGAGCTGATGCCTTAGATATTAAAGAGTATGGAACTTTAAGAAATGAAGCTTATGACAGCTTGGTACATGAGAGATCCCTCAGCTTAAGAGCCTCACTTCTCATTTGTCAAGTACCCATTGGAAAAGGGGGACAAAAACAAAGTCGCAGTCCAGAACAGGCCCAGTCTCATCACCAGATTCCTACTTATTGAAAAGTCAAATTCCTTAAAATACATTGCCAGACACGTGTAGTTAACAAAAAGAATCTCTAGAACACGGAGGAAGTTCTATCTCTGCTTTAATTTTATCACTTGGCATTTTGCTGCTAAGCTTTAGTGATGTGTTTTCTGGGAACCTCACAGAAAACTGACCCAGGCTGTATCACAGGGTGACAAGGACAAAGTCAGATTCTTTAAGCCTATCATTTTGGATCAAATGGCCCTCGTGTAAAATTTGGCTTATTTACTTATGGAGAGCATATGCACATACATGACCTACATATTTATTCAGCAACATTGTGAGTACATTTTTAAAAATTATGTGTATGCAAGAAGGTTACAGAGACCACTGTTTTCTGAAGAAATAAAATGGCTCAACTTTCATCATAAAGTAGGGGAGGGTGAAATGGAAGCATTGGGCAAGGAAGTATATTTATTCCCAACTTATTTATCAGGGAAAAGGTCTCTCTCCGTGTGCCTCGTGTTTTCATTTTGTTCCATCATCACATTGATTGATATGCGATTTTGTTCACTAACCACGCTAGCGTTGATGTTGAGAGTTCACAGATGTTTTAGTTAGGTATTTTAAGAGAAATTCTGAACGATCAAGGTAATTTGAGTTTAAGACTTAAAAAAATTAAGCCACTTTATCCAGCCAATTAAACACTATTTATAGTAGCAAAATTTTATATGGTAAAAACATGCAAGAATTTTCCTTCTGCCTCTCCCTTTCTCTTGCTTCTCTTCTTTTCAAATGGTATCTTTTTGTATGTGTGAGAAAACATTAGAATAAACAAATAAGCCAAGAAAAAGAAACTTGAACATCATTTGCAATCTTACCATTTAGCAAGAATCGCTATCAATATTGTGAGAAATATGCTTCCAGCGCTTTCTCTAAAATTATAGGTCACAAAAATGTAAAACAACAATAATAATATTTACATAACACTGACTCTGTGCCAGGCACTTTTAAAAATGTTCTACATTTAATCCTCCAAAGAGCCCCATGAATTGGGTCCACCATTATTACCACCGTGATGTGTGAAGAAACTGGGGTGGAGACTCGTCAAGTGACTTTAGGCAGGTTATCAAGGTAGAGAGAGTGAGTGCCACAGCCAGCATTTGCTCTCGGCCAGCCTGGCTCAAGATGGCCCGCTCCTAACCGCTCTGCTCTACTCCCTCTCCAGAGTGTGTATTTTGAAGCAAAAATGGCATTATATTTCGCTTATTGTTTTATGATTTTTTTCACTTCGCGTATTGTGAACTTTCTCCCATGTTGTTATGTATTCCTCTGTGGCAACATTTTTCGTGATTCTCCTTGTGGCTCCTTCTAAAAGGGCATGCGACAGTGTATTTAAAGGACACCTATTGTTGGGCATGTGGACTGAATCACAACGCAGAAGGTGGTTTAATTGAGGAATTTCTGTCTTCATCCTCGAAACACGAGCATTCCAGCTAACTCATGTACCAACTTTGTTTGAAAAACAAAACAGATTGCGTGTTGCAAGACAGAGCTGCTGGCAAAATACACCATCATGTCAGATTTATACAAACCCATCTCCTGTGTATTGCACCATGTCCTAGAAAACTGAAAACCATGAAAACAAGTGCTCATATTTTAAGGAATTCAATGACAGCTGATAAAATATTGCATTTTCTGTAGCAGTTCTTACATAAAGCTTCCACCTTAAAGAAATGGATTTGATGGGACTAGGTGGTAATTTTTTAACACAAGCAGTGACAAAATAAACACCATCTGTTAGTATTGACTTATTCCACAGAATTCTCATGCTGGGTGATTTTATTTCACTTTTTTCAGAAATGGTTAATGACACATCTGGTAGTCAGTGAAGGTACACTTTGGGCGATTAAATGTGGTCATAAGTTTACACAAAATGTTAACAGAACATTTTTTTTTTCCTTTCTCTTATAACCAATGGGATGCGTCTGAGTTCCTGGCTAGTTACTCATTTTAACCCTTGTGCAGAATTATCTGTTTGGGAGTGGTTGAACTTTTGGAACGCCGTTGTGTTATTTTGGGTCCTCTGAGAAGCAGACACCAAGACAGGATTAGATGTGCAAGAGATTTATTGGAGGAAACATCTGTGAAGACTAAAGCAGAGATGAAGGAGAAGGCAAGGAGAGCCTTCAGATGGCAATGCGAGTCTGATACAAGTGACAGGAGAGTAGGAAGGAAGGACTATTGGGTAGAAGAGCCCCGGACCACAGCGCGTTCTAAAAAAGTGTCAGCCAGCACAATGGAGAGTCCAGGAGCCAAAGTTGCCCATCAGCACTTTCCCGCACACCACAGAAATGGCATTGAGTTAGTTCATCCACTGTGCTTAGTCATTGGCTGAGAGCAGCCCATGCGAGGCCTGGCCTCAGCACAGGTACAGTGGTGGATCCAAAGCGGACAGCAACTGCGGCCGTCCGTCAACTCTGTTCCCACAGTGGGAGATCTGAGGGCACTTTTTCATAGTCACCATAAATATCTACAGAGGCAATGACAGACAGAGAGATGAGATGACCACTCCATTTCTTTATCTCTGTATGTCTTTTTTCTAAAGAAAATATAATGTTTAAATAATCTCTTCTCCCAGATTCTCCACTGGTCTCCAGTAGGGGGTTAGCATAGTTGGAAAGGTGGGTCTTGTTCTGATTAAATTTTTTCAGCGGAGGGAAAGCGAAGAGTGCTTAAACACAGTTCTTACCTCTTCCTCTGCTCTTAAAAAACCTCTCTGGGGCTCTACTGCTGCTGCTACTAATTTTGCTTTGGGTGCAGAGTATCCCTTAGATCTGCGGTAATTCTTGGCCCATGCACCGGGAAACCCCACCTCCTATTTGAATACAAAAATCAACCGGGGCCGAGAGAGGTGGAATCTAGGGAAAATCACATGCTTTCTAGTCATTCAAAACCCAAAACATATTTTGAGGGGCAGAAGGAAAAAAATGAATGTTGCATTATATGATCATGTCCTCTCTGCCAGGCCTTTATGTTGTCATCTTCCTTAATATTTACAACCTTCTGAGCTCGGGAAGGTAATGTTTTTGTTTGTGGTGTTGAGTTTTTTTTCAACAGAAGAGGAAAGTGAAATTCAGAAAGGTCTGGTGACTTTTCATTAGCACACAACGAAAAAAGAACAGATTGGGGGTTTAAAACTGTTCTTTCTCTGTTTTTCCTGAATTCGTATAAAGAATAGATTTGCCCAAGAGTTTCTCAATTCCACCAGTTGCTTTACTTTACTTATTTGGGAAGCACTGCTAATATTTGTACAAATATCTTCCTTTACAGCCTGAAAAGGGCACTCGAGAGAGAGACGTGCTTTCTGTTCCTGTTTCTGCTGCTAAATAGTTGTGTGGCTGTGAATTAGTCAGTTAAGTTCTCTGGGCCTCAGGTTTTTTATCTGTAAAGAAAGGAGGTTGGCTTAGATGATATTTACCAAACTTCAGCCATTTTCCATCCCCATGACTTGTGCTACATTTATAATGCCATCTATAATTTATTTGCTTGATATTTTATTTAAAACAATTCCTCCTTTTTAACTTAAAGGTGTTTAAAATGAAAACATTATATCACTGTTTAGAATGGAACATGAGTGTAACATGTAGAATTTTATATATACATGTCATTTCAAATTTTTATATTTATTATGTATATAATATATATGAATATATATGTATATGCCCTATATATTTATTTGTATATAATGTAAGGTGTATGTAAGAAATGCAAACTGTTAAAGAAATACTAGCAACAAACTGAGACTTTCTCCCTAATTAATGCAATGAGAAAGTTGGGTAGAAAATTGAAAGCAAAGTATTTCTAATGAGAATGTTCTGGAGACCTGATGTTATTTGACACTTTGTCACACCTAATATCGTTTTCTGAGTGGCCAGTGTCCTAGACTTTGGGAGACAGTGGAAAGATGATTTGTAATATCCCTTCAATCTCAGGCACTTGTGATTTCCATTCTCCCCACCTTCACCTGCCTTTGGCTCCTTTCTCCTCGTCTTTTCAATGGCAAAATTTATAAGAACCATTACTCCTTTACTGCAGAAATGTTCTCTCTGCATCTTGACTTATAAGTGGAAAACCCAAGAACTAGAACAAATAAGAACAATTCTTTCTTGTTCTTCTGGGAGGGCTCATGAGAAGGAAGTAGACAGAACTAGCTAGGCAAGTTAAGGCGTGAGGCAAGCCACAGTGTGTGTGTCTTCCACCGGTGGACACTTTACCCAATGACGATCAGTTTAAAGTGAATATTTGGTGATGACGATGGAGCTGAGTACATGGACCAAGAGCTTTCTGTAGTATCCCACATCTCCAATCCTATGGTGCTGCCCCAACCCTCAACAACTGCCGCCAAAAATTAACCCTTTACTATATTTCATCTTATGGTATTTTAGAAAGAACATGGGCATTGCAAACAAACATAACTTTGTTCAAACCCCAACTCTCCCCCACATCAGGGCAGAGATGCAGTGGCTCCTGGTGGGTAGGACAGCTCGAAGTTCTCAGGGGAATCTTTGGAAGTTGATGGGGGGAGGAGCCCCACAGGCAGAGGAAAGAGCGGTCAGAGAAACAGAGACTGAGGGCATCCCAACCCTGGTGAACAACCAGTTGTCCCTGAGACATTGTCCTGGTTCCAGGGATGTGAAATACAATGACCTATCTGTCCTAGCTAAGAGCTGCTATGGATCTGAAATCTGAAACTGCCTGTGTGGTTAAAGTCTCGACTATTTTTCTAGCACCATTTCAGAAAGAGAGATAGCTCTTTCTTCATCCTCTGCCCTCCTACCCAACCATCTGCCTCCCCGATTCATTGCTCAGTATCCCTCTCCTTCTTCCTCCTTGCTTTACCACCTTGCAATGTCACTACCCAAAATTACCCTATTAATGCACATGTCTACTTGCCTACTGCTGTTCTTCTCTCACCAGATTGTAAACTCCAAGTGATGGTCCTAATCTGTCCTGTTCACAGCTTGTTCTTGGAGTCTAGAACAGTGCTTGACACAGAGTATTAGATCAATAAATATTTATTGAAAAGACAAATTAATTGCCTGAGGCCATTGCCCCTATTGTCTCTCAGTGACTTGGTTCCTATTCTGGCTGTGCACTACCATCACCCAGGGCTTTCTTGGAAACATAGTTTCCAGATCATCACCCCTGGATAGTCTGATCCAGTTTGCCTTGGGTGAAGCTTAGAGACCTGTATTTTTAATTAGCATCTCAGGTGACAGGACACAGCCCTCGCCTGGACTGATATGTGGGAATTACTCCTATTGCTGAAGCTAGAACTTCACTGTCAGTATCACCTAAACCATATTTCCTATATTGCAAGCAATTAATTATGTATCCATGATTTTTAAAATATATTCCTCAAAGGCTTATCTAGTTTGTGTATTGTATTTGTTCATATCCTGTTTACAATAAGGTAGGGAGACCGCTGTCCAGTCAGGTCCCTCCTCCTCAAGAAAAAGACAGATCCATTAGGTTAACAAATAAAATGGTGAACTGCTGAGAGGTTGCCCAAATGGCCTTTGGGTTTTCTTCTAGAATGGCATCAATACACTGTAGCATTGTAGCAGATGGACTACAGTGTTGCATACACGCTTGTGCTGGGAATGAGGCCATTGCGAGTTCTTCCATTGGTCCCCTGAAGGGCTGCCTGGTTGGCTTGCATGTATGCAGTTGGCAGAATGGAGTGGAAATGGAGAGCCCACGCTTTAGAGTCAGACAGCCCTGGGTCTGCATCACAGAATGGCCACTGATTAAACTGTGATATGCAGCATTTTATGTAGCCTTTGTAAGCCTCAGACCTTTCATCTGTAATTAGGGATAATATTGTCTAACTCCTGGGTTTGTGATAAGCTATCAGTACAATGTGTCTGGCATTTTGTATATATGATGCTCACTAAAGGCAAATATCACAACCTCTGGGAAGATTAACTCATGCCATTCCATTGCCAGAAACTGCCATACTGAGTCTCCGAAGTCTGAGAAATCTTGTCCCCTTTGGTCAAGAGAGGGACCAGTCAAAGGTGTTCAGTTGCATGTGGAAAAAGTGACCATAATGAAACTTTAACTATTAAGAAAAAATCCCTCCTCCAAATTTCCTCCGACATTTGCTATATGAAGTTAGGATTTTAATAAATGAATTTTTAGTTACATAATTTTCCTGAAGGATGGATTGGTTCCTAGAAAAAAGTTGGGCTTGATTCATTTCGGGCATGATTCAGAGGACTCAAAACTCAGCCTCCTAGGGAATAGTCTCAGTGGGTAAACGGGAGTTGTTACTGGAGAACTAAGCGTCACACGCCGACAACTGATGCTTCTCCCCTCACTGTCATCTACCTCTTAAGAAATTTCTTGGCAAAAAAAAATGTTGATTAATGCAAAGGTTATTAAGCATGAGTTGGAGTGAAGGGGCCGGGGGTTGATGGTGGAGGAAATATAGCTCAGAGGATTCCATCCCCAGCAGCAAAACCAACGTGCAGATAGACTGTGATGCTGAGTTTGGTTTACACTTGCAAGTATACTGACTAGCACGTCCACGATGTTGTAGGGGTGCTATCATCACCGTAAAAGAAGGCTGTTTCCATACGGGAATATCTTGTACTGGGGGTTCTGTTTCCCCAGAGATTTGGCTTAAGGCTGGAGCTCAAGGAACCCAGCACAGCTACTCCCTTTAACTTTTAAAAATAACTTCAATCATGGAAGCAGAACAGACTAATTGGTCGAATGAACTTTTTACAATTCCGTTTATTTAAGATTTTTAGACAGGTACTCTAAAATCAAGTTGAGATTTTAGTTTTATCAGAGATCTACAAAAATCATCAGCCTTCTAAATTGGCATCTCCCTAGGGTTCCTCCTATTCATTCCACCTCCTCTGCGCTTACTCAACTCAATTTCTCATCCTAAATGAGCCCATTTAACATCTCGTGGGCATGGGACACATGATAGGACAATTGGAGAGCAATGGGTCTCAGCTGTGGTTGCGTATTGGCATCACGTGGGCATCTCTGAAGCTGGTTAACTGGTTGAGGGTGTGGCCTGGGAATCAGTTTTTTAAAAACTCCTCAGGTGGTTCTCATGCACAGCCTGGGGACAGAACCAGCGCTCCAGAGGAGTGTCCCTTTCTGCAGGACTTTGGGTGACTCAGCTACATTTTCTGTGCCTAACTTTGACAAATTAGTAGCAAATTATACCCCTGGCTGCCTTTACATAACAATTAACAGTCTTGTTTTCATGGGAGATGGCTTCATGATGAGCCTGTTCTCTGTCATTTCTTTGCTTTGCTTCTTAGCATGTTGTGCTTTAAACAAGCTTAGTGGCAGAAGTCTTGTTGGTGCAGACGGAGCTTGCTAATCATTTTTTTCTTCCCTACACTTTTGAGAATTGGGTCCCTTCTTAATTTCTGGGAAGGCATGAATAGCTCTCGTTAGTTGTGGTAAGTGTGTGAAGTGAAATTAAGTAAAGAAGCTCTCTGAAACTGGACCATGTACTCACATTGTTCATCAAAATGGATTTTAATGTTTACATGGAGAAAAAGAACCCATCACTACCACAAGTAGATGTGTAGCCCATTCTTACACAAGCAGGAGCAAACAGCCACCAAACTTACTTCTGTTGATTTTTCCAGTCAGGCTTCAATTAAGAGCCAGAAATTTGGATATATTCTATATATTACTGTATGGTGTTCGTCTACTCTTGCTTTTGATACTGTCATTTCCCAAAGGGATACATGCTTCTCTGGAGCTTTACTGCTTTTTTGTAGGACTGCCAACCCCAGTCTTTAGCTAGGCTCATTCACAGAGCAGAATTTTCCAGTGTGGGAGCTGCATATACCACAAGTGGTACGCAGGGAGGTTCTAAGCACAGCACCTGATGCAACATAACTTTGGATCACACAGGAGAGGTGGACAAGCTTTTTCTGTAAAAAGCCAGATAGTAGATATCTTAGGCATTGTAGGCCATGTGATCTCTGTGGCTACCACTCAACTCAGCCATTTTAGCTGGAAATCAGCTGTAGACACTACAAAATACAACACAGTAAGTGATAGGTGTGGCTCCAAAGAAAATCTTTTTTATGGACACTGAGATTAGAGTTTCATATAATTTTTATATGTCATGAAATATTATTCTTTTTTTTTAGCCACTTAAAAATATAAAAATCATTCTTAGCTCGTGTTTTGTGCAATCAGCAGGCCAGTTTGCCGCCTCCTGGCATGAGGGAAACCTCTGTTTGGTGATAGACTTTAATGCTTCTCTGAAACCTGTGAATTTAACTTTTTAATAGAATTAGAGGTTTCAAGCTTCTCTCTTTATCAGACAATATTTAGCTAGATTTTAACCACACTGTGTTGAATCCCCTTAAATTTTATTTTTAAAACTACCTTCTATTTATTGCTAGTTAAATGGATTTTCCATTTAGAACAGTGATTGAAAGATTGAGTTGATTTACAGAAAAATATTAAGTAAAGAAGTGTTCAGGAGATTTATGGGTTGGCAATGATCATGAGACGTGTATTGAGGGGTTAGTATTTGGGAAAATGCTATCTAGATTTGTTTATCTGTGACTATTTTCTTCTTGAGAGGAATACCTGTTTTGCTGGGAAATAAAAGCTTACTGTGTTTCACACAGTTCATGATGTTAAAAATAAAAGAACCCCCCAATTAAACTCTCAAATCCCCCATCCACCCACTCACATCACAGCCAGCAGACGTATGAAAACCAAAGGAAAATAAAGTTGAAACTTGGGCTGACTCTTGAAACACACACAGCAGGAGTAGCTCACTTGCTTCTCCGAATTCTCTGTGGAAGACTACAGTGTAACCGCCTGTAGTTCCTTAGCAGGCCTCTTATCTTAATGCTAACATGTTCTTACTGTAGGATCGGGAGCTCACTTACTCGTCCTTATCCGAAACAGCGTTGATCCTCCCTTTTTGTTGCCTGAAAGCACTCAGTAAATGTTTAAACAAATCAACATAAATAGGAAAACATATGGTGAAAGGATTATGAGGTATTATTTTGAAAGAGAGCAGACTGAATTTTCTAAGCTGAAGTGACCAATTGCTCTGTGATTGCAAATGTTTCCATTAATGCAAAGGCCTTGCTTACACTTGGACCACATTGTCTCAGTGCGCTGGCTGCTGCAGGCTCTAGGTGGTCTCCCCAGCATCTCCTCTAGGTGCCTCCCTGGGCTCTTCCTCACTTCCCATCTCCTTGCCCTCCATTCGCACTTGGCAGCCAGTGAGATCTTCAGTCAATCAGCCTGTGGCCCTCCTGCTTAAAAACCGCAGGAAGCTCATCACCACACTGGGGAAAACAGCCATCCAGACTCTCTAAGGCTGCTGGCCAACTAGACCTGCAGGATTTGGTCCCTGCCATTCTGAGGCCTCCGCTCATGCTCTTATCTCAGTCCAGCCCCTTCAGCTTCCTTCAGTTTCTCACACTTGTCTGGTTCTTGCTTGCCTTGTGGCCTGAGGCAGAGACGCTGTTCCCTCTAGCTCAGAGTTTCTCAACCTTGGCACTATTGATGTTTGGGACCAGATAATTCTCGGTGACGGGAGACTGACCGATGCATCGTAGGATATTTAGCAGCATTCTGGGCTCCACCCACTCAGATGCCAGGAGCACCACCTCCCCCCAGTTACAGCAAGCAGAAATGCCTCCAGACGGAGCTAGGTGTCCCACCTCATGAGAGCCATGGCTCTATGGGGGTCACTGTCCCCTTCTTTTTCTTTCTCACATCTTAGAGCTCAGCATTTTACTTCTACAGCCTCCTCAACTCCTGCTTTTAAAACTGGCTCCGCTGATTTGAACCTTTCATTCTACAGTTCACCTTTCTTTACAAGTGCTTGTCTCGATTGGCGATGGTGTATTTCTGATGTGTTTGTTAGTTTAAGGTCTGTTCTCTAGACTGTCAGCTCCTTGAAGGCATGCTGACTTGTTCACTGCCTCATTTCCAGCACTCAATATAATAGCCCAACAAATCATCCCTCTAGGGATTAAATTGCTGTCATATTTAGGGTACAAACAAGTGCTCTGGTATTTGCCTTTATTGTTGACAAGAAAATAAACCTGACTCCAAATGCCATAGAGGGGAATTTTTCCTCCTCCCTGTTTCTCATTATATGAGTTGATCTTGTGTCCAGATCTGATTAACCTGAACAGGCAGCCTCTATGTGCAGTAATTTGAGCTACGTACAAAGACCCTCTTTGCCTTCATATTCCTTTTACCAGTATCCACTCCACTTCTCTGTTGTTGTTTTTTTTCAACCTTTGGAATTACCTCTCAGGTCAAAGTATTGCATGTCTTTCTATAAGGTGATGGCTTCTGTTCATCATCTCCTTTTTGTGTGTCCCACAGAAGCCCAGCCCATCACTATGCTTCACTGTTCCTGGTGACTTGACGTTTCCCAGTCAGACCACCGTATCTCTCTCTCCATCAGGCTTTGGCCGCACTGTTGCCTGTGTTAGAATGTTCTCACCCATCACTTTCTCCTAGAAACAATCCCTTAATCTCCAAGATTGATTGGGTGTCTTTCCTCCCCACAACTCAGGCCCTGATCTTCTCAATGCCAGTGTTCTTAACACATGATACTGGAGTCTCCTGTTCACCGGGCTGCCCACCTCCCACCATTGCTGGGAAAGGCATAGTGGAAGGAACAAAGGAGGGCTTCCATAAATATTTTTAAAGGAATTAATGAGGTGCCTTTTAAAATGGAAACTCCCTGAAACTAAAAATCAATTCTATAGTTAGCTAGTTATCAAAGTGCATCTTTGGTTAGGGGTAGTGGAAAGAAGTATACATGGCTATTACAGAAGACACTTCTAAGTGCGTAAGAAGATGTTTCAAAACAGAAAGGGCAAATGTCAAGTCCTTCAAGTCAAAACTTAGAAGGATTGATAGAGGCTCAACACACTGGAATACTGTGTTGAGTAGGATTCTGAGGCCTCATCCAAGTTCAATAAAAAGAACAATTGGATCCATCAGCAAAATGTGCCATGAACATTGAACTGGGATGGCTACAGGTACAGCATCCAAACTCCAAAGAGGTAACTAAAAGAAGTAAGAGAAAAATCTGAATACAATTCTGCATATTTTACCTATTGTTTCTATCAGAGTATCTTGTACTTAAAGAGACCTCTTTAGACTTCCCCAAATCTAACTCCTGACTTTACCAATGAGGCAGCTGGAGTTCTCAGCATAAGTATGCTGAGCAGGTCTCCACAATGGCAAAGATAGAGCTAGAACAGTGCCCTGCTGATTATCTTCCTAAGAATTCTGAACCCTGCTGAGTTCATGGGGCAACAGCTCAGCGGCAGGACTTGCAGCTTAAGAGGCTTCTGGATGTAATATCCCTCTGCCGGTGGCTGAGAGGCGCAGACAAGCAGCTAGTAATCACGGGCAATGATTTGGTTAGTATCAACTCTGAACCAGGCTTTTGCTGAACATTTTGCTCTGTGGTGTCTTCCTCACCTGCCCCACCAATGCTATGTGGTAGAATTTACCATCCCCTGTATACAAAGGGGAAAACCGAAGTTTGAAAGATGGACCTCCTGGGGAAAATCACACAGCTAAAAATGGAGAGAGCTGGATTTTTATCCAGTCTGACTCCAAACTTACTTTTGTAAATGAATTAATATGCTGGGATTTGGGAGAAATTTTTATGTAACACCTTTGAGGACATCTTGAGTTCTTTAGACCTCTTTACGGACATGATATAGCAAAGAACAAAATGTAGTTTGCAAACACCGTTTCTCTGAAAAGATATAAAGAGTACGTGACTCAGAAAATTTACAAAATTTAATTGCTCCCTGGATAGGGAAATCAGATGGAACATGGGCTACAGTACTTTTTAAAGTCTTTTAAAAATTGGAATGTGAAACTAGAAGCCAAAGATGATATGCATTAAAATAAAAATAATAAAAAGAGCTAGCCATCCCTGGGGTCTTACTACATGCTAGAGGCTGGGCTAAGTATTTTATAAACATAATGTCTTGAATCCCCACAACCCTTGAGCAGGGTCTGCATGTTCAGGTTGCACACTGCACAACTCTAAAGGTCTCCATTCATATAAACTATGACATGCATGATGGCTTTGGGGGTAGGGCAGTGCAATGGCCCTGCTTACGAGGTTGTTAATATTATCCCACTTGTTACCGAGAATGCAGAGGTTTAGTGGTTCATTCAGGCTTCGCATAGCTAGGAAGGGGATGAGCTGGGATTTGAACCCAGAGCATCCTATTTCAGAGCCCTCGCTCTTCACTGCTCTTGGTACACCAATATCCCTGTAAGCATCCTCTCTCAGGGCAGAGAATTATGCTGATTAAATTAGCAGGGCCGTGCTTGCCTGGGTTATGTGAAATAGGTCTTCCTAGGAAGCACAAAGCCAGCCATTAATGATTTGATGCTATTAGCAGTAGATTGTGGATATCGCAGTTCAGCCCATCTTGAGAGGATACGTATTAAAAGCGAAATAAACAGATTCCACTTGAATATGTATCGATTCTATATTCAGTACCATTATCCTGCCTCTTAGTGCAGTGTGCACTGGAAAAATAAAACGGCTGTTTAGGAATGTTCTGCGCCAGTACACACAGTTCTCTACCTTAAAAAAAAAAACAAAAAGAACTAGTAAGTTTCTAGGGAACTCCAGGGAATACACAATATGTGAATTAATTTCAGTTTCAAAAGAACAGCAGAAATTTTTCAGGTAAAAATATTTATGTTAATATGGTGGAACTGCCACATTTTATCATTGTGACCAGTAGCACTTTCTAAACAACAGCCGCTAGAGAAATGTACGCAAGAAATGTGGCAGTTCAGTGGAAAATGGGATTTTTGTATTCTAGCCATTATGGGTTCTTCTAGTCATTACCTTTCCCCCCACTCTTGCAGGATGTGAGATTTTTGCATAAGTTGCAAATTTATGGTTAAATGAGAAACCTTTTTGACTTGGCTAAAGCTTTATAGACATGAAGCTCTGAATACTCTGAACTGGTTTGAAAGATAGAACCATAAAAGATCAACATTATTGTCACGATGTTTTTTATATCAGTTTCAAATTACTCTGCATGAAATTAGCGCATAGTAACAGTTACTCATTCTTATTCTGTGTACCTTCTGAAGTTTCGATGAGAAGAGGGAAAAGTAACATAGATTCCTGACATGTAATGTTTGCGACCATTGGCTTTGGAATCAGGGCAACTTTGGCCTTGATCCTCACTAACTGCGTGTGTGATCTTGGGCAAGTCACTTGAGCTCTAGTTCCATGTCCTCCTTTGGAAAAGAGGAATGATCAGGGTCTCCACCTCATTGATTGTTAGAAGGGTTCACTGACTCAGACATGCATCCAGTGTTTGGCAAAGCACCTGACTTCTAGTTAGCAGGACTCTAAATTGTAGCTTTTATTATTATTGTATTGTACTCTCTGCTTTGCACTGGCAAAGGATCTGCCTGCATCACTGTGTAAATATTTTCTTATTTTAATGATAGTTACTTACTTTTTATTTGACTTGTCCTTACTAATATTTATACGTATGTTCTAATAGACTTGAACTATACTAAAAGTAAATATATTTCCTTAATTGTTATTGTCTATCAGTCCCTTTTAGAGAATATTTGCTTTGGCAAGTAGAGGCATATCCTGCTTTAATTAAACCACCAGGCTTACTGAATTTAAGGAACTTTCACACTATTTTGAACACTGCAACCGTTACAGAAAACTATAAAGTATGTTCCCTGACTTTGAAGAGATCTTGGGGAGGATTATTGATATCCTCTTATGCAGAAGAGGAATCACCCTGAAATACCAAAGAAAGGTTTAATACATGTATAATAACTGATACAACATGCTGATTTAACTATTTAGTCAGCAAATCCTCTGAACTCTGCCCACCCATGCATTCAGTCACACAAATGAAAGAAAGAACAACTGAACATCTATTTGTGTGAGACCAAATCCCATACACAAGGTAAAGAAGGATAGAACGACTTGGGTTTCAGAACTTGGGTGTCTTTTCTTGATAAAGTTCTTCCTCCCAGTTCCTTCCATGTCATCTCTTGAGTGCCTGAGTCCATCTCCACTTTGCCATGTATACTTGTTTATACATTGATGTTCTGGTTTCCGTCTTGCTTCTCTCTATGGGGCCATGTCCCTCATTGAATTTCACTTTGTTTTAATGAAGAAAGGGCTGGTTTTGCCACAGTTGTGAATCCTTTAAATAGTAAATGTTTTTCCAAGAACTGCTGTTTTTATTTTCTTCAAAAGTCTTTGTTTGTGCTTGCTCTCTCATTCTCTCTTATTCTAGTTCTCTATATGTCTTGTTCTCACTTTCTCTTTTGCACCCATGCACAAGCGCAGCCACACACACCCACATTCATTCAGAGCTTCTAGGCTTCCTTTTCATAGTGTCACTTCATGCCCCAGAATTGCCTCGGCTACAATTAGTCCAGAAACTTCAATGCAAAGCTGGGCACTATATGCTGGTTATACCTATGATAAGTGGTCTGCAACATTAAAAAGGAAACATGAAATCCTGATTTAAGCAACAAATGAATTGGGTGTGATTCTTATTTGTTCAACAAAGAGGAGAAGCATCAAATCACTTTATATCATTTAGAGAAAACTAGTTTCTGGGTTTTTTTTTTCCAGGAATGTGTAGTAGAACCCAACAATTGGTACACTGAATTGGTACTAGTCCTTAAGAAATGGGGCTGGCCCTGTGGCCGAGTGATTAAGTTCGCGCGCTCCACTGCAGGCAGCCCAGTGTTTCGTTGGTTCGAATCCTGGGCGCGGACATGGCACTGCTCATCAAACCACGCTGAGGCAGCGTTCCACACGTCCTACATGCCGCAACTAGAAGGACCCACAACGAAGAATATACAACTATGTACCGGGGGGCTTTGGGGAAAAAAAGGAAAAAAAATAAAATCTTTAAAAAAAAAGAAGAAATTTACAGTCTCATTGATGTATTCATTTTAGCAAAGCTGTGTCAACAGCTTAGGTCTTTGTGTGTGATGTAGCAAATAGTGTTCACCTAGGCTAATGTGGGAGAGTAAAAAGAGGGGAGGATTTGCTCCTCTCCATCAGAAGTTTTTCTATCTTGCTTATGTATTTGCTCTCTCTCTCCAGCCCCTTCTCTTAGCCAGAAGAACAGGTGGGAGGGAATAAAGAGGGAGAAGGAAGGAATAAACTGTTTGGCAGAGTAAGAGAAGAAATTCCTTGAAGGTGAAACATGATTTTCAGGCAGTTCTGAACTTGGTCCCCTCAGAGAACTAGGTGGTGGGAACTGGCTGTGGAGCTAGCCTCCCTTGGTTACTTTGCTCGAAGCTTTTATCCCCTCAGTTGAGTATGGCCATGGTTTGGCGTCCTGGGAGCCCGCGGGAGGGGGGTGTACCTTACCCGCTTGCCTTCAGGGAGTCATCCTCTCAGTCTCTTCTGTGCTCTGGGCCCCTCTCTTGACAAATCCTATTTATTTATCACAACAGATAATTTCTCTGGGTACAATCTTAGCACCAATTTTTATTTTAACTTTAACAATTTATTTTCCTTAAAGCTGTAACCTAAGCACACCTTACCCAATAGGAGCCATCCCTACTAACTAAGTCATGTAATACAAAGCCCATAACAGAAAACTTAGTACTTTAGGTGAAGTCATTCCTTGTGGGAAAAAGGAAATGCCTCTGATAAAAGAATGTGCCACCCTCACCCCTCACTACAATTAGGAAGATGAAATATATTCAAACAGAACAGTTAAATACTAATATTATGTGATACATAATTGAGTAGAGAAACAGCAGTGACAAGAAGGGAGAGGGCAGTGCAGGCCAGAAAAATCATGGAAAAAGAAGGCTCTGAATAGAAATTGCGTAGAGTGACTTTGAGTTGCAATAACTTTGTGTGAATTAACTGCTTTTGCTTCTTGCTCACGTGTTGTTAGACCTGAAAGAATCAGCCCTTTTTACCTGAGTAGCTTAAATTTTTGTGCACTGTCTCCAGGCTAGGATTCTTGATGTTGGAATAAATGTGATGTCTTCTACACTTTTCCCTAGGTGCCAAGGAGCGGTGCCTTGGGTGTAAGAACATGGCATGTGTTAGGTCTGGTGGCATGTGACAAAGGTAGATGGAGCTGGGGTGTGTTGGGTCTTTATTTCCAGCCAGTTCTGTGGCGTGTGTTATTGATGGTGGAGTTTGAATAGTTTGAAGTTAGTGAAAGTCACTGTCAAGAAATCACATGTTGCTTTGAGTTTGCGCAAACACCTGAGCAAGACAACCCTTTGCTGTGCTGACTAGACCATGCTTTTTGTGCATTGGAATGAAAAGTGATAGAATACTTGAACCAATTTTCTTAATAGTAAATATTTAAAGGAAAAACTTTGTCCCTGTACTAAGTCTCTTAGCAAGTATGGTTGTCATGTCCTGTTGCATATGAGCGGAACTCTGCTGAGCTCAAAATAGGCGATCATTTAATGCCAAAATGAAACCAGCTAATGGATAAATATTTCAGTGAAACAGAATTATTAATAAGATCTTGACTTCTTATAACTGTAGTTGTCAAATATAGAATAAGTGGTGAATATGTGAGCGTTCCTGTTTTATTTTTCCCCCCCGTTAGTTGTTTTGGATGGAATTTCAGAATATGTTCTTTATTTATGATTACCTTTGGCTCTATCATTGGCATCCTAACTACCATTTGTCTACCTCTGTAATTTGTTTCTGAATTTGAGGCTAAGAGAGGATAAAGGTTTATATTTACTGGCTGTGGTGGGGAGGGGAAGTGTAGATTTTCCTAACACTCAGAATTAATTCATCCTGTTCAGAATAGTTCACCAAATGCGTCCTCTACTTTGCACTTAGCAATGACTTAGACTTGTAACACAGAGGTGTTATTAAAAAGACACAAAATTAATAGCATGAATTGTGCATGATAGACTTCGAGAAATCGTGGAACCCAATGCCTGAACCCTGCCTGGAGTCCTGGGCAGTGTAATTGCTGTATTCCTATTGGCTCTGATGTGGAGGTCTGAACTAGACTGAAGATGTTTGTGAGCATTAGCAAACTGCATTTTTCTTCAGAGACCTCCAAGCCTTGAGAATAGTCTTTAAGTAGCTCTGATGAATAGAGACTCTCAATCGCTTAGGGAAATGGTGTTTAGACACACATCAAAAGTCAAAATATTAGCTATAATTTACCAAAGTGAAAAGGAATGAGTGATGCTCAGCGTTTTCTGGTCCTACTATTTCTCTGCTCAATGAATCTGATAATATGATCAGGACTTTCTTGCTGTCTTCATATATTTTAATTCAGTGATGTTAAGATACAGTCTAGGGTTGGAAAGACAAGTAGATTTTATCTCAAATTCTGATTCCTGTTGATTGGTAGTGGCTGCCTAAGGTGTTGGTTTGAGAAGATATGATGTTATGATAGGTGGGGTCAGTAAAAAAAAAAAAAGAAAAAAATTTCCACAATTGAAGAATACTTTCTGCCATGAGGAAGAAAGTGATGGAGAGAGAGGTGGAGGGAGGAGGAAGGAGAGATGCACTGTAGTATATAGACATACTTATCATATATGTACATACTGTATTATCAAATAATAGTCTATGCACTTTTAATTTTAAGAGGTCATTGTAAGGGTGAAATTATGTAATATAGGTGGCAGATGTTGGCTAGTTGTTCATCAAACTGTTGCCCTCTTTCCTCTTGGGCAGACAGTTGAACCACCATTTCAGCCTCCTTCGAAGTTAGCTGTGGCCATGTTCCTCAGTTCTGGACAATGGAATGTGTGTGGGGAAATGGAATTCACCATGGAAAATATATCTTCCCACATACAATCCTCATTGTTTTCTCCATATACTGGCAGAAGGAATAGAGAGGACTTGAGTCAGAGGACCTAGAAGAGAGTGCAGCCACGAGAAAGGACCTGAGTCCCTGAACGACCTTGTGCAGCAGAGGCCTCCCCCACACCCACTCCCCTTTTGCCTGCCAACCTGCATTGTCCTGCACTGAACAAGAAATACGCTTTTACTGCATGGTGTCGTATAAGTGAGGGTGTTTGCTACACTGACTAATGCTGTATATGTCAAAGCTTTTTATTAAATGTAAAGCACAATGGAAGTGTAGATCAGAAACAGGAGAAAGAATAGACATGATTTCTCTTTCCATACAAATTCTATATTTTTACATCTGCTAAGAAACCTCCCCAAAGCACTCTTTCTTTTTCATTAAATGGGCAAGTTGAACACTTCTCTCCCTGCTTCGTAAATCAGGCTTGTGCTTTGAACTGTCTATCTAGTACAGTCCTCCCTGAAAATGACAGTGTCAACATTTGAATCCAAGGGCAGCCACCAAAACTGCACCAGAGCTCTGGGAGAAATCTCAGGGGTGAGCAGAAAGGGGACACTCCCTCCCTCTTCCCCTCCCCCAGTCACATACTGCATCCTTGACTGAGTCAGTTTCCTGCTTTGTAGTTCCTGTCTCTTCCAACTCAGGTTCACTTCTCTAATCCCCAGGTTATTTGATCTTCTACTCTCATTTTCTCACCAGCACTTTCCTATTTAGGTTTTATAGAATTTATTTTTCCTTTCCTAAGTGTAATTTTTTGTATCTATCTTATTTGAATTTCATTTCATGTAATCCCTCCAGTGCATCCAGGCCATTTTGGATTCTAAACGTGTTGTCTCTTCCCTGACAGCTGGGTATTCTTTGTAGAGTACAAATATATACTTAACTCCAGTGTCCACACACTTATAAATAGAACAGTGAGACTAGAGTCAAAGTCAGAAGAGATGGTAGCTGTCCATGAGGCTAGTCCAATTGGTACTTTACTTGTTCTTGTAACACGGCAGCTGGAATGATTGGAAAACTTACATTTAGGACATGCTCTCTTTCTCTACATCTCAGGATACCTTTGTGTCTGTGTATCTTCCTCATTCTCCTCTCTGCAGAGCCACTTTCCCTGCTCCACAGTTCACATGGCAGAACATGGCTGCTGAACCCAAAGTTTCACATCTCCTCTGTTTGAGAAATTGGCTCTGACTTTTAGGAGCAGCTCAAAATATTAGGGAGAGCCAGGCGGGGAGAGAGTGAGGGGGACTCCTCTTGGTCCAGCTTGGTCAAGCATCTACATCTGATTCAATAAAGAGCAAGAGTGTGAAAATGAGGCTCCAGGGTCCCAAACCTGTGGGCAAGGGGGATCATTCTGAAACAGGCACAATCCTCCAAAATCTATCACAGTGTTGAAAGTGAATGGTAGAGGAACGTAAAGTGATAGATGAAAGAAGGAAGAGAAAGAAATGAAACTGATTATAATTTAACCTCTTCCAAACCTGAAATTCAAAAGAACCTGTGTGTGCGCATATCCAATTATGAGCTGCATAACAATGTTTCGGTCAATGACAGACTGTATACATGGCAGTGGTCCCATAAGATCAGTACCATATAGCCTAGGTGTGTAGTAGGCTATACCATCTAGGTTTGTGTAAGTACACTCTGTGATGTTCACAAAATGACAAAATCGCCTAACTATGCATTTCTCCGAACATATGCCTGTCATTAAGCAACACACAACTGTGTGTATGTGTATACATATATGTGTGTATGTCATAGTATATGTAAATACATACACACACACTTAGTGAATACATACTACTTGACATGCACTATGCCGGATACTGAGCAGTCTTGTTCTCAGGTTGCTTTCAATCTTGTGGGAAATACAGAGACAGAGAAAAGTTAAACTCTTGTGCACGATGGCCGTGGAGCCCAGGGAGCACTTACTGGCCCAGGAAAGGAGAAGGACGGGAAGTCTTCCCCGAGGAGCAGATACCTGAGCTGGCTCTGAAAGGCAGAAGAGGAAGCAGCCTGATGAAGGACAGGTGAGCAGGCCATTCAGGGCAGAGAGGATAACATGGGTGAAGGCACGACAATGAGAAATAGTATAGTGTGTTCTGGGAAGGGTAGCCCAGACTTGCTAAAAGAATAAAGAGGTGAGGAGAGGAAAACAAGAGGGAGGGAACAAAGAGCGGATTTTAAAGAGACTTGTTGGCCAGGTTGATAAATCCAGATAGCATCCTAAGGACATTTGGAAACTATGGAAAGTTTTCACCAGAGGAGTGACACAGTCAAACTTGTGTTTTATATAGATGACCTGGCAGACATACACAAAATGGATTTGAGACGAAGACAATCTGGGAAACAGGGAGACTAATTAAGTAAGTATTGCAGTCATCTAGGGGGCAGATGATGGACATCTAAACTAAAGTAAAAGTAGTAACACTATAGCTACCGTTCGTGAATTCAACAAACAGCTATTAATAATTCTTATGTGCTGTGCGCTGTGCTGAGTGTCTTACATGGACCATCTTATTCAGTCCCCAGAAAAGGCCTATGATGTGCGGTGCCGGTATTGCAGATGGGAAAGCTGAGGCTCAGAGAGGTGAATTACCTAGCCAAAGTTCCCTTAGCCAAGAAGTGGCAAAGACAATTATCCAAATCCAGGTCCCTCTGAAAACGAACTTTAGTGATTAACCACCATTGCAATGGTAATAACTATGAAGAGGAGGGGATACAAGTGAGAAAAATTTAGGAGGTATAATTAGCCAGACTAGGTGATTGCCAAAGTTCAGGGAATAAGGGAGAATGCACCAAGAATAACTACTACATTTTGAGGCTGGATGTCTGGGATAGTGGAGGCAGAAAGACTGGGTCTTATCCAAACTTGAAAAGGGTATTTGACATTCATTCCAATGGAAATGCATCACATGGAAACCAGTCATTTGTCAACATCACTCTCCCTAGACCCCTGACCCTTCCTATTCTGTGGCTAGTCAGCCACTCCATCCCTCTTGGCCTGAGCCCCTTGGCCAGTATTCCCAGCTATCCACTCTTCAGTGCCTTCAGTCCCTTTGTCCCCTGACCTTTCATCATATCCACCTTGCCAATCGCATTCCTTGGATCAAATCAACTGTCTGTTAACACCATGCCAGCTCCCGGAAGCCATGCAGCGATACCTGTAAAAATCAGCTGGGCTTCGTGTTTTCACTCACCTTGTCCTTTCCATCTTCTCCCATCAACCTCCTCTTCTGCACTGAACCCATCTCCTTAGACCCTCACCAGCCATCTGGTGGGGTGACTTGGCCAGTGACTTTGGATATCAAGGTCATGCAAGTTGAAGTCTCTCCACTTAATTGTCCCCACCTCCACACGCCTTTCTATCCTTACCCATTCTCCTCTCTCCACTCATTTCAGAAACAGACGTTCTTTCTCTTTTTGCCACCATCTGAGCCTTGAGCTATCAATCGTGTGCAAATTATTTTTAATACATTGTTCCAAATTTATGGTGCAAATTCAGTTAAAGTTATTTTTAAATTCTTATCCTCTCTATAAAAAATAGTATTGTCTTTGTTAGCTGAGCTTTCATCATCTCACAATAAACTATGAGAAGGGCCAAACTTTCCTCATCCTTACCTTGGGTCAGGATGAAGTAGGTTAAGCGCCAATCAACTAGATTTTAATTAGCCTCCAAATGATGCTTTACTTCCATTTCTAAGCTTTAACCAGTGAATTATTGGATAAAAAATAAGTTTAATGAGTAAAGAAAGGCAAAAGTCATTAATAACTCAAAAACTAGGTCTTTTACTGTATTTTAACAAGTTTTAAGATGCCATCAATTGTAAGAGATATTTTTAATAAGAGGATGCTGGAGGAAACTAAATGCATAAATACAAACTGAATACTGATTTCTTAAATGTAAATATGAAAATATTAAGAAATCAAATTGGCTCTTACAAATAAGACAATACAGTAAGTTTTCTCCCTAGATTTATACTTCTTTATCTAGTACTTGTAGCCAGGTTTAACTTGGCCAGTTTACGAAATTCCTGCCCAGGCCACAGTGCCCTTTGTTAAAAGTTCTGCTTATTTTTGCTTCACAGAGGAATATCTGAGACCCATGGTACCCATTTCTCTCTTAAGTTAGGAGTTGGTTTTGTGACACCTTATTAATGGTCTTATCCAGAAATATAAACCTAGCTTCAGTAAAAATTGAAATACCACAAGGAAAGGAAAGCCCATAAGTGAGGAGGCTTTTTTGAATATGGAATAAAACATGAATCGAGACATGAGCAAATTAGAACACATTTTTCAGCGTTCTACCCCAGTAGGAGTTTAGTGGAGAAAACAATTTGCTTGCTCTAAAATGACAGAATATTCCTTTCAGCAAACACCCATACGTGTTAGTTTCTGCATGTTTCCCTTATTAAATGATAAAATCACTCGAGCTCTGGATTTTAGTGTTTTCTTGCTGGAAGCATCTGATTACACAAATTAAGCCGAAGACACAGTCTGGCCAAAAGTATCCCCCTGCCTCGTAGGCTTATAGTTGGTGCTGCCACATATACTTATGTCTGTATGTAGGTATATATATGTATATATTTTTTAATGGCATTTTGAAAAGGCAGGATACAACAGTGCTTGTATTTTTCAGCAAATGTGCCCGCTCCTAATCTATGTTTATTAGAACGTGCTGAATTCCCTGAGCCTCTGCCATGTTTTCTCTCCTCCTATGAGGATCCTGTTTTTCCCCTCTTCTAAAATATAACGCTGGTGAGAGGTGCCAAATCAACAGCCTAGAAGTCAGGAAGCGACTTTTTTCTCCCATCCTGTAGTACTCCCTTTGGGTTTCTGTGCCAAAGCTGGCTGACAGAACTCTAGTATCAGCTTCCTATTTAATTTGGCTTGTACTGTCTTCCTGGGGAATCATTTTACTCGTCTGGGCATAGTGTACTGATCTCGTGTACCAAACACACACGCATGCACACACACACACATATATGCACACACATGCAAACCTAGGCACATATACATGCACGCACACCCTCCAAACCCACAAGCCAGTACACATGCATATGCAAGCACATATGCAAGGCGCATAAAGCCATAAACACACACATACATATATATGCACACACATACAAACCTAGGCACACATACATACATGCACACCCTACATACCCACATGCAAGTACCCTTGCAAATGCAAGCACACACAGGCACACAAACCCATATACCCACACAAGCCTATGCATGCACACTTGCATGCACAAACACATGCATATGTGTAAATACACGCACATACATGCACACACAGATATGACACCATTTTCCTCTCACCCTTCCCACCTAAACTTTTCTTTTGTTCCAATTTTTTCCATTTCCCATTTTCCCCTCAACATCCTCAATACTGAGATTCTTAAGGTTATTGTATAGTTCATCACTGTTAAGAATATGATATTTCTACTGGCAAGGCCTGGATTTATCTTTTTATAAGATCATTGAACAGTCCTATACAACAAGTATGGAAGTTTTCATAACCTGTCTGAGTAGAAGAAACATCAAATTATTGAAGCTTACCCTAAAGAAGCGAGGGTCCCCGTGGCCGTGCCTTCTGACTCAGGTGGTCCATGTTGTAGTAAATGAGAGTCATGGAACTGAGAGCTTCCCACAGCCTGCCTTCCTACGACCAGGGTGTAACCACACATGGGGATTTCCACACAGTTTCCAGCATTGCCCCCTATTACTTCTTTGTGAAGAGATCTTGGTTTTCATGTTCTAGCACTTTCCTGGTGCTCCACTGTTCTTTGCATTAGACTGAGGAAAGAGATTTTTTTAAGTTGTTTCTTCTGCTGGGGCAAGAAGCAGCATGGATTGGAGAGTGGCTTCATCGCTCCCTCTAGATCTTATCCCTGCTCTGTTCTTCTGCTTCTGTTTCATATGTTGTGAAAGGGCATCTCTGGGTGTGATCTCTGCTAAGTCTCTGTGGAAAAGATGTGACACAAGAACAAGGGAAGACCAAGTCTCTTAGTTGAATTGCCCCAATCCATTGAATCCTACCTTCTCTGTTTTGGGTAGAGTGCCCAGGCTGTAGCTCAGGATTCTCTATCTGTCAGCATATAGCCCAAGAAACCACTGCTGTGGAGGCCCCTGCACAATAGATGAGTAAGAGGAACTGGCTTTTGTAACAAATCAGACAAGCAAAGTGAATAAACTTACTCGAAGGATTTACCAGCCAGATGGAGGAAACCTCTACCAACTCAAATCCTACGAGATTCTTGGGGTATTTCCAAGCCTTTTGCCTACCACCCTCAAACTCAGGCTCTGCTCCCAAATTCATGCCACTGGGGCTGTCTCTGAGCCCTACACTGTAACTTTTGTCCCCAAGATGGGTGGGGCTTGGAAACGAAGCATAGGTGAGGCTTCCAAATATTAGCTCAAGAAGGCCTGAGGCGCTGATGAATATACATAATGAGTTAAAAACTCTCTATCCCTGATCTTCATATTCTCTAAACCGCATACTCGCTCTATTGTTAATGGAACTTTGAGTACCTACTTCATACTGACTTTAATGTTAGGCTTCAAGGATGCCAAGGAAAACAATACATAGCCCCTGACCTCAAAGATCTCACGGTCTTGGAGGGAAAAGACAGGAAAGTTGATATTCCAGCATATCTCTTGCCCATAATAGATGGACAAGTTATAGGGGAGGCGAGAGAAAGGATACCAGGAGGGAGGCTGACTCAGCAGGATGGGCGGACGAGATAACATTTTAAACTATGTCTTAGGAGAAGGAAGAGGGTTGGCCAAATTAATTTAGCTGGGATGACAGTTCCAAGCAGAGGGAAAAAATATATATATAAAAGTAGTGACCACCTGTTTCTTTGAGGATTTTTCAAGAAGTCTGCATCTGGGGGTGGGTAGCATGTGCTTCTTGCAGGGGCTCAGATGGAGAAGGGGCTGGAGAGGCCACAACAACCCATTTAATCCAAAACGAGCCATTCAAGGATTTAAAGCAATGGAGTTAAAATATCGTTTTCAGTTGTTTTGACCCCTAGGGTGTTTTGAATTTATGGTTACGATCACAGATATTTTCAACAGAATTGTACCGAGATAGATGAATTTTTGATAAGAAAATATTTCCTAGGAACAATAAGATTAAGCCACTTTAATTTCTCAATCAATTTCCTATACCTTTCCATATAGAACCCATTTATCTAGAGTAAATGATGGGGTCAGATCTTCTCTGGGGTCAAAATGACAGAAAAAAAAATTCAAAGTAGAGAAGGAAAAACGGTAACGAGTTCAACCTTACCTCTTTGGGTTCTCATTTTATGTAGGTCATGCAAGCTGCTAGATACGAAAGACATTCCTGCCTCATTCTAGTATTTGTTTGTGACACATGAGGGATCCACTTCAATTTGGGGATTTAGTTATTTGAGAATGCTTCCATTACTGACGAATTTTTAAATTTCCTACTGCCCACTAAAGCAACTGAAGGTGTTTCAAGTGGGACTTTTAAGAAGGGGGAAAGTGGAAGTCTAGCAATTAGCAGTTAGGTACATTTTACTTGCTGCCATAACGCCAAAAGAGATGGAGCTTGCAGTGAAGATATAATCCTTGCAGCCATTGCCCTCCCCCAGGGGAACTGCCAATGTGCCCTGGGAGCACGAGACTCTTCAAGGCCACTGAGGAACATGGTCCCCCATTCATCCCACATCAGCCCAGGAATACAGGGATGTGGCGAGGTCCTTTGTAGTAGAAATAGACTTCCTGTCATGAAGGCTTGAAAACAAGTCACTTGAGGGTTGGTGATGACTAGGAAACTGTATTTTGAAGGATCCCCAGATATCTCTTTAACATTCATGCCTTCTCCAGCAATCTGCTAATCTGTCGACTTTAGCTTTCATCTCCTTGAATACCACCCGGTTCTCGTTGTTGTGTCATGTCTGTGAAATGTGCATCACTCCTGTGCCTTTCATCTGAGAGTTTATTACCAAGATCCAAGTGTTCATCGGCAATGGGTTAATGTCAGTTGGAATTAACAGCAGTTTCACTCGTAGGCTTTTATCGTTAATATTTACATAACTTCCAGATTGTGGCCTTTGGGTAGGGAGACCAATGGAATGCACAATGAGCCAAGGTCTAGAAGCTCAGATAGTTGCTTCTTTCTTTAAAAAAAAACAATATTGTACTTTATTTATGTTTTTAATAAATAAAATGAGTTGAATGGCTTCCAGTAAAACTGCCAAAAATAAAATATAAAGCTTTGCTTTATGCAATTCTTAGCAATCCAAATGGATGCTAAGCAGTATTTGGAGGCTGGGTAAACGACTTTCTGAGGCAAGCCATTACTGTGTCTAGAATACAGAAATCTGGAGGGAAAAAAAATCAATTTTAAGTCTTTTTTGTTACCTTTATTTTCAAGTGAGTTAAATTTACATGAGCCATCTTTACTCAGCTTTTGAACATTTTCTAGCACTACCAAGACCACACTAACCTGCTTTCTTTAACTTGACCTTCAACTCAGTATTTTCATTACTTCATCCTTAGCAATAAACTGACCCTTCCTTCCTCCTCAGTTTTAAATTCTCAAAGTAAGATGGCTTAGAAATAAGTTGAACATATTCTCAGATATCCTAAAATAATGCAAGAGTTGTATTTGAGTGATTTTGTTGGCACACACTTCATACTCTGAATTCTTTGCCTCCTTGAATGCTTATTAATTTGAGCTAGATTGCTATAGTTTTATACCATTCATCTCTTTTGAGATTTTATTAGTGTTTAAAATATGAAGGTTTTTTCCTGCTTCCTAAGGAAGCAGTAATTTCCCTTTCTTGTTGAGAGAACTTATATCAAAGGAAAAGAAAATGACAGCGATTTTGGGGATCAGCTCTCAGTTACAATCAAAGCTGCATCATTGACAGACTGTGTGTCCTTGGGTTCCCCTCAGTTTCTAAATCTACAAAATGAGAATTAAAATAAACAAAGACTGTCATCTCTGTGGGGCAGAAACTTATCTATTTTGTTATAGGTACTGCCCCAAAGAGGACTTTTGGGCAAAGCAGAACTTTAAATGGCCAGCACCCTTCGAGTTGGAATTACACTGAGGTGTTCTATACTGGTCAGATACCCTGACTGCTCCCATTCTGAGATTTTAGCACTGGTAATTCACAAAGGAGTTTTAATTTTAAACAAGTGATTTCTAAAGGTTTTGCTGTTCTGAAATTCTGAATATCTGCCATCCATTTATGAATTAGATTTTAGACGTACTATATAGCTATTTCCTGAATCAAAGGGACACAGCCTCCTTCAACATAACTTGGGAGGACTTCAACTCTCTTTGCAGAGTCAAGCTAGGGGAAGCCATCATCCAGTTGGGTTTAGTACATTTTTCTTACATGTCCTCATAATTACCTCCACCCCTCACTCTGTTGCGGTGGAACTGGCCCTGCTCCGAGGACCTCTCCTGAACCCATGTGGTGTGGAGGGAACATTGCTGGGCTTTATTATCTGACAAATTGGGTCCTGTTCCTGGGCCACTCACAGAAGAGCTGGTGACCAGGGCAAGTCACAGCTTCTCTGTGGCTCGGTGTCCGCATCTCTAAAACAGGGTAATCACCCCTCTCGTCTCTGCCTTGCCAGAGACAATGGACATTAAAGCACTTTGCAAAATCTCCTGGGATGAACAAATTCAGGATGAACTATTGGTATTATTGAAAAGCACAGAGCCTGTCTCACCCTCTGGGACTAAAAGGGGCCAAAGTCAAATATGTAATTCAAAGACAGGTTGAGTGAGGTTTGCTATCTGAATTATTTTATCCATTGTATCATGGAAAGAATATGGGTTTTGAGGTCACATCATAGATCAGGATTTATACAAATTAGAGGGAAACCAATTTCCAAACACAACAAAGTGGGCTCCAGTTAAGAAAGTCTAGTTTGAATCAATAGTTTGGTTTGATTTTTTTTTTCTTCTTTCCTTCAACATTTACCAGTTTTGTGACCTTTGTCATTTCGCTTGACCTCTCTGATCTTCAGTTTCCTCATCTTCACAATAGTGATACTAATCCCAGCTTTCAGCCTTTTTGTGTGAAGTAGAGACAAAGCATCTAAAGCTCGGAGCACAATCCCGGAGACACCCCTGCCCCGGAGAAGAACTGATGATTGTTTCTAGCTTGTACGTCTTGCAGGTGTCAGCCAAACTAGATGTTGAACGCAGTCCATGTGTTACAAATGCTCTTTTAGATATTCAAGGGTATATAAATATAAAAAGGATGAAAAGACTTCTACCCAAAAGAGCAAGGACAGGTTGGGAATGTAGTTAAAATAGAAGAGAGGAAGGAAATTGTCAGATAGGATAACCCATTCCTAATTAAACATGCTGCACCTCTCAAGGTAAACTTTAGAATGGACACATTTTTTTGAAATGGATTGGCCTGTGCGCTTGTGAAGTTCCCACTGGTCTAAGTTCTCTTCTTGGGTCAATACTCTGGGTCTCTATGACTTACCACGAAGGACTAGATAGAGAAGACAGCTCTGTGGTGACAAGTACTGAGATTTGAGGACAACATTAAGATGTAAGAAAAACTTCTAAGGGGGTGAGCTCAGAGGGTCCTAGAGAGCAGAGAAGATGCCTTGAACAGCTTGAAGTGAGTTTCCACAGGGAAAGAAAGTGTTTCTGAGAAGGTGAAAGGTAAAATGAATGTTTGATGAACTGAGAACGAGTACTGAATGATAGACAATAAGTAGTGTAAGCCGTGGATGATGTTTGGGCATAGGGCCAATGGCAAGTAGGAAGTAAAATCTGGACAACCAGAATATTTGCAATAAAGTACACAAAAGATAGTCGTCTTCCCAGTGACTAAGCAGCCCCTCCAGAACAGTGATTCTCAACTAGGGGCGATTTTGCCCCCAAAAGGACTTTGGCAAGGTCTGCAGACATTTTTGTTTCACACAACTGGGAGAGTACCACAGGCATCTGGTGGATAGAAACCAGGGGTGCTGCTAAACATCCTACAGTGCACAGGACAGCCCCTGCCCCCAACAAAGAATTACCTGGCCCAATATGTCAAGAGTGCCCACATTGAGAAACCTGCTCTAGAACAGCATTTTCCAAACCGCATTCCACCAGCATGCTACAGGCTAATAATACATTTTCTGGGGAGGAAAAATGTGCTGGGGGAAGGGAGGTTCTGTGTCTCAATAAATTTGGGAAGCTCTATGACCCACAAACATAAATAGGTTTCTTTACTACAGAGTGTTTCTGAGTATTTAATGAAAAAGGTAAACATTGCCAAAACCAATTTTCCAAGAACTAACTTTGTAAGTTACAAATGTTCTACAAGACATGGTATGGGAAACACTAATCTAGTATTTCATATTAATTACTTTTTGGTGATCTATACAACAGTATCCACTTGAAAAAAAGCAGACTTAATTGACCTTAAATTGTTCAGGAAGAAAACACCACAATCAAACATAAAACGTAACCATGCATATAAAACAAATGTGGAGGCACAAAATATTGCATTCTGACATAGAGTATATCATCCTGATGGTTGGAGCAGTGATGAAACAAAAGAATGTTCTAGTCAGTAGTTCCTTCATACCATCTCTAGCAGTACGAATGACAAAAGTCTAACGTCTCATCAATATGCGAGGGTGCTAACACAGCCTTTTCCCTGGTAGGCACTCAATACGTTTGTTGAACTGAATTTATTGTTGATACTTAAGTGATTCTCCCCACCCCTGTTTGTAAGTGAGTAGTTACAGCAGATGCTCACATCTGATTGCTTTGTTTGTAGAAAGATTCTATTCGCTTGCATTTTTTCCTCTGAAATATCGCATCTATTTATTTCAGTGCATCTTCTTAGAAGATGTATTCAAAAGAGAGGGAGAATAACGTATACTCATGGGTTGAATGTGAGGCCATAATTTAAACAGAGGTGTTGGGCTGACATCGGAGCTTTCGAGTGATAGGAAAGGCCCAGAGGAAGGAAGCGGACAATTTATTATTGTTTATGTCTTATACTGAAGCTTAAAGTTCCCTTAGTTCCTTGAATGTAATATGCATTACTCTGAAGAGGATCTGGAACGAGCTCTATGCAGACAAGGAAGTGGGGTGTGTGCTGTGCTGGAATGGAATCTGCAGTAATCTATTACAAATGGCATTTTATTAGGAAATAGGCATGTATATTTAGCATAATAAATCCCTGCGTTCTAGTAGCCCAATTACTTAATTTTCTAGGAGAAAACTTATATCTCATCTCTCTTTTGATCCTACTTAATATAGTATTAAGGGATTAAAAGCCTTAGGACCTTTTGTCCTTCAATCATTCATTAGCGTGATGTTATACCTAATCCCCATTTCCATTTGCAGAGAAGCCAGTTAATATAATCAGCTACCATTATTTAGCAAGTTTAAAAAAATGTAATATATCACTTGAAAAGAGTGATGAAAAAAATTTTGAGTGGTTTGAGTGGTTTAATTTTGTATCAAATGCAACTAAAAACCTTGCGTATTAGTGTTTCTATTGCTGCCATAATAGATTACCAAAGAATGACTTTAAACAACCCAAATTTATTATCTCACAGTTCTGTAGGTCAGAAGTCTGACTCGAGTTTCATTAAGCTAAAATCAAAGCGTTGGCAAGGTTGCATTCCTTCCTGGAGATTCCAGGGCGGAATCTGTTCCTTGCCTCTTCCAGCTTCTAAGAGGCCGCCTGCACTCCTCGGTTCATGGCCCCTTCCCCCGTCTTCAAAGCCAGCAGTGCAGGGTCTCTCTGAGCCTTCTTTTGTTGTCACGTTTCCCTCTGACCACAGCGGGGAAAGCTTCTCCATTTATAGGGATTCATAGGTTAGACTGAGCCCACCTAGATAATCCAGGATAATCTCACGATCTCAAGGTCTTCAATCTTAATCGCATCTGCAAAATCCCTTTTGCTATGAGAGGGAATGTACTTACAAACTCTAGGGATTAAGACGTGGACATCTTTGGGAGTTCATTCTTCTGCCTACCATGCTTTCTTTCCTCACTTCCAACTGGATTTGAGAGAAATTTCAAATGATTCTCAAAAATCAGAAAAGCATCTTTCAAACTGTTTTTAAAACATTAGCTGTTACTCCTTCAGCTGAGAAATTTAAATTAACCCAGACATGAAATCCTCAGCTCCATTTCTTTCCCAGTCACACTATAGAAATAAAACTCCCCAAGATGCTGAGTGGGAGCTGTCCCAGGACTAGCAACAAGTAGCAGAAGTTGGTGGACCGTCTCCGCTGTCAACTTCCAGCTGTGAATACCCTTGAGTCACCCCATAGCCTGCGTGTCTCCAGCAAAGCTAAGAGCTAAGCTGTGTCACTTCTGCCTTCCCTCAGGCACTGATTCCTACAAGCAGACAATTACTGGTGTCAGCAAGCATGTGGCTACGGCTGGCTGCATGATTAGCTGTTAATATTTGGTAAAAGGAATCAGTTGAACCCCATCAGTGTACCCATCGGAGATCAACTGCTCTTAGCATATGAAACCAGGCTTTCTAAATGTGAAGGATGCTGTGGGCAGAATAAAGTGTTGCTCATTTTCCAAGAAAGCTTTCTACCTCTGCAAAGAATTCATGGACCCCTGTTGTAGACTGAAAAAGAGGAGAAGGGGGATGTTTGGAAGAGTTGAAAAATCCTCAGCTTTTTAACTAAGTTCTTAAAATGTGTCTACTTTGACCTTAGATCTTTCTCCTAAATTTCGGAAAATATATGTTTCCAATTTGACTAGTCATAGAGAAATGAGGCAATTTATTGATAGTGAGAGCGTGATGAGGCAGCCAACAATGAAACCCTCTTTGGAACTAGAATGATAGTATTAGATTTCTTTATCCCTGAAGGACTTTAACACTGTAATCACTGCATCTGTCATTAAATACACATGAGGTTGTGTGTTCAGTAATTATAACTCTATTGGCACGCTTTTTAAAAATTAAGGCATTTTTTTCAGTCAATGCTTAGAAACCACTTTTCTGTCCCACTGTTGGCTAAGGCCAAGCGCACAAGGAAAAGCAGTAGACGGTGAGCCTGCGCCTAAGGCGCATAGCTCGTTTCCTAAAAAGATTCTTCTGCCTCTGGCTTTGCTTATATTCAAAATGAAATCCAGATGCTCTGCTGATTTGGCCACTGCGTTCTCATCGCATGCCACTCTCTCCCTTGGTCACTCTTCAATGGCCATATTAGGCTTCTTTCCGTTTCTCAAAAGTGCCAAACTCGCCTGCCCCTAGCCGGGCACTCGCTACTCCCTCTGCCTGCAGAGTTCTTCCTGCCCCTCCTCCTTCATTCGTAAATGCATTCTCAGCACAGCCACCAGAGGGCGCCTGTTACAGCCTGATCCGTCACTGCTCTGCTCCCAGCCTCCCAGTGGCCTCCCCCCATGTTGGGGATACAAGTTAAGGTCTTCACAGTGACTTTGAAGGCCCTCCATGATCTGGCCTCAGTTACTTCCTTGGCGTCATCTTCCCACCCCCCTCGGTCACACTCTCAAATTTTTCCATGTCCCTCAAATATGCTAGACATTCTCCGGCTTCTAGACCTCTGCCTTTGCTGTCCACTGTCTTGGTAGTCTTCCCCTAGGTGTACACAAGGCTCCCTCACTCACTTCCCTCATTATTCCTGGACTTTCAGGCTCTAGAACAAGCATTTAGTAGGTGCTTAATAAATATCTATTGAATGAATGAATGAATGAACAAAAGCGTTGCTTGTTCCCTGAGCCAACCGACAACCCTACTTATAGTACTCCCTGTAATCTGCAACTCGTTGTCCTGTTTGTTTCCTTCATAGCACTTAACCTACATATTTGCTGGTTTTCTGTCTCCATTACTAAAAAGTGAGCTCCTAGGAGCGGGGACCATGGCTAGCTGCTTCCTTGCTGTGTCCCTAGCACTTAGTGTAATACTGCCACATAACTGGGGTTTGATGAAGGAGTAAATCTGAAAGAAAACAAGCCTTCCTTTACCAAAATGGGATATACACCCCACTAGGCAGGAACTGGAATGTAATGTAACAGGTGGTGTCCAGGCAGGCTGTAAATGTCAGCACTCACGCTCAGTGAGGTATGAATACACAGATGCTACTGCCTTTCTGACTCTGTGCAGTTGATCAGAAGTGAGTTTTCTGAGTGCTTCGTAATTTACCCAGGATGATTGTTGCAGTAAGACCAGAGATTGGTTCCTTGCCTTTTGTCCCTGCTTGCTTTATGCATCTCACTGCATGTTATATCAGTAAATATCTTACAAATATCAAACTTTTTATGTAGCACGCCTGTTGGGCTTCAGTGTGACTTGCCTTCCTCTGCAGCAGCAGCCTTGTATTGACAAGGAAACACATCCTAAGGGCAAAATACTAGTTTTTCTATTTACTTGCTGTGTGACTTTGGGAAAGTTTCTTACCCTCTCTGAATCTCCTCATGTATAAAACAGGATTTTAAAAACCCTTTGTTAGGTTCTCATTTACACATTTAATATTTTCTTGAGCACCTACTATGGTTCAGGCATTACTTAGGTGCCAGGGAAAGAGTGATGAACAAGGCAAACAAGATGGCTGTCTTCATATAGCTTTCAGTGTATTGGGGAGTGACAGACAGTAAAGTAGGAAGGAGATAACTAATTTAGTAGGATATTTTCAGTGAGGGAAAAGTGTTTTTAAAGAAACCCAGGGTGATAGAAAAGACAGGAGGTGGATGTGGGGGAAAGAGGGACACCACTTAAGGTAGAGTTTTTAGGGAAGAATTTTCTTTGTGCTGAGATGCAAATACTGAGAAGAACCAAACACACAAAGATCCTAGGGCGTAATGTTCCAGGCGGGGGTAACCGGAAGTTCACAGTCCCTGCAATGGCCAGGGCTTGATGGTTCAGGAAACAGAAAAAGGACTGTTGTGGCTGGAGTCAAAGTAAGAGCGGGACTAGGTGAGCTGGGAGACGGAAGCAAAGGCTGGCTGGTGTGGGGCACTCCATGGAAAAGTGTTCCTGGAGGAATCATCTTATCGTTGTTCCTGCCACCTGGTCACTGTCCAATAAACACAAATTTTCTCTTTCTCTTTCAAGTTTAAATTTCCCAAGTAGAAGGACTATATTCTCCAGTAAAATAAAACGCATGAACAAAGGTATGTTTAAAGAGTTTGTTGTGTACATTCTAACTTACATTTATCATCAATCATAACTTCAAAGGCACAGAAAATTGATTCTCATTAAAATTCGATAGTTTTTTACACAAAATGTGGTCTAATGTTTTCCCCTGGATTCATGCAAGCATAATTACTATGAAATGGTATAAAATCAATGATGCTATTTTAAAAGAGAATTTGGGGTTTGGCTATCTTTAAGAAGAATGTGTATTGAGACAAGTCCTAAAATACATATCTATTTCCTGAAAGCCCATGTGACTTCAAAGAGGATCTGGAGGTTTTCTTTGGAAATCTTTAAATAATGTCTGTTGTCATCAATCTGGCATATTTGTTTATTCTCCCAACAAATACTTAATGCTGGTGACAATGTGTTAAGCCCCATGCTAAATACTTATTTAATTAGGGGCCAAGTTTTGTGGATTTTACAGTCTAAATACCTCTAATGCACGTAGACTTGTTTTTATCCCCACAAACACCTCTATCAGACTCCCACCTTCCCTCACTATATTTTGCAGCAGCTTGCGTTGCTTGGCTTCCCAGTGCCCTGAGTGGTCCAGGGTCGTCTACTTTTTGCCCCTTATTTACGTTTCTAAGTGCATCTCTTGCCGCTTCTTACCATCACTCTGAAATTCCTTCCTTCCTTCCTTCCTCAGAGAAGCCTTGCTCTCTTTCTCTCATGCTGTTCACTAGTACCCGAAATGCCCTTCCTCCAGCCAACTTCATCCCCTCTGCTTCTACCAGACTAATTTCTACTCTTCCGTTAAGTCCCAGCTCAGGTCATCTCCCAAAGGCTGCTTTCCTTGTCCACTCCATCGCTGTCTAGTCCTGTGCCCTCTCAGATGCCCAGTCACCTTCTGTCTGTATCAGAATTATTACACTCATTGTCCTTGCTGCCTGTCTAGCTGCCTGACTGATGGTTAGTTGGTGAAGGCAGGCATCCATTGTGACTCTGAGCTTCCTCTTTAGATCCCCAGTGCTGGGCACACTGCGTGGCATAGAGCAAGTACTCAGGAAGCATTTCTTGAATTTAAAAGATGCCTCTAAATCAAATGCCTCTGAAAAGGGTAGTAGATAAACTCCTCACTACTTGAAGTCTAGTTTCATGATCTACAATCAAAAAGTCCAAGCTGATCGTACCAGTATTCATAAATAAGCACAGAAGGGCTTCTTTCCTTTCTTTTTTTCTTCCTTTTTTAGCAAAGCCATTCCAAACTCTGGAAATCTATGCCAATACCGTGCCTTTCATTCCACGGGCTTGCTGATGACCATGGATGCCTCTCACAGTCCTATACTCCCTTAGCTTTCCATTTCATCCTGTACAATTGATTGCTTTGAATTTCTATTGTTAGTAATTAATTAAAGGAATAAGTCTTCATGATAGGTTAATAAATACGTTTGTTGAAGAAATCCCAGCAGTGCAAATGCAGAAGTTGTGTGTTTTAAATTTTAAGTGGTTACCAAAGTGAAGCCTCCAACTCCACCCAAAGTAAAACTTGCTGAATCAGTAATGAATCCATTAATTTTTTCACATTGCTTTTCATATATCTTGTTGGGGCTCCCATAGGCATCTGCTGAGTCCCGCCTAAATCAGACTATTTCATAAATCTGCAATTTATCAGCTGAAGTGGAGGAGTGGACAGGCTCTTAACTCCTGTAATGTAGATATACAGACTTGTTCATATCCCCCCCGATTCTCAGACTTTTCAACATTGCTGGGTAAAGTGTAAATTTAGATTAATCTAACATTTCAGGAACACATTTTATGTTAAGAATAGTGCTAGGTACTCATTTCTCATGGGGTACTTGGTGTGAGACCCCTGGGTGTGTCACTTAGCTTATTTGGGTTTGATTTACAGGCTGTGTCAACAATCTGGGTGTAGGTAACAAGCCAGGAAACAGTTTCAAGCCTAGATTACTTGAAGAGAAGGAGGCTGAGTTGACTAGTTAGGAGCTAGAGTCAATGCTGTGATGGAGGACCTTTGCACATACTGTTCCTATGCCTAAAATTATTTTCCTCCACCCAAGTTCATCTTCTACCCCTTGTTTTTAGCAAGATTTATCTCAAGGCTGAGGAAGATGAAGTCAAACTACCCCGCTTCCCTCCCTTTATTTAATGAAGGATTCTCAGCCCAGCCTGTGCACAAGCTTTAGATAAGTCTTCCTAATTTTAAATGGAGTGGCTGAGAGACAGTGTGTTTCATTCTGTGTTTCATCTGCAGCCTAGAAGCCTGGAACCCTGTTAGCCTGCACTCTACCTGTGTCTCCAATGAAAATGAGTCCCAACTCAGCTCCTGGGACAATGTATGTGGGAACCACAAGGCCTCCTGGGAATGCCCAGCCCCTGGCATTGAGGAGGAGGTCCAAATGAAATCTATGCAGCCAAGGCCATATGATACTGCCAGGCAGTTGTCAGGAAGAGACACTTGTCATGTTCAAATGTGGACATGCTCATCAGGAAGGCAAATGGTTGCCGTTTCAATAAATATCTAAATTTGGCAGCATCTCTTCAGTAATAACTCCACTCTGTTTCATTTACTATTGCTACCTTTCCCTTGTGCTCTGAGCATCCTTCTCAGTACTCCACATTCACCAAGCTACTCCACTGTGAAAGCATCATTGGAAACCTGGGCACCATTTTCCACCTGCAAGCAGCCTGTTAGTATTCCTAAAGGACCCTCCTTCTCTCCCTTCCTCTCCCATGCTGGCTCCTTGTCCAGATGGTAATGTTGAAGTGGATTGAATGCCAACTTCCAAGGCCTTAACTCTCTAATTTCACTTATTTCTAAAATATAAAGAGCTATTATTATTAACTTTTTATCAGGGATCTAAAGTTTAGTTTTTGCATGTGAATAGGCCACTATTCTCTTTCCTGTATTAGGAACTGCTTTTTAAAGCTCTTGTGTTCTATTAAAATAACAATATCAAATTATGTAAATGTGCTAATTGCTTTATTGAAATTAATACCCTTATTTAGCAAGCTAAACCTTGCAAAATGGCCATTTTTATTAAAAATTATGGAAGTGTGCTGGCTGTTTAAAAGCTAATGTAATTGGGTGAACCCAACTAGTGGGAAATGTCAATTAATGGGAGATTGTTAAATAATATTGTTTAAACAATCAATTTTCTCTTGTAGTTTGGAGAATGGTCCTGGGAAAGTGCTAATGACTGCCTAAGGCCTGAGGGAAAGTTTATGAGTGTTTTGCTCTGCCCTGTTTTTGAATTTGTTGGATTTTCTTTTCAGTTTGTTAAAACTAGGTTTTGTTTAGTAATAGTAATTTAAATTTGGCAGTTTATAGGAATTAGACTCAGACTATTTCTCCTCTCTGAAGGTCACTTTCTGGCTGGCAATGAATGGCTGCATGGCATCTCTGCCACCACACTGTGGGGACTTGTAGAAATATTTAGAGATATTTCATTCCTTTCTTTTTGAGATAGTTTTTCTTTTTGAAAAGGATTTGGAGATTATAAACACATCATTCTGCTCTTGATAGCAAGAAGCATTGCATTCCATTGGAAAGATACTGAGTATTCTTATTATGGGTCTTAATTTCTTAGCTTCTCCACCATTGAAAATAATGCTCGCCGTGAAACAATCTTAAAATGCATTGTCTTCTCAATAGCCTTCAACTGGAACTACTAGTAACTCTATTCTTGTAGTGTCAATGTTCTCATTGGAGCATACTACAGAAACCTATTTATGAAAATACCTTGTGGTTTCCAAATAGTTGTAGGAAAGGGAATTTTTGGTCACTTATGCAATTTACAGAATTGAGGTCAACTGAGGATGTTGGGATAGTTCTGATTGAGGCTGTGAAGACAAAGCTGTATGAGTAATACTCTGGATCTCTAGGCTCATTTCTTATCGCATATGGTTTGTGAGTCATTGGCTTCGAAAACTAGAAGAGAGCCTCACGTTGCAGCGTTTCTCGGTAAACACCTGTTCTTAATGTCATCTAACATTTGAAAGTAATCATTGTAGGTGGTGGATCATGTATAATTTCTAGGGTTTTTTGTGATGACTAGATGATGAAGTGTTCCTTTATTATATGACATGACACAGCTCTCTGCTGCCTCTCCAACCCGACTCTCCCATCATCCTGGAACCAAACCATCAGAGAGTTTAATCTATTTAAATTTTCTTTGTTCACATTAGAGAAGTTTTGGATTTGTTCCATGGACTTTTATGACTAATACTAAAATTATTGATTTTATTAATTCAATCGTTTGTGAACAAAAGCTGACTTTTTTTATTGCCGGAACTGAAAATTAGCTAAATAAACTCTATCTTAACAGACTGAACTCATATTTTCCCCCAGAGGACTTTACCAAACTGGCAGTAACATTTTTTCTCTCCTTTACTAAATTTATGCAACATGAACTGCGGAATAATAAGCATACCAATGTACTTAGATTCCTAGCAGTTTCAACATAATACTTCTCCCAGCAAAATTGTCTGCTCAGTTATAAGACGCTCCATACACTGCTGAAATACTGTCTGATAGCCATTTAGTTTCTCTCTGCTTTCTGTGTGGATGCAAGGATTCTTTTAATAGAAACATCCTTAGTTCCAATGCACAAGGGCAATATGCGGCTGATTGTTTCATCATTGAAATATGCAAATAATCTTTCACTTTTGATATCAAACACCAGATAAAAAGCCCATGCCAGTTGACTAAAATGGATTTTTACCCTCTAGACCTTTTTTTCTTTTTTTGCTAGTTCTAAGGGGAAGAGTTCAATTTCTAACTGCATCAATAGAGGTTTGAACAAGATGGAAGATGTTTGCCTCTGTTACAGAGTTTCATTCCTTCCATGGAGCTGAAATTTGCTGGCACCTGCTGAGTGAGATTTTTCTAGTCTGTGCTCTGAGAATACCTTTTATCAGGTGCATGATCATTTATCCAGCTTTTTGAGATCTAAATAGGTATTCTTTGATCTTTATCTTATTCGGAACTTCCTAATGGTTGAACCAGGTCAGAATAGGGTAACTGTCAGACCCTCAGGAAGAAAGCTATCCCGTTGGTACCTTAATTTTCTTCATAACAAAAAGGTTTTTTTATTTAACCTATTTTATCATTCAAAAATATATTATCTTGCTTCTACCTTCCTAGAACGTGTTTGGTATGTTTGAGTCTCTTTTCGTGAACTCTGGCTGATTGCTAAAGCATCGATTTCTCAGAGACTTTTTGAGATATTGAAGGCTATTTGCTTGTCTCCTAAATGGTCCCAGACTGCTGCATTTGAGTTTTTACATCTTTTCTTTTTTAAAAAAGATTTTATTTTTTTTCTTTTTCTCCCCAAAGCCCCCCGGTACATAGTTGTATATTCTTTGTTGTGGGTCCTTCTAGTTGTGGCATGTGGGACGCTGCCTCAGCATGGTTTGATGAGCAGTGCCATGTCCGCGCCCAGGATTCGAACCAACGAAACACTGGGCCGCCTGCAGCGGAGCCTGCAAACTCAGCCACGGGGCCAGCCCCCATCTTTTTTTTTTTTTTAATGTTGTTTCTTAGTTTGTTGCTTTCATGCTGTTATCTTGTCACAATGCCCGGAGAACAGTAAGTGCATCAAGTATTTGTTAAATGAGTAAATGATCATCACTTTTCACCTCTTTCGTTGCATAGCTAGTTATACTGTTTCCTCTTCTCTTTCCTAAGTGCCTACTTTTAATTTGTTTAGGTTTTGGAAATCCAATAGCCATACATGATAAAATTATATACAAGTCAAGATTAAACACTATGTGAATGAGGATTTTACTTGCCTAGGGAATAAAAAGCCAGCAAAGGCTTAGATTTTGTGATATCTATTTTGACTTCTAAGAGGTTGCTTTTAAAACTTACTTCCTGCTTTGCAACTGAGCTCTAAATCCATAAATTTGTGAGATACTTGAATTCCAGATAGGTGAGGTATTTTTATATTTCGTTTTCCTTCACATAGTCAATGCGAGCACCTAGGAGGACTGCCAGAAGCAAGATATATAAAAATCACTAGGCCATTACTGTGTTTGTGCTTATTTTAATTAGATTTCTTTTAGATTTTTTTTAAGCTGTCCAGGGAGAAATGTGTCCCTTGTGAATGTAATGTCCATTATGTAAAACTTAAGTGCATCCGAGGGTTTGGAAAGTGTAAAATTTACACTTAGGGCCCTGTTTAGTCAATGTGATGAGATTTAAGATCAATTGGGGGTGGTGGGGAAAAACTGAATACATTATTGTTTTCAAGAAAACTTGAAAGACGATAAGAAAACATTTTTTTCTCGCTGCCAAATAGTTGACAGGTCACTTTTTTGAATTTCAGTGGGGCTTTTAGAGTTTGCTGGTCAGGTCCACTCCTGCCACTCTCTTATTGTGTCCTGGCTGAAAGTATTGGGAGGACAATAAAATTTCTCATTAGTGACATGTAGTGACACTTCACTTTATTGTGCACGGACGATTTTCTGACAGAGATAGATGACATGGTTCGAGTTTCCAAGAAAATCTTATTCCATCATTGAATGGAGAAGCTCTGAACCAATCTTTCCGATTTACAAACCGGCTGTAGATGTGCCAAATATGACAAACTGATACTGAAATGCAGAGCCTTGAAATTGAAGATGGTTTCACGTTCGTTTCTGGATGTATAAGGTTACAGGTAACTAAATACATTAACTATGTCATGTTTTCACTTTTCATTAAGGGGTGGCATGCATGGTGTTTGGTCCATAGTGAAAACTTTCCATTAGTTTGCAATTTTTTGTCACTGGATTCTTGTTTTCCCATCAGGAAATTTTTTTTTGGAGCGGAAAGGGCAAAATTATTTCCTCCATTTGCTTTGACCCCAGCATCTCCTCAATTTGATTCCTCAAATTGGCTTGCTGGTGTCACAGAGACAGGCATGTTCCTGTGCAGTGGTGGACATTTGTTCGTTACCCCCCTCACTCTCAGTAACAGTCTTATCTCATCATCTTCTTACCAAGCATGCCCGGGTTCTGTTTGGGGATACAGGAGGGGAAGCCAAGATTTAGGCTCAGCCTATCAGTTGATTCTCTCCTTCTAGCCACAGGGTCATGTGCTACGTGGGGCCAACCAGAAAGCCTCTCAGGGATCTTAATTGGGACTCTAAGATGAAGCAGCTCAGGATGTGAGTCTGTGGGGTATAAAGATGTGAGGACAGAAACTGCTCCAGCCAGTTGTAGCCGCTAAGAGAGAAGCCAGCCCAAAGATAAAGTGGGCCCTCAAAAAAGGGCAGAGCTAAAAGAATCTCAAAAAAATACACGCAGAGTTCTGAACCTTTGAATTAAACCATCCCCGAAGCCTGCTCTATTTCTAAACTTTCCAGTATTATTCCCAATACTGGAATACTTTCCTTTTATTATTCAAGATCATTGAATTGAGTTTTGCGTTGCAAGCAATCAAAAGACATTAACTGGTGAAGCTACTCAGTCAGCCATTTTTTCCATCACCTGGTACTTCTGTAAAACTGCAAGCCATACAAATGTAGTGTAAGATCAAAGAATTAAATGTAGTTAGTTCTGATAGAATCTCTAGTCAGTGCTGTGCTGGTAAATGGTTAACAACAGGCCCTGGGGGCACGAGTGGGGCTGGTGAGTAGAATTTGATGATTTGATTTCCACAGTGTAAACATTCCCACCACGGTCAATTTCAAACTACCAATGTAATACCAAATGTGAACTTAGGAGGAGATGCTAACAATTGGATCCCACCAGCCCCTGATAGTCAATACCACACACCACTCCCTCTATTCCAAAGTTTCTGTTTTACATGTGAGAGAACTGTGATCCAAAGGAGTGGAGAGGCTTTCCTGAAATCCTACAAATAGAGGAAAGGCTTGAGCCGGAATGCCTGTCCCTGACTTCTGAGGTCTAGTTTTTAATAAGCTGATGATCTGGTTTATAGGTGTTTACCCATGCAGCTGCTAATGCAAGCACATTTATTTCTTTTAAACTAAAGCTCGATGGCTCTCTGCTGAAGCCCAGAAAACTATCCAAATTTTCAGTCAATATTTCAGACCTTGCTGCCCAGTTGATCAACAAGAATCCCAGTGTATCTTAACAGAAGCGGCTACCACATATTGACAGCGTGTGCGCCAGCCGCTCCATATTCATGATCTCCACAGAACCTGCAGGGAGGGCATCATCTTCCCTTTCTATATGTGAAGAAACTAAGGTACAGAAAGGTAGAAACTTGTCCAAGGTCACGTCTCATAGACAGTAAGGCGTGGGGTGAGAACTTGACCCCAGGTTTGTCTGAGTTCAAACAGCATTTCAGCTGTCTCACACTGGGTGTCCTGCTCTGGAGAGATCATGTTTCCACTATGTGCTAATGGGCTTTGGGGATTTTCTGTAACTTAGGAAACATGTTACAATACCAAACAAAAACACAGGTGGAAGCAAGTGTTTGCTGAGCAGGCCATGAACAGTGCGCACAGCCCCTCGTGGCTTTGGTCACGGCTCTTCTTATTTTCCCCATCACTTAATCCGTCATATCATCTTCGAAATTTGGTGGAGCTAACTTGTGAGGACTCATACGAGAAGACCCATGTCTTGTCTCAAAAGCCCTTTTATAAAATGATGTGAAATATTCATCCACTTCCAGGAATAAATGTGAGCCATCAGTAAAATCTAAAAAGCAAGCAAAAGGATCACATACCGTAAATATCAATAATTATAGTTAATAAAAACTAGGCTGGTTAAAAAAAAGACTGCTCTATTTCTTCATTTCATCCTTATGTGCCGAACAGACACCACTCATGATTTCCATCGTTTTTTAGTATGTTCTGTCTGCATTATTCGGAGTGACTCTGCAGCTTTCGTTAATGTGGTCTGAATTATTTAAGTGGGATGATTAGCGTAATCTGTACTGCACCCTTAAGAATACAGGGGCAATTAAACACTGAGCTCGACCTACTGCCCTCTTTTGTAGGGCAGAGAAGATCCACACAGCAGAGGTGTTTGCAAAAGTCAACTCTGCTCACCCTCCTCCCCCTCCTTCCCTCCCTTCCACTCTTTCTCCACACCACACACACCCAATTTTTATCCTTCAAAACTGCTAGAAAACTGACTCATTTGTTTCAGTCTAAGTGGTGCTGGGTGATCTCAATGAAAATTGAAAATGCCAGTGAAGCAGGATCTCCAAATATCTGGATGTTTAGGGTGGTGTAGACAAATTAAACAGGTACATCCGTTGTGCATCTGCCCCTTTTGGGAGTCCTGTAGAGACAACAAACATCCATATAGAAAGAAAAAAATAACAGAATACAATTGCTTTGAAGTTCCATTATAATCGTACTGTGGTACGTAAGGCAGCCACAACCGACGTGTCTGAAAATGGTGGTCCAACTTGCTATAATATATATGATAATAAATGTTGGCCACTGATTCCCGTGTTGGAGTCTCAAAATTTATGGATGAACAAACTACACAGAGGTACTCAAGGTCATTTCAGCATTTCAAAAAGTCAAATGGAAGTATTCGCCTTCTTGGAACAGGCTAACAAAAATGTCAGGTTTCTTTTGGTTAGAAAATCGATACTAAACAAATGTGATGTGGTCCACAAAACCGTTCTTAACTAGAAATACTTCGCAGGTTCTGTAAAGGGAGGGTTGGGTTTGATGTGAGAATTGTTGACTAAGAAAATCTCATGAGCAGACACTAAAATTCATCAGTTATTCACTGGACGCCTCAGTGAGTGCCATGCAGGGCTGAGATCTACGCTGTTCTCATGGGGCTTATTATCTAGTGGGAAAGGAGAGAAGAAAAATGAAGTTTTACAAATTAGATGAATGTTACCAAAAGGATTTAGAAATATCCATTTCTACTTCTAACCAAACGGAATTAGAACACAGAAGAGTGTCTGCACACAGTCTGTGATTTTAAAGGGGCCCAAAATGCAACGTATTCAAAAATGCCTATTTTGTGAAACCAGTTTACAAATTCTATATCACTCGTTTCTTTGGGTTAAGGTATTTAAGGTCTCAGTAAAAGATGTTATCTGCTCAGAGAAAATGTAAAGCTGTTATGAAAGCTTAAAAATTCAGCTCTAATAAATGTGTTGGAATAGCAGCCAGTCACCTAGGACCTCTGTAGAAGCAAGACCCAGAACAGAACCCCTGGAGGTGTTGAAGGAAGGTATTAGAAGGGAGGAAGTGATCCCCAAAATGCGTACTTTCAGGTGAGGCCCCCCCAAGAGGGAACTCAAGGAGTCTTGTTGAAGTCTAAGGGGTTGGAGGCCAAAAGAGATGCCAAAAGGAAGCAGGAGGATTTGACAAGGGGCCAAAGCAGCCCCAGTACAGAATTCCAGTGGGGGAGCCTACCTTCCCCAGTCCCAGTGAACCAGGCTGGTTGAACCTCCCTTAGACCTGGCTGCAGACATGTACTGGTATCCCTACTGAATGGTAGCGAAAATGAAGCTGAGTTTATGAGATTTGCCCAAGGCCATAGAAGCAGTCCATGTCACACCTGGGATTAAGATTCAGATCTTTCTGCCTTCCAGAAAGATAACTGTCACTCTCGATCATGTCCTACTTTTAAGTTCATTAGTTAACCTCTGGGTACTTAGCCAGTTTCAAGAGCCAGTACGTCAAAGTGTTTTAAATGGACGAGTCTAAAGCGATCGCTCTCATTGCCTGGCTCATCCACTGAGCCCCTGCAAAGTTCTGTGGTTCATAGAGAGGCAGGCTGCTCATCAAGTTGCCCTGGGAGGTGGGAAACATCTCTCCTCTGATCAGAACACGCCTGTCACAGAGTGCCAGCGGCTACTGAGCAGTGCCTGCTCGAAAGAGCCGCTGCCCCAGCCCAGGAGTCCAAAATCTGTCTTCTGGCAGAGGCTTAACTGTTTGGCTGCTGCTTCTGCAGGTCCATGCTGGTACCTCCCAGGAAGAGAGAACTCAGCTGGGAAGCTGCCAGTTGCAGGAAATCTTCTCCTTCATTTCAATTCAACAAGTGTTTAATGTGCTCCTGCCAAGGGTCCAGTCCTGTGGGTTATGTAGCCCTCTGGGGGTCTATAATCATGCTAGGGAGTCCAGACACACAAGCAGGAGGCAGCCAGATGATACATGGAGGCTCCACGTAATTACAAGCTTGGCCATGATGGCTGCAGGAATTCAGGAATTGTTTGTGGCTCTTGATGTAGCACTGCCCTTGCAAAAGGTCCACTGGCAGCATTTCATAGAGACCCAAAGAAATTGTCCCTGTCCTATAAGAGTTCTTCATGTCCCTTTAGGACGCAAGCAAAAAGTAAGACGAAATGAGACCTCCACTAAAGGGAGACCTCATAAGAATGAACAGGGTTGCCCCTGATCCCTCAGATTCTTTTCCAGACAGTCCCATGGGGGCTCTAAGCTGATCCATATCCCTCTGAGGTCAAAGGGAAGCAAGCTTGGCCCCAGCAGTCATGGCTGCCATTGTTAATCAACCCTTCCATTCTGAACTCCTGGCTCCCATTTGCCTCCTTTTTCTTGCTTTGTTTCTTGTTTGCTTTTGTTCTGGTCTTTCAGCATTGCTGAGCACCCACAGGGTTCCTGGCACTCCAGCAAGTGCTCGGGTGGCTGTGGATTCATAACTCAGAAAACAGGTTGCTGTGCGTGACTGCTTAATATCTGGCAATGCAGTAGCATGGTGCACATTTCTGACTGTGGGAAATTCTAATAGTCTATAAAATAAGAAAATAGCAATACAGGCTGTTAGAACACCAAGTGACGTGTTGGGCTTGAGTTTACGTTGTGTCAGACCTGCTTTTTCACACTTTCAATACCCTCTCACCTCCTAGATGAGTGACTTCTCAAGCTAGATGTTTTGCTTTTAGAAGACTTATCGCAACTCAAGTAGTTATTAGTAAAATAATTTATTGGATGTTTTTCCCTCTTGAAAGACCATAATTCCCAAAAAGACACTGACAAAATGCAGATTCTTTATCACTGTACCCCAATGTCTTGAACAGATTTGGCATAAATATCTATTAAAGGGATTGTCTTAGTTTGCTAGAGCTGTCATAACAAAAGACTGCAGGCTGGGGCGCTTCAACAACAGGAATTTATTTTCTCAGAGTTCTGGAGGCTGGAAGTCCAAGATCAAGATGTCCGCAGGTTTGGTTTCTCCTGAAGCCTCTCTCCTTGGCTTACAGATGGCTGTCTTCTCACTGTGTCCTCACGTGGCCTTTTCCTCTGTGTGCACATCCCCGGTGCCTCTTAGTGGAAATTTCCTCTTCTTATAAGGACACCTGTAATATTGGGTTAAGGACCACCCTAATGGCCTCATTTTAACTAAGAGCACTATTTCCAATTATAGTCCCATTCTGTGGTGCTGGAGGTTAGGGCTCAACTTATGAATTTGAGAGGGACACAGTTCAGATAACAAGGACGCGTGCTCTAAACAGAATGAAGTATATCACAGAAAATTGCTTCATATTAAAGTGGAGAAATTGGAGAATATTGTACATAAATATTACATTAAAATGAGTTAAGGTTATTTCTTGTGATCCTATCGCTCTTCCTCATGTGTTCCCTTGACTAGGAAAAGAAGGGGTGGCGTCAGAGCCAGCAGGGTGGAAATGGTGTCCTATCCAGGGCTAGGTCATAGATTGGCTTTGTAATTTGGGGCCAGTCTTTCTATTTATGGGCCTCAGTTCTTTAACCTACAAAATGTAGGGGTTGGAATCATTGAGTCAGTCTGTGATTCTGTGAAAAGCAGACGAGAATGGAAGTATTCCGTCTGGCTATTCTGTTTCACTAAGAGCAATAACCTACAATAATTCTCTTTCTCAAAGGCCTGGGGAGAGAAAGCAGGGACCCACAGTCTCCCCTGTCTTTTCCTTAGTAGGATTCCAGTTACATGTAAGTCAGGATCCTGAGGAGGAAAAATCTTTATCCTGGGGTGCTCCCTAAATAGCAACTTTTAAGCAACTTCCTAAATAGGCAAAAGCTGACAAATGCTCCAGATTTCCATCTTGTTGGGCAGGAGCAACTCTTTGCTGCCTTCCATCCATCTAGTCTTATCTTGGTGATGATTCACTTTGAGCGATATGGTGGTAAGGGAACAGGAAAGACCATATTTCCACAAACATAGTAATTCAACCTTCGTCCCTCCCACGTCTGCCCCAAAGCTCAGGATAGAGAACTGGTGAGACCCCACAAAGGCCCACTTTCCAGCCTTTTCCACTGATGTTTCCTATTCTTTCCTGTTTCGAGTGCTTAATTGAGACAATATCTTGAGCAGTGAAATGACAGAGTAGAAACATGTGGAATTTTCTCCCTACCTCCAGTGCAGTCCTCTATCAGTGTGCAATAAGAAACATTTTGTAACCCTCTCCTACCCTGCTGTCTCCTGGAAACATTTGTTCTTCTGTGTAAGAACTTGCTAAGATGCTACTAGAATAAACTTCTGGGATGGTTAACAGGTGCAGGGGTTTCTGCAATGTTTCATTAAGGAGGTGTACTCGTCTGGAAGGCTGCCAGCTTTCTCATTGCACTCCAAAAGCAGGATTATAGCTGCCTTTATTTGGATTTGCATATGTTCTCATTTTCATTTACCTCCCCTTTACCCAAGAAATCACCTTTCTGAATTGACAATGGCTTTCCAAATCTATAACTTTGCCTTTCCAGTTAGTGCCTTCTTTTCATTTACTCAGTCCCATCGGGTTACAGAAAGAGGAGTGCAGAAACTTGCCAAAATAATTGTGATCATGGAAATTTTGGAACCATTTACATTTCAGCATAAGACAACAGCTTCTGATACACCCTGAATGGAACTTGAGGAAACTTGCGTGCCCACCCCTGATAGAATGCTTCTCCTGTCTGCTCTTGGATTGTGCAATCCATTGACATTTTGTTGACTCTAATTGTCTTCACTCTCTCTTTCTATATAACTTCAATTCTCGGTCTGCTAGGATTTCCCATTGGTAGTCCTGATGACTTGATACCTCAGCTCAGCCAATCTTTGAGGAACAATTCGATGCATCTCTCTTATTCCTTTTCTCTTCTGTGTCCTACTTGATTCCTATCTTACCTACGTAAATGCAGTTGGGATACTACCAAGATAAGAACCAGACTTTAGCCTCAGTTACTGAGCCTAGGGGCTCATGAAAGCTACCTGATAAAGTTCAAGCAGAACTTAGTTCTCTGTGCTTTATTCTGCAAGATTAAAGATCAGGACAATCTTGATTTTTCTCTTACTGAGAAAAAGCATCCCTAACCTGTTCTTTAATTCCCTCTCAGTGATCCCTACTTCGGCCCCCACTCTGACCTCATCACCTCCTCTGTGCCCTTTACCTACTGGGCTCCAGCCACACCAGCCTTCTTTAGAGCCTGCAGACATGCCAAGCTCATTCTCATCCAAAAGCCTTGGCACTTGTTTCCTCTTCCTGGCACACTCCTTCCCTATAGCTGTGTTGAATCTTCTCTTCAATCTGAGAGCTCAAATGTTACCTCCTTGAATAAAACGTCCCTAGTTGAAGCAATTCCACTGTCTCCACCCAGTCACTTTCTTTTCCTTTGTGACATTCTGCTTTCTTCTTAACCTTCTTATGCTTGTTACCATCAAACATAAGCTCTGAGGGTTGGGACTTTGTGCCCTGGCCCATTTTCTCTAGTATCCTTAACTGTGCCTGTCACAGACTAGCTACTCAATAAATCTTTGTTGAATGAATAGATTTAAAGGCATAAGCTTAAGGAAGGATGAATTGAGGCAAATATAATTAATGGTCTCCAAAAGGGAATCAGTGGAGAAATGGCCTTGTAGGTTCAGATTTTAGCACTTAAGTTTGTAGTTCTTAAAGAGTTTCCAGTCATGGGCCATCTCCGAGAAGTGATAGTGTTACGGCCAACCTGCTTCAGTTGTCACCTCTGCACAAATTGCTCTTGGGATGTAAGCCACCTGATCATAGCATCTTCCCTCATTTCTGGATTCTGCTATCACCTCAGATTCAACATTCTGAAAATATTATCAATTACTTCTGGCTCAGGAACTCACTCTACCTTCTCAACTTCCCTGTCAGGGTCTCTACCAGTCTTCTTGTCTCTCAAGAAGAAAAGATACAGCCCTCCCTCAGTCTGCACTATCTTTAGTCTCTCATTCTCAATACATCAAAAAGGAGTTATGCTACCTTCTATAAAATTAAGCAATCATGTGTTCATTGAGCACCTGTTATTCCTAGAAAATGGAGCTAAGCCTGTAAACACACAGGGCCCTGCCCCCCATGGAACTTAGTTCCCCTTTTCTGTTTTAATTGAATGAAAGAACAGTGAATGAGCACCACTCTGGGGTCCAAACCCTCCCAGGGTATGCAGGCCTTCATCACATCAAGCCCCCTCTTTTCAACAATAATCTCTTAACCGTGTCTTGCAGATTGCCACCAGACTAATCCTCCTAAGCAGGGATTAATCACTCTATGTCGTCTTCAGGAACCTCAACTCCATTTTGTGCCTAGAGTTTTCTTATGCTGCGCTTTTGAAACTTTTTATGATCTGACCATCACTCTAATTTATTCCCACCTTTCTCCAATAATTCCCTCTCTCCCAGCCAAGCTATTTCCTTCACTGTCCTTTTTAACCTTTATTTTTATTCCTGTAGTACCTGGCATAGAATTTAGCTTTGCATGGAACCTTAAAAGTTATTTAGCCCAACCCTTTCGTAGTATCAAAAAGAAAACTGAACTTCATAGGCTTAAGATCCGAAAGCTAGTCCTCAAAATATTTCTTCCTGACTTTTATTTTTATTTTTTCTTTTTGAGGAAGATTATCCCTGAGCTAACCTCTGCTGCCAATCCTCCTCTTTTTGCTGAGGAAGACTGGCCCTGAGCTAACATCCGTGCCCATCTTCCTCTACTTTATATGTGGGACATCTGCCACAGCGTGGCTTGATAAGCAGTGCGTAAGGTCCACACCCAGGATCTGGACCAGCAAACCCCGGGCCACCGAAGTGAATGTGTGAACTTAACCACTACACCACCAGGCTGGCCCCCTCTTCCTGACTTTTAAGGCTCTCTACCCAATAGTTCGCTTGTGCTGGCTAGGTAGATCTCCACAAGGCTAGTATATTAGCAGGTACTCTCAGAGCCGATTGAAATTCTCAACTCAAGTGGAGAATTAAGAAGGTTTTCTTGAGTGAATGGAGTAAGAAAAGGGGAAGGAGGGTGTGGGCTAAAAGGAGTCACGTTTGCAGATCTGTGTATCCGTTCTCCTGCTCAACTGCATTTGCCATCTGGGCCATTAGAATCTAAGACACCCATTCTGAGCTGCCAAACCTTAGCAATCCAAATCCTTGAACTCATCTCAACACTGAAGAAAAAGACCAACAGGCACACATGGTTGCTTTTCTCTTTTAAGTGTAAGGCCTGGGAGCATACTTACTGGGAAAAGCTGAGGCCAGAGTTTAAAAGTCCAATCACTGTGGACTAATGGTCCCTCAGTGGTAGTTCCAATATGCCAGTTAATGCATAATGTCTCCCCACATGAAACCCGATCAAAACACTCTAAAGCTACCGGGCCCCTACCGTTTGTGGAGGAAAACACGGAGACCCAGGGCCTCAGAAGGAGGGGTGATGCAGGCACATTGACTGTCTGGACAAGACCTCGTATATAAAAAGACAAAAAAGAGACTCTGTCCTCAAGATGCACTGCATTGCAGAGACCATGATTCGTAAATGATGTGTAAGGTAACTATTTGAAGTGATAAAAAGGCTAGCAAAAAATAAGTCAAAGAAAGCAGGCTTTTCTTTTTCTTTTCTGTGTTTGAAAACCTTCCCATTAAGAGCACACAATATGCAACTGCAAACATGGATCAGCCTCATTAGGAAGAAAGAAAATTATTTGAAATAAACCTCAAAGAGAAAGAAAAAAGCTGTCATTTTCTTTAAGGACACTATTATGTTCTTATTGACAAGACAAAAGAGTAATAAAGTTAAATTAGAGCCACTATAAGCTTGATAGCTTGGTTGGAGGGAAATAGAACAACCTTTGCTATTAAAAAAAGAAGAAAAAAGAAAAGGATCTTTTAATCAGCCTCTATTGAAGCAGTGACTACTGACCTTCCCCTCATTGAGAGCATTCTTGTGTCTGCTCCAGGGGCAACATTCTTACCTCATTGATACAATCCAGGAATTTTAAAACTAGAAGGGAGCTTGAATAATCATTACGTTGGAGTATCTTATTTTATAATTGGAGGAACTGATGTCTAAAGCGGTTAAGTGACTTGCCCATGTTCAGCCAGTTTTTGAATTTGAAGGTTAAATTCTAGAAATCAGCAGGAACTGAAACTTACTTTTTCCAGATATGGAATCTGTTTATTCAGTCTTCTCGGGAAAGTGTCATGCTAAAAAGAAATTCATGGCGATTATTCTGAAATCAATCCAGAATCAGATTCGGGGGTCCTGAGTGTATCTGTTAAGTTCTTGTGAATTGAGGGTCCCGAGGTTCTCTTCCCTGTCTGGACTAGGCATCAAGGAGTAGAAGAAGAAGTGTCAGGAGATCCCCATCCTTCCTCACCGCTGTAGCTTGGTGACAGTCAACACTTTCTACCTACACACTCCCCTGGTTGGAACAGAAGCAAGACCTCTCTGGCCTCTGTTGTGAAAAGAATGATGCAAGAAGCCCCTGCTAGCCATGAGTGAGTTATGGGACTCTGCAGAACTGCAGTGAGAGAGGCCAGACACCTTGGAAGTGACAAGCTCCCGGTTGTAATATATAGTAGGAGTTCAGAAAAAGGAAAATGCAATAATTTCTTAAGTACTTTGGGCCATTTTCCTCTCTTGCTTCCCTCCCAGAGAAGTCTGGACACGTTTTTATTTGGAAAGGTGCATTGTGACATTTTATATCATTCCTTCCACCTATTAATAGCTCTGGCTGCCCCAGGTGCTCATTTTCAAGATGCCCTCAGAGAACAGGGACTTCTGGCAGCCGCTCTGCAGCTGACAGCTTCGGGGAAACGGCAGGTTTTAATTGATGTATTGTGGGCACCGTGCTTTCTCTTTCTCTCTCTTTAAAAAAATATGATGGTTTAGTATCCTCCAAGGACCTATAGATTTTAATATGTCAATTAGTCCTCCTTTATTGGAACTTGTATGTTTGTGGTTGACTGATGGTCTTCCGTGTATCTTTCTGTCTCCATGTGACACGATGCACCAGTGTCGACATCACCCATCTCTCTTTGAATAACCTCTGTAGACAGGAAACAGCCAACAACCAATGTATAGATTCTGATCAGAAGAGCAAGTCATACAAATCCTTCTTAGATTAGCTGCCTGCCATTAGTTAATAATTGCAATGAGGTGAAATTGGACAGTGAGTCTAGGAAGTGGGAATGCGAAGGACCCAAATTTCTCATTTCAAAATAGCCCCAGCAGCAGCTCTCTGGCTGTCCCTGAGGGAAGCAACATTCCCCAGGCCAGCAGTTCTGTGGGCATTGGCTGCAAGAGCCAGTCCATATGATTCTGGCTTGCTGCCAACTCTGTGAAGGCATCAGGGTATTTCCCAGGAGTCTCAGAGAATGCTAGCTCTGCCATCTCTCTGCCCAGTGAAGCCACTGCCTCTGTGTCAGCTTCTGCATAGAGCTCCATCTTCAGCTGGAGACCTTTCTCCCACTATGAAGTACAGGGCGAGTTCTTACTTCCTCAGTTTCCCTCAGCATTCTGCTAGACCTTAAGGAAAAAGCTTTGTTGATGTATAATTCACATACCATAAAGTTAACCCATTATAAGTATAAAATTCTATGATTTTTTAAATCGAATTCATAGTTGTACAACCATCAAAATCTCCTACTTTTAAAGCATTTCTATCACCCTCAAATTCCCTACTGCCCTTGTGCTGTTAATCTCTCCCCCTACTCCCAGCCCTAAGCCACCACCGATCTACATTTTGTCTCTATAAGTGTATCTTTTCTGGACATTTCTTACCATCAGAATTATATAATAGGTAGCATGATGTTTTTGAGATTGATCCATGACGTGGCATGTATCAATAGTCCATTCCTTTTTACTGCTGAGTAGTATTCCATTGACACGGATATACCATGATTTCCTTATCCATCCACCAGTTGATGGGCATTTTATTGTTTTCAGTTTGGGGCTGTTATGCTCTTATGAACATTCACATACATTTCTTTGCATGGACATACGTTTTCTAATAAACCTCTTAACTGCCACGTGTTAAATGCTCATGTGCCCCAAAACTATACTAATCACTTTCAATCGGTTCTTTCTAGACTTCACAACAACTGGTGAGGCAGGAATTTTAATCAGGAAACCAAAGCTTCTAAAGAAGCAACTCACTTGAAGAAATGTTTCAGGTGCCAAAATTCAAGCCCATTGTCTTTCCTCTATGCCAGGCAGCCTCTCGAACAGAAACAGACGGCAATCCCAATTGCCCACTCTCCAGCCATATCCAGAGTCCCCAGTGTGGCCACTTTAAATGGATTTGAGGTTTGTAAATCTGCCTTAGGATTCTTTCATGTTGAAACATTCTCTTCCAAATTACAACAGCCCCAACTTCCAACCCAATTTTAACATTGATACATAAATCAGTGCAACTGTATCAATTAACCGCTTTATGCTTATCACCAGGGTGGGCACTGTGAGGATACAAAAGATGAATGACAACCAACCATAGCCCCTTGAGGGCAATATGATGAAAACACAAGACTCATACACAGATGTCTAAATCACGTAAAACCAACTACAAATGTACTGAGAGCTTTGATTATTTAAAAACCTGTGCTAATACCCAGACCACTTACAACTCCTATGGCACCCGCCTATTTCCTTCTTGAGTTATGCGGACACTGTGGAGCCAAATTACTAATAGATAAAGAGAGCTGGCCTCTACACAATTAATGAGCTACTCAGAAGATATTCAATGGAAATATGGAAATGTTGAAGTCATTTAAGGCAATTTATTTTTTCAGTTTCCCAGGTAGTAAATGGATAAGGTACTGTTTCTCTCTCTTTCTTAGGAGAGAGAGAAGAGGATTATACATATTTTTTTCAGTCAAACATCCCATAAACCTTTATGAAAGACCTACAGCGTTACAGGTATAGTGCAAGGCCTGCAGGCTTTAGCAGGGAGCAAAATAGAGTTCCCTCCTCCTGGAGATTGCGGTCTTGTGGGAAGATGAATGCTGCCAGAGAATGTTTGTGTCACCCCCAAATCCATATGTTGAGTCCCTAGTCCCCAATGGGATGATAATTGGAGGTGGGCCTTTGGGAGGTAATTAGGTTTGGATGCCACATGAGGACACAGCGAGAAGGCAGCTATCTACAAAGCAGGAAGAGGGCCTCGCCAGAACACAACCAGGCTGTTACCCTGATCTCTGACTTCCGGCCTCCAGAACTGTGAGAAATAAGTGTTTGTTATTTCAGCTCCTCAGTCTCTGGTATTTGCCGTAGCAGCCCGAGCTGACTAAGATGGATATTAAATAAATAGATAAATCATCCAAATTGTGAAAAGAGCTATGAAGAAATAATCTGTCAAGAGGACGTTACATGTCTGGCAGGGGCAGAAGGCAGTGGAGTTATGCTCAGCTTTGCATTAAAACAAAACAAACAAAAGATTACCAAGCAAAACAAAAAAACCAAAACACAACCTCTCAAGCTCGTGTGTGGAGGAAGAATTAGCAGGGGACAGGTGACACATCCCGGTGACGACTGTGGGCCTGGCAGGAGACGTGGAGAGAAATAGACACACTTCAAAGTGTAAAGCCCTTCCTTCTGTGTCTTTTTTAAATATTCTGCAAATCTTCCATAAAGATTGGCAATTTCTCTATCAAGCCTGGGTAACCTAATACGTCAATTCTCCATTTTCCCTGCCCACCTTAGTGATAACATATCTTCCATTAACCTATGCTGAATGAGCCATTTCTACTCTAAGAATCTATTTATGTTCCCCTATAACTTTCTTAAAGCTATGCCTCTGGGCTGTAATACCTCAAGCTTATACTCAACTGAAATGTGAATACTTTCGCCAAATTTCGGTAACATTGATTGGGCCTTTTCTGAGTCATTTGATCATGGGGGTGTGGGGATGTCTTCCCTTTGGGGAAAGAAAAATACCATCCCTTTCATTTGAAGGAACTAAAAACTGAATTTGCTTTTGGGTTACTTACCGTGGATTTGATCTTCAGTGTCAAGCGTATCCTATGACTTTTATTTTCAATTATTTCCTGAATTAGGAAAACAAACAGATGATCCTAGTTCTGAAATTCCTTTTAGTGAATAACTGTATGTTCCTGTTCTTGTCTCTGTTTTTTACAATCTTGAGTGACACACTGCATTTTATTTCAGCTCCCTCTCTATGTATTCTCATTTCTTTGCACAGTTCCTTATGAAGCTTCTCTTATTCTTATTACTTTCCAGGTGTCAGAAACCTTTAGTTATGTGATCATTTTTCCTTAAAGATCTCTAGGAAAAAAGTCTAGTTTTACCTTTCATAACCTCCACATCTCATCAAATTTTCTTTTTGAAAATGTACTATCCTGTTCTACTTCCTGCTGAAGAATTAGTTGTCCATTTTTCTTCCTATTGCCCATTGTCATTAACCGAAATTTGCCCCATTGGTCCGTCTCATATTTTTCTTTAATTCTCTTCATGGGTAAGAAGAGGACGAGTATATAAAACTCCCCCCACCCCACACTGACGTTAAATTATTTTATGGTTAAGTATTGAGAAGCTTTTGTAATTCCACTCATTTTCACTGACCTATATTAAAGGGGTTGAGGTATAAAGAAATTTGAATCTGGAAAAGCTGCTGGCTTTTTCATTTTAGAAAGAACAACTCATATTTTTCTATATGTATCTACATTTTTCAAAAGAAATCAAATATGATACTATTTCATCACATATATATTGGAATAATTGAGTATCACTTTTATTGCAACAGTAGAGAAACTGAGGCAAAAGTGAAGAAAATTGTTATTTAAGACAAAGACTGTACAAGGCATTATACTAAGAACTTACAGGAATAGAGTGATAAATAAGACACAATTACTGCCTTTAAAAGACTTATACTTTAGTAGAATGGGGAAAAAAAAGGATGTTCAGATATCCATGATATGAAAATAAGGAAATAAAAGTTCAAGGGGAAGAGGTATTTATAAAGGGTGAGCAGGTCTGTGAATTCATACTGAATCCTATGACCTATACCTTCTAGGTCAGCATGAGAAAAGGGGGAGGCACTGTTATCAGCCAGTGTCTATGTGTTAGCATTGGATATCTGTATTTTTGTTTTTACCCCAACTCTCTTAGACCAAGTATATTATATCAATAAGGAGAGTCCCTTCCATTTTTTTGCTGAAAGAGGAAATTTGGGGAGGAACTTGGGATCTGGAACTGGGTTGATAAAATCCTCATAATAGAATCACGTGTCGCTTAAAGACAGGGAGGCATTCTGAGAAGAGTGTCGTTCGGTGATTTCATCGTTGTGTGACGTCATAAAGTGTACTTACACAAACCCAGATGAACAGCCTACCACACATGCACATGAGCTATATGATACCAACCTTTTGGGAGCACCATCCTATATGCGGTCCGTTGTTGACTGAAACATTTTTATATTGCGCTTGACTTTAACAATAATCTCCCTTTTGCTTTGATCAGGGGTATTAGGCTTTGTTAAAAGTAATGGAGATGACTTTTTTTTTAAGGTGAAAGGCATAAGGGGGTTAATTGCAGGATTGGTTGAATATCTAGGGGGGAAGTTATTGGTCTACTGGAGAACTCTAATGAAGGGAAGGATAAGCCAAGTGATAAGTGGAATTAAATGATAAATGGCCTGTAAAGTCCCTGGCAGAGGGCCTGGCACAGAATAGGTGCTCAATGAATCCAGCTTTTCAACCCTCTTCTCCTGCCCTTACTCCAGACTGATTTCGCCTTATGCTCCTGTGTGTTCCTGCAATGGACCTCTTCTCTTGATTCCAGCATTTTCTGAAGTTATGAGCCTGATTATAAAGGGGATGAGTCCAGGTGTGCTCTGTCTGTGGTGACCTAATGTTTTCTGCTGGGATGATTGATATACCATAGTGGCAGTTAATCACGGATGGCCAACTGGGGCTTTGAAAACACACTATATTGAAGTAATACACCTACACTTTGATCCTCTCTCCAGACTTCTGGGAGCCTTCTTGAATATTAAACTAATTAATCAGCCTGGGGCTTTTTTTTTTTTAAAGTAAAAATGATGTCAGTGGCTGATTCAGTGTTACAGTAGGTTCTAACCACCCCCCAATTCCAGAAATATGTCTGGACTGATATTTTATTTCTAGGAGAGAGATAGAATTCCTCCTTCAGTTGTATGACCCTTTATAAGGTTCTAAGAACTTAGGACTTAACGTTTTCTCATGCAATTATACCATATTCCACCAGTGTATCAGGAAATATACTTTGGGGAAGGTCTTGGAAAAAATGTATAGGATAGGGTGACAGCATGTAACATCAGGGGGACCTGACTTGAATATGATATCAGGAAAGGCTTTCCTAAAGAAGTGAATTGATTAATAGGTAAATAGAGGAAGGGCTTGGAGGGAGGGAGAGAAGCAGCCACACCATGTGTGGACTGGGTGGGAAAATAGTGTGTTCCAAGAACTGAAAGAAAGATGGGGCTGCTGGGGCAGAGTGGAGCAAGACAGAGGAGTGAAACAGATGGTAAGAAGTGGGCGAGGATCAGATCCTACGAGGTTCCTGGACCATCTCAAAGGGATGTGAATTTTATCCTCAGAAAAATGGGAAGTCAGTGAAGATGTTTAAGAAGGGGATGTAATGATCAGATTTGTTTTTAAAAGATCTTTTTTCCTGCCATGTGGATAAAGAATTAGAGCGAGGAGCAAGAGTGATATTCAGAGAAACAATAGGAGGTTGTCACAGCATAGGAGATGCCACGATGACAGAGAACAGCATGATTATTTGTCCTTGTCCCTCACAAGTTGACAATCCAGTAAGAGAGTGGACATACATGCACAGGATTATTACAGTGCAATATGTGATGTGCCGTAGGATCAAGTAAAATGAAGTGAGAAAAAGAAAAGGTCACTTTTAGCAGAGAAGAATCAGGAAAATATCTTCTTACATGTTGAGCAGGTTCCGAGGAATCCAGTGACCTGAGCTTTGTTTGTTTTGTTTTTTGCTTGTTTGTTGTTATTTTGATTTTAGTTACAACTGCTTCCAGGATAAGAAATTACTTTAAAAGTAGCATTCCCACTGTTTTGCTTTTTTCAGGCTACAAACACACATTTTATATTTAGGTTCACATTCTCTTTGTCAGGCAAATAGAAAGCAGGTTTTTGTTAATTTCCGTTTAGAGACGAGAAGTGAAGTCCCCTTTCCTTGCTCCAGGTCATCTGTCAGTCAGCACAGTCAGGAAGGCATCAGAGACAAATCTTTTCTTGGAGGATGCAGGGCTGCTGAGTTAGCAGCGTAGACACACAGGCACACACAAATGACTGTGCAAATGAAGAGGGATACAATGCCTTTATTCTAAGAAATCTAGAATGGATTGCTATTAGAAACACTTATACAAAGCTCTTCTTTAGCTCTTGGGGCCCCTTCTTGAAGCACCCTTCTGAAACACCGCTCTGCTTATCATTGATCACTTCCCACACATACCTACAGCTCTGTTGCAGTGGGGGTGGCCAGTCAAGTGCACTGATTTGCTGTGATGGAGAAGTTACCAAGCTCCACTGATGAATCTCGTTTGATAAGAAATAAACTGAGTTATACTGAGATCATGGAAAAGGAAATTTTCAGTTGGTCATGTAGAGAGGCACTGAGAAAATTTCAGCCCATGATTTCATATTAGCTCAAGGCTCAGCTCTTATCTTTACATGAGCTTGGGTAAGTCATTTAAGCTTTCTGAGTTTTTTTTGGAAAAATAAGATGGTTAGGCTGATTGATGATACAGGTGTTTTTCAAACTTAGTTCCAGATATAGATTTCCATCCAGGAAAGCTATGAACTGATTTTTTCAGAAGGTTCTTTTGCCCCAGGATAATTGCAGGTATTTAGTTATATGGGTCTATACACAAGAGAGTGCTTGCCTGTATCCTTCACAGTGATGTCAGGGAAAAGAAGAGAGAGAGAGAGAACTCCTTTAGTCCTTCAAGTATCTGAAAATCTCATTTTGGGCCAAAAGGATGGGTGGCTATTTGAATATGAATTTTGGCTTCTAAGATTAAGGAAACGCCATATCTGGGCTAAGAAAGATAATAGTCCTCTATAGTTTGCATTCTTAGACCACACCCCAAAAATTCTATTCTATTTGATATGACACGGTTTAAGGATGCAGACAAATCTGAATCAAAGAAAGGTGATAAAGATGAAGAAAAATCTGGGAAAATTGCCATATAAGGAAAAGTTGTTAAAAACTGTGAAGGCTTGGTCTCGAGAAGACTTAGGGATACATTACAGCTGTCTCAAATTGTGAAGAACTGTCAGGGGAAGAGAAATGAGACTCATCCTCGTTCTGCCTTTCCTAGCAGACCTAGAGTAAATCTATTGAAATTACAGGGTGCTTAATTTGCGCTCAGCATGGAGAAGAAATTTCTGACAACAGTGGCTAGCCAAGAATGGAATGGCACCTGGTTTCCCTTGTGTGGGGAGTGATAAGGAAGAGACTGGATATTAATAATATTGATTGTAAAAGGCAATGATGCAAGTGTTTTTGCATGTATTAACTCAATCCCCATAACACCCTTTGAGGTAGGTTCTATTATCATTCCCATTGTGCAGATGAAGAAACTGAGGCACACTATGGTTAAGCCACTTACCTAAGATCAATTAGTAGGTGACAAAGCTGGGATCTGAACCCATGCAGTCTTATTGTAGAGTCCACAGGCTTAACTGTGCTACTCTATTTCCTCTGGGTGGGCATCACTTAGAGAATCTGTGGATGGAATTTCCGCCTTGAGTTTCCAAGGTAGTTTTTGAAGAGTCCACCAGTGGTAGTGCATTCTGTGGTGCCTAATGTACGCAGATATTGTAGGGGTGCATAATCATTCAGAGATGCCTTCCTGCACCTGCACCTGCACCCAGAGTCCCTGGGTTGAGCCACTACGCCCCGTCATTCTGTTGTAGATATGCACAACCATACAATTGCCTTCCCTATACCACCAGGAGTTGTGGTTCATTGTTTCTTGGTAGAATTTTCTTTCTCTACCATATTGATGCCATCCATGTCATCCACTTCAGGAGCCACACCATGACATTTCTTAAACACACACAAACACACAAAAATATAGTCACACACAAAAATATCCAAAAACATTGCCCTCCCCCCAAAAAAAGCCCTGCTTTCTGGGTATATGGTCCACAATTAGACCTGTCTTCCAGACATGATGGACAGCTGTTTGTGCTCTTCCCCATCAGAGACTGTACCTGACATCAATGTTTGAGAGAGATCTTGGCTTAATCGGCCCTTTGCCTGTTAGGAAACAAATGAGAAAGGGAAAGTGATTTCCAGTTCAGCAAGAGAGAGAATCCCTTTCAAACTTGATAAGATCTATCAAAACGTAACTGACCAAGAAGGAGAACTGACCCCATTTCATATCCAGGCACTTTAAAATAATTTGACAACAGGTAGTTAAAATGTAACTATGCCGTGCTGCCAATCACATTTCATCCTTCTGGATTTTAACGCTTGTTTTACTTGGGGGAAGATGATATTTGAGCATTTTATGGCATTCATCAACAGGAATGTGCACATGGTTTCAAATAAGGGTTTTCAGCCTTCTGAAACCAATTACTTCTGCCTAAGTAGAAATGCCAAAGCAGAGATGTGTCAGCAACTAAGAGAATAATTTTAAAAATAGTAATAATAATACAATGATGCTGTGAAACAGCAGAAATTGTGCACACACACATCCACACATGCAAAGCCTTTTAAAGAGATATTTCAAAAAGTCTGTGTCAAACAATGTTAACCCAGAGAGATGCAGAAATGTCAGACGCATTACATGGGCAAGACGTGCGGTTGGCATTTGGCTGCCAGCGGGGGAGGCGTACTCCCGCAACTAATTCCTCAGGAACCTCATGCTGAGTCTGTCTACAGGGAAGGGAGAGAGGGGATGGGGGGAGCAGATATCGCCTATTATGTTTTTCCTTCGCAGCTGGAGAAGGCCTCAGCTGTGTGAGGCTGGGACTGCTGGAGATTTTCTGTAGTTAGAGGGGAACACAGAAGGAAGAGCATCCCGTTCTCAGCTTCTGCCAGTGGTGAGCCAGCCTCTCCTGATCATCAGAGTGGCTGGCACAATTTTGAATGCAAGCCAGGCTGCCTCTCATGGAGACTCGTCAGTGCCTCACCCCAGTCTGTGAGTGTTCTCCATGGGAAGGTTGTGATGGAGTCTCTGGGTAAGGATGACAGAGGTGCATGCAGATGGGGCCTTGCAAGGACCTTTCCTAATTGACAGAGTAGTGGCAGCGTTCGCTTTAACCCTTAGTGGGTATCGAGGGAAAGATGGGGACTTCGCTGTGAAACTGCTTTTGTACAGCAGCTCTCTTAGAGTAGCCCTGAACTGGTGTCACTGAGGGAAATTTCTACCAGGCTGTTGATCTAAAATTTTCTCTGCTACCTTCATGATGGCTGCCAGATATATGAACAGAAAAATATTCTGTGAAAACAGATATAAAATGGGATTTATTAACTGTAAACATCTGTGAACTCAAGCATCTTGTGTCTATTGCCGAAATACTCTTTCAAGTTACTCTCTCTACATCTGTCACATTTTTTTACCCTCCAGAGACCTATTTGTGGTAGCTGTCTGTGCTCTGATTGGCCTTCCCCTAGATTGTAGCTCTGTGTTAAGACATTTTTTAAAAATAGAGAAAAAGGAAGGGAGTGGAAATGATTCATTCTATTAACCAAAATTTTCTTCAAAATGTGGATTACTCTTGCGGTCTGTATCTGGTATTTAGTATGCTGAGCAGATTTTTAAGAAACTGCTAGTGTCTGCTGCAGCTGCCTGGTTTGTGGACAAATCTTCAGGTGTACCACTTGCCTTCGAAAGGTGCACTGCTGCCGCATCAATTTAAATGGAATAATAATAACCCCTTGCATTGTAGCGCAACTGTTGCTTTACAAAGTACTTTTACCTAGGTTACTGAATTGATCTCACATTATCATTACTTCAACTCTGTGTGGTAGGTATTACTATTTTTTATTAGCTCCAGTTTTTAAATGAGGAAACTAAGGGGCAAAGGATTCATCCAAGGCCACACACCTGGTAAGTGGACATGGTATTTCAACCCACTCTGTATCTCAAGCTTTTGCTTTCTTATGCATGTGACTCAGGTGGTACAGGACCAAGCATAGGTTCCCACTTCCAAATTGTCTGTTATATGTATATGTGTATATTTGCCATTTTTCTTCTCTTTTGCCCACTTCCTTGTTGCTCTTCACACCAGAGTAGGCACAGTTCTGAAACAGAACAAGTTCAATTTGAGTATGCCATGCCTCTCTTTTCTGCTACACACATACGTACACAAACTTTGCTTCCTAGGTTTAGGGGCCCTGAGATGCTGTGAATTTCTTCTCATTTAAGAAGAAAATCATCAAGAAATCTGATAAAGCGTTGCTATCACCTATCATGAATCTAGAGAAAGCAAAAGGATGATTCTATAATGGTGCAATTTCATTTACATTTTATTTGAGTGGAAGGGATGGGGAGAGCCAGGAGAAAAATTCCAGCATCGTTCATATCATCACACATTGGTTACTTCAGCTTTGAGAACAAGCAAATGTGTCCCCAGAAACTAGGGAGGGCAGGCGCCCTCATCGAGAGCCTATGACTTCTTCTGACTATACAGACAAGCTTAGTGTTCTTTCAAGAGTTGGCCAGGCAGAGACCTTGAGAACTAAGAACAGCTCATCAGTATCTGGGAGCACACTGTGAAGGCTACTTAGATAAGCCTCATGTAATTTGGGAGAATACGGTCACCTCCTCCCAATTCTTCCCACTTTTTCACCCCAACTAAGGCTCTGCTTCCATGTGTCCGCTGGTTCTTTGTGAGAACACAGGGATGGGGCTTGAACTGTCCTGACACAGACTCCCATGAAAGCGTGTGACGTATCTCTTTTAGGTTTACTGAGTATGCCTGACAGTACTTTCTTACATGCCTTTCCTTCTGCTTCAGAAAGAGAGCAAGGAATTTTGCGTTACATTGATTCCTTTGTCGGGACAGTTTTCATATTCTCAAGCCTTCTTCTTAGATCATTTGACAATGCCCTGGTTACTTTCTAGGACAGACAAAAGCCCTTCCACCTCAGCCACAGTCTGCCTTTGTGCTTTCATCAACACACACGTGCAGAGGTGGTACAGAATATCACTAGAGCTTGCATCGTGGGGGCTATGTTTTATTCTTCATTTTTTGAAGTTATTCAGAAAATCTCCTGAGAAATAGGTGGAGGGTGGATTCATAAAATCTTTAAAATGTCAGAGCTGGAAGGCAGCATAAATTGCATGTGGTCCAATTGTCTCATTATAATGATGAAGAAATCAAGTCCCAGGGAGGTTGAGATTTGTCCCAGTTTATCATGATAATGACTGTTACTTGTTTTCTATTTGTCCTTCATTTGCCCCTGAACCCTTCAAGACCTGGCTCTGTCCTGAAGGCTGACCACGTAGGCTGCATCCGTGGGTGCCCTTGTCCACTAGCTGCCAACTGGGTTACTCAATGGGATGGGATCAGAGGGTGGAGGAAAGGGATGCAGGGGCACTTGTTACCAGCTTCCTCTTTGTCCTGGTGCCACGGGCTGGCTGCTGACCCGTCCCTGAGATACTAGCCCTCTCAGGTGTTCCTCTCCATACAGCTTTCTCTTTCTGGGTTCCTCTCATCACTCCTTCTCCTTGCCCTTTGAGGGCTAGCAATGGCAACAACTTCCCTCTTTTGCTATCCCTAGAGCATCACACCATCCATTCTGGTTTCCCTAAACCCTGACCACAACTTTTTAAATAGCACCCTTAATAAACTCTCCTCACATCACCCAGTCTGGGTACCATCTGTTTTCATTCTGTGACCTTGGCTGATACGGTAACAGCTACAGTTAAGCCTACAGCCCAGCTAGTTCTCCATCTGCTGACTGCCACTCAATCTTTTCCCCAATACTGCTTTTACTGAGGATAGCTTCATACTTGGCATAAATACATAATATTTTATAAATGCGTATACTTTTCATGGTGGGTACCAACAGCATGGAGTGGTTGAAAGCATAGGTCCCAAGTCTTGGGTTCAATTCCAGCGTCTGCCACTCACTGTTACTTAATGAGCAAGTTGCTTAACCTCTCTGTGTCTCAGTATCCTCTGCTGAAGTGAAGATTAAATGATATCAGTGCATTCAGAGAACTTAGCACGTCTAAGTGTTCGATATTAAATGTTCATAAGTGCCTAGCACATGGTAAGTGTTCCATAAATGTTTGCTTTTATTAGCATTTGCTATTTGTTAGAACTCACATTCCATACATGGAAACATTTATTAGGACTCTGATTCTGTAAGTGGAAAAATTTGCAGGTTTTCCTGAGCCTTGCACAATGTCATAAAATTTCATGGGGATAAAGTCATCAGTTCGCAAGAACTGAAGAGTGATGGGGAAATTGGGAGGGGCGGGTTAGTGGGGGTGTGAGTCAGAGGGATGAGAGGCTGATGGAACAAAAATACAGACAACACCGTGATGGACAAGCCTGGATGTGCCTAGGAGCTTTGTTCTGCCTGGAAGGGGTGTGAATCAACTCCCTTCTCCCAGGGTGGATGTCCAGTTCCTGGCGGGCTGACCTGGGAGGAGACCATGAAGGCTGTTGCTTGAGAGATCCAGCCATGAGCTTGGGTCTTCCTGCAACAATGATGGGACAAGGGCTAGTTTCCAAAGGTGCTGACAAGCCCCCACCTGGAGACAAGATTTCTTTAGTTTCAGATTGTGAAATAAAGAATTAGGCTCTTTAAAAAAAAATAATAACAATAAATTTTGTTTTTCAAATTTTCAAAATAAACAGTTATTCTTCCTTTTGAATTTTTGATGAATAGTCAGAAATGTGAAATCAGTTATACTTGAGCATGGTCATCCTGGGTAATAGCCATGGGTATTTGGAGAGAAGGAGCTGGCCCATCCTAAACCACTTATTGAAGTAGAATGTGATGCCCAGCTCTTCACTGATCAAAACTCCATGTGGTGCATTGTATCCTCAATGGCTTACTCCTTGTCTCCCCAAGGGTGTGGTCAATTGTTTCTTCCCTTACCTAGATCCAGCGGCTTCTCTCCTATCATTAAATAGGAGACCATGACATGCCTCGGACCGAAAAAGAAATAAAGTCGTCCCAACTTTTGTTGCTCAGGATGGTGACAACTCTCTGTTATTACTTTATATCAGACAGGAAAGAATTTAATACACTGTTGGAGGTCATGGGGACATAAGGAGGATGTCCCAGGTGCTGGACAGTCTCTGTGAGTTAGACTTAGGTGCTGAGGACAGCTCGGGCTTCTCCCAGTTGTTTCCTTTCTCTTCTTTTTTCCCTCTTACTTATATTACAATTTCGGTTTCTGGCCTAGAGGGTAACTACCTCTAGAGTGGACAGTCAGTTTGAGTTTAGGAAATGCCGTTGACGGAGTCACTTGTGAATAAATGTGTCGGTACCTAGAGAGTGTGTTCCACCCTGCAGCTGGCTTCTCGTTGCCCTTTCCACACTGCAACGCCCACTCCCACCCAACAAGTGACCCACTGATGCCTGTGTGGCACAAACGTCCAGGATCGTCTGTGACTTAGGGAGCGAGTGAATGTGTTCTCCCTGCTAAACTTGCTGCTTTACCTCTAAGCCATTTTTTAAATGAGCCTCCTGAACATGCTGTTTCAGAGTAAAAATTGCCCTCTCTCCCACTCGCTCTCAGTCCCCCTTCCCCTGTTGTGACTTTTTTTACTTTGACTTTTTTTTCATGGCACTTATGAGTTTCCAACATGCTATGCAATTACTTATCATATTATTGTTTCCTTGCCTCTACCCACTAACACGTAAGCTCCACCAGGACAGGAAACTTGGTCTGTTTGGTTCAAAGATACATCCCATGGACCCAGAATGGTGCCTGGTACATGGTAGGCTCTCTGCCAATATTTTGCAGAATGAATGAACAAACAAGTGTTCTGGAGGAATGAGGGCTGCTGTTAGAAAAAATCATTTAAGAAATCATATTCTATGAAAATATCAGCATCAATGCAAAAGAAAAGTTTGCCTTTATAACTGGAAAATGTTTTAGCTCTAGATTATTGACAAACCAAAAGCACAAGATTAAAACCACCGAGTAGCACACGACCCCACAAATTCCTCTGCACACCTCCGACCGAGGCCCAACGGCCTAATGTAGAGAATCAGAATCCAGCCCCGGGCTCTGTGAGGAAACTCGAGTTTCCCACTTAGCTTCCCCAGCTTCTCAACAGCTGTTCAGAACTTGCAGCCTTGCCATTCCCCCTCCCATCATAGAGGCATCCAACAATTATCATCTATCCGCTGGGCCAGAGATAGAAATGCAGAGAGAGTGCCAGAAGGGCCACATCCAGCAATATCGCTGATTGGAAAAGTTACATCAGCTTTGAATCATCAATATGCTTGCACCAATGAGCTGCGAGGGCCAGGAGAACCAGCTCCTCGGCTAGAAAGAATTAAGCAGATGCAGAAGTGCTGCCTGACCTGGGGCTGGCCTGAGGAGCACTCTGTTCTGGATTCTCAGATGGCTTTTTGGAAGGGAATCAAAGTGACTAATTTTCAGTCTCTCTCTCTCACACTCAATAAGCACGTGTGTGCATGCGTGCACAGATCGAAGGTATTCTACAAATGAGCTAAGAATCTGACCAGCTCTTTAGGAGGAAGAAGATCCCCTCTGCCACATCCCCAAATACCCTTATTCCACTCTTGGGTGTGGGGGAACTTAGCTACATTGAATCACCTGTTTTTTCATCTGCAACTAGCGTTAGAGCTTCTTCATCAGGTGGAGAAAATTACATCAAAAATCAAAAAGCATGCATCATTTTCCCAGAGCGTTGCCTCCCTCCTTTCCTCCCATCTTCACCCATTTATTTTGCCTATGTGAGACCCTGTGTGACTGCAGTGGGTGCCCCAACATGCAGAGTTCTTGTTGTGAGTGGGCAGTGGTGAGGTTCGAGATGAAAAGCCAATTTTAGACATTCTCCTGGTATTGATCTCCGTTTATCAGAAAGGCTTTTGCTGTGCTGTTCACTCCCGTGCTTAGGCAAAGGCTTTTACAGATTTACTGCCAAAATGTATTCAATCTATTATAAAGTAACATCAGCATTCTGGGTGTTGTTCCCCTTTCTTTGACCCAGTTTTAAAAACATCCAACTAAAGATGCTTCATCAAGTTTACACAGAGGTTGCAAAGCAATCAGAATTCCTCCTACCGTTGTTACCAGAAGAATTACCCTAAGCCCTCTACATCCTACCCTCCAAAAGCTCCTGTCTTTTGGTCTAAAGAATGATTTCCAAGCAAGAAATACTTTACCAAAATCCAATTGACCTGTCAGATTTTTTTTCCCTCCTTTTATTCCTTTTCCATTATCACTGATTATCTAGCTTATAAATTCCACGTTCACACTTTCTCTTTGGCCTCCTTCTCCCTGCAGAGCAATTCCAGAACCCAGGACTGTGGCCCTAATGCACACACAGTTAAATATTGGCACTCAAAGTCACAAAGATGTGTATTCCACCTCTCTTGTTGAAGCAGCCCATGCAAGGCTCACTGCTGAGAGAAAATTCTAGTCCAAGCAAGTGAATGCTTTAACAGATCTTTTAGAAAGTACTTCTGGGGGTGGATTGGTTCATGTTCCATCCTGTCTAGTATGGTCTTTTTGTTTCTTACCTACATGGACCAGAGAAAGCACAACTTTTACCAACAAGCTTTTCCCAGTTCACAAGTCCATGTCATTTCGTTCTTCACATTAGATTCTTTATGCTGAGAGTTTGAAATTGTAGCCTCAAGCTCCCAAGCCATCAGCAAATGTCAAGTGTCCCCGAGCGCAGCAACCAGCTGAGACACTGAGGCACTGCCTGCTGACTGGGGATTGTATTATTATTATTACGTTTCTGGTGGGATCAGGAATAGGAAAAAAGGAAAGAAAGGAAGATACCTTGCATGGACACAAACACGTTATCTTCAATTGGTCAGCATCTTTTAAGGACCAAAAGCATGTTAACACAAATTTGAGAGCAGTTTGCTAACTCCATTAATACCTATGCCTTGAATAAATGATAAATGGCTGTGGGTACTTCTAACTTTTCATGAATTGTTTGAATACCTGGAATTTTTCTCCCATGTAGGCTGACCTTCCCCTCACTTTAAATTGTCTGTTTACTTTAATTAAGGCTTCTCCAACTCTCCAACTTGTTGAGCTTGACAAGCATTAATTTACAGAAAGCATTTTTTTCTTCTCTTTTCTTTTTTTTTTTTTTAACTTTAGCCCTCTCATCCTTGCCTGGCAAAGAAGCCAATAAACAACTGACAAGCAACATATTGCTTATCTGGGCTTTCTTTGGGTAAAGGTGTCTTAATCAATGAAAAGTCAGAATTTTCAAGCCACTCCTGTTGATGGTCGATGTTGTGTCTCTTTATTTTGGCTTCCTAGCATAAGCCAACAGGGAGATGCTGGAAAATTCTCAACTTAACGTTCCAGCTATGACAAAAAGAGAGCAACATTGTTGGGGATAAAACAGAGAGACTGCTGAGTTTTCCGTCAGCTTCTTATACCCTGATTTTAATCTCCGAGCTGCTGTTTTTTATGTCTCTGTCCAGATTTTACTTCTCCTGGGAAATTTTCAGTGACCCCCTCCGCATGCCACCCAGAGTTAAGTAAGTTCCTCTTCCCTGCTCTCATAGCACCATCTGTTTTTTCCATCATAGTGCTTCTTATATCCTATTTGAATTAATTTAGCAATTTAATTTAAATTGTCTAGATTGTCAGCTCTCCAAGGAGCGAGATGCTGTCTTACTCATTGTCGGATCCCACCTGGCAAGTAGTGGCTTCTCCAGAAGTAGACCTCTTTTGAATGCGATTTGTAAGCTTTGCGATCTGAAAGCTAGAGAGAGTTCTCACTCTTGCCTTTGTGTTTCAGACAGTAGGTTGAGTCACATGTGGCAAATTTACCTGCCTTTTTAGATCTAAATAGAGCCCGTTACTAGGTGGAACAGGGGCACTTGGAGACCGTGGGCCATGAGGATTGCCTCTTTGCCGCCTCCAGTCTAAAACCCTCATGCAGAGAAGATGAGGGCCAAGATGCATATTTACAATCTCTGGATGAATGTGTCTTCTCTACCTGCCCATGGGGCACTCTCCCGCAAGTCTCCCCTCTGCCAGCCACACTTCTCTGCTCTGACGGATGAAGCTGACCGGGCAAATTGCTATGCTGATGAACCGCTCAGCTACCTGAGCAAATGTTCCAGAGAGATCTCCAGGGATAAAACACATTTTAGAGAAGGATTCATCTACGGCCTGGGGTGAGCCTTTTAGCCCTTAGCCAGTTGAGTATGGTGGGGTAAGGAAGATGAAAGGACTACGGTATCAGTGCTCCCTTTTTAGCAATCCTGGTGCCTGTCCTTGGGCTGGTGAGAAGCCTTATTGCATTTTTCTCTCCTCCCAGCAAGTTATTCAAATTGAGACCTGAAGGTCTGAGTGTCACTGTGCTCATTGAAAGTGGGAAACGAAGAAGCTGAACTGAAAGCACTTAAAGGAAGGGTGCATTACCTTAAAATATGCAGATGGAAAACTGACATTATTGTCAATGTCAGAAGTCACCTTTCTGAGTAAATACTCACCTCTGGGCAAATGCGGGGATGTGTTTCTTTCAGTTTACAAATGACTGAGTATGCAAATGCAGGGCGTTAGAGTTGTGCCCCAGAATGCGGAGTTGTCTTCTTTCATCTATCCGTAATGAGCAACACGCAGGCATCTGTCAAAAAAGGCGTCTTGGGCTTGATTTGTGCCTTCTGAATAGAGGGGATTTCAGTGTGAAACCTGCCAGTTGGTTTTGTGCCTAAGTATTACATCAGTCTCTTGTATGATCTTGCATCCTGTGTAAAATGCAATATTTTGGCCTAATGGGCAGGATTAGCAAGAGCTGGGAAGCCATAAATGAAAGTTTCTTGTTTCTAGAGAGCAAGTTAGAGCTTTTATATTATCTGCCGCTGAGCTCGGTGAATTTAAATGTATCTCTTGGGCTTTGGTAATATTCGTGTTAATGTCAAAATTGATCCCATTGTTATTGAGATGGGTAGTTTTTTTCAGGCCTAAGATGCACAGTGCCTGTTGCCAGGGCTGATGAATATCTGCATGGGATGAGTTCCTTCCAGCCTTTTCCCAGAACTGAGTGAGGTTATCATCAATGCCTGCTACCAAGTTCTGTTCGTAGGTCTGCATTTGTCTGTATTTCACTCATAAAATTAATTGACAGTTATTGAGTACCTATTGTGTGCCAGGCACTTTGCTTGACTCTGGTGGTGTAACAGTGAACAAGATCTTGGCTCTTCTCCCATAGGATTGCTACCCCGATACGGAGAGGAACAATAAACACACAGGCAAAAAGATTATAATTGCTCATTGACATTACTGCTATGTGGGAAAAGAGCAGGAAGAGAAGAGAGGGAATTATGGGGAGGGAAGCCACTGGTTCTCTGGGTGACAAGGTGATATTTAAGCTGAGCGAGAAAGGATGAGGCCAAGCCAGCCTTGAGAAGAGAAGGAGAAAGAGCTTTCAAGGCAAAGGAATTAGTGTATGCAAAGATCCTAAACTGGGGAAGAGAATGACATGTTTGAAGAATTAAATGGAGATGAATATGCCTAGTGCAAGACAAGGGGGCAGAGTGGGATGAGATGGGGTTAAACAGGCTTCTGCAGAGAACGAATCATACAAAGCCTCTTAGCCATGGAAGGAGTTTATTATTTTATCCTACGTGCAGTTAGAAACCATGGAAGGGTGTTTCTTAGTTCAGTTTATATCTTTAAACACTATTTTCACACCTATTAGGATGGTTATTTTTAAAAAATAGAAAATAAGTGGCAAGGATGTGGAGAAATTGGAAACCTTGTGCATAGCTGATAGGAATGCAAAATGGTATAGTGCCAGTACGGCAGTTCCTCAAAATACTAAACAGAATTACTCTATGATCCAGTGATTCCACTTCTGAGTATATTTCCCAAAGAATTGAAAGCAGGAACTCAGACAGATATTTGTACATGCATGTGCATAGCAGCATTATTCACAATAGCCAAAAGGTGCAAATAAATGAGTTGTCCAATGACATGTCCAATAAGCGATGAATAGATAAACAAAATGAGGTGTGTACATACAGTGGAATATTATTCAGCCTTAAAAATGAAGGGAGGGGCTGGCCCCATGGCCGAGTGGTTAAGTTCGCGCGCTCCACTGCAGGCGGCCCAGTGTTTCGTTAGTTCGAATCCTGGGCGCGGACATGGCACTGCTCATCAGACCACGCTGAGGCGGCGTCCCACATGCCACAACTAGAAGAACCCACAACGAAGAATACACAACTATGTACCGGGGGGCTTTGGGGAGAAAAAGGAAAAAATAAAATCTTTAAAAAAAAAAAATGAAGGGAATTCTGACACATTCCTCAATACGACAAACCTTGAAGACATTATGCTGAGTGAAATAAGCCAAATGCAAAAAAAAACAAGTAGTATATGATTCTATCTATATGAGGCACCTAGAATAGTCAGATTCATCAAGACAGAAGGTAGAATGGTGGTTACCAGGGGCTGGGGAGGGGAGGATGGGGGAGTTACTCTTTAATGTGTAGGGAGTTTTCATTTGGAAAGATGAAAAAGTTCTCGAGATGGATCGCAGTGATGGTTGCACAATAATGTGAATGTACTTAACATCACTGAACTGCACGTTTAAAAATGGTTAAGATGATAAATTTTATGTTTTGTACATTTTACAATAAAAGACTAAAAAACAAAAGAAAAACCTGCTTTATTTCATGCTAGATGGAAAGGAGGCAAGAGAACAGTAGAGAGGACAAATAGGAGGTTATGGCTGCAGTGCGGCACTAAGACAGTGGTGGTCTAGTGACAATAGAAATGCAGAGAATCTGGTTCTGAGACATATATTAAAGGAAAAGAGCTGCAGGACTTATTGATGGATAACATCACAGCTCTTTATAGTCTGAACTCTGATTTACTTGAAGCCTTTAGACCACACTTATGGGGGGTAAAGACTAGCGAAATCCCTTTGACTGGCAGATGTGTTTAAGCTTGACATCTTGGTGCATGACAAGGAGCACTTTCTTTTTAAACTCTTCAGTAGTCTTGGATGGAGTATGGGAGCTATTGCTGTTGACGTGTGAATATTTGCCTGCACTGCCATACAGCAGTCATATGCTCTGTGTGAACATGGCTTGTCTTGTGATTTGCAGTGATAACTAGCATGTGGCTAGCGTTGTTCATTCTCTTCCTTATTAGTAATGCACGTCTTCCATTATCATATGCAACTAACTACTCCCTTCCCCTGTGCAGTGTTGACATTCATTGTAATGATTTATTATCCAAGCTAAATAACCCTCAATATGAAACAACAAACATGCCTGTGTTTGTGTTTTCCATTTGTTTTGTTTTCTCTTTCTTGCTTCCGCATAAGTAGTTAGTTCTTTATGTGATAATTACGTGGTACAGAAGCAAGCGATTTGAAAGCCCACTAGAAAGGTTAAAAATGTTGGTAAGATTTATTTTTTAAAAATTGAAAATCCACCCAGTTTTAGCGGCATCTCGCATTAGTGCCTTGGAATTTTAAAATAATTAGATTTTAAGAAAATGTTTATGAGCAAACACTCCATAGAAGATTTAATGATCTATGAAAGGGCCACATTTGGGCTTCCCGTGGAGCCTCCAAAGCCCCCAGGAGTCTTGTTTTATTTGTTTGGGATGTTTCCAGCATGGTCTGAACCATGAGATTACAAAGCAGTAGACAGTAGTGGCTGGGTCTGGAGTTCTGTGGTTCAAATGCCTGAGTTACATACCAGCAAAGCCACTGACTGACTATGTGACCTTAGATGATTTACCTAAGCTCCCTGAACCCCAGCAGCCTCTTCTATAAAATGGGGACAATAGCCATACCTATCTCATGAGGTCCCTGTGATGATTAAGATAATAAATGTAAAGCCGTTGGAACCGTACCTGTCTTAGAATAAATGCTTGATAAATGGTAGCCGTTATTATGATCAGTGAACTGCAAACAATATTCCCATGAGAAAGACTTTGTATATGAAAATAAATATATGTAAAGACATAATATAAAGAGATAAAGAGAGAAATATATACATCGAGGTCATTATTTGTGTGACCATGTAAATGTGACAGCAAAATTAATGTGGAGAGAGATTTATAGTGTATGGAGTGCTTGGTGTCCATGATAAAGATTTGGCAGTATTTTACCCTGTACAACAGAAATTAGAAATCTTGGTCCATAACCGGTTTGATGTTGTTTCAAAGGCACATCCTCACCCATTCTGGTCATTCTGTTTCTTCTTAAATTTATGTTGCCCATTTTAGTCACTGTGACCCCTCTTAACATCATTTTGGACATTGGAGCCTTTTTATTGGCTAATGATAATTTTCCATATGTTAACATTACAGGAAACTAATTGCATTATATTTTATCCAGTTAAAGTTACCTTACCTGGCTTACTATGGCAGTTTTGTTTTCTAAAGAAAAGGAAACACTAATTTTTTGTTGAGTTGCAGCTTAAAACCCTAAGCAGGTTTTCTTGCCTCAGGCTTTTCCCCAATAGAAAATTGTTATTGATGTTTTGTAAGTATCATATTCCATTCAAAGGTAAAAGGCTACTTCCACTTGCCATTTTTCTAGTGATTTTTTTCTACAATGTGTCTGCAAGTCAACACTCCTGGGCTCAATTAAAATACGTATTTAGCCACTGGATTTCAGAGAGAGATGATCAAACTTGAATACTAATACTTAGGCTATTGCCTATGAATACAAGCATGGTGCACACTGAGGGATGGGTTTCAAGACAATGGCCAGTGAATCCAGGATGCCTAGAAATGATTACAGCTGGGTACAGGTATACAGTTGGATTTTGATGAGTTTTGCAGTAAACAGAGTGTTGCTCATAAAAATCACAATTTGTGATCATGTCCACATGGGGAATTCAAAGCCACCAAAACCATGACCCTTCTTGCCTTTTCAGTGCCTAGCAATCCCATAGAACAGATGTTAGTTTTTTCCATCCTCTGCTCTGAAGACCTAACTCATAGAGTCATAATAAGAACTAATATTTGTTGAGTTCTTACTATGTGTCAAGCCCTCTGCCTCTAGTTGGGGATGGAATGATGACCAAAGGCAGGCATAGCCCCTGCCTGTTGAAGCTTCCATTCTGGGGATTAGGGAGGAGGTGATGCAGTGGTGGGAATCACTAAAGATTTCCCTGAGGAGGTGCCAATGGGCAGAACAATGAAAGCTTAGGGACTAGGAATGAATATCTCAGGCAAAAGAAGCAAGGCACCTATGGTCATATGACAATGGGGGTATGGCCAGATGAGTAACTGAGAGAAGTTCTGGGTGGCTGGAGCCTGGGAAAGCAAAGTCCAAAATAATTCTGGAGAAGTGATAAGGACCAGTCCACATAGGTCATGAAATGAGTTTGGTCTTGACTTCTTAGACCAACTTTAGTATAATAGTAAGTCCTATTGATATTATCTTCCCAATGCTTTGGCAAATTCAAGCTTAAAGTGGTGAAATCACCTCATTCCTCAGTTAGGAGGTGGCAGATATAGGATTTAAACCATAGTCTGAGCTTATAACCACAATATTGTACTTCCTCTGTAAGATGCCTCTCTAACATTTTCATGGAGTTTCGACTCACAGTGTCATCATTCAGCATCAGTATGGTCTTTCTATTCTATAGAATCTGTTACATAAGTCTGCCATTGGTTTGCATCAAAAAAGATACCAAGCTAACTCCTGGCAGACTAAACAGGGTACAAAGATGAATTTTTACACAGCCATTGTTATCTTTACACCAAATCTTAGGTCTCTAAGCTCAGAGGGAGGCTTATAAAGTAGGGTTTGAATGCTTTTGGTCCCACTGGGCAGCACTATGGCTGAGAGAGGATCGTACGGCTTTCTTAGCTGGTACCAAGTTGTGAAGTTCAAGAAGGCTGTTTAAAGAGAGCAAAAATAGTATTATATTAAAAAATGGTCTTAATATATTTAAGGAATGAAAATAATCCTCTGAGATTCAATAAAGCAGAAGATAAGAAAAGGGAAAAGAAAAGGAGAAGAAGAAGAAGCAGAAAATAGGAAAGGAAAAGAGAGAAACATTGCTACATTACAAGCCCATTTCAGTAATTCTCATTCTCTCTGTCTCTTTCTTTCTCTCTCAACTTTTGCTTTGAAGCTAAGCACTTGATAGATTAGCCCAGCACTAAAGAAAATGCCCTCTTTTCTGCTCAAAAGCTTGGTAATTGCTGCAGAAAGATACTTAGTGGTTCATGATATTCATATAATCAGATTAGTTTTGAATCCTACCTTAGCAGAAGATGCTGGAGTAATCCAATTCATGCCTGTTTACCTTGTCTGTGTGGGCACTTCTTGTTCCCAAACATTTTATCTTTTCTATTGGCCTCAGCGGGTCCTATCAACAAAGCCACCCCAGTATCTCTGAGAACAAGTCAATTACCGGATCAGAAAGAAAAGAAAAAAGAAAAGGAGCAGATTTAAATGTTTGAAGAGGTGTGGGTTTTGGTTTTAGTTTTTGCCTTTGGTTTTTGCTTTCTTGGTAACAAAGGAAACAATCCTGAGGCTCTCAACCTATGCTACTTAAATTTTGTTGGGCAGTTAACGTCTCAATTCATAGACAACTGTCTCGTGACCAATCCGCTCTGAGCTTTGAACATATGGCTGTGTCTGATGGCTTCGTTGATTTCACCAGGGAGTGTTTTATAAGATCTCTATTTGAGAGAGCAGCCACTACACAGATGAGTGATCCACTCCTGGAATTAATTATCGCTTGCCAAGTTTGAGGATTGATTCATTCTAAGCCCAGATCCAAAACTTCATGTTGAAGCGGAAATGTTTTTGATTATCTGGGTCCAGCTCTAGCTCAATGCCTTTTGTACTTTGCTATTAATGGTGGACTTTATATTTGAATTCCTTGGTTCAAGATTCACTTTCTAATCATAAATGCACAAAAATAGTGGGGGCCATACTTTCCCTGGGGCTGATAATTAAGAATGATCTTACCTTGCAACTCCAGGCTTCTTCTTTTCTGTGAAGGCTTCCTTTCATCCTGAAATGAAAGTGGCATTTCAGCCATCTGGCATAGGCTGCTGTCAATAAGGGAATCCAATCACATTTTACCCACATTCTTCTGCATGAATAATAAATGCAGTTTTTATAAATAAATATATGCTCCCTGGAATATAGGAGTGGCCTCCAGTGTTTCTGATCTTTCCTAAAAGGAATACTACTTGAACAAACAACGTATTGAAATTTTCCTACTAATTCCTGGAATCTAATGGGAAAAAAGAAGCATGGATTACTGGTGATAGCTGCCTGTCAGCCTTGGAAATCTACCTAAAGGCATGTCAGCTGTGTGAGGTTTTCTCCCCACCAGTGTCTCACTGTCAGGACGCCTCACTTACAGTTTGATTAGCTTCTTTTTAGGCAGCTTGATTCTCTACTCCTTTGGAAGTTATCCCAGCGGGCATTCTCCTAGGTTTCCCTGGGGAAAGGGTACAGGCCAACTTCTCTCGTTTTGTGTTAGGACTTTGAAGTCTAACGTTTTCAATTACCTACCAGACCCGGTATTTTCTTTGAATAAAACACTTACCAAGTGTCAGACCCACTTTTCTGCAGTTCCTAATACAAAAAGTGCCCTATTAATAATTTGCTTCATATAGACTGCCACCAAGTCAAGTTTAAGCACCTACAATATCCAGGCTCGCATGTTAAATAGAATCAGTATTCTATTAAACAGAAGAGTGAATAAAACTATTTCCCATTTTCTATATGTTTAACCTCTTTGAAACTACTGACAGATCTTTTGTTTTGGAAATATATTTTACAGGGAAGAAGACTTCCTAAATATGATTTAATTCTTTTCTTCTCTCCAGAGAAATAGGATTTAAAACTTTGTGCTTGTACCCTCCAGAAATGGCTCAACCAAACCGAGTCAAAATACCACAGCAGTGAAAAAATGCTGCATTGTTTCAGAGTCCAGATCTGTCTCTTGCGATAAAGAGATTTAAATCCTCACTATTCACTGAGTGTGAGCCAATCTGAGCCATGGAATATATTGAAATGGTAGAAAGCTTTCAAGTTTTGCATTTTTCGTGTGCTCCGTGGTTGGAAATTCTGTTGGAGAAATATGGTTGGACTATTTTGACAATTTTTAACCTGCTTAAATTGGATTTTTTAAAGTGCATAAATTGATGTTCTGCCTACTTGGAGAATGTTTTAAAGATACCAAGACTTCAAAGAAAAACAGTGAGAGTAAATCAGATGCAAACATCCCTGTATCCATCCTAGCAAAATTAGTTTAGGATTTCCTAGGGCAATGCTAAATGAGACTGATGCTCAGGCGTCAGGGCCAGTACCACTGGTAATCATCTCTTTTTTTTTGTTATGGGAGGAGGTGACTGAGAAAAGATTTTTACATCTTGTGGGAATCACTAAATGACATCAACTCCATAGAGATTTTTCAAGGCTGCACTTGAGAATTCTCATGTCCCTGCTACTGTCATGGAGAATTGTGTCAGTTTCTGGTCCATTGGAATTTGAGGTGTCAAGTGGCCTTTCTTACTCTCCCTATCCTTCCCTGCTTTCCTATTTGGTCATCAGATACCTTTCTCTTTCTTACTACAGGGTAAATTAGGTCTCAAAAACGGCAACATGTGTTAGACACGATATCAGCTTCAGAAGCTGAAAGCATTTTTTTAAATGAAGCCAGAGAGATGGAGTAATCTGCTTGATAATAAAGCTTAGCTTTAATGCCAGCTCCATGCTGTTACAGCATATTACTAAACAGCAAGAAATGTGGCACAGATGTTGTGGCGGCCATATTTTACACCATCCAAAAGGTCATGTCGCTTGTTATTACATTCAGAATCAATATTAAGTGAGTGTTCCAAATTTCAGCTGTCAGTTGAATTTATTGCTGCAAACCAAAGCTGAAGGGTTCTCGACTGTGATTCAAGCAAGCTAACAAATTAACTAATTTAAGGGCATGCCTAGAAGAAGCAGGTGACCCACATGCCAGCGGCAAAAGCTGGGTTCTTACTTAGCTGCGAGAAAGGGCTGCCCCAGTTGCCAATCAGAAACAATTGCCATCTCAGTGTTTTAAAAAGAAAGGAAAAAGGAAGGAAAAAAGATAGATTCTCAGGTGGATGAGATATGCTGAGGGCAGCCTCTTTAGATAAAGTATCATGCATACATATCTGTCTGACAGTGCTCAAGATCGTTAGTGCTCCCTGGAGATAACTTTACTTGCATTGCCAAATGTGCCCAGAGATGTGGTGGCCCAACCTTACTCCAGTCTTCTTTAGACCTAGACATGGAAACACTGAACTGGGTGCTAATTGGGCTATAGTCTTCATCTCATCATTTATCATCTCAACAGCTACCTTTTAGGTAGGGTAGGGTCTTTCTTAGCTGTAGTCAGCTCTAAAAAAAGTACAAAAATATCTAATAGATGGACATCCATTTACTTAGTGCTTGGACACCCCCAGCCACCTAATATGGTTTATTAAATGGAATTGTGGAATTCCAAATTATGAGAAGAAATCGTAGGTAATATCCAATCATCAGATCAAGAAGGGCATAAAAAGTCTCAAAAATGCCACACCAATGTATTCTACACAGAATGGTTGGAGAGAAAGTAAGGTAGAGGACTATTGGCAGCAGTCAGCAAGGCTATGAGTCCATTTACCCATGATTTCCTCTGAAATTATTTTTAAAACCTATCCTTAACACCGTCTATGTCCGTAATATCGTCTCTCAGTGCGTCTGTTGAGAGAATGAATGTTGCCCAATTAGCAAGTGATCCAGAGGATGAGCTGGGGCTTCTGCAGGATGTGAGATCTCACAAGGCCACTTCACCAGGAGAAGCGAGCAGGAGGAAACCAGGTTGTGTGGTCTCTTGGCAGATGGAATTTCTCTCCTGAGAATTTCCAACTGTTGTTTTGGGAAATCTCTTAAGATTTTAGAGGCTACGTTCGTCTCCAAACTGCTGGTAACTCATAACTAAGTTTAACTAAGGTCGTCAGGTTCTCCCTTGACAAAAGTGGTACTCACTTTTGGATATTTTCTCTTACCCTGCCTTCTGGTACAAATGCAAGTAACGATTTTTAATTGACTTTACTAGGAGTGTTTAGGAAAGAAAAAATCTGTAATTCCAGTAAATAAGTACTTCAGTCAAGGACTATTCATTATTCAAGATTCAATAAACATTTTTTGAGTACCTACTCTGGGCACATTCTATGTTCAGTGCTCTGGGAGAAAAAGACAAACAAGACGTGGTTCCTATGCTTGGAGACTGGGAGAGAAACAGATGTATTCAAATAAATATAACGCAGCATAGCAGTATGTTGCTTAAAATTCTCTTACCTTTTGACTCAGCAGGTTTATTTCTAGGAATTTATCCAAACAGTGCACAAAATTATGCTTAAATGGATATTAGTTATATCCTGGTGACTGGCAGCTAAGTAGATGCTCAATGACTATTCATTGAATAAATAAATAGTATTATGAACTATTTACAAAAGTAGAAATGTGAAATCCTACTAAATGTGCAACAAAGAGAGTTGGTTAAATACGGCATCAATAAGTTAAAAGATTTTGAAGGAATTTAAAATTTTGTGAAGAATATTTAATGGCATAGGAAAGATTTTCTAAATATGTTAAATAGAAGCAGCTTGCAAAGAAAGATATGTAGTATAATCTTGATTTTGTGAAAAGAAAAATATCCACACATACAGAAGAGAAGCGCTCAGATACTACAGGACCAAACCGAGTGATTGATGGTTTAACTAAAACAGTAAAGCAAGAAGTCATAAAAATCAGTCCAGACATATCTAAATATTTTGTTCCAACTTAAAACATAGAAATATATTTTTTTCACTAATCTTAAACTTCCTTTATCTTAAGGGACAAGGGCAGGCTTTTTCTTTGAGTGTGGAATTGTTTCTTTCCTACATAAACCACTCCCATTAGGCAGCGTGTATGATTTCCTATTTCAGTTCTTTAAAATAAAGCAAGAAATTAAAAGGCTTGCAAAGAAGTCTGAATCCTGAATCCTTCTAGATGTTTACGTGTTCCCCATCCATTTTTTTCCAGTTACATCTATACCTAATTTGGTAGCATTGTTTGTAGCAATTTGCATGCATTGAGTTTTTTTCAAAGCACTGAGCTTAAGAAAATGCTTTGTGTTTACACTATTTTATTGGTTCATGCTATATTTAACTGAATTGTGAAATTAGATTAAAATACAACTGGTATAAATGGGTCTGGGAACAAACACAATTTGCAGGAGCAGAAGGGAGAAGGTTATTAGAGGGGAACATATGAGCTACATGCTGTGGATATGTTTGTGTGTTTTACAGAGAGGACAGAGTATGGGCTAATCCCCAGACCAGTCAGATGAAAGTCGATAGGGGAGCAAGAGAAAGAAGAGAGTGACTGAAGGGACACCACAGTGCTAATAGTGCGTATCTCTGGAAGGGGAAATTATGAGAGATTTATGTGCTTTTTCTCCTTTTCTGTATTATTCAAACTCTTTACAATGAGTAAATATGCTTTTATAAGCAGGCAGATTACTGATTACATTAATTTTTAATAAATATTAAGAGTAAAAGATAGAACGTGCCTAGCACTGGGCTGTATGAAATAATCAGCGTTGGAGAGGTGGTACGGCAAATTTGTTAGGAACACTCCCTTTGCACTTGGCGTCTCTGGCTTTGAATCTCAGATCTGCCACTTTTTGTATGTGTAACTTTGGGAAAGTTCACTTTATACCCTCTGTAGTACCCAGTTTATGAAACTGCAAAATAGAGATAGTAGTAATAGCAGCCAACAGCAGGGGTTGTTCCGAAGGTCAGATAAAGTATATCGAGATGGTAGAAGAATGCTTCGTGCAGAGTACGTGCTTAAATATTACCTTGGTCTTGTTTTACTATTACTTTTCTTATGTCATCAAGGGCCTTAATCTGTAAATTGTGACCCAAAGCTTGGCTTTACATATCATTCAGAGAAAAGTGCAAGTAAGTAAATGATGAAGTGAGAGCATATGTGTTAGTCTTGTAGTATAAAGATTAGCAACTACGATCCATGGGTCCAATCTGACCCACCACCTATTTTGGTAAATAAAGTTTTCTTGGAACACAGTCACACCATTCATTTGTTTATCATCTATGGCTACTTCCAGGATGCAACAGACAGAGCCCAGTGGTTATGGCAGAGACCACATGGACTACAAAAGCTAAATTATTTACTATCTGGCCTTTTATAGAAAACGTTTGCCCATCGCTGCTGTCGGGGATCCCTGAAAGCTGTATTCTTGTAGGCTGGAGTAAAAAGAGAAGGTTTTGTGAGCTAGGAAGAGGTGGGTCAAAGAGGATACTCAGATGTGTATCCATATCATGTGTGCAAGGGATCTGCTGAAACCAATAAGGAGTATTTATTTGGAAGAATGGTAGTCAAAGAAAAAAGTTTGGCTGAGTAGGGTAGGACCAGTGTGAAGATCTTTGTCCACAGCAACAAAGGCACTTAGGTCTAGTGTATCAGGCAACAGGCTATTGAGCAGAACAGACATAGGCATAAAGGAGGGTATCTGACCGTGGGGTGTGTGCAGGGATCATGGAAGGTAAACCTGTAACTAGAGAGTAAATAGGTACCTGTTAGAGTAACATGGTGATGAGGAAATGGGGTCTCAGCAAGAGTGGTTGTGGGAGGGAGTCGAAAATTAAGTTTCACATAGTCCTTTAGTTCTTATAAAAATCTATTTCCCGCATTCTCACAAAGAAAACACCATGGGTTTCTTCCCTGGAAACAAGCTCAGTAGCATATAGTCAACAGCAGAGTTTATCAACATTAGCAGAATAACACAGTCTTTTCTACAAAAGGAATTAAAATAATAATTCCAAAATGGGATACTCAATCTGGCTAAAAACCTAGATTAGGCTCACAATGCCTTTCTTTAAAAGTCATGTATACGTAGATGTGTAGGCTGTATAAGCTTTCACTTGGGGGAAAAATGCTAAAACCATCCTATTCCATCAGAATTCCTTCTGAGATGGCAAGATCTGAGTCCTTACCTTGCCACTTATCAACGTCTGATCTGACTTGCGCTCAACTTAGCCCTTGGCTAATGGTGTCAACAGCGTTAACGCATATCAAGCTGTCACCCAAAGCTTAGGGTATCTTTAGAGTCCTTTATTGTAGTACAGAACATCATAGTGGTAATGAGGTGGAAGGAAGAAAGTTTCCATCCTAAATGTAAAGTGGAAGGGAAGCATCCAGCATGCAACCTTTTAAACACCAAGTAGGCCGGCAGTGGTAGGCAACAGCACTGCCTGCTGGCTCGAGGGGTTTTTGCACTGCATCTTCAGGGTCCTCTGTTAATTATTAAAGCCTCCATTGACAAAAGGTCTTTAGCAACTCACAACCAAGAAACAACCCAGCAGCAGAGAATGATATTAGAGGAACTACTCATTGCCCTACCAACTAAAAACCTCTCTAGAATTCAATGAGGGGAAGAGGGAGGGAGGTGGACATGATCCTCAGTAGCCTAGACCATACATTATGAAATCCCAAAATACACTTTCGCCGTGTCCAAAAATTCACAAGATGGGGTGGGCACTTACACATTACTTTCTGTTGTACTGTATACAGTGACTTAATTAGGACCTACTCTTCCTTTGTAGTCTTGGCACCAGGAGACTTAGAACAACAGAAACCAGGGCAGAACTATTTGAATAACTGGGTTTTAAGAGACATATTAGTCACCAGCCTTCCCCTTGATGTTGGAGTCAGGTAACACAGGAGATCAAATGTGGCTCAGAGAGACAGGCTTTCTAAAATGCCTTAGAAGCCCTGGCACTACAAAGACCTCCTACAGTTGCTGCTGACAAATTCTGTTCTGTTCTGTTCCCAGCACAGCTCTCTAGCAGGCCATATCAAACTGGAGCTGGGGCAGCAGGGGAGGGAGAGAGGGAGGAGGAGGAAGGAAACACAACCGCCTTTATACTTTGCTGTGCAAGGTTGTGAGCCATCCTTCAATGTTCCAGAGAGACCAGGGCCAAGCTCCAGGAAGCTGCATGACAAATCTCAAATATCACAAATTTATAGAGATAAGAGAGAATTTCCCAAAGCAGGGAACAGGTACCAGTGGCGATATTCCAGGGGAGTAGCTGGCTCACACACTTGGCATTAAGCGCATTGAATCACATAGCAAGAGCAGGGTTTGCTGTTCTTCCTCTCAGTCCTTTTTATCATGCTGGGGAAAAAGCCTCTCTTTGATATTAGCCTGTCTTACTTCATTTACAGTCAATCCTCATTATTTGCAGATTCCTTATTTGTGAATTTGCTACTCACTAAAATTTATCGGTAACCCCAAAATCAATACTCCTGGCACTTTCCCAGTGGTTCATGGACGTGTGCAGAGAAGGGAAAATTTGAGTTAGCTGATATGCACATTCCCAGCAGAGGCTCAACAGGGAGACATTCTGGCTCCTTATTTTAGCTTTTATAATGTTAAGAAGTGTCCTTTCACGGTCAATTTAGTGCCATGTTTTTCACATTTTGTGCTTTTTATTGGTTACTCCACTGTTTGAAATGGCTCCTGAGCATGGAGATGAAGTGCTGTCTAGCGATCCTATGTGCAAGAAGGCCATGATGTTCCATACAGAGAAAACACGTGTTCGATAAACTTTGTTCAGGCATGAGTTACAGTGCCTTTGACCATGAGTTCCATGTTAAAGAATCATCACTATCTATTAACTAAGATGTCTTTAAACAGAAGCACACATAAAACCAAGCTACATATTGATCAGTTGGTGAAAACGTGACCAGAGGCTCACAGGAACCTAACCCTGTGTTTCCTGTAGGAGCAGTGATTCAGTGTTTCCGAATTCAGTGCTCATGGAGATTCTGTAAAATACAACTACCACAAATAATGAGAATTATAATTAGCTGGCAATAGCATTTTGTAAGAATTTCTAAACACTTTTGTTTCCGCTTGTTTGTTTTTCATATTTTATGTTATTTATTTTTGCTGTTACCTTCTATTTATGGCACAAATAGTATTATAAAGTTTCCTTGTATTATAGAGTAGTGATAAAAAGTTTTTTTCTCAGATAAGTTTAAGTGAAACAACTGAGTTAATTTAAAGAAAACATATTAAATGATACTGTGTACTAGGAAATGTGGTAGTAAATATACATACAAAATAATATGTAAAGGAGATAGGCAAAAAATGAGTTTATGGAACCCTAAAATTGGAGAAAGCATTTATTCGCCTTTCTTACTTACAGCCTCTTTAGAGTCTAGTTCTGTAGCTAATAGCAAATTTAACAGAGGTAGTGTGACTTAGTTCTCTGGGAATGCAAAGAGTAAACAAAAGCGATCAGGTCAGTGCATGGCCATTCTAAACTCAAGTTTAGGCCTTGACAATCTAGACAGAATTTATGAAGATTGTAGATTAGGAGTTTTCTATATTAGTTCTAAGTTTCCTTATAATTAATAGCAGGCATCTGAATTACTGTTAACATAGCTAACCAAACTTGGCCTTTAAAATACAAATTGGCCAATAGCCCTAGCAAGCTGGCTCTCCCTAGTCTGATAAACACTACCTACATGCAACCCTGAGAAGGGAGGATGCTCACACCACATCTCAGTAAGGCACTGAAATCATTTCCAAGTTCAGCTCTTTGCGCACGCCGTTCTTCAACCTGCTTTACGGTAAATGCAAGAGAAGGGAGGTTTTTGGCACTTGGAGCAAAAGATGTAAAAACAAAAAAAGTACAAGGGAGCAGTCAAATGAAATGAGAGCAATTAAAGAGACAAAAAGTCCCCTTAGCTGCCTTTTGGGTACTTTTTTGATCTTTTCACCGAGGAATTAGTAGCTTTTAATTTTCCCCACCTCAGCTTAAAATACTGCTGGCGGAAAAGAAATGAACATTATGGGAGGGCTGCTTTGGATTAAAAAGCAAATGTAGGTGAGTCAATCAAGCGGCTGTCAGAATCCGTGAATACAGGGCCTGTCCGCCCAGCTCAGTGGCCATGTTTGTGCTGGACAACAAAAGTCCCCAGTATAGAAGCATCGGCTTTTATTCACCATATTTCTAATCATCAGACACATGTCTCCACTTGGGTTAACATTTTTTTTTTTTGGATCATCTGACAAAATGCAGCTTCTGCCACTTAAGAAAGGGAGAGTGGTTGCTTAATTTTCAAAGCACAGCGAAAGGACAGTGCTTTTGAAACTGAGTGTAAGCTCAGGTTCTCTTCCCACCATGGAAGATGAAACATTGATCGGCTCCAACTGAAAACAGGAATTTTTTTTTTCTCTTTCGTTTTTGTTTGTTTTTTCCTCATTCCCCCAGGATGGTTTTGTTGATCAGCACAAACCTGGTTTAGCTCACCCAGGGACTTCAAAAAACAAAGGTCACTGGGAAATGGTGAGGGCCAGGCCCGGGGCTGTGCAGGGTGAGAGTGAGTCGTGTTGGTGGACGGCCATGGGATGCTGCAGGGCAGACCCACACGGCACTGGCGGCAGCTCTCACCACTGGGAACCCGAGTCCGTCATTGCAGAAGGAAGGGTTTCTGAACCCCAGCTTAACAAGGCCTTCGCAGCTCCAGTTCCAATCCCCAGGAAACTCATTAATGCAGTTAGATGCCATGGCGGTGTGTACTTAAGACAGAGGGGAAGTGTAGCTACTCTTCAGCACCACCAGTGCCAGAACAGCTCCTCTATTTGTTAGCCCAGCCTCTTTCTCTACACTGACCTTATGGAGATGCTTCCAGTCTTCTGAGAACTAGCACAGGCATAATTCCAAATCACCGTGTTGTTTCTAACATTACAAAAAAATGTCAACCAATATATGAAGGGTTCTGTGCCTACCAACAGATCCTTATGTCCTGGTGAGAAATCACACAGATTTAGCAAGGTCTTGGCCAAGCTTTTGGGTACAGTAGTACATCTGACGTATAACTTTTCGACTTTGGACAAAAGTGCTTACGCGCCAAAGCCTCAGTTTCCTCTTATGTAAAATGCGGGGGGAAATGATGACCTGAAAGAGTTTTCGTTTTTTTTGGTTTTTGTTTTGGTAGAGAGATAAATAAACCAATGTATGTGAGTGTGATTCACACGGAGCCTAGCCCACAGAATGCATGTAGTAAAAGGTCAATGGTTGCTGCTTCCTCGCCTCCCCCTCCACCTCTTCCTCCTTCTCTTCCTGTGGTTAGATAGTGGTTTTTACAGAAATCATCCACCCTTCCATATTAGGCTAAGTCGTATTAAACTAATGTGAACTTTAATTGTGACCACACGTATAGCCATCAGCCAAAAGATGGCATAGTTCCTGTCTTCTGGGTGTTTACTTTCCTAGTAGTCTCTGCTCACCTGCTTTTAACCTTCTTCAGTATGAGAGTCATGTCACTTTTGGGTGCCAGAACAATATAAAACTGTGTTTTCCTCTCAGCCAGCCAGTGAATATAAGATTTCACACATTTGCATTTGTCATTGTAATTCTTTTGTTCCAAGAAGGGGTGAAAAGAAGGTTAAAAGGGATGTGATACATTGGAAGGAAACATCAAAATGTGTACTAGTCTCTCTTCAGAACATCAGACAAAATTGAGAGTTTGTATTATTTGGGTTTTAATTCAAGGTAGAGAATCTGAAATACCAGCGACAAATGATTTGTGACTCCTACTCAATTTATTCAACTCCGAACTATTTCAATAAATCTAGGAATTCATCTATATCCTGTTAAATTAAGGTTTTTCCATTTTGAAGGAAATAGTTTCAAATTGATAAAGTCTCTTAAATTATTCTCTCTAAATATACTTAATCTTCATTAATGCAGCCCTGCATGATATTTTGAGCCAATCTGAACTAACAGGAAAATTTTTCACATATCTAATTCTTAAAATAGACAGGATTTCTTTTTTTCTTTTCCTACTACAAAGTCTGCCAAGGCATGTGTGTACAGAGATTTTATGTACATAGAGCATTTTTCTCTCCTGGTCCCCTATCTCTTCCCACCCTCATTTGTGGGTGTCATGTGATGTGATTTAATGTGGTCACTAAATTTTCTTTATTTGTCCTGTTTTTCCTCAGTGCCATGGGAAGATAAATCAACTATCTGTTAATATGCACTTCATTTGGTGAAGTCATTTAGGGGAGTTTCTTTCTTTTTTTTTTCCTTGCCGATGTAGCTAATGAAACATTATGCATTTCCATTCCCAGGCTTCCTGGCTTCAGACCTGGAAAGTAGTAACACACAATTGATTTCCAGCCCTGTAGGGAAAGGGGAAGCAGTAGAGAAGTCAGATGGATTGATCGCTGAGATGCAGGCCCTGTGGGATATTTCAATATCGTCCACCTCTTGAATGTTTGAACAGTTCTCTCATCAACAGGAAATCCCCAGGATGGTAACTTCATAGGGTCCAGATAGAAGTTGAGGTAGAGAGGTGTGCTAGCCCACGTTCATCCCTCTCAGGTCTGCCTTTCTATAACAAACTGCCAAAGTTCCAACTGCAGACCTTAGAAATAGGCAAATCCGAGGTAGAAACCTTGAATGGTAGTGCGGAAGCACCCTGAAAGAGCGTTAGTCAAGGGATTGGAAACTCAAATGTGTACAAGTAGCAGGTAGGCAGATGTAAGATAGTAAGTGCTAAATTACTTTTATTCTTACCTAAGCCTAACACCGGCCTTCTTCCTTGTCTTATAAAGCACACTAGGTAGGTAGGTGGTAGCAAAACAAAACACATTGGTGGGTCGTCTTTGCCTACAGCCTGCCATTTGTGACCTCTGAATTAACCCCAGTCTTCATTTTACAGAAGAGAAAACTTAGAATGTGAGAAGGGAAATCTCTTACCCGATATGCCATGCTTGGAATTTTCCAAACTTCTCACATTTTTTTGTCCCTCGTGCCATTACCAAATGCCATGCTTAAAGTTCAACTTCTAGTTTGGAAAATCAGCCTCTAGCACGTCAGGTACCAAGCTCTGTGGAATGCCATTGTTTACAGTATCTCTTAAAAATGACAGCAACTGAACTTCAACTGGCTCTGGCAAAAATTAAAGGCAATTTATTGCCTCATACAAGAACAGAGAAATTCTAGCTAAAACCATGGCTGCATCCAGATGCTCAGATCAGCTCATCAAGACACACTCTGCATCTCTTGACTCTTTTTCTCTGGTGCCCTCATTTTCAGGAAGACTGAAAAGGGGTGGGTCTCTAGGCCAAGCCCTGTCTCAATCAGAGCAGTTCATTTGTGGGTCTTACATTTTTAAGGCTTGCATACTGATTTTGTTAAAGGCATTGGTACTCAACTTTTTTTTTCCTGAAAATCACTCAACAAGTAATTGAGTGATTTTACTGCTCAGTATTCATTCAATTACAAATGATAGAACTCTAATGTAACCACACACACAGAAAAAGTTTCGAAAAGAAATATATTAACTGAGATGATAGAAAAATCCAAGAATTCTTAATTCCAGGGGTTCACTTCTTACACTCCCTTCTATTCCAGATCAGTTCCATTCTTTGACTCCGTGTGGAAACAAGATGAATATCTATCACGCTTCCCTTTCTCACTTTGTTTAGAGCCTGCCTCTCCCACCAGTCAGCTCCAGGCATTCATCCTATCTTCCAGTAATCCCAACAGAAAAAAGGCTTTCTTTTTCCAGTAGTTCCAAAAAATGCCATGTCATTGAGTCTTATTTGATCTGTTTGACCTAGCTTACATTGCATGCCTATCCCTGACTTCTGTGGCCAAAGGAATACCAGACTTTGTTTGAACAAGGTAGAGTCAGGTGCCCACCTGGGAATGGAGACAACCCTTGCAAACCACATTAGTTGCCAGTGGAGGAGAGATGGCCCCTAAAGGGAAACGAGAGAATTGTCGGTGGAAGGTGGCAGGTAAAATAGTCCACCAGCACAGTAATAGAGCTGGAGTCAGAGTGTAGACCTTTAATTTCAAATGAATACTCTTTACAATATATCATGTTGCCTATCTTTTGTCCTTGATATGCCTTTAAAAATAGTAGCTTCTATATTAACTTTCTATTGAGTTCTCTTCCTTTTCCCTTGGCAATTAGTGGTGGATAAGTGGTCTACGGAGATTTCTGTTTTGCCAAAAGTAGGTGGGTATTGTTCTTATTTACTACTCTGTCTGAGAAGACACATGTATAGTAGACATCAGATAAGGGATTCAGATCCTGGCCATTATTGAGTAACTTCGTGTAAACTTGAGTCAGTGTATTACACCAGGCCCCTCTGTCATAGGATTTTTAGGAGGAGGAATTGAAGCAATATAGATAAAATGTCTCAACACAGTGACTAGCTCATGGAAAGTGTTGCTTTTCTCTTTTTCAACTGATTTACCCCCAAGGAGCCTTTAAGTTAAAAATTCCTTGGAACATGTGAGGCATAGATTAATTCACAGTAAAGGAATCTGTATATTTCCTAGATTAAATCTATTTCATTAAGAAAAAGGATGGGGCCGGCTCCGTGGCCGAGTGGCTAAGTTTGTGCACTCCGCTGCAGCGGCCCAGGGTTCAGATCCTGGGCGCAGACATGGCACCGCTCGTCGGGCCACGTTGAGGTGGCGTCCCACACCCCACAACTAGAAGGACCTGCAACTAAGATATACAACTATGTATGGGGGGGTTTGGGGAGATAAAGCAGAAAAAAGAAAAAGGAAAAAGACACCTGACTCATTATGATGAAAGTGTTATTAGTGATTGTTGGCAGCATATACAACAATGAAATACCAAACAAGATGTTGAAAATAAGGGAAATATTTAGGTCTTCTGAGAGTGAAAATGGTTCATCACAGAATGGATCTTCAATACTTTGCTTATAGATCATGGATTAGTTAAGGTAATACTAGCTGTGGTAACAGAAAAGCCTGGATCCCCTAGTAGTTTAACTTAGAAGAAAAATATGTATCTCACTCCCATCAGAGTCCAATGGACAAAGGTCCAGCCTTCCTTGTGATTATTTGGGAACCCAAACTCCTTCCAGTTTGTGGTTCTGCCTTTCCTTTGATCATTAGCATCCTCTCCATTCAGCCATGGAAAAGGTACATCTGTTTCTTAATCACTGACCCATCACTTAATCTCCTTTTCCATTAATAGTTACCTGGTCCCACCTAAATGTAGGTGAAGCTGGGAAATGTAGTCCAAGCAACAACTCTTTGCAATGGAAGGTGAGGGGGAACCTTTGTGGGGCAGCTGGCTATATATGGACCAGTTGGCACAACTCTGCCATCCTAGATCCTGATGTACCTTATTGTGATGTATGAGTCTGTGAACATCTCAAGGAGAGTGCTATGTCTCATTTACCATTGCATCCTCCTTGCCCAGCATAGTACCTTGTACATAAATGTTTGCTGATTGAATAAAGAAATTAATGAAATACACTGGCATATCATCAAGATAGGTCTCAAAAATAATTCCTAGGCAAATATTTGTAACCATTTGAAATCCATATTTTCCTTTTCCTAGTCTCTGTCCTGTTTGTATGTTTGAGATAAAAGGACAATAATCACCCTAATAGCATCTGACTAGAGGATTCCCAGCAAGAGCTGCCCAGTGCAGGAAGCAAGAACTCATTGTATGTTCATTCATACATCCTGGCCTCTACAAAGTTAAGCCCACCTCATTCCTTGGTTTGTGGAAGAGGAGCCGGAGGTAAACTCAAATGGGTAGAAGGAGCAGATTGCAGCGTTTCTCCTCTGGCCAGCCCAGCCAATTCTGGCGCACACAGGCCTGTTGTCTTCCAGGTTTCTTGGACATTATGAATGTCCTGTTATTAATTATTATTTTAGCATAAACCAATTTGGGTTATCATTGTTCCTTTTCAATTGCATTGTTTAGATCCCAACCAGCTACCTTTAATAAACGAACTTAGTAAATGCTTTCATCTGTTTGTATTCAGAGCCAACAATATTCATTGGTGCTTCTGTCTCTAAGGTAGTTTAGAGAAGTGGTTAAGAATACACTGTCTGCGCTCAGACTGCCTTAGTTCAAATCTTGACTCAGCTATGACCAGCGGGGTAAACTGAGACTTTAATAATCATTCCTACTCTAGAAGGTTATTCTATTTAAGAAAGTACTTAGCACAGTGCCTAAGACATAATATGTACATAATAAATGTTAACCAGCATTGTTTTTATTGTAATTATCCAGGTATTTGTACTTGAAAGTTTTTAAAAGGGGATTAGATCCAATTATAGTTTACCGATAAAAGAAATAACATCATGGAAATGGAGTCTCGCATTGCCTGGTTTCTTGATTTAACCTCTATCTCAGCTCTTTGAGTGTATTTTTTGTTATTAACAGACAAAATAAAAAGCAGGCTTTTTTTTTTTTTAAAGATATGATGAAGCCATGTCCTGGCTTTGATTCCTGCATGGAGCCTCCATTCATGTCAGTGCGATTTCTCTGCATGGATTGATGGCAGAATACGGCCTGTTTCTAAGACTGTTTAAAGCAGGGCACAAAAGAAATCACACTGGCGGGGTCCACAGCTGGCAAAATGGGAGAGACTAAGCTGCTGAAAGGAGATGTTAATACAGACCAGAAAATTTTTAAGCTAAAAAAAGGAACATGCCCATGGAAAGTCTGAAAGCCAAAAAGTTTTATTCGGGTAAAGCGATGTTCAACTCTGCATGATTCCCACTTAGAAAATGCACACGCTTGCCTTCTCCAACTGCCAGAACATCATTTTTTAACACAGAGGAACCAAAATAGAGAGAGGAATAATGGGCTTTCAGATAGCCCGTGCCCGAAAGCAAACTGAAAAACATAAACACTGAAGTGTGTGGACCCATCAGAGTATAATAGAAGGGCTTCCTGGAACCCCTCTATCACAGAGATGCCCCCTGCCATATTTTACCATCCCTGTGGGAGTCAGTGTTAGCAAGACAAGTTCTAACAGGGAAAAGATGGTTGTGAAGAGGCAGTTTTGGGTTTCCAAGTCACTTTTCAGCACACCTTTCTCTAACCTTCTCCTCATCAGATCCTCGCAAAATCTTTACCCGGAGCCCCCAAGTGATAATCCATCCATCAGGCAAACATTGTCTAAAAATATAGCTTCTCCATCAAAGCCTTTCCATATTGAAAATGTTTCTCCATCACTGTCAGTGCAGACATTCAGCCACCACATTGATTCTTTCTTTTTCTTAATCCAGTGAAAAATACACCTTCACCTTTCATCTTCCACTCCAACCCCTAGAATATGACTCAAAACCTCATGACCAGTCACATCGCTGCTAAAAGTTTCTATTTCTCTGTGTGTATACCTTATCCATAACTGCCCACAACGATATATTTGACTTGGACAATAAACCCCAAGTGTGTAAGCATAGTGTCTCTGTAATATCCTTAGATTTTATCTAGCAAAATGTCTCTAATAAAAGCTCTCTAGTAATGTTTTAGCCATCATATTTCCATTTTTTGTACACTTTTTACTTCCCTTTAATGTATTGCATACTCCCAGAAATGTGGACTCCAAAACATATCATGTGCATGTGCACATGCATGTACTTTTGTTTGTCTATTTTATATGTAATATGCATATGGAAATATATAAATATTCCATAGAATATAGCAATTCTACTATGGAAATATTCCACAGAACATAGCAAAGTGCTTTCCATATAGTAAATTCTCGGTAAATAAATATATATTGAATAAATTAATGAGGATAGTGATTGCATAGCACACAAGGAAAACAATAGGAACCCTTAGTATGATGGATGATTGCCAAATTCTGCCATCAGGAGGCAGGTTCTAGTCTTAATTTCAGCCCTCTTTCACTGTTTAAGGGAGCAAACCTGTTTTATGTGACCTACACAGTGCTTAAGAAAATTTGGAATTAGTGGGCTAAGATCAAAAACATCTAGATTTCTAATTGCTTTTGAAATATCAGGCAGTCTCTTTTCTGAGTGACACCCTCATATGACATCAGTCAAGTGTGAAGGCTGGAACGTATACTTTCTAGGGAGCCATAGTCCCCAACTCTCCATATTATGTTCCCAACAGTGTCACTTGCATTCATCATCAAGCTTGAAACATTGTTTTTCTTATGGTAAAGAGGAGAGTGAACTATTTCTTATCCCCGTGCCTCTTTCAAAAGGGGACACATGAAAAACAGGTCAAAGGGCTGCAAGTTCACGTAGCCAGCCTCTCTCACTTATGAGATTTTCTTAGGTGCTCTAGGCAAGCAAATTTGCAAACTCTTTCTTAAGCAAATCATATTAGCCCAGAGTCTTCATGGCGTGTTCTACTCATTTCCCAGTTTGCCTTTGAGGGTAAAATAGAGTAACTATCATGATGACATCATTAGAACCTACACAGACCATCTGTATGAATCAAGGATCAGCCATTGACCTCTGGCTTAGTGGCATTATGTGTATCCTGGGGGGCAACTTGGGGATGAAGGCAGAACATGGTGGCACATGTTGGAAGGACATTCTCTCTACCCTACCACCAATTTCCCTGGCGGTGTTTGTGACAGAGGTGCAGAGAGGTATTTGGAACACATCCCAACCAGAAGCGTGCATCAGATGATTAGATGGTCCAGGAGCGGCTCCGGAGGATTGCTGGAGACTCGAAGACAACGTGTTCTGTCTACCTCACTGACTATAAGAGTTCCTTGGGAGCCACAAAGAGCAGTTGTCTACATCCTTCAGTTTAGGGGATTTCCTCCAGAGCTAACGTTTTACTCAGTAGAACAGAGTGGCTCTCTGGGAACATTACCAGAGGTCATATAAATCTGCATGGAGGTCTGTACTGCCTTTTTTTTTTTTTAGAGGTGACTCATTTTTACCCCCATGAGGTATTGTTCTGTTAACATACATTTACATGATAATATCGATGTCAACATTTGCAATGTTATGAAAAGAGTTTTGCTGTATGTCGAGTAACATTTTCACAGGTCTGCAGGAGCCTTCTCCTCCGAGGTTTCTGTCCCTGATTAAGTTTTCCAATTTGTCTCCTTTCTGTGAGTCCTGCTGCACAGGAAGCGTGCAGGGGGAGAAATTTTTTTATTTTTGCACACCCACGCTTCCTGGATTCTCCAGGATGAGCAGCAAATACATGTTCCTACTAGCTGTTAGCAGTAGGCTGGAGTGAGAGTCTCCCCTTGCCGTTAAAGCCTTTAGGGAGCTTTGCCCTTCATAGGTAGAATGCAATCGTGGCCTGAAATTAAATGCTCTCACCCTCCCTTCGGGGGCCGAGTAGTGCAACCTGAGCTTTGAAATCAAGAGAACAGCAGGTTCCACCTCTTTCTACTGTATGATCTTGGGCAAATGACAAAGTCTCTGAGGCTCAGCTTTCTCATCCGTAAAATGGAGTTACAATAATAAAAGCTTCCTGGAATGGTTTTGAGGATTAAAGGAGAAAATGATTACAATCACTATAAAGCCATATACAATAGATTATGGTAAACGCTTAATAAATATTATTATTATTTTTTAACTTCTACCTCTTGTTAGCCATTCTTTCCTCTTTTTCTTCCTTTCTCTGTGGTAAAACCCTGTGTAAATAATGTCCTACCTCTCAAATTGAGGTTTATTCTTAAGAAACATCAAGAAGTGAACAAACCTGACCAACAAGAGCGTAAAGTATTATAATAATTCAGTGTAACGTAACTTTCTGTTACTTTTCAATTTCACTTCTGTATTCACCTTTCTGCCTGCTTGGAGAGAAATATTAAAAAAAATGTTAATAAGCCCTAAATTTAAGAAGTAAGAATAGAAAAATGATAGACAGTGAGGAATATCGCTTAGGGCTCCTCTCCCCAACAATTATAATTCCTGAATATTTAAATTCTATTTCTATCCACCTATTTAATTGAGGAATATATTACAGTAGATATGTCATCCACTAGTCCATTTAGAACCCAGATAAAATCTAAAGCTGCTTCTACAAATACACATTATACAAATGCTACAAGTGGCACACATTCACCAAATAAAACAAATATTTTCTTTGAGCATGACAAATTACACGTGTTTATTGCAATACTGTTTCTTCTGCTGGTTAACCTCAAAATAAATAAGTTGTTTCGGTCCTGGCAGCTTAGGGAAAAAAGGTTGACTGTTAGGAGGGCGAAGTCATCAGTAATTTCTTTACTAGGAAAATTGGGAAAAATTACATTTGGAATGAGTCCTTTACAACATGCATTTGCTACACTCTTGGTTAGAAATGAATCAGTCAGTATTCCTTCTGTGTTCTAGGTACTGAGGTTGATATGGGTGTATACAACAAGGGTGAAATTAGTGGAACAAAGAGAAAGTTCTGGAAGGGTTGTAAGGAAAGAGAAAGAAGTAAGGAACTATCTGGCAGGGAGGTGTCACATAAAAGGCGAGTAGGAGTTAGATCCATGACAGAAAGCTGGAGGGTACTCAGGGAGAAAATTGGTGGGGAGCAGAAACATTAAGGCAAAGCCATGGGAATGGGAACTTTTAAAAGCAAGAGTGCTAAATGCAATGTGGTGTCCTGGATTAGATCCTGGGACAGGAAAAACTGGTGAAGTCTGGAGTCAAGTTACTGGTAATGTGTTAATTTCCCACTTTTGACAAATGTATCATGGTGGTGTAAGATGTTGACATTGGGGGGACTGGCTGAAAGGTATATGAGAACTCTCTAGATTATCTTTGCAGCTTTTCTGTAAATCTAAAATTATTCCACAATAAAAGTTTATTTTGCAAAAAGAATATCAAGAGTGAAGAATATAGAATAGACAATTCGTTAAACTGAGCTGGAGTTTGGGTAGGTGAGTTAACCTACAGCTAAGACGGAAAGGAACGTTTGGACCACGTCAGAGAGGGACCTGAAGGCGGGCCTACAGGATCTTCACCTTGGTAAAGAGGTGGGGAATTTTTTGTTTGTTTTCTGTTTTAAGCAAAGTAGTAATCTCACTGAAATACAGTTTGGGGATGATTAATCTGGTAGAAGTGTGCAAGAAAAACAAGTAGGAGAGATTGGTGCAAATGGACAAGTTAGAAAGCTCTTTTGGAGGGAAGCATTTTGGGGAAAGATAATATTTTATGCTTGTGTTTTTCCCCTAACACTCTGAGAATGCGATGATGGTGGTACCTAAAATCAGATCTTCTTCCAAGTGCTCGAGGCTTATGAGTGGATTTTAGAATAGAAGTTAAGGGGGAAACCCACATTGAATTGTGTTTGATGCTGCAAGGGAGTGACCCAGAGAACAGTCACCTAAGGACTTCCCTTTGGCAGAAATCCAGAGTGAGGAGTTACAAGGTGGGTAAAAAGCCTTGAAGGCAATGGAGAGTGAGAAGGTTGAGGAGCCAAGAGAAGAGCCATGAGGGTATAAGGCCTCCAAAGGTAAAGGGAGGAGAGAGTTTCAAGGAGATGAGCGTGGACAATACTGGTAAATGCAGCAAATTCAGCCATGTAGATGTTAGCAGGGAGGTGACTAATGACCATCAAGAAAACTGTCACCAAAGTGATGAGAACAAGCACCAGAGTTTCACAAGGCTGAGATCAGAAGAAATAGAGGCACAATACACATTCCACCTTATAAGAATTGTTTCTTTAGAAATAGAGAAATAAAAGATGCCAAATAATGGAGGCACCTGTATGAGTAAGAATGCATTTTGTTGTTGTTGTTGTTTTGTTTTATTATTATTTTTAAAGACAGGGAAGATGGTTTTTCTGAAAGAGGAGGGGAAAGGAGTAGGAGAGACTACAGATGCTAGAGAAGGTGATGGAAAGGAAACAGTGTCCTTTAGGAGCTAGGAAGAGATAGAAACAGGGACATCTGTAAAGGGGTTGACTTTGTCTCAACCACACCACCACCGTTTCTCATCTGGAGCCGTGAAGGCTTCCTAACTCATCTGTTTACATCTACTGTTACCCCCACATCTTGTATTCTCCACAGTTCAACTAGAATCTTCTCATATGATAGCCCTCCCTCTCTGAAAACTCTTTACACCATTGTTTTTTGGATAAAGATCAAAATCCTACAAGGGGCTGCATAAGCTAAACTCTTGTCTGCCTCTCCAGCTTTATCTCACACCATCCTCTCTCCGTGAGTTCTCTGCTTCCAACCACAGTGGCTTGCTTTCCTTTTCTTGAAAACGCTATGATTTCCTCCTCCTCAGAGTCTTTGTACATACTGCTTACTCTTTCTTGCCCTTCTCTTCTGTCTTCATCTGCTCCTCCTACAGCTCTTAGCTCAGTTATCAATATCTAAATAAGGCCTTCTACAAACTCCCTAAGCTAATTCCCCCATTTATATACTCTTACAGCATCTCCTTTTCTTTCAAAGCAATTTATCAGAGTTCATTTGGCTTCTCTGTGTGTGTGCATGCATGTGTGTATGCATGTGTGTATGCATGCATGCAGAATTATTTGGTAAATGTTTGTCTCCCCGTATAGCTGGGAGTAGGGATGCCATACCCTCTTCATCCATTCTCCATAGACTGGAAATAGCAACTAAAACATGGAAGTTGCACATCTATTGGAAGTTGCTACTCGGATGGACTGTCCATGTTCAAGTGTTTCTATGGCATCTCTGGAATTACCCTCTCTGGCTGTCTTTCAAGGTCTGATGCAGCTTGAGTCAGCCATGTCCTCCCCAAGAGTAAATTTTTTATCTCATTCTTTTCTCATTCATACCATCAATATGGCATTTGTCAACAGAAGACATAAACTCCACTACCTGCAGGAGCAAAACAGGGACCACTGTCCAGTTTGTCACAAGCCCCTACTAAACAGCACACAGAGAAGTTCTTAGTGGTAATAAGGAAGTAGAATCTCGACTTGTTAATCTTAGCCTGAGGTTGACAGTTGTTTAAGCGTTTTTGCTGTGGTGGGGACTTAGCAATGGCTGACATGAAGAAATATGTTCTCACTGCAGTCATATCTAGTAATTTTTTTTCTTTTGAGGAAGATTAGCCCTGAGCTAACGTCCACAGCCAATCCTCCTCTTTTTGCAGAGGAAGACTGGCCCTGAGCTAACATCTGTGCCCATCTTCCTCTATTTTATATGTGGGATGCCTGCCACAGCATGGCTTGATAAGCAGCACTAGGTCCGAACCCAGGATCTGAACCAGTGACCCCCGGGCTGCTGAAGCAGAATGCATGAACTTAACCACTACGCCACTGAGCTGGCCCCAGTGTCTGCTAATTTTTGAGCCAAAGTCAGCCCAAGGCTCTCCAGTCAAATACCTTGGTATGTGGGAGGTGTCCCTTGATCCCTGGAATCCTGATCTCCTTTTTCTTATGACATCCCTCTTAAAGCTTCCTTGCATTAACTGGGACCCATTCTAAATGGCATCCCCTTTAATGAGCGGAAATATTTGTCCCCTTTAACTGAATAGCTCTTAGAAGCAATTAGCATTTAGGGAATTTCTTGTTTAGAAATAACGGCTGTATCAAATTACCCATTATGGACTAATTTGAAACTGGAGGATAGATGCTCATTTCTCCCTGTGATAGCACCTGCAAGCATTTGTGGCAGTAGGGCTAATAGCAGCTTTATTGTGGGTCGTCATTTTTCCATCGTGATGTGAATGGTGGGTAAATAGAAGCCCCTTTAACATGTAAGCATTTTCTGAGGAAGGAGACTGTAATCCTTTCAGATTGTGCTATTTACCTGTCATTTCAGATCTGAAGGTTGAGTGTGTTTTGCATGTTATAATTAATTCTCTCATTGCCTTCGAGATCACTGCCTTTTGGCCACTGTCTAGGAAATGAAGAGTGATGCTATGTGTCAAAAATGAGTACTGTATCAGAAAAGGAAGGAGAGGAAACTTGTTGCTGACTGACAGCTGCAGGGGAAAAAAAGCTTCTTTATTAGTTTATGGGGGAAGCATGGATCCCACGCAATGTGCTCTGACCCCACAAAAGTTGCATGTGCTGGAATTGAGTCGTTCTGGCCAATAGATCATTCTGGTACCATTTTAGTAATATGGATAATGTTTGGTAATATGGATAATACTGACAATAAATGTTTAGTGAGTGGTTATTAAATTCCAAGGACTATGCAAAGTGCTTTCCATGATTTATTCCATTTACTCATTCTGACAGCCCTATTTACTGATGAAAGCATTGATGTTTAGAAAGATTCAGTTAAATGCCTGAGTTTATTCAGCTAAAACAATGGGAGGGCTAGTATTTGGACGCAGCTTGGCTAACTGCAGGGCCAGAGCCTCGCCTCCACCAACCACATGGACTTTAACTTAACCAGCACCTTCATCGAGACCTCCTGCTCCCAAGCCCCATCTCCCTCAGCCTTCTAGAATTAGAGATTGCAAGGGGGTCACTCCTTTGAAATGCCCTTGTTAACAACAAAGAAACCACTGCTGGCCACCTACTCCCCACGCTCACCAGTCCACAGCACAGGAGAAGGTTTTGGTGGTTTAAGACACAGTCCACTGTGTTTGATAAGAGGAGGCAGGACGAGAACTTCTGACTGTGTAGCACAGTGCCCGGCACTGAACTCCTTCGTCTAAGGAAGGAGGCTGGAAGAGCCAGCGTGCACTGAGGACGGGCTGTGCACGTATGCGGGAAGCTCTTCTGGGTGGGTGGCATTGACTGACGTGCAGATGCGGCCCCAAAGGAGTGAGATGGCATGGGGTAGTGTATCCCATAGACGACAGACTCCGCACTTTTGCCTAGGGCCGGCCCTGCTTCAAAGTGAAACTTCCACAGGAAAACTAAATAAAGGAAAGAAAAGCCAAACAGAACAAATTCCCATTTAGTCAGCTTTTACTGTCCTCCGAGGCCCTGTGTTTATGCTAGATCTTAATTATGCTGCTTGTCAAAGACACACGAAACTCCACTGTGGTTGAGGGAGCTATTTTATCTTTTTGTCTTTACAGTCAGGAAAGGACTTAGTATGCTGAACCCTACCCTTGAGGAGCTTCAAACCCGGAATAAAAGAGCATTTTTCTCTCTCCTTCCCAACTGTCCCCACCTCTGTGCTGCCATGAACGCCAAAGGAGGAGGCTTCGGTGGTTATTATGAGTAGGCAGAGCTTGAGTGACCTTGGACAAAATTTGAAGTCCAAGGGGGCCGCGTGGGCTTCACGGGCCCAACCCCGTGAGTGACGCCCAGACCCCAAAGCATCTGTCCTCTAAGCCTTCTTCCACAGTGCTCATCACCAAGGCTTTCTGGAGAGGCACTTAACTGTACCCTACCAGTAGGATCAGAGTGGGGAGCCCTCCTATGGGCATACTCGGGATGATATTGGAGGACAAGAGGTGATTTGAGGTTTTAGATGCACAGCAATGTGCATTAAACGACTTTGGATCACACAATAAGGAAATTATTCCTTTTTCAACTCCTTGTTAATCCTTCAGATTAGATCAAGGAGAACATCTTTGATTTGGTATTTTTATAATCTTGCTTTCTCTTCGTTGTATCTATTTTTACCTTTGCCTCCTATTTATGGCAGATGAAGTTTGTTTTACATTTCTCGCAGTGACAGTTTTCTTTTTCATCGAGAGCATTTAGTTGGGGGAAAAAAAACAGATTTACTTACAGAAGAATTGTTGAGTCAATGGTAGTACGTGATAGGGTAAAGGCTGTGAAGGGTACAGGAAAGATTAACCTTGGACAAAAGCTTTAATCAAGAGGCCCTCCGTTATGCTTTCCTCTAACTGTGAACTGAGTGGTATTCATGCAAATCTCTTCTCAGACACGCATGTTTTCAGGGAGTCCTGAAAATTTCAGCAGATCCTTACCACTGAGTGATTAGTAGGTCTAACAATAATTTCAGGCTCCTAAAGGCAGGATCAAAAGGAAGATATACTGGGATACATCTGGGTATCTCCATCCCCAGTCTGCAGATTATCAAAGTCCATAGATTATCATAATCTATGATGATAGTGGTTTGATGAGTATCAGACTCATGGGACATTTCAGCTTTTTTTCCTTGGCCGAAATTCAGATACCTGGGCTCCACCCCCAGACATTCTCTTTCAGTGAGTTTGGGGTGGGGCCAAGGTATGTGCATTTTAGTAACTATCCAAGATCACAAATGAGCACTGCCAACTGAGACTCTCCACTGAGAGAATTTGGTCAATGTTAGCACCCAGTGTTGTGTGCAGACCCAAATGAGGAAATGTATGTGATTGTGCCGTGTAGATATAAAGCCTTCCAGTGTACAGAGTCCATACCAATGAACGAGAAGTAACAGTCTTACTCCTTGTAAAAATAAATGTCAAAAATAAATTTCCAATTCATGCAGCCCCATGTTCACCAAACAGATAAGTTGCTTGTCAATCCCCTTGACCTCTCTTGACCTCAGGAGCCTTTTCTGGAAAATTGGATGATGTTTACCTGCATGAGGGTAACATATCTGGCTGGCCAATCTGTTAAGTTCCCTTTTATCTGCATAATATATGTATGTTCTATGCCCAAAGTCATCCCTTATAAATTTGCTCTTACAAAATGCCACTGATGTCATATAAGAATTTTCCCAGTTCCTATTCAAGGCAAATCTTGAGTTGGGTTTTATTTCACAGATCAGAGGAGCACCAAGCTCCTCTGGTAGGAACTTGACAGCCCTTCACTTCACTGAGCCTGACGAAGCTGTTTACCTGCTGGTCTCTGAGAAAACCAATGGAGTTTGTCATGGAACACCCAAGTCCAGGACATGTTATGATTCATTTCTAATCACTGACATTATCCAGGTGACTTGCTCAAGCCTGGCTTACACAGAGTTCCCTTTCAGCATAGACGTCTCAGAACTAGCATTATCCTGCCATACCCAAAGCCTGTGAAAATATTTTCAACAGTTAACAAGCAGAGCCTGCAGTTATAATATGCTCATTAGGCTGCGTGTTAGTTTTCAAGTCTTGCAGCACACATAATCTGCTACTTGATTTCCACTGAATTTCAGTTCTGTTGGGCATCAGCAGAGGAACGCCGGCAGCCCCACGGGCTTTGCCAGTGGCTGCTGTCTTTATGTGTGTTTCCATGAGGCCATGATAAGTGTAAAATAACACACCTACCCTATTTGTGTCTCCAGTCATTCTTTGTCTGGGGGTCCCTTCAATCATTGCAGACTTTCTTGATTCCCTAGTGAACGAATTCCTTCAGGGACCAAATTAATTTTAGAAAACACTATGAAGGTTATACCCAGTAGTCCCAGTAGATGAATAGGCTTATTTCTGGAGTGTATTAGATCTTCCTTTGTTCTAGACGTTACTTCTGGGTGTCTCAAAACCACTGCCTTGAAAAACAATGCTCTAATTCCATATGATCAGTTTTCAAATAAAGGCCTTTGGCCAACTAAGAATAGCACTTCTCTTTTTTCCTGTATTTTTAAAGCCTTGCATTTGGGAGAAAACATTCTCTGTCCCAAGGATCAACGTGTCCCAATGCTATGGGGACTGGGAATATTTTGGCAACTTTGTATTTCATAAAGAAATGACCTGACCGCTGAAGGAATAACTTATTTTTATTATTATTATTGTTATTATTTCTTGGTGACTGGTTATGAAGGACTGTGTTTATTCATTCCTCAGTCAGTAAGTTAGTGCCTGGAATGTGCCTGGCAGGGTTTAGGCCTTGAAAGTATAGCAGTAGATAATGTTTCATTTCCTAATGGAACTAACAGTTAGCAAGGAATGCCAATCGTCTAAACAGATAAATACAACTGAGCAAGATGACTGGCATTCACAGAGCTATGAACAGAAGGTGACGGGATGGAGAGAGGGGAACTGAGACAAAGACTTGATGGATAAATGAGATCCCGTGTTGGGGGAGACTCAAGAAGAGTTGAGATTGAAACGGAGGGACGCAGAAGCAGAGATCCGGGGAAGTGAGAGTGAAGTAAGGTAGATTGGAATCAACTCTTAGCAGGAGGTGGGGGGGTTGTCTCTTGAGGGATGATCATGAATCTGGCCCACATTTAAGATTTGTATGCATGGACTGGTGGGGGCATGATGCTTGGGTACATTGACCTAGCTTAGAGAGCTAGGTGCGGCTAACAGATAGGGAAAGGGTAGGGATAATTAAGTCGGAGAGGAAAAACCCCAGTACGTGTGAGACCCTTCATTGCTTAAGACCCCCGGGACCTCATTGAGGAGGGTGGGTCAAGACTAATCATACCTTCACACCTAACATTTCCTCCAATACATTTCTTGACCCTTCCATGACTCATCTATGATAACACCTTTCCCTATGAGTTGTTAGGAGCATTAAATGAGAAGATGATGTGAAATCCTAGTGGTAGGCTTCTGTATTGCGTCTTCTGATCATTTAAATGGGTCTTCCCAATTTCCATCAGAGTGATCAAGGACTCATGTTGGTTTGAGTAAGTGTACACGCATTGTAATGCAATTCTTGATGTCTCAACAAGGTTCATACCTGTCAACTTTTGTTCTTTCACTAGGAGACTAACAGTTATTTCCTGGGATGCCAAATATTAACTTGCATGAGGCCTGGAACTGAAGGCACGTTAACCTTGTATGTTCAAAGAAAATCAAATGAGTGCTTGCAGGAAGAGTTGCCAACTGCAGGCATGTACCAGTGGAGCCTTGAGTGCGGACGAAGCTAAATACCTCATGCAGGAGGCATTAGGGAGAGACTCAGGCAAAGACAAGAAAAGTGACAAATCAATAATTGCTAAAAATCATTGCTTTGATTTTATCAAATTCTCTACTTCTTACACAGTGAACATCAAATCTGCCTGCCTGGCTCAGATTTCTCTTATGTGGTCATCTACATGGGAAGCAGGAGAGGACTAGAGAATGCCTCATTGTTCCCAACACCCATGGTCTGACACATAAAATTTCACCAATCGAGGGTCCTGCAAGGAGGAATGGCTCCTAAGCATCTTCAGCTCTGCCTACCTTTGCCTGACTTGCTGTCTCTGCTCCTTTGAACAGGTAAAGATTTGAGAGTAGATTTTGATCAATGGGAAATTTAAAGAGAGTGTTAGAGCATCTTGCAGGAGTGAACCAGGGAGAAGAGTCTTCGATGAAGACAGAAAAAGGAACCAATCGCAAGTTTCCCATTCTCCACTTTTCTTTATTTCCAGGAGCAACTCTACTTTCTGTGTTAGTATCAGATCACGAGCCAGGAAGCACCAGACCTGTAGGGCTCCTATGGAACTCTAAATTTTCAGTTACCAGGACACAGATCTGATACTTTAGAGTTTGTGAAAGTAACATTACTGTTTAAAACTGAGGCATAAATACTTGTGATTCAGAGGTTAAACATCATTCCTTCCTTCCTCTCTTTTTTTGTTTATTAATTTATTTATTTTTAGTTGCCACGTCTCTTTATGGAGGTATAATTTACATATCAATTCACATACAAGTGTACATTTTAGTGATTTTTAGTAAATTTATACAGTTGTGCAATCATCCTCAAAATCCAGTTTTAAAGCATTTCCATCATCTCAGAAAGTTCCTTCATGCCTGCCCAATTTGTTTTTAATTGGCATACAAACCCCTTCCAAAATTGGCTGATAGATGATCTTCTCTTATTTAAAAACCAAAGAAGCATGTTTTATAATATCTTATTTTAAAAATGTATTTAAGTTTATTTTTCTGGCTTCTGTTACACTATTATAATATCACTACTGTGGCGTGAGAAAAAACAGACAGGGGAAAAGATGATCTTATGCTGTGAAGCGCAGTTTGCAGAGCTTCTCCATTTCAACATACGTCGACATTCCACCCCGAGACTGAAAAAGGAGAGCTTGCTGTGGGTGGCAGGAAGGAGAAGAACTCACTTCCTGGGTTACATGTCTTATACTAAAGTTATTAAGCCTTTAGTTGCCAGTAAATTGGAACAATAATACTAATAATCTCTGCTTCTTGGTGGCCATATATTCTATTTTATTCTCTTCATATGCATTATCTCATTTAAGCCTCACTCTGGGCTCCCTCCCTTCATAAAGATTAGGAAACTGAGGTTCAGAGACATGAAACAGACTTTTCAAAGTCACTCCACATTCGATTTCGAAGTCAGGAATCAAACCCCGGGCTGCTCACTGCCCCACCCCTACTTTAAAGATTGAGCTTTATCCCATCTCTAGACAGCTGACTCAACGTACAGCAATCGCCGGGCAGCCTGACCGTCAGAGGTCAGCTTCTTTTACTAGGAAAGAAAATTTGAAAACATGTGGCCCTAGGGAAAGAGGTAAGCCAACATCACATTTAACAGCCACCCCAAAATGGTGGGATAGAAGAATGATTTAAGGCGAGAACGCTTATGGCTGTGGAATTTTTGAGACTTCGTCCTTTGAACTGTACGGTGTTTGAGGCTGAGTGAGAGGGCGAGACTGTGTATGGACAAGCTACTGCTTGACTCATTGTTGGTGACTCTCCACCTGGAAATGAACATCGCAGATCTGTGGTAATGCTTGGGGAGGCATCATGATTTGGCAGCTTGAATAAACTCGGAATAGGTCATTATTATATAGCAATTTGGAGAATGTAAGAGGGGCATTGTCTGAAATGATTTCTCCCTTGGCTAACTCCTCAGTGTACCACTCATTTGCCACTTAACACATAAACACTGCCTTTTATTAGACTGTTTTCATGCATGTGTGTTATCCTCCATTCCCATGTTTCTGAAACTGGATTAAGCACAACAGTCATGGGAGCCACTTATTAAAAGAATAGGTTTCTGGTCCCCTGAGACATTTTTGATACAATAGTCTTGAGTAAAGGCTCAGATACCTGTATTTTTATATGGCTTTTGCAATGACCCATGTTTAGGATTTGCTGCTCTTTAAAACTCTAAGTCCACAAGGGCATTTTGTTTCCTAGCATCTAGCAAAGTGCTTGGCACAGAGTCAAGTTCAGTAGATATTTGTTGACTGAAGGAGGGAATGAATGAATATTACAAGTTCCTTGGGGTCAGTGATGATGTAACTTACCTCCCACAGTACTAGTAAATAGAGATCAATGATTGTGTACTGATTGATTAGTTTTAAATCTGTGACTTATTTTTCCTGTACCTTTGCTCAGCTCTGGGGAAGTGGCCATGCATTTGTTTAAAGTCTTGTATTCTGAAAAACCTGCTTCCACTTTAGTGAGGTGAGGTGGTGCATACAGCATCCAGGAGCTGATTTGGGGTAGGTTCAGGAGTTTACTTATTCTAGAAACCCACAGAGAGAACAAGTTCCCACATTTTGCAAGTTTATTGTGCTGCAGTGTGGTGAATAATTGTCCTGAGGGGACTAGATGGCATTGGAAAGTATTAATCTTGGATTTTCATTTCCTGTAAAATAACTTTCCACTTATTACATTCAGTGAGAATACTTTGGGTTTCAGGAAATATGCATATTTTATCACAGACAGTCCTAAGTGTGCTCCCAAATGTATCTGAAACTCAGGAGTTAAGAGGGACAGGTGCAAGCAATTGAGTGAACCAGAGGATGCCAGACTAGTCTGTGAGAGACTGGAGGTAGAGTAGGACAGAGTCACCTAGAGTCAGCACAGCCGGCACATCATTGTCTAATTTTAGGCTCACTGATCTTTTAAATTTTTTTTCAATAGGAAAATATTAAAAATCAAAATGACAGTAATAATGATTAATGGGCTAGAATTATCAAGCCCCTGACCATGTTCCAGGCATTATACTGAGTTCTTTCACATATCATGCTATTTAACTGATTCTTTGCAAGAACCCAATGAAATAGTGTAGTGCATTACAAATGAGGGCATCTCAATTAAGATGGGGCTCAAAGAATATCATCGGACCCTGCTCTTCCCTGTTGGCTTTTTCTTTGGTGATAAAGATGGCCATCGGCAACTCCAGTTTACATCCTGTGAAGATACAGTGTCGTGGAAAAGAAGATTCTCTTCCTGCAGCGTCAAGGAAATCCACAAGATCACCTTCACTTCTGACGTTGACTGCAAAGCTGGGGGATCCCTGAGATCACCCTCACTTCTGATACCAATTGTAAATTCAAGTGTCCCCAAGATCATTCAGTTATAATAATTCACTGAAAGGATTCATAGAACTCACTGAAAGCTATTATACTCACAGTTATGGTTATTACAGTGAAAGGAGATAGATTAAATTAAGTCAAGGGAAGAGACTCATGGAACAGAGTCAGGGAAAGTTCCAAAAACAAAGCTTCCAGTTGTACTTTCCCAATTCAGTCATAGACAGGGTTAACTTTTCCCAGTAACAATGTGTTCCAATATACATGGAGTGTTTTCAACCAAGGAAGCTCTCTTGAGCCTTGATGTCCAGAGTTTTTATTGGAGCTTGGTCACAGAGACATGATGACCACCCATGTGGCTGACCTTTAGTCTCTAGTCCCTCCAGAGGTCAAGCTACCACATGGTCCAAAGCCCCCACCATAAATCACATCCTGAGACTGTCCCATGTGGCCCAAGTTCCCCAGGTAAACAAAGTATCTTATCAGGCAAGTCATTCTGAGGACTTAGAGATTACCTCTCAGGAGCCAAGGGCAGAGACCAGACTTCTCTTTAAGCAAGGCTAATTCTTTACTGCACAATTCTCCAACAATTTCAATAACAGCCCTGGCCTCCAGTGGGGTCATGGGCCCATCCCTGAACCAATTTTTGGGGCGTGGAAATAAAATATGCTAACTGGCCAGGCCTAAGGTTGTTGCCATTTGGCTGGCCCACTTATAAACCAAGAGCAAGGAAGGGTGGTTATCAAAGAAAATTGGACATCGATCAAGCTCTTCTCACTAGGAAATAAAATAAGAAGACGAATTCTGTGTTCACTCGTGAAAAGACTACACATTGTAAATAAATGACCAAATTCCTTTTATTTTGATTTAATGGGACGTCATTAACAAGTCCATGGGAAAACTAACTAAAGGTGACGTAATAAGTGTCGTTTTTAAAAAAGACAGAGCCTCTAAAATATGCCATGTGTGACTTAAGAAAGAGGCAAAATAATAACAAGCGGATGAAGAAGTTCTGTATGCGATTGCTCATGCAAATTTCCCACCAGGAAGGAGTTGTCTGTCTCATTTCTCTAGAACAACATGAAAATCTCCTACAGCAGTGGTTCCCAAGCTTGTGGTGTGTTAGCAGCATCTGGGGAGCTTTTAAAATCCGAATGCCCAGGTCACACCCCCTACCCGTGAAGTCGGAATGTCTAGAGGTAGGATCCAGGCATTTGTATTTTTTAAAGATCCGCAGGAGATTCCAAAGCAGCAGTTTGGAAACCACTGTTTTGGGTATTAAAACAACCTGAACACTACTGCCCTGAGCCCTAGTTTCCAGTATGGCCGAGTGAACACTGACCAACCGCTAGTGGAAAAACTGCTCTTGAGAATCGGCAGAAAGCAGTGCCAAACCTGAGTTGGAGACACCTGGGTTCAAACCTGGCTTTTACATTTACTGCCTGTTGGGTCTTGAGCAACTGTGTTAGCCTCTAGAAGCTTCCTCGTCTGTAAACAACTAGTAATCCCTACCATATGGAACTTCTGAAAGAAAATATGTAGAAAGTTCCTGGCATAGCAAATGTCAGTTACTTTCCTTATATTATTATATAAATTTTAAGAGATATGGAAACCCCTTGCCATTTTTGGCCTGCCTTTGTTTCTTTGTTTTGTTTTTAACATGTCTATGAAGGATAAAAAAATTTGTATCTTGGTCAATGATGCAAAAGTTTAAAATTTTCTTTGTTATTAAATATATTTGATCTCTTAAATATTGGGAATCCTGTGAAGAGGTGGCTCATTCCTTCAGTTATTTATCCAAGCAAGATTTACTAAGTATCTACAACAATATTCCATCAATCCTAAAGTGCACTCACTTGCAAAATAACTTACTGCTATCTTACGTATGAATAAGAGAGGAAAAGCTTTTGCCAATTAAACTATGACATGCCATCAGTTGCAAGAGGAATTCCTATTTCATAAATGTTAAAATGAGCAGGGAAATGTACATGATAAAGTCAGTAAAATGTGGTATCCTCCAGGATGACGGGCATTAGGATACAGAGCTGCACAAGATACTGATTCAGTCATTGGAGGCCAGAAAGGACTAAGTTCCACAGATGGCCTCAATCCTCTCTCTCCTGAGAAGAAAGTCAACTCCAATTTCATCAGGAGAAAATTCTTTTTCATGCCTCTTTTAGATCATTAAATGTCATACACTGATCACTGTTTCACCTTTGAGAAATACAGTGACCTGTTTAAATGGTCTCCATTTTTAAATCACTTTTCTTCAAACAGGACCAATTTTAAATGGCTGTATGTCATCCCACCCATAGATGGGAGAGTGAAAATGGCTCATTATTTCAGCAGATCACATAACTCATGATACAGGAAGGCAGGAGGTGGGAAGTTAGAGGGAATGCAATTTGATGATCACATGATTTTTCTTCCTCAAACCTCCCCATTCAACTGAAGATTTTGTGTTGTGATCCCAAATGGGTCAAAATATAAGCTCAGAAAAAAATTTTCTGAATAGAATCCTTTGCTCTCTTCTATTTATACTTAATACAGGTACAGATATGCCCCATTTCTCTCTCCCAACATTAAAGCCTACTTGCCCAGAAATGTGCCTATGTTTACTAATTTTTTTTCATAGCTAGCTAAATACGTCGCAAAATGGAGGCAAGATGTTGGAGAGATTTTAGAAATAGGCAAATCATCAGTGATTCTGACTTATCCCATTGAAATGCAATCTTTGTATTTAGTTTGAGAAATTAATTTTTTGGTGACAGAAAAAAATTCCAGGAAAGAAAAAGGAGAGAGACAAAAATAATAGCCACTTCAAATCCAAATGAGAATCCTACTAATAGCATCTTGGTGTGCCATGCTGGGACCCTGCTCCCGTCGACAGAGCTTTTCTTTTGAAGGTAAGCAATTTAGAGAATGAATCTGCTCTGCTGTCTGGTAGGAGGATGGATGCCAAAGTTAGATCTTTAAGGAAATAATCTTATTAGTCCCTCTTATTAAGGAAGCCTCTGCAGTGTGTAGACTTTGAACCTGCCTGATGAAAAGTAGGTCTTGTCAAACAGCTCACAGCTCCTAGTGAAAAGGTTGAACTTTGTTGGTTTAGATCATCCAATCCAAATGCAAACATGTTTCTAAGCTTCTGTTTGCATACTCTGGGAGAAAAAAAGACTTCCTCATTTTCCCTGACTCTGACACTAATAGCATTGCAAGGGGTTGGCAGCTTCCACGGAAATTACTAAATCACTGTGTTAATGGTACACGCAGGAAGGCAAAAGTTTTCTGCGTAAGCTGAAATTTAAAGCTTCCCATTGTCATTGTTTGGGTCCTTTTATTTACTTAACTCTTCATTTTTTTCTCTAAACGGATCCTGGTTGTTCAGTTTCTCTTCTATGACATCTCCAAGCTGACCCCATCCGGATGTCGTAAGGCTGAGATTTTGACAGCTCTGTCATTTTCATAGCCGTGAGGGTTGATGTCGAGCTTCCAGGATTATTGCTCTCTAGGAATACTTCACTACCCAATCAAGCGGAAGGTCAAGAGAGATGGAGAGAGGAAAAAAACTCTAATTAAATCAGGAAGGGCTGGCTTGTGCCATCAAACATGCGTGCAACTTCAGGAGGGCCTCATGCTTGTATCTGAGTGCAACAATTGGCCCCAGTCGGGGGCCGCAATTGTCACAATGGACAACAACAAAATTGCCATTAGAGTGAGCAGCTTTTTAAGGAACTGGCTCCATTCTTTGCTTCTACCCTGCTATTAAGACCCTTCTCAAATCAGATTAAGGAAAGGCACAGTAACACATAGCTTGATTAGAGTAATGGACAGAGGAGAGCGAGCTCTTGTCTTGCATCTGCTGCTTTTGCTCCTAAAAGGTGTGGCTTCTGAGCCCTAGCCTGGTATGTAATGCAACTGGATAGTAGTGCCCAGATAGAATTAAAGGAAAGTATGAGGCTTATTCCGCTTGGAACAGAACTGAGAAGAGCCTTCCTCCAAATTTTTGCATGGTGGGTCCCTGCAGTAAGGAACCAGGTACCATGTAGAATGCCCAGACACTCAAACTGCTTTCATCCATTTTAGTTTAGCACAGCCTGTCTGAGACCTACCATGTGCCAAACATTGGCAAGAAATTAGTGGTTCTACAAAGTCATGGACAGGAGCTTTATGTCTAATAGGGGCTTAAGGCAGGTGAGCTAAATACTATTAATATAAGATAATAAATACAGTGAAAGGGCAATAATAATAAGTTTTAAAAAATATGGAACACCTAATATGGGCTAGTCACTGTCTAAGTGCTTTATAGGAAATAAGTCATTTAACATAAAAGTTAGACTGTTACACCTGGAGCACAAAGGGTATGGAGAATCCCCTCAAAGGAGGTGTTTGAATGGGTCTTGAAGGATGTATAGGAATCATTTCCTATGTCTAAGAAATAGAGGAATGGAAATAAAACTGCCAAATAGAGAAAAACCTCAGATATAAAGACTCAAAGTATAACATCAGATGAGATCATCCAAGCAATATGGCATTACTGAAAAGGCAGATGGTAGAGAAGGAGCTAAAGGTGATGGAATGCAATGAAGGCTCTGTCCTCTAGGTTATGGAGCCATCAAAGAATTTTTAAGTAGGGATGACATTCAGATTTCCATTTTAGAAAGATCATCCTAAGGCCCAGCATTACTCTGTCCCTGTTGAAGTGATAATAGTACTAGTTTGCTCTGCAGACCTCCCTTGACAACAACCTCCCCCCCGAGGATAGGTGCTGCCTTGGCAGAGGTACCTATGTAGAACCCTCAGGCATCAGCATTCTGCTTGTTGACTAAGAGTGGAAGGAATGAAGATTTTCATTTTTATTTATTGGTAAATGCTTCTCGTGGCAACTTAATGCTTCTGTTTCAACTCTATTACCCAGGAGTTCTTAGAAGGTGTCATCTTCTTTAAGTGACAATCTGAGTGTATCCCACTAAGTGTCCAACTTTATGGGAAAGTTGCTCTGTGGATAGTTGGCTGGAGCAGACATTCACTCCCAGCTGCCTATTCCTCCAGGCTTATGTCGCAGAACATCTGTGTCTCATACTTACAAGTCAAGGAAAACCAGCTTTCTGAGCAATGCCTATCTTTGATGGCCCAGTGACATGACTAAGGAACAAGACAAATGAGAAAGGCAGTGTCAGGGAAGGAGACAGAGAAGAAGCAGTAACATGTTTGTCAGCCACAGTGAGATGTCCAGGATGGCACACACACTGGTCATGGTGTCCCTAAGATTTACCATCATGAAAAGGGTAGGCCACAGGGGATAAGATTACAAGATAATCTACCAGGCCTGAAAGTTAGACTCATTCCTTCCTTAATTATTTTCCTGCAGGTTACACTTTCCTTCATGTTTCTGTGAGGCAGCTGTGGGAAATACAAAGGTTTGATTCTGACCCTTGGAAGTGCCAGTTTCCTGGTGACCCTTGCTGTAGCCAGTCCTTCATAAGCATGGGCTGGGCCCGTCCAGTGTGAGGAGGGCTATGAGCATCCCAGTTAGTAGGGATGGAGAGGATGATTGTAAGATTGTATAAGTCTCTGAAATGTGTCCAGTAGTGAAAGGAAAGGAGTCAAGCCAACTCAGATTAATAATTTGGAAGGTCTTCAGAGGAATATTGCGTAACTGTCCAGAGTTCTGAAAGAAGGTCGCTTTGCTAGGGAGCTTACAAGTTCTGCACACACACACACAGACCTGAGCAAGGCCCTGGGAACCACTGTGCTATGGTGGAAAGATCATTGGAGTGTGGGAGGAGCAGGAAGAGTACGTACCTATTGAAAACTTGGACTTTGCTTCTGAGCTTACAACCAAGGCAGCGTTCTCTCTCTCTCTATTCCCCCACACACTGCCATGATACAAAGCAAACCCTCCTTTGACAATAAGCCAAAGTATTGAGGCCTCCTCCTCACTGGCTCAGTCTGCAGCCTGAGCAGTAGCAGTTCCAACCACCCCCTCCCTCTCACTGCATCCCCTACTCCATAGATTTCTCAGGAACGGCACTCTGGCCTCCTTGGTCATCTCAACCTATACAGCCGTCAGAAGTCCTAACCATATATCAGTTTTCTAAATTGAGAAGGTGATGAATTTTTAAATTCTTGAACCTGTGCTGTAATAATCTTTCCACCATCCTACACATTACAATGCAGGAAGGCAACAGATGTGTTTTCTTATGACTCTGAGAACATGAAATATTGATGGGGGAAAGGAGCATGGCTGTGGTATGGAGGTTTGCCTGCAATGAAGGTAGCCGTCCTCATCCCAGCTTCTCATTTTCCATCTTTCTTTTCTGACACTTAGGACATGAAGAAAGCCCCAAACCCATGATACCCAAGGCTCAATGAAAAGTTCAATGAAAACTCTTTAAAAGCTGTGCAGTGAAATCTGTCTAAAAAGGTCTTTATCAGTCTCCAGGGACCAATTGCTAATGTAGCTAATACACGTTTGATCTATACAGATGATTTTTCCTTTGTCCCCAAGGGAATCTCTACAAACACTTTGGATTTACATGGTGCCAAGCCCAAGTAGCCTGTTGGAAAATAAATAGCATTTTAACACATTTAAGCATCAGTGCCCAGGATGAAAAGTAGCGTGTGGGCTCTTCTCTGAGTTTTCTATCTGGGCTGTAGGACATAATCAAAACTTCATTTTTAGAGCATTTCTTTTCCTGGTGACATTTCACTCTGAGGCACTGCATTTTGAAGAGAAAAAGGCACAAAGTAGAGACTCTGCTGCTTCAAAAAAAAGAATAACATTTTCATCTAGGACAGTTTTTCCAAACACATGTTTGAGTGCCATGTGGGTGTCAGTGTGTTTGGTACAAATGTGCAAGATGTCTTTAAGAGGCACAGAGTTGAATATTTTTTTATTTTAATATTTATTTGTTGTAATGCACATTAGGAACATATATATATATATATATGTAGTTTTATATAGCTAGCACTTCTAAGCTGTGATTTCATGGATATTATTAGCTAGGATGAGGCTAAAGTTGAAAATAGCAAGTCAATTTAAAGAAAAATATTAAGAAAATGAAAGAACGGTGGACTGGATGGAATGGCAGCTGCAGCAGCTCCAGAGAAGGACTGGATAGAGCGAAAATCCAGAAGCTGGGAGGAAAATGACTAATGTTGGTAAATGCTGATCTGGGGAAATTCCCCACCTATTTAATTAATAGGAGAGTCAGGGCCAAATCTGCCCTTCCCTGGCCAGTGGTGACAAGTGTGAATCTGTCCGTCTACATCCCCTTGCAGAGACGGAGATTCCCTATGGCTCAACTGGAGTTGGATCACAATTCCCTGTTGTCTGAAGTCCTATTTTTCTTGTGGTTTTAAGCAGAAAATTGCACGTTCATGGTGCCTCAAGCCAGTATGTCATATCAGCCCTCTTCACAATGAAATGATGTAAGACAGGATATTGCCGGCCACTCAAGAGACGTGCCTTTCAGAGAGGGAGTCCTTCAAATGAGTGGGCTCTGCCCTGGATTCTCAAGTGCAGGGGGAGAATTTGTAACTATCCTCTGCTATATCTGAGTCCATGAGGAAAAGATCATGATAGCATTGTGTAGCTACCGAGTCTTTAGCATATGGCAGGCACAGTGCATTAAACCTTCAGAAGATCTGAGTGAACCAGGCACCATTATTTTCCCTGGTGTATTTATGGGGGAGGTAAAGGTTGGAGACACATGCAGCTAGGAGACTCAAATCTAGTTGTGTCTGACCAAGACGTTGGACTTCCTTCACAACTCAAAATAAGAGGTCACTCTCCAGCTGTGAACACTTGGGGGAAATGACCGTTTCTACAGCTATGATTCCACCCACAATGGGCAGTTGAAAATCCTACAGGGTCTTCTTTAGAATAGTGCCCAAACTTCAACTTCCTCCCTGGCAACACGAAATCACAGATAAGAAAACAATGACCATGATCTTTTTTCAGGTATGGCAAAGGTTGGGAGAGTGGAGGGGTGGTTGGAATGGGAGGAAGAAAAGAAAAAGAAAATAATAAATGTATATACATGAGAGGAATTTATGCACCAGGGTTCTCTTCCCAGCTGCATAGTGAGCCCTAATGACTTTAGGAAAGTCTCTTATCCTCCTTGATCTTCTTTTTTCCCACCGATGTTATGAGGGATTTCAACTAAATGACCGTGTAAGTCCCATTAAAACTCTTTGAATCCACATTAGGGTAAGTAATTTATTTTGATTTTGTCTTTGATGTAGAATAGCTCAGGAGAGAGTTGGGTTGGAGGGTGGCTGCTAAAACACTAGAGAAACCTAACCTTCACTGGTGACTCAGTCTAAGAGAGGATAACAGAGTTGTGTCATCATAAAGGATCCCAGGAAAGTATATACAGGACATCTCGTTCTGAAGCAGGGAGAGAGGGCACGACATAGGGAACATGGGGCCAATTCTCCTCCATCCCCGTACTCTCTCTTTGGGCTCCGTATCAGAAGCCCTGCTGCCTTCTTGCCCAACCGTAACTTGGAATGTTGTAGAATCACCCATGTTTTTGAATCAGCTTCTGTAGACAAGAAAAGTGCTGAGTCCTCTCCCTGAAGGAAATAAGATGAGGAAAAAACTTTCCTTTTACTTCATTTATGAAAGTTAACTCAGATGAGGATTATACAATTCCTGAATCTGCCACCAACTAAAAGGTGGCCTTAAACAATTGTCCACCCCTATGGAAACAGGAAGTAGGTGCTCCAAGTAGTTCCTTGTGTTGTTCTGGAAGCAATGATAGCTTCTCAAGTCTGCTGCTGATGAGACACACCTATGCCTCAGAGGTAGTCTCAGCAGTACATATTTAACAATATTCAACATTTGGAATTGAATTTGAGCTTCCACATGGGAAAAAAATCCTAGAATTTAAACGCTACCAACAGTGCTTTCATATTATTTACAGAGACAAAGAAAGGCCTGTATTGAAAGATTAGCGTTCTAACTCCACACATTGTCTAAGTACAAATGGCCCAGCAAAGTCAGAGTAGCCCTGAGCTGAAGTACAGTAGTTGCCCCTTATCTGCAGTTTTGCTTTCCATGGTTTCAGTTACCTGTGGTCAATCACAACCTGAAAATAACGCTATGTCACAATGCCTACCTCATTCACCTCCCTTCATCTCATCATCTCATCATCTCTGCATTGTATCATCTCATGTCATCACAAGAAGTGATGTACAATAAGGTATTTTGAGAGGCCACATTCGCATAGCTTTTATTACAGTATATTGTTATAATTGTTCTACTTTATTATTAGTTATTGTTAATCTCTTACTGTGCCTAACATAAATTAAACTTCATCATGGATATTTTTCCAAAAAAAACATAGTATATATAGAGTTCGGTACTATCTGTGGTTTCAGACATCTGCTGGGGGTCTTGACACATATCCCCCACAGACAAGGGGGAACTATTGTATGCCTGGTAAGAGAACAAATGTTCAGCTTCATGCTGGCTAATTTAGTACGTACCATGGAGGGAAAAATAAGGGAAATGTTAACTTAATGAAACAAGATCATGACTTGTATTAGAAAGAGATTATCTGTGATCTGTGCAGTGAAGAAAGCAGGGCCATGTTACAACTTGATTTGGCTGATGTGTTTTAGAAGGACTCATAATTCATGTTTCAACCGGAGAAATAGCTTCAGCAAGTGATGCAACGTGCTGCATTTTTGTTCAGGTGGTTTGACAAGAAATGAAAGATGAAGTTGTTTGAAACTCTAATTGAGAAAAGGATCTTAATGATGTCCATGCAGTACAGCTGTTTATAGGGATGGAGTCACAATGTCTGTGGGTATTTCTTAGCAGTGAATTGTTCTAGAACCTACTTCTTTTGAAGAATTATAATTTTGATAGCTTTTGTTTATGTAAGCAATAAGTATGGTTAGTACTTCAACAAACTCCATATTCAAGACCTATTGTGTTTGTTTTACAGAAGAAGATGCAAATATCTATTAACTACATCATTAGAGAAGAGATATATGAGTAAACATCTGTATTTTTCAAAGATATTAATAATAATATATGTATATTATCATCCGATGAAAATGCAGCCTTTATAAAATATGCAGAATTTGAAGTATTGCTTTTCTCATTCAAAAGATTTAGAAACCTATACTGAAAACCTTAGATCGTAAAATGGCTTAATAAAAACCGTGGAACCTCATTTATGGATAAACTTAAAATCAAAATTTAAAGCCATCACTTTCTGAAAAAATTAAGTTCCTCATGAAGTACTGGTCCTGTACACACATTATTAAAGTAGAGAGACTGGATTGAGTTGAAACCAATTTATTGGACAGTGAAATAAAAACCTGGCTGTGAGTTCCATTGGTTTTATCTTCAGCCTTGTGGGAGGATGGAAGGAACATCGGAAAGGATGTCAGACCTGTGGTTTCCAGCTCAGCTATGCTGGGTGACATGAAATTGAGTGAGTCCCTTGAGCTCTCTGGTCCTCCTTGTCCTTTTTCGTAAAATGCTAGTTTTGTATAAGATTAGAGGTTCTCACCCTCCGTTCCTTGTAGGTTGGGGAGTAGGGGATGTAGATAAGAGAATGGAGGATTCGAAAGGATGCGTCTTCAGGCCACTTTTTCTCCCAGCCCCTTTTTGGATATCAAAATTCTGAAATAGTTTTCATTTACAGTTTAATCAACAGAAAGGTGTTTCGGTTTATTTTTTAAATTTTGGAATCCCCCTTTAAAAAAATAAATGTTTCATGATCCTCCTCTTCAAACTCTCCGTTTGTACTCTCTTTAGTTTTTATTGACATCTCTGTCATGGGGCAACTCATCTGACAAGTTTATTGAAGGCAAATGATAGTGATGACTACAGTGCTTTGCACACAGATTGTCAATAACGATCTGATTGTTCAGGGAACACTTAGAGATGGGGCTCAGGCATCTGTGAGCCAGTCAGGGTAAGTTTTGTGCCATTGAACTGGTAACCTCTTGAAAATTCATAATAACCAAGGTTTATTACAAGCTCACAAGGTGCCAGGCACTGAATTAGGTACTTTACATTTATGACTGAATCCTCAAAATCCTAGAAGTGTATCTCATTGCCCACAGTTTCCAGATGAGGAAACTGAGGTTCAGGGAGGTCGAACAACTTTCCCAAGGCCACAGGCTAGCAAATGACTGGCAGACCGTTAGGCCTTTCCCACATTGCAGCTCTGGACGGCAGCAAGAGGGTCCCCAAGGGGTCCTTGCCAAGACTTGTAGTCTGAGGTCAACCTCTAAGTTGATTATTGCTTTCTTATTGGAGGAAGAGTGATATTCTTGAATAATCTTCCTCCTAAGGAATCATCTGTGTCCTCGTCACTCTAGTTAGTTAGTTGCTTCTAAGTCCTTTTCAAGAAAAATTACAACGTGAGTTGGATTCCTTAGTGGCAAGGATCAGAGGAACTGCTTCTAGCTGAGAGCGTAGCTGTGTCCACATGGGGCCAGTGGACTGGATGACCCAGCGTTGTGGGTCTAGGGAGCCAATACTCCAACCTGAAATCATCCCACAGGGCAACTGGTATCTACTTTTCCATTCATCAGATCTTTGAGTGTCTGGGTTGTTGTATCATTATGTAGTATAAGAATACAGACATGTGTGTGTTCTATCATGCTGCTCTTTGTCTGTCTAGTGTTGCGGAAAGCTCTGCTTCTTCATGCGCTGTAGTAATCCCCATCACTCGGCTCTTGTGTGCACTAGAAAGTGGGTTTGCCCCCTCTGGGCTCTGCTCCACTGACCTACACCATGCTCTCTACCATTGTTTCTATCCCGGACACCAATTTTCCACCCAAGCTATCTGAGTTGGGATGGACTAAGTCATTGGAAGTGACAGCCACTTAAAAAAATGGCAAAACTCAGGAATGCATGTTCAAAGGAAGCTTTGCAGAGAAGCAGGTTGCTCTTTTCTCCTTGTGTTCCTGGATGAGACAACTGACTTTCCCCAAGCTGACTTCTTGCCTAGATAAACTGAGTTAACTGTGAGGTCCCGCCAAAGGTTTTTTCATTAAGCAGTGCCTGGGGCTTTCACAAAGTGAAGTCACCTCTGCCTGCCAAGCAGGGACTTTCTAGCTAGTCGTGGGGGGAAATGCATAGCCTTCTCACTACTCCTACAGAAGAGAAAGTTTCTGTCATCCTCCTACCTTCGCTGTGCCAGTGTAGAGTTCATTCTGCCTGCGCCGAAAATGCCCAGCTCATCGTGTGTTGTCGAGCTATCGACAAGAAGGGAGATGGTGGACTACAAGTTGGAGAATTGTTCGTTTTGCTGAAGAGGAGACTTGGGGGCAGAGTCATCGTTCTACTTGGCTAAGTCAGTGGTCCTCCCGTCTAGTGCTGTGACTTGGATGGGGCACCGAGGAGCATTTGTTGGGTGAGCATGATTGCTCTTCATCCAGCTTGGAGGGTTAGTCCTGGTGCCAAATGCTCCTTCCTTCCCTTAACAGCCCATTCTAAATCAATCTTCCATGAATTCATCAAAATGTGTTGGTAGCGCCTCAACTTTGCTGCTTCCATGTCGATGCCCCTGACGCAGCGAGGCCACTTGCAGGAGCTTCCTCAAACTGTTGTCTAAACTTTCCTCCCTCGAGTGTCTTCCAGCCACTCCAGGGAAAGTGTTCTTTTCCCTCGGCTCATTTGCCATCGTGGCCGTATTTCAATGTGCTCTTGGCTCCTGATAGATGAGTTGGGACACGCCTCAACGTGCTTTTGTCTCCCCTGAAAGAGGTTGAATCTGGGAAGAGAGGAGGGAAAAATATATGTGGGAACGGTTTAATTGTATCCATGAGGATTCTTAGTAATCAGGATGCCAGTGTGTGTTTTCCAGAGCCTAGAGCTGACATAAATAATGTAGCGTACTTCGCTTTGTGCAGGCTTGCTGAGGAATGCTGATGGAGAAAAAGCCAAACTGGGATCTGAAGCTCCTGGCTCCCAGCACAGCCTTTAAAATCCTTTTATGGAGCAGTAGTTTTGAAACTGTAGCCAGGGCCTCGGTGGGCTGTCTATGCCAGGAGAAGCCGACAGAAGAGTGACTTTGGAGGATCTACCTGACTTGGGTTTTGGAGAATGAGAACCTGGCGCAGCCTGGATGGCTCCAGCTAAAGATTGGTTCATTTCGTTTTGCGTTCCTAATCCCAGAAGGAATAGGACAGCTCTGTCAAGGCCCTGAAAGCCGGGTAAGTGTGCAGCTGTTGCTAGCAAGATATGACTGGCCTCTCAAACATAGTTAAAAGCGTATTGCCAGCCTTTCAGAGCCTCTTGCCTTAATGGTAAGAGCCAAATGAGCTTTGCGGGACAGCTAGCCCCAAATGAAGTCCCGTAGCTTAAGCGCATTTAAAGGCGAAGTGTTCACTGGGGAGAGCAAGAGGGACCACGAACACCACAGTTCATTTGCAGGAAGGAAACAACTGTGTCTTTACGTGGGATTTTTACAGGAGGTCTGCCAAGCCAAACATCCAATTGAAGCATCTTCCAGATTTTGATTTAAAGTGTAACTTAAGCCTTGACTTGGCCACAAATGAGAGAAGCAAAGGAAAAGATGGGGGAGTGAGAGGGGTGGAGTAGAGGGATGTTAGAAATAATTTTCTGTTGTTAATGTTAAGGGAGAGGTTCTGGGCATTCAGTAAAAAAGACAGCTATTTCTTGCTTATACCTTGGTGGTTTAGAGAAGGACCTCAGGGAACATTTGTTTTTTGTTTCTCCTTTTGATGAAGGCATTTGGGGTCTAGAAAAGAAGATTAAAGCAGGATCCGTTTAATTTGTTTAGTTTGCCTCACAGACATGAAGCTTCAGAATGGTAAGTGTCAATTATATTCCTACTGTTTGGGGTAACTAGCTGAGAGAAGTGTTCTTGAGTGGGAGTTCTGAGCAAGGATCTGGACCTACCAAATCTGGGCTGTTTTACAGTTTTTGGCCAGTGATAGGAGCTGGTGTGTTGGCATAGAACAAACATAGATGCCATGTTCGGTTGGACTGGGAAGATCTATGCCACTGGCCCTTTAAGGGATGGTTCCTTCTGCTGTTGCTGGTTTGACAATTATGGGACCTCATTTGGAAACCAGCTTTACCCCACTTAAATTCACAGGAAAAATGTAAAAATATTCAGACAATTTCATCATAGGACATGTATATTGTTTTTCCTTTGAAGTTGCTACGTAGTTGTTTTGTTTTGCTTCCTCCATATAAAAAGTATCACCCAAATGTGTTTTATAAAACAGTATTTAGAAATTTTGTTTGTGGTAGGAGCCCTGGATGTATTACTAAAAATCATGGAAGTTGCTTGTAACCATGTGATTGCACTGGTGGAAAAGAGGCCCGTTTTTGTCTGAGCCTCATTTCTTCCTGTCCCAACAGTGCCCCTGCCTCGTTTAAGTGCTGCTTTAAAGGATTCCATCAGAACTTTTATTCAGCAGTCACAAGAGCCCCATATACTCCTCACTGCTTAAACAAATGCTTTCCCGGAGCAGAGTTGTTGTTTTTCTTTCCCTGTCAATTTCTATCACCACGGATAACAACCTGGGGTGGGGGAGTTACTGAGATATCTCTAGTCCAGAGATTCCTTTGGTCTGAAGGATCTGTTTCAACAGTTTTCATGCATGCCTTCCATTTTTTGGGCAATAGCATGCCCATCTGTAAAATGGGTGTGAGATCTGATTAAAAATGTAATACTTGGGCCCTCTGGAAACCTCTCAGTCATGCTTGCAAATATCTGAAAGGAAACACTTGTAATAGAGCATTAGCTAAGGGGTTGTCTGCAAGCTGTTCTCTGCAGGCCTGAGTTTAGAGATGTTTTAAGCACCCAAAAACTCTGTTGCTTATTGGTTTTTATTTATAAGTGCATTAGAGGAAAGTATATTTTAACTGCAAAGAGAAATACAATACTTGCAATAAACAAAACTCAGTTTTTATAACCTAAGAAGTGACCTGAAGGAATGCGAGGAATTGATCGAAGGCTGTGGTTCTCGGGTGCAAAGTCACGGCTTCATGTTTAATTTAACAAAACATTAAACATTTCATGTTTAATTTAATGAAACATTAGAGCACTAGGATTTGTCACCTTCGTGACAGAATGTCAGAACTGTGGGATAGTTTCAGAATGTATGTTCTTTCTGCAGAATTCACATATGACACTGGAAAGGTTTCACATCCAAAGACCTCGACTTTTTTCTAGGGGTCTTTTTCTCCTCTGATAAAAGGAGGAGAAGCAAAAAAAGCAAGTAAAACAACAAAAACACCACCACATTAGGCATGCACTACTAGGCTAGCTAATTTTAGGGGGCTGGTAGCAGGCATTTAGGCAAATCTATTAACATTCAGCATCAGCACAAATGCAATTGCATTTCTACTTTTTGTGCTTCTGACAAAATAAGTGTAAGAATCTTCAGGATAAGGAAAGGACGGACATTGGAACCATTTGTTAGGTGGTAAACTTTTTGTTAAACCCATCTGGATACTTTAATGAACTCTTTAAGAAAGTGTGTGAGATCTTGGGAAAAATTTAAGTAAATATATCAGTTTGATAAAGATTATTGCCAATGAGAGAGAGGAAACCCTTTGTCCTGCATTGCTTGCTGGATATTTTCTTAGTCTGGAAAATGTGGTTGGAGGTTGATAATGCTATTTTGCCTTTGGCTTGTGATGGAAAATTTCCCGTTTTGTATTTCAAAGTACTGAAATAGAGATATGCCCTACCTCTCTGCCCATATTTTGCAGATTGGTGGGGCTCTGTTTTCACCTGATGCTTAAAATGTTTAGCTCCTTTCAATGGAAAACAAGACTCTATGTTTGAGCAATGAAGGCAGTTGCCAATTCATGAACCACATATGTATATGTGCACACGTATTTAGACGTTTATACGTAAATGTATACACACATACAATATACAGGCATACAAAAGCCCCCCAAATTCTGCCTCCGTTGATTTGAATTATCTCCTGCACCATTTCTGGAATGCTGGATAGAACACAATGTAGATTTATGCAAGTATTTTGTTTTGTGATGGCAGGAATGTGAATACCTCTCATGTTATTATATACTCAGCCTGAATGTGCGACTTCCTTGTGCGCCTTGAAGTGGCTGAGACCAGATGCTTCAGAGAGAGAGATGTCATATTAATGCGATTCAGAGGAGCATATGGCAAGAGAAAAATCGTTATGACAGTTACTGACCTAAAGAGCAAGCAGCTTTTTTAACCTTTTAAAAAATTGTTTTAACCCCATCCTAAGTTGCAGCACTTACTTTATTTAGTTGAATAATTTTTTAAACTCTCCTCTAGGCTGAATTCTGGAATGGGGGTGCAAAAGAGTGCCCTGAAGTGCTAGAGAGCCCTCTTTCCTTGGGAGGTGGGGTGGGAGAGTGGGGAAGCCCCCTGCTGGGCAGGATGGATGGTCCGCTCCTGCTCACTACCTACTGGGTCCCAGGGCTGAGATCCAGTGGGGTGGCATCCAGCTCACCTTGGACTGCCTTGAGATAGTACCCCCTGGCTTCTTCCCTCCACATGAGGAGGTCCCAGGAGAACTCACCCCAGTGTGCTGTCCCTGAAGGCCAGACATGCTCCCAGTTGCCCTGCCACACTGCCTGTTGCCTATGTGACCCCTCTCTGACCACTGTCCTGACCCATGGTTGGCTCATAGGTGACCAAGGTTGATGATGAGCTCTCTTCACTTCAAAAGGGCTCTTTTGAGCATCATCTACGTGTCTGGCGCTCTGACAGGCAGTGGAAAGAAAAGCACATGAGACATGGTCCCCACCTTGAAGGAGCTCCTATCTGTTGGGGAAGGCCTGCTAGCAAAAGATGCATAAAGCTGCAGTGCCGTGGGGGCTGAGGAAGGAAAGCCTGTGCGGCCCCAGGTACCAGATGGATACAGAGGAGAGAGCAGCCAGTCCTCAGAAAGAAGGTCAGGAGGGGCTTCACAGAGGCCTTTGGTCAAGAGAAGTAGCCTGGAAGGTTCCCCTGGAAGACATGGGGTAGGACTTTCTGGGCCCAGAAAACAGCAGAGTTGGCCGATCAGGAAACTTCAGGTGCTCAGTCCAGTAAGGCTGGTACACAGGGCATGAGGAAGGCAAAAGATTAGACCAGAAAGATGAGCAGAGCCCCCACGGTGAACAGCTTTCCATGCCATCCAGTCCACACCACCATCTCAGAAGTCTGAAACAGCCAGGCAGTTCATGGCAGTAAGCACAGCGAGGGCCGGGCGTATCAGAACGACAGCACAGGGAGTTCTGTGAGAGCTCCGGAGCTTTACCGTTTCCATGTCTAATTCAACTTCAAAAGAAATTGCACTGGCTGCCACTGTGTGGACCAAACAATTAAATGTGAAGGTCCCAGATGGAGCCTGGGGGCTGCTAGCTTGCAACCTCTGCAAATGGACCACAGGGCGCCTGTGAAGGGATTTCATCCTCTGGCTAACTTGCTTTAAATCTGGAAAGAGGTTAGAGAGGAGCTTTTACATGTACATAAACGGTATGCTTGGGGACAGATTTTCTCCAAAATTCTACAATTTTCACGTGCCTTCACTTGAAAATCGGTTGAAGAAGGTTAAATACATGTTTATGTTTACATCTGGATTTATATTCACATATATATATATATATATGTAATAGTGGCTGTGTTCAGATTCCTTCATGTAGTCAAAGATTCTGGAGGTGAAATCAGAAATACGAGCAGAAATGCCGACTCTGTAGATAAAGATACACAATTAACCCGTCATGGTGAGTCTTGGCACCTTTTTGGTTAGCCCACATAGTACCTGGTTTGGGGGTTATTTCTTTGTTTTTAATTTTAATTTTCTCACCAGCAGTTTAACTTTATACCCTATGGTAATGGCAGAGATGCTCCCACTTATGTTAGAAAGCCCTAGCGGATCCCGTGGTCGTATCTTTTGAGAATGCAACCCCTACTTGGGGTTTACTTGAGACGGTGGAAAGGAGGCTGGAGGTGACCTCCTAGACTTTGACTCCTCTGCTGCCCTGTGACCCTCCTCTGGCCCCAGGCTGGGAAGGGCTGTGCTACTGCGCGGTGCTCTGTGGGCAGCGCCACCCAGGGCAGACTGCTCAGAAGACCCCATCCATCATCCCTTGGGCTCTTCCCTCCCAAAGGGTCCTGTCTTCCTTGTGAGTTCAGTGTCAGGCTGGCAGTGCGAAAGCTGAGACAGGGCCCGGGTTGTCTTGCTGCTTTTGAACAAGAGAGCTAGGCTTTTAGCGTTTGTTGAAGTGACTGAGCTCTCAGTGCCCTAATTTATCTGTCTGAAGGCTAGACAGTAAAACTTCTCAACTCTGTGGGAATCATGTTAATGATGATTATATATATATATAGTGGCCAAGATATCAGGTCAAACTCCAGTTCCACAAACCAGCCATGACTTGTGTGTGTTCTCGGGGCTCTCACCTCACGCTCTCATTCACTTCCCAGTGCCTGCTCCCACAGAGGCCTAGTGGTCTGAGGGCCGATCACGCCCCAGGCCGGCTCTCTTGTCTCCGCTCTGCACTGATCAGGTTGTGGAACTCTGCCCCTTTCCAATGGTGTGTGCAAAAACAAAAAACAAACTAGCAAACACACACACAGACAATCACAGTCATTCATCCAAGACCTCTGTGCGGAGCAGATTTTACTGAAAGTTTGGGGAAAGGGAAGAGTTTCATGTGCCAGCAATAAAAAGATCCTTAACTGGAATATTGGGTGTCCCCCTCTTAAACAGACCCTGCAGCTTGAGGAAGCGCAGTCAGCAAAGATTTATCCACTTGGGCTCCAGCTCCCTGCCAAGTTGCCTTCTGCATCTCTCTCTCTTCTGACTGGCCAGAAATTCAAGTGTTTCTCCCATTGTGTTTATGCAGAGCAGTTCGGCACTCTCGCCTCTGCCTCAAAAGCCGGTGCCCTCGTCAGTAGACAGAGGACGGAAGCCAATGTATTTTGGGCTTAGCCCTTCTCCTGGTCCTGACAAACTCTGTAAGAAGAAGACAATCGTGTAGAGATGTATTTCCCCACAGGTATGAATAATACCATTTCCCATCACCAACCTCCAAGCCACCAAGAAGCAACAAGTTAAGTTTTTAAGTAAGAGTTTTCTGACACACAGGACGCTATTTTCCTGTGCTTTTCAACATCTGATTGACTGAACGATCGCTTACAGATGCAGTGTGGCCAGGGGCGAAGAGCACAGACTCTTCCCCTTACCAGCTGTGTGACTCTGAGCAAGTGAGTTAAGTTCTCTGACCTCCAGGAAAATAAGGGATAATCACAGTCTCTCCCTGTTAGGCCTGTTATGTGATTAAATGAGATAATGCGTGTGAAGGCGCTGATCTCTGAAGCTGGCACATGTCGTTCTTATTTCCTTTGTATGTACTCAGTTTCATCCTTTCATTTTGATCCAAATTTCATGATAGGATTTTTTCCTTCGATTTCCAAATTAATTTCACTTTAAGTTGGTGGGGTGCCGGGATTCTGGCACAGGCCGGCTCAGAGCTCACCGCACCATGTGGAACTTGGCACGCAGTGACCGGCCCTCCTCCCTCTTCAAGAAGAAGAGAGCGATCCTGCTGTCTTCCTCCAAGCAGGCTTTTGGTTTAGTGTCTGTTTCTCTGCAGTGTCCTTTCTCCCTTCTGCTCTTTTAACCAGGCAGCTAGCAAACCCGAGGTGCTTCAGAATAACTGCGTTAGCAGAACTTTTATTCCAAACAGAGTGTTACTAGAAACACAAACACTCAGAATTCTCTCGTTCGTCTTCCGTGGCAGAGAATCTAATTGTTTGCTCTTGGTTTGAGTCCTTAGAGGGTGGGGCTGGAGGGGGGCAAGGAACAATTATTGCAACTAAATTTTAATCAACAGTTTCAGTAACAATATTGAATTAGAAAGTTACTAGCTACTAGTTAGAGCTTGACTTAGCTCGTACATGGACAAATCAGTCATTCTGTGATGATTAACATCTATTCAGAACAGAGAATGTATTATGGGTACTAAATTATCATAGGAATTAATGCAGTCTTTTTAAAGGGCTTAAAATATGTTAATAAATACAGTATTCCAGCACCTGCAGCTCAGGAACCAAAGTCATTAAAGATGGATATAATTATATTTATTATTGCAAGGATCTGGGTGGGAGGAAAAACAGTTTAATGAGCATGAATGAAACGGGTTCTTTATTTAAAACTTCTTACCTAAAGAAACTGTTCCCTTTAAGGAGTTATTTCATGGAATCATTGAATGAGAGAACTATACAAAAAGTAAATCAGAGACAATAATTTTCTAACCTCTGGGCAATGACTTTCAGGAGTCCACTGGGGACATTACAAAACTCTCCACTCTCTTCGCATTTGACTTAACATGGGATTCACCTTCCCCTACTGTGCCTGCTACTTCTCCTGCTTCAGTTTCCGCCACCTTCCCACTTATGCTCTACCCAAGAGCCACGCCCTCCTTGCAGTTTCTCAAACATACCCAGCTCTTTCCTACCTCAGGGCCTTAGCACATGCTTTTGCCTCTGCATGACATTTATTTTGCAACAGTTCATTAATATATCGCCAGGCTTTGTCCTAATCAAATTTTAGTTATTAGCTGATTTAATCCTTGCAACAGCCTAATGGGCTAGGTCCCATTATCATCCTCAGTTTACAGACAGGAAAATGAGTCAGAGAGAGGTTAAGTGCCTTGCCTGGGGTCCTGCTGACTTGAGATCTTCTCTTCACCACAAAGTTCTGCCTCTTTTTAGGGTGAGCTTCTACCATCCCTCAGATCTCAGCTCAGATGCTGTCCTTGACACCTTTATCTAAAGTCACCCCCCTCCCCATTTGTCTCTTTCAGGATTCAGTTTATCCTTTGCAGTGTGCATTACCACCGTTTAAAATAATTGTATGCATGTGCATGTACTTTTAGTTGTCATCACCCGTCTCTGGCACTGCTCATGTCCATGAAGGCAGCAAGTGTTTTTGTCTGAAGCTGTATCTTCAGCCCTATTACAGTAACTGACATTTAGTAAATACTGAATGAATATTTGTTTAATGGGTCCTTGAACTCATATGTTCACCGTTTGCTGTCTGTAGCCAGAATAAATGATATTTTTCTTCTATGTGTCTGTCTATCTGGGTAGAGAAATGAAAAATAGATGAAAACATAGATGAAAAATATTAATTTTTTTTGCAATTTTTCAAAAAGAGGGTAAATCTCTTTTTGGGATTAAAATTTTTCTTAGTCGATTGATATAAAAATGAAAGCTTAGTATAACCATTTCTATATTAAATCTGGATCCTTGTATGTAAAAGGTTGGGGATTGATAATTGAGTATAACTCCTATTTGAAAGTAGAGAATCAGAGAACCTGGGAGGAAAAGCCACTTGCTCCAGGCAGGGAGCTGGCTAGGACAGGGTTCAAGAGCAAACCCTAGTGCTCTTGGCTCACGGTCTAAAGTCCCTGTCACCTAGGTCACCCAGTCACCTAGGCTGAGAGCATCAAGAGGAAACCCATCAGAAACGGAAGAGCTCTTTCAGACTGACTGGTGCTGCTGCTGAGAACACTGTGCTTGGCAGGTCAGGAGCAGTAGATTGAAGTTCTCTTGTTTTCTTAAATCTTGGGGGTGTTCGAGGTGAAAATTGACTGTCTGCCTATCTTCGTGGAGAAACGCATTTGAAATGCTATTTCCTGTTATGAGGTGGAAGAAGAAAAATAAACAAACATGCATTGTGTGGAAGTAAAAATGGAGGCCCCAGAGCTGCGCATGGTGCCTAGAGTAAGATGCCAGCCTTAGAGAAGCTGCCTCATTTTCCTGGTTTGCCAGCTTGTTGGGAACATGATCTGGCTACAAAATCCCAAGACCGTGATTCTTTACCACTTCGGAGCCGTGGACCACACTGAGAATCTGATTGAAGTTTGGGGCTGTGTTCTCAGAGAAAAGGAATATCTACAAACATGAAACATTTTGCAGATTATTTCAGGGAGCTTATGGACACTTTTTTGTCCGTCTCATGGATCTCTAGAGGCCTGTGGATTCTAGTTTAAGAAGTTCTGGTAGCACATAACACATAATAATATTAGTTAATTATAATAGCTAATATTTATTCAGCTCTTATGTATCAGCTACCTGACTAATTGTATATATATATTTTTTAAACTTAATCCTGGTTATATACATATATTTTTATGTATAATTTATATTTATATAAGTTATATATGTTTATTTTAACTTAACTTATCACAATCGTTCCCACTTTACAGATGAGAAAACTGAGGCTCAGAAAAGCTAAAGAAGTTAGAAGGTATTGGAGATTAGAACCCAAGCGATCTGATGCCATAGCCACACAGGCAGGCACAGAACATTTGCATAAAGTAGGCTTTCACCAGCTTGTATGTAATCCCATGGTAAATCCCATGGTATAAATAAAAGCTAAACGAGAAACCTTCAGAGTGTCCGTGAGGGCTCCAAAGGGCTAAGGACTCCCTACTCCAGGTCTTTCTATTCCTCATGGAGGTGCAATCGGCATGGTTCCGGGATATCTCCTCTTTCCAAGAACTGCCCTCTATCCTCCTACATATTGGGGCACTGGAGTTCTTAGGGGCTTGACATCCTTAACCCACTGGGCTGGAGGTGGCAGTTCTTGTGGTTTTGTTATAGCCTGTATTCAGATTACTTCCAATTTAAGAACGTCTGCCGTCAAATGGGCAGATGGGGCCTGTGTGAATGTGAAACCCTCTTAGGAATATTCAGAACCAACTGGATTGTCAACATACTTGATAAGAGGCCATTAGTATGAGGTGTGTTCAACTATTTCTTGCTTTCCTCAAGAGAATAAACAGTGAACCCATTGGAAGTTGCTTGAGAATGTTCCTTTGACCATTTCTTCTTCTTCTTTCATTCTTTTTTAAAGGAAGTAGAAGTCATTTTTGCTTAGGCATAAGTCTTATTTATCAAGTTACAACTAATAAATTTAATGGATTTCTATATCTCTAAATGTTTCTTTTTCATTTATTGGGTTTTATCTAGCCATCTTATCTTATGTAATTAATTTCCTAAGCACCTGCTTTGTTCTAGACCCCTGCCTGGGCACTGAGAATGAAGCAGTGAATCAGGTATAGCCTCTGGCCTCAAGGCCCTCACAGTGTAGTAGGTGAGCAGCACGCATAAACACACCAGCATCCCATGTTGTGGTGCATGGTACAGCATGCAAAGGAGAGAGTGGTCAGCTCATGTTCAAAACTTCGTGGCTGGCTGCAAGGACAGATTTAGAGAAGCAGCTAAGAAAACTATATTCCCTAGAATAAGAATTCTCAACCGTGAGCAGGCATCAGAAGCCCCTAGAGGGCTTGTTAAAACACGGGTGGATGGGCCCCAACCCGAGCTTCTACTTCAGTGTGTCTGGGCATCAGTCCCCCAATCTGCGTTTCTAACAAGTTCTCAGACAATGGTGATGCTGCTGGTGCAGGGAACGCACTTTAAGAACCACTTTCGTAGCCTTTTCAGAGGAAAGATAATACAGAAAATACTCATTGTTGTTTCTAGGTTTTTATCCTCGTAATTTAAAAGTATTTCATTTCACCCTCTGTCTTGCTCAATGTTGTGAGTTTCCTTATGAATACGTGTGCTTCTGTTTCTCCTTTGAAATTGTAGCTCAGTGGTGTTCTGAAGCCTTTCCTTTTTTTGAAGTACCTGACTTTGACCTCTCGTAGGTAGGAACAACAAGATACTAAGAAAAATGACAAGACATTTATATGAGTTATGACCTGTATACATTCTTATGATGTAGAGTCTGTGGGTGTGAATTTATTCTGAAGCTCACTCTGCGGTGAGTGCTGCTTCTCACAAAATACTCTGGACCTGTGGGTGGACCATTAAATGAGGAAGGTAGTCAAATTTCAGACGCGCTCCAACACATCCTCAGGTCCTTTCAGATCCTATAGAGCCTACATTATATTCCTAGAGGAGGGAAAAAGAGGGTCAGAGACAAGGAGGCACCCAAGAAAGCCTAAAACAGTGACAATACTGCAAGCCTGTGCATAAATGGAGTCACATTTTTGTCTAAATGCAATAGGAAATATGAACTCCTGTAAGAAAACAATACCAAGTTTCTACATTAATGATCCTTTCTCTTTTCCTTTATTCTTTTGGTCCATTTTGCCAGGAAATGAGAACCTTGCGGACAGAAAGATCATCATGTGTCAATCCTTTTACAGCAATTTTCCTAACAGTTCTTTCAGCTCTAAATGCTTTTAAGCATCTGTCAGTATCATATAATAGTCTTAATGGGAGGGGAAAACAACAACAGCAACAGTAACAACTCGTTGCTGCATAAGAATGCAGTGAGTGGCTCTCTCCTTCCCGGACCGCAGTGAAAATGATGATTCCGTCCATATGTGGATTTCCACATGCAGCTGTGTAGTTATTGTTTGCACTTAGACCTTAAGTTGTCTGTAATTTTTATGTGTGTAGGAATGATGCCAATTGAGAGAGAGAATGGACCAAAAAGAATATTTAGCATCTCAGAGATGAGACAAGTCAATAAACAGCTTGATTACTAATTCATTCAGGAACAAAAATAATGGCTTTCTAAACTGAAACGACCAAATCCGATAACTAACTGTTTGTCAGGGCAGTAATAATGGTATTTGTATCTCTTTTAATTGGCTTTAACCTTTCCCTTCATGTGTGCGGTATTAAAAAATTAAAGAGGAAAGTATTTAGAGGCATAGATTTACGGCACTGCATGGATTACATGCTTTTAATGAGGTCAGGACAATAAACCATCTGAGCAGAACCTGCTGCCCAATGATGAATTGCTCCCTTTTACAATAGATAGACTACAGTGGGTGTGTGGGCACACGCGCATGCTCGCAGCCTCATCTGTGTAGACCAAGTGATTCTCAGCTTTGCTCTTCAGCTAGCACAGGGTGTTTCCAGTTACAAGGAGTGTCAAGAAATTTTCAGAATACAAAACTGCAACGTACCATGTGAAGAAGTGAAAGTTGCGGAACAAAATGTATAGTGTTTACGTAAGATGTTGATTTACGTGTGTCTGTGCATGAGTATATATGCAAGGACAGAAGGAAGGGAAGGGAAGAAGGAAGAGAAGAAGGGAGGAAGGGCGAAAAGGAAAGGAAAGAAAGGGAGGAAGAGAAATATAAATAATCCGGAAGGAGCACACAGCCATGTGCTAGAAATGGCTTGCTCTATCCTGTAGGGCTGATTGTGCAACACCCTTTCTCAATTTCATCATATTTCTTAGCTTCAAATTGTAGGTGGTGAGAGTATTTATTCCCCAAAAATAAGCAAGTGCTGCAAACCCGAGCTTTTTTTCCTGAGGAGCCAAGTGTTAAACTTTCATCAGCACACTGCTGGACACATGAGAAACCTTTCAGAATGGTTATATCTAGCAAGTGGGTTTACTAGGAGAATGAGGGATAGATGAAGCAAGAGAGATGGGAATGAGAAACAAGGCATTTTTCCTCTTTATTTAGTATGGTTCTTTATTACTTGAAATTTTCATTAAGCATTTATTTTGTAACATTACGAATATTAATAATTACTGTTAAATATTTTACTTATTTTAAAATGAGTCCACAAATATCATTAAAACTTTTCTAAGATGTAGAAATAAAACTAATCACTTTTATTTTGTAAGTCAGGTACAAAGTATTTTTACAAGGAAAAGCAATTCAGACAAATGATAGAATCAATGGGTCAAAGGACTTAGGACTCAGCCAGAAGTATATCCTTTGAAGGTGAAAATGTCCCCAATCTCCCAAATGAAAAGGAAAACAGAAGCACAAAGTTGTAATGTCGATCGGTACAGAAGAGTGGAGTGTTTGCTGTCAGATCCCATCTCACAAGGAGTTCTAGTGAAGAAAACCACATGGTAACTCCAAAGCCCATCTCCTCACATTGTCCATTGATTGACCCATATCTTATCAGAGCTTTTACCTAATCAGCAGCCTTGAGTTCACAGTGTGAAACATTGCTAATAAAGAGAAAGGCACTCCACTCCAGATAATAAAGTTGCAATCTCACTGAAAACATACCATCCATGTGGGCCAGCCAGTCCATCACCAAGAAGAAATGTTGACACTTCCTTTTTGCCGCTTGGAGAAGCTGAGCTCTCCAGCCAGCCTCAGTAAAGGGCAAAGTAAAGACGTCTCATTGTTTTCCCCTCCTTTCCAAATCCTTGTCATTTGTCTCAGTTGTTCTGTCTCCATGACAGCTACCAATTCCAGGTGACATCCTACTTATGACCTAACTGCTCTTACAAATGAAAGCCCCATTCCTAGAAGCTCATGCCTAAACTGTTCATGAAAACAGATGCTTGATTTTGCGAACATGTGTTCATTCACTCAACAAATGTTTCTATGTGCCAGGCACTGCGTTAGGTATGGGGATACACTGGTAAACACCTTAGACAAGGACCTTGCTTTCATAGAGCTGACATTCCAGTCAGTGGAGACAAATATAAATAGATAAACAATAAAAGATACTGGAGTGTGAATAATATTTGAAAAACATGAAATAGGAGGTGTGATAGAGAACAACAGGTAATTTATGTTCTCTAGAAGAGCTGGAAGGAAAACATTTTTGAGAAGATAAACTTTGAACTGAGAAGTGAATGACAGGAGGATGCCAGGCATATGTAGATCTTATTACAAAATGTATATCCTAACTGCTCTCCATGGGGATTTTTCGACACCCACTGAAAGTGCACCCACTTTTAAGATAAAAGGCCAATGAAGGACAGATGGTAGATGCTTTCTTTCTTTCCTAGTAACGATTTCAAAGCAAGCTCAAGTCTTCACTGCTCCAAGTACTTTTGAAAAATGTTCAAAATTGGGGTAATTTGTATTTATGTAGCTGATTTCATATTCTTAAATATTCCTGAGATTATTTACTGGTCACTGTAGTGGGTAGCACCATTTCCATGAAAGAAAGAAAAATTGGGCCACCATAAACTGAGATGTCGTAAACTGTGACATCTCACAGTTGTAAGTGGCTGTACAATTTCAGCAAAGAGACAGTGTGTTGAAGGGGAATGCATGTAGACTTTGGATCAGTGTTGCTCTGAACATGGTACGGACGCTCTCTGAGCACTCAGTGCCCTCAACTGCAACATGGGACTATAAAAATGCCCACTTTGTAGGGTGATGGTGAAAATTGAATGAGGTCATGTCTATAAAGTGCCTGGCTCAAAGTAGCCTAGAGCTTCCTTTTAGGGAAGTTTCTGGAAATATTGCTGAACTATGATTCACCAGAGTGAGACTATTGTTGCATGGGGACAGGGAGAGCTCATTCTTGTCCCGGATTCAGTCTTTCTGTTGAATGCAGAGCTGCAGTTTGGGACTTGATGCTGTAGCAAAGTTTTCCTGGTTGGGCAAGAAAATTGAGAATGCAGCTGTCATGCTTTTAGGATGAAACGGAAGACAAAAGAGGTATTAGCATTTGGGTTCTCAGCAAGAGAAAAGCCATTCTTTTAATCCTTCTTTAACTCATCTAAGAGTTCCCCTCTGCCCTTCCTCGACTTCCTTCCCCTTTTCTCTTGCTTCTTTTAGTCCTTTTTGGTTCTCCCTAAAGAACCAGAAACAAAGCTTGGAACCAACTGGTCAGTCTCTTGAATCCCATGCCGTGTGATTATACATGCAGTTTGTACAGGCAAGAGCATTGCCTGAGAATAGAATTGTAAGGACATGCGTGAGTTCTGACTCTATTCCTAGGGGTAATGGAAGCTGCATATGAATATAAAAATCAAAAATCAAAAAACTTGAGAGAAAAATAAACATGACAGAAGAAGCAAGATAATGTTTTTATGTTTTCACCTTTAATTGACTAAAAATATCAATACTACCGAGTCCTCGGTCAATCTCCCCAACCCCCTCCCCTCTTTTTAATGGGAGCAGGGAGGGGGTTGGGCAGAAGAGTGCTCAGCGAATTGATAAAACAATGTCACCCCTGGGGAGTGCAAGTAGAAGCCTAGAAAGGGCTTTACTTTTCATTTTAAACAGATTCTTGTTGTTTGATTTTGTTGTGAATCAGCCTGCACTACATTTTTAAATGAAGAATGTACCTTTTTCAAAACTAATGAGAGCGAGAAGAAAGTTACTTTCTACACAAGATAGCTGCGTTGTTTTTAAGTAAGTTTTATTAACAAGTGACAATTACTTTTTTATGATACATTTAAGATAGTGAATTATGAATGACTAAAAATCCCCTCCAGCCTAATTGAGAACCATTATGTCTGGTAATTGCCACTGATTTCTGCAAACAGTCATTTTTCTCTGGCCTATTAACATAATTTGAATTTTTAATTGCCCTTTATAATTGTCTGCTGGAGTTCACAAACAGTCCCTTCACTGAAGGGTTTCAGACCAGGCCCTACCCCCAGAGAACTCGAACTGGAAACATCTAAGACCACTTGAGGACACTATTTGAACTTTGTGGGCTGTCAAATTGAGGTGGCAGCCACTGTGACAAATGTGACATATTTTTAAGGACCCACCCAGCTGTGGCATAATACATTTTCAGACTTTTGCATCTTTGAGTTTGCCCGCTTTCTTTTGAAGTTACTTCACCAAAGAAAAAAGGAATGCCACACTTTTAACAATTTAACCAGGACATTCATCACAATGCCTTATCTATTGAACTGTGATAAGTATGAACATTTTGGAAGAAGAGAAGAACATGTCCCATCATGGCCATTTCCTATAGGATTCGTGGTATAATTAACTCAGTGACAGCAGAATGGGGGCAGAATTCCCAGTAAGGATACATATATATCTTAATATAAAAATATACTTTTATATATATTATATGTAGTAATATTATGTATTAAGTATACATATATGTGTTAAATATGTATAATAAGGTATTTCTATATATTATTATAACAATATTATTATACATTAAGTATACATTAAGATATACATGTATGTTTACTGGGAATATTTATAAACTACAAAAGCACCTTATGATCATTTTTTTAAGTTGAGTGAATTCAGGAAAGTACAAAGAGAAAAATGCAAAGAAGAAAATTAACTATAATCCCAGTAATAGTATATGTTATATTCATGTATAAGTTCATATATATGTATAAATAGTGTTTATAATATATTTTCTCACATGATTTCATATTCTTCTAAAATATTATTTTTAAGGACTATGTATGGTTCAATGCATGGACTCACCATTGGATGTTTAGGCCTGCCCCTCCTGTTGGGTATTTAGTTTCTCAGTTTTACCGTTACAAAAAAGTGATAGCGTGACCTGCCTTGCACGTTTTGCAAACATCTCTGATAATTACCTCAAGACAATGTCTTAAACGCTGAGTGACTCAAGGGTATGAATGTACTGTTGTATCACCCTCCAAAAAAGTTGTATTGTAATACACACTCTCATCAGTATATGGGAGTGCTGAATTTTCCACACTTTTTCCAGCATTAGATGTTAATATTTATTAAAAGGTTGGTCCAGGTGCAAACTTAAAAAAAAAAGAAAGAAAAAGCATCCCATCATTCTTTGAAGTTGCACTCATTTGATCAATAGGAAAGTCAGACATTTTTTAACCTAATTATTATGTGTGCGTGGATGTGCATTTGTGCAATCCGTGTTCATCCCCACCCTAGCCATTCTTCTATTGGGATGTGCATCTTTTTCTTATTGACACAGTCAAGATTTTAACTTCTTTGTGATTGTTTAAATCTCTGGAGATAGCTCTGCCTCAAAGCCACCAGATAGTCAGTGCCAAGACACAACAGACTACAGGTTGGAGCACACAACTAGTTTCGGTGCTACCTGAAGGAGGGCTTGGTTTTTTCTGCCACCGTCATGTTCTTACGCATTTGCAGTAAGTGGGAAGGAATAGCTTGTCTCTCTATGAAACATATGAAACCCTACAAAAAGCTGCCCCAGGGGTATCTATGGCTGCCTTTGCCTCCCCTTGATTGCCCCTTGATTCTCATCGTGTTTGCCCTTGAAAAGTCCCAGTGAAGCCCTTTGCAACCTGCACCTAGTTTAGTCTTGGGGTAAATAGGAAAGGCACATAAGAAATATAGACTTGAGCCACTAGTCTGAAATACTAAATCACAAGCAATTGTCTCCACACAAGTTTGTTGCATCTGACATAAAGCAATGTTTAATCAATATGCGGACGATGAATCTGAAGCTTAATGACACCAGAGGAGCCACAGAGATGGTCAGCAATTCCGATGTGAATATCTGATTACAGAGTCAAATCCGTTTCCAAAATTGGAAGCTCCAGGGTCCATTTAAGTACCTTTAAACAAAGGTTTGTTCCAGCTGAGGTATTTATGGGATTTGCTACGGCAGCCAATTTGCTGGTGTAGGAGGAAGCCCAAAGCTGAGACATTTGTCCTGCTTGAAAACTGTCAGTGCTATTTGTATGAATGCCTTCCAAGTGGCCATGATTCTTCATAACTTTTCGGACAAGTTCAACAGGGACATCAAGGAAGGGCGCCAAACTAATTCCTACATGGAAGCTTCCAATGCTCAATGTCTGCTTGTGACTCTGAGGGAGACATTTATTACAAAAATAGCAACAGTTAGTTATCATTCCTGACACATTCCATGCTTTCAAATTGAAACTAACAATCTAATTGCTCTTATTTCTCTCGCCTCCCCCCGAGACACTCCAGCGGTGGCCCATTTTTCCGTGATTCCCATCTCAGCCAGTTCTCTCAGCACTTTGTCTCAAAGTTGGTTTACTCAGAGGAGGCGGTGGAAAATCTGCTTTCTTCATCACCTAGGCAGAGAGAAAGAGCATTGTATAGGTTTAAGGTAACCTTATGAACCAAAGTTTCAACCATTAACTTGGGCGCTTTCTTTTAAAGCTTAAATAGTACCTGAGGACTCCTTTGAGGAAGTGTGGTTTCCTTTGAGGAAATTTATAGATACTTGATGGCTGAGAGCTCAAGATCTGGAGTCAGAAATTGGTTTGAATTCCGGGTTTACCACGTTCTAGCTTAAAGATGTTGCAGCGCGCGCGGGGAAAGAGGCTTGTTGTTGGAATTACATGAAATGACATAGGTATACAGTGCACACTCAGGAAGTGTTTCAGAGTATTGTCATTATTGTTATTCAGACTTGACAGAAATTATTTTCTTCAAAACCCAGGACGTCTAAGGGTCAGGCGTTTATCTGTTTTCACCATTTCTCAGTGACGTCTGCGTTCCCAGCTGATTCCTGCAGGCCCAGTCCCATTTTTATGTGGAAATTGAAAGGAAAAATACGGGAAGACGTAAAAGATGCCAGGCAAATCTTTGCCCCGAAGCCAACTGTTTATTCAGCTCATTCAACTAACAAATAATTTCACTGGTGATTTATTATTTTCCTCAGTGAAATTTTCCTTCATACATCCATAATTAAAAAGGATACAGAGCAAGTAAATTGGTGAACCTGTCATAGAACATTTGTTAGCATCGAAAACCAAGGCATAATGGCTTTTAGGAAAGAAAAATGAAGAGGTTAGATAGGACCTCAGATATGGGTTTTTTAACCGACTTTTATTTTAGAAACGAAAGACTGTGTGTGGGGGCGCGCGCACGCCAGCACGTGTGCGCTTAAAGAATTGAGACCAAATATAAAGCAAATGTAACACCGTGTCCTCCGACATGATGGCCTAGTTTCCGTCGATATTGGAAATAGTCCCCTTTTTAGCAATGAGCACATGCAGTGTTTGTAGTTTCTTTTAGAGAAAGAATCCTTTTTTTTTTTTTACTGACAGGAAAATTTCCCAAGGATGGTTAAGAAATTGAATTACCTATTTAATTCACGATACGTCCTTATTTAAAGCAGATCCAACAAACACCTTGCCCATAGGAAGGGCTAAAGGAACAATAGGCAATCATTTGAATTGTGGAGCCTGATTGCAGAGAAAGAAAAGTTTAACTCCCACAGAGAGTTCAGAGAGGAAAAAGCAGAGTTCGGACCCTGACTTTTATGCCAAGCTAACAAACAGCTTTGGAATTCTATTGTAAAACGTGATGCATGGATCTAATAACAATGCTTTAAAAAACATTATGGGAGAGGAATGATGGAAGGAATTAAAGAAAGACGTGTATTTCTCCCTATGACTGAATGTCGCTCTTTAACCGATTCTACTCACATAGAAATGAACTTGATACGAACTATATGCTTGCTCAGTTCGTCCAGGGGCACCTCACACCTCCCACCCTCCCGCCTCTCCCCACCCGCATGTGAACTGAGAACCCCGATAAATCAGCAAACGATATAGAAGCCTCATTAAGCCTCCAAGCAGCGCCTGGTCTCACAAGAGAATAGCATTTTGAAGAAGACAGAGAGTAACAGCAGATATAATCACAAGGAAGAAAAACACCAGAATACAAGAAGCATCAATAAAATATACCATGCCCCATTAAGGACCTCCTCAAGATAAGAGGCTCAGCGTCACAGTGAAGATCACAAGTGAATTAATGTCAAAAAAAGAATGTTTGGTCTATCAGGCTATGTTAGACTGGGTTGAAAATCACTTCCGCCCAGGGGACTGTCGAGCTTTCCCAGCCTCCATTGGAGGGGTAATTGTGCCAGTGACTCTGAATGCTGCAAGGATCCTGCCACATCACTTTTCTTTGCATAATACACCAAACTTGTTGGAGCAACCTTGTGCCACCCAGTCAGGCTGGTCGTTCACTTGAAGAACAGTCAACTTTATTTAAAAATTGTCGTCTTCATTTTTGTGAATGTTTATTTTGATGCAATTTCAAAATTACAGAAATAATGGAAAGAACACCCCTTACCCTTTATCAGTTTGCCAATTGTGTATATTTGCCCCATTTGTCCTTTACTTTATCACTCTCTCCCCCTTCTCTCTCTCTCAGTATCTCTTTCTCTCTTTCATGCACACACTTTCATATTATTTTTTTGAACCAATTAAGAGTGAGATGCCCCCACATCAAGCCAATTTACCCCTGAATACTTCAGTGTGTTTTTCCTAAGAACAAAGACATTCTCTTATATACCCACAGTGCAATTACCAAAACACAAATTTAGCATTGATATATTATCTTATCCTCAGTCCATATTCAAATATCAGCAATTTCCCTGAGAATGCTCTCTTTTCCCGGTCCAGAGTTCATTTCAAGACCACACATTGAATTCTGTTTTCATATCTTTTCAGTCTCAAAACAGTTCCGTGGCCTTTCTTTGTCTTTTTTGATTGTGATATTTTTATCTTTTTATGGGGGTGCTATATACATATAAAGAGGTACATGTCAGAAATGTACAGTCTAGTGAATTTTCCACTGATGAAACATACCCATGTTACCAGCTCCGGAGCAAGAAATGGAACGTAAACCCACCACCCCAGGAGCCCTCCTCCGCAGCTCACTTTTATTGTGCATGCTGGATAACCAAAAGAAACATGAATTCCTCTTGACCAAATTCAATGCTTTCATCCTAGAGTATCTCATGATTATGGCTGTAAGTTTTACTGCTCTACCAGCAGCCCAGACATCTTGCTGCCATCTCAGACTAAGAAGTGGGGAGGAGGGCATTGCTGTCTGCTGTGCCAAGCGTTTGGCTTAATGAACAGTAGACAGAGGGATGATTTTGTTTATATTCTCAGATCAGAGCTTATCAAATTGTCTGTGATGAAGGACCCTTTTATCCTCCAATTCTTCAGGGACCCTTTAAGGAAGACACTCCTATGCATGCACCACATATGACTCACCATGGCAAGGTTGACCTCACCCAACCTGGTCTATGACCTGTTTCTGCTGATCAAGTGCTCCATCATGGCAACGTCAAGTTGCTGTAAAAGTTCCTAACATTTGCTCTCAACTTTGGCATTTCTATCATAGGACGCTGGCTGGATGGCTCATGAACAATAATTTGAGTAGCCCTGGGCTAGGGGCAGTGAGCTCCTGTCATTTAGAATTCAGCTGGCTTTTGTCCTAATTCACCAGCCTGTTTCAGGCCACCATCAAATGCCTCCTGCATAGCATTAGTCTCAGTTTGTAACAGTATTTTCATTTTTGAGATAATTTCATTGGTATCTAATATCTGACCCGGCTCTAGGCTCCATGAAACAGAGACTCCCTTGTTTTTGCCCACCATTGTGTCCTCGGTGGTGCCTGATGCATAATAGACCCTCAAGAGATAACTATTAAAGGAAGAGTAAATGTATCAATAGTGATTTCTGCTAAATAATGAAACAGAATAAGACCATGGGCTAACCTGAGATATGTTTGAGCCCGGTGAAACTGCATTTGGTGTAAAAGGGTAGGGATCATTCTCGCTCTGAGCAGGTAAGGACATTTTGTTTGTTTGTTTGTTTGTTTGTTTGGGGTTTAAATGGGAGAAATCACACTCCTGAAAACACCAAACTGTGTCTTCTGTATACATAGTATAGGCACTTACAAAGAATCCATTTCTAATTAATCATTTTGAGAGCGTGGCACTACTTTAGCAGTTAAACTGCATGTTACTATTTTCAGGAAATTCTATATTTGTCCAACTGTATTTCTTTCTTTGAGCATCGCATTTAGCCAGGCCTCATTTCAAAGTGTTTTCTTAACATTTGCAGAGGTGGGGGTGCAAAGTTATATTTTACTAAACAACCAGAGCCAGATTTATTCAGGAAAATAGAGATTATAGATGGTTTGCAGGAAAAAGAAGGTTTTGAAAACAAAACCTGAGAGCAGATTGTTTTCTAGGACTCCAGCTGGCTCAGCTCCTTCCTCTCCACTTTTTTTTCCCATGAGTATACTGATAACAATAATAAAAGTTTATATTTGACTCAGTAACAGTGGGAGGTATCATGGAAATGTCCTAAAACTCTCTCAACTATAGGAGCCAATCTCTAGGGCAAACCCTTGAAATTGCTTACTTTGGGTTATCAAGTTCTGATGATCTTGGGTGTTTTGTCTGTGCTGTGTGGCCGTGCCTCACATTAGAACTGACTAGTGGTCAGCAAGACAATCTGGAGTACCCTTGCATGGTACGACTTCTCTGTTGGCTGAGTGAATCTTTGATAGTGAAGATATATGTATCTGAAATATACATTTCCTCACTCCTCTTTCCACTCACAGTTTTCTCCAACTCTAGGTGGCTTTCGTTATAACTTACAACCCAAGGGTGGCATCTTAGGGGAACCGGTGGAAAAAGAATGTAGTATAAATGTAAATGTAAAAGATACAGCTCATTCTGTCTTTGAAATTGTTGGTGTGAAAAGAGCTCGTGTTTTATTTAAACAAGGTCGGTTTCGACCTTGATTGACTTGCGGTAAATTGCCTGGTACAAGAGGCAAAAGGAAGTGGAGAGAAAAATGGCAATCAGCACCAAATGTTTCACGTATTGATTGACAAGCACCAGAGATGTGCTAGAGTAAGATAAATTGGCCAACAGGGCCCATCTTGACAGCTCCTGAGATGGGAAAATTGTTCTTGTTAATTTGCTGCGGGAACCTTGTCATTTATGGAATATGCCCGTGAGTGTCTCCTAATTGTGTAAACAAAGTTCAGATTCCTGTGCAGCTTCGTTCTGTTATTGAGTTTGGTAATTTTTTGGTCTGAGTCACCAGGATGCATTTGTAAATGGCTTTTGAATCGGGAGAGAAAAAGGGAAGCAGTGCACCTGCTTTAAGCTGGCATTTTCACCTGAAATATAGGCGATTACTTGGCAGACATTTTCCATTTAACAATAGATTTCAGACAAACTTGTGTGCATAAGCTCTCCTTCCATCCACATTCCATGATTCTCCTCTGACATAATGGATCGAATTGGCTTTATCTCACCTCACATTTGAGTTTGCTGTCTTCAGATATGTAAATTTTATTTTAGAGATTTGGGAGTGGCCAAAAAAATCCTTCGTAGACTTTTCTTGTCTTCAACCCTTCAGTATTTCTATCTTTTGCTTTTAGTCTTCTGCTAATTATTTCTCTAGCATCCTATTTCTCCTCTCTGTCTCCTCCTCCCACTGTGCTGAATTAGTGAATGTCTGTCATTTCTCAGCCACCTCCGTACAACTCTTTGTGTGAAGTGAACTATATTTTGCAATGAATAGTGGGCAGACTGCCAAAGAGGTCCATCCAGAAGTCAACTCTCAGTCTTGTTTGCCATTTTTTCCAAATTAGGTAAAAATTCATTTTTACTTTTAGGATTTAATTGAAATTAAACCGTTGTTGCATAAGTTTCTTTGTTTTTATTTTTTTCAAGTAGAAAGTCTCTCCGTCATTACTTTCCCCTCTCTCTGAATTTTTCAGACCATTAGTCCATTCTTGATTGGGCAGGAATGAGATTTATTTTCATTTAAAAGGTCTGTGTGAAAAATAACTCTAACTTCAAAGACCTGTTCTTAATCATCCTCATTAATGTTGCAGCTCAGAACAATGTATCACTTTGCCACTGTCTAAGAGAAAGATCCCGACTCAAAAATAGTCACGATTCCCGTGTTACTTTGTGCAGATCCCTTTAATCCTAAATCCCTCCGGTTTTCGGCAGGTCACATAGCTGTTTGAAGCGGCCTGGCATATGGAATAAGTCAAGGGACTGCTAAGGCCTGAAGTGAACTGGATAATATATACCCTGCCGAAAACATTCAATGTTCTACCTACAGGCAGACAGATGGATGGACAGACAGACAGACATAGTGTTCTGCAGGTTGTAAGGCTGCAGAGTTTGTGATTTCCAACCTAAACTTAAAACCATTAACCTTTTCCAAAACTCTCTCCCCTGATAGCTCATTTTTGTCTTCATAATAGTCCTGGCAGTTGGGTACTTAGGTTTCCGTTTTCCCCGCTTCACATCGGAAACTGAAGCGCTAAGAATTCAATTTAACTTGTTAGAGAGAGGCAGGGAAGGGCCCGGGACCACTAGTCCTGGTTACTCCTCCCATGGCCACTCCACCTGCTGCCCTCCGCCTGTACAAGACCTCCCTGCAACCTCCTTCTCTCGCCCCTCTCCATTTAGCAGCTTATGATTCTAAAACCATCTTCTCTCTCCCGTCGTCACCACCCCTTCTGCCCCAGGAAGAGTTCATTGCACCTCTTTGGGGTTCCCGTGCTGCTCTAACCAGATCCCTTGGATAGCAGCCATCACATTGAAAACAGAGTCACCTGTTTACGTGTCTGTGTGAATTCCTTGAGGGCGCAGGCCGAGGCTGATCCTTCTTTGTGTGCCTCCTGCCCAGCACAGCTCCTGCCACGTGGTCGGCCCTCAGTGAAGACTGACTGAATGAATGTGGAATGTTAGCACACACTCAGGACAGCACGGCAACTCAGAAAAGTGTTACACCCAGCGCCCCGCACTCAGCTTTGTCCTCCGGCTGCATGTATCCGCAGTGCCTGACCGGCGAATCGTTTAACTTGGAAATTATCCTGAGTCAGAAAAAGCAAAAGGGAAACTCTCGCCTGTCAGCAGCACTTAGATTGCTAGAAAATCTTCACCCCCCAAGTAGTTGAAAAGTGCTGGGGAGTCTTTTTTAGAATGCTCAGGTGTTGTTTACATGATGCCAAGAATCTTTCATTGGTCGAGAACAGATGAAGCCACAGAGAAAACTGCTACAAATAACACTGAAAATTTAAATGCTAAGATATTTTGAGTCTTTGATTAAGAAATGAATAGCTCAGGACAAGCTTATGACCCACATTCCCAAGGCTAAAGTTTACCAGGGACCAATTTATTGGAAGCGAAACCCTCTTTGGATTGTCCCCAAGTAGCATCTTTTTCTCCCTCCATGTAAATGAACATGATTTCCCCCCTTCTACCTCCACAGGATCACTTTCCAAACGGTGCATCATCTTGAGGACAATAGGGCACAGTATCAGAGAATCTTGCTTTTGGACTGGACCCCAGAGATCATCTTATCCCATTTTTATCCATACTTGGATTTCCGCTCTAGCATCCCCTCTAAGGGTCATCTAACATCTGCTTAAATGCCTCCACCCATGGTGAACTCACTGCCACACAAGAAAGCCTATTCCACTTGTGCACCAGTCAAATCATTAGAAAATTTGTCCTTCTACTTAGCCAGACTCTCTTTCTTATCTCCTCTATTCTTTGGTTCCTTTTCCACCTTCTGCAAATAAACAAAATAAATCCCAACCTCCTTCTACAGGACTGGACTGTATGGACTGACCTGGATGTGCCTGTGCACATACCAGACTCTGCCTACCCGGTCCCCAGTTCTCCTACCTGAGCCTCTCAGTTTCCTTCAGACGTTCACCTGACTCAAATTTACTCCCCAACACCATCCTGCCCATTTTCTTATAAACACCTTCCAGTTTATAGACGTCCATCTTGAAACGTTACTGCATCTATGAGTCTGTTCTATCTTAGGGTAGAATTTGAAGAAATATGGTTTCCCTTGATCAGAACCTGGACTTCTGTGAATGGTTTGTTTGGGCCAAACACTCAATGAGACCATAAAAAAGCTTCTACTGATATGAAACTCCAAAGCCTTTTTTATAGGTGCTTCTGTTGAGTCGTATTTTCCCATTGAGTACTTGCGTAGGTTTTTTCCTTCTCTTTTATCCTAAATGCAGAACTTTATATTTACCCTCTTAGATTTCAGTGTGGGTGATTCAGATATTTTTGGATCTTCATTCTCTTGTCCAGAATACAAACTTTCAATTCTAGCACTATGTTCTCGACAATTACAGTGACTAGCATTCAATTTTTCAGTGAACGTACTGAGCATGCCCAACAACAGAGCCCCGTGGCACATCACTAGGAACATGCAGAGGTGGTCACAACATCTGGTTGACTAGGTCATGAGTGCTGGATGGGTCGTGAGAGTTGCTTCAAAGTATTGAATAGTAAATGCATAATAATAGAGTCACCACAGATCTTACTCTTGGATTGAAAACTCAAGTACCCATAAGGACTAGTTAGGCAATATGAATCAATGAAATAGCCAGGGATAAGTAAGAGCGAATGGTGAGGTCTGTAGTAAAGTGGAGAGTCCATATTTCAATCAACGGCATTAAAATTCAGTTTTTTAAAAAAACAGTTTTGGTCAAAAAAATATATGTGTGTATGCCAGATGAGGCCAGTGGGGCTGCCCCTGGCCCACTCTGCTCTAGAGAGCAGCTTTAGAACCAAGGAATGGAGGGCTGGCCCAGTGGCACAGTGGTTAAGTTCGCACGTTCCACTTCGGTGGCCTGGGGTTTGTTGGTTCGGATCCCAGGTGCGGACCTATGCACTGCTTGTCAAGCCATGCTGTGGCAGCCGTCCCACATAAAATAGAAGAAGGTGGGCATGGATGTTAGCTCAGGGCCAGTCTTCCTAAAGCAAAAAAAAAACAAAGAGGATTGGTGGCAGATATTAGCTCAGGGCTAATCTTCCTCAAAAAATAAAAAATAAAAAAAATTAAAAAAGAGCCAAGGAATGGACTTGTGTATTTCTCCCATGCAGAGAACAATGCCCAGCTCTTAAAGACTTCCTGCACAGTCACTGCTAAAAAACTCCTGCTCTAAGCACTTTTCCTCCTTGGGAAGTTGTTACGTATTAGTTGAGTCACCAACTGGTGACTTTTTGCCAGAGCTGACAGCATCACGTTATTCCTGTTTGTTGTTGATCTGATTGCTCTCAGAGACCTTGGTTTCCTGGCTGAAGAATTTGAGGACAGGCTAGACATAGTTCCCACTGAAACCCCATTCTCAGCACACAGCTGCAAGTGGTCCTGATACCAGCCAAGATGGACCAGGTAGAGTAGGCCTTAAAGCCACGCTGTACATTGTGTTACTTTCTTATTGCTAATCTAACAAATTCCAGCAAACTTAATGGCTTAAGACAACATAAATTTATTTTATAGTTTTGGAGACGAGAAGTCTAAAAGCAATCTCAGTGGACGAAAATCAAGGTGTCGGCACGGCCGCATTGCTTCTGTAGCTCTAGGGACAAATCTATTTCCTTACCTTTTCCAATTCCAGAGGCCGCTTGTATTCCTTGGCGCGTGGCCCCTTCCTTACCTCATGCCAGCCTTTGCTTCTGTGGTCACATCTCCTTGAACTCTGATCCTCCTGCTTCCCTCTTTTCTCTCCAATGCAAGATCCTTAACTTGACCTGCAAGTTCCTTTTGCCGTGGGAGGTAACGTATTTGCATGTTCCAGAGATTAGGACATGGATGACTCTGGGGGCCATTACTGTGCCCACCACGTATGTTATAATTGAGTTATAATGTTTGGCCACAAGGCCAGCTGGAGGGAGGAGCAGTCTGCTCTGTAACCTTCATTCTAATCAGCTGTGTGCGGCTCTAATGGGCGGGGGTCATTGACGAGGGGGAGTCCACTAGGACTTAGATGACAGTCCCCGTCTCTGTGCTGTGCTAGAACCTACAGTGGACAGAGAAGATGGAGCTCCTCTCCTGAGCTCAAAATTTAAAACAAGAAATTTCTTTCCTCTGCCCACTTTTAACCCCAAGATGACATAGCCTAGCTCCTGAAAGTAAGCAAAGCCATAAATGCAATCCAGGAGAAGTCTGGTCAATAACTTCCTGGGGCTACTCCAGAGGATGGGGCTGCAAAGGTAAGACTTTAATGATACTTGAAGAGAAAGTCCTCTCCAAACACTGGGCTGTGAGGAGAACACAAGAAACCTGGCCCCTCAGCCGGTCAGTCACCAAGGGCTGGCCTCGTGTTTTCCCCTCAATTAGCTTGCAAGGAGTTAATAGTAAGTCTGTGGTGCTGGGTTCCGGGACTTGGGTGACGTAGATGAGGTTTGGCATTAAAAATGCTAAATAATTACTACTCTGAGTTTTCTCATGTTCATTCACGAAGGTGTGATCTTTCCCACCTAGTACTATCACTCTCAGAGTGCATGAATCACTAATTGTTACCCTAATCCCAGGAGATAAATTTCTCCACGGAACCCAGCAGCAAAGAGCAAAGCCTTGAAACCTACTTATGAAATGTATCAGTCTTTATGGAGATTTCCATTTCCTGACTTGCAAATTATATTGATTGGAGGAAGTGGAAGCTTAACTGGGGGAGTGGGGGGGTTGTTGATCAGTGTGATCATCTGCTGGGGGTGGGGGCAGTGAATAAACTCTGTGAGAAAGAGAGAATTTTGTCTTCGTTTCTCCTATGACTCACCAATTCTGAGTTCTGGTATGAAGTCCTTTGTCTTAGACAAGAATACGCTTGCTTAAATGCTTGTGTGTACAGTCATTGATTTTAAAAGAGGTCGTAAAGAATAATATATATATCATCTGTATATATATTATATATATATAATATATATGTGTTCAGAATTATTGTAGTCACCAAAGATATTAAGCAAGGATTTTTATAGTGCCAAACATTACAGGAATATTTGATAAGGTGAGAAAGCCTGTTATCTATTTCGCTTCCAGATGCTATTCATCTTCTGGTTTTAGGGTATAAAAAATTCCCCTTCAAGGCTTCCAGTTTTGGCCTTGGTTATTAACAATACCAGAGCTTGAGGGCAGACATTTGACTGGAAAGAATAAAAACGTTCTGGGGCTTAAGCTTTGACTGAGGACACTTCTATCTTTCTAGAAATAGCAGTAGCAAGAAGAAGTCTTATGGTCAAGACTTGCTTGGGTCTTTCTACTGGGGACAGCTGGAGCTTCCTGCTGTTCTCTTGTTTGTCAGGGAGGTGGGTTGGAAAAGAAGGAACTAGAAATGCTGTGTCCTTCCTTCTGTCTTCATTTTTCCCATGAAAGAAATAGAAGCCAAGGAATTACTGTCTCTTTTAGAAATGTCTCTGACAGAGTTACATCAGTTGATACTGTCTTAATAGACCCTATAATTTTTCAAAAATAAAGAGGATTGTAATGTTAGCCGTTTATTGCCTAACGCTAATTGTCTGTACTACACACAGAGTTTTCCCCACTCCGTAATTCTCAGCCCCCCCATTACCATATCTTTGATACCCTTAATGGAGAGCCAGCAGCCAGGGATGCTTGAAATGATATTTAAATTATTTGAGAAAAACTTCTATTAAGCTATTGGGGAATATCTATGTTAAAATTACAGGTAGTTGATTTGCTTTTCAACTTGTGCAGGGCTTTGCAAGTTTAAAGCACACAAGTCAAAGGTAGAACTAATAAAAGCATGGTTGAACTTAATATATTATGTCAAGATTTACAGTAACAAATTATTGTTTTTCAGCTATAGAGATATCATTAAGCATATGCCAAGCAATCAGCACATGACTGTAATAGGTTCATGAAGGAAAGGCTTTTCTAATCGTATTCAGTGGTGTTTTTCCCAAGACAGCAACAGCTTTTATAAAATGATGGTTATATCTCCTCATTATAGAATCTAATCTCCCCAAAAGACATTCAGCAGCTGCAAAACGCTAGCATCTTTTAGTTGTAAATTGTTTTTTATTATTTATCCCTATTTAACTAAAAGAAGAAACGGCCATCAGATGATTTAACAAGACGAGAATTTAGTGGTTTTAACATTTGACAGCACCCGATTGTTAGCCCATGCATTGATCTCTGTGTCTGGGCTTAAAGGTAATTGGTGTTGCTTTGCCTTCATGCCTCTACCGTAGAACCTGAGGGTAAGTCCTACAGAAAGCAAATGTACGTGATTGGTTCTTTCGTATTTCTCTTTAGCATGGAATTTGAAGTTGTGTGTACTCCTCATAGAATTTAAGAAATTGCAGAATGAGACGAAATGAAGCACGCGTCCTGCCATCAGTCAAATTTTGATAGCGGGTGTCATTATGAGGTGGATTTGTTACCCACAAAGTGATATAGGAAAGTCAGACGATGGAAACCTCGGTTTGAGTGATGGGCATTATGATTTACTGGTGCACATCCCGTTGCAAATGATGCTCCACAGTGGGAGCAGTTGGGAAAGTGATCAAGCTCTGTTTGAGACTGTTCTGTGGAATTTAAAAATAAAATGCCACTAATGAGTTTTCGCATCACTCCATTGGTAGAACTCTCGGGGGACAACCAACCAATTTAAATAAATAAGGTTCCGTAACCCTATGGGAGCTTGCAGGGGGAGACATCCATTTTAATCGAGGCTCCATTTGAGAAGAGGAAATTTCGCTCATAACGTACTTTTAAGTAGATGGTTCTACCATGATTTTGTGGTGATGTTTCCTTTTTTGCTGTTTGAAAGAAAATGTTTGCCTTTCTGTACAGGACTTGGCATATTTTCCTGGAAAGGTTTAAGCAGCTTCTCCACCATTAATATTGCCTGCCTATCTAGAATGGTGGGTCACTCAGAACCGATTAAGCAACTGTTTCATTCCATAGACTACCACAATTTGCTTTTCACTTATTCTCTGCAGACTGCATTTGTGTGTTTGTGGCCAATCCCTACCCAGGCTTTAGATTTTTAAACTTTAGAGATAGAAATTCATCTTCCAGTTTTGCAATAAAATAATTCAACTGAAGCAAAATTCAAATAAGACCAAAAAAAACGTACAGAGTTTTACATAAATAGCTGCTTCCCTGATATGATAACAACTGGGAACTTTGTGCTGTTGCAAATGTACATTTCTACTTGTTCGATAATTGTACCCTTAGTGCTATTTACCATTTCATTTGTATTATTTATGTATCAACCAAAGGGTATGAACACTAAAAAATAATTTTGCATCACCTATCTTCCATTTCTTTTTATTTTAAAAGCCCTGAAGATATAGTTCTCCTATAAAGAATAATAAAAAGGCACTGTATTACTATTTCAGCCAAGATCCCCATCTACTCGCACACACACACAAATACATATTCTCCAACATCTACACACACCCCTCCCTACAAATTAACTGTGCCTGAGGCTTGCAAGAAAATCAGGTCAAGCTAAAGGAGAAATCAGAGAACAGGACCAAAATTAATTTACTTCTCTGTACCACATGTGATATCAGTTTGCAGAGGGAAAATGGCTTATTTTCTGGACCATTCCTGTCCCTGTCTATGTTGAGAAATTTTAACTCTCAGCTAGATATAGCGTCATCTTGCCCAGACAAAGATGAAAGTTCAACTCTCTCAGCTTAGGTTTTATTAGATTTCCTTAAGTTGGATAAAAAATGGGGATCTGCCTTGTCAGTTCTGTTCTGTTCCAGAACATCTGAAAGCCTTTTTTGTACCTCTCTCTTCCTGGGAGATATTTTTTGGTAAAGTTATGAATAAAATCATGATTTGCCTCTCTGTCTAAGAAGGGTTTTCTAGGCAACAACTAGTGTCATTTTCAAACGTGTAGACTGGTTTTCGATCCAATTGTGTCTTTCATCTTACGCAATGTGCTAAAGTAAGCACTTGGCATAAATATGCAAATATGGTATGAATACCTCTGTAACCAGGTTTGTTCAGACCCAAAACCAAATTATGGTTGACTCCTCTCTTTCTGTCACCCCCACGTTAATCCATCAGCAGAACATGTTCACTCTACCTTCAAAATGTCTCCAGGTTCTGATCTTTGTCACTTTTGTCACCACCACCACCACCAAGTCCAATCTGCGATAATCTCTGACATGGATTATTGCAACCACCTTCTAATGGGTCTCCCCCTCCTTCTGCCTTTGTCTTCCTTAGGTCTGTTCTCAATACAGCAGCCAAAGTGATCTTGCTAAACTGTGCGTCAGACATGTCCCTCCTCCCTCAGAGCTCTCTGGCAGCTTTCCATCTCACCCCAAGTGGAAACCAAAGTCGTCACAGTCACTCGTAAGGTCTCCCTCTTCTCCGTCTTTCATTACATTCCAGGCTCCTGACCTGCTTGCTATCCTGACATACACCAAGCATGGGGCCAGCTCAGAGCCTGTGTTGATGCTGTTCCTTGCATCTATAATACATTTTCCCCCAGATATCAGCATAGCCCCCTCTCTCACTTCCTGCAGATCCCTGTTCAAATGTGATCTTCAGTGGGAGGCCTTCGCTGATGACTTGACAGTAAGTAGCACCCACCTCTTGAGCCCCACTCTGCAACTCCCTATTCTGCCTTCCTTTCTCTCCTTTTCCCTATAGCCCATATCTACATGCAGACATATAGTGTGTTTGGATATGCATCTGTAAATATATATTTTTGTTGGTTTTTATTTATTGTTATTTTTGCTATTACTTATTTGTTGGTTTTCTTCTCTCCCCACCAGAATATAAGCCCCAAGAAGGCAAGGATTTTGGTTTTTCACTTTACACCCTCAGCCCATAGAACAGTGCCTGACATGCATTAGACACTCAAAGAATGTGTGTTGAATAAAAGGAAGGAAGGAAGGAAGGAAGGGTTGATTCAAGAATCTCTTTTTATGTTGGTTCATCTAGGAACTCTGATGGGAATTCCTTACTAGTCCTTTTACCTTCCACACAATCAATTATTTCAACTTCTCTTATACTAGACAGAAAGTTTTTTCGTTGAAGTGGACATATGCCAACTCTTTGCTTAAACAAACAATGTGACTAGTTTACTGGGATCATAAAAAAAATAGGTGGGAAGAGGGAGCCCACCATTCCAGTTTCTACCTGGACATTGCCCAGTCACCCCCTCCCACAGCCACTTTGCCAAATGAGCCGAGCAAATGCATCTGTACCTCACAGGTGAACTTTAATTACTGTTTGCACCATGCTTTGAGATCCACAGATGAAAGCAGTCATAAAAGCAAAAAGTGTTATTACATGGCAAATGGTTATAGGCTCTCATTTAGCTCTGGAAACTGATCAAGCGGGAATGTTGAATCATGAGACTAAGGTTGGCCAAATATTACACTTGTTATAATTAATTTGAGCTTAAGCTTCAACACAGTGACATGTTTCCTTTAAATAAAGGGAGGTCCTCTAAGGATGCATGAATCTATATGGGTCTCAGTTTTCAGCTGGGAACTAAAATTTTTCAGACATGCAGAGGGCGGGAAGACAAATGTGTCTCTGACTTCTGGTAGAACAGGGAGACTATCTGGGCAGACTTCTTACTTTTGAGACATCTTCTATATGATTTTCTGTCTCCTTTACCCCAAGGGACAGTGACAAGAACACTCACAAAATTATGAGGATATTTAGAGCTGGAGCTGAATTTAAAGGGCCTATGATCCTACCTCTCACTGAAGGCCAAAACACTCTCTGTGGTCCTCCTGACTAGGGCTGGTCAAGAATACTTAAATAATCTCTGTGATGGGGAGCTTATTACCTACAAGGAGGCCGATTCTGATGTTATTCAACAACTGTTGTTAGAAAGTTCTTTGCACGTTTATCCATTTTGTCAACAAATATTTATTAAACACTCTCTATGAGCAAGTACTTTGTTAGGTGCTTTAGGAGATGGAAAGGTTGAAAACAGCAACTCTAATAGTACAGCTTCGACAACCTAGAGCAATACCTTAGTGTAGAAGAGCCCCTCAAATGTAGTAGTTGTTCAGGAAATATATGCTGAATGAATGAAAGAGTAAGTTACACTCTAGAAAGAATGATAAAGCACATGCTTATAGAACCATAATTCTAGATAGAACTTACATAAAAGAGAGGCACAGATGGATGCAGTAGATAGCAAGCTGAATCTGCTTCCTTTAACTTTCATCATTCCTAGAACAGACATCTGAACAAACTTATAAAGTCTATTTCTTCTTCCATGGGTCATGACTCAATTATTTGAGGACTGCTCCAACTTCCCTTACCTCTTCTCGAGGCTTAAGAGCTACAGGGCCTATAACCTATTAAATGATCTCTAGTGTACACATCAGTCTGAATTCCCCCCCGCCGGGCAAATCCAGTTTCTCAACAAGGCTCTTAAGATGATGTCAGCCTAGAATGGAATGGACCAGCCAATCCAGATGTGATCACATCAGCGTAGAATACAGTGGGACTCTTTTTCCTATGCTTCTCATACTGTCTCATACTGCACAAACCATTTCATCATGGAGACCTTCTTTCCTGGGACACATGTTTATATCCTGAGACAACCTAATGTTCCAAAGAACATAGCTTGGAAAATAAGAGTGTAACATTATATGTTGAACGTTTTTGGGGGGGGGGGTGGCCTAATTTCCTATTTTTCACGTTTTGCATTAAAATTGGAGAATTATAGCCCATTAATGTGATTTGCTGTGAAACCAGATTTTCTTCATACTAACTTGAACTTTGGGTTTTCTATTTGTCCTTCCACTTGAATATTAAGAGGAGGGTAATTTAATGGACAGAGCCTTAGACTCACGTTATGAATTCACTGTGTGGTGTGGGAAAAGCCCCTTTCTCTCTCTGAACCACAATTTTGTCATTAGCAAAGTAAAATAGTTGGTTCAGATATTATCCGAGGTTCTTTCTAAAGTTAGCATTCCATGGTCTTCAGCGGTAGCGTTCTTTGTCTTCATTCAGACCATTCTATGAATTTTACTAATCTCAGAAAAAGAGCAAGAGATAGCAAGATAGCTGTTGTAAATAGAAGCATAGCAAAGGAGATAAGCAACAGGTCAACCCTACCCCCAGCTTCTAAGACTCACTAATATGGCAGAACTACATAAATTGTGAAACAAATGTGAACTAGTAGCCACAATAGTCTTTGTTCTGCATCTATACAATATGGCAAGTTTTCATGAGAAAAGAAAAAGCCCGAGAATTTTTGCGTATGTTAACTGATCCTAACACTTAATCACATCACTTCCACCATGATGAGGTTTCCTGGTTGCCCACACAAACCTGTTTGTTCACGCCCCAAATTGCACATCATTGCATCACTGACACCCAGACTCCTCGCTCGCCTTAAGTTTTCCAGCATTTCAGCTCTGCTTGGCCGTGGTTTCTTTCCTGGCAACTGTGATTATTTGAAAATAATGTCAGAACAAATCATTTCCCTTTTTACCCCCAGACCGTCACTCAGTGTCTATGCCTATTCCGGAGTCTCTGCCCTCGTCTCTCTTTATTTGCTCCCTCCCTGCTTTACTCTCTCTCCTCCACTGATTCCCTGGCCTGATTCAAAATTACCCTGAGAAGGTGGGCAGACACGTCTCAAGGTTGTGGAAGAAACAACCCTTTCCTAGTTCATGGTGAGGTTTCAGAACCATGGAGAGTGATGCAGGCTGGAGACTGGGGAAAAATCCACTTCAGGCAGCCCTGCCTGTGGTTTTGAGGCCCCACTTGGAAGCCCACAGGTGGTGGAGATGACAGAACTCTACAAAGAAGCTTTGCAGTAAGAACCGTTCTCCCCAGAGCTTAGGAGCCAAACCTTACACCTTCACACACAAAGAACAGATTGCATCTGGACCCGGCTGCTGTCCTAATGTCAGCCCGCTTGGCATTTACCTTCCTTCCCCAGGCTGACCTCTGAAGATGGGGGCAGGCTCCGGGGGCATTGTTCTAACCGTGCAAATGCTGCAGCCATTGTGTCGGCAAGGGAGAGCTGCCGGTTCCTTTCCAGACCAACACTGTAATTTTATCAACTCTGGCTCAGAGAAACCTATAGTTATAATGCTAATTAGGAGGGCACACATTTAATTTGAGTGGAAGACTGTTTGTATCTCGCTGAGCCTGATAGCACAGGGCTCAAGCAACAGCAGTCAGAGGCAAAGCAGGCCTTTCTCCCTTCTCCAAGTATTTGAAGCAGGGCTTACTCTGGCCAAACAATTTCTCTGTTGGATTAAAAAAAGAGAGAGAGAGAGAGTGCTGAATATGCTGGAGCTCAGAAAACTTTGCATTTATCTCCCGCCTGCATAATATATTTCTCTGTGCACTGAGAAAACATGCCTCTTATGTTATCTAATTGTTTCCTGACACATTTAGCAACATTTCACACTCTTTAAAGTGACATTAACATTGCTGACAGTGGAGGTGCTTTCATTAGATGGGCTTTGAGTTGTAGCCAGGATGCACTGCAGGTCTTCAAACAGGCTTGTAAAAGGCGAGAAAGGCATTATTTATGAAAATAGAGACTTGGCCAACAGTACCCTGTGGGTGCGTATTAATTTTGCTGACTCTAGTCAATTTAAGAATGTCTGTGTGCACACACACACGTACAACAACTTCTCATGAGCTGAACTAAGGCATCTTCATAGTCCAGCAGGCCACAAGCCTGCCAGGGTGTCATGGAAACTCTCCAAAACATCTCTCCTTCCACATCTTTTCAGCCACCACATAGCACTGTGCTATTTCAGACTCGAGTCAGTCCCGTGGCATCCAGTCCTCAGGCTGAGTAGCCGTGTGGCTGGTGTATATGGTCAGCATGATTATCATGCTCCCAGTTGTGCTCCTCCTCTTTCTTAATGCTTCCTCTTGCCCCTCTAAGGCCTTTTGTCATGTCTCCAGCTGTGTGCATTCATGCGTCATTTTCTCTGGAGGGTATTCTAAGTTAGCCTTCAGAGAGCATTACCCTGGATCACCTGCCTCTGCACGGCCCAAAGAGAGAGCTTTGAAGATTCATTCTGACCTTCACGAAGAAAGTAAGCCAAGCTTGGAGAAGGTGGGAAGGTGCAAGCTGGGTTGTGAATTTCTGCAAGGACACAACCTCACCTGTGATCTTGACCCCATCGTTGATCTCCATACCTGTTATGTGGGCAGAATGAGTAATAGAAATTGTGGAATTTTAGAGCTGAAGGAGAGCTCCCTACAGATCGTTTCATCCTTCCCACACTGCTACCCCTTCTCCTCTGTGTTCCTGGCTTATTTTAGCTGGAATTATTCCTCTTCTCTTTTACATCTCAGATGTTGCAGTGACTGTTAATCAAAGAGATCTGAATTAGCGTCTTGGCTTTGCCCATTACTTACTATGTGACCTCGGTCAAGTCTCTTCATCTCTACAAGCCTTAGTTTCCTCATCTGTAAAATGAGAATAATAATAGTACCTTCTAGATAGTATTGTTGGAAGAATTACATAAATTACAAACCATGAAATGTGCTAAGCATACTGCCTAGAACATTGTGAATGCTTAAAAAAGTGTTTGTGAATATTAGTATCTTCCACGGGAATATGGGTTCAATTGTGGCTGAGACTTTTCTTAAAAGATGCTTCTTAAAAGTGCTAGGTCTATTATGTGATAGTGCAATAACATTGCACATGTTAACTGAGCCCTGGTAGAGGGTAAGCACTTTGCACACACCTAGCTAGCATCTGGGTTGCCCAATAAGGAATCCTGGTCTCCTAACTCCAGTACTCTTTCTAACTATACTTCTAGTGGGGATGTTTTAGGTGTAAGGTGATGACTGTTCAAGGAAGAGGTGAACTAATGTATACGACATCCATAGCCTCCTAACAAACTAGACCTCGTACCAGTCCAGTTTACATTTTCCATTCTAGTTTCAAAACAGTTCTACATCTTTCAAGGGAGAGCTTTTCAGCCTTTCTATTGGCTATTTCCATTGGTTAGACTCCCAGAATTCTGATCTTTAGCACCTTATCAAGGACCATTCAATGAGGAATGGGTGGGTTCTGTGAGTGTGGGCAGCACAGAGATGAAATAGTTCAAGCATCTGCTGCCTAGAGCCCATGTTTTATCTTTGTTCTTCCTAAGGCGTGGAGCAAAACATAGACTTACAGTTGAGAACCATTTGCTATCTGCAGACAAAGCCTCTGAAAAGGAAAGCTTCCAACGAGAACGAAACAGTCACCATTTGTACAGCACTGTACCATTGGCAGTGTACTTTCCTATATGTTATTTAATCCTCCAAACATCCTGGAAGGGGAATAGGACATTTATCTCATTTTCTTCTAATGGATGATAATAATACTTACCACTTACTTCAGAGCATTTAGATAAATGTCTCATTTAATACTTAGAATAATCTGTGAATTATGTTTATACACATTTTGGTTGTCAAACAGTTGAGCCCAGAAAAGGTAGGTGACTTGCCAAAAGTCACCCAGAAAATCGGTGGCAGAACCAAGATTTGAACTTCAATCTGGTTCCAGTGTCAATCATATTGTCACATCAGTCACCGGTACTTTGTCATTACAAAGGTTAATTAAATTGCGTTGTCATTTCCTGTGCAGTGTGGTATGAGCTCTAGAGCTGTAATGCCTGGTCTCAAATTCTTCCTCCCAACCAACTTATCCCCTCTTAATTCAGTCTTCTCATCTTTGGAATGAAGATGATATTACTTACCTCCAGAGGGTTGTTGTAAGATTAAATATAATAATGTATGTAGAGGGCTTGGAAATAATGCCTGGTACATCATAAGAGCTCAATAAATCTTAGTGATTGGCAATATTGTTGTTTCCAGGTACCACAAACCCAGGAAATGAACACAAAAATGAGAAAGATAGATTCCCAAGTGTCATGGAAGATGTTTTCCAGGGAATCCCTTTGAGAATTAAGTTTTGGCATGGGCATACAGTTTCTTTAAATCTTTCTCTAGAAGTTTTCCCCCAACTGAGCTCTTTTGAGAGTGTAATGTAGGTTCCAAGAGGGCAAGAAACAGCCCCATGTATCTTCCGCGTGTTACTCAGCTTAAAGAGAGAACTCTGTAAGAGATTGCATTAGCCACACAGTTTAGCACTTTCGTCTAGTGTTTCTGGATAGTGTTGGGTCACATCTCCCAAGCAGTTCCCTAGGGCAAGAAGCTTTCATAATTAGAATGGAATCATATCTTGCATAGGGGTTTAGGCTGTAAGGTCAGCAGCTGAGCCAAAAAATGTGGCCACACCACCACCCATGGAAAATCCCTTATAAGGGTGCCACCTTAGAGACTGGCATATTGTCTCTTAATAAGCCTAACAGTCAGTTTTTCCGCCAAGGTTGTCACAGACTGCTATGTCTTCATTGGCGCGCCAGATGAAGTAGTGACTTAATATTCTAGCCACTCGATTAAAAGAAAAAATCATACTTTTAGAATCTGAATCAATTCTTCTCAGCAAGATACTTACACACTGAGAAGTACCTAAAGCCCAAGACCAACAGCCACAGGCAGCCGGCAGCGAAGTCAATGCCATGAGCGTTTGATAGACATCCAGTTAATGTTTGTGGAATGAATTGTTAAAATTCACCATTCAGGTTGCTATTTACTGTGTAGAGGCTCTGGGATAGGCTAGGATGCAAAGATGTGTAATCCCCAGTTTCTACCCAGTCACTCACAGTCTCATGAATGAGCCAGACATTTAGGACAGATAAATATGCTAACATATTACAATAATAGAAGTATATCCTGGGCACTAATGGGTGGGGTGATTAGGAAAGACTTATAAAGAAGGTGATGCTTGAGTTGAGTCTTTAAGGAGGTTTTCAGGAGAAGGTTGAGACTACCAATGAGAACGGAACATTTCACTGCACAGGGAGGGATGTGAGGAGGGAAAGATAGATATTCAATACTACAGTCGCTTTGAAGTGGTTAGAGTACAGGGGATGAGGAGGTCTGGCAAGGGATAATTGCCATCCAACAGTTTGCACTGTATTATGGAGGCAGTGGGGACTCTTGTGTAGGTCGAGAGAAGAAGCATGACATGAGAAAATTTGTATATTCAGAAATATGTTGGCTCTTGTGTGGAGGGGAGAAACACAGGGGTGAGGGATACCAGTAACTGGGAAGCCAGAACTATGGACTGTGCTGTTTAATATGGTAGCCGCTAGCAACTTGTGGCTATGTAAACTTACTTAAGAATTCAGTTCCTCGGTTGCACTAGCTGCATTTTAGGTACTCAATAGCCACATATATTAAATATTGTAGACATAGAACATTCCCATCATCACAGAAAGTTCTGTTGGACAGCATTGACCTAGGCAACTAATATCACCAAAATAATAATGCCATTTCATCCTAAAGGAGCTGGGAGATGTAATTAAGGTGCGTGTGTCAAGCCACTAGGAATTTCTGGGCAGAAGGTATTTGAGAATCCATTACCTTTTGGTAAACAGTTATGCCACTGTAAGTAAAGTAGATTTGTGTCCCCAAAAGGGGAAGCTGCACAAATTCACTGCATTTCACCCCATGAATATGAAAGGGCTGGCATTAAAAAATTATAGAAATCATACTACTTCAAAAACAAACTCTACCCTGAATCGATAGTCTGATCTATATTTGACACCTTCCAAAGTGCAGTGCTGCCAGGAAGAGGTGATATGTAAACATGCAAGTTGTTAGTGAGATCTGGTAGCAACACCCAAGTGCATAGAGCCCCAAACTGTGAAGACAGTTCATGCTCAATCTCCTGAAAGAGGCCCTTTAACTGGGGCAAGTCCAACAGGCTGCCTTTCTCCCAATACATGCCGTATAATAGCTTGTGCAAAATCAGGATAGTTTTGCCAGGGCCATCTGAAAACGATTTGTTTTCAAGAAAATGCTTAACTGGGCTTTAGTGAGTTCAGTGAAGTGTGAGTGAAGAGGGCAATTAGGTCTTCTGCTGTGAAAATAAAAACTTTAAATGGGGTGATATGAAATAGAGCAAACCCAGTTAGGCTGGTATTGCCTCATGGAGAAGACGTGAGAGGTCATCATGAAAATGCCTCAGGTGAGGTTCAGTAACCTACAACTGAGTTGGAACATTCTCCCCTGAATCTCTCACCTCTATAAAGGCCGCCCAACTCTCTCTTGACAAACAGGTCTCTGCTTGCTTTAGAGAAAGGCGTTCTATAACTTCCCTCAGTGACGAATTAGAGCCATGGGGGAAACTGTCCCCGCTCTCTAACTGAAATTCCCCAATGGCAATTTAAGCTTATTTGCTTGTTTTCTTAGGTTGGTGGAAAGAGCTAATGGAACCAAATTTTCCACTTCTGATATCTGCCCAATTCTTATCAAGTGGAAAAAAAGAGCTACTTAAAAATTGACCATGTGACATAAAGTATACTAACCTAAAGCCATCACACATGCGGACCTGGTTTCTCAGCCTTGGCACCGTTGACACTTGGGGCTGGAAATTCTTTGTTGTGGGAGATTATTCTGTGCACTATAGGAGGGTTAGCAGCATCTCTGGTCTCTACCCACTAGAAGCTAGTAGCATCCTTCCCCCCACCACCAAACTGTGACAACCAAAATGTCTCCAGACATTGACAGATGTCCTCTAGGGAGCAAAATTGCCCCCCTGTTAAGAAGGATTGATCTAGCCAAAAATCAGCACTAAATATAAGCAGCCTGCTACAGGGAATATAAATATATAATATGATATCAATATAAAATATAAATAAATATATCTATATTTTAATTTTAAGATGTATCCTTTGAGGTCATTTTGCATTTTGCAATTATAGTTGAAACTACTGTCTCTCTTCTTTCTTTAAAATTTAAGACATAGGTAAGAAATTGAGTCCCTTTCACCCTACCCCAAGATCAATGTGGTCTATGTAAGGGCCAATAGCAGCTAGAAGGTGATCAGAGTTTCTCCCCAGTTCTGAGGACAGAAAGCTGCTGTAGCGCACGCTTGATTGGTAGTAAGTAGACAGCCGTCTACTTGCGTCTCTCCCCGACTCTTTAAGGCCCACAATATTCTTCTCACTAGACTGGATACCTTGCGCCATAAATGATTTCTCTGGGACCCCGCATGTTTGATTTCTCACGGTTTAACAGGGAGAGAGTCAGTTTATAGAATGTGAAAATTTCGTAGTTTTGGAGGCAGAAGACCTGGAGTCTATGTCCAATTCTTCTATTAAATAAATAAGTGGCATCAGCCAAGTCATTTTCTCATGTGTGCTTGGTGAGCAGTTTTAGGCGGGATGCTTTTGGTTCTAAGTGACAAAAACCAACTCCAGCTGCTTAAAAAACAGAAATAAAAGGGGCTGGCCCCGTGGCCGAGTGGTTGGGTTCGCACGCTCCGCTGCAGGCGGCCCAGTGTTTCGCTGGTTCGGGTCCTGGGTGCGGACATGGCACTGCTCATTGGACCACGCTGAGGCAGCGTCCCGCATGCCACAGCTGGAAGGACCCACAGCAAAGAATATACAACTGTGTACTGGGGGGCTTTGGGGAGAAAAAGTAAAAAATAAAATCTTTAAAAAAAAAACAGAAGTAAAAAATGAGGGTGGGTGGAGAATAAGTTGGTTCATATGCTGAAAAGTTTTGCAGCAGTGTGGTTTCAGGCCTGGCCGAGTCCAGGTACTCTCCTGATGTCATCAGGGATGTCTCTCCCTTCATCTCACATCTCTGCTTTCCTCCCTGTTGACTCCATTCTCAGGCAGCCTTTTCCCTTCAGTGGCAAGATGGCTTCACTGTCTCCTAGAGTCAGCCCCAGGGGGAAAGAATGACAGACTCTCCACCTGTGGCCCAGCCATGCACACACAGTAGGTGCTTGTGAACCAACTAGAACCAATAAGCTGCAAGTCTCATTAGTTCCATCACAGTCCCTCACACCTACTATGTGTCAAACACAGTCCTAAGGGCCTTACACATATTATCACCAGTCTTCACAACAACACGTGACGTCAGTGTTATTACCATCAGAGAGGCCCAGAGAGGTGAAGTAAGTTGCTCAAACTATGCTAATATAGTCCTTTTGCAATACTCAACTTTAACATAAAAGCCATATTTTTATTATTTTTGAACTCTCAGAACCACAGAGGATTTCTAGTTTTTGACTTAAGAATTGCTGTCTCTTTACAAATTATTTATTCTGCATGAGGGGTCAGTGTGGCTATTTCCAGGAGGAGCCTTGTTTCTGCCCATGGTTAATAACCTCCCCTAAGGTGACCCTGAAGGTGCCCTCCAGAAGAGGACCGATGAGTTTGGGTTCATATCTTGCTCACTTTTTAGCAATCATTCTTGTCTAATGCGGAAAATAGTAGAATGAACCATTCAAGGCTTGGCTTTGGAGTCGGGTTGCCTGGGTTCAAATCCCAGCCAGCTCTGCTGCTTGCTAACAGGGCAGTATCAGGACAGAGTCAGTCCTTCTAGCCTCAGTTTCTTCACCTGTAAAGGGGGATGATAATAGTACTTGTTCATAGAAAAGTTGTAGATGTTAAAAGAGAAAAATACACATTAAATATTTAACTCTGTTCTTAGCACAAGGCAAGATCACATATATAATTGGTAATGAGGTCATTGAACTTTTTATTTTGGATGCAATTTTTCCTGGTACCATTTTTTTTGTCCTACTCCATCAAATATTCTGATACCCGATCACTACACAGATCAATTATGCATTGTCTACACGGGACATTTTAATATCTATTTCTTTGAGTGAAAAAGGAAGCAGTTGTTTTAAGTGAATTTTGGGAATTGATCTGCAACGTGCCTTCGATCATAAATTAGTGAATCTATTAGCAACAGTTGGGTAGAGCAGCAATTTCACTGAAAATATTTACTGCTTTGGGGGTAGAGGGAAGATTGCAGCCCTTTAATCTTGGATAGGGGAACTAAATCTGGATCCAAATCGATTTAAGGAGAAAAATGGTGCTGTAATTGAGACAATGGGAATCAAAGCAATGTGACTTCAACCACAGATGGTGTAGGATAAAGTTTTCAGGTGTGGCTGGAGTGGATGATGAATGAAGGCCTGGAGTGTGGCTGGCAAATAAATGCTGTGCATCTGCTACTTTTCACCCACTCCTGGTCCATGATTTTTCTAATTGATGGTGGCACTGTTTCCCACTGAACCCAGGGCGCCCTCAGCATCCTTCTCAACACAGCATTCCAAACAGCCACTACCAATCTATCAGAGTTGGTGGGGAACTGCTTTTTCCAGCTATAGATTTTTTAATCAGAAAAAGTTCATGAGTTGAAACTGTCACAAAATCTTACTCATTTGGAAACAGGTAAATTAGCAAAATTTGAATTAGTCCCCATTTTTAAGGCTGTAGGGGAAATCCAATCTCGCAGATAATTAGACTTTGACTTACATGGGCATCTTGGAAAACACACACATACACAAGACCATATGAGTTTAATGAATGACATATTGCTGCCTTTGCATGTTTCCTTTTGCTTTTTAACAGTTCAGTTAAACCCTGTTTTCTGTATATTTGCCAGGGACTCTATACCCATTCAAAATGGAACTTCAAAAATAGTTTGGGGATCAGGGGGCCTCTGTAGTGCATAAAGCAGAAACCAAATAAGTGCATAGCCCCTGGTTCCATGCCCATCCCACCCTAGGCATTTTGGTAAGAAGTCGTGGTCTATAGAGTGAGTCTGTATAAGTTCCAGCTCTCTCCCCTGTACTTTGGAACCTGTTTGTGTCGGTGCAGATGGTCTCTGTCAGTTGGAATAGTCAGGGGGAAAAATGTAGCATAAGTGAACAAAATTAGCAAATGACATAGCAAATAGGCAACAGCATACAATTTGATTGGGAGCTGATCTAGGGACTGAGATATTTCCCAAGTAATGGGAGGTACCAGCAAGCACAGGTTAAGGAGCTACCAGAGCAGGGATTTAAAGGAGGCAGGGAAATAACAGGAATGAGACAGTTCCGTGATGTGTATTTCACACACCAAAGTAATCCCAGTGCTTTCATTGTGTTATGACTGCTCTTCCATTGTCTGTGTTTGTATAAATTAAAAGGCAGTTCTGTCTGTGCTATGTGAAATGAATTCATGCTGAACAAAATCTCAAAAAGTTCATGTAAAGAATGATTTCACAGCAACTATCATATCAGGCTCCTGGAAAATCGCACTTGAACTTCAGTTCCACCTCAGTCACTCAAAGGAATTTAAAAATTGGCTCCCAGCCATCCTTGTTCTTCAACATGCAGTTTCAGATATGCCTCGATAATACAAACTATAGAGCCTATTGATTGTGAGTTAAAATCTGTTCCCACCAGAGCTTCACTGCCAACTGGACGTCAACACTGACTTCACAGCGCCCTGGTCAGCACACCTCCACTTTCAGGAGCCTCGAAGGAGGCAGAGGGTAACATCACTGTGAAGGAGTCACTTTGAATTTCGTGACAAAATTACGAGAAAAGCTTTGAACTCTGCCAGATGATGGCTGCTATAAATGGTTATTCAAAGAAATGTTTCTTATTTCAAATCTTGAGAGTGCATTGGGGTTGGGAAATGGGAAACTGGAAATGTGATTTCCTATAAATCACCCCTCTCCCTGTATGTGCCCTTCTTCCTTTTTTGTCACCATGCTGTTTGGGCAAACACCTTGCAGAGTGGTTAGAGAGTGGATTTTGGAACAGACAAACCTGAGTTTGCCTCCTGGCCCCTATCACTTCTAACTATGCAATCTCACCTCTCTATGCCTCAATTTCCTCCTCTATAAAATGGGAATTATAATAATTCTAACCTTTTAGGACTGTTTTGAGAATTAAATGAGATAATACATGTGCAGTGGCTGGCACAGTGAGCGGTAGATAGTCATTGTGCAAAAAACATTAGCAGTTAAAATAGTAATAATACTGATAGTTATTGGAGGGAGACCTATGGGAGAAGGTATCGATTAAATGTTAGCACTGATTCTCATGAAGCTCTAAGGTGGTCCACCTACCTCTGCTGGAGCATCTGGCTAGAATATCACACTTTATATGGCTCCCAAACAGTTATGAATGAATTGAATTTTTCAAATCAAACTCCATTTATCAACGTTGATCTATTTCCACGATTAATCTTCTTCAGTTGTGTTACTGGACAGGAGCCCCTAACGTTAAGCTTTGAATATCTTATTTCCTGTCTCTTTCTGACTCCCACCCTCAAAAGTGATAACAGGCTAGTGCTTTGAGGTCTCTGTGCCATTGTTCATCATTTTTTCTCTCACTGGAAGTCCCTTTTCTCCTCTTTCAAAGACTGCTCAGTCATCACCTTTCCCAGGAATCTCAGTGTGACTCTCTACCCCCACCTGGCCAAGCTGGACCAAGCATCTCTTTTCTCTGCTCCCACAGCAACATGTCCTTACATGCCACCATCCTGCTCTTATCATGGGGCTGAAATGATGTACTTATCTGTCTGCCTCCCCCACTAGACTATGAGCTCTCTGAGGGCAGGAATGATGTCTTGCTTGTTTTTGTGTCCTCACTGTCTCAGAGCACATAGGAGGCACTTCTACATTTTATTGAACCAAGCTCATCTAGCGATAACATTTAATGCACTGAACAATAGATCAGGAAATTCAATTATGAAAGTGACAACAAAAATTGGCATCCATTTGAGGTGTCTGAAGATGTCTTCACATATGTAGTACATCTAAAAGCAGGGCAACATGTTCCTCTGGCTTGGGCACTTCTTGCCTGAGTTGAAACTCTAACCTGACTCTTCAGTTTGTTTTCTCAGCATCTTACCCTTCCTTCCACACCCCCAGCTTTAGGGCATATCCTGTGGACTGCTAGCCTTGGCTCATTTTTATGAGCTTCCCAGATGAATAAACCAGCAGGCAAGCAATTGTGAGGACCCCAAGATGTAAGGGTGAATCAGGTGAAAGTATACATGGCAATTATCCTCACTCAGCAATCCGCTGCCAGGAGCTGCCTGCCACCTGAAAGGTCACAGCAGCCTTCCGTGTGGGAGGAGAACTTCTTGACCCAAGGGCAGCTCCACGTCACTGCCCACTTCCTGCCAGGCTGGCTGCTCCTCCTTGTGGCCTGGAGTGGCTGTGATTCTTTTTGTAGGAATTGCCTCCTGGTGTCCAAAAATATTACACGGTGGAGAGAGTGGGGGCATTGGCAATTCTTTGGGATGTCAATGTGTCAATCTTTCCATCTCTCTTCTACTTCTACCCCAAACTAATTAATTTGGTTTTAGTCTACCTTATTTATTTGTTCACTCATTCACCAGGTGTTATTCATTAGGAAGACACTGAGGATGCAGGGGTGACTAAAATAGATGTTCATTTTCACATAGTAATAAGGACTGTGAAGAAACGTAAGCAGGCTAATAGGATAAAGCAGATAGGTGGGAAACTTTCAAGAAGGCAGACAGAGAAGGCTTGAATGAAGAGAAGAAGCAGAATTGTAAATGTCAGTGAGGTGCAAGTGGGGGAGAATGTTCCATGTAGAGGGGACAGGATGTGTAGACTCTGAAGATGGGATGGCGAGGCTTATTCAAGCAGCAGAAATAAAGATGGCCTTGATGGCTGGAGAGTGAGGGGCCAAGTGGAGAGTGGTAATGGCCACTATTAGAGGTGAGGCAGCTAGTGCCAAAATAGGCAATACAGGTAGGTTATCATAAAGAGCTTGGGTTTCTTTCTACATGCAATGGGAAGCCATTGGAGAGTGCCAAGCAGGCAAAAGATGCGACCTGATTTCTATCTTTAAAATATCATTCTGGCTACTCTGGAGAAGGGATGGGGACAATGGGGAGTAGATGGGTATGTGGCAAGAGTGGAAGCAGGGAGACCAGCAAGGACAGTTCAGTGAGAGATGTGCAGACCTAGATTAGGACAATACCGGAGGAGACAGAAAGAAGTGGATGTTTTCCAGACTGATTCCATTTCAGCTGTGTACATGAATATTTCTTCTGCCGGGTTTCTGAAATATGCAGCTAGCTGTGGTATGAATTTGGACATTTAGAAAAACATCAAACCACTTGAAAAAATACATCTGGAGCATTTCTTCTTTTGGATATTTGTATTGTGAGGTGGTTTCAATGTAACTTTCTCTGGATGCTCTCATGACATTCATTGCTGACCTTTGACCCCTCTGTCCTCTTTCCCAGGTCGTCCCATTCCACCTACATCCTCGTCTAGCCTCCTCCCATCTGCTCAGCTGCCTAGCTCCCATAATCCTCCACCAGTTAGCTGCCAGATGCCATTGCTAGACAGCAACACCTCCCATCAAATCATGGACACCAACCCCGATGAGGAATTCTCCCCCAATTCATACCTGCTCAGAGCATGCTCAGGGCCCCAGCAAGCCTCCAGCAGTGGTAAGGAAACTGTGGTGTCTAAATGTGTGATGTGTGCATGACAGTCTCGAGTCTCCAGCAAAATGACAACTCTGAAACAAGGGATGGGGAGAAGGCGGTGTGGGGATCATCAAGGTGAAATACATTTGTTGTTTTGTGGCATTGCCATTCCAGGATACATCTGTTGAAGGTCCCAGATACTGAAGAGATCTTGCTCATTTTAAGAGGGTTTGGGCCTCCTTCAGCGGCAGGAATTTGCCCGCTGCTGCACATGAGAGCATGTAGGTCTCAAAGGTGAAGTGCAGAGAGACAATGGAATATTGAATTTTGTATTACTACAATTCTGGTCATAGCCGAGTGACCCTGGACACCCTCACGTGCTCAATTTGTGTGCATCGCAGACCTCTTGTTTTTTGATGGTTGGCTTTTGACTTTTTCCTCCTTCCTGGTTTAAATGATTTTGTGATTAAAATGTGTTCCCTTGACATGAATATGGAATGTCTTGCCAAGTCTGAAGTGTTTGGGGGTGACCTCTCCTATAATCCTCTACTGTGCCACTTCACTTGAATTTAACAAGCTGATCGCATGGTACCATGATAAATACTGCTTCTAAATCCCTAGTTCTCGTTGTGGTTTTCACATTCACAGAGCAAAGGGACTGGTTACAGGGTTCTGTCCCACTTTTGAGGATTTTGTGGCTACTGCCTCCCCATGCAACCTCTGAATTTTAGGTGGAATTGCCCTGGGCCGAGCAACAATCATGCCTTATTTTGATTTCTCTTGTTAGTGACTTGTTTACATAACATAGAAATGTAGGAGTTAGCAATATCTAGGGTTAAGTACCCATGGACCAAGGAGAGACATTTGCAGAAATTAATTGCTCCTGACCCAGAGTTCTGTTCTGAATTTGCCACTCAAGGCGTTCATTAACATATTCCATCAAAAGCAGTACAGAACTTTCCATGCCAAGAGCTTTCCTTGATAAGATTGTGTTTTGGCTCCATCCATGAGTGTATGCCACCACTGGCCTCAACCTCTACAATTAGAGAGGACCCCATAAATACGTTTAAGACAATTCATTCTGGAGATGGAGTGATGGACTGTTACTATGATGGCCCATGCCCTTCTTCAAAGCCAGGCCTGATATATTTAGTAAACTCATATTCTTTTTCAAAAAAATTACCTAATCAAATCTCTCATCAAATGAGCAATCCATTGTTGATATTATGTAGGCCTTTAATCTACCATAAATCTTTATTAGAACTCATCAGAGCTTCTAGTTGGAGAGAAATGTGATTATGGCACTCTTAAAATGACATTACATCATTGGGGTGATTGGTTTATCATTTGGAGAAGAGACATCAATCATAACTAGCATAACCACACAGTAAATGAATTCAACCTTTCTACCGCGGAACAATGACACTGTAATTGCTCAAAATCAGGCTTCAAATGAAATCAGAAAATGCTCTTTCTTCAAATATGATGTTAACTTAATGGAATATATTATGAAAAATCATGTTTGAGGAAATTCTATATAATTAAAAATATGTGGAAATATATTCCCTTTTTCTTTCATTGGAACCTGATTTTAGCTACAGAACCAATTTTTTGCTGCAGAGATTATGTTGCATTTAATTGAACTGTGCTCACTTATGTTTTGCTGCTTTTGATTTCATACTGTATAATCGTGATGAACATTGTGTTACGAAGGACAAGAGGCTTTTGAAATGAGGTGCACCTGCTGATAGCTTTTAAAAAATAGTCAATTATTAGGGAGAAAATGAGCTTTTAAAAACTGTATCCTTTTGTGACTATATAGATACCCAAGCAAAGATGATTTCCATAAGAGAGGTCAATTCATGTCTCGGGGCTGTCTAGAATGTTTTCTTAGTGATAACGTTGTGAGTGATTTCTTTTCTTTTGGTCGTTGTATCAGATTGTAAGTTGTTGATAGGGTATTTTTGTTAGTTTTCTGCCTAATCAAGACCTCATTTTGGTGGACACAACTGATCTGTGTGTTCAGAGTCAAACTTAGCCATTTTTCATCACTGACACCAATTTGTTCAGCTCACTTAAGATTGATAGCAATTTAAGCCTCAGCAACAGGGGAGAATACCACAGAAAATTTGAGGGTCCGTTTTCATCCCAAACAAGAGCTGTGCTAATATGATTTCTTCACCTAAGGGGTGAAGACCCAATTGTGTAATACCCTTGTTTTCAGCGGATATTTATCTGAGAACTTGTTAAAGCTCCTGCCAACAGGCAGTCATTCAAAATTCTTGACTCTGGCTTAAAGTGAGTGCAGATCAAGTCCAAATATGTGCATGCTCACGTCTGTGTGTGTGTGTGTGCGTGTGTGTGTGTGTGTGTGTGTCTTGTGGAATAGATTTGGGGTCCAGGGCAAATTGTGGATTCTATCAAGATCTGAATGCAGTTGCCATGCATTTAAATTTGACATAAAGGATTGAAAATAGAGTTTGACACAGAAGATGCAAAATGCAGAGCTGTGCCTGGGTGTTCTGAATTGAGTTTGATGAAGGGGGCTGGTTTTCTGGGTAGGCGTGGTGGCACAAACAAAGCGACACTGTGATTGGTTGTGTTATGTTTAGCTGGTTAATTACACCGAATTTTTAAGGTTGGTCTCCTGGCAATGACCTTGTGTTCTAAAGATCTGGTACCAGTTTGGTCTTTGTCTCTTTCTTCGGTGAAGGAAAACCCCTTCCGACACATTCAGCCCATACATGACAGTAAAAAATTATTTCCTGCTGTCCTCTTATTGTCGCTGTTATTACTTGACGTTGTGAAGCCCTTCATTGGGAGAGTCACTGCACACATTTCCTGCCCAAAGAGCCTCTGTTCTAAAGAGACAAACCGGACATAAACTATACAACTAAAATGCTTTTGACAACAAAATCCTCCTCAAAGCAACGGCAAAACTTCACCTTTCTGGCTTGACTGTCATTATTTTCTATGACTGGAGTGCATTCTTTAGTGGACGGTACTAAAACCTCCTCACCTTTGGAGCCAAATTGCTCTAACCCTCCATCTATGCCAATCGAGAAGATACCAGGTGTAGCTAGTGAGATGCTTAGAAGAGTGGCATTTCCCTCCCCCTCAAGCATTTTCTTCCAGATAGCTGAGCTCCAGCCAGTGGCTCATCCTGTGTTCTGACCTTCTGCCATGGTGAGTTTGCTCTGGAGATGTTTCTTGTATACAGCAGCATGATTTCAAATCCTATGAAATAACTCGTCTGCAAAAGAAATCTGGATCCCGGAAGCAGAGTAATGGAGGCCCTTGTGGATAAAGGACTAAGATTACCTTCCAAACTGGGATAAGCTTTGCAGTTGGCTATCAGCATATAAGGCAGAAAATATATGAGCAACCAGATAATAATCTAAAAGCATTGGCTTACCTCCCCTCTCATAAAAGGTTGAGTTTTAGTTTTCTTTAAAGTCTAAAGAAAGGGGCTTGGTGCATTCATTAGTAACATCAAACTACGCAGAAGAAACATAACCAGGATGCCTGTGCAGGGCCCCTTCAGTTGGTCGTGTGTGGCAAAGGAGCTATCCCAGATGCAGAGTCTCAGTTTGTAACTGAGTGCGTTCAAGGGGCCCGGAGCCCTTTTTAAAAAAGCAATGGCTTGGTTAATTCTAAATTAAAATAGTACATGAAGATCAGCCAGCTTTGGGTTGCCTGGAGTGGTCCAAGAATTCAGTTGCTTAGCTAATTTAATGATTGTCTTATTTATCTGGCATCATAAAGCAAAAGAGCTTCATCCATTCTTTCATTCATTCAGTCATCCACACATTCATGTATTCAACTGTCCATCCTCTCATTCTTTCCCTTTCGTACATCTCCTCCATAATTTGTGACAGCTTATGACAATTTTTTTTAAAACTGTAAAACTATAATTAGATCATACAATAAGTGTAAAGAAAAAAGTCTGGGGGAAGAATCATACATACATGCACATATATGTAAAGTCCTTTTCCATTATTTAAGATGGACAGAAACCTTGATTGTAAGCTTCCTAGAAACCCAAGCAAAAAGGGCAACAGAGAAAGGACAAAATGCACAACATCCATGAGATAAAAACAAATCAACTGCCTCAGGAAAATTCTGAATCCTCATAGTAAGGCTAGAAAGAAATTTCTCTTAAAGGGCATAATGCGTGTATTCCAGACAACTGAATTCTCAGTAACGTGCTATAATACACACGCTAAAGAATTTCCTGTCAAAATTTCTTGTAACCTTCCTCCACATAAGCCACAGAAAACACTTTCAGTTAAAAAACAATTCTATAAATGTCCAAAAATTGCATAGCCCAAGGACAAAACTTGACTTGATCCATACTTAAACCTTAGTTCTACTAAAGGACCGTGTAAAATGCATGTCCCGTAGACAATCGACCTTAAATATCATTGCTCATAACTAAATTTTATGGGAATTATGGAGTTTGAGGTTATAGTCACCACCCAGGACCTGAAAAGCAGATGGTCTATGTTACAAATTTGTCCTGACAGCCATAGAGAGGACAGAATTGATATCCTCTTGTGCTTACTGAAGCACGACTCCAGGCCAGCCCTACTCATCCGGCCCCACCCACCATCCATGGGGCTGGATACGCAATGAGGAAGAAGGGGACCCACAGAACTTTTTTAAGTTAATGAAATATTTTCCCCTTATATATTTTAGGTTTAGGGAAATTTCTTTCCTCTAGTATATTTTAAATTTTCTTGACTTCTTAAGCAGATTATACTGACCGTAATTTAATTCAGTTTTGGATTTCCTGAATAGCTCACAGCAATTATTATGCACATTGGTGACTGTCCTCTGCTGGTAATACTAACTCATTTTTTTAAAGTCATTGTACATCGTGAGGTTGTTTATCCCACCTCTCCTAGTGGAGTGCATTTTAACTTCATATTCTGCTCTTTCTAGGCTTTTCTTTCTCCTTGAAGCTTCACTCCATCATGCAGAGACCTCCACTGCAGGATTTCTGGTGTCAGATTTCTAGTAGATGCTCAATAAGTATTTATTAAATAAATGAATTAACTAATGTCTTTAGTAACTGCCTTCATTTTATTACTTTACTGCTTTCCATCATGTATGATGGAAAAAATGGATAATTGTGGGGAAAGAGGGCAGATCTGAATGTCCCAGCCTGAGGGAATATACTTATTTTTATAAAACATACTCAATATACTTACTTTTTGTCTTGTTTTGTCTGTTTTTAGATACTTTAGGACTGTGTAGTTCATTTTTTAAATGAGAAGGTTTTGAAAAACCCTGTTTATATACATCATGACAAGTAGAGGCAGGGCCACCACAAAGAACCTGGTAGGAAACCCAGCGGGAGAGGCTGCACCCGTCTGGGAGATAGTTCATTTTTCACCCTTGATTCTAGGGTCAGGAAATAGAGTCCTAGTATCATTCCCTTTGCCAAGTTGGATTTGTTTTGTGCATAAGCCACTTGGTTCCAAGTTCTTCCCTAGGTCAACTTGGATGCCTGGGTCAGATGTTCAGAGCTGCCTGTAACCCCTTCCTGGTCCCGAGGCAGTGGTTTGGCCCCAGCTGCCTTTCCTCCGGGGGGGCTTCCCAGCCTACCAGGCAGTGCCAGCCCAGTCCAGGATGCTGTGTCAAGGCTGTAGGGGCACAGAGAGAGCCCCCACTCTTGCCCCAAATGCAGAGTGACACAGGGTTTAACTCTCAGCCTAATAGCCTTTTCCTCCCCCCGACCGACATAAAATGTTATGCTAAGCACTTTATACACCTTATTTCATTTGCTTTTATTCAACCCCAACCGCATCCAATGCAGTAAGGATTACCATCATACCCATTTTATTGATGAGAAAACTGTGGTACAAAGAAGTTAAGCAATTTGTCCAAAGTCACAAAGCCGGAAAATGAAGGACCTGGATTTCAAACCCAACCTTCCTAATTCAGAGACTTTTCTCCTCATCTTTCTGTTAAGTGTTAACTTCTAAAATATTTGTGTGGCTTACTGAGATATACAGAAGACAATGAAAACATTGTATTAAGGGACATGGGTTACAATTTTTTAAAGGTTGAAAATAATACAGCATCGCAAAAAACTCTCCACCTGCACTGCTTGGAAAACCTGCATATCCCCAGGCTCTTCCCTTGAAGACTCTGGTTCAGTAAGTTCAGGAAGGACTAAGGAACTGTGCTTTTGCAGCTCCATTCAGGTGATTCTCATGGTCTGGCATGTTTGCGAAGTGTGAGAGTAATGGGAAAGCTCTCACAAGGAAGGGGAGGTTTATTGTACTCTCTCTGATTCACAGCATGATCTTTGGCAAGTCACTCAATGAGCCTGTGCCTCAGTTTCCCTACCTGTGAAGGTTGAGGATTGGCCAAAAATGTCTCTAAGCTGCCCTTGTTGCTCTAGCATTCTGTGTTTATAAGTTCCTTGCACCCAGCTGGGCCAGGCTGTCCCCATGTTTACAGGCCCATCAACCCCTCTTCCTAGAGCGTATAGATTACATTCCGTCCTCTGGGCCGTTGCCAAAACTGAGACCTGCACCGTCATGCAGAGCAGCTCCTTGCAGTTTCCTGCAGCGGTTGAGAAGTGTGATTTGGGGTCCTCTGACACTTGGTTGAAATGTTGAAGGCAGTCTTGGCAGCAAGCGGAAAAAGCATAGCGCCTCCAACACCGACCCGGGCTCCTGGAGAGCCTCACTCTGTCCTCCTAAACATAGTGTCCCATCCTGAGAATTGCCTCTCTTGGCCCTGCTAATTGGCCCATCAGTGTAGCAAACAGAAATGGGACCCTTTCTTCTTTTCATCTGTGCCTTCTTGCAACACACACACACACACACACGGTTTGTACGTCCAGCAATTTTCAGCCCAGCTAGGGTTGGGACCACTCTCCTGCACCACGGTGCAAATGAGCACACAGGCAAGATGGACAGGTAATTCCTTTGGAGATGCGCAGCATGAACTGACATACGGCACAGAACTGCTCCTCCTCAGCAAATAATCTTGCTATTGACAAAATTCCCAAGGTCGATAAGCATTGTGTACATTCTACCTCTCCATCTCTGTCCCTGGCTTCTTGGTACATACAAAAAGATGTCCTGGGAGCTCTGTGAGATATCTTAACAGTTTCATGCCCTAACAGTTTTTACCCGGAACTTCAGCTTCTCCCGAATTCCCTTAAAGACTACACTTAGTTGTAACTAGCTTCCTGTATGATATTCAATAGCCATTTTAAAACGTGGCCTGAATCCTTTGTTAGAGATGTCTCAATTCTCTGTTGAATGAAAAGATAGATTTCTTTTACCAATGAGCAGTTTCAACAGAAGTTATAGCCCTAGCCCCTGGTAAATCTATTAGACTCCTCCCAAAATTAATAATTAAGAATAACTTTATTCTTTTTTTGTTGAGGTATAATTGACATGTAACAGTAAATGAGTTTCAGGTGTACAACAAGAAAGATTCAATATTTGTAGAAATTGTGAGATGATCACTACAATAAGGAATAACTATGTTCTTAAGAGAGTGGACTCTGAAATCTATACTACTTGGATTCAAATCATAGCTCAGTCACTTTCTAACACTATGATCCTGAACAACTTATTCTCATTGCTGTACAACCATCACCACCATCCATCTCCAGAATCTTTTCATCTTCCCCCAGCTGAAACTCTATTTTCCCATTAAACACTAACTCCCCATTCTCTTCTCCGTCCCCAGCCCCTAGCAACCACCACTCTATGTTGTGTCTCTATGAATTTGACTACACTGGGTACCTCATGTAAATGGAATCATACAATATTCGTTCTTTTGTGGCTGGCTTATTTCTCTTAGTATAATGTCTTCAAGATTTATCCATGTTATTGCACATGTCAGAATTTCCTTCCTTTTTAAGGCTGAATAATATTCTTTTGTATCTATAGAGCACATTTTGTTTATTCATTCATCTGTCAATGGACAAGTGGGTTGTTTCTACCTTTTGGCTATTGTGGATAATGCTGCTACGAACATCAGTGTACAAATATCTGTTCAAGTGCTTGCTTTGACTTCTTTGGGGGTATATACCCAGAACGGCAATCACTGAGTCATATAGTCATTCTATGTTTAATTTTTTGAGGACTTGCCATACTATATTCCATAGTGGCTGGGCCATTTTACCTTCCCACCAGCAATGCACAAGAGTTCCAATTTCTCTACATCCTTGCTAATACTTGTTATTTTCTGTTTTGTTTTTTTTTTTATATAATAGCCATCCTAATGAGTATGAAGTGGTCTCTCACTGTGGTTTTGATTTGCATTTCCCTGGTGATTAGTGGTGTTGAGCATCTTTTCGTGAACTCTTTGACCATTTGCATATCTTCTTTGGAGAAATCTCTTCAAGTCCTTTGCCCACTTTTTAATCAGGTTGTTTGTTTTTTGTGGCTGTTGTTGAGTTATAGGAGTTCTTTATATACTCTGGATATCAATCACTTATTAAAACTATGATTTGCAAATTTTTTATCCCATTCGGTGGGTTGCTTTTCCACTCTAAGTGTCCTCTGATGTGCAAATTTTTTAATTTTGGTGTCCTCCAACTTTCCTATTTTTTTGTTTTGCTGTCTGTGCTTTTAGCATCGTATAACAAATACTTTTAAGAGCTTATTTTATAGCAGCCATTGTTCTAATGGTTTTTACAAATGGTAACTCATTTAATCCTTACCACTGTGATATAGAAAAGCAGCCCTTCATGCTGAACCGGCCTGACACTAACATCAAGGTGTACATGCTGTTGGGGGCTAGCCCAGCATTGCCAGCAGGGTCATGGGTTCTCCCATTGAACACAGACAATCTTCCAGAACATCAACCCCCAACAAGGCCACTCTGTGACTGGGATGAAGTGAGATGAAATGATTATGAAGTGACCACTTCATAATCTTGCCTAAATACAAACAGAAACAAGGTCATTGTCCCTAACACAAAAATACAAACATCCCCCTCTCCAGGCTAAAATGAGTGACTGTTGTTTCTTTACCAATTACAGTGTTAGCCTCTTCTAGTTGGCCCTTCTTATAGTTAAAATATACTGAGATATCCAATCATAGAATTATCCTCGCTATCTGACAGCCCCAAATGCAGAGGGAACCTATTTCCTTGAGCCCTCCCTAAATCACCTGAGAGAGCCCTTTTCTAACACCATTTTCTTGAAGCACCTCGTTGTGTGTCTTCTCCCTCGTTGCAGTGACCACAGCATGCTCCTGGTGGTGTTTTGGCTGGAGAACATTGATACCATTATTGTATGGGCTGGTATCAATATTATTCTGTTTTACAGCTGGGACAACTGTGGCACAGAGGGATTAAGTAAGTTTCCTAAGGATACATAGTGATGAAGCAGTAAACAGAAGTTTGACTCAAATAAACCAGTCTCCAGAGAGATAAGGGTATAGAAATTTAAGTACGTTTTTAACGACAAGAAAAAAATATGTTCAAGAAATAAAAAATATTTACTACATGGCTCATCATTTACTACATGGCTCAGCTCTAAATAGCATTTACATAGCCAAATAATGTGAACACTGAATAACAATCTAAGAATTACATCAGGAGGATGGGGAATGGAAAAGGTACAGATGTGGACTGGTATCTTCTCTGCATCTTCTATAGTGAGAAGTTACTAGATAATGCCTAAAATTGGAAATGCAAGAAATAGCAGCAAAGCATGATATTTATAGACCTGGACATAAATACCAAAACAGTCAGCTAAAAAAGGTAAATGTGGTTGCCTCTAGGAAGGAAGAAATTGGTGGTGATGGAAAAGGATTGCTATTTTTGAAGCAAACATTGTAGAACCACTTGATTCTTTAAACGACGTGCGTATTTTTTTTCTTTAGATGAAAAGAAAAAACGTAAAAAGAAAATACAAGAGATTGGGCATGTACAACACAATACAATGTTAAAACCCCAAAGTGGTAACTGTTTAATATTCTCAGACATATTTTCATTCAACAAATGTGTATTGATTAAAGGCTATATGTTTGAGACGACACGAGGTTCTGTGAACTTGAATGTTTAGGCTCTGGAGCATTTTTATCAAATCTGTGGATTTGTCTGTGTCTCCTTCTGGTGATTAGGGAGCCCTGTGGAGTTATTAGAAGCTTCGCTCTTTGTCTCAACCGAGCCCCAGCCTTCCTGAAAAATCCCAGGCTTAGGATGGCACGAGGCAGAGAAGATACCATAACTACTGTTCTTCCTCCTTCCTAAGCAGCATCCATCTAAGCGCAGGTCTCATCTTTTCCCCAAAGCTTTCCCAGCCAACTCCTCCCCACTAGAGCCAGAGTCAGAACTGCACAACAGTCTTGTAGGGTGCTTGCTCAGTTGAGCACCTCATTACATTCTGATTTGTAATATTCTCTTGGTATTTCATGGCTCTAAGTCACTCGTGTCAACATTAAATTGTCACCACTTAAAGACGAGGGTCATTTCTTTGGTCTTTCTGTATCATTTAGCACTTGGTGCAGGTTGAGATGCATTCAAGACATCCTTGGATGTCTTGTATTGATCTGGCTTTAAAAGTCCGTGGTAGACTGGGGCAACAAAAAGGTGGATGCATCCCCAGCAAGGCCTTCTGACTCAGATCTATTGACCACAGGTCATTGTAATGTTTTTAGATCTGAGACTGTCTATGATTGGGGTGTGAGCATGATCACCATTAGAAAGAACAGGAAAGGCACCCCAGGGCATGATGAGAAAGATGAATGTTTGTCTAATCTATTGTCCTCCTTACATCTGAGGAACATTTCTCTGTTCATTCTTTGTAGTAGCTGCTCCCCTGTGGTGAGGGTACCTTTAAGACAGTTGTCTCTAACTTTTTGGTGGTATAGCCAGAATCTAGGGAACCAGCCTAGAGAATGCATGGCCTTGGCATCTGTATGCATTTCCCAGGGCTACTGGGACCACAGGCACCACAAACTGGGCAGCTTAAAACAACAGAAATTTCTTCCCTTATAGTTTGAGGCTAGAAGTCCAAAATCAAGATGCTGGCTGGTCCATGCTCCCTCCAAAGGCTCTATGGAACAATCCTTCCTTGCCTCTCCTCCCTTCTGCTGGTTGCTGGCAATCCCTAGTATTCCTTGATTGTCACAGCATAACTCTAATCTCTGCCTCTGTCTCCACATGGGCATCTTCTCCCTGTGTGTGTCTCCAGGTCTCCAAATCTCTCTTTCCTTGTAAGAATACCAATGATTGGATTCAGTGTGCACCCTAATCCAGTATAACCTCATCTCAATTACATCTGCAAAGACTCTATTTCCAAATGAGGTCACATTCACAGGTGCCGGGGTTAGGACTTCAACATACCTTTCAAGGGACATAATACAACCCACAGCAGCATCCAAATGAATATGAAGCAAGACAGAGCTACTAGATGATGAGTGTGGGAGTAGAGCTCAAGGCCTCCTGTGTTATTTCTGTTGCATTGGGAAAAGCATCATGCCTCTTCTTTCCCTCCACTTGTGTTCTAGAGTCCATCTGGTCCCACCTTCTCCCTGTACTAAGTATCCCCTCTCTGGAGGATTTTTGCCAAAAGGATTTAACTATGTGGGGAATTCGTCCTTTCCTTGAAAAATTTCTTGAAAGTGTTATCTACTTTGTCTCTCTCTACTTTCTCACTTCTCACACACTCTGCAAACTATTATTTTTACTTACTGGTAACTACTTTTACTACATTCACAAATAACCTCCTATTTGCTAAATTTAGTAGACATTTGTCATCACATCTCCCACTTCCCTTCTTGACTGTTCCTTCCTCCTTGAAATATCCTCTCCTTTGGTATCTACAGTTCTATATTCTTCTCGTTCTCACTCCTGTGTTTCTGGCCACTTCTGTCTTCCCGTGGATGCCTCCGTCCCTGTTTATTCCTTAAATGTCGGGAGCTCTAGAGGTTAAAACCCAGGCCCCTCTGCTTTCACTTTTTATGCCCTCTCCCGTGGGAGATCATCTACACTCATAACTAAAATTACTTTACTGTCGGTGAGTTTATGGCCCTCATATCTGTTTCTCCAGGTCAAATCTTTTACCCAATATATCTAAATGGCCCTGGATATTTCCAGTAGGATGTCTAATAGACAAATACAAAAGGATTTACAGATACAACAGGTCTGAACTGAAACTCAACGTATTTAATCCCAAATATATTCTTCCACTTGACTCTTCTCTGGTATTCTTCATCTCGGTTCTTGCCCCCACCATCCCATCAGTTGCTCAAACTGGAAACCTAGAAACCGTCCTTCCCCTTGCTTGGTTCTACCATGAATAAATTGCCAAACCCTATCAATTTTTACCCAAATATTTTTAGATCTCTGTTGTCACTACCCTAGCTCAAATTACTATTAACTTTGGCCTAGAGATTTAATTGGTTCTAATTGATTCTTCTTTCCTTTAGTCTGTCTTCTAATCCATGTTCACAATTCAGTCAGCAGAGTCTCCATAAAACACATATCTGAGCAAGTCTCTGCTGCTTAAACTCTTCACTGGGACCCCCTTGTTCCCTGGATGTAGTCTATACCTTTTAGCATATCCCAAAGGCTCCTGTGCACCTCCCTATCCCCATCCCCCACTGTTCTCTCTACTCCATACATAGTTCCTGAACGTGCCACACTTGTCACTGAGAGTCTTTGCACACAATGTTCTTTTCTCCAGGGAGCCATTCTGATCTTCCTAATCTGGGTTAGTCTCCCTTCCTTAGCTCCCCATATCTCCTCTCTCATTGAACTCAACATGCTCTTTGACTGCATTCAACATTAGATTTAAGCTCTTTGAAGATAAGAACCATACCTCCCCTGAGCCCCATTTTACACTACGCATTCAGCTAGCACAGTGCCTAGAACAGAGCAGATGCTCGATAAATATTAGGCGAATGAACAAATAAATAGTGACTGAAGTCAAAGATGGAGGAAAGGTGTGCAGAAGGTATTTTCAATTTCCAAAGAACCATCCAAGAAAGTATTGGGGGCAGACCTTGGCTCACAGGCTGATTTTCTCATTCTGTAGTAGAAGAGGTAAAGAATTAAGCATCTGGCTGATGGAATAGTGCAGCATGGATGGCAAAGAAAGCCAGAAACAAGCAAAGAAAACCAATATCATTAATATTTAAACTCCAGAATCTGAATAAACTAGTAAAGTACAGGAAAACTATTTTGTGTGGCACTTTAAAATTCCAGTACCAGCCTTTCCCCCTGATTTTCCTCAGGCCAATCCCATCTTTCTCTTTTGTCATTTTCTATCAAATCTTTTGTTTTAGGATTTCTGTTGCTTATTATCTTTATTCCTTTCTGGTGCTTGTCAAGCCAGAGATGAGGAGGCACATGCATTCTTGATACTGAAGCATTTAGGCAGTTATCACTTAAATTAATGTTTTCTGCTAGAGTTGTATTTGAGTGGAAAACAATAACTGTTTCTAAGACAGCATCTTGGAGTTGAACCAATTCTATCAGTGAACACTCAACCATGGGAAGCTAACAATAGAGGCAATGATCAATCTCTCTTTTTTTCCCTCCTCCAATCCAAAGGCAGACTTCGCATCCTTTCACTTTAAAAAAAACTAAGCAGTTGGTGTAGCATCTTTCTAATGCCTCAGCAGAACAGTAGATGTCCCTACGCAGAAAGTCCCCTGATTTATCCTTATCACATACTCCCACCCCTCACCCTCACTTGGAATATACAAAGATGCATTTGTGTAAGTTATGACCTTACGAATCCCTGCTTTTCAATTGTGTTAATGTCCGGCCGTGGACGGAGGGGTGGGGACAGGTCTCATATTCCTTCCTGCCAGCTCCCCAAATAGTTCCACAATGCATTCGGTGGCATTCACACATGACTGGAATCGCATTTCAATCTGTTCCATCTGATTGCATACTGTGTTTTCTTCCCGTCTGTGGTAATGGAGCACTCTTTCCCAGTTTCCAAGGTTATTTTCATCTCGATGACCTTTTCCATCTCCCTAGGGCGCCTCACCATTACCCCCACCCCTTTTGCTCTGCCTCCTTAAGATATTGCTTTACATGTTACTCTTTCTGCAGTAACTGTTGTCTTTGATACATTTCTATCGGTGATGTCCTTGCTGCCATAAAGAAGCAGTGATCTTTACCAGCTTATGACCCCACCCTTATTTCTACGTGGCTTCTTCTCATGTTCTTCTCATTCAGGTCAAGCAATTTACTTTAAAAAATGGGAAGAGACAGGATGGGATGCCACTTATTTAAATATTAGGATGCTGCTTTTATGATTTCTTTTGCTAACCTGTGTACCTTCTTTGAAGACTGAAAACCGGTTGAAATATAAGAGACTGAAGATTGGTTGTGGAAAATAATTCACAGGGAGGGGAAAAAGTCATATTACACTGGGCAGACTTGGCCTTTTTCTGTCTCTATTGATCTCAAATTGCTGAAAGGGTTCAGAAGATAAAAAGAATCTGTGAAACAAGGAAAGAAAATCCTGGTGAAGAAGAAAAGAGCCCTGGAGACAGTGGGGGCCAGAGAATCAGAATCCGAGTCCTAATTCTACTGAGAACTCACTGTGTCACCTGGGCAGTCACTTCTCCTCTTGTACCCTCTGTTTTTTTTCTTTTATGATGTAGGGAGAATTGGGGCCAGATGTTTTGAAAGGTCTTTTCCAACGTTGAAATGTCACAATTCTAGGAAAAGAACAGGAACTATGCACAACACAGTTACTCCACCTCCAAGGATGTCTCGAGTTGCCAAGTCTGTCAGCTCTCTGAAAAAGCACAGAAACAACTTTTCTCTTCCAAAGACAGGAAACTAAGACCATTGCCCCTTTCTGGATTGGTGATGGTGATGATGATGATGATGATGATGATGGTGATAACGATGATGGTATTAAATACTAATCTTCTTCACCTACATTTGGATAACATTTTCTATTTCAATGAACAAGCTCATGTACATTATCTCAGAGGTTACAAACATCTGGCCCTTAGATAAACGAGCTTGCAAACCTATTTGATTTGTCCTTGCTGGTACTATTTAAATGTTCTTATTTAGGTGCCAACATTGCAAAATCAGATTTTATGTAAACATTCACAATTCTGTCTTTCTTGAAATTACAACAAATCTAGCATTATCCACCTGTATTACATCATGGCCACACAAAACTAGAGCTAAGTAGAGGCTGCCCATTTAGATGGGGAGGGCATTTCCATTTACTCCTTTCTGTGATCTGCCTGGCCTTTGTAGGTATTTGAACTTGCAGTCCCAGTTATCTAGCTTGTCAACATTGATGATGATGATGAGGATACCACCACCATTGTCATTAATAATAATCTCCCTATGGATGGAAGTGATGGTTACACAACGATATGAATGTACTTAATGCCACGGAACTGTACACTTAACGGATGGTTAAGACGGTAAATTTTATGTTACATGTATTTTACCACCATAAGAAGTTGAAAAAAATAGTCTCCCTATTGGTATAATATTTTTCATTCAGAAAATACTATCATGTGCATAATCTATGTAAAACCCTCATTACTACCACGTGGTGAGGAAGATATAAAAAGTATTATTATCCCCACTTTAACTGATAAGACTTCTGAGGATCAGAAAACTCAAGTGACGCCTCAATGGGCAGTATTTAGTCTCTAATGGTCTCAAAGTTTCCACCACCAAGGCCTCCTTTTATCATTTCCTCCCACATGCCCAATGTTTTATAGGATTTTGTCTAACTATTCACATGTGTTAAGTCAGAGTTTGTTTTCTCATTTTGCATTACATGAATGCATGTCTATGTTTCACAATATTGACTTGTTTTAATACACCGAACTAAGAGAAGTCTTACACCTTGGGCTTACACTACTCCCAAAATATTTTACCATCATAACTGATTTGCCTTGGTTTTCCTTAAGCTACCAGTAGCTTTTTCAACTACAGTTCAACTACTATGTAACCTCTGCTCTCGGTAATGTTTCATTTATTTACCAAGTAAGGTTGTAACTGCTAATGGACAAATTCTTTGCTTCCTTCCCACAATTGCTCTGAGTTTCTATACTTTCCTAGATGGACTTATCAACAGGTACATATGAAGGGAAGCCTTGAAGGGTCATGAAAAGGTTAGCTGAGATTTAAAGAGCCTGGACCAAATATCTTTATGACGTAACTGAGTTTTATGCTGGTCTGCTAAGGTCACTGCTAAGGCAGCTAGAAGGAGAAAAATTCAAACTCAAGTATTTTGTTGTTGTTGTTATTTTTGATACACAGTATACACTGTGGAAGATTGTCTCACCTCTGGTTCTGATGTTAATACTCAGCAGCCATGGACTGTCAGCACATTTTGATGAAATACCCACCGTATGTCCATCGTGTCACTGGCTCTGGGCATTGCCTGGGTTTGAAGGGCCATCATCACACCAGGGCCAGCTCACATGGCTTCCTTCTGGCATTCTGTCTGACACTGATGAGTTCTGCAACTCTGAGACTCTGCTGGTCCTAATTTGTCCTCAGAGCAGCGCAAGATCAGCACAAGATTCTTTTTTCGAAATAACCTGGAGGCTTCTAAGGTTTGACTTTACTATAGCCTGCCTTGGAAAAGATTCAAACTTTTACAAAGTGAAATTTCCTATGCTGAGTCAATTCTATTTATAGTTCATTGTATTTTGCTGTAAGTTGCCTGAAGTCCTTTGTGAAAGGGGCTTGTGATAGAAGTAAATAAATAGGTTATATTCTTGCTTGTAAGATGACATTGATGGTAATCACCCTATGGACTTCATTACAGCATTTCATGGGGTGAAAAAGGAAATGCTACATTAAACATGCACGTTAATTGTAAAGTCCTGATTTCCAGAACATTAAATGTAAAACACTATTTTCCAGAATAGAGTAAAATTATCACACACCTTCATATAAGCCAAATACATTGCTTTATAAATATGTGGACGATGTATGAGCAGCTCACATCCATGTTCAGAGTTGCATGTTTTGAATAACCCAGATCAAGTTAGGCTGATATCCTAAGAAAAACTCCCATGTTGCAATGCAACCAAGCTTTGACGGGGCCTCTGCATAGGAGTGGTTTTCCTTCCTGAGATGAAGAATCAGGAGTGCGGCATACCCCGTTGTCAGGGTGAAGGACCAAAGCAGAGCTCATATGGGGAGCGCTTCCAGGGGACAGCCTGGGTCATCCAAAATCCAGTGTGCAGCCACTTGGGGATGGCAGTGTTTCCATTTTCAAAACCTATTACGTTTCAGAGGTCGAGCCTAGAAAAAGGGCCTGAGAAATATTTCCTCAGCAGGGAAAATGTGGGAGTCCATGCCCTTCTTTTGCCTCTATCACAGTTCTGAAAACCCTCTCTTAGGAGCTCCAAAGTCTGTGCCTTATTCTCTTTTCCATTTGGACTATTATTACCTTGGGCAAGTTCTTTAATTAACTTCTCTATGTTTTAGTTTCACCATTTATAACAAAGGGATAATTATACTTCGAGATAATGTGTGGGAAAAAAATGCCTCTCCTTTGCACAGTGAGGAGCAGGCATGCAAATCATCATTATTTGTTTATTAATAGTAATGACACCCCACATGGACAGTGGAATCAAGCACTCTCCCCCGTAGAACTCAGAACCTTCGTCCAGGTTCCCTCATTAAACCCGACATCAACTCTGAGCTTTCGCTGGAGGCTGCGCAGAGGTAGCGCATTACCTCTTTGCTGGGTTTCCTCTTCACTGGCCGCCTTTTCACTCTCCATCAGCACCTCCTGTAAACAACTGGGGTTGGGCTGCTTATAACTCGCTGACTGTAATAGCCACGAGAGAAATTCTGAATGGGACGGTGACGCAGTAGCTGCTCAAGCCAAAGAGTTGGCGGATTGTCCAAACTGTCCACGGCCCTCAGGTTCAGGGTTTATAGCTACGTTTCCATGGCCCTGCTCCATCCACAATTGGTCATACCAGTTCCAGGTTGGGTGATAGATGTGAGAAAAGCAATTTCCGAGAAGTCGAGCGCACACTTTAACTTCCTACACTGCAGTAGAAAATTCTGCTCATAAAACAACCAGGCACAGTGATCAAGACCCCTGCCGTGTCCAATTAGACTTCCTTAAAAAGGAACAACCTCTTTAACTTTGTGGGTTTCTAGGGGCTGTTTATCTTTTCCTTTTGGCTTATCACAACTCTTAAATTACCTTAGCATATGCTTCGTTGCTAGTATTTTTCTTCCTTTCCTTTGCCACAGGAAACAGAAAAACTTTTTTATAAGAGGCATTTCAAGAAAGAGTTAGAGGGGAAAAAATGTTGGTTAATGAAATAAAGAAGGAAATAACTTCCAAGGGCTTTTAAAACTATACAGTAGCACAATCATGCAAGTATAGCATCAACCTCTGGGCAAGATTAGGTCATATGGGTGACAGAGGTAAGGAGTTTGATGTGTCAGCTTTGAATTCTGATTACCCTAGTTTCTCTGCTACACAAATTCAGAATCCAAACAATTATGCTTACTATGCTTTTGAATGTGGTAAAATAACACATTGTATGTAGTAGGTAATCAAAATTCTGAGGTGTTTGTTTCCATTCAAAGACTTAGTCCCAATATGTACATTGACTCCCTGAGAAATATGGCAAGGTAGTTCAGTTAGACAAGCATAATCATTTATACTCCTACCAGGCCTCTTTCATGCTATAAGTCCTTTATTGCATGATAAATTCCTTGAGTGGAAGCTTTGTCTTATTTACCTTTACATCTTTGTTACAGTTAAGCACAGTGCCTGGTGTGTCAGAAGCCAGAGATGACTATTGGAGGGATGGATGGACAGATGGATGGATGATGGGTGGGTGGGTGGATGGATGGATGGATGGATAGGTGGGTGGATGGATGACTGGATGGATGGATGAATGGATGGATGAATACATAGGTGGATAGAGAGAACATACTTGGCTTTCTTGGTCTTTGAAGTTTCTGTGTTTCACCAATGAAGAAATAGAATATAGGGCAAGAGTCTCATTCCTAAAAAGCAGGCCAAAGCAGCCTGTTTAGTGTAATATATTTTCATTGCACTTAGAATAAAATCCAGACATTTCTTGTGGCTGACATGATGAGATTTGGCCAGAGCCTAACTCTCAAAACTTCACCTCTTTCCCTTCTCCTTTCCTCACCTCACTCTGCAGCAACGCTAGACATTTTTGCATTCTTCAAAAACACCAAGCTCTTCCCCTTGACAACCTTGCTCTTGCTGTTCCATCTGCCCAGATCTTTCCCCATATCTCCCCATGACTGACCTACTCATTCACTTGGCTCAAATATCAACTCCTCAGATGGGCCTTCCCAATCCAAATTTGCTCTCCTCCTCTATTTCCATATCCTCAGCACCCAAGAGAGCACTCGACACTTAGTATGTGCTCAATAAATATTTGTTGGGTGGTTGCCAAATAATTATTCGTATTTTCCAAATGTTCAATATGTTACTGTAAGAAAATTCTTGAGGGCATTCTTCTTCTCAAACTCCAAATAAAAAGCAAACCCTCTAGGGCCTAGCCCAATGGTGTAGTGGTTGAGTTCACACCCTCCACTTTGGCAGCCCGGGGTTTGTGGGTTCACATCCCAGGTACAGACCTACACACTACTCGTCAAACCATGCTGCAGTGGCATCCCACATACAGAAAGTGGAGGAGGATTGGCATGGATGTTAGCTTTGGGCCAAACTTCCTCACCAAAAAAAAAGCAAACAATCTAAAACTTGAAACCAAGGTGAAAATGTTCTTTCTGTTTTGTCATCCTAAACAACCGGAAGCTAAGGGGCTGCCTCTACTCCACCACTTCCCCCTCCCCCAAAAAAAGGAGGAAGGGAGAGAAAGAGGGAGAAAGGAAGGAAGGAAAAGACCGGATCAAAGCTTGGAGAGAGAAAGTTGTAAGCCATCTCAGAGCCTTTAATATGCTGACGTGAACTGAGAATCTCCAAGAGAAGAATAGATGCCTTATTTCTCAAAGTTATTTGACCAGGCAGCACTGTTCGTCCTCCTCCTGAATATTTTTGGGACTAATCTATGATGGCATACATTTTGGGAAGCAGTAATTTGAGAAGCAGTATCTGTGGAACATTTCCTGTGCCCCAAGGCACTCCACTAGACATTTTAAGTTTGTCACTTGCTTTGGTCCCTTTGCCTTTTATTGATGAAGAAAATGAGCCTCACAGAGTTTAGCTAACTTGACGAAATCCCTGTAACCATCAATTCAAGCACAGCAGCTGGCATTTGAACCTTTGTTGCTGGAATCCAACGGCCTTGATCTTCCCACCTCCTCATACTTCTTCCCAAAATATTGCTTCTAATTACTTAACGCAGAGCTTCTTGCTAGCAAACATAGAATCACCTCAAGAGCCTGTAAGACACAGATTTCCGGGCCCTATACCAGAATTTTTGATTCAGTAGGTCTGGAGTGAGACCTGAAAATTTGTTTTTCTAACAGGTACCCAGGCGAGGTCTGATGCTGCTGGTCTGGGGCACACATTTTGAGAAGCACTGGCTTACACAGTGACTATCGCCGTTTAAAATTTTTTGTGATAATGTTATTAGAGGCTTAAGAAGCTGAAGATTCTTTCAGATAGTTTTTACTGCCTTGAAATGATACGACTAATTCCTTTCAATTTCACAAGTGTTTATCGAGCATCTACTATTATAAGCACATGATACAATATACAGAGAGTCAGAGATGACTAAGACCAGGTTCACGGCCGTAGGGAGACCCTAATCTAGTTAGTGGTAGCAGGGGGTAAGAAGCAGCACTAAGGAGAACAAAGTAAAAGATGACTGTGATGCAGCGGGTCAGATGTTCTTATTGGTCCAGACACAGTGCTAGAATGGCACTACGAGACCCTCCCCACCTGGGCTAGAGCTGGATCCAGGAAATTCTCCCTACAGAGATGGCACCTGCCTGGTATCCTAAATCGTGATTAGCAGTCAGCTGGGGTGGCCAGGTGAGTTTCAGGAAAAGCCAACAGCAAGTGTAAAGGCACGGAGATACGAAAGAACATGGTACATCTGGAGAAAGCTTGAAATGCTGATGCAAAGACCGGCAAGCAGATGTGTCTAGATTCAGGTGTGGAGGAGGAATCACGGGAAAGAGAGTGGAGTCTGGTTGTGAAGGGTTTGTGGATCAGGAACGGAAGTCAGAGAACTAAGAAAGCTCATGGCTGAGCTATGTGCTTCCTACCCAAAATACATGATGTCTGCTACTTATTCAAGCATGCATTCATTCCGTAAATATTTTTGAGCCTGTGCTGGATGATGGGGGCATTACGAAGAAGACTCAAACTCTGAATCTGGCCTCTAGGAGGAGAAAGAAAACATTTACAGTCTCAAATCCAATGCTATGGTGAAAACATGCCCTTATTGAGAGGCACTGAGACATGGAACAAAAGTTCCAGAGCAGCCTGGAGGGAAAGAGGTTGCTCCCGGGGCGGATCACAGAAGCTACATTTGTGATAACTCTTGTGAGAGACTCAGAGCTGGGAGGCAAAGCGGGCCCCCATTACCAACCCCTCGAGACCTTCATGGATATTTTTATAGATTCACCTCAAAGAGTGTGGCGGTGGAAGCTGCAAAGTGTAAACTCTAGAGGCTGGTAGAGAGAAGTTGCCTTTAGAATCTTGCCTGCTTTTTCCTCCTTGCTAAATGTCCAGAAAATAGCTCAAATGTGCGTTTCCCTAGCCTGATTAAAGGGTGGATGTGCAGGCCTCTAAGTAATTGCTGCATGAATCTTTATAACCACTCGAAATGAGCTTAACTCGGTTGGTCTGCGAAGGCAGAAAGGCTTATAATGTCAGGCTCATCATTCTATCACGCTTCAAAGCATGGGAGGCAGAGCCCCTGCGCCATTCTTCCCTCGCTTCCTGATTAATCCACACGTTTAGAATATGAGTAAGGACTGACTGATGAGCTGGTTTAGTTTAGCTTTGTAGGATTTTTCCCCCAATTTAGCAAGCAATGAGGACCCGTGCTATTTCTACTCTTTCATTTGGCTCTTAAGTCTCATTTGTGCCATTAGCTGAACTGGTACAGCTCGTGGTACCTTTCTCCCCCTACCCTGCTCAGTATTCAGAGACTCGTCCTTCTCTTATAATTATAAAGTGCTCACAGTCAAGACAGCTCTGGTAAACTTTGCTTTTCGGCACAAGAACAATATTAGCTAAAGAGCTGGTTGTAATACAGATGCTTAGAAAATAGGGGGAAAAAATCAGGTCTTAAAAAGATTTATAAACCCCATTCCAGGTTATATTCATCATCTTTCTTTCTCGCTATAAACTCTCAAGAATTCGGGTAGGAATGCTATTTACAATGATCCCTGTCAGGAGATGTTGAATACAGATTTATCAGCCTGCCAGGTCTGAATTACCTGTAAAACCTAAATGAAATGAAAAAGGAGAAACCACAATCTTCCCAGTAATGGGATATTCTGCCAATAGCCTTGTTGGCATCCATGCTCTTCCTGCATTTGTAAGAGCTGCCTCAGGCTAGTCCAAAGGTCCTTATTTTAGACGCAGTATAGGTAGGTAGGTAGGTAGATAGACAGATAGATATAGATAGATAGGTGCACACACATAGATCCATAGATACAGATTGATAGGTAGGTAGGATGATAGAGAGATAAATAGGGCTTGATAACTAAACTCACGAGCCTGGGAAATTCCTTAGGAGTTTGAGTCATAAAAGCATACACAAGCAATCCATACCATAGTCTTTTTTTTTTTTCTTTTGCATCTGTTGGGCACCAGGCACCACCCTAAATATTAGAAGTGGGATCAGGATATTAATTTGGGCTCTTTCATGGTGGGCAAAGTGATTGCAGAGACAGGGGATTTGTGAACACAAGACATGACTTCCTCCTACCTCCTGCTAACGTGGGTCGTCTTCCCAGAGCCCTTTGCCCTAGCATTACTTAGGACTCCTTAGTCGACCCAAACTTAATGAAGGGTGGTTTTCCTCTCAATGAACTCACCTTCAGATGCCTCCAATAAGAGGTTCTCAAAATTTGGTCCACCCAGACTTAGCAAGTTGGGAACTTGCTAGAAATGCAAAACCTCAACATCCTCTTCTCCCCCTTCCCCAGATCTATGGAATCAAACTAGAGGGATGGAGACCAAGCTCTCCAGGGGATGCTGACATATGCTGAAGTTTGAGAACCACTGATTGAGTAGTTTGGTCTTGCTTAGCCATCTCTTTAAGCTGTGTTTGACAGTCTGGGTATTTGACACTGGAATCACCTCAGGGGTTTGAAACAATGTGGATGCCTGGGTGCCAACCGGGAGAGATTCTGATATAATAGGACCAGGGAGCAGCCTAAGCACCATGGTGTTTGAAAGTTCCCAGATGCTCTTGAGGAAGGATTCACATGGGAGCAAGTGTAAGACAAGCTGTGGGGAGAGACTGGAGATGTGCAAAGAGTTAGCTGGTTGTTGCAAGATGTGGACCAGGCTCTTGGAAGTAAAGAGAAACTTACCCTAGGCTGTGTCATTGCAGGCTGGGAGATACCAGAGACTTTGGCAAGAAAGAAGCTACCGAACCCGCATATTGGATGACTGTGGATGAAAAAAGAGAAGGAAAGATCAGAGGTAGCTGAGTTCTTGAGCACAGCTAGGAAAATAGTGAGGCCCTTCTCGGCAAAAGAAGGATTGGGGTTTGAGAGGGAAAGAGATCTTTGTTGGGAGGTCGAAAATGAATTTGACTCTGATAAGTTATGCCTTGGCCAGATGGCAATGATAAGCAGGCAGCTGAAAGTTCGGATCTGGTGCTCAGGGAAGAGAGACAGAAGGGAAGGATAGAAGGGAAGAGAAGAGAGGAATGAAGAGAAAAAGAGGCAATGTGAGACACCGAGAGATACTGGAAAACTGAAAGAGGGATGTTGCGGTCATCTGCGCAGAGGTGATGTTGGAAGCCTGTGGAGAGAATGCCCTTGCTGAGAGGGTGTGTATGCTGCTAGGAGGAAAGAGGTCTGAGAACAGAGCCTCCAGCTTGCTCCGAAGAAAGTAAATAAAAAGAAAAGAAAATAGCAAAAGGCAAGAGCTTAGAGAAGAGTTGCGTCAATGGAGTATCGTCGAAGCTAAAGAAAGAGTAGGCTGGGGGATGGGTGCAGGAAATATTATTGCCAATTGTATCAAATGCTAGAGACAGGCAAGGAGAGTGAGCTATTTTAGGTAAGAAGAAAGGTTTCAAAGTCATAATGGTGGTGATAATGAAAATCTGTGTTTACAATCCATTTATCATGAGCCAGGCTCTTGGCCAACAACAACCCTTGAAGTATTAGGTATCCCCATTTTGCAGATGAAGAAACTGAGGCACAGAGATGTCAGGTACCCTGCACGAGATTACACAGAGAAAAAGTAGTGGAGCCCAGGTGAAAACCCAGGGCAGTCTGACTCCAGACATCTGGCTTCTCTGTGGAAACCAGCATGACCCACTTAGAAGGCAGCCTTCCCTGTGGATGGAAAACCCAGCAGGGGCTGGAAGTCTCTGTCCAGGTAGATGGAAACATCTCCCGGGCTGGTCCAGACAGAGTTCTTCGCAGAAAGTGAGGCTCCTGCCTGAGAGAATATCACTGGGCCGATGCGTTAACCGCCTATCAGGACGGGGGAAAGCAGTGCACTCGATTCTGACAAAAAGTTGACATTTGAACAAAGAGAATTAAATAAAAGGGAGTATGTTAAATTAATTTGAAAGGTCTTGTTTAAATCCACTCACGCAAAGGCGTTCTCAATTAAGGCTTTTATCCTACCCTTGGCTCACCTCCCTGAGTTTCGTTAACGCTGCGGCTCAGAGCACACTCGGGATGCTGCCAGGGAACGTGCAGCTCACCCAGAAATGGTTAGACCTCATGCCGCTTCTTACAGACGCTTTCCGTCCGTGCCCTCAACCCACTGAAAAAAGAAGGGGGAAGAAAGGGCTGATATCTTCCTGTGGAAACATCACATGGAGGCACACGTTTTACTCTGTGCGTTAGGAAACCCTCAGATGTGAGCAGCTGGAAAGATATGAAATGACATTGGTACTCCCTTGCAATTTTTTAAAAATCATCAAAGCGCTTTACATACGTGAAACCACCGACACCTATGCAGGGGAGGAAGTATTATCAGTGTGTCAGGAAGGTGGAAATTGCAGTACTGAGAGGTTGAATGATACTCCCAGCAGGCAAGAGAAGCAACTTTCCCAGGCCAGCCCTGAGAACTTCTATATTTGTATTTGTTTTCTAATCAGGGCTGCTCTGAAGATACAAAGAAAAATTTGGGAATTGGGGTCATGATTTTTAAACGCAAGGTTTTTAAAAATCATTTCCCATGTTTGGAAGTGAAATTTGGCTGTGAGAATTAATTGCAAATGATCCTAGATGGAGGAGGCTGACACAGTTTAGTTTTTGAAGTGAAAGGATTGGAGGATTGGCTCTGTTTTCGAACTGTTAATTTTCTTGTTAATCACGGGGTTGGTTAATAACTACCTGGTTATGACGGTGGCAGAGAGAGCGTGTCTGAAATAGGTCACGCCTTCAGTCAGCCTGGCGTGTCCTGTCTTGATGGAACTCACAGCAAGCAAGAAGACTGGGGCCGTGGGAGAGGTAGGTGAGGTGGAAGGGATAGCACCATGCCCAGCTCCTGCAGGGAAGGGACGACTCGGTGACAGCCCAGGGAACTTTGTTGGAGACTGGAAATTCAGGACATGCTCACGGGGAGCCCCCAAGGAGACAGCAGGGTAAAAATGGCCTAAGATGTCTTTTTTGAAATGTAGGTGTCTTTGAATTCCTTGAAATATTTTTTCACTAACGACATGAATTAAGTATGCTCTTTTTCCCAGGTTCTGTGAACATCAGAGAACAGTTGGAATATATAGACAAGATTTAAAAAGACAATTAAAACTACTCAAAATCACACACCCAGAAATAATCATTGTTAATCTTTTGATATGTAGCTTATCTCTCTCTCTCTCTTTGTATATATAAAAAACACTAAAATATAAGATCCACGAGAGCAGGGACTTTATCCTCAGTGTTCACAACTGAATTGCTAGCACATAGTAGACACTCAATAAATATTTGTTGATATAAGGATGGAGAAAATGTATTATATTTATTATATATAATTATATATTGTACATATAATTATATGTAATTACATATTCATACAATTTTTAAATCCCAACCTGAGATACTACCCTGCACGTCCCGTCTTTCATATGACAGTATCCAGTGCCATGAACCAGCTCACAGGAAAGACGTGGTTCAGAATTTGGGCTCTGGAGTCAGATTGCCGGAGTTGGAATCTATATGCCAACATATACTAGCAGGGAGGCTGTAAGTAGTTCCTTAATCTCTTTAAGTCTCAGTTTCTTAATCTGTAAAGTGGGAGCAATAATAATACCCATCTCATAGCATCCTTGTGAAGGAAATAAATTAGATATATAATGTGCTTAGCACCATGACTGGCATGCTCGTACTTGCTCATAAATACTAGCTATTAATATTATTGTATGTTATTAAATATTATTCTAGAGCACCATTTTAATGTTACTCCATCATGCTGATGTATCACGATTTATTTAAACCTACTCCCTTTTGTCAGACATTATTGCTCTTTCAGTTTTTTTATTGTTAAAAAATATCACTGCAAGTATCTTCCTTATACAAAAATTGCTTTGCATTTCTGTGATTATTTCCTTAGGATAAAATTGTAGAAGTAGAAATATAAGATCACAGGCAATGAATCTTTTTATAACTTTATATGATATATTGCCAATGAAATGCTGTAGCAGCATAGAAACCACCAACAGTGAATGAGCAAGGCTGTTTCCTTTCACCTTTTAGTGGGTTCGTTTTGAAGAACAAATCCCCTTTCGTTTCTTCAGGCCATCTTGACTTAGGCCAAGATGTTCTGCCAACAAATTTTTAGGCACAGGTTCTGGGTGTCTGTGCGTGCGAGGGGGCAATGGGGAGTGGGGTGGGGAGGTGGTATAAGTGTGGATCTTCTGTCCCAAGAAGCTGCATGAGTATCAGAAATCAACCAGACTGTCGCCTTCAATAAATCTAAGTGCTCAAAGTCAAGTGCAGAAAGTGCTATACTCAAGTGTGGACCAGGGCTGGAATCTCCAGGATGGAGGAGAGAACTCTGCTTCTGTCTGGGTACACTTGGCTGCTTTGTCATTTTAATTCCCTTGCCCTTCTCAAGGCATCAGATTCAAGGCCATTCCAGCCTCCTTGGCCCCCTGGCTTCTGCTTCTGTGACACAGATAATATAACTCACATCCTGGGGCTGCCCCAGCATAAGAGGATTAATCCCTCCTATGGAGTTACCTCTTCAAGAGGAAAACTGATAAGATGGTTGTAAAACTCCTCAGAGAAATGGAATGAGTTGTATAAATAAAGTGTTATGGCAGCCGACTCATGGAGAATGAGACCCGATGTCACTTAAATGTTTTGGAGCTCTCTGTATCTTATGAAGGGGAACCTGTTTTCATATTGCAATGCTTCAACTCTGCCTGGAAAGTGATCGCGTGTGACAGTTTGCTTTTGTACTCCCCCGGTTTATATGAAAGGAGCGAGGCACTTAGGTTGGCTGTATTTGTTCCGAACAGGAAAACAAATCTGGCATTTTTACATATTATTCTATACTCCTGGGAAAAATAGCTTTGGCAGCCTAAGGGAAATGCAGTTCAAACTGTAGCAATTCCCACGAATGTTTTGATGTAAAGTAAACCCACCGTTTGACTGGATAGCACATTCATCCAACTAATAATCATTGCACATCTACCCGAAGCCAGCACTTTTCTAAGCACCGTGGGCCTAACAGTACCCAAGAAAGATGTGGCCCATGACTTCATGAAGCTTCTATTCTAAAAGAGAATTTAAAATCTTAGGGTAATAAAAATGTTATGATTACCAGTGTGAGGGCTATGAGAGAAACAGACCAGATGCTGAGATAGAGAAAACATGAAGACACCTCCTTAGAATGGGGAAGGAAGACTTTGGAGGAGGTGACTTTTTAGCCAAAAAGGGAAAAGTAAAATTGAACTCACCATGTGACAAGGTTTGAGGGGCTCAGGGTGGGGTGGCGGAAGGGCATCCAGCAAAGGGAACAGCAGGAAAAAGGCTCCAAGACAGGAAAGCTCTTGGTTATGCTGAGGAACTAGCAGAGAGTGTATGTGACTAGAATATAACCTGCCCAGGGGAGAGAAGCCTCAGATGAGATGGAAAAGTAGGTGGAAGTCAGACCCACAGCGTCAGCGTCATCTGGGAGCTTGTTAAAAATATAAAATCCAGGCCCCACCTTAGGCCTGCTGAGTCAGAGCAGGCATTTCACTGGACTAGATCTTCAGGTAGTTTATGGACCTGCACATTAAAGTTTGGAAATGCTGATACAGGCCATGGTAAGAGGTTCAGGTTTTTTTTTAACTGCAATGGGAAGTAACCGGTAGATTTTACGCAGGGGTGGCACACCCTAACTAAATCTTTAACGATCTCTCTGGCTGAATGGAGGAGGATTGGAGGATGACAAGAATAGAAACAGGTTGGGGCCGGTCTGGGGGTGCAGAGGTTAAGTGTGCACGTTCTGCTCTGGCAGCCCAGGGTTCACTGGTTCGGATCCCGGGTGCGGACATGGCACCACTTGGCAAGCCATGCTGTGGCAGGCGTCCCACATATAAAGTAGAGGAAGATGGGCACAGATGTTAGCTCAGGGCCAGTCTTCCTCAGCAAAAAGAGGAGAATTGGCGGCAGATGTTAGCTCAGGGCTAATCTCTCCCCTCCCCACCAAAGAAAAGTATAGAAACAGGAGGACTAGTTAGGAGGCTGTTGTGGTAGCTCATTTGAGAGGTGAATTTGATCAAGATTAGATTACAGGGAAATTCCAAGCATCACTATGCACCTGAGAAGCTGCCCTTTTCAGCTGTCCCATGAGTATGGGCAAGCAGAGAAAAATAAGTACATCTGTGTCCCCCAGGCGGAAAAGTAGAACACTTGTTTCCCCTCAATTACATGCTTTGTCTTAGGACTCTCAAAGAGTCAACCCACCAAGGGGTTGGATAAGCCAGGGTGGTCCTTCTTTCCAAAGGGTCACCATACAGTAAAGAGCAGGGGCGTAGAATCGCCAGCCCTGCATCCCTTTCTGCCTCCCCTACACCACACCTGGGCACGGTGACAACGTTACCTCGAGTCTCTCTGTCTTGGTTTCCTCACTGGTACAGAAAGGATAAAAGTAGCCCAACACTTTCCTTAGTACACTGGTATGTGTATTAATTGAGAAGATGCATTTAAGTTACTTAGCAAAGTAATTTAATAAGGACTCTCTAAGCATGAGCTATTGATATTAGTAGTGCTGTTTCATAGATACGTACTGAACACCTGCCATGGGCTGGATACAGAGCGAGGTGCTGGAGCCTAAGTGGGAACACTTCCCAGCCCCTCCCAGCACAGAGATTGCAGGCTAATTGGGCAAATAGATAGGTAACATCTATCCCCCGCTTTGGGGGATGTTTTTAGTAATTTTTCCTCATTTCCCACTTGTATCTCTGTCTTCTAATCTGAAAACTCAGAACTTAACAGGAACCCAATGCAGAAAGCATCTCGCCTGTATGTTTCCCAGTTCAGAGACAAGTTAGTTTTACCTGTAGGCAGAGTGAACAACTGTCCCAGTTTCCCCGGGACTGTCTTGGTGTTAGCACTGAAGTGCTGCATCCTCGCAACCGGGACAGTGGGTCACCCTAACTGTAGGGCTGGTGCATGAGAAGAGAGCCACTCTCAATTTGATGACCACAGACTAGACGTAAGGTCTTGGGCAACTCTTTAAGCTTCAGTTTCTTCATCTGCAAAACTGGATATTAATGACTGGCCTGCATTCCTCAGGACATGGTTGTAGGATGAAATTGGACAACATTTCATATCGCATGTAATCAGGGATATCAAATCGGTAAACGATCTCATGGTCACAATTATTATTGTTAGAGTGACCATATATAAGAATATTGGAGGGAAAAGGAAAAACAAATCCCCAAATCCAAATATAACTGTTTCCTAGAAAACCTTTGTTGGTCTCTATTCAGTTTTCACCCAGAAATACAAAGGCAGAAACACATAGGTAAAAAATTCAACTTTCCAATCTTATCATTTTGTGATGGTAAGGGGAGGATAGGTGCTATTTAAAGGTGTTTGGGATCCAGCAAGTCACCTCTAACGAAGCTTCATTGGGATGAGAGGTTCAACCTGTTGAATGAATAAAAATGAGCCATCGTGAATGATGATTATGAGAAGCTGAATTCACACCAGCTCCTCGCGGTGGCATGCTGTCTGTAGCTGGGCCAAGGCTGAGATTTTTCAATGAGAGCATCTGGCTTAAAAGCTCCACAGGAGGGGTGTGGGGGTGGAGGAAGAAAATTCAAGAAATCCCTATGAGACCTTTTTAAATTTAGCACTCAAGGCATTAGTGTAAGACTATACTAGTGCGTGCATGAGAAAACGAGGGAGTCTTTACAAATAGGAGAGTTCGGGATATCTGTGTTTGAGAAATTCTTTTGGACAAAAGCGGAGAAAATGACATTATCTGTAATTAGAAATAATAATGTGTAATTGGTTCATTTGCCATATTTCTACAGTTCTGATTTAGTTGAACAATGTGATCATTATGCCACCAGTTTTCAATAGAGGTGTCACAATGAAAAATAATTGCAATATTCCACAATATTAACTGCACCCTAATTGCAAAAGTTTTGAAATATAATTACCATGAAAGCTAATGCGACAGGGAACATTAAGCATAATTAGTGTTTTTTAAAAAAAGGAAAAACTGTTAGGAGCTTGTTATTGTCTAGTAAGGTAGCTTCAAATTAGCTGGCTGTAGAGCACTTTCATCTAGCTTTTCTATAATTTTCATTATTAGCACAGACTGTAATAAATTTATTTGACATAGCTCACACCTGCCAACCCTGCAGGAGATAACTTATAATGTGCGCCAGCCCCAAGATTTCCCACTGAACCTGTCAGTGCTTCCTGCAAGGAGGCAGCCGGGAGTGAGGCTATTTAAAAAAAAAATAATAAAATAAAATAAAAACCCTCAATTGCACATTACACAGTTCAGATTTAACACTTAAGCTGTGTTTTAAGTAATTTCCGTAGAAAGCCAATGCTCTGGGAATGCAATTAAGAGCCTCTTGTGGGTGGTGCTAAACAATCAAATCAGTGAACATTTCAAAGAGCTCCTAAGGCGCAGGCCCGCTCTCCAGTGACTAGCGAGCTCCGCCAGGGAGCTGACAATTAGCCTGTGCACCTGTTTGCCCAAGTGCAGCCTCTGATTTTCTGAGAAAGGCACTGCTACCCACCAACCCCGAACTCAGTGGCCACGATCAAACCCCTCAATTTCTCCTTTGACAGAACTACTCAAGGTCAGCATTTCAAAGCAATCATCTGCACCTCCTACCCAGTCTGGCCTCAGTCTGTCTGTAATGGGGCTTAAGAGTCAAGATCTTGATTCCACACAAACCATCTGATTCGGCGAGGAGAGTACTCAGCATGGCGGGGCGTACAACTCCAGGGGGAGCCATTCACATTGTTTTCTATGTAAAGTTGTGCATTGGGGGTGTCCAATGTGGATGGAGCCCCCTGTTGCTTCTTGTTTCTCTTTTCAGGCTCTCTGCTGATTGGCTACGTTACGCTCCTCTGATTAAGAAAGGGAGAACCAAAAGCTAGAAGAAGGAGGGAGAGAGATTGGGCACAGATATTTTTGAGAGTTGACAAAGAATCCAATTAAATAGGCCCTTTATCCTAGATGGCACAGCAGATGAAGTAAAAAATGAAGGGGTCATACCAACTTAAGAGAGCATAAATCTGAACTATTATACTCCACATCCTTATGTCTCCATTTTAAGAACTCACAGACCGTAGTTTGCAAAATACTGCATCAAAAGTTGAACACTGTCACTTTAGATGTTGTCATTAACGACACCAGCTCAGTGATAAAAAGAGGTATAAATGAAAGTAGGCAAAAAAATTTTTCTGGTCAAGATGGTCCTGCAGCCTTTAGTTTGTTTAAATTGTCCTGAAAATGAAAATAAATACTTTCATGAATTATTGTACCATATTTATAGACATAAGAGTTCCTGAAGAGGTGTTATTCTATCTCCCCTCCTGCAGCCTGCCATAGAGATAAAAGCATCGCCAATTTTGTATAAATAGCCAAATGTTCAATTTTTAAATGTGATGTTGCCCTAACTTAAATAAATCTGATAGAACTGATGATATTGAAGTTTTTAGGAATACATGAAGTTCTCTGTTGCATAAAGACACCGTGTCCTATAAAAAGACAACCCCAAGAAAGCAAGTCACTTGTCTATATGCCTCAGTGTCCTCATTTGTAAAATGAGGACATTAAACTCGATGATACTCAAGGATTCCTTATAGAGATGAAATTCTCTAAGTTAGTTTTTGACTGAATCATTTCCTCTGATTACATGTTTAATATTTCCAGCCAATTCTTGGTTCTCAGAATCACTCTGTTCTAGGCTGTCTGTTGTTAGAACCACACGTTCTGTTAGCAATACATGAGCCTAGTGTTGTCTAGAGTCTATTGGCAGGACCTCAGCAAGCCATCAATCTTTGGAGGAGAAGGTTTGTATTTACATTTTTCTCTTCTCTTCTTCCTCTCCTCTCTTCTCTTCTCCTCTCTCCTTCCTTCCCTCCCTCGCTCCCTCTCTATCTCTTTGTCTCTCTCTCTCCCTCCCTCTCTCCCCAGCACAGTCCTCAGCATATAGGTTCTCAACAAATATCCCCCGACAAAAAGAACAGAAAGCCCGACCTTGGCAGTTCTCCAGGCAGAGTGTATTGCTTGCTTGGAGGGAAAGCTACCACGGATCAGAGTTAATCTTTAGGTCTACAAGGCATGGGCATCTTAGGAGCTGCCCTTAGTTCAGCACTCGAGGCCCATAATCTGCTGAATACAGTGTCTTTCAATTTATGGAAGGGGGTCATATATTTTAGTGGTTATGCATGACTTAAATAATGTTTAATGCTTATTATGATTCCTCAGTGTGACATTTCTGCTGAGTTTTATATTTTCGTTTTCTTTTCTCTTTTTTTAAAGCAAAAATTGACCCGGTTTTATTCTCTTCCAAGGGAGAGAGTTACCTTTTCTAAAGGGAGAAGAGAAAACAAAGTAGAGACTCACAGTGTAATTTTTTAAATCTTGGACACCACGCACAAGTTTTTTACTTTATCCTGTATCAGAGTTTACAGTTGGACTTTTGAAAGGGTTAATGGACTGAATGCCTGACCATTGCCTTCCTTTCAAAATACTAACTACATTTTGTCCTGCTGCATAATATAGTCACTTGTGTTTAATCTCCCCTCTTTAAGGAGTGAAGGTTTATCAAAAGTATTGTTGCAGTCCCCACAGAATTGCTGTGAAAGAGATCCCCTGTGTTCCTACTCAGTGTTGCCTTTCGTTTATAATTGTGTGGTCATTAATTCTCATTTGTCAGTACTCTTTAGGTTAGAAGTTCTCTTAGAGGCTTAAGGACTAACCTTCATTTAACAATCAGTCATCGAATTTGCATTTGTGAAGATTAGAAATTTAAGAAAAAGTATAAATAGTTGGGATTTGAACACAAAGATGAGAGTGTTGCCTTATCGCCCAAATGTCTAGACTTTATCGTGCGAACTAGAATTTTGAATGGTTTTATTTTGTAGGGAAAAATAAATGTTTAGAATAGTACTTACATCACGGGTGGAACAAAAGATAGGCTATTGAGGCCATGTGGTTAGGGAAAATTAAGCCTTCTGAAGCTCACACCCATTCGCAATTGTGAGTAAGGCTTTTTTGTAGAGCAAACTCCATTGTACAAAATGTAAGCCTTTGTGTCAATATATATATCTATATATATAGATATATATATTTTGTTATTTTGAAGGTCAGATTGGGCTCATTATGACATAATTCCTGACCAGCAACTTATCTTCTAGGTCTCCCACAGAACTCAATTTTGACTTCTCTAACAGTCTAACCCATTTGGATGTGTAGCTTAATTTATCTACCTACAATACCAAAGCCATGAAAAATTTCTCCTCTCGTTTTGGAATTCTATCCATTTTGGCAAGTACTAAGTACACGTGCTACCACTTCTCATTTTTGCACCCAGGGCAGACATCACTAATCGATCACAGCCCTCTTTCCTGCTGGGAACAGATGCAGCCTGCCAATACTTCTCTACAGTCCTCTAAGCAGCCACCACTAATCAATGAGATTGGCATGCGTGATAAAATGCACTTGCCATTCAGGGTAATAATCACATAAAACAACAATCTCACAGATGTGATTCCCTGGGGTAGCCAGGATGCCAAAACCTGTTATAATTGCCTCTCCAAAATGTGTATTTAATATTCTCTTTCCTTTAGAAATAAAAAGAATAAAGGCATGCAAAGTAGGTTCTGTTTGGGAGAGAAACTTCTAAAATCTTTGCATTTCTTTGTGGCTTAAGATCCAAACTGTTCTTGCACAAAAAGAGCCATCATCGAAATCCACTAACTTGTAACTCACTTCATATTCATTTTCTCCAAAAAAGGGAAAAGCAACCCTTATAGTACAATTTCACTATTATTAAATCGCTCTTCTATGGGCAGAGAGCTCTGAATGCTTAGCATCTTTTGTCTTGAATACTGATACTAAATTGTGTCCTTCCACAGAATGAAATATTCTGAATCTTGAAGGAGTTACATTTATAGAGGAATAATTTATCCTAAGTTACATTAAAATAAGTAAATCCATGGCAGCACAGTTAAATTCATAAGAGCGAGAACCTATCATTACTCTCAGATTCTCTTTGGATCTCTGCTAAATTGAGGACTGTGCAATTTATGAATACATATTTTTTTGGTTAAACAAACCCTAGGAAAAAAGCATGTTTATGCATCAAAAAGCTGTTATTAAGAGGTGAAAATATAAACTTCTGATTAGAAGATTTGAACTTTTTTCCAACTGCAACAATCCCTGGAATTAGAGTGACTTTATTTTTCCTTTTGTGAAAAGGGAGGGTCATATTATGTTTTACTCGAGATGAACATGACTGCCTGTGGTTTTAATTGTTACTGTAAGATGGAGTTGTTTCACAGAAATGGCAATGCATGCTGTAGAGTGGGTAGTGAGGTGAGGAACCCAGATGAGATCACTAAATATCTGTTGAGCACCAGCTCTGTGTTAGGCATCAGAACTGCAACGGAGTGGGCCATGGTCATCCTGGGAGTGCTAACAGAGTCCGCATGATGGGGTGCAGGAAGCAGTGGGCAGTCAACTCCCACAGCCATTCATGTGGTGAATATTTATTGGTGCTTTCTTTGTGCCAGGCAGTGTCTTTGCCCTCCAGGGGCACTATAAGACTACAGAAATATGTCCAACCAGGGATGGTGGCTTACAACCCATGAATGATTCATTTTAAGTTTCTCTTGAATGTAGTTCTTCAGTAGAAGTGGTCATGCCTCTTTACTTCAATGTTGGATCCCCAGCAACTAGCACAGTGCTAGCACATATTAGGTACTCATTAAACACATGTTGGCTGAATAAATCACAGAAAAGGAGTGGCAAGAGGCAGTGAGTGAGTGAGATTTTACACAGCCTTTTGCAGACAATGAGCTCCCTAAGGGCAGGGTGCAAGGCAGCTCTCTCTGTGTTCTGCGATCTTGGCATCTCATGGGCATGCAAATAATGTTGCAGAATGATTTCAGAGGTTTTCAAGGAGTGAATTAGAGGGAAGTTAAGTGATAAGATGTGAAGGAAAGAGACAGACTAGAGCATAAGTAGTTTTAGACCACTGTGACTTTGAAAATAGAAGTCCAAGTTACCTTTTTCTTCTCTCAAGGGCAAGTAGAGAGTGGAGGTGATTTACTCAGTGCACACATTCTGTTCATCATTATTTCTTGTGCCAGCCTCTGGTACACCGTGGGCAAAGGCAGGGAAAGGAGACGGCGTTCCCAGGTGGAACAGGACCAGCCAAGTGGCAAGGAAGGTTCAGGCAGGCATGAAGTGATGGATGAGGGGGTTATCCCTTGGAAAGCCTGGAGGTATTCATTCCTTAGCATCCTTGCATTCCAGCAAGACTATGCAGCAACCTCAGCAAGTTGGAATAGCAGGGCCATGATGTTAAGAACCATGGGGATACTCAGCAGAGCTCCCCGGCTGGCTGGCTGAGTACTTTAACTCTGCTCTTCCTGCCTCTTTTCCTTTCACAACCTGGGGCTTTGACGATGTTCTGATGGCTGAATCCATCCTCTTTGCATAGGATTTTAGCGTATTGACTTCATGCCAAAGATCAGTGGGTTGTATAAACTTTGATAAAGTGGTGGAAGCAGAAAATTTCACATACTATCACCCATCGTATTTTCATATCAAGCAGGAAGAATAAGTTTAAGTGGTGTTACAAAGCATATTTATTTATGCAGACGCTCTTTTTATCCTTTTCTCGACAGAATATTGGCACCGCAGTTGAAATGGGGGAGAAAAAGGCAACATGTTCCCATTTCTCAATCCTCTGACTGCCAACTTTGAATTGAGACAGTCTTCAAGATTTTGAATTTCTTCAGCATTAACCTATTGCTAGTTTGTGGCGGAGAAATTAAATCTATAGAAGTCTTAAACTGAGATAGACAGCAAATTGCAATGTGCGTGTCCTCTCTGGACATATTTACAGGCAGGAAGGAGAGAGAGGTTACATCCTCTTCTCCAGCTGGGTGTGGCCATCCCATCTCTGGGAGGCCCAATGACTCCAGCAACTTCTGAGTCCCACTCAGCTGCCACTTCTGTCCATTGCAATCAAGCTCCACCACTGACCAGCTTTGTAATTTAGATCAAGTTATTTAATCTCTTTTGCCTTTGTTTCCTCATCAGTTAAATGGAAAAAAGAGGAGAGCATCATGCTAAGATTATTGCAAGGATTAAAAGAGATCATGTATGTTAAGCGCTAGGAATGGTGCCTGCATCTCGTGAGCAATCAATAAATGTTAGCAGCTGTTGTTATTATTACTAGTCTTATTCTTGTATGTATATGGAAGAGGTGGTCAAATATGTCTTAAATTGAAGGACCAAAAAGGTGAGAAGGGGAGAAGGGAGGAGCTCAACCATGATTGAGTTTTCCTATTCCCTCCTGTGTTGCACTTGGCCTGGGGGATGGCTGACTCTCTGACTTTTACTTGGATGGGTTCAGCATTACCCCCTGTGTTAGTTCTCTATGGTTGCGCTAATAAATTACCACAATTTAGTGGCTTAACGCAACACAAATTTATCTTATAATTCTAGAAGTCAGAAGTTCGAAATGGGTTGATTTAGGCTAAAATCAAGGTGTCAACAGGGCTACATTCCTTCTAAAGGCTCTAGGGAAGAATCTCTGTCCTTGCCTCTTCTAGTTTCTACAGACTGCCCACATTCCTTAGCTTGCGGCCCCTTCCTCCATCTTTAAAACCAGCAATATGTGGCGGAGTCTTTTTTACGCTGCCATCCCTCTGGTTCTCTCTTCTGCTTCTCTCTTTTATTTATAAGGACTTTTATGATTACATTGAGCCCACCTACATAACCTCGCCATCTCAAAGTCACATGATTAGCAATTTTAATTTCACCTGCAACCTTCATTCTCCCTTGCCATCTGTGTTAGTTTCTTTGACCTGCCATAACTAAGCACCACGAACTGGGTGGCTGAAAACAACAGAAGTTCATTGTCTCATAGTTCTGGAGCCTGGAAGTTCAAAATCAGGATGTTGGTAGGACCGCGCTCTGTCTGAAACCTGTAGAGGAATCATTCCTTGCCTCTTCCTAGTTTCTGGTGGTTTGCCGACAATCTTCAACATTCCTCTGCTTGCAGCTGCGTAACTCCAATCTCGGACTTCATTGTCACGTGGTGTTCTCCCTGTGTGTCTCTGTGTCTTCACATGGCTGTTTTCTTATAAGAACACCAGTCCTTTTGGATTAGGAGCCCACCTTGCTCCAGTAGGACTCATCTTAACAGTTACATCTTCATTGACCCTATTTTCAAATAAAGTCACATCTGAAGTCTTGGGGGTTAGGACGTCAACATATTTTGGTGGGAGGGGGACACAATTCAGCCTATGACACCATGTAATGTAACAAATTCACAGGTTCTGGGGATGAGGATGTGGACATTTTTAAGGGGTCCTTAAGCCACCTACCCCCATGCCCCCTTCAAGTCACCCTCATTCCTGACTGGGATGAGAGGATAGCAGCACAGAGTGAGAGAGGAAGAGAGACTTGTGTTTACCCCCGGCCTCAAGGTACTAGCTTCTCAATGACCGTTAATACAAGAAGAGAGAGACCCCAAACTACACATGAAGGACAACTAGACAATGTTGTCAAAAGAGATCTTAGTCCAAAGCAATAGAGAAGGAGCTGGAGAGAGAGAGGAGAAAAAGGCAGAAATTAAATCCATGACAACATATGGTCAAATCTCGTCCCAACCGAGCTTTCATTTAAGGTGTCTGAATCTGTTCTTGGAAGTGTCTCTTCCCCTCCTGTTCGGCGAAGTTTGCTCCATATTGAATTTCTTTTCTCCTCCACACCCCCACTAAACACCAGCTCCCTTCTGCCACCGTTGGCCTCTGTTACTCCACTGACATTTGAAGCATATGGCTAGGTCTCACTTTCCCAGCAAAATCTTTCGTCCCCCTGTATTGATTCACCAATTATCCACCTAATCCCCACTCTCCAGTCCCTCCCCTTACAACAACGACAACAACAACAACAGAAATTAAAGGCATAAACCAAAAGAATAGAACACCTTCGGCCCTCATGGCATCCCTGAGGGAGTAAACCTGTGTACTAACAAGAAGGACTATCTGTTCTCTGTTTCTTTTTCCATAGGAAAACACACTCAGGATTTTATTTTAGGAAGAGATTGTATTTACTTAATTTGGAGGGCATCAATTGTTCAAAAATGGACTTTGCTTTTAACTATTCTTGTCCTGGATGCAAGTCACACAGTATAAATATCCAAGAAAAGTGGGTTCGGATTCTGAGAGATGTGCATTTGAGGATCTGTTCTGCCAATTTATCTGACTGACCTTGAAGATGGTACTTCATGTCCTTCCTTATCTGTAAAATGAGGATGAAAAAGTACTTAATTTATAGGATTGTGATGAGGATTAAAGAAACTAATAACATACCAGAGCACTTGCTGTGTGTCGGGCACTGTGCTCAGTGCTTTTCGTGGATTATGGCATGATGTTGTATGCCGCTTAGCAGAGGATCTGACACATAATAAAGTCACGATTTTTGTTACCACACGGCTTTTTTCAATCTGCCACAGGAAGTGAAATATTCTTCCTGTCCTGGAACCTGCTCAGAATCTGTTGAAAGAGTCCTGGTTTCTCTTGGGGTTTGTGTCAGACTTCATTGTACTACATTTTTGTTCAGCAAGTCAGAGCCAAAGGAGCTGGTTGGTAAAAAATTTAAATCAGATCGGTGAGAGTCAGCAATCTTCATCTCCCCCACTGCTCAGCTCCGCACCTTTGCCACCAGGTCAGGGAAATCATCAGTCCTGGGGAGCAACTACAAAGCTGTTTCCAGAGTCAATTTCCTGCTGAACTGTGTGTTACACTCTTAGCAACATTCCAAAAATTATACTCACTTCAAAGTCAGCTTTGATCTGGACCCCCTCCCTTCCCTCTCCCCCAGCCTCTGCCGAGAAGCACATCTCCAGGAGTAGAGGTTCACCTTGAAAGGCTGAGATGCCGGTGTGCAGAGCCAGGTTCTTCCTGAGAGGGAGGGAGGCCCAGGAACAAAAAAAAGGAAAAAAAGAGAAAATCCGTGGGAGGCCTCGCTTCTCTCGGTGGTCCACTGCCCTTGGCTCTGCAACTCACTTCCTTCTGAGGGCGAGAAAAACCACCAGCCTGGCCGGCCGCAGTCTGCGGAACAGCATCGGCAGTGGCTCTGATTTCAGCATTGTTGGCTTCACCTGTTTTTTGTCTTTGTTGCTTAAACAAGGGGCTGCGCTGGGTTTATCACTCAGGGCCCATGTATGGAAGAGTGTAGGGAATGAGTTAGGAGCAGGTGGGAAGGGGAAGCTGTTTATCACTCAGGGCCCATGTATGGAAGAGTGTAGGGAATGAGTTAGGAGCAGGTGGGAAGGGGAAGCTGTCCTAAAGTGGAGATACTGCGCCAGTGCCTTTCAAATCCAGGAAGGCTTGTCTTTGATGCCCCCAGGCATCAGACACTCCTGACGATTCTTTGAAGGGAGGATTCTCAAAGGAGCTTTGTTTTCCTCCTCTTCCCTTCTTCCCCTTCTTTCACTCCTAAATTATAATGTGGAAACTGAGGAAGAGTAAGAGACTTGCTCACGGAACGAGTTGCCTATGGAATCCAGGGTGGTTTGCAAATCCCAGTTCTAATCCAAGAGAACGTTCTCTCAGAAGCCAAGCAACGGGAAGGGGCCAACTTGATGAACAGGCTGCATTCACTGATGAGGTTTTGGAGTCTCTGGGGCTTTCAGGGACCGAGTGCTATAAACCCAGTAGAGATGTAGCATTAGCTTCATTTGTGAATTGGGAATCTCGGGGTGTGCCGAGGCAGGGAATTTTTTTAAAGTAGTTACCAATTTTAAGACTTTATTTGCACCTCAGATACGGTAGTAGGAAGAAGGATGTGTCATAATAGGCATAGTGGAGATAAAGGCCCACCACCTGCTTGCTGATGACCTTGAAAGACTCACCTCACCTGTCTGACCCTCAGGATCCCCACCCACACAATGTGGAGTTTGTGGTGAGGATGAAGGATGAAAATCCACGGAAAGCACTTCAACTGGTGCCTGACACAGTTTGTGCCCCACGGAGTTCATAGCCCAGAAGGGTGACAGGTGATAGGCCTAGTAGGGTACTAGGTGACTGAGAAGAGAAGTCTTCAGTGCAGGGTGTCTCAGTCTTGTCTCTCTCCCGGTGCCTGGCATGTTGCCTTGTATTATCGATTACATTGAGTTGACTATAAAGATAAATAATATTTTCAACATGTTGAGGACAGTCTGCTAAGGGAAACTTGTGACAAATTATTTTGTAAAGCGAAGAATCTTTTTGTACCATCCCAGTATTATGCTATTATTATCACTACTGTGATTAATGTTATTATTATTATTGGCTATAGAGGACAATGGTGGCAACAGCTACTGTTTACTGAGATAGGACATTTAGTATAGCACCTAGCAGACAGTTGGTGCTCAAAGAAGGTTAAATAATAGTGAAAAGACACATTGCCTGCCTTTCGAGATGTTGATTTCCATATGCATTTTTGGCACTGCATTTGTGAGATAAAGAAGGGTTTATTCACACTTCTCTTGTTTATTAAAGCATAACAGTTATGTTGAGTGAATAAAAACAGTTACCACTAGTCCTTAAGAAGGAACACCGAGAAGTGTGTTGAGCAAACTCAGAACATTTCCAGGATGTGTCTGATTCCCCGGGTCCCACCATCTCATGCTGACCATTCTGGTAATTAATAAGCATCCTGACACTTGAAGCCCGTCAGGAATGCGAGGCTGCCCTAGTCTGGGAGGATGGTGGGACACATTGCCACCTGCACACCTTGCCGTCAGCTCTGCCTGCCGCATTAGCAAGCTGCAGAGATTATATCAGACGGCGCCACAGCTGAGCCTGCCGTTTGATTTTTGTCACCATAAAGGCAGGACTAGAAATGACACTAGAGTAATTAGGAATGAATTCTCAGATCTGGACTTATCCAGCATGCTGCCAAGGAGGGAGGCGGGAGCTGGGTGGCAGTATTCTGGAAGCTGAGATGGTGACATTGCAGGTTGACCTCACCCTTCATCTTTCTATCAGAGAGACCAGTGAACATGTGGCAGGACCTCTTGTTAGGCTGCAACCAGAGTGGTTTTGTGTGTGTGTGTGTGTGTGTGTGTGTGTGTGTATGTGTGTGTCTAGCCTGTAGGCACTTAGAAGAAAAAGGAGCAGAAGAATGAAGCCAATATGGGAAGCAAGTTACCACGGGGACAAAGTGTTCTTCTGAGCAGCTTGAAATGAGCATAATTTTGGAGAATTTCTGCAATAGCGGGTTAATTCATAATTGAGTTTGCTGAGCAATCAACAATGTGTTGCTTGTATTTTCATATGCTGGGAGCAGATGACTCTGCGTGTGCGCGCGTGTGTTATAATGCTCCAGTACTCTGATACTTCACTAATGTGCAATCTCTATTTCTTGCTTTTGTCTGGGGGCCTCTCATATTACATTTAGATTGTATCCTTTATCATCCCAAATTGACATTTATGCTTTTACTTCTATTGTTTCCCTAGCTTCTCCCTGGTATGGATCAACAATTTGTTTTAATCTGTGTCACTTCTCTTATCTCCCTCGACACAGAGGAGCAGTCATTTTGCACCGCCATCCGCCTACAGTGGTTGTGTTATCAGGAATGTGGTGGGGTCCGCACCTCTCCCCACTATCTAAAGTGCTGGCGAATGTTAATTGCTTTTCCAGTTAGTTTATAAGAATGCAGAAACCGCTGAATGCAGCTTGACTGGTTTTGATGAAAGTAATGGAATGCTAGTGCCTATGAATAAATAAATCTGATTTACATAGAGGACTATTGTGGTGGTGGATAGGAAGCCGCAGAATGCAAGCAAATTATCATTTAAGGACACATTATTCCTTAGCTTTTATTCTAAGTGAGGGAGAAGAGCTCAGGTTTCTTGGATTCCCAGAGGGGAGACGGGAGGTGATCCCTTGGCACGAGAGAAAAGTGTTTTCTGAGAGCAGCGTTGGTCTGAAACTTAAGCGGGATGCATTTTGTTTGGGAAGAAGCTGTGTTTCTGTGTCTCACTTTCTGAAATCCCCTTACAGAAAGCATAGAGAATAGCAAGTGGTGAAGAATTTATGAGAAGTAAACTGACAATGTTTGAGTACATTTCCGAGTGCATCAGCGATGGAGCTGCAGAGGCTCTTCGAGGGAGATGGCATCAGAACCATTTCTACTTCTACTTTATCTGTGTTTCCTAAATTCCTGCAAGATCCTGGTGACTCGAAATGAAATAAATCAAGACACTCTTTTCTTCAGATGAGACAAGGCAAATATGAAGTAGTGCTCTGCTATCTGAGTACACTGACTCAGCCTACTGTTGAGTTGTAAAGGTGGGAGCACTTTCTCCATTGGCAGTGTCGGAAGTCGGAGTATTAACATCAGGGTGTCTGCATTTCAGAGCGCCCAAGGGTTATCCTATGATGGGTCCATCTGATGGGAAAGGAGCTGGGAGGAGGAGATTAACAATTCAAGTTGACACCCAGGCTAAACCAGAAGCAAAAATCCTCTATTTTTAGAAGTGACTCTACTGATGGCTTCTGAAAAATGAATGAGGATTAAACACCAAAATTCAATCACTCAAAAAATATTTGTTATGGATATTGTTCCAGGTTTTGGAGGTCCAGTAGTGAAGAAAGCAAAGCCCCAGCCTTCAGGGCACATACATTCTCACACCCAGCCCTTGGCAAATTCTAAACCCTATAGAGATAAGTAACTGAGGGAGATCTTGAAACTCAAATAAACACAAGGCTTTAAGTAGATAAAATTCCCAGACAAGGAACAGTTTTCTTTGCATTTAGTGCCATCACAACATGACAGCATCTCTGCCTAAGAAAATACCCCAAAGGATCCCAGTGTAAAACTTAGGAGTTAAAAATCATCAATAATAAAAGGGGAAAAAGCACCTGACTTAGTTTGCCCATTCCAGGGTCCTCTGTCTATAAATGTATTTGAGATTAGGTTATTATCCACTACCACCCATGCTTATCTTCCAAGTTCTTCTTCATCATTTCTCAGGTCCTCATGATGTATTGATAGGCTATAGATTAAATATGAAATTACTACAAATCTCAAGCACCCAAAGATTTATGGACCGGAGCTTAGGCCTTGTATCAAATCAACTATCTAGGGAAATATATGATTTCACCATAATATTAAAAATTACTGGCAGCATCTTCATCTTATCTGATGGGTGTTGTCCTGACGATAAGCCAGAGTAAGCAGAGAGAGAAATTGTGTGATAAATTATGGAACAGACATTGAAAAATATATTTATTACATTTGGATGTGCAAGGATTTCACTTGCTGTGTACAAAATAAATAGTTTATTTGTTAATGCCCACTTCAGTTCCAAACATTTTAGAGTCTCAAAAGACTAGGTGATCTTCAGTTGGCCCCATTCGCAGGTGCTAAATGCATAGATGGGGAAACAAAGGCGTAACTATAATCAAGCTATGTGCTCTGAAAGGAGGTGTTTCCTGGTCAACATGAATGGTGTACACGAACAGATCAAAAGCGGTTACAATCTGCATTTGCTCACTCTCCTCTCCAGAATTGTCTAGAGAGTCTAGATTCTTGTTCCTTAAAGTGTGCTCCTTGGACCAGCACACTAGCGGTCCCTGGGAACTTGTGAGAAATACAGCCTCTCTGGCACAGCCAAGACTCCCTCAGTTCAGTTTTGTATCTTGAATTAGGCAAGATCCCCGGGTGATTCATATGTGCGTTACAGTTTGAGAAGCACAGGTCTAGAGGCAAATTGTGCTGTCATAGACAGGAAGCCTCAAAGGAGGCGGGAAGCTCGTAGTGTATCTCAGAAAGTGTGTTAAATGACCATGAGACATGACCAAAATAGTATTAATAATAATAAACCAAAATAGCAAAACAATAAAAATAGTCGTTAACATTTATTGAATGCTTATTATGAACAAGACATCGTGCAACGGCTGTTATATAATTGACCCCGTATAATCATCATGATGACAACCCTGTGAGAAGAACAGTCTTTTCCTACTTTACAAACGAGGAAATAAAGACTGAGTGGGTTACAGAACTTTCCCTCAGTCTCAAAGCTTGTAAGTACAGTGGCAAGATGGACCCCCATACCTCTCTGACTTCATAACCGCTTCAGTAAAGTCCCGTTAGTCAGAATTGCTGGTAGACGGGGGACAGCCATGTCGGAGAGAGAGATTAGAACACTGAGCAGGGAATAAGTCATGAAGTGGGAGCTGTCTTTATGGGGAAGGAGAAAAGGAAAACTAGCAAATGGTCTTTTAGGTTCTATTAGAATATGCCCCACTTTGAGTTCCCCACTAGAGACCTGCAATCATCCTTGATTCTTCTTTTTCCCTCATGGCCCATATCCAGGTGACCTCCCATTTCTGTCACTTCCCTTCCTTAGTATCTCCAAACTGTTTCTCTGGCTCTTGAAGCCCACTCTGCTGTCCTAGTTCAACGTCATCATCTGTAGCAGTGTCTAAAGAAACACTCTCCAAACTAGCTCCCTAGCTCCAGTCTCCCTGTTCCAGTCCATCCACCATATTGCTGTTAATCACTATTATCTTCCTAAAACCCAACCCAACCATGTTCTTTCTCTGCTTGGCTCTAAGCCACATGCTGAAACACAAGGGCAAATAAAACACTTCTTCTGTCCTCAAAGAAGTGACAAGTCCACGAAAGCCCTCTCACTCTGCCTGGTCTACCTGTCTAATCTCATAGTCTCTGTGCCTACAGACAATATCCCAGCCACCCTCAGGGTCTCACCAATTGCACTCTTTCCGCAGCCCAGGACGCTCTTTCCCCCTCAACTATCTGATGAACTCAACCCATCCTTCAATCGCTAGTTCAGCTGCAAAGCCTCTTACTTCGCCTTACCCAAGCCGAAGAATAGGCTCCCGTCACTTTGCCGCTTTTAGATCTGTTAGCATTTTGTTTACTCGCTTATTGTCCCTTCTAGATCAGGATTTGTATTTCTGCCATGTCTCTGGAACAAAGAAAGAACAAGGAGACAACAGAATAGCTCGCAGGTCCAAAACACTGGGCTTTAACACTTGTTGGGTTTCAGACATTTTAGATGCATTCCCCGAGTGCCCATCTCTTTTACTCTAACCAAAGCTGTAGGAAGAGGATGTGGAATGTTTTCAGACTTTAATTCACAATGTGAGGATACCACCTGGTCTACCAGCCACCTCTTTTCCAACAGCCTTGTTTGCATCTGAATATAAATAGGATTAATTGATGCATAAATAATTTAATTTACCTATATAATCTCAGAACCTCTGCCAGTGAGGTAGAAAGACAGCTTGGGTGACTTCAAACCAGAATTACGTCCCCATGGAGTATGCTGTCAGATTCAGTCCACATTCAAGCCCTAGTACTGTTTCAGGCTGCACGTTAGATGACTTCCACAGGTATTGGCTTGCATATTTCTCCTAGCAGTCCTATGAAATAAGTGTTATTAACTTCTGTTTTACAGATAAGGAAAGTGGGGCCCTGGATATGTTAAATATTTCCCCACATAGCTCCCGCCTCTGGCTTTTAAGTGGGGAGTTTGGGGGTTAACCCTCAGGCAGGAAGCCCAGTACTTCCACTATACCATGCTGTCTCATCCACAACTCTCTTTACTGGCCATCATCTTTCTGTCAAACTTTCTCAGGGTATATGTGCATCTATGTAGAGACTTGAGATGTGACTGTAAAGCAGAAGGATGCCAGAATAAAACACACATAAAGGTCTATCTTAATGCTTTATAATTATGCCTATTGTGGGAAATGCTCTTATGTTTATATGCATGACCCGGTGCGTGTGCCGACAGTGTCCAAGTCCTGGGCCTCCTTATTTCTCTTTTCTTATCTTCTAAATGTACCCTATTGAGGAAAGGATGCTTCATTTTTACCCAGGGTGTTGATTATAGCATCTCTTCACATCAAAACTTTAGTCACATATTTGTCTATATACATATCCTTTACAGGTGAGCAGAATCAGGTGCAGTTCTTGGCTCTTGGGCCCAGTTAGCTGAACACAGATGACAGGCGAGACGCTCCCTTGTCAGTTTTTTGGGGACCAGCTCTGATCCATTTCTGTCCATGGGTACTTGCCAGGAACCATGCAGGCGAGTCGATAGGATACCTATTGATGGGCCAAACATTGTTTTTCTCAACAGGAGCATGCAGAGTAGGCGAGAATGTCCAACTGGCTGGTCTGACCTGTCAGCCAATTTTTATCTCTCCTGGCAATAGCATAAAAATGGTAAAATGTTTAGAGTTCATGACATAGATTAGCACTTCTTTGAACTCAGGGTAACCAAAGCATGGATAAAGTGTTCATCAGAATCTAAAAGGGACTCCACTGAATGCATACGTCAGGAACACATGAAACTTACTCCCAGGACTTTTGTCAAAGTGAAGTTGGAGGACCACCTGCCTTAGAAGCACCTGGAAAGCTTGAGTTTGCATGTCTTGTTGAATGTTGCCAGCTAGATGCTGAATCCGGGGCTTTAACTGAGATCTGACTAGAAGTCTAATCCACACATTAGATTGCAAAATGTATCTTAAGATCCTGTTTCTGCCCTGTCTTTGGGTAGAAAGAAATAAAACACTTAGGTATCATTTCACACCCACCAGAATGGCTAAAATAAAAAGACTGACAGGACCAGTACTGGCAGGTATATAAGTGCCTTGTATACAATGGAACATGGTTTAGCATTGTCTTGTACAGTTAACCATATACCCAGCAATCCCAATCCTAAGTCTTAACCCAAAAGAAATAAGAATACATATCCAGAAGTAGATTTGTACATGAAAGTTAATAGCAGCTTTGGTTCTCAATAATCACAAACTGGGAGCAAATCAAATGTCCCCCCACAAGTGAATGGATAAGCAAACTCTGATATCATTGCACAATGGAATATTATTCAGCAATGCAAAGGGATGTGTTCCTGAGACACACAACAACATGGATGAATCTCAAAAACATTATACTGAGAAAAAGCAGTCAGATTCAAAATAGTACATGATTATCATTCCCTTTATATAAGTTCAAACATGTAAAACTAATTTAGGGTGATAGAAATCATGTGTGGCCTTGAGAGGTTGAGGATTGCCTGGAAAAGGGTATGAGAGAATTTTCAGGGGTGAGGGAAATAGTCTGTATCTTGAGGGAGCTGATAGTTACGTGGTATATGTATATATATATATATATATATATTTATCGGGGCTGGCCTAGTGGCGCAGTGGTTAAGTGTGCACGTTCTGCTTCAGCAGCCTGGGGTTCACCAGTTCAGATCCTGGGTGCGGACATGGCACTGCTTGGCAAGCCATGCTGTGATAGGCGTCCCACATATAAAAGTAGAGGAAGATGGACATGGATGTTAGCTCAGGGCCAGTTTTCCTCAGCAAAAAGAGGAAGATTGGCAGCAGATAGCCCAGGGCTAATCTTCCTCAAGAATAAAAGAAGACAGACAGACACATGTATTTATCAAACTTTTCAAATTGTATGCTTAAGATTTGTGTGCTTAACGTTCACATCAACTTTTAAAATGGAAGGTGGGAGAGAAGTGGGTATAGCAATAAAAGAGCAATGAGAGGGATCTTCGTGGTGATGGAAATGTTCTCCATCTGAACTATGTCAATGTCAACAGCTTAGTTGATATGTGCTATTGTTTTACAAGATATCGGTTCCCACTGGGAGGAACTGGCTCGAGGGTATGTGGGATCTCTCTGCATTATTCTTACAACTGCATGTGAATCTACAATCATCTCAAATTTAAAAGTTTTAATTAAAACAAAACAACAACAAATATTTGGTATTAACAGCTTGGGATTTGAATTTTGTCTTTTTGTAAGTAATCCATTGTGTTTGTGTGTATACGTGTGTCTGCACATTTTATGTAAAAGAGAGAGAGAAAGGAGCGTTTTTAAGTATTTTTAAATTTATTTTGACTTTTGTTTTGATTTCCCCATTTTTGTTTTGTGTGCTCATGATGAAACATCTACTCCTTCAATGGGCTGACTTCATCAGGCTAAGGTCAAAAATCTCCATCTCGTTCCCCACTTCTTCCCAATGTCTTATAACTCCAAAGTTGCCACGCAATGCAAGGGACCCCTTTCCTGAACGTTCCATTATTCCACTGACATTGTGGAGAAAGTAGTACCTGTGAGGCGTCTATACTGCTGAGTTGGGGGAGATGTCAGCCACATGTGGTTTTGCATATCTCCCGGGTAATGCAGTCGCGCTAATGTAGTCTCCCGGATGCAGGACACCAACTGGGTTTATGTCACTCCCTTGGGGGCCTTAAGTGCATAAATCAATCCTTATTTTTTTTTTCCAATCCATACAGAGGGCTTCCTTGTGTGTGCTGCACATAGGGAGGGAGTACAAGATGCCTGCTGGAGCAAATGGTTTGCATTTGAGGAAAGCAAGTGATGCATGCAATATCAGAACCCAGTTTTGGGAGTGTTTTATTTCTTTACTTAAATTCCCTGGGAAGGCTTTTCTGGCTTGGACAGACCTAAGAAGGAGGGGATTTATTAGCTGGAATGAGGGTGGTGTTGCCTGCCTTGCCTTGCCTGGGCCTCCAGAATGCCATCCTTGAGTCTCCACTGCTGGCCTGCCTCCTAGTGCCTTGCCCACACCACGCTAAAACACACCTAGCCTCATGGATTCTGCCTTAGCCAAATGTTGACTATCGTAAGGCTGATATTCTGAATTAAAATGCCAATGATTATCAAGGTGTGCTTTAGGATGGCTAACTGCTTTTTCTGGCAAAGATATCACCAACATTATCCCAATATGCCCAGCAATGTCCAGGAGGTCTGTTAATGTGGCTTATCCCATTTCACAAACAGCAAAATAAGTTAAATACAGCTAAACCTCTTCCTCCTCCTCCTGCGTCACCTCCTCTTACTTCTTCTTTCTTTTCTTCTTCTGCTGCTTCTTCTTCTTCCTCCCCTCTTGCTTTCCTCTTCCTCCTCTTGTTTCTCCTCCTCTTCCTTCTTGGGGAGGGAGCATAGTAAGAATTTAAGACAAGTATGGAAAATTATTTGTCTTTTCTAGTTTGTTCTATTAGCATTTACCTTTTCTAAGAACTCCCCGAAATACCTGTGGTTCCCAGCTCATTCTCACTGCAACGTCAAAACTTACCAGTTCCATCTCCCATCACTCAGGACGCTGAGGCTTGATAAGACACTGAGTAATAATTAGATTAATCAGATAACATGAAACATTAGCATGTTATGAAGGCATTCTTTTCCTCTAGGCCCATAATGGATATTCCTGACGCAATCCCAGGCACCACAGTAGAGCTATGGGAGAGAGATTTGGGTCAGAGGGCTAGAGCTTTCGTGTTCCTGAAATTACATCCAGTGGGAATTATTTGGTGATAAGTGAAGATGGGGCAATATGCCTGCATCTCCCAGGGCACATAAGAGACACCCAAATGTGTATTGGAAGAATATGTAAAGAGGGCAGAGTATTTCCTAGACTTTTCTAAGAGCATTTGAGAAATGCCTCTGAGAAGATGTTAGAGCCTGCCTTGCTGGACCATGGAATTGCTCTAGTCTAGAAAATTCTGAGTTGATGCAGGAGCTTATGAGTTTTCATTGTGTTATCAACATAAGAAGACACACTCAGAACACCCTGCACATTTCCCTTTCTTACCACTTATCAAGTTCTGTTGAAGTTGTCACTCCCTCCTACTGGACCACAAACTCCTCAAGGATAGGGACTAAATTTTGGACACCACTATATGTTCAGCATCAGGCTCAGGCCCAGGCACAAAATAGATGCTCAATCAATGTCTATTGAACTTCCTAAGCATTATTTCTGGCTTATTTTCAGGAAAGATTGCCCATAGAATGGGTTGTCAAAGAAGCTGGGGTCTGGACCCGAAGGAGTCTGAGTGATGCTCTTCAGTGATCTTATTTCAGATCCCTTTGAATCCTTACATGGAAGAGTGGATTCTAATCAAGGTCGGCCATGGGCCACAAGCTAGAAGAGAGACTGACAAAATTGGTGGGGGAAGATTTATGAAACTTTCCTTTCTGGCTCAGGGCTATGTTTTCCTGCAAGATAAGAGTGTTGTCCGTTAGATAGGAGCACAAGTGAGCAGTTCAGCTCTGCCTCTCTGCCTTCTGTCCTCTTCATGCACCAGTTCTCAAGACAACACTGTTATCGCGCCAGAAAATACAGCCCAAAGCATTACAGATGTCTGGTACAAGCGGAACCCATATTAATGGTTATTGCTTAAAGAAGAGGCATGCTCAGATTCTTTACTGTGCTCTGGGGAAACAGCAATTTTTACTTTTTCCAGAGAAGCCCAGAGACATGAAAAGATCAATTGGGCTTGGCCTATCTTGGACAGAGGGGACTTCTAGAGATAACTCAAATGACAGGCTTGACACGACTTGAGACACATCTCCACAAATAAGATTTCTTAACAATTAATTTTTATGAGGGTGCTGATGAGTGTTTAGACACAAAATTTTCAATTTGTTGTAGGAACAAATAAGTTAGTGACATTGTGTGAAGAATTAATGAAGAGTCAAAAAAAAGGAATTTTTAATTTTTTTGGCATGAACTCCAGGCTTGCTCCCAAAATCCTGATTCTTGATATCTGCTGATGATTGACTTATGGTTTAATTTGAATTAACTGAGTTCTTCTAGTCTTTTTTTTTTAAAAAAAGAAAGATACTTAGCCAGTTTCTGACAGCAAGTGGCTCGTTCCTAGAGCAGAAAGAGATTTTTTGGAAAGAAAGCATGATTTCTTTTCAAGGTGCCATTTAATTGAACCAAGCTGGAAATTCATTAAATGGCATTTAAAATGGCCAGAAAAAAATTAGTCGTTTTGCTCTGGTAGGAAATGGCTACTTTAAAACACTTATTGAGAGAGATGTGTGTAATACCCTATAGTTGTGTAACAACTTTAACAGTGTCCGCCTGAGCTGGAAGAGTTATTTCCCTTGATTTCTGCAAAACCAAAAGATCCCAAAGAAATCCAACACTATTCTGGCCATGCATTGCAGTATATGCTCTGGAAATAAAATAGCACCTTTTGCCCCTTAAAAAACATTGCCATTTGTAGTCAGCCCAGGTCCCCTGCTAGAGAGACTGTCAACAGCAAGAGAAACTTTTAAATTGCTTGCCTTTGATGAAAATGAAAATGTTATCCACGAAACATCTCTAGGAAAATAAATTCAGGCCTGATTCCTGCTATGCAAACAAATATATACAGTATCTCCCTGAATCAGCTTTTTCTCGCCTGAAATGGAGCTACTGTACTTTGTTATGATATCAGAGATTGAACTTGGGCGAGAATACACTTCTGATAATTAAGATCGTATCAAGTTTGGAAAGCTTAATTCCTAACAGGAAATGAAAGTTTCCTGGCGGTGTAGACTCAGAATGCTTGTAAATTGGACCACAAAATGGTCATCGAAGTCTAAGGATGAGTTTGAAATTCCTTATTGCAGAAATGTACAGATAATACCAGAAAGAAGAGCCCTCCAAACCCATAAACCCATTTGTAAAAAAAGACACGAAGCATCTCTTGGAACAGGCAGGTGGTGTGTCATATGTTCCCGGGTTGGAGAGCGAGCTTCTTGCTTTTAAAAGTAATTGATTTGATAGTGAAACGTGTCAAGAGCACTGGTTTTCAAAATGATTCTGTTCCTGAGTGTCGGGAAATAATACATACTGCTAATTGCTTCAGAAATCGCTGGATTATTTAACTTGGGTTTTGACTGGGGCTGGAAGGAAGATCTTGCACCTTGCTGCCTTTCCCCCATCACAGATTAATAGCTGTTTTGAAACTGTGTCTCCTCTTGCTGTTCCAGAGATGAAATCTGCATCCCTCACTTTTCGTCTAGGGCGTCAGCTACAGTGTTTTTTAGTTCAGACTCCATGAGTGTGCTAAAGATAGCAGTGTGACATTTCTGTTTCAATGAAGCCCAAATAGGAGGCGAGATATAAAACACTAGAGAAGAAAAAGATATGTTTGCTGATTTTACCAGCGTCCGTACTGAGCTGCCTAGGTGCGCAGTGTAAGGAGGGAGGGAGGGAGGGTTCATTTCTGGGAGGTGTCATTTATTAGACGCTTAGCAGCACGTCCCTTGCTGTAATTCCATATTTGAATGTCTCAATCCTGTACGGATTGATCAGCTGTAATATGGAACCTGAGAAAGGAAACTCGAGTCTTCATTTTATGGGTTTTTTTCCTCAGTTGTTTTTCTTATGCACTAATGTGAATGTGTATGATTTAGAGTCTGTGTTTGCTCAAGGTATCAGCCCAGTGGAATGAGCTGGAACCATAGGCTGTGATCAAGATTAATTGAACTACCAATATGCCTGTTTGTTTCAACATTCGTTCATTCAAACAATCGTAATATACATATAATAAACATACGTACGTATACGTGTAAGACTGAAGTAGACCCTGATGGATTTATAATGGGATAGCTCATGTACCTCTTCCTCCAGGAAGCCTTCCTCAATCCACGAGGCCAGAGGACAGCAAATTGTTTTTGTAAAGGTCCAGAAAGCAAAAATTTGGGGCTTCACTTTGTGAGCCACATATAGTCTCTTTCACACACTCTTCTTTTTTTTTTTTACTACTCTTGAAGAATGTTCAAAACATTCTTAGCTCAGGGGCCATAGTTTGCCAACTCAAGGCCAAGCCAAGGGTCCCTTGTTTCATCTCCCATAGCTGCCTCCACATTGTTTTGAAAAGAACTAAACCCTAAATTCTTAGAGTGGAGGTTCTTTGCAGCCCTGGCCTAAGCACTGGCAAGTGTTAATTTTCCAAATACACAGCAATCTCCACCTTCCAGTTTTATATTCCAGCTGGGAAAACAAGATCCTGCACAGAAACCAGTTAAGTAACAATGGAGAACACAGTGAGTGTTCTTGACAGGCCCTGGGCAACTTGGGCTTTCTGGAATAGAACCCCAAGTTGAGAAATAAGTTTTTAAAATGCCCTCTTGAGTTCTGAAAATAGTTTTAAGAAAGACCTTGCTCTCTACTTCATTAGGCCTTCATCTGGGATCTTGTTCATTCTTCCTTAACATGCAATTTTTAACAAATTTAATAACTTTTTAAAATTAAGAACTTAAGAGATAGACAGCAGAAATGGAGGGGTGTGTGTGATGGTGCTGAGATGAGCCATAGGCCCAGGAGCAACCCAGCATTGGCACCTGGCAGCCTGACCTCAAAGAAGGAGACGCAATGAACCAAAAGAAGCTGCGGAGCTATGTGACTGAAGAGTACAATTACATTTGCTCTTAACAGGTTTTCATCATCAATTAAATGCTGAATTATGCTCATTATGCTCTCTTTAAAAATGCAGCCAAATTTAGCTTCCAATTTTGCGTTGTTATAGCCATACAATACAGTTAAAATAAAAATATCCAAGTACTTGAAGATAGGAAGTTCAGTTATCTGGGAAGTTCACTCATTGGGACCCAGCACCACCTAGTTTGAAGAGCAAGTGCTGTAGAGCCAGACGGCCTGGGCTGGTCCTCCTCTCCAGCTGTGCGACCTGAGGCAAGCTCCCTAACCTCGCAGAACCTCACTCTCCTGATCCGTATAATGGGTATCTTCTCTTAGGGTCATCGTGTGGACTAAGTTAGATTATCTTACTAGATAATTTTATTATTCTATGTTAAGTAAGTAAATATTTTATCCTTACTTATTGTTCTGTGTTAAGTAAGTGAAGTTCTTAACACAGAACCTGACACAAAATGAGTGCTCAAAAAAGTTAGCTAATTAGTATTATAATTATCATCATCAGTGTTGTTTATGATTGTGTGCAAATGAAAGTGATACAAAGTGCTAAAGGAGACTACATAACAGTATAAATGTGATGAAGACATCTGAGATGCACCTTATAGAAGGTGCTACTTGATCTAGAATTATCAAACCAATTCTAGAAATCGGGCTAAATTGGGACTAATTCCCCAGGAACACATATTACCCCTGGACTACTTTCTTTGTTTAGGTTAAGAGAGGCTGTTTTCTAGAATAGTAAAATCTGCCCACATAATATTACATCAGATCCTCCTATATACTCCCCAAATGTTTTGAATTTCCAGCACCCTCTCACGTTAATTGTTTGATTCTCAAACACTGGGAGAAAGGCAACGTGGAAGTGGAATGGAACCACTGCATTTTACTTAACTCAGAAAACCAGAGCTCTTCCTAGAAGAAGGGGAAAAGTTTCAAATTTCCTCTCCTGAAATTTTCTTTCAAACTCTTGGCTTCAAACCACCCTTCATTTTATCACCAAAATGTGACCCCGTGGGCGTGCAGACATGCCACATTGGTTGTCACCTTTAAAAGCAGGGACCTGAAAAGGGCTGCTTCCTTCTGGAAAACAAGTCCTGATGACAAATCTAACCACTGATGTAACACAGAGAAAGGGCTGCTTCAGAGGAGGAAATTGGGACGAGGGAGTTTGTTTGGAGCAATGAGAAACGTCGAGGGCCTCTGGGTATTAACCAGACTGGCAGTGTGATCCCTGGGAGGAAAGACGAAGATAGCTCCCGCTTTTCTGACTCAGGGCTTGTCCACATTGCTGCACCTGCCTGTCGTCCTGCAAGGCTCCGCTCTTTCAGGACAACAGAGAACTTCGGTTCCAGCCCGAGCATCGGCCACCTTCCAGGGCCTAGTGTTTGTGTCCTCAGATCCACAGTCAGCCATTGTGACAGAGGAGCCCTAGCATACTAGGCATTCAACTGGACGGTGGCACAGGCGACACGGCCCTTGAATCGTCCAGGTAGGCAGAATGATGATTTTTTATTGACTTTCCCTGAGACTGGAAGCAAGAAAAGGGGTGGGAAATATCAAAACAATAGATGGCATTTTAGCTGTGTCCTCATGAGTGTTTGTGGGAAAGATCAGAACACCTAAGGGGCAAGGACAGAGCCAGGGAAAGAATGTGCCCAGGAAGGGAAGAGGAAAGAAGGAGGTTTGTCTGCTCTGCAAACTGAGAGGAAAATCGGAGCACAGAGCAGTTCATGAAACTGGGCATCTTGAGTTATTTGTCAGTGCCTATGGTACTCTTGTTAGAATTCTCCCTTCTCACACTTTGCCCTCTTCCCCTTCCTGGGACCAGCCCTGGTAAGCCACAGTCCCTGGTGTGAGCCCAGGCAGTGTCATTTTCCTGTGCTTCCCTCTCCTTTCTGCTAGTCCCCAGCCCCATCAGTGAGGAGCCGCCTGGGCTCTGAAGGACAGACCTGATGTGGGTCACAGGTGCTGGAGCTGCAGAGACAGCTATGCTAATTACACCACACCTGGTTCCCCAGGTTAAGCCGTTGCTATTGGAAACCTTGATATCCCTTTTCATTCATCCATTTCCCAAGAAGCAGTTTTTGCTGCTCCCCCACCTCCTCATGTAGCAGATCCTGGACTTGGTGCTCAGTCCTTCATGCAAGGGGGCAAGGACAGGAAAGAGGGGTGCATGGGAAAATAGCATCTGTATGTGGTCCCTGAAGATTGTGAAAGAGAGAAGTCAGTTCCACCTGTGGGGGAAGAGAGTGGTTATGAAGGTATTTCAGGAGAGTATGAGATGTAAAAGATAAGAAGGCCTTTGCTTGTTGCTGGTATTCATGGCACAGAGACCAGAACAAGCCAAGTCATTTTAGATGGCCACATATATTGCCAGACCTATACTCAGCTCAGCTGGCATTCTCTACTTTCCTAAAGGTGTTTTTCCAATAAATCCATGACATCATGCAAAGCTTTGCCATCACATTCAACAAAACAGGTATGATTTTCCCCATTTCTCCCAGCTCCTGTACTGTATCTCTACCCAACATGTTGATGAACTGTGAGTACATTTAGGGGCTCTTTCTAAATACTTTTTAAACTTTTCTTTTCTTCTTTTATTGTATTGCACCTTTTCGCTTCTGGAATCGACACCTTCTACTATTGGAAATTTCCTAAGACAAACAGAAGCTTCTCTTCCTGGGTAGCAATTTCCATTCATGAAAAATTGTCTTGTATGCAGTCAGGAAGGATAGCAAATTGCGAAGCTCTGTAATTTGTTTCCCATCAACTAATAATCTTATTGTGATGAATAATGTAGTACTGTTAATGTTTCTACAAGGTTATGGATTGTGCTCAGTGTCAGTAGGAAAGCCGAAAGCATTGTGCAGCAAAGCCATTCTTTCTCCTTTTTTTACACAGTGCAGTTTCTTAAACAGCTTACACTAGATACATGAGCTTTAGCAAAAAAAGCAGTAGTGCCCCGTATCCCTGGTTATTTCCACAGTTGCAGTTACCCCCCGTCAACCACAGTTCGAAAATATTAAGTGGAAAATTCCAGAAATAAACAATTCATACGTTTTAAGTTATGCACCATTCTGAGTAGTATGATGAGACCTCAGGCCATCCCACTCCGTTCTGCCCGGGGCGTGAATCATCCCTTGGTCCAGCGTATCCACACTGTATGTGCTACTCACCCGTTAGTCACTTAGTAGCCATCTCGGTTATCAGATCGACTGTCACGGTATCACAGTGCTTGTGTTCAAGTCGCCCTTATTTTACTTAATAATGGCCTCCAAGTGCAAGAGTAGTGATGCTGGCAATTTGGATATGCCAGAGAGAAGCCATAAAGTGCTTCCTTTAAGTGAAAAGGTGAAAGTTCTCAGCTTAATAAAAAAAAAATCGTAGGCTGAGGTTGCTAAGATCTACTGCCAAGTTTATTACAGTGTATTGTTATAATTGTTCTATTTTATTATTAGTTATTGTTGTTACTCTCTTACTGTGCCTAATTTATGAATTAAACTTTACCATAGGTATGCATGTACAGGAAAAGCATGGTCTATATGAGGTTGAGTGCCGTCTGTGGTTTCTGACATCCACTGGGGGTCTGGGAACCAGCCCCTGAGGATGAGGGGACCACTGGATTCAAATGAACTCAAATACAAAAACTGTTAGCAATATGCTGACAGGACTTTTACACAGATGTTGATTCCGTTTTTGTTTTTTCCAGTGTGCTTTTTTTATTCGTAAAGACATGATACATATGTTGAAAACAGATTTTCAAGTCTTAGGCTTGATTCGCTCGCCTGTTTTTCAGAGAATAACCTCAACTTCTCTACCTGAAATGGCTCCCGCTCTTCCCTCCGTCAACACCAAATAATTCTGTCCTTTGTGAGCATTCGTCAAGGTGCTTAAATTTTGTTTTATCATATGTTTTTAAATTAACGTACAGTAACTTTGCCCTTAATTTGTACCGTTCTATGAGTTTTAACATATGTATCGATTTGCGTGACCACCACCACTGTCATGACGCAGAACAGCTGTACCTCTCAAGAACCTCCCTCATGCTATCCTTCTGTGGTCACCGTCTCCCATCCCAAACCCTGGCAGTCACCGATCTCTTCTCAGTCACTATAGTTTGGTCCTTTTGAGAATGTTGTGTGAACGGAATCGGACTGTATGTAACATTTTGAAACTGACTTCTTTCATCCACGTGGTGCCTTTGAGACGTGTCCAAGTTGTGGCATGTACCAATAGCTGATTCCTTTTGTTGCTGCATAGTAGTCCATTGTGCCGAATACCCCACTTTGTTTATCCATTCCCTTGTAGACACCTGGGTTGTTTCCAGTTTTTGGTGAATAGAATAGAGCTACTATAAACTTTCACATGCAGGTTTTTGGTAGGACATAAGTTTTCGTTTCTCTAGGGTAAATACCTAGGATTTAAATTATTAGGTGGTGTGGTAAGTGTAATAGTATGGGGAACTGATTCCAGAGCGGCTGTACTGTTTTGCATCCCCAGTAGCAATGTATGAGAGTTCCCATCATGGTATTTTATTAGCTTCGACTGTCTGTCAAAAGTATGTTCTAGCATAATATTCTTTTTTGTCATGTGCTGCTTCTGGTTAATTTCATAAGTCATTTATTTTTTTAGTATCTTAATGAAACAGACCTTAAATTTTCTGTCAGTTACCTCTTTTTTTTAAAAAAAAAAGAGAAGTAGCATGAAGTGTTTTTCTGCTTTTCTCAATTCTATTTATGATTTCTCAATTCTATTTATGATTTCTTCTTTGGTTCAGACTACTTTTGTTTTCATTGGAAAACATACGAATGATGTGTCGTTCTGCTGTTCATGGAATCAGGATGAGGATGCTGGGAGTACTTGTGGACGTGCAGATAGATGGGGACTGGACGATCAGAGTAAACCCAAGTGGTGAAACCCCTTCGTATTCTCCACTTTCGTTTTCACTTCATGAATCCAAGTGTCTCGCTCCACTGTATGTGTGCAAAGAGTACCCCAAAGGCCATGTGGCTCCTACTGCTGCGATTCAGAATCCAGAGCAGGAATTCGAGTCTGAACCTTACAAACAAAGCCATACAGCAATATATTTCGTGTGCATAATTGAAGACTCCAATTTGCCATGCTCTATTATCTAGAATTAAACATAAAAGATGGTTGATAAATACCACATTCAGTTGAAAACACAAATGGATCAAAATGTTATAGTTTCTCTCCACAGGTAATAATTAATATGCTTGAGAATTTCTCTGTGTGCCGTGGAGCATCCTTTAAATGTTATGCTAGCAAAAATCCTTGTACTTGGGGACGTGCATGTGTGTACACCCTACAGAATAGTGTGTTAGCCTTGGGAAATAAGACTGGGGTGGAGAGAGGGGGAAGGGTTCAAGTTTAGTTTAATGATATGCATATATGAAAATTTTTCAGAGCAATATGTCATAATGGCTCTTACAAAATTTTTATACATGAGCTGAAACATGAATAAAAATACACAATGAAAAGTGAAGCATTTTGATAGTTAACAGCCACAAGGGGGACAAAGGAGTTAAGGTGCAGTCTTTGTGGCTCACGAAAAAGATCAGCATAGGATTTGACTTTCTTTCTTTTTTTTTTTCCCAAAAATTGGCACCTGAGCTAACATCTGTTGCCAATCTCTTTTTTTCTTTCCCCCAACGCCCCCCAGTATGTAGTTGTATATTCTAGTTATAGGTTCTTCTAGTTGTGCTGTGTGGGACACCGCCTCAGCGTGGCCTGATGAGCGGTGCAAGGTCTGTGCCCAGGATCCAAACCAGCAAAACCCTGGGCCACCAAAGTGGAACACACGAACTTAACCACTGAGCCACGGGGCCAGGCCTATATGATTCTCTTTCTTTACCTTCCTAGAATCAAGACTCTGTAACTCCAAAAATCTATAGGAGCCCGTGTAGATGCTCAATAATTAATTGCCAAATGAATGCGCACATGAACAAATGAAGACATGAAGGAATGAGCAGTGATGAAATGATCGGGAATGGTTTTCCATGAGCGAACTTAGCTCATTGGTCACTGTTCTTTTATAAGGAATTTAAGGGAAGAGGAGGCAAAAGGAATCTTGTGGAGAAAACTGTCACCTCTTTGGATATTTTTCAGAGGATATAAAAAACTTTATCAAGTGACTACCTGCATCTGACGTTGCTGGGCTCTGTACAAAGAGAAATCCATAGAATGAAAAGTTTTTCCAATTATTTGTCATATATAAGTTAGAGGGGTTTTTAAAGATTTAATAGGTGAAATATGGCCAGATGGAGCCGTTGAATATACAATGTGCCAGTATTAGCTCCCATGTTAATCCTAGAACAGAGTAAGCCTAAAGTATCTTATACTTGTCCGCGTGGAGTTAGGAAGCCATTGGATTTCATCTGATCCGCTCTGAAAAGGCTTCCTAAAGGAGGAGGGTTCCATCTATCTTGCTTTCGATTTGCAAGCCCTCTGCTGCATCACGCTTTTTCTTTGCCATATCTGCCTGCTTTTTGTATCAGCAACTACATGGGTGAGTCAAGGTCTACCCTGCCCAGTAAATCAGAGGCTTGGAGCAAAGGCTCTTGAATACAATAGATTTGTGCTGGAAAGGGAACATTTTCAAGTGGCACAAGGAGCCACAGGAGATCCTGTGAGGCAGAGTTTGGAAGAGAAATGTGTCTATTCCCACTTGGGGTGTGTCAGAGGCCTCAGCCATCATTCGTTCCACAGGGATTTCTGCTGGTAAGGCACTTGTTGTCATGTTTGGGTTGCTGCAGGAAGAGAAAAAATTGCTACAGTTTGCGTGAGATAGCCTGCGTTTTGGCAAGGAAGCCCACAGGAGTTTTTTTCTTGAACTTTGGTCAAGTTCAAGCTTTTGAAACTTGTCTCAAATGATACCATGCAACAGCACCTTTGAAAGACTTTCATTTCTGGTGGAATTTGGATTTTCCTTTGTTCTTGCCATACTTCTCAATGTGTAATTAATTCCACAACCCTTTATTGTGTCTTCTAAGTGTTCCCAGAGTCAGGGATTCAGCAGAGAATAAAATAGCCTCCTTGCCTTCAAGGAGCTTACTTTCTAGTGCAGATAAACAATTTTTTTTTAAATGTGATGATATATGCTTTACAGAAAAAGAAAGCATTGTATTATAAGGAGGATAAGACTGCTGAGGTTGTCTGGGAAGGCGTGTCTTAAAAAGTGACATTTGAGCACACCTTGAAGGAGTGAGACACTCCATTATCTGTATCCCCAGGCCAAGGATATGGCAAGTGCAAAGGGCCTGAGGCAGAGGCCTGCTTGGCTCAGTCCCAGATTAGATAGAGGCCAGTGAGGATCAGCACCTTTCTTTTTTCTTTAGTGTTTTCTTTGAGAACTAGGCTTGAATCTGAATGAAAGAGACAAACCTAGACTGATATTCTGGCCAATTCCTGTACACTTCCCAGATTTAAAACTGTCTTTGTTGGGGCTAGCCAAGTGGTGTAGTGGTTAAGTTTGCATGTTCTGCTTCAGCAGCCCAGAGTGCACAGGTTTGGATTCTGGGCCTGGACCCAAACACCATTCATCAAGCCGTGCTGTGGCAGTGTCCCACATACAAAATAGAGGAGGATTGGCACAGATGTTAGCTCAGGGCCATTCTTCCTCAAGCAAAAAGAGGAGGATTGGAGGGGCTGGCCCCGTGGCCGAGTGGTTAATTTCGTGCACTCTGCTGCAGGCGGCCCAGTGTTTCGTTGGTTCGAATCCTGGGCGCGGACATGGCACTGCTCATCAGACCAAGCTGAGGCGGCGTCCCACATGCCACAACTAGAAGGACCCACAACGAAATATACAACTATGTACCGGGGGGCTTTGGGGAGAAAAAGGAGAAAAATAAAATCTTAAAAAAGAGGAGGATTGGGTACAGATGTTAGCTCAGAGCCACTCTTCCTCACCAAAGAAAAAGTCTTAGTTCTTACTTTTCCCTCTCTCTGAAATATTGTTCCCTCAGACATAGCTCTCTGCCTATTTCCTTCAGGTCTCTGATCAAAGGACATCTTATAGAAGGCTTCCCAGACCATGCTATTAAAGTGTTAGAAATGGAAATTATTTTCTCCACCAAATCTGATTATTTCACGAGAAAGATGACTCACTCTCTACGTTATGGGATTAAGAATGATCCCATTTGAGATGATAAATACTATAAAGTCTCAGTAACCCAAGAAGCCCTGAGAAACAAATTGCTAATTGATGGCTCAAACCACCTAAATGTGATGAATAACTCAGGCCCTCTGTGAGCTGCTCGCTGCTGGAGCCGGGGCAGCTCGCGCGGCTCACGGATGTGCGTGAGTGAGAGAGACTTGAAAGTCTCGATTTCACTACAGCCTCTTCGTGAAATGGGAGCTGATGCTAAATGGGAATACCAAGATTCAAGAAGACCTAGGCCTGCCTTGTGCTGATTTTCATAGGGAGTGAGAAAATTCATAAAAGTTAAAAAAAAAAAAGCTACTATAATGCCCTTCCAATTGCCCACTATCAGATGGTTTTATTTCAATGTATTTAAGTTGCAAAAGCTAAAAATTAAGAACACTGACTATTTCATGACACTGTAAGACCTAGAGATACTATAACTCGTTAGTAGGAAGAAAGGATCCCTTATTCTTAGTGGTGCTGTTTACCTTAAAAATATCTGGCAACAGGATGTTTTCCAAGTCATTAAAATAATCTTCGAATCACGGGGTCTATTTCACTCCTCTCTCCACCACCTCAAGAAAGAATTAGCCTGTTCAGGCGAAAATGAAAATAAATCCTGACATTTCCTAAGTAGTTCCTGCTTGTTATGCATTTTCTAAACATTGTAGCTTTAAAGGTACTATCTCATTTAACTCTCTTTACCAAGTAGGAGCGATTATTAACCATCTTTTATGGGTGAGGAAACAGAGGCACAGACAGGTTAAGTACCTCATAACTCTGGTTGTCTAACTCCAGAAGTGTCGCCAGCAAAACTGGAGAGGTCAGTGTCGAAAAGACTGAAGCAGCCCTGGAGATGGCATTGTTTACGGTGGCCAGGAAGAAACACTTTTTTCTGAGCGGGTCTCAGTGGGAGATGGGGATGCTAATGTCACTGACTCCTACAAAGCAGATCTGCGGAGCACACTGGCCTCCCACTGGTCCCAGTGTTTTTGAAAGTTGTTTGCATCCTGAGGCTCTTGGATGGGGTGTGGGCTGGATTTTTGCATCCTTACCTCCTCAGCGCTGGATGCTCTTCTCATTCCTGCTACATGATAAGGACCATGGGCACTGTCTGACCCACTTTAATTGGAAGATTCAAAGCAACTCCAAGACAATTTGGAAAGAAACCACTAAACAGTGATAAATAAAATCCAAAGGGCACTCTCTATGGCAGTACATGAACCATGTCATCCTGGACGGGAGATGCTTCTTCAGGAAGCCTCAGATGTTTGTTTCTCTGGGATAATTACTTGCTCGTGTGTGTGTGTGTGTGTGTGTGTGTGTGTGTGTGTGTGTGTGTTTATTTTGAAGGCAGAAAGGGTATCCTGAAAATGTCTCCAGCAATATACCCTATACATCTCATTACATCAGCTGTCACTTGACATGAAAACAGATGCAGTTCAAGGTCTGACATTCAGCTGACTTCTGTTTATATAGTATGGAGAAACTTTTGTTCCCTTGCCCTATAAGGCGTGTACCATGAGAGATTTGGGGAAAAGGTCACTCAGATAGTAAATAATTCTGCTGAGCTTTGAAGTGAAAATGCTCCAGGAACCTTTATCCCGTCCTTGCCATTTAACTGACGTGCCTCACTCATTCTTGGTGTTAATGAATGGTGGAGATCAGAGCTTGTCCCCATCGTTCTGAGCGTCAGAGGCTCAATCTGAAATCAAAATCATATTTTATCTTTGGTTTGATCCTTTCCCTGTTCAAAGGAAAGCATTGTGACCATCTCAAAGAAAAAAAAAAGGAATGAAATACACCCCAAGGAAAACCTAGTTAAAGAGCTAAAGAATGACATCTTGATGGAAGAAATTTTCACTGTGATTTTTATTTTTTTAAAAAAATAGCCTGGTCTTTGAAAAAGATGTTATCTTTCTTGGGTAAGGAAATATCCAAGTTCTGCCCAGGCTATTTTGCAATAAGACCTTGAAAAGCTCTGCGATGAGCTGGAATGAGAAGAGTTTAAATTTTTGATGCAATTCTCTGCTTGGGAAAGTGATAATGCAGCTCAAATAACAGAGAGAGTATTTTCTGCTACAGCGCAACAATCAACATAACGTCTGGGCGTATTAATAATTTCACTCCTAAACTTCTCGACAGGGAAAGCATAGGTCTTAATAGCATTGTCAAGATCCTTAGGGCAATTGAAAAACCCAAAATCATTACTTTCTACTGATAGGCTTTCTTCTCCCAGAGGATGCCAAAATACCTAGGGTAATGTAGATTTATTGAAATGCTCAGATACGCACTGCTCAGACGTAACTTTGCAATAAAATCTTCTTTTTAGAAGGGTTCCTCTCAAGTATTTCAAGTGGCCCTTTTTTTTGGCTTTGTCATTTGGAAAGTAGCTAATAGAGTTGACATTGATCTCAAGTGATACTTTCCTAGTGATTTAAGAAAGCGAGGAATGGGTATCAGGGTATGGTACACTGATGTGGCACCTATGATTAAAATCCCTTTCTGACCCATCACATGTGAGGACTTGCCCTATTTGGGCAGGATACTCCCAAACCTACAATCTCTGTTAAGCTTCTAATTCCAGCGCAGCTGCTGATTCGGCACCCAGTTCAAAAGTTCCCTCCTTCTCTCTTCTTTCCCTCAAGAATCCCTGCCTGTGCACGGCTGGGTTTTAGCTGAGCAGGGATGGCTCTGTGCAGTGATTACAGCCATGTGGGAAGCGCGGGAAGAAATTGCAGGATCCCCCTCGGGCCCTCAAGTGTACAACTGGCTCTCAAATGACCATCATCTAACAATCTCTGTCTGAAAAGTATCAACAGCAGCAGGGTCCCAGCCAAAAAGCTCCTGTAAAGGACCAGCTTCAGGTTGCCAGGGAAAGATATTTTTAAGTGGTGTGAAGTGTGCCCCATCTGAGATCTAACTTTGATTGATTCCAACGGGGTTCTGCAACAGACATCTTGGTTATAAGAAACAGAGGGAATCGCCCTGTATATGAAATGTACAGAATGGGCAAATCCATAGAAATAGAAACTAGGTTAGTATTTGCTAGAGGTTATGGGGAAGGAGGGACTGGAGAGTGACTGCTAATCGGTATGAGATTTCCTTGGGGAGTTGATGAAAATGTTTTAAAATTAGATAGTGATGGTTGCACATCACAATGAATATACTAAAAAAAAAAGCACTGAAATGTATACTCGAAAAAGCTGAATTTTATTGTATCTCAATAAATCTGTTATAAAAAAAAAAATAGGCGGTCAGGCAGAGCCAGGAAAGAATAAACAGAAAAGACAGAAGGGATAGAAGTCACCTTCCCCCTGTGTCCCCTGTCCCCCTGTTGAAGGAGCCTCCGGGAGCAATAAGAATTCAGGGAACGAAGGGAAAGCCTGTCATAGTCCAGCGGTCGAATGGAACGCTCAAAGGACAGAGGCAGAAATCTGCTCTGATCATTCTCTGCTGAGGCTCTCCAGACGTACCCACCAGGGTCACGAGTTGTTCATTCATTCGTTCATTCATTCATTCAGCACTATTTCTGTGCCAGCCACTGTGGCCTTGAGCTGGGGCCATAAATAAGAAAGAGACAGACTCCCTGTACTGGAGGAGCTCAAATTTAACAGGGAACACAGGAGAGTCCAAAAATCATATAAAACCATGTGCCAAGGATTATGAAAGAGAGGCACCCAGTGTGCACACAAAAGAGGCCCAGATGTATTACAGTTAAATACGAAATGTAAGGAGGGAAACTTATATCACTTAACCTCCCTCCACCTCAATTTCCTCATCTTGAAAATGGAGAACAATATCTACTTTGAAGGTTATTACAAGTTTTAAATAAGGTGAAATCTATAGAGTGCTTATCACACAGCTGGTGCTTATTAAATGGGAGCAATTGTTCTGAGATGATCTAAGATGTCCCTGTAAGCCCAAGTTTTTTATGAATGTATGTAAAGCTGACAAAACTTTGGTTTCTAGGCCTGCAAATGATTGTTCCTTATGACTGCAACTCCCAGGCTTCTGCCGTGCGATGCTGATCTGTGTGTCACTGTGAATGCGCTCAGAATGTTTTCTCTCTGAGGTCATATATTTTATGTAAGCAAGAGAACTACAAATCATTCCTTACGAGTGAGCACAGCCCTTTCCTTCTCTGGTGCTCTGTTTGGGCTGAATGGGGCCTTTCCATCAGGGACGGCCCCCTGACACAGGACTGCGCCACCCAGGCCACGAGGCACTGGTCAGAGCTGTAGCTGAGCACCAGAAGAAAAGAAAGAGGCTATAATTTGACTCATTCCTTCATCCTTCCTTCTTTTTTCTCCACCATTCTGAAATGTGAGAGAGGCTGCAGCTTGCTACAATAGGGACCAGATCTGAGAAATACTGCAGACTGGCCATCAGCCCTGCGAAGCCAGCAATACCATATGTGGTCAGTAATAAAAAATACAAGTCCTTTCTTCAGGGCATGAATGGTTCACTAGATGCTAAGACAGGGGAGAAGGAAGCAAGCTGAAGGTCCAAAGTGCCCAAGACTTAGAGACAATTAAGTAAATCTCTTTCCATCTCCTTCTAAACACAGGGGGATGTTAGATCTGGACAATCCCCCACCCCTCCACCCCTGGGCTGTTGGCAAAGCAGCTCCAGTCAAAGCAGGCAGGATGAACTGGGACGGAGCATGCCCTTGTTTCTGCCTCCGACAGACCTAATTGCTGCTCATCCCTCATGCCACTGGTTATGGGAGCCAGGGATGCAGCGCGGAGGAGGACGTTTGGGCAGGGCCTTTGGGGAAGGGACAGAAAAGAGACTGTGCTGCAGTCTGGCTGTGCTGGCCTATTTCTCCTGATTCAGGCAGCATCGGGAGGTGCAGAGCTTTGAGGTGGGCGATGCCCTCCAATTTCTCACAAGATTTCATTCTGCCATTTAAGCAAATGTGCAAAGAAATGAGTCAAATAGAATTTTTCTCTGTATTTGCTAGGGCATATATAAACCAGGGCAGGGGTCCTTGTTCCCTCCCCAGGTGAGTGTATCCTGGAGCCTGGTGCTCCTTTGCTTATGGCAGAGTGGAGAAGAGATCCTGGGATCAAAGAGCAGCTCTGCCACTTGCTAAGCTACGTGACCTTTGGTGCATTACTTAATGTCTCTGAACCTCGCTTGCTAGATCTGTAAAATGGGGATGATAAGAGAGCCTGTCCCACAGGAGTGAGTGGGAATACATGGGAATAATTTGAGTACAGCACTTATAACAGGTCCGGACACACAGGGACAGCTTAACTCATAGCAGCTATCGTCAGTATTATTATTTTGTGTCATCAACATCAATTGTTTTGTCTATGCAAATGGGACAGTTCTGAATCCAAGTTCCATTTCTGCAAGACCTCAGAGATGCTCTGGAGACTGCCTATATTAATGGCTGTGCCGTGTCACTTAGTCACTATGCCCTTCTACAGACAGAATTTGAAGGTGGAGAAGATCTAAGGTTGGCGACTTTGCCTCCATATGTTGAGCTGATACTGCCTTCAAGAGCTGCCACTCCAAAGAGTTAGGGAACTGGAGTGCCCTGGGAGGTCCTCATCATTTTCCCCAGATCCATGGACACTGATGCTGTTACTAAGATCAGGTTTATTAACTATAAAACATAGTATAATATATAATAATATTTATTAATATATCTTATTAAAGATTTTATTTTTCTCCCAAAGCCGCCCAGTACATAGTTGTGTATTTTCAGTTGTGGGTCCTTCTAGTTGTGGCATGTGGGACACCACCTCAGCGTGGCCTGATGAGCTGTGCCATGTCCACACCCAGGATTCAAACTAGAGGAACCCTGGGCTGCCAAAGCAGAGCGTGCAAATTTAACCACTGGGCCACAGGGCTGGCCCCTATTAATACCTATTATGTGCCAAGAATTATGCTAGGCTCTTAATAGATGTATTCTCATTTGCTGCTCCTAACAACCATATGAGAGGAGTAAAATTACTGTACCCATTTTACAAATGAAGAAACAGAATCAGAAAGCACATATGTAACTTTTCAGTGGTCACACAGCTAGTAAGTGGCTAAGCAGGGGTTCAAAGCTGAACCACCAGCCAGGCCATCTGCAATAGACGCTCCTTAGTTCTAAACAGAGGCTGTTATTCTTGAAAATCCTCACCTCTGATTCCTTTTGGCTCCCATTCAAGGTCAAATTTGAACAGGATGTTGTGGGGCCAGTTTTTATCAACCAGAGACTGCAAAGTCTCTGCCAACACCATCCCCACTTCCAGCATCTTCAAATTGCTGTCAGGACGTGACTTGCTCCAAAGACGTGGTTCAGGAGAAGAAGGCAGAGAGTTTGTGGTTAATTCATCATCCTAGGGTCTGAGGGGTTGAAATTTTTAAGGACCAAAAATTGGCATGCCATCTTCAAGAATGAGTGAATTATTAGCAGACAGGCCTCTACTTTTATTTTTGCCTTCATACATTTTATCATCATTTTTAATCACCAGGAAAAATCGCTGTGGACAATAGAGCAAGACGAGGCTGTCTTAGTTTACCCCTGCCCTCCCACCCTCATCATCCACCTCCCCCACTTGGCAAGGGTAGACCCAGCCTAAATGCTTCCCCCAGCTGTTTGTTTAGGAAGAGTGCAAAACAATAGTCAGTTCTTAAGAATTTTCTTCCTTAGCTCCAAAGAAAATTCTTTCTTTACACATTACTTAAAATGTGGGTGTTAGCTGTTTCCACATGCTGTTGGAGCACCGCTAGTCTAGTCAACTCAAGAGTTGATACTCAAGATTTTATAGTCCTCGAGTGTAACTTTTTTGGAATATACGTTGTTACCTAACAAAGAATCATTGCTTTATTTTTCTTAAGACTCCACTGTCAACCAGTTGGCAAAATTTTTGGCAACTGCCCCACCACAAATCTAAAAACACAGAAGCAAAAGAATGATTTTTATTCAAGTAAACAAGACCAAACAAGCAAACAGGACAAATTAAGTGCTCATTCAAAGACTTAATTTTTAAATATACAGGAAGCACCTTCTCTATAAACTCACTTGTCTTTGCAAGGAGTCTTACCTGTCCCACCCTAGCTTTTAACAGAGAACCACTATGCAGCACCTTCTTCCTAGAACTAAAAACCACACAATACCTAAAAATAAATTCCAGGTTCTCACCTCAAGGTAAATCAGATACAATATAATAGGTTAGCCCTGCACTTTTAATGACAGTTGCCTTCTGCCTGTTAATGGCATACTTATTAGGTTGATACTGTGTAAGCATTGATGTTACATAGTTATTTGTGGCTCAGTTGCATTATGTGATTTCATATTCATGTAATGGAAGAGCCCAATAATATGCACATTAATTAAGCCCAATAAATGTGTTGAACTTAGAGTAGACCGGAAGTTTCCTCCATCAAGCTGAGTTATTCATTTCTGTTTCACCATAGTTTGAAGACATCAGTTGCCTTCAAGAAGGGTTTTTCATGTAGTTTGGCGTCTTGGAAAGAAGCAGCAAGGTGTGTTGCTGACCACTGTTTGCATTTTTGAAATGGAAAACCATCCCATCAGGCAAAGGCATTGGATGACTGTAATGAAAACAGATAAACACAAAAAGCTCTTGAGGTCATTAGTTGTGGCAGAGGTGTTGTTATATTAGAGGCATGTGGCCCTCAGAGAATGCTCAGGTAGCCCAGGTTAAACCAGCAGTCAAAATCATAAACACCTACCAACTGGTGACATAAATGCATACATCCAGCCAGAGTAAGATAACAGGGATTGTTCCAGTTGACGGAAAGCCAGAAAAACCCAACCAATGGCATTCAGCTCTATCCAACTGTCGCCATGGTGGAATACAGACTCAGTATTTTCGTTTTGTTTTTGTTTTCAAAAGAAGTCAGAAATCTGAAACACTATCTAAAATCTCACCTTCAGATTTTAGTACTATTCAGCTCGGGGGCTGCCAGTTTGTGCCATAGATAGATGAATCTGGGTACTCCCTCTCCTCAAGTCTGGGCTCTTTGAAAGCTGCAGTAGAGTCTTCTCCATCCCTTCATTCCCAAATGACCCAAGCAATGCTCCAAGCACGTGCTTTTGGGGAACTTGCCAGCCATCAGGCAGTATGGTTAGCACTTTGCATGTATCCTTCCACTCTTTCACAGTAGCCTCAATGGGTAGTTACTGCTGTTGTCACCATTTGGCAGATGAGGACACTGAGAATTAAAGAAATGAGGTCGCAGGCCTAGGTTCACACTGCTCGAAGGTGGCAGACCCAATCCCCAAACCCAGTTCTTTAGATTTTATCTCCTAACCACTGGCTAAATGCCCCTCCCAGGGCTCCACGTCTCTCTGCATATCCCCCAGTGGTAGCATTTACCACTCTGTATTGTAACTGCCTTTCCCTCCTATCTCCTGCACCTAGTTGAAAGACACGACTGTTGGATAGATAGATAAATGAGCAAATACAGTCAGTGTCAGAGTGGAAATGAGTAACAATAAGAAGGAGACGTCTTCCCATACTGAGGATGCTGGATAGTTTTTGTTGTTGTTACTATCAGTAATTTGACTGACTTGCAGTCAAATAGCATGTTGCTTTATAGGAGGGCAGGGTGAGTGAAGAATTAAGTATTCTTTCATCTTCCTCTGCTCTTCTTTCTCCATCTCCCCCAAGAGAAGCTCTAGGCCTTCTCTTTAGGAGAAATGGAAAGAGAGCTTGACATTCTTCTAATTAACTGGACAACTCACCCTCCACTTTATTTGGAACATACCACATAGCACCCCGGCTGGCGGTTCCATTTCCCCCTCAGCACCGCACCTGGATATGGCCAGCAGAAAGGCAGCCACAGGAATTCCACCCACACAGAACACAGACGGACAAAGAAGGGCCACACAAGCTGAGGAGGCGAAGAAAGCTTAGCTCAGGGTGAATAGACAGGAAGCAGGAGGATTCTGGTATCTCATTTCATGAATTAAATCCTTCACACGGCCTCTTTGTACTTGGGGAGAGTGTGTGGTCTGGCAAGCTGGAGGATGGGGGCTGAAGGAGATGGAAAGTTCGGGCTTAGGGCTGAGGAGGGTGGGTGCTGACTTGTACACTGATTCATCTCGTCTTCCCGAGGCAAGTCTCATAATTACCTAACTAATGGAGAATAATGACACTACTCGGATGGGCGTTGAGAGAGGGGGAAAGGAAGGCATGAGAATTCATTAACCGTGTGTGAGGGGCTTGGATAGCATCTCTGAAGGATCATTATTACATCATTTCACCCCCTCTTCTCACCTCTTTCCACTAATACGAGACAGACAAATGTTAAATAACTCTATAATAATACATTACTAGACACACAACAATGCCAGAAAATATAATAGCCTGCTACGGCTATGAAACTCCCTCAAAGATATATTTAAAATGTCACTGGTGCATAATGTAAAATGCGAATTACAGGTTCATTTGGAGGACGCGATTTAAAATCTATACAACTGTACAGTGGCATTTCCCACTGAGTTTTAGTTTTAGTTGTCTTTTTCTGAACACCAAAAAAAAAAACACAAAAAAATCATCCCCTAAGTAATTTCAGCCCAGAGATGCAAACTTCAAGGAACCACTTTTCTCCCTATTTTTCCTTCCTGTTTTCGTTGGTCATGATGCTCTCCAAACCTAGTATCTTCTTGACATGTTGTCTTTCTTTCAGAACACTTCTGCGGGCTTCGCAGGAGCCACAGAATGTAGATTACACCTTTTGGAGATGTAGCCTGGCCACATAAGGAGACAAGTAGTTGAAATTTGTGTCAAATTGCTTGTTTAAATGACTTGAGCCAACTTCTTAAAGCCAGGACAGCAGGGGCCGAGGATTTTCAAAGTTGGCCAGGACCAAAATGACAAGGCTCTGCAGGCACCTGGTGAGCTGCCAACCCCGACTGGAGGCTTCAAAAAATAAACTTTCTCAAAGGACACAAATTAAAAGTCATGTTTCAGCAGCCATTAAAACCAAATTACAGGCTTACGTTGCATAGTGAACTACTTTCGTTTCATTATGCTTAAACTATTTCGTTTCGTGGATTGAGAATGGGTTGCTAGGAAAACCCTGTGTGGAGTTGTCATCTGTGGTCATAGGTACTAGAGGATACGTACAGAGGTGTAGCCCTCCTTTGTGTGTGTTTCCTGCAAGGACAGAGGATTTCAAGACTAGAAAACAGAATGCAATTTGGAATAAGGGTCAGGGTTTGAAAACATCAACCCTAACCTTCTCTAGAGACCGAATCCTCAGGGTTCATCTCTCAGAGAAGAGACATTATCAACTCGCTGATCTGAGCGGGCTCACAGGTGTGTTTTGTTGACTCTCATTAAAAAAAAAATTATATATATATGCATATAAGTATACATATATACACACACACAAACACATACACAAATTGTTTTTGGTTAATTGTGAGCATTTTTTAACAAATAGGAAACCGTACCTAAAAGTCTAGATCTTCAGCTTTCCTAGAAAAACTAGAAGATAGGGGCCTTGAGCTGTCGTGCCCACACGGCCACATGGGCCTGGATGCGAGTGAGGGCTGCTTCCTACCTCTCCAGGTCACCTCAGCCCGTAACTGGCCAACTGCACTTTCCTGCCTGGCCCCTATAGGTATTTAAATATGCTACTCCCTGACTTAGAGTGTACCATGTTCTTATTACCTTTAGAAAGAGGAAATATTTTTAAGGAATGTGTGCAGTGTACTGATTTACCAGGAAACAGAATAGGGACTCGTTATAACAGAGATCAGCCTTGAACGTCATGTTACTTTCACTGTTGTATTAAGGTGTTTCAAGTAATTGCACTGGTCAGCCCTCATCAGCCTGGTTTTGCTAACCTAGTTTTTCTTTTTTCGTTTGACCCCTGTGGATAAAGGCCAATCAAAGCGTATTATTTATTGGTAACTGACACTGGGATGCTTTATGCAGTCTTACCTGTATCTCTACTTTGCAGCTGTCAGCCGTTGCCAGCAGCTTAGAGACTTTGGTTCTAGGCTCTCCTCTGCAGGTTTGCAGAGTGTCTGAAGCTGTAACCTGCAGCTGCTCATGGCCGTTTCTCCTTCTTTTTTCAGGCCCTCCAAACCACCACAGCCAGTCGACTCTGAGGCCCCCTCTGCCACCCCCTCACAACCACACGCTGTCCCATCACCACTCGTCAGCCAACTCCCTTAACAGGAACTCGCTGACCAATCGGCGGAGTCAGATCCACGCACCGGCTCCCGCGCCCAATGACCTGGCCACCACGCCAGAGTCCGTTCAGCTTCAGGACAGCTGGGTGCTAAACAGCAACGTGCCTCTGGAGACCCGGTAAGTCCCATCACCCATCACGCCCATCTCCCTACCTGAGCCACCCACACAGTGCCGCTGGGTAGCTCAGAGTTCTAGTGGGAGAGAAAATCTTGGCATAAATAATGGGACGAGTTTACCACCTCCTTGTTTTTCCCTTGGTAATTTGACCCTGGACGGTAGGTTGATAGGTATTTCTTTGTTCACATGTGTCTCCTTTTAATGCTTGTTTACTCTCTTAGACAGCTCTTGTGTACCCAACTAATAGAATTAGCATAACATACTTTTACTCAAAGGCTCATGGGAAACGGGCTTATAAGGGTATATTGACTGAGAGCTGCTGATAAATTATGCATTTGGCCTTTCTTGAAGTAATAAATGAAGACTCATTTGAAATTAAGTGTTTGGGGAGACCTTGAGAAACAATCCCTGATTCCAGACTGACAGAACTATAATTTTAATTTATATTTCATCCAACATGGTGTCACTTTAGTCCCTCCTGTACACACTAACAGCTTGATGCCTGGGGGGCAAACAATAGCGTGTAAAAACAAACAAGAAGAAAGGGGCAGCCCTTCTGCTCGGAGGGAAGAGTTTCAAAGTGATCGCCAGGTCTGGCTTTGTTTTGGGTTTGCCTTTGCTTCTGTCCTTTTCTCACCTTTGCTTCCAGTCTTGCAAAACCATGCCCACCATCAGGAAGGTGCGTCTATCACAGCATGGCTGTCTGGGATGTCATAACTGCAAAGACCGGGAGTAGGTTGGCCAAGTATTGGAATGGCCTTGGTGCCTCCATCCCCAGACACTTTCGTGATTTGTCTGCTCCAGTTGTGACTGTTTCCTTGTTCAACAGAACCATGCAGACTAAACAGAGAAAGAGGCTAATTCAGATTGACCCTTTGCAAAGTTCTCACATAGTTTTTAAACTCTAATAACTCAGGTTTGAGGAAATAATACAGAAATAATCTGTAATCTTTCTGGTAATGGCCAGTGAATTTTCGGCTCTTAGAAGAAAACAGTTTTGCAAGCCATAGCATTTGATGTTGTTTCTTGACTATAATATTTTTTGGGTTCTTTAATAAGATCTTGAACATTAATATGCTGTGCACCATTGTCACTGTAGGCACTCTAAACTGTAATAAATTTTATTTCCTGATAATTATAGGTTATTTTTAACCATGCCGACATTCTTAATCTCTAAAGCTTAAAATATGTAAAGTCAATAGAAACTATATGCATATAATATATATAATAGATATATTTAATGTCTGCACTGATATAGTAACCCACTAATAAACAGCTTTGCTGGAAAGTTTCTAGGCTGAAAGCTGACTAATCCACCAGGCTTGACTTGGGATATTGTCATAGTTGATGGTGATCTTTAAGGCTGGGTAAGACTTTCTTTTTCCTCCCCATAATTATGAACCGCCATAGAGTTTGCTGGGCACTAGTCAGCCTATTTTTATATTAACAGACTATTGTTTGAAAATAGTTTCTGGACATAAAGGCTCATAGAGTGGACTAGATGAAGAAGGAAGAGGAGGAGAAATGCAGTAGCTACTGTAGAAAAAGGAGAAAGAGAAGGAAAGAAGAGGAATAGCATCACCATTGACAACGAGTTTTTACTGTGCACTTTGTATATGCCCAATATGAATGCTTTACATGCACCGTCTCGTTCAAGCCTGAAAGCAATCAATCCACTGAGGTAGGAAGGAACCGTCATTATCACCGTTTTAAGGACGCAGAATCTAGATGCAGAGGGGTGAAGTCACTTCCAAGGGGTCTGGGGTTTCAGGGAGATGGTAAATTATGAGCCACATTGGATGGAACGCTGATGGTTCCCACACACAGAATAAGGTGGTGAGAAATCTGATGGGGGAATAGCCACAAACCTACACTTATTCCTCGAACGTTGCATTGACAAGGCAAGATCCATCAGAGTGTCTGCTCCCCACAAAGCCTCCCCTAGGTGATAAGAACGTGTATGCCATGTATACAAATCTTCCATCTCCCAGCTTCTGATGCAACCAGTTGGTTTTCTAGGAGATTTATTGTGAACAACCATTTGTAGTAAAGTGTTCCCTGGACGAGGATCTCGTAGAGAGGACCAGCAAAGCCTAGATATCGCCTTCCTGTTTTCCTGACATAAGCTCTCCTAGAACTTTTTTCTGATCTTTAGAGTCCTTATTGGATATCTGACATTTCTCCAAGGATTAGGGCTTCTCAGATGCTCTTGGAGGCAAGTTAAAGACAAAGCTTGGGGAATAGACAGGATTGCCAAAAGCTAAAGCCTATTAGGAAAAAAACAAGAACAACATATGCATGTTCTTTGATCAGTATGTTCAAGGGCCAAGGATTAGAGAAAGTAAGGCCCTTGGGATGCAGCCATCACCAGAAGTCAAACACAGGGTGCAGAAGTCAGCATATATTTGAAACTCTATTCATAGAACTGAACACATATGACTTGGCTGTACAACTGATCTCATATACGAAACTTCAGCAGTAATGAATAGAATAGTTGAGCTTTATGTTTCTCTTGTAAATATTATCCATTCTCTGTCTTATTGGAAAACATTTACTGAGTCTCCCATGTATGCCAAGCACTATGTTAGGTACTGGGGAGATAAGGATTAAAATATGTGTCCTGTCCTTAAAGCTTATACAGTCTAAAGGAGGAAATAGGCACATAAACAAAAGCATAGTGCAGTATATACAATAATGGAAGTGTAAAAGTTAAAGTGATTGTACAATGGAAGAAGTGATTAACTCTCCAGGAAAAGTTTCACAGCTGAGGGGCTGTTTAAGCTGGGTTTGGAAGGATGAGTAAGAGTTTACCTAATAGATATGTGGAAAAAAGTCAAAGACTATAGTATGTCATTTGTTTCCATTCTCTACTGATTTTTCATGTAGTCTTGGAAACTGTCGAACTGAACAAATTCACTTGTTCAAATGCCAAAACATTGTGAGAGTAATAGTGTTAGTTTCTCATGCGCAAGAGAAAGTGTAGGTATGGGACCTCTTCTTTTAGGGGTATTATGCCATACTAGGGTTCCCATTCCTATCTTTCATACCGAATAAGAGCTGATTAATCACATCCAGGAGAGTAACACTGAAGGCAAAACATTCTGGAGGTTGATCATGATGCAGTCATCAATTTTGAAAATGCAGTGGAAATTTACCAACAGCTTCACCACCTCTGCTCTCCTTAATGCAGACTTCTGGGTGTGATGGAAGGATTTCCTAACTCTGGGAGGTGATGAGCCACCCCCGGAGACTCCACGCCAAGTCCAGTGTGTTTCTTTAGACCAGTGGGGAACAAGCCCTTGCCTCTCTGCATTGCTTTTTGATATTCCCATCAGTCTTAATGAGGCATGTTCGATGTTTGGACTACGCTTTTGCATTTTTTTTCTATGACAAGTAGAATCAGAGGTGCTGATTAAGGAGGCAGAGCCAAAAAACTTGGCCGGATGAATTTGGAATTTAACACAAGACAAAAAGGCATATGAGGAAAGTTCAGTATCAGTGTTAGTCATATAAAAGAACAATGCATATAAACTTCTACTATTAAAAGCAGTCAATTTATGTATAAACAGTAATATAATCCAAGTTAAACCAAACATAAGGAAGAGGAATTAGTTGCAAATGGTCTGTACTGTCTTTTCTGATGTGGTGTGTAACATAATCATTCTGCCCACCATCTTTCTCTCAGCCTGTTCATAGAAGGTCCTAGCACAAAGTCCACGTGCAATTCTTGGTTGATATCTCCTATCTATTCCTTCCTCTCCTGAGAGCAAGAAGGTCAGGTATCTTCCTGGCCAGCTGCTGCTGTGGGAGTTTCTGAAGTCAGCTTCTTTTGTCAAAAACCATAGAAAGTACCTCGACGACAGAACCTAACTTTCCTTCCATTATGCAGTTTGCTGAAGCAAGCTTCTCTCTCTGAATCTCTCCCGGCAGCAGGTGACTAAAGAGAATCCCTAAGCAAGACAAAATTTCCCTCTCAGTTTACTTTCGCCCTGAAATACCAGAAGCCCTCATTTTAACCATCAAGATCCTCGAGCTACAAACAAATTTGCAAGTTGCTTTTTAAAATGGTCATCTATTATTCATTCAAGAAACATCTATGAGAACCTACCACGTGCCAGGCACTGGGGATCCAGCAATGAAGAAGAAAAGCAAAGTCCTTGCCTTTATGGAGATTCCAGGCTGGATGTAGACAGAAAGAGAACAAACGATTAGAGAAATACCCCTACAATGACAAATGTATCAAGTGCCACGTGAGGCAGAGAGAAGCCAGACTCGTGAGAAATTAGCATTTAAGCTGAGCCCTAAGGATGAGCAGGTGTTAATTAGACTTAAAGAATGTTCTAAGTGGTGAAAACAATGACCCACTGAGGGAAGAAACACTAAGCCAGAAACAGAAAGCAAGCAAGAAGGCAGGCGAGGGCAGGATGGCACAAGGCTTTGGGTTGCGTTGAAGATTTTGTGCTCTACCCCAAGAGCAGTGAAAAGTCACTGAAGTCTTTTAAACAGGAGAATGAAATAGTAACATATTGTTTTGTCTTGTTTTTAATTATAGTAGCTGCCGTATGGTGAATAGATGGGGGTAGGGTGGAAGGTAGCAAGACTAAAGGTCCAGTTTGGAGAGTATTGTAATGGTTGGGACGAAAGGTGGTGTGGCTTCCAGTAGGGTCCCTGTAGCTACAGGATCTACAGCTGTTTGCCTTTCTTCTAGGAATCTGGAAAGAAGGTGTATGTTCACAGACGTGAATTAATGATCACGGAGATGTGGGTTAGGCAAGTGTGAGCATTAGAACGAATTTTCTGACCTAGGAAGCTGAGTGGATGATGGCGTCATTTAGAAAACAAAAGGTCAGTTTTGGGCATGTTCAATCTGTGATGCAAAGAGAATTAAGTGTAACTGTAATTAGCCGGATTTATTTTGACTCTAAAATAATAGATGTAACACAGAAATTGATCCATTTACAAATGATAACATATTTAGTGTAAACAAAGCTCTCAGCAGTTAATTTTTCTCTTTGAAAACAATTTCTCCAGAAACTTGGTTCAATTTAACAGTTATTGTACATGATTATATAGGCATGTGAATAGCAACTTTTCTTTATCAAATGCTTTTTGCTTGACACTGGGTTTTACATATATGATCCCGTTTAATCCCTTTAACTCTTCTGTTAGGTATTTGTTACCATCCCTGTTTTAAATAAAAGGAAACTGAGGCTCGGGAAGATTAAGTTACCTACACGTCTCCAAATAAGTAAGTGGCAGAGCTGAGATTTGAACCTGGGTCGACCTGACTCCAGATCCCGTGTTCTTAACCACCACATGCACTGGCCTTTGGGACTGGAAGAACTAAACAAAATAAAACTATGCTTTTCCAGATGGCAAACAACAAATTAATGTGCCCAGGCCACGGGAATGGTGAAGTCGATGCGTTTTAAGTGACATAAGGCAAGATATGATCTATGGGATGAATTCCAGCCTGTTACTAGTCATAAAGCTAGTCACTGACAAAATCGTAAGGCAAGCAGAGGTAAGGGCCCCTTCTCTGCAGCTCTGTGGGACTGGTGGTAACCTGGGATGGTAAATCTGAGGCCTCGCTGCTCTCTGGCAGTGGCAGCATAGGCTATGTGGGAGCCGATTTACAAAGGTCTAATGCTCTGCATATCATCAAATGTGAGAGCAAATTGACATTGCAGAAATAAGAAGCACCGTTACTGTTTTAGCTCCGTGATTTGCAGAATTTTTATCTTCCAAACAGGGCTTTGCCAGATTGGTAGGAAAAAGCCAAACAGCTAGGGGTACGGTGGCCCACCCTATGGTCATACTTTGAGTGTCATCATCGTTCCCGTTAGCAGGATGTCGTGGGAAGTGCTCTGATAAAGAACTGAGCAGGTCGGGCTTGATGGGTGACATCTAAGGAATCTAATTTTGGTTTCATAATTTCAGAAAACACACTTTTTGTCTTTAAGATGAAGCAATCTCAGCCTAATCTGGATGCCTTATTGGTAGTGCATACTTAGAAATCAAGACGCGAGACCTTTAGTAAATAAGGTTCTCACGGAGAAGCAACGAGATTGTTGAAACATCCTCACCATGCTGAGCCAGAAGACTATTCCAAACTTGTTCTCAAATTGATTTTTCTACCTAAGGATTAATTTTCTGACAGAATCACTGACAAGCTTGATCTTGAGAATATTAAACCAAGGTAACCTGTTTGCTTTTTTTCCCCTCCATATTTTTGAGTAAGGTTTAAAACTAGAATTCGTTCTGGGTGAACCAAATGCATTCAAGCACTTTTCAAATCAATAGGCAGCTTGATTTCTCCATATTGCAAAACATTATGCCCCCTTGAAATTCTCATCAGAGGCAACATGGAAATTAATGAGACCTTTAGGTTAGCTTTTCAAGCTCAGCCTTATTTTATAGCTTTACCTTGCCTTTTTGACACCATGATCCCGCCTGGCCACCAGCAGCATTTCACGTTGCAGTGCACTTTAATTTTGTGGTTTTCTTAGTCTTCCTTGGAAACTGGCAGCTTATTAATCTCAATAACAGAGCTGCTCAATAGGCAAGCTCTCCAATGAGAAACCAGGCTGTGTCTTTTTTTTTTTTTTTCTTGGCAGATGGAGACAAGGGGTTGGTTATTGGATAGAAGCAAAGGGGGGGGCGGTGATAGAGAAAAAGCCATTAGGAGGGGCATCCTGTACCCCACATCACTCTCTGACAATTGGCAGGAAAATAAAGAGAACCTGGTCTAATCTGCTGCTCTGCAGTTTATGGCTTGTGGTGTTAAACACACTCAAACCCATTAATAAGAAAATAAATAAAGTGTTGCAGCACGTGTGCAAATTACAAGGTACATTAAGAAAGAAACAAGCCTTACATCTTATTTAAGACCACTTCAGCCTGCTCTTGGCGTCCTTTGCAAACTTGGAAGCATCCTTGAAGGTAGAGGTATCCAAGGAGAGGCTGTCCTCTTTAAATTTGGCTCCCACTTGTAATTAAGACCTTGTTAAGTTTATTAAAGCTTTGGGGACTTGAACTTCTTACCTGTAAGTTACCACAGCTAAGCCTCTTGGTAGAAAACTTTTTCCCTCCGCAGCCTGGACCGTGGGGGCCCAATTGCAGACTGAGGCCCCCTCGTGGTCAGGCTTTGTATGTGCAAGACTCTGCCCTGAGTTGTGTAAATGTCGAAGACTCTCAGTTAAGTTCACAGTTGGAAAACGCCAAATATTTCCATCTCTGTCTGTGCTCTGTCACCCATTGAGGTAATATCAACTGTCATTCCCTTGGGGCATTTCCTGAAGCCTTCCCAGAGGATATTTTATCTGGCTCAGACAGGGAGAGACTTGATGAAGCGCAAGTCTTTTTCTAATTCAGGCTCCTCACTGATCCTTTTCTTTTCACAGAAGCCAGATAAGGCTTTCTCGGTTCTCCCAGGCAGCGGAAGGAGGCTTGCAACTTTTCTGAAGGTTCCTTTGATTTATTAGTCTCAGCCTCACTTACCTTTGTGTGTTGGGATCTTGGTTCCCCGGAATTTGCAATCTGTCACAAGGCGCTCAGCCAGTTGGCTCAACTGGGGCTGTAGGCTTTAGATTCTAGGGGAATGTTTAAGCAACTTTTTCCCAGATAGCTTTTTTCCCTCCAAAACCCACTAAACAATTTTGGTCTATTCTGTGAGTCTCGTTTGCAAATATTCATTTTTTTAGAGGTCATGACAATACTAACAAAAGGATCATCTTCAAAATTGCATATTTTTAGATCCCTTGTAGAATCATTTCTTGCTCAGAATAACTGTTTGAGGAGTCAGCAATGCCTGCAGTTTCTGTCGTCAATACTCTAACTATGCGTGCCTTATGTTGAAAAGAGAATGAATAACACTGCTTTTCTATTTGTTAGATTGTACTGAAATTGTATTTCAATTCGTTAAAGCTTCAGTTGGGTACAAGTGTCCAAAAGTCCATTTCTCAACGCTCAATCCTCCTGTAAAGATGTTGCACACCAATGACATGACGATTACAAGCTTATTTTTTTTTAATTATTTCAACAAATGGATTAAAAATCCTGCACTGAGGAGAAGGTAGAAAATGTTGCTCTTCTTGCATTGGGGTGTGCTTAGATAAGAACTTAAAATGGAAAGCTTAATCTTATGACTTTTTAATCTCTTGTCAACCCAGATCCTCTCTACTGTACTTGGGAACATGGGATAAGAAGACCTCAGGTGACATTAGGGCCATTTAAGCCTTTGGTGGGACCCTGGGGAAACCTACCCCACGCTGGGCACTTCAGTAAAATGAGAGAAGAAATGTAAAAGCCCTTTGGGAATGAGGGCATGCTATGTACACATGGTTTTGTCTTGTCTTGTACTCAGCTTAGGGCTCTTCCCTCTTGGTATGTTGGTGTCCTACGTGGTATACCGAAGGCAGAGGACTACAAAGATCATCTCCAGCTTCCAAACCTCGAACCCACATGAAGAGAAATTGTGGCCTGATCGAAAATCTTTTCACTTCCTAGAAACAATGGGACACTCTTTTTGGTTTTGTTTTTAGATGTCACGGTCTCCTAAATCCCGGCTTTGTGCCAAGCGTTGTACTGGGCACTCTACATTATGTTACTAATTTGAAGCCCTGTGGGATAGAAACCATTGCTCCCTTTCGGCATGTCAGGAAGATGAAAGCTGGGAAGATGAAGGGTCTGGGGCAGAATCAAGATTCTGGCAGAGCTGGATTGAAGGACCTAAGTCAGGAATTAGGAGTCTGCCTCTCAACTTTGCTTTTCTCTGCTTCCCAACATTTCCCATCACTCTTAAGCAGGCCTCCTTTTGTGCGATCTTTGTGGGAACTACAGGCTATATTCTCATAGCTCAGAAACCTAGCAGGAAAAGGATTTCTTCTTCCTGATATTTCAACAACACTCCCTTGATTGAGTTTCACTGAACCCATCAAGGGGCATTTGCCCACAATGGACCCAATCTCTGATGCCTGGAGAACGGGCCATGTTGATTAGCTAGACCTGGATCACATGCCCACGTAGAGCCTGATAGCGGGAAGAAGGACGTGACCATAACCAAACACCATGATATTAGGAGACCATAAAATGGATGCCTACCAGGCGAAAAGAAAAAAAAAGACAATCAAGGTCAACTTCAATGCTAGTTTAGCCTCAGCCCAGCTGCTTTCTCTTATTGCCTGATTATAGCGATTTTCTCCTCTGGGCACACAGTGTCCTGGCCAGGGAGGGCGAATTTCAGGGCACTAGGTTATCTCACTTGCCTGGGCACAGAAGGGGGTTTACAGCTGATTCCAATATGAAATAGAAAGAATAAGTTCCGCTGACTGATTCCCATCCCCTTCTGATTCATCACCCTCCCTGGTTCACTTCTCAAACGGCCCACAACTTTACCTTTGAGTTCACTGTGGCCACTTAATGCATTTTAACTTTTATTAGTCTCCTGATGTCTGTTTTAAGCTATCATCTTCTTTCCTGCAAAACTGCTTGGATTCCGCATTTTCTAATTAAACCATGCTCATTTATTGTCTTACTAACCAGTGCTCTTTACGAGGGCTCATGATGAGAAAGTTAACTCAAAACAACTCGATACATTTCCAATCTCCTGAAAATGGCTTGAGAAGCAGTTTTACCTTTATAAAGTTGAAGTACTTTGGAGAATTTTTGGTTTTGCTTTTTTAATAAAACCATGAACGGGAAACATCTAACTCCATGCTCCAAGCTCCTGTTCTTAGCCATGCATTTTTACCCTCTTTGTGGTGAAACTCTTAGGGCGGACATATGTAGGGTCAGTCAGTTCCATAATGGACCATAATATATGTAACACCAGACTATTTCCACATTTAATTAAAACCAAAAGTTTTGTCCTAAAATGCGACATGTCTTAAGGTCAATAATTACGCCCACCGGTATTTCCACACTCCAGTGAATTAATTTGATATTACTAGAAGTAGTAAGGCTCACTGTAGGAGGGAGAAAAGGGAGCGCACACCCATTTAAACCCACCTAGAATTTCGGTATAACAGACTGTGTGGCGTTGGCCCTGGTGTGAGGACGAGATGGGCCGGACATACTCAGCGTGTGTCTGGGTATACTTTGTTTTCTGCGTTTTCAACCTTGTTGGCCTTGTCAGGAAATATGAAGTTGGTGTTAAGATGGGGACTTCTTCATGTCCCGCCTATGAGGTGCATCTTCAATTTCAGTTTGAGGAAAACGAAGTGTAGAATTCTCTACATAGCTAAAGCCAAAGGGCTATTTCAGGCACAGAGGGAGAGGGAGGAAGAAAGAGGAGGAGGAAGGAAGGGGGAGGAAGGGAAAGAGAGAGAAAGGGAGAAAGAAGAAAATGTCTGATGCTGAGGATACAGAAATAAGTACATGCTGTCTTCTGTTTAGTTAGTCCCTTGATTCTGACCACTACGTCAGAAGGCAGACCAAGAGAAGAAATCAAGGTCATCAAGATTTAGGTTGACCTGATCATTGAAGACAAGGGGAAATCATTTGACAGCACAGAGACAGAATTTTCAAACTGGAGCCCATGTTAAGATCACCAACTAAAATAGTCCAATGACTGTGTTACAGACAATGAGAGGGAGGCCCAGATGACTCATCAAGGCCTCCCACTCTGAATGTCCAAGCAGGGCTGGAAGGCATGACTTTCCTCAGCACACCTCACTGTTTCCTGCATGACTGAAGGAAAACTTCATTGCCCATTCATCTTGCACAGAATCTTTATCTCCATTTCCTTCTGCAAAGGAATGATCAAGAATTTCAGACAAAGAATTAGAGCGCATATTGCAACAGATTTAGTCTTTCCAGTTATTTTGTTACAAAATGGATACATTCTCTTGGTAAAAAATATTCAACAATTAGAAAGATAGAAAGTAGAAAGTAATATTTTCTGCCCCTCCAATCCTGTTTTCAAGAAAATCTTGCTTGAAGGTTTATTATTTTAGGCTTCTGGAAATGTTTATGGATGTCTGAGCATTTTTTTTTTAAAGTTTAATATAAATGGAATTGTATTATACATACCGTTTGGGAACTTCCTTTTGTAACTTCATGAGACATTGTGGAAATCATTTCAGGTAATTTCACGTAGACCTACCTCATTCTTTTTTAAAGTCTGTGTAATATTCCCTAATGCCATAATTTATTTAACCAATCCCTTTTTATGGACATTTAGATTGCTTTCAGGTTTCTGCTATTACAAACAAAACTGCAGTGAAGAGAGACTCTTGTGTGTATATCTTTCTTTGCGTACTTATATGATTATATTCAAAAGTTAAATTCTTGGAAGTGAAATTGCTAGATCAAAGGGTATGTATAATGTGCATTTTGAATTTTGATAGATTATGCCAAATTAGGTCCATCTCAATGTGAATGTTACAATCTCTCTTTATTCCTCCTTCTTTAATGGCCTGAATTTCTTTTACGCTTTTGAAATAAGAGCCCTGAAGTTTCCGGTGTTGGATTTTAGACAAAGAATTGGAAGGATTTTTTTTCCCAGGAATAATGTATAAATAATTCTCGAATACTCTAGAAACTCAACTCCCCTTCTTACATGCCAGGTGTGGCATGAGAAACAGGTATAGCTGTGGGGAAAATCTCACTCCCTCACTTCCTTGCTTCTAGCTCTAGAGCCCTTTCTCTTGATTCCCAAACTGCTGCAGTGTGGCCTGCGTGATTCAAGACACCTAACCTTCACTGCCTTTTGTTCTCTCATTTGTAATTTGGCAATGTGTAAATTTGCCTCTTCTCCCTGACTACCTTGCCTCTATCTACCTAATGGGGATATTATAAGAATGTCTAAGGCAACTTAGTCAAGTTTCTGAGTCCCCAAGAGAAAAGCCCAGTGCAGCAGTGTTACTGCTCTAACTATTACAGGAGAGCATTATGATCAAGAGCTTGGAAATCCCAAGAAGAAGACAGCCTCTTTCGTGAAATAAGTATGTGAGGGCTCTGTCAATAAGAGGCCCTCCGGCCAAACTTATGTAGTTTCTTTATCTGAGACTCTAATTTTATGCTAAATAAGGATTTTTGTATTTCCCACCTCCTGTTGGTAATCCCATTACCAGCTGTGTTCATAGGACTTCAGCTTAATTCAGCCGACGTTTATGCAGGTCTTATTAGGGACTGAGCGCGGTGCTAGGCGCTGAGGGTAATGGATGGAAAAAACTTGGCCCTTGTCCTCTAGGAGTCACAGTCTAGTGGGAGAAAGAGAGCAGAGCAAGTAATTTGTATTAATATAGATCATTGTAAGATAGACATAAGCTTGGGGGACTATATGGGAATATGGGGGGTGATGCGGAACATGAATACCTAACCGGTCAGGGAAGCTTGGCTGATAGGAATAGTGTTTGAGTCCCATTTTGATGAAAAAGTGAGAGTTACTCCATCAAAAGGGTATTCCAGGCAGAGGCAAGAGATTAAGAAAAGCAAGAGTGTGCAAGCATTCTGGATCATCTGGGCTGGGACTCAGGAGATAATGCTGAAGAGGGCGAGCAGCCCATGTCAGGGATACCTTCAAGGCCCAGTCAAGCCCCTGTGGTTTGTGTGTGGGATGGGGAGCCTGCAAAGGGATTTGTGCAAAGGTGTGTTATGGTCACATTTACAGGGAGGAGGAGGAAAGACCTTGGTTGACCTACGAGAAGGACAAGAGCTAAAAGTTTGCTGCAATTAACCAAAGGATCCCATATTGAAGAAAGGAAAGGAGGAAGGAGGGAGAGTGGGAGAGAGGGAGGGAGCATGGAGTAAAGGGAAAGAGATACATACTTAAGGTAGGCAGTCTATGGGATCCATTGTATCTCCATAACAGTAAAAGTCAACATTTATTGGGGGTCTACTGAGTGTCAGGTATGTGCAAAACCCCTCATTAATCCACACAATATCCCTCTGAAATATTTTCATCATTTTCCATACAAGGAAACTGAGATTCAACAAGCAAGTCATTTGCCCAAGGCTGCATAGGTTACAGGTTGGGCAACCAGGCTCTGAACCCCACATGCCTCCCAGAGTTCACCCATTAACCACTGCCTTGTCCAGCATCCTAGAATGAGCAGATGCTCTCCCAATCTGACCGTGACCCTGAACTTCCCCCTTCTTCTTTGCTCCTGCTCTCTCCATCCACTACTCATCCCCTCCTCTCCGCTGCCCTCGCAGAATGCAGACCTTGCTGTTTTTCTTTAAAGATTGGCCCTGAGCTAACATCTGTTGCCAATCTTTTTTTCCTTCTTCTCCCCAAAGCCCCCCAGTACATAGTTGTGTATTCTAGTTGTAGGTCCTTCTGGCTCTGCTATGTGGGAAGCCACCTCAGCATGGCTTGATAAGTGGTGCCACATCCACGCCTAGGATCCGAACCAACGAAACCCTGGGCCACCAATGCAGAGTGCACAAACTTAACCTCTTGGCCGTGGGGGTGGACCCCAGCCTTTTTTATATAACCACTTAACCTCTTGTCAAGCAAAGCCTAAGAGCCAGAAAGGATCCCAGTTCAAGTCCAAGCCTCTGAGATGTCTGTAAAGACAGCCTCCCCCACCAGACTCTCCTTTAGGTTTTGTTTAATTCTGCCACTTGCAAAGAAAATGCCTGAAGGCAGACACCTGCCTTTTAGTCTAACATGCCACCTCCCTGTCAGGCAGCTTTCAATTTACCATACCTCGGCATGTCCAACTGCATCTTCGTCAAGACTTCCAAGATGGCAGTGACAAGCTTTTCGGGTACTTAAGGCAAACATGCATGACAGTTTTCCTTGACACTTGCATTTTTAAAAAGCCTTGCCTGGGGCCCTAGGAAAGCCAGCATTTAAGAAACCAGGAGCCTTTCAAGGAAGCCAAGGTTTCCGAGCCTGCTTCCCTGGGACTAGTTTTGTGACAAGGAAGCTGCACGATTTGCTTGAGAGTATATTAAGTGCCATGGCAATCTTTACGTGTTGATGCTAAATGATGGCTGCCTTTTTTAATGGCATTTTTTGATGACTGAAATGTATGGATCTGTTCTGTGCATTGTCAGTGGGTATGTGGCTGGCCTACAAACACACTTAAATGGCACACTTCTGCAAAACATTAATCTCTGAGTGTCCAACAGATATATGTAGGCAGGCAGACATGTCACAGGGGTTGCTGTAAAGCTTAATTAATCTCCCTGAAGAGCTTTTATATCATTTCATGAAGAGTGCTAAATAAGAAGAAAATATTGTACCTATGGATATTATATATGTAAAGAAATGTAGATAAATACACTAAGTCTTCTCATATTTGCTTATACCTCAAAGGGTCTGCTGTAAATTCAAATGGGAAAATACATTGTATTAAAGATAACCATCTTTTATTTGAGGGTTAAAAAAAGGAACGGAGCCCCAAACTTAAATGTCAGAAATCTCTACTCACTGTTGATGTGGAAGATACAAATCTGTAATACACAAAAATGAGTAGCGGTTTTCTTTCTTTTTCTTTTTTTTTGTTCTTTTTTTTTCCCCTCTCTCCTCTGCCGGTCCCTGAATCTCTGATAGTTTTGATAGAATTGTTGTTAGGTATGCAAGAATTCAGATAAATCAGTTTTGTTTTCCTTTCTAGGCCTTGAAGAAATCCCATAAAATTCGTCCCTTTTAATTTTTATAGCATAAATTTGCCTTCCTTCTTCTTTTTCTCCTTCTTCCCTCCATCCCTCCCTTTACCCAGTGACTATGTCTTGAGAACATACAAAAATGTGGGAAGTAGCCGCTTGAGGGTTTTTTTGGTTTGTTCGTTTTTCATTTCTTTCTGGGGATTAGTGCACTCGTTCAGAAATAGAGGGAAATGAATTCGAACTTCATTTCTCAAAGATGTACCCCATGGAACCCCAGTTTTAAGACTGGGAACGTGGGTTGGTTAAAATTTACGTGGTCAAATAAGTACACAGGATGATAAATACTGTATAGGGAGTACTAGGATATTTAAGATATTAAAGTCTTGTGAAGATACACAGTAATTTCCTTAATTTTGTCAACTCCAGTATTCCCCAAATATCATGGAACACTTTCTATCCCTAAAGACAGTAATACACAAATACACTTGGTGACCCAAAGAATATACTTTGAGACCTTAAATTTCAGACCCTCTCTGATCTCATGACAGAAGTAGGAAGCTCAGAATTTCTTCAAAACCTTGCTGGAAAAGGACTTCATGATTTTGCTTTCTAAGATAAAACATAATTTCTCTTTCGGCCTACACTTTTGAAATTCATCCTCACCCAGACTTGTTAATCAGATTCTTCAACATCTCGGCCTGGTGAGTAAGAGTATTTATAATACAGTGCTCAGAATATGTACTAACAATAAAACTTTTTTATAAAAATGTCACGGATAGATAGCTTTCTTAGAATAGAATCCCTAGTAGACGCTAACTAAAACCTCTTTGCTGAAATGAGAGCCTGTTGATTTGGGTGTGTTAAAACATTTTGTAAGACATGAAGTGTTCTTACTCTTTTTGTGGTTACTGCTACCTGGCTCTTTGCTGATGTTTCTTGTTCTTGCAATTCATTAAAAGTTTTCAAAAACAAGCTCATGACATGGGTAGGATGCAAGGGGACTGGCAAAATATTTAAGGCCAACCAGAATGTGACCCTGCTAGTTCAATGTTGATCATCATTTTCTACATTTATAAAACAGCTAAAGGTTCCTCAAAAGGTTTAACGTAGAATTACCATCTGACCCAGCAATTCCTCTCCCAGGTGTATCTCCAAAAGAGTTAAAAACAGGGCCTCAAATACTTGTACACAAAAACCCAGAGTAGCCAAAGGCTGGAAACATCCACATGGCCACCAGGAGATGAATGGATAAACAAAATGTGGTACAAAAATATACAACGGGATAGTATTCAGCCATAAACAAGAATGAAGTAATAATAAATGCTGTGACAGAGATAAACTGGAAAATATGTGAAGCGAAAGAAGCCAACCATAAAAGGTCCCATGTTATATGACTCTGTATATATGAAATACCCGGAATAGGGAAATCCATAGAGACGGAAATCAGATTAGTGGTTACCAGGAACTGGGAGGAGGACAACAGAGGAACGGGAGTCACTGCTTAATGGGTACAGGGTTTTCTTTTAGGGTGATTAAAATGTTTTGGAACAAAATAGAGGTGGCGGTTGTGCAACATTGTGAATGCACTAAATGCCACCGAATTGTACACTTTGAAAGGGTTAATTTTATCTTATGTGAATTTCACCTCAACAGAAAAAATTTTAATTAATTAACTAATTAATTAAAAGAGAATAGCTAGAGGATCAGTGTGTACCCCTCAGTATGAAAAGTCTACTCAACAGAGAGACAAGATAGTTAGGCTGGAAAATCCTACTCTTGTTCTAGCCTTTTCCAAGGAAAATGCTAGGGAAAAAAATGTCTGTTCCTGAAGCATGCTTTGAATGGTAAACTTTGAAGGCACTACACAAAATACCAGGACATGTGATTTGACTAATACTGGTAAATGGATCCGAGTGTGTAATATGTCAACATCTGGAAGATGGTTAACATCATCCCGGTTCATCCTCATGGCAAATGCAACTCTGCAGGCTTTCCTGAAGTCACTGAAGCACTAAAGATAAGGAAATAAAGAAAGTGTATCAGGCAGGACTCTTTTGTTACAGAGGTGGGGGAGAAAAGGAGAAAGATAAATGGATTCTTCTTTGGGTGAAGGAGGGTAAACCTAAGATTTTTCAGAGACGAAAACCATTCTTTTAAAAGTGATTTGGAAGAGAAAGTGCACCATGAAATCTTCAAGTTTGCAGAGATACCAAAGCTGTGAAGATAAACCCCTCTGTAGGTGGGCAGGGAAGTGACAGATAAGGAGCTAGCACATTTGCCAAAACTTCTTCTAGACTTACAGGAAGAGTATCTCTGAGCTCTTGGTTACAAACCAGGAAGCGGCCCCGAGATTAGTGTAAACGATGCCCGACTGTGTATCCGCCAGTTTGCTGTGGAAAGGGGGGGGGAGGGGGTGGCACTGCAAAACAGACAGCATTACTGAGTAGAATCTTAGAGATTAATCAAAAATGCATTATCCCACTATTTCCAAAACTATTATGAGGTCTCAGCGTAAATAATCAATGTGATTATGGCTAATGTACCTCAAGAATGACAGGAGAGTTGAGGAGAATTCCAACTTAAAAGAACAAGAAAATGGGAAGGCTCTCACAAAGCATGCTAAAAGCCTCCTCTGAATAGAAAGATGAAGGTTTCTCGAAGTATTTAAAATCACCGTGCATAGGCATAGTAAGAACATGGTCTTGTTTACCAAAATCTTGAAAAGCAGAGTGACAGGGCAACCCTGGATGAGGACGCTACAGGACAAATAAATAGAAGTGTTGCATCTGAGAGCAGAGGAAGAAATTTTTAGATTCATCACTTCCTACAGGCAGTTGAAACAAACTTTTCAAGATCTAGATTAGTTCATGCTTTTCATTCATTTGCTAAAAACTGATCGAGCACCAAATATGTGCCAGGCACTCTTCCAGGGTCTGGGGATACAATGATGAGGAAGACTAGATCTGGGCCCTCGAGGAAAGTATGTGCCATTGGGGAAGCAGATAATGAGAAAGGAAATGAATGAGATCGCTACTCAAAGGGATTAGTGTTGAAAGGATCGTGGTGGGGGGGGTCTTTGTACCACCACCATCACCCCACCTTCCCCAACAACCAGTCGTTGGAGGTGGGCGGTCCCCTAGCTGCAACCTTGGGCAAGATAGGGTAATGAAATAGTGGGGTGGGAAGGGCTGATCAAGGAAGACTTTCTGAGGAAGTGAGCTTTAAGGGGAGAACTTGAAAGGCCTGAGAAGGAGGAAACAAGCAAAGATCTGAGTTAAGAACTTTCCAGACTGAGGGAAACAATGTGAATACCCTGAGACGGGGAGAAGGTTGGCTTCCTTGAGGAACAGCAAGAAGTATGGTGGAAGCCTCGAGAGCAAAGTGAGTGGAGGCAAGGAAGAGATGAGAGAGACCATAACAAGGTGCCTTGTAGGCCACGATGAGGAGCTGGATTACTTCTAAGTATAAAGGAACTGGAAGATTTTAAGCAGGAGAGTAATATGATTTGGTTTGTGTTTATAGACAATAACTAGCTCCTGTGTAGAAAATGGCTATAAAGGTCCAAAGTGGAAACAGAGAGGCCTGTTTAGAGGCTGCCAATGCAGTAGGCCAGGCACAAGGTGTAAAAGGTGATAAGAGGACAGATATGCTTTGGAGGCAGAGAGAAAATTGATGATTGATCAGATGTGAGGGAAGGACAGGGACCATAGTGAAACCTAGTGAGGTAAGTGGCATGGCGCGCAGCCAGATGCCACCCTCCAGGACTGGAGCACACATTCCCTCTTATTTGCTGAGAGTGTTGGCAGCCAACAGATCTCAGCCATGTCCCTCTCTGAGACTGGACTTCAGCTGGGGACAGCCCACATCCAATGACTAGTTCATGAGGATATTAAGGTGCAACCCTCTCAGCTCAAATTGGAGCAACTCTGCAGAGCCATCCCAGCTCCAGAGCTCCCCATGAGCCTAATCAAGGGCCCTCTGCAACAGCGTCACATTTCAGTTTCTCTTCCTGCTCAGCCTGCGTCCTTCACTCCCTCACGGGTGGCGTTCACAAAGCACTTCCTAACATACTTCCTGCATGCAGGTTTTTCTTCCTCAGAGTCTGCTTCCTGAGGGCAGCACCTGCGCAACAGATAGTGATGACTTCTTTAACTAATATGGGTGAAACCTGAAGGAGAAGGATATTTTGGAGTGAAAATCGAGTTGTGTTCTGGTCATGCTAAACTTGAGATGTTTAATGATATGCAAATATAGATAGAGTAATAGGTGCAATATTGAGGGGTGGCTAGAACATTCTAGACAGAAACCAAAACCCTCAAGGCAGAGGGCGAAGAAAACAGCCAAGCCTTTTCATCACAGAGGACTGGACTAAATTCTCCGTGAGTCTATTCTACTATAGTCGTCTTTTAGATTGAATGCTCCTAAATCTGCTTTCTTTGTTCAAAGAGAAGACACAGTTTAAAGCCCTTTGTATCTGGACTAAAATCCACATTCCATGCCTTCAAAACCATTCACAATGTAGTCTTCCATCATGCACACCTCTTCTTCCTACCACTCACCCCCTGGGTCACTGTGCTCCAGCCACAGTGTTCTCTCACATCCTCAAAAATTAGAGCTTTCCCATCTTGGGGCCTTCGTACATGCTGTTTCCTCTGCCTGGGATGCTATTTTCACCACTCCTTACATGATTAGCTGCTTCTTATCATCAGCCCTCCCCTTTTTGATCATGTCCTCAGAGAGGAGTGACCACACTAAGGTAGTCCCACATTCTCTCTAAGTTCCTTGTTTCCTTCATAGCACTTCTCACAATTTCTAATTATTTCATATATTTGTTAGTTTACCTGGACTTGAGTTTTGTTTATTCAGTCTATCTCGCCAATTCGAAATTCCTCATGAGGATAAGGACTTATTCACCATTGTATCCACGTGCTCAATAAATATTGGGTGACTCGTGACTTCGTATTTTAGATATTGTATTCTTTCCAAGGACGAGGGGGAATACAGTAGACATATGTGTTAAACACCTTCTGTGGGCCAGCTTCTGTGCTTACAAATTGGGTTCAGCCTTTCAGCCTTTTCAACAGTTCTGTAACATAGATATTATTTACCCATTTTTAAGAAGAGGCATAAGGAGATTAATTGGCTTTCCCAAAATCGTGCACTTCCGGTGGAGTTGAGATTTGAGTCCCGATGTGCCTCACTCGAAAGCGTGTACATTTTCCACTCTGCCATATTGTCTGTGTCCCTTCAGCAGACATTTGAGCACCTACTATGAACAGAGAAAAATACTAGGAAACAAAAGATATAGGTCCTGCCTTTGAGAAGCTTGTAATTTGACTGGAGAGACAAGGCAGACACACAGGACAAATGTAATAGCATGAAGCAGAATATGATAAAGGGATATACCCTAAGGTTCCTTTCAGCTCAAAAATTCTTCGACTCTCTGAATGGTACAGGCAATAAATGCAATGGGAGAAATCATTCTGCTCTTTGATTGTATCTGATGGTGTGTATTCTTTCTTCATCTACCTCTGGCTGCCAGTGAGCACAAATGCAAGTCTATTTGAAATGGCTGTCTCTATACTCCCATATTATAGTGGATGGTGAATTCAAGGTCAAGTTTGAAGTCAAAGTCAGAAATCTTTGTTTTCTTCCTCTGCTATATCAAGACTCTTACCAATTAACTTGAAAAAAGTCAACAAGTTAACAACTCCAGGGGGAAAAAAAGACTCCTCATCTCATCCCAAAGACTCTGAAATGGATTTGCTCACAAAACACCAGGTTTCTTTAGTGACCTCCAGAGACCTTGCCTGTCACATGAAGCAGTATATCATTTCATGGGGGGTGGGGAGGAGTTTTACCATGAAAAATGCTATGTTATATCACAGTGTGACATTATTTAAATATCAAGTCGAAGCTTCTATTTAGAAAACGGAAGGCAATAAATTGAGTTGCTAATTATTCCAGCTGTGAGTATTTTTGGTATGACTGCAAATTTTGAAGAGGGCAAAATAGAGGATTTTCCTGTTGTTCATGGCATATGCAAATGCAGTGACGGTCCCCTATGATCTAAAAGGTTCAGGGATCAGAAACCTTGAAAGCCTACTTTTCATTTTATCAAAATTGGTTTGAGTCTAAGCTTAGGGAATCATGATATGAAATGCGCTTTTAATTATCCTAATTGGGTTATTGCCTTCTTTTTCAAACTTGGAAAGTAGCAATTTTAAACAACATTTTTAAAGTTTTATTTTAAAAGCAACAGTTCGCTTCTCAACCCAAGCATAAATTCCCAACTGGAAGAAGAGAACAAGTACATTAGTAATATCCTCAATCCCTTTCTTTCCTAATTATTTTTGAGGGGTGAGGGTACCTGCAAAGCTCTAGTCACTGTGCTAATTAGAACGACTCATTCAACAAATATTTTAAATGAGCTGGGCACTGGGCTAGGGCGTGGAGATCCGGTAAAGAGCGAGATAGACATGATTCCTGCCTTCAAGCAATTAGTTGACATTTATTGACCATTCACTGGACATCAAGCTCAGTGTTACACATTTCACGTGAAGAAACTCACCCCATCCCCCCAACAAGATCATAAAGTAGGTACTAGCATTCTCTCACTTTACAGTTGAGGCCACTGGGACCTAGAGAGGTTGAGTAACCTGTCCACTGTCACACAGTGATAAGTATAGGTGCCAGCATCCAAACCTTGGTCATCCAAGTCCAGAATCTGCTTCATAGTGCCTCCTTGGTATGATCCTGTTGGTCTCAAAAATAATTAAATTAATAATAGTAATAATAATAAAGGAATGTTTAGATGTAGGGAAAAAGTCTGACTCTAAGCTTCAAATGTTTACCAGTCTACCTCTCAAGAGTATAGGAGACTTTTGCTTTCTACTCTTTTAAATTTATGTACTTGATTTTTTTTTATGATGTATACATTTTCCATTTGCAAACAGGGAAATAAAGGCAGAACACTTGAGAGATTACTTCGCTTGCTATTCAAGAAGTGGCTGAGCAGTACAGTGTCCAATGTCATCTTTCTTGTTCTCGCTCAGGCTTTCTCCATCTCATCCTGTATCCTTCTCTTTCTGTTTTTCTCGCCTCTCTTTCTCTCCATGCCCCATGTCTCTCGGTCTCTCAGGAACCCACTCCTCGAGTTTCCCCCCCCCCCACCACCATTCCTTTTCGTGTTGGAGAGTGTAATAATGATGCCAGAAAGTGTGGTGGTGATTTAACCTCTCTCCAGCTACATGTTTTATTATAACTCCTGAAAACCTAATTACAGTAACTTTACATGCTACACTACCCTTTATGGGCTGCCTCTTTATTAAACTTACTCCTTTAGAGACAATAAAGCTGATGCTTCAAAGGACATGGCCAGGACCAGTAAGATGTGATGAAATCTCGCGTTTTCTAGTGCCCACCTGCTCTCCCTCACTGATCACCACGCCACCACTCCTGGTGGATTTCTGCCTCTCTCCTTTCTCTGGCTTTTTATCAAATTTCAGCAACTGCATGTATGATATTAAAAATCTTTTAGGGATTAATGGGCTGTGTATCAATATTTTCATCCACTACCCTGAATGCCTGTGAGTTTATTTACTGGGGAGGTCAATTTTCTCAGTAGAACAACAGTGAACACCTGGTTTCCCTGATAACCAGCACTGCTTTTTTGCACACGGCGCTATGTTGAGACCATTCAAGGCTCCCTCTCGGTTTCAAGAGAACGTTTGCTGCGGCTGACTTCGTGAGCAGAAGAGAACACGCCTGTACTGTTAGTCATTAGTTGTCCTGTTAGCTGAATGGTACCCTGTGATGAGACAGTGGGAGACAGATTAAGTGAGAGGAAGAGAGAGGAAAAAACAAAACTTTGACCTTTGGAGTGGAGGCAGTACAATTATTTGTATAGTACATTTCTGTTTTGAAGCCCTGCTGGGATTTCCCCCTGGGCAGAAAGCCAACCCAACAGAAAATAGGGAGACTGCCTCTTAGGATCCCACTGGTTGCAAACTGAAAATGGTACTTGGTGTTAAGGGATTTTTATGTATTTGTTTCTTTCTTTCTTTGGTAGGTTTTGAGGTTAATGAGTGAATTTCCTTGTGATTGACTCAGAAAAAAAGGAAGAGAAATCTTTTCCTCTTTCCTTGGAAGGGGGCTCCAGTAGTTCAGCCAGCCACTGCTTCTCAAAGCGTCTACTCGAGATTCGTCAAGCTCCTTCTGTATCATAAGAATAAAATGAAATTCACAGCCTTTTGAATGGATGGGGTCCTTCTTGCATGGATGCTATGCATGAGTTTCTTGTTTGTTCGACTTCTTTTTAAAATCTGCCATGGTTGTTTAATCACAGAAAATGTATGCCCTTAATTTTCTAAGCCAATTTGAAGCAAAAGCCCGGTTTGCCAAGATTCTGCCTCAAATGAATGTCTTTGCTGTCATGTAAAGCGCATGGGAGAATGGCTGTTAGGTATGCTCTCTCTCTTTCTCTCTCTCATTTTTTATTAAACCGTTTTGTTTCCACATGAGGAAAAAGTGGTGACATTTACCAAAAAGATTAATAGTTTAGGGTGAAGTGGTGATCACTGTATTCTTAAGAAGTCACTGGGGCCTTGGGTACAGAGATGAGGACATAGAGGATCCCCTCCTCTCTTACCCTGACACTCAGTTCGACAGCCATGCTGAGCCCCTGACCTGTGCCAGGCGGGATGCCGGGTGTGGGCACCGAAGCTCCCATAACCCACACGGCTGGGAAGGGAAAGAAGTGTTCAAGCTCTTCTTTGATGTTTTTGTAAGACATCAAGGACTGGCTTTCTCTATCCCTCCGAGTGTTAGCAAACTCCAAGGACAGCACTTGGGGCCCCTCATTTGCCTTTCCTTTCCGAGGCACAAGTGGCCAATTTTGAGAGCAATTGAGTTGTGCTTGAAAAATGTCAAGTGCGTTTGGAAACTCCACATTTTTGCTGACGTCTGGAGTCCTGCGCTGAGCTACTTCCACGGCCGACCGCTGGGAAGAAGTTCAGTTGGGGCATCATAAATGATTCGGCGGCGCATACTGAGCAGGCCCCCGAGGGGGAAAAGCTGTCTTGATAGCCAGTTCAGGGAAAAATCAGGAGAAGTCCCCTAAGCCTTCTTGGTCCTCCCAGTGACCAGCTGGCCAGACCATTGCTTTGTGGTCTCGCTTCATTTTCTTTATCTTTTTTCCTGCCACATGTGACTGCAATCTTTGGGTGAATCAGAGCTTGCGTTTTTTCGTTTTGTTATTATGAAAATTTTCAGACATACAGAAAAGCTGGAAGAATAGTATGACGTAAGAATAACCACCTAGTTTCAACAATTGCTATCATTTCACCACATTTGCCTTATCTATCTGCAGAGAGAGAGATCTTTTTGCTGAATCATTTGAAAGTTAAGTGTAGATTTCATGATGCCTCACCCCTAAAGACATCAGTATTCGAACCTTACATTTTAAAAAATATATCTACTGACCATCTAGCATGGTCTCTTTAAGTTAGACACATTTGAAGTTGCAAAAATGGTTAGGGTAGAGTTTCTTAAACTGTAACATACGTTAGAACCACCTAGGGAGCTTGTTAACAGCTCCACTCCCAAACCCGAGGCCTGGGTTTGGATGGAGCTCAGGAATTTGGACTTTTCTAGCAGAACACTCAAGTGATCCTAAAGCAGTTTTATGGGACACAGTCTGAAGATCACTTCTTTAGAATCCTTCTTTTTGTGTTTGTAGGCTGAATTTAATCTTCTAAAGATTTGTAGCACCAGGGTGTAACTGTACTGTGTGAGAAACAGGAGTCTACGTATCTTTGGTACCTTGGTTTAATAATTTTAAGTACCAGAAACTAGAAAGGAGGGACGTGATAACTAAGTGAGTTTCATTTAGCAATGATCATCAGATGCCACAATATCAATGAGTGGTCTGAGAGATCGATGCTGCAAAAGTTAATGCAGTGATAAAAGCTATATGGGTTGTTTTTTTCCGTGGAGGGATCTGGCCTTGTACGTCGAAATATAGACACTGGCCTGTGTGTACATATGCGAACTTGTAACTCTGGAAAGCAGAAGTCAACGTGGCAGAAGAAATTTCAATTTAAAAATTAAAAGTGTTCACAGTATTGTCCTTTTAGCATTCATTATTTTGGCCTTGGAAAGGTTGTAGGTCATTCATTTAACAAAGATTTGTTGAGCGTCCACTGTGTGCCAGGCTCTATTCTAGATTTTAGGATATAGCATTGAACAAGTCAGACAAAATACTGATTATTTGGGGGCTGATTATTTTAAACTTCATAGAAATTCAATTCTATTGATGACAATACACAATACATAATACATAAATTTATATATAATGAAGAAAAATAAAGCATTATAACAGGATGGAGAATGGCAGAGAAAAAAAGCGAGGGGGCCAGGGAAGACCTTTCTGAGGAAGTGATGCTGGAGCAGAGTGATAAATGATGTCACAAAACAAGCTATGCAGATATTTCCAGGCAGAGGGAACAGCAAGTGCAAAGGCCCTGACACAGGAATGTGTAGGATGTGATGTGATGAGGAACAGCAAAAGGACAATGTAACTGATGGGAGGATAAAGTGGTAGAAGATGCAGTTGGAGAGGTGGCCGAGGGCAGATCATGGAATGCATTATAGACCACAGGAAGGACTTCTGAATTTATTCTGTGTTATTGAAAGGCTTTATTTATTTGTTTGTTTGGGGGGAGGTTGTTTGTTTATTTGGTCCTATGTCACCCCACGTGACATATGACATATGACATAATCTGACTTCCTTTTTAGAAGGAACTGTGGAAAAGAGATTGGATTGTCAAGAGGACAATTTTAGGATCTCATGAAGCAATTCCATACACAAGAAATAATAACTATATCCTTCTATTCTTATAAATGAGTGCATTAAAAAATAACGTTGAAGCCAATTCAAACTACATCTTCATCTTGTGATTTCTCTCAGGTTGCTAAAACATTCTTGTTTCTAATTTACTAATTCTATCCACAGCTATGACTGATGTTCAACACTGATGTTTAGGCTCTAGAGATACCAAGAGTGGTATCTACCAGTATCAAGTGTCAAGGACTTCACAATTTGATCTGCAGTAGGTACATTAATTATTAAGATGACTAGTATGTTAATATCTATATTATGCCAAGAGTATAAATAAATTCTTGACTACAAGAAGTGATGGGGGTGAGGGCACATTAGAATAGTTTCTCAGGTAGGCGGTTGAAAGGTGAGTAGGAGTTGGCTGGGGTGGGGGTGGGCTGGGTGGGGGAGCTCAGGAAAAGCTATTTCAGAGAGCACTGCACATCATGTCCAAGGGCACAGCAGCACAAACGGGCTGGGAAGGAAAGATGCATCTTTTGGTGTAGATTTTAGTGGGAGCTGGAGCACAAGATCGGAGATGAGGAGTAAAAAGTTGGGTAGTGGTCGTAAAGAGACAGGTCCCTTTTTAGAGATGGAGATTTAGGTTTCTGCTTTGGGGCACTGGAGCATCCGCAGGGATTTCTAAGCCAGGGCATGATGGCATGTGTGGTTTGAGAAGAAAAGTGGTGGGGGGGCTGGAGAGGAGGGTTGGTAGGAGAGGTTTTCAGAAATAAAACTCATGGGATTCTTTAACCCATTGTGTGGGAGGAGGTGAGGGAAAGGGAGGAAGTGAAAATGACTGTAGTTTATTGGGCAACTGGGAATAACAGGAGTTCAGGAGGAGTGTGTTTGGGGAGGGGTAGGAAAAGAGCCTGTGCTGGATTGTAACTTGCTTGATAGAGAGATGAAATGTAGAGGAAGAGATGCCCAATACTCAACTGGAATGTGGGTCTGGACCTTAGGGAAGCAGCTGGGCTGGAATGGAGCTCCTCAGTCGTATCCGTGATGGCTGAAGCCATGGGAATGGGTGAGATCTCTGTGGGAGTGAGAACGAGTGTTCATATATTTTTAAATACTCATTAAATTACTCATTAACGATGACTTACAGTGTCTTTCCTTTGATTTTCTACTTTCACTACCCACTCCTAGAAAAGTGTTCAAGAAATAAAATTGAAGTCGTTCTAAATCAAATCCCAGAGTTTTTCCATCAGCCTGGCTTTCTGGTGTGCATATGTTCGAGCTTAATTATAAGGCCGTGGACTATTATTTAGTGATTTGGAGAACTCTTCAGGTGTTTGTTCGACATTTGTCAAGCTTTAAATTAAAACTCATGTTTCAGGCTCCTTCTGTTGCTCTGAAGAATTGATAATAAAAGTTACTCATAATGTATTGAGAGCGCTTATGTGAGACACACCCTTGGTTAAGTGCCTTTTCTGCATGATCTTATGTGATCCTCACCGCAGCCTGTGCTGTGATCCGAGGCACCTGTGCTATTATTACCCATTTTACAGATGAGGACATGGAGGCCCTCAAGAGCAGCATTAGGTAACTTACATGAGCGTACTTGTCCAGGAATGGCACTGCCAGGACTCCAACCAGGTGTATCTTGCTTCAAAAGCCTGCTCTAAACACTCTGCCTACTGCCTCCTCTTCCAAGACTCTTTTAGTCTGGAGCATTAAAAGAAAGCTGTTGGACAAGCAATATAAAGCCTTATTTATGGAATCAAACCTCCTGGCTTTATTCAGATCATTGAACATATTTATCCTACAAATAAAGTTTAAATATCAGTTGTTGATTTTAATGTTAGCTAGGTTAAATAATTCACTAATCAGATACTCATTTTCTGACATGATTATCAGTCATATCAAGATCATTTGATCCTTGTCAAGGATTAATGCTTTCAAGGTTTTATCTGGAAGCAGCCAAGACACAAATATTTGTAATGACAGTGACCTTGCCTCGGAATCCCACTGGGAAAGCCCACTAACCTCACATGCAGGGGCAGCGCGGTGTAGTAGGTCCAGTTAGAGCTTCTGGAGGCAGGCAGCCTGAAGTCTGATCCCAGCAACCCAACTTGCTAACTCTGAGCTTCAGCTTTGTCACGTGCAAAACTGTGATAATAATAGTGCCCACTTCATAGAGTTGATGTGAGCTTTAGTGGCAAGTAAAACATTTAACATTCTAACGGCCACATAGTATGTGGTCCCAAAATATAGTTGCACCTACTGAAGACTTGAAGAGAGAAGAAACACCTGTGTAATATTTTGGAATCTTCGAATTGAAGCTGAGTAAAATCACAGAACAATGAAGGAACTCCACTCAGTCATTCAAGTCTCCCCTGCATGCTGAATTTGAGATAGGTGCTTGGAACATAAAGATGAACAAGGTATAAAATAAGACACAGTCGCCAGCCTCCAGCTGCTCAGACTCCAGATTCTTCTTAACCCATGCTTTGAAGTCCACTGTATATTTCTTGGAGGACAAGACATCATTTTCCTTTTTTTTCTTTTTTTAAAGCTTCAGTACATGGTTGTGTATCCTAGTTGTTAGTTTTAGTTCTCTATATGAGCCACTGTCACAGTATGACAACTGACAGGTGGGTGGTGTGGTTCCACGACCAGGAAACAAACCCAGGCCATGGTGGTGAGAGAGCAGAATCTTAACCACTAAACCACCAGGGCTGGCTCAAGACATCATTCTAAACAAAGTATGGCAAGTCACACTTGAAGTCTTATAAACAGCACACATATGAGAGAGAAAATTGGGCTGGCCTGGTGGCACAGAGGTTAGGTTCACACATTCTGCTTCGGTGGCCCGAGGTTCACCGGTTCGGATCCCAAGTGTGGACCTATGCACTGCTTGTCAAGCCATGCTGTGGCAGACGTCCCACATATAAAGTAGAGGAAGATGGGCATGGATGTTAGCTCAGGGCCAGTCTTCCTCAGCAAGAAAAAAAAGAGGAGGATTGGTGGCAGATGTTAGCCCAGGGCTAATCTTCCTCAAAAAAAGAGAGAGAGGGGGGCTGGCCCCGTGGCCGAGTGGTTGGGTTCACGCGCTCCGCTGCAGGCCGCCCAGTGTTTCGTTGGTTCGAGTCCTGGGTGCAGACATGGCACTGCTCACCAGGCCACGCTGAGGCAGCATCCCACATGCCACAGCTGGAGGGACCCACAGCGAAGAATATACATCTGTGTACTGGGGTGCTTTGGGGAGAAAAAGGAAAAAAATAAAATCTTTAAAAAAAAAAGAGAGAGAGAGGAAATCTATTGTCATAGAACTGATGGTCCCTGAAGTGTCCTTGGTGTGACAGTCTCCTGATCCCTGAGGAAGGGTTGTGTTAGGTGTCAATAGTAGACTCCGTTGCCCTGTTGTCACATCATAGCTGCAGTGACCAAGGGCACCTTGTTCAATTGGCAAGCAAAGACGTTTCCAAAGAAAGAACTATGATCACATTACCTAGAGAGGTGGTCTCAGAACAGGAAGCAGGATGGAGAGGGGAGCACAGCCCAGGAACAAGGCTCAAGAGAGACAGTTTAGGCTAACACTTAAGAGCACAGACTTTAGCGGAAGACAGAGCTAAGATTTAAAGCCTCTCACAGTTGTTTGACTTCACCAAGCCTGATTTCTCATGTATTAAATGGGGATATAATATTTAGTTTGTAAGTAGCTGTGATGGTATATTTCAAGTGCCTTTAAATAGTCGGTTCTAATACATGATATTGTCTGGCAGCAGCAGCAGACACCATCTCCCACTGACAAACAGTAACTCAGTTTCCGTATTTGCTTTGAATACTGTGCAGCATCGTCATGGAAGATAAAATCTAGAAGTATATGTGAAAGCATAAAATGATGCAAGTTTATGCAATTAATTTATGTCCTCATCAAATGTACTGTTCACCCCTTTGTCCATGACGAGGCAGGGCAGTTAACTAGGACTATATCAAGCAGAATGAAAGAAAACCATCTAAAGCAGCTGTGCATTCCTCATTGGCCGCCCATGTTGATCCTGACTGTTTCCCTTTTCCTGGCAGGCACTTTCTCTTTAAGACCTCCTCGGGAAGCACACCCCTGTTCAGCAGCTCTTCTCCGGGATACCCTTTGACCTCAGGAACCGTTTACACACCACCGCCCCGCCTGCTCCCCCGGAATACCTTCTCCAGGAAGGCCTTCAAGCTGAAGAAGCCCTCCAAATACTGCAGCTGGAAATGCGCCGCCCTGTCTGCCATTGCCGCGGCCCTCCTCTTGGCTATTCTGTTGGCGTATTTCATAGGTAAGTCGGGGCAGCCTGCTCCCGACCCAGGCTGTGAGAAGGTGGGGGAGAGGTCATGGTCTTCTGAATGTAGAAGCCCTCTTTTGTCTGTACAATTTGCTTGTTGGCTCCTGAAAGACATAAAAATGAGTGATGGATGGGAGTGATTTTTCCCTCCTGAAATCCACTTAAATCTGATGAGTTTCTCCTTCATGATTCTAAATGACATTTATCTGATGTGAAATTAAGCATCCTTACTGTATTCTTTCTTGGAGAGACGCTGAAAATTGTCATTCCTGCAAACCCATCCCTCACTCCCAAAGTAGCCTTCTAGTCTCCTCCATCATTGGATTTTAACCCAGGTCTGTGCACTGAAATTCATGCAACACTGGTTAACTTCAGCCAGAAATTGAATAGAAGAACAGTGATCAGCATGCCTGGGCACATCTTGATTCAAAGGAAAGCTAAAGTAGCTAGCTTATTTTCAGAGCTGGGGAACAGAAACAGGATTGAGAGACCAGAGCACCCAACAAGGTCTTTGCACAGAATCAAGACCCCCAGACACAGTGGATCTTGTCCACATCCCCTCCTTTGCCTCTGTTCCTTAAGCCTTAACTCAAATCTTACCAAGTGTTATGAATCAGAATCAGGTTCACCTCCCACACCAGCTGTGCTTCTGGGAACTCAGAGTATGACTTAGGGTAGCAGATTGATGAAGCTGCTGGGGTATCTTTCTTCCCATGCCAAGAATGTTGATGTGCATCCATGGGGTGTAGCCATGTAACTGTGGAAACCCTCAGATGCCAAGAGCTCAGGGGCAAGATGCCACATGCATATGAGCATCCTGGGCTGAACACAAAGCCTGCTCGCAGCTCCTGGCCCCAGCGAAGAGCCCCAGTGCCGCTGCTCTGTCAACTGAACTTGCCAATGGCAGATCTCCTGGCCCAGGCACAGGCCACGGTGACGTTTGTTAAAGTTTATTTGTAACACTTGATGGTTCTGGCTTGGTTTCAGGGCAGCTATGACAGGCCTCCCTAGTTTGGCTGTGCCGTGTTGCAAAGCAAACCTATAAAACACCAGCAAAAAGATGCCGACTCCAAAACAGGTCTCAACACTTATGTTGAAACCCCTCCCATTGAAGAGAAAAAAAAAGGCAACCCTGATCATCCTGGCTTTGCCCCTTCTCCTAACAAAAGCCCTGCTTTCTCCCTCAGAAATGGGGGCTTGCACGCTTCCTTCATCCTCAGGCAGCCAGCATGGTGCCTGCCAGAGAAGGAACTGGCCCAGGACTTCCCAGACCATTCTATCCAAGCTTGCCTGATGGCAAGGGAGGGTGACTCCAGACACCTGGGGCCTTGCCCAGGGCAGACTTTTACAAGCTAAAAGTTGATGAGAAGTTTCCACTCTCTCCCGTAATGTCACTATGCTCATCTTAATAAGGAAAAAGAAATTTTTACATTCCTTACCAGTTGCATCTCTCATGGAATGCCCTCTGAAAGTGAGAAAATTGACACTCCAGGGAAAGGCACCATGTTTATCTGGGGCTTTGCAAAAAACCTTTGTCCTCTTAACCCCAGCTCTACATGGGGACTGAGGCCTGAGACCCACGCACCCCTAATTCAAAGTCATGTCAGTTTCTCACTTACCTCTTGATGAAGGATGGAGTAATGGACTGACTTGAGGGAGGGGGAGGGCATCTGTTGCACCTCAATCACTCGAGTAGAATCTTCTCTGTCATTAAACGTAGTTTTGTGTGCTTCCCCAGGTAGATGTTCGAGGAAGGGAGGGACTGGGTGGAAGCAAATTGAATTGCCTTCAGGGTCTTTGCATGATTTGGCTTTGTGTCAGAAACTTCAGAAAGGGCCCATGAGCTCACTTCTCAGGCTTAATGTTCTGCTGGGCTGGTGGGCACCATGGGGAGCCCAGATACAGAATTGAGGCACTGCCAGCCTTTGCCGATACGGTCCCCCGTGTACCTCCTATTTCACTTGCAGGGGAGAGAGAGATGGCTACTGCCTGATTTATTGAGCTTGCTAGTTAAAAAATAATAGCTTTCTGTAAGGTGATCATATAAATGGGAAACCGTATAGTGAGAGTTTAATGTTTTAATCGGGTGTGTAACTTGTAAATGATGGATTAGGAAACATATTTATCCTCAGTCTGGAGGCTACTGGAAGCTGGACCTGAGCATCTTAAGATGGTTTATTAGATTATAATCCATCATTTCCTATTATGTATGCTTTAGGTAAGATTATGCATTGACCCTGGAGTATTGAAGAATAGTTTATGACTCTAAATGAGTGATGTAACGGGCCAATTTACCCCGCAATAATGGCAGCAAGTGGGGAGCTATAGGGCTTCTCTCCAGAGGTGATGACAGGTCTGCAAGCAGGATGAGGGGTCAAGATCTTGAGTACTTATCTTGACCCCAGTGATCCCTTTCTCTTTAGCCTTGACAAAGTTGTTTTCCTTCTGTGTCTTGGTTTCCTAAGTAAAACATGGGGGCTTGATGGTTATTTATGTGCAGAAACTCCAAAGTGTGGTGAGGATTAATTAATGCGTATAAATCACTTAGAAGATGAAAAGCAGTATATTATTAATTACAGAGCTGCAGGGGCATAAACAGTGCATTGCAAACAGGGAGAAAAGTGCTTTCGGGAGAGAGTGATTGTACCTATCTAGAAAAAAAGCCATCAGGGAAGGACAGAAGGGCAACAGAAAAATGGAAGGCCTCCTGTTAAGGAGACCAGGGCTTTTAAGACCTGAGCCCATCCTGGTTCACACATGACTCCTTGTTCCATTGGAACATCACAGGTTCTGAAATGGAAGCATCAGCCCCAGGACACTTATGGACAGGCACTGGGTTCAGGCCATACCAGGAACCCTTTAACAAATAGGTCAAATTATCTTCCTTGCATGTTCAAACTCATTTCCAGAAGTGAACAATTTGGAATAGCTCAGCGCCATGACAGTTTCTTCCATAAATCCAGCATGTGGGTGGGTGTAAAAGTAAAATAATGTCAGCTCTTATACAAATTGGAAGACATGAGCCTTTACCAACTCAGGAAAGGTTCCCCAAGTTCCTACTCACACAGCTGGGGTCAGAGATCTTTTATGATATATCGTCCCATCAGATTCTTCCGATGCCAAATTCCCCCAGTGTAGGAAACATCCTGGAATAAAAGATTCTGAAAAGCTGCATGAACCACGAGGGGAGCATTTCGTGCATCACTCAGCCCCTGGCCCAAATGGTTCCTAGGGAATACTGATTTAGGAGAATCTGGCTGTAAAATGCAAGAGAGCTTCCCTCTCACGAAGCTGTCTTTTTATACTTGGGCAGTTCAAGCACTTTCATTGCCTGCAACACCAGAAATCCCTCTAGATCCCTAAGTTTCTGAATCGTGTAACCAGTATAGAGTTTCTCACCTGCTTTATGCCAATTGTACTGTGTTTTTATCCTCATAGTATACATAACAATAACTGGTTAGAACCTTCTATTTGGCTAGAACTGTAAGCTTTTCCACTTAAAGCACTTTTATATTATTACTAAATTTGAATTATATCTCCAGCCCCCAACATACACTCTGGCCGAAGATGAAATTGGCATATTACAATCATTTGACAAGGCTTGATGCTGAGGCCCAGTGAGTCTAAAGTCATGTGGCTAATTAGGTGCAAGGCTGAGACTAGGCCCTTGGTCTCCTGACGTCTAGTCTAACCTCTTTCCCTGACTACTCTCTCCTGAACATTACAGTTAGCCATATTTTCCAAATATGACATGAAACCTGAAATTACGTAGTATCAATTCACCTGATCTAATTCTTTCCTCATTAGCAAGAGAGAGTAATTGGTTCCTCTCCTCGTTGAATCATCTTCTAACACAGTGGACAGAAACCGTATCTTCTTGTCAGCCTCCTACTCTGTCCTTGTATTTCTGCTTTCCCAAATATCTCCTGTTACAGAGGTCAGCAAACTTTTTCTGTAAAGAGCCAGAGAGTCAATACTTTGGGTTTTCCAGGTCACGCACTATCTGTCACAACTACTCACCTGTGCCCTTGTGATGTGAAAGCAGCCGTAGACATATGTAAACAAATGGGCATGACTGTGTTCCAAGAGACTTTAATTATGGACGCTAAAATGTGAATTTGATGTTCTTTTCAAGTTTCATGAAATACTATTCTTTTGATTTTTTTTCAGTCATTTAAAATGTAAAACTATTCCTTAGCTCATGTGCTGTTAAGAACACACAAACGAAAAAATATGTGGCCAACTGGATTTGGCCTGCCTGCCACAGTTTGCCAATCCCTATTTGATCACATTATTGTTCTTTTGCTAAGAATACCTTTTCAGAGTATCTCCACCTTTACCAAAAAAAAAAAAAAAAAAAATTGCTTTCAAGCTGGCTGAGTCCAACCATATGTCCACTGTAAATGGAGCAGGTGGTGGCCACTTTCTGATACTGCAATCCCATTTCATGATGAATAATTACATCTGACTTTCTAACCCAAACCAAAAAGTAGGAAAAGCAAGCCACTTTTCTCTTTAATTAAAAACTTTCTATACGATAAAAATTCCCATCCTAAAGTGTAGCTATTCACTAGACTGCTTGAAACAGTAGTCCAACTCATGGATGGAATGGAATTGCCTAGCAATTTGGCTGCATCCTCACTTGTCCTCAATCTTCAGTTACCCCAGGTTCCTCTGCAAAACCATTGTCTGTTTTTAAAGATTATTCAGTGCCAGATTCCTTCTTTGTTGAGGTTTTCCAACAAGTTGTAACAGTGCTGGGTCATTGAATGACATCCTTGCTTTCTTGTCCTAGGTTAACGTGAGACAGATCTAGTTTCCTTAAAAAGGACCAAAGTTCTTGCTGGGCTATCCCATGTCAGGGAAGAAAGATGCTTGTGATGTATGACTTTGTTGTTTCAATACAAATAATCCTACAGATTCTAAGATGAGAGTCACCAGAGTGGTTCAGCGTGACACAGGACTCAGACTACGGCCCCTGAGTTAAAAGCAATACGTCCCATCCGCTGAGTTTCTGTCAAAAACTCTTCATGTGGTTGGGAAGGGAAGGGGAGCAGAGAGAAAGATAAGAACATTTATGTCATCCTAAATTAGTTTTTAGCTCTTCAGATCTCTGCCAAACTAAAATACATATATATATTAGAAAGTCACCTTGTCTTTTTTCACTACAGTAATTCCTGCCAGATATGAAATACTATGTTTTAAGTAAGCTGCTCAACACTCTGTCTTCTGCCACTCTCACTTTGATCTGGGAAGAACGCGGGCCATCAACATGTCAGGATGTTAAAAGTGTGGTAATTTGGGGTGCTTTCAGTTTCTTTTGAAAACAATGAGAGATTATTTTCTATGGAAACTAAAAGCCTACAATGTGTTTAAAGTTGCTACACTTGAAAATTGATATGTTGAGACTCATACTGATGAATCCTGCATTTTCAACTGCTATTCTGTGTATTCCCATCTCACTGAACAGAGCAGGTTTGGGGAAAACATAAAGACAATGACAGAAAATGATGAGAACAGTACACTTTCCTGGCATACTTCATGAGGACATAGACTAGGAAAAATGTTGACCGGCTCAGCCAAACTCAGTGCTCTTTGACTATCAGGGGAGATGCTAAACGACACCCTCTGTATGAGCTCCAAATTATGTATTTACCTCCCATTACCTAAAGGGCAAAATGCTAATGATTAAATCTGAAGAGTCCGGCAAATAACATTTCCAGCCAACTCTCTGGCCCCAGATGGTCAAACCTCGTATTTGGTCACTCAAGAAAAGAGAACTGCCCACAAGTAAGTCAGGGGACCCAGTTATGTTATCTGTTCTGATGTTAGTAGCAGACTTTTTATCTAATAGATATGCTAATGTGCTCTTAACCGGATAATAAAGTCCTGTCAGGGCTTACACACTGGTGAATCTTTGGCAGTGGGACTGCTATTTCATAATCGTATGCCTGATTTCAGAGGGTCTGTCAATTTACGGAAAGTAAATTAAGTCGTTAGCTAGGTCTCCATCACCTGGCAGCCATGCGGCAAGATCTGTATCTCATGTTTGACAATCAGAAAAGATGAGTGCCTCTGCTGAGGTGAGGTGTCTGGGCTCTCCTCCCCAAGTCACCCGCCAGAAGGCAAGCTAGGCTGCCAGTGCAAGGCTCTCCCGCCCTCCGAGGCAAACTCGGTGGATGAGAGTGAGGAAGCAACTTTTGGTCCTGACTTTGTAGGGCATCTTAATACAAAAACGAGGAATGAGTAGATGCTGCCACCCCAAGGACCACGACGAGCAAGCAGGGTACTGGTGTCTTCTACCAGGCCAGGACTTTGCGCCTCCACGAAGTAGGTGTTGGGGAATGAATATGGAGTGTTCACCACCTGTCTATCCCTGAATCACCATTCAGGCCTCTGTCCTGGACTTTCTCTGTAACAGTTATCTGTCTAGCAGTCATCAGTCCAAACGCAGTAATGGGACACCGTGACATTATTGTCTCCCTCTCCTCACGCTGTTTATTTGACCGGATCGCTTATGGTGGTCACCAAGCCCACAGATCCTTCTGCTTCCACAGGACTCCCCCATTTCCTAAGTCTTTCATTTGTTCATTTATTTGTACTTGTTTCACAATTTAGGATTCTGGGAAAAACTTCAAAGATACTGTAAATAAGTATTTTTTTTATTGCTGTTGAGGAAGATTCACCTTGAGCTAAGATCTGTTGCCAATCTTCCTCTTTTCACTTGAGGAAGATTTGCCCTCAGCTAGCATCTGTGCCAGTCTTCCTCTATTTTGTATGTGGATCACTGCCACAGCATGGCCACTGACAAGTGGTGTAGATCTGCAGCCAGAACCCACCCTGGGCTGCCGGAGCAGAGCATGCCGAACTTAGCCACTAGGTCACGGGGCTGGCCCAAATAAGTGTTATTTTTATTCTACATTTTACCTATAACACAATTGCAGGTAATTGGAAAAGAAGCAGCTTGATGTAATGGAAAGCTCATACTTGGGCTTTGGTGTCAGAGAGGCCCGGGTTCAAATTCTGATGTATATATTTAAAAGCCATGTGACTATGGGCTTGCTATTTAATCTCCCTGCAGCTAAGCTTCCTTATCCAAAAAAATGGGGAAAATTCCTACCTTGTAAAGATGCTTCACATATCCATCGAAATGATACATGCATACAACTTTTCTTCAAATCTGATATGTCATCTTATATGAGAAGTGTCATTATTGTACATGTCCCCAAAGGGAGAAAGGATTATCCATTAAAATATGACATGATTTCTTAGCATTTATAATTTTATTTTGTCTTTTTGGAAAGAAGTAGACACAGACCACCTGGGTTGATGTACAACCATGGGAATAGATGGGTCCACAGTCACACTGGCAGACCAGTGTGCTGCCTTGCCAGCCTCGACTGTAAGAAGACATCAATTCTAAAGTGCATTCTGATTTCAGAGATGGGAAAAAAAATCTGAGTCTCAAAATCAGTGAAATATTGTGGTACCCGATACCACACCTAAATGGAGTTATTGTGATTTTGTATCGGCTACCGGACTCCTAGGCCAGGTCCAGTGAGAAGCATAAACCAGGTTCTTGGGTTATTGAATTCCCACAACAGCGCCTAGCACTTCATAAGCAATCAGTAAAAATCTGTTGAATTAACGAGTGCTGATTAGGGTTAGGGCTGAGTTGGACCATTTGTGGAAGGCATCATCAAGTACCCAGAATCCCTGATTCACTTGTTCCCCCATGTAAAGGGGAGTTTCTGGTTCCCTGATGTTGTAATTACCTCTGTTCCCAAATTGCATTTCCCAGTTAGAAAGCATTTAGGCAAAGCAACAGTTAAGGGGTCCGTGTGAGCACCACGTTTCAGCCCTCCAGCAGGAATCTGGGATTCCCTGAAATCGAGAGAGCTAGCTGAGTGAAGCTGGGAAGCGTGTGTGTCTGGCATACAGCCACCATTTGGCACTCACATTACAAAAGTGTAGCAGAATTCAGTTGGAGTTCAAGGTGAAGAAGCAAATAATGGCATAAATCTCAAAGTCTGTTGGCTGCTTCTCTGGAAATGAGGATGTGCTAAGAAATGGAAGCAATTGCGACAAGGCAGCAAGTGGAGAAAGGAACTATTATATGGTGAATTAGGCCTGTGTACACAAGCTGTACAGGATCTTTTGTGCTCTGTAATGCCCTGCTTAGCTGTGTAGCCTCGTATGACAAAAACTTGACCCAAAAGCAAACTTCTAAAACATTCGTGTTTCTCTTAAGGTCACCGTAAACCAGACTTCTTGTGTCCCTCATTAGAAATTCCTTTCTAGAAAATTCATATTTTGGTTGTTAGGAATAGACACCCAGAATTTTTGCCTGAGCCCTTTTCTCATCAAATAAATCATTTATTAAATTGACATCTCATAATAAGATCCTCTGCATTAGGAGAGCAAATGGTCCATAAACTATATTAACATATTTACTATGACCATAAAAAAAAAGAGGATAATGCATGTTCCACTGATTTCATTTTTTCTATTATCTACTTCTAGCCTTAAATAAATACATAAATATCAGAACATTTCAGAAAATATAACAGTACTAAGCTACCTGTTGATAAGAAAAGAGTTTTGCTGAAGAAAATACTGTCCTCCCTTCTTGGAAAGAGAAAGCAATTTATAAGATACGTAATACGCATCGTCTTTCAAAGGCTTTTATCTCCCTAAAAACCAAAGCTATGGATGAAAAGGGAGGATCAGCTTTGCCTCCGATCTTTGCGTTTTATTCATCATGACTTTCTTCGCAGCTGTTAGGGGAGGCCCTTCCCTTGGGATGGGTTTTCAGAGGAGTTAGGTCATTTGTGGGAAGATTCATGCAGACACGTTGGGCACTCCCCTCGGGACTCTGATCTTTATAAAAGAAAAGGCATATTGCCTTGCTTTTGCCTTTGCGGTCATGATGCAATTCTATCAGTTTGCTTACTTATATTACACCATGAGCATTTTAGAGGCACATTAATGAAGCTTAGATAAGGCTTGCTTATATTCCACAGGGAAAGGTAAGTGGCAGCATGTCAAATGCATTCTGTTCTTCAGGCCGTGATAAACAAGATGACATCATTCAAGGAAGCTCAGGGTGCCCTGAATTAGGTGCATTTTAGAAACTGGTTTTAAGGCTACTTTAGGCCCCAAATTTTACAAACATAGACTTCTAGGGCTTCAGCTAAATTAGAGCACGTGTGTTTAAACTTTCTTTTAACAAGAAGGTTTGTAGACTTCCTGAATCTTGAGAGCATTGTGGGTTAAAGACTCTTTTTCCCATGAAAAAAATATTCTCGGAACTTTGTGCATTAATGTTATGTGTTATTAAATGTATATTAATTAATTTAAAATTTATTTTAATTTTATGTTTTTCTATTCAGCAAGAAATTTTATTTAAGCAAGTGATTGGCTGATCGCATTGTATGCTGGAATCTACTAGCCAGTCTTGGAATCTAGGACATTTTCACTTGAAACTTTTTTCCTAGACCTAAGATCTAATAAGCAACCCCATAAAATAGCACAGTTAATAGGACAGCTTAGACAGCCTGGGTAAGTTATGTTTTGTATAAACACCTCGTGCAATGATGTTAATCGGGCATATATATGGTGATAGAAGGCATCTGAGTTTCATTTTTCTTCAACCCATCAGAGAACAGAAGCTTTTATACCAAGAAGCTTTTTTTCACTCATTGGTATGAATCAATGGTCAGCAATCCTATTTTTTTCTCTAGAAACGTGGGGTGGTCTATCTAAGAAATCGAGATTTGTGTCTATTTTTATCAGCCTGTTTTTTTCAAATGAAAGCATTATCTCCTCCTGAATTGACTTTAAAAACCATAAAGCTTCTAAAAAAAGAAGCTGGTCTGCGATTAGCTTACATTTCTTGGGACCACAGCACTGAAAAGTGAAGAGCAAAGAAAGAAAAATAATAAGAAGAGTGGGATGAAATTAAGACAAGAAGCAAGAAAAGGCATAAGAAGCTGGGAATAGAGTAATTAGAAACGTTAACTAGTAACACAAACTATGAAATGCCATTCATCGAGCAGGGTAAAACAGGGAACAAATGAGAAGACACAAGCATGGGGGGAAATGACACCCAGTATACCAAGTTACACATAACCTTCTGCACAATTTCTTGAACCAGTAAGTCCAACCAAGGTAAGGAGATGAAAAGCAATCCTTGAGAATTGCTTGGAGGTGCTATTTTACCACCTCATCTTAACATCATTAGACTTCTGATTCCCTCATGAACTACTTAGAGAAATAACAGTGGACAGCTCAACATTTATCCAAATAAACCAGAAAGCTATCATGATAAAGGAAATGGAATTTGTAGATGCAACAGGCTCTTGCCTAATAGGTGAGAGTAATGTGTCTAATGTTGAACGTCAATCTATATTTCAAATACAGAGTATGAAGGAGGGGGGCCTCTAAAAATAGCTCTTCCTACAAAATAATTTCTCACTATGGTTGGTTTGTCTTCTGTTGTGTCTAATTGATATCCATGTAATTCTGCTACGATCTTTGCTACTGAAGGTCATGTAAGAGATGGAAAGAATGAATGTGGGTGTTGGCTCCCAGGAGAGAATTGAAATTTAGGGGTTAGAAACCACCTTTGTCTTCAGATGTGTTGCCTCTGGAATGACCCTTGAAGCCAGGGAGCAAGTATCTTTGTTTTTGAATCAAGTGAGGGCATTCTTGAAAGTTTTCTTTTCAATCTTGATCAAAAATCGACATGAGAGAAGAGAATTATTTTATACCAGATCCTTTCTCTTCTTTATTTTGTCTATCTTCATGGTATAAAGGAAGGTCTGAGATTACTGTACAAGTTTAGCTCCCAATCAAATTCAATGCATTTATGAACGCCCAGCATTTAGGCAAGTTTTCTAATTCCTAATTAGGCAGGTCATGGTCTAGGACAAGATATGGCTATACCCAGGCTGATAGCAACTCGCTACTTACCCAAGTCCTGGCTGATGGTGGTGGGGGCAGGGGATGGTGCAGTGAAAGAGAAGGAAAGGGAAGTCAGCCCCCCTATTTGAGATACTTGTAAATGCTGCCCACACACCCCTACCCCCACAGACCCTGCCCCAAGTGTTCTGATGAGAAGCATTTGTTAATACATGCATGTGTTAAAGAAATGTTTTGACAGGTAAATTTGGTCTGACTTTAAGGAAACCAATTTCTGGTCCTGCTTCTAAAGGTTTAATCTTTCATAATGTTGGTTTGCATTTGCACAAATGTGGATGTCACTGTTTCTTTCCCCTCCTCTCCTCTCCTCTATACATTCCACCTTTAAGGATCCTTGGGGCAAGGCCAGATTTATCCTGCTCTATCAAGTTTAACTTTTTAAAAGTAATATATACATATTACAGTTAATTTAATTCTAAGCTCTTAAAAAATTCACTGGTCTGCCAATCTGTGGCTTTATCCCAACTCTTATTTCCATGCCCCTTCCCCTCCCTCTCGGTTCTTTAGGGGCAGCCCTTGGGGTGAAAGTGCTACCTGAGAACTCATGGTCTTGGCCCTGTCTGGGAGGAAATATCTCTATTTCTTTTGTAGGTCTGTGGATGCTGATTGCATGGTATTTTATTCTTCTCTTCAAAACTGACAGGAATTAAGCTTTTTGGAAAGGTCAGCTGACCCAGCAGTGCTACCCGTATTATAGTTGAAATACCGATGGCTTGTTTTAATGTCAGAGGCAAATTGGAGAGTGGATCTGACTGAAATATCCGTGTCTAAATTTATCTTGAAGGAAGAAAAAGAATTGTCTGTCATGTTTATATGACTCAGGGATTTATGAAGCAAGCTGTGTACCCCACCCAGGGAGAATGCTGTCAAAACATAAAGAAGCAAAAAAACGGAGATCACACGAAAACCAAGCCTGAACTCTTGTCATAATTGCATGTCTGAGTACCCTTGCTAATCCTGCCCACACCCTTTATAAGTCTTTCTTCATCATACGCTACTGCTGCCTCACCTCTAACCAAAAAGTTTACTGTGCCTGTCTCCCACAGTATCACAAAACAAAACAACAAAACAAAATTCATGACTAATTGAGAAGGTACCCAGGGTGGACTGAACTGGTCCTTGGCTTGTTGTCACATCCTTCAAAACCCACACAGCAGGATGGATATACAACAGAGGTTTTCTTCGAAGGGCCGGTCTGGAACCTCTCTTGGTGGAAATGTAGAGAAAGACTCCAGACATGAAAGTAACTAGGTGTGAATTGCAGAAAAATGGAAAGGGTTCTTTATATTGTGTGAATGCTATCAAATTTTGGCTGATTTTCATTCGTGATAGGCCAAGTGGGGTGCAGACCCTAATGGCAAAGAGTATTTTTTGTGCAGAGGAAAAAGTACCGCAAGAAAAAGCAAGCATGCACAAGAAAGAAACAATACGGGCAGGCAGTCCTTTGAATTACTGTAATATATATGGTATATATATATTTTTTCCTGGGAATGTAAAGGGAAAGGGAGGCCAGATGAATAGCTAGAGAGAATTATAGTTTCCACTGGCTTCTATAGAACAAGAAAGAACCACATGCTCACCACTGGCCTAGTGAATAAACGGAAGCTCAGGCTTTATGGTCAGTTCAGAAAATCCTCTGCCTTAGATTAAAGCAGTTCTTATTCTCCCACTGGATGATGAGGCTACAGTTTTAGCCCATCTGTTCACAGCCTGGTCCCGAGCATCCTAAGAGACTCTATCCATCTATCTTCGAAAGCCAAACAAAAGAGCATGATGTGAGAGGGGGCGGTAAAGCCGGTGGCCCAGGAAAGATTTCTCTGATGCCAAAGGGGGAGACTTAAAATCTCTACCCTGAACCGTATGATCATGAGCGAGTCCTGAGGTTCTAGCGCACAGGGGTTCCCGTGGTGCCTTGACTGAAGGTTTCCACATATGCATAAAGCTTCTCTGAATAGAAAAGAATTTTGATTTGGGGCTTTAATGCCTTTGAAAGTGCATCAAGAGTAACACTGACATGCTTTCACCGTAGCCTTGGAATCCTAAAATAAATAATAGAAAAATTGTGATTTAAAATATAATTCCAAATACTAACTGGGTCCCGCTGCCTAGATGAGTAATAAGCTTCAATAAATGTGTGACAGGCACAAGGCTCTTCAGTATGAAGAGTAGTGAGGCCTCAGAAATAGAAATAGGTTTTTCATTACATGAGGGATTATGTGCAGCCTGACTGTGGAGCCTGCGTTCGGGGCCACAGCTGCATCTTCTGCCTGCGGCCGTATTAACCGGTAATAGTAAAACAGGCACGCGCAGCCTGAAACAGCGATTTGTTTTAGGGAGGGGAGAAAGGTCGCTTTCTCCCGCTTAAGTCAGGATTACCATTGTTTACTACACACGTTTCCCTTAAACTTCTATTCTTCTGTGCTAATGAGCTGCAGTTCAAGCCTGGTTCCACCTGGGCGCCTGCTAAAATCTGGGGGGATGTCAGGGATGGAGAAATTGGGATGGTTTGGGGCCGCGGTGGTTGCTGTTTTATTTTTACCTACCTCTGCTCACCAACACATATGAGTATATTTCGTATTTACTCATGATCGTACAAAGTTTCATTGTTTAATTTCAAGCAAACTCAGCTATTCAGTGAGTTTTTCCTAATGCAGGAACTCCAGGACTCCCTCCTTCTCAAGACTGAGCTGTGTCATTGAGAAACTGATTTGATTTGAGTCCACCTGCCTCTTGTTGGCCAAGGAGACGAGGGGGGCAGTCTTCAAAGATGAGTTTCAGCAGGGATTTGAGACAGGTTTGGGGATTTGGATATAGAAGGGCACCCATGATGTGGAGGGTTGATTATCAATTTGACATAGGTTTTCTTTTTCACACGTTATCAACACGGAATTCCCTGCCTCTGTTCCTTCTTGACCCAAATAATGACTCATTGAAACTTATACTTCCAGGATCATTGTCCCTCTGGATCAGGAAATCTGATTTGTAGTTGTAACAGTTCCTTGTTTTAAGGGCCAGCTGGAGATTAGAGTGCAGAAAGTTCTGGATTTGGTTTAGAAGGACAGTTAAGTTCAAATCTCAACCCTTGCTGAGTGATTTCGGGAAAGTCGGTTCAACGCCCTGAGCCTCGTTTTTCTCAACTATAAGAAACAGTTGATAACTGTTGTAATGATGATGATCCCTTTTTCATAGTCTTTTTATGTCAAGTCTAAAGTAGGTATTGATATTTTTTATCATTGTTATTCTTTGTGTATTCATTCAAGAGGGCACACAAGAGCTTCAAGAGATGCTAAATTGCAATTTAGAGAAACCCCCCAGGGACTGGAGGAGTTGAGGATAACGGGGTGGAGGAAGTTCCAGGCCAAACCAGTCCTGATAAGATGGAAAGAAATTGAACTAGGAATGGGCTGAGAAGCGTTCCAGGCAGAGAACTCCCAACAGGGAAGGTGAGAGGCCAGAATTAATAGGTATGGTGAGGAGGACGTGAGGAGCTCAGTGGTGAGGAGAAGCTTGTCTGCTGATGAGCGGTGGAAAATAGTAGGTGAGGCAGAGCAGGAAGAGATGGTAGATGGCCTTGAAATCTGGCAGGAGGTTTAATTTGATTAATTTGGCAATAGGGAGGTGCTTTAAGTTCATAAGCGGGAGTGTAATATGATAAAATTATGACATGATATCGTGTCAATTACCTAGTAGATGCCCCATAAATATTTATTTGCTAATTGATTGAGGATGCAGGATGGATTGGGAAATGGGACAGGAGACGGGGAGACTTTTCAAAAGGCTCTGGCAATAATCAGTGGGTGTGCGAGTTGGCGAGGGCCCAGAGGAGAGGGGGAGCCATGGAGAGAGAGAAACAGTGAATCTGTGAGAGATTTCTTCCAAAGAAGAAAAGACAGATTTGTGATAGAATTTGTGCTGTAGCGACTATGGAGATGAAGAAGACAGAAATAGCTAATACGTCCTTCAGGTTTCTAACCTGGATCCCTGGAGGAATGTTGTCAAGAACAGGGGAACTGAAAAATTAAAAATTAACCCGCCATCTTTAAATCACCACTCACTTTTCTAAAAGCATGGTTGGCCAAAACATTTTTTTTATTGGTGTGTAATTCTACCAGGGCTGGCGAGAAGCCATTCCTTTTTAATGCACTCAGTAAATCTCTGCACGGTTTCTTTATTATGAGAGCCCTTTGATCCAATAAAACCTATCAAGACCCCTTCCGAGGCATTCACTTTGGATCTGGTATGAAAGTTTGTGGAGAAAAAGAAGAACAGAATTGGGTTAAAACTAAACTCTCAAAGGCTAAGTGAAATCCTCCATACCATAGCGCTTATATGTCGTGCAAATTTTGTGAACCAAAGAGAGGCATGAGGCTAGACGTTGAAACTCAGTATACCCATTTATCAATAGAAAAACACGCTCTAGGACTTGAAGGCACTTGCCTTCCAAATGCAGAATGTGGTCCTGGGAGTCCCTTTTTGATTTGGGGCAGTGAAGCTTACAAATGAAAATCTTCAAAGAAGACGCTTGCCTTTTGATCAGCTGGTTAAGGCAGGTTTGAAATTACGATAAATCGGCTACATATTCACTGTATGAGCAGATTTAAACTCTGATGCAGCTGCCTGTGTCTCTGCAAAGGAGGCTGACTCACTGTACCCGGCTGAAGGGTGAGATGGATGAAGTTGGTTATGGGTTTATGGATCCGGGCAGAGAGGGCCAGACATCAGGGAAGGGGCCTTTGCCCTCCTCCCCGCTCCCCCCAGCCCTCTATCTGCACCACGCTGAAGTCTCGATTTATTTTCTATGCTTTAACATTTGACTGAAGTACATGAAATAGTCTCAGATGCTAGGTGCCCAAAGTAAAGCATAAAACAGCATGCTTACCTGGGGAATTTTAGAATTAGCTTCCAAACTAACCAAGATAATTTAGGCCCCAAAGGCACTTTAGTTTGCGTTATCTGGATTGACTGTGTGGACGATCCTAAATTTAGTAACTAATTATGTCTCTGTGCTTGCTTTTTATCTTTATCCTTCTTCTAACTTCTGGTCTCCTTTCTGCTGTGGGGGAGCAGAAGATAAGGCTTGGCCATGAAACCAGACATCCCATTTCTATCCAGTTTTTGACCCTATGCTGTGGTGCTGGTCTTTAGGGACTCCTAAATCATGAACCATTTCCAAGCTCGATTGGGTTGAGACAGATGTCAGACCGTTGCCTTCTCCACTTCACCCCAAGAAAGAGGCAATACCGTGATGCTTTGATAAGCCCATCCCCGAAGCCTGCAGGGTCTTTCTGCAGCCTCCCCAAGGCACCACGAGAGGGAAGTTCCTGGAGCTGGATGTCATGTCTTGCATGATAATTAATTATGGTATGCATTGCCAACAAGCCCAAGCATAAAAGTGGAGAGTTATTTGAAATGACACTTACTTTAGTTGAATTATCAGCCAGGTTAGAACAATCACAGGACAAAACGGTGTTATTGTCTAGTATTGTTCGTGTAGCTGACGACACTCCGAAGACCTCTTTAAAATATAAAGAAACCTGCTGTGGGGGCTCAAAGATTGGATGAGAGTTGTAAGACATCCAGGAGAAGTTTAAAGTGGAGTTTGGAAGAGAGTGAACAGGCTCTTAACTATGAGTAAAATTGTAAGAGAACATCTTACACTGTTCTTGCAAACCAACTTGTCATTTCTCGAGTGCATAATGAAATAATGTGTATGAATATTTTCATGCAGAGCAGCCTTTCCCTCAAGTTTTACCCTCTTCAGTGCTTCGTGGTAGATACAACAGAGTCTTTAGAACAGTATTTTACAATCTCAAGACCAAGGGCTCCCAAAAACATCCTGAGAGGAGCATAAATGGGTAGCAACTCGGAGACTGCATTTTTGTAAGTAAATGATGATGAAGGATAAGGAGGGATGTTCGTGGGGAAGAACCCTTTAAAAATTATTGGGAGTAGTAGAGAGTGAAAGTAAAATGCAAACGCTCCCATTCTGCAGCCACACTGATGAGCAGATAGATCTTCAGACTCCCTGGGAGGTGAGCAGAGGCTGGAAAACACCGCCCATGTAAGAGGAAGGAATGCCTTTGGCATTCGAGCTGGGCTGTGACTGGGAGGCCAGCCTGAGGCTCCTTCTCAGGCTCCACTTCCTTTCCATAACTGCTCTTCCTGTGATCCTTTTGGCTGTAATTGTGCTTTGTGTGAAAAGGATGGATTGGAAGCTGTGAGTTCTTTTAACAGAATATCAAATATTTTGCCCATTAAGCTGACTTGATTTGAAGAAGTCCTTGGCACAGATTGATGAAAATAGTCTGAATATTGTCGCTCCTTGTTCTGCAGTCCGTATGGAGTAAAAGCCAGCTGCCTCAATCTTTGCTCATTAACGGACTGGTCAGTGCCCAAAGATGTGCGACATCTTTTCCTTTCCTCTCTTGCCATTTTGCACATTATGCAGGCTTATAGTGCATTAGGGACCACCTGCAGATCCAACCCAGTGAGATTCACCTGGCCAGGCTCTTTTGTAAATCGGGACTCCATTGCCCTTTGTTCTAACTCAGAGCACCCCCCACCCCCGACCCCTGGGAGCATTTGGCAATGTCTGGAGACATTTTTGGTTGTCACAACTTGGGGATGCTACTGGCATCTAGTGGGTAGAGGCCAGAGATGCTGCTAAACATCCTACAATGCACAGGACAGCCCCCCACAACAAAGAATTACCCCACCCAAAATGTCAGTAGTGCCAAGATTGAGAAATCCTGCTCTCGTTGATTATAATCATGTCTTCAGGTGTACTTTTTTCTCCTTTACCACCAGAACTAAAGTGGGAGCTCAGACCTATATATTGCCCTGTGTGAGTCCTCTTTGGCTCTGTGTTGCTCATTCCTCTTTGGTGCTGTTTTTCACACTGCAAGTCTTCTATCCCCTTCGTGGAAGGAAGCTATGGTGCTAAGTTCTGAGAAGTTGTTTGATGAACTGATCAACTTTGAGCTAGGAAAAGAGGGTTCAACTGAAAAGGTATAGTGACAAGTAGCCCTGAATGTCAGTCTTTCCCAAATTATCATCGCTGATTTTTTTTCTCCATAAAAAAGTGAAGTGAGCCATTTATTAGGGACCTACTATGTGCAGAAACTTCACGTTCAGCATCTGATCTAATCTTCCCAACGACTCGATTTTCCTATTTATAATTAAGGAAAGAGATTCACTGAGTTTAAATAATTTGCCCACAATCACACACTAGTCAGGGTTGGGATTTGGAATTAAAACACTGGTCTATTTAACTCCAAAATCCATCTTGTCACCAATATGTGTGCCGTCATCAACTTGTAAGTGTGTGCTTGATGAGTTTGATTTTAGGTCTTTCCACTGCCCCAGAAGTCTTTGCAACCGCCCTTAGTGACCACACTTGCAAGAAAGGAGAAGAAGGAAGAGTCCCTCTGCTCATGCAAAGACTGGTCTGCAGCACCTTAGCCTTGTCCTGAGAGCCGAAAGATGACACATTCCTTAGCCAGTTCTCCATCTCAGGGCCTGTGGGAAGGCTGGAAACAGGCAGAAGGAATTGGGAGATAAAGTGAAATACGCTTCAAAACTGAAAGTGAGGAGGGGACCCAAAGTCCTGGCCAGGATGACCAGTCAAGACATGTTTCAGTTACAGATGCATTCACCTATAAGTTATCAAAAACAAACAACAACCGTAAAAACTCTAACAGTGGCTTAAAAAATACAAAGCCCTACAGGGCTGGCCTGGTTGCATAGTGGTTTGTGCACTCTGCTTTGGCGGCCTGGGGTTCACAGGTTCGGATCCTGGGCTCAAACCTACACACCACTCATTAAGCCATGCTGTGGCAGCCTCCCATATATAAAATAGAAGAATATTGGCACAGAGGTTAGCTCAGGGTCAATCTTCCTCAACAACAACAACAAAAATACAAGGCTCTATTTTCCTCACATAGCTAATTAGCTATCTAAGCTTGACAGGAACTGGCATCATTTATTCTACTCAGTGATGCCATTCAGGATATAAGCTCTTCCTATCTCTCCACTTTGCCATTCCCAGCACTCTAGTTTTATTCCCCTTGGTTTTACTGCCTCCTTGTCACAAGATGGCTGATGCAGTTCCAGATATCATATCCACCTTCAAAGGTGAAAGAAAGAAGAAGAGAAGGATTCAAGTTATCTGTCCCTTTTATCAAGAAAAGCCTAAACCACCCCCTGCGACATACACAAATACACGCACATACACACACACACAAACATCCCAGCAGAATTTTACTTATATCTTATCAGTCAGAATTATACCGCATGGCTGTCTCTTGCTTCAGGGGAGGCTAGGAAGACTTTTCTAGACTCTTTGATTGGACGCAACAAGGGAGAAGAAGGTTGGAATTTTCTGATAAATCCAAAAACCAACGTGTCTTATTAGAGTGACTTTTATGCTCAAAAGCTAAGTTGCTGCTTTTCTGGAAATAGATGCCACCACTACTTCTAACAAACCTCTATCAGATACTCGTCCAGGGCGGCACTCTGAGAGGGTGTGTTAGTTTGCTGGGCCGCCATAACAAAGTACCGCGAAATGAATGGCTCATGACAGAAGTTTAGTGTCTCACAGTTCTGGAGGCTGGAAGTCAAAGATCAAAGAGTCAGCCAAGCGGTGCTCCCTCTGAAGGCACTAGGGAAGGACCAGTCCCAGGCCTCTCTCCTAGCTTCTGAAAGTTCCTTGGCTCATGGCAGCACAACTCCCATCTTCACATGGCATTCTCCCTATGTGCATATCGGTCTCGGAGGCCAGATTTTCCCTTTTTATAAGGGCACCGGTCACACTGGATTAGGGCCTACCCTAATGAGCTCATCTTAACCTGATCATCTGCAAAGAAACCCACTTCCAAATAAGGTCACATTCACAGATCCTGGAGTTGAAGACTTTAGCATCTTTTGAGGGGAACGTAACTCAGTAACAGTATTTTTCTGAATCCTTCATGGTGTCTTAGTAGCAATGCTGATAGTTAATGGTTTTGAGCATTTACTGTAGGCTGAGCAGTTCATGTGGGTTCTCTCATTTAATCCAAACCATCACCACATGAGATCAGTACTATCATCATTTCTGTCTTGCAGAAGAGGAAACTGAGGCACGAAAATGTTAGATCCTCCCCCAAATCACAGAATCAGCAGATAATAGGGCCAGGTCTCAACCGCATGCAGTGTGACCTGTGAGTCCTTGCATGTAGCCATCATCTAGACTGTTTTCATCTCTGCCGTTAGAAGTTTCCTGCTCATCAATGCCAAATAAGGGTGGACAAGTTGATTTCCTTAAAGCTTAAAAAAAATTGTTTTCTCAGAAGCTTTCTTTGCTGCCTTAGAAACACAAATAAAGCACTTAATTCTGCACTGGGCATGATGGTTTCCTGTTATTCAAATGCAGAGCTGTCTGCACAAAGTATTTTATTTCGTCATTCGTTGAAGTTCACTTGAAAGATGAAATCATCCTTCATGGAACAATGACATGGAAGGATTTCCAAACTGAAAGCAAATGATCAGTGTTGAAACCCAGTCGTGCCATCTCTGAGGCCAAAGCTGGGGCAGAGACCTCTTCGGTGCTGCCCACCACTCTTGCCCAGTCTAATGCGTGACTGTCATGCTGCTCCAGCCACCCCAGGGAGGAAGAGGCATTCTTGGGGAGCAAGATGAAATGGCGCTGCTGACGGCCAAGCAGTTCACGAGGCAGAAGTGCTGCTTCCACGCTGTCATTCTGGCCCTTATCAGCCGCCGGAGCCTGGCATTGATCTGTGTGGACTGGTGCAGCTCCCCCGCTTCACAGTCATTGCTTTGGCTAAACAGCCCTGTAACTGATCCCTCGCGCCATGAAACAGCCTTAGTAGCCACTTACAATCATCCAGCGCTTTGCTACCGTCCTCCTGCAACAGGACGGCAAATGGAAAAGGCAGCTGCCTCCTCTTAAACAAAGGACTGAAGACAGAGGGAAATTCGGCTTTTTAAAGACGATCGCACAGGTTTCTCATTTCCTCCTGACTGGGGGCAGACAATGCAGGAAATGATAGTGAAAAGCAAGTAATGCTTTACGTGTGTATGGCACCTCATGATTCTGTGTGCTAGACAGCAGGTGTTATTATCTAGATTTTACAACTGCGGATACAGGCTCAAGCGGGGAAAGAATTTGTCCAAGGCACACAGCTAGTAAATAGCAGGGCTGGGGCTGCTACCCAGGTAATCAGACTCCCAACACTGTGCTCTTTCCACAATAACATTCAGCACTGCCACAGAGAGCTGTAATAAAGTGCTTCTGATTTAAGCTGACAGAAGCTTCTAGAATCAGAAAGGCAAAGAATTCCACATGGAGGACTAAGGCACTTATTCCAGGTGCCGGTGCCTCAAGGAGAAGTCTGTTTAGTCTGGGAGATGAGAGTACTTCAGGGGACTTCTCCGGGGTGGCTTTCTTCCATTTGGGCTTTGTCCACTTCACAACTGCTTCTTTTCTGTAGTGGGTGTTTCCCACTCATTCTCTGAATCAGCAAAGAGCCGCGAGGAAAAATCCCCTCCCATTTTTCTCATCCTTATTCCTGAGGACAGGAGCTACTCTCTTTCAAATCAGAAAGGAAGGAATTATTATGGAAGCCAGCATTCAGCGAGCACTAATGATGCTTCAGATTGGGGGGTTTACTTGACTCACTCATTTAGTTTCCTCCACGTCCTTATTAGTAGAGGTGAGGAGGCTAAGTCTTAGAAATTTTAAGAAACTTGTCCAACTTGGCACAGCTGGGAGAAGGAGCATGGGAATCAAGAGGCCTGTGCTCTACCCCTTCCTCTACTGCTAACTCACAGTGCAACCGTGGACCAGCATTGTCCTGCCCCATCCTAACCATCATAGCATTTATGCAGCGCTTACTCTGTGCAGGTCCCTGGGCTTTGCCCACGTCATCTCATTTCATCCTCACAACAGCCCTAGGGGTTATACTATTAGATGAGGAAACTGAGGCTTAGAGGTGCTGAGTAACTTCTCCAGGGTCACACAGCCAGGAGTTGCCCAAGCAAAGCGTCCGTGCATTTAACCATAATGCTCTGTGGCTGTGGGTAATCCCCAAGGTCCTTCAGCTCTAAATTTCCATCAATCCACTATTTTATCTGACTTGTTAAACTTAGTAGATATTTTTCTTCCCAAATGTGGCAGCTCTATAGTGAGTTCCTACAACCATTTCACAGAAGATGAGTTGTCTTCATTTTGTTCCCACTTTACCGATGCAGAAACTGAGGGGCAAATCAAATAACTTGTTTAAAGTGATACAATTAATGAAGGACAGGGGTGTCTTCAAAGGCAGGGCTGTTGAATTCTAATACCCACGTTAACATAGAATCTGTGAAGCTGACACTCAGAAACAATGTTTACTGCCTCTTGACCTTGGCCTGATATGAGCAATGAAGTCATGATCCCCAACATCCTCCCAATGGGAGATGAAGAAGAGAGTCTGCTTGGTGGCTAACAGCAGACCCTCTGGAACCAGACAGAACAGGGCTGGAATGCCCACCCTTCCACTTCCAGCTTAGTTGCTTAACCTCTCTGAGATAACCTTGTCAACTATAACGTGATAATAATAAATGCACCCGCCTCCAAGAGTTGCTGCAAAGATTCAATTAGATGTTGCAGGCACAGCTGCTTTGAAAGTTGCTTGGTAGAAAGTAAGTGCTCAGTCATCATTAGAAGGGATTAGAGGGCACCTCATAGGGTCACCAGACTGAGCCAGCCCAGCATGGTACCTAACTTTGCAGGGGCTGCTTCTCCTGGCAGGCATCCTGCTTACACTCCTTACACCTGCAATGATCACTTAGCAGCTTCTTCTCCTGCCCATCAGGATTTCTTCACTCCCTTTGTCCTGATCCCCCTAGAGAGCCTCTCATCGTTTCATTAAAGGAAAAGAAATAGAGACAATTCAGGATCAATTTTAGAGGCAGGAAACTGAGGGGGAAAGAATGTGGGTTTGGATCTGCTCAGACCTAGGTCCAAATTTGGGTATCATTTAAACATCCCTGAGCTTCAGATTATCATTCTAAAATGAGGGTAATAATGCCCATCCTTGCAGAGTTATTGTTAAGACTAAACAAGAGGATAGTTATGGAGCGCCCCGGGACATAATAGGAAAATGGCTGTCATTTTTAGATTGGCCAACTGGTTTGCGTTGGGCATTTTGTGGTGGGCCATGGGGAAGAAGTGATCTGAATTCTACAAATGTTCTCTGCTCATTTTATTTGGTGTTGTTTATGTGATGAACTTTGCCCACTCCAACTGTGGCTGGTGGGTCTCTTATAGCATGTAACTAGCAAATCACTTTTGAATAATATGTGTGGCTATTTAATTTTTATTGATTAGAAGAAGACATATTACAAGGAAAACAGTTAACCAGTCAGCATGTTCAGAAGCGTTTAGTCCAGAGTTGGGCCTCTGAGCCATCAGTGGATTCACCCTCCTGAGAATCAAGGATCTCCATTGGCTCAATAATTCTTCTAATTATCTTTTCAGTTGTGGCAGTTTGAGAAAGGGGCTTTGTATGTCAGGAGCACAAAGCAGACGTTGGCTTCAAAGTTCTTCATGCCCTTTTTCCGTTCATTGTTATGTTGGATGAATCTTCAGGCCCCCTCCTGCACTTTCTTCTTGACATATTAGTTTTCTTCCATTCCTCCTCCATCTTCCCATCTTATTCTTTCTCCTCTCTCCCTCTTCTTCCATACCTCTTACTTGCTAGCCCCAACTCTCCCACTGTTGGGTGATGGAAGGCCTGTCTTTCTTTAGCTTAAACTTTCTCTTCTGCCTGACGGAGAAATTAACTGCCCACCAGCATCTTGGAACTGGTTGTGGCATTCATAGGAAGTAATACATGTTCAGCGTTTTAAAAATTCTCCTTATGATAGAAATGGAGAATTACTAGTCTTTCTCTCTTTTCCTTTCTCCCTATTCTTCTTCTAGTCCCAGCATTAAGTCTGATTTCTTCTCTCTCTCAATTTATCCAGCTCACATAATTTGCCTTTTCATTCTGTGAATGGAGATAATTTGTGAATAGAAATTACTTCCAAATGTTTCAAAAATATTTTCTAAGCACTTGCTTTAACATGGTCTTGTGAGCTCTTTTTCCTCTTTCTTTTTTTCATAAGGAAATAAGTGTTTCCAGAGAAATACAGCCTGGAGGAAAAAAGGATTGGATTGCCCTCTGTTCTTAGGTCTTTTTTATTGATAACAACTTTGGGTCCCTGATTGCTGCAGTAGCTGCAGATATGGACTTGCTGGCCCCCTGGGCTGGGGGAGGAGGGCAGTTTCATTCAGACCCCTGCCCCAGGGATCCCAGATAGGACTACGAGAGGAGGGAAGAGGGGGGAGGAAGCAACTGAGTTCTGAAAATAGAGCTAGTCTGGCAGCTGAGGGCATTTCAGGTGTCGATATTTAATTTTAAGGCTCATTCTCAAGTTTAGTTGATTCTAGGGTACCCTCTGAGGGCTGACTTTGTTCTTTCTTCATTCACGCAGCAAACATTTACTGAATCCTTCTTTCTCTCTAAGTGCTGAGACCCTGGGGATGCAGAGATGGGTGACCAAGATCCCTCCAGCAGATCCCTGTCACACACAGAGGGAACGCAGATGTGCAAACAAACCCAAGACAGGGCCATAACCATGCTCTGTTGGAAGCGAATGGCGAGAGGAAAATCAGGGAGTACTTCAGAGAGGAGATGCCATTGGACTTCTAGCTAGAAGGGTACATAGGAGTTCGGCAGAAGGACAAGGTGGGAGAAGTACATTTTTGGGGATAAAGAACACCACGCACAGTGAGTAAAGGCGGGGAAAGCATGGTATTGTAGGGAACCACATATCATGAACACTGAAGCTAAAAGCATCCAGGGAGCTGAGATATTAGTGGAGATGGGACTGGAGAGAAAGGCCAGACAAGAACGAGCCTTTCACGCTGTACAGATGTGTGTTTGGATTTGATTCTTAAGTCATGTGAAACCTGCTGCGAATTCTGAGTAGAGGAGGGCATGGAACAGTCTGGCAGCCCTGTGCAGAATGAAATGAGCAAGTCAAGACGAGAGGCAATAAGAGCTGTGGAGTCTCTTTCAACGCCCAGAAAGCAGAGAATGTGAACGGAACAAGGACAAAATCAGGGCCGGCCAAGAGAAGAGCAGATATGAGAGAGACATTTTGGAAATTGAATGTCCGGGTTTGGTCATTGACTGAATGTGGTGGGAGGAGGAGGGAGACACCAGGCCTGACTCTATCAAATGGATGAGACTTTTCTTCTATCCTGGACAGAGTAACCTGGGGCCAGGCTCTGGAAATGGGGGAGCTCAGAGAAATTTTCCTGTTCCTGTAGCTCACACTGGAAGCCTCATCAGTTCCATATGTTCCATCAGGGTGTCACAAATGGGCTGGATGATGCTGGAAGTTCAGGGGCAAAGAATGTACTTCCTAAGTTATTTTCACACATGGAATGAAAAAGTTAGAAGCCTGTGGAAGTGGATTTAATAAACTTTCCTATTTTGTCACTGAATGATGTTTTAAGCTCAATAGGTGTTAGAGGAAAGAAAAGGCTTAAAAAGTACCCACTTCTTCTCTTCACTTGAAATGATATGTTTCATCTTCCTGGTGATTTAATTGCCTACGAGCAAGGAGCAGTTAAGGTACAGATAACCTGAGCCGGGCTTTAGAGGGAGCATGGATTTCTACTCATGTGACAATTATGTACTGGGTTCTCTGAGGGTTAGATCCGTACTGGGCTGCATGGCTGGGCTTATAGTGGTCAGGGATTAGATTGTTATATTAACAATTAGTATGAGATTAGGGGGATAATGTTGAGGCTATAAGTAGGCTTACTGGTCAAGTTAATTTAGACTTAGCCTCACTCAAATACATACTCACCACTTAGCTACAAAAAAACAGGGCTGGGGGCTACAAGGTGATCCCCAAGATATCCTAGTGGGTATTTGGAGTCTCGCCCTTCTCCAGAGATAAGTGAGAAAAGAAGCATTCTTGGAAAGCTTTCTCTTTACAAGGCAAAGGCACAACCCCTGATTCTTAGAGAGACCGTCTTGGAATAATACTCCTGAATCTTGCTTTCCTTTTCTTCCTGTGGAGGTCTTTGAGAGGAGAGAGAGACCCATGTGTTCCTACAAGACATTTTTCAATCGTGGTATGTTTGACCATACCTGGTTATCACTGTTTCATATGTTTTTGGGTCTCGGCATCATCATTTTGTTTTGTTTTCTTGAGAAGATAGTTGCCTGTCCTCTGACAGCCACTTGCTTCTCGGCAGCTTGAGTAGCAGATCCTGAAGATAATTGCCATTTCCACCTTGGGGTGTGTCTGTCAGTGATTCGTGGTTGAGTAGGACGGAACTTCTACCAGCCGGCTTCCCAAACTGAAACGTGGGCTTTTCTGAGCTTCAAAAGTTGCTAAGATACTGTGTGTCTTTGGACACCATCCAGGCTGTTTCCTTGCACGCTCACAGCTTTGACGGAAGATTTCCTCTCCCTGATAGCGTTAGATAGGTGACATGCCAAACCAAAGTTAGAACCGTTACAAGACATCTCTTTGAGTGTAGTTTCCTTGGTTCGCCCATTCATCTGCTGTGCTGGGAGAAAAAAAGTAAAATCAAAAAAGCTCTATTAAATAGATGTGCCAAGTAACAAGGAAAAAAAGAAAAGTTTCTTCAACTTTTATATGCTCAGAATTGTCTCACAAGCATATTTTTGTTCCTTTCCTCTATTTAAAAATTGATAACCTAGAAACAATGTCGAGAGAGGACTAGGAATGGTTCGTGGCACAAAAGTGGCACCTACTGGTAAGCCTGGGCTGAAATTTGAGGTTTGGATTTTTGCATGACCTTGACCAAAGTTATATCCTCCTGAGAAGGCTTCCTAATGATTTTCTATGTCTGGAAGGGCAAACCCTCTTTAGATGTATAAATATTAAAAAGCGCTTCTTAGCCATGAGGGCACTGGTTTCAGGGCTACAGAATGACTTTTTCAGCTTGTAATTAAAAACGTCTGCTGGATAACTAACCAGCAGCACTGTTTGCTCAAAGGAGCAAATGATTTAAAAACAACTGGGTTGCACACTAACGGGGAGTGACCTGTGGGTAGCTGTTCTTATCTCTGGTTTCGAGAAACATCTACCCAGTCCCCCAGGCCCATCCAGCCATTGGGTTCTTGACATCTGCAGCCTTCCTTCACATCTATCTTTGGGAGTTTTTTCTTTATCCTGGTGCTATTTATTTTACGTTTTGGTTTCATTGTCTTCACTCTGTATCTGAATCTGTAGAGCTAGTCCCTGAAGGAAAATCATGGCTCCCTCATTTATGGGGTACACTTGAGCTTCACAAGAGATGCCCCAACACTGACTGCACTGAGCAGGCAAAGCAATCACTTTGAAGGACTACGAAAGTTTTCAAGAAACAAAAGCCCTCCTTTTTTTTGAAATTTTTGTTTTCCTTTTTAAAGGCAGACTCCATAGAATGATCCAAAGGGAACATAAGTGATCAGGTACAAAGAATTGTGACTTATCCAATTGAATAAATGGAAAAGAAGGAGGTAAGATCTACCCCTTCAAATGGTCACAGGCCCCTCCGGTTCATTGTCTCACCTAATCTTCCGAACAATCCTATGTAGGGGGTACTGATATCGAGCATATTTTACAGATGGGAAAACCAAGGCCTAGAGTCTATTTACCCAATGCCATGTAATAATTAGGAGTCTTTCTGACTGTAAAACCTATGTCGCACCCCAGGTGACATAAAACAAAGACAGCCTTTGTTCCTTTGTTCCTTCATTCATTCATTCCACGAAATCTCAGTAAGTCCCTATTGATGACTGGGCACTGTGCTGAGAGCTGGGGCTGCATGCTGAAGAAGAGCAGAATGGAGCCCCACTTCCATGAAGCTGATGGTCCAGTGTCACTGACAGTCTCCAGATCCCAATCTGCTCGCTGCTGTGTTCTTTTTTTTTAACTTCTCGGGGAGGAGTTGACAGATTGTGAACATCAATAGGTATTGTACTGGTTTTATCCCAAGGCTTCTTAAAAACAGTTTCCAATGAGTGCCAGGCTCTACATGTCTCCCAAGTCCTGCGGAAAGAAATCAGAGCAGGTTCTGTTTCGATGGTCCAGCCACTCTCAGCCAGGGCTTTTTACCAAGAGGCCCATTTTTCTGCACAACTCTTCCACTTTCCACCACTTGTGTTTTGTTTTGCGCATTTAAAATAAATGCCTTCCAGGCACAGGTGTAGCATGATTAGAATAAAATGATGGGGGTGAGGCAAGAAAGATTTTTGGAGCTGGTAGAAAGACTCCGTGAGATGAAGGGTACCCGTCATCAGTTCCGTCATACCAAAGCGTGTATAGTGTTTCTTCGTTTTTATTTTCGATCTTGATGGGGGGTGGGGGAATTGTTACAGAACAAGTTGAAAATTGTTCCTGATTCCCTGAATGGTTGTTGTCTCCCTCTGGAATCGGGAGCTTGGGTTCACCGCTGCCCATCCTGCCTGTTCAGTGCCACACTTTCGCACATCTTCTCTATCCAGCCTGCATTCTGTCAGCAGTGCTGCATGTGCCAACCTCCATGTCCTGGATCCTTTCACATCCTATTAAACAACCCCTAATCCACTCCCCTGTCTTTCTTGAATCAGTGGAAGAAGTTTGCTTGGCCACCATGGCCTGAATAGTGAGGGACCTGGATTAGCATACAGGCTTTCGCTGCTGTCAGCGTGTGACCTAATAGAGTTGGTAGAGAGCGTTCTTTCAAGGCGCTGGTCCTGACAAGGAAAGCTTCTGTAATCTTGCCTTTGTTTAGAAATATGAACTTCGAAACCCTACTGCACAGAATGTCAGCAGCCACTCTGATCCGAGGCCTTGGGCAAATTCATTTGAATTGCTTTGAAATTGGATATTCAAAATTCAATAAAAATAAGCCAGCCTGATGGTACAGCTGCAGCATTCCACCCATCCAGCTGGGTAAGCCGTGATGATTTCCAGGCCTCGGACTAGCAAAGCCCAAGTGTGATGGGAAGATGAGCACCGGAGCTGCCAGAGAACTCTTTCTGGCAGCACAGCCCGCCGACGGCTCCCTGCCAGCTGACTCACAGAGCAGAGCTGGCTTTGGCACAAAGTGGCTCCTCTCGCTGGCCTGCCCAGGCAGGGACATGATGCCTGCCTCAGTCGTGGCCTGGGTCCAGCGGGAGGGAATGCCTCAAGGGCAAATGGATGGGGTGTCGGAAAAACAATAAAATCACAACACTCCAGTTGTTTGGAGAGCGGCTGGACTTCCCAAATACTCTGCCATAGATCCAGAGCCATGAAACACGTAGGCAGGTTTAATTAAATTGTATGCAGATGCAGACGAACACCACGATTTGCCCTTGAGCAAATGCTGCTGCTTTTGCCTCTTATGGGGGATATGGCATCCTGGACGGTGTTCCTTTTCCACCTATGCTGGAAGGTCCCTCTTCCTCATCATCCATTTGGAAAGGCTGTTTATTCTACCTGAGATTTTAAGGGAAACCATTCTCACTTCCCCCTAAGACTCAAGCTGTTTGATCTCCCTGTTTCATGACAGGATATCGCAATTATGAATAGAAACTGTGAAATATCTATAAGATATATACATATATGGAGGGAGATATGTATACACACACATATATACACATATATAGATACATGTTTATATATATTTATGTGTGCATATCTATATATACATTGACAGCTAAACCAACTGACCAACCTATGAGGAGAATCCATGTGAGATGTGTGTCTTGTTACCCCTAAGAACCCTGCTCAATTTTCATATTTGGGCCAATCACACCCCATGCATGAGTCCAGGCTTTTTCTTTGTTGGAATTGCTGTGCATGTGAACTGCCTTGAGTCAGACTCCAGGAGAAATACATCCCTTAACCTTCTGATTGTCACACCTGTGCCACCCACTGTACCATACCTAAAGAGGGGTAATTGGAGCGCCTGCTTGCAGGGACATTGTTAGCGGTCTATTCCATTGGCCTGCGTTATATATCGCCAACCACTCAAGGGCCAGCCGTGAAATTTAATTTGGAGTTTTACAGACACATTCTGAATCCGAAATCTCAATAATAACTTTCCCTTTGCTCAGCCTTTTAACTGTGAAATTCAGTTGGGGACCTTCGAAGCAGCAGGTAATGTCACAGCACTCCAGAGGGATTTTGCCAGAATTCTACTAAAGTGCTTGCAAGTGTCATTTCCATATTTAACTAATTTCAGTTTTTAATTAGCTCCATGTGAAAAATGAGAGTTCACGCTGAGCTCCTCTGTCAGCACAGACGCTTGTTTCCTTTCTAGGATCTCAGGACAATTAAGAAAAAAATAGTTGATGCTACAGTAAGTGTGATCATGCATAGCTCTCTCAAGCCATAACATTGTTCACTGACAGTGAGAACGTGGTGCTGCCAGGCTTGCTCGCCAACCTGGGAAAGAGCAGTCTGGAAAAGGGTTGTAGATGCAGATTTGTGGATTCCAGGACCTGAATGATCTCTTAGCTGCAGGAAATGTCTTCTCGTCCCTGAGTTCTCCAAGATGAGCTGAGATCAGTTTTTGAAAGAATGCTGTATGAAATAGGTAACTACAAAAATGGTGTCCCTATGGGAAACAGGTTTCTTTGGTGCCATCTGTGTGCTCAACTCCTGCATCCGGGTCCCCATAAGGTCAGTAGATTTCAGATTCTTAAAGTCCTTGGCATATGAAAGTAACTTCTTTATGATTAAGTTTCAAAATGCAGTACAGACATGGAAATTTGTTAATCCTACATTCAAAGTGTAAATTTACCACTTGGGACTAACATGCAAATGAAAAACTACACACTCTTCAAAACAGTGTATTGAGAGGTTCTGTTTTGCATAAACTGAAAAATATTTGATGTGATCAGGTTTCTGAAACAATTTCAAGGAAGCCAAACAAATGCAGGCCCTGCATTTCATTTGCATAGCATCCATGCTAATGGCATTCTTTGTTTAAAAGAGAAGATTCATTAAAAGTTTGGAGAATGATTAAAGCGGAAAAGTGTTTGAAACTTCTTTTTAGTAGCAATTCTTAGAAATTGGTTCCGTTAGAAAGTAGAATCCTTTTTCTTTTCCCCCACGTGTTTTAGTGTTGGGTAATTGTTCCCCACTGACAACGGGTATTAAAAGATGATGTGGGGGCTGGCCCCGTGGCCGAGTGGTTAAGTTCGCGCGCTCCGCTGCAGGCGGCCCAGTGTTTCATTGGTTCGAATCCTGAGCGCGGACATGGCACTGCTCATCAAACCACGCTGAGGCAGCGTCCCACATGCCACAACTAGAAGGACCTACAACGAAGAATATACAACTATGTACTGGGGGGGCTTTGGGGAGAAAAAGGGCAAAAAAAAAAAAAAAGATGATGTGATAGTGAGAATCCAAGTGGCAAATAGAAACTTCCAGTATTGCGTGTATGTGGTTTGATTGGGGAGCAGAGTAAAATATAGGTAGAGTTTTCTTGCATGTTCTCTTGGCTACCAACTAGGCATGAGTTCCAAACAGCAGATGCAAATTTGTGGATCAAGTAGGCTGCCTTTTTGGTATGGAATTAGAGAAGCACATCTCCCATGGGGTTGGCAGAAATTCCACCATTCGTGATTTGTGCATATAAATTACATGTGAAATGATGGAGGCAAGTTTTTGAACATAAAGAGACGACCCTGAAGTTGTTTTACCTAAAATAACCGCCACAGTGAGTAGCAATGACCAGCAATGAAGGTTTAATTAGCCAGTGAGTGCTGAGGTTGGGATTTATCTCCCTGTTTGGGACAGCTCCCATCTGACCTCAGAGGATGTCACGCTCCTCTCCCAGGGCTGTGACGGGGGCCTACCTGTGACGGGAAAATAAAACTTCTAATTTGGAGTGGTTTGTTCAGTTGTCTGGGGACGATCATAGTCTGGAGCTTCTACACTTCTTTGCTTTTCTCGAAGTGTGATCTCAGAGGGGCTTCTTCTGGGTCTCCAGGCGGGCAGCTACAGTCACAAGAAGCGTGTTCTTACGTGAGGAGGTTTGACCCACAGTTCCTATGAGTGTGGAGGACCTCTCTAGAAATGCAAATAGCAGCAGTAGCAGTGTCCACCTAGACGTTTGTCTCTGACATGGAGATGAGCAATTAGCAATCCCATGATGGGGAATTCATGTAACAGAACCATGAGAACAGCACACACTCTGGAGGTGACATCAGAATGAGCAGTAGAGGATGAGGAAGGTCATGGACTTGAGTAGAGAAATGCTGAAATGGGCAGTACTTTTAGAGCATTTGATGTGAATTCTGGGCCTGATAACTAAGAGTGGAAAGCATGATTTTGTTATGAAGCATTTAAATCCTACTCTTACCAGTCCTCCGCTTACTGATTTATAAAATAAATATTTTCTGGCACAAGGTAAAAGAACAAGCCGCCACATCCAGACTGCCCAGGATCAAATCCCGGATTTTCTACTTACTAGCTACAGGAGTGTAGGTGAGATATTTAACCTCCCTGTGACTCAGTTTCCCCTCTGTAAAAGGGCACAATAATACTAGCTGTCTCCCAGGGGTTTTACAAAGATTAAATGAGATAGTTCTTGAATAGCCCTTAGCACAGTGCTTGGCAAAAGAAGCAGCTCGATAGAGACTGTCCTTACTGTGCTAGGCTCTGGGTGCACAACAGTGAACTAGACATACTTAGTCATTCCCCTTCCAGAACACACAGCAGCATACCCAGAGAGGACCACTGAAAACCAACCACTCAGCACCCATCCCAGGGTCAATCAGCCTTCCAATTTCTATATGAAATAAGGATATTGAATTAGGAGTATGGAACGGGACCATCTCAGCAAAAATAGACTAATTAGCTAAAGCCGCTTATTAAAATGATAATCCCTCCCATGGACAAAGTGGTCACATATGCACCTGCCAGGAAATTAACTACAAACACACACACACACACACACACACACACACACGATGACCCTGAAGCGCATTTCCCAGAAAGACTGTGAAGAGCCAAGTCATCCTCGCCCAATGAGAGTTGGCTCCTGACTATGGTACAAAGCACAGGGCTGTGTGGAAAGGACACAGAAGGTCAACTCTGCGGTCATTGGCACTTCATTAAAGAGTCCATTCTAAGTGCATGTGGCTGTCCCAGAAAAAGAAATACATTTTTCCGTTTAAATTTAAACACGCTACCCAGAGGCCCCTAGACTGGCTTTTTGATTCACTAAAACTTTCAGATAATTTGCCCAGAGTTGTTCAGGCATGGTGGCTGATTGGAGAGCACAAAGGAAAAGTTTCTCGGCTCAAAATCTTGCCTAGAACTGCCCTTGCGCCTGGACTGGCTTTGTGAATCCTAAATCCGGGCTGGTACTTTGCCCCATAGCTCAGGGTTCTCTCTTAGACACTTGGTGCTAAAAAAGTTCATCACCAGAATAAGAATATGTTGTCCAATGAAAGGTAAAGCTGAACTGTTTGGTTTTCCTATTTTAGGAAATATAATTGAACTTCAGCTTTGAGCGGCTCTATCTTGTGTTAAATATTCTGAGAGAATAAATCTCTATATAAGTTCTGTTTGTTTTTCTGCTTTGGTTTCTGGTTTTATTGTTTTCCTCTGTGTGGAATGTTTCGGTAACAACTGTTTGTTCTTGCTGTCTAGAAGTTCAGCACACAGGTACTATAGCAGATTTATGTGGTAGTAGGAAGACATCACCTATTACTTTGTGTAATAAACTTCCTTCCAGAAGGAAGAGAAAAAATGGCTTTGCCTTGACTGCAGAGCGGGTTTAGTAAATATTTACAGGAATCAACATTGTTGGCGGAAATGGAGCTTACAGACATCTTTAGATTCCAAATTTTCAGCCAAGATTAGAGAGGAGCAGACCTTACAAACTGGTTGTAGAGAGCCTTCTAGGAGGAGGGACCTACCATCCAGCCTAGGAGATGGGCTCAGACCAGCTACTTAGCCTCATGCTGGCTCTCTCCATATGATATTCTCTAGGCGCTTTGGCAAGAGTGGAATCGCGATTTGATCCTAGCTGAATTTTCTGGTAAATTCCTCAAGTCCCACCCAAGTATCAATGTAGTTGATAAAAAGAGTAACCCATATGCTTTACACACCCAGACAGCCAGGCAGTTTTGACACTTTGTGGGAGGTGTAGATGCCTGATACAGATTCTCATCTGGGCAGAGAGCCATCCCAACTCATCATGGAGAAGGGGCTTGGGGCACCCCCAGGCATGGACAGTGCTTCCCTCCACCAAGAAGTCTGCACCTCTTCAAGATTTTAAAAGAGTCGTCCTAGGCATACCATGGGGACCCTGACTGAATCATTTCAATCCCCTTGTTGACAGGGTTGCCAGATTCAATGTAGGATGCCCAGTTGAATTTGTTTCAGATAACAATGAATAATGCTTTTAGTATAAGTATCTCCCAAATATTGATGGGAAATTCAAATTTAACTGGCATTCTGTATTTTTATTTGCTAAATCTGGCCACTTGGGGACTGGGTCTATACTAAAGACGCTCTTCGTATCTCCTTCAGGTTAGGCCCTGAACCCAGACAGGGTCAATAGTGTTCTCTTACCTTTGTGGTCCCAGTGATTGACCCAAGGAAGGGCTCATGACCTCAGCTGAGACTATCGGAGACTTTGTCTAGGATGTCTAAAAGTGAAGCTGGAAAAATGAATCTCTCTTTTCTCTGGTGGCCAAATGGGATGAGAATATGAGTCTGGCATTCTTTGTGGCCATGGTCAGCCCCTCGTAGAGAAAACCCATTGGCAGAGAATAAAGACAGGCCCTTGTGGGCCAGCTACTCCTTCACGTCCATGAGCTATCTTAACAGCTTTCCAAAATTTCCCCTTTTCTGCTTAAGCTAGGTCCAACTGAGCCCTAATGCCTTAAGCTAATACATAGCTATTTAGCTCAAACTCCTGAGTTTAGCCTTATGGTCTATAGAAAAAAGGAATTTGCCTTGGGCGTGCTTATAGACAGGTGTTTACAATCAGATGCTCCCACCACAACTACCCCAGGGGATCATCTGGCTTTGTGCAGCTAGCTCTGTGCCTGATGGTGGGGAAGGGGATGCAATCATTCTTCCAAACAGAGCAGGGATCCCCCAAGGCCCACCTGCCTCTGGTCAGCACCTCTATAGGCAGGGCTGACCACAGAATGGACGAAGCAGCCTTCCCTTTATGCCATTTCAAAGCCACTGTCTAGAATATCTTCTGTCTAAAAATATCTCCCTCCCCCTAACTGGCACAATGCCTAAAATTCTACCCTTAGAGTTTATATGTTTGGCTTAAATCATTAATCTCCTCTATAATTGCGCATCCATTAATGGTAGAAAATGTGAAGTTGCTGTGGGGAGGGCTATGGATGAAGTTGCATATCAGGTTCCACCAGATTTAGTTTTTTATTCTATTGAAGTGGCTGATAGTTGGGAAAGCAGAGTTCTGAGAGAGTTGGTTGGGAGTCTAGGAAGCTTCTTATGTGATGGGAAAGCATTCATACAAGTGGTACTGCTGAGTTTGGAGGTGGCTGAGAGTCTAATAACTGGTCATTTTGGACAGGCAGAATGGACACAGAGCAGGTACCGGAAGGGAGAGAAGACACGCTGAGGAGGACCTTCACCTGCTTAACCATTTCATTTTGGCCCAAGTCTGGGTCTGGCACCTTTTCCATCTTTCCACCCTGGCTTCAACATCTCTTTTCCGTATTGCATCTTCCCAGCTGCTTCTAACATGCTGCCCGTGTGGGCAGACTTAGTGCACCTGGAGGGCGGTGCTGGGCCCTCTCGCCTCCTCCACCCTCGTGGAAATAGACAAGAGGAGCTTGTTCTTTCCCTCCTGTTCTCTTTCACTAATTGCTGTCAGCCTCCCCTCATAGTTCTCAAACCTGAACATTCATCAGAATCACCTGCGGGGCTTGTTGATCTGCAGCTATCTGGCCCCACCCCTACCTTAGTGGCTGATTGGTAGGGCTGGAATGTCGCCCATTCATTTGCATTTCTAACAAGTTCTCAGGGAACGCTGATTCTGCCGGTCTGGGAATCACAGCCTGAAACCACTGGCCTGGACTGTTAGTTTTGCGAGGGCAGCAGTGTCTAAGTCATCCTTGCACCCCGGAGCCCAGCTCAGCGCCAGGTGCAGAGAGGAAGGTTGGGAAATGCTGGTTAACTGAGCTCTCCTGTGCAACACAAGCCTTTGCTCTGCTGCAGTGTCAGGGCCAATCATGTGAGCACCCTGAATTTGCAGATGTCCGGTTAAATGCAGAAAATATTGTTATTTAATGTGTTTTTATGCAGTGGCATCTCCAGACTGTTGACATAGGAGGAGATTAAAGGTGGCAATCTGAGTGGAAAAAGGGAGGTCGAGGGGCTTGTCTTGAAGCTATATTTGCATAGGAAGCCCGCTGTTTTTACTTAGACTGTGTATTTGTGGTAGCTTTGGAGGAGGTTCGTGGAAATCATTTAGAATTCCGTCACTCACCTCCCATTCTCACCCCAACTGCGCTTTCCAACCACTGCCAGTGATGTCACATGGATGTGAAATATGTGAGCCGGGTCAGCAGGTCTGAAGCCCTTCTTTAAAGCATCACTCCAAAAGGACAGCTTCACGAGTCAGTGCAGTAAGGTTGAATCGAATGAGACCAGGGATCCACACTTCTCAATAATGACGCATGGCCTTTCTGCCACGGTATTTACCCCACTAGGTCTCTGGAACTTCTGCAAAATGATCCTGGAGGAATGATCACTAAGTATCTTGCTACATAGGATTGTGTGGTTTTAATTCAGAAGGCAGGTCTTCTCCGATTTAGGAATGGGCTCTTTGCTTGTAACATAGCGATTTGGAATCTGAAAGATATTTTTCTGCAGACAGACAATGTTAGGTCTGGCCAGTCCCCCACAGTAAGTGTTGTTTGTTGAGCTCTTCATTGTGTCAAGCTGAGCTGAGGGCTTGGCATGCTTTATTACATTTCATGTGACACCCCCCTGTGAGATAGAGTTTTAACATTCCCCTCTTACAAATGAGGAAACTGAGGGTCTGAGAGGTGAAAAAACAAAAAGCAAAACTTGCCCAGAGCCTCACAGATACTAAGGGCCGGGGCCGGGATCTGGATTTGAAGCCAGGTCTGCCTGGTTGCAAAGCTAGTCTAACCACCATGTTCTATTGTTTCCACAAAAGTGTACTTTACCCACAATGCACCTGAAGTGTACAGTCTAGCCTTTAGGCAGAAGAAAGCATTCTTTTTTTGGCACTTTTACTGTAAGGGGCAGAAAGCATTGTAGTTAAGAGCTCTGAGCCAGAGTCCCCAAGTTCAAAGGCCAACTCTACTACTACTGGTGGAATGACCTTGGGCAGGTTCATCTCTCTCCCCCATAGTTTCTTCAGCTATAAATGGGTAGAATACAAGTATCTGTCTCTAGGGCTGTCGTATTAAGTGATTAATATATTTAAGTTGAGCCATATGTAATTACTGATGTTCTACCATATTTGATCTACAAAAATGGCAATTTCATATCTAAATATTTAAAGTTCTTAGAACAGTATCTTGCGCACAGTAGCTACTATATTAGTGTTGGCTATTATGGAAAATTGCATCAAGGGCTTGTAGTATCTGGGGTATCATAGGTGCTCAGTGATTTCTGGTGAATTGAATGAACTCAGTAGAAACTGGGATGCCCAGGAACACATCTGTGGTGGTCTGGGCTGTGGAGACGTGCACCTCCCCAGGGCTGGGTGGAAGGCAGGCGGGAGGATAAGGGCTCTTGGAGTCTAACGGGTTCCGAGTTCTCTTGGCATCGCCTGGCAGAAGGCAGGAAAGTTCTCAGCAGGAAGGACTGACCCCATGGATGCAGCCTCCCTAAAGCAGTCCTTGTCCTCTAGGCCTGAAGCAGTGAAGAAAAACCCTCAAGGTGGAGGGCTGGGAGGTTAGGTGTTGTGATTTGCTTGTGTTTTTGCTTTTATACAGTCAGAAATGGATGAAAGTTTTAAAGTGGGGAGGATTGATTTTAAGATGTGGTAAGGAAATACTAATATGGGTGGAGCTCAGATTTAGTAAAAGTCATGAACATGGTCAGTGATGACTGAAGTTGGGGATACACGGCAGGAGGTTAAGATACATCTGCGTATTCCTTCCTCTGGCACTTAGCTGCATGAAAGTGGGCAGATATTTAGTCTCTCTGAGCCCCAGTTTTCTCATCTGTAAAATGGGAATAATAGTTTCTACCTCAAAGGTGATTTTTTGGGGAGGGGTGATCGAATGAGAAATGCCTTAAAAACAGGTGGTAATTGAGAGCCTGGCACAAAGTGTGAATTCAGTACATACTGTTTATTACTATTACCATTATTATTTTTAGTCTGGCACACTGCAAGATCTCAGTTAATTGCGTTTTTTTAAACCCAAGTTTTTGAGCCATTTTTTTCATTCAGTGAATGTTTCTTGGACACTGGTGTGTTCTAAATCTGAAGTTGGTTGCTTGCGCAAATTCAAAAAGGGGGATGAAGACTCATTCTCACCCCAGAAAGTGCTTGTGGCCCAAGTGTAGTGGGGGTGGGAGGAGGTAGGATGACCAGAAGTAAGTAATTGCCATGTAAAGCCGTAAATCCCGTAAGAGGTGTGTGCGCAAAATATTCGGGGAGTGTGGGGGAGGAAATCAGCCTAGAAGAACCCCGTTTACCACAATGGTCTAGAATTGCCGTGTCCAATAGCCACATGTGGCTACTGAGCATTTGAGACATGGTTAGTGAGTCTAAACAACTGAACTTTTCACTTCATTTAATTGAAGTTAATTTAAACTTAAAAACTGAAGCAGTAGAAAAGATTTTTGTTGAACGCACTTTTCTTGTTTTAGCAGGACTGTGTTTCCCTTTAACCATTGAAAATTTAGCATCTGAATTGAGATATGCTCTAAGCATAAAGTATAAACCAGATTTGGAAGACTTAGTGCAGAAAAAAAAATGTAAAACACCTCATTAATGATTTTTATGTTGATTACATCTTGAACTGATAATATTTTGTATATCTTGGGTTAAAAATAGATCATTAAATTTATTTTTTACTTATTTAATGCGGTTACTAGAAAACTTTGTTTCATATGTGGCTTGTGTTACATTTCCATTGGACCAGAAGTGGAATGCAAATGACAATTAGAGCAGAGAACTGCGGAAGGTCAGAGGAGGCACCCAGCTCTGACTCCCTTGGACAATTCTTTCTGACAGATCTGGAGCGCGGCTTGGCGGATCTGAGGGTGCTGCTTAGGAGGCTGTTCCTGAGGCTGCAGGAGGACAGAAGAGTCTCTCAGATTTAGTCCTGACTAGGGGAACTTGGTAAAGTTGCCAGACTTAACAAATTTAAAAAAAAATCTGGTAGCCCTTGACCCCGGGCATACGCAGTGGTGTAACTGCGTTTGAGACTCATTCTCTTCATTTGTAAAATAAGAGTAATAAAATACCTAACTCAGGAGAGTCTGATGTTAAATTAAAGATTAAATGAAATTGGATAAGACTACTAGGGGACAGGGCCAGCTCCGTGGCCAAGTGGTTAAGTTCGCACGCTCCGCTGCGGTGGCCCAGGGTTCGGATCCTGGGCACGGACATGGCACTGCTTGTCAGGCCACGTTGAGGCGGCGTCCCATATGGCACGACTAGAAGGACGTGCAACTAAGATATACAACTGTGTACAGGGGGGTTGGGGGGAGATAAAGCAGAAAAATAAATAAATAAGATTGGCAACAGTTGTTAGCTCAGGTGCCAATCTTTAGAAAAAAAAAAAAAAGACTACTGGAGTACATATTTAGAAAAAAAAAAAGACTACTGGGGTACATACTTAGAAACTTAACCCTAAGAGAACGAAGTAATGAAAATAAGTTGGGGAACTTTGCAAACATGTTCATCTTTCTTTCTTGAGCTCCCAAAACACAGCTCAGGCTGGTGTCAGAGGAGACACCGACCCCCGCCTGGCAGTGAATGGGGTTGCACCTGGATTGGGATCCTCCATAGAGTTATGGGGGTGGGGGTGGTTTATAAGCCGAAGGGGGGGAAAGAGGTTAATTATGAAGCACGTCAAAGGTCTTTCCATTGTCACTGTGGTGCTTTGTGTATGCCAAAAATGCCACAGCACTCACAATGCTGCTACCTGTGGAGAGAAATGTGTACCTTTAGCAGGAAAGAAATTTGTAGAACTTGAGTGTCACATAAAACCCCTGAAATTAGCTCTATTAAGTAAATTGTCACAAACTCAAAATAAGTCTAATTGTGTCATTTATCTAATTGCAGATGAAAATATAGTTCTTTTTTTATGGGTATAGATGGCTTGCATTCCAAAAAGAAACTTTTTTCCCCCAAGATTAGCTTTCTCCCTGTAAAAAGTTGACCATGTTGCTATTAAGCGTAGCAGAGGACAAGGACTACCGTATTTCTGGGATTTTCATTTCCCACTACACGATCAGGCCCTGAGAGATAGAACTAATTTTTTTAACATGATGTTTCTTTTCATCAGAATCAAGTTTAAACTGTTTCAGGTTAGGCATGTGAAATCTACTTAACTAACAACTCTTTAAGAGAAAGATCAAGCCCAATTTGCTAATACAAGATTTTTTTATTTCTGCATTAAAAGAAAAAAAATCCTTGAGAGAACCATGTCAAAAATTAAAAATTGAAAGGAACACTGGCAGCCTCCCCACGTGCCTAATTTGGCTTTGCTGAACGTATGACCAAATTGAAATGAGAATGACATCCAGGATTTTCTCAACATCTTTATTTCTTCACCTCATTTCTCACTCCTAAGAAATTTCCGAGTTCACATGCAGGAGGGAACTCATCTGTATTGACCACGGCATCCTCGGACCAGGTAGAAATAGAAAAATGGTGATTTTAGATTCTAGTTGTGAATGAACTTCTGCCACAGAAGCAATTTGTCATAGAAACCCAATCTAATGAATTTAGGATTAGAAAGGACCATGAGGCCCCTTTTGTTGGCTAATTTACTAACAGGTTATTTTTGCTCATGCCCTATCTTGCAAATAGTAATGATACAAATCTTAGATGGGAGAGAGAAGGAGGCTCCTTGGCCATTCCCTCATCTTCTCTTGAATAAGGCAGCATTGCACATAGGCTTCAGAATTCTCTTTCTTTAAGGAGATGCCAGAGGGCAGTAGAGAGAGCACCAAACAAAGAGTCAAGAGACCAAGGTTCAAATCCTGGTGCAGCCAAGTCATTGGTTGTCATGACCTTGGGCAAGTCATTCACCTAAGCAGGGCTCAAGGTCATCAACTGTACAGCAAAGGTCTGGACCAGATGACCTTTGAGCCCATCTTGACTGTGGCTCTGCCATTCTGATGTGATGCAGGAAAGGAAGCCAAAAAGATTTCTCTGAAAGGGGATTCAGGCAAATGGGGGAAGAATATTGAGATGACCCAGTCTTCCCTGGTACTTGGAGTTGAGCTGACAATTGTCCTGCTGTGAGCTGGGTTGGTGCAGTACCCAGGCATTAGGTACCACATGACTTAGGTTCAAATCACGCCTCCACCTCTTACCAGCTGCATGTTACTTCAGCTCTCTGAGCCTTATGTCTTCATCTGCAAAATGGGAAAATGATTCACACAATGGCACTGATGTAATGACAAGATGACCCAAGACCCAGCAGGAAGTGAGACACATGTTTTGCGCGTCTCCTATGTGTCCAATACTCCCAGGTCCCTGCCTCCTTCATACCGACAACACCCTCTAAGCTTGATTTGGTCACCCCTCTCCCCAGAGATGTAGTTATAGTGGCTGAACGTGCAGCCTTGGTTCTATAACCAGCTGCCCCACCCACCAACCCTATCAGTTTGGGCAATTTCCCAGCACCTTTCTACTTCCATTCTCTCATCTATAAAATGGGAAGAATAATGGCATCTACCTCCAGATTTACTGTAAAGGGTAAGTAAGGGAATGTATACAAAGTTCTTAACACAGTGTTTGACACTGAGTCAGTACTTTACAAAAATGCTAGCTTTTTATTCTAGCTAAGAAGCTCAGAGAGGTAAATTAATTTGCGCAAGGTTATCTGCTTATGAGTGGTAGTATTGGAGTTTGAACCCTGATGGGAATGCAGCTGATTTGTCTCAGGGACCCAGGTCAGGGAGATGGCTCCTCATTTGCCTTATTGGCTCTGTTGCCGTCTCAGGCTGCCTGGCTGTGGGCTCCAGAGTCCCATCAGAGGGCTCAGTGGAAGCAGTTTGTTGGGGGCTGCCTGGGACTCAGGAAGGGAAATGAGTCCAGATCCTCCTTCCCTCGTTCACAGCAGCAGAGGGAAGAAACGTGCCCAAGGACCAGAGTATGGCCAGTGCCCTCACTGCCACCACCCTGAGTCCCGTCACCACTCCCTCTTGCAGAAGTCTGTTTTTCATGGGAGAGTTCTCCCTCTTTGTTCCAGCACATGTTGCACATCTACCGATCGATATGACATCTTATCCTCTAAAACATTCATAATGTCTGCTTCCTGGGATGCCGGTGGCTGCACGCTGTGTGCCGCCTGCCTCACCATTCCTTTGTAGTAGGTGGTCTGTCCACCAGCCCCCTCCTTAACAGGGCTGCTGGTTGCTGTTCTTTAAAGAAAGACAAATATTGTTTGGGTTGTCAACACTGAATGACAAGCTTCGGTGGGGAAAGAAAGATGTATTTAGGTATATGCGTGTGGATTGTGGGGATGTGTTTTACTATCACAAAAGCTCCTAAAATCCCAGACCATGATTTATTTGCCGAATAAAACTGACTGATATTATCATTCTCTAAAGGTATTTTGATCACATGGGTCCTTTCTTGGAGAAAGAAAGGCTTTTACTTTATTTCTTTCCCCGGAAAAACAGCGGCAGGAACAGGGTAGCCTGGGGTGGGAAATGATTCCCTGTGTGGCAGATGGCTCCGGGAGTGTGTTTATCTGCCTGAGGATGCGCTGGCTCGGTGGACAATGGGACGCCTGGCCAGCATCACCAGTCCTCCAGGGCACATTCCTGCAGACTCCACACAAGGGAAAGAAAGTGACTGTGAGCACGCGTATCTGTCTTGCGTATTGATCTGCCTGGTGATGCTGAGAGCAAGGGGGCCTTGTTAGAGGTCACCTGAGCACACCTGACACCACACACCCACAGTGTCAACAGTGGCCACCTGCAGTGCACCCACTGCAGCAGCGGGTGCAAGGGGACAATAGGGATAGAGGTGATACCAGCTTGCGGGCCCCCTGCATGCTGAAGCTGTAAGAGCCCCACTTGTTTCCTCCCAACACAGGAATTGATTAATCTCCTACCACTTCCCACTCGCTGTACCGTCCTGAGACTGTCAGGAGAGTAGATTGATGCTCTGGTTCCTTGTATGGATTCTTCTTGTCTCGAGTACACACTGCTCCCTGGTCCCAGAGCTGCCTCATGTGACTGTCACCTTGTGCTCATGGCAGACATGCAGGAGGGGACAGAAACCCTCTCTGCTTTTGCAAGGGAGTAGAATGAGGAAGGCACAGACAAAACCTGTGCTGAGGACCATTTTAGCAGCATGGCTGGAAGATAAGAGAGTACAGGTAGAGCGGGGAAGGCAGGTGCATTTCCCCAAAGCCCCCTCTCATTTCCAGTGGTCCCGCCGGGATTCTAGTATCATATCCATGACTCATCCTTCCTCATCTGTGTAATTCCTGGTTCAATAGCTTTGCAACCATTTTGGAAGCTTCGAGCCAGAAGTTGGATGCAGGCAAGTAAGTTTTCAGAGCCTTCTTGGGAGATAGGTGCACAAATCCCATTACTAGTAAAGGGATTTGTGGGCGTGACTTCCCTGCAGTGCTTTGAAAACTCATTCCATTCAGTGTGTTGCAATACAGTGAGGGGGGAAATAAGAGAAATCACTTCACCGAGGAGGTCTGAAGGGATTTTTTTTTTTAACTCCTTTAAGATTTAAATTTTTTAAACTCCTTTAAGACTTAAAGCATTTCCAAGAATGTTATCCCTCCTGGTTTTGTTTGCATCTCTTCTTTTAGGCAGAAAGTAATTTTGGCACTGACACCGTTCCTAAAAGGATACCATTAATACACTGTAGCGGGCCCCCCCCCCCTTTGAGGAAGCAGCACTGTACTCTCCTGCATCCCCAAAGGATGCCAAGCCAACTGACGGAGGAAAAAAGGCACCAAACATATTGATTGTTAGCCAGGCTGACTGTAAATTGAAGTTGCCAAACAGATTTATTTTCTATTGTCAATGGAGATTCTTTTAAGTTAAATAGCAAACTGGTTGCTGACCAAGGACATATTTATAGAGGACTAGTGACTGCTTACAAAGACAAGTGTCTACTCCTGAGTGAGCCTTGACAGTATTTAGTAAATAATTCTGTAGCCACCTGCCCTGTTCAGTCTTGGCGAAGTCAAGGTTCACTTAGAGAAACCTGCTGGCCTCCAGTGAGGACTCTGAGTGAGTCACTGGCAGGAGAGCATGGAGTTTGGGAGCTCTGACTCTGCGGTTCCACGTGCCTAGGTCTAAATCCCAGATTTCCCATTTACTGGCTGTGCGATCTTGGGCAAGTCACATAACCTCCCTAAGCTTCGATTTCCTTATCTAGAAAATGTAAGTTGTATGACCACCTCCCTGGATGACAATGGAAATAAATGAGCTTTCATCCTCTTTAGAATCCTCTGGTGTCATCCCATCTCAGCCAAATACAAGGCAAAGTCCCTCCAAGGGCACCCACTCCCCGCCACCCCATCTTCCAGTCACCCTGCACTCTCCTTTCTTACTAATTCCACTCCAGCTTCCAACACTCTTCCCCAGATGTAAGCATGAATTGCTTTCTCATTTCCTTTTGGTCTTGGCTCACATGTTACCTATCACAGATGCCATCCTTGACCAGTCTACATTTAGACAAGGACACTTGCTATTCCCCTCCCTCACACCCTGGCATTCCCTAACCCTGTGCTCTGGTTTTCACGTACACGTGTAGTTTCTGTGTCGCCCACTAGAATGTAAGTTCCATGAAAGCGAGGAACTTGTTTTGTCAATTGCTTTATTCTTGGTGCCTAGGATACACCTAACACACAATAGGTGCTCAATAAATATTTGCTGAATGATAAATAACGAAGAAGTGATGCAATTAACGTAATGAGCCAATACCTGGCACATTGCCAAAATAAATGTTACTTGTCGCCATTCTCATTGAGGAGGTTCATTTGTGTGTGTTAATTTTCACTACTCTTTGCAAAAGTGCCTTTGCAGATTGCCTTTGCAAGTTCTGGGTTAGCATTTGTGCATTTGAGCCCTGATTATTCCACTGTGGTTCTCTCCTCTCAGCAGTGGCACTTCTGGAATTAGCTATATTTCCCACGGGAGGCCTAGCATTGTTGACTAAATTGGCTGATGTGGGGCCAGGGAGGCCCAGCCCTCACCCTTCCCATCATTCTGCGTGGTCTCTGAAGGAGTTTGACCATCATCTCTAAGGCCTTTGTGAATCTGACTGCACGCTGAGCCACAAGACACACTAGGCGTGGCTCCCTCCTCCCGCTCCCTAGACTCTGCTTGGCCTGAAGCCTTCCATTTTGAAAGAGAAAGCCCAATATCTTCCTCCTGTTACTTATTGACAAGCCTGCTCTTTAAGGATACCCCACTGTTCCTGGGGGCCTGCTCAGCAAACGTGGAGCATCCGTGGCCCCCATGTTTGCCCTCCTTGACAGAGGCTGAGCATCAATCTGGGAAGCGTTGCTGACATATTGATTGACTCTCTTGTCAGGCTGATCCTCTGCCAGCCAATGAACGTGGAATGTTCTAAGTGACACCCAGCAGGGCCCGCACATACCCTAATTACTGTTTCAGACAACCCCCATTCCCAGCTGCCACTTTCCAAGGTCTATAATCTCCGTCCTTGTGGTTCCTGGAGAATTCTGTTACCTGCAACCAACCCCTCTCCCTCACTTCTGCTTTGGCTCCCTCTGAGTATTTCAGAGCCCACCTGGCACAAAACCAGAAAACTTTAGTAAGAAAATATCACCCTGACTCCAGGAAGGTCTATTTATTATTCCTGCTGAAATGTGGGATCTGTGTGTGGTCTGTCCATCCTGCCTTGGTTCATTTTCAGCAGTCGATGAAAGTTCCCTCCAATTAGCCAGAGGGATACGTTCAGAGTTTGGCTGCCTATTGTGGTTTTAGTGGCTGATTTCCCAGCTGCCACCTGGATTACACGAGCTTCCACTTGGAGCCTTTCCCCGTTCCATCCTTGCTGACTCACGGAGCCCCATTGTTCCACCCAAGGGTCTCTGTGGAGTGGAGCCTGTCAAATCATGATAAATCGTGCATTTTGACTGTCGGTGGGGGTGAATGACGTTGGAGAGAGGGCCTCCCAAACTCATTTCACTTCTGACCCTAAGACAGTCTGAACAGAACCTTTTGGGATGAGCTGCTGGAGCACTGTGGGGAGTGGAGAGGGGACCACCCCACTGCATCGAGGATGTCTTGTTAGGTAAAATAAAGGTTGGTGAAACCAGCGTTCACCCAAAATCTGGAGATGAAGAAGCAATAACTCTGGCTACTCTGAGGCTTCTCAGCTTCCTGATTCTGAGAGCAGACTAAAACTGGAGATATTATGACATAGTGTTTAAAGAGCTATTTGTTGTTGTTGTTCACAGAAACAAATGTGGTAGCCCTAACTATGTCCTAATTCTTCCTGGCTTGGTTTTAGAAAGGATTCTGACCCAATAAATAAATAACTTCAAGGAATGGATGGAGACCTGTCATATAAAAATGGCATTTCTCACTTTCTTTATTAGTGAATGTATCAGTCAAAATAGTCTCAGGCATGCTGCTGTAACAAAGAACCCCAAACTCTCAAGGTCTTACAATAGCAACAGTTTATTTCTTTGCTCATTCTGTTTTCTATCCCTGGTCTGCCATGGCTCTGAGCTGCATTATCTTCACTCAAGACCCAGGCTGACCGTGTGGCAAAGGGAAGAAAGTGTGTGCTGCCAGGTCACATGGCCACATCTGAGTTCAACAAAGGGAGAACATATAACCCCCTCAGGAAGGGGTGCTGACTATAGACAATGGTCTTTATCGACAACAGGGAGACTATCATGAGTTTCAAGAAAGAGGCAAAGTTTGCTGAGATGCATTGCCCACAGAATTTATAACCAGATCTCTGTGAAATAGAAACCAGATAACCACTCCCCCTGGAACCCTCCTCTGATTCTGAATTCCCCTGTGATCGAACTTCACAGCCAACAGTTTCTTCATAGGCGAAATGGGGATTATGACAGTTCCTACATCAAATGTAAGCCGTGAGTCTTAAGATAATAGCTGTGGAATGCTTACTGGAGTGCTGGCCATGTGAGGTATTCAAGAATGGGCAACAGGGACTCAAATACTAATAATCAAAATAGCTTCTCTTGGGGCCAGCCCGGTGGCTCAGCGGTTAAGGTCGCACGTTCTGCTTCAGTGGCCTAGGGTTTGCCGGTTCGGATCCCAGGTGTGGACATGGCACTGCTTGGCAAGCCATGCTGTGGCAGGTGTCCCACATATAAAGTAGAGGAAGATGGGCTCGGATGTTAGCTCAGGGCCGGTCTTCCTCAACAAAAATGAAGAGGATTGGCAGCAGATGTTAGCTCAGGTCTAATCTTCCTAAAAACAACAACAACAACAACAAAAATAAAATAGCTTCTCCTGCAGACTCGTCCATATTGTGGCCAGCACTGTGGTATTCCATCCCTCACACCTCAGTACTGTGTATTTTTTATTTATACGAGTATAATGTCCTACAATCCAACCCCTGAAATATGCCCCCATGTGTCATTATCTATCCTAATAAACATTTATGGAGTGCCTTCTAGATTCAAGACACTGCTAGATCTTCCAAGGGTCGCAGATGCTTAACCTCCCTCTGGCCCTAGGCAGCCATTATTCTACCTGTAAAGGGAAACCTTTACAGAAAGTAAAGGGAGAGATTGACTGAGAGACTGATTTCTCAGCCCCAGCCATAGAGCAAATCGGTAGCAGGATAAGAAGCAGAATTCTCCTTAGTCAGGAAACTCATTTACTTCACGGCTCCCCTGAGTCTTTATCCTAAGGACCCGTTAGTCCATCCCCATAGGCCAGAAAGATATTCTTATTTTCTTACTCAAGAGAGAAGGAATAGCTGATCAAGAAAAATACCAACAAAAGCCTATTTCAGACATCCCCCCCAAAAAACAAGAGAATGTGGTTATCCCCCGATACAATTCTCACTTATTTACTTAACGTTCAATTCAACAACAGAAAATATGCCCGAACTTGAGTTTCATTTTTGTTGCATCGCTTCTGCCGCGAGGACAGAGCTTCTGCTCAGCAGATTTGGCTCTTCCCCTTTTTCCACCTCCATCTCACTTCCTAATTTTTCTTTTCACTCTGGGAGTTGTCTGAGAAGTTACTTGAGTACTCTGATCCTAACCCTTCTCACCCCCTCCGTAGTTTTCTTGTTTTCAGAATACTTTTTTTTTTTTTTAAATAAAGAGACGCTATGGAAACCAAAACCAAAAAGGAGGGGGGAGGCATCTTTGAAAACAGAGAGAGCAGAGTTTCATGACTGCTGTCTTCATGTGCAGGAAGATTGGGAAAGTGTGTTCTTGCTGTTCTCCTACAGTGGATGGTTGCAATACGTTCTGCATCTTGGAATGATAAGATTGAGTGCTATAAGAGGGGAGAAGTTTTGACAAGAATTTTCATATTGATCGGGCATTGGGGAGGTTGTCATCTTTGCCTGATGGACCCACTGCTTCCTGTATAGATGTGAAAATCAAAGCTTTGTGAGGCCTGAGCCCAAGCTGCACCTGCAATGCCTGTCTGTGTCTATTTTAAAACACAGATTCTCCTCAAAAGAACCGCATCGCCAGTGCAGCAGCAAGCCAGCTCCAGGCAAGCCCCAATTACCCGATAGTAACATTTAAAAAAAAAAGAAATCATTTTAAAATAGCTAATTCCTTGGCTCCCTTCACCTGGTAATTACAAATCAGAAGCTCCCGTTATCTTGGAGCAGTCACGATTAGTTCTCATTTCCTGACCTCTGTACAGTGAAAATCTGTCATCATTTGAGGCAATAGAATCTGGTCTCTTCAAGTAAGTGACCTACATATAACAATAAACGGCAAGAGAAAATTAGGTGTTACTTTGACAGAAAGTGTACAGTAAATGTCACTTATTCTTATTAGTATGTATCATCTCAAAGAGTTGTAACAGTGGGGCTTGCACTTCAGACTAGTGTATAGAAAGAAAACATGGTTCTGAGATCGGGGGGTGTGTTAGAAAAAAGCAGACGTACACACGGGGACACCTTGCCACCTTAATCCGTGGTCATCAAGCTGAGCTGTATTGTTTGAAGACGGGTTTTTAACCTTAATAGAATGTGGCCTGACTTTAAGTGGTGGTAGGCATACAGAATTAATTGCTGTGTGAACAATCTCCTAAGCATTGTTAATTGCGTTTCCTCTTGTTAATTGTTTCTCCCATCCCCGCATCATACTCCTGGGAACCTTTCCCCATCAACACCCCTTTCTCTCCCGAAGTCCTGGAAACGCAGCAACAGCGGCAACCTGTGTCCAGTTGAAATGCCAGACAGACATGGTGTGGTTACTGTTTGGATGGGAAATATGTGCAAGAATGAACTCCTTATTTATTTGCAAATGAAGCATTTCTTAGATCGGAACTTTGAAAGAATACAGGCGTTTGGAATTTGTGTTTTATTCCACCCAGTCAAAACAACTCACCAAGAACCACCAGAGAGAGGGGTGTATTGAGCTTGCTGAACTAACTGGGACAGGGGGAGTTGGCATAGACAGAGTGACACGGAAGACCAGAGGAAGTTTGCATTTGGAGGTTTGAGGTGCACATGCAGTAACGCAAGAGTTTGGCAGATGGGCTTGTTTCCTTAGCAAAGAAGAGAAGATGCTTCAGAACTCTGTCTCCTTCTGTACTGGGGTGAAGTGTGGGTGTGGGTGGGCGTGTGAGAGAGACGGAATCGTAATATTTTCAGGAAAGGACCCCATTCCACCCCTCACCCCCGCCCCAGCTTTTTCCACAATGGGACGAAAGATATCCACTTATCAGGAAGAACGGTGGATTGGAAAAATATTTTTAAAGTTTGAAACAGTTAGGGAGGTGAGCTTCACAGTGGGCCAGCACTACTGCAGACGCTGCCGGCTGTGTTGGTATTTCCGTGCAGGTACAGTCTGGGCTGAACCAGACCAGCAGGCTGTGCCCATTTGGGTAGACTCTTTGAAACTGATTTACATTTTGAGTAGTTTGGCGGAAATTATCCTTGTCGATGCCCCTGGACTACCAGTCAAAAAAGAGATGCATCCAGAGTGTGGGGCAAGTTGGATGTGACAGAGAAAACCCTTTACAGTGATTCCCAGGGGGCATTTTCCCCTCCGTGGAGACACCATTTGAAGGTCTGGGCTGTGTTTTCTCCTCCCTCCTTCACCCATGAAGGGGATCTACTCCCCCTGAGGCTGTGAACAGGAGACCTAGCCCCCCAGATCTACAGGTTTTCTGTATTTAGCTAATCCCTGCGGCCTGGGACAAGCCATTTTTGAACTGCCGCTTCCTTAAAAGGCAATCGCTTGGAAAAGGCACCTGGCCGTCCCCCTTGACATTTGCATTGCTGAATTATCTATTCATATTTTCATTACTTTGTCTCTCCTGCAGCAATGCATCTGCTCGGACTCAATTGGCAACTCCAGCCGGCAGATGGACACACCTTTAACAATGGGATAAGGACCGGCTTACCAGGAAACGATGATGTGGCAACAATGCCATCTGGAGGCAAAGGTGAGGTTACAGCTGCCGCTTGCCCTCTTGAGGTCACAGGAAAATTCAGAGCTCTCGCCAGCTGGTTCAGGTTTTCTAATCCCAATCTTGGAAGGTGTGCAAAAAGGAGAAGAAAGGGGGAAAAAAATCCTTGCCTTTGCTAGGTGCCCCTGTTGAAAGCTGTTTGCTGTTCCTGTCTGTTAGCTGTGTTTGGCTGGAGTCCCTCGGAGCTGGCACAGTGCCTGCTCAGAGCAATGTGCATACCTATGCTATCTGCAGCGACTGGCACGGTCTGGAGCTACTTGAAAGCATCCCAAGGCCTGGGCAGAAGCAGCAGCAACAGCAGCAGCTGGAACAGCGGCAGCAGCAGCAGGAGAAAGCCCTGCCTAATCAAGAAAGCCGAGAGCAGCAGGCAGCACATGCCACTAGACTGGAGCCCTCTCTGGAGAGGAGAGCTGCAGCCTCCCTGGGGAGGAAGTGCCGCCTGGCACGGCATGAAAGAGAAAGACTCGAGCTGTTCCGCTTTGGGGGAGAATAGAAAGCAGTTTTGACAACTTGGGAACAAAGCTGCTCTTCTCAGAACAGTGAAGGGGACAATAGAAATGTTTATTGAAGCAATCAGGCAACTGTATTCTTGCAGGAAAAAAAAAATAGGTGCTAACAAGGTGCTAAGAAGGAGGAGAGAAAACAGAACCATGGGGAGGTGGGGACGTGGGGCAATTAAAAAGACAGCAGCAGCCAATGGCACAGTTTGGTGGGCTCGCACTCGGTGGGGTTCGCTCAATTTGGGATGGAAATCACAAACAGGAGAGATTGTATGGAAGGGTTTCTCCAAACACAGAACTTTCCATTCTGCCTCTTAGCACACCTAGGCAGTTCACCCCCAAGTGTCTTAAAATACCCCACAGGGATATTTTCAGAGACGGGAAAGAAACAACATTTATTGGGCACCTATTGTGTGCAAGCTTAGCATTGTGTAACTTCAACAACTCTAAAGGGAGGAAAATCATCTGGGACAAACTGAGGCCCAGGACATTTTAGAAACTTACGCCAAGTCCAACAAGTAGGCAGGTACGCATCTGGACTCAGGTCTGTTCCCTGGGCAAGCTGTTGGTATTTTCCTTAGATCTGTCATTTTCCACAGAGAAGATTCCAGAATCATCTTCCCATAGAGGTGTACATTAGTCATCCTGAAATGCTAATGTTGCTTAAATTCTTCTCCGTGGAGCTGTCCTAATGCTTCCAGTGTGACTTTTTTGTCTTTTTATCCAGTCTTTAAGACTCACTCTACTCATCTATCCTAATCATAACACCAAATTACCTTTAAGTAAGCATGAACGAGTTTTATCTCAGGGTAAAATTATGTGCTTTCCTTTTTCAGGTAACTAAAACTAGACCTAAAAATGAAATGTGTGTTTTGCCTTAAATGACCATGTTCTGCCTTAACTAACCAAAAAGCCTGGAGCCAAATTTGCTGGCCTCAGATTTGTAATCTGTTCACCTCAAGTACTTGACACCATCCCCAGCTTCGATTTCCTTTAAGAGAATGGTTCTCAGCCGGGCGTTTTTGCCCCACAGGGAACATTTGGCAATGCCTGAAGACTTTTTTGATTGTCACAATTAGAGGAGGTACAACTGGCATCTAAGTGAGTAGAAGCCGAGATGAGTCAAACATCCTGCAACTCACAGGGCAGCCCTCTACAACAAAGGTTTATCCCATCCAAAACGTCAGCTGTCCTGCTCTTTGAGAAACTCTGCTTTAGGCGTCTCTGTTGTGTTTCATCCACAAATGTCCTTTAGTCAACAAGTCAGCACCCCATCCTTTGAGAAAAATGCAGAAGACACATTTGAAAGTGAATATGCAAATTCTATCATTCGGCGGCACAGGGCTATATTTTATGTGTGCATACCTTCTGAAGTTATATACAAATGCTTTTTAAATAGCATCCTTCACGAAAGGGAATCACGGGTAGGCATTGGCTTCCATAAATTAAGGTCAGCCACTCCTCCCCCTTGTGATTAAGTTTCATGTGCAACCCCCACCCCACTTTGGCATCCCACACCAGCAGAACAGAAGATTCCCCAGGGAGAACAAGTCCTACGAGTATGATGTCTCTAAATTAACAAATGAAGAAACACTTTCCGCGGTGCCTTGGCAAAGACCCGAATTTTTCCCCTCAGGTGCAACATGCTTTTAAAAATGTTGTGTAAGTCATATAACATCACCCATTTAGATATTTTCCAAAAGAGTTATGAGACAGAAAAATGGTTGCCAAATCAAATGGTTATCAATAGGACTCTTAGGAAAAAGTGTGAGAAATTAAAATTGCTTAAAGTTGATATAAAACTCAGCATATCTCCTTTCTGAACACCAACACAGTACTCTGCCTACAACCAAAGATATCAGATTTCTTCTTAAGTTGTCGTGAAGTTTGGTTTAAAAAACGGCTAGAAAGGTTTTAGGTTTCTCACACCCACCTAACTCTTTTAAAGAAAGTGACCTTAGGTTTGAATTTCTTTGCCCAATGATCTCCCTCCTCCCCACTCTCCAATTCTATACATTTAGATAACCTGAATCAATTCCAATCGACCACTTTTCCAGTGTTTCAAAGAGACAATCAAGATATATTGGCAATAAGTTAATTAAATAACACCCCCTCCATTTTTTGTGGTATACGATAATCCTTCACTCTGATAATGTTTTAATCAAGATACACCACACATTGCCGGGGAGGTTAATCTTATTAAGCAATTACTGGGTAAGTATCCAGCAGAAGCAAATTAAAATGTAAGCAAAACACAGGCATGTGAGTTCCATCTAAGATGGCACATCGATAGAGATTTCATTACCTGCACTTTAGGAGTGTTTACATTGCTCAGATTTGGAAAGGAGTCTAATAGACAGGGCAGCCTCCACTCTCCGAGATGTTAGTGGAAACAAAGCACTTGATTAATTAGTTGGGAGAGTATGTTCTTTGAGCTTTGTCTTCCTTTTTCCATTTGTTGTTGTTCAGGGTTTATTTTTTCTCCGTCTCTCTTTCAATTAAACCTTAACGTGGCTGGTTTGATGGTTGGCTTTCACATCAAGAAGAGGGAGCCCAGAGACTGCCAGATTCACTCACCATCTCCAGTGTATTTCTATGTTAAAAGGAATGAACTCATACATCTTCATTACAAGAGCACGGAGCACTTTTTCTATAGATCTGGGATTAGATAAGCCTTGAGAACGAAGATTCAATACAGTGTTCTGACCTGGTCAGATAACATAAGGGAATGCAGCTTGATTGGCTAGGCCCAGACACAAAGCGTACGAGAGCTTTTAAAGGGCACATCACAGGTAGCCAAGTTGTGCACTGAGGTTAAGAAAAAACAAACTCCCAAGTAAAATTTCATGGATCATTCTCAAAAGCTATCACTCATTTTAAATTTAAGGTGTCCCCTGTATCAGGGGTCAGCAAACTACGTCTCTTGGACCAAATCTGGCCAGCCGCCTGTTTTTGCAAATAAAGTTTTATTGGAGCACGGCCATGTTCGTTCATTGTCTGTGGCTGCTTTTGCGCTACAACAATGAGGTTGAGTAGGTGCAACAGAGACTAGAAGGCCCACATAGCCTAAAACATTTTCTATCTGGCCTTTTATGGAAAAAGTTTGCTGACTGCCCTGTATCATTCGTAAACCCATTTCTACTTTCCTTGGATTTTCCCGTAATTACAAATTATAGGAGACTAGGGAGAATAGACCAAACTCGCAATCTGTCCATTTATCCTTCTTGACCAAGATTTGGGCATAACATATTCTTGGTAACTTTGCATTATGGATCCTCTATACAGTTCCACAAACATCAGCTCCATCACTTAGCAGCTGTGTGACCCTAAGCAGGTAATTTTTCCTCCCTCAGCCTCCCATTCCTCATATGTAAAATAGTACCCCTCGTAAGCTTGCTGTCCAGCATAAATGAGATAACTCTTGTAAAACACAATGTGCGGCATTAAGCACTTAATGAGAGGTCCATGAATATTAGTTGTTGTCACTGACATCAGTGTGACATCCCCCAGCTGGTCCATTTAACAACCCTCCACAGGGTGCCACTTCTTTCTGAGGTGCTGTACTGTCCAGAGGCAAAGGCTGCCTTCAGAATGTCAAGATAGACAATCATCCCACTTCATCTTTTCCTTTACCTCCTCGGAATTAGAACAAACCCAAATGAAGACTTCTTCCCAAACGTTTGCTTGATGAGGTCAGCGGGAAGCAGGACTTCCCATTCAAAAGGGCCAAGCATGCAAAAGAAGCTGGCCTGTTCCCCACAGCATTATTTGTCTCACTGCAGCTTGAGCTCCATCACTGCCAGCCTGTCTGTTTTAAGCCCCACCATTCTCGGTTTATAACTCAGCTGTAAACATTTATTTGTGCCTGGAGCACATTTCTTTCCTACCCTTTGAAAAAAAAAATCAGAATTTCCAGATGGTATGCAAGTTGGAAAAAAATGGCAAAGACTGTTATTCTGTTTAGAAACATGTTTTTCTACACTTGCCCTTTCAGCAAAAACTTCATAATGATTTTTACTAGTTGGCTTAATGCATGGAGCAGGGAGCCAGGTTAGCAGGGAGGTTGGTAATCCTTCCTCTGGCTGTTGTCAGCCTCTCAATGAACACAGCCCAGGGCTTCAAAATGATCTCTTCCCTACATGGGGCTTTTTCAAAGTCAGTGAAGTTCCCAGAAGGACGAGGGGTCACGATGTTTGAGCCAGCCATTACAAAACTGCATGTCTACTGGCAAATATGCCAACAGCCTGCTTACCGACACAACAGCTCCCTCATTTTCAAGGTCATGTTATTCTACCGTTGTTACAGATGGGTACCACGCAAGTGTCTCACTGGTGGATTTTAGCTTCTGATTGCCACCCACAACCTCATTCTAAGTTGCGTGCTTTCTGTTGTACACGGCATCATCATGGCTTGACATGAGTATTACCAATGAGATCCAGTTCCCCTCCCCACTGCATTTGCCCTTACTTGCATTGGCACGCTTCTCTTTCAGAGTTGACTTGCACACTCAGAGGTTGGTCTCTGCTGTGCGCCTGGATACACACCTCTTTGAATCTCTTGTACATAACCCAGGGTCTGAAATGCAGTCAGTATAGTGGTTAGATACGTAGTTTTGGACACAGACATAGCTTTCTGTCCTCCACTACTTAAGAGCTGTGTGACCTTAAGCAACTCACTTTACGTCCATGGTCTTCTCATCTGAAAAACTGGAAAAAATCATACAGGTATCAGGAGATTACAAAGCAAGTAGTAACTACTCGATAAATTTGAGCTGCTATGTATAATACTAATAAATTAGACTACATATTAATGCAGAAGCATGTTCACCTGACGGTCACATGTATGAATATGTTCACACTCTTAGTGGCAAAGAGTTGGCCATTTTTACCTAAAGTGACAAATTGAGGTTTCAAAAGATATAAACGCCGCGTGTAGTCCCAAAAGCTGAAGGATTTTATAAAAATCATTCTTGCCATGTCATGTTGCCAATACCATCACAGAAGGAGTGAAGGCTTGGGATGGAAATCCATTCCTGAAGAATAGCTGGCCAACGGCAGGGTGAAGGCTGATGGGTTTCTGATGACTCAGATGAGGTGTAGTGTAAAGCAGTGAATCTAATGTCCTTAGGAGAATCTGTTCGCCTATCTCTTGGTTAAACAGAACCCTCAAATGGCTGTCCTGATTCCCAAATAAATGGAAACGAGGTGTAATGACTGAAGCAATATTCTGAATTCAACTTTATTTGCAATAGATAAAAATATGTGAGGCAGAATAATCTGCAAGGCAGATTTATGCCAAGGTGCCTCCGGAGTTCGGTTAAGTTTAGGAAGTATTAATATGAGGCTTCATTTGCCTGGTATGTCTATGAGTCCATTCCCTTTATCACTTGTTTGGGGAATAGTCTCGCTGTTTCCATAAATGAATTATGGCAACATTTTCTGAAATGATTAGCTCCTAATGTGGCTATGGAAGGCTGTCATTTTGCTCAACATCAGTCTTATTTAACTGGTTGGAATTTTAGGTACATGTTTCTGAAATAGGCAATACCTTCACATTTACATGAGCAATCTTCCGTGGAGTTATAGAGGTGGACTATCCTGCAAAATTGATCATTAGAGTGTTGCCTCTCAAATCTCAGAAATCCCATCTATAAACTGGAGATGAACCAGCCAGAACCGTCATGTCTTAAGCATCTGCTTCTTAGGGTAAAATGATCATCATTTCCACTTTGCACTGTGCAGCTCGTGGATAGAAAGAAAAGTTTGACACGGAAGCTGCAGCTCTGGGATATGTGGGCTGGATGCCATCCTGCTTGGCGGGACACTGTGCTCAGTCATTACCCAGAACCCAGGAATGATGGCCAGACTTTCACAGAATAATTACAGAATGGCTGTTTAATTCCTCTTCTTCTGATGCAGCCAATTCAAGCCCAAACCAGGTCCATGGGACCCTGGACTGCAGACTGCCTGGATAAGGAATAATGGGAATATGACATACACCCCAACTTTGATGTTGACTAAAGATTACCTAGCACTATAGTAGATGCTCAATAAATATTTGTTGCATGAAAGTATGAATGAATGACACACTCTACATTGCTTGGGACATTCATTATTCATTGTCACATAAAATCTGGCTGCTTTTCACTAACACAGGCTGCCCGGAGTTGCCCCCCTGTGAAGCAGCTAGAGTGCACAAGAACACCTGCAATTTGGAGTGGATGAGCTTGTGACTGTTTTCTCTGGCTGTAGCACCTTAATTCAAGGAGACGGGTCCCTCCCTGTCTGCAGACTCATTGTATATTGATTTTAGCTTCTCTGGAAAAGGACTGCCTGTTTCATTAAGGCCCACCCCACTCCTTGGTGCTCTGTAGTCAATTCTGCCTACACAAGGCAGCCTATATTTTAAATTAAACCATCACTAATTTACCTTCCAAATCTTAAATAAATCTCAGATAAAAACAGCTATTTTTAGGTAGCACAAGAGGATAGAAAGATACAGAAGTGCCCACAAGTCAGATACGACTATCATTTTTATAAAATCCTGGTTAATCCTCAGAAGCAACCCCATTATACAGTTGAGTAGACAGACTCAGAGAGAGGGAACGATTAGCCCAAAGGCACACAGCTAGTAGGTGTCTGAGCTGGGATTCAAACCCAGGGCTGACCAGCTCCACTGTGGAACGCTGCCTCGTGAGGGCCTCGGAACTTCTCAGTGTGAGGATACCCACCCTGGAGATAAAGGTGGAAACCTTCATTACTTTGTTTCCTTGCTGCCTGTCTCCCAAAGGCATCCTGTTGGGGCTGGCTGTGTTCGTAGGCCTGGAGCAGCTGGCGTGGCTGGGGGAACCCAGGTGCAGGTCAGTCTGTGGGACTGGGGTCCTAGCTTGGGCTGCTGCCCTCTTTGCCCTTAGAGAGCAGCACAGACCTTCACTCCTGGACACCAGCTCAGGAACTTGGCCTCCAGGGACAGTCACTGAGATGGTTCCCCATGCTGGCTGCGGCAATTTGCAAAAGCCGCCTTTCCTTTTTACCTCTTTTGAGGCAATATTTGCATAACTTTTTTTTCTGTTTTATTGTTTTTGAAATTACAGAAGTCATACACACTCATTTTACAGATTTTTTAAGATACATAGAAAAATTCTTTTTTTCTTTTGCTATAAAGAATGTTAGCATAACAAATGGCAAATTTGAATATCTCTAAATTAGAGATAGCATTGTATCAATGTTAATTTTCTGTTTTTGATAAATGTTCTGTGGTTCTGAAAAAGAATGTCCTTGTTTTTAGGAAAAACACCTAGAAGTATTTAGAGGTAAAGGAGAAACCTGTCTGTAACTTACTCTCAATGTTTCAGAAAAAAAAAAAATATATATATATATGTGTATATATGGAGAGAGAGAAAATGATAGAGCAAAAGTATATAAAATTTACAGAATCTGGGTGAAAGATATGCAGGAATTCTCTGTACCTTTTTTTGAAATTCTTCTGTCAATCTGAAATTATTTCACAATGCAAATCTTATATATATAGAAATATATACATATGGGGAGAAAGTGAAAACTGCCATTTGCAAAAGCATAATTCAGCTTCACATGTGGAGAATTCAGTTGGAAAGCAGTCGCTAGCTTTTACTGATAACTTAAATGCATCGAGTTTGTCAGAAGTGAAGTCACCTTCACTTTCTGACAACCCCTCCTCCCTCCTGTGGACACCACACACACACACACACACACACACACACACACACACACACACATGCACACATCCGTGGTAGCACATGCTTGGAGTTGACCCTCCTGGCTTGCTCTGTAGACCGCGGTAGACTGGAGTGGAAAGCCCCTTAAGATATCTTTGGATCCAAACCACTGCTATGTTGATAAGGACACGGAGACCTTGAGAGCTAGACCTCCTAAAACTAGCCAGCTGCTTGGTAGCAAGGATGGGAGTTCAACCAAATAGTTCCTTTATGCCCCTGTTCCTTCCATGAAAGGTGCAGAGTCATTAAGCATCCGGATTAGGACACATGACTTTTGGTTCTTAATCTAAGGACCTTTCCCCTGTATTCCAACTCCACTGATTTGTTTATTTACGAGATTTTACAGAAAACGTAAATTAAGAGTTTACTCATGATTTTTCAAAAGAATCCACAAGGAAGCTTCCTTTAAACGGTAAGTTTCTCCACAGAGCTTTCAAAACGTGACTTTATTTTTAAAAAACAAAAGTCATTTTATGTGCAGCTTTTCAAAGTCAATCTTCCTCCGGACACACATTTCGCCCAGTAGTCACAGAGGTTGTGTTAACATACCGCATCGGATGGGCAGGTAAAACCTGGCTCAGTTCCACAAGCACTTATAGATCGGCCCTCAGTGGCCAGGTGCAGACAGAGAGCACAGAGATGAATGCGCAGCTCTGCCTGACCTCAGACAGCACAGTGTCTAATAAGAGAAACTTGGGAAGGCAAGCAAGGTCAATTCTAGCACGCAACACCAGGTGCCGCAGTAAAGCGAAGTGTAAGAGCCATAGAAACTCAGAGAAAGAACCTGTTTATCTGGTGGAGGGGAAGGTGTATAAAGGAAAAGACAGCTTCAGGGGGAAGGTGGCCTGTGCCTTCATTTCAGTGCTACTCGATAAAGTAGACTAATAATAAAAAATCATTACTGGCTTCTAGAAGGTCCCGCCTAAACTTAGTAATGGCAACAGATGCTGACTTTCCGTTTTAAGCTTGTTCCAATAGTTAAGTCTGTTCCAGAAGAATTAGACTTTCCTCTCTGTTGATAGAGAGCTAGGCAAATATATACATATAAAGGTACATAACTATCACATATACACACAATTTTTTTCTTTTAGAAAATTCTTTACTCTGAAAAGAAAGCCAGATTCTTTCCTATATAGTTTTCCATCCTTTAATTTCATGCAATGTAACTAGATAGCATTTATTTTGCTCTTATTGTGCTCTAGGCACTGCTCTAAGCCCTTCTTTGTGTACTTCTGTTTGTTACTCCTACCTTATAACATAGTTACTATTATCATTCCCGTTTTAGCAAAAAAGAATAGAGGCCCAGAGAGGTTAAGCAAATCACTGGAAGTCACACAGCAAGGAAGAACCAGAGCCAGGATTTGAATGCAGTTCCGTCTCACTACAAAACCTGTACTTCATCACCCAGGTGCACTGCCTCCCTTAGTGGATGGCATGTGAAGGACAGGAGCATCTGAAACTCTAGGAGGAGTTGTGACTACTGAGAAGGCAGCCTGTACTCACTGGTAGTAGCAGCTCATTTACAGAAGTCAGTGTTCTGAATTTGGTGTCTAGTAAAAGAAGGGGGATCCTACTACTGTAAGAACCAAACCCCGTGGGGCCAGCCTGGTAGCATAGTGGTTAAGTTCCCATGCAACGTGGGGTTTGCAGGTTCGGATCCGGGGCACGAACCTACACACCACTCATCAAGCCATACTGTAGCAGCATCCCATATACGAAGTAAAGGAGGACTGGCAACAGATGTTATCTCAGGGCCAATCTTCCTCACCAAAACAAAGAAAAGAATGCAATCCCTTGAGTCTCCTTGTCTGAATTTCTCCAGAGCATCTGCTCTCTGGAAGCAGGATCCCTTGCACATCCCTGCATCCTCATGCTGCCTGACATTATCAAAGTCTGTTTAGGTTTCAGCAGTAGATTACAGGGCTTGTGGATGCTGATTTCCTGCTTCTCTTTCATATCCTGTCATTAACCCAGCAACCCCTGAAAGCCCAGCAGACGTGAAGGAAAGCTCATCTTATTAAGTTTAGAGATGAATAATTTCTTTAAAATTCTTTTTTCTTTTTCTTTTCTTTTTTTTACATATTGGCACCTGAGCTAACATCTGTTGCCAATCTTCTTCTTTTCCTTTTTTTTCTTCTTCTCCTCAAACCGCCCCCCCCCAATACATAGTTGTATATTCTAGTTGTGGGTCCTTCTAGTTGTGGCATGTGGGACGCCACCTCAGCATGGCCTAATGAGTGGTGCCATGTCCGTGCCCAGGATCCAAACTGGTGAAACCCTGGGTCACCAAAGCAGTAAGCACGAACTTAACCACTCGGCCACAGGGCTGGCCCCTAAAATTCGTTTTTATTTTTAATGCATTTCTTTAAGTTGTTGCCACACTATGATTGCTGGGGTTACTTTTGGTCTCTGTCAGAGGCCCCTAGACTCTTCCCTCCCAGGGGTCTTTTTAACTGCATCCCTTCCTTACTGGGTCCTTTTCATTATATCCCTTCCCCTAAAAGGCTTCAATTTGGGAGTCTGTCAAAAGCAGCATTTTGAAGTAAAAATTAGTTTCCAATTTATAGTAATCAGAGCTTCTGATCAACTTGTGATAACAAGTGTTTTCCCCCGAGACATGTCATTATTTCAGCAAAATAAACAACACTCTATTCAGTCTTAGAGCCTTACAGATAATAATATTTATGACAACTTATTTTTATTTAGTACTTACTTTGCGCTGAAAATTATTCAAAGAGCTTTGCACAGATTAACTCATCAAATTCTCGTAACAACCCTATGAAATGAATGATAATAGTGTCACAACTATACGGATGAAGGAGCTGAGGCACAAAGAATTGATATACTTGGTAAATATCAAAGCTAGGAATTGAACCAAGACACTGTCAGTCCAGAGTCTCTGCTCTTAGAAACTGTGCCCTGCTCCTCCTCTACAGAGAAACATTCCACGTCCATTAGACCTGCTAGCCAGCGGAAAAATGTTTGAGGAACAAACATCTGGTACTCATCTATAGATCTGAACCACTCAGGACTTGGATTTGTTTCTTTCCTTCTTAAAGATGTTATGTGATGGAAGCTTCTAAACTTCCCTTAGGAGTCCATTCCCTAGTTTTATCATTCTAGAGGTCAAGAGTTTCTCCTTAAGGTCCAAACCAGTGTTTCTCCTACTTTATTTTCAGCCCCTGTTGACTCTTTATTTGATCCACTATTGAGCTAAATAAAAATGAATCATCACCTCTCTTGTTAAAGAAAAAAGGTGACTCTGTGGTTTTCTTTTGTAATTTAGATATGGAAGACATTCAGAGAGCCAAAAGTGTCACCTCTCCATTTTACAGGTGGGGAAACTGGCCCCAAGGTCATTTATGAGTCTCATCTTAATGCAGTGGCTATAGAGTAACAGTCAGGGCTCCCGAGTCGGACGGCTTCACTTACCTTTCGTGCCAGTCTTCAGCAGTTTTATAACCTCTTCTCATCGTGCAAACCTTTTGCAACGTGTGGTGGGCAAACATAGATAAATGTTTTCAGAAGAGTTGTCCATTACAGAATGCAGAAGGGAGCTTGTTTTCCATCCTTTGTCCGTCAGACTGAAGAAGTTTTCAGATCCACAAGGCCATCAAAGTGATCAATTGGAAAATGAAAAGACTGTCGAGATAAAAATGTCTTCGATTGTTTTTGTATTTGGTTTCAATTGGTTTAGAAGGTCTCAAGAAGATAGGATATGGTGGTGGTTTTATGTGTTTTTTCAAGTTCAGAATCCATTTGAAGGAATCCCAAATGACTTATAAAACTAGGTTCCAACTAGATTTTATTCCCATTTTGAAGATGAAGAAAATGAGGCTCTGAGAGATCAATTAATTTGCTTTCCTTGGGCACTAGTAACACCCAGCTTTTCCTTAATTCTGTGTTCGCAAAGAAAACCACCCTCAGAAGTATAAGAGCCACTGGCTGCTTCATGGTTATTAAGAAAGCCTCTTTAAAAATAGGTATTTCTTAAACACCTATTATTAAAGTTCTGAAGGATGCTGAGTGTGGCATCTTTCAGAACTGCAACCAATGTTTTCAAGATAAACAATTTCAAATAATGCAACAGAGATGTGTTAATGTCACCATGAGAGAGCTATGGTTTCTGCACGGTTCTTAGATCCCTCCCTCTAACCCAAAGGGGTCACCCCAACGTTAGATCAGCCTGAGATCAAGTCCCCATTTTCTTTTGAGTTATTTTGTTTACCTTGTACTAATTTTTGTTCGCTGTTGCTTCTTGTTTTTAATTTATGGAAATAGAGTACAATGGACTTGTTTGTCACTGGAAAGAATAATTAAAGGCTGCAAGAATTAAATTTGGTGCCAAATTAGTATCACTATCCCCTCCCCTGCTGATAACTTTTACATACCAGTCACATTTGGAGTTGTTGGAAGCTTGACACGTACTTATCAGACTCCACCTTTTTTTTTTTTTTTGAGGAAGATTAGCCCTGAGCTAACTACTGCCAACCTCCTCTTTTTGCTGAGGAAGATTGGCCCTGAGCTAACATCTGTGCCTATCTTCCTCTACTTTATATGTGGGACGCCTACCACAGCATGGCGTGCCAAGCGGTGCCATGTCCGCACCCAGGATCCAAACTGGCGAACCTTGGGCCGCTGAAGCGGAACATGAGCACTTAACCGCTCTGCCACGGGGCTGGCCCCAGACTCCACTTCTTATTGTATTTGATCAGTAAAGAGCCATCTCAGAAGTTTTAGAAAGCATTGTGCCAGTAATTCAGAGGCCCTGAGGTATGAGTTTACAGCTTTGTTATTTAAAACCTAAATGTTTTAAGCTCTGACTTAAAGAGAAATTTGCCTTGAGTTTAATCTTCATATATAGATTTTTAAATCCTGGCATATAATTAAACAGAAATGTAGAGCGAATTAATGTATACAGATGTCACTGACTTGATGTCAATTCCTGTTTTCCAGTGCCCTGGTCATTGAAAAACAGCAGCATAGACAGTGGGGAAGCAGAAGTCGGTCGGCGTGTGACCCAAGAAGTCCCACCAGGCGTGTTTTGGAGGTCACAGATTCACATCAGTCAACCCCAGTTCTTAAAGTTCAACATCTCTCTTGGGAAGGATGCTCTCTTCGGTGTTTACATACGAAGGGGACTTCCACCATCTCATGCCCAGGTATGACTGTGCTCTATAGAACCAGGAACTTACAGAAAAAATATCACTTCACACGCACTATGATAGCAACACTGTGGAAAAGAGTTTAACAGTTTTTCAAAAAATTAAACATAGAATTACCATATGACCCAGCAATTCCACTTCCAGGTATATACCCACAGAGAACTGAAAACATTATTTCTCATAAAAATAGATACACGAATGTTCACAGCAGCATTATTCGTAATAGCCAAAGAATGGAAACAACGCAAATGTTTATGAACTGATGAATGGATACAAAAAAGTGATAGATCCATATGATGACATATTATTCAAAGATAAGCAGGAAGGAAGTAAGTATTGTTACGTGCTACAACAGGGACGAATCTTGAAAGTATTATACCACGTGAAAGAAGCCACGTACAAAGGCCATGTATTGTATGATTCCATTTATATTGTCCAGAATAGGCAAATCCATAGAGACAGAAAGGAAATTAGTGATTGCCAGGGGTAGGGGAGGAGGGAATTGGGACTGACTGCTAATAGGTATGAGGTTTCTTTTTGAGGTCATGTAAATGCTCTCAAATTAGATCGCTGTGATGATTGTACAACGCGGTGAATATACTAAAAACTGTTGAATTGCAAAATGGTGAAATTTATGGATGTGAGTTGTATCTCAAAAAAAGGCTACATCCCTACCTGATGAAGTCAGCTTTGCTAGACCTGGAGTTAATCCTTGGGTACTTGCTGTTCAGGTGTTCTCGTTATTGTATTAATTTGTTGAAATATCACTAGGAGCCATCCTCCTGCGTGTGAAAAGAGTGCTGTAACAGTAAGCAAAGTTTAGTGGCTGTTTCCCTGTGACTACCCTGTTCTTCCCCATGCTAAATTCCTCGGGACGTCTTTGGCACTGTGAAAGAGAGATTATTCCCAGCGTTGGGAATAAAGAGATTGGATGACTTTATGGATTTCATGGATTTTCCTCTCATCCCTTCTTTAATTTGTCCTGGCAGAGATTTTATTATACAGATCACTTGAGATAAATTAATACCCACCTAGCTTGAGTGTCTTTTCCAATAAGAATTGTTTATCCTGAGGAAAACCAAGTAGGGTTTTCCCACCTCATTTGCTTTCAAATCCAGCAAGCTCATAAAGATGTACGTTAGGAAAATAGACCAGTGGAGGGAAAACATCCTTAGCTGCCCATTATATCCAGTCAAAGCTGACTTTAAAATGTGTAGGAAAGGTATTCATCTAGAAAATTCAATTGGAAGAATTTAAAGCTTTAAACCCATTGACAAATGCAGAGCAGTCAGGCCCCCATTTCGTTGTCTGTAGCTCATGGCAGACATTGCTAATCGATGACTGAACTTTTTCCTCCCTAAATTCAGGGCGCAAATAGCTCCAACAGAACCCTCAGGGCAGCCACTACCAATTGACCAGTGTTGGCTGTCAAGATGAAACTTATTTGCAATCTCATCCTGACAGCCTGAAATGAGCAACACAAGAGACTAAATGGACTGTTTCTTTTTTGAGCAAGGGAGGGCTGTGCAGGTTTTTACTGCCATACACAGCGCATGCTATAGGGACCAATATGTAAAGTGGTAATCAATATATCCTCCATCCATCCATCCAGAAAAATATTTATTGGTCTAGGCACTGATTATCCAGAGATGAGTTAACATAGCCTCTGACCAAGCATAACTCCTGATACAAAAATCACATCTGCTCTTCAAAGAGATTCTCATCAAGAGAAAGAGAGGAATTCAACTGAGAGAAGTCCCTGAGGCGTTTCTGTAACTTCTGGCCAGACGGTAGGGTGCTGCTCTGGGAAGTTATGCAAATTGTTAGGCGGTCTCCTTGACCTTCAGGCTCCACTGATTCTGCTGTAGCATAATGAATGATTTGCAGTGGTGAAGGCTGCTTATTGGCGTTATTTGAGTGAGTCTGAACATGCTTCTGGGCACAGCTGAGCATAACTTTCCTCTCAGCCAGTTGGATGCAAGGAGCTTTGCTGGGGGAAAAACACTTCTCCACATAGTTCCAAAGCACTGTTATCCCCCTCCCCTTGCATGCGCTGAGCAACCAGAATCATGGAAAAGCCAACGATCATGGCAAGAAAAGTAGGCAACTCTCTGTGACTGAGTGATAGTGGACAGCAGGCAGAAACATAGTCTACCCAGTCTCCCTGCTGTTCTGACATTCAGGACCCAAACCCTCAATGACAATGTCTTTTCTTCTTTTGTGGCTACACCACGCTGTCCATCTCCTGCCAAGCCGGGGATTGTTCTAGCGATCGTCCTCTCAAAATAGCTCCACTCCAGGGACAGCCCCATCACATTTCAAGGGAAGGGAAATGAATAGGCATGGGCTGATGTGCACTCAGGGTTTTAGTTCAGCTGCCGCTTTGGGAGTTTAGTGTGTGCTGGAGGGTCAAGTAAGCGAGACACAGAGCACATGCTTGGAAATGCACAAGACAGGTACAATACACGGGCGCTTCTCAAAAAAAGAAAGAAAAAAACCCGACTCCCTACACATTCTCACATTCATTCCCTGTCATAACCTGCATTCATGTCCATTTGATGAGCTACATTTCCTCGAGGAAACGGTGCTCAGCTCCTCGCAGGGATAGGCGACTCACTCGCGTCTTGAACCATTATAGAATTTCTCATTTCTGTTGGCATATCCTATCAAGGAACATAAGTTCTATAGGGATTGGCAGTCTAGCCAAGGTGACTCATTTGAGCTGGAGAGAGAGAAAGAGGAGTGGGAAGGGGAAGAATATGAAATTCTATTGGCTGTGTCGCATGAAATGGCTATGCTTAAATTTTATTGAGTATCATGCTCTGACCAAGAGCCTACAAGGTTTAGTATCCTTGTCCAAGGATATTAAATACAGAAAAGAATCCTTTCTTACCTGCTTAAATTTCCCAAGTATCAGACTGTGTCCCAGTTGACTTTTTGAAAGTGGCTTTTTACAGCGATACAGAAGTAATGTAGCATAGGGGAGAAAGTCCTGGGATTGGAGGTAAAAGTGAGGTTGGAGGCCCTGCTGTGTATAAACCAGATGACCTTGGACATGTCCCTTAACCTCTGCTAGCTTCAGTCTCCTTGTCTACCTGTGTTACCTGGTTCACAGTGTTGTTGTAATTACACATCAACGACAACAAAAGTAGGATGGGAAAGCACTTTACAAACTAAAGCACAATATGAAGATACCATATACAAGATATCGTTGTAGTTAGAAATTCTGCATGGCCCTAGCAAATACTGTATAGAGACAGGCAATTATGTAAATATAGCTTTTTAAAATAAGATTAATTTTCTAGTTTTTTTCTTCTTATGAAAGAACAAACTGTATTTTCATTGCAGAAAATTTTTAAAAACACAGAGAAACAAAAGGAAGTAAAAACACCCATAATTTGAAGCAGTTCCCTTTTGCTAAATGTTTGTATGTTTTGGCTATAATAAAACATATCAGTTGCAGTAAAAAAGAAAACACATCAACCTCAGAATCTGAGTGACTTAACAGAGGCTATTTCTTGTTCACTCTGCAGTGGTGGTTCTCAAGCAGGGGCAATTTTGCCCCATCCTGGAGACACCTGGCAACGTCTGGGAATATTTTTGGTTGTGTCTCTGGGAAGAGGTTGCTAGAGGCAGCTAGTGAGTGGAGACTGGGGATGCTAACCACGCACAGGGCAGCCCCCTACAACAAAGAATTGTCCAGCCCAAAATGTCATTAATGCGGAGGTTGGGAAACCCTACTTCACAGTTCATCTTGGGTTAAAGAAAATTTTGCTCGATGTCACCCTCATTCAAGGACACAGACCTACAGAACATCCACTATCAGAAACATGGCTAGTTCCCCACAGCAAGGAAGGGGAAGGTGGTGAATTGCATGCCAACCCTAAAGACTTCCACTTGGAAGTGGCACATATCATTTAAGTGTTCTCAAATGGACCAAAGCAAGGCACATCCTAACTTCAGTGGGGCAGGAAGAACAATCCTATGGTGGTCCCTGGAAGAGGAGCGCCAGATCTATCGACAAAAAGCCCTAATGACAGACAATAAAATGTTGGGCTCCTTGTCCTCATGGTTAGTCTTTGGGTACATCCTTCATTCTTTTCCTGAAAGTAAACCCTTAAGGATTTTATACAATTTGCAAATCGTCCTTCTAAAAGGCTGCACCGCTTACTCTCCCCACGCTCCTCCCCACCAGCAGCAGTGTGCAAGGCCCACTTTATTTACTTGAGCCCTTGCATAAACTGTGTCCTATTACTATTTGATCTTTGTCAATTTAAAAGGTAGATATTATATTGTCTTGTAAATGCAACATTTTGACACGCTGCATTGCATTTTTTAAGACTTAGACTTAAAAAAAAAAAAGGTCAATCTAAGCCATTCTTAACCTACCAATTTGAAATCTTATCGGGATGGTGTCTGTAAGGAAGCCTAGTGCACCTTGCCAAATGTTTGCAGTCCTACAAACTATGTCAGATTTGCTCAACCCTGGTTCTAGAAAGGAAACAGATCAGACTTTGGAAAAAATCATCATCCTCAGACATGGCTTCAGTGTAAGCATCGAAGGAAATCTCAGAGGCTGTTGCTGCAAGTCGGGATGTTGGGTGGTTAAGGCACTGAGCAAGTTGGTTTGACAGTTCCTCACTGATTGCTACTGATATGTCAAGCCCAGTACAATCCTTTGTGAGAACAAGTCAATAATCGGCAAATTAGGTACATGATTAACCTGAGACAACAAGATGCAGTCACCGCTTGGGAGGCCTGCCGAGACTTCACCTTCTCCACAATCCTGTTTAGCAAATATTAAAAATGCCTGTTTCATCACTCAGACTGATGGAGCCATGAGCCTGGTGACTTCCAGGGTATGCAACTGGGAAGCACAGGGCGGGCTTACAGCTCCCACGGGTTGGTTAGAGGCAGGGACGAGGGACTTAGTGGCGCTGAGATAGAAGCAGACACTGTCAACTCTGAGTGCTTTACAGAGATGTGTCTGTGGGATGGGAAGCAAAATTATTCACACATTAAACAAAAGAAGGGAACTATTTAAGAGACCACAAATTGCCCCATGATCATACCAAATAAATGCAAATACGCCATATTGAGCATGTGTGGACCAAGATAAAATGAGCCGAGCGAACGTTATTTGTCCTCATCAGCAGAATTCCCCTAATGACATTTTTTAAAAGCAAATTTATAGATGGTGATTAGTGATGTTAGCTTTTGCCAGCTCGAATTTATCCCTTTCCAATTCAGAGCCTTATTTGAAAAGGAGCTCTCTCTTTCTTTGTCCCCTTCTCTCTTCCCCGATCAGGAACATGCACCCAGTTTCAATGAGAGGTGAAACTAACAGGATTCCTGGGACATTGGTACACCCAAGTGTTCTGAGCACCCTGGTTCTGTCACCATGCCACTCTCTCTGCACCCTCTCAGTGCCCATTAACCAGTCAGTTGGGCTCTCCCTGGACCTTACCCTTCCTGTGGAGCTGTGTTCTATGAGCTTAATGTGGGGAATACCAGGGTTTGACTGTCAGCTTGCATAGCACATCACATAACAATTTGATTTCATTTTAGAGGGAGGCTTGTTTTTACAGGCACGTTTTTCAGACCCTTCCTTTCCGAAAGAGCTTGAGGTGTGGAGAAAGGATTCGTGAAACCGAGAGAACCTTGGTTTCTTCTGTATTGGACTAAAAGTGCTTCTGGAAAGGTCTTTCTTGGGAGACCCCTGTGATTATTTGATGGCATACTAGCAGGTAGTGAAACTGCCACTTCAATCTGTGGACACCCTCCTGGGCAGCCACCAAGCGGAGCTAAGGAGAAATCTCACAGGATGCTTGAGTTTGACAAGGAACCCTGTGTTGAGGGGATGCACGGGGAGGGCATTGTGAATGCTTTTCAAGAATGGCAATGCTTGAGTACATGAAACTCAGCAGAGAGAAAAAACTGAGACAACAGGGACGAGTAAGAGGGGGCAGCACAGATCACACATTTCCACTGAGCAGAGTCTCGGAGGTGCTGTAATTCAGGGATTTGCAATTTTCTAGGCAAAGACCTTTATCTTCAAGTGAAAGCTATGTGGAACCCCATATATAAAACAAATAAAAGTGGCAGTTTTATTAGCATAGACATAGTTTATAGTTCATATCCATATTTATTATGATGATGTTAATCTCTGTATATGTAAGTTTATTATATGTGTGTGTATATGTGTATGTAGCTATAGAGACAGACAGAGACATAGAGAGAAGGACTAAATTCATGAGGGTGGTCACCTCTAGGAATAGGTGAGGACAACAGGACTGAGAAGTAGGTTTAAAAAGTACTTGTTTTTATCCATAATAAAACATTAAAGATCAGGGAAGCCCCCTCCCCATCTCCAACATACATACACACACACACACACACAAAGACTGGAAATAGCTATGACAAAATGTTAACGTTTATTCAAGTGATTGAAAGATGGGTATTTGTTACCATACTCTTTATACTTTTCTTAATTTTGGTAATCTCTCTCCCTTTAAGAAAAGTGAATCTGTGACTAGCTTGAGTCTATTTTAAGTAAAACAAGCATTGAGAGGCTACAGATGGTGACTGTAATCTTATATCACTTTCGAGATTCAATTTATGTACTTTGTTTTGTTTGCACAGCTTTGAGAAAGATCCCAATGAATGTATATAAGTAGTTGCTAATAGCAGCAGTATTTTCTTTAATTGTTTCCCTTACAGGCTCTGGCTACTCTTCAATTAAATTGATCCACAAGCTTGAAAGAGGAGTGATAGGAAATAATTGTTTCAAGGTTAAATTGTTTAAAATATCTAACAACTGCTCACATCCCTTGCCTTAGGTACAGAAGCAGAGAGGTTGCACCCCAAACTTAAAATAAACTTTGAAACTCTTTTTTCTAAAAAAAAAAAAACAACAGTCACCAGTGTAGGACATTACACGTTCATTTGAAATTGCACTCCTGGTTTAATAGCCAGGCACGAACTTGCACCTCTGCTCTGCCTGGCATTGGGTTGAGCAGGACCCACCAGATCAGTTGCTTGTACAACTTTATCTGAGCAGACACACACCAGCGTGCGTTCAAAGACGGCCCAGGGCAGATCTTTAAGCTTCCCGATAAACAACAGTTACAGAAGTTCAAACCTGTGTTCAAAGATGTTAGGAAAAGCTTTATTCCGAGATCTTCACAGGAATTAATGGCCTTTAAAATGTTCACTGAAGCCCCTCTCAGTAAGAATGTTTTGTAGGGAAGCAAAAGTTGTTGTAAGACAAAAACATTCATTAATCACCAGATCACTTATAAAAACGTTCTGCACGCAGAGATCCCTCCCCATTAAGAGTAGTTATAATAGTGGTAGTCGGCATTACTTGAGGGCCAGGATGTGCCGAGGACTACCTGTTTCACATGAATTCTTATTTTATCACACAAACAGCCCTATGAGGTAGGCGCTGTGAGGAACAGCCTCATGTTACACACGATAGAACTGAGACAGAGTTCAGGGTCACAGAGCTGGTGTGTACCGGACAGAGCAGCCAGACACATCGTTTTTCTCCTCTGTGTGGGCAGCATTTCCAGGAGCATCCTGCAGTACAATGTAAGCACCATGACTGACGGAGTAACATTACAACTTGTGTCCCAAACAGAAATTTCATTAAGTCAGAGAAAGTGGTGCTGGAGATCTGCTTTAAAGTACTAGCGGCAGCCTTGGCAAATGGGCATCTGGGTGAGGTAGCACGTTAAATACTGTGGCAGAGAGAGGTAACAAAGGAGGTGACAAGATGGGTACTTCCAAGAAGACAATTATAATAATGTAAAGAGAGGTGCTGGGAAGTTAGAGGAAGACATCGGTGTATTTTCAGAAAGTCCCTTTTGATGGGTTGCATTGGTCAAACTAAAGTGATGCTGCATTGTTCTCAAGTATTTCATCGACCCTAAGATGCTCATATTGCTCATCCTCTGATATCTCGGAAAACAGGATGTGTTTTGCAATTGATGAAGCTGAGAGACAATGCAATGTTTGGTGTCACATTTTTGTGTATGTATGAAAACTCAGTGTTCGTTCAAACAATTAGAGCATAGTTGCAAATATAACCTGAATTTTTCTAAATATGAGATTACAAAAACACTTTTTCATAATTAGAGTTTCATTTTTCTTTTTTTTTTTTTAAAGATTTTATTTTTCCTTTTTCTTCGCAAAGACCCCTGGTGCACAGTTGTGTATTTTTTTTTTTCAGTTGTGGGTCCTTCTAGTTGTGGCATGGGGGATGCCACCTCAGTGTGGCCTGATGAGCAGTGCCATATCCGCGCCCAGGATCTGAACCGGTGTAACCCCAGGCCACCGAAGCAGAGTGCGTCGACTTAACCACTCGGCCACGGGGCCGGCCCGGAGTTTCATTTTTCAAGACAAAATCCTAACCGATCATTTTCTCATTTAAGGGCATTCATTTTAAGTGGCCTTTTGTTAATTCCAAATATCCTCAGGTAACTAGATCCTATTGTGTATATCAAGTCAATGTGGGGATTTAAATGTAATTTTAAAAATATATAAATACACAAAAATAAAGTGTAAATAAACATTCTGTGCAATGCCTACGCAGCTGTTCCAGACACAGATGAGCATGGGCATAGGAGTGTGGACCAGTCCAGACTACGTGACCTTGAATTTCAGCCTCCAGTACTTCCAAGCCGTGTAACCTTGGACGAGTCACTCAGCCTTTCTGTGCCTCGGTTGCCTCATCTGTAACATGAAAATAATAATATCTCACATTCATAGCATTGTTGTAAGATGTGCATGAGGTCATCTTCTTAGAGCACAGAGGACTGTGCCGGCACAGAGAAATGGTATAAGCTGTTATTATCATGTTTTTCAAAGCATCCAAACGTAAGCCCCCGAACAGACAAAACAAAATGATTTTCAATTTTTCTTAAAAGATAACTTTTATTTGTGTTTTTCTGATTATAAAAGGAATATAGGATGATAGGAAAAATAGAAAACATTAACATTTTTTATTATATTTTCCAGACAGTTTTCTGTTCCCATGTAGTAATCATTCTCACAACTATAGGATCGTACCTTAGGTACTGTTTTTACCTTGCTTCTTGCTTAATGATAGGTGGGGAATATCTTTCCAAATCTGAATATTCTTCCATAAACTCATTTAAATGCCTCAAAAATAGTCCATTCTATCAATTAAATTTTTTTTAAACAATCTCCCTTTTTCAATATTATAATCATTCTACAGTAAATATCCTTATAGGTGTATGTTCATGTATTTTTTAATAATTTCCTTATGATGAATTCTTAAGAGTGGAATTGTTAACTCAAAGGATTTAGAATATATCAAGCTTTTATAACAATTATAACCATAAGAATAGCTGACATTAATTGAGTGCTCGCCTCACAATGACCCTCAGAGGTAGGTACTTGGGGAAACGACAGCCGATACTCAGAGGTGAAGTATCTTGCCCAAGGTCACACTGCGGCCTGGTGAGAGGTTCAGGCCATGCTCTGAGAGGAGCTGGCTGGTACCTGTGATTTCTGGTCCTCTTTAGTGCTTGGGAAGTCATTTTGTGACTGGACACATTCCCAGTTTACTTCCTCTCCTTGGTGATGGGTTTGATTTATTTTCACAACCAGCCCACATAAGACCCTCCTATTGATCTCAGGAAGGCGAGGAGCCAAATGTGACATTTTTGATAAACTATTGGCTAAAGACAATTAGATGGGAATATGCAGTAAATAAGAAATCACACCAGCAAACCTCCAAGAGGTAACAACCTCTGTTCTTCTGGCCTCATGGGAGAGTGTTTGTGCATCTTGGAATAGCCTCGAGATGTTCATCAGTTTCCCTGAACTTGACCCCTACACTGTGGCCCACTTGGGCCTTCAGAGTAATACCTTCCATCCTTCCCCTGGGATGGATCAAAAGACAGCGTGAGGAGGGCATGATCTTGTGAGAAAATGAAATATAAAATCAATCCATTCACGCACTCAACAAATAGTCCCTGAATGTACCAATGAGACAGAGATGAAAGGCATCAGCTCTACCTTTAGGAAGATGGGCATCTGATGAATTAAGCAACTATGGTGGCACCATGTATGTAGGGAGGGCCATGAGATGTAGTATTGAGAGGAAGATAAGAAGCGACCCTCTAGAATCAGCCTGGCCTGGGTTTGAATCTTCTCTCTGCTCCGTAGTAGCTGAATTTCTGTGGAGAGTCTCTCTAGGTTCAGTTTTGCCATCCGTACACACATGAGGACTGTACCTCATCAGGCCGTTGGGAGAATAAGTGAGATAATACCAAGCAAACACCCTATGGAGATCAGCCAATCAATCTGACTGGTCCACACCCCTTCCAGCTGGCTCACAGGTAACCTAGCAACCAGTGGTCTCTACAGGGAGAATGGCTGAAACCGGTGCTGATAGGCAAACTGAGTTTTAGCTGGTCCACCTCAAGGCTCTAATTCAGATAGCAACGATCAGAGTCCTCCAACTCAGTCAAGTGATTCCTGTCTCCTTTCAATCCTTTTATAAATAGGTGAAATGGCGGGGGTGGGTCCCTCTCCTGGGGCACAATGCACAGTGCATCCAGCCGTGTCCAGCCCAAGCACAGCTCTCTGAGGGATGGGAGAGGGGTGGACAGCAGGCATCCTGCTAGCACTATTGTGTTGTACATTTCTTGGAGCCGATGACGTGTATCATTTATGGAGATTGTTCCTATCCCTTGCATAATAAACCCATCGAATATTAACTATTACTAAAGAGTTGGATACAGGAGATTTAAGAGCATAAAAGTAGGTCACCAATTCTAACCTTCGCAGGATTTTAGGACAGCTTCCTGGAGCAGATGCTACCTGAGCTGACTCTTGGCAGGTGAGTTAAGCAGATAAAGAGAAAGGAAAGAAGGGGAGGATCTTTCCAGGCGGAGGGCAATGAAGCTCCCCCTTGTTGTGTGGGCTGTGTCGAAGCTTCACAGAGTGAATGTCCTCTTTTTAGACACTATGCTTTTCCTTAGCCATCGCTTGACAATGAGGACAGAGCTTTTCCTTTGAGAACTGGCTCTTGCAAGGCCAGGAGTGACCAAGGCAGGCGGCCCTTCTGGAGGTTTAGCGGCTGTGACCCTATGTTGAGTTATTGCAGATTTACAGCCATGTACACAGCATCAGCAAGGAACACATGTTAAATGAAAAGGGCAAGTGGTCAAACACCAGAAAGCTATGAGTTACCCTTGTAGCTTGGAACACATGCTTTTATGGACTGAGGGAATGTCTTGGAAATAGGAAATCGGGACTTATGGTTTTCAACCACTTCCCCTTGTTCTCAAAAATTTCTTGTGAGAAGGTTAACATTCCCCCAAGGAGACCCTGTCTTCAGATAGAGACATCATTCTGCCAAAGGCAGTCCATAGCATTGGATTCTGCCAACATCTCTTGAGCGCCTACCGTGTGCCATGTGTCAAGGGACTGCAGCAGTGGACAAGGCAGAGCTGGCCCTACCCTTGTGTGGCCAGTGGGCACTGGCATCGAGACCCTTCCAAGAATTCCCAGGAAGGGCCACCTACCAGGATATGCATTGTCCCTGCCTTGCCCTGGCCTGGCCTCATTACCTAAGATTTACCCCTGTTTCTCTTGGGCACCCCACTCTGAAACAGCTCTGCGAAGGAGGGTGCTAGGATGTAGTCCACAGCGGTAACGATGGTGCTGACATCCTTTAGTAGTGCTCGTCTATCCTTTTCTCTTTATTTTTCATTCCCCTTACATCACCCCTCCCATACCAGAGACATTCAAAACATACTCCTTTGAAACTTGAAAACTACGAATTTAGGCTTTATATATAGGGTGGGGAAAACTTGGCAAAACCTGTATTCTGCTTCTCTTCAACCAGGAAACCACCAAGCCACTGCCAACCCCGAGGGTCCTCCAAGGAACCGGGCATGGTGACCACACCAGACAAAAAGCTCTCTTATTCTTACAGAAGAGGCTCTGCTCTCCTCTTTTATAACCCTTCATCAGAGCCTTCAGCCTCTGCAGACCCTCCACTGGCCTCCTATCACACTACAAAGAAAATCTGAAGTTGTTCTGGAAGGTCAAGTTCTATGAAGTCAAAGACTGTTGGGTTTTCTGCTGCGTCTCCAGTGCTCACAGCACTGCTTGTCCACAGTAAGGGCTTGGGGAATGTCTGACGGAACATCAGACAGAGGTTCCTTTGTAGGCTGATTCCCTTGTAGGCTGACCACCCAGCCATCTCTTCCTCACTCCCTCAGCTCCACCGCGCTGGTCCACTTGCTCTCCCTCAGTCAGGCCAAGCTCATTATGTCTCAGAGCTTTTGTAGTGGCTGTCCCCTCTTTCCAGAATGTTCCTTCCCCAGGTATTCACATGGCTCCTCCCTTACCTTTATCAGACATCTGCCCAAATACCATGCCCTCAGTGAGCCCTTTGCAGACAAGGGAATCTAAAACTGGACACTCTATGCTCCTATCCACCTTGATTTGTCTTAAATCAACTTAATTTAGATAGCATTTACAAACCATTCAGTGCACACATTCTAAGTGTAGGGTCTGAGTCCTAGAATTTGAAAACCGTAGCCATCTGAGTAAGCAGCACCAGTCACGTTATAGAGCACTGCCACCTCCAGAAGCTCCCCTCTGCCCCACACCAACCTCACCGCCACCCCAGGCAACTACCCATCCGCTCTGTCGCCAGAGATGGGGTTTGTCTTCCCTAGAGTTTCATAAATGGGGAATCCTGTGCTCTTTTGTGTCTGACCTCTTCCACTCGGCATAAAGTCGGTGAGATCCACCCGTGTTGTTGTACGTATTGGTGGCTCGTTCCTTTTATTACTGAGCAGATTTCTAGTTGTATGGATATACTATAATCTGTTTGTCATTCACTTGTGGATGTCCATTTGGGTTGTCTTGGGTTTCCTTTTTTAGTCACAGGCCTCATCAGTCCCTGACATTCTATCCCTCCACAGCAATGTCAACCCCTAGAGGGCAGGAAACTTGTCCATTTGATTCACTGCTGTGTCCCTGGTGCCCAGAGCTGTGCGAGGCTCAGAGTAGGTGCTCAGTATGTGTTGAATGAACCAATAGTTCTATGTTCATTTTCCCCCATAACATAAGGCCTGGGCAAGACGCAGGCTTGAGAGCTGCGTTTCAGATCTTTCTTTCCTATGAATCCCAGTCTAGCAAACTTTAGGCTTCCAAGTGAAACCAGGTGTCAGCTGGGGCTCCCTGCCCAGCCAAGACCAGGCTCAGCGTGTCTGCGACCTCGCCGTGATTTCTGAGTTCCTGAGGCTTCTTCCTCTGTATCTCTTGACCGTCGCTTTCCTGCCCTGTGACATCCAGGAATTGTGCTCACTCTCCTTGCTGGTTTCCTTAAGAAATTCGGTGACATCGAGGATCTTAACAATTTCCTTTAGTTTTCCCTAGGATTTGGGAGTGTGGGCAGGGAGTCACAGGAAAAGGCCACATTGTGGCCTGGCTGGTCCCCAACATTCTTGCTGCTCTCCCTTTCCCTTCCTTTATTTCTCTCTAACTCCACTCCCCGTTCCCAGTAACGAAAACATTCTTCCTTTGTCTCTTCCAGAAAAGTCCTGCCTGCACCCAAGCTCCTTGGTTTCTTACTTTCTACTCTAAGCAGTTTGTTAAAGGATGGTTTTCCCACTAAGATTAGTAAAATTGCTTCATCTCCTTACACATGGGCAGGGTACGCCTGAACCACAGGCACCCCAGGCTTTGTCTTAGCACCACAGCCTCACAAGAGGGGAGAGATACTGTAGGCCAAAGAAACGGGATCCAAAAAATGAAACAAGTCGTTGGTCCCGAGTATGGTTCTGTTTCCAGTGCTACTTCTCCAGCAGGCTAATTCAAGAGCCCCTTTATGTCATCAAAGGCCCTCCTGCCCTTGACCCGTAAAATACTGTCCCCTTCCAGGGACAGCCTCCCCTCCGAATGAGCAAAGCTTGGCCAACACCGCGTGCTGCCTGCCTGTTTGTTCGGCATATTGAGTAGCCTGTAATGCCATGGATTGAGGGCACGCTCTCTGAAGCTGGCTGCTTGGGTGTGAATCACAGCTCCACCACTTACCAACCCTCGAGCAAGTTACATAACCCCTCCATGCCTCAGTTTCCTCATATGCAAAGTGGGGATAATGATTCGTGTTCAATAGGGCTATTATAAACATCAAATAAGGTAGTACGTGTGAGTCACTTAGAGCAGTGCCTGGCCTCGTTACATGTTACCTTGTAGAGTATCATCTGAGCAGTTAGCAAACAAAAATACAGAGAAACTGCATAGTGTTTACTAAAATTTCCTAAAAACTTTTCTTAAAGCAGTTATGTCCTCTCAGTAATGGTATCGCCAAAACTCCACTGTGTTAGTATAGACTTCACTCCTGGGATTATTTCCATTGGGCCTAAATCTTTTTCATTCATTCAGTCATGATCTTTGCTGGGTACCCTCTAGGTGCCATTCAGTGCTCTGGGCACTGGGAATACTGTGTCCAGTGAAATAGATGAGTCTCCCACTCTTAAGAAGGTTGAATCCAAGAGGAGGGAGATGGGCTATAAATTAGTAGCTAAGTAACAAGTTTTTTTTCAAAGAGTGATGAGTTTTTGCTGAGGACAGAAAAAGGAGAAGTGACAGAGATATTTTAGAATGAATGGTCAGGGCTGCCCTTTCTGACATCATGATATTTAGACAGGGCAGGATTGACGAGAAGCAGTCAGCTGTAAGAAGATCAGGAGAAAGAGCAGGTCAGGTAGAGGGAGTAGCTCATACAAAGGCCCTGAGGCTGGGATGAGCTTGGCATGCTCCGGGAACAGAGAAAAGAGCATAAGGCGGCAACACAAGGAGGAGGAGTTTGGAGATTGGCAAAAAAAAATCTTATAGCCCAGATACAGCCAACACCCAGCAAAGCCACCCAGACCTTCCCTGGCATCCTTGTTTGTCTGCTCCATTGAGATGTCTGCCTGTCCTCCAGGGCCCCACCTGCTTCTGCATGTCTGACCCAAGCACTTCTGAACTCTGCCTTCCTCCTCCTTCTCTGTTGAGTGGCATCTTGAGAACACTTACAAACTAGGCCAGCCACAAGATATGCTGGCAGCTACAGCTAGGTTCTTTGAAAACTTGAGGCAACCTCCCACAATTGTTAAAACTCATGCAAATTCAGTTCAATTCCTCGCTTGGCCACCAAGCACGGTCAACGGTATGTTACTTAACTTCTCTAGCAGCCATCGTTCTCTCCTGAGAAATGGGGATAAGAATAGGGTTTCTGGGAGGACGAAATGAGATAACGTGTGTCAGCATTTGCCATTGTGCCTGGCACAGAGCAAGTACCCAGAATAAGAATAGTCTCTTCTTACTTTTGATGATTACTTTTCCCACGGCTGCAAGAGGACGTGTAATGAAAGAATCGAGAACTCCCCTATACGGATGTATTCTCCCCTGCTCCTTATTTTAAGGCACTGTGTTTGGTTCCTCTCTGTCTTCGATTTGCTTGATCCTTGCCTGTGGAACCTGGCACAGTGAGATGTCACAGTCTGCGCATACAGGTGCTGTTTCCCGTCTGGAGGCTTAAGCGCTCATTCTCATAGCTGGTGGGTGAGTGGCCCCAGCATTGCCTGCAGCTGGGCCAATGGGCATCTAGTTAAGTGACTCAGACCCTGTAAGTAGGAACTGAGCAGGGAGTCCTGGAAAAGCTAAGGGGAGCCAGCCCCTCCCCGGGGCACAGCGCTGCCGCGGTCATCCTTTCCTTCAGCATTCAGCCCCTCTGAAGGAGAGAAAAGAAATTGAGCTGAGCTTTAATGAGGAATCAGCCAGCTGCACTTTGCCACGGGCCTGGCTGGAGGCAGAAAGAGATGAACAGGCCCCTACGAGTGACCCACCGCTGCCAGTCGTCACCAGATGTGACCAGAGACCCCGTGGTAATGTGGCTTCAAACAGCCCTTGCTCACACCTGCTGCTTCCCTGCAGTCCTACCAACCGCTGAGCGTGCCCTGCCATCTGAGGTGGAATCAGCATCAGAAACAGGGAGGCCGGGGATGCTGCCAGTGTGGAGCAAGGGAGTGGCAGGCCGTTTGTGGGAGATGTCAGCGTTTACTGCTTTTCCTGTCCATGTCAACCCTCAATGGGCAGACATTCCAAATAGCAATAAAGTTATTTTTGCCCCTTTCCCAGGGTCCTGGACCCAGTAATAACATCTTCCTGAAGGGCAAAGAGTCTGTCTTTAATCTCGCCCTCTTTGGCAGGTGTGTATCTGCGTGGCTTCCAGAAGCATCTCTCAGCAGCACGCTCCCTGCTTGTGGACACTTTCCCGCCTGGGAAAGTGCCGGGCCATGCTCAATGGTCCAGCCTCATCTGCTCTCTCTTCCAGCTCCTCTGGAAACCCACTAAGTTATCTTAATTACCATTCCTCCTTGGTCTCTGCCAAGAAGTGAGGGAGATTTATAATTGGATCAGTCAGATATTTGCTGTGGTTTATTTCTTTGCCTCTCGAGTGCTCGTAAAAGTTGCATTTTCATGCCACTTTTGGGTATGACTGATGACGCAGAGGCACAGCCCTCACATTGCATGCCAACATGGGTTGTTTTTCAAAGGCCAAGGAAAAAGAGAGGACTGGGGGTGGGGGTGTTTATTTTGGGTTATTGCGCTATCATCCTCTGGGTGGCTTATTGCCGAGTCAAGAGAGACGAGCTGCCTTGAGAGACAGACTTCCTCCCGCAGCCGGCCCGTGCACACACATCCCCCCGTTGGGATTTGGACGTGCGCCTCTTAATCCTCTTCCAGGGCTTCTGCAGATCTATTAGATAGAATGTGCTATGCAGCAACCTTCTTAGTCAACCAAGCACGCTGAGGTCCCCCGAGCATCGCTGCATCCAGGATTGATCATGATGGGGCCCTGGAACAGAGAAGACAGATGTCCCTGGTACTGAGCCTGAGTTATCAATCCCCAGTGCTGGGGCATGAAAAAGAAACTCTGGCCAGGGCCTCAGCTTTTGGAAAATGGCCTCCTTCTAGTGTCAGCCAGGCTGCCAAGCAAGCTGGCCAGACTGCAGTCTAGGAATCCTAGAGAGTGGAGGCTCTCCTGAACCAGATGGCCTCCGTGCAAACCAGCTTCCTCCTGAGCTCCTGCTCTCCATGCCCTGGAAGGCAGTCTCTGTGTTTGGCTGGGTTTATACACCTTGTGTTTCTAGCTTCCCACCCTTCTCCAAGTGATGGCAGCTGTGAATGATGCTACGTGATGATACTCGGTATATGGTGACCTATGAGTAAGGTAACCATATAGTCCATATGAGAGCACTTCTGAGAGTGAAAGGAGGAAGGTGAGGTGTAAACTCAGACTCTCCTGGGCAGACTTGGATAAAAAGACACTCTACACATAATGGGTTGGAACTTGGCCCAGTGGAAAATATGCTGGAACTTATTATGATCTTGAACTGGGAAGGAGGAGAAGCATGAAGCCAAGAAAGCTCTGAAAGCTATGCTGAAGTAACAAATAAGTCCCAACATTTCAATGGCTTAGTTTAATAAGTGTTTACTGTTTGCTCGTGTCAAGTTTCAGGCTTTCCTCCAAGTGCTAATTCTAGGATCCAGGCCATTCCAATCTTGCGGCTCCACCATCTTGGGCTTTAAGGGTACTCTGGCACCCTCCAGAGGCAGATAAGAATGGAGAGAGGGCAAGTAGGAGATTGCAAAGGACGTTTTATGGCAGGGTCTAGAAGTGGAGCACATTCCACAGCTTATGTTCTAGTGACTGGAACACCGTCACATGCTCCCACCTAGTGGCAAGTGGGCTGGAAAGGAGCAAGACCCCAGTGTAGACAATGGCTAACAGTGTCTACCACGGCAGTCAGTAAGGAGCAGTGTCAAAGGAGGAAGGGAAGGAAGACAAGAGAAGGAGCAAAGAAAGTCCAAAGGAGGAAAGCATGCATCGTACATCATCCCACTGAGAATTGGGAAGGTGAGGTCATAATGGCCTAATAATGTCGGCTTTCAAATCTTGATGCTATATGTGAGTGCTATAACATCTTGGGCCTTGGCGTCCTATCATATGGGTGTTCTGCACTGGGTGGTGCAAGATTCAAGCTTGCCGACTGTGACTCTACCCCTTTCTCTCCTACCCAAGAAACCACATGAGAAGACAGGGGGGTGAAAGTGATGATTATTAGAGACAAAACCTTGACTATATTCCAACTCAGATTCTCTTTAGTGGAATTCGTTTGCAAATGTAGTATTTCATTCATTTGATATTTAACAAATACTTATTAATCAGACTCTGCTCCAGGTGAATTAGATGCGGCAGTGAGTTGTGATCACGATAGCAGAAACTTGAGGCTTGCTCACCATATGCAAAGTACTTACTATTCTGGGCACTGAACATGAATTGACTCATTTAATCCTTACAACAATGTTTTGATATAGATACTATTATTGTCCCCATTTTAACGATAAGGAGACTGAGGCACAGAGATTGTAATAGCTTGTGCAAGTGTCACGGCATGTGAGCAGCAGAGCTAGGATGCTAACTCAGGCAGGCCAGCTCTGAAGTCTTCCCTCTTAAGCGCTCTACCATGCGGACGAAATCCCTGCCTTCCTGAGGTTTACTTTCGTCTGAGTAGACTGACAATATACGTAAAAACGAATTCTATCATTTCAGGGGTGATAAGTGCTTTGAAAAACATAAAGATCAATAAAGGGGTACAGTATTGAGACACTGCGGACACCATATCATCTCACCCCGACATGTCCCAACGCCCTATTTGAGAGCGCCTGGCCCACAGCTTCATCCCTAAATGAAAACTGCCTTTCATGCTTCCGTGGAGGAGCTCTGAGGAGCCAGCCAAAATAGACGTCCTCTCTCTCCTCTGACAAATGCCTTCTCCCACAGTAATTTGATTGGTTGAAGAGCGAGCACGGCTGCTAGTCCTCAGCCATTTGTGTGCCCCTTGGCTGGTCAGCCAGTGCAGCAAGAGATGACGGATGCCCAAATTAATAATGAGCAATGGCCCGACACAAGTAATCACTTTCCCCAAACTTTCCCTCATGGGGGTGATATCCTGGACCCCAAATGAAGTATATTCTTCTCACCTCGGCACCAAGGAAGTTACACGCATCCCTCTGGCTGACAGCAATTTGTAGACGTGGGTCTTGGTAGTTGGACATTTACAAGGTTGCTAAGGAACAAATGCTTTGGTTTCAAAGGTCGCCAAAAGCAGCATCGGTTTGTCATATCGCTTCAAATCATCTATTTTGTCCCATAAAGACAGCTATGACCAATGGGATATAGAGTAGAAGGAAGATAAATACAAATACTCGTTTCCTGAGAGATGGGGGAAATTTCCACTCCGTAAGCAATGACCAGCTGCCATCCCCCAGATGTAAAAACCAGAACCACGCTCTTCTCTTCTTTGATCATTATGATTTGCAAGTAAGTGACTCAGCATCACGAGATACTTAATACAATGGTTGTTATCTTCCAGGCTCTGCCCGAAGCATTATGTCACGTCAGCCTTGTAACATCCCTGAAAGTTGCGAGTTATTATTCCCTAGAATGCAAACCAGGAAGAGGCTAAAAGTAGATGCCTCCAACTTCAAACACTAGCAAATGGCACAATCAGAGTTCAAACCCAGGTTTGTCTGACAGCAAAGCCCTTGCACTGAAGATTATAGACTCTTTGGTTTTCAACGATCACATTTCAGATGGGAAAAACTGGGAATTCTGGTGATGGAGAAGTCACATTAGTAGATTCCTGGAGTTTCATTCTGTGAAGTTTGTGAAAAGGATTAGAGTTGTCCATAATCTATAAAAACCTTTTTATGGAGGAGAAAGTGGTGAAAGAGAGCGTATTCCCACAGTGCTGGTTTTAGGCTGCTCAAGGCCTCCACTCGGAATTTCTCTGGGAGTCACAGTGCAGATGACGTTGCCCTGCCGTGATCTGAAAGAGTTCACAAGCTTAGTCCATTTCTACCAAGGTCTGACCGATTTTCTTGTGGACGAATAAGAAACACTGGGGTCCTCTTTGCCTTTTCCTTCAGCCTCTCTGTCCAGCCCATGGTCAAGCAGTGTCCTCTGTTCCTTAAAAATGTTCCTCTGAAGTTGTCTCCTCTTCCCATTCACTATCCTAAGGTGACTATTCCTTGTCACCTCATGCTTGGGTTTCTGCAATCACTTCCTAACTGGTCTTCTTGCTTCTTTTCATTTTCCCCTTTAGAATACCTCTTATCCTGCCTACAAATGAATTCCTCGAAACATTGCTATCATCACATCAGTCACTGCTCACGAGTCTTCAGTGGCTCCCACTTGCCCACCACGGAATTTCACCATTCTCTATGACAGGCCTCTGTTGGGTCAACTTGCTCTCCCCATCCCCCACATCCTGGTAGCCTTTGCTGTCCACTCCCTCTCTCATGGATTGCTTCCAGTTCTGAACCTGGTTTCCATTGAAATAGGGTTTAATTTAAAAAAAAAAAAAGATTGGCACCTGAGCTAACATTTGTTGCCTATCTTTTTTTTCTTCTTCTTCTTCTCCCCAAAGCCCCCGAGTATTCACTTGTATACTTTAGTTGTAGGTCCCTCTTTTTGTGCTATGTGGGACGCCACCTCAGCATGGCCCAATGAGTGGTGCCATGTCCGCTCCCAGGATCTGAACCAGTGAAACCGTGGGCTGCCAAAGTCGAGCACGTAAACCTAACCAATCAGCCACAGGGCCTGCCCCAGGGTTTAATATTTAATTGTCGGTTTGTCTGAGGCCAGGCACTGTGAGGACATGGACATTGCAGCTGAACAGACCTAGGTTCAAATTTTGGCTTGGCCATTTAGTCACTGTGTGACTTTTGAGAAGTTGCTTGACTTCTCTGAGCTTCAGTTTTTTTATCTGTAAAATAAGATACAAATAGTAGCTATTTTGCAGGGTTTTTGCAAGAATTGAATGAAATTATAATGATGGTGATGATGACGACAGCTAGCTTGTATTTTATATTTGCTCTGTGCCAGACACTGTTCTAAATATTATCTTATTCCTCACAGCGACCTATAACATAAGTACTATTATTTTCAGTTTTGCAGATGGGGAAACTGAGGCACCAGCAGGTGAAGCTAGTAAGTGCCAGATTCTCTTCCAGGTAGTCTGGTTCCAGGCCCTCATTCTTAACTACTCTGCTGTACCACCTTCCTTTAGTAAATGATCAATAAATGGAGCTGATGGGGCCGGCCGGGTGGTGCAGTGGTTAAGTGTGCATGTTCCACTTCAGCAGCACGGGGTTCGCTGGTTCGGATCCCAGGTGCAGACATGGCACCGCTTGGCAAGCCATGCTGTGGCAGGCGTCCCCCATATAACGTAGAGGACGATGGGCATGGATGTTAGCTCAGGGCCAGTCTTCCTCAGCAAAAAGAGGAGGATTGCCAGCAGTTAGCTCAGGGCTAATCTTCCTCAAAAAAAAAAAAAATTAAAAAAAAAAATGGAGCTCATAACTTAGGTCCAAAAGTCCTTATGTGAAACTCTTGGGGAGCCAGATGTGTTTTTGAATTCAGAATTTTGAGAGTTATAAAAAGGTTATATTTGGCATATGCTATATATTACAAAACACCCCAGTGGGGCCTGGAGCGATAACCCATCTTTCTCTCTCTCTTTCTATCTTTGTCTCTCTCTCTCTCTCTCTCTCTCACACACACACACACACACAAAGAAGAAGCAGCAGAAGAAAACATAATAGTTTGTGTTTTAAAGCTTTTTAGATTTCAAACTGCAGAAGAGAGATTGTGGCCTATAGTAATAAAACTATTGGCAATAATTATAAGCATAATAGATGGTGACTGTTGGTACAACTTTTGTGACTCTTGTTTTACAGGATGAACTCACAGTAACATGTACTCAAAAGTATTTCTCAGTTAACTAATGAGGTGGCAGGAAAAGGTGCTAGCCATGGACCAGGTCTGTACCCTGTTTCACACGGGGCGCTCTCTCTTCTTTTCCTAGTATGACTTCATGGAGCGTCTGGATGGGAAGGAGAAGTGGAGTGTGGTTGAGTCACCCAGGGAACGCCGGAGCATACAGACCCTGGTTCAAAACGAAGCCGTGTTTGTGCAGTATCTGGACGTGGGCCTGTGGCACCTGGCCTTCTACAATGATGGCAAAGACAAAGAGATGGTTTCCTTCAACACTGTTGTCTTAGGTAGGTACGGGATCTTGGAGGTAATACGCCGTGAAGGGAAGGATGGACACGTTCTGGGCTTCTCTGCAGAAGGCACACCTTCCAAGGTAGTTTCTACCATGTAGGAGAACAAACCAGAATCCTTAATTTAGGCCTCATAGTATCAACCCCCTAAAACTAGTCTTGGTTAAAATACAAATGCTGCTTAAATCATGAAAGGGCCACTTTGAGTTGCAAGGACTCAGTTGTGGTGAAGAGCTCGGGTCAGAGCCCCTGGCTCAAGGTCTGGCCACGCAACCTGTGTCACTCATTGGACTTTGTAAGCCTCAGTCTCCTATAGAAACTGAGAACTAACTAGTAAAATGGAACGAACTTGTTCCCACTTCACAGGGCTATTGTGAGGTTTAAATAAAATAAAGTATGTAAATCTCTAAACACACAGTAGAGCCAGAAAATACTGACTATTCACATCAGCTCAGAATTTCTCTTAAAAATCAAGGAAAGCTCAAAATAAAAAGTTAAAAAAAAAAAAAACCCTTAAAATTAAATCAGGCAAAAGATATAGACATAAGAAAAAAAAAATCGTATCTTTGTTCCCAAGTAGGTGAATCTCAAAATGTTTTAATTAAGCACTTGTCATTTTTGGCATGTTTTTAGCCCTGCTTTTTATTAGCTATCATGGGAAAAGCTAAGATTTTATCCAAAATTTATTCTCATATATACATGCCATTTCCTGAAAGAGGTCTTCAGCTTAAGAAGATTTCATGAAGTTTTCTAAAGCAAACCCTAAGAATTTTAACAGTCAAATAAAAGCTACAGATATTTTCATTAAATTTGTTTTGTCATTAGGTTTTAATCTTCTCACTGATGATAACTGATCCTGGGTAAAACATCTGTGAATCAGGGCAGATTGTTAGATCCATCTCTCAGAGGAATAAACTGAGGTTCAGAAAACCGAGTTCTTCAAGGTCCCAGGACATGGAAATGGCGGCAATGTCTTGGGCTACTGGGCTTTGCCTGTTCCCTTTCTGCAACAGCATCTTGTCCCAACAGCATGTAGTTGCGGATCTCAAGGTTCACTGGAGAAGCCAAGATAAGATGGTTTCATGAGGAAAGGCCTGGTGAAGCCAAGATTAAAGTCCAGCTTTTCTTTCCCAAGCTAACTGGGAAAGTCACTGACTTTCCTGAGCCTCAGTTTCATTTGTGGAAAGGTAGTGCCAAGTCCTTGAAGGAAAGGATGATGTGACTTCCCGAATGGAACACATCTGGAATGGAACTGGTAGTCACTAAACGAAGACCGGTGATTTTTAAGAGCACATCTTGTACAGCTGTTTTTCTATTGACTGCATTTTAAGAACTTCCCTGTTGGCCTCGTGGATTTCTCTGAGGGGTTGGTTCCCTGATTCTTGAAAGATCTATTTAAGCCAACCTGAAATTCAAGTGGTGGTTCTTCATGGTGGCCACAACTTTAGAGTGGTACAAAATCAGATAGGATTTGGTATTGACATAGGATTGAAATTAATCCTTATTCCCTCTGCTAAGGAAAGATTGGCCCTATCAGGGCCAGCCAAATCCTCTAAAGCAGGGGCTGGCACACTAGAGCCCATGAGCTGGGTCTGGCCCTCTGCCTGTTTTTATAAATAAAGCTTTATTGGAGCACAGCCATGTTCATCTGTTGGCATATTGTCTATGGCAGCTAAAACGACACAGTTGAGTAGTTGCGACAGAGACAGTTTGTCCAACAAAGCCTAAATATTTACTGTCTGGCCCTTTACAGAAAAAGTTTGCCAACCCTTGCTCTAAACTCTCGTCATAAACTTTGTATAACGAAAGGCACTAGGAAAGTCTTCCACGGTTAGGGAAATTTCCAGGATTGGGTTATACACCAGGGGGGAAAAAAAGTAAAAGGATAAAAACTAGCTCACAAAAGGAAGAAACTAGCAACACATTTGGAACTAGTTTGAGATGTTGAGATAAAAAATGATCTTTAGATTAAGAACATAGTGAGAAATTATATCCTTTTTGTCACCTTGTGTTTAAACTGAAAAGGCTTCATGCATACCTAACAGTATAGACCCCACACAGTAACTGGCTTATTTGGAGTCTACAAGGACTCAGTGAAGTGGTTAATAACAAAAACCCTAACAACTCCCCATTTATAGAGTTGACCATGTGCCAGCCTGGATTCAGCCCTCTGTGGGGACTAGCTCAGTCAACCCATTCAACAGTCACATGAGCTGCGTGCTGCCAATATTCTGTTTTCTGGTTGAAGATGCCAAGACTGAGAGAAGTTCAACAACTTGCCGAAGGTCATGCACAGCTAGGAAGATGTGGAGTCAGGATTCAAACTCTCCAGAGTTGAACCACTGGATTGCTTTGGATTCCAGCCAAATGAGTTCCTTTTCCCCTGCACAGTGAGTTTTCTGGGGGCCACATTGTCTAATAATGGCTTCTGCCCTCCAGCTCCTTTATCCACATTGACACAGACATGGTAGCAAGATGCCCCTCCCCCAGGCCATTACCCTCACTTGCCTGTCAGAGCTGGGAATAGCAATTCTCCCCGGAGGATTTCTCTTGTCTGGTCTGTAACTCAGAGAGGAAGTCAAAGGTAATCGGCCTAATAGTTGGGCAGACATCTTGATAGAGCAATGATAGTAATTGGCCTGAAATGCAAGGAAAAGAACAGTGTTTTATTTGGTTCAGAGGTTCTCCCACACATATCTATTATCAGAACATTCTCCATCAAGAGCAGCCATGAGTGCCGAAAGGCCCTGTGATGCGAAACAGAAGGAAAAATGTGAGACGGATGTCAACCAGCGATCACACTAAATGCACCTTTGACTCAGGGAAGTCTTCTGATGTGTTCAGGAGAGAAGCAGCCTGCTTGCAGAAGTGAGCTTCTTCTCAGGGGACCACAGAGCGGCATTCTTGAAGCACATGCAAATTTAGTGGAGGCCAGCCTCTGTGTGTGTAAAAATCCCATTTCCTGGGCTTACTCTCATGGCCTGCCATTGTTTCCTCAAGAAAACTTAAACCACATTGACTAAAAGGAAAGCTGGTAATATTGCAATAGCAATATTTCATCGAGTGTTGGAAAAAGACTGAAAAGGGTGGGCTTCTTTTATATTTCAGCAGTACCGCATAATTTTTCCCCTCAGAAACTGCAGGAATCCTTCAAATGTAAGACCTCGGCAAAATTAACTGAAAAATACTCTTCATTACAGTTTTTGCTTGTTTGGAATTCTCCTACCCTCCTGCATACGCAGGCATACACACGTGCGCACACAAACACACACTTCAACATCTTTTTACCAGGGACCTACAGTGTGCCGAGGATTGAGATTACCTGGTGGATGATTGAGATCTGGTCTCTTCCCCACAGAACTTGGTGAGACAAGGCAGATATGTAAAGAGGCAATTATAGGAGTTAGGGGAACACAGAGGAAGGGTACAAAACCCACGTGGAGTGGAGTGAGGAAAGAATGATTCGGAGCTAAATATTTTCTAAACAGAGAGTTACAGATGAATACCTCAGCTAAAGGGTCAGGGAGGCCTTCCAGGCCAGCAAAGAGTCTGTGCAAAGAGACCTCAGTCCTTTTGCATGGAATTCTGATGGCAAAGAGCTCCCTCAACCTTCTCTGCTTTATCTCTGAAGATGTTCCCCTTGAGAACAGGGATTTTTGACCTCAGTGATGTCAGTTTCTACCAAACCATCCCCAGACCCAGATGCTCAGTGAGAAACAATCTCAATCTCCACCTTGCTGTAGAAGTGACTTCTTAAAATGGAAGCTAAATAATGCTGTTTCTACCTTTAAAACTTTTCATTTGTTCCCATTGGTCCCAGAATAAAATCCAACCCATCCACATGGCCTACAGGGCCCCGGATGCTCTGTCCCCCTGCCTGGATCTTGCCAAACTCATTTTATATCACTTTTTTTTGTTTTTTTGCTCCCCTCCAGCCACATTAGATTCACTTCTGTCCTTTTGCACCTCAGGGCCTTTGCATAAGCTATATCTCCTGCCTGGAATACTCTTCTCCTAGCTTTTCACTTGCCTGTTCCAGCTTACCCTTAAATGCCACCTGCATGGAATAGAGAACCCATCCCTGGCCATCCTCCCTAAGTGGCTTCCTCCTGTTATTCCCTATCACAGTACTCTGTTCTTTTCAAAGCACTTATCACAATTTTTACTTGTTTTATTTGTTTGATGATTTGGGGGGGTGGTGCTGTATCCTCTATGACAGTCAAAGTTCTATGAGGGCAGAGACTGTCTCTCTTATTCACCATTGTATCTCCAGTGTCTTTTACCATGTCTTGTATAATAGGTGCTCAATTAATAACGTGAACCGTATGTCAAGAACCATGACTGGTCTGAGATCTCACCCTAATTGTAAGCTAACACATTAGCCTGCCACAGTTACATAGATGTTAGCAGAAGACGTGAAACTCCTGGGTCAGAGACAAGGGACTTTATTACTCAGAGCCATGCAATACCCAGAGCATCAGCATGTGTGCCAGTTCCCCAGGCCCCACTTCCCACAGGGCAGGGTGAACAGGGCCAGGTGATGCCCACACAAGCAGTGTGTTGCGTTACAGGAGAGAAACCCTCAGTTCCTGTGCCTGAGTCTCAGAGAATGGGCAGTGAGTCTGCCCGTGCTTTGCTCTAGAGGGAGACGTTATCTTTCTTATGCTAGATAGTTAGTAAATCCGCCCTTTGCTCTGGAGACTGACATTATCTCTGTCTCCAAAGGCTGTTCACTGTACTCATAACCTTGAGAAGGTAGTTCAGAACTAAGGCAGCTGGTGCTTCTGCTTATAAGACACTTGGAAACATGAGAGACCCATGGAGAATTGTCTCCCAACACCGTGTGAAAGTGCTGATTTTTGACCTGCAAAGGCTGCTACTTCATAGGATTCAACCTCATGCTTTTTGAATTAATGAATGATGATGAATAGATGAAACAAATTGATAGCCACTTGGATGTGTCTCAGCCCACCTTTATAGAGCCAACCTCACGGAGTTTCTTCCTGAAGTGTTAATTGTTAGACATTAAAGAAACTGGCTGGATGGACTCTGTAGTCTTTTACCTGATTTTGAAGAGGCAAATCCACTCACTGAGTTCTCCTCAGAATGCCAGAAACCAACTGGTTCTGGGAGAAGAGAGCTGAGAAGTGAAATGCTGTAGAAAGAAAGCGCTGTGCATGGTTTGCGTTTTCAGTCCAGAGTGGGAGTAAATGGGAAATTTGGTTTCAAGGGGAAACCTCCTTTACCACTCTCAGTGACCCCAATAGGAACAATTGGACTTTATAATCTTTCACGCAACATCACCAAGTCAATGGCCCCAACTCCCCAAGGGTTGTGTAAAGGTCACATTTTGGACATAGTGACTTGTATTTTTCTTTTCATCATCTTAGTAATTTGGAACTTGAAAGTCTAAATGTGTTTATTTTAATTTAAGGCAAAAATAAGGATAATAATAATTTTAAAAGAATATATCTGTGCCTGTGTAGGCCCAAATCAACATGAAAATGTTCCCAAATCCCTTTGAAGGTATTATTTGAGAGCACACATAGAAAGGTAAATCATGAAATAAGATGGCTATGCCAGTTCAAACAAATGGGAGCTAATTGATTTTCGGGAAAAATAAGATCCACAAAAGCTAGGCATAGAAGGACTTTTGTATAACCCAAAACCTACTACTTAATGAATCCCAAATCATGTCTAAATGGATCAGTCTTATGTATTTGGATTTTTTTCCCTTAAAGCAGGGAATTTTTGTACTCTACAAACCTGAGATCAGGAACAACTGCTGTCATTTGGAGAATCACCCTCTATACCTGAAGCTAAAAGCTGATATCTTACATGACAAACCAAATCTCAGAGTGACAGGATGCTTTTGGTGGGGGGGAAACTCACAGTGTTTAAAAACTTGTCAACATTCGAACATGGAAATTTTTAGTTTTTAAATCCAGATAAGTAGTTTCTTTTGAAAAAGCAGAAGTTGCAGCAAGACTAGCCCTGCATTCCTGCCCAGGTTAATCAAATGGAGAGCAGTGGTTACTTCCATGCATTGTCCAAGTTGCCCTACTCCCCACCACTCCCTATTCTCTTCCTTCACTCACTTATGCCCCTTATAAGCCCCATGTAGGCATTTGAGGTCACTACCACCAGTCTTTAAAAACAGTTATTTTTTTTAGAAAAAATGGATGGCTGATTATTAAATTGTTTCTCCAACAGGCAGAGGAAAAGGTGGTTGCTAAATTTTTCTCTTTTTCAGATTCAGTGCAGGACTGTCCACGTAACTGCCATGGGAATGGCGAATGTGTGTCCGGGCTGTGTCACTGCTTCCCAGGATTTCTAGGAGCGGACTGTGCTAAAGGTATTTGCCACTGCTTCTCTGCAATGGTTGAAAACAGAAAACAGGCTTCTCAGAGGGGCTGAGACAGGGGGCCCCAAAACAGCCTGCACAAAGATTCCGCTGGGACGTCTTGTGAGCCCAGGCATGCGGCAAGGCCTAGCCTTTCGGCAAAGGGGGGGCTTTGATATATGACAATTGGCCAATATACCTATAGGAGTAGGGCAGTTATGCTTGGCACCGAGGTGTGCTGAGAAGAAAGATTTGCTAAAAATGAGATGGTTGGATTTCCTGTAAAAGCAGAAGTGAATTACCATCACTCCTTTCTTATAATCATTAACTTCTATGTAATGGAAGATTAAGCATCTCAGGGTTAGTAAATTCCATTCATTCTGGCCAGCTATGCTCTTAATCTAGGAAGTGCTATTTATCTTGGTGGAATCGGTTTTAAATTGTATTATTAATTTATCTACGCTGCTTTGCACAGAATGGCGGGGGCCCTGGGATTCTTGGGGGAAAGGTAATATGAGAAAGAAAATGACTCTCACAAGAACAGCGGATTTAGGGGCTGCATATTTAGCTTGTAGGAAACCTTAACATGACCTTCAAGTCGCGCTGTCAGAGGCAAGTGTAGCGGAGAGCAGAGCTTCTCACACTTTTTAGACACGGTGCATGCTGACACACACATGTGTATTCTAGATAAATACGACTACAAAATTGAAATAAAGCTTTCACAAAAAAACACTTATCTTTACTCCATGTATCTTTTCTATTCTATTCTATTGCATTTTTTTTTAAATACTGGAGGTTTTTTTGTTTTTTCTTTTTTGATTAAGAGTAGCCGTGAGCTAACATCTGCCAATCCTCCTCTTTTTTTGCTGAGGAAGACTGGCCCTGAGCTAACGTCCGTGTCCATCTTCCTCTACTTTATATGTGCGATGCCTACCGTAGCATGGCTTGCCAAGCAGTGCCATGTCCGCACCTAGGATCTGAACTGGCAAACCCCGGGCCGCCAAAGCAGAACGTGTGCACTTAACCGCTGCGCCACTGGGCCAGCCCCTTAAAATACTGGTTTTAACTTACTACACTGATTCTCCACCACCAGTAGGTCTGAAAAACAGTGACGGAGAGGTTACAAGCCCTTTCTCAGGCATCAGGCACTCCTGGGTTCCAATCCCACCTCTGCCATTGAGTATCCCTGTGACCTTGAGCAAGTGGTGCAACATTTCTGAATCTCGGTTTCCTCCTCTGGAAGAGTGGGCAGTTCCTCATAAGTTCGTTGTTCGGATGGTATGAGATTACACATCCAAGGCTCTTAGCAGAACACGTTATTAGCCCTCAAAGGGGTTATTTTTACCATTCTTATTTCTGTATATCATATTTATGTATATATTTATATAATCTTCTCATTATTTTTCTGTGATCTTCATTAAAAGACCATCCTGCCTTGACATTCTGACAAGCAATTTTTAATAAAACTACTGTGTGAATGCTAAAGAGTGCCATTCCTTTTTCGCACCCTTACCACAATTGCTGGAAAAATAGTATTTCGGATATTCACAATATTTCAAAAATTTGCGATTCCCATCCTTCTGAACACTGACTGATTAGCGAATGGGACTTTTTTGTACTTGAAGTTCTGGATCTGGTCGCACACGCCTGAGACAAAATCCTAAACGGCACTACCCACAGACATATCATCTATCACACAATAACATGAAAGGTTTGGTAAACTTGAAGCCCCCAGGCAATTCCCTTGGCTATTTTTCGGCCTTAGTACACTCTGCCCAATGGCATTTGGACACATCCCCAAGTAGACAGTGGAGCCTGGAGCTCCTACCAGCTAGCACTTTGCTCAGGCTCCAAGAGCCCCGATGGAGGAGAGTGGGTGACACACTGCATCCCCTTGCCGAGTGCTTTTCCTAGCAAGGGCTTTAAAGGAGGGAAAACCTCAATATCGTTTGAATGGCTTCTCTTGTGTAATCTAATTTTCCTGGGAGTGAAGGCATTAATGAGAGGAAGGACAAAATAGTCCTTTTATATGTGGCTGCAAATGGGCTGAACACTCAGCTGCACAGCCTGTGAGCTGTAAATGTGTATTAACACTGACACACAGCGATGTATTATTAATCCTAAAAACCATGTGTGCTCTGGCTGCACATCCAGTTACTGGCCTTTCAGCCCTAAGTACCCTGGCCATTTAAGAACTCTTCGCTCTAAATCCATTTGCAGATGAGCGTCCATTCTGCATTATGGATCTGTAATGGGGTGTGCATTTAGCTGCTTAAAAGGACTCTCGGTGTGTGTTTTGCATTCACCACCTGTGCTGTGGCTGGGCACACACTCCAAGTGTGCATTAGCCATGGTGTCTAATTGATCCCTACGAAACAAATATCGAGTGGCTGTTAAGAGTAGTTACTCCTGCAGACTCAGGAGCTCCTGCAATCGGCCTTTGAACTTGCTGTATATTTTAATTTAGCTATTGATGCATACAGTGGACAGAATTGAAGCATTTAAAGAATAAAATTGCTTTCTCCATTTATTCTTGACAAAATTGGCTTAAGAGTGGTAGGAGCCAGCTTCTCCCTCTCAGCCCTAAAGATGTTTCTTCCTTAATATTTTCGAAGTGGACACAGTTTAAACTACTTCGTTAATAACACTTTCTCCTTATTCCAAATCTCCCTTTCCCAAAGTTTGCTCTTTCGGGTACCATTTTTATGATTTTTGCCAAATTCATGGACCATCAGTGTTATTATTTACTTAACATATTTAAGTCAACTCACTATGTTTACATAGATGAATTTATTTTGAAAGGAACAATGTCAAAATCAAAAATTAGAAAAGAGAAAAGAAGAACCCATTGCAATGAGTAGGGAATATTAATATCACCTTTAACCCTATTGAGAGTAACATTTTCCCTGCAATGAGCATTTAAGCCAGCTCAGCTTCTCACACGCTCATTTCGCATCAAGAATCCCAAAAGTGGACATGAGCACGTGTAAGCCAGCCTGGCTTCTAGAGAGACTCAAGCCTTGAACATTTCGTCTCATTAGTGTTGGCTCCTAAAAATTACTAAATTCACTAACTATACCTGTGTGATGAAGCGAGAAACCAGTGAAAATAGGCACACAGATTTAACCAACTTCAAGTGGGTAAATCTAATGGTTAGTGCCAAATTTACCTGTGGTATATTAAGCCTCTACTTCAGATTGTTTTTAAGTAACAACTAATAGTTATCAAGTAATAAATATGTACCAGGCATTGGGCAAAGTCCTTGATACATACTATCTTATCCATTCTCATATCAACAATATGAGCTAAATTGTATTTTAACCAATTCCCTCACAATATTTTAAGCTTTTCGTATTGAAATCATTTTAGATTTGCAGACAAGTTGCAAAAAGAGTACATAGAGTTCCTATACAGAGTTCACCTGGTTTCTCCTAATGTCAGCATTTTAAATTATCATAGTTCAATTATGGAAACAAGAAAATTAACATTGATGCAATGCTATTGACTAATTTACAGACTTTTTTCTAATTTTGTCCTTTGTTTCCTGGTCTAGATCTCACACTGCATTTAGTTGTCATGTCTCCTTAGTCCCCTTCAATATGTGAGGGTTCCTCTGTCTTTTCCTTGTCTTTCGTGACCTTGACCATTTTGGAGAGTGCTGGTCATGTATTTTGCAGTAGGTCCCTTAATGTGGGTTTGTCTGATGTTTTCTTGTGCTTAGTTTGAGCTTACGCATTTTCAGCAAGATGCTGCACCCTCCTCAGTGCATCTTATCAAAGATGCACCTCTGATTTTTAATGAGAAGAAATTTTAAACGTGATTGTGTGTGTGTGTGTGTGTGTGTGTGTGTGTACACCTTCCCCCTCTTACACATAAGGCAGAGACACTGGGAGGCTCTATCCCATTGGTCCTGTACAATTTGTCAGTGGCTATGACAAATTGTCACTCACAAATGACTTTTGAGCCCAAGAAGCTCCTAAGTGTTAGCAGGAAGTAACCTGGAGCAGACAGGATGAGGTAATCATGTTAGCAAGGGCAGAGAGCAAACACAACTTGTCCTGAGTCTCTTGCTACCCAGAACGGTGCATGCCATCTCCCGGCCGTGGCCCAGGATCATTTGTCTTCTTTCCTGATAAAAGCCCTTAGGAGGGCCTGAGCCCAAGGCCCTCCGTCATCGCAAGCTCTCATTCACCTTTGTTCCTTCGCTGACAGCTGTGCCCAGGGTGCGCGAGTTCTGCCAGTTTCTGCTACTGCAGGCAGCCGGCAGACTCAGGCCCTCCTGCCGGGGGGGAGAATTTGCCACGTTAGCAAGCAGATTCCCATCACATCCGAGCGACTGGATATGTGTCCAAGTGACAGAAATACGGATTTACGCTCTTGACCTCACGCTGCGCCTCCCATGCCCTCAGATGTGTGGTGCAGGTGGCAGCTCCTTGTCTTCTTATAAACCTGCCAGCCTGCATCAGGCATCTGAAGACGTCCTGACAGTGAGTGGAGGAATCAGTCAGCGTGCATTTGCAGGGAATTCATTCCACAATCCCACCCAGCGGGGGCTCCTGAGGGGCTCAGAAGTCAAAATGGAAGTGACCCCCACACCAAAAGAACATATAAGGGTTCTAACACATTGTTCCAAGTCGTGAGGGGACAGAACTTATTCGTGTATCCGACAAATGCTTAATATGTTCCTACTGTGAGCCAGGTACGGCACCGAGTGCCAGAAATCCCATGATGGGCAAGAGTGCCATGGCCCTGCCTTCCAAGAGCTTCCAGTCTGATGGATGCACACAATCGGCTAGTGGGAAATGTGAATGCAAGTGCAGAGCGCTCTGATGTGGACTTTCTGGGCTGTTGACATTACTAGGGAGGAGAAAAGGAAGCTTATGGAGCAATGAAGTATGGATCTCTGAAAATAACCAGTTAGTATTAGGGGATGTGCGGAAAATTCCTTGGAGAGAGAGTCTAGCAAAGCGACTACACTGCATAGTGTCTTTCAGTATAGAATTTCATTAATTGTGCAATGTAATATGCAATGTGTTCCAATTCAGAACTTGAGGAAGAACGACATTTCTTTCCCAGTGATGTGTACCGTTTTCCATCAGGTGCCTCTGCTGGCCGGCTGTCATTGTGCTTACTACTCAAGTCATCATTTAGTCTACAGTATTCCCCTTGCTTGACTTTCTCATTACTTAAATGCTATTTGTGGTGGCCTAGATGCTTTTTAATTATGATTCTTTTTTCTTTTATTTATTTTTATTTGAAGGTCTTTCGTTGACTTAAGATGCTTCCTTGGGCTGTTTATAAAGCAGCCTTGCATTTCAGAAGAGATCTAAGACTTCTGACTGTTCTGTTTTGACACTGGCTCCTCAGATGGCTTATTTGGTTCAGAGCTCGAGGCCCCAACCCGCAGCAGAAGCCTTACTTGTTAGGTAATGCACATTTCATAGCTATTAGAAATGACAACTCCTGCTGCTGAACAGCTGTCAGGGGAGGCCCAGAAATGCCACAACCACGGGAACATAAAGCCTTCTCTCTAGGGGTTGCTTTCAGCTCCTACCCAGCTTCTGTGGAGACTTGAAAAAAGGGAACGAGGATCTTGCCGTTTTTCTCCTGTTAACTGGCAAATGTACCCACTACCCAGTCCCTCTTGGGGTTCTAACACTAAAGTCAAATTAGAATCATCATCGTAGCTGACATTTATTGAGTTCTTACTATATGCCAACTGATGTACAAAGCAACTGCGTAATTATCTCGTTTAATCATCAATAGCCCTATTTTATAGATGACGATTATCCCCGTTTATAGATGAGGAAAATGAAGCACAGAGAGGTCAAGTAACTTGCTCGCGATCACTCAGCTAGTAAGTAGTATTGCTAGGATTCAAACCAGGCAGTCTGGCTAGGACTCTTAAGACCAGACCAGCCGTGAGATTAACCTCAGAAGGTGTGAGGCGTAAGGAAGATGTGCAATTGCAGGCAGTTTGTGTGGTGGTTGCACACTAGGATTTGAGTTTGAACCCAAGAAAACTTTTTCAGGAGAGGAAACTAGGGTTTACTAGGTAGAAGGTGGCAGAGCCCGCGTTCGAAAAAAGTCTATCTGACTTCAGAGCCTGCTGCTCTGAACCGCTCTCCTCCCAACCACGGGTGCATTCCATCACCTCCCTCATCCCATTGTTTGCCAATTTGTATTTCATTGACCTTCAACATACTCTCTGCTTTTCCTCTCTATCCTCACCGCCACTTCCCTGTTCACCTTGGCACCAGCCTCTCCCTGACGGCATATTTACTACTCACCATCTCCAGCGTTCTCCCAGAGCTCTTAGGCGCACGCCACTACTCTCCTCAAACACCTTCAGTGGCTCCCAATTTGCCTCCCACGATGGGGCCTAACTTTGGTTTAAGGACATTTAACTGGGAATTTGTCCCAGGCTTTTCCCCCATGCCAGCCCATTCTGAATCCATGGGACTGGGGTGTGGCTCCAGTACGTGCATTTTAGTAAGCCTCTCAGCTCTGATGCAGGTGGTCAGGGGCCATATCCTGAGAAAAAAGAACACATTGTTCAAGATGTTATTCCATGTCTTCCATGACCTAAGCTACATTAGCACTGTCATCTCCAACTAAGGCCCATGCACCATGCCTTCCAGAGACTTACCCCTCGTAAAGCATGATGGCCCTGCGTCTTCCTCTTCGTTCATGCTGTTTCCTTGGCTGGAATGTTCTCATCAATCCCAACCTTTCCTATCAAGCTGCTGCTCATTCTTGGAGGCCAAGTTCACAGGTCGCCTCCCTGAGGCACCCCCAGATAGGACCCTGTAGTCACACAGGGCTTGGCAACGTCTTGGCAGTGGTCCTTTCTTCATGCTGTGCCATGTTCTAGCTGGGTGGTTGCATCAGTTTCTCCTGCTGGGTCACAAGCTTCTAGCAGTCCTCTTTATACCTCCCTGCATCTCATTTGGTATCCAGGAAATTGTATGTGTTCTCTAAATGTCTGGTGTCTTGAATTTAGGGGACAAGGCTTATGAAGATGGAAACATTGCTGGAAAATGTGCGGGGCCCAAAGTGAGTGCTGGAGAACAAGGTTCTAATTTTTCAGGTTAATTGTGCAGTGATAAATCAGCCAACTTTGAGGCACAAATTCAAACAAGGGGTGGGGGGAGTAAAGGAGGAATGAAAAAAAGGAGGAAAAGAAAAAGACTTTACAGAAAAGAAATACCATTTATTCCACAGCTTACATGCATTACCTCGGACGACAAAGTGATTGAGAATGGAAGCTGTGGAGGTTGAATTTTGCTAGGTTCCAATCCGCGCTGCTTTAGTTAACTGTACCCATTTTAGAAAATTACTTAACCTCTCTGAGCCTCAGTTTTCTCGTCTGTAAGATGGGGGCAATGGCAATACTACCTGTTGCATTGCTGTGAGGACTAAAAAGTAAATACATGTAAGGTGTGTGGAACCATGCCTGGCATATATTAAATGCTCCCTAAATATTAGCTAGTATTGATCTTCATAAGCCTTTGGAAAGTCATTGTTATTATCCCTCTTTTACAAGAGAAACAGAGACTTAGAGAAAGTAAGCTACTTGCCCAAGGTCACACAGCAGGGCTAGATTTTGAGGCTGTATCTGGCTGACCCTGAAGCTTGTGGCCCTAATGGCCACATAGGAGAGAGACTTGGCAGGAAGAGCCCCTGCATGGAGGGTAATGACCACTCTCAAAGGCCCCACAAACAGTTCTGCCGTCTGACTCTCGCAGATGTCTCTGCCTCCTAACCTGCTTTCCCGTCTCCCTATTGGTCACTCCCCTTAGTGGATTTCCACACTCAGGGGAAGAATGACAAGCCCCGTAGTCCCCTCCCTGATGTGGAGTGGTCCTCTACCCTACCCCTCAGAGCTTCCCTGGCACAGAAGCCCCTTCCCCTCTCACAGCTGGCCTCCTTTCAATGAAAGCCACTCACGCCCACCTGTCCTTCCTGGAGCAACCGCGGATGCTCCCTAATCGTTCCTTCAGACCCTCCGTCTTTCACACGGGTCTCCCTCTGCCACCCCAGCTCCCCCCACTATCCCTATCAATGCAGACGGGCCAGGGGCCTTAGCTCCTGCCCGCGGGAGCCATTGCACAGCCCATGGCAGTTTGAAGCAGAATCCCAGGAGGAGGAGACCTTCCTCCCACCCCTGAATGGAGAAAATGTGCAGGAAGTCCTCATCAGCAAGGACCCAGGGGCAGGGGCGTGAAGTAGGCGCACTTGGTATAGGCTTTACGGAAAGGGACAGAGCAGCCACACTCTGCAGTCACCTTTGACAAAATAGCCTAAGAATCTGGGCCAGATCTTGAAGACAAAGACAAAGTATATGCCAGGCACCGTGCAAAGGGTTTTACATGAATGATCTCGTTTCATCTTCACCACATACTCTATCTTCATCCTCCCTTCACAGCTAAGGAAATTGAGGCTCAGAGAAGCTAAGGTGCTTGTCCAGGCGTGGCTTTAGAGCCATACTCATCAGAATCGCCCATTAACACACAGCTTCCTGGACTCCCCCCCGGAGCTTCTGATTCAGTAGGTCTCAGGCACTAGCATCAGCCGGAGAAGTTTAAGTATCCAAACCCTCAGACTCCACGCCAGACCTTCTGAATCAGAATCCTTGTTCCAGCACGATCTCCAGATTACTCATGTACGTTCAAGTTTGAGTCTGCACACACAGCCCTTGAACTCTGCTAAGACTGCCCAAAGAGAACTGCGGACAGGAGCAGCAGTCTCACTGTCACCTTCCGCTCCCAGCTTGCCGAGCAGCAGAAGGGGCACCTGCCTCCCCAGTCTGCAAGCTGCAGCGCCCTTTGTCTGGTGCCCCCATGCAAGGCCCTGCCCACAATCTCCAAAATGTGGCCGCTCACAGCGTTTCTCCTGCTTGTTGCATCGCCAAACAGTAATCACTTCTCAGGGTTTAAATCAGTCACCCCTCCCCCAGGTTAAATTGCTTCTGAGTCTAAAACCTTTTTTTCCTTTTTAAACTACTCAGATAGATTGTAGAGCAGCCTTAGAAAGCAGAGTGCCTCACCCTGGGGAAAGGGGCTGTAGATGTGATGTGCACAGAGTGGGGGAGGTAATGAGATTTTAGACAAACCTTTTGTACTGGGAAACAAACCAGTCTTTAGAGAGGACATGGGCTGGGACAGTGACATAAAAGAGAGTGTTCCACACTCTCCTGTCTCTTTATACAGTCAGGAGCCACATAACGACATTTCAGTCAACAGTGGACCACATATACGACGCTGGTCCCATAAGATTCGTACCATGCAGCCTAGGTGTGTAGGCTATACCATCCAGGTCTGGGTAAGTACACTCTGCTGTTCGCACAATGACGAAATCACCTAACTACTCATTTCGCAGAACATATCATTAGGTGACACATGACTATAATGCAATGATTTGGAACAATTTTCTCCTAATAACAATAATGACAATAAAATCTTATCTGTAGATTTCTTACCTATGGCTGGGCACTGTGTATAGCACTTTATATGCATTATCTCATTTTATCCTCTTAAAAATATTATGGGGGGGAGGCCAGCCCAGTGGCACAGCAGTTAAGTTTGCATGCTCTGCTTCAGCAGCCCAGGGTTTGCCAGTTCAGATCCTGAGTATGGACCTACACACTGCTTGTCAAGCCATGCTGTGGCAGGCGTCCCCCATATAAAGTAGAGGAAGATGGGCTTGGATGTTAGTTCAGGGCCAGTCTTCCTCAGCAAAAATAAGAGGAGGATTGACAGCAGATGTTAGCTGAGGGCTAATCTTCCTCAAAATATATATATATATATATATATATATATATTATGAGATAGGTAATCCAGAATTCCTGTCCCATTTTAAAGATAAAGATAGCGAGGCTGAAAATAAAGTGTCCGTAGTCACACAGCTGGTAAAAATGAAGGGCAATTCAGGCTGTCTAACTCATAAGTCTACACTATGCCTGATACTGTTCTACTGCTGGGGGCACAGCAGAGAATAAACAGACCCTCTATGTCTTCAGGAAGCTTCCATGCTTGTGGATAATGGGACCCTGATGGTTGGAAAACTTGTCTTGATGCTTGAATCACAGTAAGAATGAAAAGCGATGTCAGTCTGAACTTGAGCTGCAAAAAAGCTAACTGTGTACTCTGAAGAATTTAAATATTCATTATGTAATTAATGCTCTTCAGTCCCACACACACACACACAAACACCCGTTTTTTTAAGAACAGCTTAAGCACTTATCGATTGAGAACTTTTTATAACTCTCAAAATGGAGGCGTCCCATATCTCTACAGGTATTTTAAATGAATTGAATTAATCATAGGCTTAAAAGTCTCTTGCGATCTTCGTTAACTTCCCTGGGTTTAATTAAAACATCTGTGCACTTTTAATTTATCGATTCATCCAACTCATATGTCATGTTTTTAACACACCCCAGCATGCTCTGCATCATTTTTAACCCGATTTCCACTTAACTAAAGCAATTAAATTCACCCCGGATTAATTAAAGCATCCATACTTTCGTGCTTAAGTCAGCGTGTGCTTCTTTCCCCACATGGCTCCTGAATGTCAGAGATCTGACACACCTGATGAGTTTTTTGTCCTTCTGGAAATTCTTCCCTGAATCACTTTCTTGCTTATTAATGTGCCGTTTGACAGAACGGAAATGAGGAAGTTGGTGCACCTGAACTTTGGCGCTCTGAGCCAGAGACTCAGCCCATGTCTGTCAGAGGTGTCCTCTGATCTCCTCTCTTCACAGGGGTCCTGCTGGATCTTGCGTCCCTCTGAGACCAACTAGAGAGTTTGAGTGTTCCAGGCAGGAAGGTGGGGGGCTGTTCATGTCAGAGGCAACCATTGTGATCAGAAAGGCTGGCGATCTTTGCGTTTGTGCTTTCATGATGGCTCCTTAGCTCTGCTTTCCAAATTCCTGGCTCTTCCTACACAGACAGTCCTGTATTGCCCTGCCCATTTAATAGGGAAGGGGAAACTGAGGCACCAAGGTCAACAGGCTTCTCAGTTGGGCACGGTGAGCCAGGGAGCTATTCAGACAGTGACAAATTATCCCCTGAAAGCTAGTTTGGATGCCTGCCCCCACCAACTGTGTTTGACAGAGCCCATGTCCCCTCAGCCATGGTAGCGTTGGAGTATCAGTCTTTTAGATGGTTTTCCTTTCTGTTTGATAAGCCAAAGATTATTTCTCATTATTATTTTTATCTATACTTATTTATTTCTTAAGGAAGCTAAGAATCTCTTCATACTTTTATTGGCATTCATATTTATATTTATATGTCCTTTGCTCAGGCTTTCATTCATTTGTCTCTTTATTGATTTGTAAGAACTCTGTGTATTTCAGATATCAAGCTTTTTTGGTAAAATATGTTAAAAAAATATTTCTTCTCAGTGTTGTTCATCCCTCCATTTTATTTAGGGTGTTCTTTGTCATATAGAAGATTTCAATTTTATGTGATCCAATCTGATCTTTCTTCTTTTCCTTCTTGGTTTCTGGAATTTATGTCTTCCTTACATATCTCCCTCCTAAGAAAATAAAATAAGTCATCAATATTTTTTCTAATACTTTTATAGGGCTGTTTTCCTGTTTGGATCATTAATCTACAAATTTATTTGTGAATACAGTGTAGGGTAGAGGTCAAACTTTCTTGTCTACCAAATGGATCACCAATTGCAGGGACCTAGGGAGAAGTGAAACTCACTTTCCTGACACTGTTCTGCTCAGCCCCGAGCTAAGCCCACAGTCTCGAAAGACAATGGGACATCAGTTTTGGTTTCAAGGACACTGAACTGTGTGTGCCTCGCCTCCGTGACCCAAATATTATATCAACAATTGCTTCAGGAGGATTGAGGCATCTTCATTTCTCCATCCCTTTTTCCCTACCACCTAACCCAGCTGCTAGCACAGATTAGCTTATTCGTAAGCGTTTATTGACTAACTGGGCTATAAGGAGACCAGCTGTGAGTACTATTTTGACAATTTACCCAGAGTACTAGGTTCAAGTATTCTCAAGTCTCTTTTCCAAAGGCGTTTTCAATCAGATTTGAGATCATTTTTAAAAGATACATTATTTGAAATCCCCTTGGCACATGTAGGCTAGCCCACAAAGGACTTGGCAGGATGCAGGCATTTTCCGTCTGTCTGTCTGTGTGACTGAGCCTCTTCAACCATCGCTACCTTTTCTCCACGTGTTCTCTCTACTGCAAGCTCCCAGTGGATGAGACTTGTTGTACTTAAAACAGCAGACACGGGGGGCTTGTCGTATTACTTCCCACCGAGTAAATAACACTGATAATTCATCTCATTCCTTACAGAGAACTATAGGGGGAGAAAAAAAAAAAAACTCCAGCTTGATCATTAAAATGAGCTTTACACCATTTAGGTGAATCTAAATTGTGTCATTTTTTTGTCATCAGCCTGTTAACTTGTCAGTCGTTAGTGGCAGTGGTAATTTATTTTTCTTCTACGCGAGTCTTAGAGCTTCCATTTGCTAGATTTAGTAAAACAGGAATAGTCACTTTGTACAAACATTTTAGTTAATTTTAAATAGAAGCTTGAATGCACAATGTTCTGCTCCTGTAAGTCTTAGGAAGAGGAGAGAGAGACAGGGGCATAAAACAGTCCACACGTGATTCCAGAACTCCCTCACACCCACAACCAGAGAAGAACGGGGGAAGAAAAAGAGGAGGTCTTGCCATTAGCATTATCTGATACTCTTCTGGTGGTGGTGGTGGTGGTGTGTCCATTTGAGACCCACTGCATTTTTAATTTTGTTAACCCCTGAATCTCCCAGTTTGGAGATTCGGTTTGGAATTTCATGAGGGAACATCTGTTCATTGCAAACCAGGTATCAGCTACTGTTTTGAGTCCTTGCACACATTATCACACTTAGTGTTCCCATCAGCTCTGAGAGACCATTTTTTGAAGGGGAAATTGGGTCTCGGAGAAGTGCAGTAATCTTGCCAAAATCCTACAGCTGGTAAGTGATGGGCCAGGTTTTGAACCCAGGTCTTTCTGGCACCAAAACCCTTGCTCTTCCCACTTCTATTTGATATTACATCCAGGTAGGGTGTAGAGTCAAAATTGTGTGTCCTATAGTGTGTGTATCATTAAAAAAAGTCATGTAGATTTAGTGATAGTAAAAAATATCAGAAGAGTGATTAATACAGGAAGTCCCCACGTCACATCCAACCTCTCAAATGAGGATCAGGCTGAGCCTTACATACTGAGATGCTCTGGGTTGAGTCATGTCTGAGACTGAGTCAGTTTCCCTGAGGGGAAGTGTTCTCCCTGCAGGTCAGCCCAGAGACCACTGGAGGGTGCTCATCTGGCATTTGCAATCTCTTTGCCCCAATGGCAAATGGATTACTAGAGAGCTTCACTCTAACCTGCCTCCCACTTTTTTATGTGACATCAGCCAAACCATCGAGTGCCCTGCTTTCCAGAGAACGTCATAGTGTTTTGCATTTTTTACCACACTCCCAGTGAGCATACAGCAAACATATTGAAGGAAGGCTGCATTTAGAATGTGGAGAACTCTCTGACCTGACTATTCTCCTTTTTTTTTTTTTGCTAAGTAATTTAAGTAGGTCACACTTTAAATTTGATTTCCTAGGCACTTGGTTTTAAATAAGATCTATTCTTACCTTCTAGACACTCCTATTTTTTTTCCCACCACTTTGAGGTGATGCAGAAGAGAAACAGTTTCAATATGAATAAAGAAAATAATCCTAATTGTATTTTATCAATTGATAAAGACAATAATTATTTGCTCCTTACTTTCTACTCTCTTCCACCTTTTGGGAGGAAGGAGAGTGCAATGGGAGCCCAATGGTGGTGATTTGATGGAGCTTTCTCTGCCATCCATGACAGCTTGTCCCATATATAACCTTCAGGTCAGAAACAGCCCTGGGAAGTTCCTCTCACTAGATATGTGTAGCCACACTTCTCACTGTCTCCCTATTTCAGTGTGCAAGGGGGGAAGTGGGTAAGAAGTGATGCAAATTCTAGTCTTTCCACCAGGAATTATCTTCAATATCACCTCGATCAGAAATGGCAAGTGAGTTTTCTCTTGAATGCCGACTCTGCCTGCTTGCAAGTCTCAGCCAGGGCACTGAATTGAAGGTGTGGAGGCTCTTTCCAGGCTCAGGGGGACAACATGCCACGATCAATTAATGATCTCTTCGGAGGTGCAGGAAGGAAGACTAGTAGTTCATGTGCACACATTTGCCATCCCTGACGTGGCGCTTAGCACAAGTCTCATGGGGAACTGACATGGAACAGATTTACTTTGACTTCAAAGCCCTCTCAAAACTTCGAGAAAGCCCATTAGTTCTCATGCTGGTTCTTATTTCCACAGTCCCTAATTTGAATCTTGGGGATCCTGAGTTCAAAGCTCTGTCCTCTACTCTCTCTTAGACAATCAGCATGAGTAGCAACTCTATATGGATCTCTGCTTCAATATCCTGGAAATAGAAAGATGCTCCTTACATTTAGAGAGAACTCATCTAAATTTAATATGTAGCTTCGATGTTCTCACTTTTGAACTCTTTCTTCTCCTCTGGTAGATTCATGAGTATAAGAATTCTCCTTGGAATTGTATGTGTCCCCAGTAGTTTTACACTGATTATAAAGCATGTTTGTGGGGAACAGCCCCTCAATTATATGTGGAGATCTTTTTGTTTCAGGTCAGTTTACAATTAGAGTAAAACATGCACTTCCCCAGAAAAAGGCATTGCATGTGCAACATGAGGTCCACTCCAGACGTTGTTCTTTCCACATCTTTCATAGATAGCTGTTTGGAGCTTGCCCATACCCCCACCACTTCAGAATCCCTGAATATCAGGAACATAGGAGAAGTATTCACTTATGCCAACATTGGTAAATGCAGCACTGGAAAGAAAGCAACAATGATACACATGGTCCTGTCCTTGAGCAGTTTACTACCCGTGTCTTTGGAAAATTAGACAATCAGAGAAGGAAAGTTAATTACCTTGTAAAAACTGAATAGAAACATGATGAGCGGGGATTGGTATGGTGGGGTGGGGCCATTGACTAGGGAGTGATCCAATAGATATGTAACCACTTCGTGGGACGGGGAGACCATTTGGGTTGTACGCACACGTGCACATGGAACCTGTGCGTTCCAAATCGCAGGTAAACCGGAAGTCGGTGAAGCATCTCTGTTGATCATTTCTGAAGGTCTCTGAATGCCAGTTCCATAGCCTGGAGCCATATCCTCATTTTAGGCCCACCTTAGAAGCCAGGTTGGAAAGTTAGGTTCTTTACAAACGGATTCTGGAGTGAAAACTCCAGAGCCTGAAGGCAACCACTGAAGTCCCACTCTTGATGATCTCTAAAAGGGCAGAATTGGGACAATTGAGGCCAAACTGGTGAAAACTATTGGTAATCTCATACCAGACATCCCCACTGATTTTCAGCCTTCTTCCTGTCAAGAGATGCAAGAGAGTCCCAGCTGAGACGCCAGCTGCTAGAGATTTCATGTATTCGGCCTGCCCTCCTGATTCCTGCTTTTTTTAAATAGAGCAGGCATATTTAATCTTTCTACTTTATTACATGACTTATGCTTTGGGGTAGGCAGAATTATTTATTTGTGGTCTAAATAGGGAAACTGAGGCACTGAGAGATTAAGTTTCTCAACTATGGCCCATCCCTCTCCCTTTTTAATGAACATAAACTCATTAGAACCAGGAGTCAACTAATCTGAGGGTAAAATAGTGAGAAAATGTGTTGTGATCCCCAATACCAACAGTGACAACAACATGCAAGTCCAGGTAGCTTGACTAAGGGCACAGCTTAGGGGTGAACCAACCTGTTTTCCAGTGGGGCTCCCACACCTGTGAACTTTGTGACTTCAGCAAAGTAATTTCACCAGTCTGAGCCTCATCTGTAAAATGGGGTCATGATTCTAGCCTCCACCTCATTGAGTGATTATGATGATGAAGTAATAAATTGCACATAAAGCATCCTGTGCCATGCCAGGCACATAATAAGCATTCAATTGGTGGTAACTGCTGTTATTAGCAACATTTTCATTGCTGTAGTTAATGTTTGTTTGAAAATGGCTCTACACCTCCATGGCTGAAGTCTCTAGCCTAGAACATTGCAAGCAAAGCTGAAACGCCAGGCAGGCTCTGTCTCCTTAGAGTGACACAGCCCTTCTGAGACTGGCGCTCCTGACCTGGTGCTCTGTCTCTGGTTTTTGCAGCTGCCTGCCCGGTCCTATGCAGTGGGAATGGACAGTACTCTAAAGGGACATGCCAGTGCTACAGCGGCTGGAAAGGCGCCGAGTGCGATGTGCCCATGAATCAGTGCATCGATCCTTCCTGCGGGGGCCACGGCTCCTGCATTGATGGCAACTGTGTCTGCTCCGCTGGCTACAAAGGCGAGCACTGTGAGGAAGGTAAGCGCCTCTGCGGGGCCAGGAGGGGCAGCGGTGGAGGCAGGAGGCTTTGCAGGCACAGATCTTCTAGAGCTTTGCTAATGAGCCCAGTCGTCCGCTCCTCCACATTTTGCAAAGGAAACCTCAACATTTTGCACAGAAAACTTCAAACCCCTTGGCTTTGATGGACTTCTTAAGTTGTAGAAAACAGAAGGCTGGTGGAGTGGGTCTGGAAGGAAGGTTTTGTTTTACCCTTCCTTATGGAAATTAGCTTCTTTTCTCTTTCTCCTTTGTTTTTCTCTTTCAATTGCTCCCTCTGCCTTTGTCTGGCTGGCTGACCTCACTTTCCCTTCCACCTCCCCCACCCCTCCTTGGTGCTCCTGCTTTTCCTTTTTCTTTCTTCCCCTTCCCCTTTCTTCCCTCCTGCTTTATTTAAAGTCCTCTGACTTGGAAATTACTAAAGCTATCCAGAAAAAAGAAACAAGAATCCTTAATCCCCCTGTCTTCCCCAAAGCTGTTTTTTCTCTCTTCCTGGTAATCTAAGGCCCATGTATGTCTGTGTAAATATTTCAGCAACAATTAATATCAATAGAGAGGAGTCAGGCCTTGAAAGACTGTGGGTATCCATGTCTCTTAGCGACACCACGTAGGGCAAATTTTCATGGTTACCTACAATCCCACAGAATTAAAGGAGAGTGAGTGTGCGGCAAGTGGGCTGGGATTTGATGAATCCAGAGGGCTCACTATAGCACGCACTGAAGTGGCCTCCAGCACGCATGGGTAAAAGTCAGGGGGGTGTAAGAAACTGAATCCAATGTGATAAAACATGATCAGAGATTAGGTTTGGAGATTAGGAGAGGGGGGCATGGGGAAGGAAGTACAGGAATAGGGAGAAAGGCTCGGAAACCAGCTCTAACTAGTCCTAGTCACTCTGGTTAGTTCTTTCAGAAGAGAAAGTACCAAGGTGTTGGGACCAAGTTGTGGTACCTATAAGGCAAGGGAACTCAGCCAAGCTGCCTGTCAGCCTTCCCCCTCTGTATTTGCCCTTCAGGTATCTCATTGCCCATCTATTGTTTCTCCTCACATAAAGAATCAACCCCGGTTGGTAGGAAGGTAAGAACAGAGGTCTTCTCAGCCTCTTGCCTGCTCCCCAACCTTTGAGTTGGCTCAGTTATTGTCTTCCAGATGAGCACCTTTTCTCTAAGACCATTTCCCAGTGAAACTTCCCCATTCAACTCCAAAAGCCCTTTTCCCTCCCATGTTCCTAGTGGGAAAATAACTGTCAAGTCACCCAAAAAGCTAAGGGAAAAAGCGAAGCCCACTGCGTAGTCCATGTGAGACAGCTTGAGATGACCACTGAGGATGTCCCCATAGAAAAGATCGCGTTGTGTGCCATATGCCTGTGTTCTCGCTCAGCTTTTCACTGCCAAAATGATAAGGAGGGAACTTAGGTGCAATAAAGTTCTCAGATGCTAGTGGTTCCGTTCTCCCATTTCATTAACTTACGGATCTCTTAGGTTCTATGCAAAATAACCAGTCATTACAGCCCTCACCACAAAGCAATGACAGTGGCTTATCCTTAGATACACACACAAAAGCTCCTGTTCTGAAATCTCCCATTTCATAGTTTTTAGAACTATGGCTACCAAGAGTCAGCTTCCATGACATTATTCTTCTAAGATTTTCCAATATATCAGTGTTAATGCCCTTTATGGGGCTCAGAAGTCTGACCTCCAGATCATCACTTGCTCCACTGTATATGTATTTTTTCCTCTATTATAAAAAGTAGCCTCCTTCCATATGCATCATAAAAGCAAACTGGTAGTCTGGATGGAGGAAATACTGATTTAATAACCCTGCTTGAAAGGTTAAAGTTCTTAAAGATAAATGGATTGCAGGAGGCAAAGCTGCATTCACTGAAAACATGGGAGAGGCCAATAATACGACAAGAAAGGTTAAAACGACCTTTTGCATACATCATTTGGAGAGTGCTAGAGCAATGACATTGCCCAACTTAGAATTTTTTCCCTCCAGTAAAGATTGTGCATATGGGTATGAGTGGAATTTCAAGTGATTTCTCGACTTTCTTACTCTCCCAACTCGTCTGATTTAAATGTTCAGAAGGAATTAAGCATCCAAAAAAACAAGGAAGCCACGTGGATCATTATGAAAGGATGAAATCTCCTCTATTGATTTCTGCTACCCAAAAAGAGGGAACCGAGGTGATTCACATGCTGTTTGCAAAAGCATATGGAATCAGAAAGTCTGGATCAGCACTTTTCCTTCCATTTAGCTTTTTTATTTCTGATATTCATCATAGTCATAACATTCAAACAATTTACCTGAAATGGCCATGGCAACAAAATCAATAGTTGCCATCCTCCATTTTTGCTGCATAAACATTGTTGTACTATTAACAAATTTGCACAAGAAAATGAAAGGACGTATTCATGAGGTTTCATTCAATGATGTCTGGGGGAGGGGGAAGATGATGAGAGAGAGATTGACATATTAGTTGTCAGCCATGTTTTCATGTCAGTTTCATGGGTGAGTCATTTTTCAATGACATTTAACTTCATAAATGTAATTCATGGTTCTTCAGGGGTTTATAGTACATATTGTTTGCAAAACTCCTTGACCTCCTTTTTTATCCTTAGGGATAGAAATTGCATTCACAACCTTTTTTTGTCAAACCTACAGGGGGCCCAAGACTAAATGAGTTCTAATGATTTCAGCTGCCATGGGCCTGGTGTTGTCAGGCACATGGTACTTAGCTGGTAAAGGCCACTGTCCCCCTTTTAAATATAACACTGTTTCTATTTATAAAGTTTCGTAAAATGCCATAGTCTCTCCTGCCTGCTAAAGACTCTAAGGACTTGGCCACGAGACCATCTTATGAAATTGGAACCAAATTTAAAATTCATAGTGAAACTGCTCTTCTTAAAGTCTGAATTTAGTTATTCCATCCGCTGTGGTAATTATATAGCACAGAGGGCATATTTACTGGTATCACTGACCAGAGAAAGGGTTAGCTCATATTTTCAGATACAATAAATGGTTCTTTTGATGACATTCCGGTCCTGGGCTAATAAATCTCAGTAGATTTTTCCTCCTCCCTTCATACTATCATTTAAGATAGAGAAGAGAAAGCTAATCTATTTAGAAGACAAATGCCATGTTCCTTTTTTTTTTTTTGTATATTGCTTTTTATTTCATCCTTTTAAGAAAAAGATTATGATACCATTTTTGAATTTTTTGAAAGCTCCTAGCTGTTGGCCCCTCACCAAACGTTTTAAATGGCTAATTATAGATGAGAGTAATTTTTGAGGCACATAGCACACGACATATTTTTGTGTATATTTTGATTTTGCTATATTAGAAATGAGGACAGAGTAAAAAACTAGAACTTCAGGATTTTCTTTTATTAGAAGAATATGGACAAGATTGATTGTGAATGAATTAGTTCATATTTTGCAGATCCCAAATTGCACAGCGTTCTTCCCAAAAGCAAGAAGTTGTTAGCACTGTTTCTCTCTCTCATCAGTCTTTCACACTGGAAATTTGTCCCATTAATGACAAATGCTCTCAGCTAAGTCTGTCATTACATTCTTCTTGAACACCTACTGCATTCCCTTCACTGTGCTAATCGTGAGCCACCAAAGGCGTTACACAACCTCTTTGCAAATGTCTTCTATGTGTTTGAACCTTCAGTTCATTTACATCCAGATGTGCTCACCATCCTAAATGGAGCAAACCTGAAGGTATCAGAAAGGCTTCATCGCATCAGAAGTTACGGTCCCCAAGACAATGAGTTCAACATTAAAGTGATTGTAACTAAAGCAAGTAACATCTTCAAAAACATCTCCGACTAATAATAATTCAGCAAAATTTTCCTTTCTGAGAGTGTATTTCTGATTTAAAAAGAAAAAAGTCAACGGCAGCTTCTGTTTCCCCATGGTTCAAATAGCTTTATAAAGATATTCTATAAAGAATATCTTCCTGAGAATATCCAAATGGGATCCTGAGAAACATCTCTTAACACTGAAAATTCTTATTTTTGCCTCAAGGGAGAGATGCTGTTTGAAACTTCATGGAATATTGTGATTTCTAATAAATCCAAATTCCTCTAGTCTCATGTCCCCCAGAACTAAATATTTTGTGGCAGAGAAAATCTAAATAATGTCATATTTAGAGCCAATGTCTCAATTTTGAAAGATACCATTATTTTGTGTCCCATAAGAAAGAAAAAATAAGATACTACACTACACAAAGCTGGGACCCCAAGGAATTACCATCTCAGTCTCATGCTAAACTATTTAGAGGCCAAAAATCTTGCATATTTCAATCTTGGCGTTGGACAAGGAGAGAAACCAAAATGTTCTCCGAGACTTTGAACTACAAGATGGCACGTATACACACGAGGGACTGAATTACACTATCAGTGTGATCCAAAAATCCTCAAGAAAAGAATTTGAAGTGGTCTCAAGCTGGCTGTGCCCCCAGACAATGGCAGAAGCAAACGCTTTAAGCTTGGCCAACAGGCCTGATTTCTAAGCCGTTAAAATGGGGGAAACGTATGTCTTAGTCAAATAAGGTGATAAGACCTCCTTATTTCTCTCATCCGCAAGGCAACATCAGAGCCCTCTGCAAGACTACCATTCTCCATTCAAACCCCACAGAGTGCAGAGTCTTCTTCTCCAAGTGCCATTGCCTCATTCTCTGGAAATATCTAAGGAACTGGTCTTCCTCTAAAAAGCCCTGTTAATCATCCCCTTGGCTGTCTGGATGTCCAAAGACTGGGGTCACATTCTCATGCAAAGTCTTTTCCTCAAGAACTGGCCTATGTAACTCATTCCTCTCCTCCCTTTGAGTTGATTCTAGAGTAATAATCTTCAAGTTAACCCCTGGATATATATCCCCTCTGATTATTAAGATGGCCAAACAATCAGACCATAAACTTGGCAAGAACAACAATGGCCAGAATCTGACCATGACTCATCCAATTGACAGTCTGGTGGAAGGTTAATGCCACAGCCAAAGAGACTCACCTATCCAGTCCACTCATGATTACCTGTGGAAAGGTTACCCCCATGGATCATTTCCACACCCAACTTCACCTCTTCTATCCTGCACATTTACTAACTCCTTCAGTAGATGTATGTTGAGAGAATGAAAATTAATTTTAGACTTAGGAAAGTGACTCATTTATGAGTCTCATCGTTTTGGGTTTTTTTTTTAATCTTTTGTTACCTTCCGAAGTCAAGTATTAGTGAAGTGAGAATGAGTCTCTCTACTTTTCTGTCTGATAGTGAGGGGTAATTGGGTTGGCAATACTCATAGAGACATCATCAGTATTCATATTCCAGTCTCAGAGCTCTGATATGGTTTAATTAAGGTACTAATGTTTATAAGTACAGGGTTCTCAAGGTTGAAAGACACACCTCTGTGTCTGATTCTTCCTAATTCAGCTTGAGAAATCTCCCCTTTTCTCTTGCATTCTCTTCAAGTCTGAGATTTGGTGGTTTGATAAGAAGTCTTTAATTCTTTGCAGGTGTTCTTCAAGGGACCACATAGGTATGACCTTGTCCGCTCCATTTGCTTGCAAGTGAATAGGAATTGGTGAACCACTGGTCAGTTCAGCTGTAAGTTAATGTCTCGTGGCCCAGCCCCCAAGAGTGATCAATACTTCTCCTCTTTGCTTTTTTCAGTTGATTGCTTGGATCCTACCTGTTCCAGTCATGGGGTCTGTGTCAATGGAGAATGCCTTTGCAGCCCTGGCTGGGGGGGTCTAAACTGTGAGCTGGCAAGGGTCCAGTGCCCAGACCAGTGCAGTGGGCATGGCACATACCTCCCGGACACGGGCCTCTGCAGCTGCGATCCCAACTGGATGGGTCCCGACTGCTCCGTTGGTAAGCCAAGAGGTTTTCTCCTCACTTTCCCCAACACTCGTGCCTTCTGTTCCTTCCATGAGCCCAAATGGATGGGAATCTACTCGTCACACTTAGCTTGGGATAAAGAGACTGGTCAGTTGCGTAGTGCCTCTCTTACTCTCTTCTCCTCAGTTGTGAAGTCTGTGATCCTTGAGAAACAAAAAAACACCACGTAGGTTCTCATGCCTTGTTGGTTCCATCACCGCAAATGGATGAGGAGCCCAGAAGGGATGCTTCCATTTGCATTATGGGTTTTCTTATGTATACTCCCTAAAGGTACCAGAAAACAAAACAGAGCGATTAAGTCCTAGACAAACTGAATGGAATGTCCTATCAAACAGAAAAGAGTCTCCCTCAGGCTGCCGTGTGAACATGTTATAAAGCTCTGCAGTACTCTAGTGACAGGAAAATAATGAATCTGCGCTGTACACTTTATTTTCCTAAAATTAAGAGTATGTGTCTTACCTCCTGAGTGACCTTAAAATGGAAGAGTTCAACAGTTCAAGCCAGTCCCAACCTTCCAGAGCATGGTGCTGTTCGCACTGACACATAAGTGCCTATCTAAGCAAGCGATCATCATTCTGCCCCCTTCCTCTGGGTAGTGAGACAGCTGTCAGATTGCCATGGCAATCAGGAAGGGAATATATGTGAAGCTTTGCCTACAATGGGAAAGAAATGAATATTTCATTTCAAAAAAGAAAAAAAGAAGAGTCAGTTAAAATGGGCTATTTTGGGATGTCTTCTCAGCCCGCTCGACTCTGGCTTCAACTCTGATGCTGGTGTCCAGGCCAAACTCTGCAGAGGGCGGGGGGAGGGGGAGCCCTAGAGCCAAGGCCCCACTGTGCTGCTGACATGCTGTGTGACTTTGAGTGAGTCACTGACCCTCCTGGTCTGGTTTCTCCTCCCCTGGCGTGACAAGCCGGGTCTCCCTCAATAGTCTGTTGTAAGGATGAATGTCTGGCACGTGCTTGTCCTCGAGTGAGAGGTCTGGAACGCCAGAGAGTGCATATCTGTCTGTCTGTCTCCTCCCCAACCACAAAAGACTTTGAGCTCCTTTGAGAAAGAGGCTGTGTAAATGCAGCACAGTTACAGCGGTCATCATTGCCACCAAGGTGCTGATCTGGGTAACGAGTTGGTCTCCAAGGGGGAAAAATCCCAGCTGGCTAGGGGGTCAGGATCCACAGATATCTTTTCATGTGGGTACCTCCCGGGTAGCTTTGCCAAACCAGATGGCCACTATCTGACCTCCTCCTGGGATGGTCTCAAGCTCTAGAACAGTGGTTCTCACGCGCTAGTGCACATCGAAACCCCCTGGAGGACTTTTAAAGCCAAATTTCTGAGCCCCACTCTCAGAATTCCTAGTTCAGGAGGTCCAACCAAGGCACAAGAATTTGCATTTCTAACAAGTTCCTAGGTGATGGTAATGCTGCTGGTCCTGGGATCCCGCCGTGAGAATCACTGCTCTAGAAAATACTCAACAATGAATTAATACCCAGCCAGTGGAGAGACAGGCCTCCCAAGATGATATACCTGCTGGGCCTTGGGGCCCGCTCCAGGGACCTGGGCCATGCGTGTGGTCTGGCCTCCAGTGAAGGGTTTCTCCAGCTGTGGTGTTGAGCTGTAATCATTGTTTTTCTTCCAGAAGTGTGTTCAGTAGACTGTGGCACTCATGGCGTCTGCATCGGGGGAGCCTGCCGCTGTGAAGAGGGTTGGACAGGCGCAGCTTGTGACCAGCGCGTGTGCCACCCCCGCTGCATTGAGCACGGGACCTGTAAAGATGGCAAATGTGAATGCCGAGAGGGCTGGAATGGTGAACACTGCACCATTGGTAGGCAAACGGCAGGCACCGAAACAGGCACATATTGCTTTATTTTCATAAATCGTAGATCTATAGTGATGGTCGTGCACTGCAACTGGCTGTTCCCTCAGGGACACGAGTGCTCTCCAACATTCCTGCTGCCTCTACAAATCTCCGAGGGGATAGGGAAGGGAAAAGCAAGGTCCCAAATTGGAAAAGGCTTTCCCTTCTTTCCAGAGGTCCACACTGGGAGGAAAGCGACTGGACCAGATAAGAAAATCCATCCAAATTTCTGAGCTTGGGGAGGGAGAAATGCACATGCATGGGAAATTGTCAGGGCTTGGAAGTTTCAAGCACCCAAATGACTGTGGTCTGCAAGTTTCCCTTTTTTGAATACTCTCCCAGCTGGCTGGATCACTGGATCCCTGTTTGCTGGCAACAATTGAACTCACTTATCTAGACCAGCTTAGATGTAAGCAGGACTCCCAGGTTTCCTGGGTAGCCAGGTACCATTGTAGTAGGTCGAGAGTCCTCTTTCTGTCCCAAGACAAGGCTTTGTCCTTGGGCTCCCAACCCTCCCCATCGCCACCACAATCGTTACATGTGTCCTCCTCTGGTCCCATTTCATTCTCACTCAGCCACCTCTTTATAGAAGCTTCTTGACCAAGAATGTTTCTTAAAAGGTCATTTTCTTTGTTGAGAAGTAATAGTTCTCAAGTTTCTTCGGTTTTGTTTGTTTTTTGTCATTATTGTGGTTTGGGGTAGGACAATGCCATATTGAATGTATCCAATTATCCCTTTACTTGAGGAAATGGGAGCCAATGCTCTCTGGTTTCCCACATCTCTCAAGCAGTTGGAATTACCAAGTTGTCAACTTGAGCATCATTTTACCTCCAGTCTTTGCGTTTGTTGTTTAATTAAGTCAAGTCTAGGATTGGATTCATTTCATGCCAAGCGGGCTAATCTAATTGCTTGCGTGGAAACCCTCAGAGAAGTTTCCAACCAAACTCCTGAGTTGTCCCCTTGAAGTTATTTTTTTTTCTAGACATCAAGTTGGAGACCCTCCCCTCTGTCTTAGCCCAAAACCCCAGTCATAGATCAGCCACCTGGAGTGAGAGATGAAGTTAGGAGCTTGTCCAGGGCTGACTCCTGAGATCAGACTCAGTTTCCCATGCTGTCCATTTCGGTGATTAAGCAGAGATGAAGTGCACTCTGCACTAGATTTCCCCCAGTTCCATCTAATTGGGCATCTGAGGGGCAGCGTGCAATCCAGGCCATGAACATAGCACTGGGACCCTGCTGGGACAGCCTGTTGGCAGTGAATTGTTTTTGCAATTTCTCAATGATGCTCCAGATCCTGCTCCCCCTGCAGCCGCTTTCATCTCCAGTTCCCTGCAGAGTCTGGGGGATAGTTCAGAAGACTTTCAAGGGAAGAATGTGCACAGCCCACTACCAAGACAGTTCAAAATTCTTACAATAGCTTCCACTCTTCAGAGGCGTTCCGCCTGATGTACTTTTGCATGCCCAGTACAAGAGACTTTCCCCTACCCGCATTCTTCCATTGCCCCCAACCTCACCCCCAAAAAAAGCTCTTGCCAACCAATAACCTTGAGGTAGAAAATCCTACTTTCTCTCAATTCACACAATCCAGCTTCCCTCCCCTTTGCTCTCCCCTTCCCACATCTGCCGAGGGTTTAGTGCCCCCACAGTGATGCCTGCTGGCTCTCTCCTACCTACAACCTGTCTTTACTCTGAGAATAACTCACAGGAGGGCAATTCAGATGAGTTAGAGCAGAGTTTGGAAAACTATGGCTGGTGGGGAGGCCAAATCTGGCCTGCTGCCTGTTTTTCTAAGGCTTGTGAGCGAAGAATCGTTTTTACATTTATTAAGGCTTGAAAAAAAATCAAAAGAAAAATATTTCCTGACGAAATTATACGAAATTTAAATTTCAGTGATTAGTGTCCAGCCACACCCATTCGTCGTCGTATTGTCAGCTTCCATGTTGCTTCTTGGCATTGAGCAATTGTGAAAGAGACTTCACAGCCCACAAAGCTGTTTGTTATCTGGCCCTTTACAGAAAAAATTCGCTGACCCCTGAACTAGAGAGTTGTGTAAGTGTTGATGGAGAGAGAGGAGAAAAAGGAGACAGATCAACGTTCAAATTAGGAAAAGGACCCCAGTTGTGGCTTGAAGGATATCGGGGCCAAGAAGAAGGGAGAAGGTCCAGATATCACCGAGTGGAAGTGGAGAGAAAGCAGTAGTTGAGTTGAGTTGGAGTGTCTCTGGGGCTTTGAAAATGAGATGGGAAGATGATAACTTTAGTCTCAGAAAATGGTAAGGATGTGGCCAGCAGGAAAAAATGGAGTTGTTTCATTCTAGCCAGCCCTTTGGGTGAGATGAAACGGAAAAAGGTGTTCCTGCTACTTGAAGCGTTTGGTTCAAGTTTCACATCTTCGTGTGCTAACGTACATGAGTTCTTGAGAGACATAAAGAAAGTCCACATTTTTATGCCAAGGAAAGCTCCCAAAATGAGAAAGTGGTGGTCCAGGAAAGTCTTTTGTTCAGAATTATAATCTCTCATGATTTGATGAGTTTGCTCTTCATGAATTATAAAGATCTTTGTCACCAAAGTCTTTTCTTGTGAGAAATTAGGGCTCTGTGTTTCTAGTAGGATAGGGGCTATCTCCTCACTGTTATGTTCTCTGGGGTTCACTCAAAAAAAAGTCAAACATATGTTAGTTGGTGAGATTTGCTATTCAGAATCTAGAGCTGTTTGGACACGCATAATTGCTTCTTTGCTTTTCAACCTCTGGCCCCAGAGCTATTTCATGGAGTTTTAGTCTTTTATTTTGAGCAGACACTCCTGTCAATTCATTTTAAGTCAATGCCACGATTTACAAGCCCAGAATCAGTCCTCCTCCTCGGGGACACTGCCAGTCAGAAAGGAAAGAGAGAGTCTTCGGGCCTTTCCAAGCAGAGCCTCAAATGCTATATTTTGAAAATAGAAAATAAATAGGAATGAAATGACACCTACTCTGCAAACAATGTGTTGGGAAATTTGGGGTAAGGCAGGGCCTGGTGGTTAGTGTTGGGGTGGTTGGGTTGTCTGTGGTCTATTTTCAAAAGGTCACAGTGAAGCCATTTTCTTAGGGTCATTGCAAGTAGTCAACCGAACAATTTACATCAGCACTTATGGATCATATTTATTTTGCTGAAGGAAGCAAGAAGATGGCTGGGGGAAAGGATGAGGATAAAAATACAGACTTCTAAAAATCAAGTAGAATCACCAGGATCTATCCATGGCCAAATGCATTTCTGGAATTTTTCAACCAAATTATTATTTTTTTAATGTTTGGAAATTTAGTACATATTGCTAAAGATTTAAACATAGGGTATAACATTTCAATGTTAACTGTTAGAGTAAATTTATTGGTAGGCTAGATTCTGCCAAGCAATAATTCTTATATTACTTCTTTCTAACGTGTTAAATATAAGGTATGCCTAAAACCTACAGAATTGCATAGATAAGAAATATACTTTGAATCCAAATCAACCACAATTCATGTATATCTTTGGAATATATTAGTATTATTTGGATAGACTGCAGTTTACTCTTATGAATAAATCAGAAGACACATTGTGTGGTTAGAATAGTTTTATTCTTTAAACATAATCCTACAATGGCTTGTTGTTCCTATCCCCCGCTGCCCCCGCTACCACCACCACCTTATTAATACTGAGGATTTAACTTCAGAAAGCCATCCAAAGGCTGTAACAGCAGGGCATAAAGGAACCATAGAATAGGTCAAAAATCACTATGAACCATAGTAAACTCAGATAAACATCTCTTATATTAAGAGGAAATGGAATAGATGTTAACATGTTTTGCGAGCAGAATAGTTAGGCAAAGTACAGAGAGAATGCAAAGAGGGAAGCTAAATGCTAATTGAGGATTGCTGCTATTATCTCCTGAACGGGGGCTGGCTAGACATCCACTCTGAATAATACAAGCTAACACACCCACAGAATAAATCCACCAACACTAGGTAGTGACCCTAGGTGAACTGTTTGATATCTGGGTAGTGAGCAACATCTGTAATGGTTATTCCAATTTGTTTGTTTTGTCAATGTGGTCCTGACCTCCAACTGCATTTCAGAATCATAAGGACTCAATTCCTAGGACTATGTGGGGCTGAGTGACCTGCCCATGTGCCACAAGTCAGAACAGTTTTCTTTTCCATCTATTGCACTGGGGCCCTTCTATTTTTCCTCTTTAATTGGTTGGGGAAAGAAATAGGTTCTTGTAATGTTAATAAGGAAAATGAATCTTTACCCAAGGTAAAACCAGCCATGCGACAATCTGATGTGCTGATTAAGTGATTGTCATCAGAAGTAGACAGGGTCACAGTCCAAGAGGGAGAGAGCTTCAGAACTACAGGGAACAGGATGGGAAGAAAGTGACTGTCAAAATTAACCAACTTCAGACTGAGTAAAGCTGCTTCTGCATCTTATTCCAGCTTCATTCTAAGTCATGGAAACTTTTTTTCTTGTACCTATTATCCTTGAACATTGGAGCTTTCATGACTCTACAATGAGACCAAGTTGAGATGAAATTAGCCACTGTGAATCCATCCTTACCACCCGGTCTGTGGAAGCAGCTAATTCTCTGATTGGTTAATTAACCTATTCCTCTGGGGGCTCTTATTGGAACCCATCCCAGGAGCTCCATCTTTTTTGAAGTGAAAACCTGAAGTGATGGCCTTTCTCTGTTAAAGGTTATGAACGAACTTTTAGTGGAGTGTAAAAGATGTTCCACTGCTGATTTTCTTCCCCATAATTTGGCCAGGATATGGGCCTTCTCACTGAAGATCAGGAATCGATACATACCCAGAAGTTCTCTTTGAGTCTGAGTCAGGCAGTCTGCCCAGGTTTCCTACCCAAACCCAGAACAAGGTCTGGAAGGTAGAAGTTACAGGAACCTGTTTTCACCTCACTGCAAAAAGTACAGTGAAATGAAAGGAAAAGACTGCCTTACCAATAATGAGATTCTCATCACTGGAAGTGCTCACTTTCTTGGCCTAGATATTGAAAAGGGGCTTTCAGCATCAGTTGGAAGGTAGACTCAATAGACACAAAGCTTGACCTAATTGTATGGCCCAACCATTCTATAGTTTAAGTGGAGACATTTTTACATTGCTTTCTATGTGATTTGGTAATATCTGTCCATATAAGGAGAAACGATCAAAAAAAAAGAAGAAGAAGGGAAGAAGTCTTGGTGTTCCAGTTCTGTGGGGAGACAGTGACTTGGAGCATTCATTGTTTCAGAGGGTCCCCCTTAATGTTTCAGAGGGTCCTATTGACGTACTAGCTTGTGGCCCACAGTGACAGGACAGGCTCACCAAGTAAATGGCTTGATACAAGGTGTTACTGACTTCACAAGAGCAAATAACTAAAAACAGTTTGGAACTCTTGGAGCATAAACCCATGGCATGAGAGTTAGCATGAGGAAGCTTCCAGACTCAAAAGAAAAGAAAACATGTAAAAGTAAGAGCTATTGGGAAAATGGGATGTACTGTTCTGGTTTATATAGTTAAGTACTCAGTTCCTGGAGCTTTTACAGAGAGTCAACATTTCTTCCAAGTCTGTGATTTTCAGACCCCACAATGTGCATTCAAGACTTTACATTAAAGGAAAGGGGAATTCAAAGAGGGCCCTAGGGAGCTGAGCTCCTTTAGACATTCATAATGGACATTTTCTCATCACTTGCTATCTGATTCATCGTAGTGTCATGACAAATAGATGACAGAGGACAGGGAGATCCATGTTCTAGGCTTGACTCTGCCACAAACATTCTGGGTGCCCTTAGAAAAGACACCCAACCTTCCTGGCCTCAGTTTCCCGCTGTGGCAAATGAGGGGGTTGGAACACGTAACTGCTTTCCAGAATGTGGTCCCCAGACATGAGATGCTTCTTGTTGGTATACAAATATATTTTATTGACTAGTTACGTAGGGCTTTTAAAAATAAGTATTAAGAAAAATATAACTAGCTTATCAAACTCATGGTTATACCGGTATTATTGCTTAGGGATGTGGTGAAAGTAGGTAGCGATGTTAGACCTGAGTAAACTTAAAGAAAAATATTAGGTAAATAACAGTGCCGATGTTGCAAATATCACAAATGCAATATGTGATTGACTGAGTTTAGAACACACGTGGATGAGATAATCTCTAAGGACCTGAGCATCTCCAGAATTTTATTGCTTTTGATGCAAAATCATATGAATGGGCCATTCTAACACAATCAAACCTTTCTCTCTTTTGTAAGGGTCAGGGAGGGTTTCAGGCAGCCTCCCTTAAAATGCGCTTCACATTAAAGGGATAGATGCGGCAGTGTCGGCCCAGCTGATGAAGTGTTGTTGAATTCTTGAGGATAGTCAGTGGTGCTTTTCTGTTAGTTCGTCTCTCTATCTGCTCATCTTAGCTTCTATGTAAATCGGGTTTACCTAGGGAATCTTTTTGTGCATTGAAAAACTTCCTTACATAGTCTGAATAATCAGACTCTACTTTATCCATTTATATTTGTGTTCATTAATAAAAAGAGATGGTGTTAAAGTAGAAGTTCATTGATCTATATCCACTTCACTTGGATTCAGGGAAATGCTAGCATGATGATGACATGTTTAAGACACAAGCTTTTGTGTTAGTCTAACTCCTGTCTGCCTCAGTTTCTTTGTCTGTAAAGTGGGAATACTAAATACTACCTGCCTCATTGGGTTATACGTAAAGTACTTGGCACAGTGCCTACCATAAAGTAAGAGCCAAATAAACGTGAGCTAATGTCACCACCATCATGATCATGCCCCATCATCACAAGCATTATCTAGTACCAGTGGTAAGCATACATGCCTTTTGAAGAATCAAGACTCAGTGATTGTCCCTATTCAGCCCAATAAACTTCATAATTACCCTCATTCCTCCCACACTGCAATCGCTTGACTCCTTGGAGCATGACCCATGGGTAACATCTGGGGATTCTTTGCAATTCCTTGGCTCATCTCCTGGGTTGTCAGGAGCCACACAGAGTATCCCAGATGTTCATGTAAGAAACAGATTTTGCATTTTCTCCCAAGTTGCCTGCCTAATGGGGTTCAATCTTATACCAACCCACTTCTTTCATTGCACTCTATTTCACAAGCTCTTTTTAAAAGGCTTGCCTTTATTGCCGTTAGAAAATAGGGTACCATTGTTTTTTAAAACCTGCCAGTCAAAATCGAGGTTTATTGCTTTCCTCTCCAGCCTTTTCATCATGCATTTCTGTGCATCATTATAATCAGACCCGCAGAAGGCCTCCATATCATTGACCACCTCTGAGCTTTTCCCTTCTTGAGTAATAAAGAAAGAAACCACAGAAAATAGCAGCGAGGAGAAAGTTAAGTATTTCATTATAAACATTCTCAGGATAATTAGAATGGATTAAATTACTCGAGAAAATGCATTTAGTTAATCTTTCCTCTAATTAAAAAAGTATCCCCAGTTTTAAGTAAAGTGTTTGTTTTTAAAAACATATTTTCATTGTAATCAGTAAGGGGAGGCCTGTTTGGCCCCCATTGATAAGATGCAGTGTCTGCAGAGTGATTAAAAACTACCGACCAGTGTTTTTATTATTAAGATCCTTAAGGAGCCTGCCCCGTCTTTTCCCATAGCTTTCACCATGACATTCTCCACAAAGAACCTCATCCCGTGATCCATGGTGGTGTTACTCTCTATCTGTTTCCAGATTGTTGAAGATGTGGTTGGCTCCTCTTGGTCAACAAGTGTCAAGTGAGGAGATTAATTTAGCAGAGGTTTATACACTTTTCCAAGTGAGCTGGGATAACACTTAAAATGAGACTGGTAGGTGACACAAGACATTCATAAAATATGTCAGGAACACAGTCTATAGCCCTTCATGAGTTCTATTCCAAGACTGATATTGCCCCAAGCCCTATAAATCTGTCTCACAAATAAGGAATCATTTACCTCATCTCTCCAATTTCATGGCTCATCCCAATTCTTACCCTAAACACTTCTGGAACTTTCTAAAGGTGTCTCACATGCTCATGTTTAGCCTATTCAGATTCTTCAAGCTCAGTCCCCTCGTTGAGGACTGCTGCCTACAAAATTCACTTCAGGAGAACCCTACAGTACTTCCCCTACTCCTAGGGTCCACGCTAGGGGTGTGCCAGGCCCTCAGCACCCACTCTACTAAAGTCCTGCTGTGTATACAGTGAGGGAGGGAATGCCATAATCCCTCACACTGGGGAACTTTATCAGCTGGTTCCTCATTCCCTGGAGAAAACGGCCCTTCATTTTTTGCCTGTAGCCCTCTCCCATACATCCAGGTTTTGTCCCAGGCCTGGGCTGCAGAACAGACATCACAAGGTCCTTTCTGTTTCCTCACCTCCCCTCACCCTCAGACACCCTCCATAGACCCAAGGGTAGTGAGGGGGGTGGTGCTCACAAGTTCTTCAGACACAGCCAGGCTCTGAATCCCAATTCAGACTCAGTTAGGACCCCTATCATCTTCACAACCAGCTCTTCAAGAAAATATCCTCATTCCTCCTCATTTAGGTTATGAGTTGCTTCCAATTTCAGCCAGCTCAACTGCAAGTAAGAGACAGAAAGCCTCACAGAGTCACTGTCCAGGAGGAATTAAAATTACCAAGAATCCTGGTCCACAGATTTCAAGTTTAGCTGCAGCAGCACCAGGTCAAATTAGAGAAGAAGTTGGTCGGAGTTTGGCCCAGAGGGGTCATCTGTCTAAAGCTGTAAGCAGAGCGATGGGCACTGATAAGTGGGAATTACATTTCTTTACTTTTGAAATTATGCTTTAACTTCAAGAGGGATTGCCAGACAGCCCTGTCTAGTTGTCTAGAAACAATGCCAGGGGGTGGGGGATACCAAACATTATAAAATAACCACCTCAGTAGCACAGAGGAAACGTTTGTACCTGGTTTTATTCCAACAAGTTAGCGAGCTGTCCGTCACTGGCCATGAGACTGCATCTGAAACACACTCTCCTTAATGACACAAAACTCAAAGCCGTGGCTTCTGCTTTGCAGAGAGCATCCTGGCAACAGCCAGTGAGATTGTTTCTCTGCCTTAGGTGTATGTGAGCCCAGGATGCCCAGATGTCACCAATGATAGCAATTCTAGTGAATAGGGAGAGAGATTGAAGATATTAGAGGCGGTAAGAGAAACTAGCTTTTTCCTATAAATCCAGGGAATGCAGGCAGCTCGAGTTGTGTCCCTTAAGCATATTGCTATCAACTTCTCACCATAGTTTGAATATAAACTGATTTAACTTTTTATTTCCATTTAATGGGACCAAGAAAGATCTGCATCCATTCACTTACAGACCTGCTCTCTCGGGGTCTGATACAGAAAATGTTATCATATCATACAGAAGCCTAGTGCAGAAAACAGTCTGCCCAGAATTAAACAGCTTGGGAAACACATAATACACATCAACACCCACTCTAGACTCTCAGTATCTCCCAAGTCATGTTTGTAGAATGTAACATCTTCCCTCTCTGCTGACTATTGTCTCTCATTATCAATGATTTACTGTTGTATCTATAGTGCCTTGAGAGGGTGGGGCTCGTGTGGGGAGATGGTTGACAAAGGGATTAAATGAGTGAGCTTTGGAATCAAACAGGCCTGGCTTCAAACTCAGCTTCCATCAATTGCAAGTTGGGTGACCTTTGGCAAGTTATCTATCTTCAGGAAGCATCAGTTTTTCCCATCTGTAAATTGGGAATAATCATCCCTATGTCGTACTGCCATATGTCATTCATAGGTGAAGCACTTACCACAGCACTTGATACTCCATAATGTTAGCTTAAAAATCATTACCACCATACCTTCAGGCTTTCACCATCTTTTCCCAATTGTGTTTTCATGAAGTGAGCAGTTAGGAAAGAGTTAGCGTACAACCACGCCTGGAAAGGGGCCCAAGAGTCCAGAAGGAAAAGGTGGGTGCTAAACCTCCTGTGTTAACCCAGGTGTCTGGGCACCTCCTCCTACTTCACTCTTGCAGGAGTTGCTCACTGGGACACTTGGATTCCATTCCTTTAAGAAGGGAGAACACAGGGAGCGAAACGAAAGCTGGGAGAGATGCAGACACATCCCACTGAGAATCTGACCACGGGTTGTAGGAACATGGGTGAAAAAATAAGAAAAGCCACATCTGTATCATTGCATACCACATCTGGGGTCCACACCTCCTGTGTCTGGTTCCAGCTAAGCCATTCATGAAACATTTATTGTGCACCTAGTGTGTGCAGGCTGCAGCAGGAGCCTCCTCTGTGTGAGCCCCTGGACAGCAGTAGTCAGGTCTGGGAGAAGCAGTTTGCAGAGGAGCAAGTGGCAGTCTGGGAACTCTAGACCTCCACCACCTTTTTGCCCACACGACATTTTGCTGTTTTCTAACCCAAGACACCCCTCCTGGTGTTTCTGCCAATAATTACTGGTTTATTTTTTAACATTGTCCCTTGCTCACAGCTTCCCAAGGAGATCAGTGGAAGGATGGAAGCCTTCAACTTCAAATGGTAGTTTACATTCATTTGTAACACAGTGTAATGACATAAAAGAGAGCAGCCAGGTATCAAACTGTGTGGATACACACAAATGACTCCCTCATAAGTGTTAATATTTTCAACAAGAGAAGAAATTTAGTTAAATCAAATGAAGATGGCAACTCATTAAAATTTGATTTTCCCTCCTATCCTTTTTTCATCTTTTAATCCTCAGTATACGGCACAACTTGTTCTATTAAATAACACTCATTAATTAAATCTCATCTTCTCTTTGCTATATCTACATTTTTATTTATTACGAAAACCTTCAGATGCTTATAATCCAGTTTAGTTGGATTACTGCCTGGACATCTCTGAGTAAGAAAACCTTGAGGTTTTAAGGTAGAATTACTGGTTAGGGGAGGCAGTGGGAGAAACCAAGTTCTCTTCTCATTTCCCCCTGGCAGGAGCTGGTTAGGCAGGCCTTTCCTTTGTTGGGGAGTTGGCCTAGATTTGAGGCCACTCAAATGAGGGTAGTGAGGGCACGATGAATTCAGTATTCTCGTTGACTACGGGAAGGGGAGGGAAGGCTGAACCTAGAGTCATAAACTCAAATACTCCTGTGTGGAAGAGGCAACTAGAAAGTGAAGTCCCCATCTATGGAGGGCAGGCATGGTCTGCTTCCAGCAGAATGTTGCCATGTAGAAATGCAAACCTAGTTTTGCCAAATCTTCCAATTTTTCAATAGAAGCCAGAAATCCAGATTGTTACTCATACTCTCCCAATTTTCAAATGTTGGCAAGCAATTCAGAATTTGTTAAAATGCTGTACAGGCCATTCAGACAAGACTGGGGGCCACATGGACACCCATCTGTGACCACTGAGACTTACCTTCAATGCAAGATCTGTACTGAATTAAGAAACATCATTTGCCTGGATTGAGACTGGGACAGATTTGGCTTCTTTTCTTGGATGCCCCAACTCTCCTGGTGACTGGTTTAAGCTGGTGGGAGTCTCATTACCATGGTATAATGGTGATACTTTGCACTTACACAGTGAATTTTCTCCAAGGAGCTCAAAAGACTTTGTGTTGCCTCAGTCAACCTCACAACTAGCCTGTGAGGCAGGCCGATGGCTGTTGCCCCAAAATACACAGTGAGCAGCAACAGAAAGTATTTTACACAAGGCAGCTAGATTGACTCATTGGTTTAAATCCATGGTCTTCACAATTGGCAAATGAAACATTCAAGAAGCGTGGGCAGGGTTCCCCATTACCGCCTCCTCTGCTGCCCTTTTTGGCTTATCTTCCTTCCATCTGCTCCAGTTGACAGCTAAGCCCCAGATCTCAACAATAAATACAGGCAAACTGAGCCAGTGACTAATTCCTGTCGTGCGTGTGAGTGTGTACACGTCTGTGTGTGCATGCATGTGTGTGCGACCATCTGACTTCTTGGCAGGCCCAGCATGGTACATCCGCACCCATTACAACACGTCTCTGCATTGGTCATTGGTCTAATGCCATGCTCTCAAATGCTCCTTTTGCAAATGTTCAAGACCTAGAAACTCCAAATAGCTATCTTCAGGATTCTGGATACCTGTGTTTTACTAACAGTGCCTAATAATTCATGCTGCTTGGGGCCCCTCTGTCCCTTTCTTTTCCTTAGACTGACAGAATTACAACTGTGAAGGAGAAGTCTTTCCCTTGCAGAGCTGGCATATGTGCCCTCTCTTCAATCACAATGGATTAACAGGAGTGGCCATGTAAAACAGAGACAAGGGCCGGAGCGGGGCAGCGGAGGCCGGGAACAAAGATCTTCTCTGAGTTGCCTTGGGTAGAACAGCCAAGAAAGTCACACTGACTAGCAATGAATGGAGCTCTGCCACTCTCATCATTTTCCCCTCTACAACTGGGTTCAAGGGCTTTGCTGCACAGCCCCCCTGCCCAGCCCCCTCCCCTCTGCTTCCTGGGCACATGCATTGTCTGTCCTGCTCCACTCAGGGGAATTCCTTGGGCATTTCAGGCATGATCCACAGAGAAGACTCCAATCCAGCAGTGTAAAACTGTTGATCTTTTTCCCAGGACAGCAAAGCACAAGTATCCTGAATTTTCTAGATCACCTTGCTCTTCCTTCCAAATTGTCTCGGATCAGGCTACTGTTTCCTGGGAACAGTTCCTGGCATGATCGTCTACTGCAATCATCCACCTTCTCTGCATGTGAGCATGCCATAAACACCCTTCAGAGGCAGATGCAAAACCAGAGATGCACCTGGCCATTTTAAATGCATGTGTCAGGGAGATAACTAGACTTATTGACATTGGAACTACAATGGCTGTCATACCCACCCACTTCCCATCTGATCCCACAAATCAGGATGCTCTTCTTTAGCATCAAAGGAAACTGCTCTTTCCAGGGAGGAAAACTTCAAAGATCCCACCGAATAGCACTGGAGATCCCACCTGAGTCTAGTAAGAACCACAATTGATTGAGCATCTAGACTCCACCATGCTGCTTTAGCTCATCCCAGGAAATTAAAATCGATATTGAATATTTTTAAAGTATGTAGATTTAAAAAGCCATCTCTTTATATATTCCGATATAAAGAAATACATAATACCTGAGTATACAAAGACATGGCTTTTCTGCTGCCTGGGGAGAAATTGACTTGTGCTTTCCACTTGGCTGTTGAGAATGGAAGCTTTCAAAGGCCAGCTGAGGGCCCTCTTTATCTTCATTCATCATGCTTCTCAAAGCATCACACAGATAAATCATAATTTGTATTGTTCACACACATACACAAACATACATTCTTGGGAGTTAAAAAGGCACCTTGTTGGGGACGTCTCTGTCTTAGTAGCCTCCAGGTGACATTCTTGAAATTCAAAAGAGTCAGGGAAGCCACCTGCATCCTCAGCATTGCCCAATCTGGTAGAGCCCGAAATGCCCTGTTGTACAGTATGTAGAATGCCAGCTCAGAGGACCCTCACGGTGGGTCTGTGGCATATTCAAGCGCGCCTGGCTGAACTGGCCTTCGGGTTAAATTGACTCCTAAAAGCGAACAGTGAAACTCAGGGAGGCTCAAGCAGACAGATGTACTGGTCAGCAGGGAGTTCAGCCACTGAAGTTTCCACTTTCAGCCCTGCTTTGGTTTCACAAGAAGCCGAGGTGAAACTTCAGGTTGAGCCAAGTACCTGGCAGGACCAACAGGTCACTTGAAAGTTGCATCTACATATCCCGGGACGGCTTTGCCTTGACATTTAAATTTCCACTTCCATCACCAGTGAGATTGGGTTACACTAAGCAATGCGACTTTAAACTATTTTCTGAGTAGTAAAAGCGAACGATGGCAGTGTTATGAAATCGTGTCTTTTAGGAGGCGTTAAAATGTTACTGATACTGATGGCAGCCAGGCAAAAAGCCGCAAGCCAAGACATTGAGAGGAAGAAGGCAGAGGCCCTGAAAAAAGCGTGAGGCTGATACATAAAGAAAAAAGTTCAAGCTGAGCTGGGAGTGGCTTCAGAAGCTAGAAATGCACACTGCTGGGAGTTTCCTCTTTCATTTGTTTTTCCTCCCAAGCTGTGGGTTTACCCCTTTCTATCAAAACCCTGACTGCCTCCCAAGGAAGATCGTCTCTGGCCAGGCCAATTCCATTGGTTTGGCCAACCCTGGCACCCAGCAGCAAAATATACTATCCAGAAAGAACCTAAATGATGCCCTGCATGGAGCCGGGCCTACAGCAGGTGCTCAGTAAGTGCTGGCTGGCTTGAGGTTCCCTGGGCCTGACTCTCTCAAGTTACTTAAGAGAGAGAAAAAGAGAAGCCACATTGTATTGGAGAAGAATAGCTGGGAGGATACAGTGAGAAGCCACCACAAGTTAGCATCAAAAAGTACTGTTTCTTAGCTGCCGAAATAGCCCATTTGTTAGAAGCTGAGAGCTGGATTCAAAAAATAGCAAAAGGAATAAGTGAGTAAATGAAGGATTTCACCTGAGTTTTGGAGCATGAGGCCTTGAACAAGGGATGTGTTGGCCTATAATCTAGCGCACATGCTCGAAATGGGGGCAGTATCACCCCCCAGCAGAATGAAAAATGGCTCTTTGAGAAGGTGAAAAAAATCTTACTCTTTTTATGTATAAAACATGGATATATATACAATATATAAATAGATGTAGAGTATGTCTGTGGGATTAAAATTTCATGATGGGGAGAGGAATTAGGAGGAAAGGATCAAAAAAGGTTCATGGAGGAGGAGATAATGACCAAAAAAAGTTGAGAAATATTAATCTGGCAGAAGAGATGATAGATTGATCGGTTTCTAGAACTTCGATAGAAGTGGCCTCAAGTGTCTTTACTGAAGACACACAGCTGCTTAGGAAACTTTCTGCCAACTCACGTTTCTACCTTTATCACCCCCCTGCCTGCTGGCTAGGGTTTATGACAGGTTGGTTTGGACTGAAATCATCAGACAGGGCAAATAATTGATTTTGTATATGTTTTGAATTTACTGATCAACTAAGTTCCCTTTTCGGATAGTAACAGTAAACAGTTATTGAGTACTGACCATAAAACTTGCCAGCCCCAGGGCTGAATTCTTAACACGGCTTCTCTCATTTAATCCTCATATCAGGTGGAAACTACTGTCATCATCGTCAGACAGGTGAGAAAACTGGCTCAGAGAGGTTAAGCAATTGGCGTAAGTCTTAACTGTCAGCGCAGAGAGAGGGGGGGTCTCTAAATCCAGGTTTACTTGACAGAGACCAGGTGTAGCCATTACACTATTTTGATCACCTGCTTTGACCCCACGTAGAGCCAGCCAGAGTTACTGTGGAAGCCAGCAATGAAATCAGAGTGCGTGGGCCCCAGGGAGGACCCTCCCCTATTGGGAGAGTCACCACCTGCAGGAGCGTTTCTGAGGTGATGGAGGATGATCCCCTCTTAGCACGCTTTGGGGTTCTCTGCTTTACCCATGCCTGCAGGCCAAAGAGTGCATGAAGTTAGCTGAGATCCCAAAAATGCATTGTTGCTCCTCAGCATAGGTCTAATTGGCCAACTTCCCTAAATTGAAGTTGACTTTCTATCAGAGTTCACATTTCCACCAACTTTTCATTAAATTAATTATTCAAAACAATTCAGAGTTAGCGTTCTCACAGCAACTGTAACTCTGCCATGACTATATTAAGGCGTAAATTGAACAGCATGTTTTGCAATAAAGTTAATTTTATATTCACCAGAGAACTGAGTTATAGTTGCTGTGGGAACCATCATTTCGAATCTCTTGACTTTGGTGCATTTAAATTCTCAGCCACAGCCTTGCACACCATAGCAGATTTCGCCTGGACGCTTAATATGCTTCCCACCATGGCCTGGCTACTCTGGACTTGGAAGTCCTGCCAGAGACTAGCCTAGCAGCTGTCTAGTTTCCCCCGCCTTCTTTCTTATCCTGGTACCTATGGCACTTTACAGAGAAATAGCCAAGAAACGAAAATGATTCCCATTTTATCTTAAAAATGTCTGTTGAGGGGAGGTGACTTTGCTCAGGTGCACCGTCAGGGAGAGGCACCAAGTCTCAGGCAATGTCGATGAAAGCAGCGGATGCCTTTGCATTTGTGTGGAGCCAGGACTCTCATCCAAGGGTATTTTTGGATCTGCGCTGTATTATTCAGTACACACGGGGTGACCTCTGAAAGCTCCAAGTCCTTGTATGTGCCATTAATCATGCAGGCATGCACAGCCATACATCAGACCTTATTGGAGCTCCGGAAAGGCTCAACAACATTTCCCAGAGCCACATAAAACCCAAGCATCTCTAAATCAAGATGCATTGCAGGGCCTCTCTGAAAGGTGCATTCAGCAGAACTGGAATAGAACTCGGGCTAAATCCTGGTGGTGTGGAAATAGTAACATGTGCCAAGGTAAAGACAGAGGCTTGTTGGGACGAATAGCAGAGGGAGACAATGCTGAGATGGTTAGAGAGGCAGGCGTTCCATCTATGAGGATTATCGATTTTTGTAGCTTTATTGGAAAAGTCAGTCATGCTTTCTCCCTCCTGGGGATTGCTCTGTTGCAATTTGGGAGTGCGTGGCGGGGTGGGGGGGGGGAGGGGAAACTCTGCAGGTTAGCAGCTGAGTAGCAGCTCCCATTCAACATTCAATTATGCATTTAGCTAAAATGTGACTTAGCAGAAACATACTGCTGTTTTGCATGTTTAAAATGTATTGAAAGGAGGGATTTTTGTTTCTCTGTAAATGAGAGGATTTCAAAGAGGAAGCTCTCGCCTTCCTAAGGGCACACACATTATGCAAAACTGGAGAATAGCACCCAACAATGGCATAGGCCAGATTGTTGGAATGCTAACTCCCATTCTGTACTCTTTCAGAAAACGTCTTCTTATTCCTCATACTGTGCCACACAGAATGCACCTCATCATTGAGACTTTTTGTAAAATTTGTAGATAAATACCCTGTGATGAGCAGTGACCTCCCAACCAAGTCCTTGGTCAGCTAAAAACTATGTTAAGAGAAGGACTATAATGCTACCTGCAAATACAGTTGCAGAGATCAGGATAAGTTCATGATGACTCAGGGTTCCCTGGGTGGCAAGGATAGGAAGGGGTGAATGCTAGAAGGCGCTGGATTTGTGAGTAAGGGCGGGGTGGAGACGCCCTGCCAGCCAGAGGAAAGAAAAGAGGGAGAAGAAGCAAAGGAGAGATTGAAATGTTTTTCCTGTTTCTGTATGAGGCAGAAAGTAACAAAGAACGAGATAAAATACAGCTACTGTATGAGGTCATTGGACACGTAGTGTTTTGAGAACAAGTCTTGAGAGGATTTGGAGGGATTGGTTGGTAAAGAAGACTTGACAGATTAATAAATAAATGTAAATATATGTATAAATGTAGGTACACACATAAATAATTGATAGATGGGTGGATAGATATGTGATGGAAGGAGGAAGAATGGATGGACGAATGGATGGGTGGGTGGAGGAAGGAAGGAAAGAAGGAAGGAAGGTTAGATAGAGCTTTTAAATTGTACTTGAGTGCCATAATTCAGATGGGTCAAGCTTGCTTATAGAGATAAACAGAACACATAGGGATTAAAAGTCCAGGATTAATAACCTGGGAGGGTGTTTGGGGGTGGCCCAAGGAACCCCTATTGTCAAGAAGAACTAGACAAAGCTGGCGGAGTAAGTAAAGCCTCGTGGTCTGAAGTCATTGCATTAAGAAAGCTGGGGAGTTCATCTGCTGGAGCTGTTCCACGTTAGATTGTCAACCCCAACCCTGGGGAGAGAGCCTGGGTGATCCTGTGGTCCTCTGCTCTCCTCCTCCCCTTCCACCCTTTCCCTTCACCTCCACAGGTTGCCTTTAATACGGGAAAGCAAACTTGGAGAGCAGAATCACCACAAAATCCAGCTCCTCAACCTCGTTTGTTTGCAGATTCGCGACTAAGGAGTTTAATTTGTTTGCATTAACTGGAGCAGTATTTTATGGACAGTGTATTTTATTCTCTGCTTTTATGTCCCAAATGTCTTTGCTTTTAGAGGGATGTGTTGGGAACCCTAAACACATATAGAATTAGCTGTGCCACGTAGAGTCAAGGTACCAGGGCAACCCTGTTCCCTGCCCAGGCCACCACCATGGCTTACCGACATTATCCATGGGGCCTCCTCCCGGCCGACCTCCCAGATTCTGCCCCTGCCCCATCACCAGTCTGTTCTCCCAGCACAAAGGGATCCTTTAAAAATTCAAGTCATATCAGACCACTCCTCTGCTCAAAACTCCCCAAAGGCTTCTTTTCATTGACAATAAAGCGAATATCTTTACAGTGGACTATGAGGCCCTGCACCATCTGGCCTTACGCCATTGCTCTCTCCCCACATTCTTACCTCGCTCACTCTGCTCCAGCCACTCTAGCCACCTTGCTGTCCCTCCACCGCCCCAAACTCTCTTTGCCTCAGAGTCTGTACCTGCAGCTTCCTCTGCCTGGATTACTGTCCCCCAGATATTGGCATGACTCACTTCCTCCCCTCCTTTCGGTTTTCCACTCCAACATCATCTTAGCAGCAAGAACTCTCCTGACCACGCTATATACAACAGCAATCCCCATCAACAGTATCCCCATCACAATCCCTCCTCATGTTTTATTTTTCCCCATAGCAATTATCACCATCTGACACACTATATTGTTATATTTGTTTGTTGTGAATCTCCCCCCCAATAGACTGTAAGATCTTTGAGAACAAGACTTGATCTCCTTTGTTTACCACTGTATGTCCTGTGTCTAGAAAGGGCCTAGCATTTGATAGATACTCAGTAAATATTTACTGAATGAATGAAAGAATCAACTCTTGGGTCTATCCCAGAAGTCTGCATATTGTAATAACTCAGTAAATGTTTGATATTGGATTGAAATTTCTCCCTTAGGGATCCTTTCATCCCTTGCTTTCCACACACTAGAATTGTCAAGGACAAGGGGTAGAGCAGGACTCTCTTGACTGGGGGACCACCAAACCACTCAGGCAGGACATCCTGAGGTAGCTTCACCGGGCAGGATCATTGTGACACACTGTCTGGTTCTCAGCTTCAGAAACTCCATTTTGGTTACGTTAACAGAGAGAGACAAGCTCTAGACTGACTCCCTCACACTACCCACGTTCACATGTAAACCCAAAATGGCCATTCATTAATCCACAGTGAAGAAAACCCACATCTCCTGCTCATAGTAGTCTCTCCCGAAAGGGAAATCTTTATGGGAAAAGAAGTTAAAATCAGAAGATTGACTGGGGAGCAAGGGATCAAAGCAGGGAGTGTGATATTCTGCGGCCGCCCTTTCCATGCAGAGTCCTACCTGGCTGGAGGGGAGCAAAGGACATGGGCTCAGAGTTGGGCGGGCCTGGATTCAAAGTCTCAAGCTACCATTTTTAGTGATTATGACCCTGGGCAAGTTAACTGACCTCTCTGAGCTTCAGATTTTTCAACCACAAGGGATGATGATAATATGCACTTCATATGGTCCTTGAAATGGCTCAATCAAGTAACAAAGATATGAAGTGGCGAGCACGTGGTCTGCACTCCTGAACGGCAGGTGGTGTTACTTTATTCCCTAAGTGAAGCAGGACACACTCACTTCTGAAATGACCCTGACTCTCTTGCTCCACAGGCCCCCTCTCCATACCTCAGGCAGACCACCCTTTTCTGGTGCCATACTTTTCTGAGCCTCATTGAGACTTCTAAGCCTTGTGATCCTTTAGAGTTTCACTTTGCATGCCTCTTATACTGTCAGGGGAATTCTGTAGATAACGTGTCACATCCATTATGTGCCGTTCTTACTCGTGTAACTCTCAGGAAATTACTTCATTTTTCTCATTTCCACTTCAGTCTTCAGAGGGCCCCTTCCTGGGGTCTTTGCTATACTGACTATACTGATCCTGTTTTAAACAATAGCATAAGGTCCCTCCTCGGCACCAGTTCAAGTGCAAATCAAAGGCTTCCCTAAGCCACACAGACCCTTCTGCTACCGTTTAATGTATAGTAATAATAACTATCCATTCTGGAATGTTTACTATGTGCATTTACATGTAGTTTGCAGATCATGTATATTACTATATGCATTTACATATTTATACGTACATCATGCTGAGTACGTGATATGTGCTCTCTTTTAAACCCCAACAACCCTCTGGGATAGGGACTTTTATTGCCCTGCTTTTACAGACGAAGAAACTAAGGAATAAAGAGCTTATAATTTTTGCCCAAGATCATGCAGCCAAGGGGCGGAGCCGAGTTTTAAACCCAGGCAGGCTGGGTTCAGAGCCCACTGCTTTCATCTCTCTAAGTACTGCCACGTGGTTACTGAGCTGACCCGGTACTTTGGCATGAAGCGGCAGCAGAATCTGTTGCAAGGCCCAACATGTGCAAGCAAGTGACTCTGTATAAAAGTCTATGCTCTCTCCCTTGTCCTTGGGGGTCTTCGCCTCCATGCCTACCTTCTGCCTCCATGACCGCCAATGAAAAGAGCCCAGTCCTGGCTCCCTGTCCTCGATGATGACCCATTATCCCAGCTTGCCTATGACTCAGGACTTTCAGTGCTAAAATCTAGACAGCCCCAGGCAAGTGGAGATGGGCGGTCACTCTAGTTGGGAGCAGAGACTCTAAAGCCCATCTGCCTGGTGTCAAATCCTGGACTTCACTGCCACGACTTCAGCCACGTTGCTTAATTTCTTGGCGCCTCCATTTCTTCACCTGTAAAATGGGGATAATAATAATACCTACTCTACAGGTTGCAGTGACAATTAAATGAGCTAATGCGTGAAAGGCAGGTACAAGAGTGCCCGGCACACAGAAGTGTCTCCGTGAGAGTTTGCTATCATTGTTGTCATTATATGAAAAGCTCCCTAAAACCCGGAGTTAGTCCTGAGGCAGATTCTTTGCCTCGCCCTTTTAACATCTATAAGAAACAAACATTTAGTGATTTCCTTACATTTCCTGAAGTTGTGCTGCAAACAGCAGCAACAAGAAAAAATATATGGCAATTTCTCGTCGGCTTGTTTTTACACTAGTTAAAAGGAAGCCATCAGCCCTGCAGTAAGTAACAAGCCCGTGCCCACAGGCCTCCTAGGTGTTATTTGTATTTTTATGACCCTCTTGTGGCTATAAGGATGCTCAGTGGGTGTAGAAATTGGATGGTTAAAAATAACAAATAAGAAATCAAAGTTGTGCCTTTGTCCCTATTTCCATACCGGGCAGGTACCACATTCATTACATGCTGGACAGCTGTGGGAATAAGCAACACAAGTTACAACAACTTGATTGTCCTCCAAGAACAAAATTAAACCATTGCGCTTTCATATGATTGTCATCCCTGCCTTTGTGTAACTCTTGTCACCCTCTTATTCTACCCATGTGACTCTCTTCTACCTTGTTGGGTGCCCTGTTCTGTCTCTTTCGGTCAGAAGGTTTCAGCTTCTACAAGTTGAAAGGCGCAGACCAATGCCAGCCCTCATACACAGCTGCCATCATCAGCTTGGTTTTGGACCCTGTACTGCAACCAGCTGTTTCTTTTGCTTGGAAAAGTGTCATCCACCCAGAGGCTTGGGGTGTGGCCTTGCAGGAAGCTTTCCTTTTACCTGGCTGCTGAAACAAGGGCACAGTGAAGCAGCCGAAACACCATTCGGTTTATTTATGCAAGCATTCAACAAATATCTTTAACGCTAGGCACGGGGGTGGGCCCTGAGAAAACAGCCATATACAACCGAAGTCGAAGTCTTTGCCTTCGGCAGGCTTAGCGGCTTCCAGGAAGACGGCCATTAAACCGCTGCGTCTCAGCCATAGCTGCACACAAGAATCACTTGGGGAGCTCAAAAAACAAAAATACTGATGCCTGGGTCTCATCCTCAGAGATTCTAATTTAATTGGGGTGCAACCCTAGCATCAGGATTTTTCAGCGCTTCCAGGTGATTCTAATGTGCAGCCAAGTTGAGACCCACTGCTTTAAACAAAGGGTGAATTAGAATTCTGGTGAGTGCTATAGGAGGAGGAGTAGATAGTGCTATGAAATCATGTAATGGGAGAGGAACCCTGAGCTGGAAGTCAGAAGCCTTCCCTGAACCAGTGCTGGCTAAGCCAAGGATGAATGGCTTTGCCAGAGTGAATGCAGGCAGCATAGTTTAGGAGAGGGATCAGCCCGAGCCCAAAAGGAGGATCCAGGCTACGTTCTAGAACATGGCAGGGCAGTGTGGTTGAAGGTCAGAGAACAGAGCCTGAAGCGACCTGAGATGAGGGGGAGAAATGGGCAGGGCCAGATAACTCCGGGCCTTTGAGGCCCTTTTAGTGGTTTATGATTTAATCCTAATGCAGTGGTTCTCACCCAGCGCAGGCATCAGAATCTCGCCCCCCCCCATCCCCGCCCCAGAGCTTGTTGGAATGCAGATTGCAGGGCCCCACGCCCAGAGGTCTGAGTCAGCGGTTCTGCGATGGCGCCCAAGGATGTGCATTTCTAACCAGTTCCCAGGACCACACCTTGAGAAGGTCCGCTCTGATCTCAGGCAACAGGAGAAACCGCTGGGGCATTTTCAGCAGGTTTCAGCGTGGTGCCAGTCAGTGTGTGCTTTAGCAACGTGGTGATAATCACCAGTCACTAGCCCGCTACATCTTCCTTTGATTCGGTGAAGTGGAATAAAGAAAGGTGATGTTCCAAGGAAAGACAGCAGCCTCCCACAAGGGAAGCACAGGCTTGGGTCGGACCCCGGGGCTGCTGGGGGATAAAGGTTCACTAAGTAATTGACATGAGGTTTCCCTCCCAAGAAGAGCTATTCCTGGTAACTGTTGCCTAAACTCTCAGTTTCCTCCCGCCACGATCTTCCACTTTTAAAAAATCTATTAATAAGACTTCTCCTTTTCCCTATCCCCTTTTTCCTCGAATGTGGAAAGATCTTTATTTTTTTTCAGTTCACCATGTTTCTCTGAGGCCGAGGCTGAGCCTGCTGCTTTCCTTTTCCCAGGCAGACAGAAATGATGCTGATCAGTGAGAATCCAGATGCATCCAGGAAACGTGTAGCGTAGACAGCTGGATCCAAATTTATATCACCTCTTGGACACTGCTGTTTCTGTTGCTGCTGGGGTGGAGGGGCGTGATTTCTGCCTTACGAGCAAAAGATGAGCAGTCGACCATGGAAAGGATCTCTGGCCTTCCCAGCCCTCCCCACTCCAGCATCCCCCGTACCCGCCCCTATGCAAACCCTTGAAGACACCCAGATGCCGTTGAAACAAAAAGAAACATCTGCCTCTGGATTTTCCGTGTCTTCTCTAACAAAGCAGGGGCAGCTGTTCAAGCTCAGGTTCATGGCTGAGAGTCCGGGCCAGTTTGTGCCTGGAAACAGAGCCCCTCCTCCGCTCCCCCTGCTCACGCAGACGAGCAAGAGCGACCAGCCCTGCCGTTTTCCAGGGACCAGTATGCTTCTTTGGCAGCCAGTCTTCTAAAATTAGTTGGAGTTTTCCCCAGAGTGTCTCGAAGCACCGGATTAATTTTCTGAGCATTTGCCACTGCTGTTTAGTCTAAATGGCCACGGAACCCCTGGTGATCCCGGTCTCCAACACCTCAGCTGTTTTCAACTCTAAAGAGCTCTGGAATGCGACGGCAGACTCTATTACATGTTTCCAGTGTGCGTCTGCTCCTTAATTCCAACAGTGCACAGCTCTTGGAAGCAGGGATATTTAAAACAGTTGGGGAGAGGGGGTTCCCTAATTACGTTAACATGCACAAGTACAGTTCTTCGCCAGAGAAAAAGACACCATTTATTCGACCTTCAACTCTCCTGCCCTCAGCATTGCCCTCTGCGTGAGTGGGTTTTCTTCTCACTCAGCCGGACCACTGTGGCCTTGCTAGATTCTCGGGGGGTGGTCATAGGGGAGTGAGGATGTCCAAGGAGGTGATGCAACCGCACACTCAGGACACCCGAGAAAGCTCCGTTTTTTCATTTGGAACAGGATAGGCTCTTATTTTTTTCTTGATCTGGAGGTGAGGCAAAGAGAAATGGCCTGTGCTTCAAACCATGCCCCGAAGGAGAAGGCTGCCACTAATTATCATATGTGTGGTGTCAACACTGACAATCCTAAGTGCTGCTACCTACTGGGCATTTACAGTGTGCCAAGCTCTAAGCTAAAATCTTGGCCTTTATCATTTCATTTCACCTCTCTGGTATCTGTATAAAGTATTATCATCATCCCAGTTATTTATTCAACAAACATTTATTGAGTGTTATGTGCCAGCTAGTTTTCTAGACACTGAGAATATCTCAATGAACAAGAAAGGCAAAATCCCAGCTTTCATGCAGGTTGTGTTCTGTTTTGGGGGACCGTAAATAGGATTAATTAGTAAGATGTATCATTTTACAAACACGGGTGAGAGGGGAGTCAACCAGCTCGAGTTCACACAGACAGCGAGAGGCAGATTTGGGTTTTAATCTGAGAACTATCAGACTACAACCAAGTTAAGGTTTGCCCCCTTGATTCAGAAGAGGCTTTCCACAGGTGTTCAACCTGGGATGCAGCCGCTCTCCCAGTGGTCTCTTGAACCGAGCAGGAAGCCCTCACTTCTCTAGCTCTGCTTGTCATCCGTCTGCATTCCCGTGCAGCCTGTCTTGTGTTTTCCCTCACATTTCCCTCTGGGTAGGGTGCTGTCCTCTGCGCTGCTCTAAGGTGTGCTTGACATGGAATGTTAAAATCCTCCTTTTCTTTCGATACCCCTTATCCAATATTAGCCACTTATTTCTACCTCTAAATTGCTGCACATAGCGGAACATTTCTTGATGCTTTTTTAGAAAAGCCTTTTATGGTAATTATAGCTTCCTTCAAGTGCATCCATGCTCCCCTTTTTACTGTGCTGTAGACTTTATTTTGCTCATGCCTAATTTTTGTTAAGGCAAAAAGCCTGCCTACCTGGTAACCTTGTTGAAGGATTTTTTTACTGGTTGGAATTCTATGTGTAGAAAAGTCTTGGAAACTATTCCATTGCCACTTTGCCAAAGGCATTGAAGATGCTGATTTCAGTCAGAAGCCATTCATTCATCCATTCCCCTGAGTATTTATTGAGTACTGGCAATCCAAGAGTAAATGAGATAGACATGGTCCCTGCCTCGATGGGTTTACGTCATAACAGGAGTGCTCAGGGCAGCTGTTCAGATGTACACTGCACAATTCTCGGGGCATCGTTCAAATTGCAGTTAATGACAATGTGCACATTTACTACAACAATTTTCCAACAGGCGACAGTAAAATGTCTTAAGGAAGGGCTGCTCCAGGGTCTGGCAAGCATCAAGGAGATGCCAGACAGTTGTGATACAGTATGGTGGATAGAACACGATAAAAGTGCCATGATGGGTGGAGCTAGCCTGGATTTGGGAGTTCTGGGAAGGCTTCCTGGAGCTGACTTCTGAGTGGGGATCTGAAGGATGGGTTGAATCAGGCAGATGAGGAAAGGGAAAAAGAAAGGCCAACAGCTTCAGTCTGACCAAAACCTAAAGTGATACTGACATAGGCTGACATGGTGAGAACCGGTTCATATAGGATCTGTAAGCCAGGTAAAGGACTTGAGACTTTACCCTGGGGTCAATGGAAAGCTATAGAAGTGTTTTCAGCAGTGTCTAGAACAGAGAGAATTGGATGATGGTGCAAAACTGGAGACAAGTTAGGAAGCTTCCACAAGAGTCCAGAGCAAAGATGAGGATGGCTTGGGTTAATGTAGAGGCAGTAGGGATGGGAGTGGAGGGCAGATTCCAGAGATATTTAGGAGGAAGGACAGGTAGGACTTCTTATAATTAAGAGGAAAATAAGGCAGGACTTGGTTGTTGACTAGATACAAGAGATGAGAGACATGGGGGTTGGGGGGTAATTGAGAATGATTCCAAAATTTCCATCTTGGGCACTGGGTACATGGAGGTGTCATTCACCAATCAAGGGATCTGAGTTTCGGGGAGGGACGGTAAAGAGTCTCAACTCTGTTGAGTTTGAGGTGCTTGTGAGTGAACAGATGGAGATGTTGAGATGCAAGTTGGAGTTCAGTTCTAGAGCTCAGAGGACTAGAGTTGAAGATTCAGGAGTCACCTGAATATAAGGCTGTGTTTGGGGTTTGTTTGTTTGTTTAATTCCAAATTTCTGCATCAGCTCTAATTTTGTTAAGGCAAAAACCTGCCTATCTGGTTACTGTGTTGATGGGGGGTTTTTTTAGTGGTTAGAATTCTATGTGTAGAAGTCTTAGAAACTATTTCACTTCCACGCTGCCAAAAGCACTGGAAGTCTGATAGAATTGGCCCAAGATATCACTGATGCCCTTGAAAGTTCTCCCTGGGAAGAAGACCTTGATCTTTGAGAAGCCCCTACTATATTCTCAGGACTCTCAGCAGAGTCTATAGTAAGGGCCAGGCACCTATTGTGTACCTGACACAAGCCAGGCTCTGCGATTCAACAGCAAACAAGGAGGTCTCAAGACTCATGGAGCTTTAGGTCACAGCAGGATTTCTCAACCTCAGCACTATTGACATTGGGGCTGTATCATTCTTTGTTGTGGGAACTGCCCTGTGCATTGTAGGATGTTAAGCAGCACCCCGGACCTCTACCCACTAGATGTCAGTAGCATCCTCCCCAAGTTGTAATAATCAAAAATGTCTCCAAACATTGCCGAATGTCCTCTGGAGGGAAGGGATGGGGACAGAATTGCCTCAGTTGAGAATCACTGGTCTGGGGTCATGCTAGAACATGAAGTCTCCAGCCAGCCAGCCCTCGAGCTGCACTAAGAACCAAACAGCTCTGCCTTAAGGCATTCTGTATTCATGATCTCGGAGGTAGGACTCAAGGAAGTCAGCAGTGCTAGCTTGAAATCCAGAAGACCCCATACGGGAGACCTCTTGGATCCCCACGTATGAGCCCATGAGCCCAATCCAACTCCAGTTATAGGATCCTCTCCAGAGAAAAGCCGCCCCCTGAGACCCATTTGCCCTCCAGACTAATTACTTCCTACGTTTTGTTTTTCCTTAAGCAGAAGCTGGCTTTGCACTTTACAAACACAACGAATCACCTCCTCAGAAGGCCACCAGCAGAATGAACTTGTGCTGGGAGTAGGTTGGGGTTGCCTAGCAACGCCACGCACCTACCAAGGCTGCTTTCTTTCTCTTCAAGCTAAAAGCAAAGTCCTGTCCATTAATTCCCAGCTGCTCTGAAACTTCTCAGAGATTTTCCAGCTTCCTACTGTTCATGTTTTCATCTTCCTTATATGATGTGGAGGAAACCCGCTAGTGTGGTCTGTTTATCACACTTAGCTGACGGGGAGAGGGGATCAACAGAGAATGAGAAAGGAAAAAAAGCCTCATTCAATCTAGGAGCACACATATTTTGAGTGCATATCTCTGACTGACTCCATCTCTCTTTGCAAATTTGAATTTTATGTAGTAGACATGGGCCTCCTACACAATGAGGCTTCTCTTGAGACTTTGGGCATGATTTTAGTCAAACATGAGACCTCAAAGTAGCTAAATAACAAAGCACGTATAATAGATGCCACGCTGAGCAAATGTTGGTCGATCCGTCATTTAGTGTATTCTCTGTGATCCGATCCCTAAAGCTCTACTGGTAGAAATTGTAAAGCTGGAGGTGGCTAGAGTTTGGAGACACTCTCTTTTCCTGGAGAATCTGCAAAATGTCTCTTGGGCTTTTCCTACTGCGTTCCATTTTGCTCCTGCAGAAATGTTTGTGGCATTTCTCTCAAAGTGGGGATGACGTCCCCTTCCAGTGCTCTCTCACAGTATGAACAGGGGGCATGTCACTGGTTTTCCAGGCAGGGCTATAGTCACCTCCTTGGTAAGGAAAGAAGTGGAAATGTGAATCTGGGCTTTATGAGGGTAGATGTGGGACCAGCCAGTCTTTCTCAAGGTATGCAAACGTTGGTGTTTGATTTGCATCCTGAATTCAGTGCTAGGCTGTACAACAGAAAAAACAAGCCCTGGTAACTGTCTCCTCATTTCTCTTCTCAAGACAGCTCAGCGTCCTTACACAGACCTCCCCATATAGAACTTCTCCTCCGTCGCCTACCCTGTTCTCTCAGGTCCTAACTCGTACCATATTCTGGAAAGGATGAGAGGGAACGAGCGTTGAGGAGGGAAGCTTCTTAAAGAAGTAAATTTCAACTCAATTTCAGACCCTCCAGACCTTTCTTCTTAGGAGGAGTCCTTTAAATTCCCACCACAACCACATGCACCAATTAGGTTTGTTGGCATTCTCATAAGGGGAACTGGAGAGAAGAGAGGAAGGGTGCCAGGTGAAGGCCTCTGGACCGCTGGAGAGAGAAGGAGGGAGAGATGCACACTTTTGATTCAGAAGATTTGGGCCAGAAAGGTTTCAAATCAATTACCTCCATCGTTACAAGGCTCTTCATCTCTTTGCCGTGGCCCGATCCACCCTGCACTTTGTGTGGTTTAAAAATAGATATAAAGAAAGATGGAGATTGAAATGGTAGCAGAGGCACACGTAGAATTAGAGATGGAGCTAGATATTCAGGAAAGTTATTTTCTAGGGACAATTAAATTAATGGTCATTTGGGGTATGTTTAAATGAAGTAAGAAAACATACCTAGATTGCACAACTCTAAATTTGCTAGAAGTCGTTGCATCGTACACGTAAAACAGTTAAATTTTATGGTATGTAAATTATGTCCCCATAAACCTGTTAAAAGAAAGAAAAATGAAAACATATCTAGGAATTCTTGCCAGCAAGTAGGTTTTGTGAGTCTGGCCACATCCTGCCAATTCTCTGCTTCTCTCTGCATCTTATGAAGGGCAAAGGAGGCTGTGCTTGGGAGACTTCCCCTCTCTCTTTAGTAGCCCCCACTCTCTCTTCTTTCCAGGCTCCGTTTGCCCAAGCTCAGGTCAGGACAGTGGTAGCTGTAGTTGTTTTGGGTGCTGGGGCAATTAGGGAATTATGTAGGCTGCTGATTCCACACACCCCCAAAAGACAGGAAAAGAAAAGAAAACCACCAAATAAGAATCACTTGAACCCCAGCACCTTCCCCCCAGTATATATACATTCCTCTGTCTTTTCCCAGTTCATGGCACTCAGCACCTACTCCTTCCACAGCCTGCAGATCCTGCAGTATTTTTAAATTATGCCGTAAATAGCTTGAGTGATAAGCAGCCAACATTTTAAAGTGCCCCTTAAAACTAAATATTACAAAAATATGAAAATAGCCAAGCAGAACCATTTAGTTCTTGGTCATAAGAAGCTCGTAATAATCATATGTAAATTTATCTTTAAAATTCTGAAAGATGGAGGGCATTTTGCCTCCATCCTGGATTGATAGGGTATTTTCTCTCTTCTGCAGAAGGCACTTCTAAAAAAAGGAAGAAAGAAAGAAAGATTTTTTTGAGGTAGCATCAATCCTCAACCACTGGCTAGAAATAACAGCCTAGCTAGTCTTGTAAGCTCAGAGCTAGTTTAGTTTTCTGGAATGTTCCCCACTTTGAGAAGGTTGCCTCAGACCCCTTCACACAGGTCAGTGTCATTGGGGATCCCCTGCATCTGGGACCCCACTATGGCTTGCAAGTGCATGCGTCGCCTGCTTCCCCGATTCTTTCGAAGGCAGGCATGGGCCCCACTCTGAGGCTGGCCCAGCGGCTGCCCTGCGGCCTTGCTCCCCCTTTGCATGGCTCCCCTGCTGCCCCAGCGTGGCCTCACGTCGCTCCTTCTCATCCTCTCCATTTCTCCAACCAGATGGCTGCCCTGATTTGTGCAACGGCAACGGCAGATGCACACTGGGTCAGAACAGCTGGCAGTGTGTCTGCCAGACCGGCTGGAGAGGACCCGGATGCAACGTTGCCATGGAAACTTCCTGTGCTGATAACAAGGATAATGAGGGAGGTGAGCAAGCATCTTCTAATTCCCAGCCCCTCAAGAACAGAGCATTGTGTATATGCTGTCGTCATGCATCATTTTTCCTGAAAGGCCTCACCTATACTATTGTCAAACGTTGTTGTTACATTTCCTTTGAAGCAAATGCAGCAGAGAACATGTGTCCTTGAGCCAATGGGTGCTCCTGGAGACACCATCTGGAGGCACAAGGGTTTGATGCTGGCTTCAGGTTCTCAAGTACACATCGCAACCCAAAGGTGGCTGGGCCCTCGCTCTGCCTTTGGGTGACTGTTCCTGCCAGACCTTTCAGGGCTGGGAGTTACAAATCTGTGATGATGATGATGATGACACTATGTGCCTCACACCGCGCTAAGACATAAGTAATGCGTCCCTTCATCCTTACAGCCTTTTAGGATGTTCCTCTACTGAGGCCTGGAGAGCAGTTAAGGAACTTTTTAAGGTAACTCAACCACCAATAGTAAAATTGGGACCCAAACCCAGCTCTGACTCCAAAGTCCCTGTTCTAAGCAGGGGTTGGCAAACCCTAGCCTGCAGGCCAAGTCCAGCCCACTGACTATTTTTGTAGGGACCCCTAGAGCTAAAAATGGTTCTTTTACTTTTAATGGTTGGGGGAAAAAGCTAAAAAAGAGTAATTTTTCATGACACATGAAAACTATGTGGAATTCACATTTCAGTGTCCATATACAAAATTTTAGTGGAACACCACCATGCCTATTCGTTTATGTTTTTGTCCAAAGCTGACACCGGCAGTGTTAAGTAGTTGGACAGAGACCACATGACCAGCAAAGCTGAAATACTCACTCTCTGACCCTTTACAGGAAAAGTTTGCCCACCCCTGTTCTAAAGCCCGAGCTGAATTTTCCTGTGTTATTCACTGGTGGAGTGCTAAGATTCTGGGGCTAAATGGGGTTGAGGTGGCATGTGGGCTGCCTGAGTTCCTAAGAATACCATGTCATGTTCCCCAAACATTAGTAAGGTGAGTGATCAACCCCCACCAAAATTACTCACTGGTCAGAATTCCCTAAGGGCAGGGGTTGTTTCCGGGCATAAGAGGATCTATGTGCCCAATTATTTGATTTAACAAAAATGTAAGTAGTCCCACTATGTGCTGGTCACTGTGCTCTGGGAGTGTCAGCTCCTGCCCTCATGGCCCAAGGGGTGGGCTTTGGTGGTTTACAAAATGAGGTACGATCCATCCGGGTGATGGACATTCTGGTTTTATTTTTCCTCATCCTCTTAATAGACATTTTGCAATTTCCATAATCTATCATTGCAGTTGTACATGTAGGTAATTTGTAAGTAAACAAATGCACACACATCGATAGGAGTACACCAACCAAAAGGATTATAGACCTGATGTAGTTTACAGAGCTCCCATTCATTCATTTACCTTCCTGAAACTGAGCCAAAATAGAAGCCGCTTTAATTCATTTTTGAATGAGGTGAGGCATAACTGTATAAAACATTTTTTTTTCCCAGGAGAGTCAAAATCACACTCCTTTTCCTGGTAAGGTTTACTATTTTTGCTTCTGGTCCCTGGTAATTTCACTGAGCACAGCAGTTGCTTACAGATCAGCTTCCTCTTCCAGAAAGGAGCTGCTGTCCTGGCTCGCTTCCCTGTTGTGGGTGTCAGCAGCTGAAAGCGTAGTAAATGGCTAGAATGCTGCATGTAGGGGAGGAGGACTCAGTCTCCCGAATGTGCCCTGCGCCACCCATATCCCTCTCCACCAGCTGTGCCCCTGATCCGGGCTCCCACCAGGAGAAAACCAAATTCCTGCAGTGGTGTAGCTGGACGAGGTGCAGTAGTCACTGCTGGTCCCCTGGCCTGAGGACTGCCCAAGCAATGAGCACAGTTCAGGGGCCCTCCTGGTGGGCAGAGGCAGGGCACAAAAGCAAAGGAGGCAGTGATTATACTGGAGACAATAATGGCCTTGTTATGGGAACTATTAAAGCGAACCTCCCAAGGAAGTAATTAAGCACCGAGAAAAAAAGGCTCTGCACGGTGTTTATAAAAAGAAACTCCCAGTTAATTCAGAGTTGCTTGTGTCAGGTGAGAGAGGTAGACATGGATTCTCTCACCTGGCGTAAGCAATTCCCAATTAATAGAGTTCTTTTTTTGGAGGAGATTCCTTGGTGCAGAGTATCCTTTTTATGGTTAATTACTTCTCTAGGAGGTGTGCTAAGCACTCTGGTGTTTATTGATAAATATTAAAGTTGCTCTTCATCAACTCCAGATGCAGTCCCACAGCACACTAATTATATCACTTCTTTGTTTTGGGTGGAGGTGGGAGTTCTGCCCCAGGCTCTGTCCTGCTTTGGGAGTTCTCAGGAAGGGCTTCGTGGGTTTGTAAACCTGGCGGTGGGTCAGAGGAGGCCCCCGGGCGGAGCATGAATGCAGGCCCGGGGAGCAGCTGCCGTGAACACATTTGTTATAAACCTCATGAATGGGGGAAATAACAGGGCGCTCTTCCAAAGTGAGAGCTGGCAGAAACAAATCGTTTTTCCATCTAGGAACACTCTACGTTTTAAAAAAAACAACAACTCAGTTTTAAGAGGTTGATATTTTTTATTTTAAACGGAAACGGGTATAGATACAAATACAGACGTAGATATTTGAAGTCTTTTTCAACCTGGGTTGCTCCTGTGTAGAATTAAGCCCTGGTGCTTTCCCGTCACTAATAGCTCTGAAACTTTAGCTTACAGCAAAACCACTGGGGGGCTTGATGAAACAAACACAAATGGCTAAACCCTACCCCCAGAGTTTCTGATTCCGTAGGTCTGGGGTGGGGTGCAAGAATTGGAACTTCTAGTAACTTTCTAGATGTTGGTGATGCAGGCTCTCTTTGAGGAGTATGTCCTAAGACGCCCATTTGAGGGAATGAATTAACTTCTCTCGTGTGCATCTAGAATGGTACTAAGTACCTCCCTTGGAAGAATTGAGAAAATTTCCTCTCAAATATTTTCTGTATTCCATGGTGCTTAGATGAAAACCATGTTGGAAAAAGCTGCCTGAGCGTATCCCACAAAAACAATTGATGCCAGTTCCCTGTCTTCTTACTCCCGTCATTTTCAAATCTCCCAATGCCTCCTGCCGTATGACCACTAACTTAACCTCAGGAAGCCACGGCCGACTTTGGGAAAAGGAAAAAGGGAAAAGCTTTGCCCGCCATTGCTCCTAAAAAGAAGTAGAAATGGTTCACACTGAGGTGCCAGTAGGCAGACTGTCTTTTTAATAGTGAGAGATCTTCACTTGAACTGCTCACCCCAATTTGAAAAAGAAGAGACTCCAAGAAATATTTTTGCTTACAGAAGACAAATACCAGCTCATTAAAGTCTGAGAATACACACAACATGCGCGTCAAGTGGCAGGCGGATAATATTTAATTATCACCACCACGACAGAAGTGTGAGATTTAGTTCATCACAGCCAGGGGTAGGAGAAAGGGTGTAGATTTCCTCTAAAAGTGGGACCTGCGAGGTGGGGAGGCGTTGTTAGACCGTCTGGCCTGGAAAGACAGTTCTTGCTCCCTCCCTACACCCCTTTATCACTCGCAACTTAGAGTCAGGACCCCCAGCCCTCTGTCCATACAAAGCCCAGCTCCCATCACTTCAAGCCAGGCTGGAAGCTGGTCTGAAGCTCCCGTGGAATCCTATCAGATACCCCCTCCAGTCAGTGGACGGAGGCCTGGAGGTAGACAGAGTATGAGAGAGCCCCTCCTAAGCTGGGCTTGTCCACAAGTCACCTTTGCAGCACGTCCTTCCTTACTAGGCCAGGGAGCTGTCTTTGTTTCACCTCTGCTCACTGCAGCACAGCACTGAAAATTAGACATTTTGCTCCTTCTCCTGTCACTTCCTTGGTTTCTGAATAGGTGACACTGTAACATCATAATGGGTAAGAGCTTGGGCTTAGGAATCAGTCTTTGTGTCCCGCTTCTGCAAGTAACTTTACTCCTCAAAGCCTCAGTTTTCTTGTCTGTAAAACAGGGAGGATAATGCCACTTCCATTAGCAGGTGTGAAGTTTCAGTGACAAAGTATATATAATACGTTTTACAAGGATGCCCTCGTGTGTTGGCTGCTGCTAGCTTTAAAGTTATTAGTATTAAAGCTGTTATTTTCTAGAATGGCTAATGAATCCACATCGATGGAGCCCAGCCAATAACTTCCCCACCAGACATAGCCGCTGAGGTTCTAACCAGGGCTCATCAAACTTCAGCAAAGCATAACTGCACTGGAGAGCTTTAGAATTGAGATTCCTGGGCCCCCAGCTTTCATATTCTCATTCATCAAGTCAGATATTGGATCTAGGAATCCACATTTTTACCAAGCACCTTGGAGGATTCTGACACAGGTGATCTACAGACCACATTTTGAGAAAAATTTGTTTAAATGGTGGTTTCCCCTGAGTGAGCTGACCCAGAGTCATAGAGCCCACACCCCAAACCCCTACCCCTAGGATCCCTGGAACACAAGAGGGGGATTTTATTTCAAGAAGAAATAACTGAAAAAACATGAAGACATTTTCATGCTTACTTTCTGAGTGAATAACTTTGGTCTGTTTTAGAAGTGCTCTCCATTCCTGGTTGGAGAGGTGACCAATGTTTGTTTCAAAATTTAAGAAGACTTTAACTCTCTGTCATTAGGGTATGAATCCATCCATCCATCCATTAGCTATGCATTCATGGTTTAGCAAATGTTCATTGAGGGTTTACTAATTGTTAGACATTGGAAATAGGCCTTTGAAAATATTAAGACAAATATGACGTGTCCTCAAAGAGCTCACATCCATCTGAAAAGATAGGGTGTGTAAGCACGTTATTATTTTTTTTTTTATTATTGTTATTACAATCTGGCATGTGAAGGCCGACAGGCCGGAAGACCTTAGTTCAATAGGAACTAGAGAAGCAATGGAGTGTGAGTGTCGGCCACAGGACAGGAGAGAAACCCATCGCAATGTTGAGCCCTGGTCTTCAGCCTGTCTCAAAGCCACAGATCTATGTGACCAGTAACCTCTGGTGGGTGCTCTTCTGTTCACCAGCAGCTTCTCCTTTTCTCTCTCTCAATTAAGGGCTACACTCAGGCTGCTCTGACAGCATTTCCCAGCCCACTTCCATCTGTGAGGCTTGGTTCCTTATTTTGCTCCAAAGGAGGCTGCCTTGGGTTAAGAGATGTGGATGCTGGCCTGAGCTCCAGGTACTCCAGCCAGGTCTAAATGAGGAGAAATAACATTGGAGTCTATCCAAAGCACTTGGAACAGACAAAACCCACCCCTCGCCCATTGCCTCCCCCCCCATCCCATAACCATCCAAATTGGTTTGACATGATTCAGGGATGCTATTCCGGCATTTATCTCAATTGTTAATTAATAACTCACCTTGTCTGTGCATTTAGCAGAGCCAAGCTCTGGACTTCAGGGACTCTGGAAGAGTTATGGTTCTCAGGTCCAAATAGTACTGTTTCTTCATCCAATGAGTGCTAAAGCTTGGTGAACCCGTTGTAAATGCCTTGATTAATGTGTGCAAATCATGTTGATGGATTGGTTGGGTGGGGGACAGCTTAAAAGTGCAACATTTCTCTATTAATTGTGTTGGATGAAGATTCCTCTTGCAGTCCAAAGACCTTGTGGCAAACGTAGCCAGAGCCATAAACAGAGTCTCCGCTTAGCTCCCAGGGAGGAAAGCAATATAACTAATGCTTAGGAAGAGAACTTGGCCTTGAGGCCACTGCTGGCTGGCCAGGTGCTGGGTCTCTCTTCTTTGGGAGGGAATCAGAACCAGCCCCAGCTGAAATCCTAGGGGACCACATGGCAACAGGAGGCTGAAATTATTCTGGATCTTCTAGTTGAAGTAAGATCTTTGACTCCCTAGGCACATTTAACTAGAGAATCTTCTGTTTAGGAAACTGAGAGTTGGAGTTCAGTTTTCCTTTATTCTGTTGAAATTTTAAAAAAATAGAATCCATTCTCTATTGCATATAAAAACCATAATCAGGGGACTGGCCCCGTGACCAAGTGGTTAAGTACGTGTGCTCCACTTTGGCGGTCCAGTGTTTCGCCAGTTCGGATCCTAGGTGTCGACATGGTACCGCTCATCAGACCATGCTGGGGCGGTATCCCACATAGGAGAGCCAGAAGGACCTACAACTAGAATATACAACTATGTACTGGGGGGCTTTGAAAAAAAGAAGATTGGCAACAGATGTTAGCTCAGGTGCCAATCTCTAAAGAAGAAAAAAAAGATTTTAAAAAACCCGTAATCAGTAAGATTTTTGAGAGTTTACATGCACCAAGCCCTGTGCTGAGCTTTGTACACACCTGGTACCAACAGGTCTCCCTACTGCTGCCCATGCCCCATGCTCTCTCTTCTTCCACACAGCAGACAGAGGGATGGTTTTAAATTGTAAACCAGATCATGCCATGCCCTCAAAGGGCTCCTCGTGTAGTTAGAATCAAAATCAAATGTTTCTTTTGGCCACAGGGCCTTCTATGACCCATCCCTACCTTCTCTCTCCCCTGTCCCCCACCACCCTCCCCAGCAGCTCTGCTTCACCCACGCTGGTCAGCCTTCTGATCCTCAAATGCTAAGCTGAGTCCCATCTCAGGACCTTTGCCGGTCCAGGGCCGGAAACGCTCTGCCCTGGGCATTCTGTATGACTGGCTCCTTCCAGTCGTTCTCAGTTCTCAGTTCAATCACCCACTCCCCACAGAGTCCTCTCTTGACCTATGAAGTCCACCTCTGTCTCTTCCCCATCACCCTTTGGTGTTTCCTTCACAGCAGATGTCACACTCCTTAATTATCTCGTCTATATCTTTCTTGTTATGGTGTCTATTTCTTCACACCAGAAGTATAAGTTCTACAAATCTGTCTCTTCATAGTTTTCCAGTTCACGGATGAGGATACAGAGGCTCCAGAAAGTAATATTCCAAAGAGGCCTTTCAGCTAACCACTATCATATACTGATTGCCACTTTAAAACCAACATCCCATTTCTTCTAAAACACTAACAAAATTTGGAAGCTGTTTCTGAGGAAGTTTCAAACAAGTACAGAATTTGTGTCATTGCAAAGAGGCCATAGGAAACATCACCTCAAAGGCAACACTTTCCAATTGAAAACCTTTTCCCAGTAAATTTATTTGACCATGGCATTTATTTAAAAAAATAAAAAGGTGTTTAAAGTTCATGAGTTTACCTAACATGGCACCTTCAGTCTTTTCTATTCAGGTCTTTAGTAGTTTAAATGGTTATTAAGTGTCTCTTAGGGGATTATATTTTTTCCCAGATTAGATGACAAATCAAATATTCATCACAAAATTGTGATTAAAATGCATAATCTCCAAAAAATGCTAATAATTTAAATCACTACGGACTTATTTTAGGGAATTAAAGTATCAAAACACAGATTTAACTGGTGGCAAAGAGATAACATTTATGTCATTATGTTGGCTTCCCGTATTTTTGCCTTGGCCAGCAAACTGCCTACATTGCAGCAAGTACCCTCTTGGTTTCTGTGACCAGCATTTGAATAAAGGTTCGAGGACCCTGGGGCCATGATTAGTTAGTTCTGTTGCTCCCACAATCCTCCCCTCCGTCCAGACCAGTAGTTCCCTACCAGGGGCAGCTTTGTTCTCCAGGGAACATTGGCAAGGTCTGGAGATATGGAGTGAGTCACGACAGGGAGGAGAGGCAGAGGTGCTACTGGCGTCCAGTGGGTAGAGGCCCGGGGTGCTGCTAAATATCCTACGTGCACAGGACAGCCCCCACAGCAAAGGACGACCCAGCCCAAAATGTCAATAATGCCAAGGTTGGGAAATTTGGTGCGGACATTAGCATTTCCCAGGAACACATCTGAGGAGTCCGGAAGGTCCCAGAAGAGAATATCGTTTGGAGTGATGTCAAGGTCTGATGCGTTGGGCACTTATAGGAGAGCAGGCATGGGCTAAGACTTTACCCTCATTGCCCAAATAAATCATGGCAATAGCCCACAAAAGCCCTAAGAGCCTCTTACTCTCCCTTCCATAGAAGCAGAGAGCAGAAGCGGCTTACCCAGGTCCCACAGCTAAAATGTAGCCACACCAGGAGTCAGAAGCCAAGTCAGAGCCCTCCTCAGGGGCCCCTCTCGGCACCTGTGTGTTGTGTCTGGGGTCAGAACAGGGCAGACCGTGTGTGCTTAACACACTCACTCCTCAGAAACACAAGTTCGGCAGCACTCTGAAAAATAGCCTTGGCATTAGCTTCCCACCCGCCACCCCCAGTTTTGGATTTAGAATGCCTTTTTGTCACAAAGTGCTTACGCACTGGAATGCCGGGGGTGAGCAGGGGAAAGTGGAGCAGTTGGACTTTAAATAGCTAGGCGCTCTTCGCAGCACAGCAAGAGCAGCTGCCCAAGGCCTGTGCTCTTTTCTTTGACTTTCTGTCTTTTCAGCCAAGAGCCCTGAGGAACTGGAGAGGGGCCAGAACTATGTGGCCAACTGTGAAACCAAAGAAAACGGCACAGTGTCCCCCAGAGCTCTGTGCCCAGGGCCTGCCTCTCTCCCCCTCACAACCAAGTCCACACCTTTCCGAGGGAATTCCCTTCCTTTTCCTATCCTCAAGCTGTGTCATCATTGATCCGCCCACTGTGTTTCCTGGAACTCTGTGGTCACACACACCGAGTGACGCCACCTCTTTGATTTGTAGGAATCATGAAGTTCAGGAATGTCAGACGCAGAAAGGCTAAAATAGACAGTCCCAGCAGGTACAAGGCCCAGAGAAGGAAAGGAGCGTCTTCAAGGTCACGTAGCAGGGTAGCGCAGATCTGGGCTGGAGGCCTGGTTTCCAGGTTAAATCCAGTACACTTTTCTCTATGCCATGCTGCCCTCAAAGGGACCCTGTCACCCTCCAGAGAACGGGTGCCTGGCATTACTGCTTTGAGCCAAGATCTATCTCAGACCCAGGACCCAGACCAGGATGAGTTGAGGTACCTCGCACCTGAGAGTGCACGCCTTTAATTTCACACCATAGCTACGCCTCACGACCTCTCCCTAGGCCCTGCTCAGACCTCTTGTCATGGAATGGTGATAACAGCAAGCACCTCCCGGCAAACCAGCCACACTCTTGGACAGAACTGCCCCAAAATTATTTATTCATTCAACAAATATATACCGGGCCTCTACTCTGCATGAATGAATGAGACTCAGACTCTGCCCACAAAGAATCCATGGCCTGGTGGTACGTGAAACATCTGTGAAAGCAGCCGCTACAAAGCCAAATACTCAGGGTCCATGAGAGAAGTACGGCCACGGGGCATCGAAGGCTCCAGAGCAGGTGGCGCTTGAATTTTGAAAGCTGCAGAGGAATTAGATAAGGAAAGAGGGAAGAGCATTGCAGGCAAAAAACAAAAGACAAAGGCGCAGAGGCAAGAGACAGCAGTGGGTATCTGGCGACCTCTGAGAAGAGTGAACCGCTACCACTTGTGGAGAGGGGAGGGGGCTGAGGCTGGGGAAGCGGGTCTGGATGGACAGCGACAGGTCTTGTGTGCTGTGCTGGGCAGAGTGCAATTTACATCAAGTGTGTGCTCTGCCTTCCTCCACTTAGCATCTTGGTCTCCAAAATTGCAACCACACCTCTTCCCTCAGACAGAAGGCTGATATATCTGCTTGAGTTACTCCTCAACACACATGCTCACAGCAGGGAAGAAAGAGTGGCCTTTCTCGATGTTTCTTCCATTGCACGTGGGGGTTCTTTCACCATAGGGAGAGGAGGCAGCCCGGTGGCTGGTAAAGAGGCTTTGGGGTCAGTGAGCTCTGGGTTCATGTCCTGGCTCCTCCGCTGATTCACGGTATGAGTGTAAGCGAGTCACTCTCTCTGAGTCTCAGTTGTGTCCTCTGTAAAGTGGGGCTAATGCTAGCTCCTACCTCATAGGATGTTGTGAGGCTTAGATGGGTTAACACACACAAAGCATTTATTTAGCACAATGATTCTCATAGGTCGGTGGCCATGAGAGTCACCTGGAAGGCGTAATGCACAGTTTGCTGGGCCCCACTCGCCAAGTTTCTGATTCAGTGGGTCTGGTGTGGAGCTCGAGCATGAGCCTTTCTAACAAGTGCCCAGATGACACTGATGCTTTGAGAACCGCTGACTTGGCACAATACATGCCATTTTGAGGAGAGCTCAGTGCTGGCACAGAGTGATTCCTCCAAGTGTGGCAGCCCTGCACCTCCTGCTGGGAACAGACAGGCCAAGAAGCTCTGCGTCCCAAGGCAGAGGCAATTTGATTGGCATATGGACCATGGGGACATCCCTGGACTCGCTAAAGTCCCCATCACAGAGGGGTGGTTGTGGAGCGGGGCTCAGGGCTCCAACTTCCCAGGATCCATCCTCCTCTTTCAAGAGCTTCGGAATAAAGGGCAGATGTGGAAGAGCATGCTGGGAGAGGGTGGGCGGCAGCTGGCCCTGGTCTCTTACCCATGGTGACGTCCCCTGCTTCTCCTATTCCCCCTCAGGACAGTGCTCGCCTCAGGCCAGCAGGGGATGCTTGCCCTTTACTGCTGGGGTCCTCTGGCTTTGGGGTCAGGCAGACTTGTGTAAGTTCTGGCTCCAGCTCTTACCAGCTGTGCTTCCTTCAATGAAGAACCTGACCTGTCCGAGCCTCTGTTCCCTCGTCTGTCACCCGAGAACAGCGACCCCAACTTCACAGGCCTGTTGTCAGGTTTGACTAGCGAGTTCATAGGAGGTGCCTTAATGCCACTTTATCTAAAGGACGGCTCTAAGTATTAGTATCTCCCTGTGTAACGTGACTTCAGAGACTCTGAAAACACACACTGCCCCAATCACAGCTCATCATGTCAAGTAGTGCGTAATATTTCAAAATCAGAAATCCATCTTTGGGTCCCTGTTCCAATATTTCCCCCTCAATCCCACACCCACCAGCTCTGGAACGAGTGATATTTTTCCTCAAAGATCACAAACCAGTAGCCCCCAAGCTGGGTGGCTCATTGACATGTTCAGTCTGGCCGCAGACGGTTACAAAAATCTCCGAATTAGTTGCTAACGTTTAGCAACAGAGGATTCCATTTAACCAACAGAGAAACAGGAGCTAGAGGGCGGCTTGCCCAAAGTCAGGCAGCGAAGGGCTGGGGTTGAAGCTCAGTTCTCCTAGTTCAAATGTCTTGTTCGTTCTTCCCCAGACCCTTTTTCTGAAGGTCGTTGTATTTCAGGTTTGCCAGAGAGCCCAAAGCTGCTGGAATCTGAGGTCAGGAAAGGAAAGGGGAATCCGTGGAGAGCACAGATGCAGAAATGGGACGCCACAGTCACCAGAGCAAGCTTCTCCTACTCGTGTTTCTGCCATGCTCACTCAAAAAGCACATGGCTCAGGGACAGCAGATCCTGGGAGAAAATTCCAGCCCGCTGGGGCCCATCACCCAAAGTCTTGGCCCTTTGATGTGCAATTCCAGCGCCATTACTTCCCAGCTATCACGTGGTCTGCTGGGGTGGCCAGCCAATTATCACATGGTCTCCTGGGGTGGTCATTCCCTGCGTCTCTCCCATGCCACCTTTATCGGCACATGTTTCCACACAGATTGATGAATGCATTCTTGTTTGGCCCCTCCATTCTCTAAGCCAAATCACTAAGGCCATGGTTTCTTAATACCCTTCCACCTCCACCCAGATCATGCCACCAATTTTGCTGGGCTAAACTATTGGTCCTCCAGCTTCCAGTCTGTTCCACACTGAGCAGTCAGAAGAATCCTATCGTGCCCCTGCTCAGACCTTCCCAAGGCCTCTCATCTTCCATAGATTGGTATCCATGTGGCAACAATGGCTCCCATTGCTCTGCATAAGCAGTTCGCTTCCATTCTGACCTCATTTCTTTCCTGTCTTCTTCTTCCTCATTCAGGCCCACACCTGCCCTCTTGCTGTTCCCACAACTCACAAGATACATTCCCACGCTGGGCTTTTGTACCTGCTGTTCCCCCTTCCCAGAATGCTCTTCCTCTAGATGTTTCCATGACTCGTTTCCTCATTTCATTTAGGTTTCTGCCCAAATATCACTTCTTCAGCGACACCGTCCCTGGCTCCCTGTCTAAAGTAGCAAATCCCCTCCTCCATCTTCTCCATTGTTTTGCCTTTTCTGCTTTACTTTTCTTCCAAACGTTATACTCTCTCAAAGCCTATTATACATTTATTTGTTAATTGTTTCCTCTTTAGAATCTAGGTCCGTATCTGCAGTGTCCCTCCCTATCTTGGTCAATTCATTATTAAATGAATCGAATGAACGAAAACTTAAATGAGAATTATCTAGAATAGGAAGCAGTTGTCTTTTACTCAATAGATTATTTTAGGATGAATAAATTTTATTTTAGGATTAAAAAAAAATACTCACATACAGAGATTGACTCCCAAGTCACTATATACCATAGACACTGTTTTATTAATGCAAAGAAAATCCCAATGTAAGATATTCGTTTTCAGTAAGACGTGAAAGCGTGGTTATGCTGCTCTTCATCTCTGTTGTCAACTTGGCTCATCCCGTATATCAGCTTCCTGTGGGCTGATGGCAGTCGGTATGCGAGCTCTGTAATCCTCCTCTAAGACAAGAGGAAAGGCAGGAGCCGCTGAGATTGCTGTTTAGTGAACCCTGACATCCCAAACTACTGCTTGCTTGGCGAGGCATGGAGTAGTGAGGACGATCAGCAAGTCTGAGGCTGGGCCAGCCCTGCGCGAATCCAGCTCCACCGCTCACCAGCAGCTGCCCAACCTTGTCAAGCAACGCAACCTCCCTAGGACTGGGTTTCTCCATCTGTAAAGCCAGGGTAGACACATAGTTACTATATACTGAATACTGTAGCATAAGGCTCATTTAATCTTTTCACAACAGCCCTATTAAGCTTGTATGATTACCATTTCCATTTTACCAACAAAGAAACTAAAGCTCAGAGAAGTGAGGTAACTAGCCCAAGGTCACACAGCCAACATGTTGCAGACCTCCAGATTCTGTGATCATAATTGGAGTACAATGCTGGTTCCAGTACCTATGCCATAGAGCAGATGTGAAGATTAAATGAGAACACCTCCAGATGGTGCTAAGCACAGTGCCTGGAGCATGGCAATGACTGTGTTCAGGAATTAGCACTTCTGATTTCCCTAATCCAGCAGAGAGTTTGTGTGCTAGCTGAGTCTGGTCCCTTCTCCTGCTGGCAGTCTGGGTATTGTTTTAGGCCGCAGGAGGACAGGCATCCTGCCCTCTGCTAATTTTCTCAGCTCTGGGGCAAGTCCTCCCACCTACCCCCAAGAGACAGGGTCTCTCTTCAGGCGGAAAGTAACTGTTCCGGCTTGTTGCTCCGAGGTGTCAGTGGTGACAGCCCCTTTTCTTTCTGAGGGACCCAGCAGGTCACTGTCTGGCATCCCACCAGGCCACCACCCCCTGCCAGGCCTGGAGTCCCCTGGCCGTCAGCTCGCTTCTGTCTGACCTGTCAGTGGGCTCTTTGAAATGGAGTTTGATGAGGGAGCTGGGGGCAGAGCAGACCAGGCTGCGAGAGGCCAGAAACAGCGGGCAGAGGGCGAGCATGGGGGAGAGCAGCGGCTGAGATCAGAGGCCTCTGCTCTCTGTTGCTACTGGTTTCTGTAACAGGAAATGGGGGAGACAGCAGCAGCCAGGATAGAAATCCCCTAGGTACAAAAAACATGGCCCTGGGCTAACAAGGGTGAGACTGCGCCCGAGAGGCCTGTCCGGGACTGTCCAAGGTGGGAGAATTCTGACCGAAGGAGATCATCCTTCCTAGCGTCTCTGTCTGGGTTGAGGAGAGGCAGCAGAGGGAGGGAGATGGTGAGAGAGAGACTGAGAGAAAGAACAACTAGAGAAGGAAGATGTTTTCTGAAGCCTCAGAATTTCCTCTGCCCAGTCCTACAACATCCACAAGGTACCTTTATGTGGCTGTGATTACTCGCAGCCTCCCGTGAAGAATTGAGGGTAGAAGCCAGGAATGTCAGCTTTGGAGGTGGACAGCCTGGGGGTGAATCACTCCTCCATCATTTACTAGCTGTGTGATTGTGGGCAAGGGCCTTAACCTCTCTGAGCCTCAATTTCCTCATCTGAAAAATGGAGATCATAGAAGCCCCCTCAAACAGTTTTTGTGAGTGTCACTGGATGATGGCTGGATAAGAATGGAAGGTTCAGGCTGCAAAAGCCCAGAGGAACTTCAGGGGCTGGCAGAGGGACAGCCCTGTGGTGATCCACCGTAGCCAGAAGTGTAAGCTGGGTGAGGTTAGGCGCTGAGACAGAAGGCTGATTAAAGCATTCCGCATGCCAGTTTCCCAAAAAATAAATCACTCTCCAATATGTATTTAAATTGTCCCTCTTCTGTTTGCCTTAGTCCTGGCTTAGATAACAGAGCTTGGTGCAGGCACTAACACGTCCTGTTGGCGGGCACAATGGGCTCCTGCGTGTTGAACACTCAGTGTTTAACGGTAACAGACCTGACATGGCAGCTTCATGTAGGATTGGCTTCGAGTGCAGCAAACTGGGTTCAAAACCCAGCCCCACTATGTAGAAGCTGCATGGTCTTAGGTGAGTTTTTTAATCTTTCTCTAAGTCTCCAATTCCTCATCTATAGACAACGGTGCTAAGGATGCCTTGAATTCTGGTGGTGACCTTATAAAGGGACACATATAAATCACTTAGTCCAGTGCCTGGCACCTGGTGAGTGTTTCATAAGTGTCAACCATTAGTTCTTATTAGACTCGATTGCTATTAATGCTTCATCATCCTAGTGACCCCCAGGATGCCATCACCTAGCATGGGGTTCCTATGTTGAAATGCATAGGCTTTGGGAGGCACTGGGAGCCCAGGGACGGGGACTCTGAGCTGACGTGCTAGTAGTGGTGATGTGGTTTGTGTTGGGCCTGATCACCCGAAAGCCTGCATTTTATGAGGTCGGTCAAGCATGGGGCTGCCACTTGTGACTATTGAGTAGAAGAAGGTTTGGCTGGTCCTTCCTGTGCTTCCCGACCTGCTTTGCACTAGATTATTGCAGGGAGATGCTCTGAGCCAAAAGGGGTCCATGGTCAGGAAATGCTGCATGCTCCATTGCAACATTAAAGATTCATAATGCACATTCACACATCAAAGGCTCGGAAAAGTCCTGCTTTAGTGAGCAAAAGAATCATCTAGGAATCATCTTTAAAACGCAGTTTCCCAGTCCCCACTCTCAGGAATTCAGCAGGTCTGGGTGACAGCAGGAATCAGCATTTTAACATCCCTGAGGTGATTCCAGGCCAGGCAGTCAGGGAGCACACCTTGACCACAGCGGTTTCATGCCTGACTTCTGGAAGTATGGTGCTCGGAACAGCAGGGTCCCCATCATCCGGGAGCTTGTAAGAAATGCAGGACCACGCTAGGACCACAGAATTAGAATCTACATTTGAACAAGGTCCCTGGGTGATTCCAATGCTGGTTAGCATTTGAGAAGCATTGATTTAAAAGGTTTATGTTGATAGTGTTTGTTTTATTTTTTGTTCATTCGTTTGGTTTTTGGTGAAGAACCATTCGAAAAAAAAAACCGGACACACACTGCAAGCTCGTTGTCATAAAATTTCTACCATCCTTCACCCCCACCCCCAGCCACATGGGGTCGACTAGATGTCCCAGTAGCTTCAAGGAAAAGCTAGAGTCATGTTAAAGAGGGGTGTTTCCTGGATTATATCCCGGCCCTCAATAACATGCCTGGGGTTTCCTAAGCAGCCTTTGCCTTCTTTTCCACATCCATCCTGAAGAGTAGGAAAGCCAGCAAAGCAGCTCTCTGTGGGCTCCACTCTGCCAGATCTCTATGGGACATGACTGATCTTCCATTGCTAAGTTGTGAGAAAAGCCGAAGGTGCACTGGGGCAAGGATCTTCTGCCTTGGAACTCAGAGACTGACAAAAAGAGTTGGCAAGAAGCAAGAGGAAAACTTCCAACAGGGCTTCCAGAAGGAGTGCAAATACAGTTTTACTTCTTGCAATATTTAAGAATGGTGGTTGCTCCCGGGGCGGTGGGGGGGGGGGGGGGGCGGTAGGGGGTAGGGGGTGAGGAGGGCGCCTGCAGAGCGACGGTCCATCAGGCAGCCAGGGTATTAATGGCAGGTGAAACCTTCCAAATGAGCACCCTGTCAGCCAATCTATTGCTTTAAAAGGTTGGCAATGCAGGAGACCCACCAGAGGCAATGAAGAACTAATCTCATATTGCCAGGTTAAATCAAGTCAGCCGTGCTGGTTCCTTTCACTTCTTGGTTACATCAAGCCAGAATGCTTTCAATTATCCCTCACTTCCAACTTGTCAGCAGGCACTGGGTAAAATGCAAATGGAATAATGCCCTTCCCTGGTGGAGAGCAGGAAATATCATTAAGAGTAGCCTCCACTTATTGAGGTCTTCCTCTGTATTAAGAGCAGTACCTTCATCATCTCACTTCATATGCACCATCTTATAGCATCTCCATGCTCTTTGGTGAAGCGGGTGCTATGAAGTCCATTCTACAGCTCAGAAAACTGAGTCACAGGAGGTCAGTCACTTGCCAAAGTTATATAGCTAATGAACAATAGAACAGATTTTAAAACCACACCATTCTGACTCTAAAGCCTGTATTCTTTTGCTATTTGTCTAATTGGGCCAAGATCCCAGTGCCATGCTGCGATTGGGTCCCTGAGCTTTGAAGTGCCTTCCTTGAAATTTTCTAAGTCTTCTTCTAGTGGTGGGAACTGGCCAGGGTCAGCAGTTCTGTCTGGGAGGAGCATCCTAGCCCGGGCTAGGACACATGGGAGTCCTGGTCACTGCTTCTCCTCTTCAGGGCGCTCTCTGACTCTCGACCATCCCCCACCCCCACTCCTGTGCATGTTGAGTCAACTGAATGCTGAGATGTTTGGGGATTTGCATCTATGAAATGGGGGTCCAATGCCCAATCCCAATTCCAGAGGGCAGATTGACAAGTAGATTGCTCCCGCTGGCTGGAGGGATATTTCTGTTGCGAGATCATATGAGATCAGGCTGCCAGAATGGTGCTGAGATGCTGATTTGGGGTGACTCAAACTGTTTATATAGACAGGGGCCCACACACACACATCAGGCATGGTCCTACAAGAGCTCACCTTAAAACAAACTAACTCCCAAGGCAAAACAGATCCTATGGTTGCCATCTTTCTTGTTACTCAAGAATTCCTTTATGCCTCTGGCTGAAATTCAGGAGCCTTTGGCCTTTGCCAGCCCATAGAGTGAAGAGCACTCTCCGCTCCCCACTCCAGCTTTATTTCCATCGCAAAGAGAAAGGTTTCTTCCCTCTTGCCCAAACCTTTTGCCTCCTCCCTTTTCTCCACTGCTTCATTAATTTTCCACCTCCTCATCATTCACTGATCTCAGAAACAGCCCTGGGATGCGTTGGCTTCACCACCTGGGTTCTCTGTATTTTTCTTGGGGGAAATGAGAACTTGGCAAGCACCTCCCTCTGTGTGCTAAACAAACCTGTAGGATGCCAAGAAAACTCAAAAAGGAGCAAAGAACTAGAAGTGATTCACAGGCACTTAGTAGGTTACTAAGTGCTCTCAACTGTTCTAAGCACCTTCCATGATTATCTTAGTTAATCCTTCCACTGCTCCTGTGAGGTATCGCCATCATCATGCCCACTTCGTAAATGAGGACCGCAGAGCACAGAGAGGTTAATATCTTGCTTGAAGTCAGTCTGTTAGCAAGTCCATGAGATACATAATCTTAAATGTACACCTTGATGAATGTTTATATATACATTCACCTGTGTAGCCAGGTGAATAAGATGAAGATCTAGAACATTGGCAGCACCCAGAAAGTTCCCCCGTGTTCTTTCCCAGACAGAACCTCTCCATAAAAGTAACCACAACTTCGGGGCTGGCCCCGTGGCCGAGTGGTTGGGTTCGCGCGCTCCGCTGCAGGCGGCCCGGTGTTTCGTTGGTTCGGGTCCTGCGCGCGGACATGGCACTGCTCATCGGACCACGCTGGGGCGGCGTCCCGCGTGCCACAGCTGGAAGGACCCAGAACGAATTATACAACTATGTACCGGGGGGCTTTGGGGAGAAAAAGGAGAAAAATAAAATCTTTAAAAAAAAAAAAAAGTAACCACAACTTCTAACTTTCTACCATAATTAACTAGCTTTGCCTGTCTTTGAAGATCCTATAAATGAAACAGTATGTACTCTTCAAAGCCCACATTTCAATCCGTCCACTCTGTGGCCCCCTGGCCCCGTGAGTGGGCAAGGTAGTTTGGTGGTTGGTGGCGCCTCCCCTCAAACCATGATCTGGAAAGAGGGGCTCATTTTTAAAATCTGAGCTGCTAACCAGTTCCCACCCAGGTGCTGTGTGCAGACATTAGCAGAGCCATCCGTGGCACCTGAAGTGAATTGTTGGAGTCGATTTGTGCCACCTTGTCACAAAACGAAACCGAGAAAAGTAAATGTAGATGTTTCTCTGAAGCCTCTAATACCCAAGAAAGCTGGAGAGTTCACGCAGATTGTAGACGGAGTCACTTGCACACCAAGCTACAGGGAACAAAAGGCACCAGAAATTGAACAAAACGCTTCCATCCAGATTCTCCATAAGCTGCCCCGTTTACGAAGATCAAAGAGGAAAACAAATGAAATAAACATCCTCTCTCCCAGGGCCCTTCCTTCCCTGGAAGAGGGATGCAAGGACTCAGGCTGCCTTCCCCAGACAGCAAAGATGTTTCAGCCAACTCTGAAATATCCAGATGTTTACTGGGGCTTCTCTGCAGCCTCTCCATTATGGATGTCCTCCTCCCCGCTGAGTGTAGCTTTACTAGTAAGTGTTCAATTAAGGCTTTGAGGTTAAATCTCTTGACTATTTAGGGTGCTTTTTATAAAGTCTAGCAGAGCAAACTAGGCAGGGGCTGGAAACAGCTGACACCAACCTGTAGCCAGCCCAGAAGGTAAGTGCCACCACGTGACAAAGATAAACAGCTGAATGGGGTTTGAATCTCTCTGGTAAACAGCATGGTCCTCAGCAGCTACACTGCAGGGGATGAACTCCCAGGTGTCTTGTTTCTCATGTTGATTCCTTTTCAGATGCTCATTTCAACCAGACAAATTCTTGCCCGGCTGTAAGAGTAGATAGGCTTCAGAAGTGATTAAAGCTCACGGCTGCCCACACTTTCCCCGGGTGATGGGTGTCCCCTGACTCCCTTTGCCATAAAATGTCTCCTCCTTCTGATAATGAAGAAGACAAAGGGTGATCTCATTGGTTGCCTTTTCCTACTTTTTATCCGAAGCTTCTCCTTGGCCGCTTGGATAACTGACTCAGCTCTCTGAGCTTCAGTTTCCAACTCTACTGCCACCCTTCCAAGGGGTGACATGGTGATAAAGGGGTAATACAGAGTTTACTGTGTACTTGCTGCACCAGGCACCATTCCAAGTACTGCACATGTAATACCTGCTTCCGTCCTCCCAACAGCACTTTCTAACATCCCCATCATCATCTTCATTTTGCACATGAGGAAACTGAGGCACAGAGCGGTTAATTGGACAAGGTCAGCAGATCGGTAGTAGCTGATCTGAGATTCAAACCCAGACACCCTGATCCAGGGCCTGCAGCTTAAGCGTTACGTTATTCTGCCATGTAGGGTTGCCATGAGCATCTAAATGAAGAATATATGTAAATCTCATTCAATCTATATCATTTATCATTACTGTCAATTATTATGAACTGAACACTTTGGAAACAACAGCATTCTTGCCAAGATTCAACCTACCCAAAGGACATACCAGGGAATGACTCTAGTAAGGGGATATTGATTTCATTTATTTTCACGTCCACTTTTTATAAACTGAAAAAGTTGAAAACTTCAAAGAATTTGTGATTGTAGTAATACCTACAGTTCATTGAACACACTATATGCTGGATTGATATTATATATATCAATTCATTTATTCCCTATCACATAATCCTATGATAGATGCACTATTATAACTCAGTTTTAAAGGCAAAGAAATTGAGGTTCAGCAAGGGCGATTATCTTTCTAAGCTCACACAGCCAGGAACTAGAGAAGATGGTCTTCAAACCCAAGTCCATCTGATTCCACAGGCCAGGCTCTAACCTCTGATGCTGTGTAGACTTTTTGGCTTTTTAGCCTGGGAATTCTAATCCAAAGGATTCAATTTAGCGTTAACCTGATTTTTGCTTCACATTGCCAGAACTGGCAGATTCCCTCTGATTTTCTTTATCAAAAGCAATAAAAAGAATGCCTCACATATTGTTCCCAGAAAGTTTCTCCACATCCATATTTCTCTGAAATGGTCATTACAATTAGCGAACAATGTATGCATGTGGAATACAGCCAGAGCTGTGACTCAGCATGCCTTCTGATAGCAAGCACCTTCTGAAAGCATAACCATGAATAATTCTCCGTGGCCACATCTCACGGAGTGAAGTCAACAAGGGCGTATTAAGCAGATGCCCGACACCACCGTGGGCCAATCGGGAAGGCCTGGGTCACTTTCCCATTATCGCTGAGTCAGAATTGAGCCCTTTTCAAGAACTCTGCAAACCTCTCTCACCACCCTCACCAGGAAAAAGCCAACCAGACAAACAGATAAGTGGGGAGATAAATAAATAAAGAAATCATGCAATGTCATAGGAAGGCCGTGCCGTTCTCGCGCCCCTACTGGATGAAGATGCCGGCAGCCTCTCAGGTCCTGAACCGGCGATTCAGAACAGTTTGATTGCCTGCTTGATTGTTTGCGAGATAAACGCAAGATTGTCAGTGACAGGGTAATTTACTGAAGATTGCCATGTCAGACTCCATGCGAGGGGCTTGCTGGCATAAAGATGCGATTCTCATGACTGACAGGCCACTGGGAGACGGGAATGCCAATTTAAAGTTCATGGTGTCGTCTGAAAGCGTTCAGCGGCAGCGGCCCACGAGCAAACGACACGATGAGGTCATTGCAGGCGTAACAAATGCTCTCACCTAATAATGCAGAGAACCCCAGATGCGCAATCTCTGGAGCAGGTGAATGTAAATGTGGAGGAGGAAATCATTTCTATCTCTTTTTTTTAGTATCTGCCATCTGCTATAGCTGATGTGTTTATAGGACAGCTCCTGCCAGACAGGCCCTTGAATTAAAAGCCTGCGATCAACAAAACAGTGGGGAAATTTGAGGTCCACCTTTGTGAAGCAGTTGCAATCCCAGAAGGAGTGGCAGACTAGAGGGTGCTGGGGGAGGAAAATGTTCAGCACTTAATAGGAAATCTGTCTTAAGCTGTTATTGGAGCCCGATGAGGTCCTCAAGCTGGTTAGATGGAGTGGGTGGTAAATGGGTTGGGGGTGGGAGGGGGCACATTCCCAGCTTCAGGAGGGAAAGGCCACTGGAGATGGATGGAACTCCTAATGGGAAGAGGCCAGTGGCCTTAAAGAAATCTGCAGTGCTAATAACAGTGGGTTTCTTCTCACCTGAGAAGTTTCTGCAGCTGTGGAAGGAAGCAGCGCCAGCATATCTCTGCGGGATATTTTTAAATTCAAAGCAGGCATTCTCTCGTAGCTTCCTTCTGATTAGTGAAGGCAGTCCGTGGAAGGGGATGTTAAAGGCACAGCACTAGGCGTTTTTTTCTTTTCTTTTCCTTATTCTGCCAAGGACCGTGGGATCCACTGGACAATCTGAAGGTGGATCCGGGACGGTGCCTCAGCATCGTCCTGCTGCCGAGATGTGATTCTCCAGTGCTGTGTCTTGGGTCCGAGGTTTGCCGGGCTCTGGGGAGTACCTGATGCAGGCAGCACGTCGCGCTGAGGTGTTTGGGACCTTGACTTTGAAAGTCTCTGAATTTAAAGTGCGCGCTGCGTGCCTGCTCACCCTCCTTTATCTGCATCTCGAGGAAATTTTGTAAATCTAAGTGTGTTACGAGGCACATGAGTAACACTTGCCCATGTAGAAAATGAGAGGCTCGTTTCAGTAATTTAAAGTCAAGCAAAACAGGCACCCTCCTAATCTGTTTGTTTGCTAAAAAGAAAGTAATGCATTAAAATAATTGTACATTAATTGCTAAATTACAGTGGAACTTTGGTGAAATTACATATTTCAATTTCATTAGCAGAACTAAATGAAAAGGGTAATGCCAAAAAATTACATTGTAGTAAATTTAAAGCACACAGCCAGGCCTCTGATTCAGCATTCCAGTACAAGTGTTTGTCAAGTCACAGCCCGGGGTTTGAGTACGTGTTTCTATGATGTTAATTATGGCCCCAAAATGCCTTGCTATCAAATCCACAAGAGGCAAGCAAGTTATTCTCCAAGTTTCTCCACTGTGTGTTCCATCAATTCCCAGCAGAGTGAGTAAGGGTTGACCAACTAATCCATTCTAAGAGGAAATTCCAAGGAGCAAACACTGCCCTAAACATTCCCATCCTCAGCCCTGACAGACACGTGAGGCATGGAACACAGTTGTGTATTCATTCAACAAACATTTGTTGAGTGCCCTATTCCATGGTAGGCACTAAGAAAAGCATGAATATAGAAATGAATAAGACACTGTTCTTCTCTTCAAAGTACTTATTTTCTAAGCAAGAAGGCAAGCATACAGAGTTAATTAATTCTAGTACAAGGAAGTTGGCATTCACAATGGTTTTTAAAATTTCCTGTGCATTAGAATTGCCTGAGAATCCACGACCTGCTCTGGAGGCTCTCCCTGGGTAGGTCTGGGGTAGGCCCTTGATTCTCCCCACAGGATTTTGATGCAGAACCATTCTCTGAGAACCTCTGATTCGGAGACAGACAGAACAGGAATACTTAACCTAGCCAGGAGCATCATCAAGAAGGGTTCCTGGAGGAGGAGGCCATACCTAGTCTGAGTCTAAAAGGATGAGTCATGTATCTCTCCCCCATCAGCTCCTTAAGGACAGACACCATCATTCTTTGTTCCCCATTTATTTCCAGAATGTGGATGGCACTCAGATACTTGTCGAATGGTAGCTGAATGAATAGGAGTCAGCCCAGGATGGGATGGAGGGGCGGGAACCTGGGCAAGTTGATCAGGACATTTGACATCCTGCGGGCACGTGGGAAGGTAACACCAGAAGCAATTGAATGCACTGATGGCTTAATTTCTGCATGCTCAAGCCAAAGTCATTTCTCCACATTTCCTGGAAAATGTAAAACTCACCACACCTCATTCTCCAACTGGTCAGCAGTACCCTCCCTGGCTCCGAGGGAGCGAGGAGAGAATGCTTTTCTCCTTTAAAGCGAGATGTAAGGAATCCCGTGCATTGTGTTTACTGGTGCACACATTAGCACAGGCCCCCGAGAACTGCTATAGGTAATTTTTTGTGCTGTGTTGTTTAAAAGCAAAGTGTTTGTTTTTATTTCCGACCACTCAAGTAATACTTACTCACAATAGAAAAAGTAGAAACTCCAGAAAAGTATAACAAAGGAAAGGAAGAGAAACACACTAATCTACTACCTGGGGATAACCATTTGTCAACATTTTCAATGATTTCCTTTCAGTCTTTTATTTTCTATGCGTATATATATTGGAATTATACTAAGCTTGTTGTGTGAAACCTGCCAATTCAGGCCCTTGAGGAGGGTTGATGCTGCTCATGACAAAGGTGTTAGCATCTCTAAGCAGCTTTGTGCCATGAAATCCGCTGACCTGGCTCTGCCTCTGCCCTTCCAGATGGCCTGGTGGATTGCCTGGACCCTGACTGCTGCTTGCAGTCAGCCTGTCAGAACAGCCTGCTCTGCCGGGGGTCCCGGGACCCCCTGGACATCATTCAGCAGGGCCAGACAGACTCGCCCGCAGTGAAGTCCTTCTACGACCGCATCAAGCTCTTGGCAGGCAAAGACAGCACCCACATCATTCCTGGAGACAACCCCTTCAACAGCAGGTGGGTGCTCTCTGTCCATGCAAACTACTGAGGTCACTGCTTCCCTTCCTGTCGGAGCAGGAGGAAGCGCTCCTGGTTTTTCTGTCATCCCAGTTGGCCTGGAAACTACCCCATGGTGGCAGCTCCCTGCTCTGGTTCACCAAGGCCCTTTCCTTTCTGTGGATCCAGTTCCAGAGGCAGAGTCCCAGTCTCCATGCGGGATTTGTCCACATTCATCCCAGAACCTGCTGGAGACACCTGTTGATTGCCTGATTTTTAGATCATTTTTATGATCTATTATTTTATGACATTACTGTTATTATTTTGAATCTTGCTTTATAATACCTCTGATAGTGGTTTTTGTTTCATCATCACTGAAATATTTCATTCAATAGAGTATATTTGAAAGTGATTATTAACTTGATAACATAACTTATCATTTGTGGCATTTTAGAGTCAAGGTGATGCCAGTTGCTAGAATTTATTGAACACTTATGATGAGCTGGGGACTTTATGTAGATTATCTCCAATCCTCACAGCAACCCCATCAATTGCATCTGCTAATTGCCTGCTTTGTGCAAGGCATTGTGCCAGTGCATGTCACCTCTCATTCCAAAACGGTGGGAGTTTCTCTCGAATGTCCTTTTGCTCTCAGTTGCTGATCTGAGGCTTGTGAATATTCTAGAGGCAAATTCTAGATTTATTTTGTAGTCAGCTCGGCCCCTCCATTCTGCCCAGAACAAGTTAGAACTGTCCCCCTGGAGAAGAGAGCAAGGGGAAGAGTTGCCTTTGAGACACCCCCAGGCCCTCTCTCTTCCAGGCACAGTTTCAGATTCTGAGGGTGAGGGGAAGGATAGGAGAGGCAGGGGGTCTTCTCGTGAGCTGCCTGCATATCAGCAATCTCACTCTTGGTCAGTCTGGGTCCAGGTGTGGATGGTGTCTGCAGATGTGAGGATGGCAGGCATCATCTTCTTGGGGGTGCTCCCACCCTATCTCTGTGCTCCTTCCCAGGGGAAAATAAGAATCACTGGTTGGGTCCTTTTCAAGAAAACTCTAGGAACTAGGAATTTGAGCAGATGGTCCTGGTGCCCTTTTCCCTCCCACAGCCCTCACCACGCCATCTTTCTCTTAGTCCTCTTTATCCTCACTTAGTTCTGGGCAGGCCCAGAAGCAACTCAAGAAGTGTGCTGCGTCAGCAGGCTTCCATCCAGCAAAGGAAATACCAGATTTCACTTCTTACAGGAGCCCCTGACTTTATAAGTGATTCTTTTGGTGCCACCTCATTAGACTTTGGGGAGGAGACATCGTCAGGTCACAACTCACTCTACTCCCCCCGGGGAGAGCCTAGCAAAGGCGGGATGGGGAGGCGGTGGGTAATGGTACAGCCAGTTGATTCTACAGCCCCTTAGAACTCTCTGGGAAGTTGTGCAGCCCCAATTCATGGCAGCTCTTGAATACGAGGTTCTTAACAAGGTTACCTTGGGCCAGCAGCTTTAGCCTTTCTCTGCTTTCATTTTACTAAAAATAAAATAGAAAAGAAAAAAAGCCTCTCAACCCTCTTCTTCTATTTCAGCCCTGACACTCCCTAGCTGCGTCACATTAGGCAAGCTATTGAACTTGGTAAAATGGGTAAAAATTTTACATTTAAAAGTTTAAAATTGGTAAAATTAGAATACCATGTGTAGAATATACTACACACAGTAATATTATTATTTTAATACAAGAACCCTGCCAAAAAATAATAGAAACCACATATCTCTGACCAGAAAACTACTTCCTCTGCTTGTTAAATCCTAGTCCTGAGACACAGATTCTGTAGGTATGTTCCCTTTTAATTATAAACATAATTCTTATTGCCAGTGTCGACGCAAGTAATAATCGTTCTATAGTAGAGAGCTTTATTCGAGCCAAGCTGAGGACTACAGCCCGGGAGTGCAAAGGGCTCTGAAGAATAAGTTGTTCTCAGCACAGTTATGTACCATCTCAGAACAAAGAGCACACATCAAGCATGACAGGGGTACATTCTTTCAAGATTTCAAGGAGATATTTTGTTATGGCTTGGGGTGTACACAGTGGGTAAACGTGACCCTGGCGTCATGGGAAGGGAAACATCTTTCAAAGGAGTACTGTTTTTGGCATCACAGGGAGGGAGGCATTCATCCTTCTCTTCAAAGAATGCATTCTTTGCTTTAGGGGTAGTGAGGTAACGCAGAGCTACAATGTATGCTTGTCAGGCAGGAAGTCAGACTGCTCTGGTTAAAATAAAATTCAGGCCAAATCAGGTTTAAACCAGGATAGCTTCTTCATACACCTAAGTATTTTAAATTTTTCTTACATCACCAGAGACTCGTGACTGACTGGCCCTCGCGCTAGACCGTAAGCATTTTGCTGTGGTTTGCATAGTTTGCTTAACCTGTAAATGCATCTTTCAAAAGCCTGTGCTCTGTATTAATCGGCTTCCTATTAACATTTCATTATTTCTACCCTAAATCCAGTAATTTCCTGATATTCTCCTTTTCATACTCTTTCTTCATCTGTCCCTTAAAATTCAGTCTTATCCTCCTCACCAACAGTTCCCATTTCCAGAAGGTTTCTTGTGCTAGAGCCAAGATGTGGGAAGGCAGGCAGGGACTCCAGAATATGTGGTGGACTTGCCCAGCTCCAGAGATCTGGGCAAAAGAAAGAACCTTGCTTTCGAGAAAGCTTCTCTGAAGCTTTGACGGCAGCAATAAATAGCACCACCCAATTGAGCCCACACTCCAGCAGGTCGGCATGGATACATAATTCAGAAACAGCAAAATGTTACTCCAAGACATAGGTTGAAGTTCATCAAGCATGTGAATTTCAGTGCATTATCGTCTGACAAATAATGAAGGACAAAGCTGGGAGTGAAAAAGAACTAAATTCAAGACTTCTAAGAAGGCGTTTCCCCTAGATAATGGCATACAAAAATAACTAAAATGCCTTGACTCCACCACTATAATTTATAGAGCAGATCTCACTATCTAGATAATGTGATAATTGTTACACATCAATAATCATAAATAGAAATGAACTGATAGCATGTCTTAGCTGAATCTTTTCTGCGAATTGACTGCCTAGAAATGATAGGCAGCCAGCAGCAATGAAGAATTAGAAAAACAGAGGGCAGAAATCATAGACAACCCAGCTCCTTTTATTCCTGTGGAGCTCTGCAAAGTCTTATGCTATAGGAATGATTAAAAAAAACTAACAGTTGTATATAAAAGGAGGGGGGAAACCCACTGTGAGGTGTAATCCCCATTTTGTTTTCTCATCACAAGCACTTCGTAGTTTGTGGTCATCAGCATACATCATTGATTTTAAAATAGTGTCTGGGAAGACCTGAAAGAAATCTTAGTCTGAGCTAAGATAAGGAAACAGAATTGAACAAAAGAATTATTTTCATAAATGAGTTTTCTGCTTTCGAAAGACTCTGGCATTGTGGTTGGAACCAGCTAAAAATGCGATTTGTTTGTTAGGCAGCCAGTAGCAGACAATTAGACCTGTCAGTGGAGCAGTCTAAACCCTCCTGAGACCATCACGGGGTTAGAGTTGAACAGCTGGGGGTATTGCTAATAAAAAGAGAGGTGCTTGGAGAAGGCATCCCTCCAGTTCTCGGGTCACCCGGGATTGCAGAAGTAAGTGCGTTCCAAAGATCGAGCAGCCTTGGACAAGATTCTGGCAAAGAACAGGTCAGCTTGATTCCCTAGTCCAGAAATTGGGAGTGTGTCCAGGAACCTGGAAGCCTGAGAACCTTCACCAAATTGCCTGGTGGCTTGGAGGCCAACAATACAGCAGCGGGCCTGTCTGATAGGCTGGGGGCTCGGTGCAAAAATGGAACTTCTCATGAGACCATTTCTCCATGAAGTCAAGAGAATTCAGGAGAGAGGAGGCGTATGCATTCTCTCTCCATGGATTTTGAGTAGAATATTGTGGCATCTCTATTGCTTTATGAGATTTCCCAGAAGTGGTTGGTTGACTACTAGCATCTTGGGGAAATTTCTAGTTAGTGTAATCAATAGAGAGGGGAGCTTTCTCTGACAGTGGGAAAAAGCTGAGTGGGATTCCAAACCCCTCCCCTGTCCCCTGTCAAGATAGCAGGAATTTGATATAAGAGAAATATATAGTTACATGGAATCCAGAATCCAAGAGAGTTCTACCAGAAAAAAAATCTCCAAAATATTCTTTTTCTCAGGCTGCCATGGATTGTGAGAAATTTTTCTCTTAAAGGGCAGCAAAAAAACAATGCAACTATGTGTCCCAGCCTCATAAAAAACCTCAGTGTGCTCCCCTCCGCTCCCTCTGACATCCCAGCCTGGAGGAGAAGAGTAACATTGCCTTCCTCCAAAGCCAAAATAGGAAATGAGCAGCCAGATAGGGAAGCTCTCACCCAAGTGTAATACTCTCTGTGCCAGGCTAAGGCACAAACATGAGTGATGAGGGGCAGCCCAAAGCTCGGGACAAGCAAAAGTCAAGCAATGTCAAGAAACAGAGTGAGCCCTAGGGCAGAGGGAATGTGCACAGCGGACTCCATTGCCCAGCGAATGACAGGAGATGCTGCCCATGGATTTCACCCCACCGTGTCACCAATTCTGCTCCTCAGGGAAAGCAAGCATTGAGACCTCCCTTTTGCCTACACCTCTCTGAGAGGTATGATCATGTGAAGCCAGAAGTGAATGTTGAAGTCTTCTCCTTGCCTAAGGGACCAGCTGAGGAGGTGGGTGGGGGCCGGGGGGCGCAGTGGCAATAGGAAAGGGGACTCAACAACCCCCCTTGTCTCCTTGTTCTCCCATGAGTGGCTCAAAGACTTGTTTCTTTTCCTCTAGCTTGGTTTCTCTCATCCGAGGCCAAGTAGTAACTACAGATGGGACTCCCCTGGTTGGTGTGAACGTGTCTTTTGTCAAGTACCCAAAATACGGCTACACCATCACCCGCCAAGATGGCACGTAAGTTGCTTTGTGGGGCTTTACCTACTCAGGACCGAGGGTGCAGGCAAAGAGACAGATGGTGCTATTGGCTTACAACCACGTGGCTCCCCTTGTGGACTGGAATGCCCACTAGGCCAGACCTCTACTGAGGATCCCCCCAGAGATATTTATTGATTTTTGGTATGGTATCAAAACTGAAAAATAAATGGAACGGCCAACCTATCCAGGGCTGCCGATAGCCATCCTCCTCCTTTTTCCATGTCAGGTATATGCTTTTCTGTGTGTGTGTGTGTGTGTGTGTGTGTGTGTGTGTTGGGGGTGGGGCTGGGGGAGGTGGATTCTAGAAAGAGGGAGGGAAAGGTGCTCTTGGAAACTATTTTAAATCAAAGGCAGCGCAGGGTGAAAAGGATCCGCATGACATAGTGTCCTGTGGTGAACCCCTTCTGCTTTCATCTGTGGCTTTAGGAGTTGTGTCATTTTCGCTCCTGTTTTGAGGGGGTGGGATGTAATCAGAGAAGTCTAATTAAATACATTTAGCTGTCACCCTGCTGTGTAAAGGAGGCAACCTCTCCCTATTCTTCTGATTGGAAACATGCGCCCATGCAGCCCCCACCAAGATGAAAGCTCTGTCATTTCCTTAATCCATTGGGCATGGAGTTAAAATTTTTTTAAAAAAATAGATAAGAAGAAAAGAAATCTATGGGAAGAGGAAAACACTCACCCATCCTGGGCTGAAAAAAACCCACAAACTATTGCATTCTATTCCAAACGAAAGAGGAGACTAAATCTGCTGTAAATCTTATGCAACAGTTTTTCTATAAAACTGGACTTTGGAAAACCATGGACCTATCATGTGGGTAAGAACTGTGATTCTTGCCCTTCTCTGGTGAAGAGTCCGGCCTTGTTTTTGAATGTCCTAAGGCAGCCTTGCAGGTGGTTTCATAAATTACAAGCCCGCGGTAGCCCTGTCCTCAGTCCCACCGCTGAAATCCAAAGGAGACATCTGATAGTTCACATGAAATTCTCAATATTCACTAAGTCTCTGAAATCTCACTCATACATTTGTGTAGCCAAATCTAATTATTTTAAAGCACTGGGGCTGCGAATGTGTACCACACAGGCTTTGGCCCTTATTCATTCTTAGAAGCCAGTGTTCTGGCCCTATGAAGTCCTGTGACAACGCAAGAGGACATTTCTGAGTGCTTGGCCTGCTGTCTGTCCCCACCTTATGCTGTGCCATCCCTCTCAGCTGCTTCCTGACTAATTATGGCCCAAATCCGCTTCCCAGATCATCTACCCAACCTCCTGGATCAGTGATTCTTCAGCTTATTCAGGTTGCAAAGCCATGGAAGTAACAGGATGTGTTGGGGAGTGGTCTGAGGAATCCCACAATCTGTCGTATAGTGGTGTGTGCCACAGACATTAATGATTTGATTCTGCCACACCAACTAGGGATGATTTCACGTTAAAACATTTGACTGTCTCCTGCATCCTATACAAAACCATCCCCAGTAGCACGCGTGCCCAAAAATAAATCTATAAACAAATTAATGCAAGAAATATACTGTTGTACTGTGCATACTCTGATATTCACCTTAATATTCAAGTGCTCAGTGTTCATTCATTTTAGGTTTATTAAAAAACACCAAGTGTCTCCAAAACCAGGTGAAGCCAATAGGTCCGTATTTTTTCACTGAGTTGTTACTATGATCTGGGAACTCTTGCCAGCTGCTGGGGATTCTGAAGTGGGCATGCACAGTTGAGTTCTGTGGAGGCGTAAAGCTTACAATTGAAAGACTTCTCTCCACTAACCTCATTCTTTTCTGTTAATTGAGAAAGAAATACTATATTTTACTTTACTGCTAATACACCTCCGTGCAGCTCTTGAGGAACAAACAGGAATATAGTTTAAGAATAACTGTCAAAAATGTCAGAAACAGGGCTAAATGGGCTAAGGTGGTCAAAAGGTATAAACTTTCAGTTATAAATAAATAAGTCATGGGAATGTCACGTACTGCATGGTGACTATAGGTAATAATACGGTATTGCATATTGAAAAGTTGCCAAGAGAGTAGATCTTAAAAGTTCTCATCACAAGAAAAAAAATGTGTAATCATGTGTGGTGGTCAATGTTAACCGACTAGACTTATTGTGGTGATCATTTCACAGTATACACGAGTGTTGAATCATCGTGTCGTACACCTGAGACTAATATAATGTTATATGTCAGTTCTATCTCAAAAAAAAAAGTTAAAGTTCTGTGAAACCAAAACAAAAATCAGAGACAGCACAGGTTGATGAGAAGAAAGCTTTAATAAGCCCCTCCCTATGTTCTAGCATTGTATCGTTATAACTCCTCTATTTATTGGACACTTCTACTAGCCTCACACGACACTAAGTGTTTTACACCAGGGGTAGGGAAACGTCTTCTGTAAAGGGCCAGATAATAAATATTTTAGGCTTTGCACGCCATATGATTTCCGTTACAACTGCTCAGCTCTGCCATGACAGCACAAAAACAGCCGGAGAGGATAAGTACACGAATGGGCATGGCTGTGTTCCAGTAAAACACGTGGTGGGTGGATTGAGCTCATGGGCCTGGTTTGCTGACTCCTGCTGTATGCTCATCATGGTGTTTCATTCTCTCAGTCCCACAGTGAAGTCAGTATAATTATTCCCATTTCACAGATGAAGAAACTGGGGGTTCAGAGAGAGTTAATAACTTGCCCACAGTCACACAACTAGTAAGTGGTAGAGATTGGCTTCCAACCCAGCCCATCTGCCTCCAAAGCCCACCTTCCCCTGCATGCTCTGCCCCTCCCACCACCCTCAGGTGCGGAGGTCAGAACACTGCCCTATGTGAAGGTGAGTTCACCCCTCTCAGTGAGCCCGCTTACCCCCTCTCCAGGTTTGACCTGATCGCCAACGGAGGCGCCTCCTTGACCCTGCACTTTGAGCGAGCCCCATTCATGAGCCAGGAGCGCACCGTGTGGCTGCCGTGGAATAGCTTTTATGCCATGGACACCCTGGTGATGAAGACGGAGGAGAACTCCATCCCCAGCTGTGACCTCAGTGGCTTTGTCCGGCCAGACCCAATCATCATCTCCTCCCCTCTGTCCACCTTCTTCAGTGCTGCCCCTGCACAGAATCCCATCGTGCCTGAGACCCAGGTAGGAAGGGGAGGTACCAGGTAGGACTCTTAATATTCCCTGACCAAAACTGGCTGGCCGACTTCCTCCCACACGTGTCTCTCCTTGGGTGGGCCAGAAACTAATAGTAAGGTGGAGGGACAAAAAGTAGGAGCACAATAGAATTCATAGTCACTGAAGAGAAAACTGAATCTCCTCTGGACATTCCAGGTGTTTCCCAAAAGTCGTTCAAGACTTTGGCAGTCAGTGGAGCTTTTAATAAAATGAAAACAATATACATATGTGCAACCCACCTGCAAATTGCTTTTTATTCCTGTTAGTCACAGATACATGCTAAGAGGCGTTTTAATGATCTACATCGGTGTTACGACAGAGGGCATATTACATTATTGCCTCCCTGTTGCTTTATACCAATTGTCAGTGGAAGTTGCAGGTTCATATAATTACAGCCTCTCGTGGCCTCCTTGCATGCAGCTGGCAATAAAGCCTGCTGTTCTTATTTACATCTTTTGCCAACAGTGCGGTTTTTAAAAAGAAACACAACAGTGACCAAGAATAATTATTAATCCAAAAATCATAACTTCAGCCCCTTCACTCCATGGTGTGGGATCAAGTTTTAGTGATGGTGGTGGTTGTTTTCCTCGACCCTGGGAAGTGCTTCTTGGACCCCACATAAGGTACGATGCTTCTGTGAGGGTGGCAGCAGACAGGCAGTCTGAGGTGGCCAGCAGCCCACCTGCTGGGGTGCATGTGATGCAGTGTGTCTGCCACGTGTTTCCTTTCTAGGTTCTTCATGAAGAAATTGAGCTCCCCGGGTCCAACGTGAAGCTTCGCTACTTGAGCTCCCGGACGGCAGGCTACAAGTCACTGCTGAAGATCACCATGACCCAGTCCACAGTGCCCCTGAACCTCATCAAGGTCCATCTGATGGTAGCTGTAGAGGGGCACCTCTTCCAGAAGTCATTCCAGGCCTCTCCCAACCTCGCCTACACCTTCATCTGGGACAAGACAGATGCATACGGCCAAAGGGTGTATGGACTCTCTGATGCTGTTGGTATGTTTCGGTTTCAACCCCTTACTTATTCTTGGATTTAGTCATGCATTAATTCAACCAATATTAATTGACTTCCTAGTATGTGCCAAGCACCGTTCTAATAGATGGTGTCTAATAGAACAGTGGTCTTACTGATAGAGAAGAGCCCTCTTCCGTGGACCTTCTGTTCTAGTTGGGGATTGAGAAAACAAACACAGACTGGACAAGAAAATGTCAAGCAGTGGCAAGTGCTAGTAAGAATATAAAAATAAGAGATATAGGGAAGACGGACAACTGCAAGTAGGCATTCAGGGAAGGTTCCTCAGCGGGTGACATTTAAGCAGAGACATGAATGACAAGAAGGAACCATGAGAAAATTGGGAAAAGAGCATTCTTTTCCTGGCAGAGAAAGAAGAGTGAGGTATGTTTGAAGGACAAAGGCCAGTGTGGCTGGAATGTAGTGGACAAGGAGAGTATTTGAGAGGGGGGAGGAAGGTGGGCAGGGGTTAGATCATGTTCGTTTCCATGTTGCAAACAGCACAGAATGCACCACGAGAATCAGGAAATCGAGGTAGAGGCCATCTGGAAGCCACATGCTCTGTTTCAGGCTTTGCCTTTGAGGGAATCACATGATTCTCCACTTCTGAAAGACACTGTATGAGAAGAGTCCTATCCTTCTCAGTCTTTGAAGGGTTGTGAGCTGTGGATTAATATCAACCAACCCAGTTTATTTTCCTACTTGTAGAAAGCCGTCTGGAATTAATTAAAATCCAGAATCCTGTATTTTCACCACCAATAGGCTTGTGATTTTCAATAATTGTAATAAGTTACTAAAATAAGAAACCAGCAAACTCAGAAATCTTCACTATGATTGGCAGCCAATATTTATCAGACACTCCCTTTGTGCAGAGCGTTGTGCTAAATCCTTTGTCTTGGGTAACCTCTCAATAACTTATCAAGTAGGCGCTCTCATAATCCCCATTGTGCCGATGAGACAGGAGAGAGAGGGCAACTAAGTTGCCCAAAGTCATGCACCTAGCAGGTTACACAAGCCCAGGATATAGCCTAGTGGTCTGCGTCATCAGCGAGTGGAGTTACTAACTTAATAAAGATAAGTTACTGGAGTAACTAGTGCATTTAATATAAACGTGGCTAGTCAAAAAAATGTTAGGCTTTTGCCAATATCAAAATGATAACCAACATCAAAAAGTAGACTGAATATTATAATGCACCCCCACGTACTCCAGCTTCTGCCATTATCGACTCATGATGAACTTGGTTTTTCCATACCCTCATCCACGCCCCTGCTTCCTATATTTTTCTGAAGCAAGTCCCAAACATCACATCATTTCATCCATAATATTTCAGAATGTATCTCTAAAAAGCACTTTAAAAGCATAACAACAATATCATTATCACAACAAAAAACAATTTCTTAATCTCATCAAATAGCCCATCATTGTTCAATATTTTGATTGTATTATGAATATCATAAATAGTAGTACTTTATCTGTTTGAATCAGAATCCAAATAAGATCTATCTTTTGTAATTGGTTGATTCCTCTTACCTTTTCTTAATATATGGTTTTTTCCCCTTCTATCTCTAGCTTTTTTTTTTTAAGTTTTATTATTTATTTGTTAAAGAGACTGTGTTGTTTGCCTGTAGAAATTCCCCATAGTCTGGTTTGTTTCCTGGTGGCACACCTGGGCTTGTTGAACATAGTCCTCTGTTCTGTATCTCCTGTAGAGTGATAGTTGGATCTGAGGTTGTCTCTGATTCAGGTTTGATTTTTTTTAATGTATAGAGACTTTTTTTATTGAGGTATAATTGACATACAACATTATATTAGTTTAGGTTCACAACATAATGATTCCATATTTGATTCCATATATTCCTGTGAAATGATCACCACAATAAATCTAGTTAACATCCATCCCCTTACATAGTTACAAAATTTTTTCTTGTGGTAAGAATGTTTAAGATCTACTCTCTTAGCAACTTTCAAATATGCAATAGAGTATTATTAACTATAGTTGCCATGCTGTACATTATATCCCCATGATTTATTTATTTTATAACTGGAAGTTTGTACTTTTGACTCCCTTCACCCGTTTTTGTCCACCACCCACCCCTGTCTCTGGCAGCCACCAATCTGTTCTTTTTATCTATGAGCTTTTTTTTTAGACTCTACATATAAGTGAGATCATACAATATTTCTCTGACTTAGTTCACTTAGCATAACGCATTGAGGTCTATCCATTTTGTCACAAATGGCAAGATTTCCTTCTTTTTATGGCTGAATAATATTCCACTGTGGTATGTATATGTGTATATACATAGAACAACTTATCTTTCATCTGTTGATGGACACTTAGGTTGTTTCAATATCTTGGCAGTTGTAAATAATGCTGCAATGAATATGGGGGTGCATATATCATTTTGAGTTAATGTTTTCTTTTTCTTCAGATAGATATTCAGAAGTGGAATAGCTAGATCATATGGTAGTTCTATTTTTAATTTTTTGAGGAACCTCCATAGTGTTTTCCATAGTTACTGCACCAATTTCCCACCAACAGTGCACGAGAGTTCCCTTTTCTCCACGTCTTCACCAACACCTGTTATTTCTTATCCTTTTGATAATAGCCATTCTAACAGGTCTAAGGAGACATCTCATTGTGGGTTTTTTTTTAAAGATTGGCACCTGAGCTAACAACTGTTGCCAATCTTCTTTTCTTTTTTCTGCTTTTTCTCCCCAAATCCCCCCAGTACCTAGTTGTATATTTTAGTTGTGGGTCCTTCTAGTTGTGGCATGTGGGATGCCACCTCAGCATGGCTTGATGAGTGGTGCCATGTCCGCGTCCAGGATCTAAACCAGTGAAACCCTGGACCGACGCAACACAGCACGCGAACTTAACCACTCGGCCACGGGGCTGGCCCCTCATTGTGGTTTTGATTTGCATTTCCCTGATGATTAGTGATATAGAGCATCTTTTCATGTGCCTGTGGACCTTCTGTATGTTTTCTTTGGAAAAATGTCTATTTAGATCCTCTGCCCATTTTTAATTGAATTGTTTGTTTGCTCTCAAGTTGTTTGAGTTCTTTATGTATTTTGAATATGAATGCCTTATCAGATATATGACTTGCAAATATTTTCTTCCATTTAGTAGGTTGCCTTTTCATTTTGTTGATAGTTTTCTTTGCTGTGCAGAAGCTTTTTCATTTGATGTGGTCCCATTTGATGATTTTTGGTTTTGTTGCCTTTATTTTTGACATCAAATCCAAAAAATCATCACCAAGACCAATGTCAAGGAGCTTACCACCTTTTTCTCCTAGGAGTTTTATGGTTTCAAGTCTTATGTTCAAGTCTTTAATCCATTGTGAGTTAATTTTTGCGTATGGTGCAAGATAGTGGTCCAGTTTCATTCTTTTGGATATGGCTGTCCAGTTTTCTCACTACCATTTATTGAAGAAACTTTCCTTTCCTCATCGTTTACTCTTGACTCCTTTGTCATAAATTAATGGACCATATATGTGTGAGTTTATTTCTGGGCTCTCTATTCTATTCCATTGATCTACGTGTCTGTTTTTGTGCAATACCATATTGTTTTGATTACTATAGCTTTGTAATATAGTTTGAAATCAGGGAGCATCATGCCTCCAGCTTTGTTCTTCTTTCTCAAGATTGCTTTGGCTATTTTGGGTCTTTTGTAGTTCCATACAAATTTTAGGACTGTTTGTTCTGTTTCTGTGAAAAATGCCATTGGAATTTTGATAAGAATTGCATTGAATCTGTAGATTGCTTTGGCTAGTATGGACATTTTAACAATGTTAATTCTTCCAATACTTAAGCATGGAATATCTTTCCATTTATTTGTGTCTTCTCCAATTTCTTTCATCAGTGTCTTATAGTTTTCAGTGTACAGATCTTTCACCTTCTTGATTAAATTTATTCCTAGGTATGTGATTCTTTTATTTATTTTAAGCAGGACAACTTGGTAGGTGGGCTCTCTTCTTCCCTCAGGAGTTACCTGATGTCAGCCTGTCTCTCCTTTGGCGATTTCAGCAGCTACTGATGCTCATTGCCTAGATCCATTAGGTCATTAGAGGTTGCAAAATGATATTTTAATTCTATCATTGCTTATTCCTTTATTAGCTAGCATACTTTTACATAGAGATACTTTCTCATTAACTACTTGGTTATTTGAGGTACCGTTCAAACAAGAAAGGATAAATGCTTAATTCTTTCCCTTTATTTACTAGTTTTAATATATTAAGTTGATTTTCTAATATCCTCTAATGATGGCAAATTAATGTTTTTTTACCTGCCATTATGAGCTCATAGAATGAAATGTATCTAATATGCTTCAATCCATTGAACTTATTATCTTTACTAAGAGTCCAATTGTCCCCTCTTTGGTCAGCGAGAGCCCCTTCAAGCCAACTCCCAAATTCCTTCAACGTGGCCCTGGAAGATTTTGATTCCTTCTTTGCTATCAGGTGTGATAAAATGGCCTGCTCTCATCTTGCTCATTTCTTGCTCCAGCCATTTCTTCAAGGAGCCCTGATTCCTTTTAATGAGAAATAATATTTCAAAGCCACAAGCCAGGCACTAGCAATTCTCATTGCTACCGAGTTGGTCGTGGTTTCTTGGAATTTTCAGAGGACAAGCTAGGAAATACATGGGGTTTTTTTAAAGACAAAATGTATCTTCCGTTCATATCGACACTCCTATATCTCGGGATTTAAAAGAAGCTGCAGAGAATCCCCAAAGGTGACACACGTAGTTAAGGATTTAATGTAGTAGGAACAGCAATAATAGCAATGCCTCATATTTCTAAAGCAGAGTTCCAATTAAAAATGTATGGCATCTCGGCGTTTTGTCTCATCTGTCCTTACCACATCTGCCTGAGAAATTGAGGCTTCACTTGCTCCATTTTGACCTGGGGGAAATGTGAGCTAGAGCAGAGTTAGGACAGAGTCCTCCATCTCCTGCCTCTCCCCCCAATTTGTCCATGTGGCAGACGCAGGATTTTTACAGCTTGTGGATTCTGTTCCCAGTGAACTGCCTCGTAATTGGTAGGCTGTGTCCCCATGCCTCCTCGCCTACCACTCTTCGGGATCCTGAGTGAACATACAAGGTGCCTTAACTTAACACAAGCTGTTGCCTCCAGAATCTCCTTGTAAATGAGCCGCTAAGCTTCCCTAGGCCTTTCTCCTAGTGAGCGAACATAAATAACCCAAAATATAACAAATGCCTGCGATGAACAGCAGGCTGAGAGAAGCAGTCTCCTGTCCATCTCAAAAGGAGAGTTGTATTCGGTTTTTGAATGATTCTTCTCCTCCCTCCACGTCACTGGCGTCATTTTTGAAAGCCAGCTGTTCACTGGAAAGGTCTTGCCATCCCCACGGAGTACTACTGTGTAAAGCTTCAAGGTTGAGTTCAGCCTGAAATCTGACTTTAATATTGTGTGGAATCACAAGGAGAAAGCAATCAGCCCGTCTCCCTGAGTGAGTTTTTGGAACAGAATGTGTATTACCGCAAGCACGTGTTTCTCGTTCCTGCTGGAGAGCTCTGGAATAATCAAGGAAACTCTCTTGTCTCCCACTCTGTCCCACCCCTTTTTATCTTTCAGTGTCTGTTGGGTTTGAATATGAGACTTGCCCCAGTCTAATCCTGTGGGAGAAAAGGACAGCCCTCCTCCAGGGATTTGAGCTGGATCCTTCCAACCTTGGTGGCTGGTCCCTGGATAAACATCACATCCTCAATGTTAAAAGTGGTATGTGAGCATATTTCCTTTCCCAAAGACAGCGGAGTCTCTCCTCTGAAACCTTCTCTCTAGCCCTGACATTTAAGTGGTAGGCCCTAGCCTTACCTTAGCTATTTTTCATCAAATGCCCAAAATACTCATAGGTTTTCCCACCTTCTCCTTTTAAATGTGAAAGAATGTTAGGCTGGTTTTCCCAGACCTTCCGCCTTAGTGTACCTCACAATTGTTCTTCAATTATCTCTACAAATGTTATCTTACCGAATACCATAGCCTTGGGGTTTCCCATCCCATTACAGTTCTCTCAGCATTGTGAGGAAATGGGGGAGCTCCCCAAAGGTTTTCTACTGTTTCTCTTCTCCCTCTCACTTCCCCGCAATCTGGGTAGGCCAATAGAAATGTTTTCCCTGGAGGGCTGCAGTAACCACCCCCATTACTACCCCCCAGGAATCCTACACAAGGGCACTGGGGAGAACCAGTTTCTGACCCAGCAGCCTGCCATCATCACCAGCATCATGGGCAATGGCCGCCGCCGGAGCATTTCCTGTCCCAGCTGCAATGGCCTTGCCGAAGGCAACAAGCTGTTGGCCCCAGTAGCTCTGGCCGTTGGAATTGATGGGAGCCTCTTCGTTGGTGACTTCAATTACATTAGGCGCATCTTTCCCTCTCGAAACGTGACCAGCATCTTGGAGTTACGGTAAGTGGCTGCACAGAAAACCTTCTTTTGCTCTATTTTTCCCATTGCTCCAAAGCTTCGCTGGGTAAATGGTGGCTGCATTTGGGGTTCTCCAGAGAATATATTGGTGAATGTATACTATGTGACAGGGACTATCTGACTAGGGGGAAAAAATAGTGGGAATAAGCAAAACCCTCCTCGGTGTGTTTGTGATCTGATAGGGAACTTCAGACCAAATTATGTGGACAAATAAAAAATAATCATTTCAAGTAGCAGTAAATGCTTTAAGGAAAATCTAACAGGGTAAGAAATAGGGACTTTGGTGGGTGGGGGAAGAGTGATAAAGAAGATACATAGGATAAAGTAGTCAGAGAACTCTCTCGTACTAGGTGACATTTGAGATGGGACCTGAATGATGAGGTCAGCCATGTACAGATCTGGGGAAAAGTATTCCAGGCAGAAAGAAGATGTGCAAAAGCCCTAATATCAGCAGATAATCTGGTTTATTTAAGGGATTGATAGAAGTCCAATATGGTTGGGAGGTGGTGAGCTCAGGGGAGAGTGTCTCAGAGGACGTCAGAAAGGTAGGTAGGGGACCAATGCTTCAGGGTCTTACTGACCATGTTGACAAGTATAAATCATATTCTTATTGCAACGGACAGTCACTGGAGTTTGAGGTAGGAAGTGGGATGGAGTGACACCATCTGATTTGCATTTTTTCAAAGATGATTCTGGCTATTGTGTGGAGAATGGACCATAGGTTTGCAAGAGTGGAGGCAGAAAAACCCAAAGGGAGGCTGTAGCCATTGACCAGGATTTGGGTTATGGTGATGTGGACTAGGATGGTGGCAGGGCACATGAGGAAGTGTTCCAAATGGGATACATTTATAAATATTCTGAACTGGGATATGTTATCAGAGGTAAATCTGATAGGGATTGTTGATACGTCAGATGCAAGGAATGGAAAAAAAGACAGAGAAGAATCAAGAGTGATGCCTAGCATTTTGAGATGCATTACTGAGTGGATGGTGGTGCCTTCTGAAGCAGCCTCAGGTACTACATGAAGGACTTGGAAGAAGCTGTAGGTTGCACTTGCATTTTAGTGTGTTTAAGGCCCCATCTTGGAGAGATAACAGTGATCTAACCACCGGCAAGTGCTGCTGAGTAATCTTGGGAGCCGAGACTGTGCCAGGCACTGGGAGGGGCAAAAAGAGAGAAGAAAACCCCAGCTCCACCCTAAGAAGTTTGCACCCTCAGTGAGCCAGTGGGCATTTACTGAGCATGATGGTGAGCCAAGCCTATGTTGGGCTCTGAGGGTCCAAAAGGTGATGAAACCATTTGAGGGTGAGAGATGGGCACCCCCGGGAAAGTAAAGGCAACTCTAGCTGAGTGAGTAGAAGAACCAACAACCAACCATCATGGAAACAGAGGAGGAGGCCATGGGATGGAGTAAGAGGGTAATAACCAAAAGATGAACAATGAGGGGAAGAGGAAGGCAAAATGGAAGAGGCTGGATCATCCTCAAGCTGTCAAACTGACAGTCAGACAAACCTCTTTTCCTAGAGCTCTCCAACTAGGTCCCCTTCCCAAGACGTTTACTTCCTTCTTCATCCTAGGAGAGTCATCATCTTCTCGAGCATCCTGTGGACAATGGAGAGCCATGGGAGGAGGCAGGGAAGGGGCGGAGGTAGCATTGTGTTTTCCCCCCCGAGGGTCGTATTTTTTAATCGGATGTTTGTAAGCCTCCACATCTGCCCTCACTTCTTTGTCACCGCTCTTCCTGCTCAGAGTCAAATCAGCACTTGCCTGCTACATTCCCACCTCCAAACCTTGACTCATGCTGCTTGCTATACTTGAAATACCGTCTCTATCTCATCACATCCATCTTTGAAGGCCTCCTCTTCCATGAAGCCCGATCTCCCTAGCAAAAATAATTCTCACCCTCCTCTGGGTCATGTAACTGTAATTGGTCCCATAAGTTGACACCATTTACTGCCTTGTTTTTCAGTTATTTCTGTGTGAGTCTTTAGGGCCCTGGTGTGTGAACCTCTGTAGAGCAGACACCTTTGGCAGCTTTGTCCCTTGATGCCTAGAGCAGTACCTGGTCCACACCGGGGGCTCAAGATACATTACTTGAGTTAAAGGAGACACAGACCAATGTCCTCCCTTTTGTTGGAATTTGTCCTTGATGCCATGTCTCTCAAGTTGTAGAGGCCACAACATCAATGGTATGAGCTAAGGGCCCACTCAGAGTGAGCCACACCACGCCCACATGGTAACACGGAGAACAACTGGAAGGAGTGGAACTACCAATTTCCCTCGATAGCTGTGTGATTTTTTTTTTTAACCGCCTGTGGACTTGTTCTTGCTTTCATCAGCCAGGTATCCAGAGACGATGAGAAGTTAAGCTTTTATAAGAACAGTGGTTTGATTCTTCTTTTCTTCCCACTGCGTACTTGAAAACAAAGGGCTGTCAATCCCCTCTCTTCAAAACAGTAACCAGCAGAGGGAGGGAGGGGGGCGGTAGGGACCTGTCTTGCTTATGTCTTTTCTCTATTGTGAGTTGGCAGCTGAATGATTCAATTTCGGGAGTTAGTGCCCATCCCGATCTCGCTTACCCACCCCAGAACTCAGCCTCTGAATCAGAATTTTATTTCAATGTCTCCATGGTCCTTTCACTATCCTTCTCTTTTCTTCCTTGTTTTGCCTATCCGAAACATAGAGGGGCAGAGGTCTACGCACTTCTGATGCTAGAAAAAGCCTTCTTCTTAGGTAAAATGGTTATTGCCTGTATGCTTCGATTCCACCAGCATTCAAAATATTTTCAACGCCTACTTCTCCAAAAAGCCTGATATCCCACCTGTAGTAGCCCATTTCCCTTTTTATAACTGTCACTCTCTCCAGGTAGTCCTTGGAAAACCCAAGCCCTGTGGAGGAAAGTAAATTTGTCAGTCACTAACATCTTAGGGTAAATTTCTGTCATAGAAAAATCTTTCGTTCCTCCCCAATTTGAGAATATCTTAGGAATCGGACCCCAAATACGGCAGGAAATGATACGGATGGGACAGTGTCTCTCTGCCTTTTCTTAACTTGGCCCCTTTTGATAAACATAAGAATCTCACACTTAACATAATTTTGAAATTCTAAACTTTTTTATTTTCCAAATATAAAATTATACCGTGATATTAAATATGCTTTTTTCCAACTAAAGCACTTTTCTATGCTGAGATTTTGATGGTGCTGTTGGGGTGGGTCAGCGGCATCATCGCATCAGGGAAGATCAGGGAACGAAATCGTTCAGCCCAAATGTGTTAGTACTGAAGAGGGAACAGATGCAAGAAAGTGGGAGCCTAGGAACAAGGGTGTGGACAACAGAAATTGGAAGTAATCTTCACCAAAGATAAGCTTTGCCTGAGAGTTTTCACCAGGACAGACCCTGCTTGATGCCAACGTTGAATGGAAGAGAGGATTATGCGATTCCAGTTAGAGAGCAATGCTTTCCCTAGGTGCTCAGGGTATAAACATAGAAGTCAGGAAACAAAATATGCCACAGCATCCCACCCAGAATAATAATATCAACAATATCCCCATAAGATCTGGACAGTTCTTGGCACTGTTTTCAAAGCTCTTTTTCCAAAGACAAATCTAGGTTTCATGGAGCCTGACTCTTACACAATTTCTAAAAGAAACTGAATATTATTTAGGATGAGAAAAGAAACCAAAACAAATTACAAATTTTGAAAAGCGGACAGTTAGTGCAAACATCACAAAATCCAGAAAAATGACTCCTAAAATTTTTTATTAATTCAGTACTGTTACACTTTCATGATACTTGTTTTCCTACACTTTTTGGCTGCGTCCTCTTTGATCATCTAGTAACACGACAGTGATTTTATAACATCATTATCTATGGAAAGAATAGAGAGATATTCAGGCTTTCCTCCAGTATAGCTGGCCAAAATTTGATTCAGATTATTGATAAATTAGAAAATGTTCTTTCATGTTCACAACTGATTATTGGTGATGTCATGAAAATTGTTAGAGCTATAAAATTTGGGAAAAGTTTATCAAGTTTCCTTCATAGTATTTCTGGGCATTTCAGGTTTTCTTGTGCCATGAATAATCTAAATATTCTTTGAATTGACGCTCCTTAACCAGTTTGCTGTTGATGTCTTGGTAATGGTGAAATATGGCTTCCACACTGGGCATTCCACTTCCTCTAAAGATACTAGCTGAATCAGAACAATAGGGCAGGAGCCTTCCTGAAAGCCATTCCTACACCAGAATGACTAGCAATAATCTAACTGGATGGTGAAAGGACTACATACGAGCTACATAAGCACATCCCCCTAAAACTGAATTACATGTTTAGTATGTATCCCAACTCACTTCTCTTTAGTTAGGACTAAAACAAACAAAAAAAATGGCCATTCTAACTCCACCCTATTCTTTGGCACAGAGGGAGTTAGAATGGAAAGAGACAACAGTCTCAGCTGACTGTTTGTGATTCTGAGCAGAACATGAGGGATTGGAACTAGTCCAAGGCAGGGTCTGCTGAGCACTAAGGGAAGCAGCCTATTCCTTCCTCCTGTCACTCAAGAACCCATTTCCCCAGCCTTTATTCTCTCCAGGGCTCTCTGCTAAGAATCAGCAGTATGGAGATGAGTAAGTCATGTCTATATTTACTTACTTCCATTCACAACAAAGTTAGGAAGACAAGCACACACACATAAATCACAAGACAGCCTGAGGAGAGCTCTGCAAGACAAGCCGAGAATGCTTGGAGAGACCCTGAAGGCTTCGCAGAGGAGTCACTGAGACTCCACAGTGTGAAGAGCTAATCTACCTCAATTCTTGAGTTTGAGATGCCACTTTTTGCTCGAAGGGTATGCCTAAGAGGGTTGGTATTATTGAGGCCATGGACACAAAGCTTAGGGCCTGTCCCTTTTAAGTAGGGCACCTGTGCTTATCTACACAGACTGACTCAATAATGCTGTTATTTTGGTTTGTTGCCTGCTAAGCACCCACCCGTTAATGGCCCTGGACTGGAATAGCAATACCCTCAGCCTTTCTCCAAAGCTCATATCCATATGATCATTGGGACTCTGCACTCTGGGTGACTCGGTCCCCCACCCTGGCCTTCTCCTTCCTCCAACATAGATACTCTATTAATCAACTTAAAGCAGACGTTCTTAGGAAAGAAGTAGGTCAGGTCTGCAGACCCAAATCCCATCCAGTCTTTTCACAAAATCTTGACTAAAAAAAGTGGAATTGATATTGCAATAATTAAGAGCCAAATATGACTACCACTGGTGGCAGATAACATTTCACTTTCATTAAGCAATATAAAATAGACGCGAGAATTCCCGGCTGCCACCCTGACACACCAGGCTTTGCAGAATGAATCTTAAATTGCACTATGTCAGTCAGAGCTCAGGAGTTATCAGCATCATTTAATTAACTTTTTTTTTTTTTTGCAAAAACTAACACATTGGAATAAAATATAAAAATGTAATCCCTGTGCAAACCCATCACTAATGATGGCCCCCGGCAGAGGCCCGAGCTGCACCCAAGCAGGAATCAGGGCATTAAACCCTTTTTGTCCCTTCTCTGAAGACTCCTCTCTCAGCCAGAAGGTAAAGAGGGGTCAGGGGCTCCTTCCACCTTGGCCTAGAAGCCTCAGGAATGGGGAGCTGTTCTCTTTACATGAGGCTCCTGGGTCTTACTTCTTCTCCCTATTGTTGATAACTTTCAGCCACTTTCCTGTTGAAATTGACATGTATTTTTGTTCTTAAAAGAACAGCAAAACTTTTACCACTTTTCCAAAAAGGAATGGTAACTGGAGTCTTTGGCTCCAATTACGAGAGGATGTTATTATCTATGAATTTCATTTATGAGTGTTATCTGTAAGAAAGAATGCAGACTTGGGGTCCCACACATGCACGTGAGATGGGAAGAAGGAAGGTGGCATGAAGCAGGGATAGGAAATGGGTCAGATTCTCAGGGTTCCACAGAGCATTTGCCAGCCTGCCATTGAATCATACTGACTCTGCACCAATGGCTAATAGGTGGCACAGGTGTCACCAGGCTCCCTCCCACATCAAGGGCAGACATTGCAAATGAGTTACAGCACTCTTTAGAGCTGAGCTTGAATTTGGTTTCAAAATCCTCTACTCTCACTCTCCCAGCAGCCATTCCCAATCAATCGGTGTTAGGACTCAAGAGGTAACCTATTTGCCATCCCTTCATAGCCAGAAGACCCGTTGCTACCTGTGTCATGTGACTGCCACATTGCTGGTCAAAGAATTCAAGCATTCTTATCTAGATTTTCCAACGGCTGGGAGGAGTCCAAAATCAGGGGTGCTCCCCAAGTCATTGAGCCAGGAGCTGTCAGCTAGAAGGGAGAAAAAGAAAAAGACTGCCTTTTGGGGGCCCCTTTATACAAGAAACAAAAATGTTATGTTTGCTTTATCATCAATTCTTCAGCTAACTGTTTGTTCTTTTTCCTTCTGTTTTCTTTCTATAAAGAAATAAAGAGTTTAAACATAGGTAAGACGAAAAACTCTTTCCTGTATAATTTGATATGGTTCGTTTGCTTCCTTGTGTTTGCTTTTTGTTTTGTGCTTCTTGTGTAATGTTGTATATTTTTATGTACCAAATATAGTAACTTTTTTATGTGCTAATTGTGTGTTGTGGATACGATAAGCTTTAGCAATTATGAAATGCAGTCAAAAAGCAACCAAATAAGCTGACAGTAATTAGAATTTCCGGGAGATGCAAGTGCAAGATAATGAACCCTCAGTGAACTTTTATCCCGACTGCTCAGTGCGGTCCATAATTGAGCTAAACAGTCGAGGCAAACTTCTGGCTTTTGTAAATGCTGGACTGGGTTCACAAAAGCTTTAATGAACTGGAAACGGGTCAAAAACTCATTTTCAACTCATTAATGATTTTTTTCCCTGGATATATGGTCATTTGAGAAAAAAACAACAACAACTTAATTGCCAATCTGCTGGTCAGAATGAATCCAGCAGTCAGATGCTTTGGGAATTTTCGTGGAATTAAATCATTTTTAGGTAGTATGAAGGGTGTAGACCAAGTACTTTTTGTCTAAATAGGCTTTGTTACTCAGTTGCTCCATGGTTATCATTTTAAAAACATACAGGTACACTCCATATATATATACTGTACAACACGCATGTCTGTGCATATGGCTCTGGGGAGCTTCTCATTACAAAGTTAGGAAAACTCCAGGTCGCCCTAGGTTGCACTGAAAAGGAAGAAAAGCGACATTATTTTTATTTGGAAGAGGAGAAAAGCAAAGCAATATATTTTAATACTCAAGGGAATGTTTCTCCTCACTCCTTGAGATGAAACTTGAATAGGGCTTCTTCTTGATATCGGGTCTAAATTAGACAGAGTGGCGTCAAGTTGTACAAGATCATCAAAGCCAGTGGAAAAGCCATGCATAGGAGGAGTCCTCTGCCTCCTTTTTCTCAGGTACCCCCAAATTGGCTGGTTATAGGCACCCCAACTGAACCAAATTTAAAAAAAAAGAATCCACAATGCCCTGGGAAGACAACCCCCTCCAAACTCACAGCCCATTTGACCTTCATCATAGCCACAGATGTGGAAGCATGGCTGTCCACCTCCCTGAGCTTCGCTACAAGAATCTTGGTTGAAATGAGTATGAGGCCGTGGGGAAGAATGGGCCCCCAGCAAGAACTGACCCACACCCTCAACTGTCTGCTCTTCTGCCAGAGATTTTGAAAAGGCTCCTTGAATTAGGCTCCCTAGAAAGTCCAGAATTAATTATCTTGCTCATAGATAGGCACAGATGTGCAATGCCCTGATCCTTCTGTTGATCATGCCAGCTACTGTTCGTTCAGTAACAAAGTACAGCATCTAATTAAAAAGTGGCATGAATTTCCCCCTTTCTACTCCAATTTCTTTTGCCTATATGGATATTCTCTAAAGACTTACTAGCCAAAAAAGGAAGAAGAAAGAAGGAAGGAAAGGAAGGAAACTCAGGTGGCATACTCTTTCAAACTACTTCTCTAGGCTGGATTTTAGAAAGACCTTGATTTCTACTTTAATTATGTGTCTTAATGGCAACCTGAAGAGAAGCTGGAATTAAAGATGGTCTCGATTCACAAATTGTTCCTAAAAATAGCTTCCCAGTTCTTTTCTTTCTTAAATCCAAGAAGAGCCCAAATGGTGGTATTTTAATTAGTAATTTACCGGTGAACATGTACAGGACAAATACATCTAACATCATAATGATGGCCCTCACCATCCCTTTGCCTTTCCCAGCCCCTCTTCCCATCATTCCAAACTACGATTGAGAAATAACTGGGGAAAAAAAGGCCTGTGCTCATTTTAGGCATGTTGCACCAAAACCTAGTCTACCACGCTGGGGCAGAGAGGCATCACTACTTGCATCTGAAGGTAGAGATTTTAATAACCAGTATGAAGAACAGCACAAGCACCCGTTCTGGTCTCAACTTCCAACCAGTGGCAGACACTGAAAAGGAAGGAACTGTAGGTTTGGAGCCAAAAGGGATGTGAGCAATGATCTGATTTGATTTCTTCGTTACCCAAATAAGGAATCTAGAACCCAACATGACCGAAAGACTTATCTAAGATCACCAGCTGGGTCAGAGTTGAGTTGAGAGTTTCCTGTGTCTTAGTCCTGAGCCGAGTCTACAGATCTCACCCTGTCCTAGTCAGCAACACACAGGACAGCTCGACACATGGCAGAGAAAGAGGTCCAGGTCTCTGAGGCTTGATGCCTTCCTAATGCATTTCTCACGCACAGAGGTATTGATCTCCTAGGGTGGCTTGGGGCCTGGGCAGATCTTGTGACCTCACCACTACCTAAGATTTGAAAACTGCATCTCCTCCCTCAGTAATTCAGATTCTGGATGTGATATCAGCAAGACATCACATTTCTTCACACGAAATGCCGACTTTATTCATATCCACATGAGAAATAATAGAGAAGATCTGAGGCTGAGGACTGAAGAGCTCCCCATTACAAAGTTAGGAAAACTCCAGGTTGGCCCAGTGTTAACGATGTAGTGCCCTGGAGGCATTGAGGAAGCATAGACTGGAAAGAGAACACTGTCACATGGAAGTGTTCCTCAGTCACCTTTGAAAACATATTAAAGCCACAAGGGGAAATCAAGGAGCTGACACACACAACACAAACACCAAAGCAGGACCAGAGTGGGATCTTTCATGCCGGCTATATGAAGTAATGGTATTTTAGCATGATGGGAAACGATGAATTCTATGACAGTGTGAGGAGCTGAAGTCCAATTAGAAGTAGCTGAGAGCCGTGATATGTTAGAACACTAAGTTATTATGTTAGATTCTTTCCAGTTCACTAAAGTGGAAAGACGCTAGAGATGGTAAGAGTCTTGGCAGGACTTTTGTCATCTCTTTGATCCAGTAGGCCAGCTGCATAGCCCCCTTCTCATTCCTCTTTGTGCTTCTTCTACTAAAGCAACAACCCGGCACACAAGTACTATTTGGCAGTGGACCCCGTGTCCGGCTCTCTCTACGTGTCTGACACCAACAGTCGGCGAATCTACCGCGTCAAGTCTCTGAGCGGAGCTAAAGACTTAGCTGGGAATTCGGAAGTCGTGGCAGGGACTGGAGAGCAATGCTTGCCCTTTGATGAAGCCCGCTGCGGGGATGGAGGGAAGGCTGTGGACGCAACCCTTATGAGCCCTCGAGGTAAAGGCTGCAAAGGAAGAAACCTCTGCCCCAGCTGGAGCTTGCCACAAGCTTGGCTTTCTTCTTACTGGCACTGAACACAGCCCAGCAGTCCCAAACCCAGCTTCCCCTAGAATAATTTAACTCTGATAGGTTGCTTTGCTGTGTGGGTGTCTAAAAAAAATTTATTTATTTGAAGTAAACTTCATCACCCACAATATGCCACAAATGGAAAGTGGGATGGATTGCTCCTGGAGGTTTCTGACTGCTGCCAGTCACAGAGAGTCAGAAGGAAATGTGAGCTCCATGAGCCAGAGTGCCAGCTGTGTGGGCTGGAGACAGAACAAAGCCCAGCGGGGGGCGTCCGACCACTCCCAGATGTTCTTGTTAGACAATAGTGGATATAAAGCCTAAAGCATAGTGCTTGACATTTTGTAAATGCCCGATAAATGGTAGCAATTAAGAATGGTATAATTTCCAAGGGTCTGCGATTGTGGGGGAGGGGTTCTTAGAATGGATGGGTGTCTGAAAAGGGCTATAAACACAAAAGGTTAAGAACCAATCATTTGAGGATCCGATTCCTGTTCACATCTTTAGCTACCAGGAAAGCAGCCAGCAGGGTGGATTCAGGATGAGGAGCCTTGAGCTTGGGCACTGGGGCAAAGATACAAAAGAAACAGAAGCCACCATCTTCATTTTACCAGGGGACTGCTGGGACTGGCGTTCTCCCAGGGCACTTACATGCTGAGTGGAGTCAAGGCTTAATTGGGAATGCTTCCTGGGGCAAACATTTTGAATTGGGAGTTTGTGACCACAAGAATCCTTGTTTCTCAACCTCGTTGTTGCAATCAGTTGTGAAGGGTATTCAAGTAATTTAGTACCAATAATTTTTCAAGCAATGAACTAGGGAAATAAAGAGCAGATGCAAAGTTATTTCCCCATTCATTCATCTGCAGCCTTGGTTTATTTGCAGTCCAAGGTTCTTCAGTTGGGTAGTAACAGAGCCAGCGCACCAGGAATTACACGAATTCCACCCCATTGCTCATGAGAAGGGGTGTCACCTCAAAAGGTTGAGAACCACTGCTCTGAGTGTGCTAATCCACCCAGTAAGTTCCCTGGTCCAAGAAGATAATGCCCAGTAGGGCATCCTCACTTCCACCCCACAAGCCCTGCTCCTTGCCAAGAGACAAACTCCCACTGTTTGTCTTGCTCAGGTATTGCAGTAGACAAGAATGGGCTCATGTACTTTGTCGACGCCACCATGATCCGGAAGGTCGACCAGAATGGAATCATCTCCACGTTGCTGGGCTCCAATGACCTCACTGCCGTCCGGCCACTGAGCTGTGACTCCAGCATGGACGTGGCCCAGGTGGGACTCTCTTACTTCTCATCACTAAGCCACACCTGGTTATTAGCCTAAAGTTCTCACCTGTGGCCTGTTTGGGTTGGAAGTAGAATGGGAGGAAGAGAGAGAGATACAGATCACAGTTTTGTTTGCAGAAGGCTTGAGATGAACTAGACAGCAAGATGGGCTGGGAAATGTCAGATAGGAACGAGAGAGGGAGAGAGAAAAGAGAAAGAGAGAGGGAACTTCTGCTTAAAAAAGTGTAGCTGGTGACACACTCCAGCCGTGGCAGATTACAGGGTAGGAGTTACTGTGTAATTACCTCTCTTCTCCATCATTATTGCAGGTTTGAGAATGTGCTGTACAGTGTTATATGTCAATCAGAACTTCCCTGTTAATCTGAAATGACTGCATCCTCACTATATAAACCTTTACTTTGTGCAGTAGAAACTAGAGCAGAGCCCTCCATGACCTTGCCCCAAGTGATAGTCCTTTAGTCCGGGTGCTTACAGTGGCAGAGAACAGAGGCTCACTCAAGTGTACAGCAGGAGAAACTGGACTCTATTGTGTGGATTCTCAAACAACCTGGAATATATGTTCACCCTTCCCATAAGTGCTTTTCCAACCTCATTAATTTTAGCTCAAATTTCACAACAAACTGACAACTTGCTACTGAGATTTTTGTTTAAATTCTACAGAGAACGAACGTGTTTGGTCCAGTCCATTTTTTTAAGCAAACACTCAAGTTGTAGTTCACTGGCCAGCCTGTTGGATTAGCTGCCCTCGGGTCAGGGTCACCTTCCAAACTGTGTGGCTCCTTTTTGTGAATTAGATAAAGGTGGCTCCTCCAAATGAACATAGCCTCCTCAGGCCCATGGCACGGTGAGCAGAATATGGGCTGGATTACACTAAGCCCTTGTGCAGTAGACTACCTGTACAACCATATATGATGACTCTGACCCTGATCCCATCATCTGGGGCTGAGAAGAACATTGTGAGTAGAGCTGGTGATCTACTCTAGCCACAGCAGATAATATAGTAACAGATGTTTGTTACATAGTCTCTTATTCTCCAACGTGCACACTTAACATGGGCAACGCCCAAGTGGTTCGATGATGGGAACTTCTCATACAGTGCATTGTAAAAAACTAAGTCTTTTTTCCCTGGCTGCATAAAACCCATGTAAGTGCCCTACACAGTTAAACATTGGGCATGTTAGAGGCTGTTCTTTAATCTGATGCCATGTCATCCACAGGTTCGCCTGGAGTGGCCAACAGACCTTGCTGTCAACCCCATGGACAACTCCCTGTATGTTCTAGAGAACAATGTCATCCTTCGCATCACAGAGAACCACCAAGTCAGCATCATTGCGGGACGCCCCATGCACTGCCAGGTTCCTGGCATTGACTACTCCCTCAGCAAACTAGCCATTCACTCTGCTCTGGAGTCAGCCAGTGCCATTGCCATTTCTCACACTGGGGTCCTCTATATCACTGAAACGGATGAGAAGAAGATTAACCGTCTACGCCAGGTAACAACCAATGGGGAGATCTGCCTTTTAGCTGGGGCAGCCTCAGACTGCGACTGCAAAAACGATGTCAATTGCAACTGCTACTCGGGAGATGATGCCTACGCGACTGATGCCATCTTGAATTCCCCATCATCCTTAGCTGTAGCTCCAGATGGTACCATCTACATCGCAGACCTTGGAAATATTCGGATCAGGGCAGTCAGCAAGAACAAGCCTGTTCTTAATGCTTTCAACCAGTATGAGGCTGCATCCCCTGGAGAACAGGAGTTGTATGTCTTCAACGCTGATGGCATCCACCAGTACACTGTGAGCCTGGTGACAGGGGAGTACTTGTACAATTTCACATACAGTGCTGACAATGATGTCACTGAATTGATTGACAATAATGGAAATTCCCTGAAGATCCGTCGGGACAGCAGTGGCATGCCCCGCCACCTGCTCATGCCGGACAACCAGATCATCACCCTCACAGTGGGTACCAACGGAGGTCTCAAAGTTGTGTCCACACAGAACCTGGAGCTTGGCCTCATGACCTATGATGGGAACACTGGCCTCCTAGCCACCAAGAGTGATGAAACGGGATGGACAACTTTCTATGAGTAAGTAGGTTTGTAGAGTATTTCCCAAGAGCACCTATGCTACCCTAGCTGGCACCAGGATTGGTGGTCCATGTAGCTTTAACAATTGTTTACTCACGTTGTCTTCTTAACTTTAACGTCTACCTGTGGCCCCAAGACATTCATGTCCCCCCTCCCTGACTCCTAAGCAATTTGCATTATTGGGTCTCTGATATTGAACATCCTCCCTACAAGAGTTGGGAACTCCTGTTGCCTGCTTGCTGTTGCAATTTCAGGATATTGGACACGCACAGCACCTGGGGAATCAAGTGTTGATTAACTTTGCTGATTACTCATGTTGGCCATGGGTGCGGAAATTAGAACCTAAAAGGCAAGATCCTGGTGGGGCTCTTTTAATTTGTCAATAGGTCCAGCAACACACTTGATTGCACAGACAGGTAGATAAACTCTGAATTTCCTCTTTAGCAGAAGCAGATCAATACAGATAAAGTGCTAGGTATATTAAAAGATGCCCGAACTGGTCATATTTCCCCTAACAATTATCTCATACCTAATAGTCCCACCTTTCATTTTGCCAAAAAGCTGCTTTTCCTTGCTCCTGCAGGCAGCTTTTGGTCAGACTGCCTGCTGTTGCTGGTATTAACCAGTGGGATGCTGGTTGGAGGAAACTGCTGAGGCTTCATTTCCCCAGTTGCTGGCTAAGACTGGGATGGAATTTGCAAGTATTTAGTTCTCCTTGATGGTGAAGGTTCTGCTTAGCCCCTATGTATTAGGTGTCCTTGCTATTTTATCTCTAGTTGTTGCTGCTAGTTGAGAATTTGGTAAGTTAGGGAGGGGTTGTCATAGAGGGAAAGGGGGGGCAACAGAAGACCTCATTGTTGATAACTCCCAAATCCAGGAATGTTCACTTCCTGTTTGTAGTCCAGCGGGTTTAGGGGAATGTAAAGGAAGCTGTTGCCACCTGCTGGAAATTTACTGCACTGCAGAATGGCTTTCCCTTGCTCCGGCTTCCTTCCTTGGGCAAAGCTGTCTTTCTCAGACTCCTGAAGCATCCTAAGATCCTTCAGGGCACTGGGACTTGATCAGACTTTACCAACCAGTGACTCTGTCCCTGAAGGCACCATCTGAGTGCCATCTTTAGCTCTCACATCAAATTAGAGTAAAGTGTGCTTCAACCCAAATACCTCCCAGATTTTCCTCTTCCTTTGTAGCAGTTCCACCTAAAGACACAATGTATTTCAGAGGTAATTTGTTGGCTCACCTGACACAAGAAAAACAATGTCACTCTCAGGAGGCCAGTCTGAATTAGGGCTGACTGTAGTGAAGAAGTTCATGCTTAGACATGAACTCCGACTGGGAGAATATTTTCCAGGAGTGGCCCCTAATTTAACATAAATATGGCCATGATTCATAAATTTAAAAAAACATGTTCATAAATTAAATGGAAACTGCATAAATTTTTTTCTCTCTTGCTTTGAAGAGCTGCTTTTTTTTTCATAATGTGAATAAAGCAAATTATCACAAATTTTCCATTGTAGGGTTTCAAATGCATAAGGTTTTCTTTTTCCTCCTAAAAAGATAGTGAGTTCTTTTTGTTCTGTGCTACCTTTTACACACAGTCAGGAATTTGCCCATTTGAATATCAGATCTAAACTTCACTTCTTGTTGGGGCTGCATTCCTTTAGCCAAAACTTTAGAGAAAGGCGTTAAACCACACAGACGCTTGAGGCTGTTAGAAAACAGTCTGTCCTTCAATGAGAGCTTCCTTTCGCGGGATTCCTCTCTTTCCATCCTGTCGCCTGAGGCAGGAGCAGATCCTCCTCTAGGTGGGAAGAGCAAGATACCGTCTTCTGCACAGCACTTTATATGTAGAGAAGCATTTGCCTGCTAAGAGCTCATAATGACCCTTTAACTACAGGTTTGATTATCCTCATTTTACAGATAAATAAATTGAGGCTCAGACAAGGGAAGCGACTCCCCCAAGGCCACACAGAGAGTCAGTAATGAAGCAGAACTTAAATCCAGATCTCCAGGTCTAGCGTTCTTCGCATTATATGCCAGTGTCCTGAAGCAGGGCTATGAGTAGAATTTGGAACTCTCACCTTCAGATTCCAAATGGGAACTGTCCCAAAATTTGGAGGAAGAAGCAACCCAATAAGACAAATCCATTAATGACTCTGGGAGCAGGAAAAAACGGTGGAGAAAAATAACACTATTGACTTATACTGGCCCTATTTTATGGCCAGCCAGTTCCAAAAAGTTCCAGGAAGCCCTAGCCTTGGAATTAAAATTTCCCCAGGTGTAGGCCATTGCATCCTGATAGAAGATGTAGCCTGGTCCAGGTATATCTCTGAGGTAACACAGGTTTCCCCAAAAGACAGCATGGTATACCAGAAAGCTCCTGGATCTGGAGTCAAGATGATGGAAGTATGAATGTCACATACTTACTGAATGACTTTGGACAAGTTACTTAACCTCTCTGAGCTTCAATGTCCAGATCTGTCAAGTGGGGATATTAATGCAAACCACATAGGGGTGCTGTGATAATTCACTGAGATAATATGTTTTCACAAATTAGCAAAGCACCTAGCATATAGAAGTTCAACAAAGGGTAGATGCTAATTGGATTTAGGGGAATAATTAAATATGCCTCTATCTCCATCCCACTCCTCAGCTTCCAAACAACCAACTGCATAGTGGATATAGGAATAAGATAGATGGAGATTTATTTTGGAAAAGTAGAATTAAATATTTCAGTTTTCACATTTGGTCTTTACTTAACACTTCACTTTGCGTTTATCCTCTTTCCATTTATTTGTGTCTTCTTCAATTTTTCATCAATGTCTTATAGTTTTCAGTGCACAGGTCTTTCACCTCCTCGGTTAAATTTATTCCCAGGTGTTTTATTCTCTTTAGAACTGTTTTCTTAATTTCTCTGTCTGATAGTTTGTTATTAGTGTATAGAAATGCAACAGATTTTTGTATATTGATTTTGTATCCTGTAACTACACTGAATTCTGTTATTAGTTTTAACAGCTTTTTGGTGAAATTAGGATTTCTATAATATCATGTCATCTGCAAATAGTGACCATTTTGCTTCTTCTTTCTGATCTGGATGCCTTTTATTTCTTTTTCTTGCCTAATTGCTCTGGCTAGAACTTGTAATACTATGTTGAATAAAGGTGGCAAGGGTGGATGTCCTTGTCTTGATCTTAGAGGAAAAGTTTTCAGCTTTTCACTGTTTAGTATGTTGTTAGCTGTAGGCTTGTCATATATAGACTTTATTATGTTGAGAGTTTTTATCACAAATAGTTGTTGAATTTTGTCAAATGCTTTTTCTGCATCTATTGAGATATGATTTTTATCCTTCATTTTGTTAATAAGGTGTATCACACTTATTGATTTACAGATGTCAAACCATCCTTGCATCCCTGGGAAAAAATCCCACTTGATCATGGTATATGATCCTTTTAATGTATTGTTGTATTCACTTTGCTAAGAACTTTGTTGAAGATTTTTGCATTTAAGTTCATTAGGGATATTGGCCTGTAATTCTCTTTTCTTGAGTTTGTCTGCTTTTAGTATCAGGGTAACACTGGCCTTGTAAAATGAGTTTGGAAGAGTTCCCTCCTCTTCTATTTATGGAAGATTTTGAGAAGGATTGGTATTAATTCTTCTTTGAATGTTTGGTAGAATTCACCAGTGAAGTCATCTGGTCCTGGGCTTCTGTTTGTTGGGAGGTTTTTAATTTCTGATTTAATCTCCTTACTAGTATTCAATCTGTCTAGATTTTCTGTTTCTTCGTGTTTCAGTCTTGGTACGTTGTATGTTCCTAGAAATTTATCTATTTCTTCTAGGGTGTCCAATTTCTTAATGTATAGTTGTTCATAATAGTCTTATAGTCCTTTGTATTTCTGTGGTATCAGTTGTAATGTCTTCTCTTTCATTTCTGATTTTATTTGAGTCCTTTCTCTTTTTCTCCAGTTAATCTAAGTAAAGGTTTGTCAGTTTTGTTTATCTTTTCAAAGAACCAGCTCTTAGGTTCATTGATCTTTTCTATTGTCTTTTTGGTCTCTATTAATTTATTTCTCCTCTGATCTTTGGGCTTTGTTAGTTCTTTTTTATTTTTAAATACCTTTTGCTTCTGGTTATAAAGCATGAAAGTAAGACATACTGGTTACAAATAATTACTGAAACATGGGAAAATACGAAAACACCACCATTAACATTGAGCTGTTTATATTTTCAGAGAATTTCTTCTATATGTATTCATTTTTTTTTACCTCTCCTCTCCTCTCCCAAAAGTATAGTATCAGGGGAACATATTTTGTACTCTACTCTTTCCACTCAACAATATATACACTTTTATACCATTAAATATAAATCCATGTCATCAATTTTGATGGCTTCATAGTTTCTACTCTATGAATAGATTGATCGGTTATTTAACAAATCTTCGATCAATGAACATTCAGGTTGTTCTATTTTTCACTGTTATAAATAACTTCTTTGTATCCCTGTCTGAGAGGCAGTTTCTTTATTAGCTAAAAAAGCACAAGGGAGCCCCTTTAAATTGGAGGACCTGAGTCCCATTCCCGTGATGGTGGTAGAGCCAAAGGCTGGGCACCCAATCTCATTAGGTTTCCTGCTTACTGTTCTCCCCTCCCTACCTTTGCCCAACTGGCCATCCAGCTTAATATGGTTCTGCTGTCAGCCTTCAAACATCCACAGAGTTTCACACTTTCCAGTTCAACCCAGAAGCAAAATTTCTCAGATCACTGAAAGTCTGAGCCGGATCTACATTCCTTTATTTCCAAAATATTTACCAAACACCCTCCATATTTGATTTTTCTAACCCTAGGCACTAAATGATAAAGTTCACCAGGCCACAGTGGTTCTCTTCACAGGCCCTCCCCATGAGGATCCTTCTTGTGAGCCTGTAGAGATACCACATGCTGTACAAACTGGAGTCTCCATCACTCAGAACCTGCCAACTCTGTCCCTGTCCCCAGCACAAAGGGAATCGCACCCAGAGAATGAGCAGTTTTCCTTCTTTTCAACTCTCCAAGCAAAGTGCCTTCATTGCTCCAGCTTCAGTAACTCTACCCCAGTAACAGATCTCATCTGGGAGAGCTCAAAGGCCTCTACATTCAGACCTTGGAAAGAGCCTGCTTCCCTTTCCTAGGGCATAAGGAGGGCCCAGGCTTTCATAATACAGTGGATCTTCCAGAGCAGGGAAATGTTCTATCAAATAGAGCAGGCTTTTTACTAAAGGAGGTGGAAAAAAAAAAAACCCCATCCTTTGAGAGTAAAGTTGACACATATACATAAAGAAGGAGGGCCCAATTTCAGGCAAGGTTCTGGCAGCAGAGCTTGAGCACTGGTGTACCTAGACCCGGGTGCTGAGGACAACTGAGGTCAAGTGAGTCATTGGGAAAACTGTCCAAGAAGGCTGCTTGGGGAGCTGAGCTGTGGTTGGTTTGTGGCTATAGGACCAGAGAAAAGATGTGCTTGAGCCAAGGCATGGAGGTGGCATTTGGTCCAGGCTGACTGTCCAGAGGGCTATGAGGTAACAAGCGGGACAAGGTTGTACCAGTGTAGAAGACCAAAGGTGTGAATGGTCTCAAATGCCAGGTTTTGATTTGATTGAGCAACCAATGGGAAAAGAGTGTGGTTGGTTCAGCAGAAAAGTAACATAAGGAAACTGATAATATTTAGGAAGATTAATTTGGTGGCTTTGTGGAACACATAAATAGCAAAAGAAGCTTACAAGTAGCTGTTCTAACTTCAGAAAGAATAATTAAGTACACCCTGCTTGAGACCAGGTGAAATGTTTTCACTGAGTTGAAGTCAGGTATATCGGTGGGAGAGAAAGCATCACCACTGTTTCTCAGGTCAGGTTGGGCTTTTGATGATTGTGACAAGGGGCCTCAGTGTGATGCACCACCTAGCCACCCTACCTTCCAGTCTCTCTTTCTCTGGCTCCATGAGTCTGCCCTTTGTGTGGTTCTGAGCTTTGGGACAGCTTTCAGCCCTTGTGACTGTGTTTCCAACCAGTGTTTCTGTCCTCCAGCTATGACCATGAGGGCCGCCTGACCAATGTGACACGCCCCACGGGGGTGGTGACCAGTCTGCACCGGGAAATGGAGAAATCCATCACCATTGACATTGAGAATTCCAACCGTGATGATGACGTCACCGTCATTACCAACCTGTCTTCAGTAGAGGCCTCCTATACAGTGGTACAAGGTAAGCCCTAAACTCACCCCAGACTCCGACCCCAGCCAAGCTCAGAGGTGTGAGTTACCTAGCCTAGGAGGACTTCCAGAGGCCTAGAGCACCCCTCCACTTGCTGTTTCAGTCAAATGTCCACAGCAAACAAACTCTACAAGAGGTCAGTCTTGTACAAAATGACTTAACCAGATTCAGGAAAATGTCATCAATACCAAACCAAATGTCTAGATATTTGGAAATGCCTATGTACCTATCTGAAAATGTCAGTTGTCATCCCCACGTGCTCTCTCCCCACCTCCTCCTACCCCATCACCAGCACTCACCACCAACCCAACAAACAGTTACTTTCTCAAAGCCTTTTTATTCTCTTGGGTCCCCCCTTTTTTTTTTTTGGTCCCATTCTGATTCTGTTTTCCAAGCATTTGTTTGTTGAGTTCGTTGCCCTAGAATCAGAGCCCTTTAGCAATCTCTTGCCAAGACTGGGATCTCAAAGGTTTCTGACCACCCCATGGTTACTGTTGCTGTTCGACATGACATACAGTCCAGGACAGGCACAAGGGCTGGCAAGAAAAGGAATTGTGCAGATTAATTTAATTAAGATATAATGTCGGTGGGCTAGCCCGTTGTCAGAGGATAAAAGTGTCCTCTCAGTAGATAAATGGTGACATTTCTGGACTATTATCCCATGACAGAGCCTGTTTTAATGACTCTATTGCTGCTCTGCCAAATGATTAATGATGTAGATGCCATCCTTCTGCATGATGGCTGCAGTCGCAAGAGTGACAGATACACACTTGCTCACTACCCCAGAAACCAGCATCTCAGAAGCCAGCCCAGCCAGACTCCTTTGCCTGGATAATCAGGAAGCAACATATCTGTAAAAGGAATCTCTGACTCACATTTCCTTCCTGGAACTTTTCGATAAAGGAAAAGGTCAGAAGTCTGACTGACTGGTGTAGATTCCATTTGGGGAGATAAACACACGTTATCAGCACCCACGGGCTCAGTCTACCTCATGCTATTTGAGGGTCTTCAGAGTTCTCTTGAGTGGAGGTGGCATGATGGTGGAATCAGTGGCAAAAACATGAGGAATGGGAAGGTTTCTTTTTCTCTGGATTTTCTAGAAGAATCCTAGACTTGATTTGCAGTGGATCTGACCTGTGCTTAGACCAGCAACCTCAGGTTAGATGGTAGGCAAAAGGGAAAAAAATTTTTAAGTAGTTTTCATTTATTTTTTTTCCATTTAAGCTAAAATATATATGTTAAAGATCAGAGATTTGATTGACATGAACTGTGTAGGCGATCGACATCTTTAAATGTACTATTAATAGTCTTCAGCGAGTAAAAGAAAAATATCACAGCATAATTATTTCTGGAGTGCCACATATTAATAATGTTTTTCTTTCCACGGATCAGTAGCATCTCTGCTACTCACCTGAACATTGTATGTGTGCTAATTGAAGGCAGCCTTAGACAGACAGCTGCAAAGTACCATGGAAACCTATAAAAATAGGGGTTCTGTTCTCTTATGACTAACAGAGTGGATAATTTATTTCCCTGTCCCCACCCCCACTTACATTTCTCCAGATCAAGTGCGGAACAGTTACCAGCTCTGTAATAACGGTACCCTGAGGGTGATGTATGCCAATGGGATGGGTGTCAGCTTCCACAGCGAGCCCCACGTCCTGGCGGGCACCATCACCCCCACCATTGGGCGCTGCAACATCTCCTTGCCCATGGAGAATGGCCTAAATTCCATTGAGTGGCGCCTAAGAAAGGAACAGATTAAAGGCAAAGTCACCATCTTTGGCAGGAAGCTCCGGGTAAGTGGTTCTACCCAACTGGTCACCACCAAGTGGCAGAGGACACACCCTTTCCTCAATTGCTGAGGAAATTTCCCAGCATTCAAGCTTCCGTTACTCCTTTCTTCCCTGGAAAAGATAAGTCTTTCCCTTGGAAGGTAGGAGCCATATCCCTTTAGGACTCATACCTTGGGGAAAACGTTCTCCACTTCCTAGGACTGAAAAAGGTGGGGATTTACCTTCTGCTATAGTTAGAAATAGCTTTGGTCTTTTCACACTTGCCATCTTCTCCCTCAGCTCTCACTGTTTGGCCAGCTCAGCAAATGAATTGGTGCCAGCGCCTACCATGTGCTGTTTAATTTGCTAAATACTGGAAGAATGAAAATTGTTAAATGTGTTCATAATATTCAAGGATCGCTGACCATCTGGTAGAATATACAGACACAGGATAATCCGATGGGTTAAGTGAGAAGATGGAGGAATGTCCAGGTCCGATGGCATTCCAGAGGAAGAGATATCCCCTAGCCTGAGTGGATCAGGGATGGCTTCCCAAGAGGAAGTAACAAGCAAACCGCAGCAGGAAGTTTTAACCAACCCTAGCTTCCCCAGACTCGGCAACGTACCCACAAGTTACATCATTTAAAAACTAATATGGAACGTTTATTGAGGACTTTTATGATACAAGCACTGTGTTAAATGCTTTACTTGTATTATCTTATTTTCAACAGCCTCATGGGGGTAGTTGTTATTATCTCCATTATTCAGATGAAGGAACACAGGCTCTGGGAAGCTGGAAAATGGCAAAGCCAGGCCTCAGCCCCTGTTCTGCCTGTCTCTCTGGCTCACTTGCCAGTATTCGTAACCAGCAGGCCACACAGCTTCCTGTTTACATCCACATTATCATCCAGATAATCTGAGCTCTGCTCTGGTCACTTATCTGGCACGAAAAGGGATGGATTCATACCATCATGCCAACCCTTTCCCCAGGACGAATCCTAGGGATCCCAGACTTCCTCACGTTCAGCACATGTTTATTGAGCGCCTACTGTGAACCAGGCTCTGCTCCATGCACTGGACATACATGCACACCAAGCAATGCCCCTGCCCTCCTGTAGTTTACACTCAGCGATGGGGGGCAAGAGAGGCAGATAATAAGTAAACTAACAAATAACTGAAATAATTGCAGATTGAGATAAGCACTAGGAAGACAGTCAACAATGGAACAGGGCAGAGTTTAACAAATGCTTTGTAATCCCTGAGAGCAGAAGTCTCAGCATCAACAAAACTCAGGTCATAACTTTCCCGTGTTATTGGATTGAAATCCCGCCAGCCCAGGTGACCTCCCTGCAGAGCCAGGCCACTCCATATTAAGATTCTGCCTTTGTCTAGTTGGAGTTTAATTCTCCACGTTAGGTTATCAGCAGTCTCCCATGTTTTTCTTCCTCTGCTGGTATCTGCAAAGTTGCAAGCTGCAGTATCTTCCTAAAGACAAAAATGAAATGAGATTAGTAGCTAAATCCTTAATGACTGGATTTCAGGGCTGTGTAATTGATTTTTGATACGCTGCACTGTAGAAGTTGATTATAAGTAGTAATCGCGCCTTTTCTCTGATAAATCAGTTATGCATTTTGACTAAGTTTTCAAAATAAAGATAAATGTGGCCCTAAAATAAAATGGCTATAATCCCAACTCTGAATATTAAAAATCTTAATAATGGTACTTGTGGTAATTAGCAGAAGTTAGGCACGCAAGTCTTATAACTGAATTTCTGCCAGGGTTAGATTTGCTGGCATCGTGTTTATGCAAATCAAAACACAGCTTTATCTATCAACACCTCAACATTTAATTGTCTGGTGTTAGTTCCTGTAACAATAATCACATATCCATTTAGCTCTCTTAAATGAAAATCACTATGAGATTATAACAGGTTGAGTGGACTGAAAATGTAATTTGAAAATGAGGGAGAAAGCCTGGAATTTATTTGCATCTCATTTATTTTAATTCAATTCATAAATTGTTTAGTGAATGAAATAAAAGCAACTCGTGGAAATTGCAGGGGAGCAGTTGGAAGAAAGTGTAAGGAAAGGTGGAGTGTGAGGTGGATTAAGGGAACCTGGCAGGGAAGTTTACAGCCCCTAAACCAAAGGTACCTGTTGGCCCCACAAGGCAAGCAGGCTGTCTTGGCCGATAAGAGTGCAGGCTCTTCTCTCCTTACCTCCAGTCCTGACATTTCTTTTCACTCTGTTTCAACTCAATTGTCAAATGGGGCCCTGACATTTTTCTTTCCTTCAAAAGATGTTTACTAGAATGGACTCTTAAGGGAACATTACATTTCACAACTATAATTGTTTTCCTGTGTGTGTCTAATTTTATTTTCTCTTTGGTTTAACTCTCTTCTGTATGTGGGCTGCAAATTAAACTATTTCAAATTTTTAAAAAAATATGTTTACTAAGTGCCAACTATATGTCAAGCGCTATGGAATGAGTAAGCTATAGAGAGAGAAAGAAAACTAAATCCTTGCCACCAGGGAGCTTACAGTCTAGTGGAGAAGATGATGTAAGTAGTGTGATGTAAGCTTTAACAGAGGCCAATATCACAGAGAATGGGATACTGCCTTGTAGCAGTCAGGAGAAGATAGGTTGTGGCCAGGTAACAAATAAGCCCTGAAATCTCTTAAGATCCCACAGTCCAAATGAGTCAGGCAGCTCTTCTTAGTGATGGCCCACTGCAGTTGCTCTATCTGATGATCCTGCCATTTTAAGCACATGGCCTCCAAGTTGCTGGGGAAGGGGCCATGATGAGCTGGCCTGAATGTGGAATACATCACTCCCATCAGCCCTGCTGAGAACACAGTTGGGTGACTTCAACATAACTGCAAGGAACCCTAGGAAATGTTGTCTTTCCGAGTACCTAAGAAGATGAAAAAGAAAGGAGATGTGGTGAACACATAGCAGGGTCTCTGCCGCCCTGATCAGGTCTGCAGGTTGAAAGAGATCAGGAAGAGTGTCACAGAAGCATTGGAATCAGTTCTGAAGAGCAGTAGGAATTAGCCAGGCAAAGATAGAGGGAAGGGGTGATCAGACAGACAGAGTCACCTGTGAAAAGGCAAAAGTCAAAAAGGGAATCGCATTTCAGAAAACTTGACCTCAGTCTGGCCAGAGAGAAAGGGAATGTGTTATACTGCTGTGCAGAAAAGGAGCATGTTAGCCAGGGTCAGCTCACGGAAGGGAATATTTTTCAAGGCTGGCATTTATCCTGAGGACAACGGGGAGCTGTTCCAGGGTGTAATTAACAGAGTGATGTGTTGGGATGTGTGGTATTAGAAAGACCTCACAGGCTTCCTCAGGTGTGGAGGAAGAGAGATTAGAAGGGGACAAGATCGGAGGAAAGGGACAGCATGGAGGCTGGTGCCATAATCCGAACAAGAAACTAAATCACTAGCGGTGAAGAGAGAAAGAAGAGACAGGGAGAGATCTGAGAGATATTTAGCACCTACAATTAACAAGGTGTGGCAGCTAGCAGTGGTGCTGTGTCGTGCTCACCTTTTGAGGGGCCTTCTCTGAGTTCGTGTAGACTGGGGAGCTGAGTGTCCAGACTTTGTGGGCTAGCCTGCCAGGCTACATGAAGAAGAGAAGCTAAGAACTGAACCCAAAGAACAGAGATGTGAGATTCTGGCAGTCCCAGCACTGCCTCTTAGAAGGGGAAGAAATTGAACGAACTTTAAAGTGCAGCCACTTACCCAGCACCATGTAATTGTTGCTCCCTATGGACAGGAGGGAATTGGCAGAGAATCTGTGGCACAGGAACTGAGGGTATCATGCATTGAAGCAAATAGCCCGACCTTTCCCAGGACTGGCAAGCTCCTGGAGTCTGGCCAGTTGAGTGGTATGAGAGCCCAAGGCCAAATTTGACCTTCCCTGGAGTTCAGAGAAGACCAAAAATCTAACCCACCTAGATACCCCGTCTCCCAACAATCCGGTGAGGGACATCTCTTAGCTGAAGAACGTGTCAGCAGCTCTTCCTAATAGGCTAGTGAAAGGTGAGATGGCAGGTGGATGGACCACAACCACCAAAAGCTTTATGATGCTTTGGCAAAATTTGGAGTGTTAGTCCCTTCATCCCTGCCCAAACAGTGTGAAGTTTTTCATTACGCTTCCCAGGGCTTCTTAAGGAATCTCATTTGGAAGAGGAAGCTCCCTTCACCACCACCGCTCTTTCCTCTGTTCTCTCTGGCCTTTCAGAAGCTCATGTAGTAGTTGCATCTCTACACACCATGAGCACAAGGACCATCTCCCCACTGTATCTCTGGTGACAAGTGGTGTGTGGTGGGCACTCAAACAATGGATGACAGAGGAATATGTGATGACCATGCCCCCTTGGAAGGTGCTTAGTGTGTAAAGAACCCCTAATAAAAGCAGGCATGAGTTCACATTCACATTGCCCCTGTGTCTGTGAGGAATCCTTCCACCTCAGAAGACAGGAAGCGCACTCAAACTAGCTCAATAACATGGGCATGCATTGTCTTGCCTAATGGGAACCCTGAACGAGAGGAGCTAGCCTGAGTGACTCCACAGCCCAAACGATGTCATCAGGTTGATGTCTCTCTCTTTTTGTCTCTTTCTCACAGCCCCCTTCCATCTCCTAGCAGTGTTTCTCTAGCAGCTGGCCTAATTTTCTCCTATAGTAGATTAGTGACCTCTTCACACTGCGGGGGGGCGCAGGGGGGAGGGGTGAGTCAGGCCGACTTGGACCCAAAGTTGACTCCAGGCTTACACCAGCTCGGCAGACCCAGGGGAAAGAGGAAAGGCTCTCCCCTAGCATTTATATTCTTTAAAAATTCCTTGGAGGAACTGTGATTGGCCTGGCACAGATGGAGCTCACGTCCCTGGGCCAATCACTGGTCAGGGACATGGGATCTATGATTGATCAGGTCTGGGTCACATGGATCTTGTGATGGACATCTCAGTAAAACCACTCAGACTGGGGAAACCTTAGAGAAAGGGGTTGCTGCACCCAGAAAAGGAAGGAAAAGATAGTAGGTTAAATCACACACATACCAGATATATTCTCCATCCTCCATCCCTCCAAAGCCTAATCTGAAGGCAAATTCCTGGCCCCAGCATCTGTTAATGCCTCCTCCCCACCAGCAAGCCTTTTTCCTAGACTTTTGGAAGAGAGAACTGAAAACAACTCCTTCTATTAAGACTTAAAACTTCTGCTCTTTCCTAAAATGAATTTAGTGCATAATTCTCTCCAAAAAGGCAGGCATATTCACACCCTCTAGGATATTTCCTCCTGCTTGTGACTTACATAGAGATTGCAAAAGCAAGAAACAGCCGTATGTGTGGGTAGCAGAACAAAAGGAAAATTGCTTCCCAGGTAATCTTCCATTATGATATTAGTATTAGTGTTATTAGTATTCCAAGAAGAAGTGGGAGTTAGTAATTTTGTTTTGGTTACCATATAATTAATATGACATTGCAATTACACGTTGGCTTGTGTTACTTTTACTTTTGTGGCAAACGACAGTGACACAGGAGCAAGGTGAGAGGCGACATTCATGTGTGCATGTGAACACACGCACACGTGGACTCAATTCTGCATGGAGCCCACTCAGGTAGGTCTGTTAACATACAGTAGTCATGAAAGCCTGAATTTTATCAGCTCCTTCCTGCCACTGCATTCATTCTGTACCGATGAATATTTTATTTTTCAAACACCTATGATGTTCTTGGCACTATACTAGGCACTGAGTGTATGTTAGTGAACAAAACAGACGATTTTAAATTGTGAGCCGTGCTTGTACAGGCAGAACAACTTGTGATAAATTTAATATTAGCCTCAACAATGCATAATTAGAAGGACAAGCCTCTGCCAACATATTAAACAATGTATTCCCCAAGCAAACATTACTTTTGGATGACTTCCTGTTTGGGATGGTGTGATGGAAAGGTGGAAAGACCCTCATAGGGCTTTACCCTATGCCATAGCAAGGGGAAACAGATAATAATCAAACAAATAATATAAAGAAATTGTGATGGGTGCTATGAAGAAAAATATAGGATGTGGATAATAGGGAATATCTGATTTAGATTAAGGCCACTCTAAGAAAATGACATTTGAGCTGAGAACGGAATGAAGAGTAGGAATTTTCTAGCCATAGAATGGAAAGAAAGGCTTCTATGCTAAGGTACCAGCATGTGCAAAGGCCCTGAGGCAGAAGAGACTGTTGCTTGTGTCCTGAGCAGAAGGAGAGCGAGTATAGCTGGAGCAAACTAGCTGAGGGTAAGGCCAAGAAGACAGGGCCTTATTGGCACTGGTAAGGATCGTAGAAATGCAGAAGTCTTGCCCAGATTTACTCACTGGTATATGTAGAGGAGCTCTCATCTGCTGGCTGGACTACCTTCCTTCTTAGAGGCTAGGAGACACACAACACTGCTGACTTCCGGAAGATCAGGTTGAAGGAAGACAAGTTCAAGCCCATTCAGGTCATCTGAGCTGAGCCTCCATACCAGAGGCATCTCTTCTCTGCCACATCCCTACCAATGGACCACCCCTCCACAGCATCTGAAATGAAGTTCTCTGCCTGTGCACGGCCCTTGCCTACTACCCAAGCTTTCACTTGCCGACCTCCCCACCTGGAATATTCTCCCTGACTCTTCTCCTGCCCTCACCCATGAAGTCTTACTCATACTTCAGGGCCCCACTGAGGCAGCACTTCCTCTGGGAAACCGTCCTTGTCAACCCAGTACTGGCTACATATCCCTCCTCCATTCCCGGAGTTCCTTCCCTGTTTACTCTCACGACCACATCCATGAGTTTCATTGTGTGTGCACGTGTCTTTATCCTCTACTGACCTGTAAGTTTCATAAGGGCTGGCACCATAATGGTTTTGCACTATCTTAAGTGCTGATCACAGTAACAAGCACATTGTAGGTGCTCAGTAAATACATAATGAATGGGATTTTAAGTTGACATCGTGAAAATCTGCTCCCTCCGCCTTCTATTAATTCAGGGACCTGGGGGACCTCTCAGAATGACTGTCACTGCTCTTTGGAATGAAGCCTTTCAGACATTTGGAGATCACAGATGTCCTGGTCACATTCTCTCTTCTCAGTGTTCCATATTAGAACCTTGATCATCAGAGTTGTCAGGGTTCTTAGACAGTCACGTGGTGCATAACGACGTTTCAGTCAACGACAGACCACATATACGACGATGATGGTCCCATAAGAGGAGTACCATATAGCCTAGGTGTGTAGCAGGGTGCACCATCTAGGTTTGTGTAAGTACACTCTGTGATGTTCGCACGATGACAAAATCACCTAACGATGCATTTCACAGAACGTATCCCCGTCATTAAGCAACACATGACTGCACTCAGTCCAGTTCAGGCCCCTTATTCACAAATATTTGTTGAGCACCAAGCACTTTCCAAAATAATAGAGGCACTACGAAAAAGATAAAGTCCCTACCCACCAGCAGCTCACAGGCCATTGCAGATGAGGAAACTGAGGCAGGAACAGTAGAGGTACTGCTTTGCAATGACAAAGCTAATGAGTGTCAGAGCTGCACCTGAAATTCGGGCCTGCCCACCTTTCCACCTCACCACCATCCAAAACAGTGAGTCATCCAAAAAGAATGTTTGCTTGGGGAATACATTATTTAATGTGTTTGCAGAGGCTTACTCTTCTAATTATGCATTATTTAAGCTAATATTAAATTTATAGTAAGTTGTTTTGTCTGCACAAGCACAGATCCCCATGTAGCACTGAGTCTCATGTGGGAGCTGCGGAAAGCTGCTTTGTAAATCCCAGAGGACTGACCTGGAGAGGAAACGAAGATGTCATCATCTAGGCCAGGCTTTTCCTCTGGGTAGCTAAATAACTAAAGGCTCCAAGGCAGGGCTTCTACTTTCAAATGTCGCCAGACATGGAGAGTCTCTGGCCCTTCCTCACTAGTCTTTTTTGGGTTTCCCATACTAGAAGCAGGATGGGCAAACGGTTCTTCTGTAAGTCTAACTGAAATCTTTCCTGCTGTGCCGCAGTGCCATTTCCTGGCAGGCACCCAGCCCAGTGTGAATTTCCTCCTCCATGGTTCTCAGAGTCACCAGTTATAGGCCCAGCAGGGCCATTTTGATGACAGCATTTCCTTTTCTCGGGGTTTTTTACGGGCCTCCTAGCGACAGGCGTGTGCTCGGCGAGACCAAAACATTCTGGGGGGGGGGGGAGATTCCACAGGAGAAACTACTTCCCAAAATCTGCCCTCTGCACAAATAAAAACCATGCTAAATAGCTGAGTTTTATTAACTGGGGAAGCCAGGCTGAGGAAAGTGCCTGATAATTAAAAATAATGGCTTCCTTACAAACACAAAATTGTATTAATTTAAAAATTGGTTTCTGTATCGCTGAATACCTACCGAGCTGGCTGGGAAGGGAATTATGCTGATCCTGGCAGTGAAAATAATTCAAAATAACTTTTATGTTCTCCAGGAAGCCTCAAGGTTAATTTAAATATTGTTAGATAGGTAATTTAACTCGGAATAAGAGAACAGTACGGCTAAATTGAAGCTCCTGCACACTCTCAACGGGGGGCAGGTGCCCACGAAGGGCTGAGCAGTCCATCCTACCCTCCAGCATCTCCACCTCTCAGCTGAGGCATCTTCTCTTCACCAACGGCACCCTCCTAATTAAAGATATTTGATATGATTACACAACTGGCCTGAACTCCTCGGCTCAGCTTCCAGTGGACTTTTATTTAATTGGAAGGATTGGGCATTTTTATAGAAATTACACATTTCACAAGTTAATTTGGAATGACATCACCAAGATGGCGACATAGGTCATTCCTGACTTCACTCCTCCTCGCAGGAAGAACAACTAACAACTATACAAGAACAAGGCACCCCTGAGAGAATCCTAGAATACACAGGTGGGGCTGAAGCACCCCCTGTACCTCGGAGACCAAGACAGACTGGATTAGGAGAATAAGAGGAGGAGCTGTGTGTGGAGAGGTCTCCCCTGAGCCTGCGCTTCCTCCAGTGGGAAAGAGAGCCCAGAGGGGTCAACTTGCACCCCCAGCACTGTGGGTCGCTTTGCAAGAGCGCTCCCCTGGTCTGACCACATGCAGATTACAGGGGAATCTGTGGAGACTGACCACTGGGAATCTGACTGTGATGGAGAAGAGGGGAGGGCCTTGCAACAACCAGTGCTCTGGTCTTGGCAGACAGAGTTCCCACCCGCCGAGCCCAAGTGGTAGTCCCAATCAGCAGCTCTGCTCATCTGCAGAATCACGTTGGTGGTGCAGTTTGACCAGGGAACTTGGCGGGATGCAGGTCTGCTTGATTTGAGTCCTCAAACAAGGAGTTTTGCTGGCCCTGGAGCCTGGTCTGCCCCAGCGCATGCTAAGTGTGACTCCCAGCTCCATCTGACTGGAAGGTCTGGTGAGAATGCCTGGAAGCTGCATAGCCTGGCAATGCTCAAGCCAAGAGGCAGGCAGGCAGAGCTGATCACCCACTGAGCAAAACCAGTACCCAGCGTGGTAGGTTCCCCTGCTATGCCCAGGCAGCCAGAGTTAGTTCACCGCCCCACTCATGACTTAGTGTAGCTCCCCACCCCTCCCCACCAGGGAGTCGGTTTGGAAAATTTGGGAGGTTCCTGGAGTGGGCCCTCCTACCTGACCCAGGCAGGGGAGCTAAGTCATAAGTGCCCTGTCCTACCCACTACTAAGGACCCTGACTAGCTAGAGGGGCTAGCAGGAATGCATGGAGGCTGCATAGCCCAGCAAGCTCCAGCAAGTGATGGGCGGGCAAAGCTGATAGTCTGCAGAGGAAAGCCAGTGGCTCTGTTCGGCCAGAGACCTTGGGGCAAGGGTCGGCTTGAGTCAAGACCACAAAGAACCTTACATGCCTTGGATCTAGTTCTCCCACTGCACCTGGACGGGGAAACTAATTTGTCACCCTACTCATTGCTGAATACAGCCTTCAGCCCATCCCACCAGGGAAGCTAACCAGAGCACGTGGAAGCTACATAGCCCTGCTTACAGTGGCACTTGAACAGAATGCACAGCCCGTGGCTTTCTCCATCTGCAGAGCAAAGCCAGTGGCCCCGTCTGTACATGGAATTCAGTGCATACTTTTCCCTGATTCAGGTTTCCAAACAATAAGCTGTGCAGGCCCTGGGTCCCAGCCTGCTGCCCTCCCAGGGCCAGGAAGCCAATTCGTAGACCCACCTATTGCTGAGTATAGTACCCAGTCCCAACCATCTAGTAAGCCTGACCAGAGAACCCAGGCAACCATGAAGCACATCCTGCAGCATTGCTTGAGCAGAGAACCAAGCCAGCAGTCCTATCCAACTGTTCTCAGCCAGCAGCACAACCCTTCAGCCCTGACTCACAACTCAGGCAGTTGCCTCATCCCAAAATAGACCCTGATAGCAAGCCCCACCTGCCCAAGGACATTACCAGCAGACATGTCCAGAAACCCAAACTGAGCTGACTGGTGAACCTGTAAACACTGGAAGAGGAGACCACTTACTCAAATATGCAGATGCCAATGTAAAGAATCAAGGATCACAGGTCCTTAAATCAGGTAAATATGATACCAGCCAAGGAAACTAATAAAGCTCTAGTGACTGAACCTAAAGAAATGGAGATGTATGAACTGTCAGAGTAATCCTCTTAAAGAAGTTTAGTGAACTACAAGAACACACAGACAACTCAACAAAACTAGGAAAACAATGAGTGAACAAAATGAGAAATCAACAACAAAAAAAACAGAAACCACCAAAAAAAAGGAAATCCTAGAACTGAAATATACAATGACTGAACTGAAGAATTCAATACAGAACTTCAAAATCAGGCTCAAACACGCAGAAGAAAATATCAGTGACCTGGAAGATAGGGCATTTGGAATTACCCAGTCAGAAAACTAAAAATAAAAAAGAATGAAAAAGAGTGAAGAAAATCTATGGGACTTACAGGACACATTCAAAAGAAACGATATCTGCATTATGGGAATTCCAAAAGAAGAGAAAGGGACCGAAAGTATATTTAAAGCAATAATGGCTGAAAACTTCCAAAACCTCAGAAGATAAATGGACATTTAAATCCATGAGGCCCAAAAGATCCCAAACAGATTGAATCCAAATAGAGCTACACCAAGACACATTATAATTAAATTGACGAAAGTCAAAGACAAATAATTTTGTGAGCAGCAAGAAAAAAGAAGTTATATTCAAGGGCAGATTTCTCAACAGAAACTTTTCAGGCCAGAAGAGATTGGGATGATATAATTATAATGTTGAAAGAAAAAAACTGTCCAGCAAGATTTCTATACCTAGCAAAGTTGTCCTTTAGAAATGAAGGAGAGAGAAAGATTTTCCCAAAAGAACAAAGGCGGAGGGAGGTCATCACCACTAGACCTGCCTTAGGAGAAATGCTAGAAAGGGGGTTCTTTGAGTAGAAATAAAAGGATGCTAATTAGCATCATGGAAGCATAAGAAGGTAGTGTAAAACCCAATTTTAATGGTAAATATATAGGCAAAGCTAAAGTCCATAATATGGTAATAGTGCTTAATAATTCACCTACAACTCATGTTTAAAGTTAAAAAAAAAAGTAGTAAAAATAACCATAACTATAGTAATCTATTCCTTTTTTTTTTTTTCAAGGAAGATTAGCCCTGAGCTAACATCTGCTGCCAATCCTCCTCTTTTTACTGAGGAAGACTGGCCTGAAGCTAACATCCTTGCCCGTCTTCCTCTACTTTATATGTGGGACGCCTGCCACTGCATGTCTTAACAATTGGTGCATAGATCTGCACCCAGGATCCGAACTGGCAAACCCTGGGCCGCTGAAGTGGAACATGTGAACTCAACCACTGTGCACCAGGCTGGCCCTACAATAATCTATTCTTAGTTATACAATATAAAAAGTATGTAGGGGCCGGCCAAATGGTTAAGTTTGCACGTTCTGCTTCTCTGTGGCCTGGGGTTCACCGGTTCGGATCCTAGGTGTGGACATGGCACCACTTGGCAAAAGCCATGCTGTTGTAGGCATCCCATATATAGAGGAAGATGGGCATGGATGATAGCTCAGGGCCAGTCTTCCTCAGCAAAAAGAGGAGGATTGGCAGCAGTTAGCTTAGGGCTAATCTTACTCAAAAAAAAAAAAAATGTAAACTCTAATATCAGTAACCTCAAATGTGAGGGAGAAGAGAAGTAAAAGTGTAAAGTTTGGAATTCTATTAAAGTTAAGTTGATATTAGTTTAAAATAGAATGTTATAATTTTAAGATATTTTATGTAAATCTCATCATAGGCACAAGTGAAAAACCTGTAGTAATTACACACACACAAAATGATAAAGAAATCAAAGCATACTGATACCAAAAGACATCAAAACACAAAAAAGGACAGAAGAATAAGAAACAAGGAACAGCGGATGTACAAAACAGTCAGAAAATAATTTAAAGAATGGCAATAATAAGTCCTTACCCATCAATAATTACGTTAAATATAAACAGATTTAATTCTCCAATCAAAAGATATAGAATGGCTGAATGGTTAAAAAAAAAAAAAAAAAAAAACAAGAGCCACTAATATGCTGCCTACAGAGGACTCACTTTAGCCTTAAAGACACACATAGGCTGAGAGTGAAGAAATATGAAAAGATAGTTCAAGCAAATGGTAATCAAAAAAAAAGTCATGGATAGCTATACTTATATGAGACAAAACAAACTTTAAAAATGGTAAAAAAGAGTCAAAGAAGGTCATTATATAATAATAAAGGAGTCAACCCAGCAAGAAGATATAACAATTGTAAATATTTATGTGCCCAATATCACAGCACCTAAATGTAGAAAACTAAATCTAACAGAGCTAAAAGGAGAAATAAACAGCAACACAGTAATACTTGGAAACGTTAATATACCACTCTCAACAATGGATAGGTCATCCGGACAGAGAATCAATAAGGAAATAGCAGATTTGGACAACACTATAGACCAAATGGATCTAACAGACATATATAGAACATTCTATGAGACAAGAGAATACACGTTCTTTAAGGGCACATGGAACATCTTCTACGATAGACCATATGTTGGGCCACAAAACAAGCATTAGCAAATTCAAGAAGATTGAAGTTAAATCAAGCATCTTGTCCAAACACAATGGTATGAAAACAGAAATCAATAATAGCAGAAAACTGAAAAATTCACCGACACATGGAAATTAAAAAACATTCTCTTGAACAACCAATGGAGCAAAGAAGAAATCAAAGGAGAAATAAAAAAGTATCTTAAGACAAATGAAAATAGAAACACAATGTACCAAAAGTTGAAAGTGCAGCAAAAGCACTTAAAAAGGGAAGTTCACAGCAATACATGCCTGACTGAAGAAACAAGTCTCAAATAAACAACGTGACCTTACACCTCAAGGAACTTGAAAAAGAAGAACAAACGAAACCCAAAGTTAGTCAAAGAAAGGAAATAACAAAGATAAGAGCAGAACTGAATGAAATAGAGACTAAAGAGACAATAGAAAAGATGATAGTAAGAACTAGTTCTTTGAAAAGATAAACAAAATTGGCAAAGGTTTAGCTAAACTCACAAGAAAAAAAGAGAGGACTCAGATAAAATCAGAAATAAAAGAGGAGACGTTACAACTGATACCACAGAAATACAAAGAATCGTAAGAGACAACTATGAACAAGTATATGCCAACAAATTGCACAACCAAGAAGAAACGAATAAATTCTTAGAAACATACAACCTACCAAGACTGAATCATGAAGAAACAGAAAATCTGAACAGATCAAACACTAGCAAAGAGATTGAAATAGTAATCAAAAGCCTCCCAACAAACAAAAGTCCAGGACCAGACGCTTCACTGGTGAATTCTCCCAAACATTCAACGAAGAATTAATACCAATCCTTCTCAAACTCTTCCAAAAAATGGAAAAGGAGGGAACTCTTCCAAACTTAATTTATGAGGCCAGCAGTACCCTGATACCAAATCAGACAAAGACACTACAAGATAAGAAAATTACAGGCCAATATCCCTGATGAACATAGATGCAAAAATCCTTGACAAAGTATTAGCAAACTGTATTCAACAACACATTAAAAGGATCATACACCATGATCAAGTGGGATTTATTCCAGGATGCAAGGCTGGTTCAGTATCTGCAAACCAGTCAACATGATACGCCACATTAACAAAGTGAAGGATAAAAATTGTCTGATCATCCAATAAATGCAGAAAAAGCATTTGACAAAATTCAACATCCATTTATGATAAACACTCTGAACAAAGCGGGTATAGAGGAAAGTACCTCAACATAATAAAGTTCATATATGACAAGCGCACAGTCGACATAATACTCAACAGTGTAAAGCTGAAAGCATTTCCTCTAAAATCAGGAACAAGACAAGAATGCCCATTTGCCACTTTTATTCACATAGTATTAGAAATCCTAGCCAGAGCAATTAGGCAAGTAAAAGAAATAAAAAGCATCCAAATCACAAAATAAGAATTAAAACTGTCACTAATTGCAAATGACATGATATTATGTATAGAAAACTGTAACTTCACTGAAAAAGACTTCACCAAAGACTATTAAAATTGATAAAGGAGGGGCCAGCCCAGTGGTGCAGCAGTTAAGTTCACACGTTCCACTTTGGCAGCCCGGGGTTCACCAGTTCAGATCCTGGGTGCAGACGTATGCACCTCTCGTCAAGACGTTCTGTGGGAGGCCTCCCACATATAATGTAGAGGAAGATGGGCACGGATGTTAGCTCAGCGCCAGTCTTCCTCAGCAAAAAAAGAGGATTTGTGAGATGTTAGCTCAAGGCTAATCTTCCTCAAAAAAATAAAAACTAATAAAGGAATTCAGTAAAGTTACAGGTTACAAAATCAGTATACAGAAATCTGTTGCATCTCTATACACCACCAACAAACTAGCAGAAAGAGAAATTAAGAAAACAATTCCACTTACAACTGCATCAAAAAGAATAAAATACCTAGGAAGAAATTTTTTCAAGTAGGTAAAAGACTGGTACACTGAAAACTGCAAGATGTTAAGGAAAGAAATTGAAGAAGACCAAATAAATGGAAATATGCTCACTGATTGGAAAAATTAATATTGTTAAAATGTCCATATTACCCAAAGCAATCTACAGATTCAATGCAATCCCTATCAAAATTCCAATGGCATTTTTCATAGATACAGAACAAACAATCTTAAAGAGGCACTTGTATGGAACCATGAAAGACCCAGAATAGCCAAAGCAATTTGGAGAAAGAAGAACAAAGCTGAAGGCATCGTGCTCCCTGATTTCAAACTATATTACAAAGCTATAGTAATTAAAACAGTATGGTATTGCACAAAAACAGAGACATAGATCAATGGAATAGAGAGCCCAGAAAAGGAACCAAGAATATATGATGAGGAAAGGACAATTTCTTCCATAAATGGTATTCCAAAAAACAGACAGCCACATGCAAAGAATGAAATGGACCACTCTCTTACACCATACACAAAAATTAACTCAAAATGGATTAAAGACTTGAACATAAGATCTGAAACCATAAAACTCCTAGAAGAAAATCTAGGTGGTAAGCTCCTTGACATAGGTCTTGGCAATGATTTTTTTGAATCTGATACCAAAAGTAAAAGCAACAAAAGCAGAAGTAAATAAATGGGACTACATCAAACTAAAAAACTGATGCACAGCAAAGGAAACCATAAAAAAATAAAAAGGCAACCTACCAAATGAGAGAAAATATTTGTAAATCATATATCTGATAAGGCATTCATATCCAAAATATATAAAGAATTCATACAACTCAATAGCAAAAAAAAAAAAAAACCCAAACAATCCAATTAAAAAATGAGCAGAAAATCTGAATAGACATTTTTCCTAAGAAGACCTACAGATGGCCAATAGGTACATGAAAAGATGCTCAGCATCCCTAATCATCAGGGAAAGGCAAATCAAAACCACAGTGAGATATCTCCTCATACCTATTTTCAAAAAGACAAGGACTAACAAGTGTTGGTGAGGACGTGGAGAAAAGGGAAACCTCCTGCACTGTTGGTGGGAATATAAGTTGGTGCAGCCACTATGGAAAACACTGTGGAGGTTCTTCAAAATATTAAAAATAGAATTACCATATGATCCAGCAATTCCATTTCTGAGTATTTATCCAAAGAAAGCAAAAACACTAACTTGAAAAGGTATATGCACCCCGATGTTCATTGCAGCACTATTTACAACAGCCAAGATATGGCAACAACCTATGTCCATCAAAGGATGAATAGATAAAGAAGATATGATGTGTGTGTGTGTGTGTGTATGTGTGTGTGTATATATATATATATATATATATATATATATATATATATACACACATTAGAATATTATTCAGCCATAAAAAAAAAGAATGAAATCTTGCCCCTGTGAGAACATGGATGGACTTCAAGGGCATTATGCTAAGTGAATAAGTCAGACAGAAAAAGACAAATATCATGTGATCTCTGTCATATGTGGAATCTTAAAATACAAGCTTATAGATACTGAGAGCAGATGAGTGGTTGCCAGAGGCGAGGAGTAGGGGGTGGTAAAAATGAGTGAAGGAGGTCGAAAGGTAAAAAAATAAATAAAAAGAAACAAGCAAGAGCTCAAATAAAATAACCTAACTCTGTGCCTTCAGGAACTGGAAAAACAAGACCATCCTAAACCCAAAGTTAGCAGAATGAAGGAAATAATAAGCATGATATCAGAAATAAAGGAAATAGAGAACAGGAAAACAGAATAGAAAAGAATAACCAAATTAATAGTTGGTTCTTTGAAAAGATAAACAAAATTGACAAACCTTTAGCTAGACCAACCAGGGGAAAAAGAGAGGACCCAAATCAACAAAATTATAAATGAAAAAGGAGACATTACAACTGATACTACAGAAATACAAAGGATCATAAGAGGCTACTATGAACAACCATACACCAACAAACTGGACAACCTAGAAGAAATGGAAAAATTCTTAGGAAAAAGACCTACCAAGACTGAATCAGGAAGAAGTAGAAAATCTGAAACAGAAGAAATACTAGTAAGGAGATGGAGTCGGTAATAAACATCTCCCAATGAAGAAAAGGCCATGACCAGATGTATTCACTGGTGAATTTTACCAAATTTAAAGAGTAATTAATGCCAATCCTTCTCAAACTCTTCCAAAAAATTGAAGAGGAGGGACCACTCCCAAACTCATTTTACAATGACAGCAATACCCTGATCCCAAAACCAGAAAAGGACACTACTGGAAAACTACAGGTCAATATCCCTGATGAATATAGAGGCAAAAATTCTGAATAAAATACTAGCAAATTGAATTCAGAAGCACATTAGAAGGATCATTCACTATGATCAATTGGGATTTATCCCCGAGATGCAACTATGGCTCAACATATGCAAATCAAGCAATGTGATACATTAAATTAATAGAATGAAAAAAATTGTATGACCATCTCAATAGTGCAGGAAAAGCATTTGAAAAAATTCAACATCCATTCATAATAAAAAAAACTCTCAACAATGTGGGTATAGAAGGAATGTACCTCAACATAATAAAGGCCATATATGACGAGTGCACAGCTAACATCATACTCAATGGTGAAAGGTTGAAAGCTTTTCCTCCAAGATCAGGAACAAAACAAGAATGCCCACTCTCAGCACTCCTATTCAACATAGGCTGGAAGTCCCAGCCACAGCAGTCAGGCAAGAGACAGAAATAAAAGGCATCAGAATTGAAAAGGAAGAAGTAAAATTGTCTCTATTTTCAGATAACATGGTTTTATATATAGAAAATCCTAAAGACTCCATCAAAAAACTGTTAGATCTAATCAATGGATTCAGTAAAGTTGCAGGATACTAAATTAACATACAAAAATCAGTAGTGTTTTTATACACTAACAACAAATTATCTGAAAAAGAAAACAATCCCATTTACAATAGCATCAAAAATAATAAAATAGGAATAAATTTAACTAAGGAAGTGAAAGATCTCTACTCTGAAAACTATAAGACATTGATGAAAGAAATCAAAAAGTACACAAATAAATGGAAAGGTATCCCATGTTCATGGACTAGAAGAATTAATACTGATAAAATGTCCGTACTACCGAAAGCCATGTGTAGATTCAATGCAATCTCTATCAAAAGTCCAATGGCATTGTTTTACAGAAGTAGAAATAAAAATCCTAAAACTTACATGGAACCACAAAAGACCCGGAATAGCCAAAGCAATCCTGAGACAGAAGAACAAAGTGAAAGGCATCATACTTCCTGATTTCAAGCTATATATAAAGCTATGGTAATCAAAACAGTATGGTACTGGTATAAAAACAGATAAATAGACCAATGGAGCAGAAATGAGAGCCCAGAAATAAACCTTAGTATATACAGTCAACTAACATTTGACAAGGGAGCCAGGAACACTCAGTGGAGAAAAGACAGTCTTTTCAATAAATGATGCTGGGAGAAATTGGATTTTCACATGTAAAAATGAAACTAGACCCCTATCTTACACCATTCACAAAAATTAACTCAAAATTAAAGACTCTAATGTAAGACTTGAAACCATAAAACTCCTAGAAGAAAAACATAGGAAAAATCTCCTTGACATGGGTCTTGGCATTGATTTTTCCTAATGACACCTATTGCACAAGCAACAAAATAAAAAATAAGTGGTGGATAAAGAGAACAGATTAGTGGTTACGAGAGGGGAAGGGGGTTGGCAGGTGGGTGAAAGGAATATATATGGTGATGGATAAAAATCAGACTATTGGTGATGAGCATGATGCAATCTATACAGAAACCACTAAATAATAATGTACACCTGAAATTACACAATGTTATAAACCATTATGACCTCAATAAAATAATTGAAATAAATAAACAAGTGGGACTACATCAAACTAAAAGCTTCTGCACAGCAAAAGAAACAATTAACAGTGAAAAGACAATCTATGGCATGGGAAAAAATATTTGCAAACCATATATCTGATAAGGAGTTAATATCCAAAATGTATAAAGAACTCATATAACTCAATAGCAAAACTACAAGTAATCTAATTTAAAAATGGGCAAAGGACCTGAATAGACATTTTTCCAAAGAAGATTTATGAATGGCCAGCAGCTACATGAAAAGATGATCAACATCACTAATCATTAGGGAAATGCAAATCAAAACCACAATGAGATATTATCTCAAGACTATTAGAATGGCCATCATCAAAAAGATAAGAAATAACAAATGTTAGCAAGGATGTGGAGAAAAGGGAACTTTTATGCACTCTTGGTGGGATGATAAATTAGTACAGCCACTATGAAAAACTGTATGGAGGATGCTTGAAGAATTAAAAATATAGTTATATGATCCAGCAATTCCGCTTCTGGGAATATATCTGAAGAGCTATCTGCACCGCCACGTGCATAGCAGCATTATTTACAATAGCCAAGACATGGAAACAATGTAAGTGTCTATTGGTTGGATGAATGGATAAAGAAATTGTAGTATATATATACAATGGAATATTATTCAGCCATAAAAAAGAGGAAATCCTGCCATTTGCAACAACATGGGTGGACCTTGAGGACATTATGCTAAGTGAAATAAGTCAGAGAAAGACAAATAATATATGATCTCACTTATATGTGGAATCTTAAAAAAAAAAACAACTCATAAAAAGAGCTCAGATTTGTAACTACCAGAGGCAGGGGGTGGGCGGAGAGGGATTTGGAGAAAGGTGGTCAAAAGGTACAAACTTCTAGTTATAAGATAAATAAGTACCAGGGGTGTAATGTACAACATGATAACTATAGCTAACACTGCCGTATGATACACAGAAAAGTTAAGAGAATAAATCCTGAGAGTCCTCATCACAGGGAGAAAAATGCTGGGTTTTCTTTTTTTTCTTTTGTATCTACATGAGATGATAGACATTAACCAATCTTACTGCGGTAATCATTTCACAGTCATGTGCCACACAACAGCGTTTCAGTCAATAATGGATCACATATACAACGGTGGTCCCATGAGATTAGTAAAATGTAGTCTAGATGTGTTATAGGCTATACCATCTAAGTCTATGTAAGTACACTCACTGTATGATGTTCATACAACGATGAAATTGCCTGATGCATTTCTCAAAACGTATCACTGTCGTTAAGTGAGGTATGACCCTATGTGTAGGTCAAATCATTGTGCTGTACACCTTAAACTTACACAGTGATGTATGTCGATTGTATCTCAGTAAAACTGGGAAATTTTTTTTGAAGTTAACTCAAACCAGTGTTATAACAAAATCCCGTTCCCGGGGGTATGTGAATTTGGGAATCAGATCCCATCTTAAATTATCAATAGCTCATGTTTAGCACCTGTGACTTCTTTATGGTTGGTGCACCCAGGCCAGAGGTGAGAGGCCTTGTCAGCTCTAAATAGTAGCAACAAACCCACATGGTGGCAGTCCGACGTTGGGGACCCGTCTTTTGTACTTGTCCACTATTCAGTTCTTTCTGCAACCTCAGCACCCTCACATACTAATACAGTTGTTGCAATGATAGTCATGCTTACAGACAGGCATATCTCAGAGAGATTGCAGATTCGGTTCCCGACCACCACAGTAAAGCAAATATCACAATAAAGTGAGTCACATGAATTTTTTAGTTTCCTTGTGCATATAAAAGACATATTTACACTATACTGTAGTCTCTTAAGTGTGCAATAGCGTTATGTCTAAAAAACAATGTACATGCCTTAATTTAAAAGCACTCTTTTGCTAAAAAATGCTAACCATCATCTAAGGCTTCAGTGAGTCATAATCTTTTCGCTGATGGAGTCTTATTTATAAAAAACAATATCTGATGGGGCCGGTCCAGTGGCGCAGCGGTTAAGTTCACACGTTCTGCTTCGGTGGCCCGGGGTTTGCCACTTCGGATCCCAAGTGTGGACCTACGCACCCCTTGTCAAGCCATGCTGTGGCAGGTGTCCCACATAAAGTAGAGGAAGATGGGCATGGATGTTAGCTCAGGGCCAGTCTTCCTCAGCAAAAAGAGGAGGATTGGTGGCAGATGTTAGCTCAGGGCTAATCTTCCTCGAAAAAAAAAAAAACAATATCTGCAAAGTGCAATAAAGCGAAGCACAATAAAATGAAGTATGCCTGTATATGATTTACATGTTGGTCTCTCCCATGATTACATGTTAGTATATATTCATGTATACACAGATACATACATATATGTACATATATACACACACACACATATGATTATATTATGGTTTTATATATATATATGTGATTTGCCTGCTGGACTCTCCCAGGTAACCGAAGACAGGGCCTTATATCACACAGTGTATTTTAACTGAGAGTACACGTCAGCATCACGCAGCCCTGTGGGGCTGATGCAGCACCTGTGGGGTCGGCCCAGCAGCGGTGCTTTGAGAGCGCATCCCAGGTGGCTTAGAACTGCACGCCTGATGGAGAGGCAAGCGGGGAGAGGCAGGACAGCTTAGGGGTGAAGACAGTGAGCTCGGGGTTAGGATCCTGGCTCCACCACTTCCTATTTGTGTAAGCCTGAGCAGGGCGCTTCAACCTGTCTGCGCCTTGCATGTAAAATGGAGATAATAATAGTGCTTGCCTGGGAATGCCGTTGTGAAGATTAAACAAGATAAAACAAGGCGGTGCTGGAAACAGGCTAAGCCCACCCCAAATTCTCGGGACACACGGCTGTGTTGGTATTGCTCACCCTTGCGTTCCAGAGCAGGCACCACACCTGACATTAACAGAGATTTAATGTTCAATAAATAATAAATGCACTGGGGCATATTAGCAAAGAGAAGCAGAAAGGGAAAAAAATAAGGAAAGGGAAGGAGGAGAGAAGGATGGCCGAGGAGATGGGAAATACATAGGCATGATGGAGGGTCTCCAGCAGTTGGCTCAGGAAACCCTGAAAATCCTTCCTCGTTGTCGCCACATCATTCATTCTGCCAGTGGAATGTTGGTGAGGTCTTGAACTGAAATTCTCAAACACGTAGTTTCGAGAATCTTATCTTGGTAGCCTTCTGCAGTGGTCCCAAATGAAGCAAGCCGACATGGCCCAACTCCTGTTTCCAAAGGAGATGATCTTTCTGCCCCCAGCTGTGCTTTGCTCTGGATATGGTGACTCTGATTTGGGATCAAGAGCCCCAATAATTCTGACAGCATTAAATTTTGGACCTGTTAAAAAAAAAAAAAATCCCACCACTCTCCCTTTGCCTTCTTGACTGTTCTTCCCAGTTGCTGCAAGTTTAAGGATATGAATCTTCCACTGGAAGTTAGGTTTCCTTATAATCCCAAGAACTCACCACCTTTGTTCCTGTCTCCATGCTCTGGTGCTTCCTCTTTTCTAAATGTTCTATCCCCTTCTCTCTGGGATGACTCCATAGCAACAGCAGTAGTTTGGGGAATCCAGTAGTCCAGGGTTCAAATCCAGCCTCTGCCACTTGTCTAACTGTCTAACCCCCTCTGACTCAATTGCCCATATCTAAAGTAATTTCTACCTCTGTTGTGAGAATTAAACTGGGATCAGGCTTGTAAAGTACCGAGCACAGTACCTGTCAAAGCCTCAGGGACTCGTTTCAGTTTAGATGCGTTTCAAATGCTAAGTAACAGAGATCAGAAATAACAAGAGTCTAAACAAGAGATCGGCTTATTATTTTTTATGACCTAAAAGGAGTCTAGAGGTAAGAAATTCGTGGCTGGTAGGGATGACCAAAGAAGACACCTAGAGCAACAGGGCTCTAGACTCTTTTTCTCTGGATAAGCCATCCTCCTTGAGGTTTCCATCCTCAAAGTCACCCCATATTCACAAGGTGAACGCTGGAGCTCCAGTAATCACATCCACATTCCACTGAGAAAAAGGAGGAAAGTGGGACGAACAAAAGGGTGCGTACTTCTTAGCTGAGTCAGCTTCCTTCAGGGTTCCCGGAAGACCCAGCCAACAACCACCACTTACATTGTGTTAGCCACCCCTGTCTCCAAAAGCAGCTGTGAAACGTAGTTCTTTACCTGGCTACGATGCTGCTCCTCAGAATACAGGTGTCTGTGGTATTAGAATTATCCCTCATCTTCCCACAAAGCTGCAACATGGAGCCCTCATGGGCTGTGGCCATGCTGTACAGTCTCTTCCTCATTTGACACATCTCAGGGCACTCAATGCATATATAGCACAGGAAGCAATAAACCTGGTTAAGTGTCTAAGTGGCTAACTGGTTGAAGTCTAAAAACCAAAGTTCCAGACCAATCCTACCACTTCATTGCTGTGTGACCTTGAGCAAGTATCTAACCTCTCTGGTTCAGAATCAGTTTCGTCATTTATCAAGTGGTCTTTGTGAGCATCAAATCAGATAATAGATGCAAATTGCTTAACACAATGCCTGTATATACTAGCCCTCAGCACATGTCAATGTTACTATTACCATCCTCATCATTATTGTCATTAAGTGCTAATGAGTTATTAGGGTACGGTGAGGAAATAACAGACATCTCTCATACCTCTTCCTTCTGCCTGTCTACATCTTCCCTCGCCTTCAGCGCTCACCCCAGGGACATCTGGATTTGCATCAGTTATGTTGAAAGAGCCTGGGCTGAGCTGGCCTCATTTTATTCGCTTCCGGCCATCCACTCAGAATGAATCTCTGAATCTTGAGAGTCCCTCTCCTGTGCCCCTAACCAGAGTCTAGTCCCCCAGCTCTGCCTTCTGGGACAGGCTCTCTTCTCTCATCAGATCAACGTCTAAATAAATATTAAATTATGTCTGGTTCCGCTATTCCTTTCAACTCTAAGTACATCAGTTCTTCCCTTTGTTGGAATTCCCCAGCCCTACCGAGGTCTCCCCAGTGATGTCTTGCGTCCTTGACGGTGGCAAGATTTCTCTCTAGATGGAAGTAAAGAATCCACATAGGAGTGAGCCTTATATGCCCAGATCTCTGTAAAATATGGATTTCTAGGACTTCCTCCCCACCCCCCCTAGGGACCTTTCACTTGAGGCTTCAGAAGAAATCTTGGCACCTGCTCTTAAAGATCATTAGCTACTCAGCCGATGATGTGACATAAAAGGCTTATAATGTGCAAACATACAAAGTCTCTTGCCCCCCAGGGTGGCCAGGCAGGGCTGTCAGAACCCCAGGGTCCAGGGATGGCTGTGTAATCTGTGCACTGCACAGTGTTCTGCAATATGATGACACCCCTTGTCATTGTGCAGTGCACAGCCTACATAACCGTTCATGGCAGCCATGCCCAGATCAGTCATCTCTGACCATAAGCAGCCTCATTTCTGTATTCTAGTGCACCCTACAAATATTGCCATTTTCTATGTGTACCATTGGTGTAAAGGAGTTTAGAAAGCACCCCTCTGAATAACTTCAGGGTTATTTCTTCTTCCAACACATACTTGTGCCCTGGCCATGCTAGCCATGTCCTCCGTAGGAACCTGAGCTAACACGTGCAGGTGCCATCTTTCACACCAGACCCGTTGTGTTTTCCTAGGTGCATGGTAGAAATCTTTTGTCCATTGACTACGACCGGAATATTCGGACGGAAAAGATCTATGATGATCACCGGAAGTTCACTCTGAGGATCATTTACGACCAGGTGGGCCGCCCCTTCCTGTGGCTCCCCAGCAGTGGGTTGGCAGCCGTCAATGTCTCTTACTTCTTCAACGGACGGCTGGCTGGCCTTCAGCGCGGGGCCATGAGCGAGAGGACGGACATCGACAAGCAAGGCCGCATCGTGTCCCGGATGTTTGCCGACGGGAAGGTGTGGAGCTACTCCTACCTGGACAAGGTGGGTGCTGCCGCCGTGGCGTCCTTTAATTCGCGCTGCTCTTTGTAAGCTGACCTGATGCGCTCTGCCGTAAGACGTTTTAACATCTTCAGTTGACCCTGCAAGGGCTTCCCTCACGCTCCCATCCTCACTGGGAGGGAGGAAATCTGAAGGACAATGTTATTCATAGCTCAGCACCATTACCGTGAAAAGCAAAAAAAAAAAAAAAAGTGCTAGACACTCAGAAATGGCAAAAAGGATGGGTTATCTGATTTTATTCCAAAAAAAAAAAAGTGCTGTTGAAGGGGCCAGAATCATCCCACTGGCAGCGTGGCTGGTCATTACTGTGAACTGGAAACGCAGTGATTCATTTCTGCCTTGCCCGAAATTATGCCATCAGGGTAGGGAAATTTGCCTAAAACTCTTTGAACACACAGAGCAGCACCCTCCTGCTTGGCCTGTTGGCTGCACCAGCCAACAGATTCTCTCTACGTAATTCCCTGTGTCCAAAACTGCCAGATTTAGGTCTCTGTCAGAAAAGGTCAGGTTGGAGCCGCAGTATAAAGAGATCCTGGGGCCAGCCTGGTGGCATAGTGGTTAAGTTCACATGCTCTGCTTCGCCCGGGGTTCATGGGTTCATATCGTGGGCACAGACCTATACACCACTCATCAAGCCATGCTGTGGTGGCATCCCACATGCAAAACTGCAGGATGATTGGCAACAGATGTTAGCTCAGGGCTGATCTTCCTCACCAAAAAAAAAAAAAAGAGAGAGAGAAAGATCCCTTTGGGGCACAAGACAAGGCTTTTGAAGACTGCCCTAGTCATCTAGCTCAGCTTGGGCCTCTCACCTCGACTCACCTTGACACAGGTCCATTTCTATTTCTTCCTTTCTTGCCTCCTCATTACAGCAGTCACTTGCAGAGCTGTTACCCCCTCTGCAAGAGACGGGCTGCTGTGCCTTTGGTCCTTCCTGAATATTGTTCTCATCATGCCATAAAATACTAGGATGGTTGACCAGGGGAGGCAAGAATCTCCCAATTGCCTCAATTGTGAGGCCATTATTTTCCCAAAGAATCAATGATTCTAGGTTATTGAATCTTTTCAGTAGCTTCTAAATGGAGGACGTGCTTTCTTTTTAGATTTAATCAAAGATGGCAAAAAGAAAGTGTGTGTGTTATACCTGTTCTCTGCTGAGCCAGTGGTAGTCATTTCTAAACAGCCTCAGGATTTCTTGTTATTGAGCCTAGAGGCTAGGTCAATGCCTCTCACCTTAGTCCTTCAAGCTTTTGCTACTCAAAGTATGGTGCAAGCAACATCAGCAGCACCTGGGAGCTTGTTACAAAAGCAGATTCTCAGGCTGCCTCCCTCACTATCCCCATGCCAAACTACTGAATCAGAATTTGCCTTTTTTTTTTTTTTTTTTGGTGAGGAAGATTGGCACTGAGCTAATGTCTGTTGCCAATCATCTTCTTTTTGTTGCTTCAGGAAGATTTTCCCTGAGCTAACATCTGTACCAATCTTCCTCTACTTTCTACGTGGGATGCCACCACAGCACAGCTTGATGAGTGGTGTGTAGGTCCACGCCAAGGATCCCAACCCTCAGGCTGCCAAAGTGGAGTGCGCAAGCTTAACCACTATGCCAGTGGGCTGGCCCCAGAATCCGCCTTTTAACAAGATCCCTGGGTACTTGACATACATATTACAATTTGGGAAGCACTGATCCAGGCAGCCGCCATGATCCATCAGAGTTGGCACGCCCAATGACATCAATCTACTCGTTATCTCTGGTCTAAACGTCCCCATCCTTCATGGCTTTTGAATTGACGTTTAGGGAAATGGAATAAATTCTGTCCATTTGAGTGCTTAGTCCTAAAGAGCTAACTCATGTGTTCCTTTCCCCTTTCCTTCCTCCAGTCCATGGTCCTCCTGCTTCAGAGTCAGCGTCAGTACATCTTTGAGTATGACTCCTCCGAGCGTCTCCATGCCGTCACCATGCCCAGCGTCGCCCGGCACAGCATGTCTACCCACACCTCCATTGGCTACATCCGCAACATTTACAACCCGCCTGAAAGCAATGCTTCGGTCATCTTTGACTACAGTGATGATGGCCGCATCCTGAAGACGTCCTTTTTGGGCACTGGGCGCCAGGTATTCTACAAGTATGGAAAACTCTCCAAGTTATCAGAGATTGTCTATGACAGTACTGCTGTCACTTTTGGTTATGACGAGACCACTGGTGTTTTAAAAATGGTCAACCTTCAAAGTGGGGGCTTCTCCTGCACCATCAGGTACCGGAAGATTGGCCCACTTGTGGACAAGCAGATCTACAGGTTCTCCGAGGAAGGTATGGTCAACGCCAGGTTTGACTACACCTATCATGACAACAGCTTCAGGATCGCAAGCATCAAGCCCGTCATAAGTGAGACTCCCCTTCCTGTTGACCTCTACCGCTATGATGAGATTTCCGGCAAGGTGGAACACTTTGGCAAGTTTGGAGTCATCTATTATGATATCAACCAGATCATCACGACCGCTGTGATGACCCTCAGCAAACACTTTGACACCCATGGGAGGATCAAGGAAGTCCAGTACGAGATGTTCCGGTCCCTCATGTACTGGATGACAGTGCAGTATGACAGCATGGGAAGGGTGATCAAGAGGGAGCTAAAACTGGGGCCCTATGCCAACACCACTAAGTACACCTATGACTATGATGGAGATGGGCAGCTCCAGAGTGTGGCCGTCAATGACCGCCCAACCTGGCGCTATAGCTATGACCTCAATGGGAACCTCCACTTGCTAAACCCAGGCAATAGTGTGCGCCTTATGCCCTTGCGCTATGACCTCCGGGATCGGATAACCAGACTCGGTGATGTGCAGTACAAAATTGACGATGATGGCTATCTGTGCCAGCGGGGTGCTGACATCTTTGAGTACAACTCCAAGGGCCTCCTGACGAGAGCCTACAACAAGGCCAGTGGGTGGAGTGTCCAGTACCGCTACGATGGTGTGGGGCGGCGGGCTTCCTACAAGACCAACCTGGGCCACCATCTGCAGTATTTCTACTCCGACCTCCACAACCCGACTCGCATCACCCATGTCTACAATCACTCCAACTCGGAGATAACCTCACTCTATTATGACCTCCAAGGTCACCTCTTTGCCATGGAGAGCAGCAGTGGGGAGGAGTACTATGTTGCCTCGGATAACACGGGGACTCCCCTGGCTGTGTTCAGCATCAACGGTCTCATGATCAAACAGTTGCAGTACACAGCCTATGGGGAGATTTATTATGACTCCAACCCTGACTTCCAGATGGTCATTGGCTTCCATGGGGGACTCTATGATCCCTTGACCAAGCTGGTCCACTTCACTCAGCGTGATTATGACGTGCTAGCAGGACGATGGACCTCTCCGGACTATACCGTGTGGAAAAATGTGGGCAAGGAGCCGGCCCCCTTTAACCTGTATATGTTCAAGAGCAACAATCCTCTCAGCAATGAGCTGGACTTGAAGAACTACGTGACAGGTGAGGACTTTGCCACCTCAGTTGGGCAGTGGCTCCCAGTGGGGTGGTTGTCCTGGTAGACTGTCGGGAACTTTGAAAAAAGGTCTTATCTCTGTCGCTAGGAGAATCCTGGAGAGCTGTAAACACCGCACGGTACGGTATCTAGAACAGTCAAATGGCAGCAGCACACAGCAGTCATCAGATCTGTTTGAAGATGCCCTGACCATTTTCAAGTTCCTTCAGTTAAAATAACTTTTAAAAGAGTCCTTCCTACCCTAATCGAGGAAAGCAGCCTTATAAAGGGGGAAAGAGTGAGACTGTGGTGTCAGAAATACCTGGTGCAAGTTCTCTCTCTTCCATTTATAAGCCAGAGGACCTTGGGCTAGTTGTCCAATCTCTCTGAGCTGTAGTCCCCTTGTCTGTGAAGGGCTCTGATAAAGCCACCCCATAGAGTGACCACGAGAAGTATATGAACTTCTGTAGGCAAAGTCTAGCGCCTGGCACTTAGACAGTGCATGTTCACAAAAGGTTATCCGCTCATGTTATTAAGATGATCACTACTAGTGAAGCAATGAGTTAGCTAGGTTCTGAGATGACTAAGACCCAGTTGTTGACCTCACAACCAGGCTGGCAGGATACAAATACAAATAACCAATGATAAGGCAAAGCAGAATTAAGTCTGTGCTGCCATATAGCTGTCTGTTCAGTTATTTGTTCAACAAGCGTTTATAGAATGTTGTCATGCTGGATTCTTGGGATATAATGGTGAACAAGACAAACACCCTTCTCTCAAAGATGCGCATGTGTGTGTGTGTGTGTGTAGATGACTTCAGATTTGAAAATTTTTGACATATAACAGAAGGGTCCTTGTCAAACTGGGCCTGAGCATGAAAGGGATCTTGGTTGGCAGAAATGAGCTCAAAGCTGAAGAAAAGCTATGAGCAAAAGTCAGAGGACATAGGAAATTGTAGAGGGGATATAGATAGAGGGGTCAACAAAGGCAAATAATCTACTTCCTCATGTTAAGTGAGAAATTGGTAAAATGAGGGTCCCTGTCCATTCCATCCACATCCATCTCCATCCATCAGCCGTTCACCCATTCAACAAATATTTTCACAGCATCTAACACATACTAAGTACTTAGATGCAGCAGAGAGCAAGATAAAGTCCCTGTCCTCAGAGGAAAAAAGCAAAGAAATCAGGATGGATGGATTGATAGATAGATGGATCCAAAGACATCAACCTTCAGCAAGGAAGCCACTGCCACCTCACCTGTCCAGGCATTGGAGAAGAGCAACAGTGGGGACTCCAAGTCCAAGGCCCCTCAAATTCCAGGAGACTCACAGCTCTTGGCCAGGCCTGGGAGGCATCAAGCCCAAAGGGCCCCTACCCTGAGGTAACTGGTGTCACTTGTCCATCCCCAAGATAGAGAAGGAAGCAGCAGCTATCTGGAGCACAGCACTGCCCTTGATGTCCCGTGCTGCAGAAGAAATAGATAACCTTAAAGATCAACTTGCAGCGAAGCTGTGCCTCACTGACAAGTTCCAGAGCATTTGAAGTTGAACCCAGCATCCCCCTACAACTGAAGCAGCTGGTACCTTTTGAGCCAGGAGCCATGGCCAAGCCAGTTCCCTCCTGTTCTTCCCCATGTACCTTATCAGGAGGCCAGGCCATGCTACTCTGCCAGGGCTTCCTCTCTTCCTCATGGCTTAGCATGACTTTTGTCCCCCAGGTCACTGCAGTTTCAAATTAAAAGACCTCTCAGGAAAACACACACACACACACACATATGTATATAGTTCCAGGCAACAATAAGTGCTATGAAGATAAAATAGGAGAAGGGGTTAGACAGAGAGTGATGGGCAGTGTCTCCTTTATTTAGAGTGCTCGCAGAGGCCTTTCTGAGGATGTAGCATGTGAGCAAAGACCTTTATGAAGGGGGAGGGAGAGGAAGAATGTTCCAGAGAGAGGAAGCAGTGTGAATGGGGAGGCAGACCATGCCTATCTTAGCCATGCGAGAAGACGCCCCTCATCCTGCAGAATGTGCTTCCCAAAGCGCCCCTTGGCACTGGATGCCTTAGAGATGAATCAGCCAGAGGCAAATACAAAGAAAGCCCTCCGCGTGGGCTGACAGACACCTAGAGCTGCCAAGGCCCAAACACAGCCGTTCACAGAGCACAGTCAACTCACCCCCTCAGCTACTTTCCTGGTCCTCCTGAAAAGGGAAAGAAAAAAAAAAAATCAGCAGAGTTTTCTGAATAGCAAGATGGCTTTCCTCATTCCAGCGCTTCATGGAGGCTCAGTAAATGGGAATCAAATCAAGTTGAACTAAGTCCAACAAAATCGAATCCCAAAACCATTTGAAAGAGTCTAAAATAAAAGGTGGTGTTCGAGGAGCCGCGTGCATAGCACTGATGTCTGAGGTGGCAGCTGGGGAGAGGGGTGCTGGGTAGAGAAGAGAGTCAGACCAGGCACCAGTCCACACCTGCTGCCCGTTCAAGGAGGAGATGACCCCTGGAGAGTGGACCCCAGCAGAGAACACCAAATCATTCTCCGCTCTGCGAATGTTGGCTAATCTGTAAACCCATCTAAATTAGTCTTAATTTATCACTTAGGAGACAGCAGAGTGGTTGAACTTGCCACTCACAGTTTAAGTAGAAGAAGTAATTAAGATGTAGTGAGGAGGACTGCCGAGAACAGAACCTTCTCTCTCCGGTGCTCAAAAGCATCGTTGCTGTTTGGAGACAGAGCTCTCTGAAAGCAGGAGGCGGCTCCTGAGGCTGGAGGAGGTTCTGTTTCCCCCAAGAAAGCTGGCACAAAGGGGAGCAGTGTAGAGTACCCGGGAGGAACTCCAGGACGCCCGGGTTGGAACAGAGGTGTAGCTGCCCAGAGCGGGTGAAGGAGGCCAGAAGTGGTTCCTCCCGCTCTTGGGCTCCAAAGCAGCACCCTTTTTAACAGTTATTTTTTAAGGTAATATATTGATGACTGATACATCTGTGATAAAAAGTTATTAGAGGAAAGGATGTAAAAGACAGACAGGGAGACAGACTCCCTTCCAAACAGCCTGCAGCGCTCCAGTCTTCTCTGCTTTTAGCATCGCAGGAAACTCCTCGGTCCTGGACAGACCAGGACCTTTGCCAGCCCCAAGCCTGGCCTGTCCTCAGACCGGTTCCTTATGATGTTAGCACCTGAGTACATCTCAAGACACCAGTCCTGGGCTTGCCAATCACTTGCTGTGTAACTTCGATGAATGTCTTAATCTTTCTGAGCCTTAGTTTCTTCATCAGCAAAATGGTGATAATAATAGCACTTACCCCATGAGGTTGTAAAAAGTAGATGAATCGTGAGGTGTAAAGCGCCTTGAACAGCTCGAAGTCTAATAAATGGCAGGAACGCGTGTGTTATTTATAAGCTGCTATGGACTTGGAGATGGGAGTTTGCAAATGAAGAATGGAGACGTCATCGTTACGTAATTTTCTGGGGAATGTGGGGTGGGGTCTCCAGATCTGCTCTGAAACAGGTCCAAACTCTGCTCTGAGTGGCATTACTTGGGCAAACCAGAAACCCCAGACGCATTTTGAGTCAAGCGAACCTCCTAGATGTCACCCACAAGGACTCCTTATTTCTCCCCACCCCTTCTCCCTGGCAGTTTTGGGGTCACAAATCCCAGGCATACGTGAGCACATAGTCAGATTTTGTGGAGTTTAATTTCCCCAAGTGAGGAGGAAGGCACAGCCTCCTTCTCACATTACCCTCTTCTCATGTCTACACTTAACACCTAAGATGCTGTGCTGACAGTGTTTTCAGAGAGAGCGCTTCGGTGGCAGTAGCAACATAATCACAGGCCGGAGGAACAGGAGTGAGGAGTAATGAGCTATTAGGAGGGGCCACCTCGCCAGCTCCTGCCTCAGAGGCTCCCTCTCACAGATGGTTTAGGGAACCTGTCGAATAAACATCTCAGAATAGGTTTAAACTCAGAAACCAAGCCGTGTTAGAAACTTTAAAAAAAAAAAAAAAGTGGGGGGGAGGTGAGATGAGCTATTACAGTTCATGGGAGCGGCCATTAAAATTTCTGGTCTCAGAAGCAGGGATGTTCTTAACATCTACCCCACCCCTCCCCGACCCCCCACTCCGGGTCTTAGGGAGGGATCCCTGCAGGGAAAAGATCAGGATGGGGAGAGTCTTCTGAGGGCAAAGCCCTCTCTTGCCTTTCTTGAGGTCCCCTCCATATCGTGTGTACCCCTGGTGGCAGACGGGATGACTTTACTTGGTGTGCAGATGGGGTGTTAAATAATGGAAACACAGGTGGAGAAAGTCTCTCTTCAGAGCTCTTTATAGTAAATCTAGGAGAAAGTCCCCACTGGATGCTGGTATGTATTTAACACCTCATTGACACTTCTAATCTCCCTATTTTAGGGAGAAAGCAGGTCTAAGACTCCCTCAGTAGCAGGGAACAAAATCATGCTCTAATTTAATGGCATTGCTTTTTTTTCTTTGTTTGAATTTTACTGCTATTTTCTGCCTGCATCCAGTGAGTCCGCTTTCCCATTTGCGGTAGTGCCAGAAGTTTCTTCTTTAAAATGGATTTACTGAAGTGGGAAAGACAAATTTAGTTTTTAAAAATCAGGAAGTAAATACTAATACAGGTGATACCTGGATATGGCAAAACCATCGTGGCAAGTGACCATGAATATCCAAAGTTGGGAAACCCACACTCTACAGCCCCTAGCACCCTTTTGGCACAAAACACGTGCTCCATAAATATGTGATTGTTGGTGAACTAAAGCCAGGCCTCTCTCTGCTTGATGCTGACACACTTTTTAAGGCAATTTCAAGCCTGTATTCTTAAAAGACTCTTAAATGGGCTATCACTAATATGTGTAGTTGGCACAGGTTCAAGGAACCAGTCTGTGCCCAAGGCCAATGGCTGCACCATGGACCCCAGACTCCCTCTCATTAGAGGGTTCTTCTATGCCTGTATGTTTAGTAGCAAAGTCAACATTAAATCCCTTACGACAGGCCCAGGGCAGAGGGACCTACCTTCCTTAGCCCCTTCTGAAGTGTGTTCTCAGGCAGGGGCGGACAGCTCCTCTGTCACACTTACACTGCTCAGGGTAGCTTTTGCCACACGTGTTCGGTGTTCGTTCACTCACTCATTCATTCCATGGATACTTATTGAGCACCTGTTTTGTGGCAGGCATTCTTGTAGGGCTTGGGGGAACATCAGTGAATAAAACCGAATTTTAAACTCCCTGCCTGGTGGAACTTACATTCTGTGTGAAGGAGACAGACCATAAACAATAAATATAATGAATGCACAAAAGATACAGCATGTTAGAACGTGATTACTGGGGAGTTTTTTTGGGGGGTGGGGTTAACAGAGTAAGGGGACTTGGGATTGGGGCTGGAAATGTGGTACGGGTAATGGTTGGGGTTGGCTGTATTTCAGAGACAACAACTGAGCAAGATTTGAAAGAGGTAAGAGAGTGAGAGAGCCAGAAAATACTTTTAGGGAAGCATACTCTGGGCAGAGAGGTTACTGAGATGAGTGTGTACCTGGAATATTCGAGAAATAGCACAGGATGCTGGAGCTGAGTGAGCAAGGGAGAGAGTAGAGAAATGAGGTCAGAGAGAGAACATGTGAGGGTCCTTACAGACCATTAGAAGGACTTTGGCTTTTCTTTGAGAGAAATGGGGCATCCTTGGAGCGTTCTGAGTGGAGGAATGACATGGCCTGCTCCCTGTTTACAGGCTTGTTCTGGCTGCAGTGCTGATAAGGTACGTGGGGTAGGGAGGTGGAAGCAGGGAGGCAGCTAAAAGTCCATGTGAGAGATGATAGGCCAGGGTTGAGGTGGCAGAAGTGGCGAGAAGTAGATGCAGATTCTGGATCTATTTTAAAAGTAAAAGTAAAGAATTTAACCATATGACCCAGCAATTCCACACCTACATATATATGCAAGAGAATCGAAAACAGGTTTTCAAACAAAAATTTTTACGTGAATGTTCATAGCATAATTATTTGTAATAGTAAAAAGAAAAGCGTAGACAACCTAAATCCCATTAACTGAGGAACGGATAAACAAAATGCAGTATATTCAGACAATGGAAGATTTTTCAGCCATAAAAAGGAATGAAGTACTGATACGTGCTACAACATGGAGTAACCTTGAAAGCTTGCTAAGTAAAAAAAGCCAGACACAAAAGGCCGCATATTGTAAGATTCCATTTATATGAAATGTCCAGAATAGGCAAATCCATAGAGACAGAAAGGAGATTAGTGGTTGTCAGGGGCTGCGAGGAGAGGAGACTGCAGAGTGACTGCTAATGCATGTGACCTTTCTTTTGGGGGTGATGAAAGTATTCTGGAATTAGATAGTGATGGTGGTTGCACAACATTGTGAATGTACTGGAAGCCGCTGAATTGTGCACTTTAAAATGGTTGAAATGATAAATTTTATGTTATGTGAATTTCACCTCAATTAAAAAAAAGGTAAGGATTTATCAATGGATTAAATGTGGGGAGGGAGAAAAAGGAGGAGGTCAGGGATGGTAGCTGGAAGGATGGAGTTGCCGTTACCTAGAATGGATAAGACTGAGTGAGGCAGGTTTGGTAATGAAATCTGTTGTTCAGTTTTGGATGTCAGTTGGAAATGTAATGAAATATACACGTTTGGCATTCAGGGAGAAGTCCAGGATGGAGACAGAAATTTTGGAGTCAGCATCAGCATATAGATGGTATTTAGGGCCCTAAGGCTGGATAAGATCACCATGTTTGCGAGAGCAGATTAGATAGAGTAGAAAAGCTCAGACTGAGTCCAGGGAGTCCTATCATTAAGAGATCAGGGAAATGAGGAGGAATGAAAAAAGGACAAGGAGTGGCTACTAAAGGAGGAGAAGGGCAGACAAGCGAATGTATTGTCCAGAAGCCAAAAAAATAGAAAGGCAGGAGCGTTCAGCTTGTCAAATGCTTCTGATAGGTCAAATAAGATGAGGAATATGATCAACATTGGACTTAGCACCATAGGAATCATTCGTAACTTTGACAAGAGTGGTTTCGGTGGAGTAGTTGGACTCAAAGCCTGATTGGAAAGAGGTGAATGGGAGACAATGAGTATAGAGAATTATTTTGAGTTTGAGAAGTTTTTGTAAAGGAGGGTGAGAAATAGGTAGGGGCTAAAGGAAGAAGTAAGGATAAGAGAGGAATTTTTTTAAGGTGGACATTTAGTAGCATGTTTTTATCCAGTAGAAGAAGGAATAAATTGATGACATGGGGGAGAGAGAGAGAGTTGCTGGAGTGATGTCCTTGAGTGAGCAAGAAAGGATGTGACCTAGTGCTCACGTGGAGGGTGACTTAGTTCATCCAGAGTAATAGGAGGAAGGCAGGGAATATGGGTACAGAGGCTGGGAAGCCAGTAAATGTGTTTAGGGAGATGCCCCTCTGGCTGTATCAGTTTTCTCGGCAGAGTAGGAAACAAGGTCAGCTGCTGGAGTGAGGAAGGAAAGCAGGTGCTGGAGGTTTTAGGAGAGAGAAGAAGATGTAAAATCCCTCAGGAGAATGGGAGGATGGCTGCATGGAAGGGGGAATGTAGTCAGATTGTCAGGCAGCAGGAAGCCATAATTGGGGCTCACGGTTAGGAGTTCAAAGTGATACCAGTCAGCAAGGTAACATTCGTTTCACCAGCCACATTCAGCTGCACAGGTACAAACACAGAATAGGTGAAGATTTGGATTTAACCAGAACTGGGGTTTCACCAAGCTAGTGTGATGAAGTGAGAAAGGGGCAAAGGATCTGAGAATATACACAAGGGAATGAATCTAATGATTGGCCATGGGATGTGGGCTAAGTAAGAAAAGAATAGAGACCAAGATGTTGAGGGATGGGGGGCGGGGGTAGTTTAGGATGGATCGAAGATCCTAGGGAGGGGAGAGGATCAAGGAGTATGGGTGTCAGGTTACAAAAAGGAGCAAACTAGAAAGAGTCCAGGTGGTGGTCAGATGGTGACATGCATGAAACTGAGATAATGGGGGGGTCAGAATTATAGGCGATGACAAGGTCCAGAGAATGAGCATGAGAGTGAGTAGGGTAAGGATCATCAAAGGAACTAAGAGGCCAGGATCTTGGAAGAGTCAATGAAATCACTTAGAATGAGTTCAGGAACAAAGATGGAGAGAATGACAGTGGAGCAGAAAAGCCTCAAGAAATGCAGGCGAGTGGCCCAGGGTCAGCAATGACTGCAACAAGCGCTTGCCCCTCCAGATCCTTCAATTTTAGGAGAAGCAGCAGGGAGGCCAGAGTCTTCAGAGGAAAGGGGGTTTCAGTTAGAGCCATTGAGAGGAGGCTGACAACATGGGGGGCTTTGCTGATGATGAATGAGAATTCCAGAGGGCCTGATGGAAGTGTTTTGGAAGGTGGGGAGAAGTGGAAAAGGGAGGTAACACGTGATATTGGGGTGCCTGTTACAAACAGAGATAAGGAGCATAAAGGTGTGAGTCCTGCTGGACTCTAGGCCAGCAGTGTGGGTGAGGCTGTGTTGCAAGGGATGAATGTCCAGGACTCTCTGTTGCTCAGTGTGGAAGGAGGCAAGGTGTCTGGGGGATACGGTCTTAGTCCAAGAGCCTGGACCATTCAGTGGAGAGTAGGACCTTTGGGGCAGGAGATATAATTCCCATTGTGAGGGATTCAATCTTGACCCCGGGCGAGGGAAGGTCAGTCTTGCTCTGAGGATGCATAGCTCTCTCTTGGCCTTTCTTTGAAGAGTAGGCACCTGAGAAATGTGTCTCAGGAGCTAGAAGACTCCGCATTCCATACACTCTTGGAACCCCCTTTCCATAATGAGCCAGCCTCAGTGCAGCACCTCACCCGCAAGATGTCCTGCACAGAGTTAATAATCATCACTTATCCATCTAGTTGGTCATTGTATCTCTGGCTTCTAACACATTGACTGGCCTACACTAGATGCTCCCTTAAACACTTGCCAAATAAAGGAGTTCATATTTATTGAGCAATCCATGCACTGGGCACTGTAACGAGCACTTTACATGGATTTTCTCCTTCGATCCTTACAACAACCCAATAAGATTGGTACAGTTATTATCCCAATTCACATCTGAGGAACCTGAAGCTTCGAGAGGGACAGGAATTTGCCCACGGTCACACAGCGAGGGAATTTGAAGCTAGGTCTGCCTTACTCCACCACTGGCCTTCTAAGTCACCACGTGCGGGTTAGTTGGAAGGACACCTACTTCCTAGAAACCACGTAAAGAAGCTCTGGGTCTGGAGCAGGAGACTTTCACAAGCTCTTGCCTTCTGCTCCTGTTGGACCGCACACCCAACCACCCATTTTATTTTATTCTTTCTCCAAGATCCTCTGTTGCTTTCCATCCCTCATGATTTCAGAAATCTTTATTTTTGTTTCCACCATAGATGTGAAAAGCTGGCTTGTGATGTTTGGATTTCAGCTTAGCAACATAATTCCTGGCTTCCCGAGAGCCAAAATGTATTTCGTGCCTCCTCCCTATGAATTGTCAGAGAGTCAAGCAAGTGAGAATGGACAGGTAAGCGGAGGTTCCTGCCAAGAATCCGAATGATTGTCATCATTCCCTTTTGCAAACAGAACCACCTGGGAGCCAAGGGCATGTCAGTAGAAGAGAAAACACTGGAGCTGGGTATAAAAGGTGCATGAAACGTTGTGACTTCCCAGGAAAGCAAATGTCAGTGCTGTCACTTGTCTGGCGCAGCACGTCTTTCTTCCCAACCTCAATTATTACCTTAATTGTAATATCATTATCTGTTCACTATATACCCTTGAGTCACTCCTTGATTAACAGCAGCACAGAGAAATCTAGCAGCAACTTACCATCTGCACTGCCTATAAGATCATAACCCTTTTGGCTTTTATGGGATGTAATAAAACCATGGTTTGCAGTTTCTGTCCCATTAAAGAACGTTTTTATGCCCCACATAAAACCTCAGCGTTTTATGGCCCAAATGTATACAGATTGAGTTTTCAGAATGTCATATGTGCTTGGGTCTTTCAGTGACGACGGAAGGGTGGTCAGTTTCAATTTGAGTGCAGCTGAGACTTCTGCCTCCGTCAGATGGGAGGAATGGGTACCACTGTCCAGAGAAACCCTGCTACAGAACCAGTTCTCAGCACTATAAAAATTTGAAAGGTCTCAGCTGCTCTGAATAATGGTCCAGACTCTATAACTAGAGAGAGGCAAGGAGGAGCTGCTGGGTAATTGAGAACAGCATTTGCTCAGTCCTGCCCCTTGGGGACCACTCAGTGGATGAATAGCCATCATTTCTCTCATTTATCTAAGTGCCATTACCTCCCAAACACAGCCTCTTCCATTATCCCAGCCTGTCCCCCAACCACCAATTGAGACAAGTTGTAATTTGTGAGTGGAGAACTCAAGGCCAAGGAGATAATGGTGATTTCGTCCCTCCGCAGAACCAGGGCTAGGATCCAAAGCAAATGACTCAAAGCCCAGGGATATTCCCTCTGGCTCACGAAGCCAGAATCTCTTAGCCTGGTGCTTCTCAAACATGAATATGCACACAAACCACCTGGGGTATCTTGTGAAGGTTCAGCTTCTGACTCTGCAGGTCTGGAGTGAGGTCTGAGATTCTGCTTCTCTAACAGGGTAGGTCACAGTGATTCCTCTGCTGCTAGCCATACTTTGAAAAACAAGGTCTTAACCCAAGGAAGTTAATGAACATCCAGGGCACTGACCTCCAGGAAATCTAGGTCACAGTAGCGGAGTTCACAGCTGCTCAAACACACACCCTGCCCTTCAGGTCAGGATATCCCTGGGTCTGAACCGTGCGAGGCAGCTGCCAAGCCATCAGAGTGCAGAGTGGCCCTCTCTTCTCCAATAATGGAGGGACATGGTAAGTGGATAGGCCTGGGTGCAGATGCCAGCATCATCATCTTTTTAGTTAGTGGCCCAGTTACAAGGCACACAGGCCGTACCATCAGAGCACTGGAGACCAGCCAGCCTGTCGTAGTTCCAAAAGGTAGGACTATATTAGCCCATATCATTGCAGACCCAGACTAGTTCTTCTAGAGGGGTCCAAGCATTTCTCTTTCTGACTCTTTTGTAATGAGCTTCCCAGCCCACCTTCTCAGTTCTCTGTGTTTTCTTATGCCCACAGCTCATTACAGGTGTCCAGCAGACAACAGAAAGGCACAATCAGGCCTTCATGGCCCTTGAAGGGCAGGTCATTTCTAAAAAGCTCCACGCCACCATCCGAGAGAAAGCAGGCCACTGGTTTGCTACCACCACACCCATCATCGGCAAAGGCATCATGTTTGCCATCAAAGAAGGGCGGGTGACCACCGGTGTGTCCAGCATCGCCAGCGAGGACAGTCGCAAGGTAGCTTCCGTGCTGAACAATGCCTACTACCTGGACAAGATGCACTACAGCATCGAGGGCAAGGACACCCACTACTTTGTGAAGATCGGCTCGGCCGACAGTGACCTGGTCACGCTGGGCACCACCATCGGCCGCAAGGTGCTGGAGAACGGGGTGAACGTGACCGTGTCGCAGCCCACACTGCTGGTCAACGGCAGGACTCGAAGGTTCACCAACATTGAATTCCAGTACTCCACGCTGCTGCTCAGCATCCGCTACGGCCTCACTCCCGATACCCTGGATGAAGAGAAGGCCCGTGTCCTGGACCAGGCGAGACAGAGGGCCCTGGGCACCGCCTGGGCCAAGGAGCAGCAGAAAGCCAGGGACGGGAGAGAGGGGAGCCGCCTGTGGACTGAGGGCGAGAAGCAGCAGCTCCTGAGCACGGGACGTGTGCAAGGTTATGAGGGATATTACGTGCTTCCTGTAGAGCAATACCCAGAGCTTGCAGACAGTAGCAGCAACATCCAGTTTTTAAGACAGAATGAGATGGGAAAGAGGTAACAAAATAATCTGCTGCCATTCCTTGTCTGGATGGCTCAGCGGGAGTAACTGTTATCTCCTCTCCTAAGGAGATGAAGACGTAACAGGGGCACTACGGCCGGGCTGCTTTAGGATACCAAGTGGCAAGAAAGCTCACATTTTTTGAGTTCAAATGCTACTGTCCGAGCAAGAAGTCCCACATCCTGAAGTAGACTCAAGCCTGGCTGAAAATTCTGAGGAAAACGAAACAAACGAATGGATGAACGAACACACCACATGTTCTAAGTTCCCCTAAAATATGACCCACTTGTTCTGGGTCTACGCAGAAAAGAGACGCAAAATGTCCAAAAGGAGCAAAAGAACAAAAAAACAAAAAAACGAAAAAGCAAAACAAACACACCGACGGAAAAACGAAGAAATGAAGAGGAGAGGGCCTCATCTTCAATTACCTCACTCATTCACACGTGAGCGGCGCAGAGACATCGCGGGGGCGCGCATCACCGGACCGGCCGGGGAGAGCGATTCCGACCGCTTGTTGGACAAATAAGTATACAGACATTTTCGTTTAAACAAATACAGGTGCATTTAAAACACGACTTTGGGGGTGATTTGTGTGTAGCGACTGGGGAGGGAGGGGTTACAAGTGGAAGAGTGAGCACTGGAAATACTTTTTAAAGGAAAAAAAACAAAAACGCAAGAAAAAAAAGGAAATTAATATCATCAAAAATCAAAGCGAAATAATACCGTTCAGCACTTAACTCTCAGGTCCCAACTTAGTCCGGCCTGAGCTAATTTATTTGAGCGCAGAGTGTAAAATTTAATTCAAAATGGTGGCTATAATCACTACAGATAAATTTCATACTTTTTTGTCTTTGGAGATTCCATTGTGGACAGTACTACGCAGTCACAGGGTGTAGTCTGTTTAGATTCCGTAGTTTGTGGGTATCAGTTGCAGTAGAGGTGTGACATTGTGGCACTCTTTTGCTAACGGGCACCACTTCAGATCACCCTGTACATACATAAGCCTCAAGGCACAATCACTGTTTCAGATTTAAAATTATTAGTGTGTTTGTTTGGTCCAGAAACTGAGACAATCACATGACAGTCACCACGAGGAGAGAAAATAAAAAATTTAAAAAAAAAAATCCACAAAAACAAAAAAAAATCAAAAAACAAAAAAAAAATGTCTAATAAGAACTTTGGTACAGGAACTTTTTTGTAATATACATGTATGAATTGTTCATCGAGTTTTTATATTAATTTTAATTTGCTGCTAAGCAAAGACTAGGGACAGGCAAAGATAATTTATGGCAAAGTGTTTAAATTGTTTATACATAAATAAAGTCTCTAAAACTCCTGTGGACACTGGCCTTCTGTGGAAATACTTTGAGGGGAGGAAAAGGAGAGACTTGTGGGAGAAAATGGAAGTTGCCAACATGCACAGGCTGGCCTGACATTTTGAATTTGGGGAGGAGCTTTGTCAGAGGTATCTCAGTGCTCTCCAAACAAACAGCTCTGAATTCTAGAGTGATCTCTGCCCACATCTGCAGCTGCTTCTCTGCATGCAGCAGAGGTGGAGAGGAGCGCCTGGGCCTGGGGGCGGTGAGGACCCTCAGGCCCACCCGTGCAGGGATGGGTTCCTCCAGCCCTCCTGGCATAGTCAGGCCTTCTTTCTGCTGCCACGTTCTCGTTCTGGGAGGTGCTGGCAGGAAATTGAGGGCAAACACTCTCTCCATGTTGGGAGACGTGTATGCGTTTGTGTGGCCCTGTGTGTGTGTGTACGTGTGTGTGTGTATTTTCTTCCAGACTAGATCGGTTTACCCCAAAACTTGCACACTTGGGGCAACAAGAAGAGCACTTATGGTTTGGATGCATCTTTTTCCCACCAATCTTACAGTAGAATAATAAGATCATTAATAGCTAATATTTATGATGCATACTACATGGCAAGAACAGTGCTAAGTGCTCTGCATACTGTATTTTCATTTAATCCTCACCTTTCATTCATTCCACAACATTATATTGAGAGTTTGCCATGCGTCAGTTCTAGGGATAAAGAAGGGAACGCAAACATGGGCCCTTGCCTCATGAAAGCAATACAGAGGTCAGGGATGCAGACAATAGTCAGATAATTACCCTACGAAATGAAAATGACAGGGCTGTTAAGTGCCAAGAAGGATAGATTTATAAAGCTATGGAGGCACATAATTGGGGATGTGACCTAGACTAAGAATGTCACAGTAGCTGCCGAGGCCAGAAAGTTGAGCAGAAGATAACCAGGTAAAGACAAGGAAATGCATTCCAGACCCAGGGAACAGTATATGCAAAGGGAGTGTGAGTCTGTTAGGCAAAGTTCAGAAGACGTAGAGATTAAAGACTTTTTTTTTATTTTGAAAACAAGAGGGAGTCACTAGTTTTAATTTCATAAACAAGTGCCCTGGATGCAGCGTGGAGAACAAGTAGCAGGATCTGATGTGGTCATCTGTGTGCAAGGAAGAGGCTGGTGGCCACTGAGATGAAGGTACTTTGGACTATAGAGGAAGAAATGGAAGTAAATTGAGTGGATAGATTGCAAGAAGGAGGTCCTAGCATCATTTGCTTCGCAGGTGAGGAAACTGAGGCCAATTATCACCCAGCTGGTGAGTAGTGAAATCAGATTCAAGCCCAGCTGTGGCTGATTTCAAAACCTCTCCACGAAGTCTGGGTGGCATGTCACCCTGAGACCTTCTGAGTGCCCTGCATTGCTGCTGCCTTCCCAGTCATCTAGCCAGGCCACTGGTGGTTTCCCCAGATGGAAGGAAAAAGAGAGAGAGGCACGACTAGCCTACTCTACGCCAGGTATCGGGCCTCATGAGCCTGTTAACATTACAGGCAGAGAAAGCTACAATTTAGTAAAGCAATCAGTCGCAGAGACCATCCTTCTCAGAAGCATGTGTGAATACCCTTGTTCCCCCAAGTTCTGTGAGTTTGGGCTGTTTCCCTTCAAGAGGAGAACAGGAGACAAGAGACAGCTCTTCCTGTGCGCCTCGGCCCAGCTGCCACCCGCCTTGTTTAATCTGACTGCTGTCAGGACCACTTGGATATGCACGCACAGAAGAGCCTCCAGCTGGTCATGAGGTCGGCTTGAATCCTGGTTTGGTGGGCACTACAAGGGGATTAACCACTGTGTTGTGTCTCCCTGGGGTAGATGCAGCCAGTGGGGCCAAGAGCCGGAGTTGATCTCAGACAAGAAGCCAGTGGGGACTCACTCAGCCCAGAGTATCTCTGCCCCATCCAGCCTCTTAGGTGGCAGGTGAGCACATAGTATGGCACACAGAGAACTGCATGTCACCAGAATTTCATTAGAACCTGAAACTCTCTTTGAGGCCAACCGTCTTTGAATTATCCATGAGTTGTCTGTTACACCCAGGCCAGCTCAGCCCCTCACAATACACATGCATACCCATACACACACACGCAAACCCATAACGTGGGAATAGACAGCCTTGGGTAAAAAAATCCTCTCCTGCCTTTCCTCAAGCCAGTCCTAGGATGAACAAGACTAAATGTTTGACCTCTTCCAGAAGTATTTGCACATTGATATAGAATTCTAGAAAGGCAGTACAGGAGACAAGGTTGTGCACTCTGAAGTCAGCCTACCTGGGAACAAACCCTAACTCAACCACTCACTAAATGTGGGAAGTTGAGATGGTTCCATGTATTAATTAGGGTGAATAACATTAGCTATTTAAGAGATAAACCCAACATAAGTTAACACAAAAAAGGTTGCATTCTCACTCATACAGTAGTCCATTGTGGATCAGGGATGGGAATGGCTCTGCTCCATGCAGTCACTCAGGGCCCCAAGCTACTTCCATCTTGTGGCTTGGCTGCCTTCTTGGTCCTCAGAATCTTTTTTTTTCTGGTGAGGAAGATTGGCCTTGAGCTAACACCTGTTGCTAATTGTCCTCTTTTAGCTTGTGGAAAAGGGGCCCTGAGCTAAACATCTGTGCCCATCTTTCTCTATTTTGTATATGGGATGGCTGCCACAGGATGACTTGATGAGCGATGTGGGTCCACACCCAAGATCCAAACTGCGGGTCGCTGAGGCGGAGTGTGCTGAACTCAACCACTGTGTCACTGGGCCGGCCCCCTAGGTCCTCAGAATCTTTGAAGTCCTCTCCGTTCAGTTCGTTGATGGAGAAAGAGCTCCAAGATCACATGTGTAACTATTTTATTTTTAATGAGCCACACCTGGAAATGATACATACCGCCGCCACTCATATTCCCTGGGGGCTTCCATGGGCCCTACCGCAAGAGACCAGAAAATGTAGTCTGACTATGACTCTAGGAAGAGGAGGAGACTGGATACTGGTGAGCCCAAGCAGCCTCTGCCACGTAACTCATCGTCTATGAGCCTCAGTTCCTCCCCTGGAAATAGGACTGATAAGAACAAGGGTGCTATGATGATTAAGATATTGCATGTATCATTGACACACGGGACTCAATAAATGTTAGTTTTTATTATTTTTAAATCTTTGCTCCAAGCACAGGTTTTCTAAGTGGAAACTGAGGCATGACCACCCATTATGTCATGGGGGAGAGATTTTTATGCAGGGGTTGGGGAGGATGGAGGCAGCCCTCCCTTCTCCCAGGCCCAGGGAATGTGAAAAGTTCTACCTGTATGAGACCACATCTCATAACCTCAAGGGCTTTTCAGAAAGGGTGTCATGTAGAGGGCTGGAGGGTCTCAGCAACGTGAAGATTGGCTAGGAGAGCAGGCAACTCATTCAGTCATTTGTCACCAAGCACAATCTTGTCCCTGGCACTGTCAGAAGCTGGGAATACAGAGATAAATAAAACGTGGTCAAAAATCTCACAGTCTAAAGTGTCGGGACAAACTCACAAGCCAATTAATGGGACACAGTGGGCTCAAAGCTGGCACAGAAGTGATGCACAAAAATGAAGCCCAGAGGAGAGGACCACGAGTTCTCCCCATGGGCATTTGAGCTGGGTGCTCACAGGTAATAGATGCCCAATAGAAAATGCGGGGAGGGAGTTCAGGACCAAGAGGAGAGCATGTGCTACAGGAGGGAGAATAAATATGCAAGTCAACTGGGAAGCAGCTCAGATAGGCTGGAGCAACGGCCATGCTTTAGGACCCTGGCTAGGTGTTAGAATTACCTGGGGGAGATTTCTAAACACACCCACAACCTCCAGGTCCCAGGCCAATGAAATCAGACTCTCTGGGAGCATGGTCTGGCGTGGGTAGGTTTCAAAGCTCCCAGGTGATTTGAATGTGCAGCCAGGACTGAGAAGCCCTGGGTTGGAGCTGAACAGGAGGCACACAGCATGACATGAGGCCTGTCGGAGAGGATGAGGCAGAAATGAAAGCCAGGCCAAGAAGCTGGACATTCTCCTGCAGGCCACCAGGAGCCCAGTGGGATTCTTGTAACTGAGGAGAATATGATTAGGAAATCCTTTGATTAGCAAAGTTGCTAAAAGAACTGAGGCTGGGAGACTGCAACAGCCCCAACCTAGCACCCCAGATGAGGATCTGAACTGAGGTGGAGTCACAAAGACAAAGGAAGAGCTCGTCACACAGGATTAGATTTAGGAAGTGAGGACGAGGTTCTATAACTCCCTCAGAGTCGGGGACAGTGTCTATACAGGGTGGAACACCGAGGGCAGGATCCAGCCCCAGCAGCCCTGGGGGCCTCTCTCCAGGGAAAGCCTCATATGCACCAACATGGCTCCTCCCCAGCCCCACCCAGGTGAAAGGACACCCTCCCCTGGAGAAGGGTTTAAGGAGAAGTCTAACCCAGGCTTACCTTCAGGAATCCTCTGATGGGCCCACGTTGGGATTTTGCAGGAAAGTTCTGATCCACCACACCTACACCCAAGCCCCACCTCCCATCCAGAGGCAGGCGGGCAGCCTGAACCCTCCCTCCGACAGGGAGGTGGCACTCTGCCTGTGGGGCAGCCCTCCTAGAGCAAAGCTGCACCAGCTGGTGTCTCTTCCCTGCTGTCTTCACCTGTTCCCAAAGCCCCAGGTTGCCCACCTTTGCTTTCTCCCGGTGGATGGTGGGCTTGCAGTTTGGCCACAAGATGGCAGCCTTTCCTATAAAATCTTCCCGGAGTTGGGCCTAGTGGCCCAGGCGGGTTCAGGGAAGGTATTAGGTGGCTGGAGACGGAGAAGCAAGCGCCTGCCTGGGAGAGTCCTGGGCCCTGAAAGAGGCCCCTGGGACTGGTTCCAGGAAACCAGATTCCAAACAGATCCACCCTGGGAACAGCCAGACTGGATTCGGAGCCCAGCTCCGCCATTTGCTCCCCGGGTACATTTCCACACCTCTTCACCTTTCACTTTTCTCACTTGTAAAATAGAAATAAAAATACCTACTTTATAGGATTGTTTGAAAAGACTAACAAAAATAATACATGCAAAGTGCTTGGCAAATTCCAAGCACTTATTAAGTGCATGTTAAATGGAAGATACTGTTAAAGGAAAATAGTAGAACATTTTTGAATTCTAGTCTTGAGAGTCAAAACCCCAAAACAACTTTAAATCCCAACTGCTCCCCTTTCTAGCTAAGCCTGGCCTCTTTATCTAACCTTTGAAGCCTCAGTTTTCTCCCCTGTGAAATGGGTATGATAACACCATCTCACAGGGTTACTGTAACAAACACCCAGTCTAGTGCCTGGCACATGGGGATTGCTACTGATCGGCCACTAGCTATTATTATTCTCAGCCTATGAGGACTGACGGTGCGGCTCCTATCCTGAGACTAGCTGGACACTGTCCCAGTCCTGAAGCTTGACCTGTCAAAGCCGCCCACTCCATCCTTCTGCCGCACAAGCTACAGAAAGCAATCGGACCTGGCTCGCTAGCAGGCCCCAGGGGCAGGAAGACCAAAGAAGCAATGCCTGTACCACCTTAGGGACATTCTACCCATGGCCATCCTGCCAGAGATGAAATAGAGCACCTTCCTGGGGTTCCTTACCCGGGTTCTCAGTTATGAGGGTAATGGAGGTAGGAGGTGACCACCTGGCATCTTGGTCAGCTCCACAATCCTCACCAGGGCTCCAGGGTCCCCAAGCCTAAGCAGAACAGAACAGAATCTCCTCTTGCCCCTCCCCACCCATCTTTAGTACTCCATCGGGGTAACCACCTTCATGAAGCGTTCCCTTCCATCTTCTCGCCTTCCCGCTTGCTTCTCCATCCCTTCCAAAGGCTCTCCACCCTGGTCCCCTTCACCCTCCAAACCCAATGCCAGAGGCAGGGAAAGTGATCTCCTTATACATATGCATTCAAAAAACCCTTTCACCCCGACTAATTGATCAGATTTGAACTTCACAACCACTCAGAGAGACAGCGAGGAGCAGATTAGAAAACTGAGGCTTAAAGAGGTGAAGGGACCAGATGAAGTCACACAACAGATGGGGCCCCTCCTAGGTGGCTGGAAATTCTCTTGTTCTCAATCTAATCTCCCATTTTTTCCATTCCCAGACCACTCCCTCAACAACCCCTTATCTTAGTGTTATCTCAGCCAAATACAAGCTGATTTTATTCCAAGGCAGGAGGCTTGGCCAGAAGGAATCTGCCCCATTGGCTGTAAGTCAACCACACGAACGTCTGTCACGTAGGAGACTGGAGTAGAGAGGAGATGGAGAAGATGAACACAGACTGGTTCTGCCTCCAGGCAGCATCACTATATTAATTAGGAGACTTGCGATGATAAGGGTCAGAACCCCAACTCAAAGCAAAAATTGGGAAGACCAAAGGCATGACTGACTTCAGACACACTTGGATCCAGGGGCCCAAAGGATGTCTTTGCTCCACCTCCAGTTCAGCTTCCATTGGGATTGTGGCCTTATTCCCAGGTAGGCTTTCTCCACATGTGGGAAAGACAGTTACTAGCAGCCCCAAACCTACATCCTTGTGGCACCCATAGAAATGGCCGAGAGGCCATCCCTCTGTCTCACAGAAGACCTTGAGCTGGCGCAAACTCCATCAGCTCTACCAGAGCCATAACGAGAGGGAAAGAGTGGTTCCCCTTGGGAAGATAACCGCCTAGACAAAAACGTGTTAGCTGCTGAGATGAGATCTGAAATCATGCATTTGTCTGTTCTGTCAACAAACAGTGCCTCACACCTCTTAGCTGTTGGGTAGACAAAGCCAGGTGCTGGGGATACAAGGATGAATAAAACACAGCCACCTGGGAGCAGTCTAGTGGGGAAAACCAACAAGAAATAAATAGCAAAACGACATGGAAGTGCTGGGAGGAGAACTGTGCAAGGCATGGTGGGAACCTGGGGGCAGGGGGCAGTTAATTCAGCTTTGATGGGGATTTGAAGAAAGGACATGGACACGTGCCCAAATAGCGAGATGGGAAGATCTAGATTGAAGCCTCTTTCCAACACCATCCTGGAGCACCTGCCCCTGGGCAGAACCATGTGTGGGGCTGGATGTGCCCTGCTCCTACACTCTGGATCCTCGCTCCCTCCCTCCACATACCAGGAGCAGGACTCCCCCTCAGTGTCAGCCAGGTCCTGTCAGCAGGGGTGGTTCTGCCCATCGGACCAGTCTATGTGCTAGTGCAGTTTTCTCAGTCGGGTCACTAATAACATTTGGGGCCAGGTGGCTCTGTTGTGGGGCTACCTGTGCATTGTAGGATGTTTAGCAGCATCCCTAGCTTCTACCCACTAGATGCCAGTATCAGCCCCTGACTCATTGTGACAACCCAAAATGTCTGCAGACATTGCCAAATGTCCTGTGGAGAAGGAAAATCACCCTCACTTGAGAACCACTGCTCTAGTTCATTCTCCCCGACCCCAAACTCAGCCTTTGGTCGGGAGAAGCCTCTGTCCTCTGGTTAAGCAGGCTGATTCTCCCTGAGGAGACATTTACCAGCACTTGCCTATGTTCACCCAAGGGACGCCCCAGGCCAGGGGTGCTGGGACCAAGGACTGGCTCTCTTCTAGATTCTCCTCTTCTGCTGGGCTCCACCACCCAAGAGCTACTCAGTAGCTGAGTGTGGAGGAGAGAATCGATTGCTCTCATCCTCCCCTTCCAGATCCTCCCTCACCTCCTAGATCTTTCTGAGGAGGTGCTCCCGCTCCCAGGAAGGCAGAGACAATGAGCGCTCCTAAGCCAGAGCAGCTACAGGCTCTGCCTGCAGCAAGGAGAAGCCCTATGGGTGTGCAACAGTGCTGAATGTCAGAGCATCCCAAATGAGAACACAAGTGGAGAGGAGGCTGGGGACCTCTCAATGGCCTTCTTCAGGGACATGGGGGAAGATGCTAGGGCAATGTTTTATTTTCACCTTCTTGTCCTGCCCCTATGCCAGGGGTCACACAGCCACTTGAAACAGAGCATCTTGATGGTGATGGATAATGCCCAAATAATGTTCTCTGGGCAGGTGCTGGCAATGCAGCCATGGAACACTATAGCATTTCTGCAGAGTGTTGATGCCCACCAGCCCCCAACCAGTAGGGCTTCAAGGGCTGCTTGGAGGAGGCGGCGCTGTCCTCCAGAGCACAAATCAGCTGGGGTCTTTTCCTTCCTTTTTTTTTTTCTTTTTTTGAGGAAGATTAGCCCTGAGCTAACTGCTGCCAATGCTCCTCTTTTTGCCAAGGAAGACTGGCCCTGAGCTAACATCCGTGCCCATCTTCCTCTACTTTATGTGTGGGACGCCTACCACAGCATGGCTTGCCAAACGGTGCCATGTCCGCACCTGGGATCCGAACCGGCGAACCGTGGGCCGCTGAAGCAGAACATGTGAACTTAACCACTGCACCACCGGGCCAGCCCCTTTTCCTTCCTTCTTTCACTGCTGGGACCTCCACGGGTTGGCTGTATCTTGGTTTTTGTAGCACTTGAAGTGTGCTGAGCATCCTGATACCAATAACATAGGAGTAAGGAGAGAGAGGCCAGGCTAGGGAACAGCATATCTACTGAGTGAGCCCAGGAATGTACTGCAGACTGTGTTTGAGGGGTGGCGTGTAAGGCACAGGGTCTGCCCCAAGCGCTACGTTCTGCGTGTGTACGTAGAATTGCAGCACATGTGTTTGGCCGTGTGCAGGGAACCACACGGTGTATGCCCAGGTAAGTACTGGTTTGTGTCTGTGTCTGTGTGCAGAGGCACAATTCGCAGCATGGGCGATGTGGACGAAGAGCAAACGTGTGCACGTCTGTGTAGGTGTCTCTGTGTGTAACACACTGCAAGTACCAAGGGTTATGCAGAGCACAGTCTTCAAGGAGATGAGGAGGATTGTGTACAGGTGCAAAGATGCTGGGTGTGAATGAAGGTGTAACAGAGTGTGTGGAGTAGGGACATACACTGTGGGGGGAGTGCATGGTGTGCAATTTGTGGAAATGTAGAAATGATGGAGCATGCAGAGCAAGGATGCGTGTGCAAGAACGGCAGCAGCCAACACTGCAGCAAGCACTGAGCAAAAGTTTGTCTTCCTTCTCTCTATACACTCAGCTGTTCCCCAGGCCAAGGAGAGACAGGCAGTTCAAGTAGAATAACACTCTGCCCATGACACAGCCTGTCTATATAAAAATACCGTAGAAGGGTCACTTTTATCATTCCTCCTCTGACCTCGTAGCACAGGTCATTTGCCAGTCTACACTCCTCAGAGGATAGATGATGAATGGGTTTTAGCACAAGCTTTGGAAGCAATGATTGGAGTTTGAACCGTGCTCTGCCACGTACCTGTGACAAGCCTTAGACAAACCTTAAACCTCCCTAAGACCCAGCTTCCTCATCTGTTAGATGGGGAGAAATAACAATACCCACGTCCTGTGAAGGCTATGAGAATGAGGTGAGATCCAGGGTACAGCACTTAGAGACAGCACCGTCCTAAATGTTAGCTGTGTATTACCTGGCAAAGAGCAGAGGATGTCACTTAGCACCATCTCTAGCAGGATAGAGAACCTGGGCTCTGTCAAGGCTTGGCCATCATAACCCAAGGGCAGAATCATTGCTGTGAAGGGACCTTTCCCCCTTTTTGCAATGCAGCTGAAGCCCTTGCATTATTATCCTGCAAGATACATGGCAGAGGGAAGAACTGAGAATGAGCACCTAAAGACATGAGATTCCCATTCAGAGGCTCATCCAGCAGATGGAAGAGCATTAAGGGAAACAAGATGGAGACCAAGTAGAAGGCATTCAACACCCAAGCAGGCTCAGGCCCCAATAACAGAGGGCAGGCAGGGGAACCCACCCTCACCAATGACGCCTCAACCCCAGGTCCCCTGAGGCTCCACACAGCCTGCACTCAGGGATGTGCTAGAAGACTGATATACGTGTCTCCTCCCAACCCCACGTTCAGTGATATCACACTGGCAGCTTGAAGTCAGCCATAGTGGGGGTATTTACAGCACGGAAATTAGCAAATTTCCACGAGACTGGGGTGGGGTTGGGATGGGTGGATACAAAAGAGAATAAAATTGTCGAAGAGCCATCAGGAGAAGCAGAGAAGAGAGACGATATCCATGGGTTAAGAGCTTTCTCTGTTGACTTCATGGAGATGGGCAGTTTGACATCCAAGAGTCAATAACTCAGGCCTGGCACCACCATTAAAAATAATAATTAAAAAAAAAAATGTGGAAGCAGCAGCAAGAGAACATTTTCTACATTCTTCCAGATTCTAAGGGTGTGTTTGACCCGTTCACAAGACTTCCTGGGCCACAGTGTGGCCCACTCCCTGTAGTAAATGCAGATCCCTCTCTTAGGGCGTTCATTCCCCCACTTCACAAATTGCCCTCTCTGAAGGGAGCTGCCTGGTGCGAGGTTATAACCCCTCCCCAGGGGAAGCCCATAACCAGTGACTGATGGATACAGGGATACAACGGCCTGGCTGCTTGGCTTGGCAAGCAACATCGCTGAAGAGTTATCCAAGCTCCAGAACTCCCAAAGGGATCAGCTGAGGCCACCGTTGCTACGGCAACGCAGCCCAACTTCTCCCTCCACCCAATCCTGCTGCCCTCCCTCCCTCCCAGGTGTTGCACTTGAAACACCCTCTAAGAAATGTCCTGCCCTCAAATCTCCAGCCCCGTGTCTTTTTCCCCTGGGAAATTCAACCTAAGACAGCCCGTACCCATCTCCCTGTAAAGAGGGAAAGTGTATGCGGCAGTGTAGGCTGCAGATTGTGTTACAGAGACCACTGCCCAGGAGACCTAACAGCCGATGGCACGCCCATGCAATTCTCTACAATGCGGGGGCATGTCTGTGGGTGTGAAATGCAAGGGACACACAGGAAGCCAGTGCAGGGTGCTTCCTCAGAAGAGGTGCAACACAGGGGCTGGCCCCGTGGCCGAGTGGTTAAGTTCGCACACTCTGCTGCAGGCGGCCCAGTGTTTCATTGGTTCGAATCCTGGGCGCGGACATGGCACTGCTCATCAAACCACGCTGAGGCAGCATCCCACATGCCGCAACTAGAAGGACCCACAACGAAGAATATACAACTATGTACCGGGGGGCCTTTGGGGAGAAAAAGGAAAAAAATAATCTTTAGAAGAGGTGCAACACAGCATGTTTGTCAGGAGTTTTTGGCAATATATAATGGGTGAGTGGGGGGAATGGGTTCAAGCATGATGAAGTATGTGTGTGTGAGCTGGTGTTTGTTTTCCAGGCCGGCATCCCTTTTGAAGGGCACGCCAAGGGGAGGGAGACAAAGGAATGTCACCTGTTTGTTGGATTTAGCAACACACAGGACCTCTGCGGCAATAGCCACCTGCTCTGTTGGCTACACAGACATCTGCGTGTGCAGATACACTCACCTCCCTACCCCCAGGCACAAAACACATGCTCTCCAAACACACAGCCCACATTCCAGGCCCTGCTTCTTGAGTGGAGACGGGAAGAATTCAGCCCAGCTCACTTTTAGTGCAAGAGGTGAAACTGAGGAATCAGACTCTGGGATCAGCCCCTGGTCACAGCCAAATCCTAGCCTCTCGCAGGTGTCACTTACCTCTGCATAACCCTTCACCAAGCACATTCATTCATTCCTCAAAGACTCGCTGGACTGTTTGCCATCCTTCTGGCTCAGAAGCTCCATTGGTGACGCGAGCCCCAGCTCACTCTTCACTGGAGGATGCTGCACAGATGGAGAGCTTCCCCACCACCTGGAAGAAGGGAGCTCCTGGCCTCCCTGCCAGCAGGAGGGCTCTGCTGAGCAAACTCCAGGCAGCAGACCGTGTCCATGCCAGTGGTCCCAAGCGGAGGCAGAATTAGCCTCCCACCTACCCCAGTAATCCCCCTGCCCAATCTAGGCTCTCACTGACAGCATGCTGGTGAACCTGGACCCTCTTGTTACTTGTTAACTTGCTGACTGGAAATCAGTTGCTCTTCTGAGGTGCTGGGGCTACGCATGAGAACCTGCGGAGGGGAGGCGTTCCCTGGTCCTTGTGCCCTCAGAATAACAGTGATACCAATCACCATTTCAATTAACCTAGAGCTTTATCAAGCACTCAGACACAAGATCTCATGTGCCGGTGGAATCTTCCATGTTCCCAGGGGTTGGGGGTGGTTATGTTACACCAGCTATTCTGGAGTAGGGACTTTTTTTTTTTAAAGATTGGCACCTGAGCTAATATCTGTTGCCAATTTCCCTTTTTCTTTAAAGCCCCAGTACCTAGTTGTATATTCTAGCTGCGAGTGCCTCTGGTTGTGCCATGTGGGACACCGCATCAGTGTGGCCTGACGAGCGGTGCCAGGTCCACGCCCAGGATCCGAACAAGTGAAACTCTGGGCCACCCAAGTGGAGCACGTGAACTTAACCACTCGGCCACAGGGCCGGCCCCCTGGAGCATGGATTTTAATGTCAGGCAGACTTGGGTCTAAATCCCCAGGGTTACTTACATTTTGAGGCTAGAATGAGTATTGGATGCGGGAAGTGCCAGCTCAGTGCCCAGTGCAGGGTGGGTGCTCAATCAACAGCCACGATCATCACTATTATCACTTCATTGCTGTTCCCCAGAGAAGCCCCTGGTTACAGAGATGAGCCCTCTTCGAGACTGTGCATAGGGCAAACCCATCATCTGCCTGTTCTCCTCCCATCCTCTTGCCAATGGCCCATGTCAGAGGGCGGGCCGCTCTGAAGGCCCATCCCATGGCTTTAAGGGCTGCCAAATGTGAGGACTTCCTCTTCTAGGCTGGACCTTATGTTTGATGGCAATGAAATGGAAACATAAGACACCAGGAGACTGAGGCCAGGGAAGGGGTTCCACTTGCCCATGAATCCCTGTTAATTCCATCAGGTGCAAGTCTTCAGCCTTCCAAGCAATTCTGGTCCTTGAGATGGATGATGGGGTGCACATCAGAGGAGCTGCGTGCCATCTGCTGCTGAGCTTCCAGAGGCACATCCAGGGAGCTGTCTGGGAAGATGAACCAGAGAGTGTCTCCATCCTTCTTATCCTGGATCTGGCCAGAAATTGTGATCCACGGTCACATCCAAACCCAGATTTCTTTCCCCTTATTTGGAATGTGGTGGGCAAGTTGCTCTTCTATTTTGTTTGTTTTCCTTTATAAAGACTTTTACTATAAAAAGGTTAAGGTATATTAAATATATTTAGGGCTCAGGCCATATGGCGCACCAGGAGAGAGAGGGCTGTTTGCTGAGCTTTTTGGTTATAAAGCCAGTCAAAGCCCAACATCAGAAGTTCATGACTAGGAAATCAATAGATCATCTTCAGCAATTCAATGCACAATATTAGGCAACCTAGTGTTATTGTTGTTGCAGGTCAGCCAACATTTCGTAAGGTCTACTCCATGCCAGATGCTGTGCTAAATGAGTTGAGAGTTAAATAAAATAGAAAACACGGTACCTTTTTTATTATTTACCTTTTTTATTTATTATTTATTATTATATCACATTTGTGATCTCTTTCTCTCCCTGCCTCTGAAATCCTCAAATGGTTACTGAACCATTTGAAAGTAAGTTGTAGACATCACGACACCTCACTTCTAAATGCTTCAGCTTATATCTCCTAAGAACAAGGATTATTCTCCTACAGAACTACAGTACCGCTATCATTCCTGAGATATTTAACACTGACACAATAATTCTGTCTAAAAGCATTCCAGGGGCCAGGCTGATGGCGCAGTGGTTAAGTGCTCATGTTCCACTTCGGCGGCCTGGGGTTCGCCATTTCGGATCCCAGGTGTGGGCATGGCACCACGTGGCAAGCCATGCTGTACTAGGCATCCCACATATAAAGTGGAGGAAGATGGGCACGGATGTTAGCTCAGGGCCAGTCTTCCTCAGAAAAAACAGGGGGATTGGCAGCAGTTAGCTCAGGGCTAATCTTCCTCAAAAAAAAAAATTAATAAAATGCATTCTGTGTTCACATTTCCCCAATTGTCCCAAGAATATTCTTCATAGCTTTTTTTTTTTTTTATAAGTAAGCCAGGATACACTCATGGATCACACATTGCATTTGGCTTCTTCCTGGTGTGATAGATATAGAACTCTGTAAAGAAAGAGAGCTCCCAAAGACTTTTGAAAAAGAACCTTCAGACTCAAACTAAAAGGAAAAATCCTTCCATAAGGACCCTTGGATGCTGCATAATTCTCATTCCTCACCACAGATGGGCAAATTATTTCTTAGAGGGGCATACGGGTTTCCTAATTATTCCAACAGATTAATGCCATCTGCTCTCTTCAAGGAAGAAAAACAGTTAAAAGGTGGTGTCAGGGAGTCTTAGGTCCCAACCAGGGTATAGCCCACGTCCACAAACACATGCCATGTCAATCTGTACTGGGCCTGTTGTAGGCACTGCAGATGTAGGGGGGAAAGAAACCAACAACCCTGCCCTCACGGAGTTTATGGTCTAGTTAGAAGAGGAAAAAAGAACAAAACGGAGAGAGAGAAATAAAGAAATAAAATGATGAGGCTAGATTGCTAAAGGATAAACTAGATGGAAGGACACATAACCCAGCCTTGGACAGGGAGGGAAGAAGTCACATCTAAGCCGCAAGCTGAAGAAGGAGAATTCGCCAGCTGAAGACAAGGAGGAGTATTTTTAACGGGAGAAAAAGCCTGGGTGAAGGTCCAGAGGTGAGAAGAATGAGTGCAAGCCACGTACAGAAGCTCAGTCATGCAGTGTGAGGGGAGGAGGTGTGGAATCGAGAGCAGAAGAGTGGACCAGGGCTGGCCTAAACTGGGCCTTACAATGCATGGTGAGGAGCTTGGACTTTATCCTAAGACCAGTGAAGAGCCATTGAGGGGCGTAACATGATCAGATTTCCTGGCACACTGCATAGAATGACGGGCAGACGAAGCCTAGTTGGGAGACTGGGTATAGGGTGCAGGCAATGGTGGCTGCGTCTAAGTAGTGGAAGTGGAGATGGAGAGATGGGAACAGATACAAGACATAGTTTGGAAATAGGGTCCGAGGCTCTTGTAGATAGAATACACGTAGGGAGTGAAGAAAAGCAAGAAGTCTAAGATGATGGCCAGGTCTCTGTAATAAAAATGTTTTACAACAGGGATAGGCAAACTAAAACATGAGGGCCAGAGGTCTGTTTTGTAAATAAAGCTTTATTGGTACACAGCCACATCCATTTGCTTACACACTGTCTAAGTTGGGTTTCAGCTACAACAGAAGAGATGAGTCCCTTTGACAGATACTGTATGCCTGCAAAACCAAAAATATTTACTATCTGGTTCTTCGCAGAAAAAGTTTGCCAACCCCTGTTTTAGAAACACTGTATTCCAGAGATGCCTCAGGAAGAAAAAGGATCTTTTAGTCAAATAAGTTTGGGCAATTCTGTATTTTATATTGTTTTCTTGGCCCCTCACCATGCATATAGGTACACTGAGAGCTTGGAGAAGTCCCACAGTAAAGAAATCTCTTTAAATCTCTTTAATCTCTTTATTAAAGCCAACATTTCATAAATGTCTTTGCTCTCAGTCCATTTTTTTTTTAGGTTAGCCCTGAGGAATGCCCCTGTGGATACTTGCTTTAGAAAGATTAGGAGCTATATTGGAGGGGTAAAGATAGGTGAGAATACAAGTCATGAGATCAGTTAAAACGCCACTAAAATGACAAGAATCAGACAAAAGGGCCTGAGCTAGGGCTTAGGTCAAAAAGAAAGAAGAGACATAGGGGAGGATGTGAAGAGAGAATGCTCAGTTTCCTACCTAGATAACTGTAGGAAGCATGAATGGAGAGAGGAGGAACAGGAGGAGGAGAAGCTGGCTTGAGAAAAGGGGTGAATTCCAGGTTAGACGCGTTGAGTTTTATTGGCTCAGAATAAGCAGTGAACTTCTCCTTCCAGGAAGGTGAAATAGGCATACTTTCCCCATTCCTTCCACTAAGTAAAACCAAGAACTTTAGACATTCTACATAAAACAAACAAAAGACGACTTTGAAAGTGCAGAAAAGAAGGCAGATGACTAGGTACCTCAGGACCTGAGGAATGACACGGTGGTGAGTTCCCTGGGTTTTCTTTTTGCCTTACATCTCCCAGACTGAGTGCTGGAGAAATGGAAAACCCAATATGAAATGCCAATAGGTCCAGACAAAAAATGTCCAACAAAAGTCTGCCCTCTCTAGCCAAAGGACCAGGAAAGGGGCAGACTAGCAAACAGAAAACTTGTAGTCAAAAACTACCCTACTCTAGCTAAACATCACACAAAAAAAGTGTGGCCCCAATTTCACCCACACCAGCAAAGGCCGAGTAGGGACCCAAACTTCCACCCTCAAGAGGCTGTGATGAGGTGCCCCAACACTCCCTGGGATAGTGTCAGAGAAAGCCAATGGGGACCCCCTCAGGTGTCAACAAGGCCAAGTGGGAAGTCGGACTTCCACCTCCACCTGGCAGTCATGAGGTGCTGTCCCTACTCCATTCACCTGCTGGGATGGTATCTGAAAAAGCCAGCTAAAACCAGTTTACATAAGATCCAGAGTCTCAGAACATAATATAAAAATGTCCAGGTTTCATCAAAAATCATTCATCATACCAAGAACCAGGAAGACCTCAAACTGAATGAAACAAAGACAATCAATAGATGCCAACACAAAAATGACGGAGTGTTAGAATTATCTGACCAAGATTTCAAAGCATCCATGAAAAAAATGCTTCAATGAACAACTATCAACACATTGACACAAATGCAAAAAGCAGAATCCTCAGCAAAAAAAACAAAGTCTCAGCAAAGAAATAAATGACATAAAGGAGAGCCAAGTGGAAATGTTAGAACTGAAAAATATAATTGAAATGAAAACTCAGTGGATGGGTTCAAGAGCACAATGGAAAGAACAGAGAAAAGAATCAGTGAGATGGCAGATAAAACAATAGAAATGATCTAATCTGAACAATAGAGAGAAAATAGACTGAAAAAAGAAAAATGAACAGAGCTCCAGGGATGTGAGGGACTATAATAAAAGACAGGAGTCCCTGAAGAAGAGGAGAAAAAGGGTAAAACTGTAAAAGGACTCAGAAATAAGGGCTGAAAACTCCCCCACATTGACAGGAATCATCAAAGTACAGATTCAAGAAGCTGAGCGAATCCCAGAGAAGATAAACCCAAAGAAATCCATGCCAAGACACATAAGTAAACTTCCGAAAACTCAAGACAGAGCAAAGTGTCCAACCTTGACCAGGCTGTCTCAAACCTTTAGAGGCTACTGCAGCTCAGTGGGCAGGGCTGGGAAGCAGGGACCGTGTTTGACCTAGGCCAGGGTGTCAATGACAGTGCAGGAAGTCATGTGTTTAAGGTCAAAGAACCTTGCAAGATTTTAGGGTGACCACCTCCTAGCTTGGATTCCCCCATGGAAACAACCTCCTGTGGTTTTCAGTGGAATGGAAATAGGGCTCTTTTGGTGTATGAAGACACCAAATCTTCAGGGCCCTTCTACCTGCTGCTCCCTTGGCCTGGAATGCACGTTGTTCGCCTCTTCGCATTGCTGGCTACTTCAGGTTTCTGCTTAAACGTCACTTCCTCAGAATGGCCTTCTCCTCTGGCCCTGCCTAAAGTGGATTTTCTACCAATCCCCACCCTACAAAATTTTGTCGTAGCACCCTATTTGTACCCTTCTTGTTAATGACCACAATGTGCAATTATTTATTCATTGGCTTGTATACTGTGTATCTCCCCTACTAAACTGTAAGCTCCATGAGACCAGAAACCTCTCTGTCTGCCATGTCCTTGACCCATCGTCTGGTACACAGCTGACAGCCAAGAGTCTTGGTGAATAAATGAATAAAGAGCCGAGAAGGTAAGGAACCCACCTTTAAAAGATCTCCTGTGTTTCAGGGGCTTAGCTGGCACTTTATTTACATCATTTCATTTAGTGTCACAAGTTGACAGGCGGGTATCATTGTTCTCATTTTAGAGACAAGGTAACTGGGCTCAGAGAGGTGCAGCCTCATGCCCAAAGTCATACATCAATGGAGATGCAGAGCCAAGTTTCACACTCGGATTTATTTTTTTCTGTCCATGTACTTGCCACTACTCCACCCAGCCACCCTGTTGAGGCAAGTGATCTGGGTTTAAGCCTCAACCCTACTCGTTGGTAGCTTGTAAAATTCACTCAGATTGCTCATCTGAAATTCTGAGAATGAGGTGTCACACCGCGAGCAGTGGACAGGTAAAGAACATTTCATTCCACCCGTCTCTAAGCAGTTGGGATGGAATTTAATTTAAGCGCCTGGGTACCATGGCGATGCGAGCTCTATAAATACCCACGAGAGGCTTCTTTCAGCCAGCCTGCTGGTTACTGCACTTGCACCCCCACCCGTTTCCCACCAGGCCTCCTCTTCTGCCGTTGGGGTGGGAGTGGAGGAAAGCACTGCTTTGCAGGAACTCCCTCCCTCTGCTCACAGTCTTTTTTTCTCCTCTCCACACACCTCCCCCTTGAAACTGAGATTTCATCTCCACCTCCTCCTTCAGTGCATAATTGACTTCCTCGTTGGTGAAAGACACAACAGCTCCCAGCCTCTGGTACCCACAGGACTCTTGGACGGGAGAGTTGAAACCTCTCCTGCCAGCCCTAGGATAGCTTCCTGTCCAGAAGAAATCTAGTTCAGTTAATGAATGAACCAGCAAGGAAAGAAGGGAGGAGGAAGGGAGGCAGACAGCATGGGGAGAAAAGTGCCCCTCCCTCCAGGGAGACAGCTCAGCCTATTAAATTCCCTGATATCTAACCTCCAGGTGGGTCTTGTTGACAGTACTGATGGAGGTCAAGAATCAGCTTAGAATTCAGAATCCCCACCTCAACTCTGCCCTCTCCTCATAAACTGTGCTACGACCTCAGCATGCCCCCTCCCACCTCCAACCACTCCAAAGAGATATGCAATCCAAAGGAAGGCAGGAATTCAAGGCTAGTCTCCCGACTGCTCCTCCTCCTCCTTCCAACCAGACTGTTTGTGCCCTGAAGTCTCTCCTTCACTGGCATTCTAGAGCCAGCACTGCTGTGAATTCAGAAGCAAAAATCCACTGGAAGGAGTGAGTTGGAATCTTGGCTCTATCATTTACTACTTCACTATAGGAAAGTCACTTCGCCTCTCTGAGTGTCAGTTTACACATCTGTAAAATGGGACTAATAAGAACCAGGGCAATGGGTCATTATTCACAGAAACTGCATCTATTTTGTAAAACGAGTAGGCTGTGCCAGATTTATTTTGATGTATTTTCAAGCGCTGTATTAAGCACTCAGGACCCAGAGAAAAATAAGAAACCATCTCTTCTGCCTCAGCGCTTATATTGCCAAGGTTTTTTCCACCCTAAATTTCCCTGGCTTGGGTGTGTTTTCCCATCATTGAAAAAAACAGTCCATGGGCCCAATTATGAACCTCAAATAATGCATTACTAAAGAAAGGGGACATTATTGGCTCAATCACAGAAATGTATCTGTGTGCATTCTCCAGGATGCGTGGGAGGGACAGCATGAGGTAGGCAGGCACAGTCACAGAGTCAGAAGAAAAATCTCAGCAGAGGTTTCCACAGCTTCCATTTCTCTGAAGAATGCAGAAGCTAACAGGAAACTACTGCTGACATATTTGTTCCTTTTTTTTTAAGCTTAATCTCTCCTCTACCATCTTCACGAAATATGTTACCCTGCTGCTCTGAAATTCTCTGAAATGTGTGTGGCAACTGGCCTCTATTCTTTGCTGTTGCAGTGGGGGAAAGGATTTAAGTGGGCAGTTTTTTTTTTAAAAACAAAACAACCTGTCCCAGGTGTCTCCTATGAGCCACCTGGATGTGAGAGCAAAGGTAAGAAAGGCTCCGCCTGGGGTCACTTCTGCTGGGCTCCAATACCGGCCATGCTTCCAGCTCAGCTCACGGGCAGCCAGACACAGGCCCAGGAGGAAGGCCGGGAGAGGCCAGATTCCTGCAGTTCAGTCACCTGTAGAATAATGTCCAATTCGCCCTATCACGTGGCTGAGCCGGTTTTACCTTTAATCCCTTTCACGTTTGTCCTCAGCCTTGAAGAATGCCTGGGGATGATTCACCCGCCATCACATGGGGCCGGCAGTCATCTGTTTTATTACCTCACCCTGCTTGCAGCTTCTGGAAGATAACCTAGGATTCTTGGGTGGGAGGGCAGATGGAGGTAAGAGGGATGGACAAACAGACCAACCTTTCGGGAGCTGATTGCTGCTCTGGTCTCGCTTTCCTGCTCCCCCGCTCAAGGTCTAAAGGTCCAAAGGAGCAAGGCATTCGGAAAATGCCAGGGTGTCGGCACCTGGGCTAAAAAGAAAGTGGGATTTGGGAGTCTAGAATGTGTTTTCTGTTCACAACCAACACCAATCTGGGAGGAGGGTTGGTTGCAAAACAAGAGAAAAATGAAATCAGCAATTAGGCTTGTCAGAAGCAACCACGCACAATTTTCAGGAGGGGAAAGGACATGGGCTTATGTTTAGAACAGAAAATACCTCATCGATTCCCATTTCATAGGGGCATGCTTGCTGCCGGGCATTGTGCTCCCAATGTACTACAGTGAGTCCCCTGAGACGATGGCTTACTGCTGGGTGCCAAACCCTCTCCATTTCTCATCTCTTTTAGCCCTTATGACAAGCCCTCCAGAGTCTATATTATTAGGATGTTTTTCAGACCTAAGACAGAGACATCGATTAAGCAAGTTACTCAGGGTCACATGGATAGAAAATAGGGCAGGTTTGGGACCCAAACAGACTGATTCCAGAGCTTTTGCTTCTTAGCCAAAAAATTATGAAGCAATCATCAACAGAGAAAAGCATTCATCAGCATCTGTAATATTCCAGATCTGGACTGAAGCAGGTTCAGGAGTTGCACATTTAACAAAAAAAGGAAAGAAAGTATAGGTTTACGGTTAAGCGCTGGAGTCAGGCAGACCAGGGTCCACTTGTTAGCTCTGTATCCCTGGCCAACAATACAGCATCCAGGAGCCTCAGTGTTCTCATCAGTACAATGGGTATAATAAGCAGTATTCTGTACGCCGGAGGCTTGTCGCGAGGATTAAATGAGCTCACTTGTGTGAAGCACCTAGCACCATATTGGCTTTGGAGCTATTGCTCTAATCAGCACTGGGAGGTTTTTATACAGTGAAGGTTTGGCCTAAGCAGAGGGAGCAGAGAGGGCTATGGGAATCTCCCCTAAAAAGGATGAAGAACTCCTACTTTTGGGTGTTGGAGGCCAGCCTGAGGCCCATGTTTCTGGACTTTTGTGCATGGTATGAATGGAATGAAGGAGGGAAGGAAAGGCCAAACATGAGCCCGTAGGTCTGGCCTCAGGGAACTGACTTTAGGGAAGGCATTGGGAGGTGAGGAGCTGCCTTGGTGGGTCTTCTCTATTGAGGGGAGATGAGACCACAGACATGGGATGGCTCCCTCACTCAGCACAGCCTAGTCCATACAGCACAGGATGCTGGCTCCACTGGGAGACTGCCAGGCTCAGATGAGAGAATACACCGTACTGGACTTCACTCCTCCAGTCCAGCTTCCTACATATATCCAGGGCACAAAGTGGTTAAACACAGATTCAGTGAGCACAGATAAGCCAGTCGATCCTTAATGAAATCGTGCTACCTTCTTTTTCTGTATTTAATGAGGTTTATTTTTAGTTTCTCAAGAAGTATTGTGTCTGATTTTTTAATTTCTTCTAATTTTTTTAAAAATTGAATTTTGTTTTGCTTTCTTTTTCATAACTCCCTTCCCTCGAATCCATAACATACCTGCCTCAAAGTATCACAGGAGAACGCACGTGAAGCTGCTAGCCCACAGCCTGGGACAGGCTAAGTACTCAATTTAGCTAACAACAACAACATCATTACTATTACTTTTACCAAGTGCTTCCCCTGACACCCTCTGGGAGTTCTCTGGTGGGAGGAGATTCACAGCACTCCTTATTTTCCGGAGCCTGAGAGGAGCCAGCCAGATTTGCACATACGGGGGTGGGGGGATGGGTGAAACAACCCGGGGAGAAGAATGGAATAAGAGGGAGACAGATGGTGCGGTGCGTGTGTTGGGGGAAGGGATCAGAGATCCTGGAAAACTTATGTTCCCCGACTTGCAAGAATGTTTCCATTTAACCACTTCTTGCCTGACTCCTGATCCTACATAGGAGAGAAGCCGGGAGTTGTAAGATTTGGGGCCACCTGTGCCAAGAGCCTGGACACGCGCGGTGGAGAGAGCCAGGAGTGTTGGGAAGCAGAGGCAGAGCGGGTCTTGCTGTAGCCTCCCGGGGCTCCAGTTTGGGTCCGGGACCCAGGTAAGGGGCGGTCTCCCTTTCCCCTGGCAGGGGCGGCCGGCGGTTCGGACTGTCCCACGAGGGGGCGCGTCTCGGGCCCTAGGACCCGCCCTCGCGGCGCTGGGCGCGGGGAGGAGACCCGGGAACCCTGGCGCCCGGCGCTCCGCCTCCCGTTTCCGGGGCAGCGCGGTTACCTGCACCGCCCGAGCCGCACCTGGCGGAGGCAGAAGTCGCAAACCGAGCGAGCGCAGACCGGCGGTGCGGAGAGGAGGGCCGGCGACCGGCTGCGGGGAGGAAGGGGCGGCGGCGGCGTGGAGGGCGCGGCGCGGCGCGGCGGAGGGGGCAGGCGGCAGCTGCGCTCGGCTCGCTCTGCCCCGCCGGCCGGGCGCGCACCCGGGCCCGCACCGCGCCGCTGCGGGCGCACATGGCAGCGTGAGACGCCGGCGGCGGGAGGAGCGGGCGGCGCCGGGCCGGGGCTGCAGGGCCGCATGGACAGCGGCGCCACCCCGGCCGGCCCCCACTAGGGCCCCCAGTCCGCGGGCGCCACCTCCCCGGTCATGGTGCCTCGGCGGCCGCCCGGGCCGGGTACAGCCGGCCGGAGCCGCTGAGCCGGGGGCCCCCGCGGCGGCCGGGAGCTGCATGGGGGAGCGCGGGCCGCGCTCGGGAAGATGCCCCGGCCGGAGCTGCCCCTGCCGGAGGGCTGGGAGGAGGCGCGCGACTTCGACGGCAAGGTCTACTACATAGACCACACGAGCCGCACCACCAGCTGGATAGACCCGCGGGACAGGTAGGACCCCGGGAGCCCCCCCCCCCATATCCCCCACCCCGGTCCGGACCCCTCTTGCCCCAGGGGCCACCAGCCGGGACTGGGCAGGGGATGCGGGGGAGCTCTGTGAGCCTTTGGCGCTTTCTTCAGTTGGCTCCCCCCTTCCATTCTGGAGCGCTGCTCCTGCCCCTGTGGGCTGCTAGGAGGAGGGGAAGGCCAGTGAGCTGGCCAGGCTGCCCCCACCGCCATCCCCAGAGGGAGGACTTAGGCCCCAGCCGGCACCTGCCCAGAGTTTTGACCTTAAGCTCTAGCCCCGCCCCCCGCCCCCTTTAGGAAGCGAGGTCGGGCGGGGGAGGGGAGCGACCTAGCGGAGGGATGCTGGGGCTTCCCGGGGAGGCTTTCCCCAGCACAAGGGTGGGGGAGGGAGGAGAAGGGGGGATGGGGAAGCATCTGGTTTGGAGGGGGTGGTAGGGACCCAGGATCCAGTGGGAGGCTGCTGGAGGAAGGACTTGACGCGGAGGGGAAGGCAGCCTGGAGTGTGATTTTTGACAGGTGCCTCGGCGACTCGGAGAAGAGCATGGGAGCAGCTAGGGGGCCTGGGGGCCGGGAGTGGGAAGGAAAGGAAGGAGCGGGGAAGGGCCGATGGGGGAGACTGGTTCTCTAGGAATCTCCCACAACTTGGAAGCTGTTAGGATGTAGATGGAGGTGAGATGCCTCCCGTAAAGCCCTGCCCGTCGCCTTTCTCCTCCCTTTCTTTCTCTGGGGACCAGGGCTCCTCAGCCTGCGCCAGCACGCCCTGACCTTGGTGGGCACCGCGCCGGCTGTAGCGTGGGGTTTTTTTTTGCTGAGGCAGGTGGAGTCTGAGATGGCTGGTGAGGCTCTTTGCTTCCAGACTTTCTCTGGGTTTTGACTGCTTGGCATTTCTTTGCACACACACACCCACTCTCCCCTACTATGTCCTGGGGGGAGAAGAGGACCACTCTCGGGGACCACTTTATTGTCCTTTACAGTCTGTGGTCAAAGTTCTCAGAAGTGTGGAATTTTCACCTGGTCAATGGTGACGTTGGGCGTTGGGTGCCTGTAAAGCAATGGAGGTGAATTCCTTGGACCCTTCATTTTGTGGGATTGGGATGGAGGCCCCAAAGTCCAAGATGGAGTTTGAAGCGAGTTGAGGGTTAAGAAAAAGAAAAAGCAGAAAGAAAATGTGTGTGAGATTCCCAGTAGTTTTTGAGAGCACTTAATTTCATTCATTCACCATTTACTGGGTGCCCACTCTGTTCAGTGCCGTGCTGAATGTGTCATTAACGGAATTGGGAATAGTTTTTAATGCTAGACAGCATCCCTTGGGCACACTGGTTTAACTTCCCTATTTGTCAGATTACCAGTTTGGTTGGAAGGGAGGGAGTAATAATGGAATTCTTAAAAGTTGGAAGGAGCGTAGAAGATTGGAGTCCAACTTTCATTTTCAAACGTAAGAGAAAGTTTGAGGCCTAGAGGTGTGATCTGCTCCACTGTTTTCATCTTTCCATCACTACACCAAGTTCTTTACCAGTTCTTTTTTTTAATTTTTAATTATTATTATTTTTTTTTTGAGGAAGATTAGCCCTGAGCTCACATCTTCTGCCAATCTCCCCTTTTTGCTGAGGAAGACTGATCCTGAGCTAACATATGTGCCCATCTTCCTCTACTTTGTATATGGGACGCCTGCCACAGCGTGGCTTGCCAAGCGGTGCCATGTCCATACCTGGGATCCGAACCGGTGAACCCTGGGCCGCCGAAGCAGAACGTGCGAACTTAACGGTTGTGCCACCGGGCCAGCCCCATCTTTACCAGTTCTAACCTCCAGACTTGTCCTGACTCGCTTTCCCTCCCCATCCTCCTCAGGGTCAGTTGCCCTGGGGACTCTGTAACTGTGTTAGTGAACTGGGCAGCCCCTTAAACAGACACAAGTTCTGTGTCCTCCCCCAGTTTAGGTCCCTGCAGCTTACTGAGGCCGGTGTGCTGTCAGCAGCTAGGACAGCCCCACACCCAGCGCTGCTAACTGTTCTCTGGGGCTCTGAGAGGATGATGCAGCTATAGAAAGCTTCTCAGACAACAGCAATTTTTTACCCTTGGAAGAGGGCACGCAGTATAGCTTCAGTGGAAAACTGACCGCTAGAGCATCGTTTCCCAAATTTTAGTGTAATGTGGGCCATGTTCATGATTTTTTGCTGTATCCACCTGTGCTATTGCTTACTTAATACCTGACTTTAACCCACCTCAATTTGAAGATTTTTTCAACTACTTTCACAAATAGGAAACTAGTACTACTGATTGCCATAAATAGAAGGGATCCTTAAATATACAGTGGAGGAAAAAACAAAACACAGCCCAATGCCATTATATTTTAGCTCGATACCATGGCCTGCCCATGGCCCCAGCAACAGGTCGGCCCAGCCTTTGTTTTTAGGCAGAGTGGCCAGCAATGGGGAGGAATTAAAAACATACTGGCGCTTAACTGAGCTGCTCACTTTCTTCACCTTGCAAGTCATTGGTTTTAAAGCTGCATCTTTGTACCTCCTGGTCATCCCACGCATGGTGTGGGGCCCCTGAGCTTGGACTGCTGAGGGGTTCTGAACACAACCCTGGGGCACTATTGTGGTGGGCCAACTTTGAAAGTTTGGGGAAAGGGCTGAGCACAGGGCATCTATTCCTGACTCTCTGGAATTTCTCTCCTGCACACCCCAGTTAGAGATTTCTGCCTTTTAGTCCTGCCTGTGTGGCCTCAGGCAAATCCCTTGACCTCTCTGAGGTGCAAGTGCTCCACTGGTGAGAGATGAGGGCTGATTAGATGATCTCCAAGGACCCTGCCAGTTCTCAGGTATGATTTCAGACTCCTCAGCCTCTCCTTACCCCTCTGACTCTGTGGCAGAATTGGGGGGGGAGACAGGGTAGGCGGGAGGGTGAGATGGCTGTTAAGGAGGAGGAAAAAATTTAACAGAGCTGAGAAGAGGCAGACTTATTTGGGGCAGTGGGGCGGGGGGGATAAGTTCTGCCAAGGTAGTTACAGCTCTGCGACTGGTTAATGCTCTGAAACCAAAAAATCACATCAAAAGAAAGGCTGCTCCTTAAGAGTGTGTGTTTGTGTGCGCACGTTTGTCTTGGTTTTTTTCCTTACCTGAATCCAGGAGATGCCCGCCCATTCCCCTGAATTTAAAAGAAGTCAGTCAAATGGTCCCTCAGTCAAAAAAGTGATTTCTTAGCCACGGAGAACAAAATAGCGTCTCGGGTTACCAACCCTGAAGAATGTCTTGGCACATTCCTCCCTCTGGGGCTGAGCTGTTTTGTGTGCTGTCCGGCATGGAGGCTGCTGGGGGTAGGGAATCCAGTTTTCAGCTTCCCCTTTCACCAGGGGGTTGGAAGCACAGCCAGGCGGCCAGCCTTGCCAACTCTATCCCCTTCTTACCCAGGGGAAGACTGGGAGGCCAAAATTCCTGAGGACGGTTGTCCCAACAACCGGAGAGGGTCCAATGGGCAGCTTGGGCCCTGCCTACTGGGCCAAAGGCTCCAACAGCACCACGGGCTCTTCCTAAGGCAAGGCTGGTCTGGGAAGGTGACGGGTCCATGGAGAATCAGGTGCTGGGATCAGGCCTGTGCAGCCCCTGGGAGCAGTGTTCCTTACAACTCGGGGTACTTCTGGGAGCTCCCAGCAAAGGGCCAGCATTCTGTGTGTATTTAACTTGGTGGTATGCAAAAACAAATACGCTGATTGTTCTCTGTGGAAGAATGGGTTGTTGGAACTGGCTCTGCCAGAGAAGGTTCCTGAGGCCTAATTCCTGCTCATTCTGTGGTTTGTGTTCAGACCTTCTTCCAGGAGCCACCTGGGAACTCTGCGGGCACAGTTTCTGGGTCTGTGTGATAAATGCTGGAGGCCTGCATGGCTGAGAGGACTCAGCAACTTCTCTCATGACTTGAGGAGGAACTTTTGCTAACCCTGTTGTTTCAGAAATAATTTCTATTGTAGAAAGATAGGCCTACAGCTTTCAAAGATCTTAACCTCCCTTTGGTCACAGGCCATTATGAGAATCAGCCAGAGGTTAAGGATGCTTCCCGAAGAAAAGTGCAAACACAGTTTTTGGCACATAATTTCGGGGGTTTATGGACCCCAGATTCATAACTTCTGCCATGGGATAACTCAGAAACCGCTTGTCACCACCTACTTGCCCTCCTGTTTTAACTGGTAGGAAATAATGATTGACCATTTACTGTATTCAGGCAGCTTACTGAGAGCTTTCCATGGGTGATTTCCTTTAATCCCCCTAACAACCCTGGGAATAGGTACAGTTATCTACCTGAGGAAACTGAGACTCAGAGGGACTGAGTTTGGGGAAAGCCACTCAGCTTTTGTGGAGCTGAGATGAAAATGCTAGGTTTGCTGACTCCCGAACCCACATTTCTAACCACTGCACCACTCAGCCACCTGCTGAATTAGTTGCTGAATCAAGACCTCTGCTCAATTGCCTAAGGAATTTGCCCTTGGGGAATGGGGCTGGAATAGGCATGATTTCACTTACCTGCCACCGTTCTGGTGTGGCCAGGCCTCGGTTAACCAGAGAGTGTGTGTGGACAATGGAAGGAGGGTGAGCATTTGAATCCTGGCATTTTGGGTCTGCTGTGTGCCACCTGAGTGCCCTTGGCAAGTTGTGTATTCTCTCTGAGCCTTGGTTTTGTCTTCTCTAGGATGGGGAGATGCACATAAGCTGTCAAGGGCAGTTAGGAGCATTAAAGAAGCTACATCAGGTAGGGCAGTGAGCACAGAGCCTAACACACAGGAGGCGCTTGGGAATGCCAGTTCTTTTAGTTTTTACTAGAAAGTACCTAAGAAACACTTAAGTCAAACGGAGACCGAGTTTCTGTCCTGGTCTGTAGCAATTTGCAGCTGTGATGGACCTTTCTGGTCATGTAATCCAGCCCTCTCATTTCACTGATGAAACTGAGAGTCAGAGACAAGTGACTTGCCCAAGGTCACACAGCAACTAAATGTCAACTTGAGTCTCTAGTGAAGGTCTTCTTTCCTCTTTCTCTCATGTAAACTTTTCCCTAAGAATCAGCTCTGGTTTCTCCTCATCCATTGTAGTAGTTTGGGAATATTTTATGCTTGGGGTGGAGTTATTCTTTATAATCCTTTTGACTGTGTGGACCAGCAGGTTTCTTTCATAGTGTCACAATCGTTTCTGAATTGTGTCATAGGAATTTGTTATATGTCGAACGGTTATAGTTCCACCAATTGCAAGTGAATTACTATTTTCATAATCAATTAAAATGGATTTAAGGTTATTATCAGACTAACGTCACTTTCCACCAATTTACATTGGTGGAAATTTGCATTACAACGTGCTTTCTTAAGCGGGAGTTATAACCAGCCTGCCAGGGAATTTACCCAGAGCCTCTGTGCTCCATGCTTCTGCTCTTAATGATCCACTGATACCTATAGATTGGGCCATTACAAGTCATTAGAGGGCTTTTCTTCTCCTTCCAAGGCTTGAGTTTAATATCTACACATTCCATGCGAGTCTGTGATGCATGAGAATATCGTGTATCAGTTATTAAAGAAATAAGTTTAAAAAGCACTAGTATAGATAACAGAAAGAAATAAGAGACTTTGGAACCCACAAATGGATAATAAAAATGCTAACATCTACTGAATATTTACTCCATGCTGTGCACTGGGCTAAGTGTTTTCCATTAGGATCTCATTTAATCCTTCAGCCAACCATATGAGGTAAGTACTATAATTATTTCTATTTTCAGATGAGGAAACTGAGACTAAGAAAGGTTAAGTAACTTGCCCGAGGTCACCAACAGGTGATGTAGCCAGGAGTAGTTGAACTCTTGAATCCATGGTCATATTAGCCATAACCATTTCAGTGCTCCAGAGTGCCCGGTCAATAAGTGGGGCTTGAGAGTTACCATTTATTCCTAAAATGCGGCAAGTCTGCTGTGGATCTCAGGGAGAGATGTTCCAAAGGAGGCTTGTTCAGAGAAGCCAATGAGATCCTCATGGCAGCTCAGGAGACTGGTGGGCACAAACTCTACGTTCTGGGAGCAGCCAGCTAACCATAGCTCTGGGAGGGAAAGAACAGAGAGAGAGGCAGGGAAACTCGGAAGGATGCAGTGTGTGAGAAGAGTTCAAAGTCGTTTCCAAGTCGCTTGGGTAAATGCTCCCAAAGGCCAGGGAATTAGTAGCCAAGGCAGCTACTGTCTGTCACCACCCCTCCCACTTTTGGCCTAGCCAGACTGACCTGATTCTCCAATCCCTGGGGATCCCAGATAGCTGTGAAACACTGCTCTTTTGAAGAGAAGAGAATCAGGTTGCCTTAGTTACTGGGAAGGTGGCACACCAAGCTCAGGTGCACACAAGGAGAGACAAGGCTAGATTAAGTGGGACTTGGAAGGTGGCCGGCGTCTTGCTGCAGAGCTCTCTGGATGGAAGAAGCCTTGGTCAGATTTTGGTGGTATTTGCAGGGGGGTGCCAACTTAGTGGCAGTTGGCTATCTAGGCTGAGTGTCAGGAGCTCTCTCTGGCCACATCTGCCTCCAGGTGGTGAGGATCTGCAGCCCCCCAGCTCAGTGAGGGGCTCTGGATAGGAGAAATCCACTTCCCTTGGAGAAATGGCTTGAGTGACATTTCCTAGCACTTCCACTTGGACAGAGTTGAAGGCTGGATCTGGGCTGAGTCGTGTGAAAAATTCATGCCATGCCCCTCCCAGCGTGGAGAGGACACCCTCAGGTGGAACAGCAAAAGGCTCTGGTTGCTGCTGCCGACAAGCTTCTTGGCTGCCTTGAATCCCTGTTTCAGAGTGAGATAAAAGAAGAGAAAACTCAGAAACTGGATACAGTGCTGTTTTGTTATTTAACCGTCACCAGCAGGCCATTAAGCCTCCAGCTCCTGAGCAGAAAACCTCTTGCCAAAATAATGGAGGGAGATGGGGGGGGGTGGACACTGGCGTTCACTGTTGTGTAGGGAGAACATAGAACATTCTATAAAGATGCTGGACAGGGAAGAGGGGGTGGAGTAGAGAGAGTGGGGAGGAGGGAAAAAAAGAAGTGGGGTGGGTCACGTGCCCTCCCCCCTCCAGTCACCTCCTCCACTGTGTCTACCCCCTGACATCTCACCGTTGGGAAGAAACAGGATCTTTCAGTTTCAAATGTCTGCCAAAGAAAAAGGACTGAGGCTTAAGTTCTCCTTCAATGGTCAGCCAGAAAAACATGAAGCTGCATCAAGATTAGGGACACCTTTGTTGGCTTTTTTCTTCCCCTGCTCCATTCATCACTCCCTGGCAGCCAGGACACCAGGCTCACAGCAGCTGCTGACTTTCCCCAGCCGGCTGCCTGCTGTTGCTGGGCCTGGTTCGGTGGCAGCCCGGCTGTCCCCATGCTGGCTTCCTCCCTGCCCAGTGGCAGTTACTCTTGATTCGTCACTGGTGCAGCCCTGAGGATCGACTGACTGGTACCTAACTTGGGAGGATAAAGTATCAAGATGCGGCATCAGGTGGCTGCTAGGATGAGATGACCCTGGGACAGCCTTTTGATCCTGCATCTGGCACGGTTTTTCTTGGATAGCCAGGGCTCTTTGAGCATTTCACTGTGTATTCCAGGAATTTCTCACAAGGGCACTGTTTGTATCACTTACCATGAGAACAATAACTGGCACCTGGTGATAATGATAATAATAACAATCTGTAGTCATCTTTATCCAGTGCCTGTCCTTTGCCAAGCACTGTTGTTCATCATGTTTTTCTGGCATTTCGCAAATGAGGAAACTGAGGCTAAGAATGGTCAAGTGACAAACTCAGGGTCTTACAGGTAGAAGGAGACTGAGTTGAAATTTGGATCTAGGTCCATGTGATTTCAAAGCCTTGCTCTTTCTACCACTGCACTCTTTCAGTGAATTTGGAGAGAGGAAGGGGGGAGAGAGGAGGCGCCAAGGGAAAGGGAATTTTTTAACTACAGAGAAATAAACAGAAACACACCTATCAGTGTATATACCTCGTTCACTATGGAGAAAATGTTTATGTGGTTCCAGCCGAACATTGGTTTGACATACCACGCTATTCCCTGCAATAGATGAGGCTTCATAAAGATCTTCAGAGACATCAAGTCAAGTCCCGGCTCTCTCGTTTACACATAGTACATGACCTTGCACAAGTTTCTTCTCGGCCATACAACAGGGATAAGTCTGAGACCTACCTCCCCCCGAGGGATGTGGTGAGGATGAAATGACACCAGACATGGCAAGTCTTAGCCCAGTGCCTCGTGTGCATCAGGCTTCCAATGGGAGCTGTTACTAGTTAGGCTCGTTAACCTCCTGTGCATTGGTGGAGGAACAGGAACCAGTATTCCTTCTTTGCCAACTCGTCTCTTCCTGGTGAGCCAGGGCTCACCTGAGCCACGTTGACACCAGAGCTTGCAAACCACCTTGGCGGCACTCATTACATATATAAATCAATAAATTCTTTTCCCCCTGGTCTTATCAGAGGCAAGCCCTTCTTTGGAATTTCTGGAGTGAAATGACTCTTGCCAGTGAGCTGGCACCAGGGCTGTGTGTGAAGCAGGGGTAATGAATTGCAGTTGTCATGGCAGAGCTAAAAAGGCTGATGCAGAGGTCTCTGGAATTTATTTGTAACTGCTTTGATACCATGTCCCTTCGCTCCAGAAATCTTCCTCCACATGCTGTCTGAGAACCTGCTGATTTTAGCATGGTGCTGATGCAGAAGGGCATTGGTATTTATCACGTCCCGCCCAGCCACGGGTTGGCCATTCATCCAGCAGGTATTTATTGAGTGCCTGCTGGGCTTCAGGCTCGGCTGCCAGTGCCGATGATCAGAGCAAAGTCCTGCTGCAGCGGGGTGTACCTTTGGGCGAGGGAGATGGGCAAACAGTTGAACAGATAAATTGCATCGTGACTGGAGGCTTGGTGTTTTCTAGAATTCTTTCACCCGTCCTAGGAGGATGGAGGGACAGACTCGTCTGTGACACCTGTTGACAGTTGTGGTGTGAACTTGGACTGAGAGCTGGGGGGCCTTTGTGCCTTTGATAGGGTGCTCCTGAGAGCCTGTGATGATGAGCCGGGCACTGGGAGTGCAAGGCTGAGACGAGAGAGACAGTCTACGACTCATGACGTTGCCTAAAAATTAGTGAGAGACACAGTCATCAAGCTGTGCAGATACAGTTAGAAATGCCAGGCTCTCCGAACCTTGGTTTCCTTCCTCTCCTGTTCCAGTCATTTAAAAATATTTCTTGAGTTCCTGTAAATGAGTAGAGTGTCTGTAATATGCCAGGCATCATTCCAGCACTGGCGACTCAGCAGTGATTAAACCAACAAAAATCCTGTCCTCATGGAGCTTACACTTGGGGGGGAAGCATCAAAACCATCTGGAGGGCTTGTTAACCCCACTCCCCTCCGCACCCCCCCCCCATCCCGCCAAGACACACACCAGTTTGAGTCTGTAGGACTACTGTGGGGCCTAGAAATTTGCATTTCCAACAGGTCCCCAGGTGATGCTCTTGGTCTGTGCTTTTTTGGGACCCACAGACAGTTGATGCACTGAATCCTCACAATAGCCTGGGAGGGGGTCCATATTATCCCTGTCTTATGGACAGGGAAACTGAAGAAGGCAGGTGAGGTAACTTGGCCCTCCTTCTTATGCTAAGAGGGCTAAAGGAAGTGGTTTCAGGAGCCAGCACTGTTTCCCTGCAGCTCTCTGATTGCTATGAGCATACCATTGTTCTAGTTCTTTTGCTGACCCAATGCCTGAGTGGTAGCAAAATCCGTAGGGTTTTCTCCCCCTTTGTGAAATAAAGCACAGGGAAGCAGGAGGTCTGAGGGGATCCAGCAGCCAAGGGACTTCTCTTTACATGAGAATGTATAGAATTTGTATGAGAGGGTCACAGGAAACAGTCCTCCCTGTTTCTCCATGGAGCTGAGCCAGGACATCCTGGCCGAGCTGCCCTTGGGAGGAAGGGCCCCTGAGCTGCACCCCTGGGAGCTTTCAGGCCTCACTCAGTCCTCCTTCAGCTCTAGGGCGTGCAGGGGAGGTGCGGGGAAGAGGCGAGGCCCTCCTCTCCCAGAATCCTCACAGCAGCCCTCTAGGGAGGGGTTGTCCATGGCTGTTGGCCTTGACCACGGCTTGGACTTTACATCTCAGCCTTGTCACTGGCTAGTTCTGTGACCTTGGTTAAGTTGCTTAGCCCTCCTGAGCCTCAATTTCTTCACTGGCCAAATGAGACTACGGCAGAACCCACCTCAGAGGGTTGGTCAGAATCAAATTAGAGGTCTCATTATATTCCAGTCCCACTGTCCCGGCGGTTCTAACTACAATTAAGATAGCTTTATCTCTAGTTATATAATTTCTGCTCAGTTCGCATATTTTGAGTACCACATTTTTGGGGACATAAGCCTTTCTTCTTGTTTTTCTGGGAAAACCGATCATACTTGAGCAGATAGACGTCTCAGTAAAGAATGACTTTTGCTAACAGGAATATGAAAAGGTATCTTAACAACTCAAGGAGTTTCACAACCAGCCTGAGTGGTTTATTTCCATTTTTGACATAAAACAAACATTTGCCAGCAGCCAATGGAGGACCCTGGGTGTTTCTTCAGCTTCCTTACTGGTCACCGGCCCCAGTGGGTCTCAAAGTGTGGTCCCAGACCAGCACATCAGCTTCACCTGGGAACTTGATCCCACCTTAGACCTACTGAATCAGAAACTCTGGGGGTGGAGCCCTGCAATCTGTCTTTTAAGGAGCCTCCAGGTGACTCTGCTGCCCCCTCAAGTTTGGGAACCACTGGCCCAATATTTGTAGCCGGAGTGACCTAAGATATTTTGTTAGTGGTTGCGGCCAAAAACTGGCCAGGTTTCCAGATCCTCCTGAGCACAGGTCGATGCAGCCCGTTGAAATGGTCTTCGTTGGCTTATGAACATTTTGATATTATCCCCAAACCCTTACTGTCCAAGCTGGACCTCCACGCTTCCTTCACCAGGCCCCATCATCACCTTACATCTTTGCATCAAGATTCAGCTCGCAAATGATGTTGAGAGAGGCCTTCCCCATCTCCCTTGCCTGGGCTTCATGGCGCCTAAGGCTGTGGTAGAGCAGTGTGGCTACCTGTGTCTTCTCCATTCTTGGTTAATAGGTAGTGCAGTGGCTGGCATGCACTGGGAGCATACTAAGCCAGGAAATGAATGCTCTCCAGTTGGGAGTTTGGGATTCTGTTTCTGGCCCTTCCTCATAGCTGCGAGTCACTTGCCTTTCCTGAGCCCTGGTCTCCGCCGCTCTCCAATAGGGGAATAATGACCCTCCATCTTCCTACAACAGAGAATAGGAGGTGGTGTTTGGAGCTAAGGGGGCATTCGGATCAGTCAGTGATTCTCGAGTTCAGTTGCACATTGGACTGGAGGGGAGTGCTAAAAAGACCCATGTCCAGCCCACTCTCAGAGATTCTGGTTTAACTGGTTTGGGGTATGGCCTGGGCACGGATTTCTAGAAGCTCCGCAGTTGATTCCAGGGTGCAGCCAGATTGGAAAACCATGACTGTAGGTAAATCTCTGCCTTCCTCAAAGCGCTGATAGAGTTTGAATGAGATTATGTAAAAGTACCTTGTAAAGGGTTTTAAAATTTAAGATTTATACAGTTCTGCCTAGAAAAATTGAGATGATTCAGGAAGTATTAAAAAAAAAAAATAGTTGTGGGAGGGGGAGAAGTAGCTGTTTGGGGGATGTGAGGCACCTTTCTATGTAGTAGTTTCCTCTCTCCTCTACCTGTCTTGTTCTTTCTTTCCTGACTTGTGTTAAGTACCAAAGAGGTTTGGGCTCCTCTTTGCCTTAATGTGAAAATCTTTCAACTCCCATTGCAGCAGTAATGCTTTTAAATAAATTGGTCTAAGCTACTTTAGATTGTAGGCCTGGGGGTTGGGGCTCCTTTTCATCTGCTGTCTGCCCTCACCAGAACCTGGTCCAGATTTCCTGCACACATCTATGTCCTTGAGACTCCAAGAGAGTGGGGAGTGCAGATGTTGTCACCATATAGATCCTAGCCTGTGGATAAGAACTAATAATAGCTGACATTTATTAAGATTTTAGACAGTGCCAAGATCTGGGCTGTGTGCTTTGAATGCATCATGCGCTTTAATTCTCGCAGCAACCCTATGAGGTAAGAACTGTTACCATCTCTGTTCTGCTGATGGGGAAACTGAGGCTCAGCAAGCTGAAAACTTGCCCTTGATTGCACAGCTAATAAGTGGCCAAAGCAGCATGTGAGACTCTGTGTCTCTCTGCACTCGAAATCCATGTTCTTCACCATCCTGTAGGTCAGGCCTGACTGTCACAGAGAGCAACACTGCATTGGTTCTGGTAATTCAGACCAGAGCTCCTTTCACTCCTGTGTATGGTTCCTTCAGTAGTAGCTTCGTTCAGTTGCTCAAGGTCTGTCTGGAGAGCCAGCCCTCTGCTCCTCTTTTGGCAGATGCCCCTCTCTCAGTGAGCAGGCTAAGTGAGCTGTTTTCCTGAGTCCAGTTTTTCACACTCCTTCCAAGGATGCATTTCCTTGACCACATTCCCCTGTACATGGTGGTGATCAGCGTCTTTTCTTCAGCCTCGTTCTAGGCTGTGTTCTGCTCAAGAGAGCCCCATCTGTTGTCACTTTGGCACTAAAGGCTTGGTGAGACTTGGTTCCCCTGGGACTCTGGTACCTGAACTGCATGTGGGCTTGGTCTGCAGCATTCTTGCTTGCCCAGGGTGTGGGTTTTGGGTTCACTAGAAGTCAGTTGGGTCACCTCAGGCCTAAAGTGGCTCTATCCTTGCATGATTACCTTCTACTTCTGTTGCACATTGGATACAACTGATGCCAAAGAATGCCATTACCTTTGTGTGTTTGGTTCCTGATAGGAGCCGTGCTAGGAAAGGGGTACAGCAGAGAAAAAGACGTCGTTCCTTATAGAGCTTACAGACAAATAATAAAAACATAACATAATTGCAGATTAGCAAAATAAAGAGGATGCTGTATTAGGAAATGGCAGGCCTTGTGAATGACCCCAAAGGTCAAGCTATAAATTTATGAAGTTCTGTGGTCAGAAAAACTGAGTTTGCTTTTAACTTTAAATAAGATACATCTGTATTGACCAGCACTCTACATCTTCAACCACGTTGTCTTAATTCCAGTCAGGCGATCATGACGCTCAAGGTAGCGGCAACAAGCCGTGTCTTTTTCTTAACTTTGGCCAAGGAGCTCTGATTTTCTCTCAAGGTAACATGATCTGTCATCCACATGCACCAGCCTCCTAAGAGTGGCTCAAATGCAGATTCCCAAGCCTGGCCCCAGTCAGCATAATCAGAATCTGTGGATTGTGTGGAACCCAGACTCCACCTTTGTAAAAAGAATCCCCAAGTGATTTTGATGCTATCTTAAGTTTGAGAACCACCGATCAAGGGAATAGGCTTGTCCCAAATTGCAAATCTTTCTAGAGACCCAACCAGGACGAGAATCCCTTTAGCTTCCTCCACAACCTGGCCTACTTCTTGGTCCTCGCATCAAAAAAATCTCTTCCTTGAGCCAGCCCTGAGGGCCTAGTGGTAAAAGTTTACCGCTTCGGCTGCCCGGGTTTGTTTCCTGGTCACGGAGCCACACCACCTGTCTGTCAGTTGCCATGCTGTGGCGGTGGCTCACATGGAAGAACTAGAAGGACTTACAACTAGGATAGACAACTATGCACTGGGGCTTTGGGGAGGAAATAAGTAAATAAATAGATCTCTTCCTTTCTTCAGGCATCCATGGAGTTTTCCCCAGTGTGCTCAGGTGTTCCCTCTCCAAGAATAAGTCTTCGGTCTTTACGCCCATACCCTACACCCCATTCTCTGAAGAGCATAGAGGAGTTTCACACCCTTTGCGTCCACAGCCCCCATTTGTGCTTCAGCTTCCATCCTCTCCCTCCCACCTCCATCCTCTGAGCAAAGTTCCAGAAGTGTCACCGGGAGCCATGTGGTGGTTATCTTCCCTGATCTCCCTGTAGTGTCTACTAGTGTGCTGTCCTTCCTCCTTTGCTGTCGGTCATTCTTGTCCAGGAAAGGTAAGGCATTTTGCAGTCTTCTCCCTCTTTGCTCTTCCCTAGCGGCGTCCTGTGTCCCCAAGTCTTCCACCACCTCCTCTCAGTGAAATCTCAGGTGCCCATGTCCAGTTTCCTGCTGGATATCATAGCTGTGTCCAGGCAAGCACTGCAGACTACAACGAATCTAAAACTGAACCCAGCCCTGGTCTCAAACAGTTTTGCCTCCTGTCTTTTCTCCCTTTCCATAAGAAGATGCCACTATAATGACTAAAACATATGCCCGGTTCAAATGCTAAAGGTCCAGAAGGTTACACAGCAAAATGTAGGTCTTCCTCCCACCCAGTACCCATCTACCCATTCCTCCCTCCAGCCCCTACAGGCAATTCCTATTTCCAGAAACATCCATCTTAACTCTTCCTTCCCCCATCCAGTTCCCAAGTTCTGCCACCCTTTCTTTTGCAGCATCTGACACCTCCTTGTCTGTTTATCCCTATAGAGGCTTAGTTGAAACTAGAGACCAAATGAAAGGCCTCTTCTTCGGCTGGCCAGCCTATGGCCTGCTTTCAGATGCCCTCTCCTCACACTCTTTAGTGATCCCCTACCCCGGAGTTTGCTGAGGGACATCCTCCTGAGCTTGACAATCAAAGCTGATCCCACTCTCATTTTCTAAGATGGGGTTAATAGCAGTGTTTATCTCATATGATTTTTAAGAATGTTTAAAAAAATCTCTTCCATACATATGTGGCATCTTTTAAATTTTGATATAGGTTTTTTTTTTTTTTTGAGGAAGATTAGCCCTGAGCTAACCTCTGCTGCCAGTCCTCTTTTTTGCTGAGAAAGACTAGCCCTGAGCTAACATCTGTGCCCATCTGCCTCTACTTTATATGTGGGGTGCCTGGCACAGCATGGCTTGACAAGCGGTGCATAGGTCCACACCCTGGATCCAAACCGGTGAACCCTGGGCTGCTGAAGCAGAATATGCAAACTTAACTACTGCACCACCAATATAGAGCCAGCCCCAATATAGTTTTAAACTTACAGGAAAGTTGTATGAAAAATTTCCATACCTTTTACCCAGATTTACCAATTTTTACATGTTGCTTATTTACCTTATAGTCTCTCATTATGTGTATGTGTCTGTGTATGTATATATACAAACATGTGTAATATATATAAAGCCATTACATACATGTAAACCATTTAAGAGTAAGTTAGGGGCCAGCCCCATGGCCAAGTGGTTAAGTTTGCACGCTCTGCTTCAGCAGCTCAGGGTTTTGCTAGTTTGGATCCTGGGCGCAGACATGGCACCGCTCATCAGGCCATGCTGAGATGGTGTCCCACATAGCACAACCAGAGCCACTCACAACTAGAATATACAACTATGTACTGGGGGGCTTTAGAGAGAAGAAGAAGAAAAAGATTGGCAACAGTTGTTAGCGCAGGTGCCAATCTTTAAAAAACAAGAGTAAGTTGGTTATTACTCAGGTAAGTTGGACATTATGTCTCTTTATCGCTAAATAGTATTTAGTGTCTGTGTGTCTAGATATGTGTGTGTCTAGTTGTCTGTATATGTATGTGTTTAAGAAACAACATTCTCTTACATACTTCATGCAGCTTTTTTTTCCTGCTTTTTCTCCCCAAATCCCCCCAGTACATAGTTGCACATTTTAGTTGTAGGTCCTTCTAGTTGTGCCATATGGGACGCCGCCTCAGCATGGCCTGATCAGCAGTGCCATGTCTGCACCCAGGATCTGAACCAGTGAAACCCTGGGCCGTAGAAGCAGAGTGCGCAAACTTAACCACTCAGCCACGCGGCCCGCCCCTTCATGCAGTTTTACTAAGTGTTTAAATTAAATAAACAATATAAAATACTTTATGGAGTGCCTAACACCATTATAGGTGCCAGTATTTGCTGGCTGTGGTTGCTGAGCTCTCTTCTTTGGTCCCTGCCTCTAGTCCGCCTGGGTCAGTGGCAGCACCAAGCATGCCCTGCACTTTTGCCATCCCGCCTGTATCCATTGAAGCCCCGCCTCCCTCAGGCTACAGGTGATGCCACTTGCTCCGTGAGGCCTTCCCTGGTCCATCATTTCCCTCCTTGCTTCTACCTGGAAGGGACCTACTTTCAGGCAGCCCTGTTCTAGTCAAAAGCAACAGAGGCCCGCAGGAGATGGCTCTAGAAAAGAGGCTGCTGTGAGGTTAGAGATTTCACAGGAATCTAAGGAAGGGGGTAGCGGCCCCCACCGCCAGGCAGCTGGGAGCTGCAGCTGGAGGCTGTGAGGTTTCTGAAACCTAAAAAACAAACTACAACAATCTAAGATGTGTCCAGAAATTCATAAACCTTGTTACGAGTCAGTTCTGCCTATAACTTGCTGTGTGACCTTGGGCAAGCTGCCTCATCTCTTTGAGCCTCAGTTTCTTTGCTTTATTCAGTTAGGCTAAGAGTAATAAAACAATAGCCAAGATTTGAGTGCCAAGCGCTGCTCTTAAGTGTTTTATGTTTATTAGCTCAACTGTCACACTAACCCTCTGATGGAGGTACTATGACTGTCCCCATTTAGAGAGGAGGAAGTGGAGGCACAGAGGGGCTAAGTAATTTGCCCAAGGTCACACAGCTAGAAAGTGGCTAAAGCCCGGATTCAAGCTCAAGCTGTCCGGCTCCAGAGCTCATCCTCTTAAATTGCCATCCACTTGAAGGGTTTTTGTGAGAATTACGGCATGGATTCTCCCATGTGAGGCACTTAGCAGAGAGCAAGGCTCAGAATAAGTACTCAAAAATGTTGACAGTTATGACATCACAGCATTAGTTTACAGGTGACCCCTGTCACTTTCATGGCCCCAGCCTATCTTGTAACCCTGCAGCTCAGCGACTACGGCTTACTCGGTGTTCCCAAATTCAAATTCTTGTAAGAGATGCTGATTTAGAAAGATCGCAGAGCCGACCTTGAATTGGACTCACCTGGTACAGGAAACCACAACAGGGGTCATGGGATAGCGACCACAGCAGCTGCCCACTTGGGAGAGGCCGTGGGCACTTGGCATCCTTAGGTCATTCTTTCTCAGAACTTCTAGAGTAAATTGTTCTGATTCTGTGGCAGTTAGTAGGACCTGCTGGTTACTGTATCTGAGCACACGATCGATTCGGAGCTCCACATCTGGCCTCAACCCCTGTGGCAAACTCCCAATTGTTGGTGTGACCAGACACTCTTGCTACTGAAGTGTGGGCTGTGCACCAGCACATCAGCCTCGCCGGGGAGCTTGTTAGAAATGTAGACTCTCCGGCTCCACCCCAGACCCTGGAGTCAGAAACTGCCTTTTAACAGACCCCCGGTGGTCCTTATGCATGTTAATGTTCGAGTATCACTGACTATTCGGCACTGCTTATGTTTGCATGGACCTGGGTGGTTTTTAAAAAGGGTTTTGTTTCTGTTCTGTGGTTAACTGTACCTCTTACTAGCTCTGATCTAAGGTACACCACATAGTTGTAATATCAATAAGCAGTGGATTATTACAACCAGTTATAAACACTATCAATGGAAAGGAGCTTGTCAGTCTGTTCCCAGAGCCCCATGTGGAATAAGAGGTTAAAGCTGTTAAATCTGGGGTTGGGGGGTCAGTTGAAAGGGGATCACACCTGCTGAGAAAAGGTAGGGTCCTGAGGCCGCAGCATATCCCCCAGTGGGGTCAGATGCCAGAGGTCAGAGCAGATGCAGGCTGTGCTGGAAGTCCACCAGGGCCACGGACCGTCCCCGGGGGGCGTGGGGCAGTCAGAAGAGGGGAACCCCTGCAGGAGGGTAGTTAGTGCCTGTCTTCTAACGCGTAACAAGGAGGTGGCCCGGCAGGCACTTGGCAAGATCACAAAGGCAGGATTCCAGCCCTCAGCAGTGTCAAGAGCGAGACAAGGAGGTCTGGGGTCCCTGATAAGCTTCCCAGTCAGGGGCTTGAGCCAGTGAAATAATTGACGGGCTCCCTGGAACTAGCTCTGACTAGGGCAGGGATAGTGCTGTGAGGGGACTAGCAGAAACGATGTCTTTCAGCCAAGCTTGGGCTGGTTGAGCCAGGGCCCTTGCATGCAAACCCTGGTCTGAGCCAGGGGAATTTTGAGTGGGGTGGCAGTGGGGCAGCAGAAACCAGCTTCCTGGTGGTGGACCAGGGATGGGAGGGGCAGGGAGCCAGCCTCGGGCTGCAGAGTAAGTCTGTCAGAGGCCCTGGGGACCACCTTGCCTTTCCTTGTATGAGGGTGGTGAGGAGGTGTGGCCAGATTCCAGAGGGCTTTCCCGGCACTGCTCGCCCGGCCCTGGTTCACCTGTGAACAGCATTTCGGCATAAGCGTGGACCTTGCCCTGACACATTCCTGAGATAACGCCCACTGTCACCCCGTGGAACACGGTGACAGCCCGTCCCTGTGAGTGAGTCGTCTTGTGCCCTCCCTGGGTTCCTTTCCAGTTTGTTTGATGTTGGTATGTCTGTGTAGAATGACTGAAAAACGAATCATTAGTGAGCTGTCCAAAGTTCCTCTGGGAACATTCCAGGAAAATAAACCAGTATTCCATCAAAGTCACAAATGGCTTTTTTTTCCCATTCCTTCAAAGCAGGGTTTCTCAGAGTGTGGTCCACAGACCTCCTGTGTTAGACTCACGAAGGAGCTCATAAAGCACAGACTCCTGGGCCCCCACCTCAAATCTACTGAACCAGAGTCTCAGTGGGGCTTACAGCAACTTGCATTTTTAATATGCTGCCCAGATGACTCTAATAACACCTTAAACTGGAAAACCTCTCCTCTGCTTGCCCACAAGGGGCTCCTTTCCTTTGCGTCACCCATGTGTGTGCCCTGCCTACTGATATTCCTCCTTGCACTGCTGTGCCCAGCTAAAGGGCCACTTCCTCCTGGGAGCCCACCTTGTCATCTTTTTCCCAGCTCATGTAAGGGGCTCCCTGTGCACCCTTCTAACAGGACTCTACCCCATGGTCATCATTTTTTTCATGTCTGTGTTCTCCACTGAATGGTGGGGCATCCTGTCAGCCTCCCCAGGCCCTGCACAAAGTTTTGCACATAATCAGTACTAAGAAATGAGGGGACACAAGCGAAGGCGGCCGAGAGGCAACAGGGAAGCCTCAGAGTAGAGGATGATGAGTAGAGAGAGGTGCTTCCCAACAAGAAATTGCCACCTTCCGACACCCTCTCTTGGTCAGCTGAACTCCTAGGTCAAGTCTAGAGCCAGAGGGCAAGCGCTGGACCCTAGGAGAGCCCAGGGCTCTGATTGGCTGGGGGCCTAGCACGCCTGTTTGGGGCCGAGTTATCCCCAGTGGAAGCCCAGCTCTCTATCCCCATTTCAGGAAGACTCCAGACTTTGAGATCCTTCCTGACGTGGGGAAAAAACCCTCAAGGACGTTTGCCAGCCCTGAGCCTCACCCCCAACCCAGGGCAGCTAGAATGCTCAAGTCCAGTCATCAGGCAGGAGGAGTTAAAGAATAGAGCTGTTGGACCAGGAAACTCCCTGGGGCCCTCTCCTCCAGCATTTGTCCGTCTGCCACCATGATTTTCTGTGCGAGGCTCCGAATTACTGTTTGCCAAACCAGTAACTGTTGACCCAGCAGAAAGCACACACAGGTTCGAGAAGCCCTGGACAGGCTGTCTCAGCCATGTTGGTGAAGAACACTGCCCATCACCTCGCTCTGAAAAACAAGTGCATTTCCTTATTCTGAACTATGTGAGCCCCAGGAAACCTGCTTTACCAGTCCAGGGTGCCGCCTCTGATCTCACCTGCTTATCTCTCTGCATTTGGGGGGTGGGGGCAGGGTGGCTTTGGGAAGCCTGACCTGGTGAGACTTGAGGGTCAGCCCAGACTGATGTGACCGCAGGGGACCTCGGCGCGGAAGACAGACTGACCTCTCAATGCGTGAGGTCAAGGTGAGGGCAGCCTGCTCTCTCAGTCCCAAGGAGATCCGAACCTCCCTTGGTTGTTTGCAGAGAAAGGATTGGCTGAATTATAGGTGTCGGGAGGGTACTGAGGGCTCAGTGCGCAGTTGGTGAAAGGGGAGCATCCAGTTTTAGTTAAATGTAGGCTGTGCCAGAATCCTCCAGACGTTTGCTGCAATTCCATGAAGGAATCAGGTATTATAAGATTTTAGGTAATTACTGAGTTTTTTTCTTACGTAAGGGTGTTATTCCTGAATCCACTCCCTTTCTCTTCTCATCTCCCCGAATTACACTAGATTTGCTTCCAGGAGGAACACCGTATGGTATTATCATTTGGCTAAGATTTCATATTCAAAAAGTACTAAAGTTCAAAAATCTTTAGATGCTATGGAAACCCCCCAGCTGGAGGTTGTGACCACTGCCATTTACTGAGGAATTTTACATGCATTTACTATTTTGCTTGTGCTTGCCTTCCAGAGGAGGTAGCTGAGGCCCAGAGAGGTTGAAGAATTTATCAAGGTCACACAGCAAGTTGGCAGGAGGGTTGGGTTTCAGTCCAGGGCTCTCTGACTCCACAGCCCGAGGCTTGTCGGTGCCACATTGTCTCTGGAAGGTTGTTGGTGTGTGTTGATGTAACATCGCCAACACTCATTGAATTCTCCCCTATTTCTCAGAGCGTCTTGTGTATGTGTCCTGACTTGAGAATTAGTTAAGCTCTTGCGCTCTCCAGGGTGCAGTGGCTGGAATCCAAGCGCTGGAGGAAGTTCCTGCCCCCTTCCTAGAGTCTGCAGGCAGCCAGAGCCCACTGACCCTGCTCTGAAGGGTGGTGAGGACAGGAGATGTGGCCCAGTGGTTGGCAGGGTGGCATGGCCAGGGGGGTGTGGAGCAGGTTGGGTTGTGATGACCCACATGCTCCCTGTCTGTTCCCAGGTTCTGAACCCAGGGCCCTCCCCCTGCCAAAACCTCCTGTGCTGTTTCCCTCTTTGCCTCCTGCCCTCCTTGCATCTGAAGCTATTTGGAATCGTGAGCACAGAGGCCTTTACAGAAAGAGCCCTGTTCTCCGATATTCCCAGTATCCTGACTCGCTAGAGAGAGATGGCGCAGGATTGTGTGGGAAGGAGAGACAAGTGTACGAGAAGTTTAGATCTAATTGCTGAAGTCTCCTGGAATGCGTCTCTCAAAAGTCCCCGTTTGCGTCGAGGGACGTCACCTGCCTTTGTGAGGGGCCACGCATCGAATGGTGCCTTATCAGTGCAATGCAATAGCCCGATGACGTCATGAAGATCCCGGCTTTATGAGAACATGTTCATGGGCAAGAATGCAGCGATAGGAGATGGAAGGGCCCTGTTACGCTGCGTAATCCAGCTTTTATTGTATAACCTCGGGCTTATTGGCCCTTTGTTCCTGTTTGACAAAGGATGATTTTTTTTAACTTTCTGATTAGAGATCAGTAGTTTAAGCCTGCTGATCACCTCTTGGGCTTGCAGTGCGGACCATGGAAAGGCCCCAGCACTTAATCTGTTTGCAAATGTTCTCTCCGTTCCAGAAGTTCAGAAATGTAATCAACCCCCAATTTTTTTTTTTAAATTAGACTGTTTTTCAGGATAATTACTACTGTAATTAGAATAATAAACATTCTGAGGTTTATTAGGTTTTTTTTTAGTTTACTTTTAAAAAAATAAAGATTTCTAATTGGGGTGATATATATATAACATAAAATTTATCATTTTAACCGTTTTTAATCGTATGGGTCAGTGGTATTAAGTATACTCATGTTGCTGTGCAGCCATCACCACTACCCAATTCCACAACTCTTCATCATGCAAAACTGAAACTCTATACTCATTAAACAGTAACTCCCCATTCTCCCCTCCCACAGGCCCTGGCACCCACTATCCTGCTTTCTGCCTCTACAAATCTCATGGCTCTCGGTACCTCACATATGTGGAATCATACAGTACTTGTCCTTTTATGACTGGCTTATTTCACTTGGCATAATGTCTTTAAGGTTCATCCATGTTGTAGCATGTGTCAGAATTCCCTTCCTTTTTAAGACTGCGTAATATTCTATTGTATGTGTATATCACATTTTGTTTATCCATTCATCTTTTCTTGGACACTTGGGTTGGTTCCACCATTTGACTGTCATAAATAATGCTGTTATAAACATGGGTGTGCAAATATCTGTTCATGTCCCTGCTTTTAGTTCTTTTGGTTGTATTCCCAGAAGTGGAATGGCTGGATCATATAGTAATTCTACTTCTAATATTTTAAGGAACTGCCACAGTGGTTGCACCATTTTGCTTTTTCATCAGCCGTGCACAGGGTTCCAATTTCTTCACACCCTCACCAACACACTTGTTATTTTCTGTTTTCGTTTTTTTTTTAGTAGCCATACTAATCAATGTGAAATGGATCTCATTATGGTTTCGATTTGCATTTCCCTGATGATTAGTGATATTGAGCATCTATACAAATACTTTTTAAAAAATTAACTCCTCATGTCATTTTAAAGCTAGAGAGGCAGTAAAATGTAATGTTCAAGCAGCTGAATCAGTTGAATCTTGGAAGCCAAACTGCCTGGGTTTAATGCTGGCTCGTCCTTACTCGCTTTGTGACTTTGACTCAGTTACAAGACCTCTCTGTGCTTCAGTTTCTCATCTGTAAAATGGGATAATAGGTGAACTGATCTCATAGAGTTACTCATAGGGGGATTCAGTAGGCTAATATGGGCCAGTCCCATGAAACAGTGTAAAACTCGCTGTGCGTTTGGTAAGTGCCAGGCGTCACTCCTCAGTGAACAGAGTAGAATTTCCTGCCTTCTGTCATCCAGGAACAGTTTTCTTCTCTGCCTAGTCTTTTTCAAGTGGGGCATAGGCCTTGGGAGTTTGAGATGGTGGCTGAAAACCCATTGGGTTTTCACATCCCATGGAGGGCATTTCGGGGGAAAGAAGAACAGTGTCACCTCCAATATCCATCTTGAAACTTGGCAGCGTCTGGTTTTGAGAGTGAGTGTTTGCAGAGCTGGCAGCCAGGAAATGGGACTAGGCCTGGGAATCTAGTGCAAAGGTAAGTGCTATGGTTCCTTCCACCGGTAATGATTAGAGCAGATAACCATCTAGATGAGGAATGGCTTCTCATGGCCTTAACGTAAGGCAGTTAAGGATTTGTGTTGCTACATGTGTTGCCATGGAGCAATGCATCCTAAGGGCCTGGGTAACTGTCCCCTGGGTCTCAGCCCTTGGGCCTCCGAATGGTACCCCATCTGTAGGACATCAGCCTCCTCCCAGAGAAATGAGGGTTACCCTTTTCCTCAGGTAAATTCTAGGAGTGTCAGAGGATCCCAGGTCACAGCTGCCCTTTGCTCCCCCCGCAGCATGGATCTCTGACTTGGTCACTCACTCCTAGGGAGGGTGTCATGGGAAAGTCATCCTCATGTATGATCCTTCTCTAAAGCCTAACCCAGTCTCCCTGGCAAGGCAGGAAGAGCAGATGTACTGAAGGAAAGGAGAACTTCCCCCTCCCACCTTCTCCTGGCTAGCTCCCTTCTCAGGGCCCGGCTTTTAGGTTCCTCAAGGAATCGTTCTCCAGCTTCCCCGGTGGGGCCAGGAGCAGTGTTTGCGTTCCCTCACAGGGCAGTGTTCTTTGCCTTTCAATCAATTGTTCAGTGATAATTCATTAAGACTTTGTTATTTCTGTTTAATGTCAGCCTAGGACTTTTCTAGACCAGGCATTCTCAAAATGTGGTCCTTGGAGGTCCCTGAGATCCTCTCAGGAGGTCTGCAAAGATGAGACTTCATAAGAAGAAGAAGAATTATTTGCCCTTTTTACTTTCTACCTGTCATGAGAGGACAGTGGAGTTTTCCAGAGGCTACGTGACATATGACTTTGCAACAGATTGATGCAAATGCAGCTGTCTTCTGTTAAGCCATGCCTTAAAGAGATTCACAAAAGTGTAAAATACTGCTCTTCTCACTAGTTTTTTGGAGGGGAGTTGGAAAACATATTTAATTATAAAAATGTGACTTATGTTAACTGCGATGGGTTTATTATTGTTATCTTCAAAGGAATTAATAAGTATTTTCAAGTTTTCTCTGTTTTGATTTCTAATACAGTCATGCATTGCTTAATGACAGGGATGCGTTCTGAGAAATGCATCATTAAGCGATTTTGTTGTTGTGTGAACGTCGTGGAGTCTTACTTACACAAACTTAGATGATATAGCCTACTACACCCCTAGGCTATATGGCACTAATCTTATGGGACCACCATCATGTATGTGGTCTGCTGTTGACCAAAATGTCTTTATGTGGCGCATGACTGAATGGTGAAAATGCTGATAAATAAAACCCACATGAACAAGAACTCTTTGGAGTTCTCAAGGTTTAAGAGTGTGAGGGGGTCCCAAGACCAAGAAGTTCCAGCACTGCTGCCCTACACAACGGTCAGCAACCTTTTCCTGTAAAGGACTAGATGGTAAATATTTTAGGCTTTGTGGACTGATACCATCTCTGTCTTAACTACTCAGCTCTGTAGCACAAAAGCAGCATGGATAATATGTAAATAAATAGGCATGGCTGCGTCCCAATGGAAACTTTATTTACAGAAGCAGTTAGTGGGCGAGTTTGGCCTGCAGGCTATAGTTCCCTGTCTCCTGCTCTAGACTGTAAGCTCCAGGATGCCAGGAACCACACCTAACTTGTAAATTACTTTATTCCCAACAGCTAGCACAAGGCCTGCGGCTTAGTAGATATTTAGTGATTTTAACAGACATAGCGTTTAGCTGTTGGTAGTACAAGTCAAAAATAACAGTGGCTTAACTTCAAGATAGAACTTTACTTATTATATTAAAAAAAAAAATCTGGGCCAGCCCTGTGGCGTAGTGGTTAAGTTTGTGTGCTCTGCTTCGCTGGCCCAGGGTTTGTGGGTTTGGATCCTGGGTGTTGACCTGTATACTTCTCATCAAGCCATGCTATGGTGGCATCCACCATACAAAATGGAGGAAGACTGGCACAGATGTTAGCTCAGTGACAATCTTCCTCAAGCAAAAAGAGGAAGATTGGCAACAGATATTAGCCCAGGGCCAATCTTCCTCACCAAAAGAAAAAAAAAAATGTCAAAAGACAGGCCAATGAGGCTCAGAATGGTGGCTTCAGGTTGTCACTAAGGCTCCTTGTGCCTTTCTGTTCCACCATTCTTGGTGTGTGACTTTCAACCTTAAACTTACCTCATGGCCCAACAAAGCTTATAAAGCCTTGAGAGAATTAAGCTGATCTGCTCATAGGTTAACTGCCCATCAAAACAAAATGTAACATTCTTAAGGAACATAAAATCCAGATCGTCAACAACTTAGCATTCATAATGTCTAGGCTGTAATAGAAAAGGTACTAGATTTAGGAAGAAAGACAGTCTGTAGAAACAGACCTAGAGATGGCAGAGTTGTTGGAATTAGCAGAAAATGGCTTTAAAATAATTAATATACATATGTTTAAGAGTTTAAAGGAAAGTAAATCAGTAGAGAAATGCAACCAAATGAAAATTCTAGATGAAAATTACAGTATCTGAAATGAAAAATTTGTTAGAGGGATTTAATAGTAGATCAGACGCTGTAGGAAAAAAGATCGCTGAAAGTGAAGTCAGGGCAATAAAAACTATCAACACAAGCACTGGAAGAAAAAAAAAACCTGGAAAAAAATGGGTCATAGTCACAGTGATCCATGGGACAGTATGAAGCAGTGCAACAAATGTGTGTTTGGATTCCCAAAAGGAAAGGAGAGAGATTGAGAAAGGAGATATATTTGAAGACGTTTGGCTGAAACATTCCAAAGTTGATGAAAAAAATATGAACCCCACAGATCCAAGAAGCTCAACAAACCCCAAGTGGGATGATCAAGTAGAAAACCACACCTGGATACACCATAGTCAAATTGTTGAAAACTAAAGATAAAGAGAAAACTCTTAATTACAGCCAGAGAATAAAGACTCCTTATATACAGCAGAACAATGAGAGTTATTGCTGACTCCTCATCAGAAGCAATGCGAGCCAAAAAATGATGGAATAATATCTCTAAGGTGCTGAAAGAGGGGGAAACTGTCAATCTCCCATTCTATTCCAACAATATCCTTAAAAGATGAGGGCAAAATCGAGATGTTCTCAGAGAAAAGCCGAGAGAAGTTCTCACTGGCAGACTTACACAAGAAGAAATGTTAAAAGAAATTCTTCAGGTTGAAAGAAAATGTCAGATGGAAGCTTAGATCTACATGAGAAATTAAGAGCACCAGAAATAGAAAAGACTTTAAAAAAATTTCTTAAAAAGATAATTGAGGGGCTGGCCCCATGGCCGAATGATTAAGTTTGTGCGCCCTGCTTTGGTGGCCCAGGGTTTCAAAGGTTCGGATCCTGGGCACTGATATGGCACTGCTCATCAGGCCATGCTGAGGTGGCATCCCACACAGCAGAAACCATGAGGCACTCACAGCAACAATATACAGCTATGTACGGGGGGGCTTTGGGGATAAAAAGAAGAAGAAAAACAGAAGATTGGCAACAGATGTTAGCCAATGTGCTGATCTTTAAAAAAAAAAAAATTGTTTTTAAAAGGAGGAAAAAAGAATGAAGAAACAGATGAGAGAAACAGAAAACAACTGGCAATAATTCATTAAAAGTAAATAAATGTTCCAATTAAAAGGCATATATTGTCAGGTTGGGGAAAAAATAGGACTCCATCGTCTAGGCTGCCTATGAGAGATTCACTTTAAGTATAAATACACAGGTAGGTTAGAAATAAAAGAGTGGAAAAGATATACCATACAAGTACTAATCAAAAGAAAACTGGGACAGCTATAATGATAACATACAAGGTATACTAAACACAAGAGTATTCAGATAGAGCTTTTATAATAAAAGGCCAATTCATCAGAGCCACAATAATCCTAAATGTGTACACACCTAATAGCTGAGTTCAAAATACATGAATAAGCGACTGGATCCAGTAGAGCAAGCTTTCCCGCTCTTTGCAAAGGGAAGGATTGGTGGAGGCGTTTCCTCATTCCAGGCCCGATCTCCTTGAGTCAGTAATGAGGACAGAAGTGGGCAGAGTGGGCTGGACTCCACGGCCTCATTCTCTGCTCGGCGTTGTGACCATTTGAGTCCTTTCTGTGCCTCAGAGAAGGCAGGCCCTCAGAGAAGGGCTCTCTGACAGGAGCCCTTATAGATAGTTCCCACACGGTACTCCACCTCTTCTTGCCATAAAGCTGCTTCTGGAACCTGCCTCACATGGGATACCAGCCAGGACATGGACCATGTTGCCTGAGGGAGGAGAGGGCTGGGGTCCTAGAGTGAAGGGTGAGGTTAGTGTTGGTCATCGGGAATTCTGGATGTCTCAGGACGCGGGATAAGGAGGCAGTGTCCACCCTCAGGCTGCCTCCTGCCATTCAGATACCGAAAGTGGCTGAGTCAGCACCAGGTGGGTGAGGGGAAGGGGTTAGAAGAATTTTTAAGCAATTATTAAAAGTTGCCTGGAAGAGGAAGAGGAGGTTCCCAGATAGGGTGCGCTTGGTTGGCAAAGAGTTGCATTGTTTTCAGGCTGTCACATTTGCTGATAATCGAGCAATGATTTCTTTCTTAACTTTTAAAAAATTGTGGTAAAATACACAACATAAAATTTACCATCCTAAGCATTTTTAAGTGTCCAGTTCAGTAGTGTTAAGTACATTCACATTGTTGTGCAACCATCACTACCATCCATCCTCAGAACTCTTTTCATCTTGAAAAACTGAGTAACTCTCCATTCACCCTTCCTGCCAACCACCATTCATTCTACTTTCTGTCTCTATGAATCTGACTACCCTAGGTACTTCTCGTAAGTGGAATCATGCAGCATTTGGCTTTTTGTGACTGGCTTATTTCACTTAGCATAATATCCTCTAGGTTCATCCATGTTATAGCCTGTGTCAGAATGTCCTTCCCTTTTAAGGCTGAATAATATTCCATTGTGTGTATATGGTACATTTTGTTTATCCATTCATCCATTCATGGACACTTGGTTTCTTGCACCTTTTGGCTATTGTGAATAATGCTGCTATGAACATGAGTGTACAGCAATGATTTCTTTTTGTTTGGTTTTGTTTTAAGTTAATGAGGTGAATGTAGGGAGAGAAGTTAGGGGTCAGGGCACTGGCATGACAGCCTTATTTCACACTTGAAGAGACCCAGAACAAAAATAAGCATCCAGGAGAGTTTATCCTTGCAAATCTGCATTTTTGAAGGATCAGAGCTGCTGAGAGCTTTCAGTGGTTGCTATCTTTTAAGTCCATCCCCCCAGTTTTTCCCATCCCTTGCCCTCATTGTCCCCATGGCCACGTCTGAGTTAAGGTGTCATGTCTTGCTTCGGCTTTTGGAACAATCAGCTAGCTGATGGTGTGGCCAGAATCCAAGATCATTTCCCAGCAATATCTCATTGCATCTACTTTTGGAAGTTTCTTCTACAGGGCTTCCCAGAGCAAGTTGCTCCCCTTCTCAGAAACTTTCCATGGCTCTCCAATGCCCGTAAAAAACCCCAAAACTAATTGGCATGACTCACAGCCCCGTTGGCCTCCCAGTTCCTTCACCCTCCATTCCTTCATTTATTGATTGGTTCATTTGTTCACCCTGTGTCCTGTGTTTTTGTATTTATTGCTGATATGCGTGTCTAATGTTGACTTTTTCAAATAGTGCGTTAAAGCCCCAGCACATAGTAAGTGCTGGAATGTTGATGATTAAAAGAGTTTTACTTTCTGGGGTCTCATTAGCTTCTCACTGACAACCTTGTGAGGTAAATTGTTTTATACCCAATTGACAGGTCAAGATATTGAGCTTTAGAAATGCAGAGAAATGGGTTTTTAAGCCACTTTAAGCTTTCCCAACTCTGGAAGGATATATAATGAAACTATAAGCTCATGTTGGAAGGGACACACTTCTCCCTAGGTAAGGAAAAAGCCTTAGCAAAACATGTTGCATTCATGCTGGTAACATTCTGAATGCTTGACTGCATCCATCAGGAAGCTGGAGCAAGTGGGTGGATGTGGACTCCTTCCTCCTGTATGGAACCTGCTGAAATGCTGCAGCTGAGGACAGAAGTGGGATCAGAAACATCTGCAGAGAGCTGAGTGATTTGCTCAAGTTCACCCAGCTGAAAAACAGCCGAGCCGGGCCTCCCACAATTGAGGAGTCTGTGTTCAGTGGTTCTTCTAGCATGTCAGGCAGTCTGCTTTTAATACGCATCTTCTGTTTGGAGGCCATATGGTGCAGTGGAAAGAGCATGGTCTTGGGTCTCATTTGTGACCTTGGCCGGGTTAGCCAGCCTCAGTGATCTCATCTGCAAGGTGTGGATAAGAACACCTGCCTCACTGGGTTCTACTAAAGACTAGTGAGCTGATCAGGCAAAGCAGCCCACAGGGGCCTGGACAGATCCGTCGTTAATGCTGCTTTTCCTGGTGAGTCGTTGCTTCTTGGCAGTACGCACAACCATCGCCTGGGACTTGCCCCACGTGCCCAAGGTTCTTGGTTGATTGTATCTTAGGTGCTGTCACTAAAGGAGTAGAGGCTTCTTATTGGAACGCCAGCCACCTGCAGTCATCCTTCCTTTTCTGATGAGAGCATTTCTGTTGGCCTACACCAGCAATTTTGGGGAAGGTATGGGGAATTTTTTCACGTCCTTTTCCCCAAAAGTACCTGCATGATTTCAGTGTCTGATGACTCTGTTTGCCATGGCGTGTGGTACTACTCCATCCACTCAGCCAGCATCTTCCCCGGCTGGCTGTGCCCCACCCTCGCCCACGTCCAGAAAAACAGACATGCCTCATTGAGAGAATGAGCTTAGTCTGGAGTGAGCAGGTGGGCCTCAGGCTCTTCCCCGCCTGTGAAGTCAGCCATGCCCTTTGGCTCCCCCTTGTAGGGGACCCTTTTCTTCCCTCCCCCTTGGTGATATCTCAGTCAGGAAGAAAGTTCTACCCTCAAGTTTCCAGGAAGCCTCTTGATTGCATTACTGCCTGATAATCCCCATTTACCCTGGAGCAGAGAGACCTGTGGTTTGAGTTATGCTTAGGATTTAGCATATGCTGGCGTCAAGGCCCAGGTGAAAAATTTTGAGGACTGGTTATACGCCAAGCCTAGGTCAGACATCACCTAGAAGCTTTGAGGTTCCTTATTTTATATATTTTTAAAAGGGCTCCTTCTTTGAGACAGAACTTCAAAGGACGCATTCCAGGCCACACTTCCTTTTGGTAAATCTTAACCAGTGTAAATGTTTACTTTTGTGTTGTAAATCCTAGGAGGTGGGGGGAGGAGGAATTTCAGAAGCAGGTGTCCTGCCAGCAAAAGTTAAAACTTAATCTGCTGTTCTAGGTGTTGGGGGAGAGGGGTCGGGGAGGGAGCACTTATAATTAATGAGCCATGCTAATGAACGTGGGATTGGTAGAGCATTTTTGCCACCTTCTGCGAATTTCTGAACCTTGTGCCCACGGCCCACTGGAAAAGAGGGGAGTTTAGGAAAACTGTCCTTGCTTCCTGTCCTGTTGGGGAGATCAGTGAATGAGAATGGGAAGAACAGGGCAAAACAATGATTAAAAGGGTAGAAAGTTAAAGGGAAAAGTGGAATGGTGTAATATTCGTTAAAAAAACGATAGCTTTGGTTAAAAATGTAAATTCTTCAAACGATTGCTAAAACTTTCTGTTCCCCTGCCGCCCCTAGCCAGGCCCCCTCGTCACATCGAAGGATGTAATGCATTGAACAGGAGGGTCTTGGGGATTGGCTGGGGACCTGCCCTCGCCAGAAAAAGACTTGTGAGTTTCACTTTGCTGCCGAAGAAACACCCCCTTGGAAGAAACGCTTGAAAAACTGGGATATTCCGTGGAGGGAGGCCGCTTGTGTGTTCTGTAACTTGGGCAGAGGCGTTCACCTTCTCTGAGACTCAGTTTTCTTATCAATAAAATGGAACCACCAGCTGACACCTTCTTAATTGTGAGGATGAATTGGGATTGTGTGTGCTGCGCACAGTGTTCGGCAGTCATTATTGTTACCCCACCCTTGCAGAGCCCACCACATGTGTATGGAATGTGCTGGAGGGGGCTGATTTGGTGGGAGGGGATCCTGGGGTAACGAAGCTAAGACTGCCCTCTACCTCCACAGACACTCACTGAGGCCCCTTTGGCCTTTCTCTTTCCTCTCTTCATCTAGAAGCATTTGGGGCTCGTAAGGGGAGAAAAAGGGACAGAGAACAGAGAGGGTGTCTGGGTCTGTTGGCAGGCAGCAGCCAGGTTTGGGGACTACAGGGCTCTGTAGTTTAGGAAGAGGGAGGTGGAGAAGGAGCTGCGCCCTCTTTGTCATCCTCTCCTCTACACCTGCTGAATCTTCTGCCTATAAGAAGCAGCTGCTGCATCCAGCATCCTCTACCTCCCATCCCATCCCATCCGGCCTCCCCAGAAGACTCAGACCGACTTCAAGGCAGAGCTGCCAAGAAGCAAGCTGGGTGACTCACAGCCGTTCCCGGGCTGAGGCCATCGGAGTCCCCCCTCCCACACTGGGGGTCGAGCTTCCAACTGCAGCTTTGCTGCTCCCTCACTCAGCCCTGAGTGTGCGAGCAGCAACCCAGGAAACAGCCTAAACGCCTCACGCTGGGTGCAGCATCGGTGAGTTACGGGCGTGGAGCGCCACGTAGACAATTAAGAGTGAGGCAGGGCTACAGGTGCTGATACGGAAAGAATTCCAAGATAGATGATTAAACAGGCACGAGATTCAGAATGGTATGTTTTGTATTAAAGATCTCACACATCTATGTATACTAGAGTTTTACATTGGGGCTCCAAGGAATTCTCTATTCCATAGAAATGTTTGGCCCACACAGGATTAAAATAGCCGCTGGTCTGGGACCCTTTGAAAATCACTGCTTTAGAACTACAATCGTCCCTCCTTATATGCAAGGGATGTGTTCCAAGACCCCCAGTGGATGCCTGAAACCATGGATAATGCCGTACCCTATATATACCGTGTTTTTCCTATATGTGTATACCTGTGATAAAGTTCAATTTATAGATTAGGCGCAGTAAGATTAACAACAATAACTAATAATAGAACAATTACAACAATATACTGTAGTAAAAGTTATGATAGATCTTAGCAACCTCAGCATATGATTGTTTTTCTTTCCTTCTTAAGTCGAGAACTTTCACCTTTTCACTTAAAGGAAGCACTTTACAGCTTCTCTCTGGCATCTCCGAATTGCTGGTATCAGTACTCTTGCACTTCAGGGCCATTATTGAGTAAAATAAGGGTTACTTGAACACAAGCATTGCGGTGCCTCGACAGTTGATCTGATAACTGAGTCAGCTACCTAAGTGACTAACGGGCATGTAGCGTATACAGTGTGGTTACGCTGGACAAAGGGCTGATTCATGTCCTGAGTGGGATGGAGCAGGGCTGCGTGAGATTTCATCACACTAAGAACGGCACACAACTTAAAACTTACGAATTGTTTATTTCTGAAATTTTCCATTTAACATTTTTGGACCGCAGTTGACCATGGGTAACTGAAACTGGGTATGGGGGGACCACTGTAGTTTGTGTTTGCTATAGCCTCCCCTTTCCCACTTCACTCGGTTGCCTGCCTGGCTCATGTTGTGAGTTGAGTTTGCCACTCCAAGTCAGCTGAGAGTGAGTTGAGGCAGATGATGTTTGCACTGTAATGTAATTCATCAGTTTTAAGATTAACTTGTTTGTTTTACAAAAACAAAATGTCAACATCTTCAAATTGGGGATGAATCTCAGAAATACTGTTGGCCATGGTCATTCCTTGCACGTGCGCAAACTCTGGTCTTCCTGCTCATGTAACTGGCTACTGTCACTCCTCTGCGTTTCAGTCACAAACTATTTAAGAACTGTCGTGGACAGACCTTTGTTCTTATCAAAAAACCTTTCTTTGACATCTTCTGGTGTAGCCAAGAAGGCACCAGAATCAAAATCAAAAAGAAAGCAAAGTAATTTTTAGTGGCTTGGAAGAAAATCACGGAGGCATTGTCGGAGGTCTCTCACAAGAAATGCTGCCTCAGCGCTCAGGGGCACAAGGATTGACTATGAGGACCATGCGGGTGTCGATGACTCAGCACTGGGATGGGGTTCAATCTTATCAATAGCTTAGCTAACTTATTTTGCTTATGTTTTTCTTTGTATCTCTGGAAAAGAGAGCCATATAATTAAGTCTGTGTCTAAATAAGTCTAAATGAGCTTTTTCAATACATATAAATATTCTAAGGTAAAGAAAGCATTGGGCCATAGTTTATTGACAGTGTTTTTCTTTCTTCATCGTATATTTAAGAAAGCTGTTTTGTAAGTGAGGCTTGCTTTCTTAGATTTGATGGAGTATACGTGTGTGTGATCAGCGTACATATGTGTGTATGGTGTGTGTGTGTGTGTGTGCACGTTGGGCACCTACACATGCTGGGATGTCCATGAGAACATTTCTGGAAGGACACACAGGAAATCTTAACTTTCCTGTTACTTTAGGGGCTTGCATCCGTGAGTGAGCAGAAAAGATTTTATTGCCTGTTTGTGGGTTATTTTGTTGTTGTTTGTTTGTTTTTCAATTTTCATTGTATTTTCTGATTTTTTATAACAATTTTTTTTTTTTTTAAAGATTTTATTTTTTCCTTTTTCTCCCCAAAGCCCCCCGGTACATAGTTGTATATTCTTTGTTGTGGGTTCTTCTAGTTGTGGCATGTGGGACGCTGCCTCAGCGTGGTTTGACGAGCAGTGTCATGTCCGCGCCCAGGATTCGAACCAACGAAACACTGGGCCGCCTGCAACGGAGCGCGCGAACTTAACCACTCGGCCACGGGGCCAGCCCTTTTATAACAATTTTTATAAAAAAAATAGTGTGGAGGAACTGGAGTCTCAAGCCCCACCTCAGAACTCCTGACTCCAGGTGCTGGGCAGCCAGGTTTGGGTGCCCATCTAACCAGGCTGAAAGCCAGCCAGCATCTCCATGTTCGGGGGACCAAGAATGCCAGGAGGCTCATTGGGGTTTCAAAGAAAATGCTAACTAGTTAACTAGCCAGTTAACTATCTTCTTGCCCGTCTCTCTCCCTTTCTCTCTCAGATGCTTTTTGAGTACCTCTCCTGTGTATAGTGTCAAACAAGCTTCTAGAGACCCTCGTTTCCCTTCTAGAGCTGGAGATGGTGCCTGAAAAATGTGTATGTCACTACAATCCTTGACCATGTCTTCCCAGCCTTTAGGCTAGACCACGTGCCCTCAGTGCTGTGAGCACCCCGGGGAAAGTGGATTCCGCGCCCTGGAGTGATCTTGATGCAAGGCCAGGTGTGGGTTTATAAGATTCCTAACGATAGCAGCAGCTCTGTGACCTTTGCAAGTGAAAAAGACTGCTCTGAAGTGACAGCTGTCCAGAAACGCAGAGCTCGGTGCTCGTGTGGCTGCCAGAGCCTTGCAGGAGAGGGACATTTGGAAAGAGGACAGGCCACCCAGGCTCCACCTGCACAGTCCACCCCTAGCAGGCCAGGCTCCCCATTTTAGGGATGTGGACACTGCTATTAAAGTTCCTGAACTGATGTCCTTGCTTTTTACCTTACCCTCCCCTCTCCGACTTCATTCTCCAAGATGATCTTATTACAGGTTCTTACAGAAACGCAGTCTGATTATGCCATCCCCTTGCATAAAACACTGATGCTCTAACATGACCCACAGACACTCACATAAGTCTGAGCCTGTCCCCCATCCCCTACTGTACTCTGGCAGCAGGTCTTCAAAGGCATTTCAACTTTGTGCATTACAGAGCCTTTGCAAATCCTAGTCCCTCTACCTGGAATTTTCTTCCCTCCTCTCTCCACCTATTTACACCTACTCATCCTTCAGCTCTGAGCTTAATCATCACTTACTCAGGAAAGCCGCCTCTAACCTCGCTGTATAGATTCGACCCCCTATATAGAGTTTCATGCCACTGTGTGCTGCCACTCCGGAGACTTGCTCACAATATTTGTATGACCGTCTGTCTTCTCCACTGCACTGCAAGCTCCCAAAGAGTCGGGGCTCTGGCTGTTTTTCCATAAAACTGTATCCCCAGTACCTGGCTCCAGTGAGCTCTGAACGTATATGCTAGATAACAGTGCTTCTCCCAACAACCTCTGGCAGGCCCTGCCCCCAGCAGGATGTGACTGAGGAGGCTGATTGGTGGGATGGAATGCGACAGGTCCCTCTGGTATCCTGGATACGGAGACGGTGGGAATGTAAACTGGGCCCAGAGGCTGCATTCTTGAAATTGCACTTCAGCCCAGCAGGAGTCTGCAGGGAACTGAACCTGACCTTGAAGTTCTTGCCCTTATTTTTTTTTCCCTTCTCTTAAAAAAATAGAGATAAAAGGTGCAATCATGCAACACATTCTTTCTGAGGGATCTGCGAGGTGGGGGCTTTGAAGTCACGCTCCACTCATCACACAGACCTGCTTCTTGCTGGTGCAGATGCACCTTCCGGGGTTCCTGGGCGCTGCACGCCCTGGAGGAGGTGAGGTTCCTGGGGCATGCTCCCTGGGCACTTGCAGGAACATCTCAGCGGTAGGTCCTCAAATGAGGCGCCACGGGAGTTAAAAAGTGGTTTGATGATAATAGCAGATGTTTTATTGAGCATCTGTTATGTCCCAGGCAAAGTGCTAAGCCCTTTGCATGCTTCGCATGATCTGGGCCTCCCAACTTGCCCGCAAGCGAGAAAGTCTTATGTCAGTTAAACAGATGGGGAATCAGGGCCCAAGGAATTGAAATGATCTGTCCAGAGTCACACAGCTGGGGGTGGAAGTGCTGGGATTTGAACACAGATCCATCTGGGAGCTCCCAAGCCTCCATTCTGACCACTGTGCCATCTCCAAGTTGCCCTGACAGCCAGCACCTGACCACTTAAAGTCTTCCTAGCACTTGACATTTATTAGCTCATTTAATTGTTTACAAAACTTGAAGAGGAAGATGTGATAACTCTCATTTCTCAAATTACTAAACTGAGGCTTAGAGAAATTAACTAAGTGGCAGACGCAGGATTCAAACACAGCTCCATTTGCCTGCACAGTCCTTGCTTTCCTCCCGTCAAGGGAACAGGGCAGTGTCACTTAAAGCGAATCACTTCTCCTCTCTTGTCCTTGGTTTTCTTATCTACAAAACCAGGACATTGGGCTGTCAGAGGCTTTCAAATGTTTTTTAGCAATGGAGCCATTTCTTCAAGTGGAATCTTGCATTGAACCCTGGCGTGTGGACCACACTTTTTTTTTTGTCTCCCACCCCTGCTGCCGCCAGCCTGCCTGGATATGTGGGTCCCATATAGCCCTCACCTTCCCAAACAGAACCCAGCTTGAGAACCTCAGCACTAGGCGACTTCCAAAGGCCTTTCCAGCGTGGTCAGCTGTCTCTGCTTCTGTAATTTTGGGTCCAGTAGAAGCGCCAGGGCACGTTCTTATTAAAGCAAAACCTCATGGTCTCCCACCTGCTTAGGATCCCAAGCCAGAAGGAGCTGAGCTTGTGTCCCAGGACACCCTTACTGTGTGTTTAGACACTGACTTAACTATAGAGAGTAAAGATGAAATTCATCATCTTAATTGTGTGATTGGTGTTCTGACTTGGTAGGAAATCCATATGAATTAGTAGTTATTGCAAGACAGCTGCAATTAAAATGAATGGGTTCAAATCCTTGCACCTTCACTTCACAACTTGTGCCTGTGAGTCAGATATCTAACCTGCCTGTGCTTTAGTTTCTCCTGTGCATCGAGAAAGCGAGGATGCTCACTTGAGCTCCTAGTATTAAACTAGGTAGTGTATGCGCTCAACAATATATCAGCCACTTTTTATTTTTGAGGAAAATTAGCCCTGAGCTAACATCTGGTGCCTATCTTCTTCTACTTTATATGTGGGACGCCTGCCACAGCATGGCCTGACAAGTGGTGCGTAGGTCTGCACCCAGGATCCGAACTGGTGAACCCTGGGCTGCCGAAGCGGAATGTGCCAACTTGACTGCTGCACCACCAGGCTGGCCCCTATTAATAATCTTGATTGCAAAGCACATGTTATTTCTAGTGTACCATGACCATGTTTAGAAACTTGGGAGCTGTCCCCATGGCCCAGTGGTTGAGTTTGGGGTGCTCTGCTTTGGCGGTGCCTGGGTTCATTTCCTGGGCACAGACCTATACCACTTCTTGCTGTCCATGCTGTGGCGGCAACCCACAAACAGAGGAAGATTGGCACACCTGTTAGCTCAGGGCAAATCTTCCTCAGCAAAAAGAAAAGAAAGAAAGGAATTGGCACTGAGCTAGATAACCTTGGGTTATGTAAAGATCTGGGTGACATCCTAAACAAAAGGAGCATTGGCCTATACTCCCCTTACCAACTGCCCAGCCATCTCCACCAAGAGACAGTGGCAGAATTGTTGGGATCCCACAAAAACCTGGCCTTATAACTCTCTTTTCCCCCTCCACTGTTATGTGTGGTGGTGAACAGCCTTGCTTAGTGCTAATACAGCCCGTCAAACTCTATACTTGTAGAGGAATTCTTTATCCCTTACTTTTGGCTTGCTCTTTCAACGAAGACATCAGGGGTTAACTGAGGATTTTTGACACCTCCTCCTCTACTGGCCCCCAACCTAGGGAACACTTGGCAATGTCTGGAGACGTTTTTGGTTGTCACAACTGGGTGCATCTAATGGTTAGAGACCAGGAAGGTGCTAAACATCCTATGGTACATAGGACAGCACCCCTACAACAAAGAGTTATCTGGCCCAAAATGGCAGCAAGGGCTCATGGTGAAGGTCAAGGTCGAGAAACCCTGAAATCTATGTTAAGCACCCACCGTGCAGGCCTGGTGAGGAACAAGACAGACCTGATCTCTGCTCCTGTGGATCTTGTAGTCTAGTGTGTGTTGCAGGGGGTAAGGAGGACAGAAATTAAATGACTAAACAAAAAAATAAACATGTAATTGCCAATTGTTGTAAGTTCCATAAGCAAAATAAAATGGTGCTGTGGTGGACAATAAACAAAGGGACTAATTAAGATGACTCAGTCAGATAAGACCTCTCTGGGAAGGTGATGGTTAAGCCAGGATTTGAAAACCCAGGAGTTAGCCATGCAGAGAGAAGCGAGCATTCCTGGCCTGGGTCAGCATGTGCCGGGTGGCTGGAGCAGAGTGAGCCTTGGAAAAAGTGGTCCGAGCTGGAGGAGTTTGGGGAGCGGGACATGAGGGGTCGTTAGGCCTGGCAAGAGTGTAGATTTTGTTCGAAAAGCAAGGGGAAGCCACTGGAAGGCCCTTAACAGGGATGCAACAGCGTCTCGTTTATTATTTTAAAAGTATGAATTGGAAGCAATCTTTTCTGTATTAAAAATGCTGAGACCTCACACCTATTAGGATGGCTGTTATCAACAAGACAATAAGTAAGTGTTGGTGAGGATGTGGACGCTTGTGCATCATGGGATTGTAAATTGGTGAAACCGCTATGGAAAACAGTAGGGAAGTTCTTCAAAAAATTAAAAATAGAGCCACTGTATGACCCAACAGTTCCACTTCTGGGTATTTATCCAAAGAAAACGAAAACACTAACTCAAAAAGATGTCTGCACCCCCAAGTTCATTGCAGCATTATTTACAATAGCCAAGATATGGAAACAACCTAAGTGTCCATCGATGACAAACGGATAAAGAAAACGTGGTGTATATATACAATGGAATATTATTCAGCCATAAAAAGGAATGAAATCTTGCCATTTGTGACAACATTGAAGGCATTATTAAAGTGAAATAAGTCAGAAAGACAAATACAGTATGATCTCATTTGTGTGGAATCTAAAAAAAATAAACCCCAAGCTCATAGATCCAGAGAACAGATTGGTGGTTGCCGGAGGCTGGGGGCAAGGGTGGGCAAAATGAGAGAAGAGTCAAAACGTGCAAACTTCAAGTCATAAAATAAATAAGTCATGGGGATGTCATGTACAGCACGGTGACTATAGTTAATGACACTATGTTGCATATTTGAAAGTGACTAGGAAAGTAGATCTTAAAGCTTATCACAAGAAAAAGAAATTCTGTAACTATACGTGGTAATGGATATTAACTAGATTTATTGAGGTGATCATTTCTCAGTACATACAAATATCGAATCCTTATGTTGTACACTCAAAACTAATGTAAAGTTTTATGTTAATATACCTTAATAAAAAAAAGTGTTGAGAGGGTGCTAAGAAACCAGGCCTGGCCATTGGACCAAGGGCTCTAGGGAAGCCATTGACCCTCTGCCGGTGTCTGCCGGTGTGAGGACACATGGAGTTACATGAACGAGAGAGCTTTGAGAGGGCAGACGGAGCATGTCAGCTGGGGTCCTTGTGGAAACCAGACTCCCCAGAGCAGAGGGATGGGGTGGGGGTCCTGGGACTCTGGGCGGGGCGGGGGCGCCCTGCAGCTGGTTGTCGAGGGGGATTGAATGCAAGTGGACAGGTCATAGGGCCTGTGGGGCTGCTGGCATTTGATGCAAAGGAGAACATGGTTTTGTTTGTCTCTTTTTGCCAGGTGGCTCCTGCTTCAAGTCCAGGGGCCCCTGGGTTTGGGGGACGTTGTTCCATCTGCGTGTGGTGGGTCAGTGTGCAGGCTTTGCCTGCTTCTGTTGCTTTCCAGCGATGTCGCATTAGGTGAGTTACTTTAATCTCTGGAAGCCTCAGTTTCCTCATCTGTAAGGCGAGTGAGTACTTACCTCACTGGACTAGGAGGTTGAAATGAGGTACTATTTGAAAAGTGCTTAGCAGAGTGCCCAGTGCATAATCAAGTTTTAATGAGTATTAGTTATGTAATTAGTTTAGAGAACACTTTCACAAGTAATATATTTAATCCTTATAACACCAGTATGAGGTAGGCACTATAATTTTTTAAAATAGTTTTATTGAGATACGATTCACATGTCATCAAGTTCACCCATTGAAAATATATAAGTAAGTGGCTTTTGGTGTGTTCACAGAGTTGTGCAGCCCTCACCACAGTTGCTTTTGGAACGTTTTTATCACCCCATAAAGAAACCCTGGCACCCCTTAGCCATCACTTCCTCAGTCTCCTCCTACCTCCACCTCCAGCCCTAGGCAACCACTAATCTACTTTCTGTCTCTATAGATTTACTTATTCAGGCCGTTTCGTATAAATGGAACCCTACGATATGTGGCCTTTTGTGACTGGCTTCTTTCACTTAGCGCAATGTTTTAAAGATTCATCCATGTTGTAGCATGTATCAGTACTTCATTCCTTTTTATTGCCAAATAATATTCCATTGTATGGATATACCACATTTTGTTTCTCTCTTCATAAGTTGATGGATATTTGGGTTATTTCTACTTTTTGGCTATTAGGAATAGTGCTGCTGTGAACATTCATTCACAAACTTTTGTGGTTGCATAAGTTCGTTTCTCTTGGATATGTTAGGTACTATTCTTTCTTTTTTTTTCTTTTGATGAGGAAGATTGGCCCTGAGCTAACATCCATTGCCAATCTTCCTCTTTTTGCTTGAGGAAGATTGTCACTGAGCTAACATCTGTACCAATCTTCCTCTATTTTGTATGTGGGATGCTGCCACAGCATGGCTTGATGAGTGGTGTGTAGGTCCGTGTGCAGAGTCCTAACCTGCATATCCTGGGCCACCAAAGTGGAGCACGTGAACTTAACCACTTGCCACTGGGCCAGCCCCTGGTAGGTACTATTCTTATCCTTGTTTTACAAGTAAGAAAACTGAGGCACGGAAAAGTTAAAAGTTACATGCCTAGGTCACACAGCCAGTATGTGACAGAGCCATAAGTGGAACTCAGGCACTCTGGCTCCAGAGTCTGTGCTTCCCTGAGAGCTTCCTTCACAGAAGCTACTGTGCAAGGAGCCAGAAAGACCAGGGACAGCAAAGCAGACACGTCCCTGCCCTTATGAAGCTTAGTCCATGCAATAAGCAAAGACACATGGAACAACTAGTGTGGCAGCTGTAACAGCAGAGGGTTACAAGGTTCTGGCAAGTGGGCTGGTGGGCCCTATTGGGACTTGCCTTCATCAGAGGTGCTTGGGCTAAGACCTGCAGGACGCAGAGGTGCTAACCAGGCAGAGATGGAGGGAGGGAGAGCAGCAGCCTTGCATGGGTGGGAGCCCTCCAGGGTAGGGCCAGCATAGCTGCATTCTTCACGGGCTAAGCATTTACTTAGCACCCATTGTAGGCACAGGGCCCCGTGGCTAATGGGTCCTAGGGGCAGTGCTGGCTGAGAAGTTCGCTCAAGCCTCAGGCATGAACACATCTTGCCGTCAGATACTACTGATGTCTCAGTCAGGGAGACCCAGATTTCAGTCCCCACCTCTCATCTTAAACATCAAAAGGCTGGTATGCTTCAGATCTAAGCCTGGGTGGTGGTTTTCATCTCCTTCCCTCCAGGTAGCTGGCCTTTCAAATGGGGGAGAATATCTATTCCTCTTCAAAGGGCTGCAGGTGTCATTTGCCGATAAAAAAGGGATTTGAGAAGAAGTAAGGTGTCAGTCACCAAATATACCTCTGCCAGGAGTTTGGCCAGCCAGGTCCCCCCTCACCCCCTCTTAAGTGAGCCATGCAGAGGACCTGGTGATTCACCCACGGGCAACAGCAGAAAACCCTTGTCAAGGAAGCTCTTACCAGCCTCGTTTGAGCCCAGCCCCATTTCCCCAGGTGGGCCCGAGTAGGCGTGTTAGCTAATTACAATTGCCTGGCACATTTGGAGCAGTGCTGCTGCCCGCTGGGTGCCAGTGGCTTCAGGGCCCAGACCCGGGCTGAGCCTGCAGCCAGCTCAGACACCAACCTGTGTAATGGGAGGAAGCAGCTCCCTGTGCCCAGGGCGCTGGTTCCAAGTGCTTCATCAGAGGGTGGGACTGGCGCTCTCCGGCTGGGGAGTTTCAGTGGAGGAGCGTGGGGAACAATGGGGGAGCTTCTGGGAGACTTGCAGGTGTGGGGAAGATGAGACACAGCTCAAATCCAGCTGGCTTGGTTTTATTCTGAACTGCGTGGAGCAGAGGAAGAGAGAGGGTAATAGGTTTGGGGGCTGATGGAGCTAAACCAGGGGAAGGGTCATAGAGGCTAGAGTTCGTGAGCGAAAATCAGGCCATCAGCAGCTGGGCTGGCATTTGGCAGGCCCTTGGCTGGGCCCAAGTCAGTGTTAGGTGCTGTGGGTGAATTACAGAGCTAGGTGGCACAACTCCTACTTCCCAGGAGCTGACAGTTCAGCCAAGGATGCATGCACGCACGTTTTAAGCAGTGAAATTAGACATGGGGTTGAAGTCATGCTGACACGATTCAGGCAGAGGGAGGTTCCTAAAGACTTCACGGAGGCCCTGAAGGTTTTGTAGGGTTTAGAAAGGCTGAAATTGATGTGGTCAGGAGTGGGCGGAGGAGGTCACAGAAGACTTGCACACGCTGAGACATTGAGGGGGGAAAGGACCCAGTGACTAGACCATATTGCATGGAGGAGGGTGTTTGTGGGAAGGGAGAGAACTCCCAAAGGGTAGGTGAGGAAAAGCCATTAAGACCCAGCTAAGGAAACCTGTAAGTGATGGGGAGCTGTCAGAGATTCTGAGCAGAGGACAGACCCTGTTGTGCCCACATTGAGGCGCTGCTGTGGGGTTCCTGTGCTTTTCCACCCTTAGCCAGTGGGCTTCTCCAAGTGTCCACTGCCCAGTACCTGTGTCTGGGCACCAGGCAGGGAGCAAAGGGCGTTTTCCATTCTAAAGGTAAGCAGTTCCTTCCTGTTTATATCGTCCAAGGAACGATTGGGCTCCAAGAATCGTGGAGTTCTTGTTCTATAACCACCACCCCTGCCCTAGGAGTCCCCCTAGGGCTCTGTTTGCACTCCCCCTTGCACACTGGGGACTCCCAACCCCAAACTTGCCCAACTTTAATATCCTCTCCCATTTGCAGAAACCTGTAGTCATGGTTTTGAAAGTCATGAGGTCTCCTCACTAAGGGATACAGAAACATCTCTTTGATGGAGGGAGCTACCATTAATTGAGTGCTATCCTGTGCCCTGCGCTGAATTTATCATGATAGTCTGTGTTTTGAGTGTTTACTGTGAAGCAGGCACTGTGTTAACTCTGTGTCCACATTCTCTTGCATGCTTTTCACAGCACGTGTAAGTGATGATCCCCATTTTATAGATGGGGGAAACTAAGCCTCAAAGAGGGGAAGAAACTTGCCCCAAGTCACAGAGCTCAGGTCGGCCTGACTCTAAAACATCCCTGCTTCCACACCCCATGCTGCTTGTCAGCAGCACACAGAGCTGGTTGCAAAGATGTTGCTGACTTAGACCTCAAGAGTTGAACTCTTGCTTCCAGGGGTGTCTCTTCCTAGTCCTTGGGGGTTCAGACCTCTCAGACGTTTTTCTCAGCACCCTGATTCGGTCTTCCACCAATGGCATTTCTTACTAATTCATGTGCTTCTCCCTTGCTTTAGTTAGGAATTAGAGAACACTGCTACATCTAACTGTAGCTGACAAGAAGAAGCTATCTATCATGACAGGGCAGTGGAAATGTATTAATTATCACTGTTTTTTTAAAATGAGGTCATAATAGTTTATAACATTGTGAAATTTCAGTTGTACATTATTATTCGGTTGTACACCATATAAATGTGTTCCTTTACCCCTTATGCCCATCCCCCCCACACACAACCCTCTTCCCCTCTGGTAACCACTGTTCTGTTCTCTTTGTCCATGTGTTTGTTTTTCTTCCACATATGAGTGAAATCATACAGTGTTTATCTTTCTCTGTCTGGCTTATTTCACTTAACATAATACCCTCAAGGTCCATCCATGTTGTTGCAAATGGGATGATTTTTGTCTTTTTTATGGCTGAGTAGTATTCTATTATATATACCACATCTTCTTTATCCATTTGTCAATTTTTGGGCACTTGGGTTGCTTCCACATCTTGGCCATTGTGAATAATGTAGTAAACATAGGGGTGCATAAGTCTCTTTGAATTGTTGAGTTATCACTGTTTTCCTTAAAGACCTTGGACTGTTTCTGTGAAAGGAAAGGAGATACGTTTGGGTGTTTTAAGGCAGCCTTGCAAATAGTTTCTAAAAACACTTCATTGGCCTGAAACAATATTCACCTGCCTGCAGAATTTTTATTTGTCCTTCTAAGCTTGAGAGAGCCAGGTATCTCATGGGAAGGAATGAATAAGTGGTTAAAACCTGGGTTCTAGTCCTAAAGCTTCCACCAGTGTCTTATGGCGTCCTGTGCATATTCTTTCGATCTGAAGCTCAGTTTCCTCACCTGTCACGTGTGAGTGTTACTTTTGCCTTGCAGAAGTGTCCTGTTGGTCAAGGTGAGATAGCAGAAGTAATAAGAGCTTTGTAAATTGCAAAGTGGATATACATGTGTGGGATAACAGTACATGGTTTCCTTAACTCCTGGAATTCTTGAAGGCATCACATGGAACAAGAGACGGGACGGTTCTGTGCAGAGGGAAAAGCTCTCTGCCTGTCTGAGGCAATGATATTATTGCTCAACCTTTAGCAATGTGTCTCCCATAGCAGCAAGTAGGGAGGGCTTGACAAAGCGTTGCAGGGGGTTCATATTCCAAGGAGAGGTTGCATTTAGAAGAGAAACTACTCAAAAACGAGGCTGAACATTTATAGTAAATATTGGGGAAGAAAGATTTTGTTAGGACATTATTTTGAAAAACAAAACTGAAAATCATGACAAGAAGTGTATTTTATGTTGTAGTAAACAAAATTTAAGTTATAGTTACAACAATGCCCTAATTCTTTGTATGAAGAAAATGTTGATTTATGCACAATTATTTTGACACAATTAACAATAGAATGAAGGGACAGCTTTCTCTTCTCATTTGACTTTCCCAGCAGATTCATAAGGAAGGTCATTTTTTTTTTAAAGATTTTATTTTTTTCCTTTTTTCTCCCCAAAGCCCCCCGTACATAGTTGTATATTCTTCATTGTGGGTCCTTCCAGTTGTGGCATGTGGGATGCTGCCTCAGCGTGGTTTGATGAGCAGTGCCCTGTCCACGCCCAGGATTCGAACCAAGGAAACACTGGGTCACCTACAGCAGAGTGCGTGAACTTAACCACTTGGCCACGGGGCCAGCCCCAGGAAGGTCATTTTTGCAAAATATTGTAGAGAGCTTCACCAGTTTCCCAGGGGTCTCATCCCTTATTGTCACTGAAGTTCTGTTTGGAAGGGTGTATTGTCTCCTCTTCATCTTGCTGGGTCTTCTCCTCAGGCGTTAACTGAGGAGCTCTGCCAGGCCTGGGGTGGATTTGAGTAGTTCTTCAGCATCACTTTCCCCAACTTCATGAAATCCTGCGTCATTAGAGTATCAGCTATTTCCCTTTGAGTTGATGCGCATCGTCCTTGCATTGCTTCGTCCACTGCTAAGACATCCAACCAATTCATGAAGAGGTTCGCTTGAAATGTTGATGGGGAGGGCTGGACACTGGTATAAGTGGGGAGTAATAGTTGAGTAGGCACTGGTTTTATAAGTGCTCTGTTCATGGGTTCGGTTTTCGGATTATGATGACTCCTGCTTCCCTAACTGATCTTCTAAATGGGGAGATCCAGATAATAAATATGCAGTTAGTGAGTTTCCTGCGGTTATGGGTGCAGGCTGTGGAGTCAGAGCACTTGGTTTAAGTCCCAGTGTCTGCTTGTGCAACCTGTGTGACCCTTGACAAGATAATTAAATGATCAGTCTTCATTTTTCCTGCCTGTATAGAGGAGACAGTGTCAATCCCTAACTCATAGGGTTTTTATGAGGATTAAATGAGATAGTTGAGGTAAAAAGCTTAGCTTAGTTCCTGGAACTTAGTATACCCTCAGCAAGTGTTGACTGTTATTATTAGCAAGTGTTGTTCATGGTTTTCACCAGAATTTTGTTCCTCATCTGTGGCCCGGTTTTTCTGTGGAGCTGCAATTCACAAGGTCAGTGACACTCTACCTCCAAGTCCGAGGCGACAGCAGGAAGGAGGCCTCTCAGAGCCACATCAAGGTTGGGAGCGAGAGTACTGCCAGCATTCAAGGACTTTGTGTGGCATGAGAGGCTGTACCCAACAGCACCTTGTCAGGGAGCGGTAACTGACCCCGTCGCATAACAGAGCCAGATGGCCAGGGGAAGCATGCACCTTGAAGAGCACTGGAGCAGGATGCCGCAGCCCCGGCTCTCCAGCTGCCTGGAGCACGCAGCTCCCTGGAATTAATTAGGTGCCTTGTGTCTGATGTAAGAAGCAAGAGGAAAAGGGTGTGGGAAGGGCAAGTTCTTACAGACCGATGTCAGCAGGTTTGCAGTTAGGCTAAGAATCTGTGTTTTGGAGGTGCAAAAACACTGTAAAGAGAGAGCACGCACCTTGCACTTAGTAGGCATGCCTGAAGTGCTTGTTGAGAGAATAAATGCATGCAGAATACACTAGAATACCTCCTGTTTTGCTATGAGCAAAGGAATTCCAGCTGAGCCGTTGTTGAGAAACCTGTGTGACTAGTTAGAATTAGTTAAAAAGTAAAAGCCAGGGACCTCCCAGGGCCCAGGTTTGGTATGCTCTTTGAGTGAGATTGTTCCATAAATGGGTGGTGGTTTAGAAATGATTGCCAGACATGCCTTATTTTTTAACACGGCAGTGGATGTTTGGGTCCCTGTAAAATGATTTTGAGTAGGAGCCTTATGGTTAAGTCAGGCACTGTGTCTCCCTCAGTCCCTAACATTGGGGCACTGGACAAACGTCCTGAGCTCTCTTGGGAGTCTCGGGGCTGTGCAGGGTAAGGGGGAGCCGAGCAGAGCCGGAAATAAACCTGCAGCCCCTGTCTTAGACAGGCATTGTTTCCCTTGTTGTGAGAAAATCATTCTGGATCTATGACACGGGGCTTGCACTCCAGGCTCCTCCTTCCTTTCCTGATGGGATCCTCAGAAATCAGCCCCAGGCAGTGGGAATATCCCCTAACCCACTGGACCGGCCACTGACTAACAAGGGTCCCCCTCAGAGGCCAAGGCCAGGGTCTGGCCAGGTCAGCTGCAATGACTTTGGGGCACCCAGTGCTGTCTTCTGGGGCCTGGGATGCTGTGAATTCTTGATTTCAGTGGTTTGGGCCACACTCCTTCCAGAGCAGACCCCAGGAGGGAGGCAGGTCCATGAGGACAGCTTCTTCAGCCCAATGCCTTGGAGGGTCTTTTCCCAGCCTCCAATTCGCCTTCCTCATTGCTCACCCTTGCTCACCTGGAGAGGGAGTGTGGAATTCTGTGCCACAGATCCCAGCGGCTGCTCCGGATCTCCTTGCATGTTTTAGGGAAATGCTGGTGGTAGGGAAAAGGTCTTGTGAAGTCCTTGTTCATTCTATGGGATTCTGTTTGTGGGTCCCCCACTAAAGTGGAACTAAAACCCTTTTCTTTGCCATTCTCTCAGCTCTCAGCCCAATTCAGACATAGCCCTCATTTTCTCACATACACCCTCCACTTGAGTGTCAGGGGAGGAATCTGAAGAAGATGCAGAGGAATTCATGTGAGGATCTGTTTCACTTATTAGCCCAAGTGAAATCTGATGGAGATTTTTTTTATAAAGTCATTGTCAAGTAAAGTCAGTCCAGAAAAACAAATCTCTATATATTCATTGTCGTCATATGCTCCAGGGTGCACTGTCCACTGGGATACTGTGGTGATCTGAACAGCCCTGATGCCTGCCCTTGGAGAGGTCACTGTCAACAGGGAAAGATTGTGAGTCATTGTGAAGCAAAGCTGGAATCTAGCCTGGTCTGGAGGGTGAGAGCAGTCTTGTTCAGGAGATGGCAATTTAATTATTTGACATTCCTGCCATGATAAATAGTATTGGGCACCTACTGTATCCAAGCACTGTGCAGACACCCGTCGTACCTGAGCTCCTTTACCCCTCTGGAGCCCCTATGAGGTGGTGTCACTGTCAGCCCTATTTAACAGGTGGCACCGAGAGATGAAGCAACGTGTGCAGGGCACCCAGCTGCTAAGTGGCAGAGCTGGTACCTGAGCTCAGGAGACATGACTGCCGGCTGCGTGTGTACAAGCTGGGGTAGGGTGCAGCCCAGGGAGACCCAAGCTGTCACCCTCACCCTCTCTACTGTTTTCCTGCCAAGGAGGGGCATGTCCTCAGGATGTTTGCAGGCTTTATTCCGCCGGGCACTTACCCAGGCTCCTTTAATCCGTGGCCGGATGGGAAGAGCTGCTGGCACTGCTGGCGGAGGGAAGGGCCACACATCATTGTCCCTTTCATGAAGCACACCTCTCAGCAAGTTCCGGGGTGGGGTGGGAGCTTGGCCGTGAGCACAGGCCTGCCTTTATCCCACCTCGAGGTTGGAAGGGCCAGAGGAGAGCCTCACTGACTTGCCAGCTGGGGGTGACGGCCATCACAAACAAGGGCTTCTCCAAGGAGGAAACACAAAGGCGCCCTCCGGAAAGTGGGGGACGGGGAGGACCGAGGAGTAGCTGTCTGGTTAGGGGCCACTTGAGAAATACAAAGAAAGATAGAAATTATCAACCCAGGAAAGGGCTTTGAGAGGGCCCTTCCGGAATGTGGCCTAGAAGGAATTTGGTTGGAGTGGGGTTAGGGGTGACCAGTCCCCAAACTACAGTCTGAGTTTTTCGCTTGTGGATATGGGAAGAAAGGGGTTTCTCTCCCAGTGGAAAAGTTCCTAAGGGGTCTGAGAATTATGTTTCTTTTATTTTTTTATTTTTTAATTTTTTTCCTTTTTCTTCCCAAGGCCCCCCGGTACATAGTTGTATATTCTTCGTTGTGGGTCCTTCTAGTTGTGGCATGTGGGACGCTGCCTCAGCGTGGTTTGATGAGCAGTGCCCTGTCCGCGCCCAGGATTCGAACCAATGAAACGCTGGGCCGCCTGCAGCGGAGCGTGCGAACTTAACCACTCGGCCACGGGGCCAGCCCCGGGGTCTGAGAATTATAATAGTTGACATACCTCAACTGCTTTCCTTATGCTAGACTTAATGCCCAGTGTTGTGCACATGTTGCCCTGTAAACCTCCCAACGGCCCTGAGAGGTAGGGACTACCATCATCCCCATCTTATACAGAAGGAAACTGAGGCATAGCAAAGTTAACTGACATGCCCAAGGTTCTCGAGCTGGTAATGGAGGAGTAAGTTGTGTTCTCCTCCCAGCTCTGCCATTGAGTTGCATTCTCCTCCCAGCTCTGACCATGGCCAAGTCACTTCCCTTCCTGGGCCTCAGTTGCCCTGTCTCCATGATGACATGACACAGTGATTTCTAAAAGTCCTTTCAGTACCGAGTCCTTATGCTTGTACTGCAGGGATTTGCAAGGTCGTTCAGCCACTGAGGGCTGGGTCCTCTTGGGCACCTAGGTTTCTGACACCCCTGCCCACTGCTCCTCCGCATGCGCACCTGTTTCTGAGCATGCGTCCTGAAATCTCCTTTGGTATATTGCATCCTCTACCTTACAACAGTAGGGAGGGTGGTGGTGGTAGTTTTAAATGTTTTCCAACTTTGGGCTCAAGAAACTCTTTTTTTCTTCCCTGTAAAAGCTTTCTGCCTCCTGCCTCTCTCTCTATAGGGCCTAGTCATGGCCAAGCAGCCTTGCCTCCAGGACAGCCCTCTAATATTTACTGAGTAGCTGTCACGGGACTTGCCCAAGGTCACACAGACCATGAGTAGCTACGCCAAGCTGGGACTTACATCCAGGTCTGCTTTTAGGCACATAGTACGTCCTCAAGGAGTGCTACTTTCTTTCCTCCTCATTAAACTGGGCTTCTTCCCTTTGCATCGGTTTGCAGACAGAAGGCAGAGCAGGGCTGGGAAGGGTTTTTGACTGCCTCTGGCCCATTGGACTGGGGTCTCCCAAGCCCTCCGCTTTTGGAAGGGTTGGGCTGGACGAGCGTCTCCACTGGCCCCAACTCTGTAACCAACAGCGGCCTCCTTGGTAACCTTTGTTTCCTCAAGGTAGTGTGCAACATTTCACCCAGCAGAAAGGGTGGTAATCCACGTGGGCACCATCTTCCTGGGCCCTCCAAATGTGAGTCTCTCCACCTTTGCTGCTTAAAACACCTGCTTCACCTTCCATCTCCAGGTCACTCCTCCCAGATCTCATGAAAAAGCCCTTAGTCACCCTGAACGTTAAGTACAAGAGGAATATGTTGGTTATATACTTAAAAAGCCCAGAAGAAGTCACAGTTAGCTCCAGGGCCCCAGTGATATTGTCAGGACTTAGGTTTTCTCCATCTCTCAGCTCCACCTGCTGCTGTATTGGCTTCCTTCTCAGTTTCCACACAATGGGCTTCTAGGACTCAAGACAAGTGCAAAAAAGAAGTGTCTTTCCTTCGTGACTTGGACAGAAGTCCGGGGGTCAACTCTTACTAGTCTACATTTGGGTCACCTGCCTGCCCCCTGAGCCATAAGCTGGGATTCAGGGGCATAGAATGGGGCACATCTCTAGGGCTGGGATGAAATCAACTCCTCACCAAAGCCACAGCCTGACAATCCTAGAGAGGTGGTTTCCTCAGGAAATTTGCGATGTTCTCACCAAAAACGGGGCAGAAATAAGTGATTGGTGGCAAAAGTTCAACTGTCCTCTGCATCTTCCTCTGCTGGTCCTCAGGGCCCAGTCCAGGAGGCTGTCCACGTGGGCCTGATGCGCACCGGGACAGATGTTGAGAGCTCCTCTTCTGGATGGACTTTCCCATGAACCCTGGCTCCCTACTTTTAAGCAATGCTCTTATTTTTTTCACTCAAAGATGAAGGGTATCTGGCTAAGGGCAGGACAGGGGAAAGGAAGTAGAGGAGAGCCTGTCATTCATTATCATGATCTTTCATTCACTCATTCACTCATCCTTCTGCTCACTGGATTACTCAGGCTTTTCATCAACAAATATTTATGGACTATCTAAGGCATTGCAGGCAATGTGTTAAATCAGGGTTCCCCAAGCTTTAGTTATTGGTGCACCCTCTTCCCAATTTTTGCCAACAGAAGCAAAATGGTGTTGTCAATTCCTAGCTGATAGCTCATGGAAAGGGTCTGAGCCTGAGGTCTGATCTCCTCTTATTAAAAAGTGAGGCTGGCAGATGTTAGAGGTATTAAAAGACACAGTATCGCCAGACTGAGACTGTCCTTGATGGAATCTGAAAGGCTGAAGGGGAATTGAAAAGGGAGGTGTTTTCTCCCTGAGAGATCCGATGCCTGTCCTGCTGTGTGTGCCCCATAAGGCCGTCCTGTGGGCTGCCGAAAAGCACCATGTACACATGGGACTTGTGGAATACCAATGGCGTACAGAAATGAACCCAACATAGACCTTGCCTCAAAGTGACTTCCACTCCGGTAGGAGAAATAAGAGCTGGACACAAATGAAAGTGTTATGAGGTAGGATGTGACAGAACAGGAGTCCAGACGAAGTGCTGTGGGAGATCAGAACAGGCTGCTCCCCTGGGGGCCCGGGGAGGATTTGTGTGTGTGTGTGTGAGAGGAAGACTGTTGCTGAGCTAACATCTGTGCCAATCTTCCTCTATTTTGTGTCTGTATTTTGTATGCCACCACAGCATGGCTTGATGAGTGGTGCCATGTCCGCGCCCAGGAGCCACACCTGTGAACCCTGGGTTGCCAAAGTGGAGTGTGCAAACTTAATCACTATGCCACTGGGCTGGCCCCTGGGGAGGATTGTGACCTCCAGAGGAGGGGGTAGGGCATCCCTGGCAGAGGGGAAGTGTGAGAAAGGCTGGGAGCCCGGGAGTATTTGGAGGACAGCAAGGAGGCCCACCTGTGAGAGTGCTGGTTCTGTGCCAAGTGCCACCTGCCCACTCAGGTGTCCTGTTTATACTCGGATCCTAATGGTGTCATTTAGTAGGCTCTCCACTCAGAATCGAGACCAGGATGTCTGCCCGCTGACTCGCACATTCCTTGTACACACTCTACCCTGGACACCCTGGTTTGCTCCGCATTCTCTGCCCAATCACCCTTAAGTGGCACCTGGTGCAGAAGAAGGAGCTGTCAGTGTGGATTCAGATCCCAGGGCTGCTCCTTTCCAGCCTAGGACCCTCTTTCTGTTTTTTGGTAGTAATCCACGCACCTACCTCAGAGGGTGGTTGGGAGTGTAAAGTGAGATAAGGCACAGAGCTGAGCACACAGCCTGGCATGGGGCAAGAGCCCAATAAACGTTAATGAACGCAATTTGAAAAATATTGTTCCATATGCGGTTATTGAGTGCTTAAGATCAAGACACCATTGGCCTCCTATCCACATTGCTTCCCAACGCTGCGACTTTAAGCAAATTAGCCTCCCTAACCTCAGTCTCATCATCTGAAAAATGGGATGTCCACAGCAGGTGATCAAATAACATGTACAAAGTGAGAACCACACAGTGTGCCATCAGCAGGTCTTTCCTTTTCGTGAGTGGTTTCAGCTGCACTTGGGCCTCTTCGATAATCATTCAGGTATTGTTCTGGGAGCTCCAGCTCAGTGCCAGCACCTCCCATACTTTTCTTTCTGATTGTCAAAATAGCTCTCCAAGTCCTATTTTCCCTGTTTCACTAATTGCATGTTGTTTAGTGGTTAACAGCATAGAAACTGCCTGCCTGGGTTCAAATCCCAGCTGTGCTGCTTTCCAGCTGTGGGGCCTTGGACAACTGGCTTAACTTCTCCAGGCCTCTGTTTTCATTGAAAATGCGGATAATCATCCTGAGCTATACAAAATACTATCTTGTCGCACGATTGCTGTGAGAATTAAATTGAGTTAATACATGCAACGCTTTTGGTCAATTCCTGCCAAACAGTGATGTTCTATCAATGAGAATACTATGTGCTGGCCGGGTGGTGCAGCGGTTAAGTTTGCACAATCTGCTTCGGTGACCCAAGGTTTGCCGATTCGGATCCCGGGTGCGGACATGGCACCTCTTGGCAAGCCATGCTGTGGCAGGCGTCCCACATATAAAGTAGAGGAAGATGGGCACAGATATTAGCTCAGGGCCAGTCTTCCCCAGCAAAAAGGAGGATTGGCGGCAGATGTTAGTTCAGGGCTAATCTTCCTAAAAATAAAAAATAAAGAGATTATTAAAAAAAAAAAAAAAGTTGCTTAGCTGGTAAATGACTGAACTCAAATTTGAACCCAGCCCTGTGTGCTCCAAAGCCCACATTCCTTCCACACCGCTAGCATCCTTGCTCCACTTGGAAACCCTTTTGTGTGTTTTGGGCCCTTCTAGGGGGCCTGGGACAGCCCCTCCTCTGCTGCCTCTCATCCCTGGGCCTCCCCAGACTCCCCTCAGCTGGTGTACTCACCTTCCTTTCCTGCCTTCTCTAAGAAGAGGCCACCACCAACCTTCCTCCTTCCTCCTCATGCTTCCCTAGAGCTGCCCTATGACCAGCCTGGCTCTTCCTTCCTGAACTTTCTTCCAGTCCCCAAGGCAGTCCTTGCCCTTTGCATGTGAAGTTCGTAAGTAAAGAGACAAGATGCTACTAATGTGCAAACGTGCAGCAGCCCTGCTCCTGGCCTCAGCCTGCTCTGACCTCCCTGAGCCTTCTCTCCTGCCCTGAAGAGTTAGGGTTGCTGCCCTCCCCCTGCCTAAGCTGCCAGGGCACTTGACCTCCTTTGCCCCTGGACTCTGGTCTTGAGGGCTCTTCCTCCATAGCTGTGTGCCCTGGGGCCAATCCCAGCCCTTCGAAGCCTTAGTTTCCTCTGCCCCACAGTGCGCGTTTGTGAAGGTTGAAGACATACAATGCTGTTTACTTGGTTGATCGATCAGTGCCCTTCAGGACCCAGGCTACTCGCTGCTTCCTCTCAGGAGCCTCCTGGAGCAGACCAACCTGCAGGGATCTCGCCTGCCTTTGAATCCGGTGGCCCCTTCATGAACGTTTCATTTAGAACAATGTCTTCATTGTTTTCATTCCTCCATGTATATTATCATGTGTGGACGAACATGTTTGTGTTTATTTCCAGCTGGTTTTAAGCTCATTTATAACATTTGGTGCTGGGCATATAGAGGCTATGTGAAAGACATTTGTTAATTAGCTTAGGCTCATTAATGAATGAATGTTGTTTCATCTTTTGTTTTTCAATATTCATGCACTTGAGCAGACATAAGTCAGGAGTTCACTGTTGAATGCTTTCTCATGGGTTTGCATTTTCTCTAAAGAAAAGCAAAATTTAAACTATTTGGATAAATTTTTAAAATATATTTTAGCTTACTTTGAGAAAACTCTTTCTTTCCTTCCGTTCTACACTTTTCAGGACCCTGGGGTGTGCCTAGCACTAGCACCTTCCTTAATACAATGATTATTCAATAATAATTCAAAATATTCAAAAATAAATCAATAATTATTCCTCAAATGTACAGACCCTCGGGTGTTCACCACGGACCCAGTTCCAGGCTCTGACTTTGCTGGGCTGCAGAGAGAGGTTTCTGGAGGCTCATGTGGTCCACTCCATGGGCGAGTTTCTCCTTCGTGGACCTGTTTTTGGTTCCATCAGTTCAAAGTCTTCCCAAGGACGGTTCTCAGGGCCTGTTCTTTGCTAGTTTCCAGTTGGCTGTGGGGTGTGTGGAAGGCATTGAGGTTCAAGGGTGAACAATTCCACAGACTGTAGCAGGCCCTGGGTGGGGCTGAGTGCTTTGTGCCCCTAGAACTCTGTAGGAGTCTGGTGCTGGCTTTCTAAGTTTGCGGCAGGAGGGAGGGAAAAGACAATAAAACTCAAAACCTTCCTCCTTGGAGAGGAAGGGACAGTCACAAGTCCTCTGTTTCACTCAGCAGATACTAGGAAGAATCAACTAATTCTGTGCCAGGCCCTGTGTCCATCATAGTAGCCCGTGCGTAGGCAGGCTAGCTCCATTTGAGTGGGAAAGACAGCCAGTCAACATGTCAACAAACAAATACAGTGAAAGAGCAATAGGAGGGCCCCCTTAGACAGGGCTGCCTGGGAAGACCTCTTAGAAGTGGCATTGCAGCCAAGAGCTGACGGACAGAAGGAAACAGCCATGCAAAATGTGGATGGGACAGGTAGCAGCGTCCTGGGCAGAAGGAACTGCATGAACAAGGGCTGTGAGATGGGAATGAGGTTGTTGAGTTCTAAGAACTGAAGAAAATAAGGCTGGAGAGGTAGGCAAGGGGCTGGGTCGTGGAGGCCTGTAGAGGCCACAGCAAGGAGTTTGATTTCATTCTGGTTTTGGTGGCAAGACTTTGAAGGGGTTGAAGCAAGAGAGTGATCAGATTAGATTTATTTGGGATGTTTTATGGAAGGGTGGTGAGCAGGAAGGAGGGGGTAGAAGAATAGAGAAAGCCAACAGCTGGAGAAGGGAGGAGAGAGGCCTGCAAAGTGGGGGGAGAGAGATGCAGGCAGGGAGGGAGGGGCTGAGAGAGAGCAAGATGTCAATGATTCCCTTGGGGACCGTGATGAGAACAAATGGGAGAGATCTAGGGACTTTTGGAAGGTCCAGGCCATTGACTGTGAAACTCGAAGCTCAAGGATCAGTTTCTCCATCCATGTAGGGGATGCAGAATGAGCCAGAAGGGAAGAATCCCGGTTCTTCAGCTGGTGCTAGACCCAAATATGTTATTTTCCACCATGAAAGCTTGCCACACGATTTCTACTGATTAGACTTGTTAAGTAGCTGAAGAGCACATTTATTGGAAGGCTTCTTTCTGGAGAGAAAGTAGAAGGAACCAAAGGAACTCACACTTCTTGAGCCCTGTTCTGTGCCAGGGAGCGTGCTGCATGAGGCCTGCAGAGGTGAGGAGTCTGGCGTAAGCTCTCGCACCTGGGAACCCAAGACTCTGTAGTCCCAAAGCCCTTGACCACTCTCCTGACCTAGGTAGGTCTCTGGGCAGCTGTGTGTTGATATCTGTAGAAGAGAAGCCGAAGTACGTGTGCATCACTGTCAGGCCAGGGCCCTCTAAGTCAGCTGGGCTTGGAGAGGTTCCAGTCCACACCCTGCTCTGATCTGGAGAATCACATGTGGTGATGGAGTCAGCAGTGGCTCCCTAGTAACTGAAACCGATAGACAGTCCGTCCACAAGGATCCTTCCCGCCTCCCATGTCATCCCCCTCCCCCAGGATTTTTGAGCAGAGCTATCCAAGGGCTGCAGAATGCATCTACTGGGGAGACTTTTGCTTCTGCATGATAATGATTATACTAATGAGAATGAAACAGGAGTAGCAGACAGAGGCTCCGGCAGCTGCCTAGTGGGATACCCACTCCCAGGGGAAGGAGAATTGGCTGTTGCCACTCTTCTTCAGTTCCCAGCCGGGAATGAGAGAGGAGGCCCATTGAGACAGTTCATGGTGGAGGGGACCATGCAATGGGCCAGGGCTCTGGTGGCCCGTCTCCAATCCTGGCACAAATCAGGGAACTGGAAGCCCTGTCAGTTTAGAAAAGTTTCTGAGTGTCGGTTTGCTCATCTGTAAAATGGGAGAATAATAATGATGGTAATGATGCTGCTGTCATGGTTATTTGAGAATCAGATAAGATCAACCATGACAAAGTACTTTGAGGACCCCAAAGAATTTCTTCAATCACAAATTTCTCTTTGTTAGGACAAGCAAACCTTGCAAGGTAGAGGGCCTAGCCATGAACCCTGCTGGGAATTCCAGCGAAATATTTCTTCATTTATTTTTTTGCGAGTTCATTTGTTCATTCAATAAACATTAACTTGGTGCCCACTCATATAAGATGCACAGGTTACAGTGATAATAAGATACTACTGCTCAGGTCCTCATGAAACGCATGGAGGTCATAGACGTGTAAGCAATAGTACAAGTACATATGTTATAAAGAAATAGCTCTCCAGCCCCTGCCTCAGATCAACAGATGCCCAGGGAAAGGTGTTCTGGCAGAAGGAACAGCAAGGGCAAGGGCGTGGAGTGTGTGCAATAATGTGGAGTATGCACTGAGCAGTCTTGGAGCCATGTCCTTACTGGGAGCAGCAGGAAGCTGCCATTTTTCCATGGACAGAAAGGTTTAGGGGGCCGGTGAGGGTTGTTTTAACAGCTCCTGCTGCCCACTGTTCTAACTATGGTCTTACGACAGTTTGTGTTGTGACAGGCTGGTCTGATCTCTCTGTTTGACACACAGAATATTCCAAGCTGTTCTCTATTTATTACCTCCTCCAGTGAAACCCAATTGCTTGTAGTTTTGGGTGATTGGTAATGGTTTGGTTTTTTTCCTATGTTAAACATACCCAGATGCCTGCGGGGAGAGTATCTAGAAATAATTGTCAAGACTCTTCAGGGCCTTTCACGTCAGTCCCCAGACAACCTCTGAGGATGGTCTCCTCTGGGGTCTGCGGGCTTTGGGAGGAGCGCCAGGAGGGCTGACTCTGTTCCTGTCCTGGCAGTTGGACCAGGGCCGTGCTGGGGACCCTCCTGCCCTCCGCTCTGCTTCATGGCCCCACTTCTAAGCAGGGCGCATGTGCCTACTGTTTCTGCTTATTTTCTTTCTATATTTAATACATTTCTATACTTTGAATTTTTCTATAAGAAGAAAATTAGGGTTCATTTTAGAATGACTTTTTTGTGAAGGGGTAGTAAGAGGTTCTGGATAAAAGACCAAAGTTGGGTAGAAAGATCATCTTGGTATTTTTAGTTTTTTTGTCTTATTTCTGATTGTAAAAGCAGCAAAAACAAACAAGAAAAATCTGAACCTTATCCCCACCACTGAAAGGCAAACATTGTTACCGTTTTAGTGTTTTTCCTTAGTCGTTTTCCCTTTTTCTTGCAGACGGATAAGATTATGCCACATGCACAGTTTTGTGCCTTGCTTTTTTATTTCTTTTTAAATTTTGTAATGTAAGCCTTCTCCCTTCGGTGGCTCAAAATGCTTCATGAGCGTACATTTCAAACAGTTCCATCAAATGGTTATAACCATAGTTTACCAACTGTTCATTCCCTACAGATATGGAGGCTGTGTGTATTTTTTTCCCTATGATAAATAATGCTGCATTGAACATGTTTGTATATAAATCTTTCCACCTGGGTAAATTGAGTACAGCAGCAGCGAGTCAATGATGCATTTGTCTTCAAGACAAGTTGTTGAAGTTCTTGAGGCCTCTTCTCTTTTAGGAACCCAGTGCTTCTCTGACTTTTGTTCTGTCCATCAGCTGTGGCTCCTGCTTCTGGGTTGGGCTCCAAGAGTGAGCGTCTCCTTCCATTTATCTAATATGTGATTCTTTATCTTCTTGACTTCCACAGCCAGCCATCTCCTCCCCACAGCCTCACCCACAGTGTTTGTAACAAACATTCCTAATATCCAGTATGTAGCTGGGGGCAAAAATAGCCCCCTGATTTTCCCTTCTTATCGGCCTTCATAGTTTGAAACTACAGGGCATAGTTCCAAATTTCAGGGTATTTAAAAAATTCCCTCTTCTAGTCACCCAATTGCGTAGAGTTGGCTATCTTCATTCACTTTCTAAGTAGTAAAGACCTGAATTCAAATCCTCAGTCTACTTCTTAACAACCGAGCCACCTTGGGAAACTTAATCTCTCTCTCTAAGGCTCCATTTACTCGTTTGTACATGGGATTGTGATGGGAACCACTTACCTGGCTTGCTGTGAGAATTTAATGACATGTAATATATGTAAAGTACCGAGCATGTGTTAATATTATTACTCTTTAAGGTTTTGACACTGAGTCCTTACAGAAGAGCATGCAAGTCAACTCTTGGATGCTAGATTTTCATAACAAAACGGCAGCATGGCATGCCAGACTTGGAAAAGTTGGTTGAGATGGAGTCTATCCCCCTTGTTTTATCTTTGGGGAAACTGAGGCTCACAGAGGGGAAAGGACTTGATCAAGGATGCCTGGATGGATGTAAGAGGATATCACAGCACTGCTCCTGTGGTCAGGCAGTGAGAAGGGCTGATGGCTTCAGAGTCCAAATGAAGCCTTTCCGCCAAGCCTGCTGGGCACGTCCTTTGATGTCCAGACCTTGGCAGGCACAGTGTGGGGTTCGGCTGATGCTCCAGATCCCACCCTTTGCCTACTTAGCCCCCAAATCAGTCCCAGAGCAGCAAGGAAGCTTGCGGAATATTAGAAACAGTGTATATTTCCTCTCTTGCACTGTGCAGGTGATCTCTTGTGACCTGCCTCTCTCTCTCTGTCTCTCTCTGTCTCACACACACACACCCCCTCTTGGGTCAATTGGAAATTCATACATTCTCCCCTGGCACTGGAGCTGAAAGTGTCTGCCAACCTATGGGTTTCTTTTCTGTGTGGCTTACCATCTGGAGTGGCCACCTGGCCTCCTTGTCGGGGGGGTGGGGTGTGTGTGTTTGTGTGTGTGTTCGCGCGTGTGCGCTCGGGCACCCGTGTCCCAGGGCCAGGGTATTGTGTCCCCTCTCTGTGCTTGAATGGCTGAATGAACAAGACCAAGAGAACAGAGGCACAGAGGACAATGCCCAGAAGTCATCCTGGCAGTATGAATGAATAATTCATATTGTATCTGCTGCTTTCCAAGGCTTCCCAAAATAGCTGTTTTAATTGCTTATTTGTTTCGCTGCTGACTTTAATTCAGCTGCCTTTAGCTCAGAGCACTTTGGTCTTGTTGACTTGCAGGTAGGGCTTTCCTTCAGGGAACAACAGTCTACTTAATTTTCTCCTTTAAAAAGAAATGATGGGAGGAAAATAAACCCTTAAAGAAAGTTGTACTTCTCAGAGGTAAAGACCATTTTCTTTTCAACTCCTGTGCAGAGCTCCTTTGTAATCGGTTACTGTAGGCCTCTGTAGTCGTGGAGAATAAAGAAATAGCAGCTAGATGGACAAACAAGGTGAGTTTCTAGGGTAGATCACTTTGCCCCCCATGATGCAGTCAGTGAACACTTGGGCATCTGCAGCATTTCAGATCCTCAGACACGGCCAGGCCATGATGACTTGTGCTTTACTAGGCATACCGGCTATAGCATCTAGCAAAGGTATCAGGAAAGCGCTACCTGCCCGGGGGTGACCTAGGGGACAGCCCCACCCCTGCTGTCTGTAGAGTGGTGGGATGGCCAGTGTCCTGTCCCCTCAGGGCTCTGGCAGGGCTCCTCTACTGTGGAATGCATGGCTCAGCTTAGAATGGGCTTCTTCCAGTGGTCCCAGAGAAAGGACTATAGCTTGCAGGGCCTGGGCAGATAGAAGCCATGTGGGTTATGGTGTGAGATGACAGGTGTCAATCTGAAGACGCAAAGGGCACCCAGAAGACCCTTCATGGTTGCAGAGATGAAATTCAGAGATGCAATGGGTTTTGTGGTCTAGTCCTGCACCTGCAGAACCAGGGCTCCTGTAGAGCTGATGGGCCTGGTGCAGTCAACTGCTCCCCCAACCCTGCTTGGCCTTCTGTCTGCAGATGGATACAAAGGGAAGAGAGCCAGTTTAATGTGGGAGGAAAGAAAATGATGTTCCCTGAGGACTTAGTACAGGCAGTGCAGCAGAGTGGTTGAGTTCCTGGATCAGGTCCAAATGCTGGCTCTGTGCTCACTGGCTGTGTGACCTCAGGCACCACATTGTGTGGGACAGGAGGTCAGCAAACACTAGTGGAAGGGCTGATAACAACTGCCTGAAGGACTGTGCTTAGGGGGAGGTTGGGTGGCCATGACTGGGCCTACAGAGTGGACGGGAGGCAGGAAGCTTTGATAGAGAAGATGAAAGAGAGGGATTTCTTGAACACAAGATCGGGTACCATTTTTTAAAGTCCCTGCAGTTATGAGATAGGGGGTGGTATACACCAGTGGGCCCTAAATGTGGTGCTGGGACCAGCAGCATGGGCATCACCTGGGAGCTTGGTGCAAATTCTCAGTTGGCCCAGAGTCAGAAACTTACTGAGTCAGAAACTTTGGGGATGGGTCTCAGCCATCTCTGGGTTAACAAGCCTTCCAGGGGATTCTGATGCAGCTCAGGGTTGAGAACTACTGCTATATACAAGAAGGAGTTGTCTGGAGGGGTGTTCAGGGGACCTGGGCCGGGGAACTGGGGGATGTCAGGAAACCTGGGTGTCCAGGAGGATCCACTCCTCTGTGGCCATGTGACCTTGGACAAGTCCTTAGGACACAGTCTTGAAAACTCAGTACCAAAAGGTCTCCTAGCCATCACTGTGTCATCATCTTATGGGGGGAATGGGGAAGCAGTGGCCCAGGGTGGGGAAGGGCCTTGGCCGCAGCCACTCAGTGGCAGAGCTGAGAACTGAAGTCAGTTGGATTTGCCTCTGACCAGCTGAATGTCCTTGGACATAGCAGCTTACCTCTCTATGCCTCAGTTTTCACATCTTAAAATGGAGCTAATAATAGTACTTAGATTATTTTAGATAAGTTAATATCATGTAGCATTGAATATGGGCTTTCCTTTATTTTTTTTCCTTATAACTATATTGAGCAATTATTGAAGCGTACTAAACTGTACGTATTTAAAGAGTGCAATTTGATGAGTTTTGACATACTTGCATACATCCATGAACCCATCTTTGTAGTCAATATCACCCCAAAACATTCTTTATGCCCTTTTATAACCCCTCGCTGCCTTTACCCCTGTCCCCAGGCAACAGCTGATCTGCTTTCTGTCCCTATAGGTTAGTTTGTATTATATTTCTAGAATTTTATGTAAATAGAATCATACAATGTAGTCTCTTTTTTCCTTGGCTTCTTTACCCAGTATAATGTTTCTGAGATTCATCAGTGTTGTTTCATGTGTTAATAGTTTGTTCCTTTCTATTGCTGAGTAGTATTCCGTTGTATGGTGGTACTACATTTGTCTATCCATTCAACTATTAATAGACATTTGGGTTGTTTCCAGCTTTAGGTTATTCCAAGTCAACATAACATTCATTTTAAGAAGCACCATTATTTTATGTGCCACTAAGAAAGGAAGAATGCTACCAATTAAATTATGACCCAACATGTTCAAATTAACTAGAGTGTTTATTGCATACTCATTGGAATAAGTCTTTCAAAGTTAGGTTTTTTTTTTTTACTCATATACATACAAAAAAAACCCCAAAGAAATACATAAACAAAATAAAGCTCTAGTGTTCCTAAAATATCTTCCCATTTCGAATCCAGTTCTTTAAAGTCACCTTTTAACTCAGCATTATTGGTGTCTGTGCTTATAATACTGCCCTTGGTGCCCTCAGGAGTGTTGGTGAGGCAGCCTTGTTGTAAGGACCCACAGGGGAACTCAAAGGCTTTGGCGCTGGGCTCTGAAGCCAGTGTGGCAATTATGAAGAGTTAGCCTGCTTTGCACTCCTGCTTTGGGAATGTTGCTAAACGTGTCTGTTCATTGCCTCCTCCACCCTTCCTTACAACCATTAGGTTCCTCGGGGTTAAAAGTGCTCCTCTGTTGTCTCTGGGATTTTATCCCAAGCCCATGACACCTTTGATGCCTCTGCACACACAGGCATTGACAGCTCCATCAGGACCGTAGCCTGGCTGACAGTGTTGTAAGATGTCAGCAGTAGTAACACACATCCTAGTTTCAGAGATGTTAAAATGTATTAAACAATGTGCCGCTTAGAATGTTGAAATAGAGTCTGTGTTAGGGACCCTGAATAGTGCCTGGTACTTTGTAAACATTCGATGAAATTTAGCTTTTATTATTATTATTACTCTTTCTATTAAGCATCAGTTTCCTTGTTGGTTAAATGAGAGTGGTAGAACCTGCCTCACAGAAATGTTGTGAAGATAAAGCAGATGATTTATTTTATAGAGAACACATCGTCCAGTGCCCAATACTTAATTGCCCTTTAGTGAAAGATGTTTTAATTATATATTGTTTGGTTGCAACCTCACAATGCCCTTCATCTTTGGGACAGGCAGGCCAGATATTAGACTTGTGAAGGCTAACTGTGCAAAAGGCACCTTAGAGATGTTATATTCCAGTTCCCCCATTTTACAGATGGGAAGCCCAGAGAGGGTAGGTGCCTTGCCCCCGAGGGCATGGTTAATCCAGTGGGTGCATCAGGATTCAAATGCAGATCTCATCACTCCCCTTCCAGTGTTAGATCTAAACCATGCTGTCCTGGAAGGGACGCTAGGTCAGGCAGGATCCCAGAGAAGCCTTCACAGCCAATTCCATTTCTAGAAGGACCAGCTCCTCATGCTGCATGGTTTGGGGTAAGGGTCAGAGCTCAAGGAACAGAGAAATGGCCAAATTTCAGGAAAGGGTGGGCTGTAACCTCTGCTCTTAGGGCTGAGAAAGCTCCTAGAAAGCACCTGGGAAGACCCCTTGGAAACCCAGCTCATGGGAACAGAAGGAGTAAAGCTGGGGGTTGAGTGCCCTCGGGGTCCTGAATACCGAAAAGAGGAGCCTGCCCAACTTTACATGCCAAGTGCTGAGTCATTGCCATGTACTAATTCATTCAATCTCTGCAAGACCCTGCAAGGCAGATTTTCTTGATTGCTTTATACTTATGGGTAAACTGAGGCTTAGAGCTGGGGAAGGAATGGGCTAAGATTACACAGCTCAGAAAGATGGAACTGGGAGTCCTGTTTGGTTCTGTTGGCCCTTTCTGTTGGGCACAGGACTTCTGTAGCCTAACTCCCAATTTGGGAATGAGAATGAAGGAGGGATGGAGCTGGGTGAGGGGCAGACATGTATACCAGGTGCTCTGTCTTACTGACGTATTGGACTTTCAGGAAACTACCCTCCAGTGAGGAAATGAGCAAAAAGAAGAGCACATCTCTCAGCCTTGTCTCTCCATGAATGGGAGCTTCATGGGTTCTTGCACAGTGATACTCCTTCCTGTATAATAGAGTTAGTTAGCCCAGGAAAAATACTATCAACAACTATTTCTTGAAGGCTGCTCAGACACTTGCGGCACTTCAAATGGAGCCAAACTCAGTACAGGGCTGACTTGATCTCTTAGTGTCATATGTGTGTGGCAGGCTGGTGTTGGTCCCTAGATTTAGCCTCAGTCCTGTCGCTGGGTCCTTGGGTGGCTCTGGGCAAGTCTTTTCTCTCTCTGCCTCAGTCTTCTCACCAATAATACAAGGGGTTGATTTGTCAGACTCCAGATATCCCGCTCAGTTTTAACATTCTTTAATACCCCTGCATTAGAGGCCTCATTTGGACAGCAATCAAAATAAAAATGAGTTGCTCACATTTATTGAGCACACACTGTGTACTGAAGTGTTGTTTCATGCATTATCTCCTTTAATCTTCAAAGAATACTGTGAGGTAGGTCTGAATGGTACCTACTTGAAAGGGTTGTTACGAGGGCCAGGTAAGTTAATGTATGTAAAGTGCTTGGAACAGTTCCTGGCACGTAGTGAGTGCTCAGTAAGTATTATTTTTCCTGTTTCGTAGATGTGAAAACTGAGCTGCAGAGAGTTTAAGTATCTAGCCCAAGGTCACATAGCTAGAAAATGGCAGAGCCTGGATTCAAACACAGGGAGTCTGGCTACAGAGCCCTGTGCTCTTAACTGCTGCTCTCTGCTGCCTCTTGATAAGATAAGAGGTAGGAGTAACACATTAGAGAGCGGTGGGGACTGTGTGCATCTAGAGAGTGCCTGCCCCCAAAAGGCATGAAATTCCATTTTTAAAACATAGCGCTGTAGTAGACGGACACACGTATCCATAGGCTGAATGTGACCCTCTGGTAGTTGGTTGGCCATGCCTGCTCTAATCCATGATTTGGTTCTCAGAGCCATAATCTTAAATCCCAGCATGTGAACACAGGGAAGAATAGCAGCACAGATTCACCACTGTGTTGTGAGCTGGCGGGAATTGGGGAGTGAAACAGGCACAGACACGTGGGGATGGAGGCAGAGGAAGGGGACAGGCCCAGGCTCAGGTGTGTGATCCCGATAACTTAGCGGGGCAGAGTAAAGGCAAAATTGGGTGGGGAAGTAGAGTGGTTTATGGGGGCCTAGTTTGAAGATGAGATGGGGATAGGGGAGCAGTCGAGAGTCTTCCCTCTACCTCTCCCTGCTCATCTTTTCTCCATAAAAGAATTCCAGGAGTGGGAGTGACTAGGCCAAGAAAGCTTCTGGATAAACCAGCCCAACCACGTAAGGAATCAAGGAGGTCTGGGGGTCAAAAAGCCAGAATGTTGAGACAGGTGTTTTGAGAGTGGAGGGAGGAAAGAAAGAGGGGGGAGTGTTGAAGAGAAAGGGAGCTTGGAAAGTCCTGGTGTAAATGCCTCCTTCAGAGAGCAAAGTTTGAGAGCCAAAGCCAACCCAGCTGCCATCTCTTAACTTCTCTGGTTTAATTTCCAAATGGAGGGAGCTTAAGCAGTCCCAGCTCCTCCAGGAAAGGAGGCTGTGGAGTACAGCGCAAGGCTTATTGGCTGTTAGCCTGGACAGTTCTTTTGCCTCAGTTTCTCCATCATGAAAATAGGGATATAAAACTTAACTGATAACAGCGAATATTGGTTGAGCCTGTGCGTCATGTGCTCAGCACAGCTCATTTTAACCAGGTAGTCACTCTGAGCAACCCCACCTTACAGATGAAGAAGCAGATTCAGACAGGTCAGGGCTCATGCCCAAGGGAAGAGAGTGAGTAAGTGACAGCGCCTGCATTGGAACCCAGATGGCTGACTCTAGAACCTGTGAGTTTGAACCACCACTGGGTCTCTCTTGAGATGAAGAATGATGACGGTGATGATAATGATATGGTGATAGCTAACATACCAACCACTTAAGGTAAAAGGTGACACGATTCTCACAGTGCACGGAGGACAGAAGTCTCTCATCTGATTATGTTGCCAACCCGTATTTACTGAGTTCTTCTTACATGCCAGCCCCTGTGCTAAGCACTTTCCATGGGTTATCTCGTTTAATCCCCACAACACCCTGTGAGACAGGCACCTCTCCTAAGTTTCACAGAGAAGGAAACTCCTCCTAACAGGGTTACATAACAGCCCACGGTTGTGGAAGAGGCGGAGCATGGGTTTCAGCCCAGTTTCATCGATTCCTCAGCCCTTGTGGGTAGTATCTATCCTGTCTCCCCACTAACCGTGAAGCTGGCCACCACCCTCTTCCTTCCCTCTCCAGCCTCCCCTGACTACACCCTGTTGCTTCAGTCTCTCCCTTCTCCCGACTCCTTGATCTTTCATGTCTATACAGCTGACCTAGCACCTTACTAACTATCCCTGCATCCTCTAATTGCCTGCGGATCCCAGTCTCATGTAGCATAACCGCCACATATACCATCATCGAATGTCATGGGGCTTGGTCACTGCCTGCTTTAAGTGTAAGCCTTGGCTTCCTGTCTCTCAAAGGCAGAAACAAGGCTTATTGAAATTGAACCCTCGTCATGTCTGGCACGGGACTGGGCTCTTGTTTCCATGCAGTAAATGCTTCTCGCTTGGGGGATTGACTGAAATGAGGGAGAAAGGAGGAGAGCGGAGAGTAATAGAGCAGGGAACCTCTCCACAGCTTGGCACAGAGGTGGTACTCAAAGTCCTCACCAGGGACCCCAGAGCCTCAAAAGCCCAGCTCTGCCCCTCTCTGCCTCCGCCCCATCACTCATACAGATGTGTCACGGGCCTTCTTTTCTGTTCCTCAAACTCACCAACATCGTCCTGCCCCAAAGCCTTTGCACTGGCTGTTCCCGTTGCTTCCAACCCTCTGGTCTCCCCTCACAGGTCACCTTCTCAGAGAGGCTTCCCTTGACCACCCACCTCCATCACACTTGATCTCACTGCCCTGTTGTATTTTTCTGATTAGCATGAGTCTCTGAAATGATCACCTCGATTTGCTTCCTGCTTGGGATGTCTCCCCGTCTAGAATGTAAGGGCAGGGCCCTGTCTGTCTCACTCAATTCTGCATCTGGTGTTTATTAATAAGAGTCATCTGTATGCCATGTGCTCAGCCCTCCTAACCAACTTGTGAGATGGTTATTTTTATCATCCCTGCCTCTTTTAAATGAATGAATGAAGGTATCTTTGAACCGAACTGAATTAAAGAAAGGAGAACTTCAAATATTGCGCTTTCTTCCTGCCCACCCTGGCCTTCAAGGTGTGAAAGGTGAAGGGTCTTCTTAGAAATGGTGCTCTGCAGGAGCTGGGAGGTGAGCAGAGTAATAGGAAGTTGTGCAACCTAAGCTATGGGAACTATCCGTGTGAAACACCCCGGGGCGGGAAGAACCGGCCTGTCCGTTGTGCCAGGGCTGGGAGGAGAGGTTCGGCTGAAAGTTTGGACAGTTCTTGGCTTGGAGTCTGGAGAGCCCTTTAGAAAGTGATCCCGCCCAGCTGGCCCACGGAGAGAACCCAGTTGGGGGCCAGCATCCTGCTGGACGGCAATAAAGAGGTTACTGTGGGAAGTGTTCGGATTGCTTGGGAAGCACTAGGAACATGAAAGATATGTTACGCGTTCTCCAGTCCCCAGAGAATCACCACCCAGTGTTAGACTTGGCAAAAGGCTTTCCGCTCCTTCTCTGAGCTGCCTGCTTAGAAAAGATGTGCTGTCTGAATACGCAATGCCGGCCGTGGCCGTGTGCTCCCCGAGCCTCTCCCGTAGCCCATAGGAAAGCAGTATGGAGCTGGGGGGAGGGCGAGGGCCTGCATTCCCGGACAGGTGTGCCTGAGTGCCCGGTGGAGGGGCATCCCGGCAGAACCTACCTGTCTCCAAGGTGACACATCCGGGCCGTTTTTCCAGGAAGGCCTGTTGTGAAACATGCAGGAATGTTTGTCTTCCTTCAGAGACTTGTAATTAAGAAGAGAGAGAACTAGTTCTTGCTTGGCGCCCTTCCCTTCCTCCCTTCCTCTTGCCCCTCTGGCATTTGGGTCATTTGGTTGGGGTTTTCAGCAGCCCAGAACGCGGAGGCTGGAGGCAGGGACTGGACCGGGCTGGGTTGGGGTGATTGGTTTCATCGGAGGGTGGGGGCTGGGAGTTCCAGGCAGGCCCCGCAGTCCTGGCCTCATCTGAAAGCAGACATCTCTTCCCAGCTCACATTCTTGGCGCTTGCCCAAGGGGAAACATTGCAGGCCAGAGAAGCACCCACAGTTTCCCAGGGGGGACTGGTTTAAATGGACAGTTCCTCTCTCTAGCAGGAAGAGAGTGTGCATGTGTGCATACGTGTGTGTGTTTAAATACAAGCGCAGCGAAAAAAGCATCTCTTCATCCTGATTCTCTGAATGACACGTCTCTGCACACTGAATAATTCATCTCCCTCTTGGCATCTGTTCCAGAGAGAATCATGCTGTCCAGATTTCTTGTAAGTTGCATAGTCTTCCAATAGAAGCTTTTCTCTTTCCCATGGAAGAGCTCTGGGAGTCAGGCTGTCAGCCCTCTGGTTTTTCCATGATCGCATTGAAGGGAATGCTGAATATCAAACCCAAAGCCTTCCTTCCTCTTCTTGCTTCGCCGTCTAACTTTAACTCACTCTTCTTTATCCCTGCTGGGTACGGCGTCTGCGTTTGCTACACGTGGGAATCAGCATCTTGGCCCTGGTAGGGTATCCTCACGTCGGTCACATTACTGATGCTTGTCTCCAACATTTATTTCAGTTCTGACTTCTAAGGCTGGAAATATCAGTGGAGTTAATGGTTTTCTGGAAAAGTGATGCGTTTTTGGTGTTTCAATCCTGCCACTCCGTCCAGTTCCCATCCTCACATACAGCTTAGTAAATCACTTGTATTGATGACTTCAGTGAAGCATTTAATTGTCCTTTCTTTAAGTAGCCATGAATTCTCCAACTATATTGAATATCTTTGCACCAAGACATAAATAAATTGAAGGTGCAAATATGCTAAAGCTCCAGTGCCTTCTGTCTGTTTCCGATTTCCCCCTGGTTCAGCGTCATCATCTGTATCTCTGGCAATCTGTTCCAGGTTGTTCTGAGACTCACTTGGTCTTGTTAACTTTTATTAGCAAAGCTCGGATTTTGGAGTCAGGCAGTGGGGCCTGCAGGTTATACCTCTGGTGTTTACTTACTACGAGATGCTGAGCACGTTTTCCCATTTGTAAGATGGAGTGAGAGTGCCTTTTCTCCAGAGAGGGAACATGGTAGATAGAATTGCTTTCCAGGCCTAGATTTAGCCATTATTAAATATTTTAATTACAGTTGATATATGAACGTTACGGAGAAATTAGGGAAAAAGATGAAAAAGAAAAAAATGTTAAATTACATTAAAATTCCTGTACCGAGATAAGATTTTAATGTATATCTTTCCAGTTTCTCTTCTACATGCACAGACAAACACATTTTGGGCAAAAAAAAATCATGCTATCAACAGTATTCTGTTGCTTCTCTCTTTCAACAATGTTGTTTTTCTCATGGTGTATTGAGAGCATCCTTCCATGTTAGCAAAATACAGAACACTGCATCATTATTTTTTGTTCCTACATGTTCATTATTGTATTCATATGTTCCACAAATATTTATTGAGCACCAATAATGGGGGGGCATAGAATTTTGTTGCTTAGATGCACCATTGATGAAAATCATTTAATTAATCCCCAGAGAGGAATTTTGCAAGGTGATGATCCATACACAGATCCAGGGGAGCTGTCGAGAGGGGACATATCTTCTTGGTTTTCTGGGTTGTAAACTGTAAATAACAAGATTCTTGTCTCTGCATCCAGACTGGCAGGCGGGGCTTCTCGGGGCAGAGTGCAGAGAGAGGAATGGGCCAGAAAGAGGTCCGACGGTGGTTGTTCCCCCACAGTTATCTGTCATCAGTAACAGAGTAACTCACCGTGGAGGGGTATGCTGTGTGTGGAGCTTTCCTTCAGAAACCCTTTCACAGGTTGTTAGATAAAATAATGTTGGCTAAGATCTCGCTCTTGGTCACGGGTCTTCATTCTCCATAACAAAGAGGGAAAAACCATTTAGAGAAGTTTGAGGGGGTAGTCATGGTGGGACGTGCCCTTTGTCTCTGAAGTCTGGGCAGGACGTGGGGTGGGCTGAAGACATCTTTACAGAAACTTCATCCAGATTGGCACAGATGCTCCTGGGTGAAGAGCATTCTGGGCTGAAGCGATCACCCGTGTCTTCTCTACTTTTTTCCTTTTACTCTAAAGTGGTGGCTTTGATTTTCCATGGGGTTCAGGAGATGCATTGCAGATATCAGCTTTCAGAAGCTTTTAGCTTACGGCAGGAGCTCTGAAGACACATCACCTTGGTTGAAATCTCAACTTTATCATCGATATTGATGTTGACACTGAGGATGTTATTTAGTCTTTCTTAACCTCAGTTTCCCCTTCTGGAAAATGGAGAGAATAATAACTAATGTTTTTTGAGGACTGTTCGCACCAGATCTCTGCTAAATGTTCTTACAAAATGTCACCTTATTTAACCTAACCAACAACCTGGAAAGTTGTTATTATCCCCACTTTACAGGTAAAAATGCCGAGGCTCAGAGAGGTTAAGTAACTTGCCAAACTCGCGTAGCTAATAAGTGACACTTATTGAATCCTTATTTGATAGTGCTTAGTCCATTGCCTATCACATATACTTCTGGCCTCGTCCTCATTGTCTCCCACTATACAGCAGTAAATTAATGACTCATGGAAGTTTTTGGTATCCATTCATTCAATCAGTGGATGTTTTTTACAACCTACCAGACCCTGGATACACAGTGGTACGTGAACACATCAGGTCTTATCCGCCAGGGCCTCTTTCAGTGTCTCTTTTTTCCCCGTGTCTTTTTCCTTTAAGTTTGTTTTGGAGTGGATTTAAGAGGGAAGGAGACTGCACAGGATCAGAGAGAGGGGAGCTCCTGTGACTTGGAGGGAAGTTCTTCATCAAGAATCATAGACCCTATCGTGGTCACCTTTCTTGCTGTCCCACACTACCTCAGCTTGCCAATCTGTCCAGAGAGTGGTAAAGCAGAGCCTTCTTATCTTCCAGAATTGCAAGGGGGCTGGGAGCAGAAAGCAGAGGGAGAATTATTAGAATATGCATTTTAGGCAGAGGCAGCAACGGGGAGAAATCAAAGGGTCTGTCTGGAGGGACCACTCAGGCTGACTTTCATCTCTCTAGATTCTTGGCTCCCTGCACTCTGGCTAAAGTACTTCACCAATGCTTTGTAGTGTTTTCCAGCCTTGACAAACCTTTGTTCATTTAGTTGCGTGATTTGTTTTTCTGTTTGATTTAGCCACCAAGATTGGGTGATTGCCGCCACTTCACTCCCCACAAAATGGGGACTTAGAGGGTGGTTATTGCTAACAGGTCAGTTAGGCCTGGATAGTCTAGAGAAGGACAGCAGAGGGTGCAGGCATTTGGGAACAAGCTCAGGAGGCAAATAAGTACTGCTTTTGGCCAAACTCACAGGGATGGAACATCTGCTTTTCTAGATGTTGCAGTAAGCCAGCTTTCTAGAGGGGAAGTGGGCATGACAAACGTGGGATAGAGCCAGCATGAAGACTCGGGGTGGGTGCGTGAATGAGTCGCAGGTGGAGAAGCCAGAGAAGGCTGGAATCTGAGTCCAGAAGTAAGACTTGACCTTCGAGCCCTTTTCTGCAAACCCCTTAGTTATTGATCCAGAAACAGAGGCCCAGAGAAGGAAGGTGACTTGTTCAAATCATTCCAAAGTTAGTGGCAAAGTTGGGACTGGAACATGGATTCCCTGCCTCCTTCCTGGGAGATCTAACACTGCTACTGCAGTTAGGCATTCACCTTCCCAGGGACAACGGGGCCAGCAAAGCTGGTGTCACAGTGCAAAGCTTCTGGATCTGTTGGGCCAGCCCAGAGGAGTAGGGAGGCTGAAGGAAGCAGTAAGTTGCAGGGGCATGGGGACTGTAGGCTGATGGAGTCTGTTTCTCCTCTCCCTTGCCAGGTACACCAAACCGCTCACCTTTGCCGACTGCATTAGTGATGAATTGCCGCTGGGATGGGAAGAGGCGTATGACCCACAGGTTGGAGATTACTTCATAGACCACAACACCAGTAAGTTCCTGGCCCTTTTCCCTGCCCCGTCCCCTCCCTCCCATCTGTCTACCCCCATGCCCACTCCCCAAGTCTGGAAGAACTACCAGCAGAGGCTTTTGAAGCCAGATTGTGTTTTGTTTTATACAGAGTTAGATAGAGATGTCAATGTAGATATAGATAGATAATGTATGCTCCTATAAAATAACAGTTGAGAAGAGTTTTAAATAGAATCTAAAACTCCCCGTCTTGCAACCCATCTCCCCAGTTTTACAGAGGCAACCACTGCTAGCAGTTTCTTGTGTATCATTCCAGAAATTTCCCAATCGTGTTTGTGTGTGGATGTATGTATATGCATATATTCTTTTTTTTTTTTTACATCTATGAATTTCTGTGCATACAGATTTTTTTCCGTAAAAGGTAGATGTGTCATTGTCATTGCCAGACCATTTTGGAGCAGCCAGAGCCCCAGCATGTCTCCAGCAGCATGCACACCTGTGTCCATAGAGGGTTGATAGGAGTGAGTGTGTCTCCAGCCCATGTAGCCCACCCTCACTTCATATCTGTGATCTGAGCATCCTGATCCAGAACAAAGATTCCTAGTATCTTTGTCTCTGGGGTTATGATAAAGGAACCAGTTGAGAAACGGAGAAGCATGTTGTCTGACAGATGGAGGAACCCAAGCCGCGGTCCCCAGCCAGGGAGAGTTGATGTGTGTTTGGGCCTTATCCATTGTGCACCCTCTTGGCCAAGGTTATTTATGTCCTCTGAAATTTGCTGCCCCATTTGTCCATGTCTGCAGAGGAAAGAGGGTTTTACTGTCTCACTCTCAACCTTCAGAACCATGGGACTCCGTTTATCCTTTCAGGCAAGAGGAGAATGGAATGAAATGGGATGTGCCTTGCAAAGGGTGAGAATAGGGCACCAAATCCTAGTAGCCCATGTTTACTGAGCATACACCCCGTGTCATGTGCTGGGCTAGGCACCTGTAGGCATCATCTCATTAAATCCTCCCAGCTACCCTTTGGGGTATTAGGATGATTATCATCATCTTATAAATGAGACTTAGAGGTAGTAATTGACCGCTCAACACGCAGAACTAAAACATGGCAGAACTGGGATTTGAACTGGCGCCGAGGAACTGAATTGTGCATCCACTTCCTCCTCTGAGTTTCAGTAGCACCTGCCTGTCCTCTGTTGTGTCCCTCATCACTCTGTAGTATTAGCAGTTGTTGCAAGTTCTTCTAGAGCAGGGCAGTGTCTAATTCATCTCTCTAATCTCAGGGCTTTGCCTGGTAAGGCACATAGTAGGTGTGCACTTGACCTTTGCTAAATAGAAAAAGGCGTACGTGCATGAATGCATGACTGAGTGGATGAATGAGTAGACTGTCGTTGGCACCAAAGTGTAGAAGAATTTCTGAGAGACAGCTAATAGCATTAATTGCATTGTTGGGGGCAGCAGAGGTTTTTATTAGCACTCATGATTGCATACTGGGTAATGAGAAGTAAATATGCCTAATTGAGTGTGTATGGGGAATGAGGTTAATGCTTGGAGGGCTGCATGGTATGCTGGGTTAAACACTGATGTACAGGAACCCTAATCAGTCCTTTCCTGTTTCTAATTACTGAGTGCATCCCCCTCATTAAAATCTGATGGCGGGAGTGGGATTTCAAGGTGCTTCTGGGAGTTGTTGGAGGAATAGAAGGAAGGAAGGAGCGGCAAGCAGTGGCAAAGTTTATTCTCGTGGGGATGATGGCAGAAATGGGGTATTTAGGGGGTGTGAGTAAATGGGGGCCACAATAGGAGACGTTCTATCTGGTGGTTTTATCAGCTGTCTGGCTACTGATTTCCTTTCGGTTTGAAGGTGCTCTCATTGGAGGGAGGGCGCCACCTCTGTAGATGGAGCCAGTGATACAAATGTGGTATGAATATGACCATCGAGGCCCGAAGCGTTCAGAGCCGTGGACTCAGACCAATCCTCTGTGTGTTGGTCGCTGACTGAAATTACTCTTAAGAGTTATAGACACAGTAGAATTGCACAACAAATTAAATCTACCATCCAGCATTCATTTATTCAAAAATATTTATTGACCACCTGCTATCTTCCAGGCACTCTTCTGGGAGCTTGAGACGCGTGAGAGTGCAAAATGGCAGTGATCCTTGCCCTTACAGAGTTTTCATTTTGGCAAAAGAGACAGAAAATAAACTGAATAAATAAGCAGATTATGTCATATATTAGAAAATTATCAGTATTATGGGAAAAGAGAAAGCGGAGTGTGGGGCTACGGTGTGCAGGGGTGGTGTTGAGGGTGGCAGGGGAAGGATTACCGAAGACCTTGCTGAGAAAATGAGATTTGAGCTAAGACTTGAAGGCAGTAAGGGAGCATTTCAAGTAGAGAGGATTGATGGAGCAAAAACTCTAAGGTGTGATCACAGATAGCTTGCTCAAGGGGCGGCAAGGAGGCAGGTGTGCAGATAACAGAATGAGTGACGATGTAGGGAGGACATCAGGCCAGAGAGCAGCAGGGCCTAGAGGGGGCGGTGGTCTGCCTTAAGGGATCCGGGTTTTGCTCCACAGCAGGTGAGTGTCATGATCTGCTTTATGTCTTAATAGGGTCACTCTGGCTGCTTTGCTGAGAATAGATCTTAGTGGGCAAGCACAGAAGTGGGGACACTTGTGAGAGACAATTGCAATAGTCCAGGTGACAGAGGACAGTGCCCCAGACCGAGGCCATAGTGGTGGCCCTGGTGAAAAGTGGCCAGATGCTGGATGTATTTTCAGGGTAGAGCCAAAAGGATTTCCTGATAATTTGCATATGGGGCATGAAAGAAAGAAGAAAGAATGACCCTCATTGGGCCCGAGAAACTAGCAGGATGGAGTTGCCATCAATTGAATGGAGAAAACTACAGGAGGAGCGGGTTTAGGAAGGAAGAAGGAGAGTTCATTTCTACATGTCGAGTCTTCGATGCCTGTTACACATCTGAGAGAAGATGTTGCTGGTCAGTTTGATATAGGAATCTATAGTTTGGAGAAGAGTCTGGGCTGGAGATATGTATTTGGCAGTTGTTGGCATACTGGTACTATTTAAAGACATGAAGCTGGATGAGATCACCAAAGGAATAAATCAAGACAGAGAAGAGGACCAAGGAATGACGGAGGGGTCCTCAGACAGTAAGAGGGTGGGGAGAAGAGGAAATCAGCAGTGATTCTGAGGAGTGATCAGAAAGGTGGGAGGAAAACCAGTGTCTTGGCAGCCACATAAAGGAAGTGAATCAAGGAGAGGGTCAATGTGTCAAATGCTTCTGACAGATAAGTACAAAGAGGATTCAGAATTGACCAATTGATGCTGGTGACTCCAACTTTGGAGGGCAGCTTTGGACAAGGATTGGGGGCAAAAGCCTAGGTAGAGTGAGTTTAAGAAAATGGAGGGGAGGGGCCAGCCCCGTGGCTGGGTGGTTAAATTCATGCGCTCCACTTTGGTGTCCCAGGGTTTTGCAGGTTCAGATCCTGGGTGTGGACCTAGCACTGCCCGTCAAGCCATGCTGAGGCAGCGTCCCACATGCCACAGCTAGAAGGACCCACAGCTAAAATATACAGCTGTGTACTGGGGGGATTTGAGGAGAAAAAGCAGAAAAAAAAAAGAAGAAGATTGGCAACAGTTGTTAGCTCAGGTGCCAGTCTTTAAAAAGAAAAAGAAAATGGAGGGTAGAAATTGGAAACAGCAAATACAGACAACTGTTTTCAAAATACAATCCATTTTCATTATTTCATGTTAGTATTCCCATGGCTATTTACATCCATCATGATTAGATGATTTTAATCAGTGATCCAAATGTGTGTTCAACTATTTTGACTTGATACTATATTGTGAATATTTGAGCAATGCTGCATAGTCTTCATATTTGTCATTTTTAATACGTCGAATAGATGTTTCGTTACATTTTAACACAGAAGATGAATATACCATAATGCCCCTATTTCTGACCTTTTGGATAATTTCCATTTGTTTCCTATAAATTAATAACACTAGGGGGAGAATCTTTATGCGTATTGCTTTTTTCCTTTGTCATAATTTCCTGGAATACATTTCCAAATATAGGATTACTAAGTGAAAAGTTATGAACTTTTTTTTTTTTGAGGAAGATCAGCCCTGAGCTAACATCTGCCACCAATCTCCCTCTTTTTGCTGAGGAAGACTGGCCCTGAGCTAACATCTGTGCCCATTTTCCTCTACTTTACATGTGGAATGGCTGCCACAGCATGGCCTGACAAGTGGTGCATAGGTCCACGCCCGGGATCCAAACCCGCAAACCCCAGGCTGCCGAAGTGGAACGTGCGAGCTTAACCACTGCACTACCAGGTCGGCCCCAAAGTATGAACACTTTTGAGACTTTTGGTACATATTCCTAGATTGATGAATATTTCTAAAACATTGTATCAATCTGTGTTGCACAAGCAATAAGTGTGCCATTTTCCTTATACCTTCGTCGTATGGGGCTATTTCATTTCTTTGATTTTTGATAAATTCATCATGGGTTTAAGCTGTTACTTCAGTGTTCTTTATTGGCATTCCTTTGCATAGTAAGATAGTTGGGTGCTCTCCAGATGTTTGGCTTGTTTTTAAGACACTTGTTGTTAAAGGCCTTGGAGAATATAGTAGTGTTAGCCATGTGGGGGTGTGTGTGGTGTGTATAGAAAGCAGGTGTGTGTTGTGTAGAGGGGGTGGGGTGTGGAATGTGTGAGGAGCTCCTGAGTGTGGTGAGCGTGTATGCTGTATGGAGAATGTGTGTAGAGGGGGTGGGGTGTGGAATGTGTGAGGAGCTCCTGAGTGTGGTGAGCGTGTATGCTGTATGGAGAATGTGTGTAGAGGGGGTGGGGTGTGGAATGTGTGAGGAGCTCCTGAGTGTGGTGAGCGTGTATGCTGTATGGAGAATGTGTGTAGAGGGGGTGGGGTGTGGAATGTGTGAGGAGCTCCTGAGTGTGGTGAGCGTGTATGCTGTATGGAGAATGTGTGTAGAGGGGGTGGGGTGTGGAATGTGTGAGGAGCTCCTGAGTGTGGTGAGCGTGTATGCTGTATGGAGAATGTGTGTAGAGGGGGTGGGGTGTGGAATGTGTGAGGAGCTCCTGAGTGTGGTGAGCGTGTATGCCATATGGAGAATGTGTGTGGCGTGTGTTTGTGTAGAGGCCTGAAGCGCGAGGGAGGATGGAGAAGTGGTTCTGGACAATGGCTGCGCTCAGTCAGCTAACCATTTGCTGGAAGTAGCTGTGTTTTGGGGGAGTGGGACATGAGGGAGAAGGGGATGGAGGAGTGATGTTTTATGTAGCCAGGTTTGTAACATGCTGACTGATTAAACTGTGTCCGTGTATAGCTTTAATAAAAACAAAAACTAAAAAATAGATGGCTAAGGTGATCTCTAAGATCCTTCCAGGTGTGAAGTTATCTGTTCTGGTGAGATGGGCTTGAGGAAGGGAGTGTCAGCAGAAGAGCCCGGCTGTGAGAGGACCCCTCGGTGTGTGACTAGTTCAGAACTAACAGTAGTTAACACAGCTCCTTAGAACCACTAGGGAGCTTTTAAAAAGCCCACTGCCCTAAAGGATAATCTTTTCAACAGTAGCTGACACAACTGGTATCCACATGGGAAAAAATACACCTCCACTTCTACCCACACCTCACACTATACATAAAAATAAACTCAAATTGGCCATAGACTTAAACATGAAAGCTAAAACCAGAGAAAACATCTAGAAGAAAACATAGGAGAAAATCTGCAAGGATTTAGGGTGTGCCAAAAGTTTTTGGGTGACACCCAAAGCTCTAATCATAAAAGAAAAATTGATAAATTGGGCCTTGTCAAATTAAAACTTCTGTTCTTCAAAAGACATCATTAACTGAAGAGGTAAGCTACAGGTATGGAGAAAATATTTGCAATATGTGACCCATGTAGAGACTATATGAAGAATTCTTACAACTTAATAGTAAGAAGACCACCCAATAAAAAAATACGGGCAAAAGATATAAATAGATACTTTGCTAAAGAAGACATACAGGTGGCCAGTAGACATAAGAATACGCTTTACACCATCAGTCATTTGGGAAATGGGAATTAAAGCTACAACAGGGAACCAACGCATACCCACAATAATGCCTAAAATGAAAAAGATTGATGATACCAATGGTTGGCGAGGATGTGGAGGAACTGGAACTCTAATACACTGCTGGTGAGAATGTAAATGAAAACAACCATTTTGGAAAACAGATTGCCAGTTTCTTATAAAATTCAACAGCTACTTAACCATACAACCGGGCTGTTCCACCCCTAATAGTTTTACCTAAGAGAAATGCAAACTATGCCCACACAAAAACCTGTGCATGCATGTTCATTACAGTTTTATTCATAGTAATCTCAAGCTGGAAACAACCTAAAGGTTTATCAGAAAGGGAATTGTGATATATTCGTACAAAAGAGTGTTATTCAAGACAAGAAACGAACGAGTCTCAAAAACCTTATGCTGAGTTAAAGAAGCGAGACCCAAAGAGAACATGCTGTATGATTCTGTTGATAGAAAGTTCTAACATAGGCAGAACTGAGGGGAGTGGAGTTGGGGGAGGTGCCTGACTGGGAAAGAGCTGATGTAAAGGGAGTGTTGTACACATTGATTCAAGTGGTGCTTTATGGAGAATGCATTTGTCAAAACATAATTGAACTATACACTTTAAATGGCTGCACTTCATTGTATTTAAATTAGGCCTTAATAAAGTTGATTTAAACAATATGTTGATGCCCATTTTATACTGCAAACCAGTTCACTGGAAATCTCTGGGGTAATTCCCCTGCGCAGCCAGGTTAAGACTAGTATTCTGGTGTGGGGTTGTGTGTTGTGTTTGTCCATCTGTGCATCCCTCTATCCGTGTTGGCTTATACTCCAAAAGACAGCCTGGACCACCGAAAATGGTAGCCAAACCACCTGGCTTGGCCAGGCCTTCAATTAAGGCTTTCACACACTTTTATATTCCAACCAGCAGGGCCTCAGCCAAAGTGAGGGCGCCACTCCCAGACTCACCCCACAGCAAGGGGGTGGGGGTGGGGCCGCCAGGTCCCCTCCAGGTGTACCCAGGGGCACTTGTTGAGGGCCCAGCATTTCCTCGAGCCCTTCAGCAGATGATCCTACCTGGAACTCCACATCACACCTGCCAGCCTTGTGTGCTGGCTTCAGTGACCACTCAGCCCACCTGTATCCTAACCTCTTAGTGGTTCTCACTCTTGGTGACACATTGGAATTATTTGGGGAGCTTTGAAAATCACCATTGCCTCCTTCCCACCCCTAGAGATTCTGATTTAATTGATCCAAGGGTGGGACCTGGGCATCAGGAGTGTTAAAATTTCCCCAGGTGATTGTAATGTGAGACCAGGGGGTCTCTTCCACATCTGCACGGCAGAGTCACCTGGGGAAGCTTTTAAAACTATCAGTGCCTGGGCCCCACTCCTGGAAATGCCGATGTAAGTGTTCTGGGACGGGGTTCAAGCTTTTTTTTGTTTTTGTTTTTTGTGGCTCCTCAGCTGATTCTATGCGCTGCTGGGACCTAAAATCACTAAATGAAACACCAGTTAAAAAAAAGAAAAGAAAAGCAATTTCACTGATAATCTGGGGAAAAAGGCACTCTCGTAGGCTGTCTATGAGAATAAAAATTGGTCCAGCCTTTCGCAAGGTAATTTGGTAGTACCTATTAAAGTTTAAAATGTGCATACCCTCGGACCCACTAGTTCCCCTTCTAAGAAATCTTTCCTACAGAAGTAATAGCACAACGTCCTGGAAGCATGTTTTTAAGACTTCTAACTGCAGCATTGACTGCAGTAGCAAAAGAACTGGAAACAATCCAAGTGTTTCCCATGGTGGTCTGGCTAAATCAGTCCTCATGCTATACCATTGGAATACTATGCAGCCATTTGAACAATTAGCTAAGTAAAAAATAAAAATAAAAACAGAAATAAAATGGAAAAAGATGAATAAATAAAAGGTTAAGGTCAATCTTCATGCACCCACAAGGCAGGATGAGCATGTTATATCATTTGGAGATGACAGCAAATTGCTGACCAGTATATATGACATGGGGCCGTGTTGCATTAAAAATAGGTTTGTGTCTACAGTCATTTATGTATCAGTGAAGATTTGTATCTCATCAGAGAGCAGTATCTGTTAGCATGTGAGACTCCGAACAGCAGTTACCTTGGGGAGTAGCATTGGAGGGATAGGAATTCTTGCTTCTTCTTTTATAAATTTGCAATCGTGGAATTGTGAGATTTCCCCTTTTTTCTATTTTTGCCCAAAAAAGTAAATTTTAAGAAGCTACAAACTTTAAGAAACATCTCCAGCCTGGCCAGACAGTCCAAGTTTCTTTTCTGTGGCCTATGTCAGCTGGAGGTGTGGGGCTGGCCCCTGAGGGGGACCCAGGAGCCCCCAACCCTGAGGGAGTCCACATCTGCTGATGGAAGTGGGGGCCCAAAACAGCTGTCCTTCAGCCCAGCGTTATAAATTCTCCCCTCCTCACTTTCTCTCTTCTCTTGCTTGGTTGAAGAGTTGCAGAGCTTTCCTTATGAGAAGCAATCTTGTGGCCCCTGCCAGCAGTCTTCAGACCTGAATTTCTCTCCCACTCTCCCAGAAAAAGAGAGGAGGAAGAGCTTGAAGAATTGCTATTCACAGACAATTCAAAAACTGGTTCCAGTGAATAGTTTTGGCTTTGCTCTCACCACCATTTGTTTATGTTACCCGGGCATAAGGGCTTTATAGCTTCCTGGGAAGCTGTGAGACAGGGCCCATTAACCTCTTTAATAATTACAGAAGCAGATTCAGAGAGGTTGAGCAGCCTGCCCATTGTAACAGTGATTTTCGGCAGGAATGAGAACTTGGCCCTGCTGCCTCTGTGATCATTCTTCCTGTCTCTTCTTTCTTTTATTGGAGATGCTCATTTAGGCCTGTTCACGAGGAATGAGAGCAGCTAAAGGGCCTACAAAAGGGAGCATAAACTGAAATTCCCCAGGAGCCAGACACATCACGTAAATGAGTGAAGCAAACCAGGTGTTACTGATGGATGGAGTGCTGGGGTTGGTGGCAAATTGTGGGCCCAACGTGGTCAGATCTTCCAACTGATCAAGAAAAATCAGAAATCGGGATTTTAATGTACAAATCTCCTTACCTTTTTTTAATTGAGGTTATGGTAGTTTACAATTATGTGAAATTTCAGTTGTACGTTATTATTTGTCATTTACTATATAGGTGTGCCCCTTCACTGTTTGTGCCCACCCCCCCACCTCCTTCCCCCTGGTAACCACTAAACAGTTCTCTTTGTCCATCTGACAAATCTCCTTATTTTTACATACCAGTAACTAATTCAAAATTAATGAAAACACTTTAGGGTAAGCAAAACCTATTTGCAGGCTGTATTCACCAGATGGCCTTGATTGTACAACTTCTGGTGTGTCAGTCATCCCTAACTCCATCCACCAACTGGGGAAGGACTGAGGAGTTGGCATTCGATGGGCATTGATTCTTTGACATCACTGTGACCTCTTCCACATCCGCTCAGCTGCCAGCTGACCCTTCTTTTTTTTAGTGCCGATCTTTTTTATTTTTGACTTTTTTCAAATTATCACTGTGCATGTTTATTGTATACATAATTTAAAAAAATAAAAAAGAATGAAGAAAAAATATCTTACCACCAAGACATACCTACTGTTGATAATTTGCTAAGTTTCCTCCTAATCTTTTTGAGAATGTATGTATCTATTTTCATAAATACCAAATTATTTGTGCAGTTTTTCACTCTGCATTTTCACTCACTTTTATATGATAAGCACCTTTCCATTTTATGACTGTTTCTTCAAAGATATTATTTTTAATGGTTGTATTAGTGTATTATGTAAATATACTTATTTGAGCAGTTATTTCCTGTATGACCTTGAGCAAGTTACTTAACCTTTGATGTCTCAGTGTTCTGTTTTGTATAATGGGGGTAATAATAGAATTTCCTTTATAGGATTAGTGTAAGAAATGAAGGAGTAAATAGATATACAGTACTTAGAACAGTGCTTGGCATAGAGTGAACATTAAATAAATGCTTATTTATTTTCATTATTATTGTTATCATGGTTTTGTACAAATGCATATTTGGCTGAATTTTTTTAATTATTTTTTGTAATAAATTACTATAAGGAGAATTACTAGTCAAGGAGTATTGACATTTTAAAGCTCTTAATTTGTGTGGTCAGATAGCCCTCTAGCAAGGCTGTTCTAATTTACATTTCTAGCGGGGTATGAGGTGCCTATTTCTTTAAATCTCTCAGATGTTAGTTATTTTACTTTTCACCAAGAGATAACCTTAAGCATCTATAATGTCCTTGAGCCTCTCTGTCTACATTAGAACTCAAAGCTGGAGCTTCTCCCAGCTGTTCTCAGACAGATTGACTTTGGGTTTAGAAATTTATCCTGGTTTCTTTTGTGTTTGTTTGCTTAATCCAAATGAAGAGTCTCTGTTGTTTAATAGGTAAGTTTAACCCTTTAACATTTATTGCGATTTTCCTACTTATTATGCTTTTTGTTTTTGGGTAGAGGATTCCACAGGCCACCAACCCCACAGATATTTGTGAGGTGCTGACCTAGAATCTCTGGGGTCTGTTCCAGAAACCACTCAGATTGAGGACCCCCGGGTACAATGGCGGCGGGAGCAGGAGCACATGCTGAAGGATTACCTGGTGGTGGCCCAGGAAGCCCTGAGTGCCCAGAAGGAGATCTACCAGGTGAAGCAACAGCGCCTGGAGCTTGCACAGCAGGAGTATCAGCAGCTGCATGCCGTCTGGGAGCACAAGCTGGGCTCCCAGGTCAGCTGTGAGTACCTCCCACCGCCAGCACCCCACCAACACCCTACAGGGAGGAGGGAATGAGCACACTGAGTACATCCTGGATTGCCTCTCACTGCTTCTCAGATCTGCCTATTTTCTTTCATCTCCACTCTTGTCCAAACCACCATCCTCTCTACTGCTATTCCTACTCCTACTTGTGCCTTGCAGTGATTCATTTGCCATTTTCATTCCATTTCCTTTTGTTCATTTGTAATCATCTCGGAATGCCAGTCAGGTTACGTATCTCCCTGTTTCAGACCCATCAGTGGCTGTGGGGAGTGAGGAATTCTTGTTTAATGGGTAGAGTTTCATGTTGGGAAGATGAAAAAGTTCTGGAAATGGATGGTGGTGATGGTTGCACAACAATATGAATGTATTTAATGCCCTGCACTGTACACTTAAAAATGGTTAAAGTGGTAAATTTTTTTATGTATGTATTACCATGATTTTTTTTCCCCCTGAGGAGGATTCGCCCTGAGCTAACATCTCCTGCCAATCTTCCTCTATTTTGTATGTGGGTCACCACTCCAGCATGGCCATGAGTGGTGTAGGTCCACGCCTGGGAGCTAAACCCCAGCTGCTGAAGCAGAGTGTGCTGAACTTAACTACTACACCACCAGGGCTGGCCCCCATAATTTAAAAAAGAAAAAAAAAACCTTTAGTGGCTTCCCAGCACCCTTTCCATGGCCAACACAGACCTGTGTGATGTGGCCCCTGCTGGCCACTTCCACCTCATCTCATGCTCTCATTCGCTAGGCTCCAGATGCACCAGGGCTCTCCCTTCTGCTCCCCTAGCCTGCCCTGCACCTTTCCACCTCAGGGCCTTTGTACTTGCTGCTCCCCTGCGAAGAATGCTTTTTTATTGATCCATTTGCTCAGCTGGCTCCTTCTCACCCTCCCAGTCTCACCTCTCAGGTCATCTCCTCTGAGAGGCTTGCATCTGATAACTATCAACAGACTCCTTTCCCCGGCATTAGCTGCTGTAATGTTCTCTCTTTATTTTCCACATACCATGTGTCACGATGCATCTGCTTATATGTCTGTTGGTATTTCCTCCACTAGAACGTAGACTTTCTAAGGCAGGGGCTCCCATCTTCCTTGTTTACCCTGAGGTCTGCAGAAGGGGAAGAGGCATGCAGTTTTTGTGGTGGCGTCCTTCATTTCCAGTGCAGTTCAGTGCCAGGACTGTAGCTGTCAGGGACCCCACCAGCCTTTTCCAGTGTGTTGGGGTCCTTTATCTTTTACCATTATTTCTAATCACCAGTCCTTTCCTGTGTTTGTTAAGTGCTTACTACATGCCAGGCACTCTGCTATGGTCTACGTATGCTATTTCAGTTAATCCTCATAACAATTCTATGGGTAAGTACGCTTAACATCCCCCTTTCACAGATAATCAAACTGAGGCTGACAGGGGATTGATAACTTGCCCAGGCTCTTACAGCTGGTGAGAGGCACGAATAAGTTGCAGATTCATTCCGTCTTTCCCCCAGTGTTTTCAGTGTGAGCCAGGGAGCCAGCATTAGGCCATGGAGTCAGGGTGTCTGTGGCTTGGCAGGGTCACTGGACACTCCTCCTGTGTGAAGTCCTCACTTTGAGAAGTTCAGTTTGCCAGGAAGACAGGGACAAATCTTGCGAGGTTGCTCACTGCCCCAGCCCTACCCTTTTCCTTGGCAACTCAAGAAAACCCCCAGAGTCTCAGATTATAAGAAAGAACTGTATTACACTCATTAGCTATTTCTGGGTCAAATAACGTCCTAGAGAGTGTCATGAGGGTTTTAGTGCTTAATCTGTCTTAGTCAGCTCAGGCTGCCATAACACAATACCATAGATGGAGTGGCTTAAACAACAAAAATGTATTTTCCCACAGTTCTGGAGACTGGAAGTCCAGGATCAGGATGCCAGCACGGCCTGGTTCTGGTGAGAGCCCTCTTCCTGGCTGGCAGACGGCCAACTTCTCACTGTTCATCATATGGCAGAGAGAGAGACAGCAAGCTCTCTGGTGTCTCTTATAAGGGCGCTAATCCCATCATGAAGGCCCCACCCGCATGACCTCATGTAAACCTGATTACCTCCTAGAGGCCTCATCTCCAAATACCATCACGTTGGGAGTTAGGGCTTCCAGATATGAATTTAGGGGGAGACAATTCAGTCCATACCGTTGTCCTTACCACAGCCCTGGAAGGGAGATATTATGGTCCCTAGTGAAACAGATATGAAGAGGTGAAGTGGTTTTTTTTCCTCTCTAAATTCCCACAGTCTGAAAACATGACAAGAGTATATAAAAACAAACCTTTCTGGTTTTTTTTTTTTTGCGGGGAGTGGGGGGGACAGTGGCAGGATGTTTACATGGATCCAAAGTATCACCCACAAATCACTTACTAATTTCAGAGGGTAAAAATGTGTTTTCACACCAGAGAAAGCTGCAGCCACCACTTTACACAGGTATTAAATTAGCATCACCAATAATGAGACACACTGACTTCGAGCGCCTTCTGATGTGAGGCAATAGGGACACGATGGAGGACTCTTGGCAAAAATGTTTACTCTCAATCGAATCGCGAAGAAATAGCCAGACAAATCCATAATGTGGCATATCCTACAAGATAATTGGCCTGGACTCTTAAAAAAAATGCTGTAAAAAAACAAAAAGAGGGGAGACTGTTCTAGACTAAAAAAAACCTAAAGAGGCATAAACCCCATGAAGTGTTTGCACCTTGATTAGAGCCTGGATGCAGGGGGAAGCAGCCATAAATGACATTCTCAAGCAACTGGAGAATATTCTTAGGTGTGATAATGATGTTGTGGGTTTGAGAAGAATGTCCTTGTTCTTAAGACATCCTTGTGGCATCACGTCTGCAACTTAATTCCAAAAAAGGTCCGGGGGGGAAACGTGATAAAACTATTTCACTTTGGGTGTCAGTCCAAGTGAGCAGATCAGTAGATGTCGATGACACCTTGACAGACATTGAATACAGTATAGGTTTTCATCTTTTGCCATCATTTCCAATAACGATTCACTGAGGGCTTATTATGAACCAGGCATCCTGCTGAGAGAAAGAATTGGAGTGGAAGGAGGAATAGATAGAACAGATGTGGGCAAATGTTAAAAATGATTGGATCTAGGTGAAGGATATATCAATATTCCTTATACTATACTTTCAAATTTTCTGTGGGTATAAAGTTTCCAAAATAAAAGGGCAGCGTGGGGAAAAGAGTCAGGCCTGCAGAAATGAATCATTTCTATGGAGAAGCACTGTGGTGGGAGGTGGCAGTCACTGGACTCTGAAGTCAGAGGTCTGGGTTCAAGTCTCCGTTCCAGTATTTCTAACCACGTCCTCTTGGGGACGTACCTTATGTTTAAATATGGAAATGTTAATACTACTGTCATCTCACGGGTCCATGTCGCGTTTCTCTGCCTCAGCACTGCTGACATTTTGGGCTGGATAAGTCTTCCTTGTGGGGCTGCCCTGTATACTGTGCCATGTTCAGCAGCATCCTTGGTCTCTACCCACTGGATGCCAGTAGTACCCCCCACCCCGAGGTGTAACAACCAAAAATGTCTCCAGACATTGCCAAATGTGCTCTAGGTGGGCAAAAGTGCCCCTATTCAAAAACTACTAGTCTAGGTAAAATACTTAACACAATTCCTTTAGAACGTACTAGTGTTCTTGGCATGAAACACATTGCACAATATTTTGAGAGTGTGGACTCTGGAGCCAGACTGCTAAGGTCCAAATGCAGAATATGCAACTTGCTAGCTGTGTAACCTTGCACAAGTTGAGCCACTTCTCTCTGCCTCACATTCTTTATCTATAAAATTGATGTAATAGGAGCTGGCCCAGTGGCATAGCGGTTAAGTTCACACCCTCTACTTTGGCAGCCTGGGGTTTGCCAGTTCAGATCCCCAGCGTGGACCTACACACTGTGTATCAAGCCATGCTGTGGCAGGCATCCCACGTGTAAAATAGGGGAAGATGGGCACGGATGTTAGCTCCGGGACAATCTTCCTCAGCAAAAAGAGGAGGATTGGTGGTGGATGTTAGCTCAGGGCTAATCTTCCTCAAAAAACAAAAATACATTAAAATTGATGTAATGATAGTGTGTCCTTCATTGGGGTTTTATGGGGCTTAAATTAATTAACAAATATAAAGCACTTGGAATAGTACTTGTCACATTCTTGAGCTCTTAATAAGTAATAATAATTATTTGATATTGTTCATTGGCATTGTAAATGACAAAGATTTTTTCTTTTTGCTGAGGAAGATTCTCCCTGAGCTAACATCTGTGACAGTCTTCCTCTATTTTGTATGTCGGTTGCCACCACAGCATGGCCACCAACAAGTGGTGTAGGTCCGTGCCCAGGGAAAGAACCTAGGCCACCAAAGCGGAGCATGCCAAACTTAACTGCTAGGCCATGGGGCTGGCCCCAATGATGAAGGTTTTTAACAGATCCCTGGAAGCAATAAGAATAAATACATGATCAGTGGTAGGAAGGAAATGATGCAGTCCTGACATGTGACTCATGGACACTCCCAAGAGCTCCATCAGGCTCAAACACATCACCATTTTGAATGTTAAAGAACCTGCATTTGAAGGGACTGGGGTCATCTCAGATAACTGAGATCCAGGCCAGCCAGGAATTGGGGTGTCCCCAGCCCAAGCATCCCAGTTAAAGAGGCATGTCCCAGCCGCCTCATGACTTTCTTCAGGTTTTACAAGCCGGGTTGGCCTTCCAAGTCAAGCTGTCCAGCGTGTCGATGGACTGGTGAGGTCACATGCCTCCCTCGTAACTCAGCTGGCCTGCCAGGGCTTGTGAGAGCCTTGCCACCTGGCGTTGGCTGCTGTGGGGCCTGGCCACAGGTGGGGCTCTGCCCTGGGGATGGAGACTTTGTTGTCACCTCTGGTGCAATCTCCAGCTCCGTGGGAAGGAGAAGAGAACTCACATTCAATATGTACCTGTTATACTCCTGCAGGACAATGTGCTGGGCACTCTCCGTATGTTATTTAAAGTAACCTCCCACCCCCCCACTCACACACACACAATCCTGCGAGATGTTATTGTTCCCATTTTACAGATGAGACTGAGGCCCAGAGAGAGGAAGTGGCTTCCCCAGGGTCACACTGGTAAAAAATGCCAGCGCTAGCCTTTATACCCAGGAGTATGTGACCTCAAAGACAATTCTCCTAATCTAAGGCACCCAGTCAAATTCTAAGTTTCTGAGGCTACACTGGGGCCCTCCCATCCTCTGAAAGATGAGAGCTCAGGAGAGCCTCACCACGCTCCTTCCTCTCTCTAGGCCTTGGCTTCCCATTTGAAAAACAAATCACTGGCAGCTTTGTGGTTAAAAATGCCAGTTGAACCACCCGCGCGCTTTCACTCACTTCTAAAACTAAGAAAATATCAGATAAGAGATTTTTTTAAGGCATGCATGCACGGGGACAGGAAGACTTAGAGAAAAAAGTGTAGGAATAAAATCTGGAAGCTGGAAAACAGACGAACAGGTGGCAGCCTATCTGATAGACCTGAGAAAAACCAACACTCGACTCTACAGAAAGCACTTGCAGAAGCCTTGGGAACTGGAGGCAGCGGCCGTCTCTGGGAGTGGCAGTGAAGGGAAGAGGATCTCAAATGAAGAGAATTGGATGAAAGTTGTTTCTGAGACAGACCACCAGAGCTCCCCAAAGTGGTACAGCCAGGCATCTGTCCATCCTCAACCTGGCAAAAGACTGGAAGTTTATGTTTTGGAGAGAGTAAAAACAGAGTCTCTGGACTACAGGATACAAGGCAAGTTCAAAGTCAGGCCACACCATACTGAAATCATGGTGGTGAAGTGAACATGCACATACGGCCAGCCAACATGGACCACTTGGTTCTCAGAATGGTGCCAGGCTATTGCCCTCCAGGCTGGACAGTAGGACAGTCTGGGGAATCTGACCAGAGAAAAGAGATGTAAAGACACTGACAGGAATCCCAGATGAAACAGTCCAGCCAAATCATGTACCACGTAACCCACAGTCAATCATGTAACCCACAGTCAACAAGCTCCACTCCAGTCACCTTTTTGGACCCCCAACCTTAAATGTGAGCAGACAGCTGAGATTCCAGACATCTGAGAAAAGCCTCCAATGTGAAAAATAGAAATTAAAACAAACACATGGTGATAGGTGGCCTTGGAGGGAACACAGAATATGCACGGAGAAAAAAACATCGAGAGAAGTGACACAACCTTGAAACAACAACAGGGTGCTACACTTTATAAAAAGGAACCTTCGGGGAACACAAAAGAGCCTTTGGAAATTAAAATAGGATAGAAATGAAAAATCTATGAAGACTAGAAGGTAAAACTGAGGAAATCTTCTAAAAAGCAGAGCAAAAATACAATGAGATAGAAAAAAATAGAGCACCAGACCAGGAAATCTGAGTAATAAAAGTTCCAAATAGAGCAGAGGAAACAGAGGAGAAGAAGCATCAATTAGATAATTCAGAAAAATTTCCCGGAACTGATGGAGGAGAGTTTTTAGATTGAAAGGGCTCAGTGAGCACCCAACACAATGGATAAAACTCAACTCACACTAAGACATATTGTCATGCAACTTCAAACACTGGGAACGATTCAAGATCCTAAAAGCTTTCAGAGAAAAACCAGGTCACACAAAAATGATCAGGACTCGGGATAGCTCCGGGCTTCTCAACCAGAACCCTGGAAAGCTAAAAGACTGGAGAAATGCTGTCAAAATTTTAAGGAAAATCATTTCCGACCTGGAATTCTATGTCCAGTAGAACTACCTTTAATCAAGTATAGGGTAGAAAAAAGCTATTTTTAGACATGCAAGATTTCAAAACGTTTATTTCCTTCTAGGTTGCTTTCTCAGGAAGCTACTGGAAGTGATGTTCTCCCAAGATGAGAGGGTTGGCCACAGAGGGGAAGACATGGTGTTTAGGGAAGAAGAGAGAGGCAAGGAGGGGGTCTCGGGGCCAGCTGTGCAGAGACAGCAACTGGCTCACACCGAGGCCGGCACACGCCTGTGTGAGAGGGAGCTGAGAAGAGGAAACAGAACGTGTAGTGGCCTGGACCCCGCTAGAGGAGGTTTAGATAGCAGGCAGGGTGTGAGGTGGATTCGGTGATAAGTCTGTAGAAAGTAAGCAAGCATAAAAATGGCAACTATTGACTCTAGGAAAAACAAAACAGAACAACTGTGCTGGAAAGGAAAAGCGAGCACAAGCGGCTGCCCGCTTCTGCCTGGAATAGTGTTTACATAATGTGAACCCTGAAGATTGCTTTCACCAAAATGATGCTATCTGTCAGGAACATGGGGAAGCTGGGAGGGGTGCACGTGTGTGGTGTAGGGACTGGAGAAGGAAGGGCAGCGAAGTGAGTAAATAATGCCTAAAACTGAGAGAATCAGAAAGCAGCAATACACACATGTTACTGGGGACGTAGAGGTAAGAAGTTGGCTGAACACGTTGATGTGGTTCCCTTTGGGGGAATGAAATATGCAATAGGGGCCTATGGAATGCTCTGTTTTTATGGCAAACCTTGTACTTTGTTGGACTGTTAAACTGTGTTCATATATAACTTGAATAAAAGCTGAGAATAAAAAACTAAAATGGTGGGAACTCAAAGGCAGTCTCTAAGATCCTGTTCAAATATAAAATTCTTTTGGTGGAGGGGTCCTGAGGGGACACGGGCACAGAGGTAAAGCTGATGACCTGTTTCTTGATTGGGGTGCTGATTACTTGAGTGTGATTCTTTTGTGAAAATTTGTCAGGCTGCACACATGATTTGTGTACTTTTCCATGTGTATTCTGTACTTCGTAAGAAGTTTACTTAAAAAATAACAGGCTAATGTCCCATTTCAGCAGCTTTGGGTACAAACAGTCCATTTCACAGTAACACTCCAGAGGATGATAATAATTCAAGTCCCTGGTGGCCCAGCTGGCAGGAGTCCGTTCTTTTTTGGGTTCTTTTCCCCCAGGATTTCTAAGCATGCCCAAGGAATGCCTCTGCATTTCACGAATCAGCCCTGGCTTTGCTGGTCCCCACAGCCACCCTCTCCCTGTTAGGGTCAGGTCTTCCAATTTTTTATGAGCTCTTCCAGGCTGCTGCCACGCTCACCTTTACACTTCCCTGAATTGTGGACCCAAGTCCAGTGGCATGGCCTGATGAGCATGGTGGTTGGTGGGACGGGGGCGCTCACAGAATGAGCAACTCCCTTTTGGTGTGTATCCCTATCTTATTTCCACAGTGATAACTCTTTTTGTCTTTTCACCATGTTTTTACTATCAGTGGGTAACAAATAGTGTTAACTACCTTAAAATTTTGTTGAAAAGTGCCTATCTGGAGAATATGCTTAAGTCAGTGCCTCCAGCTATGTCTCCAATAAGGTCCCTCCCCGAAACCCCCGAGTCCAGCAAAGACCAGAGGAATTAGAATGCAGGAAATGAAAGCTTCGACTTGGAAACAAAACATCCCTGTGTCTGGAGTCGTTGTTCCATGTTCGTTCACAGCGAGGGCTCCAAGGCCCTCTTCACCCACGTGTTCCTGCCACTCATCTCTTCTGGTAAAGCCTGGCAGCCGCCACCACCACCATCATCATCATCATCATCATCGTCATCAACTCAGCAGAACTGCAAGGCTGCTTGTGGTGCAAAGCTTATTTTCTGTTATTATGCAGAGCAGTTTTATTTCTCTTTTCCCAAACTTCCCAATGTTATGTTTTAACTTTCCTTATACGTAATCAAAAGACTCATTCAAGTATTTTAACCAAATCTGAAGAGCAGCCTCCCCTTCACCACTGTCCCTTATACCTCCAGACACTGAAAATTGCCAGCAATCTTCAAATAAGCTTCTCTGTCCTCAGAAAAAGCCAGGTCCCAGCAGGTGGTCTTGCTACACATGGATAGGCAGTGTTCTGGTGATGGTAAGTGGGAAGGGGAGATGGCGAAGAAGCTCATACAGAGGCGTTAAGAACTCATGGGAGAAACACTTCTCTGGCCTCCCTGCGAAGAGTGACTGTGCTTTCCCTGAACAGCGGGGTTGTGTTTACTGTGAGGACACTAGGAATCTTATAGCGGGCACCATTCCCCCTCCACGTCGCCGGTTAGGAAGCTCAGAGCCAGGTACGTGGTGTCTCTGGGACAGAAGTGGGACCTGACAGTGTGCAATGAGCCCTAACCTCACACCTCTTACCACTTTGCTTTCTCATTTTAATTCTCCCTTTGTCTCATTTTCCTTGCTTTGAACGTATTTTTACTCAGTTTTGTTCATTTTTGTAAGCCTTAAAATCTTTTTTAAGACATAAATACTATTTTTAAGATACAGTATGATTACAACTACATGATAAAACTGTAGATAAACGCTGGAAGGCAAGTTGGAGAACAGATAATTGTATTGGAGTGATAGGCTTATAGGTAATTTATGTTCCTTTTCAAATGTACGTTAATATTGTGAAGTACAGTAAACAATATTTTTAGTAATTTTTTTCTGATTACGAAGTGTATGTTCGTATTATAAAATGTGGAAAAGACAATACAAAGATGAAAATTAATATTACAGTTAATACATTGCTTAGCGATGGGGTCATGTTCTGATAAATGCATCATTAGGCAATTTCATCGTTGTGTGAACATTATAGAGTATACTTAAACAAACGTAGGTTGTATAAGCTACCACACACCTGGGTTATATGGTCCTAATATTATGGAACCACCATCGTATATGCAGTGTGTTGTTGACCAAAACATCTTTAATGCAGCACATGGCTGCATTCATCACCCAGATCTCCAGATATCAGTGTTATCTGTTTGCTATATTTCTTTCCAGTCTTTTCTTAGATGCCTATGTGTGTCTATGTATTTTTTAACTGTATATTTTCCAAATTTGAATTATTCTTCATAGTTTTTTAACTGTTGTTTTCATGTAACAATAAGTTTTGGGCATTTTCTCTTGTTCAGTATTCTTCTGCACCATCATTTTAAGTTGCATAAGTTATATGGTCCCTATTTTATGCATAACCCATATTTATTTAACAGATCCCTCTTTGTTGGACATTTAGGTTGTTCCCCGTTAGTCATTTGTTTCTGGGTTTATCTAGATGGCCAAATAAGCCAACTTTGCAAAACTGTGTTTTTTCTACAGAATTTTCTTCTGCTTTTTCATTGCAGTGATCTCTGGTTCGTCATCCAGCTCTAAGTATGACCCCGAGATCCTGAAAGCTGAAATTGCCACTGCAAAATCCCGGGTAGGGGTTATCTGCCTATACTATTGACGGGGGTCACCCAGGCGGCCTTAGGCCACTAGCCCACGCATAAGACCAGAGCAGATGCTTTAGCTGTGTGGGGCCCAGTGCTGACAAATAAGATCCTAAATAACAGCTGTAGTAGCAGTAGTAGTCGTCGTCATAGTAACAGTAATGGTAACAGCAGCTACCATTTCACAGCCAATCACTATATACTAGGCATGGTGCTGAATGCTTCAAGAGTCTTATCTCTTTTCCTTGCAACAACCCCGTGAAATAGCTCCTGTCAGTATCTGCATTTTAGAGATGAGCCAACAGGCTTAGGTGAGCTAAGTAACTTGCCCAAGATCACAAGAGACTCAAGGCTTATTCCAAAGTTCTTAATGCAGTGTGCTACCTTCCTCCCTATTGCTTATTCTACATTATCTTATTTAATTATTTCATGATTACCTTAGGGGATAGATATTACTATTCCCGTTTCACCAACAGCATAGCAGTTAAGTGACTTGCTCAAGGTAAAGTCAGTATTTTGAAGACTGGTTTAGTTAAACTTCAAGTAGGTTCTACAAACTCAGATGCCTGCCAGGAAATGTAAAAAGGGGAAGTGGGCTGGGGGGTGAGGCAATAGGGAGTAGTGAGGACTGTGTAACCTAGAGAGGTATGTTCTGTCTAAAGGGGTGGTTGAATTTTAGCCCTACCCTATTGTGGCCATCCTGGAATGTGGGCTTAGTGTTGGCACATCTTCAAGTATTTTTAGAAGAGAACCATATATCTAGGCTCACTATATGAAGTCTCTCAATATTTAATTATTAGCAACTAATTTTTGGAAAGTTAATAACACTGCAAGACAAAGAAAGCATTCCTGCAGGTTGGACCTGGCTCCCAGGCCGTGACTTGCCTCTGAAGTCACTGTATTACCTCTCGCCTCCCTGCACAGCACTCCCATACCCATTACCTGCTTTAGGTAATGCACAGCCCTGGGAATTGCCATTCTCCTCATCTGTCAGAACAGCAAAGGGAAGCGCAGAGAGATGAGATGGCTTAAGAGAGGGCAGCCATCTAGGCAGCAGGAAGGCCAAGCTCTATCCCAGGTCAGCCAGCTCCCATCCACTTCCTGTTTCCCTGTAGTGACGCCAGGCTAGGAATGACCTGCAGGACAGCCAGGCTGGGATGCCAACTGAATGGGCAGCTATAGAGACCAAGGCAACATCAATGAGGGGAGGGGGTTATGACCAATGTGACCTAAGGGATGTTGACCTGAGTCATTATGCAGGGGCAGTAAGTGGGGGGCTCTGGGTTCCCTCTTTGGGGAGAAGGCAGCCTGCAGCTCAATATCAGCCTCTGACCTAGCCCCACATGTGGTCTCCTGTATGCCAGGTCAACAAGCTGAAGAGAGAGATGGTTCACCTCCAGCAGGAGCTACAGTTCAAAGAGCGTGGCTTTCAGACCCTGAAGACGTAAGTCCACCCTGGTGCAGAGTGTGGGCAGAGTTCCCCTCCTGCTCCCGCTCTCTCTCTTTCAGTCTCTTTCCTCCCTTCTCAAAATGTGGCTCCCTAATCGTTGGATTCCAGTTCCATTCCTCTGGCATTTACTGAAGATACTGTCACCCAAGGTTGAGATTTAGAAAGAGAAAAGAGGAATCATTTCAGATCATGGAGTTCTCATCGTCCTCTGAATTCCTGAAGCCATTAAAATCTGTTCCATTTAGTGAATTTACGAGCCAGTCATAGAAACAAGTATGATTGAGCATTTCTGTCCACTCATCTTATCTCCTCCAGTAGAATCTCATACACAAACAAACAGAACAAATACTTTTTTTCCATGGTCCCTAAAAGTGCTCACTTCAGCTAGTGTGCTCCCCTGAAGGAACAAGGATGTCCTCCACAATAGACAGATTACTAGACAAGTATGCATGATGCCATGCCCACTGTGTTTTACGGGTGACGTAAGGAGTTCCAGGATGACTTTAACCAAATGTAATTTTCTCTTTTAGAAGCTGACTTGCAGCCAAGCAAGATATAGCTTTATTATTTCTTTAGAGCGGATGTGTTCGTTGTCATTATCGTGTTTATACCAGCTAAGATTTGTTGAGTGGTTACTCTGCCAGGAAGCACTTCCAGTGTTTTCTGCACGAGTGACTCATTTGATCCACATTGCAACTCTATAAGGAATGTTCTTTTAGCTAACTCCATTTTATAGAGAAGGAAACTGAGGTAGTAACTTGGCTTTTCTCTCTCCCTGACTGTACCTTTTCCTCATCCTCTGAACCTCAAATCTACCGCCACCCATCTGTGGCCACAGCCCCAAGCCTTTGGTTATCTTTCTTCAAGCCCTGTTAATCAAGGGTACTATGACCACTAGTTGAGGGGCCAGTTGGTTCTTATTCACATCTTCCCATCCCCTCCGCCCCCGCTGCCTAGGGTGAGCCACCATGAATCACCCATAGCACAAGGGATGAGAAAGTATTGCTTTGTATTGTAGACTGTATGTAATACATTTTTTGTATTATAAATTATTGTAAATTATGGCTTTATATATGTGCTTGTATAGATACATATATTATTTATATTTGTTTATAAACATATGCCAATCCTCTCTCTCAAACCAGCTTCTAATCTTGTTGAGACAAGGTTCCATCCTTTATGCTTCTTGGTAATCTTCAGTAGTGCCAAGGACAGTTGAGGGCAGTAATGTGAGCTTAGGAAGTTCCTATTTTTGACCTATAAAGCAAATAGGCTCATCAGTCCTCCAGTTTGCAGTGGAGCAGCTTCTGAGCGCATAGTTTAAGGGCTACTCACTCCCACATCATCTTACCGCAGGTGCCCTCCCCGCCTCCCGCTTCCTGCAGTCCTCAGGAGCTTCTGGTTAGAACACTTCCCATTATTCTCAGAGCCACCACAAACCTGTTTTACCACTTTGTCACCCTGTAGCAGCGTTGGAAATTCTTGTCATTTGGTAAGCTGGCGCTGAAACCCCAAAGACAAGCCTTGTTTTTCTCCCCCTCCCTCCGCCCGCCTGATGTTTGATATCAGGCCCGGATAAGACTCCATTGCAGCTCTAAGTGCCCACACTCCTTACCTGGAGCCAGCTCCTGTTCAGTGTGGAGGAAGGCATCTGCTTTAACGCACCTTGACAGAGAGGGTTAGGAATGTAGCCACAAGAGGCAGATGGCCTGGGTTCAACTCTCAGTTGCCTGGGACCTTGGAAAAGTGACTTAGCCCACTTGAACTGGTTTCTTTATCTGAAAAATAAGTTATTGTAAAGACTGAGTTGGAAAATCCACATCAAGTACATGGCAGTGCCTGGCACGTGGGGAGAGCCCAGTGAGTGTAAGGTAGGGGTGGTGACCTCTAGCTAGTTGCATGCTTGGACTTGGGAAGGAACTCAGATGAACTGAAGGTCCACCCCGGGCTAGAGGCTGTGCTGGGTAAACACTGTGCATCAGTCACCTCACTTCATTGTCTTTCCTCCCTTAAGAGAAGTTTTTGTTCTGCCCCACTTTATAGATGAGGGCACAGGCGAGGTTGAAAATATACCCAAGGCCATCCAGCTAGTAAGCATCAGACGTGGGACTGGAACCTAGGACTACTGGGTTTTGATGCTCATGTCCTAATACCACCCTTCCTGACGTCATCCTGGATAACCCCTTCTCCGTACCCAGAAAACAAAGTCCCTTTCCATCTCCCTTGGGATCCTTTTCAGAGGCCATTGGGAAGATGATCCAGTCGCTTCTCCTTCCTAGCCTCCTCTTTTTGCAGAACATGGGGGAAGGTGAAGCTCATCCATTTGCTTGGAATTTGGGCCTGTCAGCTACCTTGAGCCCTTGTAAGTGGGAAAGAGTTGAGGGTTGGCATATCCCCGTGGGAGGAGGGCCATGCAGCATCTTTCTGCATGTCCCCAGAGCTGCCCTGCCCAGGTGAGAGTTGTCTGGACAAGACCAAGAGGAGTTGGCTGCTGTCACAGCCTTTGCCCTGCTTCCCTGTGGCTGTCCTCTCGCTCCCAGGGGTGTGACTCTCTGAGGCGCTGGGAGAAAGGACAGCTACATAATTTGGAAATCCTAAAACACATTCATGCCCCCACACCCTCTCCTCCCCACAACCACACAACTTTTCTTTCCCTTAAATAAAAAGGATTCATTCACCGAGTACATAATGGTGACCGTTTGTCCCCCCCCCCCCCCCCCCACCTGCCCCTCGCCAATCCCAAGATTGTTCCCTCTTAGGGCTACTGTCTGGAGCCAAATTCCAGAGCCTGGGTTGCTAAGGCCCCTGAGAGAAATCAGGTAGAGGCTGTCTGAGGACCCCGAGGCCCAGCAGACAAACCGCTTCTGTCTCATCCTGCTGAAGATTCAAAGCCATCCTCACCCTGCTGGCAGAGGACGGCTGGGCACCGCCCCCCCAGAATCCCCAGCCCCCAGACATGGTCGGGCAAAGAGCGTGTCCCCTGTACCCCCCCATTCGGGGCAGGGCCGCCTCCAGTTTGGATACTCGCTCCGGGGGATCCCCGTTTCCACGGAGCATCTTCGGCAGGCCTCTGCTGGGGAAGGCTCCCTTTAGACTAATTTTCAAACTCAATCTGAGACCAGTCTTCGCTGACCTGGCAGGCTTGCCCAGGCCCACATCCTCGAAAGGAATAGACAGGCTATTTTTAGTGGGGAGACACAAATGGGGCTTTGTTTTCTCTCCACAAGGGCTGAAATAACGGAAAAGAAGGGGGAGGGCCGCACCGAGACCGCGTTCCCTCCCTCCCGCCTGCTCAGAGGCGCAGACGATGAGACCAGGATGAAAACCTGCTCCGTCAGTGATTCCCCACTCAGGTTATTTTTAGCCCAGGACGGTTTGGCTTCTCGCAGGAAAACCGAGAGGAATGCCTGTGAGCAGTTTCTCGTCCTGAAATAATGGGTTTGCGGTGTTCCCTTGGACCGTAGAACTTCCTCTTCTCCACCAGGGACTGAAATCGCAGGCCTAGCCTTTGGCCACAGCGCGAAGCAGTTCAAATTCATCTCTGCCCTCTGAGTGTTGTCCACACCACAGCCCTCCTCCCCAGGGGGTTGGGACCCCCGCCATCTCCCCCCCCATCACACTAAACCTGTATGTAGGACCTGGATAAGCCGATAAACTCTCTGGGCTAGAAGTATTTTAATCCCTTACATTGGTACCGTACTTCCTACTTAACACCTGATTTTCCATCCTTTATCCCATTTGACATTCGTAACAGCTCCGTGAACGTGGGCCGGGCAGATGACATTATCCAGGCTTTTTTAGAGGAGGAAACTAAGGCTCCTTGTGGTTGAGGGCTGTGCCCAAGTCACACTACTGAGCAGTCAGGCTGGGAGTTTTTCATACTAACTTTCCTTCATCGTGTCCGTAACTCAACAAGTGTTTATTAAAGGCAGTGGTTCTCAACCCTGGGCAGGGGGTGACTGCTCCTCTCCCCCAAGGGACATTAGTGAAAGTATGGAGATGTTTTTTGATTGTCACATCTCAGGGTCAAGATGCTACTAAACGTCCTACAATACCCAGGACAGCCCCCCACAACAAAGAATGATTCGGCCCCAAATGTCGAGAGAGCTGAGGTTGAGAGACCCCCCCCCCCAGGTTAAAGGACTGTTCTATGCTTGATACTAAAACTACTCAAATATCTTCAACCCTGCCCCTGTCCCCAAGCCTGTCAGAGACAAGTCAAGGATACTGCCACGTAAACTATTAATTATATCACAACTAGTGAGTGCAGCGTCACAGCTATGCACAATGTGTTATGGGGCCACCTGGCCCAGCCTTGGGGACCCAGGGAGGTAATCAGGGAAAGCTTCCTGTAAGAGTTGACACTTAGAGGACCCTTCACTTCAAGAGTGGTTGCTTCAGGGGCCGGCTCCGTGGTCGAGTGGTTAAGTTTGCGCACTCCGCTGCGGTGGCCCAGGGTTCGGGTCCTGGGCGCGGACATGGCACTGCTCGTCAGGCCACGTTGAGGCAGCGTCCCATATCCCACAACTAGAAGGACGTGCAACTAAGATATACAACTGTGTACGGCGGGGTTTGGGGAGATAAAAGCAGAAAAAAAAAAAAGATTGGCAACAGTTGTTAGCCCGGTGCCAATCTTTGGTGGGGAAAAAAAAAGGGAAATTGGCAACAGTTGTTAGCCCAGGTGCCAATCTTTAAAAAAAAAAAAGAGTGGTTGCTTCTGCCACCCCACTCTATGGGACATTGGCAGTTTAACAGGGACCTTCTGTGCCTTATCGCACAGGCAGGACTGGGCAGGGAGGGTGTGCAGGACAGAGAGGAGACTTGTGGGACTTGAAGCACCATGCTCTGTGCTTTTTCCTCTGTGGAAACCTCGTCCCTCGCCCTGTCTTTGTCTGACCTTTTCCAATGACTGTCTCCTAGAATCGATAAGAAAATGTCTGATGCTCAGGGCAGCTACAAACTGGATGAAGCTCAGGCTGTCTTGAGAGAAACAAAAGCCATCAAAAAGGCCATCACCTGTGGAGAAAAGGAGAAGCAAGATCTCATTAAGGTATGAGAGTTCCCAGTGACACGAGCCCCATCTGGATTTCTTGAGCTCTTTTCTGTGCCAGGACCCATGCGGGCTATTTCCACATGCTGCACGGGTCACCGAGTTCTCATCACTAGTTTTCTTGGGCTTTCAGTCTCATTTTATAGAGGAGGAAATGGAGGCTCAGAAGCGTTAAGTGACTTGCCTAAGGTCACACAGTGAGTATAAATAGTAGAGTTGGAAGGAACAGGAGCCATCTGCTCTGGTGCAGAGGCCCTGTCCTTACCACTACCTCTAGCCACCTGGCTGACTTTTCAAAGAACTAAATGGAGGGAGGTGGTTTCGACATGGCCAACCTTGACATCGAAGCGTAGTATATTTATAAGCATTAGCATTTCACTGCGTGTTCTGACTCTGTGCTGGGAACCGAGCAAATGATAACAGATACGATTTAATGTGCCAGGCGGTTGTGCCAAGTGCTTTACATGCACCATGCCTCCCTTATCCCCTACATCAGCCCTAGTTTATCCCCATTATACAGAGAAAGACTACAACTCAGAGAGTAAGTGGTAGAGCCGGGATTCAAACCCATGAATGCCCGACTCAGAGGCCCATTCTCTTAACCCCTGTATGTCCCACCTCTCCTCACAACTACCCTGACCTCCAAGATATTGTCTCGTTGTTCCCATTGGCAGATTAGGATCTGAGGCTCAGAGATGCTGTAAATGACTTGGTGAAGGAAGCTTTACGTTCTGTGACAAACAGTCATTTCGAAGCTCCTTTGCAGGACAGCAGCCCAGTGAAAACATTCAGACGAGGCACTAGTAGACAGTGAGGCATGTTCCTGACTTGATTGGCTGTTAACAGGGCCAGGACTCAAGTCGGATAGACCAGAACCAAATCCTGGCTCTGTCAGTTGCCAGCTTCTCATGTAACAGGTCTCTCCCCCCTGGATAAAATGGAGATAATTGTAGGTCATTCCTCATAGGATGGTTGTCAGGATTAAATAAGATCATGGTAAAGCTGACAGTTATTGAGTACTGGCTGTACTCAAACTTTACCCTGCTCATCTCATTTAATCAACATGATAGACCGTGAGATAGGACCTACAATTATTCGCATTTTGCAGGAGAGGAAATGAGGCACAGAGAGGTTAATGAACTAGCTTCGATCACACATCTAGCAAGTAGCAGAGCAGGGGCTCCAGCTCAGGCAGTGTGGCTCCAGAGCCGGAGTTCACACTGATCTCTCTCATGCAGAGGGCCCAGCTCAGTGCCTGGCACCAGGTAAGTACCTACTCGCTGCTAGCTCTTTACAAGAGAAGTAGGATGTCTGGGGTGAGCAGGGGTTCCCCCTAAACTACAGAAGGTGGAGGGAAAGGCACGTGGAGTGTGACAGATCCAGAGCTCCCTCCCGGGAAGGTGTGTCACTAACCCTGCCCTCCCCCCTTCAGAGCCTTGCCATGCTGAAGGATGGCTTCCGCACCGACAGAGGGTCCCACTCTGACCTGTGGTCTAGCAGCAGCTCCTTGGAGAGTTCGAGTTTCCCGCTGTCGAAACAGTACCTGGACGTGAGCTCCCAGACGGACATCTCGGGAGGTGTGAGTAGGCAGGGTGTGCTCCTGGGCTGCTGTCATGGGCGGCCACCTTCTCCTTACTCATCTGAGGAGCTGGCCGCTGGCTCTCTCTGGGGCTGGCTGCTGACTCAGCCTTCTGGAGCTCTGTTCTCTAGCACATCTCCTGGCCCCAGGACGACAGGAGATGATGGTGTGGAAGAAAAGCCAACAGGGACTCCATGTTCTGCCTGTTGCCTGGCCACGTGCTGGCATCTCTAGTTGTGGTGCAGAAAGCATTTTTTTTTTTTAATTAATTTTTTTTTTTTAAAGATTTTATTTTTTCCTTTTTCTCCCCAAAGCCCCCCGGTACATAGTTGTATATTCTTCGTTGTGGGTCCTTCTAGTTGTGGCATGTGGGACGCCGCCTCAGCATGGTCTGATGAGCAGTGCCATGTCCGCGCCCAGGATTCGAACCAACGAAACACTGGGCCGCCTGCAGCGGAGCGCGCGAACTTAACCACTCGGCCATGGGGCCAGCCCCTGCAGAAAGCATTTTTGAAGGACCTAGTATCTTTCTCAGGTTTCTTTCATACTATTTTATAGTCCATTCTGTTTTCCTTTCACCAGCTGGAAAGCAGAAGATAGTTTCCCTCTGTTCATCCCAAAACAATGCATGCAACTTTCAGCCAGCTGCTTGACTCCAGTTCAAAAGCTCAGCAATGAGTGGTGCGGGTGCTGTCCAGACGTGGCTCGTGAAAGCGTCAGAGCAGGATTGACCACAGCACTCTAACTTTTGGAGAGCTGTTCTTCTCCTAGAGCAGGTGACATTGAACAAACCTGCCACAGCCGCTCTGGCTAAATGCTATTCCTGTCGGATTTCTGTAGCTGTGTTCCCACTTGTGAAGAGAAGCTATATCCACAGCTGATTGGCTGAGCCCTGTAGCTTCTGGCCTCTCTTGACAGACTGCCACGGCAAACGGGGCTGCCCTCTCCTTCCCCACACCACCCGTGTGTCCAGCTACAAGCCACCTGTGGGCTGAAGTGTTTGTGAAGGAACTGTGTGCTTCCAAGTTCTAGGGCCTTCTCCTTGCTCACTCAGTGTTTCACTCCTGACTGCAGCCTCCCTAAATTTTTGGTTGACCCCCTCCCAAGCACCCACAGAATGGCCTTCTGGTGTATTGGCTGTCCCTGTTTCTTCTTGACCAACCCTCCTCCATGTTTCTGTGGCTTGAATGGGCTCTAAGTTATTTGAGGCTGTGAGATGATTTTCTGGGCCCTTGGCTTCTCTTCTAGAAGCGATAGATGTCCAGGTTTGGGGCTCTTCCCATGGCCTGAATGAAGGAAAGTGTTTTGCCTAACTAGTTTCCTGACAATCCACACAGCCAGCTCAGTAATTGGGGGCTATGATTAGCTACATCCCACGCAAGCTGTCAGGTCTCTCGTGAGCTCTTAAAACCCTACCCAGGGCCAGCCACAATAGCTGTGTAATTCCCGACTTTGCTCTTTCTCCCAGTGCGGCACTAGCAGCAACAATCAGTTGGCAGAGAAGGTCAGATTGCGCCTTCGATACGAAGAAGCTAAGAGAAGGTAATTAGAAGCTGGGGGTTGGGGCTGGGATGGTGCTAACAATAATAATTACTATTGTAGAGTGTCTGTGCCTGGCTTTTTATACACCTCATCATTTTTAATCTTCACAAAGATTAGGAAGATAAGGATTATAATCTTCTTATTTTAATCTTCTCTGAAACTTAGAGAGGAAATAACTGGCCCAGGGACACAGAGCAAGATAAAGAGTAGAATGAGGCTTTGAACCCAGATCTGTTTAACCTCAAAGCCTAGTTAAAGTTATCTTTCCACTTGCCGGCCTCAGTTTCTATAATCAAGCTTTTCCACTGATCCTCTAAGTAGTTTGATTTGAAGGAGCACAACTGGGGTTTTAGCAACAGGATGAAAAACTATGAATATTACCCATTTCAGTGTCTCCTCCCAATTGGGAGCAAGCTGTGCTTTTCAGCAGTATAGACCCCAGTGACTTTAGATGTTCTGTGGCTTCACTGAATCCTAAGCAAGTTGGGTTCCACTGCCACAAATAAAAATAATAATCAAAGCTGACATTCTTATAGCATCTGTTACTGGCCAGACATTGTACTAAAACATTTGTATGGGCATCTCATCTCCCGTTTAATTTTAACCACAACCTGTAACATAGCTTATATCATATTATCTACATGGAAGAGAAGAGAAGGGTAAGATCTAAAATGTTTCATGGCTTTCTGAGGTGGTAGAGTTAGAATTTGAACCCTGCATGATCTGGCTCCTAGTCTATGATCTTTCTATACGCTGAACCAGCCTTACAAAGAAAGAACTTACAGGGTATGATGGTGAATGAAGCCAGGCGTATTACATGCATTCCTCCTTAGGCTACATGGCCTGGCCCGTGGACATTCTAAGTCAGGCCAGGTAGACTGCAGCACTGCCCAGCTCTGCCCCTCTGCCAGCTCTGTGTAAGGAGCAGAACCCTTTGCAGCAATGAAAGAAATCCTATAGAAACTAGAAGAAGAAAAAAAGGGAATTCGTTGGCTTATTGAACTCGAAAGTCCTGGAGTATCTAGCTTTAGGTACAGCTGGATCCAGGGATTCAAATGATGCTTCATAGACTCACTCTCTCTCCTTTTCTCCACACTGTTTGCCTTTGTGTGGACAGACTTTCCTGTCAAAGTGGAAAAATGACGCCCAGCAGTTCTAGGCTTACATCCTACCGAGTTAGCAGCCCCAGCAGAAAGAAGACCTACCTTTCCCAACAGTTTTACCAAGTTTTGGGTTTGAGACTCACTGGCTTTTCTGTGAATCAATCATTGTTGCAGGGTGGAAGGAATTAGAATTCTCAGAAGATCCAGGCATGTGTCATGTGCCCAACTCTGAGAAAGGGGATTGAGGTCGGCTTTGTGGGAACCAAGTGACTTGAAAGTATGGGGGGAGTGATTTCCCAAAGAAAACTTGGAATATCGTTAACAAAAGGAGAAATTGGATACCCATCAGGTGAAGTAAAAACACGTCCTGTGCACCATTTCAGCTCCCCCTAGAGGTCCAGCGAAACAGCAGGACTTCTGCATTTGGATAGCCGCTTCTTGTCCCCTTTGAAGGGGACTACTCTGAACCTTGGTTCTAGTCCAGCCTGTAGTAATGCCTATCTTACATGATCACAGTTCTGGAGAGACTAAAGGATGGAAATCTTCCATCTTGGGTTGAGCCATTAAACTTCTGATCACAGAGCTTCCTCACTCATTTGCCTTTATCCAGCTTCGTGCCTCCCCCTTCACCCAAAGGTAGTTTAGCAGCCTGCTGAAAAGGAAAGCAGAGGCTGCAGGACTTGAAGGAAGGAGGGCAGGTGGCTATAGCGCAGGGTCTGGTCATTGGATGCCAAGTTTTGTCACATGTGCATTTCTGGGAGTGAGTAGTAGTTTTCATCAGATTCTCCAAAGGATGTATGGCCCAAAGTTTAAGAAGCACTGCATAGGGAAAGCACATCCAAGAAAGGATCAGTCACCCCTTCAATGTCACACGTGCAGTGGAGCCCCTGCCAGACCTGGCCATACCACCCTATCCTCAGAGCAGCTGGAAAACAGCAGCTGTGAAGTTATCGCAAAGCCAGTCTTGATGGATTGCTGCAATGTGAATTTGGAATTTAAATTAATTAGCTCTGAGGATCCCTGCTGAGACATCTGGCTAGGGGATGAGCAAACCTAGATGTGTTTCTCCGTATGGAATTTTCACTACACAGCACGGAGATCTTGTCTCCAATAGCGTTTTACTCAAATAAGAGTTTGGCCACATTGTTTGCAGATAAGATTGAGCTGAGAGTCCAGAGGCCTGGCTCTCAATAAGTACTGGCCGTGTTTATGACTTTCAATCTTAGGTGAGCCATATCCTCTCTGGATACCTGTCCAGCAGGGTTCACCACCAGGTCTTATCCACCTGTTAGGGATGGGGTGCAGCTGGGGTGTGATGGCTGAAAGACTGTGCAGAGGCTAAATCCTAAAGGATCACCTCATGACTGCTTTTAGATATTTATAGTAATAATCTTGATTATACAGTGAGTCTTATTTTGGGCCAAAGATAATCATACCTAATATCTATACAGCACTTTGCAATGTATGAAGAACTCTTAAGGATATGTTTTCATTTGGTCCTCATAACCCACCTTGCAGATGCGATATTGTCCTGACCTTACAGATGAGGATACTGAGTCAAAGAAGTTAAGGATAGGGCTCCCAGCTCCTTCCTTTAACATTAGCAAGTGCCTGCAGTGTACCAGACATTGTGCTAGAAAATCGTGATACCCAAATGATTTCTTAAGAAATGGTGCCTTCTATCGAGAAGACCAGAACCAAGACTCCGGCTCAAGACCTCTGACTCCAAATCACACGATGCCTCCACCACTCCCTGGACCGGGAACACATGCTTAACAATTGTAGTATTTGCTGTTGTTGTAATGGGTCCGCAACTGCCATTGGTTGAGCATCTCTTATGTGCCAGCTACTCTGAATATATTATTGCTCATTTTCACAACAATTCTGAAGGATGGAGGATTGCTTTCTTATCCACAAGCTCTGGGAGTTTGCCCAATGTTATATAATAACTAATAGCTAATAAGTGGTCAAACCAGGTAATGACAACTATGGCAGCAAAAACATTTATTGCATGTTTACTCTGTACCAGATACTGTGCTTTGAGAGTTTATGGATTATGTCATAAAACCTTCAACCACAACCCCATGAGGAAGGAGCTGTTATTATTCTGCTCAGAGACATGGAGCGACTTGCCCAAGGTCGCACAGCCAGTGGTGAGAGGCTATTGCCTGGTGATAAATCCACCTCTCTTCCAAGCCATCAGGCTTAGTATCCCTCAGGGCAAGAATGTTGCCTTGTTATGCCTCCACCCCATCCATCCCTACAGATCCTATTCCTTGTGGACACCTGGTAGGCACCACATGTGTTTGTTAGATAAATTTATGTTCCTTGAGATGACATGCTGATCAAAACGAAGACAGTAACTGTCAGAGGTTGCTCTGAGGATGTCATGGCTCCTTGTGACTCATGACCTTCGAAGTGCAGTCTGTTAGCCTGCTTCTGCAATGACAGTGGACACCCCAGTCATGCTCACCTTCTCGGCCTGCAGGATCGCCAACCTGAAGATCCAGCTGGCCAAGCTTGACAGTGAGGCCTGGCCTGGAGTGCTAGACTCGGAGAGGGACCGGCTGATCCTCATCAATGAGAAGGAGGAGCTGTTGAAGGAGATGCGCTTCATCAGCCCCCGAAAGTGGACCCAGGGGGAAGTGGAGCAGTTGGAGATGGCCCGGAAGCGGCTGGAGAAGGACCTGCAGGCAGCCCGGGACACCCAGAGCAAGGCACTTACAGAGAGGTAGGGCTGGGCTGGGGACCCTTCCCTCACTGCCGGTCTATCCTCCAGCCCCCAGCAGGAGAAGGGGCAAGGGGGACGACCTGGGATACCTGGGCTCTACCCTGAGACACTGCCCCCCCAACCCACCCCCCCCTCCGCCTAGGTTTAGAGATCTGGGAACTTTCCAAAGTAACAAATCAGGGGACATGATTCACCATCCAACTCACTACTTTACCCTGGGAATTGCATTGCCAAAAAGTCTGCTGAGGTGCAGGTTTTCAGACATTATCTTCTGACTAAGGTGAGGCACCTAACTCGCTGTAATTTAGAGCAGTTTTCCAACTTTGTGACAGTGACTCCCATTATACAGAAGTTTCACAAAATAGTGTGCATCTTTCTAAGTGTGATGGCCCTCTGATATTTTTTCTCTTATATTGCATTTCTTTTCATGCTGGTCGTGACCCACTAAATTGATTTTGCCACATGCTAAGGAGTTGCAATTTGCAGTTTGAAAAAACTGGTTTAGATGAAGGTTGCAAACTGAGATGGGCATATGGGCCGAGCAGGTGGTATAAATGCTAGAGGCCTACCTGGTGATGGACCGTGGCAAACTGGAGTGCACGGATACCACTTGTCTAAAGTGGGTGCCGTCCCCTGCCTCCATCCAGCAAGTGAGAGTGCAGGCCCCAGGCTGCCAGAGGTCCTCATATTTCAAGAAAAGAGTTGTTTGAATTTTTAAATATTAGCAACTAACTCAGAAAGTTTTTGTAATACTGTGAGGACTAAATCAGCTTCATCTGTGGGTTGATTTAACCTGAAAGTTGCTGGTTTACATTTTCTGGTTTAGACCTTATAGCAGACTGTTTCCTTCGGTGTCCCACCAACCTCCACACCCACATTGCACAGAGCAACCTCGTGTTCAAAGTGGGTCCTGCAGTCCCCGTTCACTCATTCTTTCATTCCATCCATCAGCCCATCATTTATTCATTCGTTCAAGAAACATTTTGTTGCACATATCCTCTGTGCAAGGCAATTTGGAGGATTCAGAAATTAATCAGTCATGATCCTTGCCTTGATGCCCTTAAAATCTAGTCTAGGGGCTGGCTCGGTGGCACACTGGTTAAGTTGGCATGCTCCGCTTTGGCAGCTTGGGGTTCACTGGTTCGGATCCCGGCGAGGACCTGTACCCTGCTCATCAAGCCACACTGTGGTAGGCATCCCACATATAAAATAGAGGATGATGGGCACGGATGTTGGCTCAGGGCCAATCTTCCTCAGCAAAAAGAGGAGGAGTGGCAGCGAATATTAGGTCAGAGCTAATCTTCCTCAAAAAATAAATAAAAATCTAGTCTAGTTATTTTCACTTTTTTTGGCCGAAAACTTTATTGAGCAAGTTCCCTACCCTTAAGGAGGTTAGAATTGAAGACAGTGACTTTCAAACGTGTGTATGTATGTGTTTGGGTTTTAGGGGCACAGATGAGCAAAGGAATTCCTCTTTCCAGTGAAATGAGAGGCAGAAGCCCCATTTGTAAAGCAGGGCAACTTTCCTGTGCCCCAGTGGAAGCAGGCCAGGAGTCCTTTATAGCAGGGAATGTATAGGTGCCTGGATGTGCTCTGTGTCACCCCATGATGGGTCCTAAGTTACCTTCAGGGAGCCTTCTGAGTTCTAAGGCACCCAGCTTGCAATCCCATCTTAGCAACTGAGTAAGCGCATTTACACATGGCAGGGTGCCAGATGGATCAAGGTGACCAGCCTCTGCCTGGCCTCTTGTAAGCACATCAGAGTCCATTAACTGGTTAACAGTGGGGAATCTCTCCCCACCCACCCATTTATCAGAATGGCTACCAGGGACCTGTTGCTTTCCTCCTCGTCATCTTCCCCTGAGAGGGATGGCTGGTTAGCACTGACCCACCACCAGGCAGGTGGGAAGAGGAGGAGAAGGAGGGGGCGTCAATAATTGTTGGTTGGTGGCCGTTCCAAATACCTGCTAGAAATCTCCTTTTAGCACCAAGACTCTCTGTCCTGCTTTCCCTGGGGCTGTGCACTTTGGGGACAAAGCCTGTGTATACATGCTCTTGTGCATTTAGTGTTAGTTGAAAGAATAAATGGGTAGCTGGCCTGTCAGGCCCCTGCATGCATCTCTTGGTCTATACCAGTCCTCTGGGTTCCTCACTTGTTCCCAGGCCCTACTGCTGCCACTGGGAAGGCTTTAGCTGGTCATCATGCTCACAGCCAGCAGCTGAAGAGGATAGATTCATGTTAGGTTAGAAGAGATACCTTTCCCACCACTGACCTTGAGCAAGTCATTGATCAGTATGGACTTCAGTTGCCTAATAGGGAAAAAACAGGATAATTACATTGAATACCTATGTAGTCTGAAGGCAGGCGGTTGGACCAGATTGTGAATTGAGGCTCTTCCCTGCTATAATAATTTTGGTGTCTTGAAGCTAGGATTGGATGTTCTGTTAGAGACCCCTACATTACATGCAAAAGGTACCATTATGTACCAGACCCTGTAACCTATATCATCTCGTTGAAACCTCCCAGCAGCCCTGAGGTTACTCTCCATTTTCTAGATGAGGAAACTGAGGCACACTCCACTCCACATCACCGGGCGGCAGAGCTGGGATTAGACCCGAGGCCTGCTGGCTCTGAAGCCCATTCTTGCTTTAGGCTGCTGCCCACTTAGAAGGTCTTTGATTATTGCCTCAGCCCCATCTTTCAAAGCTCTGCTTGCTGGCCTGGAAGAGTGCGTCCACATGGCCAGTCCAGGGAAGGTAGAATCTCCCCTCTGCAGCAGCTGCTGAGCAGGTGGCTCAGGTCCCGAGGGAAAGGGTCCTCTGGGGGACATGCAGAGGGAAGCCAGGGGGCCTGTGGGCAGAGGAGGAGAGCGCCTCAAGAAGGACAGGGACAGTGCTGATGGCTGTGAGCCTCCTGCAGGAGAGAGAGGAGGAATCCGGCTCAACATCTTGGTGTCCACAGCTGTTTGCTTCCGGCCCCCTGTTTGTGTTCACGCCTCTGACTCTCTTGTCCTCTCTCTCGGTCTCTTTCTGTTTCTCCTTCTCCTCTCTCTTTCTTATCTCTCTTACAAAATGGGAGGTTATGCTTTTCACCTCCACACAACAGCCTCTCCATTCGAGGTGCCTTTGAGAAGGACAGGAATAGAGGCATCCACGAAAGGCAGACCGCAAGGCCTGCCAAATCCCAGTCACGAATCAGTCAGCATCACAGACATCCCGACACCCCTCGTCCTACCTCCTGCTTCCCCTTCCCTTCCCATGGGCCCGCCCCACCCCTTCCACGAGCTACTGTGCAGTCACGCAGGGTGGCTCTTAAAGCGTGGACTCCCTGGCTCCCCGCAGGGACCCATTCCCCAGGCCTGAGATGCAGCCCAGGCTCTTGCATTTTTAACCAACATCCCAGGTGCTGAGCTACAGCCTGTGGGGGTTCCAACCCCACCTTCTGGATCCTCCGCCTGCTTCCACGCTTGGTGTGTTCTTGGCCCTCCAGCATGTGCCAGGCCTCACACACTAATGCCATGTGGCCTGCTAAGCCCAGCGCCTCTGGGAGGAGGCCTCGGCACCTGCATGTTGCCGCTGGCGTTTACACCTGTGTGCTCCGGAAGTCAAGGCCGCCCTATTCTCAGTCCCCTCAGCATCCTGTTGGGACTCCACTGGGGACCTGTACTTACTCCAGACCACACCTCTATGGTTTTCTCCCAGAGAAGAGGAAAATGAAGGTAGAAATGGTGAACCCCAGCTGCTCCTTGACCCCAGACCTCACACCCTTCAGGCCTTTGCTCTTTTGGAGGGTCAAGAGATTCCACAGTCATTCCTGTCATTCCGTTGAGAGTCAAAGATTTTGTTCATTACGGGCTCCATCTGCCGGCCCGTTGCCTGCTCCACAGGCTCCAGGCAGGACTCCGGAAGCACAGTGCCAGGGATTCAACTGGCCAAGAACCACGCTGAGGCCGCTCTGCCCGCTGCTCTGGTTGTCTTTTCTGTAATTTCACTAGTCCAGTTGCCCAGTAACAGGCCCGCCCATCCCTCACCGCTTTTCAGTGTCTGGAACCAGCTCTGGTCTTCACCGCAGGGCCTGTGGTGGAGGCCTGCGCATGTTGGCGGAAGGGTGGCATGCTTAGGTTATTCCACAGAAAGGACTTCTTTCTCTCAGGCACCAGGCTGGGTTGGCTGTGCTCTGGGAGCAACGGGTCAGTCAGTCCCCCTCCAACAGGGCAGCATAAGGGGATAAGAGGCTGACGGGGGCACCTCTGTCCACGGGAGATTTAACGTTCAGGTCTTTCAGCAGAACAAACTTTGCCTCCCCCAGTGGTCACTTATTGAGCCTCTCGGTGTGGTGGGCACCTCGCTGGGTGCCAGGAGATCGAGTCACAGCCTCTGCCGCAATCCGCAGTCAGTGCAGCAGCTCATAAACCTTAGTGTGCCTAAAAGTCACCTAGCATACTTAATGAACAGGTAGGTTCTGGGCCTTGTCCGCAGACTCTCTGATTCAGTAGATCAAAGTAGGACCCAGGAACGCGTGTGTAATAAGCACTCCTTCCTTTCTGACACGGGAGGTCTGTGGGCCACACACCGAGAACCACTAACCTAGTGGATACATGAGAGCCTCCCGAGTCATCAGTCTTGATGGGGCCCCTTCCCTGTCAGATCTGGGGACCTTGGAGTGGCCCACTCCAGGGGCCAGCAAACTCCCTGGAGCCCACCCAGCTGCCCTCCATGGGGGATTTCAGGAGAGTCTGGGGGCTGAGAGAACCCAGCTGTTTCTTTGGAATACAAGGGTTTTGCCTCCAGGGACGTAGTAACTGAATTGGGCTTTAGTGTCAGACGTACCTGGGGGCAGACCTTTGCTCCCAGGTCCCATGACACTCCGTCACACCTACCTAGGTCTTCTCCAGGCTCTGGTCCCAGTCTCTCCAGCTCCTTTGCTGGGAGTTGCCAGTCCATTCAGCCTTGGAATGCTGTATATACTCAGCTTCGTCCTGGGCCCTCCCTTGTTTTCCTTCCATATTTTACCCTAAGATGGTGCATTTGTTATGGCTGCCAAACCGAAGTAACAAAAACTGGGTGACTTAACAGAAATCTATTTCCTCACAGTCCTGGAAGCCCAAGATCAAGGGGTGGGCAGGTGGTTTCTTCTGAGTCCTCTCTCCTTGGCTTGTGGATGGCTGTCTTCTCCCTGTTCCTTCCCTTCGCATGGTCTTCCCTCTGTGTGTGTCTGTGTCTTAATCTCCTTGTCTTATAAGGACACAGTCACATTGGATTAGGGCCCACCCATATGACCTCATTTTATCTTAATTACTTCTTTAAAGGCCCTATCTCCAAATGCAGTTTCATTCTGAGCTACTGAGGGTTGGGACTTCACCTTGAGTTTTGCGGGGGCACAATTCAGGCCATAACAGATGGCAGTCTCTTTCACAGTGATGCATGTGGTGGTGATCCCCCACCCTTACACAGCCACCTGCTCGGCGTTCATAGCCACGCACCCGGAAGGAATCTCTGCTTTTCCCCTGGGTTGCTCCGCGTACCACCTTCTTGTCTCAACAGAAGCCGTCTCCAGATCCGTTCAGCTGCTCAAGGCAGTAACCTCCGGGTCTTCCTCATTTTCTCCCTTGGCCTCGCCCCTCATCTAGCCTGTACACTTTCCTCTGTCTCCTTCAGCATCACCCGAGTGATGCCATCTCAGTTACACCATCACAGCCCCCCGAACTCTTCTCCCTGCCTTCAGTCCACGGCCTCCTACCCATTTTCTTTTTCTTTTCTTTTTTTTTCTTTGGAGGAAGATTAGCCCTGAGCTTACTCCTGCCGATCCTTCTCTTTTGGCTGAGGAAGACTGGCCCTGAGCTAACATCCATGCCCATCTTCCTCTACTTTATACGTGGGATGCCTACCACAGCATGGCTTTTGCCAAGCGGTACCATGTCCACACCCAGGATCCGAACCAGCAAACCCCAGGCCACTGAGAAGCAGAATGTGGGAACTTAACCGCTGCGCCACCGGGTTGGCCCCTGCCCATGTTCCTCACAGCAGCCATGGTGGCCTTAAAATGACAGGGGTTTCTGTTGAAATTCCCTGTTTGGAATCTCCTTTCCCCTGCACTTTTTCTGGCCAACTCCTGTTCATCCTTCACGTCAACTTAAATTTCTCTACTAGTCAGGGGAAGCTGTGTGGCTTAACACAACAGAAGTTTATTTCTTGCCCACAAAGCATCTGGTGGGTATTCCTGGCTGATAGGCAGGCTTCTGTGTGGTTGGTCATTCAGGGACCCCAGGCTCTTCCCATCTTGTGGCACCTCCCCTTTTAGGCCGTAAGTGTCCTCCAAGGGATGATGGAGAAGACATACCCACTTCTCTTAGCCACTTCAGCCTGATGACCATCACTTCTCTCACCTCCTTTTGGCCAGAACCTGGTCATGTGCCCCACCCAGCTGCAAGGGAGGCTGGGATGGGGGTCCAGCTGTGGGCCCCGGGAGCGGAGGAGGGCACAGATCCAGGTGAGCACCAGCAGGCTCAGCCACAGGTCATTTGCTTAAAGAGGTTCACCTGCCAGTCTAAATGGGGTCTCTTACATTCTTTTCTGCGATTCTGTACTTCTTCTTCATGGACCTTGTCCTGTGTGTTAATTAGATAGTAGATATTTGAGTAGTTTCTTAGTATCTGTCCTTCCCCACCCTCCGCAGTAGAATGTAAGCTCCATGAGAGCAGAAACAAGTTGTCTTTTGCTCACAGCTTTCTCCCCAGTGCCAACTACGGGGTCTGGTGTGAGGTGGGAACTCAGTAAATATTAGTGGATGGATGGATGGGAGGAAGGAAGGAAAGTAGGAAGGAAAGGGAGAAGGAAGGAGGGATGGTTGGGTGGAATCCTAATTCTGCCACTAATTCTCTAGCTTTAAGTAAATTATTTAACTCTAAGACCCTCAATTTCCTCATATGTGAAGTGGTAAAAACCATGCTTCCTGGGTAGGGCTGTTGTACACATGAATGAAGGCAGTGTCCTAAGTTTCCTAGCACAGCGCCTGGTATATCATGGGTAATGAATATAGCAATTATTATACGATTATATGTGGAGGCCATAGCTCCCCAAACATCGTAGTAAAATGCTTCCAGAAACTTCTTGTGTGTGCGTGTGTGTCTACATCTTCACGAGTACATGCCTGTGATTCCTCTTTCGGGAGACAGAGTCTGGATCCCTCGGGGCTCCCTCCTCATGCCTCCTCTCCCTTCAGGTTAAAGTTCAACAGTAAGAGGAACCAGCTGGTGAGAGAACTGGAGGAAGCCACCCGGCAGCTCGCAGCCCTGCACTCACAGCTGAAAAGGTGAGTGGTGCGGCGAGTGCCTTCCTTGGGCGGCGAGATGCAGGCACCCCGTGGGGGCCCGGCCCAGGCCCTGCCCTCCACATGTCCTCTGTGGCTTGAGTGTGCACACTTAGAAGCACAGCAGGTGGCTGGTTAGTCTAGCAGACTTAGGCTGGGCCCCACGTGGCCGGGGGCAGGGTCCTTCCCGTCTCCAGACCACAGCCTCCTCAGTCCTTCTGACAACACCAAGCAGAAGGTGCTCGTGTGTCTTATTCGGGTCTCTCATACCTGCCAACCCACTTCCACAAAACAGAGACAGTAGGCCTTAGGGCCTACTATATAATAGACTTATATTAAAGTATAAAAAGTGAGTTGATTTGAAGAAACATATGAAGTATTATTTTGGGCTGGATTCGAATAGGGAAAAATATCATGAAAATGGAATGCAGCCAATGGGGGTTTGGGAAACAGAGCTATAGAAGAAAATGTGAGCTTTTAAAGCAGCTGACTTAGGTTCGAATCCCAGCTCTGCCACCTTCTGATTGTGTGGCCTTCTCGGGGTGTCCTCTTTAGTGAAATGGGGGTGCTTGATCTTCCCTGGAGACTATCAGGAGGGTCCTATGAGACAATATATTTTCAGTGCCCAGGGTGCTTTTCAGAGCCAGGAAGGAAGTTCAGGTGCCCCACCATCTCTGAGTCCTCACCCTCCATTCTCTCCCTACCTCCAGCCTCTCGAGCAGCATGCAATCCCTGTCCTCGGGCAGCAGCCCTGGATCCCTCACATCCAGCCGGGGCTCCTTGGCTGCCTCCAGCCTGGACTCCTCCACCTCAGCCAGCTTCACTGACCTCTACTATGACCCCTTCGAGCAGCTGGACTCGGAGCTACAGAGCAAGGTGGAGTTCCTGCTCCTGGAGGGGGCCACGGGCTTCCGGCCCTCGGGCTGCATCACCACCATCCATGAGGACGAGGTGGCCAAGACCCAGAAGGCAGAAGGGGGCAGCCGCCTGCAGGCCCTGCGCTCCCTGTCTGGCACCCCAAAGTCCATGACTTCCCTGTCCCCCCGCTCCTCCCTCTCCTCCCCATCCCCGCCCTGCTCCCCTCTCATCGCTGACCCCCTCCTGGCTGGAGATGCCTTCCTGAGTGCCCTGGAGTTTGAAGACCCGGAGCTGAGTGCCACTCTTTGTGGACTGAGCCTTGGCAGCAGCACCCGGGAGAGGTGCCGGCTGGAGGAACCCGGAACCGAGGGCAAGCAGCCGGGCCAAGGTAGATAGCATCCCATCCGGGCGTGGGATGGAGGGAGGAGGGTGGGCTGTGCTCAGGCCTGAGTGCAGGCCCCAGTGATAATTATGGTCAGTGTCTGCTGACTGCTTCCTGTGTGCCAGGGCTTTACGTGGTATATTGATATATTTATTCATTCAGTAGATATTTTATGTATTTACAGTGTTCCAGGTCCTGGGCTAAGAGTTTTCCCATGGGGGATTCATTCATTCAACAGATATTTATTATGTACCTACTGAAACTAAATGCCAGGTCCTGTGCTAATGGATGTACATGGATTCATTCATCCAACAGATATGCCATGTGCTAGGCATAGGATTAGTCACAAGGATACAGTGCTGGGGACAGACAGGATCCCTGTTCTGATGAAGCGTGCCTGTAAATGAAGGCGCAGACATAACTGTACAACCAGAGCAATCAAAGCACTAGGAAAAAATAAGACAGGGCATGTGATGGAGCCTTTCAGGTTGGGGTGGGGCTGCGGTTCAGACTAGGTTGTGAAGGTAAGTGACATTTGAATGGAGGCTTGAACAGTGAGAAGGAGCCAGCCTTGGGAAAAGCAAGAGCCAGAGGTAGGGGGTCCCCAACAAGGCCGGAGAGTCAGGCTGAGTCCGGGGCATGTGGGCCTAGGGGGCTGCAGGAAGGCGTTTGGATTTTTTCCTAATTGCATTGGGGACCCATCTGACTGTTTGAGGCCAGGGAATATGATCTGGCTCCCATTCCACATGTGGTCAGAAAGAACATTCTGGTGTGGTTTGGGCTTCAAGTTGGAATCTTCAAAATAGAAGATGATGCTGATGATGACAGCTAAGATTTATTAAGAGAAAAATTCTTTAGCAGCAACCACATACTAAATTATAATAGTTAATATTTATTGGGATACGTTATGTGGTGGGCAGTGTGCTTTCTATGGTGAAACAGTTTACTTCTCCTATCCCCATTTTCACAGATGAGGAAACAGGGTTCAGAGAGGTGATGTCACTTGCCCTAGGTCCCCCAGCCATCAAGTGGGGAGGCAGGGATTGGAATCCAGGTTTTTCTGACCCCAGAACCCAACCCCTTTATCGTCTTCCAATCTCACTCCTCTTAGGATGTGAGGTAGCTCTGTGTGTTTATTCCTGACACACTCCTGGTGCTCGCCGGCCCCACCATGCCTACCTGGGGTGAAGGTCAGACCTGAGCAGGGTGACCCGTTATTTTACCTGGGGCTCCTGGGCTTTCCTGGCTATGATTTATTGAGTGCAGGTGTGCAAGATACGGGCACTGTTATGCATGGTTACTCATTTAAGCCTCAACAACTCTCTGCGGTGGGTACCATTTTTCATCTTACGACAGAACTGAGGCACAGCAAGGTTAAATGACTTGTCCAAGGTCAGTGTCACAGCTGTGAAGTGGTAGGGTCAGGAGTGGCGCCAGGACCGTCTGCCCAGAACCCACACCAAGACATGTGCCAACTCCATCTACAAAGGGCTCCTGCTCCTGACTCCCTGTGAGGCCAGCTAGAAGAAGCTGGACCCATCTCAGCCTTAAGCCTCCAGGAATGGGCAGGAGGGCCGTCACCTTGCCCAGAATTAGCCGTTCGTGTATAAGGGCCAGTGGGAGCAAGGGGGGAAGACGAGATTTTCCGGTTAATTAAAGACTCTGCTGGGTGAGTGCCAGCCATTTCCTTGGAAGAGGAGCCGAGAGATCCCTGGGGCTCCCTCATCAGGAAGGGTGTCTTGCTGAGTGCTCTCAAACAAAAATAAAAACAGGCTTCCTCCTACAGCAGGTGGCAAACTTCAGAAAATTGTTCCCTGGAGAGGAGGGGCTTCAGGTGGGACCTCTAACGAGGCTCCAGAAGCATTCCCGATGCTCCCTGTCTAAGGGCAGCGATAAGCTGAGTCAGGGATGCTGGGGAGTGATGCCCCTCCCCCCTCCCACAGCATCCTTGGGGTGTGTGGGCCCAAGACCGCACGTGTCTGAGGATGGTGTTTCCTTCCTGCCATCTCCAGAAGCCATCCCTGCGGTCAGCGCTGCTGGGCTGAGCCCAGACACTAAGCAGGTTATGCGATTAGTGCTGCTGTTCAGTCAGCAGACAGATTAATCTCCTTAAGTGGTTTAGTGGAGGGTGGAGATGCGTGGGTCTGAAGCGGGAGGTCTCCTCAGGCCGCAGCAGATGTGGGATGCAGGCTGGGGACGCTGCACCCAGATGGCTACTTGGCTTCTCCCAGGCACGCTGTCACCATGCCTCTCCCCAGCCTGCCCCACCCCAGTCTCTTCTCCAGGTTGCCCCCAGTGCCTGGCTTACAGGGGACGCTTAGAAGGGCTGACTGTGAGGTGAAGGACCTGAATCTGGCCTTCCCTGGTGCGCTGAGGTCAGGAACTGTCCTGTTCCTCGTGGTAGCTCTGAACCTGGCACACCATTTGTGCTCGTGACTTGGGGAAGAAAGGAACGTGCAGCCTGTGCCAGATGCCCGGTCTCAGCTCTGGGTCGGAGACTCCTGAGGGTCTCCACTGAGGGCAGGGAAGATAAGGAGCTGAGTTAGGAGTGGAATGGGATAGACAGAGGAGTGGGAGAGCCGGGCTTACATCCTTCACTTTTTCTTCCCCCCTTGCCCCTCCCGAGGGTCCAGGGGCTGTCATTTTGCTCCAGGTATGTAAGGATCCCTCTAGAAGGCGTCCCATAGTGATGGGAATGATAGTCGCAGTCAGAATAGTGGTACTGAATTTTCTAGAGCACTTCTGCCACACCAATCTCTGTGTTAAGGACTTCTCCGTAATGTCGTCTTGGGTCCTCCCAACAGCCCTGCAAGGTAGGGATTATTATCCCCATTTTGCAGATGATGATCTGAGGCATAGAGAGGTTAAGTCAGTGTCCCAGTATCATGAAGCAGTCAGTGGTGGAGCTGAGGTTTGAACCTAGGCAGTTTGGCTCCAGAGTCTGGGATGTTAAACAGAGAATCATATGCTACCCTTTCCTTGACCTCAGAGCAAGGCAGGACCTTGCTGTCAAGTTCAGGGATGGTTGGAATTTGGCGAGACTGTCGTGGCACAGAGGGTGGATCAAAAGTGTGCTGCATTGCAAAGACGGTATCCTGGTTCTGAACCACGCCTTGCCATCCTTCCTTTCTCCCCCTCTTTCTCCAGCTGTGAATTTGGCCCCAGGGTGCACCCTGAAAGTGGCCTGTGTCTCCGCTGCTGTGTCGGATGAATCCGTGGCCGGGGACAGTGGTGTGTATGAGGCTTCTGTGCAGAGGTGGGTCCCTGAGTCTTGGCTGTCTGGGAACTCTGAATATTCAGAGCCCCGGCCCCCTCAGGTGTGTGGGAGGGGCCCACAGGAGGGCATGCCTGAGTGCCCCCACCTTCCCCCTGCGGTCCTGTTTGGGGCAGTGGTGAAGACGCAGACAGTGTGGCTCCTTATGGGGCTGGAGGCACTTCAGATTCCATGATTGCCGTTAAGGGGCGTACAGCTAGGGGAGCCAATAGTGGAGAAAGAGCACCCATTCAAGAGAGGGACTCAGGGCACTCGTGGGAAGGAATGGTCAGGGAGGCTGAGCAGACCCAAACTTTCCTTGTTGAGGATCCATCCACACCCTCCCAGAGAGAACCCTGTTTCTGGAAAGTGACTTTGTTCCCAGGTCCCTGCGGGGAAGCCTGACCCTCTTTCTTTCCCATGTTGCCTTTCAGACTGGGTGCTTCAGAAGCTGCTGCTTTTGACAGTGATGAATCAGAAGCAGTGGGTGCAACCCGGGTTCAGATTGCCCTGAAGTAAGTGCAGGGAGGGCGAGGAAAGAGGGGAGTGGTCCGTGCAGGGTCTCTTCCTTGTCAGCAGCGTCTTGCCAGCATTTACCTTCACAGCTGCCGGGGGAAGAGGGCAGAGTTCGCGGGACTTGCTGACAACTGTAGGCTCCTAACTAAAGGAGACGGCTCTTTCCCTGCCTCTTAGCTCCCTATTCTTCAAAAGAGAAAATGAGGTTTGGAAGACCTTGTAACTTGCCCTGACTCACCGAGCTGGCTGGCAGCAGAGCCAGCCTGGGACCGAGACCTCCTGACTCTCGGTCTCTTTGCTCATTGCCGCTGTGGTTTTTGTCTTACCATTCCATCAAGTTTTCACCCCTCTGGACCAAAGCTAACCCCCAGGTACTGCAGCCCAGAGTCGTTGTTTCCTCTTGATGGGAGCTGGGCTCAATATTTTTTCAGTAGAAATTCATTGTTGACATTTAAATACCAGGAAATTTCACACAAACTTCTGGCTTCTCTTTAAAAACTTTCATACACACACAGTCCCCGGAGCAGCCAGCAGCCATGTCTGTGATGTTGAGAGAGAGAGAGAGAGATGTGTTACTAACAGGTGCTCCATATGCCTCTTTTCATTTCAGGTATGACGAGAAGAATAAGCAATTTGCAATATTAATTATCCAGCTGAGTAATCTTTCTGCTCTCTTGCTGCAACAAGACCAGAAAGTGTGAGTATGGGGCTGGCAGGGTGTATATTATCCTCTCACCTCACCCTCTGCGGCCGTCCCTGGGGACACTCTCCTGCCCTGTCCACCTCAACAATGGGCCCTTAAACCCACTGGGGATTTAATGCATGTGACCATGACAGGAAGTGTCAGTACTATAAACGTGGGTACAGACGTGATTGCAAGCACACTAACTATAAAGAGAACCATCCTAGACAGCGTCAATTCCTTCACAAATACGTCCTGAGCACCTTCCATGTGCCAGCACTAAGAACGGGGTGGTGAGCAGATCCCTGCCCTTGTGAACTTGAAGCCTCATGAAGAAGAAAGGCATAGCCCTTTTTATCTGCTCTAAGCCCAAGTATTCCATGCAGAAAGAAACGGTCTGCCATTCCCAGGAGCCCATGCCTGTCACTGGGCTTCTGCTGGAAGGGTGAGATGGGTGTTACCTTACAGCTGATAACAGCAAATACCTGCACTGCCTGCCTGCCAGCTCTTCCCACTGCAGACCAGGCTTAGGTTTCACTGCGCTCATGTGCCTCTGTGTTTCTCCTTCTCTTTTAACTAGACCATAGGCCTTGAGGGCGGCAACAGGAGCTTGTACTCCTGTGGTCTGCACCCAGCCAGCATCTGGGGGTGTGACGTGTGGGAGCAAGGAAGCCAGGAAAGCAGGCAAAACAGAAGGACAACAAGATTGGACCCTGGGGTCGTTTTCAGTCTCTTGCCTTTAGAAACAGCGCCAGGATGAATAACTTCCTCTGTATCCCATTAGTGCTCGTATACCAATGCACGCTGCTTTCTGGGGTATCTGGGGGACAGTGCCTACAGGCGAGCTGTCTGGGTCAAAGGTAAATGCATCTGTGATTTTATTAGGATCATCACATTCCCCTCCACAGAGGCTGTAGCATTTTGCCTTCCTACCAGCAGTTGAATGAGGGAGGATTCCTCAGTGTTAACAAGCAGCCTCATGGGTCCTTCTGCACACAGAAGTTTGCACACATTGGCCTCAGGCTACACATGCCATGACGTTCTAAGAATTTGGAGGATTCTGGAGAAGGAAGAGCGATGTGTTGTCCTTAGGAGCCTTTTCTGCATCCCTCACAAATTCTCGTGTGACGACTTGAGAAATTACAAACTCTTGTCTACTGTTGTTTTCTTGCAGATTTGCAGCAGCTGCAAAAACCAGCAGCAGCCGCTTAGCCCAGCGCATCAGCCCCAGATCTGGGCTGACCCAGGCTCTCCTGCATTTCTGTCTCCCTCTAGGAACATTCGCGTGGCTATCCTTCCCTGCTCCGAAAGCACCACCTGCCTGTTCCGGACCCGGCCCCTGGACGCCTCAGACGCCCTCGTGTTCAACGAGGTGTTCTGGGTGTCCATGTCCTATCCAGCCCTTCACCAGAAGACCTTAAGAGTCGACGTCTGTACCACCGACAGGAGCCACCTGGAGGAGTGCCTGGTGAGGGCTGTGTCTGTCTGTTTGTCCAGCCTGTCCTACTGGGGATTGATCCACTCTGCACTTCAGGGAGAAGGAAGGCTTGGGGAAAACAGGTTGTAGTGTCAGTCAACTGCATCTTGGGTTCTAGGCAGGGCCTCTTCCTCTAGGTGAATAGAATTCTCAGACTTAGTGGTGGAGAGTGGGGAAGCTCCTTTCACAGGGGGAAGAGTAATAGACCTGAAAGTGCCTTTTAAACTGCCAGCACCTGGAAAATGCTAGCCACGTTCCACAGCTTTACCGTATGGTATTGGAGCTTGGACAAAAAGCACAGAATAGTAAGAACAAATAGACAAGGGCTCAAATCCCACCTTTACCACTTGCTGTATAGCTGGGTGACCTTGGGCACATTACTTAACCTCTTTGATCCTCAGTTGTCTCATCCATAAAATACAAATGATAATGCCTTCCTTGTGCCCACTAGAAGAGTCGTTATAAGGATTAAGTAAGAAAGTTCATATAAAGCACTTACTTAAGTGTCTGACACACAGTAGCTTCTCATTGGATGAGGCCATTGAGTCCCCTCCCTGGAGCAGAGCTCCTCCAACTTCCTGCTCCTCCTCCTCTGCGCATTGGCGGGAATCAGGATTGGAAATGAAGTAGCCCAGGGTACGTTTGTGTCCCAAGAAAGCCACTCCCTTAGAGACAAGCAGATCCAAGTGCAGATGGATGTTGCTCAGCTTTCTCACCTATAAAATGGGGATTAATAGCTTAACTCAGGGGCTTGTGATGCACGAATGAGTTAGAAGAAGCTAAGGGCTCTGTTAAGGTTGATGCCCTTGAGGTGTTAGAATATTTGAATGATAACTCGATTGTGGGTGCAAAGGAGCCCAGACACGGGCTTTATGCCTAGAAGGTAGCTCCACCCACTGTCATCTTTCCTAGGAACCTGCTATGTGCCTACCCTGCTGCTGGGTGCTGGGGATACACTGGGGAACCAAAGAGATTAGGAGCCAACTTTGATGGCTAACAGATAAACAGAAGGATAGATGACGCATCATGATAAGGGCCGTGTTGGAAATGGATAGGTTGAGGTCATAGGAAAACGTGGGCATGTGCAAAGGGGAGGAAGGAGCTTTGTATGCCTCTCTGAGCCTTCTCCCTGCCGCCTGTCTAGGAGCTGGGAGAGGGGCAATGGCAGTCCTACCTCCTGGGCGGGCTGGTCTCCTTTCTCCTGGTGTGACCTACAGACCTCTGCCCAGAATGGTAAACCTCCTTGTTCTCCATGCTTGACTCAGATCTGCTCGTGCTATAAAACCCTTCTCTGCTGTGGAATTGTGGGGCCACATCCCTTGGGCCTGAGGCTGTCACCAGCCTTCCCTGCGTGTTGCGTAGGACTCTTCAATTCTTGGGCCCAATTTCCTTATGTGTAAAATCCAGCTCACACAGCCCACCTCTGAAGGTTAAGTGAGATGCTAAAGCAGAGCTTCTTGAACCTTTGCACGCATACAAGTTACCCAGGGCCTTGGTTAAAGTGTAGGTTCTCATTCAGTAGGCCTGAGGTGGAGCCCAAGAATCTGCATTTCTGACAAGCTCCCAGGTGATGCTGATGCTGCTGGGCCCCATAACAAGGATGTAAAGCAACAAAGTGTCTGTGCTGGATACCAGTTCCCATGCCTTTCCTCCTCAGCTGGGGCACACTAGAGCATCATTGCCATGGATGTTGTTGTTATCATTACTGACAATAATGCAATAGCTAGTGACGAATGGATGCAATTTGTGTGTTGGGCACTGAGCTAAGCTCCTTACATGTCTTATCTCTACTGATCCTCTATAGTCTTATAAAATAGGTACTGTTGTCCCTGTGAGGAAACCAAGGCACAAAGAAGGAAAGAACTTCCCAAGGTCATACAGTCAGATAGTTGGCAGGTGCGGTGTTGGAATGCAGGCAGGTCCACCCTGAAGCCCACTCATGTCAGACCTTGGTGTAGCCTCAGTGCCAGCACAGTGCTCCTGGAGCCCACAGGTGGGAATGGTGACTGAGGGTCTAGGGGGGTGGATGCTGAACAACAGAGCAGAAAGCTTTTCCAACCCCAGGCTCCTCTGGTGAAGTGTTGCCTTGGCCCTGGGCATTCCTAAACCAGAAGAGACTCAGTCCTGTTTTCTTCTCCTAATTGGGTGCCTTTTATTCCTCCTTTCTAATTGAAGTCTGGCCATTGCTGGTTGCCATGGCAGCAGCCAAAGCGCTCATCCCATCATAGCTTGTCTCCATCTGTGGCCAATGGGAAAGCTGCTTTCTCGTATCCTTTGCGGATGTGGAGTGTCTTGCTGTCGAGTTTTGGTGGATGGAGGGGGTGAGGCAGTGAGACACAAGGAGAAAGGGCTGTCTGATCCCACTCGGAGTCTCCCTGCACTGCTGGGTTGTGGAATCCCTGGCCTGTTTTGAGCCATTTAATCAGCCGGGCAACAAGAACAGTACCCGTCCTGAGCAGTGTCTGTGTGTCTAGTACTGGGCTAAGAACTTTGCCGACAGTCTCTCATTTAATCCTCACAACAGAAGCAGTGTTAGGATTATCTCTATTTGACAGATAGGAGATCAAGGCCCAAAAAGGCTAAGTAACCTGCCCGGATCATCCAGCAAGTAGGTGGAGAAGCCTGGATTTAAACACAGATTCCTGCTTCCTTATGCATAGCCATTGTACTATTGTGCCTCTCGGGGGGTTCCTCTTCCTGTGAGTGTCTCTCGTGTCCCATGGCCTGCCTTCTGCAATATCACAGGCAACAGTTCTACCAGATTCTTTTGCATGGCATAACAGGAGTCACAGGCTTTCTGGCTGGGCCCTGGTTGCCCAGTCCCCAAGTGCTAAGCTCAGTGCCACTCAGTGCAGGTTCTGTTAAGGCAGCCCACTTCCCGGGTCTCACTCATGTCCTGAAGTTACCATTGCAACAGCTCCCCCACCCTTTTCTCACTTTGCCGTCCCCACTTGGCAAAACCCCAGCCCTGTCAAAGTGCAATCTCTACCTCCTTTCCACCTGTGCAGCTGGAGAGACACGCTGCATGGTCTCCCTTTAAAATCGTGGTCACTAACCTCCCAGGAGCCCTGTTGCTGCCCAGCATTAATACTGCCTCTCCCTGGACCATTTGTTCTCCCAATTGTCTCAACGGCTAAGTCTTGCCTTCTCCCCTCTCCTCAAACCTCCAGCGGCTCTTCTCCTTACCTTCTCCCTACGCTGAGGCCCTTGCTTTGTGCTCCATGAGAGAATTGAGGCAACCAGAAGAGCGCTCCCACAGCACATCCAGCTGTTCTCGTGGGTTCTGCCATTTCTCCTGCCTCTGAGGATATGACTTCCCTACTCCTGTCTAAGGCCATCCGCTCTCAAGGACATTATGCCAACAGTTACTCTCCTGCCCTCTCCTCTACGGTTTTCCCTCCTGCGCTGGATCTGGCCTGTCAATATACCAATATGCTCTTGTTTCTCTCATTCTTAAAAAAAAGTTTTTACCCCATTTCTACCTCCAGCTACTACATTGTTTCTTTCCCTTTCTTGGCAGCAAAACATGAAAGAGGTGTTCACGTTCTCTCTGTAACCCAATCCACATGGGCTTTGCCCTCATCATTCCACCAGAAATGGGCTCATCGAGGTCATCACTGACCTCCTTGTTGCTAAATCCAGTGGCCTTGGGGGCCGGCCCGGTGGCGCAGCGGTTAAGTGCACACATTCCGCTTCAGCGGCCTGGGGTTCGCCGGTTCAGATCCCGGATGCGGACGTGGCACCACTTGGCAAAAGCCATGCTGTGGTAGGTGTCCCACATATAAAGTAGAGGAAGATGGGCATGGATGTTAGCTCAGGGCCAGTCTTCCTCAGCAAAAAGAGAAGGATTGGCAGCAGTTAGCTCAGGGCTAATCTTCCTCAAAAAAATAAATAAATAAATAAAATAAATCCCGTGGCCAGTTCTCCATCCTCAAGTCTTTCGGCCTGTCAGCCGCATTTTGCTCAGTTGCTCACTCCGTCTTCCTTGACATCCTTTGCCCTGACTTGGCTTCCCAGACACCTCACTCTCCTAGCATTCTTCCTGGCATCTTTCTCCTTTGCTGACTCCATCTGTCTCCTTTGCTGATTCCTCTCTTCCCTGACCCTCATATGTCAGAGGGCCCCAGGGCTCAGACCTGGCTCTTCTTCACTTTTCTGTTTACATTCACTCCCTTGGTGATCTCATCGTGTCTCCCAGCTTCAAACACCATCCCAAATTTATGGCTCCAGCCTGGGCCTCTCCACTCATCTCTACATTATGTGTCCACTGCCTAGTCCACATCTTCTCTTGCGTGTCCAGTAGACATCTCAAATGAACTTGTCCACAAGCACGCCCCTGATCTTTCCTCCTGCATCTTCATTATCTCAGCTGACGGCAACCCTGTTCTTCCATTGCCCAGGCCAGAGACCACAGGGTCATCCTTGACCCCTCTCTTCCTCCCACATCCCTCATCCAATCCTTCAGGAACTCCTGATAGCTGCACCTTCAAAAGATCCCCACCCTCCAGCCACTTCTCACCACTGCCCCGGCCCCCTCTCCTCTCTCCCCTGGAGATTGTTGCACCAATCTCCTGCTGGGTCTCCCCCCTCTGTCCTGGTCTCCCTCTATCTCTTTCCAACACAGTAGCCAGAGTGACCCTATTAAATTGCAAATCAGTGCATGCCGCTCCTCTGCTTAAAAGCTGACAGTGGCTTCTGTCTCTCCAGAGTCAGCACCTGGGTCCTTTGCCTGGTCCAAGGCCCTCCAGGATCTGCCCCTCGTTACCTCTTGGATTTCCTCCCCTAGCCTCTTCCTCCAGACTCCTTGTGCCCCTTGAATACACCAGCACGCTACTCCCCTCCCGCCTTGACACTTGCCATCCAGATGCTGATGGGCCAGACTCGCTCCCTGTCCTCATCAGGGCTCGACCCAAATGGCACCTTCTCAGTGAGCTCTTCATTCCATCCCATTTAAAATCCCCCTCTCCACTCTCTTTTCCCCTCCTCTCCCCTTTCCCTGTATTATTTTTCTCTGCAGCACTTTCCATCACCTCACATTGCACTATATGATAGATGTTACAGTACACGTTACTTTCCCATTTTATCATCTTTGAAGTCAAGGTGCAATTTACACTAGATGGCAGGTCATTGTTTAATTGGCAACTATTTTTTTTTCCTTAGTGGCGCATAAAATAATAGTACACTTTATAATTGATGGTATCTCAGGTTCAACAAAACATGAAATAGAGTTTACTTATTGATTTGTTTATCTGATTCCCACAGACTCGAATGTCAGCTCATAAGGGCAGGATTTTTATCTGCTTTAAATGCTGCTGTATCCCCAGCACTCAAAACAGTGCTTGGCACATAGAGGCTATTAGGCAAATGTGTGTGTGCTGAATGAATGAATGAATGAAGGTGTAAATGCCCTCCAGTGCACCAGTTCACCAAGGTAGACCATATTCATACCTATGAGCCAGCCCCAAACAGACAGTGTGTCTTGTTGGAATTAATAATAATCTGATGGCAGCGTTCCACCCCAAAGCTGTGATTCTGTTCATCGCTCTTGCTCCTCCATCATGGCCTAGCATGTTCTGAACTGTAGTATCCAGTGCATTCATCTATCTCCCCAGGAAACTCTAAGTCCCTTGGGGACAGAGTAGTGTCTCACGTGTTTCTGTGGCTCCAGAGTCTGCACAGTGCTCAAAGAATATTTATTAAATGAATAAATGAGTGATATACACATATTTGTGTATATTTACCTTTATTCTCGGGGCCTAAAGTGTGCCAGGCATGTAGTACCTGGATTGACTCTAGTCCTCCCAACAGCTCCGCAGGCAGGAGTTGTTTCCCTGCCTTCCAGATGAGGAGGCTGGGGCTGAACAAGTGAAGAGTCAGCATGGGTTGTTTTCTTCACCTGCTCACAACTGTTCTAGAAATTGCCTGTAGTCACACAGTGGCTTGGCATAGTCCGTGCCATGCTCTGGTGGATCCTGATAGAAGGAAAACTGGAAGCAGGGATCCCAGGTGGATTGAAGAGTCCCCTCCTGTCCCAGGTGCTCCCATGAGCCATCGCTTGGCTGCTGGCCCACTTTGCAAGTGGGTTTGTGGTATTTCTACCCCGCCATGGGCACAGCCACTGGTGTGTCTGGGGAAATGAAGGAGCTAACTCCGAACCTGGTCAGAGCTCTTCAAAAGAGGACGTGTCGAAACAATGAGACCTCTAAGGAATGAGTAAAATTATGTTGTAGTTCTTCCCACTAAGGATGTATGATAAAAAATACAGTAAAAATATTAAGTTGCTTGAAATAAATCGTCTCTCCATGAGATTATATTCAGTCTGGTTAATTTGTTGTAATTTGTTTTCATCTTAAGGAACCTATTTACGTGATTCAAAGAAAAACCATATAGGAAGATTTACTGAAGAGAAATCCTGCTCCCCCCTTGCTCCCCCCTCCAATCCCACCGCCTACTCTGTATAGGCAACTAGTTTGATTAGTTTCTTCTTTATCTATGTATTATTTATTGTTGCACATATGATCACGTTCATTCCCCCTTGCACCTTAAATATGGTGCAAAATACATATGTAGAGAGAATATATATAGTCTTATTCCTCTCTCCATTTCTTTTTTTTCCTTAAAGATTGGCACCTGAGCTAACAACTGTTGCCAATCTTCTCTTTTTTTTTTTCTTCCCCAAACCCCCCAGTACATAGTTGTGTATTCTAGTTGTGAGTGCCTCTGGTTGTGCCCTCTCTCCATTTGTTATACAAAAGGTAGCATACTAAATATTCTGTTCTGCACGATGCAGTGTTTTTTCCCCTTAACAATATAGCCTGGAGATCTCTTTCATCAGTACCTAGAGATTGTCCTCATTTTTTAGACATAGCTGTATAATACTCCATTGTATAGGTATGTCATCGTTAATCCATCCAGTCCCCTGTTGCTGGACCTTTGAGGTGTTCAAAATCTTTTGCTGTTACAAAAAAGGCCAAAATGAAGATCCTTGTTCGTGGAACATTTTATACTCGTGTTGATGTACCTGTAGTATAGACCCCTACGAGTAGAATCATTTGGTCAAAGAGTAAAATGCATCCATATTTTTGCTAGATTTTGCCAAATTGCTTCCATAAGGTTCCTACCATTTTACATCCTCACCAGCAAGGTGAGAGTGTCTGTTTCCCTATAGCCTCACCAATACCATGTGTTGTCTGTTTTTTAGACTTTTGCAGATTTGATAGAGGGGAAATGATAGTGGTTTTTCGCCTCGCTTTTTATTACTTACTTGCTTGCTCAGTGTCTGAGTTCCTTGACAGAGTGTTAGCTCCAAGAAGGTGAGGACCATCCTTTATCCCTGGAACCTAACACAGAACCTGGTGCTCAATATGATTAACATAGGATAAGTGCCCACAACAAAAATCAACCTAATTGGAAAACGGGGCAAGTGACTTGCATAGACATTTCCCCAAAAGTGATATACACATGGCCAATAAGCACATGAAAAGATGCTCAGTATCACTAATTATCAGAGAAGTGCAAATCAAAACCATGACTTAACACCTCACACTCATTAGGATGGCTAATATTTTTTAAAAAACAAAATAAGCATTGGGGAGGATGTGTAGAAATTGAAACACCTGTGGCACCATTAGTGGGACTGTAAAATGGTACAGCTGCTATGGAAAACATTATGGAGGTTCCTCAAAAAATTAAAAATAGAAATACCACATGATCTAGCAATCTCATGACTGGGTATTTATCCAAAAGAATTGAAAACAAGGTCTTGAAACAGCATGGTGACTATAGTTAATAATACTGTATTGCATATTTGAAAGTTGCTAAGAAAGTAGATCTTAAAATTTCTCATCACAAGAAAAAAAAATTTATAACTATGCTGATGGATGTTAACTAGACTTATGTGGTGATCATTTTGCAGTGTATACATATATCAAATCATTATATTGTACACCTGAAGCTAACAGTGTTACCTGTCAATTATATTTCAGTAAAACTGGAGGGGGCGCAGATGGTAAATTTTATGTGTTTTTGATCATATTAAAAATATGTGGGGGCTGGCTCCGTGGTACAGCAGTTAAGTTCACATGTTCTGCTTCGGCAGCCCAGGGTTCGCTGGTTCAGATCGCGGCCTCGGACATGGTGCCACTTGTCAAACCATGCTGTGGTAGGCATCCCACGTATAAAGTAGAGGAAGATGGACACAGATGTTAGCTCAGGGCCAGTCTTCCTCAGCAAAAAGAGGAGGATTGGCAGCAGATGTTAGCTCAGGGCTAATCTTCCTCAAAAAAAAAATATATATATATATGTATATGTGATAGGTGCTCAATAAAGATTTAGCAAATGAATAAACCAATGAATGAATAAGCTAGTGAATAAGTGAGTTACTGGAAATGATTAATGACTAGCCCTGTCTTCCTCCTAGGAAGCTTCCATCTCACCTGGAGTAATGTTTTGCATATTTTCCCCAGGAGCCAAGTTCACCAGAATTCCTTGTCAGCCCTGCTAATACTCTCCCTTTTCCCGTCCTCAACAGGGAGGCGCCCAGATCAGCCTGGCTGAGGTCTGCCGGTCTGGGGAGAGGTCGACTCGCTGGTACAACCTCCTGAGCTACAAATACTTGAAGAAACAGAGCAGGGAGCCCAAACCAGTGGGAGCCACGGCCGCCACCCCAGGGCCTGAAAGCACGGTGAGCTGGGCCATGGGTCTGCACCATCCCCCTGCATGTGTGGCACCTGGATGGGGAAGGAAAGGCCTCTCCCAGAACTGGAGGTGGCTGGGCATCAGAGGTGGAGGAAACGGAGCAGAGGGGAGAGGAGAAGAGGACAGGGGTAGAGAGACCTCTGCAAAGGGGCGGGTAGCCCCCCATCTGCAACTTGCCCTTCTGCATTTGTGCTCTCCTTCTGTGCTCTACTTGACCTAATACAACTTGCTTGATGAAAACCTTAACTTCTCAATTTTTTAACAATGAAATGGAAAAGGAAGGAGAAACCTGTGGAAGGTAGAAAATTAACCTTTATTTAGATCCTCCCATGTGTATAGTGGTCCATAGTGGAACTTTATAAAAGAGGCAGGGGGAAGTCATGGGAAGGACAGTCACAAGACTGGGTATTTCTTAGGAGTCAATCCTTTCACCTCTCTGGGCCTCGATTTCTTCATGTCTAATCTGAGCCTAAAAAGGTTGTTATGAGGCTTTGAAGAAGTACATGTAAAGAGCACCTGGGGACTTGGGTATAGGCTTGATAAATGGTATCTATTTCATTATTTTAAGTTTCTGGAAAAATCTTACAGTGGCTTATTTTTGGTTAAAAAATATGTATTGTTTTCATTTTAGTACAGTACACTTTAAGGTATTAAAATATCCTGAAACTGGGGCTGGCCTTGTGGTGCAGTGGTTTATTTGGCATGCTCTGCTTCAGTGGCCAGGTTCAGTTCCCAGGTGCGAACCTACACCAGTCATCAGCCATGCTGTGGCAGTGACCCACGTACAAAATAGAGGAAGATTGGCACAGATGTTAGCTCAGGGCTAGTTCTCCTCAGAAAAAAAAAAAATAGCCTTAAACTGTTTCCTGTACTTGGAAAGCCCATAGCTGCTGGCCAGGTAGACTGGCCAGAACGCAACCGAGCAGTGAAGTTGCCCTGGACACAGACTGTCTCAGCATGTGGGATCCTAGTGGGATTCCTAGAGAGCGTTTGGGACTCAGGTTGGCTTGTAGTTCTCTGAAGTGCTTCTTCCCTCTGTCAGTGCTTGGTTACTTTAGACTGTCCCTGCCCGGAATTTCAGTGGAGGGCATGAGCTAGGTCCTACGGTGAGGATTTAAGTCTGTTTTCTTCTCCACCTCCTCCATCATCGTTTTCTGCACTTGCATCATTTCCTGCACTTCCTTTTGTGTCCTGTTTATTAAGTGCAATTTACCAAGGTCAGAAAGGTTACCTAAGGACATATGTCCAATAAGCAACAAAGCTAGGTCTCAAACCCAGGTCTCCCTCCCTCCAAAAAGGTGACAGTGAGGTGGCATAGGTATTGAAAACAGACTCCTCTACTTTCTAGAGCATGTTCTTGGGTAAGTAACATCAACCTTAGGAACATAGTTTCCTCATTTCCGTTTCTCAAGGGGATAATCATAATCTCTACCCATTAGGATGGTTGTAAAGATTAAATAAGATGCCACACGTAAGCCATCTGTCACAGTGCCTGGCATATCCGAGGCCTTCAACTGATTTTAGTTCCCTCTTTCCTTCTCCAAAAGAAAATTTCAGGAATTATCCATCCTCTGGCCCACACTACCAAGAGTATTTGCAAATTAAATGTGTTCTCAGAAAACTACAAGATCAGTTTTTGCTTTACTATTAGCTCCCATTTACTGACTACCGATTGTGTGCGAGGTGCCCCTCTGCACCTTTTTTATGTATATTGTCAATGCATCTTCATAACAACCCTTTGTAGTAGTTGTTAGACTGAGTCTCGGAGAGGTTAAATAATTTCCTCAAGTCACCCAGGCTTCCTCACTGTAGACATCATTCAATATAGACGTTCTTCCTCCAGGAAGCCTTCCCTGAATGCAGCCTCCCAAGCTGGCTTTGCTGCCACTCCTCTGTTCCTGAATACCCAATACTGCTCTGTCATAGTCCTCACATTGTTTTATTATTGCTGGTTCATGTCATGGTGTCCCTGACTACGCTGTGATCTCCTTACAGCCAAAGACCTGTAATTCTGTCTTCCTTCACTGCTAAACCTGGCTGTCTTCCAAAACGCTGTTGATGCATACAGGGGTTATTCTCAGGAGAACCGCCAGTTAGAAGAACTAAGGACTGTATTTCCAATTTATAAGTAACCTTGGGGCGAGATGCTTCCCCGCTCTGGTCTTCAGTTTACCCCCAGTTCACTGGGAGGGTCATACTCTAAGAAGTGCTGATTCCTGCCAGGTGGGGCCATGCCTGTGGTGCACAGACGAACCCCTCAGCCTTTGTCTCTGCAGGATGCCGTGTCTGCTCTGCTGGAACAGACAGCAGTGGAGCTGGAGAAGAGGCAGGAGGGAAGGAGTAGCACACAGACCCTGGAAGACAGCTGGTAAGTGAGGGTTCCCTTGGGCCTCAGGAACTGACCTGGCTTAGACCTGGGCCCAGGGATGAGATCCCCAAACACCAGGGCAACCAAGAGAGGTGTTCCTTTGGTAAAACTGAGAACCTCTCTCCTCATGGGTTCTTTTCAGGCAGGAAAGCAGTATATAGCCTGATACTGTCGTCCCCAAAGTCCCTTCCCAGTTTGTTATTTCGCCTTCCCTGCACCGCTCATGCTGGCTCACATCTACTATCCGTATTTGTCTTGAGGCACTTACACTTATTTTGGTTAAAAAAAATTTTTTTAAGAAGCTTTATATTACTGTAAGTGGAAAGTTAGTATAATTTGCCATAAATTGAGGATTCCTCAATAAGTAATTACATTTGACTGCTGGGAATGGAGAGCAAACTAATAGGCTTAAATAAGATAGAAGTTTGTTTCTTTGTTACTTAAAAAGAAGAACGAGAGAATGCCATCCAAGTCTCGTCTGTCAGCTCCATGGTGCTTCTGGGAACCCAGGCTGCTGCTTTCATTCTGCTTTACTGTCCTTACTGTGTGACCTCAATCATTGAGGCTACTTTCTAGCCCAAAATGGCTGCTGAGACACCAGCCATCAGGTAGGCATGAGGAAAGAGGAAAGACAAAAGAGTGTGCCTATGTGCCTTTTAACCAAGGAGCATTCCTGAAAGACCCACCCAGCAATTTCTACTTGCTTCTCATTGGCCGAGCTCAGCTATTTGGCCTACCTAATGACAAGGGAGGCTAGGAAATGAGATCTGTTAGTTGGTACAAAAATCAGGGTTCTGTAACTGAGGAGGAAAGTGAGAATGGATGTTGGGTAGGCCATGAGCCAATTCTGCCTCAGAAGGTAACTGTGGAAAATTAAATGTAGTGAAAATCAAACCAGAGTACTAACGTCTAGGTAGATCTATTGCTTGCTAAGCTTCTAAGCCTGAGGTCTTCTCTCCCCTTGCTAAAAAGGAAGGTTAGTCAGTGATTCAGCAGCATTCAAGATGTGCTCCTGCCAAAGAGAGGCTCCGCGATGTTACCAGAAGGTCTGAGGAGATCGAACGGGGATGACTTTCTCATGTGCCATCCGGTGTTCTCAGTCGCTTGAACCCTGACAGAAAGATCCCCTCACATACTTTAGGACCTAAACAGTCATGTAGACCAGGGTTCAAATCCTAGCTTCATCATTTCTGTGTGACCTTAAGCAAAGCATTTTTTAACTTATGATTGAAGTATAACATGGATACAGAAAAGTTCATGCAAGTGTACAGCTCAGTGAATCTTCAGAAACCAAACTACCCAAGTCAAGAAGCAGAGCATTGCCAGCTCTCCGGAAGCCACACCACCGCATGCTTCATCCCTGTCACCGCCCTCCACCTCAAGGACAGCCTCTTTCAGGCAAGTCGTTCTGACCTCGTCTGATCCTGAGCTGGAAGATGGGGACATCGCACCGGCTGTGTATGTTATTCAGAAAGGACTGAAGGAAAAGCCACTAATGAAGAGAAAGTGCAAAGCTGATAGTAGACACTTAGTAGAAAGCAGAAATTATTATTAGGAAAACGAGAAGGAACATTGCTAACTACCAGCTGAAAAGGGAGAGCGCAACTCCCGTCTGGGAAATGACTACAGCTTGTGAATCTTGCCATTTGGAAGGAGGTATAATTGGGCTTAAATGCATGCACTTTGAATTTGGATAAAAATGGATGCGGAGTCTCACTCAGCCAGCTTCCCGTGGGAGCCTAGGTCTGGATGAGGCCAGAGCGTCAGTGGGTTTTAAAAGCTCCTTGGGTGATTCCAATGTGCAGCCTGGGCTGAGAACCATGGCTCTAAACCTCTGGTTGCCCCTCTGTGAAATACGGACTTAAAAAATAGCCACTACATCATATAGACTCAATGAAATTATGCATGGTAAACGCTGAACACAGACTTGACCCAAAGGAAGCACTCAGCAACTTCCATATTATTCTGTGACAGCCCCAAACTGCATATTTGGTCTCAAAAGGAGTGCTTTCATGATATTTACTCCAGGGTTCAGCAGATGTTTTCTGGAAATGGCCAGATAGTGAAGGATGCCTGCTTTGTGGGCCATACGGATTCTGTTGCATCGACTCAGCTCTGCCTTTGTAGTGTGGAAGCGGCCGTAGACAACACGCACGCTAACCACCGTGTCTCTGCCACTGAAACTTCATTGATGGACACTGAAATTTGAACTTCACATAATTTGCACGTCACAGAATACCATTCTCCTTTTAATTTTTTTTCAGCCGTTTAAAAATAAAAAAACCATTCCTAGCTTGGACTGTCCAAAACAGGCAGTGGGCTAGATTTGGCCCACGGCAGATCCCTCTTGTGCTCTTCTCCTTTATTATTTCTCCACGTGATAAAGAGTACGACGAGCTTCCTGAAGTTTTGTATGTTCCTTTGTTGTAGGATTCACTCTAAATTGTCTCAAGTTTTCTTTCTCTCTTGTTCTCTCCCTCCCTCCCTCTCTTTCTCCCATTGTCTCCCTCCTTCACCCTCACTCCGTTTCTCCTGTTCTTTCCCTCTCTCTGGCATACTGCTGGGCTAGGCTGGGCTGTGGTTTGCACAGGCAAAGGTCTGATGCCGGAAATAGGCCCCAGACCTGTCTTCCAAAACCCTGGCACAAGATCAGTGGTTTCCGCCAAATTCCAAGCTTGTGTTGAGACTTTTCACGCCGTCTCCTAGCAACCGTCTTCTGTCCTCTCTCCCTTTGTGGCCCCCTCTCTCCCCACCCCTTGCCATTCAAACTTCCTTAGACACTGACTTACAAAGAGGGCTGGGAATCCCGGAGCTGCTGTGCTGGGGTAAATCCATCTACAGCCCCCTCCCCCCAGACTAGAGGCTTCTTTTGGTCCTGGAATGTTAACTAGCTTTGCTGTGCCTGCTCAGCTCTGGAGTCATGTGTGGAGGTCTCCAGCAGACTGGCCCTCTGTTCTAATGTACACTTCTTCTCCCTCAGCACCTAAGGCCCAGGGTGCCATTGTTACTCCCTCCTTTTATTTGTTTAGGTTTCTTTTGTGCATGTAATCAGAGGACTGGATTTTTTTTTTTAGGATCTACGTACAAAACAAAACTCCAAGAGTATTAGAAAATATAGGAGAATATAATCTCAAACAATGCTGGAGTGAAAATCCTCGTATTTGCCTCCTTGGGAACTTGTGTGTATTTGTCTAGGGCAGATCTTGAGAAGTGGCATTGCTGGGTCTCAGGGCATGGTGTTGTATACTCTGATAGACATTGCAAAATAATTCTCACACAAGAAGTACTAGCAAATGCTCCCACCAGCAGTGACTAAGGGTACCCCTAAACCTACACCCTCTCCAACGCTCAGTATACTCTAACTGCTATAGTACTTGACCAAGAATACGTACATTTTTTATTTTAGCAGATTCTGCTGAATTGACTTTAGAGTGTAAATTGGCTGCTCTGATTTACACTGCCTGCAGGGATATGCCTATTTCCCATCCTTCACCAGCACTTGACATTATCAGATATTTTTGTGTTTTTTGCCACTCCAAAGGGTGGAAAGATGTTGCCTGTTCTGATGATTTTTCCTCTTTACAATTGAAGGGTTTTTTTCCTTTATAAAAGTATTTAGCTTTCACAGTCAAAAAGAAGAGACTTCCATAGTGGTTGAGCACTTAGTTGGACAAAATTGGGTTGGAAAGCTGGCTCCCCCACTTAGCAGCCTGTGACACTGGACAAGGCTTGTCAGCTGTCTGATCCTCAGCTTTTGAATCTGTGAAATGGAGACAGTAATTGCTTTTGGTGTTGTATGACCTTTGCATAGCCCATGGAGCTTTTTAGGCCCTCAGTAAATGCTGGTTCACGTGGCATCTTCAGAATTCTTGCAGAGGTGCTCCTTGCATGTTCCCACGTTTACTGGCTCGTTTATGAGTAGACAGGCTGTGGGAGCAAAGGAGGGAGAGCAAAGCCCCTCCCTAGCACTGGACCCCATCTGAGTGCACGGGGGTTTAATCACGGGGCTGGGGATCTAAGATCTACTCTCCCTATTGGGAAAATCCTAAGGGAGACTTTATGTTTAGCCACAGTCTCAATGAGCCAGCTAACTAGATGTCAGAGTCTCTGCTTTTGGTGGAATTCCTCCAGCTCAGTGAGGTAACACTGTCTCATGCTGATCAGAAGCTGGCGGTTATGTATGTCTTTGAGAAGTAAAGATGGGAATAGAGATAAATTTCTAATTAACAAATGCAGTCCATTTGTCATACCAAATACTTGCAACCCTAGAGTCCGAGGGGAAAGGGTAATTATGAAGAATGTTACCAGGGGCCAGCCCAGTGGCATGGTGGTTAAGTTTGTGCTCTCTGCTTCGGCAGCCCGGGGTTCGTGGGTTCGGATCCAGGCACAGACCTACACACCACTCGTCCAGCCATGCTGTGGCAGCATCCCACATACAAAATAGAGGAAGATTGGCACAGCTGTTAGCTCAGTGACAATCTTCCTCAGGCAAAAAGAGGAAGATTGGCAACAGGTGTCAGCTCAAGATCAAAATTCCTCACCAAAAAAAGGAAAAAAAGAATATTACCAAAAGTAAAGTCTCTTCAACAAATAGTAATGGAACACCACTTGATATCCATATAAAAAAATAAACTTTGAGCATCATGTGCAAAAATTAATCTGAAATGGATCATAGAGCTAAACACAAAAGCTGAAACTATAAAAACCTGAGAGAAAATATAAGAGAAATTGTTTGCAACTTGGGATAGGCAAAGATTTCCTAGGTAGAACATAAAAAGCACCAACCATAAAAGAAAAAAATTGATAAATTGGGCTCTATCACAATCAAAAGCTTCTGTTTGGAAGACACCATTTAGAAAATGAAAAGGCAAGCCACAGACTTGGAGAAAATGTTTGCAAAGGATTCATATCCAGAATAGATAATGAACTCTTATAACTCCAAAATAAAAAGACAACCCAATTTTTAAGTAGGCTAAAGATTCTAACACACTTTGCAAAAGAAAATAGATGAATGGTCAATAAATTCATGGAAAGATTCTCAACACAAAAGTGCAGATTAAAACCACAATGAGATGGGAGTACACACCCAGTAGAATGACTGCATTTAAAGACTCCCAATACAAGTATAGATGAGGAACTGGAATTCTCATGACATTGCCGGTGGGAGTGTAAAATGGCATAACCACCTTGGAAACCAGTTTGCCAGTTTTTTAAAGGATAAATTTCATACTTACCCTATGACCCAGGAATTCTACTCGTAGGTATGTATCTTTATAGTCTGAATTGTATCCCCAGCAAAATCCACGTGTTGAACCCCTGGCCCCAGGACCTCAGAATGTGACTGTGTTTAGAGATAGGGCCTTTAAAGAGATGATTAAGTTAACATGAGGCCATTAAATCTAAGGTGGGCCCTAATCCAGGATGACTGGTATCCTTGTAAGAAGAGGAAGTGTAGACACACAGAGACACACTAGGGAGGCACACACACAGGGAGGGCCATGTGAGGACACGGGGAGAAGGAAGCCATCTACAAGCCACAGGGAAAGGCCTCAGAGGAAACCGGCTCTGCCCACTCCTCAGTCTTGGACTTTCAGCCTCCAGAACTGTGAGAAATAAATTTCTGTTGTTTAAACCTCCCAGCCTGTGGTATTGTGTTACTGCAGCCCTGGTAAACTAACACAATCTCCAAGAGAAATGAAAGCCTGTATTTACACAGACTCGCAGGTGAATGTCCACAGAGGCGTGATTCGTAACTGATAAGAAATGGAAACGATCCAAGTGGTCAGCACCCGGTGAATAGCTGAGCAAACTCTGGTCTATCCATCCAATGGAATATTGCTCAGCAGTAAAAAGGAGTGAACTGTTGATACATGCACCAACATGGATGAATCTCTGAAACAGTATGCTGAGAGAATGAAGCCAAAGCATGTACTCTCTGATTCCTTTTATATGAAATGCTGGAAAAACCAGATCTAATCCGTAGTGACAGAGAGCCGATCAGTGCGGGAGATTAACTGGAACAGGGTACAGGGAACCTTTTGGGTGACGGAATATTCTATATCTTGAGTGTGGTAATGGTTACACAGGGTAGTACATTGGTCAAAGCTCATCAAACTATGCTAAAAATGCATTTGTTGTCTGTAAATTATACCTCACTAAAATTGGTTTTGGGTTTGTTTTTTTTTCCCCAAAAAAATGTGTCCTCAATCTTGACAAGGCTTAGAAGCCCTCTGCTGGAAGCGCTTAAAGGCACGTGCGCAGATCAGTGTGATCTCTGGTGGGTAAGCAAAGCACTTTGTCGTCACAGGAGGTACGAGGAGGAGGCCAGCGAGAACGAGGCAGCTGCTGAGGAGGAGGACGGAGAGGAGGAGGAGGAAGGAGAGGAGGACGTTTTCGCTGAGAAAGCCTCACCAGATATGGACGAGTACCCAGCATCAAAGGTAGGGAGGGCTGGGGAGACAAGAGGGGCTGTGTTGGGAAAACAGCCCTCAATCCTTGGGCCTGGGCAGTCACAAAAGCCTCAGGGCCGAGTCTCATCCACCAGCGTCAGGGGACAGATGTCCCTGCCTATATTCCAGGTGTTTTCAGTGATAGTAAACCAGGAGAGGCTGACTCGCCCCCTCACCTCTCCTGCCCTCTGCAGCTCCTCTGTTTCTCTGGACAGACGTCAAGCTTTGCAGTCATGGGTTTGGGTTTGCATCCTGGCTCTGCTACTCCCTCTCTGTGTAGTCTTAGGCAGATGACTTCATCCCTCTCAAGCCTTCATTTCCTCATCTCTAAAGTGGACACAATAATACCAACCGTGCAGATGGTTCTGAGGTTTCGAAGGAATGCGTTTTTTCATTTTGGTCTGCCCCAAATGCAGTAGGAAGGGGGAGTCGAGTCGAGTCCTCCTCGCCTCCTGCTCCCCTGCTACCCTCCGGTTACCGGATATAACAGGACGCACTCTCCACAGAGAGCTCTGTGTTCTTTCCGCCTGCAGGACTCCTGGAAATAGAGTGCTCCACTGTATTTGAGCAGGGCCCCTCAGTGTGGAGCTGCAGGTTGTGCACTGCTCGAAGGTGCCTGGCCAACGGGGGCTGAGGAAGAAGCCAGGGCTGCCTTCCAACAGCTCCACACCAAGGGGAAATCTTTTTGCTATTTCTCCAGCCAAAAGGGGTGCCTTTTTCAAAATTATACAGAGGGACTGTTGAAGCCAACAGGGTCCTGCATTTAGGTGTTCTTGTTTGGTTATCTTTTACTGGTGACTACTGTGAAAGGACGGTAGAAGACCTGATCCCCCAGTTTAAACAATCGAGATTTGCTAGTTGCCTCCATAAGTCCAGGAACGCATCTGCAGTTCTTGACTGGAGCGATGGAGGCCTTGGGTGGGGCTTTGTCAAAATGTGGCTGGCACCTGAGGCTTGAGGGTGTAAAGTCCAGGACATCAGTGCTTGAGGGACCTCTACTGCTCACATGAGCTTTTTTGGGGACTAAATATGCTCCCATTAGCTCCAACCAGAGCTGTCGGAGAGGAATGGGCAGCCAGCACTCAGGCCTTGGGTGCCATCCTGGCTGGGCAGGGCTGGGCCCAAGGAAGCCCCCAGCTGTGTGTGGGGGCCAAAGGCGAGGTGAAAAGAGTGGGGAACAGCTGGACAGTCTGCCTCACGAGTCTCAGAGCGGGTGGCTGAGACTCTGGATACTAGTGGCCTCAAAGCTGTGACTTCTTCTTTAGGTGGACAAAGAGACCAACACAGAGACCCCAACCCCATCTCCCACAGTGGTGCGGCCCAAGGACCGGCGGGTGGGCACGCCATCCTCAGGGCCATTTCTTCGAGGGAGCACCATCATCCGCTCTAAGACCTTCTCCCCAGGACCCCAGAGCCAGTACGTGTGCCGGGTAAGCCAACACGTGGTGCTTTCCTCCTCCCAGAATACCTGCTTCCCATGGGGTAGCCAAGAACCTTCGGCCTCACTCAGTTCTGGGTGCAAATCCCAGTTACTCTCACATCGTTGGGTATCCTTGGGCAAGTTAACACCTCGCCTTATGTGCAGTTAATAGACTGACATCAAGGGGTTGCTTTAAGGATTGAATTAGGTAAAGTATGAGAAATGCTCAGTAACCAGTACATGGCCAATGTTATTATAATTCCACCAGCTCTCCCCTCCTTGTTCACATCATGCACTTCCCTCCCACACAACCACTTGCTGAGATCAGACTGACCTCTCACTGTCCCTAAGCTGGCATTCCTTCTCAACCTCCAAGGTGATTCCAGTGTGCAGCCTGAGGTTGCAAAATGGCAACAGGCCTGTGCTGTTTAGTTGCAGGGTTTTTTCTTTGTTTGTTTTGAGTTTTTTTCTTATTTTGTTGAGGTCATAATAGTTTATACCATTGCAAAATTTCAGTTGTACATTATTATTTGTCAGTCACTATATACGTACCCCTTTACCCCTTATGCCCACCCCCCCAACCCCCTTTTCCTTTGGTAACCACTAATCTGTTCTCTTTGTCCACATGTTAATTTATCTTCCACATATAAGTGAAATCATACAGTGTTTGTCTTTTTCTGTCTGACTTACTTGACTAAGCATAATACCTTCAGGGTCCATCCATGTTGTTGCAACTGGGACGGTTTTGTCTTTTTTATGACTGAGTAGTATTCCATCTGCTTTATGCATTCATCAGTTGATGGGCACTTGGATTGCTTGAACATCTTGGGTATTGTGAATAATACTGCAATGAACATAGGGGAGCATAATTCTGTTTGAATTGTTGATTTCAGGTTCTTTGGATAAATAAGGATAGCTGGGTCATATGGTATTACTATTTTAATTTTTTGAGTTATCTCCATACTGTTTTCCATAGTAGCTGCACCAGTTTGCCTTCCCACTAGCAGTGTATGAGGGTACCGTTTTCTCCACATCCTCTCCAACATTTGTTATTTTTTGTCTTGGTAATTGTGGCCATTCTAACAGGTGTAAGGTGATATCTCATTGTACTTTTGATTTGCATTTCCCTAATGATTGGTGATGTTGAACATCTTTTCATGTGCCTATTGGCCATCTGTATATCTTCTTTGGAAAAATATCTGTTCATCTCCTCTACCTATTTTTTGATTAGGTTGTTTGGTTTTTTGTTGTTGAATTGTATGAGTTCCTTATATATTTGGGAGATTAACTCCTTGTTGGGTATATAATTTGAAAGTATTTTCTCCCAGTTGGTGGGTTGTCTTTTCATTTTTTTCCTGGTTTTCTTTGCCTTGCAGAAGCTTTTTAGTCAGATGTAGTCCCGTTGGTTATTTTTTCTTTTGTGTCCCTTGCCTGAGTAGACATGGTATTCAAAAAGATGCTTCTAAAACCGATGTCAAAGAGCATGCTGCCTATATTTTCTTCTAGGAGTTTTATGGTTTCACGTCTTACCTTCAAATCTTTAATCCATTTTGAGTTAATTTTTGTATATAGTGTAAGATAATGGTCTACTTTCTTTCTTTTGCATGTGGTTGTCCAGTTTTCCCAACACCTTTTATTGAAGAGAGTTTCCTTTCTCCATTGTGTGTTCTTGGCTCCTTTGTCAAAGATTAGCTGTCCATAAATGTGTGGTTTTACTTCTAGGCTTTCAATTCTATTCCATTGATCTGTGTGTCTGTTTTTGTGCCAGTACCTTGCTGTTTTGATTACTATAGATTTGCAGTGTATTTTGAAGTCCGAGATTGTGATGCCTCCAGCTTTGTTCTTTTTTCTCAGGATTGCTTTAGCTGTTCAGGGTCTTTTGTTGCCCCATATGAATTTTAGGATTCTCTGTTATATTTCCACGAAGAATGTAATTGAGATTCTGATTGGGATCGCATTGATTCTGTAGATTGCTTTATGTAATATAGACATTTTAACTATGTTTATTCTTCCAGTCCATGTGCATGGACTATCTTTCCATTTCTTTATGTCATCATCGATTTCTTTCAATAATGTCTTATAGTTTTCATTGTATAAGTATTTCACTTCCTTGGTTAAATTTATTCCTAGATATTTTATTCTTTTTGTTGGGATTGTAAATAGGATTGTATTCTCGAGTTCTCTGTTAGTTCGTTATTAGAGTATAGAAGTGTAACTGATTTTTGTAAGTTGATTTTGTACCCTGCAACTTTCCTGTAGATGTTGATTATTTCTAATAGTTTTCCGATAGATTCTTTAGGGCTTTTCTATGTATAGAATCATGTCATTTGCAAACAGCAAGAGTTTCACTTCTTCCTCACCAATGTGAATACCTTTTATTTCTTTTTCTTCCCTAATTGCTCTGGCCAAAACCTCCAGTACTATGTTGAATAAGAGTGTTAAGAGTGTGCACCCTTGTCTTGTTCGTGTTCTCAGAGGGATGGCTTTCAGTTTTTCCCCATTGAGTATGATGTTGGCTGTGGGTTTTTCATATATGGCTGTTATTATGTTGAGGTACTTTCCTTCTATACCCATTTTATTGAGAGTCTATCATAAATAGATGTTGGATCTTGTCAAATGCTTTCTCTGCATCTATTGAGCTAATCATGCAGTTTTTATTCCTCATTTTGTTAATGTGGTCTATGACATTGATTGATTTGCAGGTGTTGACCCATCCCTGTGTCCCTGGTACAAATCACACTTAATCATGGTGTATGATCCTTTTAATGTATTGCTGTATTTGCTTCTCCAATATTTTGTTGAGGATTTTTGCATCTATGTTCATCAGCGATATTGGCCTGTAATTTTCCTTCTTTGTCCTTATCTAGCTTTGAGATGAGGGTGATTTTGGCCTTGTAGAATGAGTTAGGAAGCGTCCCATCTTCTTCAGCTTTTTGGAAGAGTTTGAGAGGGATAGGTACTAAATCTTCTTTGAATGTTTGGGGGATTCTCCAGAGAAGCCGTCTGGTCCTGGACTTTTATTTTTTGGGAGTTTTTTTTATTACTGTTTCAATCTCTTTACTTGTGATTGGTCTATTCAGATTCTCTATTTCTTCTTGATTCAGTTTTGGGAGGTTGTATGAGTCTAAGAAGTTATCCATTTCTTCTAGATTGTCCAATTCGTTGGCATATAGTTTTTCATGTTATTCTCTTATAATCCTTTGTATTTCTGTGGTATCCATTGTAATTTCTCCTCTTCTCATTTCTAATTTCATTTATTTAGCCTTCTCTCTTCTCAGTAAGTCTGGCTAAGAGTTTGTCAGTTTTATCTTCTCAAAGAATCAGCTCTTAGTTTCATTGAACCTTTCTATTGTTTTTTTGGTCTCTATTTCATTTATTTCTGTTCTAATTTTTATGATGGCTGTCCTTGTGCTGACTTTGGGCTTTCTTTGTTCTTCTTTTTCCAGTTCTGTTAGATGTAGTTTAAGATTACTTATTTAAGATTTTTCCTGTTTGTTGAGGTGAGCCTGTATTGCTATGAATTTCCCTCTTACAACCACTTTTGCTGAATCTCGTAAGAGTTGGTATGTTGGAGCTGGGCCAGTGGCGCAGTGGTTAAGTTCACACGTTCTGCCTCTCGGCTGCCCAGGGTTCACTGGTTCAGATCCCGGGTGCAGACATGGCACCACTTGGCAAAAAGCCATGCTGTGGTAGGTGTCCCACGTATAAAGTAGAGGAAGATGGCCATGGATGTTAACTCAGGGCCAGTCTTCCTAAGCAAAAAGAGGAGGATTGGCAGTAGTTAGCTCAGGGCTAATCTTCCTCAAGAAAAAAAAAAACAGTTGGTATGTTGTATTTTCATTTTCATTTGTCTTAAGGTACTTTTTGATTTCTCCTTTGATTTCTTCATTGATCCAATGGTTTTTCAGTACAATGTTGTTTAGTCTCCTTGTATTTGTGTCTTTCTTAGCTTTTTTCTTGTAGTTGATTTCTAGTTTCATAGCATTATGGTCAGAAAAGATGTTTGATATGATTTCAATCTTAAATTTATTGAGGCTTGCCTTGTTTCCCAACATATGGTCTGTCTTTGAGAATGTTCCATATGCACTTGAGAAGAATGTGTGTTCTGCTATTTTTGGATGGAGTTTTCTATATATATGTATGAAGTCCATCTGGTCTAGTTTTTCATTTAATTCTACCATTTCCTTCTTGACTTTCTGTGTGGATGACCTATCTGTTGATGTAAGTTGGGTGTTGAGGTCCCCTACTATTATTGTGTTACTGTTAATTTCTCCTTTTAGGTCTGTTAATAGTTGCTTTATGTACTTTGGTGCTCCTGTTTCAAGTGCATATATATTTATAAGTGTTACGTCCTCTTGGTGGAGCATCCCTTTTATCCTTACATATTGCCCCTCTTTGTCTCATGTTGCCTTTTTTATCTTGAAGTCTACTTTGTCTGATTTCCCTTGTTTGTTGTCCCCTGTAGTTCTGACTGCCAATTCAGTTTGGAGATTCTCCGTGATGGTTCTTTTTTAGTGTGTGTGAGGAAGATTGGTGCTGAGTTAACATCTGTTGTCAACCTTCTTCTTTTTGCTTGAGGAGGATGGTCCCTGAGCTAACGTCTGAGCCAGTCTTCCTCTACTTTGTATGTGGGATGCCACCACAGCATGACTTGATGAGCGGTGTGTAGGTCTGCACCTGGGATCCGAACCTGTGAACCTTGGGCTGCTGAAGCAGAGCATGTGAACTTAACCACTATGCCACCAAGCCAGCCCCCAGGATGGTTTTCTCAACTTCTCCTTATTTATCATTTGTGTCTCTGTTCTGATTTTTTGTTTAGTGGTTGCTGTGAGGTCTGTATAAAAGATCTCACAGATGATATAGACCACTTTCTGATAGCCTCTTATCTCCTTAATCTAAGCAGATTCCATCCCTTTCCCCTTCCCCATCTCAGTTATTGTTTTCACAACTTATTGTTTTGTGTTGTGAGTTTGTGATTAAAATGAAGTGATTATAGTTATTTTTGATGCTTTCCTTCCTTTTATTTTTAATGTTATAACTGTTTGCTAAACCTGTTCTGATAGACAGCTGCAATTTTCTCATTTTGTCTGTCTATTTATCTCCTTGTCAGGGCTTTGTAAGCCCTTTCTTTTTTTTTTCAGATATGAGAGTCTTGATCGTTTCTTGTAGGGGAGTTTGTGTGGCGATGAACTCCCTCAGCTTTTGTTTATTTGGGAAAGTTTTTATTTCTCCATCGTATCTGAAGAGTGGTTTTGCTGGATAGGGTATTCTTGGCTAAAAGTTTTTGTCTTTCAGTATTTCGAATATATCGTTCCACTCTCTCCTAGCCTGTAGAGTTTCTGCTGAGAAGTCTGCTGAAAGCCTGTTAGGGGTTTCTTTGAAGGTTATTTTCTTCTGCCTTGCTGCCCCTAGCATTTTTTCTTTGTCATTGATTTTTGCCAGTTTTACTCTTCTATGCCTTGGAGAGAGTCTTTTTACACTGATTAATTAGGAGTTCTGTCACCTTCATTTACATGTAATTCCAGCTTATTCTCCAGGTTTGGGAGGTTCTCAGCTATTATTTCTTTGAACAAGCTCTTTGCTCCTTTCTCTCTCTATTTTCCCTTTGGAATACCTATAATCGTTATATTGCATTTCCTAATTGAGTTGGGTATATCTCACAGAATTTCTTAATTTCTTTTTAGTCCTAGTTCTCTCCTCCTCTGCCTGAAGCATTCCTGTATTTCTGTCCTCTGAATTACTGATTCTCTCCCCCATAACATCAGCTGTTTTCTAAGGATTCCAGGTCATTTTTTATCTCGTTCATTGTGTTCTTCATCTCTAACATTTCGGATTTTTTTTATCGTTTCAATCTCTTGTGAAGAATTCCCTCTGCTCGTTAATCATTTTCTTGAGTTCATTGAACTATCTTTCTGAGTTTTCTTGTAACTCGCTGAGTTTCTTTATGATAACTATTTTGAATTCTCTGTCATTTAGGTTGTACGTTTCTCTGACTTCAGGATTGGTTTCTGGGTGCTTGTCACTTTCCTTCTGGTATAGAGTATTAACATATTTCTTACTGCTGTTTGATGGGGTGGACTTTTGCCATTGCATAGTGGTAGTATCTGGTCACAGATTCCACCTGCTACCACTGTGGGAGGCAGGAGCTGTGTTTTCTGAGCCTGACACAACCCCTGGCCTTTGTACCCGTCTGTTGGAAGCTGTACCAATAGGACTCTGCATCTGGCCGCCACTGCTTTACACACATAGGTGCAGACACTCTGGCGGGGATCCTCTGCCCTGGCCGACCAGCTGAGCTGATGCACCAGGCACAGTGTCAGGGAGTGAGGCGCCTTATTTCCTGCTCATTCTCCCTTTCTGCACTCCCTGGCTGCCCACCTGGGCTGCTTGGCTTGGTGAGGGTGCACCCACGGTTGCTTAGCTGCTTTGGTGTGGAGCATTTCTGCGGGCTAGGAGGCAATTCACTTTCCTCGTGGAGTCACACATCAGCTGCCATGTGAAGTTAGTCGCAGGGTTTTTTAAATTTGGATTTGTTACTAATATTGAAAGCTTAGGTAAGACAATTAAAATTTAAATGGTGAGATTTCACATAAAATTCCAGTTTCTCTTGAAAGGGGGACATTTGGTACCATGGGCCACACAGTCTCTCATGGCAACAAGTGGCTGGAGCTAAGCACTGGGGGCAGCTGCCCAGACATGATTGGTAGGGAAGGGTCTTTCAAGTTCACGCTGGTCTCTGCTTGGCCTTCTACCTATTTTGGTTGCTGACCTGCTCTTGCAGGCTCCGCTGGAGTTTAGATGCCCTGCAGTAGGCCATTGGTCTCTGATACCCTTACCTTGCTATCCATTTAGTCTACCCTTCCTCCGCTAGCCCACTTCCTTCATTCTACTGTGAATGGAGAGTTTGAGGACTTACAGAGTCTGAGGGGTCGTGCTGGTTGCTGGGGCTACAGAACCAGACCCTATTCCCGACCTTCCTCAGGGAGTGGCGCATATAAGACATGTGCATGCCTTACCTGAGTCCTGGACCCAAGTGATGTCAGCATCCTTCCTTATCCTCCAGTATACAGAACCATTGAACAGTAACTAGAAGCATAAACAGAACCTTCCTGCCACATGTTCCAGTAAGTTGTCACAGAAGGAGAAGTCTGTGGAACCTGCCCTACATCGTCACCCATCACCATCACCCTACAACCGTCAGAAAGAGGTTCCTGATATCTAATATTCAGTATCCAAAGCTTACAATTATAAGACTGAGTAGAGAAGCTAACTTCTTCATAACATGAAAATATCAGTAATTTACTGGCTACTTATCAAGTTAAATTCCCAACAAAAACATTCCCTATAGTCCCTCCCAGAAATAACATAAACCCCTCCCTGCTGTGTCAAGTCTGTAGCTAATCCTCTGAGCTGGTAGGCTTCTGAAAAGACAATGCAAGTACAAGCACCTTGGCTGCGTATCTTTCAAAAGGTACAGTGTTTCCTGAAGTCACTGGATGTGATTTTGATGTTGGGGAATTCCTGAATCACAGGTGTAGAATCCTGCGGTTAAGCCAGCTCACAGCTGGAGAAGAGGAAAATCCAATCAGTGTTTCAAATGTGAATGATTTGAAGGATTTAGAAAAGCCCTTAGGATAACAGATAAAACCCTCTGTTTTTGGCAAAATTACTGCGTTTATGAACGTGCAGTGGAAATCAAAGACAAAGTGAAGAATGTCACTTGTCAGAAAAATCACACCAACAGAAATTAGTGTTTAATTAATTCTTTTTCATCAGGATTATAATGCAGTTGTAGTTTTGTTAAATGGAAGATATAAAATATAAAGTGTAAAGCGTTTCTCTTTTCCAACTAAAGACAAACTTCCCCCCCCAATATTTACTATAAAATTCTGGTCTCTGGTTTAAGTGAATTCACTTTAAGTGGCCCTTTGCCAAGAATGGCATCCTCGAGTAACATGGAGCTCCAGTCCCAGTTATTAAGCATCTGTAACATGCCTAGCACTACACTGAGCCTGTCCCATATTTTATTATCTGAACCAGCTTCCAACCCTGTAAGATTGCAAATTAAGAAATTCCCAGTCGGGACCAGCCCGGTGGTGCAGCGGTTAAGTGCCCACATTCTGCTTCGGCGGCCGGGGGTTTGCTGGTTCGGATCCCGGTGTGGACATGGCACTGCTTGGCATGCCATGCAGTGGTAGGCGTCCCACATATAAAGTAGAGGAAGGTGGGCATGGATGTTAGCTCAGGGCCAGTCTTCCTCAGCAAAAAGAGGAGGATTGGAAGCAGATGTTAGCTCAGGGCTCGTCTTCCTCAAAAAAAGAAAAAAGAAAAGAAAAAGTTAAGTTCAAGGACATAATGTAGCTTTCACTGCTCTTTTGTAACGTGGCCTTTATAACACATAAACAACTATGACTTAAGGATCCATTGTCCTGATACATATTTCTTGTTGGTATGACACATATACTGCAAGTGCCACCTTTGGGTTGAAACAATGTAGGATAAACCCCCCTTCTGTTATGATATCCAACCAGTCATTTTGTATAAATCCACCCAAGTCAAGATGGCCCACCCTCCATCTGTGTATTAGTTTCATCTCTGAGCCTTTTGCACATCCTGGGGGCCAGGAGAGGGTGTGGCCCTGGAGTCAGACAGACTGGCCTTGAGCTCTTGTTCGGATACTTACCAGCTGCACGACTTGTAAAAGCATGCCGATCTCTCTGGGGCTCTGATCCCTCCTTTAGGATAGTTTAAGGATTAAATGAAACTGTCGATAAAGCACATGGCAAAGAGTGGGTGCTCCGTCCTCATGGTTGTTTTTATTGTGACTATTATTCTATTTCTGGTTCTGGTTGAGACTCTGCCTAGCACAGTAGCTGTTTTATCGGTTAGGTCCCTGGGTTGCAGTGTTCATCAACATAGTGGGACTATTAATATCACTATCACTAGTAATTGTTAATAACCACAAAAATGACAACACAAACAGCTTCTCAGGAGAGACCTGCAGCAGTGAGCTGCCAGCTGCCGGAGCAGGCTCTGTAACGTCGGCTTGTGATGATCCCACCAACTTGGAAACATGACTCGAGAAAGAAGCCCCCACCCCACACCTGCCTCCTAGATGTGCTGTCATCCCAGACTTCCTCTCGGGCCCCCTCTGGGGGGGCACTCATTCTCAGTAGAAGAGCAGCCCTCCTTGACCACAGCCCTGAGCTCTGGCCATGGAGGGGGAGTGGCAGCCTTCTGGAGAGGGCAGAAATAGCTAAGTGACTGAAGGGGTTCCGAGGAGGGGAGAGCTGTGATCAGCGCAGCCCTCACAGACTCTGTGTGCCGCATCTTCCCCAAGGATGCGGTCCCTGAGGCTTTGCCCTTGGGCTGCTTTTTTATATATCAGTCTTGACAGTGGCTCCCTTTGAGCCATAAAGGCCGGCTCTCAGCAACAGGGAAGAGTTGATGCAAATAGGCCTTAGCATAGTAGGCCAAGGGGGCTGTCACACTGTCTATTGTCAACCCTGCTGTGCAGCTATCAGCTCACCAACCTTGGGCAAGTTTCGTAATCCCTAAGCCTCTGTCTCCTCATTTATAAAATGGTGACGCTCCTATCCCATGGGGTTGTAGGAGGGATTACATGAGATATGACATGTGTAGCATGCATGGCAGTAAGTGGGCATTCAGTGAATGTTGACCTAGAAAGAAAAAGAAGGTCAGCCCGGAACCTGCCTCCTGCAGCCCTCAGGGAACGGGAACTCGGTGTCTGCATGAGGAGAGGAAGGACTGAGCTGAGCGGGCAGACCCCGCCACCCTCCTGGCCCCAGTGTGCCTTCCAAATGTAATCGGACCTTCATTAACCCCCCCACGACTTTTCTCTTGCAGCTGAATCGGAGTGACAGTGACAGCTCCACACTGTCCAAGAAGCCACCTTTTGTTCGAAATTCCTTGGAGCGGCGCAGCGTCCGGATGAAGCGGGTAAGCGAGTCTCCTCAAAGCTCTTTGTATGCCTGCTCCAGCCTCGTTTCCCCAGGCCCTGTGTCCCACACACATCCCCCTATGTCTGACCGTTTCTTCGCAGCCTTGGGTTTGAAGAAAGTCACTCTTGCAAGTGTGATGCTATTAACAAAGGGAAGTTTGTGAACTGTAAGGCCTGTGGAGACACCGGGGAAGGTGCCGAAGGGTGAATGTAACAGTATTATCAGGACAAATAGGTTCGATCAGGACTGCGCATACTTGGCCTTCTCTTCCTGGGTAGAAATCACAGTCGCTAAGAACTGACGAACCCAGGACGTCACAGTCACCAATGGGAGCCTGCCTCACGCAAGATTCTGCTCAGCGTAGTGTCCAGCTGGCTGACCAGTTAAAGGTTCTGACCGCCCGGCTGGCTGGCAGAGGAGCCGGGCGCCCCTGAGCACCTCCCGGCAGCAGGGAGCAGCAAATGAGCTGCTCAGTCCAGCTGGAAACACACTGGGAAGAGGCTGCCCATAGGGAAATCCTGCCTTTCCTTATGGAGACTTGGCTGAGGGGTCAGGGTGGGTGGCGTTAGGCAAAGGACCGGCTCCTGATGGGGACTTTTACCAGTCAGGGCTGCAGGAGACGCAGGCGTCCCTCTCCACTCTGGGCCTTCAACACAGACTTTACGGCAGTTCTGATGTGTGTGCAGAACCCGAAGACGCAGGAGCCAGAATGTCAGAAACTGAAGGGGGGAGAGAGAGAGTGAGCAGAGTGGAAGAGAATGCTCAGGGAAAGGAGAGGGTGCTGACAGCCCGGGCAGAGGAAGGCTCTCCGCCTCTCCCACAGACCCACTGCCGACAGCCAGAATCAGGAGTTGGTCCTTTGCCTATCAACATCCCTCTCACAAGTCTCCAGAAGGAACTGGAGAGAGCAGGAGAAAGCAATGCAGAGAGGGTGCACAGGAAAAGGAGAGTGCACCGGCTGTGGGAGAATAAGGACTTGGCCTCAAGGTGACAGTGACAACTGACTGCCCACTCTGGGTTCCCTACCCCACGCCTGTCTGCTGTAGCTGCCTGGTGCTGCAGAGTCTCCTGGGCAGCTTGTCAAGGATGCAGATTCCCAGGCCATACTCCCAGACAGTCTAATGCAGGCAGCTGGGGTAGGGCCCTGGAAACTGGATTTTAACAAGCTCCTCAGAAGATTCTGGAGCAAGTGTTCCGTGGTCCACTCCTGGAGAATGCCACTGTGGAAGCTCCTCCTTGGTCCCCCTGCATGTCCTACAACTTCCTGCCAAGGCAAGCCCCGCAGAAGCTTCCCTGTCTTCACCTCCTCCTCCCCTTAGTCAGGTGGATGCCTTACTGAGGGGGCCCTTGATGGTGGCACTGAGCTCGTGTTTCCCTCGGGTCCTAACTATGTCCTGAGGCACAGGAGAGTCCAGAGGCTGGGCCAGGGCCCTTGGGCTCTGCAGTCCTCTTGTAGTCTCGGTCTGAGCTCTGCCTTTCTCTGCTTCAGCCCATCCAGGCGAGTTTCTCAGATTGGACATTGGTGATAGCAAAGTAAAAGAATCTTCACCGTTGCTCTGAGAACTTGAGCCACATGGATGACCCAGCTGGATTTCCTGCCCCTGCTCATTTATAAGCACAGAGTAGACAGTGGTCGCCCTAGAGGAGTGTTATAGAACTTCCTCGCTGAGCTGTTTCAATTCCTAAAAGTATGCTTTGCCAGCCTTGAGTGAGGATAGATCTCACAGCAATGTTTTACATACCATTCACAAATCCCTTTGCTGGTCATTGTGTGTGTTTTCTGTGGCTACATAACAAAGTTCCAGAAACTGAGCAGCTTAAAACAATACAAATTCATTCTCTCAGAGTTTCCACGAGTCTGAAGTTCAAGCACAAGTTAGCTGGATCCTCTGCTCAAGGTCTCACTCGGCTGAAGGCTAGGTGTTGACTGACTACATCTTCTTCTTGAGGTTTGAGGAGAGAAAGATTGCTTCCAGTTTCCCTCAGGTCATTGGCAGAATTCATTTTCTTGCATTTTCTTGCTAGCTGCAGGCCAGAGGCTATTCACAGCTCCTGGAGGTCATTCTCAGGTCCTTGCCATGTGGCCCTCTCCACAACATGCATTGCTTCTTCAAGGCCAGCATGAGATCTCTCTCCAGGATGGGCCCACTTCATCTTTAAGGGCTCACCTGATTAGGTCAGGCTCACCCAGGATAATCTCCCTAGGTTTATATCTTGCTGGCTTAACAACCTCTGTGTAAAGACATTGCCTTTTTTCCAAGTAGCTCAGCCAGAGTACCAGAACTGAGTATTATTGGCAGGCCTTAGATAACTTACCCCTGAAGCAATCACTGAGATTCTGATTGGCCAGGTTCAGGTCACATTCCTATCCCTGAAGCCCCACACGAACCACAGGGCTTGAGCCTGCAGGAGGAGAGGATCCTGAAGGGAAGCTGAGGGCGCTGTTACTATAAGACTAGGGAACTGGATGCTGGACAAGCAGAAAAATAGCTGTCCATTACAGGAACACAAAGTCAAGAAGACATGGCTTCTGCTCTCAGAGGGAACAGACTTGCAGTGAGGAAGTAACTTCAGAGCAGGATAGAGACAAGGATCCATTAACCGAGAGTTGAGGGCACTGGGAATCAGGAGTGCCGACAGTGTAGGGAGTGAGTGGGTGGGGTCTGGACCCAACTGCCTGGGTGGAATCTCGGCTTTACACTTACAATCAGCGTGACTTAACCTCGGGGAACCTCATCTGTGCAAATGAGAACAGTTGGGGCCTCATAAGGTTGTGAAAATGAACTGAGGTAGTGGAAGGAGCGCGCTCAGCACCGTGCCTGGGACGTAAAAATGCGCAATAACACAAGCTGTAGACGTGGGAGGAATCAAGACAGGCTCTGCGGGGAAGGCGAGCCCCATTTTCGAAGGCGTGGAAGCGAATGAGCAAAGGAGGATGTTTGAGGTTCAGAGGAGGGGGTCGTGTGGGCTCCCTGGAGGCGGCTGTAATAACGGGTCAACACCATCCTCACCTCCGCAGCCTTCGTCCGTCAAATCCGTGCGCGCCGAGCGCCTGATGCGCACCTCGCTGGACCTCGAGTTAGATCTGCAGGCGACCAGGACCTGGCACAGTCAGCTGACTCAGGAGATCTCAGTGCTGAAGGAGTTCAAGGAGCAGCTCGAACAAGCCAAGAGCCACGGGGAGAAGGAGCTGCCGCAGTGGTTGCGCGAGGACGAGCGCTTCCGCCTGCTGCTGAGGATGCTGGAGAAGCGGGTGAGTGAGGCGTGAAAGGCTCTGAGGCGGCCGGCTCAGCCTTTGGAGTGGGCAGGGGAGGGAGAGAGGTGGGCGCCTGTTTGACTGGGTCCTCCAGTCCTGTTCCCAGAAATCCCCTTGCCCAGTAAACTTTAATCCGTGACCTGGCCACCAGGCCCCTTTGTTGCATTTCTGTTTTGATGTGTGAAAGCCGTTATCATTACACGTTTATTCATCCGTGCAGTCGTTCAGCAAACATGTTGGGTACCTGATCTGTGCTGCGGCACACACAAAGGAAATGGAGAACACCGAGCTGCCCCAGTGCCTGCCCCGGGGGTCCCACAGAGTAGGCATCTCCCAGGGGAGAGGAGCTGACCATGGCAGGGCTCTGTACTGACCAAGACACCTGGAGTACACGCCTGCTCCCGTCTCTGCCCTAGGATAGTGAATCTGACGGATTTCAGGGTTACTCAAGAAAAAAGGTGTGACCACAAAATGGCAGTGTTTGGGTGGTGCTGTTTTCACAAGTTACATGCCCAGGAAGTCTCTCATAGCATGAGGCCTCCCAAAAGCCACTACCTAGAGGGGAGGAGGGCAAGGGAAGTCCCAGGGGAGAGGGAGTTGGGGGTGGGGGGGCTATGCATCTACATGAGGTCACTCAGCACCATGAGGGGTTTGGGTCAGAGAGCTCCAGAGCAGCAGCAGCTTGGGGTCTTTTATTGCCAGGTGTTCGTCGTCTCTACAGCTGGTGGATATTGGGTGCAGCTTCACGGAGTGTGCAGAGCAGGCAGGTTCTATATGGCTAGAAATATGCTCATTTGAGCTATATTTAGAACAGCTTGGGGCTGGCCAGTGTCTGAGTGGTTGAGTTTGCGCACTGTGCTTCGGCAGCCCAGGGTTTCACTGGTTCGAATCCTGCGCGCAGACATGGCACTGCTCATTAGGCCATGTTGGGGCGGCATCCCACATGCCACAACTGGAAGGACCCACAACTAAAAATACACAACTATGTACCGGGGGGCTTTGGGAGAAAAAAATAAAATTTTTAAAACAACTGGATGAGTAAAAATTTGACCTTGGCCCCAGTGGGCTGTTAGCTGACAGGTCCCAGACTGCCGTGAAGAAGTAAATAGCACAGGGCTGATACACAGACGCCATCTTTGACTCCTTTCTATAATACCTGTCCCTCGCAGATTGCCACACATGGCAGTAATGACAGACCTTTGCCGGTTCTGTCTGCACACAGCCAGACAGTGCAGCCAGCACCATACAGAGGGTGCCAGCCTGGAGTGTTGGGAGGGCCATCAGCTGGAGCCCCAGTTCTCAGTGCAGGTGGTGATGCCTTAGGGCGGGCAAATGGTGCTTAGGTCAGGATGAATGTTGGATCTTCAAATTGACTTTGGCAGTTCAAAAATTGCAGAAATCTTCCTTTCTAGTTTATTATTTACACCCTGTATTCTTATAACAGGGATTCTTATAACAGGGATATAAACAGCATTATGGGAAAGTAGAAAATGAGAGAAAGTTTTAAGGAAAAGAAGGAAATAAATTTATCCCTAACCTAGTTGTGGTTGTCTGTTTACATTTATCTTTGAGCTTCCTGGTAGCCAAGGCAAAAAGAGGTAAGAAAACAAGTGCATATGTGCCCTGCCTTAAGAAAACACAAGCTAAGAAAACCTGACCTTTCAAATAGTAAAAATGTAGAACATCTATAACTGCCTGATAATGACCTTCTACGAAATAGCCGTTTAAATAATGGCTTCATAGACCAAAATTCTTAGTTCAGTGTTTTCAAGTCTATGGTACATGGATATTTTAGGGCTCTCTGTGGTTTCTTCTCAAAAGATAGGTTTACATCAGGAGGAAGGGGTGTAATGTACCTAATGCCCTTGAGCATGACTTGGCATTGTGTTTCTACCACTTTTTAATTGTTTGACATTGAAGAAATTTCTTAACTTGCCTGAGCCTCAGTTTCCTCATCTGTAAAATAGAGGTAATTATAAAACCTACTTTCCTAGGTAGCCCTGAGGACTAGATGAGGTGGCACACGTTTCTCCAGGCAGCCCTCATCTCCTTACTTCCTAGAGGTCCACACGGGTGTTTGGTTCCCTGGCACCGAAAACCTGCCCACTCTGACAGAGGATGGGGATCACTTCCCCTCCTCATTCTGAATAAAACGATCCTTCAGTGGAACAGGAAGAGTGAGGGTACCTGTTCTGTGACCTCAGACCTTTGGTCTACAATAGACTCCTCAGTTGTGCCAGAAGGTTCTCCTTGGTTGACCCATTTCTAGAGGCCCTAAGGACTCTCCACAGCCTCACAGCATTGCTTGCTTTGCCCTCTAGATGGACCGAGCAGAGCACAAGGGTGAGCTTCAGACAGACAAGATGATGAGGGCGGCCGCCAAGGATGTGCACAGGCTTCGAGGCCAGAGCTGTAAGGAGCCCCCAGAAGTGCAGTCTTTCAGGTAAGTGATGGGCACCTGGCCAGCCCCCTTTTCCCTTTCACGCCCAGCCTCCCCAGCCTCAGTCGTCGTTTCTCAGTCCTACTGCTCCCCGTCCCCTGCTCCCTTCTCTAGCAGAGCACCAGCTCTCCCTGTAACAGATGTGCATCCTCTGCCAAGCCGTCCCTGGCGGGGTGTGTGTGCAGTGCTTTCCCTCAGCTGTCTTTATCAGTCCCCACACAACTCGAGCTAATTTGTTAGATCCTCTTGTTTAATGAATGAGCCACCTGCTCCGGCCTTTCCTCTTCGTGTTTCCATCACCGGTAATTGAGGAGGATTGGCTGAATGATAAATAAGCCTGGGGGTGATGGATGCTCTCGCCGGGCCTCCCTAGCTCTGCCTGCTGCCTGCCAGGATCCCAGGGAGGCGCTTTCTAGTTGTGCTGGACCCAGGCATGTCACAGGAGGGCCCCAAATGCCATTTGGCCTGGGCCTCCCATTCACAGAGGATCTTGCCTTTAGACTTGAGATAGCCTCTCTGATAAGGTGCTCATGGTTGTGTATGTGCTAAGAAACATTGGTGGCATATAAACATTTAAAATAGACTGTAATTTGTATAACCATGTTTGGACATCTCAATTTTTAACCAATTGAAAATCTGAAACAAGCACTGGAAGTAGCCCAAGGGCCCTTTTAAACTCAGAGAGGCCCTTGATCTGAAATGAAGGTGGCTGGTCCTGCTGATGTCCCCTAAAGCAGTGGTTCTCCACCAGGGATGGTGCAGGCCCCACGGGGACATTGGCAATGTCTGGGGACATTTTTGGTTGTCACAACTGGAAAGAGGGTTGGGGGAACTGCTACTGACATCTGGTAGGTGGAAGCCAGGGATGCTGTGCGACATCCCACAGCGCACAGGACAGCCCCACAGTAAAGAGTGATCCTGCCCATCACATCCGCAAAGTGAGATCAGAAAACCCTGCTCTAAAGGGCTGGCCTCTTTTATAGGGAGAAGATGGCATTTTTCACCCGGCCTCGGATGAATGTCCCAGCCCTCTCTGCAGACGACGTCTAATCGCCAGAAAAGTATTTCCTTTGTTCCACTGACCACGCTGTGAACATAGCCTGTGGCTAAAGTTATTTCTGTGGTGTTATATGAAGGTATTGAGCACACACACAGGTCCTCCAGTGTGCTCGTTGGTTTGAAGACGAACAGATTTTTTTAGTTTGGGTTCTATTATTATTAAAAACAAAAAACAACAAAAAAAAAACAAAAAACCAGCATTAAATGACAAGATTGTATAGTTTGTATATTTAGGAATGTATTTTTGAGAAAGAAAATTTAAATGAACTACAGCAGTGTTAAGTTGCTGCTCTTCTTAAAATTTAGGTGTTTTTTTTTTTTTTTTTGTACAGCTCTACCTTCTAGAGGTTTCACTGCAATAAGAAGTAATGTTTTGGGGACGGTAATCCTAAAAGGACGTCCTATAGATGTCACAGCACAGCTGACCTTTCCTACTTAACATATTTTGTACAATATTAAAAAAAAATGCACAGGAACCATTTGGGGGATTCTGAGGTGCCTCCGTGAATCTTCATGAGCTGTGATGTGTTGTATGTGGCCGCCTGACATGGAGTGGGCAGCGCAGAGCTGGCTGAGCAGCCCAGCCCGTGCTGGTCTCAGATGCCCAGTGAAGCCACTGAAGCGAGTGAGGGAGGGCTATGGCAAACTCCTTTCAGTTTTATCTCCATCAATAAAGTGGCCTTTCTGAACAAATTTCCTCTCCCTCTCTTTCTCCTCCACCCCTCACTTCATCTGTGTTCCCCTGGTTTTTGATTCTCCCCTTCCCTATCATTTTCTCCCCACCCATCCCTAGTCCAGGTGACGTTTTTTGCCTTCGCCCTCCCCTCCGCTCATCGGCTCATTAGATGAAAATGACTGCTCAGCTGGGGCTGTTGCAGACAACGGGAATTCAGCCTTTAATAAGTAAAATCTCTTCCTCCTTCCTTTCTCTGACATCATCCTGTGTAACTTTCTTCTGCGTATGTTGCACTGCCAACCACATCAGAATCATTTGCAGCAGCTTGTTAAATAAAGGACTCCTGGACCCCTCCCCAGACCCACTGACCCAGCCCTCCTCCAGCTGGGATGGCCCCAGAGACCTGCTTTTATCCATGTCCCCACTGTAAGTCTTATGCACACAGCAGTTTGTGGGACCCACTAGTATCATGCATGAAGCCCAGGCAGAGGCGGAGGCAAAGTGGTGAGGCCCCACGTCCTATGGGAGAGTCACACAGGACCACTAATATGCATGGCCCTTCCCAGGCCACTGAGGAGCATTGAGGGAGGGGTAATGGGGGAAGTGGAGCCCCCTTCACTTGGCTGCAGAGGTTCTGCCCCCACCTCCCCACTACATTCCTTACCTGGCTGTTTCACCTTGATGTGGGGTCGGTGAGCCGAGGAGTCGAAAGAAAGATTTCTTGGACTCTCAAGATCTGGCAGTAGTGCTCTTTTATTTAGAGAATAGTGTGGAATAGCATGGGGACAGGACCCATGGGCAGTCAGAGCTGCTGCTGGCGTGGGGAGCTGCTGCTGCCATGGGTGGAGAGTAAGGCTAAATTTAAGGCATAGGTATGTGAGCCATCTCTTTACAAGACAAAGGAAAGAATATGTAAAAAAGTTATAATGGTGGGGCCGGCTCCGTGGCTGAGTGCTTAAGTTCATGCGCTCCGCTGTGGCGGCACAGGGTCCGGATCCTGGGCGCAGACATGGCACTGCTTGTCAGGCCACGTTGAGGGGGCAGCCCACATCCCACAACTAGAAGGACCTGTAACTAAGATATACAACTTATCTTACGGCTTATGTACGGGGCGGGGGGGGGGGGGTAGTTGGGGAGATAAAGCAGGAAAAAAAAATGATTGGCAACAGTTGTTAGCCCAGGTGCCAATCTTTAAAAAAAAAAAAGTTAAAATGGTATCAGTGCAGGTGGGGTCTGGCTATTGGGTGGTCCCACCACTTTTAGATAAGAATCAAATCGGATTAAGTAAAGGCCAGAAGTCACCACCCTCAATACTATCTTCAGCTAAAGACAAAGGAGGATGTTGACGGGCCGGGGGGGGGGGGGGGGGGGGGGTCAGTTACACGAGGTTGCCAGACAGTAACCAACTTAAGTCCTTGCCTTCCCCATTAAGGGTTTCCAGAGATAAGGCCATCCCGCCTTCTTCCTGGCACAGAGAGGGAGGCATCTTTACAGACGGAGGTTTCCCTTACAAACGTAAATGTTTCCTAACAAAGGGCAAGCAAACTCCAGTCCTTGGAGCCTGCTTCTCATCTGCAGTTTTAAAATTAACCAGCCTAAAATCCTCATCACTATCAGGATCGTTCCTGTCTTACAGTCGGGGGAACTGGCCCAGGGAGGTTAAGTTACTTGCTCAATGTGACACAGCTGGTAAGTGGTAGAACTAGGATTAAACTCAGTGTGTGCCCTAAAGACACCTCACCACAGGGACAAGAAAGTCGTCTTCACTGGGACCAGTGCCATGGCCGAGTGGTTAAGTTCACACGCTCCGCTTCAGCGGCCCAGGGTTTCGCCGGTTTGAATCCTGGGCACAGACATGGCACACTGCTCATCAAGCCATGCTGAGGCGGCGTCCCACATGCCACAGCTAGAAGGACCCACCACTGAAAATACACAACTATCTACCGGGGGGCTTTGGGGAGAAAAAGGAAAAAAAAGACCTCATACTTCTGTCCCCACTCGCTAATTCCCTCCCCAAAGACAACCTGTAGTGACAGTTTTTTACAAATCCTTCCAGAGACAGGCAATGCATATACAGTCGTATATGTGTATTCTTATTTTTTGGCCTAAAAGTGCATAGTAGAGGTACTGTTCTGCTCCTTGTCTTTTCTCAATAAGATATCTGTAAGCTGTTTCATTCTTTTTAACACCCGTGTAGTATTCCACTGAATGGATGTACCAAAATTAATTGATGGACATGTATGTTTTAGCCAATCTCTTGCTTTTACAAACAGCATCTAATTGCTCTCCTTGTCCATCCATCCTTTCACGTGCGTGAGAGTATCTGTCGGTGAATTACTGCCTACGTTTTTTAAATGCACTATCAGAGCTCCACGTAAAACTGTAAAAGTGCTTTTCAGATATTTCTTCTCAACACACATTCTCTCGTCTGTTAGTGACGCAAAGATTCAAGGACATAATCCACTTTAGGTACTGAACAGATGTAAGTTGTTAATGAGTGATAGGAAAGTTGTTATATTCTAATAGGGAGTATATTTTGGTTATTATATTCTAGGTGCTTCTGGGAATAACTAAACTAAAGCTTATCCTACACCAGTAGTTTTTGTTTTGTTTTGTTTTGTTTGAGGAAGATTAGCCCTGAGCTAACATCTGCTGCCAATCCTCCTCTTTTTGCTGAGGAAGCCTGGCCCTGAGCTAACATCCATGCCCATCTTCCTCTACTTTATATGTGGGACACCTGCCACAGCATGGCATGCCAAGCTGTGCCATGTCCACACCAGGGATCCAAACTGGTGAACCCTGGGCTGCCAAAGCAGAACGTGCGCACTTAACCGCTGCGCCACCAGGCCAGCCCCCAATCCTACACCATTAGTAAGGCTTCTCCCAGGGCGCTTGGGACTGAATGAATTTATTTAGAACATAAGTTGTAAGTTTACAAGCAACTGTAAATATACATGAAGCTAATCAGAAGGAACTAAAGGACATCACTTGGCATTGTAGTGCTTTTTACAACTTGCATTTATGTTTCTGATTTTTTTTTTATTTGTCTGTTGATGAGAATGTTGGAGACACAGGGCAGGCATCATGCACGTGTTATTCACTATCTTAGCCCCAGGGTCAGAGGGGTCCCTGACGGATGGCAGACCCTCAGGCAGTGTTCAGTGAATGAATTAGGCTAGGACTGAAGTTCTAATTTCAGTTCCTGCTAAGTAGCAACACAAACATGGGCTAACACTTTTCAGTGGTTTTCGACCCTCTTGAAGGGCTGCCTTGAAAACCACTGACTTGAGGTATTGTTTCCCAAGGTAAGGCACAGGAGAAGATGTTAGGTGGTACCTAGGTGAATTTTTTTATAATTATATTCATATATTAACATACACATCAAACTCACGAATTCACAGATGAGAATAAGTAAGTTAAAGTGAATCAATTTAAAGAAAAAGATCATGTAATTAATATAGTGGCACAAAGGAATGGCAAAAATAGTGATGATGGAAACACATTTGGGAAAAATTGAGTTAATCATCTGGAATGGTTCTAAGGGGTCGCCTAGCACAGTCTCCCATTTTACAGATGAAGAAAGCAGGCCCAGGAACTGTGGCTTTCCAGAAGTAAACTGTGAGCCCCTGGTAGCTAAGGAAAAGGAGCAGTAATGTTCAGGCACTGTTTGGGATCGTCTCTACCCCTCCTGCCATCTGATGGCCTCAGTAAGAGCTGCCTGGATGGGCTGGCACATGAGGTCAACCTGGTGTATCTGAGACAGCATTTCTCACTCCTTCCACTGCCGTCCCATCCTGACGTGTTCTCCTACATCTGCATGCCCTTCCTTAGTTATCACTGTGTCTTCAGTGTAATCCCTCTGCCCATTTTAAAAATCTTATATCTGCTCTAATTTGTATTAATAAAACAATGGTATCCCCCCCAATATAAAATCACAATATGGAATATAATTTTTTCGAACACATCCCCTTCATCTGGAAATTCTGATAGGCCCCTCCCTTTCTCCATCCATGCTCTTAAGAATTGCTGATCTGGTTAAAAATGCAAGAGGCAGCAGAAAGCAGCCGCAGCAGCAGCAGTCCCCTCCTCCTAGTTCAAGGCCTAACCTCTCTATATATGGGCACCGCCCCTGAGTCTTGGCCATCTCCTATTACTGACTGGAGAGAGACAAGACAGATCAGTGCATTCTGGTTCTGTCAAAGGCGTCCAGAAATGGTGACAGTAACACTGCCCCACCATCCCCCACTACCCATTTCTCCTTCCTCCCAAGGGCACACCCAGAAGGCCAGAGGAAATGTTGACCCTAGAGCCCTATCCTTCAATCTGGCCTTGGGGCCAAGGATGCAGCCTTCCTTTCTCCACCTGGAATGCTCCTTTCCATCTGGAACACCCTACTTCATCCCAAATATCACTTCTAGAAACGCTTTCTCCTCGCTACCCACCAGCCAGGCCATCACACCCACTACCAACCACCACTGCAAACCCTCACATCTTCCTATTCCTTAAAGAGTTTTTAATGTGAGTTCTCTCCCACTAGACTAGGTTGTCAGCTCCTTGTGGGCATGGACTATGGACTATGGACTATGTCTAATTCATCTGTGTCCCCGTGCCCAGTACTAAGCCGTGGGATCTGGTGACTGTTGAATGACTAAGTGGGTGAAAGAAGGAAGCAATGTTGGGGGGGGCTCTGGGGCTGAGCTAGGCCCACCTCTGCTCTTTAATCCTCTCAGGCCTCCCAAATTTTCTTCGGCTTCCTCCTGCCTGAGTGTGAAGATGGGGAGCAGAACGTGCACATCTAACCACTGCGCCAGCCCCCCCCCTTTTCTTTTTTATAATTTGTTTTCAATTATTATGTGAGTGATTAATACGGTAAAAAAAAAAAACAAAAACTCAAGGGCTACAGAAGGACGTAAGACAAAAGCCACCCCCACTCTCTGGAATCTCCAATTAAAAACAGTTAATCTGGTGGTTTCCACTTTAAATAACTGAACTTTATTCTTTATTCATCATCTTCAGGCAAGATCTTTCCACTCCCTACCATAAAGATGAGAAAATTGTGGCGCATACTTTCCCTTTCTCTTCAGCAGCACCTTCTAATTTTTGTCAGTTACATTAGTATTTTTTATATAGTTTATAGCAGTATCACATTTACATGCAGTTCTGTAACAATCTTGGAGCTTCCCCTGTTATGAGTTGATTCAAAAAATTAAAAACTAGTCAACAGCATTTACGTGATGGTGAAGTAAATATTATTCCCTATGGAAACAAGTAGTATGATTGGACCTGGCTCATTAAAACTTTGTTACCAGAAGGCAGACTCAAGGATCCAATAAATCTGTTCCTTCCGCATAGCCTTCTTCCTTTCTTTCTGGTCGTACTTAGCTCACTGTTTCTCATACCCCATGTTTTGTTTTTGGAGTCTTAGTCCAAGAGCAAGTCCTGTCAGTTCTACTGCCCAAAGATACCATAAACCCATCCATTTTTTTCCTGCTACCACTTTGGTTCATTATCCCTCACTTCCAAAGCCCCCTGTGTTCATTTGGTAGGGCTGCCATAACAAAGTACCACAAACTGGGGGGCTTAACATATTGATTTTCTCACAGTCCTGGAGGCTAGAAGTCTGAGATCAAAATATCAGCAGACAAGGTTGGTTATTTTTATTTTTTTTGTGAGGAAGATTGGCCATGAGCTAACATCTGTGTTAATTTTCCTCTATTTTATATATGGGATGCCACCACAGCATGGCTTAATGAGCAGTGCATAGGTCCACCCCCCGGGATCTGAATCTGTGATCCCCAGGCTACCAAAGCAGAGTATGCAAACTTAACCACTACATCACTGGGCTGGCCCCTGGGGTTGGTTATTTCTAAAGCCGCTCTCCTTGGCTTGTAGATGGCAGTCTTCTCCCTGTGTCTACACATGGTCTTCCCTCTGTGTGTGTGTCCTAATCTCTTCCTATAAGGACTGTCATACTGAGTCAGGCCCCACCCTCATGATCTCATTTTAACTTAATTACCTCTTTGAAGACCCTATCTCCAAATACAGTCGCATTCTGAGGTACTAGGGGATAGAACTTGGACATATGAATTTGGGGAGAATACAATTCAGCCCATAACACCTCCCTTTTGAAAAACAAAAATTAAACTTCTCCATTATCCCATTGAAACCCTCTAATGGTTCCCATCTTCCTTAGAATAAAATTAAAAACCCCTTCCTTGATTTACAAATTCCTATCTACTTCACTTCGGCCCATCTCTTCACCTCAGCTCACACCCAATCCACCTGGTTTCTGTTTTCAAATAAACTGAGCTCCTGCCTCGGACCATTTGCATTTGTTATCCTTTCTGCCTAGAACCCTCCTATTCATTAAATTAAGAAGCAGGTTTTGAGCAATGCATGTAAGAAGCTCTGCTCTAGGTGAAGGGTCTTCCAAACTGGGCTATATATACCTCGGGGTAGGAAGATATTCTAAGGAGTCTGTGGGCCTGGATACATTAGGAGAATCCATTCCAGATCTTGAATTTATGTATACTCTTCCCTACATGGATTTGCCTACAAACTCAGTTACCCAATTCTCTTTTTCACATGCTCCTTCCACAAGCAAAGATATACACCCCTCCCATTGCCCTGGACATAAACTAACAGGAACTGAACAAGGTACATTTCAAGAATGTATTTCTCCTGAGGGTGGCTCCACGAGCACCAAGCAAAGGGAGCTTAGTAAAAACATGGCCTTACCTCCTGCTTTATCTTGAAGGTGGAGATCTATCTGTCCATTGATTTGTCCATCCCTCTCTCCATCCATCTTTCTTTGAGAAATCAGAAAGTGTCACAGAGATACATAGTAACACTTGCATTTGGTTTAAAAATAAGAACAAAGGCAAACTTTAAATTTTTTTAAAAAATTAAGTAAATATGGGGGCTGGCCCCGTGGCCAAGTGGTTGTGTCTGTGCGCTCCGCTGCAGGTGGCCCAGTGTTTTGTTGGTTCGAATCCTGGGCGTGGACATGGCACTACTCATCAAACCACGCTGAGGCAGCGTCCCACATGCTACAACTAGAAGGACCCACAACGAAGAATATACAACTATGTACTGGGGGGCTTTGGGGAGAAAAAGGAAAAAATAAAATCTTAAAAAAAAAATTAAGTAAATATGATATGGATTATTTGATTTAACAAAGAGGACTGGCTTTGCCAATTAACTAATTAATGTGATGTACATTTGCCATAAATTGGATGAGCTACATTTGCAGCTCCATAATTCTCAGGTCCAGATCCTGGGTGCAAACCTACACCACTTGTCAGCCATGCTGTGGTGGTGACCCATATACAAAATAGAAGAAGATTGGCACAGACGTTAGCTTGATACCAGCTCAACACAAGGTTGGCATAAGGGAAGCCATATTGTAGAAAAGAAACCATATTGTAACTTTGAATGACCTCTGATTAACTAACCTAGGCATGCTCTGTAGATTTTATGGCCCCTCCCAGGTGCTATAAGTTGATAACTTTGTTCTTTTGAGTGCCTTAGGAATGTGATGGCCCCTGGGCAGAGAGTCTGTGCTGATTGCCATCAATGAAACTGAAAGATCAGGGTATAGGGCCTTGCTCCGGTCTCTGATGCATATCCAGTAAAACAAAGGACTATCATGAACTAAGACCACATGTCTGCTCCCACCCAGAGACCAGATGCCTCCCCAACTCGAAGACCAGCCCCCTGTATAACTGGCCTATAGTCTTTCTTCTGTAAGATGGTTCTTTCGGACATGAGTCAGCCATCAAAAAAAAGTCCTTTCTTACCACCTTGTCTCTTGACTATTGGCATGTCTTGCATCGGGCAGACAACCCTCTCCTTGGGCAGTAACAAGCTCAGGGCTAACCTTCCTCAAGCAAAAAAAAAAGAGAAAATTGGCAATGGATGTCAGCTCAGAGACAATCTTCCTCACCAAAAAAAAAAAAACATTAATTAAATAAAAAATCTATACTGGAGAACACATTTAAAAAATCTTTTACAGGGGCACAGAAACAAAAACTTTTAGAGACTGCTGCTTTAAGTCCTGGGGCTATAGGGAAGAGTGAACAAAACAGGTGCGGTCCCTGTCGTCTCAGAACTTAACATTCTGGGTTGTCTGTTTGAGAGTTTAACTCAAATTCACTTGCTCAGAGAGCCCCTCCCTGACCCATGACTCTACCACATCATCTTTCTGGAAATTAAAACTGAGATTGTTATTTACTTTTTCGTTTAATACATCTCAACTCTAAAATGTAACCTCTAGAAACAAGTTTGACGTGTCTCCAGCGCCTGGAATAGCGTCTGGCATATTAATGTGCACAATAAATGTTTGTTGAATAAATGAATGGATTTTATTAGTTGTGTCCCCATTTCACAGAGGGGCAAACTGATGCTCTTGAGAGACAGAGGCTCTCGGTAAGTGCCTCTGTCCAAGTCAGTCCGAGCACAGAGCAGCTCTGTTCCATTTCCCTTCAATCTCTCTGCCCTGGCCCGAACATCCGCATCTACGGGCTGCAGCCCCCATCCCGGCCGACTTCCCCGCCGCTTCTCCCTGCAGTATCGCCTGGATCCCGCCAGGAGGCAGCAGCGCCGTGGCACTCAGTCGACCCCCGAGAAGGCGGGGCGGGGGAGGGCTTCCACTTCCGGGCGGGGCTGGCTGTTTCCGCTTCCGGCGCCTCGCGTGTGAGGCGCTGACGGGAGGATGGACGGGTTGGTGGCTCAGTGCTCCGCGCGGCTGCTGCAGCAGGTCAGACCCCATGGGACCAGCGGGAAGGCCTGGAGGGGGAGGGAGAGGCCCTGGCTCCAGCTCGAGCAGCCTCGGGGCGGCAGCAGCGAGGCGGGGACCTCCCTGCTCCCCTCAGAGCGGGCAGTGGGGTCCCGAGACCCCGGCCTTCGCTGCCACGGAGGCGCACACTGTCTCAGCGACGCTGTGGCAGGGATGCGTGGGGAGGAAGCCAGCGTTCCGAGGCCCGGTGACAGTGACGTTCCGCAGAGTGGAGGGTCTCGCCGTCTCTCAGAGCCCCCGCTACCAGCATCTGCTGGGCTGGAGGCGGGCGTGTGCAGTGCAGTCTCCGCAGATTGCCAGTCCTTCCCCGCACACGCGGCGCCCTCCCGGGGGTGCGGGGCACCGGCAAAGGGAAGTGGGCTGAGAGCAGGAGCCCTGGGGCCTGGTTTGCAAACCGGCCGCCCGATCTCTCCGTGAGACTGGGCGACAGGAGTCCTACAAGCCCACCCATGGAGTGGTTCATCATCAAAGAGGAGATTGCTCTCTGCTTCCAGTATTCGTGGGGAGAGAAGTGGCAGGTCATAAAAGTGGAAATGGGACAGTTCCATTACCTTTTATGCCCAGTAGGGAGGGTGAGAGGAAAGCAGTCTAAGTACCCTGGTATCCAGGAAACTGCTTCATGCTAAATCGGCAGTCACAGAATAAAAGTTGGTCGAGTAAGTTGGCAAGTTCTTTCCGGTTCTGAGCCGTGTATTTGTCAGTGTGGGGATATTAGTTCCTCCTCGGTGGTTGTGATGAGAGTTACAGAGAGAATTTCTGAAAAGTGTTTAGCTCGGTGCGTAGAACATAATATATGCTCATTTGTGGCAACTTTTGTTTGGCTGTAGTTATCTCCTGGTTAACATTCTGAAATTTCTAGTGCGGAATCTTCCCCTTAGTAATGCCGTTAAGTTGGAAGCTTTATTTCCTTCCAAATTGGCATGTCTTCAGTTTTAGGTATTACAGTAAAAAGCTTGTTCTAGGACCTAAAACACTGGAAACAAAGAGGAAAAACATAGGAAAGTCCTTTTGTGCCAGAAAGGACAAAAGAGAGACACCTGAGCTTTTTAAAATATGACAAAAGTCATTTGCTTTTTGGAAGAACCCCAAGTCATAAGATTGGGGAATAAAATCAGGTTGGTCACCCTTAACTAGTATGCTCACTAAATCAGAGTGGTTTATCGAGGCCAAAGAAAGCAGGGATATGAGGCTTATCCCATTATATGCTTTTTTTTTTTTTTTAAGATTTTATTTTTCCTTTTTCTCCCAAAGCCCCCTGGTACATAGTTGTGTATTTTTAGTTGTGGGTCCTTCTAGTTGTGGCATGTGGGATACTGCCTCAGCATGGCTTGATGCCAGAATTCGCTCTGGCGAAACCCTGGGCCGCCGAAGCAGAGCGTGTGAACTTAACCACTGGGCCATGGGGCCGGCCCCATCTATTATATGCTTTAAGCTCCTTTTTCTCTGCCCCAACACACACTTAATTTTTTCGTATCAAGGATGATATCCTAATGTCATCAAAAGCCTTGAAGAGGAAAAGCACGACTTATCAAAGGGAAAGTTCTTCGTTCCCATCGCGTCTGCCGTGTCCTGGTGGAGAGGGGAAGTGAGGAAGTAAGTTTATGGTACCGTCCATCATGTCATGCAAGTCATCGATCATACTGAACCAAAGTGCCTTTTCTTTCATAGGAAAAAGAGATTAAGTCTCTGACTGCGGAAATTGATCAGTTGAAAAACTGTGGTTGTTTGGAAGCTTCTCCAAATTTGGAGCAGTTGCGGGAAGAAAATTTAAAATTAAAGTATCGACTGAATATCCTTCGAAAGGTGAGTACTCTGGGTTCTGGTTTTATTCTGCAGTTTGAATTATTGCATCTTTTTAAAAGCCCTTGTCATGAAAGATTCTGAAAGTATACGCTGAGGAATTTGGAAGAAGAAGAAAGCAACCCTATCCTTTTCCTGGCATTAAACAAGTTAGGACTAAGTGGTCGGTGCAAGTAATGAAGGAGCGGAGCTGGCCTGTCCTTGCAGGGCCACTTGGAGGGTTTCGGCATGCTGAACGAATGGCCAGCTGAAAGAAGGCCTCAAGAGGGTTAAGACATTTCCTTTCAACAGTTTATGCCTGCGCCTTTTGGAAAAACAACATTTTTGAATGTTAAATAATTGTGTCTATCAAAAGGAAACATTTTAAAATACACCCATGGTCCCTCCCTGCCCTAAGTTGGTTATTTTGCAGTTTTATTTTTATATTTTACAATGTTATATTTGGTTGTTTGATTTTATTCCACTTAATATTTGAGATCTTTTTTTTTTTCCGGGAAGCTTGTGCTGTATTTGTTATTTAATGACTTCATAATCTGACAGTGTTTATCAGTTATGTCAAAAACTTGAGCTTGCTTCGGTTGGGGTTTTAATTTTTTATCCTGCCTCTCAGGTCTGCTGATGACTCGTCCTAGAGGATGACCTCACTTTCATAATTATTCTCCTGTGTGTGTGTATTACTTTCATTCAGTCAGGCTGCACTGGCATTATATCTTTTTTCCAAAGCTGGTCCCATTTATTCATTTATACTTTGCCTGCTCCACTCCCATGAAGTCTTTTTATTACCTTCTTGTGTTCTGTTCTGCTTGAAATAGCTTTTGTCTTTAATTCTTCTAAAATCACAAAATTCCTTTTCAATGGAATCTTCTCAAAAATATTTCACCTTTCTCATTACCTCATTCATTCTGCGCTTATTTGTACTCCTTTCTCTATTATATTTATTTCAATTCAAAAGTATTATTAAATGCCTAATATGTGCTGAAGGCTGTGAGGAAAAGATAGAAAAGGAAGTACAGTGTATTTTTTTAGGTGCATAAACTGTTTATTACAGTGTATTCTAATACGCATCTGTAATGACAGATTAGCTCTAATGTGTAAATAGGAGAATGCTGTCAGTGTAATGTGGACAGCACATTGGTTTTTTTCACAGATATTTTGCCTAGTGAGTAATAGCCCCTGGACACAAGGTACACAAACACAACAGAAAACAGCAAGCCACAGAAGAAAAAAGTACTGTGGGACACCCATCTGGCCTATCTTCCTCCCCGGCTCGCTTTGGCCACATTCCCTGACTTATTAGATGGTTGTCTCAGAGGCATTTTACCCTTGTTTTCATTAATTCAGTCTCAGTTCTTCCTCGTACCCCCTCCCATTGAGCTGTTCCTATCTTCTTGTAAGGTAAAGTCTTATTTATCTAGTACTCATTAGGAATTACAGATGCCTTTCTAACAGTAATGATTTTAAAATTGCTATTGTGATAGTGCTCTTGTTACAAAATTATGTAGATTTTGAGCAATCTGTTTCAGATGCTGATTTTCTCATAAGATCTGCTGTTTTTTAGGATGTAATTTTTTGCATAATGTGAGATGTTTCAGAATAGTTATATTGAGTTATAGCAGAGATTCTTGTGCCATATGTAATATTTCTTAACTGCATGGAACTTTCCATTTTTGGGGAGAGAAGACTTGCATGTAGGAAACAGGTTGGGGAGAAGTCTTAAGTTAATTATAATCAAATACTAAATTGCATGGTGCAGAAATCAAGTACAATGGATTCATATATGTGTGTTTACATATATACACAAGTACGTACTGGTACCCCATCCTTGTTAAACAAAGTTCAACCGAGTAAATTTAAAGATCTACTTGGCTTTATTCTGTGATTCATGAACTGGGCAGCATTCCATCTAGCAAACTGAAAGGAGCTCCAAGGAGCTATACAAAACAGAAGACTTTTATAGACAGAAGTGAGCAGAAAAAGGAAGTTTCTAACAAAGAGTGGATTGTTTCAGGTAAGGTCAGCTTTCTTTGGTGGAAGGGCTGGGGTCTGTCCTGCAGATTACCTCACTACTGCTGATCCAGTAATTCCAGATTGGCTAGGTAAAGGTGATATTCCTGGGAGAGGCTGAAACTGCAATTAAGTTAAATATTAAGTCTTGATTTGCTGTCGGGGACTTAGCACAGGTGACTCCATTTGGGGCCTGTTGTTTCTTTTAATACTTTAAATGTACAAAGATTGAGGTTTATTTAGAGTAGGTTTTGAGTCTTAGGATCATATCTAAATAACATTAGTATTTGCTATTGGAAGTCTTTAGATTGCACAAAAGCATATCTTCCCCTTTTTTGAGTGTGTCACTACAGGGGGGCATTGATTATTGATTAAAAAACTGATGTAAGTTTTTAGTTAGTGAGCTTAAGAAGGTAATTTCTTCCATATGGTCGAGGAGGGTGACAATCATACAACTTGGATTTGCCATTCCAATAGTACTGAGTTTGAATCCTGACTTTGCCACTTAACATTTGTTATCTTTGGCACTTACTTAATTTCTAGCCCACATGGAAATAGTGCTAATAGTAATAAACTCAATTTCTGTTGTGTAGACGAAGTGAGATAATGCATATAGATAAAGCAGTTGGCTCAGTTCTTTTTTTTTTTTTTTTTTGGAGGAAGATTAGCCCTGAGCTAGCTACTGCCAATCCTCCTCTTTTTGCTGACGAAGACGGGCCCTGAGCTAACATCCGTGCTCATCTTCCTCTATTTCATACGTGGGATGCCTACCACAGCATGGCTTTTGCCAAGTGGTGCCATGTCCGCACCCAGGATCTGAACTGGCGAACCCCAGGCCACTGAGAAGCGGAACGTGTGTGCTTAACCGCTGCGCCATCAGGCCAGCCCCTTGGCTCAGTTCTTGACACAGTACTACCCTAATAGCTTTCATTATTGTTGCCATTAAATGTTATTGATTTGATTAGGATAAAATTGTTGTTAGTGTGTAGGTAGCATTTCCATTTGTGTTCCATTAAAAGTGTGTGTGTCCAGTCACCATTTCTTGACCTGCTACATGGCACATACAATGCTAAGTGCCAGAGGCAGAAGCAAGAATAAGACATTTTCCCTGCATTCAAAATTCTGGTGGTGGAGGCAAATAATTTTGAGAAGGTGTAAGTGCAATAATAGAGGTAGTAAGTTGTACACCATCTTAAATGAATATATTCCACTTCAAAGGAAATGAGGAATATGAGGTAGGAATAGTGCAACATGGGATTATTTAATGGTAAGGTAAAACAACTCATTTTTCTGATATGTTTACATTACCTATCTATATATTTTCTCCCTTTCATTTCATGCCTTGAAGAGGTCATCATTTTAATGGAAAGAATATGTTTTTTATTTGTTTTTGTCCGTAAAATTTTCACTTCCAGCATTTGATATGAAGTTGTTTAGGACTGATTTTTATACTATTTTCTCACTGCTTTATTTCAGCTGAGAAGAAGATTTGGTCAGCCCTTTCTACTCCCTACTCCTAGTGTCTGTTCTGATAAAATAACTATAGAAAGAACGAACTCAGGGCATTTCCCATTTATGTCTTAGATGCTATGGGATAAACTTGTGCTATTACATATCTCAACATATGCCAGATAGGAGAGCATTGCATTATGAGTGTATGTTACCTTTTAGCTCTTCTCAGGACATTTGAAGTTTTCTCAAAATAGTTGGGAAAATTGTGTATGATAATTCAGTATTGACATATTTCTGTTCTTTTCTTACAGAGTCTTCAAGCAGAAAGGAACAGACCAACTATGATTAACATCAATAGCCGCCTGCAAGAGGTCTTTGGTTGTGCCATTAAGGCTGCATATCCAGATTTAGAAAATCCTCCTCTGATAGTGACACCAAGTCAACAGCCCAAGTTTGGGGACTATCAGTGTAATAGTGCTATGGGTATCTCTCAGGTGATTATATTAAGAAGCTTTCTTTGTGGTTTGATTTTCTTGGGCATTATCATCATCATTACCATTTACATAAATAATGGCAAGTTGTATGTTCAATGAAAAGAACATTTTCCACAATTCTAAAAAACTTGAGAAAGGAAAATGTATGTTTTAATTTTTAAAAAGCAGAAATTTGAATATTTAGTTAAATTTTACATGTATTCTTAATATTTAAGGGCAATAGTTGGTACTGTTTTGTTTTAGTCCTTCCCTCCTGTTGTGTCCAGGATTGCTGTGTGTCACTGGTGAGGGCTGGAAGATGAGGGATTAAAAGTTAGCCATTTACCTTTCAGCATTCCCACCAGGTGTTTGATGCAGCTGCGGTGTCTTTGAGGCGGGCTTACATATTTCACTTTTAGTTAGAGGAATTCCCTGTTTTTAATGGCTACATTATCTAATGTGTTTGTGGTTAATTGCCCCTGGTTTGGGACTTTTTGCTTTCCTTTCTTTGTTGAATTGAAAGAATTAATCTAAAGAGTCCAGATTTTTTTCTATATAATTTTTATGTGTCTACATTGGGGTTAAGTTTACTAGGGCAATATTTATTACTCAAGTCTGAATATTGCACACTTTTATGATTTAAAAATTAGAAATGTAAATATCCTGGAAACAGGCATCATAAATAAGACTTTGTTATGTCTTCATAAAAAAGTTATATATGGGGGCCGGCCCGGTGGCGCAGCAGTTAAGTTCGCACGTTCCACTTCTCGGCGGCCCGGGGTTCGCTGGTTCGGATCCCGGGTGCAGACATGGCACTGCTTGGCAGCTATGCTGTGGTAGGTGTCCCACGTATAAACTAGAGGAAGATGGGCACGGATGTTAGCTCAGAGCCAGGCTTCCTCAGCAAAAAGAGGAGGACTGGCAGTAGTTAGCTGAGGGCTAATCTTCCTCCAAAAAAAAAAAACAAGCAAAAAAGTTATATATGTGTGTGGCAACTCATTTTGAAATGGAGATCACCTGGTTTTGGCACTTTTGTATTCCTCTTGGCACTTGATGATTGATGCTTTATCTGGCCATTTACAAAGTCATTGGACTTCTCTGCTCCTGCCCTTGTTGGGTCTCATGTCAAACAAATCTCGTGCTTTGTCAGTTGTGCATTTGCAAGTAACCTGCTGAAATTCTTGTGTAATGAATCATTTTATATTGTGTTGCAGATGCTCAAATCCAAGGAACAGAAAGTTAATCCAAGAGAAATTGCCGAAAACATTACCAAACACCTCCCAGGCAATGAATGTATTGAAAAAGTTGAAATTGCTGGTCCTGGTATGACAATGTTACCCTTCTTAAGTAGTTGTATTGATGCTGAGTGGTTTTTGAAATAAAAAAAAGAACGCCATTTTAAATATAAATGTAGGGTTAAAACTTGTGTACTGAAGAAGATGGTGAAAGCACGTTGGATTGAGAGTTAGGAAATCGAGGTTTTAGTCTAGACGTAGCTGCCTGATCTTGGATGAGTTACTTTACGTCCCTGTGATTCAGTTTTTGGTTAGTGAAAAGGAGATAGATAATGGCAGATAAGTCTGTGGTGAAAGGGCCGTCTGTTTTCAGTTAAGAGGTGAACAAATCATTTGCTGAGACTGAAGGGGCCCTGAATTAAATAGGAAGCTTTCAGGAGAGTGGTGAGCCAGCATAAGTGAAATTGAGAAAGTCTTTGGGAGTGATCAATCCTTTAAGATAGGAGGCTGTCTTAATTTTTTTTCTCTCCTCTGCTGTTTATTAGGTTTTATTAATGTCCACTTAAGAAAGGACTTTGTGTCCGAACAGTTGACCAGTCTCCTGGTGAATGGTGTTCAACTCCCTGCCCTTGGAGAGAATAAAAAGGTATATGTACAGTTTTCAGCTGATATATTAATACCTTAGAACTGTATGGAATGGCTTTTGTTTTTTATATTGAGATTTAATCATTGTAACTGGTAATGGCTTTTGCTTTTTATGTTGAGATTTAATCATTAATAATATTTGAGAGTTTGAACATAACTGTGAAGTAGCCTTTCTCCTAGGTCTTGCTTGTTATGTGATTTTTCTTTTCACTTTATTCCACAAGGATTTGAGGTAGCCAGCTGATATTTAAGAGGTTGTGCTGAAATCGAGGATAGATAATTTGTCTAAACGAATTAGATTCTTTTTCAGCTAATAATGGACGAGTAGATTCATCAGAAAAGCTACACAGGGGCCGACCCCTTGGCCCAGTGATTAAGTTCATGCACTCCGCTTCAGTGGCCTAGGGTTTGCAGTTCAAATCCTGGGCATGGACCTGGCACCACTTGTCCAGCCATGCTGAGGTCACATCCCACATAGCACAACCAGAAGGACCTACAACTATAATATATAGCTATGTACTGGGGAGCTTTGGGGAGAAGAAGAAGAAGAAGAAAAAGAAAACGTAAACATAACACAGTTGAATTATAACCCAAGCTCCTGTTTGTCTGAGTTTATTTCTAAATATGTTATTAATGAATGTGTTAGCAGAATAAAATGTGTATATCCCTTTTAAAAATCTTTTTTTTAATTGAATATATTTGACATAACATTGTATAAATTTAAGGTGAACATGTTACTTCAATACATTTATATATTGTAATATGATTACCTTTGTAGCTATATTTATCACATTACATATCTATAGTACAATATTGTTGTCTATAAAAAATCTCTTGTTGTCCATCCTAGGTGGTAGTTGACTTTTCCTCTCCCAACATAGCTAAAGAGATGCATGTAGGCCATCTCAGGTCAACTATCATAGGAGAGAGCATGTGCCGCCTCTTTGAATTTGCAGGATATGATGTGCTAAGGTAGGTACTCTTTTTCTTGCCTTTGGAGATTTCTGTAGAAAATGAAAAATGTCACTTGAGAAGAATCTTTGACTAAATCAATGATTCATAAGTGTGGTTCTGCTTTAATCACCCAGTAGGCTTTTTAAATAAATTATGTCTTGGGCCACTCCTCTGAACTAGTAACTTTTTAGACTCCCTAGGGGTGGAACCAAGCAAGAGGCTCCCCAATTCATTTCACAAGTATTTCTTCAGTGCCTCCTGTGTGTCAGGGGTTTATATTCTAGTAGAGGACGAGGTAGGCAAGAGACAGATTATGCTGGACCTTGGAGGCCATGGTAGGAAATTGGGATTTTATTCGTAAGTGTAATGGGAAGCTATTGGAGAGTCTTTAATTAGTAGAGCAATGTATGATAAGATAGAAAACTATTGTAATAATCCAGTTAATAGATGATCTGGTATTTTTGGGGGGGATTTTTGTTTTCTTGGTTTTTTTAAGAATTTTATTTTATTTTTTGCTGAGGAAGATTTGCCCTGAGCTAAAATGTGTTGCCAGTCTTCCTCTTTTCACTTGAGGAAGATTTGCCCTGAGCTAACAACATCTGTGCCAGTCTTCCTCTATTTACTTTGTGGGTCACTGCCAAAGCATGGCTGCTGACACTGGTGTAGGTCCACGCCCAGGAACTGAACCTGGGCTGCCAAAGCGGAGCATGGCAAACTTAACCACTAGGCCACGGGGCTGGCCCCAGTCTGGTAGTTTGAGATGAGTTAAAAGCAGTAAGGGATGAGAAGTGGTTGGATTGACTTTTTTTTTTTGATTGAGGTGGTAATAGTTTATAAGATTGTGAAATTTCAGTTGTGCATATTTGTCAGTCACCATATAAATGTGCCACTTTACCCCTTATGCTTATCCCCCGACCTCCTTCCCCTCTGATAACCACTGATCTGTTCTCTTTGTCCATGTGTTTGTTTATCTTCCACATATGAGTGAAATCATACAGTTTTTGTCTTTCTTTGTCTGGGTTATTTCTCCTCAAGGTCGTCCATGTTGCAAATGGGATGATTTTGTCTTTTTTTTGATGGCTGAGTAGTGTTCCATTGTATGAATACACCACATCTTCTTTATCCGTTAATCAGTTGATGGGCACTTGGGTTGCTTGTCTGTTGTCTATTGTGAGTGATACTGCAGTGAACATAGGGGTGCATAAGTCTCTTTGAATTGTTGATTTCAAGTTCTTTGGATAAATACCCAGTAGTGGGATAGCTGAGTCGTATAGTGTTACTGTTTTTAATTTTGGGGGAAATCTTCACTGTTTTCCATAGTAGTTGCACCAGTTTGCATTCCCACTAGCAGTGTATGAGGGTTCTCTTGTCTCCACATCCTCTCCAACATTTGTTATTTTTTGTCTTGGTGATTGCAACCATTCTAACAGGTGTAAGGTGATATCTCATTGTACTTTTGATTTGCATTTCCCTCATGATTGGTGATGTTGAACATCTTTTCATGTGCCAATTGGCCATCAGTATATCCTCTTTGGAAAAATATCTGTTCATATCCTTTGCCCATTTTTTGATCAGGTTGGTTGCTGTTTTGTTGTTGAATTGTATGAGTTCTCTATATATTTTGGAGATTAACTCCTTGTTGGGTATATGATTTGCAAGTCTTCCAGTTGGTGGGTTGTCTTTTCGTTTTGTTCCTGGTTTCCTTTGCCTTGCAGAAGCTCTTTAGTCTGATAAAGTCCCCTTGTTTTTTTCTTTTGTGTCCCTTGCCTGAGTAGACATGGTATTCGAAAAGACGCTTCTAATACCAATGTCAAAGAGTGTGCTGCCTGTATTTTCTTCTGGGAGTTTTATGGTTTCACGTCTTACGTTCAAGTCTTTAATCCATTTTGAGTTAATTTTTGTGTATGGTGGAAGATAATGGTCTACTTCCACTTTTTTTCTGTGGCTGTCCAGTTTTCCCAACACCATTTATCGAAGAGATTTTCTCCATTGTATGTTCTTAGCTCCTTTGTCAAAGATTAGCTGTGCGTAGATGGTGGTTTTACTTCTGGGCTTTCAATTCTGTTCCACTGATCCGTGTGTCTCTTTTTATACCAGTACCATGCTGTGTTGATCACTATGGCTTTGTAGTGTATTTTGAAGTCTGGAATTGTGATGCCTCTTTTTTCTCAGGATTGCTTTAGCTATTCAGGGTCTTTTATTGCCCCATGTGAGTTTTAGGATTCTTTGTTCTATTTCCATGAAGAATGTAATTGAGATTCTGATTGAGATTGCATTGAATGTATAGATTGCTTTAGGTAGTATGGACGTTTTAACTGTGGGTTGACATATATTTTGAAGAATTTCATCCATTGACATTTGAAGTCCACTGGTCTAACTTGCACTAAGATAATTGGTTGAAAAGTTAAATTTTCATAAAATTGTGGTAATAACTGTCATTATCCCAGTTAACTACACAATAAACAGATCACACTCCGTTGATAGGAACTTCCTGCATTAGCAAATCCTGGAGGCCTGCTGGTCCTGGGTACACATTGCCAAAGGTAACAGACTTTGCCTTTGCCTCTCCAGGAGTTTGCAGACCAGTTGAGGAAACAACTGGGTGAATGATATTACTAAATGTGATATACTGACACTTAAGTGTTAGCGGTTCCTAGTGGAGTGTAATTCCTCTAATTTAATGTGAAAATGTTTGTCATTTTTAAATGGTTTTGTGTTCTCTGATTGGTATTAGATTAAACCATTTGGGAGATTGGGGGACCCAGTTTGGCATGCTCATCGCTCACCTGCAAGATAAATTTCCAGATTACCTAACAGTTTCACCTCCTATTGGGGATCTTCAGGCCTTTTATAAGGTTTGATATCATTTCTTGTTATATTATTTGTTTGTTTACTATTCATAGTCATCATTCGTTTTCTTTAGGGAGTTCAGAATGCTATTTAAAGCTACTGTGGGGTTAAATAAAAGTTGTTAAACTCCCCATCCCTTAATGCATCATCTTTGCTCGTTTATTGGTGTATGTTAAAAATTGAACTCTACCATATTACCTGTTGGTAAGTGAATTTAGGAGTTTGTTAATCAAAATACATTTTAGTATTTAAAATTTTTTGATGCTATTGTTTTCATCTCAATTTTATATATTTTGAAAATATTAAGTATATGTAGAAGAGTTTTTAAAAAACAAATTTACCATAAACTGCAATTTTAGATCAATCACTGGTCAGTTTGCTTTGAGTTCTTGACTATCCATATACAAACATTTATTAAATCATTTGTGATTACAGCATCCTTTGGGTATTGTACTTATTTAGCATTTTATTATGAACTCTCTTGTGTTACTTTATGATGTGACTACATTGTTTTGTTGGATTGGTGTGCCAAAGTTTACATTAATCCCTGATGTTGATTTTTGTTTCTTTTTTTTTTTTTTTTTTTTTTGTGAGGAAGATTGACCCTGAGCTAACATCTCTTGCCAATCTTCCTCTGTTTGCTTGAGGAAGATTGTTGCTGAGCTAACATCTGTGCTAGTCTTTGTCTACTTTCTGTGGGTTGCTGCCACAGTATGGCTTGACGAGCAGTGCGAGGTCTGCACCCAGGATCTGAACCCGAGAACTCTGGCCGCCAAAGCAGAGTGTGCAAACTTAACCAGTATGCCACTGGGTCGGCCCCTGTCCCTTTTTTGTTTTTCCATTTTTGAGGGGCTCTTAGCTGTAGAGTAGACAACTTCATAAATGTACATTTTTTTACCTTTTTAAAATTATTTCTTAATGTTAGACACCTTACCGAGAATGAGATTACTATGTTAAAAAGTAAACAATTGTGGGTTTGTTTGTTTGGGGTTTTTTGGGGGAGGAGCTTTTGTCTTTCAGTATTTTCTGTTGAGAAGAAACTAAATGTTTGCTGATATGAGACAGGGTAAAATAACTAATGTTATAATTATCTCTTGGAATTCCATGCTCTGATTATAATGAGGCAGATCTGTTAATACAAGAAAATGTTTATAATACTTTGTTAAATTTAAAAACCACAGTGAAAGAAAAGCTTATATTTCCAGTTTTTGTTAAAACACGTGGGTGTGTGTTTGCAAAGAAATGTCTAGAATTATGCAGTAAAATGTCATCATTGGTTAGTTTGGGGTGGTGAGATTAGCAATAACCTTTTTTTTTTTTTTTTTTTTTTTTTCAGTAAGGATGTGTTGCTTTCAATTTAGAAATAAAGTAATGAAAGCAACTTTATTTATTTATTTAATTTTGAGGAAGATTAGCCCTGAGCTAACTGCTGCCAGTCCTCCTCTTTTTGCTGAGAAAGGCTGGCCCTGAGCTAACATCCATGCCCATCTTCCTCTACTTTATACCTTTAAGCCTACCACAGCATGGCTTGTCAAGCAGTGCCATGTCCGCACCCGGGATCCAAACCGGTGAACCCCGGGCCACCGAAGCAGAACATGTATACTTAACTGCTGTGCCACCAGGCCGGCCCCAAAAGCAACTTTATTTTTAATTACAAAAAAACTCATTACTCATCGAGGACCACATCCGGAACAGAAAGTGGAGCACAGAAAATTCAGCCCCACCTGTTAGCTATTCTTTATTACTCTCCTTGCACACAAAAGCATTGGTGTGAAGTAGGCTTTTGTGAATTGGAAAAGTGGTGGTAGCACTGTGGTAAGAATTTTGTATTCTCAAGAAAAATTATTTCAAAAGAAGTAATTGGGTTCTTTGTCACGTTCATTTGTAACAGTATTCTTGGCTATTGAGTGAGAGCACTTGTTCTGTTGTTTTTGTTCAGGTGTTTTAGATTTTCACTTCCTCACTCTTGGGTTTGTTGTTTTTGGTTTTTTGTTTGTTTGTTTTTTTAGACAGCACTGGTTTGTAACATTATAGGTTTCAGGTGTACATTATTATAATTTGACTTGTGTGTATACTACATTGTGTTCACCACCACAAGTCTAGTTTCCATCGATCACCTTTTTTTCTGTAGGTTTTTTTGATTTGGGTTTTTTTATTTAAGGAATGAAATTCTTTATCTAGAAATACGAGTTGGCTCTTTTTACAAACCTTACTTTTGTTTTTAAACACAGGAATCCAAGAAGAGATTTGATACTGAGGAAGAATTTAAAAAGCGCGCATACCAGTGTGTAGTTCTGCTTCAGAGTAAAAATCCAGATATCACAAAAGCTTGGAAGCTTATCTGTGATGTCTCCCGCCAAGGTGAATTTCTGAGCTTCGTTCATTCGTCCAACAAATACTATTGCATGTAGTCCTTGAGTCTTTATTCAGGATTGGTTTTGAATTACATGTTAAACTTTCAAGGACTGGCAAGTAGATTTTTTTTGAATATTTTTCTGAAACTGAAATAACTATTAAGAAAATTTATTAAGACAGGTAGGTGCAAGATTTAACTTTCTTCAAAGTCAGCAAAAATTAATTAAGGAAAGTAGAAAAGATCTTTACATTACCAACCAGAGCTATAAAAAGAATAAATTTATCCAGATGTGTATAGGACCAAAATGAAGAGAAATAGACAACAGGATGTAATAGATATTTGAATAGAGTCTCATGTGAAGTTCCCTAGTTCTCCAATTCATTTGTTGTTTTAAGACAATTTCAAGTTTTCCAACTTGATGAAGTAATTTTACAGGTCACTTTGAAGAATAAATGGGTAAGAATAGCCAGTAGATCTTTGAAAAAGAAGGCTAATGGTGGCTGTTTTGCAGCACTAGGTAATAAAATGTCTTATAATGCTATGGTAGGTAATACTCTCTCACTGACGTATGGCTAGACAGACCAGTAAGTGGTAAAATTAGGATAAACAAACTAAGAAAATCAATATTCAATCTCCACATAGGAAAGACTTTTCTTTTTTTCTTCTCATTTACATTTCTTAAGAGTAAATTTTTTAAAAGTTACACAAAAAGTTCATGTTTCTCGTACAAAAAAGTAAATGTAAATAGGAAAAAAGAAAATAAAAATTATTTAGAGAGGCCAGCCCAGTGGTGCAGCAGTTAACTTGGCACGTTCTGCTTCGAAGGCCCAGGGTTCAGCAGGTCAGATCACGGGTGCAGACCTACCCACCGCTTATCAAGCCATGCTATGGCAGGCGTCCCACTTATAAAGTAGAGGAAGATGGGCACAGATGTTAGCTCAAGGCTAATCTTCCTCAGCAAAAAGAGGAGGATTGGCAGCAGATGTTAGCTCAGGACTAATCTTCCTCAAAAATAAATAAGTAAATAAAATTATTTATAGTCTCACCCATTGTTAATATTTTGTTGTGTATCTTACCATATTCTTGCCACATTTTCAAAATGGCAGTATACATATGATGTCCTATATCCTACATTTTTAATGTAATTAATTTTCTTCCAAATATTTCAATTAAATTATACATTTCTTTTATTATAAGATGCATGTTTCCTGTTTGTTTGAATTGTTATACATTTTCATGTTTGGTGACCTTTTTCTCCGTAGAGTTTAATAAAATCTACGACGCATTGGACATCTCCTTAATAGAGAGGGGGGAATCCTTCTATCAAGATAGGATGAATGACATTGTAAAGGAATTTGAAGATAGAGGTATGTCCTTTACCTTTTTTTTTTTTTTTAACTTATTATGGAAATTTTCAAACAGGCAAAAGTGGAGAGAATATTATAGTGACCCTCAACTCCATGCACTCTTCACTCAACTTCAATAATTATGAATACAGGCAAATTGTATTAATTTATACCTTCCTTTACACACTGCTTGTATCATATAATTTCATCTATAACTACGTTCATTATACATCTCTAAAAGAATAGTCCCTCCCACCCCAAAAACACAATGCTGTTCTTGCTCTATGAAAATTAATAATTTCTTAATATTGTTTAATAGCCAATCAAGATTTCGAATTTCCCAAGTTGATTCATAAATCTTTATTAATCATTAGGTTTTCTTCAGAGTCTGCACTTTGCATTCGCTTAATATTTATCTTAAATTCTGTAAATCCATAAGTTTCTCCTGTCCCCCTGCTCCCTTCTTTCTCTTAGGTTGTTGAAGAAACGGGGCCATTTGTCTTAAAGAATTTCCCATATGGTGTTGTTTAACATAATTCCTCTATCTGTATTTTCTAAAATGACCTGTTTAAATTTTGGTTTGTGTTTTCTTCCTGGTTTTGTTTGATCTTTTGCTTATTTGCAAGAATGCAAATAATGTGTGGTTGGCTCTCTTTCTTGGATGTTAAGATGGATTAGTGGGTTCAGGTGTTGTCACCCTGATCTATCCGTAAATTTTCCCATTAGACATTCCCCTAGTGGTTTTAGGATCTATTGATGATCATGACTGATTGATTACTGCATTGGAGGCTGGGAAACAGTAGTATTGTCATTCCTTCTTTGTTTGTTTTGAATTCTCCTGTGCAGGACTTTGTCCCATAATTGTTTTGGTTATCCTGCGGTACAGTTCATGTAAGACAAGTAGTATAAATGCTTTGTTCTTTATTTTTCTTTATCAAATTTCAGGATGATAAATTAGTTTCTTAATATCTTCCAGATATGACAGCTGAGTTTACTATATTTACTTACTATCAATGAGGCTTAATATATTTTATATTTTTCAATCATTTGTCTTTATTATTCTTTTTTAATACTCAAATTGTCCCATTTTTGGCTGATGGTAGCCTTCTCAAGTTGTCTTTTCTGTTTTTTGTTTTTTCTTGACCCCAGTAGTCTTTGATAGTTTACTTGCTTTTTGGTACACAGTATGCCAGAATTATTTTATACATTTCCTGCATTAGCTGTGGAATCAGCTAATCTGCTATCCCTGTTTCTTTGAATGGGAAATAGTGTTTATTAATCATAATCTGGGGCCCAGGGACCATACTTTTTTTTTTTTTTATTGAGTTATTGATAGGTTACAATCTTGTGAAATTTCAGTTGTACATTAATGTTTGTCAGTCATGTTGTAGGTGCACCACTTCACCCTTTGTGCCCACCCCCCACCCCACCTTTCCCCTGGTATCCACTAAACTGTTCTTAGTCCATAATTTTAAATTCCTCGTATGAGTGGAGTCATACACAGATTGTCCTTCTCTCACTGGCTTATTTCACTTAACATAATTCTCTCAAGGTCCATCCATGTTATTGCAAATGGAATGATTTTGTTCTGTTTTGCAGCTGAGTAGTATTCCATTGTATATATGTACCACATCTTCTTTATCCATTCGTCTGTTGCTGGACACTTAGGTTGCTTCCACGTCTTGGCTATTCTAAACAGTGCTGCAATAAACATTGGGGTGCATAGGACTTTTGGGATTGCTGACTTCAAGCTCTTTGGATAAATACCCAGTAGTGGGATGGCTGGATCGTATGGTAGTTCTATTTTTAATTTTTTGAGGAATCTCCATACTGTTTTCCATAGTGGCTGCACCAGTTTGCATTCCCACCAGCAGTGTATGAGGGTTCCTTTTTCTCCACAACCTCTCCAACATTTGTTGCTATTAGTTTTAGGTATTTTTGTCATTCTAACGGGTGTAAGGTGATATCTTAGTGTAGTTTTGATTTGCATTTCCCTGATGATCAGTGATGATGAGCATCTTTTCATGTGCCTATTGGCCATCAGTATATCTTCTTTGGAGAAATGTCTGTTCATGTCTCCAGCCCATTTTTTGATTGGGTTGTTGTTTGATGTTTTGTTGTTGAGTTGCGAGAGTTCTTTATATATTATGGATATTAAGCCTTTGTCAGATATATGACTTGCAAATATTTTTTCCCAGTTAGTGGGTTGTTTTTTTGTTTCAATCCTGTTTTCATTTGCCTTGAAGAAGCTCTTTAATCTGTTGAAGTCCCATTTGTTTATTCTTTCTCTTGTTTCCCTTCTCTGAGAAGGCATGGTGTCCGAAAAGATCCTTTTAATACTGATGTCAAAGAGTGTACTGCCTACGTTTTCTTCCAGAAGCCCTATGGTTTCAGGTCTCACCTTTAGGTCTTTGATCCATTTTGAGTTTATTTTGGTGAATGGTGAAAAAGAATGGACCAGGGACCATACTTTTAAGACAATAAAATTTTAAAGACTTTTTTTTAATTATAAGAAAGAAGCATAGAGAAGTTAGTAACTTCACAGGGTCACATAGCTAGTAAGTGGTAAGTCTGAGATTCAAACCTAGGCCATCTAGCCTCAGAGCTTGTTTTTAACTACTATTTTGTACTCCCTTTACCTCACCAAGCCTCAGTTTCATAAACCTAAGAAAGCAATAATAGTATTTACTGCATAGAGTTAATGTAAAGGTTAAGTGTAAGACTTAGTGCATAGTATTTGGCACATACTAGCACTTAAATATAGCTGTTATTATCATCCTGTTCTTTTCTGTACTTTCTTGCATCCAAGAATTTTGCCTTTTTCATCATGAGTATATGAACATAATTTTTTCTTTCCACTAATCATTCCAAATTCTAAATGCTACCATGTTTGTTTCCTGAATCCTGTTAGTTTTAACTTCCTTTCAGTACCTTTGAAGAGGCAGTGATAGAAATTGCACCTTTCTCCTAGAGGAAGCCTGTGGCTCCAACTTGAAAACAAAGCATGGATTTCCATGTTCTGTGTCTGCTGAGCAGGTGGGCTCCAGCGAGGTATTCTACAAAGAGTTGGGGAGTCAAGTGTAATGTGAGTTCCGAAAACTGCCAGGATATCTCACTTGTGCCCTGAAAACACCCTGGGTGCTCAGACAGCCTTGACAGTAGCCGTTTTCCAAGGCTCATAGTAGGTCATGATGAGAAAAAAAGTCATCTGACTTCTTGAGCTCTCTACTGAGTAGCCTACAATGGCTAAGCATGTATATTCCTCCGGGGTTCTGTTAACATTATTAATGAAGTTTTTTTTCCCCTAGGATTTGTGCAAGTGGATGATGGCAGGAAGATTGTGTTTGTCCCAGGCTGTTCTATACCATTAACCATAGTAAAATCAGATGGAGGTTATACCTATGATACATCGGACCTGGCTGCTATTAAACAAAGACTATTTGAGGAAAAAGCAGATATGATTATCTATGTGGTGGACAATGGACAAGTGAGTTTGTAGATTTGTATATGTTTTTACATTATCCAGTTGGAGGTGAGACAGTATGGTGAGGTTTGTGGCATTTGGCAGTGAAAGACTATAAACTTTCCCGAAAGACTAAAATTCAGAATAACAGTAATAACAGTAAAATTCAGAATAATAGTAATAACAATAATAGGAGAAAGAACAGGGTTTGGATTTGGCTCAACTTGGAAACTTCCCAACTTTCCAGCCTGTCTTCATAAACTGGAAGGGGTTACTTCTCTGAACCTCAGTGACCATTCCTATCTGAAAGGGTGGTTGTGAGACCTAAAATTTAGTTGAAATTATTGCAGACGATCCTGCCCTTAATTCAGTTGCTTTAAAAACCTTTGAACATAGAAAGTATAAGTCCTGTTCTTACTGTCTCGTGTAGGCAATAAGGAGCTTTTATAATTATACTCGCCTTGCAAGATTTGTGAGTGATTTAAATTCTACAAATCTTTATCCCTAAGCACAAGAACTTTGTTGTTTTTTGTTATCAGAAAGTTTAACAAGTAACTTTCTATTTCTGTTCCTTTGTAGTCTGTGCATTTGCAGACAATATTTGCAGCTGCTCAAATGATTGGTTGGTATGACCCTAAAGTAACTCGAGTGTCTCATGCTGGATTTGGTGTGGTGCTGGGGGAAGACAAGTAAGTCTGGAAAATCTAAAGGTGGTAATGACATACCTGAGCCCCAGATTTCTTTGGAAGAGGCTATGTTTTCATTTGATAACCATATTAAAATTAAGAAGGTCCTCTCTTCTTTAGTCTACATATGCTGTGATGGTGAACCCAGCTGAGCCATTTTGTACCTATGTCTTCTCACTGCCAGAGAATGTTGCCTTTTAGGGAGGTTTGTACAAAGTTGAATGAAAACCAGACTATAGACTTAACATAATAAAAACTGTTTCCATTGCCACAAATCTAAATTATAAAGTCTCTTACATTCCTCCTCAGATTTCAAACAAAATATTCAACAATATATTTCAAGCATTTTGTAAATGTCTTTTTTCCATCACAGTTGAACACCTGGTCAATAGGTATAAGTTTATTGAGATTCCAATCAAGTTTTAAGATTTCATGGCTTTTGGGGCCAGCCCCATGGCAAAGTGGTTAAGTTTACATGGCCTGCTTTGGTGGTCCAGGGTTTTGCCAGTTTGGATCCTGGGTGTGGACACGGCACTGCTCATCAGGCCACACTGAGGCAGCATCCCATGTAGCACAACCAGAGGCATTCACAACTAGAATCTACAACTATGTACTGGGGGGCTTTGGGGAGAAGAGTAAAAAAAAAGATTGGCAACAGTTGTTAGCTCAGGTGCCAATCTTTAGGAAAGAAAAAAAAAGATTTCATGCCTCTCGTTTTTATGTTCATCTCAAAAATACTAAGTTTATTGAGACCTACATGTTAGTAGCCGTGCTTTGTTTTTCTGTTTTCCCCACGTTCTGCTCAATGTATATGAAATAAAAAAGGTAGACACAAGCAAATATTTATTTATAGTATTTATCAATTCAAAGGCACAAAATTTTTATTATCTGGCATCCAATAGTGTCTGAGGATCACTTAGCTATTTAATCAGCATCTCTCTTAAAAATCTATAGCGTCTTATTCATTTATTTATTTAGTGAGGAAGATTTGCTCTGAGCTAACATCTGTGCCAGTCTTCCTCTACTTTGTACATGGGGTGCCTCCATAGCATGACTGACGAGTGGAGTGGGTCTGCACCTGTGAACCTGGGCTGCTGAAGCGGAGCATGTGGAACTTTAACCACGTGGCCACGGGGCTGGCCCCTATGGCATTTTAGATTGGTGACACAGCCCAAATACTACCATCACACAAAGGTGGTAATGCTTCTGAAAACCACATGAAGTAGCTCAAGATGCTTCGCCAGCCAACGTACAGAAACCCTAATTAGGCATATAAAAGGCAGGCTAGGTATGTCGCAGTATTATTTTAGATACAGATTGTATGGAAATCAAAGGACTTGTTGGAGTCAACATCAAACATGTTTTAATTGTAGCTTGAGTCATCTGTCAAGCTGCACTTTAGAATCAGAAGACAGTGGGTCCTTATGGTGTTCGTAGTCCTAAGAAAGTAATTAAAAACTGGCCAATGAGTTGAGTATTGTTTATAGTATTTTAGTTTCTTCACTGTTGGTTTTTTGGACTAACATTTGGATGATTATTCTTACAGTTGGGTGAAATTATCAAATTTACTGTTATACCTGATATTTATCACCACTGTTCATATCTAGGCATTTCACTTGTTTATCATGTCCTGGCTAAGGGATTTTTTTTCTTGGTTTTTGTTTTATATTTCTGCACTCTCGGCATCATGTTCTTAAAGCATACTAGACCAATAAAAAGGAGGAATAATTTCAGTGATAGTTAACCAGTGGCAGCTTACCATAATCTAAATATTTACATTAAAATGCTCACAGATTCTGCCATCTATTTTTTAGTGGAATTTTCTGTTTTAAGGCTTTTTACAATAATTTATCCTTTTACTTAACCATCTTCCTGCTATTCCCTGGAGACTTGCTTTGATTATTGATTACCTGCTATGCATGGCATTGGCTGGGTTCTCCACAGTGTGTACGTGAAGATACATAGCATATGGCCTCCTGAAGGAGCCTGTCATCTAAAGCAGAGCAGTTCTCTGTGGAGCCTGTTAAAATGTGTATGCCAGGCCCCGCCAGGGGAGTTACTGATTTAGTAGGTCTAAGTTGGGTATTAGGCATCTGTTTTTTAAAAGCTCTCTCGATAGTCAAGTATAGATCCCTCGTATTAGAACCGCTAGTCAGAGGAGTAAACCAACACAAAGAAACAAAAATTCAAGGCAGGTGCAGTGAAGGAGTAACAGGAAAGATCAATTACTGCAAAGTAGAGACTTTAAGGGGGGACTTCCCTTAGCATTTTGGCTAGGCTTTATGATAGATAACATTTTTAAATTCTGTGACAAAGGTCAAGAAGATCTTTTCTTAGGCAACTCTTTGAAAATATAACTTTAATAGGAAATATTGCAGTTATTTTGGTAGGCTTTGTGTTAGATAGAAAAGCGTACTTCATTTTTACCATTGTTGCATTTGAAAGATTTTTAGCTTAAAAAGAAAGAAAAAGACAAATTATGTGCTCGGTGTCATGCAAACTTCTGTTTAATAGGTAGAATCCAATTTTTGTGAAATGCTTTTAATAGTGCAGTTGCCCAGGGCAGTGCTTAGTGCTTTTGCCCCATCCACAGAGATTCTGATTTCACTAGATATGAATGGGGCCCTGGCATCCTTTTTTTTTGTTTGTTTAGGCTCTCTAGCTGATTCTAATATGCATCGAGGCGTTGGTTACCACTGAACAAGTGGAATTACTATATAGGAAAATGCAAATGAGATTCCAGTTAAGAATTTGTTTCCAAAACAATTCTAGAAGCAAATTGTGTTTTATTATTAATTTTTCCAAGAAGGTAAAATAACTAAGCCAAACTTTATGTTCAAGAAAATGAACAGATTAATAAATCTCTTCTTTCTTTCCCTTTTAGGGAATGTATTAAAGGTGAACATGTAGAGAAGGCTATTAGAAGCCTAAGGCATAGAATGCTTTGAGTTGAGGGCTGTAGATGAAAGACGTTTGAAAGTACCCCCATTTAGTCTTCCTTTTGGCATTTTCCCTGGTTGCTGAGTGGAATAAGGCAGCATGAGACCTTCGTTTTCAAAGATTTCTAAGTCAGAAGTTTTGTTTCAAAACCTTTTTAATTGGGGCTTTTAAAATTTTTTAGGAAGAAGTTTAAAACACGTTCAGGTGAAACAGTGCGCCTCATAGACCTCTTAGAAGAAGGACTAAAACGATCCATGGACAAATTGAGGGAAAAAGAAAGAGACAAGGTAATCCAAGGCTTTGTTTGCATATTGTGTACCATGCATTGTTGTAATTTTTCATTTTTGCTTTTATTGAGAGAACTGGGAGGGATTATAAAGAGTCAGTCCACTTAGGATAGGATTATATTACTCAGATTTTATTGCAGGATAAGTTTGTTTCGTGAATTGCTGAGCATTTATTGTGGAAATATAGTTCTGGTCTATTACAAAAGGCCATGGCCTTCTCCTTTGTTAATGTGGCATAGTATCTCTGCTTCTTATTGGCAATTCACCTGTCACTGCTTTGAACCAATGATAGGAAAATATTGCAGACTGAGGCGGCTTGATTCTCCTAAATTAGAGTCTGCATCTGCTGAGTTCCTTTCTCTGGGAGCGTTTGTAGGATAGTCACAGCACTCAACGCCCAAGGCCACTGATGAGCCGTCAGTGTAGGCAACGTGATGGACTTTCATGGCACCCTCCGAAAGGACTGTGGTTGCATTCATGCGGAATTTGGAAGAACTATGTCAAAATGAAGAAAGCTTGACAAGAAAACAGTTTTCTAAGATGGCGATGACGGAGGTCAAGGACTGAAATTTGTAGTCTTATGTCTTTTACTCTCTAGCAAGTCAAGTGCTATTTTGGAATGAACATAACTACTATAAATAGAAGAGTAAACTTATAGAAAGAGAAACAGAATAGGATAAAATATAGATGTGAAAGAGTCAAACACAAAAAATGATCCTTTGAGAAGCACTCTTGTTTGGTTCAAATAGACCACTGACAGTACAGAGAACATGAAGGCGGGCTTTGAGGCTGCATTCTCCCCACCTGCTCTCTTTCCATTGCCAGCAAAATTAACTATAAAATAATTTCCTCTCTACTTCCAGTAGGTGGTTGCCAAGTCTACCTACTGGTATCTCCAGAGTAGTTTTGCCTTTTAGTCCTGGCCTAAGCACATCTGGCATAATCAGATGAAAAGGGAGAAAATTTGGTCACCTAATCGGTTTGTTTAGTCTGCATGATGACCAAAAATTGCTTTGGCTCTTTTATTAATTTGGCCAGTCTAGCTACTTAGTGGTTTTTTTTGGTGAGGAAGATTGGCCCCAAGCTAACATCCATTGCCAATCTTCCTCTTTTTGCTTGAGGAAGAGTGTCCCTGAGCTAACATCTGTGCCAGCCCTCCTCCATTTTATATGTGGGGTGCCACCACAGCATGGCTTAATGAGCAGTATGTAGGTCCACACCCAGCATGCAAACCTGCAAATCCCCGGCCACCAAAGTGAAGTGCACAAACTTAACCACTATGCCACAAGTTTGAGGAGTTTTTACACGTATACATATGTGGTAACACCAGCCAATCAAGTTATATTTCCATCACCCCAGAAAGTTTCCTATCACCATAGATCTCTTGTTTATTCTGGAACTTTATATAAACGGAATAAAGTATGTGCTATTTCCAAGTATATCAGTAGTTCATTTCTTTTTATTGCTGAATAATAGTATTTGGTTGTATGAATACCACATTTTGTTTATCCATTCTGCATAATCATGGACATTATGATTGTTTTCATTTGTTGGCTATTATGAATAAAAAGCTAATTTCAGCATTGTTGTTCAGGCCCGTTTAAGGATACATGCCCTTTTTCTCTTGGATATATATCTAGGAATGTCATTGCTGGGCGGTAGAGTTGGCTTATGGTCAACTTTGTTAAAAATTGCCAAGGAGAGAGTTGTAACCATTATATACTCCCACCACTAATATGTAATTGTTCCAGTTGCTCCATATCTTCACCAACACTTAATTTTGTCAGTCTTTTATTTTTAGCTTTTCTGGTGAGTTTGTTTAGTGGGATCTCACTGTGGTTAATATTTGCATTTCCCTGATGAGTAATGATGTTGACTACATTTCTTATGCTTATTAGCCATTTATATATCTTTTTTCTTTTTTCTCTCTTTTTTTTTTTTATTTTGAGAAAGATTAGCCCTAAGCTAATATCTGCTGCCAATCCTCTTTGTGCTGAGGAAGACTGGCCCTGAGCTAAGATCCATGCCCATCTTCCTCTGCTTTTATATGTGGGACGCCTGCCACAGCGTGGCTTTACAAGCAGTGCCATGTCTGTACCGGGATCCGAACCAGTGAACCCCGGGCCGCCAAAGTGGAATGTGTGAACTTAACCATTGTGCCACCGGGCCGGCCCTGTATAGCTTCTTTTGTGAAGGGTCTGTTCAAGTCTTTTGCCCAGTGTTTGTTTTAAACCGTCAATATTCATTTATATTTCTCCACATACTTGCCCTTTCCTGTGCACTTTATTCCATCCTGCAGTTTTTTGCTTCCATGTGGGATTAGTTTCCTTCAGTTTGAAGATCTCCTTTTAGTATTTTTTTTGTAGTGCAGATCTGCTTGTGACAAATTCTGTCAGCATTTGTTTATCTGAAAACATCTTTATGTTGCCATGAGGTTTGAACAATGTTTTTATTGGGTATAGATTTTTAGTTTGACAGCTGTTCTTTCAGCATTTTAAAAATGGCATTCTATTGTCTTCCAGCTTCCATAGTTTCTTTTGAATATCACTTATCTCATTGATGCTCCTTTAAAGATAATGTATCTTTTTCTCAGACTGCTTTTACTGTTTTACTTAGGCTTTGTTTTGGTACTTTGACTAAAAAGTACCTAAGGGTGGTTTGAGTTTTCTTTTTGTTGGGGTCTGAGGAATTGTTTCTTCTTGTGTACTTATCCTGCTGGAGAGTTGCTGAGATTCTTAAATCTGTGGGATTTCTGGAATTCCAAGTACATATACAATATAATGTTAGAGCTTTGTGTCCCATGTGTCTCTCACACACTGACTTCTGTTCACTTTTTTTCTCTCTGTGCTTCATTTTTAATATTTTCTACTTTAGATACTATATTTTGCTGTTCTGTATTCCAAGTATCTTTTGAAATTTTGCATCTTTTCATCCAGTTTTGTCCCTCTTTTTCTCTAGTTTTTTGAACACCTTAATTATACTTTTTGTTTAACTTTTCATTTTGAAATAAGTGTAGACATACAAAAATGGCTCTGTTGGCTTCCTCAAATATTAATATCTTACAAAACCATAGTATGATTATCAAAATCAGGAAATTAGCATTGATAGAATACTACTAACTAATCTGCAGACCTTATTCAAGTTTCCCAGTTGTCTCACAAATGTCCTTTTTGTAGTCCAGGATCACTTGTTGCGTTTAGTCATCATGTCTCCTTAGTCATTTTTAATCTGGGCAGTTCCTTGCTCTTTCTTTGATTTTCATTCCCTTGACTCTTCAAGAGTACTGGTCAGTTTTTTTGTAGAATGTCCCTCAGCTAGATTTGTCAGATGCTTCCTCAGGATTAAATTCAGATTATTCAGTCTTGACAAGAATAGATGTGGAGTCCTCACTTCATTATTTCAGGAGGTACATGATGTTGGTAAGTCTCATGATTGTTAATATTAATTTTGATCACTTTGTTAAGGTGATACTATCGGTTTTATCCACTGTAAAGTTATGTTTTTCCCTTTGTAATTAATATTTTCTTTTTCTTTTTTGGGGGAGGAGATTAGCCCTGAGCTAACATCCACCGCCAATCCTCCTCTTTTTGCTGAGGAAGATCAGCAACAATTCTAGACTTTCAAGTTGTTGTCTTTTTTTGTTTCTGTTGTCTTCTCTCTCCCTCCTTGGTTTTTAGTTATTTCTTCTGGCTGCTTTTTGTCAAGCTTCATTACTTTTTACTGGATGCTGGATATTGTGAATGAAAAATTATGAAGGTTCTGGATAATATCATCTTCCTCCAAAGACCAGTTGCATTTTCTTCTGGCTGGCAGGTAGCATACCAGCTGTTTTTTATAGTCCTGTCAGTCTTGGTCTTGGCCTTTGTTAGGGCTGAACTACAGTCATGGGCTGCGTAAAGACGTTTCTGTTGAAGGACGCCTATATGATGGTGGTCCCATAAGATTAGTACCATGTAGCCTAGGTGTGTAGTAGGCTGTACCATCTAAGTTTGTGTAAGTACACTCTGTGGTGTTTGCATGTCTACCAAATCGCCTTTCTCAGACGCATTTCTGAGAGTGCATCCTTTTCGTTAAGTGCCGCATGGCTGTATTTCAATTTTACCTTTACTCCTAGGGTGAGGTCCCTGCTCCTGAAATACAGCCCTTCTAGTTTCACCAGGGTGTTTACCAGTGCCCTTTCACCTTGCTGCTGTTGGAACTCACCGGCCTCACACAGCTGCAGAAATCTTTGCTCAGCTCTTCAACCACCCACTTGCGCTTTCCTGCTGGATTTTTTGGGAGTCTTGCCTTGTTAATGCAGCCTTGGACAATTTGAAAGAAATGTGTTCACAGTTTTTTACTTCTCTATGGTTCCTTCTTGGTGATTTTGTCCTCACTTTGGTAGCCTCAAACTGTGAACTCGGCCTTCTTACCCCAATAAGACCACTCTTTCTGCTTGGAGTTTGTCCCCCTTTTGCCCACCACATAGTGATTTGGAAAATGCCCTCAGAGGAAAAGCCAGGGCACTGTGAGACTCATTTTCTATGTTTCCTTTTTCCCAAAGACTGTAACCCCTAAAACTTTGCTTGAGTTGATGCTCTCTGGTGACTTCAAATGGTTGTTTCATATAGTTTATCCAGCTTTTAAATAGTTGCTTTTGGTGGGAGGGTTAGTCTACTGCAAGTACCCTATTCATATCTGGAACAGAAATCATTAGTCACTTACTTGTGGCCTAATAATGCTTCAGAATATACTCTTGATGCTCTGTTTTGATTTCAGTTAATTACTTGATGCTTGTTTTTTTATTTTACTGTATTACTTGGTTTCCTATGAGCTACCTCAGAATCTTTATGGAATGAAGTGGTTATAAACTAATAATTGGTGCTTCCAGTTTCATATTTACTGAATACATTGGATAAAAAGTATTCAAGATGACACTTTATATACAAATCAAGTTTCTCATACAAACGTTCTTTGTTATGCAGAGCTGATGAGTTATATTATCATTACTCTCCTCTTTGTAGATTTACCCATGTTGTTCTACCTCATTGTCAATATTTATTAAAGTTTACTGATAAAAGAGCACCGTTAGATGCTCCCTACCCACATCTTCTGTCTGTGAGACACCAGAACAAAAACAGTGGTCAGTAGGCTGTGAAGTATTATTTGTTTATCCAAAAGGTCTTAACTGCAGAGGAATTGAAGGCTGCTCAGACGTCCGTTGCTTATGGCTGTATCAAATATGCTGATCTTTCCCATAACCGATTGAATGACTACATCTTTTCCTTTGACAAAATGCTGGACGACAGAGGAAACACGGCTGCTTACTTGTTATATGCCTTCACTAGAATCAGGTAATTGTGGTACAACGTTGTTTTGTTTTGAATCAATTGATAATTTCTAATTTACATCAGTCACTTTTTATTACATGTTTTCGAGTGGAGAAGAATATGACAAACAGAACAATGGCTGTTGCCTGATTTTTCAGGTCTATTGCACGTCTTGCCAATATTGATGAAGAGATGCTCCAGAAAGCTGCTCGAGAGACCAAGATCATTTTGGACCATGAGAAAGAATGGAAACTAGGCCGGTGCATTTTACGGTTCCCTGAGATTCTGCAAAAGATTTTAGATGACTTATTTCTCCACACACTCTGTGATTATATCTATGAGCTGGCAACTACTTTCACAGAATTCTATGATAGCTGCTATTGTGTGGAGAAAGATCGACAAACTGGTGAGCATTTCACCCAGTGGATATATTGGGGATGGGGTTTTTATTTGAATTGGGTGTGGGTGGTTTTCAACTTGTTTTATTTATGGAAACTCCTCCCCTTTTTCCCGAACAGTTGCACAGTGATCCATGTCACATATAACAGATGAAATCAAACCAGCTTTAATAAAAGCATCAATAAAATTCTTCCCATTCCCAAACAGGCTATTTTCCCCTCCCTCAGGCATGTGGCATGGTACTATAGGGCTCCAAGGAAAACAATTGGAAGACCACTAGGAATAGGACATTTCCAACACAAGCAGTGTGACCGACGGTCCCAGATTGAGTCTTGGGGTTTCTTGATATTGGAAACTGCCCTTGGAAAAAAAATACTGTCTTTTCTTACCTTAGGCTTACTACTCTGTCATGTCACATAGGTAATGAAGTAGACTGAATTAATGTGTTCCAGGACAAGTAGGCATTTGCGAGGATCATACTTGAGAACTAGAACTTTATTGGGGAAAAAAATCTCACCATTATCATGGAATTAAAGTTTATACTTATTTTGAAACGTGGTCTAGGAAAGAAATCTAAATCTCAAAAGGAAAGATAGAATTTGTAGTTCTAATCATTGCAGACCTTGTATCTCTTGTCTTGATTATCAGTTAAAAACAAATTTGTTGAACAGAAACACCTTTCTTTCTTGGATTGTCAGTCTTAATAGTTTAAGGTGAAGGTGGTTCTAGTTGAAGCCAAAAACATCTATGGGTTAGGTTCCTTACTTCTCACTGAAGTCCAGAAGTAACATAGATTGTTTAATAATGGTTTTCAAAAAGAAAAACAAATTATTCTTTTTTTCTCTTTTCTCAGGAAAAGTGTTGAAGGTGAACATGTGGCGTATGCTGCTGTGTGAAGCCGTAGCTGCTGTCATGGCCAAGGGGTTTGATATCCTGGGAATAAAACCTGTCCAAAGAATGTAATCCTTTGAACACTGTGTGTTTTTGCCAAAAGTGGCCATTAACACTGTTTGTTTTTTTATAATCATGTGGATACAAAAACAAGTAAAGGAAATTTGTCACTATCTCCATAGTGTGATTCTTTATCTCTAACAACAGAGCTTCTGAAAAGAGAAAAATTACTTTCACAGATACGCTTATTTCTGCTGAGCATTAAACCAAAATTACTTAATGGGGCCATGGAGTAACAGAGTTTGTGTACTTTAGTGAGAGTGTTTATTGGCTCAGGAACAAAATCAAGATTTATATTCATGTGTGTCTAACTCCTAAATTTAAGCTCTTTACATTTTAGCAGAAGATAACATTGACAGTATAACAGGCTTAGGTTCAGAGGAAGGGCAAGAAAATTAACAGACTGGAAATTTTTCTGAAGTTCCAGATTAAGTTAACTCTTTCACATCTCCTTGGTCATATGCCAATTCTAGATGCAAGTAAAGCTGGAAAAACGTGAGTAAGCAAAGCAGTATAGGGTTTCCAAGATTTGCTTAGATCAGTCAAGACTCACCCCCAAGCTCGGTATACTGTTTCTCTCCATGAGAGTGGAGTTCTAGCAAGACAGAAGGTGGAGATTTCTTGAGGCAGTGAGGGTAGTCAGGGGAGAGAAGGCTAATAGTGATTGTTGGGTCAGTAGTTAATGTAATCTACAAACACAAAGCTGAAACGAGGAATCATGTAAAGAAGCAGGCACTATACCTGGAAAAACAAGCGCTTAATAAACGTGAACTCTACTGTGCCATGCGATTTCCAAGGGTCTCCAAGCTCAAAGGAACCTTCGAGATAATCTTAATAATTCCTAACAATAGCCACCATTTACAAACTATTATGTCAAAGTTTGATGAGTCCACTTTAGATCACTGCTCCCTTCGACAAACATGGAAGACTATGCAGTTTCCTCTTAGCCTGCTACAACAACTCTGTACTATTGAGTCCCTTGAGCAGAAGATGCAGATTTTATGTTTAAATAACAATTCATTGAGGTGTAGGAGGAAATAAAGACTGTAGGAGTATGTTAAATTAATGGAAGTTCATGATTAGCTCTGACTAATATAATCTCTAATATGTTACCTAATTTGTATGCTCACTAATCGGTCTTTAGGCTTCCTGAGACAATAACTGATTATTTAATCTTTAAAACATTGTCTTAGCAGACATTATAGAAATGTAAATATTAGGTAACAGGTAATTGAAATCAGAAACTTTTTTGTAGGAAATAATAGAGCTCTGATTAGCATGTTTTTAATTTGCTAGTCTTTGTTATAAAACAAAACTAGAATTCTCAGTGGGGAGGTGGGATTGGGGTGAGTGAACAGTAGCAGAGGAGACCTGGGTGAGGGAAGGCTTGAGGCAGTCCTGTGTCAGAAAGACCACTGAGTTTAGAGTCTTGAGATATATAAGTAGCTCAGCCAACAGCTCCCTCTGTGACCTTTTTTGGCTCTCAGTTTCCTGTAAAGGTGAGTGATGGGCAAGGGACAAGAACATTTCTAATGTCCCTCCCTGCCTTTCAACGCTGACATCTGATGATTTTGGCATGCATAGAAAGAACCCCAGCAAGCCATATTGTCCATGGCCTCTCCTGCAACCATCTTGAGTAACTGGCTGCCTGCCAGATTCTCATCATCTTTTTGTCATTGAGTTCTATTTTAATTCCGTTATTGTTGGAAAACGTATTTTTATATTTAAAGTGTATTGTTTCAATTCTTTGAAAGTCGTTGAGATTTTCTTTACAGCCCAGCAGATGTTCAGTTTTTGTAAACATTCCATGTGATGGAATGTGATGTCTGCCGTTTGATGGATACCTATCCTATATAGTTCTGTAAATCTTTTCTGTCCAGACGTCAGCAAAAATGGTTGAATAAGGAACTTCAAAAGTCTGCCCCTCCATAAAAGGAATGAAAAACTGGCAAAAACTGTCATAATCAACTTTTTCAGAACTCTAGAAACTAACAAAGCTTGCAGTAACCAGGACAGCACAATCAAGAAGAAACAGCTGGATCATGATAAGAATGGAGAGGATGTGGCATTTTAACTTACCATGGTTTTATCTCCCTCTCCTCAGCTCAGCAGTAGCTTTGAAAATAACGGCCACATTCCCGGTGAGTGTACCAGTGCTACAGTGAGTACAGTGGAACTAATTTGCAAAGAATTGAGTTTGTTTCTTTGGAACTGTTTGGTGGCTCCCTAGAGTACCAGCTCAAAGGGTTTGCTTCTGTCTTACCTAACTCAGAACTTTTCCAGTACTAAGATGGTTACCTAGAGGGCATTTGTCAAATGTCACACATTTAAAAGCAAATGTGTTAGTCCTTGCTATCTAGAGGAATGGATAACAGTTGGGGAAAACAATAGACTAACCAAAGAGCTTGGGAAGACAGGCTGGAGAATGAGATGCTTTTGGGAATAAGGACTTTGAAAAGCTCTGACATATTCCTGGGTATCTAGAAAGCCATGCCCATGCTCAGGGGGCTGTGTACATGCTCAGGAAAGACTTGAAAATGCCCTAAGCTCTCACCTCTAGCTGATCTTAAGGCTCTGTGCAAGCAGGAAGTAAATAGTAAGGCAGAGTTGTGAACTTCCTAGTTGAGTGTTGAAGGTTGTACCAGCATGTACAGAAGCCCATCTGCAAGATTGGGAGATATTTTGGATTCCAGGTTTTTAAGGAAATAACTGTCCAATCCCTAGCTAAAGAGTAAGCTAATAGAACAGAGACTTCAGTGGTGACATGCAACAAAGAATACAGACTTTACAAAATTAGTTCAGAAAAGTCACTAAACAACTACAGCAAGGACCAATAGCAAACCCTGGGAAGGAAGGAGAACCTGATTACCAGAGTTATCACATTAAAATATTCAAAATGTCCAGTTTTCAGCAATAAAAAATTACAAGGCGTGTAAAGAAACAAGAAAATATGGGCCATACATAGGAAAACAAAATTAATAGAAATTGTCTCCAAGGAAATCCAGGTATTTGACTTACAGGACAAAGACTCAATCATTTATTTGAAATATATTCGAAGAGCTAAAGGAAACCATGAGAATGATATCTCACCAAATAGAGAATAGCAACAAAGAGACAGAAATTATAAAAGGAAGCTAAGTAGAAATTCTGGAGCTGGAAAGTGTAATAACTGAAATAAAAGATTCACTACAGGGGCCACACAGCAGATTTGAGCAGATAGAAGAAAGAATCAGTGAGCTTGAAGATAGGCCAACTGAAATCATCCAATCAGAGGGGGGAAAAAAAGAACAGAACTTAAGAGACCTATGGGATACATCAGGAAGACTAAGATATCTAATGGGAGCCACAGAGGAGAGGAGAGAGAGAAAGAGGCACAAAGTATTTGAAGAAATAGTAACTAAAAAATTCCCAAATTTGATGAAAAACATGAGTCTATACATACAAGAAGCTTAATGAACTCCAAGTAGGATAAATGCAAAGAGATCCATTCTGAGACAGATTATAAACTGTTGAAAAACAACGATAGAGAATCTTGAAAACAACTGGAGAGAAGGTACCGTCACATACAAGGGATCCTTGATAGGATTAAGAGGTGATTTCTTATGGGAAACTCAAGGCCAGAAGACAGTGGAATGACATTCAAAGTGCTTAACAAAAAAAAACCTCTGCTGACTAAGACTCCCATATGTGAAAAAAGCTATCCTTCAAAAATGAAAATGAAATTGAGGCATTCTCAATAAACAAAAAACTGAGAATTTGTCACTAGTAGATCATCCCTACAGGAAATAGTAAAAGATTGAAATGTAAGGACACTAGATAGTTCCTCAAATCCGCATAAAGAAATAAAGAATTCCAGTAAAGGTAATTGCATAGGTAAGTATAAAGGTCAGTATTAACGTATTTCTTGTTGTAACTCTTCTTTTTTCTTATCTGATTTAAAAGACAGCTGTATAAAATAGTAACTATAAATCTCTGTTGATGGGCACAATTTATAAAGATAAAAAAACAAACATTGCAGGACAGAGCACTCTCTATAGGACTAAAGGTTTTGTACACTATTGATATTGTTTGTATTCATCTAAACTAGATTGTTGTAAATTAAAGTGTTAATTATAATCCCCAGGGCAATCACTAAGGAAATTCAAAACTATAAAAGAAATTACAAGGGAGTTAAAATATTACACTAGAAAATACCTTTTAAATTTTTTCCAATTTTCTTATTGTAGTAAAATCCGCATAACCAAATTTACCATCTTAACTATTTTTAAGTGTACAGTGGTGTTAAATGCATTCGTAATATTGTACTACCATCACCACCATCCAACTCCAGAACTCTTTTCATCGTGTAAAACTGGTATTTTATACCCATTAGACAATAATTTCAGAGCTGGCCCAGTGGTGTAGTGGTTAAGTTTGCACACTCCACTTCCGTGGCCCAAGGTTCACCGGTTCGGATCCTGGGTCCAGACCTACACACCACTCATCAAGCCATGATGTGGCAGCATCCCACCTACAAAATAGAGGACGATTGGTACAGATGTTAGCTCAGTGACAATCTTCCTCAAGCAGAAAGAGGAAGATTGACAACAGATGTTAGCTCAGGGCCAGTCTTCCTCACTGAAAAAGAAAAACAAAACTTCCTATTCTCTCCTTCCCCCAAGCCCCTGGCAACCACCATTCTACTTTCTGACTATATGAATTTGACTACTCTTAAGTATGTCATATGTCTTTTTATGACTGGCTTATTTCACTTATCATGATGTCCTCAATGTTTATCCAGGAATTTCCTTCCTTTTTAGGCTGAGTGATATTCCATTGTATGTCTGTGCCATATATTGCTGATCCATTCATCTAACGATGGACACTTGGGTTGCTTCCACATTTTAGTTATTGTGAGCAATGCTGCTATGAACATGAGTGTACAAGTTCTCTTCAGGACCCTGCTTTCAGTTCTTTTTGGTGTATACTCAAGCAGAGTTGCTGGATCATGTGGTAATTCTATTTTTAATTTTTCAAGGAACTGTCACACTTTCTCACTGCAGCTTTACCATTTTGCATTTTCACCAACAGTGCATAATGGTTCCGATTGTTCCACATCCTTGTCAACACTTGTTATTTTGTGGGGGTTTTTTTGATAGTGGCCATTCTGTTGGGTGTGGTGATATCTCATAATTTTGATTTGCATTTCCTTAATTAACATTTTGAAGGCAGAAGAAAGGAAATAAGATTAGAGTGGAGATTAATGAAGTAAAGAATAGAAAAACAATAGAGAAAATCAATTAAACCATAAGTTGATTCTTTGAAAAGATCAACAAAATGGACAGATCTTCATAGCTAGACTGACAAGAGAGAGAACTCAAATTACTAAAATCAGGAATGAAATTGAGGATATTACTACTAACCTTACAGAATAAAAAATCTTATAAGAGAATACTGTGAACAATTGTATGCCAGAAAATAAGACAACCTAAATGAAATGGAAAAACTCCTAGAAACATACATGCTATCAAATCTGACTCAAGAAGAAATAGAAAGTCTGAATAGACCTATATTAAGTAAAGAGATTGAATCGACTATCAAAAACTTCCATCAAAGGAAATTCCATAACCAGATGGCTTCTCTGATGAATTCCAGCAAACCATGAGAGAATTAACAGCAATCCTTCTCAGAGTCTTCCAGAAAACAGAAGAAAAAGGAGTCACTGCCTAACTCATTCTGTGAGGCCGTTATCACACTGATAGCAAAACCAAAGACATCACAAGATGTCATCATCAACATCACTTATGAACGTAGATGAAAAAAATACTAGCAAACTGAAAGAATTATACATCATGAGCAAGTGAGATTAATCCCAGGAATGTAAAGATGGTTCAACATTTGACAATAAATCAAAGTAATACATTGTATTAGTCAAATGAGGGGGGAAAACCCCACATGGGCATCTCAATAAGTCAGGAACAAGACAAGGATGTCTGCTTTTGCTACTTCTATTCATCACTATACTGGACGTTCTAGTCAGGGCAATTGGGCAAGGAAAAGAAAGAAAATACATTCAGATTAGAAAGGACGAAGTAAAATTATCTTTATTCATAGATTACATTATCTTACATATGTAGAAAACCCTAAAGAATATGTACACACACAGATAATTATTAGAGCTAATAAATGCAGCAAAGTTGCAAGATATAGGATCAACGTACAAAAACTAGTTGTATTTCTATACACTTGCAATGAACAATATAAAAATGAAGTTAAGAAAATTCCATTTATAATAGCATCCAAAAAAAACCCACTTAGGAATACATTTAGCCGAGGAAGTGTAAGCCTTGTACACTGAAAACTACAAAACTATTGAAAGAAGTTAAAGAAAACCTAAATAAATGGAATGACATTTCATGTTCATGGATTGGAAGACTTATTGTTAAAATGGCAGTATTCCCCAAGTTAATCTGCAGATTCAACCTAGTCCTTATCAGCAGAGTCCCAGCCGACTTTGTAGAACTTGACAAGCTGATCCTGAAATTCATATGGAATTGCAAGGGACCCTGATTAGACAAAGTCTTGAAAAAGAACAAAGGAGGACTCACAATTCTCAATTTTAAAACTTACTACAAAGTGACAGTAATCAAAACAACATGGAACTGGTGTTAAGGATAGGCATATAGATAAATGGAATAGAGTTGAGAGTCCAGAAATAAACCCATAGTCTATGGTCAATTAATTTTCAAAAAGGCTGCCAAGACCATTCAGTGGGGTAAAGAATAGTCTTCAACAAATGGTGCTGGGGTGACTAGATATCCACTTGAAAAAGAATGAATTTGGACCCTTACCTCATCCCATATACCAAAATTAATTCAAAATGCATCAAAGACCTAAATGTAACATCTAAAACTATAAAACTTAGAAGAAAACATACGTGGAACTTTTCATGTCCTAGGATTAGGCGAGTGTTTCTTAAATGTGACACCAAAAGCACAAACAACAAAACAAAAAGATAAATTGGACTTCATCAAAATTAAATATTATTGTGCATCAAAGGAACACTATCAATAAATTCAAAAGATAAGCCACATAATGGAAGAAAGTATTTACAAATCATAAATCTGATAAGAGTGTCTTGTCTAAAATATATAAAAATCTCTTACATTACATATTCTCTTTTAGAATATATAAAGAACTCAAAAACAAAAATACAAACGACCCGGGGGCCAGCCCGTGGCGCAGCGGTTAAGTTCGCATGTTCCGCTTCTCGGCGGCCTGGGGTTCGCTGGTTCGGATCCCGGGTGCGGACATGGCACTGCTTGGCAGCCATGCTGTGGTAGGCATCCCACGTATAAACTAGAGGAAGATGGGCACGGATGTTAGCTCAGAGCCAGGCTTGCTCAGCAAAAAGAGGAGGACTGGCAGTAGTTAGCTGAGGGCTAATCTTCCTCCAAAAACAAACAAAAAATACAAACGACCCAATTTTAAAGTGGGCAAAAGACTTGAATAGAAATTTTTCCAAAAAAGTTATGTAAATGGACAATAAACACGTGAAAAGATACTCAACATCATTAGTCATTAGGCAAACGTAAATCAAAACTACAATGAAATACCTCTTTACATCACCGGGGTGGCTATAATTTAAAAAATAAATAAATAAGTGTTAGTGAGGATGTGGAGAAATTGGAACCCTCATACACTGCTGGTGGGAATATAAAATGGTTCAGCTGGTATGGTAAACAGTCTGGCAGTTCCTCAAACAGTTACACACAGAGTTATCATTTGGCCCAGCAATAATACTCTAGTTCTATACCTAAGAGAATTGAAAATATGTGTTCACTCAAGGACTTGTACACAAATGTTCATGGTAGCATTATTCACAAAAGACAAAAGTGGAAACAACCCAAATGTCCATCAACAAACCAAATGTCCATGAGTGGATAAACAAAATTTAGTAATCCATGCAATGAAATATTATTTACCAGTAAAAAGGAATGAAATACTGATCCATGCTGCAACATGGATAAACCTTGAAAACATTACACTAAGTGAAAGAAGCCAGACATAAATTGTATGATTCAATTCATATGAAATGTCCAGAATGGGCAAATCCATAGAGATAGAAAGTGGATTAGTGGCTGCCTGAGGCTAGAAATAGGAGGAAATAGGAAGTGGCTGCTTAGTGGATGTGGGGTTTCTTTTTAGGGTGCTGAAAATGTTCTGTAATTAGGTCGTGGTGATGGTTGTATAACATTGTGAATATACCAAAAATATACAATGTTTGAATATAAAAATATATGATGAATTGTATACTTTTAAATCGTTAAATTAATGTATTCTATGTTATGTGAATTTTATCTCAATTTAAAAATCATTTATGTTCTTACTGATTGTTTTTGTCTGATATTCTATGAGTTGCTGAAAGAAGTTTCTTAAATTTTCCCACTATGTTTTTTTTCTATGCTACTATGGTTTCTTTCTTTCTTTCTTTTTTTTTTTTTTTTGAGGAAGATTAGCCCTGAGCTAACATCTGCCGCCAATCCTCCTCTTTTTGCTCAGGAAAACTGGCCCTGAGCTAACATCCGTGCCCATCTTCCTCCATTTTATATGTGGGACGCCTTACCACAGCAGGGCTTGTCAAGCAGTGTCATGTCTCCACCCGGGATCCGAACCGGCAAACCTTGGGCTGTCCCACTATGTTTTTATATTTATCTATTTCTCCTTTTAATTCTGTCAGACTTTGCCTTGTATGTTTTGAGGTTATGTTATTAAGTATGTAACAATTTAGAATTTTTATGAAGTCAGTTCTTGTTATTTGTGGTAGTTATGTTCTATAAAGTTGCTGTGAAGACTGAATTACATTGCTCCTTGGGAAAATATAGGACTAGATTCCTACAAGCCTCTGGTCACATTTTCATTAAATGGTCAATACGGAACCTTATTTGATGTATGTTTCTGTTTAAAGACATAATATTTAATTTCTATTGTTGATTCATTAACATCAAACTTACAGCCAACAGCACTATAAATCATACCTGAACAAAGCTTGTGTAACACACTTATTTTCCCTGTAAGACGCACTTAGGAACACCTCAGCACTATGCCAGGGGACCATTTTAAACAGCAAAATCACGAACAAAAAGCACAAAAATGTGAAAATGTTGCACTGAATAGGCCATGAGAAGGACAATTGTTTACAGAATGACAGCTGAAACAAGATGGCAGAACATTGCCTTGTTCCACCTCAGCTGGAAACGTGGTCATTGGATGACTCAAATTTTTCACTGCTCTGTGCAAAAGCTCTGCAAGTATCATTTTGAAATTACAAGTAAATGTTAGCAAGCTGGCACATTCACAAATATGGAATCCACAAATAAGGGGAATCAACTGTATCTTGCTGGTGACTTGATTTTCTGTCATTCTGTAATGTCCACCTGGACTGTATTATCTCCAGTGAGCCTGTGCAACCCTAAAATTCCTACACACACACACACACACACACACACACACACACACACACACACACACACACCACTTATAAAAAGAGAATTGGTAATACTGCTAGGTCACTAGCTTGTAGTTTCTGCCCTATGGAGCAAACATTCCTTCTGTGATAGTTAGGCCCACATTCCCTAGTCTGTTAGTTTCCTATTGCTGTTGTAACAAATTACCACTACTTTGGTGGCTTAAAATCTTAGAAATTTATTCTTTCACGACTTTGGAGGACAGAAGTCCAAAATCAGGATCACCTGGCCAAAATGAAGGTATTATCAGAGCCACACTTCCTTCAGAAGCTTTAGGGGGGAATCTGTTCCTTGCCTTTTCTGGGGTCCGGTGGCTGCCAGCATTCCTTGACTTGTGGTCACATCATTCCAATCTCTGCTTCTGTGGTCACGTCACCTTCTCTTCTGTCTGTGAAATCTCCCTCTGTCTTCCTCTTACGAAGTTATATGTGATTGCCTTTAGGGCCCACTGGATAATCTGGGATAATCTCCCCATCTCAAGATCCTTAATCACATTTGCAGAGACCCTTTTCCCATATATGGCAATATTTACAGGTTCCAGGAATTGGGACCTGATATCTTAAAGGGACGTTTTACAGCCTACCACACCTAGTCTCGTCTGTCCATGTGCTCTGTGGGCAGGAAGTCCTTACTCAGAGTCCCATAGGATTCCCCAGCTTGATCTCTGAGAGTTCACCATCCAGCTGAGCCTGGGAGGGATGTGTCCACATCTGAGGCAGAGTAACCTGCTTTACAGGCCAGAGCAGAGACCCAGAGCCAAAAAACTGGTCTGTTTCTAGCTCTGCTTTGTACCTTGGTCAAAGGGGCTAAGCTCACAAAGTCTTGGGTTCCTTATTTCTGAAATGGGTGCAATGATATCTGTGCTGCTTCGCCAGGAGATCCCAAAGCTGCTGCAGACGACCTTGTAAATTGCAACCCCCTTCTTCATGAAAAGCAGTCTAAGGGAAGTGATTTTGCCTCGTTTTGCTGCTTTGGATGAGTCCCTTCAGGCATGGCCAACAAACATCAACAGAGCACCTGCCCCATAACTGGCTCCCTACTGGGCCCCCAAATAACACAATATCTCAGGTGCCAAGGAGCTCACAGCTGAAATGGGGACTGCATGGCATGGGTAAAGGGTACCAGGAAGCTCCAGGGTGAGAAGCCTCAATTATATCTCAAAATATTCAGATCCACTTGTTACCTTTATAAAGAATGTTTTCAAACTTGCATAAGTGCCTTCAAGAACCAGATTAGATATGAGTAAATAGATTAAAATAGTGAATTGCATTTTTAAAAGGTTTAAGGCTCCAATCAATGAGGTCTAGGATGCAGTTAAAGGACTCCCTCTCAACCCACTTTCTTCAGAATAGATTAGAAAGAGATGAATTCTTCTTAAGAATTCTTAGTGGGGCCGGCCCCGTGGCCAAGTGGTTAAGTTCACACGCTCTGCTTCGGCAGCCCAGGGTTTCACCAGTTTGAATCCTGGGCGCGGACATGGCACTGCTCATCAAGCCATGCTGAGGCAGCATCCCACATGCCACAACTAGAAGGACTCACAACTAAAAATACACAACTATGAACCAGGGGGCTTTGGGGAGAAAAAAAAAATCTTAAAAAAAAAAAATTCTTAGAAAGGAGTAAAAAGCTGCCAATGTGGCGGTGTGAAGTGGGATAGCACAGGAAGAGGATGCATCCTCAGAGACTAGAGGCTTAAAGAGGGATATACAGGACAAATTCAATACAGTTAACCTGGTAAGAAGCTAAAGGTAACCACAGATAAACATTTCCATAATTTTCAGTAAATTTGAGTTGCTTCTAATTTGTCAAGGAAGGGAGGTTTAGGGCATAAAGAAAGCCATCCGGAGTTTCTCCCTATATTCTGCAAGGGGAGGGTAAGGACAGGCCCCATCCCTAGGGAATTCTCCACTGAACATAGAGGTTAGACAGCCAACAGGGACCTCACTGGACTGAGAGGCTACCATGCCACAAGGAGTACAGGCCATGTCTCCTGTGTTGGGGCCTGACTGGGACAGGAGGAGTCCAGAAATCCCCTCTGAGTACCTTTGCCGACTTGGTGCAGAGGGATAGAGTGTGTTCTAGACCACGCTCTGGGAGATCCCTGCTTTGTTAGAATGCCCGCCCTTGGCCACCTTCCTAAGGTAAGGAGAAGTGGAGGCAATAATGCAGTCTTCCCTTCTCTCCCGATTGGCTCTTTCAATATTGTTTCTACAATCCCCAATGCGTGCTAGCTGTAATAATGAAACTAATTTTAATAAAATTAGTCCTTTAATAAAAATAACTTCTGTTTGTCAAAACCCATAGAATGTATAACACCAACAGTGAGCCCAAATATAAACTATGGACTTTGGGTGATGATGTGTCAACGTAGGTTCACTGGTTATAACAATGTACCGCTCTTTCTAAATATGGTCTTTTTTTTTTTCAATCATATTTCCCTCCTTATAGAAACCGACAAAAAATTCTTTGAGAAGCCCCAGGGCCAACTGGAAATTTTTAAAGTTCCTTTTTAAGTCGAAAGAAAAACTTTAATTTGGGAGGAAGTTTATCAAAACTATCAAAAGGTTTTAAAACACTTGGTCAAATAGGAAACAATGCTTAGTTATCCATTCAATCAAGGTGACAACAAAAGAGGTCAAAGGGGGAAAAAAAACCTTAATAGAGAGACCTCAGTCTTTTTGAACATAGGAAATTATTTTAACAAAACATTAATTTTCCATCTTTTACGAAAAACCTTTTATAACCTCTGTATCAAGAGCACACCAAAAGTTCAAGAAGATTATCCTTTTAAGAGAGAGAAAGCCAAATTCTAATTTTGCCCCAGGTCACTTTTGATCCTGAAACTTATCCACACAATTAAATTCATTTTAATCTTAGCCATCTTGACCATGCACAAAACTCTTTCCTCAGGATTTTACTTCCACAAACTTTCTGTCACTTGCTTTTTTTTTTTTTTCTGAGCTTGATTTTTTTTTATTGAGTTCATAATAGTTTAACATTGTGAAATTTCACTTGTACATTATTTCTTGTCCGTCACCACATAAGTGCTCCCCTTGACCCCCTGTGCCACCCCTCACCCCCCTCCCCTGGTAACCACTGAGCTGTTTTCTTAGTCCATGTGTTTGTTTATATTCCACATGTGAGTGAAATAATATGGTGTTTGTCTTTCTCATTCTGGTTTATTTTGCTTAGCATAACACCCTCCAGGTCCATGAATGTTGTGGCAAATGGGATGATTTTGTCTTTTTTTTGTGGCCGAGTATTCCATTGTATATAAATGCCATATCTTCTTTATCCAATCATCAGTTGATGGGCATTTGCATTGTGTCCATGTCTTGGCTATTGTACATAGTGCTGCAACGAGCATAGGAGTACATATGTTACTTTGGATTGTTGATTTCAAGTTGTTTGGGTAGATACCCAGTAGTGGGATAGCTGAGTCATATGGTAGTTCTATTTTTAGGTTTTTTTGTTTTGTTTTGTTTTAAATTTTTTTTTAAAGATTTTATTTTTTCCTTTTTCTCCCCAAAGCCCCCCAGTACATAGTTGTATATTCTTTTTTGGGGGTCCTTCTAGTTGAGGCATGTGGGACACTGCCTCAGTGTGGTTTGATGAGCAGTGCCATGTCCGCGCCCAGGATTCGAACCAACGAAACACTGGGCCGCCTGCAGCGGAGCGCAAGAACTTAACCACTCAGCCATGGGGCCAGCCCCTATTTTCAGTTTTTTGGGGAATCTCCATACTATTTTCCATAGTGGTTGCACCAGTTTGCATTCCCACCAGCAGTATATGAGGGTTCCCTTTTCTCCACACTGTCTCCAAAATTTGTTATTTTTATTCTTGCTAATTATAGCGATTTTAATGGGTGTTAGATAGTATCTCAGTGTAGTTTTGATTTGCATTTCCCTGGTGATTAGTGATGTTGAGCATCTTTTCATATGCCTATTGGCCATCTGTATATCTTCTCTGGAAAAATGGCTGTTCATTTCCTCTGCCCATTTTTTGATTGGGCTATTTGTTTCTTTGTTGTTCAGTTGTGTGAGTTCTTTATATATTATGGAGATTAACCCCTTGTTGGATATATGATTTGCAAATATTTTCTCCCAATTGGTGGGTTGTCCTTTTTTTTTTTTTTTTTAATTTTATTTTTTTCCTGTTTCTCCCTGAAGCCCCCCGGTACATAGTTGTATATTCTTAGTTGTGGGTCCCTCCAGTTGTGGCATGTGGGACACCACCCCAGTGTGGCTTGATGAGCAGTGCCATGTCCATGCCCAGGATTCGAACCAACGAAACACTGGCTGCCTGCAGTGGAGCATGTGAACTTAACCACTTGGCCATGGGGCCAGCCCCTGGTGGGTTGTCTTTTTGTTTTGATCCTAGTTTCTTTTGCCTTGCAGAAGCTCTTTAGTCTGATGAAGTCCCACTTATTTATTTTTCCTTTTGTTTCCCTTGTCTGAGAAGACGTGGTATTCAAAAAGATCCTTTTAAGTTCTATGTCAAAGAGTGTACTACCTATATTATCTTCCAGGAGTTTTATGGTTTCAGGTCTTATCTTCAACTCTTTGATCCATTTTGGGTTTATTTTTGGGTACGGAGTGAGATAATGGTTTACTTTCATTCTTTTGCAAGTGGTTGTCCAGATCTCCCAACACCATTTATTGAAGACTTTCTTTTCTCCATTTTATGTTCTTGGCACCTTTGTCAAAGATTAGCTGTGCGGTTTTATTTCTGGGCTTTCAGTTCTGTTCCATTGATCTGTGTGCCTGTTTTTGTACCAGTACCACGCTGTTTTGATTACTATGGCTTTGTAGTACATTTTGAAGTCAGAGATTGTGATGCCTTCAGCTTTGTTCTTTTTTCTCAGGATTGCTGTTATCGATTTGGAGCCTTTTGTTGCCCCATATGAATTTTAGGATTCTTTGTTCTATTTCCGTGAAATATATCATTGGGATTCTGATTTGGATTGCATTGAATCTGTAGATTGCTTTGGGTTATGGATATTTTAACTATGTTTATTCTTCCAATCCATGTGCATGGAATCTCTTTCCATCTCTTCATGTCATCATCTATTTCTTTCAATAATATCTTATAGTTTTCATTGTATAAGTCCTTCACCTCCTTGGTTAAATTTCTTCCTAGATATTTTATTCTTTTTGTTGTGATTGTAAATGGAATTGTATTTTTGAGTTCTCTTCCTGTAAATTTGTTATTAGAGTATAGAAATGCAACTGATTTTTGTCCGTTGATTTTGTATGCTGCAACTTTATTGTAGTTGTTAATTATTTCTAACAGTTTTCTGATGGATTCTTTAGATTTTCTGTATATAAAATCATATCATCTGCAAACAGCAAGAGTTTCACTTCTTCACTCCCTATTTGGATTCCTTTTATTACTTTCTCTTGCCTAATTGCTCTGGCCCAAACCTCCAGTACTATGTTGAATAAGAATGGTGATAGTGGGCATCCTTGTTCCTGTTCTCAGAGGGATGGCATTCAGTTTTTCCCTACTGAGTATGATGTTGGCTGTGGGTTTGTCATATATGGGCTTTATTATGTTGAGGTAATTTCCTTCTATCCCCATTTCGTTAAGAATTTTTTATCATAAATGGCTGTTGGATCTTGTCAAATGCTTTCTCTGCATCTATTGAGATGATCATATGGTTTTTATTCCTCATTTTGTTAATGTGGTGTATCAAATTGATTGATTTGCACATATTGAATGATCCATGTCCCTGGTATAAATCCCACTTGATCATGATGTATGATCATTTTGATGTATTACTGTATTTGGGTTGCCAATATTTTCTTGAGGATTTTTGCATGTATGTTCATCAGCAATATTGGCCTGTAGTTCTTTTTTGTGTCGTCCTTGTCAGGCTTTGATATCAGAGTGATGTTGGCCTCATAGAATGTGTTAGGAAGCATTCCATCTTCCCTAATTTTTTGGAATAGCTTGAGAAGGATAGGTATTAAATCCTCTATGCAAGTTTAGTAGAATTCTCCAGGTAAGCCATCTGGTCCTGGGCTTTTATTTTTGGGGATGCTTTTGATTACTGTTTCAATCTCTTTACTTGTGATTGGTCTATTCAGCCTATTTCTTCTTGCTTCAGCTTTGAGAAGTTGTAAGAGTCTAAGAATTTATCCATTTCCTGTAGATTGTCCATTTTATTAGCATATAGCTTTTTGTAGTTTTCTCTTACAATCCTTTGTATTTCTGTGGTACCCGTTATTATTTCTCCTCTTTCATTTCTTATTTTATCTATCTGTGTTTTCTCTCTTTTTTTCTTTGTAAGTGTGGCTAGAGCTTTGTTAATTTTGTTTATTTTCTCAAAGAACCAGCTCTTTGTTTCATTGATTCTTTCTACTGCCTTTTTTGTTTCAATTACATTTATTTCTCCTCTGACTTTATTATTTCTCTCCTTCTGCTGACTTTGGGCTTTGTTTGTTCTTATTTTTCTAATTCAGTTAGGCATAGTTTGAGATTGCTATTTGGGATGTTTCTCGTTTCTTAATGTGAGTCTGTATTGCAATGAATTTCCCTCTTACTACAGCTTTTGCTGCATCCCATATGAGTTGGTATGGTATGTTTTCATTTTCATTTGTCTCCAGAAATTTTTTTATTTCTCCTTTAATTTCTTTAATGATCCATTGGTTGTTCAATAACATGTTGTTTAGTCTCACATCTTTGTCCCTTTCTCAGGTTTTTTCTTGTAATTAATTTCTAGCTTCATAGCATTGTGATTGGAAAAGATGTTTGTTATTATTTCAGCTTTATTAAGTTTATTGAGGTTTGCCTTGTTTCCCAACATATGGTCTGTCCTTGAGAATGCTCCATGTGCAATTGAGAAGAATGTATATTCTGCTGGTTTTGGATGGATTGTTCTATATATGTCTATTAAGTCCAACTGGTCTAGCTTTTCATTTAATTCCATTGTTTCCTTGTTGATTTTCTGTCTGGATGATCTATCCATTGATGTGAGTGAAGTGTAGAGGTCCCCTACTATTTTTGCGTTATAATTAATATTTTCTTTTAGGTTTGTTACTAGTTGCTTTATGTACTTTGGTGCTCCTATGTTGGATGCATAGATATTTATAAGTGTTATGTCTTCTTGGTAAAGTGTCCCTTTGATCATTATATATTGACCCTCTTTGTCTCTCTTTACCTGCCTTATCTTGAAGTCTACTTTGTCTGATATAAGTATTGTGACATCTGCTTTCTTTTGTTTGCCATTAGCTTGGAGTATTGTCTTCCAACCCTTCACTCTGAGCCTGTGTTTGTTGTTGAAGTTGAGATGTGTTTCCTGGAGACAGTATATTTTTGGAACTTCTTCTTTAATCCATCTTGCCACTCTGTGTGTTTTTTTTTGGAGAATTCAATCCCTTTACATTGAGGGTGATTATTGATGTGTGAGGGCTTAATGCTGTCATTATATCACTCATTTTCTGGTTTTCCTACATTTCCTTTGTTTCTTGTCCTGTGTGTTTTGGTCTACCCATTGAATTAAGTAGTTTTTTTTAATGTGTTTCTTTGTTTTTTCCTTATTTATTTTTTGTGTCTCTGTCCTGCTTTTTAGTTTAATGGCTACCCTGAAGTTTGTATTTAGAATCTCGTGTATAACATAATCCATTTTCTGATGGCCTCTTGTTTCCTTAGTCTAAACTGATTTAGTCCTTTTCCTGCTCCCCTCCTACGTTATTTTTCTGATACCTTATTCCAACTTGTATTGTGAGTTTGTGGTTAAAGTGACAAGATTGTCTTTGTTTTTGGTGTTTTCCTTCCCTTTAGCCTAGTGCTATAGTTGAATGTTTGCTATCCTATTCTGATTCTGTCTACCTATTTGTCTCTTTACTCTGTGTTTTATGACCCCTTTCTCCATTTTTTTCCTTTTTTCAGGTATGAGGGCCTTCTTGAGGATTTCTTGTAGTGGCGGTCTCGTGGCTATGAAGTCCCTTAGTTTTTGTTTGTCTGGGAAAGATTTAATTTCTCCCTGGTATCTGAAGGATATTTTTGCTGGATAGAGTATTCTTGGCTGAAGATTTTTATCTTTTAAAATTTTGAATATGTCATTCCATTCTCTCCTAGCTTTTAAGGTTTCTGCAGAGAAATCTGCTGGAAGTCTGATAGGGGTTCCTTTGTAGGTTATTTTCTTCTGCCTTGCTGCCCTGAGTATTCTTTCTTTGTCATTCGTTTTTTCCAGTTTTACTACTATATGCCTTGCAGTAGGTCTTTTTACATTGAGAAATCTAGGAGATCTGGAAGCTCCCTCCACACATATTTCCCTCTCATTCCCTAGATTTGGGAAGCTCTCTGCTATTATTTCTTTGAACACACTTTCTGCTCCATTCTCCTTCTCTTCACCTTCTCTAATACATGTAATTCTTATGTTGCATTTCCTCATTGAATCAGATATTTCCCTGAGACTTCCTTCATTTCTTTTTAGTCTTAGTTCTCTCTCCTCCTGTATCTGGAGCATTTCAACCTGTCTATCTTCAATTATGCTGATTTGCTCCTCTATGATGTCCACATGAGCATTCAGGGAATCTGTATTTTGTTTTTTCTCTTCCATTGTGTCTTTCATCTCTAATATTTCTGATTGATTCTTCTTTATAGTTTCAATCTCTTTCATGAAGTAGTTCCTGAACTCTTTGAATTGTTTCTCTATATTCTCTTTTATCTCATTGAGTTTTTTTGATGATAGCTATTTTGAATTCATTGTCATTTAGCTTACATATTTCTGTGTCCTCAGGACTGAGTTCTGGGTGCTTGTCATTTTCTCTCTGGTTTGGAGATTTGATGAAGTGACTGATGTTGGAAGGTTGGGTCTTTCTCATTCTGATATTATTTGGTTGCTGTTACAGCCTTTCACCACTGGGTGGGGGTCAAGAGCTCCGTATTATGAGCCCTCTGCCTTCAGCAGAGCTGGTGCCCGGCACGGGTCAGGGGAGGGGTGCTTTCTCCTGCATGCAGTCCCGGGTTTCCAGATCAGCTCTCGTTATCTGGTCTCCTGGGGTCTTGGCTTGGTAAGGTCACCCCATGTGAAAGCTTTCACCTCATTAAAGAGCTTGCCTCTAGGCTGTAAGGGCCCTAGGGAGTCCTGGGTGATCCCACAGAAACACAACCCCTCCCCCACTCCTTCCCTCTTGGAGCCTCCCATGGCAGCCACCACAGTCTTTATGGGAGGGAGTGAAGATCTCTCTTACCCCATTCCAGCTCCTCCAAGGGTGGCTTCAGCCTCTCCGCCCTCTGTCATGTGGCTGTGTGTCTCTGTGAGGTTTTTGTGCCTTTAGGGTATTTTCTTTTGGAATTTGGTGGCTACTTTTTGTTGTATGTTAGAGGAGAGAGAGTCCTGGGCAAGTTCACTCCACCACAATACTGACGTCACTTCCACTCTGTGTCTTTTTATTGGAGAATTCAATCCATTTACTTTTAGGGTGATTATTGATATATGAGGGCTTAATGCTGCCATTTTATCACTCGTTTTCCAGTTCTCCTGCATTTCCTTTGTTTCTTGTCCTGTGTATTTTGGTCTACCAATTGAGTTGTGTAGTTTTTTATGTTGTGTTTCTTTGTTTTCTCCTTATCTATTATTTGTGACTCTGTTCTTTTTTGTTTAGTGCTTACCATGAGGTTTGTATTCAAAATCACCTAGATAAGATACTTCATTTTTATTTCCTTAGACTAAACTGATTCAGTCCCTTTCCTCTTCCCCACCTAAGTTGTTTTTCTAACATTCCATCTTGTGTTGTGAGTTTGTGGTTAAAATGACAAGATTATGTTTGTTTTTGGGATTTTCCTTCCCTTTTTCTTTAATGCTGTACTTGAGTATTTGCTAGCCTGTTCTGATGTATAGCTACAATTTTCTCATTTTGTCTACCTATTTGTCTCCTTACTCCATGCTTTGTAACCCCTTTCTCCCTTTTTTTTCTGGTACAAGGGCCTTCTTGAGGGTTTCTTGTGGTGGGGAGTCTTGTGGCTACAAACCCCCTTAGCTTTTGTTTATCTGGGAAAGTTTTTATTTCTCCATCATGTCTGAATGAAATTTTTGCTGGATAGAGTATTCATGGCTGAAAATTTTTGTCCTTCAAAGATTTGAATATGTCATTCCAGTCTCTCCTAGCATGTAAAGTTTCTGCAGAGAAATCCACTGAAAGCCAGATAAGGGTTCCACTGTAGGTTATTTTCTTCTGCCTTGCTGCCTTAGTATTTTTATTTGTCATTCACTTTTGCCAGTTTCACTACTATATGCCTTGCAGTAGGTCTTTTTTACATTGACATGTTTAGGAGATTTGATAGCCTCTCCTACATGGATTTCCTTTTCCTTCCCTAGTTTTCGGAAGTTCTCTGCTATTATTTCTTTGAACAAGCTTTCTGCTCCATTCTTCTGCTCTTCTCCCTCTTTAATACCTATAATTCTTATATTGCATTTCCTAAATGAGTCAGATATTTCTTGGAGACTTTCTTCATTTCTTTTTAGTTCTCTCTCCTCCCCTATCTGGAGCATTTCAACATGTCTATCCTTGATTATGCTGATTCGCTCCTTACGATGCCTGCTCGAACATTCAGGGAATCCGTATTTTGTTTTCTCTCTTCCATTGTGTCTGTCATCTCCAATATTTCTGACTGATTCTTCTTTATGGTTTCAATCTCTTTTGTGAAGTAGCTCCTGAACTTGTTGAATTATTTCTCTACATTCTCTTTTAACTTGCTGAGTTTTTTGATGAGAGCTATTTTGAATTCTCTGTCATTTAGATTTCATAATTCTGTGTCCTCAGGTCTTATTTCTGGGTGCTTGTCATTTTCTTTCTGGTCTGGAGATTTAATATAATTTTGGATACTGCTAGAGGGCGTGGCTTTGTTCTTTTGCATCCTGATATTATTTGGTAGCAGTTACCACCTATCACCACTGAGTCGGGTCAAGAGCTACGTATTCTGAGCCCTCTGCCTTCCCCTGGGATCCCAAGCACTGGAGCTGGCACTGGGCAGATGGGGGAGAGGGGCACTTTCCTCTGTGTGCTCTGTGGGCTTACTCACTCTGCTCTCACTACCTACTCTCCTCATATGTTGACTTGATGAGGTCACCACACCCCCCCCCCCCACAATAGCTTTTACCCAAGTGGGGGGTTTCCCTCTAGGCTGCGAATGCCCTCAGGGATCTTTGACATTCCCACAAACGAATGTCCTGTCCCCCCTTCCTTCCCTCTTGGAGGCTGCATGCAGTCCTGATCATAGTCTTTTGGGGATGGAGAAACGTTTTCTCTTACCCCATTCCACCTTCTCTGAGGGGGTCTCCAGCCTCTCTGCCCTCCAATGTATGGCTATGTGGGTCTCTTAGACATCTTTTTTGTTGTGTGGATGTCCTCTGTTGGAGTATGCATGTCTTTTTCATTGTATGGTGGAGGGGAGAGATTACCAGGAGAACTCACTCCACCATGATGCTGACGTCACTCCCTCTAAGTAGGCTTTTTTTTTTGGTGGGGAAGATTGGCCCTGAGCTTACATCTGTTGCCAATCTTCCTCTTTTTTTGATGCCGCCACAGCATGGCTTGATGTGTGTTGTGTAGGCCCATGCCCAGTATCCAAACCAGTGAACCCTGGGCCACTGAAGCAGAGCATGCAAACTTAACCACTCTGCCATGGGGCTAGCCCCAATAGTGTACTACTCTTAATGCTGGATGTTGATAGTGGGAAAGCCTGTGCATGTAGGGGGTCAGGGGTACATGGGAACTCTACTTTCTATTCAAATTTGCTGTGAACCTAAAACTGCTCTAAAAAAATAGAGTCTATTTAAAAAGAAAAACAAAGGAATTGTGTGAGGGTTCTCTGCTAACCTTCACCTCCTTGAGCCCCTCAACCAGCATACTTTCCTTGGTTTGTTTTGTGTAAAGAATTTGCCAAATATCAAGGACAAATTCAGTAGAAAGTTTGAGTTAACTACTCAAGAAACCCGGCTTTTAAAAGTGTTCTCTTTCTTTTTTTCTGAAATAAATTAAACATTTATTGGCTCTTGATTGGGAAAACAGGGCCTCAGCATTGCGTTGCAGTGGAACACCATGTAGGTATTTTCCATCTAGTACACTCCCCTCGGCAGTGTATTAGAGAAAATATGGAACCTATTCTGAAGCTGGAATGTAAATTAATTTTTTGTTGTTATTATCCTTCATATGTTCCCTTCATTTCTGTGGATACCCAAAACTAATTTTAGAAACTATAGATGAACAAGAAAAAGAAAACCAAATTTACCAATAATCCCAATGCCCATTTATAAATACTGTAATGTTTTGTTCCTTTTATGTGCAAACATATGTATAAATGTGCATTTATAATGGAAAAGAGTCATATTTTAACCAGGTTTTTTTCAATTAATATATCATGGGCATTGTTCCATAGCTTTGCACATTCTTCATCAGTTTTAGTAGCTGAATTGTATTCCATTTTATACTATATTTATGTTATAATTATGTTATATGAATTATAAATTATGTTAATCCTTTATTGTTGAGCACAGATCTTATTTCTTAACTTATGCTTTTTCTGATTATACTGCAGTGAAGATTCTTGGAGGTAAATCTTTGCACATATCCATGATCATCTCACTCTAATAAACACCAAAGAAGTGAAATTGTTGAGTCAAAGGGTACATTCATATTAAAGGATTCAACACACGTTACCAAATGACTCCCAGAAAGAAGGTACTATGTCACAGTCCCAGCAGGAATGCATGAAAACTCCATGTTCCTGTGCCCTTGTCAACGCTGGATATTGAGTTTGACAGGATTGGTAAAGCAAGGTTAGTACTGGGAAAATTAATCAGCCTTAAAGTATTGCACCCTAACGCTGTGTTAAAATATAGGAGAAGTATATATCCTTGCTCTAAAGGAGTTCACAGAATATGGGCTGGGTTTTCACCCTGATCAACCACTTACTTCCTGGCTGTTTGGCTCTGGAAGAGTTATTTAATCTCTCCTCACCTTAACCTCGACTGCCAGCTGTGAAGATGGTGAGTATTATGGACTGAATTGTTTCCCCTGAAAATTCATATGTAGAAACCCAGCCCTCTATAGGACTGTATTTGGAGATAGGGCCTTTAAGGAGGTAATTAAGGTTAAATGAGGTCAGAGGGATGGGGCCCTACTTTGATAGGACTAATGTCCTTAGAAGAAGAGGAAGAGACAACAGAGATCAATCTCTCTTTCTCTCTCTCTCTCTGTGTCTCTCTCTCCCCACTCTCCCCCAATGGACACACACTGAAGAAAGGCCATCTATAAGCTGAGGAGAGTGTTATTTCCATAAACCCACCCTGCTGGTAGCTTGATCTCAGATTTTCCAGTCTCCAGAAAGGTGAAAAAATAAATTTGTTTTTTAAGGCACCCAGTCTGTGATATTTTGTTATGATAACCTGAGAAGACTAATACAATGAGGATGGGGCTGTGTAGCATTGCAGTTAAGGGCAGAATGTATGTGGTTGTGATGAGGATTTTTAGGCTGCTTAATTTTAAAATGGCTTATGATGAGGATTTTTAGGCTGGTTAGTTTTAAAACTACAGATGAGATTCAGGCTCCAAGGAGTGGAATTTGTTTTGCCCCTTTGTTGGGAAACATTTACATTTCTAAGGGAAACCTCTATCTGTGAAGATGCCTCCCTCTCTGTGCCAGGAAGAAGGGGGAATGGTCTTATCTCTAGAAGCTCTTAATGGGGAAGGCAAGAACTTAAGTTGGTTGCTGTCTGGCAATCTCATGTAACTGGTTTAGGGTGGTGGCGTCTAACCTTTCTAACCTTTACTTAATCCGATTTGATTCTTGTCTAAAAGTCATGGGATCACCCAATGACCAGACCCCACCCGCACTGATACCATTTTAACTTTTTTTCATGTTCTTTCCTTTGTCTTGTAAAGAGATGAATCATATACCTATGCCTTATAAAATTAGCCCTAACCCTCAACTCGGGGCAGCAGCAGGAGCTCTGACTGCCCGTGGGTCTTGTCCCCACGCACCAGCTCTGCCTGCCCATGGGTCCTGTCCCCATGCTATTCTATACTATTCTCTAAATAAAAGAGCACTACTGCCAGATCTTGAGAGTCTAAGAAATCTTTCTTTTGACTCCTCGGCTCACCGACCCCGAATCATTTCGATATGGATTTAAACCCTGGTTCCACCAGTTATTAGCTGTGTGGCCCTGGATATGTTAATTTCTTTATGTCTAGTTGGGGAGGATAAATGAGAAAAAATTTTAAAAATACATATAAATGCAAGTGAGAATATATGTATATCCTTATTTACCCTTATCAGCTGGACACAATTATATATGTTATATATAATAACTATGAAATATATATGGTTAATATATGCACAGTGTTCAAAAATGGTAGTCACTACCATTACTACTACTAATACAACCACTACCAATAATAATTGAGTTGGCTCTGGGTAGACACTCAACGAATGTTAGTTACCACTTACAAGCTGTGTAACTTGGCTTGGAAAAGTTACTTTCTCCAATCATTAGCTTCTTCATCTGTTCAATGGAAGTATTAGTGCCCACTTCCTAGGATTGTTGTGAGGTTTATAGGAGATGAAACAATCAGCTCAGTACCAGGAACATAGAAGGAACTTTTCGTCCCTTGGGAAGGTTTTAGAAACCAATCTCAGAAAAATAATGCATAATAACTGAAAATAAACATCCTAGAGAGTTTCTTTTGTGAATAACTCTAAGATCAGGCAGGAATCAGTGAGAGTTGGTCAAATTAAGCCTTTATCTTTGTCAAAAGTCTTTCCCCTCCCCTTGGAAAATGATCCTTGCAACTCCTTTGGCCTGATATTCAGTTGCCTGTCACCAGGTTTACTTGGCTGTATGCAAAAATCTTAGGAAGGCTAATGCATCAATCTAGGAGGAGACTGAAATAACAATAGGGATTAGGTGGGGAAGGAGAAAGTTCTTTGTCTCTATGTTCTTGCTTAGTAAATATCTATTGGCTTCTTAAGAAGTTGGTAGCATAGTTAAGTAAAGATGTGCCAATACCTAGCAGCAAAGGCACTCTCACCTGCTCTGGCTTAATAGCTTTGATAAGAACTACTCATTACTGAGCATCTATTATAAGACTCTCTAATCCTTACAACAACCTGATTATTCCAATGAATACACACCCAACAATTCAAAGAGCCAGGACTGAGACCCCTGTCTGTTTACCTTGAAGTATATGTTTTTCCCTCTCCACTTTCTCTTTCTCTCCTTTTTCTCTTCCACTACTTTTCAGATTCCTTCCTTTCCCTTCTAGCCCACCCAGATTTCAGGCCAGTCTTTGTAGCCCTATCAGGGATATCACCTGTCCCCATGGCTTCAAGGTTACCTGTACTCATGGCCCTGTACCTAGTGGACTGAGAGGGATGCCAGCTGCTCTTTCTTTGCAAGGCACAGAGCCATGAGTAGCACACCAAGATGTGCAAGGACCTGAGAGCTAAGGACTCCTGAGGAATCTGAGTCTCTGTGTTACTAAAGACAAAGCAGGTATTTCAATGAAAGGGCTCAGCCTTCATAGGAAGCATAAAGAAAGATATTAAAGGCACTGTTTTTTAAAATAACAAAAATTGGGGGCTCTTGAATGTTTTTGGCTAAAACAATTTCATACTGTGACCAAGGGAACTAATTAAAAGAGTTCATTTAAAGTACTATATGGAAGCAGGATCATTGCATTTAAACAGAACTATGTTTTAACAATTAAGATTTTTATCTTTGACAAAAGAGCCAAGAATACCCAAAGGGGAAAAGATAGTCTCTTCAAAAAATGGCATTGGGAAAACTGGATATCACATGGAAAAGAATGAAAATGGACCCCTATTTTATAGCACTCACAAAAATTAACTTGAAATGGATTAAAGACTTAAATGCAAGACTGGAAACCATAACTAGAAGAAAACATAAGGAAAAATCTCCTTGTCATTAGTCTTGGCAATGATTTTTTAGATATGACACCAAAAGCACAAGCAACAAAAGCAAAAATAACAGATGGGACTACATCAAACTTAAAAGCTTCTGTATAGCAAAGAAACAATCAACAAAATGTCAATGACAAAAAGTCAGCCTATGGAATGGGAGAAAATATTTGCAAAGCACTTATTTGATAGGAGGTTGATATCCAAAATATATAAGAAACTCATACAACTCAACAGCAAAAAAAAAAAAAAAAAAAGGCAAACCTCAAATAATCTGATTGAAAAATGGGAAAAGAACTTGAATAGACGTTTTTCCAAAGGAGATATTCAAATGGCCAATAGGTACATGAGAAGGTGAACATCACTAATCATCAAAACCACAATGAGGAAAGTGTCAAGATGCGGCATAGGTGGACTCTGAACTTACCTCCTTCCACAGACACAACAAATTTACCACTACTCTTAGAATAATTACCCCTGAGAGAGAAATGAAAGCTGGACAAAAAGAACTCCTGCAGCAAGGGACAGTGCTGACTGAGGTGGAACAGGCAGAAATTCCTTTCTGGAGATAAAAAAAAAATACCACCTTCAAGAGCCATGGTGCTTCACAGCTGACCGGGAGCAATCCTAAGGTACAAAGCCTTCCCTGGAGGATTGGGGGATCTCTGTGGGGGAGCATTACTGCTATAAGCAGCTTTTGGACTCAGCACAACCAAGACGAGTGTCGTAATATCTAGCTTTGCTGGCTATTAACAACAACAGGGAATATCTCAGAAAAGCTATCTGACACAAGGGGGAAAAAGCCTGCCCTTAAAGGGCCCACGCATAAATTCACCCATTTCAAAAAGCAACCTAAAATCACCAGAAAGAAAGGTACACAGTCCTTTGGTGAAAAGAGACTCACCTGATGGGCTCTGGGTGCATCTTAGTGAGAGGGAACACCTTTCCAGGGACTGAAATGTTGGTGGCAGCCATTATTGTGACCTAGAACAGGCATGTTGACACAGATGCTGGCAGATGCCATTGGATTTCTTCCATTGGCCTGTTAGCCCAGGGTCTGCCCCACCCACTAGAGCACTGATTTAATTCAGCTCAGCCAGTGCAGGCAGCCCACCCTAGGGACTGTCCCTACTCAACAGCAAGCTCTCAAGCAACTTGTGGGCCTGCATAGGTGGGATGCCTGGAACCTCTGCAGCCAGGTGAGTGGTCCACCTCTGTGGGGCAGGGCATGCATGAGGGGCAGACCTGCATTGTGGAATGTATAGGTCTTCTAGAGTGGGGCGACTAGGTCTGCCTCAGTGGGTCAGGGTGTATGCATAGGGCAAGACTGTGTTGATGGGGTGTGTGGCCCTGTGGGTGGTGGGGCTCGTGGGCTGCACCAGACTTGTGCTTCCCAAATGGCCATATAGGGATTGGCCCCACCTTCCAAAGCCTGAAACAATTTTGTGCTCCCATGCCTGGGGCTTGCCCCACTAAGCTGCAATCTTGAGAGAACTGACAACATCCTAGCAGGCCAGAGGCCTACAGCAATTGTAAGCCCCTGAGCCTAGCAATAAGAAATGCTGGGGGCCTACTCACTTAACAGAAAAACTGCAAGAGGAATGTGCTATTAGACTTTGCAGCCAACTGTGCTGGGGTTCCCCATGCCAAATAAAGTAACTGAAGGGTCTATAGCAGCCACATGCAGCTGAGCATTACAAACAGCCAGCCAGAGGGACAGCCTAGCCTCTCTGGGCACCTACAGCAAGAGCAGCCCTGCCACAACAGAAGGACACATGTAGCCCACACAGCATACACTCCTGGAACATTTGGAACTGGTGATGAGTGGGAAGTACACTGCTGGGCCTCATAAGGCATCTCTTACATAAGGCCTCCTCTCCAAGATTGGGAGACTTAGCTGACCCACATAATACATACATATAAGCACAAAGAAAGAGGCAAAATGAGGAGACAAGAGAATATGTTTCAAGTAAGGGAACAGGACAAAACCTCAGAAAAAGAACTAAATGAAAAAGAAATAAACTATCTGACGAAGAGTTTAAACAAAGTGTCATAAGGATGCTTACTGATCTTGGGAGAAGAATGGATGAATTCAGTGAGAACACCAACAAAGAATAGGAAAATATAAAAAAAGAACCAATCAGAAATGAAGAATACAATGCTGGAAATGAAAAATTCACTAGAGGGACTCAATAGCAGAGTAGATGATACAGAAGAACAGATCAGCGAGCTGGATGAAAGACTAGAGGGAATCACCCAAGCTCAGTAGGTAAAAGAAAAAAGAATTAAAAAGAACAAGGACAGTCTATGTGACCTCTGGGACAACATCAAGTACACTAACATCCGTATTATAGGTGTCCCTGAAGAAGAAGAGAGAGACAAAGGGGCAGAGAATCTATTTCAAGAAATAACAGCTGAAAACTTTCCTAACCTAAGGAGGGAAACAGACATCCAAGTACAGGAAGCACAGAGAGCACCAAATGAGATAAAGCCAAAGAGGCCCAAACCAAGGCACATTATAATTAAAATGTCAAGAATTAAAGTTAAAGAGAGAATCCTAAAAGCTACAAGAGAAAGGCAACAAGTTCCATACAAAAGAAATCCCATAAGGCTACCAGCTGACTTCTCAGCAGAAACTTTACAGGCCAGAAGGGAGTGGCATGATATATTTAAAGTGCTGAAAGGAAAAACTTACAGCCAAGACTACTCTACCTGGAAAGTTTATCATTCAGAATGGAAGGAGAAATAAAGAGTTTCCCAGACAGGCAAAAACTAAAGGAGTTTATCAGCAAGAAACCAGCCTTAACAGAAATGTAAAAATGACTTATTTAAGTGGAAAAGAGAAGGTGACAAATAGGAATAAGAAGATTATTTTAAAAGTCTATAAAATCACTGGTAAAGGCAAATATACAGTAAAGGCAGCAAAACAACCATCTATGAAGCTAATATGAAGGTCAAAAGACAAAAGTACTAAAATTATCTATTCCGTGATACGGGTAATGGACAAAAATGCACAGAAAAAGATGTTAGATATGATATCAAAAACATAAAATGTGGGAGGAGGGGAGTAAAAGAGTAGAGCTTTTAGCAAGAGGTCAAACTAAAGAGGCCATCAACTTAATATAGATTGCTATACACGAAGGTTATTATATATGAACCTCATGGTAATTACAAACTGGAAACCTATAGTAAATATACAAAAAATTAAGAGAAGGAACCCAAACATAAATACTAATAAAAGCCATCAAACCACAAGGGAAGAGAGCAAGACAAGAAGAAAGGAACAAAGAAGAACTAGTAAAACACCCAGAAAAAAAGTAATAAAATGGCAATAAGTACATTCTTATCAATAGCTTCTTTAAATGTCAATGGACTAAATGCTCCAATCAAAAGGCATGGGGTGGGGCCAGCCCAGTGGCATAGTTACTAGTTAAGTTTGCATGCTCTGCTTCAGCAGCCTGGGGTTCACCAGGTCAGATCCCAGGTGTGGACCTGTGCACCACTTATGAAGCCATGCTGTGGTAGGCGTCCCACATATAAAACAGAGGAAGATGGGTGCAGATGTTAGCTCAGGGCCAATCTTCCTCAGCAAAAAGAGGAAGATTGGCGGTGGATGTTAGCTCAGGGCTAATCTTCCACAAAAAAAAAAAAAGATATAGGGTGGCCAATTGGATAAAAAAACAAGACCCATACGTATACTGCATGCAAGAGACATACTTCAGACCTAAAGACACTCACAAACTGAAAGTGAAGGGATAAATAAAGATACTCCATGCAAATGGCAGTGAAAAGAAAGCTGGGGTAGCAATACTTATATGAGACAAATAGACTTTAAAACAAAAACTGTAACAAGAGACAAATAAGGACACTACATAATGTTAAAGGGAACAATCCAACAAGAGGATATAACACTTGTAAATATCTATGCACCCAACATAGGTGCACCTAAACATATAATGCAATTATTAACAGACATAAAAAGAGAAATAGACAGCAACACAATAATAGTAGGGGACTTTAACACTCCACTTGCACCAAGGGATAGATCATCCAAACAGAAGATCAATAAGGAAACATTGGCCTTAAATGACACATTAGACCTGATGGACTTAGTAGATATATACAGAACATTCCATCCAAAAACAGCACAATACCCATCCTTTTCAAATGCACATGGAACATTCTCCAGGATTGATCACATATTAGACCACAAAACAAGTCTCAATAAATTTGAGAAGATCACAATAATTCAAGCATCTTTTTTGACCACAAAGGTATGAAACTAGAAATCAACTACAGTAACAAAACCAGAAAAGCCACAAATATGTGGGGATCAAACAAAATGCTACTGAAAACTGATTGGATCAATGAAGAAAGCAAAGGAGAAATAAAAAAAAATACCTGGAGACAAACAAAAATGAAAATACATGTCAAAATTTATTGGATACAGCAAAAGCTGTTCTAAGGGGGAACTTTATAACAATACAGGCCTACCTCAACAAACAAGAAAAGTCTCAAATAAACAATCTAACAGTGCACCTAAAGGAACTGGAAAAAGAAGAACAAACAAAGCCCAAAATCAGTAGAAGTAAGGAAATAATAAAAATCAGAGCAGAAATAATTGAAATAGAGCCTGAAAAATCAATAGAAAAAATCAATGGAACTAAGAGCTGGTTCTTTGAGAAGATAAACAAAATTGACAGACCTTTAGCTAGACTCACCAAGAAAAAAAGAGAGAAGGTGCAAATAAATAAAATCAGAAATGAAAGAGGAGAAATTACAATAGACATCTCAGAAATACAAAAGATTATAAGAGAATACTACAAAAAGCTATATACCAACAAATTCTATAATCTAGAAGAAATGGATAAATTCTTAGAGTCATACAACCTTCCAAAACTGAATCAAGAAGAAATAGAGAATTTGAATAGACTAATCACCAGTAAGGAGATCAAACAGTAATCAAAAATTGCCCAAAAAAATAAAAGTCCAGGACCAGACAGTTTCCCTGGCTAATTCTACCAAACATTCAAAGAAGACTTAATACTTATTATTCTCAAGCTCTTCCAAAAAATTGAAGAGGAGGGGAAGATTCCTAACTCATTATACAAAGCCAATGTTACCCTGATACCAAAACCAGACAAGGACACCACACACAAAAAAATTACAGGCCAATATCACTGATGAACACTGATGCAAAAATCCTCAACAAAATACTAGCAAATCAAATACAACAATACATTAAAAAGGTCACAAACCATGATCAAGTGGGATTTATTCCAGGGATTCAGGGATGGTTCAACATCCACAAATCAATCAATGTGATACACCACATTAATAAAATTAAGAATAAAAATCACATGATCATCTCAGTAGATGCAGAGAAAGCATTTGACAAGAGACAGCATCCATTTATGATAAAAACTCTGGATCCCTTTTATTTATTTTTCTTGCCTGATTGCTCTGGCTAGGACTTCTAATACTATGTTAATAAGAGTAGTGAAAGAGGGCATCTTTGTCTGGTTCCTGTTCTTACAGGGATAGCTTTCAGTTTTTCTCCATTGAGAATGATATTAGCTGTGGGTTTTTCATATATGGCCTTTATTATGTTGAGGTACTTTCCTTCTATACCCATTGTATTTAAATTGGAAAGAAAGAAGTGAAATTGTCATTACTTGCAGATGACATGATCTTATATATAGAAAACCCTAAAGAATCCACCAAAAAACCTTTAAAAATAATAAATGAATACAGTAAAGTTGCAGGATACAAAATCAACATACAAAAATCTGTTGTGTTTCTATACACTAACAATAAAGTAGCAGAAAGAGAAATTATGAATACAATCCCATTTACAATTGCAAGAAAAAGAATAAAATACCTAGGAATAAATTTAACCAAAGAGGTGAAAGATCTTTACATTGAAAACTATAAAACACTGTTGAAAGAAATTGAAGAAGACAGAGAGAAATGGAAAGATATTCCATTCTCTTGGATTGGAAGAATTAACATAAAGTGTCCATACTTCCTAAAGCAATATACAGATTCAATACAATCCCTATCAAAGTTCCAACAATATTTTTCACAGAAATAGAACAAAGAATCCTAAAATTTATATGCAACAACAAAAGATCCCAAATAGCCAAAGGAACCCTGAGGAAAAAAAAAAAAACAAAGCTGGAGGTATCACACTTACTGATTTCAAAATATACTACAAAGCTATAGTAACCAAAACAGCATGGTACTGGGACAAAAAAAGACACACAGATCAATGAAACAGAATCTAGAGCACAGAAATAAACCCACACATCTATGGACAGCTAATATTCGACAAGGGAGCCAAGAGCATACGATGGAGAAAGGAAAGTTTCTTCAATAAGTGGTGTTGGGAAAACCAGATAGCCACATGCAAAAGAACGAAAGTAGACCATTGTCTTGCACCATATGCAAAAATTAACTCAAAATGGATTAAAGGCTTGAATGTAAGACCTGAAACCATGAAACTTCTAGCAGAAAACATAGGCAGTACCTCTTCAACATCAGTCTTAGCAGCATAATTTCAAGTACCATGTCTGACTGGGTGAGGGAAACAATAGAAAAAATAAACAAATGGGACTCTATCAAACTAAAAATCTTCTGCACAGCAAAGGAAACCATCAACAAAATGAAAAGACAACCTAACAATTTGGAGAAGATATTTTCAAACCAGACATCTGATAAGGGGTTAATATCCAAAATATCCAAAGAATGCATACATCTCAACAACAAAAAAACTAACAACCCAATTAAAAAATGGGCAAAAGATCTGAACAGACATTTCTCCAAAGAAGATCTACTGATGGCCAAGAGGCACATGAAAAGATGTTTAACATCACTAACTATCATGGAAATGCATATCAAAACTACAGTGAGATATCACCTCACTCTGGTCAGAATGGCTATAATTAATAAGACAGGAAATGAGAAGTGTTAGAGAGGTTGTGGAGGAAAGGGACCTTTCATACACTGCTGGTGCAAACTGGTTCAGCCACAATGGGAAACAATAAGGAGAGTCCTCAAAAAATTAAGAGAAGAACTACCATACGATCCAGCTATTCCACTGCTGGGCATTTATCCAAAGAACATGAAAACACAAATGCATAAAGATATATGCACTCCTATGTTCATTGCAGTATTATTCACAATAGCCAAGACTTGGAAGCAACCTAGGTGCCCATCAAGGGAGGAATGGATAAAGAAGATGTTGTATATATACACAATGGAATACTACTCAGCCATAAAAAATGATGAAATCATGCCATTTGTGACAACATGGATGGACCTTGATGGTATTATGGTAAGCAAAATAAGTCAGAGGGAGAAAGTGAAATACCATGTGAAATATCATATGTTCTCACTCATAAACAGAAGACAAAAACAATAATCACAGAGAGACAGAGATTGGAGTTGTGGTTACCAGAGGGGAAGGGGGAAGGGAGGAGGACGAAAGGGGTGATTACACATAGGTGTATGGTGATGGATTGTAGTCTTTGGGTGGTGAACATGTAATCTACACAGAAATTAAATATAATGATGTAAACCTGAAATTTATATAATGTTATAAACCCATATTACAGCAATAAAAAAATACAACAATGAGATATCACGTGACACCTGTCAGAATGGCTATCATCAAAAAGACAAGAGCTAAGTGCTGGTGAGGATGTGGAGAAAAGGGAACCCTTGTGCAGTGTTGGTGGAAATGCAAATCCTGCACCCATTATGGAAAACATTATGGAGAGTCTTCAAAAAATTAAAACTAGAACTACTATATGGTCCAGAAATTCTACTTTTGCATATATACCCAAAGAAAATGAAATTACTATCTTGAAGGGATGTCTGCACCCCCACGTTCACTGCAGCATTATTTACAATAGCCAAGACATGGAAACAGCTTAAGTGTTCATTGATGGATGAACAGATAAAGAAAATGTGATAACATACATATAATGGAATATTATTCCACCAAAGAAAAGGATATCCTGCCATCTGTGACAACATGGATGAACCTTGAGGGCGTTATGCTAAATAAAATAAGTCAGACAGAGAAAGACAAATACCATATGATCTCGCTCATATGTGGAATCTAAAAAAAAGAAAATCATAGAAACAGAGAGCAGATTGGTGGTTGCCAGGGGTGGAATGGGAGTAGGGTGTGGGGGAAACGGGTGAAGATGCTCAAAGGGTACAAACTTCCAGTTATAAGATGAATGACTTCTGGGGATGTACTGTACAGCATGGCGACTATAGTTAACAATACTGTATTGTATATTTGAAAGTTGCTAAGAGAGTAGTTCTTAAAAGTTCTCACCACACACATAAAAAATTGTAACTATGTGAGGTGATAGATGTATTAACTGACCATATTGTGATCATTTCACAATATATACATATATCAAATCATCATGTCGTACACCTTAAACTTACACAATGTTATGTATCAATTATACCTCAGTAAAGCTGGAAAAAAAGATGTTTATTTTTATTAAAATCATTTTCGATCATCTGACATCTGGGAGAACTTCCAAAGGCAACTGGAATCATCAAGGGGTCAGTGGTACAGGAGGGATCAACTTTATTCTAATTATTTCTTTCTAGAAGCCTTTGATTTTCCCCATCTTCCTAGAAACTCCTAAAGAGCAGAGAGGCCAAAATGAGGTTATAAATGAAGCTAAACCGCAGTCAGAGTTACTTAGTGTTAATAAGGAATCATTGGGTTACTTAAGAAGAAGTTTTCTGTCAGGCTCTGATTTGACTGTACTGACAAAACAAAATTCCTAGAGTGATGAGGGAATCTGTACTGGCAGGAATGAGGTCACAGACAGGTTATTTAGAATTCGCTGGGCTCAAAGAGGAGCCACGAAGTCCAAATGTGTTGTTTTAATTTTCATGCCTGTATTTGAGGTTTCCCTACTGGCTATCAAATTCTTAGAAAGCAGAGTGAACTAATGCAACTAATGGGGACATAGAAAAGTTATTCTGAATATACGAGCAGTCATCTGGCAGCCTTAATTTTTTCCCTATTGAACAATTAAACTAGGGCATCAATAGTATCAGGGAGAGGATACTCAAAGTTAATTTGCATCAAAAAATTATTTTATGTTAGTTTTTCTTGTCAGTCTTCTTGGCCAATGTCAGCCCAAAATGGCCAGCATTAACTATCCTAGAAAATTGGTTAAATAATATTCAGTTGAGTCATAGAAATTTCCTTGAGGTTAATGCAAGGACATAGGGTCAGTTGAAGTAAAAAAAAAATTGCTTTCTTTTATTGTTTGGCAGTCTTTGTATTTCCATAGTGACCAACAGTTTCGTGACATAAATAGAGACAGTGCTTGTAAAAGGTAAAATGTATTGGATTGAAGGAGAGCCCAGTTAGACTCACTGTATTTTTATGGGGATTTTAGACAGTTTGTATGAATTTGTAGGTAGTTGTAGGAAGTGTAGTGTGGATGAGCCAGCCAACCTCTGAATCTCAATTTCTTATTCTGTAAAAAGAAGAATTACTGATAATTTCTAAGGTTCCTTCTAGAGAGAAGACATTGGGAAAAGTAGCCCATTACCATAGACTGAATTGTGTCCCCCCGAAATTGATATGTGGAAGCCCTAACCCTCAAAGTCTATATTTGGAGTAAGGAAATAGTTAAGGTCAAATGAGGTCACAGGGTGGGGCACTAATAGGATTAGTGTCCTTAGAAGAACAGACACCCAACAGCTCTCTCTCTCTCCTTACCAGGTGAGGATACAGTGAGAAGGTGGCCATCTACAAGCCAGAGAGAGAGAGCTCTCACCAGAAACCCACCAGGCTTGGCATCCTGACCTTGGACTTCCAGTCTCCAGAACTGTGAGAAAATAAATTTTTGTTTCTCAAGAGAACCCTGACTAATACACCCATCTAAGCTTTTTGAGCATTTACTGAGTGCCAGTCACTAATTCTACAGGGGGAAATGGAGCGAGAGTCTGAGCTACCCCAGAGATGACGTGCCACACCCAGAGAGGTAATGGCCAAATGTTAATGGGATCCTAATTAAGGGACTTGAGTTATTCTCCAAGGCCCAGAGACTAGAAAAGGAGAGATGGTTCTCTTTTTCTATTTTATCTAACAAGCTATATTAGATATGTGATTGAGAATTGATTGTGACTCTGGGTTTTAGTGATGTGTTAGTGAAAATGTATTATATATTGTCTTGAGTAAATTAAAATATGTACGTTGAACAGTAGATTTCATCTGTGATACTTGTGTTGGGTACACCGATCCAAGTGTGCCAGCCTGGCATTATGCAGTAGATACCTATGGCAAAAACATTTACTGTTCAACGATTATCCCACCCACATTGCCCAGCTGCCTTCCACTTAGATAGAGCATGTAACTAGTTCTGGCCAATGGGTTGCAAGTAAAAATGACTATGTCAAACCTTAGGCCAAAACATAGAAAAAGGAATGTGAGTTCTCCATATTCTCTCTTCCCCAGTGGCAACAATGGAAGCCCTCTTGTCTCTCATGTTACAGCCACAAGATTTTGGTTCCTGAGCCCTTCAGTGACTACATGGAGCAAACCTCCCATGGGCCTTCAACGGACATGAAGTGTACGCAAGAAATAAACATAGTTGTATTAATCCATTGAGATTTGGGGCTTATATGTTACTGCATCATAGCCAAGCCCATCTTGACCAAATACAGGTGTGGCTATCACTGGGGGTGGAGATTCAAATTCCTGGAGTCACCTTTAGAAATGGACCATGGCTTATAGAAACCAGGTTGAGGGGTGCCAGCCCCGTGGCCGAGTGGTTAAGTTCGTGCACTCTGCTTCTGCGACTCGGGGTTTCACCAGTTCAAATCCTGGGCCTGGACATGGCACTGCTTGTCAGGTCATGCTGAGGTGGCGTCCCACATGCCACAACTTGAAGGACTCACAACTATGTACTGGGGGGTTTTGGGGAGAAAGAGTAAAAAAAATTAAATCTTAAAAAAAAAAAGAAAACTCATGCACTTCATGCATGAATGTTGAAATACCAACGAGACTGGGGATGGGGTTACACAGCCTTCTAGCTGGTTTTACCTAAGTCACGGCTAGTCATTCCTTAGGCAATTTTCTGGAATGGTGTGAGAGACATAGGGCAAAGTTTCTCAGATATTTTTTATGTCTATGGGTAGGACTAGTCTACTCCATGTTAACTGTTGAGGCCCAGTCACAGATATAATTATAAACATCACTATAGGGCATATCTTACAGAATAATAAGTCAATTGGAAACATAAGTTTAAGTGACCATAGTTGTTCTTATTGGCTATTAGAAAGAAATGTCTGGATCCTAACGCCAACTTATCCCTTTAGGAAACATCTTGACTAGATGGGACCCACTGCTAAAAAACCTTTGGGAGTGAGACAGATTTCAATGTTATCAGTGGTTCCAGCTGAAAATTTTAGTGGAAGAGTTTTTTGACACCTCAGTCCCCTTATGATACCAACACTGGGCATAAGTTTCTGCCTTGGTAGCATTCTGGGGTTATGCACAGAATAGGTGGAACATGTTGAACTGGACTGAAAGTTTTTCTGTCTGATGGGTGCTCCCAGACTGTAGCTTCTTAACAGACAGGCTGTAACCAATGGTTATGCCAGGTAGGAATCAAAGCCAGGAGACAGAAGAGGTCTCTGTGGAAGTCATCAAATACTGCCCTGGGAAAGGATGCCTCTGATCAGAAGCAAAATTTGAAAACTTGATTTTTACCAGTTCCAAGGCTGTCACCATCAGTGACGGAGTGGGAAGAGGCCTGAGAAAGCTGACTTAGGCGTGCATACCTTGAGGAAGAGTGGTTCTAGAACCCTTAGCAGATTGTTGAATATGACAGTGGTAATGTGATGAAACTGATGGGCAGCTGGGGGCAGGGGAGGGAAGATAACTGGAGAAATTGTCACTCCTAGTGTATAGTGGAGGCGGCCTCAAGCTCTGGTATGAAATCTAATAAGTAGGGTAGGCCACCAAAACCTGGGGCAATGGGCACCACCCATGAGGTGGCCCACTCCTATTGCTAGTTTATGGTAATTACTTACTACCAAAGAATAGCTCTAAATTCATGAAGATGTTGCTCATTAAAGTTTGTAATCATCATCTACCCCCCCAATGGATTCCATTTGTTTCATCACATGGGAATGTATGGCATCCTTGAGAATATCAGTTCTGAAATGAACAGCAAGACTTAGAAAGGCTTTCTAAGTCCATTTAAAACAGAGGCTGTGAACAGGGGTCTGGGACATACTTGTATTATGGTAAAGGAGAGTTAATGACAACATAACAGAAAGTGATAGACAAAGGTCAGAATGCGTCAGTAGGTGTGCCCTCTAAGGCTTATACCTGGAGTGGTGACCAGAATTATCTAAGCTATTTTAGGTAAAAGTTTGGTGGATTTCTTGGTGTTCCATTCAGATCCCCTTCAGTAGGCTGCAGGCATAGTGGAGAGAGTTTATTGTGGGTAATTGAGCTTCAGGACCCTGAATAAAAGCAAAGAAGGAATAAGCTATTCAAATGTAACTGCAGACCTCCTATGATACTGTATACCCGAGTGAAAAATATTAATGCTTATTGATGAGAGTTTTGTACTGTCAAGCTGAATACCTGTATTATAGGTAGAATTAGTACATTTATAGTATGACTTTCTTTCCTTATGTAATAAACCTTGTGAACTTGTGCGCATTTTCTAAGTTACAAAGTTCTGGGAGTTGTAGTGGGCAAGTGAAGCAAGCACTGTTAATGCCCTACCCAATAGCCCCTAGGCCCACCTCTGAGTTCACCTGTAGCTATGGTAAACAGTTTCCAGCATGATCACAGCTCCCCACCCCAAGTGCCTGCTTCTCTGCCTGAGGGCTCTCTGTAGCATCAGGGGAGTTTGCTGGGCCACACACAGGAGCAACTCAAAGGACAGGGAAGTTAATGCCCCAGAAACAACTTAGAAGGGAGAATGGGGGATTAATGCCTCAGCCTCCCAGCTTGCCATGGAACAGTTCTGAGATGCCCTCCACACAGTTTCTCTGAGTGCTCAGAACAACTGAGCCCTAATCGCCCACTGTGGTAATCTGCTCATTAAGGCACCCTTTCATAGCCTTTCTACCTTCTCTGTCTCATTTTCCCCACCCTCACACGTGCTTCCTGGTAACCTCCCAAAAAACCACCTGGACCCAAGTCAGGGTCTGTATTAGTCAGATTTCTCCAGAGAAGCAGAACCAATAGGATAGATTGATCGATCAATCTATCTATATCTATGTCTATATAGCTATATATCTACATCTTTTCTATATCTATATCTATATAGAATATAAGGAAATGGCTCACACAATTATGGAGGCTAGCAAGTCCAAAATCTGCAGAGCCAATGTTGCAGTTCAAGTCCAAAGGCAGGCAGGCTGCTATAGAAGCAGGAAGAGTCCATGTGTCCCTTCAAAGGCTGTCAGGCAGGAGAATTCTCTCTTACTTGGGGGAGGGTCAGCCCTTTGTTCTATTCATGCCTTCAACTGATTGTATGAGGCCCACCCACATTATGGAAGGCAAGCTGCTTTACTCAGTCTACCAATTTACTGTTAATTTCATCCCCAAATACCTTCACAGAAATAACGTTTGACCAGAATAATGTTTGACCAAATATCTGGGCACCCCATGTCCCAGTCAAGTTGACGCATAAAAAATTAACCACTACAGTCTGATTTTGGGGAAATCCAGACCAAGGCACCAAGCATAGTTCATTATTTTGGAGAAGACTCTTCAATTTTTAAGTCAAGCAGGAACTTGTAAGGAGAATGCTATATGTGAACCATCCACATCAGGAACCATCCATTGTCCTCCCTGACCCCTTGTCCACATTCCAACACATGGACTTCTGGCCCCTATTAAAGAGGCACTTTGCCCCTCAGGGGAAACCAGACCGCGGGTCGCTGTCCATGCATTTGAGACAGGAAGAGTTCTGGTCCAGGATGGAATGAAAGCTTTGCCGTGTGCACATTCAATACCCTCTGCCTGACATTTGCCTTGATTTCAGGTACATTTTGCCTCTCTCTGGAGCAGGCACCTTAGTTCCACTAATAGGGAGGTCTGCTGGTCGCTTACACCACCTGCATCACCTTCCCAGGCTCTTGGGTGGGCCACAAAGCCGGCTCCAGTAGCTGAAATGGCCCTAATTTGTATCGCTGTCCGTGGTGCTGAACAAATGGGCAAGCCTCTGCCTTGACATCTGTTTGCTGTCCTTGGTGCTGGCCAATGGTTCTTTCTTTTTTATGCTCAAGATGCGGCCGACTGACAGAGTGGGTTTTTGAAGCATAGACTAGAATTCAAGTATAAACATGAGATGTTGGCTCCTGCTGAGGTGTGTTATAGGATTTAGGGTTCCAGCCTATGTGTTCCCATTCACACTGAAGAATCAACGTTTTCTTGCTGCCCCATATTCCGAAAACAAGTTCTGGGATTTAGCAGAGTTGATGGGAGAGAGCAGAACTAAGTAGACAGCAACCAGGACTGCAGCTTGCAGGCTGTTAACCACGGCAGGGGAGCTACTATACTTTGGAAATCCGTGGCTTGGAATTTTCCTCTTTCTGATTTCCTAGATCCAGAAAGTCTTGTGAGTTCTATCTTCTAGGGGCCGGCCCCGTGGCCAAGTGGTTAAGTTCGCACGCTCCGCTGCAGGCGGCCCAGTGTTTCGTCAGTTCGACTCCTGGGCGCGGACATGGCACCGCTCATCCAGCCACGCTGAGGTGGCATCCCACATGCCACAACTAGAAGGACCCACAACGAAGAATATACAACTATGTACCAGGGGGCTTTGGGGAGAAAAAGGAAAAAATAAAATCTTTAAATATCTCTTGAATTAGTCTACTTCCTCTCACCTCCACCGCCACTTCCATGACAACCATGATCATCACCACCCTCACTCCAGGAATTCTAATCATCATCATTGGTAATCGCTGGGGTCATCCCTTTAGGAATAAAACTTTCAAAGTAGAATAAGTCCAAGTATAGGGACGTTGTTCAAGTGTTCGGTCAAATATGTGTACCAATATGCATTCCCACCAACCTTGTATAAAGGTGCTAGAGCCGCTCTCAGGGGACAAAAGCTCTAACAGTAATACATTTATTTAAAACAAAATGGTGCATTTTATTGTATGTAAACTCTACCTCAATAAAAAGATTGATCCAAAGAAATACATAAAAACGAAACAAGCTAAAGCTTACAGAGCACTTAGCATGCACCATGGCTGGGCTAAGTGAATGCCTTGCTTTAACACAAACCTTTGCTGTAGATTCTGTTTTACAGATGGGCTGATGACACCCAGATAGCTCAAGAAACTTGCCCAAGTTCAGACAAGATCCTCAGAGAGGGTCAGGGAAGCTGCCTGAGACCACACAGCAAGCAAGTAGCACAGCAGGACTGATGCTGATGCTTGTCTCCCCATCTCCTGCCGAGGAGATGCCCCTTTCACTGTAGCCCAGGAGAAGTGCCAAGGGTCCTTGAGAAAGCGGAAGATGGGGAAGGGGGCAGGGGATAGAGTTACAAAGCAGCAGGTTGCGTCTGCGCACAGGCGGGAAGGGGGCTTCCGGGGCTGCAGGGTCGCCATAGCGGGTGTGATGCAATCACGTCAGTCGCTGCGTCAAAGGGCGGCACCGGGGATGAGGGGACTGCAGCAGAGCTGGTCCCGACTGCCGCTCACCTCGCCCCCGCCGCCCGCCCAGGCTAACCCAGCCGGCAAACGCTGCCGCCAACCTTCGTCCCGGGCCAGAACCACCGCCCGGAGCCCCCGACAACCCCTGACAACCGCCGCCAGCTACCGGCGACCCCTGACAGCCCCCGGGAACCACCAGCGACCCCTGACAACTGCCACCAGCCACCGGGGCGCCCAGGGCGCGCCATGAAGTCGGCGGCGAGCTCGCGCGGGGGCGGGTCGGGCGGCCGCGGGGGTGGCGGCTGGGGCGGCGCCTGGGGCGGAGGGCGAGGCGGCGGCGGAGGGGGAAAGCGAGGAGGAGGCGATGGCGGCGGCCCGGGGGGCAGGGGCGGCTTCGGGGCGCGGGCGCGTGGCTTCGGTGGCGGCCGGGGCCGGGGGCGCGGCGGCGGGGACGGCAGGGACCGCGGAGGCGGCGGCGGGCAGCGGCGCGGCGGCGTGGCCAAGAGCAAGAGCCGCCGCAGGAAGGGCGCCAAGGCGGTGTCGGTGGAGCCGCACCGGCACGAGGGCGTCTTCATCTACCGCGGGGCGGAGGACGCGCTGGTCACGCTGAACATGGTGCCTGGCCACTCGGTGTACGGCGAACGGCGGGTCACGGTGACCGAGGGCGGCGTCAAGCAGGAGTACCGCACGTGGAACCCCTTCCGCTCCAAGCTGGCTGCGGCCATCCTGGGCGGAGTCGACCAGATCCACATCAAGCCCAAGTCCAAAGTGCTGTATCTGGGCGCCGCCTCGGGGACCACTGTCTCCCACGTCTCTGACATCATCGGCCCCGACGGGCTGGTGTACGCGGTCGAGTTCTCCCACCGCGCTGGCCGCGATCTGGTCAACGTGGCCAAGAAGCGAACCAACATCATCCCAGTCCTCGAAGATGCCCGGCACCCGCTCAAGTACCGCATGCTCATTGGGATGGTGGACGTGATCTTCGCCGACGTCGCCCAGCCGGACCAGTCCCGCATCGTGGCTCTGAACGCCCACAGCTTCCTGCGCAACGGGGGCCACTTCCTCATTTCCATCAAGGCCAACTGCATCGACTCAACTGCGTCTGCCGAGGCGGTGTTTGCTTCTGAGGTGAGGAAGTTGCAGCAGGAGAACTTAAAGCCCCAGGAGCAGCTGACACTGGAGCCCTATGAGCGGGACCACGCGGTGGTCGTCGGGGTCTACCGGCCGCTTCCCAAGAGCGGCAGCAAGTAGCACGCTGCTGGGGCAGTCCCTGAAACCTCCCCAAGACTGTGTTGTGTTCAGTGTTACTGTGTTTTCTTTGTGTGTTGTTTTCCTTTCTTTTGTTTTTCTATTAAACGGCATAAAGAAACAGTACCCAGGTGTATCAGTGCGGCCAGACTGGGTTTTGCTGCAGTACCAATCCCCCAAATCGCTGAAACAGCTGGAGACAGGCGCCGATGGATCGTGGAGAAGCTTGGAAGCTGTGCTTACTCTAATCACTCAGGGTCCTGACTCCCCGGGACCCTTCTTCACACATGCTTCCTCTTCACAGGGGCAGGGGAAAGAGAGCTGGGGAGCTGCTAAAGAGCTTGTCAAGTCCCCCTGGGAACTGAGGGGGCACTTCCCTAGCATTGGCCAAGTCACATGACCAAGCCTGACTGCAGGGAGTGGCATGGGATATTGACGGGCAGTAATATAGTCTAACACACTTAATCTGCCTGAGGCTGAGCCAGAGTCCTAACCACCATATATATTTAGTACTTTGCTCTCCACCTAAGCCCCTTTGCTTTCCCTTAGTACATTTAATCACCGCACCAGCCCTCAGATGGCTTTGCTACCACTTCCCTTTTACAGGCAAAGCAGCAGGGCTTCTGAAGGTAACCTGGTTGCCCAAGTTTAAACAGCCAGTAAGGATATAGAACTTAAATGCCAGTCTTTGGGCTCTAAATCCACCACTATTTTCTCTACACTGGTGGGATCTTACCTCTACCCTGCATGGCCGACGGTGGACAGGCTGCAAGTCTCAACACAAGGACACGCACGCACCATGCAAGGCTCTCCGGCTTCGTTGTGTTCCTTCTTCCACTTCCCTGTGCTACCCTTTTCTTAGGTTTCAAAATAACAAAGTAAGGCATGGGGTAGGATGTGGGTCCACCTCACAGAGTGTTCCCACTGCAAGTTATAACATACCCAAAGTGGTATCACCAAGTGTCTACGAAACAACAAGAAATATGACTCCCAGAAAGTACCTGTCTCTGAAAGGCATTTCCTGCAGACCCTAAGTCAATTCTGGCTCCGCAAACCAGCACAAAGTGATCGGGAGAGTGAGCAATAGCAGGAGAGATGGGGTGTTCCAAAACCAGTCCTTGAAAAGGCTGTTCATTTATTCATTCTCTCATAGATTCAGAAAAATTCCCATTGCCAGTTGCCAAGGTCATCAACATTTAGCCTGGAAATGATTGTGTTAAAGCATCATTTGGAGAGTGGGTCTCCCTTCTTAAAGATGTGTGTGGGCAGAGATTGCAGTTAGTCTACATTTCCTGAGGGCATACTTCCTGAACAAAAAAGATGAATCAGATTTTTTTAAAGGTAGCCCCTCCTCCACTCCTCCCACCCACTACCTCACCACATACAAAAGCTACAATGCAGGGGGGGAGCTATCATTCAGATTTGTTGGCAAGACTGATTCAGGAAGAAGAGGGTGAATGGAGTAAATGTCTACAAAAACCCAAACCAGGCATTCCCATCAAGAATGTGAAATCTTCATTACAACACTATAAAGCCAGGATCCTTCTTCCCATTGAACAGATGGAAAACTGCAGTTCAGAGAGACGATATGACTTGCTTGAGATCCCACAGTAAGGCTCACAGCCAGAAATCAAACCTACAGGAGCCAGACCCCAAAGTTTGTGGCCTTTCCTCAGAGGTCTGTGCTGGCTCCTTTGCTTTGAAAAGCCCTCTCTCCAAGCCTGGCCTAAGTAATTTGTTGCTAGGATGAAACCCTGAGGCTGGAGATGGATTCCCAGGAAACAGGAAAATTACTTCCAGAATCTTACAGGATCCAGCCCTTCCTCAGAGCCTGCAGAGCCTCCATGAGGAGCTCTCTTGGTTCTTCCTTACAGGGTGTCTGTCTCCCAGATGAGGGACACCGCAGGGGAAGCTCGGCCTGTTTCCTTGGCATGAGCACTCCCACATACACACTCACAGAGCTGATCTATAGTCCATGTCTGAAGCTGCTTTAAGTGGGACCATCAATGGATAAATGGCATGAAAACAACCTCCTAAAGAATGTCTCTGAGTTGCAGATGTGTTCCTGGGCCAATGGAATGACATGGTGAGTATCAAGAGAAATATGGGAATAAGGACTAAAGGAATGTGGGAGGGAAGCTGAGCTTGGATTTGGAGGGGCAGGGCAGGGAAAAGCATGGGACTGTAACTCCAGTGGGCAGTGAGGCCCAGGGAATAGGTTGCAGTGACACTGGGCATCTGACCTGCTCGGAGCTGAGAAGGCTTGGGTTCCCAGAAGGCTCTAAACTGGGATCTCTAGGTGTCTTAGACTGCTTGGGCTGTCATAACAAAATGCCTCAGTGTGGGTGGTTCAAACAATAGACATATATTTTCTCACAGCTCTGGAGGCTGGAAGTCCTAGGTCAATGTGCCAGCAGGGTTGGTTTCTCCTTGGCTTGTTGATGTTGATGGCATTTTTTCCATGTGCATGAAGGGAGAGAGATTGAGGGAGACAGGGGGGAGGGGAGGGGGGGAGAGAGGGAGAGGGAGAGAGAGAGATATCTAGTGTCTCTTCCTCTTCTTATAACGTCACCAATCCTATCAAATTAAGGCCCACCCTTATGACCTCATTTAACCTTAATTACCTCCTTAAAGGTCCCATCTCCAAATACAGTCACATTGAGGATTAAGGCTTCAACTTTTGAGTTTAGGGGAACACAGTTCAGCCCATAACTAGGGCTGGACGGGAACTTTCAGCTAAAATGCCTGTCTTACTGGCTTGTGAGAATTGACTGAGGAAACCAGTGTGCAACGTGAAATACCTGCACAGAGCTCTGCACGTTGCTCCTTCCTTCCATCTCTCCTCTTATTGTCAACATAACATAACAAGGTGGCTGAGAATTAAGAGCTAGCACGAAGGCCAGGCATTGCATTGCAGTGGGGAGGGGGCTCTTAGCAGCGCTTCTGAGGGGACTAGTTCAAGCTGGGAGCTGAGTGGAACTTGCTGCTGAGTTGCAGACAATCAGCGGCCTGACAAGAGCCCCAGACAAGCCTGGCCCAAGTGTCAGTGCGTGGCCAGCGTCAGTCACCTCCGCAGCAGGTACAGTGAGGCTAGAGGCTGATGCTCAAAGACCAGGCGAGATGGACCCCGCACCAAAGGGAGCCAGCAGGTGCCAGCAGGGGAGAACACACACACACAGATCCGACCTCCCACCCCCGCTCACCATCATCAGACCTGATGTCTGGCAGCCTCCCCCTGCCCAGATGCCTCCTGGGATGAAGGGAGGAAGAACAGGGAAGGAGAAGATGACCTGAGGGGATGGACCTTTGTCCAAAAGCTACTATTTTAAACCGGAAGAAACCAACTTCCTTTAAATTGGCAGTTTCCCTCCCAGCTGCAACCTGCTAACTAGCAAGGTGCCCTAGCGCATTTGAGCTGCAGCGAGGACGTTTGGATTCTGCTGCTTTCATATTTATCAAGCACCTATGATGTCCTAGGCATAGAGCTAAGCACTTATTTGATTTTCAAAAGTCTTGTTTTAAATTAATAATGAGAACAGATATACCATGAGATACTGAAACATAAATGTTCAGCTTAATGAATTGCTGTGAAATGAGCACTGGTGTCAGAGCTACCCCTAACATTTGTGTGGCCTGGAGAAAGATGGCACGTGAGAGCCCCTGGCTTGTGGCCTGCCCTTTCTCTTCCCACCCCTGGTCCGTCCCACACCCTGAAAGGCCTCACGCGCATGTCTGTAGACTCCCAGCCCTCAAGTCTAAGATCTGTCACTGTGCTCTTCAAACAGCCTCCTTGAAGCCATCCCTTTGAACTAGAGTGGCAAACTGGGAGCGTGGTCCCTCTCAGGAGACTGGCCTGGGGAAGACCACGGAAGCAGGCTCGGGCTGTTGAGGCTGGGTTCCCAGTGCCTGATGTGCGATCTAGAAGGTGGGGGACATGGGCTTCTGGGGGCATGGCACTTGTTCCCTATAGACTCCTTGCCCCGTGGGGGGAGGTGCAGACAGAGAAGACCAGAACACAGTCCCCTAAAGTACAGGACCCAGGGCAGGGGCCTTGGTTGCTCATGTCTAAGAGTGGCCTCTTGCTTCTCCACCTACCCAAATCTCAGCATTTCTGCTTAAAGAGGCAAGTCCAACCCTTCCAACTAGTCTTCCAAGCCTTTGGTCTCACGGGAAGCTCTTCTTCTGAAAGCTCTTGATTCGTGTTCTGATTGAGACACCGTCTACTATGCACATATTATGTGTCAGGCGCTTCCAGACATCTTGTTTCACTTAATCCTCCCAATACCCCCTGGGAGGCAAATATTATCACCTTTCTTTCACAGATGAGGAAACTGAGGCTCAGGAAGTGACGTGAATCCCCCAGGGTGGTGTAGCTAGAAAGTGGGAGATCTGAGATGTTCTGGAGCAGGATTATATCCCTTCTCTAAGTCAATGACATTAAAATCAGATGTTCAAGGGGAAGCTCTGGCTTCAGTGTTTTTTATAAGTCCCCCAGGTGATTCTAATATGCACCTAGGGCTGACACCCACTATTTAAAATCCCATACCATTCTCGTCGTTGGTTGGGAAAGGCAGACAGGATAGTATTTTGAATAACTGGAAGATGACAGCTGAGCTTTTCTGCAGTGCTTGCTGGTACTTGGGGCCTCTGTGACAGCACAGGATGCTCCCCCAGATTCTAAAGGGGAGGCGGGTTGAAGTCTGTGCCTGAAAACAAAGTTATCGATATTCCTATCCCTTTGTCCCCTGACTGACCACTGAATACAGATCATGTTTGTCTGGAGCTCAGCTGGGCTGGGAAAGAGAGCTGAGCTGCCAGGTGTAGGAGTAACTCAAAAAGCAAGGAGCCAAAAATGAAAGAGTTAAGTCATTACTTACTGCCATGGAATAAGCAAGAGGGTAAAAGTGGAGAAAGTGTTGACTCCCCTTGTTCCATTTCCTCCCCATGGAACGGCCCTCGTTGAAGATCTAGGACATCAGAGCTACATGGGGATCACCTCACTGTTGAGGGTGCCCAAACTAAAGGCTCCAGCAGTTTTGGAACCTGAGGCAGGTGGTGGAGGCATGTGGGGAAAAGGCTAGGAGTGGACCAGTTCTGAGTACTGCGTCAGAGAGGGAAAAAGTGTTCAAGTTCCCCCCTCCCTTCAGAAGGAGGCAGAGGTGCCTAAGGGAGATTCTGTCCAAAGCTTCAGATAGAGACCTAGGAATAGAGGTGGTGGGGCGGGAATGTAAATTTACCAGCTGGGGGCACTGAGTCCTTCACTGCAAGCCCCTTCAGAGACCGCAGTGCGCTGGCTGTGTCCCAGGTCTGCTGTGGGGAGAGCAGCTTCCCCGTGAAGTCTGCTGGGTTCAGCCTTTGTGACGGCCTGTGGTCCTGCCTGAGAAATCGCACACTGGTTTTTAAGCGCGACTGGATTCCGCAATGTTTTTCTTCTTCAGACTCTAAGTAGTGGCTCCCAACATTTAAGTTGATTTGAGTGGGATTTTCTGTCTCTTGAGCAAAACATTTATGGATTTCTTTCCAAAATCTTGCCTTTTTGTTTTCTGTTATTGCTGATGTTTGCCATTTCCACTCCCTGGGAGCCGCCAAGCCTCACATTCGCTGTGGCTCCAGGTCCACTGTCCATTAGACACTTCTCTGCCCACTGTCTCCAGCTGAGCCTCTGCATGGAGGGCTCGGCTGCCTGAAAACATCACAAAATTCTTTTGTGTGCAACAGCCATTGTACATGGCAGAGTGTTCTGTCTTTGTCACGTGGGACGAAGAGCTGAGGAAGAAACCGGAGGTGGTTTTTAGGGAGAAGATTGTCTTTCTCACTGCTTCATGTGATTTTAATCTTCTCCCACCCAAACTTCTTTCCTCCCCATTTATTTGTCCACCTCACTGCCTTTAGGAACCCCAAATCCAACAATCATTCAACCCCATGAGGACTTCCAACCCTCTGATTTACCATCTCTTCATCATCCCTTCAATTCCCCTGCCCATGTCCTCACTTCCTCCTTACCTGGCTGAGATTTCATGGCTCATCATTATAGTCACTTCCTTGCTTGATTCCTTGTTCCTCTCTGCATTTATTTCTGCTTGTAAACTGGTCAGCTCTTTTCTGAACCCACGTGTTTCTTGACGTAAATTATCAAACAGAAATGAAGCTGCCAATACATGCTACCAACACTGTTTTCCAACTTCTCCTAAGACCACAAGTTCATTGTCACATTACCTACCTTCCAAGTTATCGTGTGACTGAAGTTTCACTTTTTCATAACATGGATCACCACCCTTCCATCCTCTCATCACAGTTTCGTTGCCATCTGCTGCCAGGCCCTAATCCAATGCCATGTATTTTAGGTTTTTGTTCTTTATCGGTTTTCCATTTCTGGTAGCAACTTCCGTATCAGTCAGGATAGGTGTATCAGGTGGGTTGTGCTGTGGTAACAAACCCCCAAAGTCTGTGCCTAAATGAAATTTGTTTTCTTCCTCACACTACAGTACCTTCACTATTTTGTCGGAGGTTGAGGGAGAGGAGCCTCTGTTAATGTTAATCACTTAGGGATCCAGGCTAACAGAGCAGCCAGTCTTGAGTGTTGCTGGCTGTCATACTAGAAGGAAAAGATGGCACTAGAAGGTCTTATACAGTTAAGTGCTCTAGCCGAGAAGTGGTACACATCATTTCCAATCATAACTCATTTACTAGTTGGCCAGAACTAGTCATATCAACCCACTCAACCACAAGGGAGCCAGGCAGTGCAGTCCTACTGTGTCTGAAAGGTGGACTACTGAAGATCTCTGCTCAACAACATTCATGATGACCACAAGAAGGTACTATTATTAGCATCATTCTACATATGGTGAGGCAGATGGAGGTTAAGAAATTTGCCTGAGATCGTATGCCTAGTAAGTCAGAGTAGGATTTGAACCCATGCTCCAGAATCTTTGCTTTTAACCACTGCTCTACACTGCTTCTCAAGCTACTAGCAAATACATAGATTTTTCTCTTATTATTGACAAGTAACTTAATTGCAATGTGCTTAGAGAATGTGGTCTTATGAGAGTTACTCTATGGTCTTGTATGTGATCAATTTTTGTAAGTTTCCATGTATGCTTGAGAAGAATGTGTACTCTTTTAGTGCCAGATGCAGAATTCAATCTATGTCCATTAGGTCAAGCTTAGCTGTAGTGTTCAAACCTATATTTTGCTGATTTATTGTTTGCTTGAACTGTCAATAACTGAGGGACGTGTTGAAATCCACTATGATAGAAGTTTCGTGCCTTAAAAGTTTCATTTAGCTTTATTTTCTGGCTATTTTATTACTTGCATATGTATATATATATATGTGTGTGTGTGTGTGTATATATATATATATGTATTTTTTTTTTTTTTTTTGAGCAAGATTAGGCCAGAGCCAAATCTGCTGCCAAGCCGCCTCTTTTTTGCCGAGAAAGACTGGCCCTGAGCTAATATCTGTGCCTATCTTCCTTTACTTTATATGCAGGACACCTGCCACAGCATGACTTGCCAAGTGGTGCGTAGGTCTGCACCTGGGATCCAAACCAGCGAACCTCGGGCTGCCAAAGTCGAAAGTGTGCACTTAATCGCTGAGCCACCGGGCTGGCCCAAGCATATGTATTTTAAATTTTTATGTCTTCTCAGTTAATTGAACTTTTTGTGATTACATAATGACCCTATTCCTAATGGTGGCTTTTGTCTTCAGGTTTATTTTGCTTTCTTCATATAGCTACATAAACATTTTTTGGTTAGTGTTTGCCTGATCTTTTTTACCCTTTTGATTTCAAACTCTCCAGGTTCTTTTACTTTAGTTAATATCTACTATAAATAGCAAGAAGGGGCCGGCCCCATGGCTGAGTGGTTAAGTTCCCATGCTCTGCTTTGACAGCCCAGGACTTCGCCAGTTCGGATCCCAGGCGAGGACATGGCACCGCTCATCAGGCCACACTGAGGCAGCATCCCACATAACACAGCCAGAGGAACTCACAACTAGAATCTACAACTATGTACTGGGGGACTTTGGGGAGAAGATTAAAAAAAAAAAAGAAGATTGGCAACAGTTGTTAGCTTAGGTGCCAATCTTTAAATAAAAAAGCATGTAGATGTTTTTTCCTTTTAAGTCCTATCAGACACTCTCCTTTAATTGGCAAATTTAGTCCACTTATATTTATTGTGTTTATGGAGATATGTGCACTTTTTCCTGTGTACTTGTAGTTGTTCTGCTCTTCTACGCTGATGGCTCCTTCTTGCTTGGATGTTATAACCTTGGATTCTCAATGTCCCAACTTGACTGGTCACTGGCTTTTGGAGTATGAAAGATCCTAGGACATCTCTAATCTTAACTTTGCTCTTACACCAAGAGCCTTTTTTTTCTTTAATTTTAATTTTTAAATATTTTCCAGCTTTATTGAAATAAATCTTTTGAAGATTCTAGAGAGCCTTCCTTTCTTCACAGCATTGGGAAGATTTCAGACTAAAGTAGCATTATGGAAAGGAACCCAAGAAAAAAATTAGCAGTTTAGTTTTTTTATGTGTCCAGAATTGGTCAAACCATAAATTTCATAATTAGAATCAGGAGAGGGAATTGGATGTGCTGACACAAGTGTGAGTGGTTATTTTGTATCTTTAAAAAAAAACTTTATTGAGGTATAATTGGTGTACAATAAACACATGTTTAAAAGAGACAACGAGTTCTGACACAGGTATACACCTGTGGAACCATCACCACAATTAACATAATGAACATATCCATCATTCCCACACGTTTCCTCCTGATCCTTTCTAATTCCTGTCTCCCTCCAATCCCCGGACCTGCACAACTACAAAGGAGTAAGGATAGTTTTTTCGACACACGATGCTGGAACAACTAGATGCCCATATGCAAAAAAAAAAAAAAAAAAAGGGGCCAGCCTGGTGGTGCAGTATTTAAGTGCACACATTCTGCTTTGGTGGTCCGGGGTTTGCTGGTTCGGATCCCGGGTGTGGACATGGCACTGCTTGGCATGCCATACCGTGGTAGGCATCCCACATATAAAGTAGAGGAAGATGGGCATGGATGTTAGCTCAGGGCCAGTCTTCCTCAGCAAAAAGAGGAGGATTGGCAGCAGTTAGCTCAGGGCTAATCTTCCTCAAAAAGAAAAAAATCAAGCTTTCTAAATGTAAATAGAGAGACTGTGAGAGAATAGAGGAAATATAGGGGGAAAAAAAAGAGCCCACAAACCCTCCACCCCTACCTCATGGATTCATAGACCTAAACATAAAAATTAAAACTACAAAAATAGAATAAAAAAAGAGAAAATATTCATGATCTTGGGTAGGCAAAGATTTCTTTGGAGATAAAAAGTGTAAACTATAAAGGAAAAAATGAGAAATGAACTTCAACAAAATGAAAAGCTCTGTTCTTCAAGATAACTTGAGAAAATAAAAAGCAAGCCACATACTTGGAGAGAATGTTTAACATACATCCAGCAGAGGACTTCTAACTAAAGAACTCTTATAACTTGATAATAAGACAGACAACTAAAATTGGGGAAAAGATCTGAATAGTCTTTACAAGAAAAGATATATTAAAGACAAATAAGCATCAGAAAAGATGCTCAATGTCATCAGCAATCAAGGAAAGGCAAATTAAAACCATAGATAGATACTGCCATGTACAGAAGCATGTGTCAACACTGTGTCGACAAATGCAGAGCAAACAGAACCTCTTTGGAAGTTTCTCAGTTTCTTATATAACTAAACATAACAGTTACCACACAACCCAGCAATTCTACCTCTATTAGCTCTAAAGAAAGAAATATGTCCATCCAAAAACTTGTATACTAATGCACAAGTGAATGGATAAACAGATTGTGGTATATCCAATCTACGGAATACTTCTCAGCAGTAGAAAGGAATGGACCACTGATACATACAACATGCATTAACCTCAAGACATCATGCCCAGAAAAAGCAGACACAACAGCACACACTATGGGTAGATCTATAAACACAACGTAGTAGGTCTAGAAAGCCTAAAGCTGGGAGGGATGGGGAATGGGAGATGAAAACAAGGGCGCATACTGTATGAGCCCACTTACATGAAAACTCTAGGAAAAGTAAATTGAATCTAGTGACAGAAAAGCAGATCAATGGTTGCCAAGGGGATGGGGATGCGAGGGGACTGACTAAGATGGAGGCCAAGGGAACTTTCGGGAATGATAGAAATATCTTGGAGTGGTGGTTACATCGGTGTACAAATTTTTCAAACTTACTAAATGTACAATTAAATATTACTGTACTTAAACCATATCTCAATAAAACTGATTATAAAAAACAAGTCCAAAACCAAAAGTAAACAAAAATCAGTAGTTATAAATTAACTGAAATCATTCTTTGAAGTATTAAAGAGTTGTCCTGAAAACCTTAAGAGGTGTCCTAGGAAATCTGAAAACACAAGGTATCAGGATTTTTTATTCAAACTGTTAAAATGATACATAAAAACAACCCCCTACATAACATATATTACCTTTTTTAAGGTCAGGATCTTGAATTTTCCGAATGACATGTTTAACATATGCTATTTTTTGCAAACATACTGGAGGTAGCTGACTTCAAACTCTTGCTAGAGAAAAATGACTGTTAGGCTCTTCACTCCAAAAGAACATGCCTTCCTGATCTTGGTCATCTTTGTTACTGTTTCTTTTAAGGCCCTGGCTGGAGACGTGCACTTATTTACCTACAAGTCCACTCAACTACGCTTTTGGGGTGTCTTGTTAACCTCTAGGAAAACATTAAAAGTACCAATATTTTATGTAAAGGAGGAATTACAGTCCCCAGAGATGGGTCCTTTCCCAAGTTTATTTTAGAAAAGACTTAAAAACCCTCAAAAACCAGCAGCATAGAAATACCTTAAAATAGGAATTTACAAAGCTACACATAGGAAGTGAGCAATAGACTTTAGATGCAGAAACATTAACAGTGTTTGCTCAACACACAATACACTCAATTGAGGACCATGTCAATAGACAAGAGACATGGGTGGGGAGACCGGGCCCCAGGGCCGAGTGGTTAAGTTCACGCCCTCCACTTTGGCAGCCGTGGGGTCACCGGTTCAATCCTGGGCATGGACCTACACACTGCTCATCAGGCCATGCTGTGGTGGCGTCCCACATAGAAGAACTAGAATGACCTACAACTAGGATATGCAACTATGTGCTGGGGCTTTGGGAAGAGAAAAAAAAATAAGAGGGAGATTGGCAATAGATGTGAGCTCAGGGCCAATCTTAAAGTATACCTTAAAAAAAAGAGACATTGTGTTATATAGCTGTGTATAGAATGCAATGTACACCCTTTCTTTCCCTCCTGGAGTAAGTTTATTTTGAATGAAGCACTTAAGTGTGTACCCTTGAACTACTTTTGCCCTTCAGTGGCTTATTTCCAACTGATTGCAGTACTTCTGTATTTGGAGAGTTAAACTCAAAATTTTCTTCCTTCGTCATCCTCTCACACTATTTTCATATTAGTTCTGGTTCATTGGACTTTTTTTTTTTTTTAAACAGAAAAGTTATGTACTTTACAACTCACGTGGTTGTCTTCATGTTTTCAACCATTCCTATATGCCTGGGGTCTAGCTAATCACACAATTTGAAAACACAGAGGTCAATTTTCCAACTTACTTCTTTGTATATTAAGATGATCAAAGCTTTAAAAAAAAAAAAAAAAAAAACCTGGGGCTGACCCCGTGGCCAAGTGGTTAAGATCGCGCGCTCCACTGCAGGCAGCCCCGTGTTTCATTGGCTCGAATCCTGGGCATGGACACGGCACTGCTCATCAAACCACGCTGAGGCAGCGTCCCACATGCCACAACTAGAAGGACCCAGAACGAAGAATATACAACTATGTACCGGGGGGCTTTGGGGAGAAAAAGGAAAAAATAAAATCTTCAAAAACAACTAAAAAAAAAACAACCCAAAGCTAACAGGCATTGCCTATTAAAAACAAACAAATGAAGTTTTGGTTTAGAGGAAGCATGTATGAAATACCCAAGTGCTGCATATGTTTTGGCATCTCTCCTGTGGAGCACATCTAAGAATTTCTCTGTTGCTGACATTCATTTCCAGTGTAGGATAACATGGCCTCATTTCAAGAAAAAGCAAAGCTTTTCACATGTTAATAAATCTGAGTCTTAAATTTCCTGAAGGTTTGCATCTCTGAGAAACGAACATTTGTGCTTTGTAATGTTAGAGGGAGGTAAGGGAAACTATGGTTACGTCTGTCTTATAGGCAGACCAGCAAGAGGAGGACACTTTCTCTACAATTCAGTCACTCAACAAGCATTGCTTCCCCTACCGCCTTCTCTCTGCCAAGTCCTGGGAAGACAGCGGGGAGCAACAAAATCCTTGCTCTCAGAGTTTACATTCTACTCTAGCTAATTTCAGTTAAAACCTTACTTTTCACAATCAGTGAAAATGTGGGAGTACAATATATAAAATAAATAAGAAAATATACAGAGTAAACAACTTAGAGAATTTATTTGGAAAGTAGGACATAAAAAGCAAGATTTTAACATTTATTTAGAACAGGAACAAAACTAGAAAAAATTAAACTACAGAAAAGCAGAGTACTGAAATTGGCTTAATGGCCATATGATACAAACAAGCAAAACAGAACTTCTTTTTTCATGCAAGTAAGCATTAAGGAAAAGAGTATTTGAATGTTAAAGAACAGGCCACAACAAATATTTTAAAAATTTACAAAAGAAACTGTACATAAATGAAAAAATAAATTAGACAATTTACAAGAAATGTTTTATAGGTTACAATAGGCTATAACTTAGATTATTATGAATAAAATTTGTAGCACATCATACATTTTTACATCACAGATTCAGTGTTAGAATAATTCCAACATGACAAAGCTTAGACTTGATAAGAACAATGCAATAGAGAGAATAAGGCAACTCAAACTGAAATGGCTTGTATAAGTAAAAACACACACAAACATCTTGGTATGATTTGGTCAATAACTGGGCAGAATTAAAACTCCAACTTCAGTTAAAAAGTCAAAGTTTCACTGTAGTTCAAATAAAAAGTGAAAACACAATGTATAGAAAAATGATAAAACCATCTTAACATGACTTACATCCTAATTCCATTAATTATATTTGGGACAAAGTGACTAGGATATTGATGTTAGGTCTATAAAGTTATCTTTTGTTTCTAAATGTTGTAAACTAAAACAGGGCACCTCAGAAAAAGTGGTAAATTTCAAAATGGCTTAATATCTGCAACAACTACTGACTGTGGCAAGTATGATATCTGTAATTCAGAGTTAGAGGGTAATGCTAAAATACTGCCAAACTATTTGTATTATTTATGCATACTTTACAAACCATGTAAAAGCTGGAATGTTCTCTCTGAAAGCTATTGGAACTGAGAGCACTGCAGTGTATAAAAGATGTTAAGAAATAGCAAAAAAAAAAATATATATATATATATATCAGCAGTATCTTAGAATGGAAATTTAGTTGCAAATTTATACAATTCAAACTCCTGAATTTTAACTTCATTCACTTCTTTGAAAAAGACATTCCTCATTAGTTCTTATAAACACAAAATTAGTGACAGCTGCAGCAAAAAAAAAAGTGAAAATCTAAAAGAAAAATAACCTTTTGTCTACAGAAAGAGCCAGAATATAAAGATCTTTTGGACTTTTTCCTTTAAAAAAAAAAAAATCAACTTTCCCTCAAACACATCATTCAGCACTAACTGTAGAATGTGAGGTCCCAGTGCCAACTCACTGCTACGCTTATTTTAAACAGTAAACTGGGAACGTCAGACATGTCCAATCTGATTATTCTCAGACAATCCTAAGGATAAAAGCATTTTAGTTCTTCATCATATTTGATGTGGATGATTGTAAGCCAAGATATTTCAATTCACCTCCACGTAATTACAAATGTTTTTCATAAATTTCCCTATGAATTGTGTTTAACAAAAGCAATAAATAATCCCAGAAGAGTTTATCCCACATCTATCCCCACTCACAATGATCAGAAATTAAGAAACAGCTTGCAGAAAAGGGTCACTAAAAAAAAAATCCCAAATATATTGAATATTCAAACATCTATGAATTTAGTGGGATGTTTCTTTTTGTACAATGGAAAAGTTATAATAATGCCCATATAATTTTAAAGTTAACAAAAAATTTCAGACACACACACATACACTTTAATATATATATAAAACCCTTCATATTATTTCAAGGTATTCTTATTCAGACATTACACTCAATAACATAACATTATGAGAGAATAACTGATGCCATCATACTGGTTTGGTGAGAATCCAAAATCTAGAACCTATCAACATATACAAAAAAAATTAACGCCAAATACCAGAACAAATCGTCTGTCATTTCAAATGCTGCTATGAATGGAGCAACTAACTGTCTTTCTGAGGGTCCTGAGAACTGAGTCGTTTCCCATTTTAACAAATCAATTCGCTCATTTCACAAATAAAGAAAATAACATTCAAAGAAGTTAGACCAGTGGCTGGCACTATTTCTAATACAATACCAAATTATGATCCCATGTCCACTGAATACACAAGAGAGATAATGCAAACAGTAAGAACTGCTTAAAAATTACTTTTTTTGTGTCTTTGCTGATTACTAGGCTCAGCAGAAAATATAAGAAAAGAAAACTAGTGTCTCAAATATTGAAAACAGGCAGTAAGATAGATAAAGCAAATTATTTTCTGAGATTATCTGATGATAGAAACCAAGTTGGCTGAATTCCTCCGGTAGTAGAAGAAAACATATTAAAATAAACTTATTGGGAAAATAGGACATCATTGACATTTCATGGCAAATCATCTTAAATAACGTCAAAGAGTCTTATTACAAAAAGGCAATATATTTCTAAAATTTTGTTTCTACTATCGCAAAACAGTAAGTTAAATGCAAAATAATGCACACTCATTTTCTAGTGATTATCCTTTATCAGTTTTTTACATGGCTTTAAAGGGGAAAGAATTTCTAATCTACATTCTCAAATGCAATATAGACTAAAAAGCATAAAGTGCTCAACAGAAAAAAACACACCAAACAAAACATGAAAAATTTTGCATATTAACAAGCAGAGTGGTTATAAAGGGCATTTGGAAACTATTGCCTTGCTGAGCTTTCTACCCAAGAACTCAACCTTAGAAATCAAGGCAAGATGTGGTGGACTGCTCCTAGAAGGCAAGAGTACCGCTGAACATAGAGGATAACTTTTCCCTTTCAGCTGCTCATTTGTCTTACAGAAAAGGATTTTCAGGAACTGGTACTTAGAATACAGCAATCGCATTTGCACACAAACGTAAAAAAACTCAGGAATCTTTATAGAGTCTAATATTTGGCAAATAATCTGAATCTCTAGAAGGACTGTCAGTTACCATGTATATTATTGGCAATGGCACTGACTTTACCTAAAATAAGAATTCACCTATTTAAATTAGAGTAGTTAAAGAAGCAATGCCCATGTCGACAGGCAAGCCAGTCTAACACTTTGCCTTTGGAGAAGTGAGGGTGAAGAGCTGGAGGCCATTGGGTCTGAAAGTCTCTAGTTAAAAGGCAGTCTTTTGGGCACGGATGTTAGCTCAGGGACAGTCTTCCTCAGCAAAAAGAGGAGGATTGGCAGTGGATGTTAGCTCGGGGCTAATCTTCCTCAAAAACTTACAGAAATTAAAAAAATAATAATAAAAGTAAGCTTAAAAAAGAAAAAAAGGGTAATCTTTTTTGGGGGGGTAGTAGTGGTGGTAGAAGGCCCCAGACCTTGTGTCACCAAGCCCCAAACAAACTGACAGTGCTCCTTCAGGTGAAAATATGAGCAGTTCTTAAGAATGTAAATTAAATCTAAAAGCTATAAAGAAGATACTCTTGTGTGTACAGAACTCAGTGAAGAATTAAAAGGCTCTCTTTTTAATTTTGTAAAATTGGCTCCTCAAAGTTCAATTAGGAGGGGGAGGGGAGGGATTTAAGTCACTAGAATCCTTGATTTTGCCTCTGAGAAGGCGATATACATTTTGGAGACTGCTCAGGACAGTCAGGGATATGCCTTGGGCAACCTCATCAGTGTCACTGGAAAAATGATACACACTAAGATGAGATGGCAGGACGCAATGTAAGGTATTTGTGGAATGGTCAGAAATACAGCTTATCTGTGTAAAATAAACTAGCCCCAATGAGTTACCGCTTATCGCCCTTTCTGTATTTAAAAAATAAGGGTCCCATATTTCCCCCTCCCAAACAGTCTTTTAAAAGCCCATATTCATAAAGTTTTAATGGAAACATGATAGTGTTCATTTTTAAGCGCTAGTTCTAGAACTGCACTAATACAGCTGCCACTATCCAAATGCGGCTACTGAGAACTTGAAATGTGGTCAGTGTAAGTTGAGATCTGCTGTAACAGTAAAATATACACTGGTTTTGAAGACTAAGCACAAAACAAAGTAAAATACCTCCTAAGTGACTTTTTATATTGATTATATGTTGAAATGATAACATATCAGATATACCGGGTTAAACAGAAATATAAAATTAAAATGTATCTCACCTGTTTCTTTTGACTTTTTAAATGTGTCTACTAGAAAATGTAAAATTACACATGGCTCACATTTTACTTCCATTAAGACAGCACTGTTCAGGAGCACAGAGCTTTGAGGCATTATGCTGATTCGGATTAGAACCAAACCTATTTGCCACTGTATGCTTACAAGGATATTCTTAAGATCATAATCAAAAACTAGAATCTTGGCAGCCTTCATCCCAATTCTGTGTTCTTACTTATTACTCCAGGGAGTCTAGATTACACTCGAGAAAAACCAAGAGCAACACTGGTGAGATGGTTGTTCACTTTATACAAATTAGCAGGTATCTTCAGTTTCAAATGACAAAAAATATGAAAGCCCCAAATTAACCGAAGTATTGATCAAATTAACTTATATAGACTTTGACCATTCCATTTTCTTTCTTAAATACAGCCCCAAACCTATAGCTGCTAATGTACAGTTTGCCACAGGTACGCAACTTAAAGTTATCATCATTTAAAGATAAAAACTTTTGTACAAATGCCCAAATCACAAAATTTTAAAATAAACTGAACAGGTGGCTTTTGGCTGAAATACCCAGTCACTACAATGGAAACATTAAAGTAAGAAAAATTTACTCATTGTAGGTCTTCAAAATGACTAACAGATTGACATGAATTCAAAGTTCCAAATACTCTGAATTCTAAATAATTACCTTCACATGCTTTCCCCTCTAAATAGTCACTATTATTCATATATTTATGTGTTTAGATAAAGAAAACTGAACTGTAAGTATCTGAGCACAAAATCTGAGAACAAGGAGCAATGTCTTGGTCAAGCACCTCTTGACAGTCTACGGAAATTGTTCTCTATGGAGTGAAATTGTGTTCTGTAAAAACACAAGGAATACTCCTTTCTTCTTGAAATGTAAACAAATTTTAAGCTCTTCAAGGTACATCCAAGATTTAAGGAGGCAAATATTTTTTCCCCCAAGTCTCTCTACTTCCTAAACCATAAGCAACAGTCTTGAACAACTTTGGCAAACTACTAGACTTCCAAAATATTACTGCCAAAGTAAAAATCTGAAAAAACTTGTAACATACAAAATGAGTTCAACATAGAGAACAAATTCCGAGGCAAAAGGATTTACAAATTTTGGAACTATAACACTTGTACTACGAGAATGTACGAAACACTGATCCTTTTATAATTCTGCAATGCTGCCTCAGACTCCTACAAATTTTCATAACAACTCATCTAGATTTCCATAACACCCATTTAGAATAAATGTGACTTTGTTGCTGTTCATAATAGAGTAAAGTCTTTCACTTTGATGGTTTAGACCTAGTTAAACAGAAATGGCTAAGTTTGGGTCTGAGATAAATGTGGTGTAGAAAGAGCCTGGAATTCTTAGAATGCACGCAAACCATATTCCATTAGAATAGTCCTGGGATCTCATTGAAGAGACTTTCAAATAAGTAATTAAACCTCCAACTGAAAAATATTAAACATTTTAAAATATATTAACTCACAAAATACAGAAAGTGCAGTGTCACCACTTATGTGCATTTTCTAGGATTCCTTTTGAAATTCAGGCTAATGTTTAACAGTATTTCAATTAAATTATGGCATTTGAAAAAGGTTATACTTCTGGAAAAAGATCACATAAACATGCTTTTTTTGGGGGGGTATATGTTAGGAAAATTACAATAATGAATAATTAATATTGTCTTAAAATTTCTAAAATCACATTAAAATGATCATCTTTGATTGCCATTTCAATAAGTTTTGATACAGGGTATGTTACTGTCCACTTACTAGTAACCAAAACACACATGGAACAGACTTGTAACAAAACATTCAGAATCAATTTATCTTCATGAGCTAAACATTTCTGAGACTTTAAGATTTGTGTTTGAGAGTACAGTACTGCAATGCTGGCTACATAAAATAGAAAATCTTTTTTGAGAGGAAGCTCAATAATCAGAGGCTGTATTGCATTTAAAGACTTAACACTGGCTATATACAGAAAGGAAAGCATTTCAATCAGAAACACTTCACATTACAGAGTTCTCTCTTTTAATATGGCAACATTTAGCAGCTTACCATTTTGACATTGAAAAGTCAACAGGAATAGTGCTACTCTTTTATCCTTTGGTTCCCAGTTATAAATAATGCAGTAACAATGCCTCTGGTTTTCACTTCCTCTTGGATGACATCTATCAGCAGAGGGAAACCTGAAGCTTTAGCTGAAATTTGGCAGCCCAAGAAGTGCACCAACTGCTCCAAAGTAGCCCTGTGTAATTTCAAACAATTATTAATGTAGTGCAGCTTTTACGTTAGCATAAATATTAACCACTATTAAGAACCACTATTTATGTATAATTTATTTAAGAGCATCTATTCAGAAATCTACCAATTTCTGTGTTGTCAGCTATTGTAAAAAAAATTTCCGTAAACCGCATTCTTTATATACCTTTGAAACACATATTTTTAAAGTGTAGCCTTTAGACATGAAAGCTTCTAGGGCTATTATTGCAGTTCTGTGCCCCTCTCTCTTTTCCTCAACAAGATTCCTCTGGCTCCACCTGCCCCTCTCAGAGCATACAGCATGCCACGTGGAGCTGCACAGAGTATGCCACTCTGGTCTCTCAGTGAGAGCAGTGGCCATGCAACATGGAGGCCTATAAGAGCAGAACAAACACTCTGAATCTGTGTTATTGAAATTCTTAATAATATATCCATTGGACTGTCAGAAACAAAATAAATCAAAGTGAGTTCACTTAATTGAAAACATTATGTGAACTGCTATTTGCTCAGATCAGAACTTAACCGAATGTAGTGAATAGGAAAAAAATCTTGAAGGATAAACTCCAAAATGTTGACAGTAGTTACCTCTGGAGATTGGGGTAAGGTTGTGGGAGAGGACTGAGGAGAATTTTCATTGCTAAATTGTCTATGTCTGTATGTTCACATTTAGCATTTGTTATCTCAGGAGAGAAAAAACAAAACAATATAAGAAAACAAATCCACTAAGTACACAAGCAGCCAGAGTCCTTAAGGAGCTCCCAGCTCTGATACTACTCTCCCTTGGTGAGAAGAACCGTGAAACTCTCATCTCAATGGTGTGTCTGCCAGGTTACAGTAACCCCTATCCTCCCAACTCAGAGTGAAGTGAGGGGTCCACACTACTGTAAACAGAAGTCTTACACTCTACCTATAAATACAGAGCAAGAAGGAGCAATACATGAAACTGCATATAAAAGCATGCTATTAAAATCCACAAAACATTATTTTCCTATCATACCTCATGCTCTAGAAACAATGCTTTCAGTTGACCTTTTGACCAATAATCCAGTGCATATGCCAAAAGTTTCATTGAGAGGGTATTGACACGTAAAAAGTTGCCAACAAAGACAACTCTGTTTATTTTCTAAAAAAAAAAAAACAAGAAAAATAGCTTAAAAAAAGAATCATTAAGTCAATATTACAATATAATAGGGTTTACAAAATCTCTACTTAAAAATGTGAACAACTACTATCTTTTATTAGTGCTTACTACATTCCTGGTACATACCTCCATAATCCTTACATTTAAAAATTTGGTTCAGGAACGTCACTACACATTTGTCAAAACCCATAGAATGTACACCAAAAGCGAACCCAAATGTAAACTTTGCACGTGATAATGATGTGCCAATGTAGGCTGAGTGTGACAAATGTACCAGTCTGGTGCTGGGTGTTCTGAGTGGGGAAGGCTGTACACCTGTGGGGTCAGGGGTATAGGAGAACTCTCTATACTTTCCACTCTGTTTTGCTATGAACCTAAACTGCTCTAAAAAATAAATTCTACTTCAACAAAGAAAAGTTCTGGAAAGGCCCTAGTAACTGATTATAGATGAAATTTGTTTTTGAAAATGGCGAATAAATAATCCATTTAACAAAATAATTTGGAGAAACACGGATGAGATTAAAGAAGACAAACCAAGGAAAAGTATTTTAAATGAGTTTAGGATTAAAAAAAGGTGTAAATTTGCCAGTATGTTGCAATGTGTGCTCAACAATGACATGCAACCTGTGGATTTTATATACAGAGATGGAGAGCAACACAGACTGGGGCATGAGGTCGCACATCCAACCCGTAGGCTTCCAGCATCCTCTATTCCCAGCCTAATCCATCAAGTCATTCTCTCTGCTGATGCCGCTCACTAATTTGTTTCCTTAGATACCTCTAAGATTAGGAACTCTTAGATGGAGAAACTGGTGTTTAATCTTCAGAAAACCTGTTTCTACTCTCACAATAATATATTGACTTTTGAGTATACATTTTTGCACACTGAGTTTGGAATAGTGTAAACTATGGCCTAAATTACTCTTTAAGTCAATTGGCCAGTGAAAATCTAGACCTACAGTGCTAAGAAAAAGGATCCCAGGGGCCGGCCCAGTGGTGCAGTGGTTAAGTTCGCATGTTCCACTTTGGTGGCCCGGGGTTCACCGGTTCAGATCCCAGGTGTGGACATGGCACAGCTCATCAAGCCATGATGTGGTAGGCATCCCACATATAAAGTAGAGGAAGATGGGCACGGATGTTAGGTCAGGACCAGTCTTCCTCAGCAAAAAGAGGCGGATTGGCAGCAGATGTTAGCTCAAGGCTAATCTTCCTCAAAAAAAAAAAAAAAAATTATAAAAAAGAAAAAGAAAAAAAAAGGATCCCGGATTACTGTCAGCCCTCAGAAGTGAAATATTCCCAAAACCTGGGTTAAAACGTCTGCTAGTGGCTCCCACTAACTTACTACATTGTTATTAAGAAACTTAAGAGACAGAATTCTGGATTTAAACATATAATAATTCAGAGGATTAATTTGGGTCTTTGCACAGTTTCTCTCTCTGCTGAAGGCCACTCTTGACCTTTATCTGTACCACGATTCTCTCACCTCCTTCAAATCTTTGCCCAAGGGTCACATGTCCAATACAGCCTTTCTTTAAGCACCCAATTATCAGCAATTTGTCCTCTGCGACTGTCTGGTCTACTCTCAATTCTCTTTATCTTGTTTGATTTTCTCTTTTTAAAAAATAGCACTTATCACGTAATCCATGCTAAACAAACTTAATACATCACTAGAATGGATGTGAGTTCCACACAGTCAGGGAGCTTTGTGTTCACACTAATGTACCCTGCATCCCGAGAACAATGCCTGGCGCGTGGTAGTCTGTTAAGTATTCATTCAGTGAATCGATAAATGGATGAATGAACAAAGGGTTCCTACAAACGGCAAATTTCCCAATTCATTTACAGTATTTAATACTTACAAAAAATGGACATATATCTTACAAAAAGGAGGACAACATGTCTCCTTCAAATAAAAATAACCCAACTAAGAGGCCAATCTAGCAGTACATGCCTTTCCTAAGCAGACATCACGCACACTTCAAGTGAAGAACAAGTCTCAACGCCTTCATAGCCCTGTACAATGCTGCTTGATCCATCCGCAACAAGGCAGCACTGTAAAGAAGCCGAGGGCAGTGAGGAAACCTCCAAGGACTCCACTAGTCAGACGCAACATCAAGAGCACCCCCCCCTCGATAGTTAGTTACCTCAAAATGTCTTATGTTTAGAATTTTCTTTGGCATCTTTGAGATTTAGGTTTTGTCTTTCTGAAAGGGTTTCTGGATAAATATGAAATATAAATATGTATTCTATTTCTGACTTGAATTATCTGCGACTTTCTTTAAAGGTAATGTAACAACTGGGTATACAACATGCAACTTCATGAGTCCTGAGATTTAATGGATCAGGAAATCTCAATCCTAGAGGCTTCCTTAAGGAACAAGAAGTCCTGCTACATGTACATTCAACTCCAATTCAAATTTTTCATAATTAAAAATGTTTTTACCTCATTAACAGCACACATTCGTGCGATAGAACCAATGTTATTGGTGATAGTAACTAAAGTAGCTCTTGCTAGATCTTCTTTACTAACCGATTCTCGCTTCTCCTTATAAATCATATTTCCAAAACTGCAGAGAAAACAGAAACAAATAAAACCAAATCTGCTGATAACAAGCAACATTTCATAATTTTGGGGATTTATCCTACAGATAAATCTACACATGTACAAAATAAGGTGTGTACGAGGTTACTCATTGACCCGTTGAACTATACATAGCAAAGCACTGGAAACAACCCCAACATTCCATCAAATGATCACACAGCCATACAATGGAATACAATGCAGCTGTTAACAAGGTGGGGCAGGGAAGGGGGAGGGGGGAGGCAGGCAGGCAGACTAGGACATATTACTGTTGAAGAGTACATACAGTATGCTATATAACAGCATATGAATGCTACCTTCTAAAAGTTACCTTCTCTACAAGGGGAGGATAAGGATATGTGTTTATATTTACATAAAGAAGCACTAAAAAGATACTGAAGAATCCTATAGGGTACACTCGGGGCAGACTTCTTAATGTATACCTAATTTTTAAACTACATGAATGTTCAAAACTTAGAATCTAAACTAGGTAAGAGGAAGTCCCCTTACAACTTCCTAATATATTTCTTTCTAAAAACTAAATAAGCAACACTAATTACAACATAAGTGTTAAACTTACCTAGATGCTACAGCCCAGCCTGGCAGACCAAATCTTTCATAATCTCCTCCATAAATATCACGGACCAGCTTGTCAGCTTGAGTGCTGTCTCCTTTGGATGCCATTTCAAGAGCCTCTTCAAAACTTTCACAGCCAGTCAATAAACTGCATAAACCCAGAAAGGTACCCCCTCCAAGGCTAAAAAGATAAAGAAACTTGATAAGTTCTATTTACAAACAGTATTCTTTCTCCAAAGTAAAAGGGTGGAGCATTCATTTATTCAGTAACACACAGGAAGAACATACTGCTAATGCTAAGTACTGAAATGTTAACATAATGAAGAAAGGTAAGAAAAACGTTTAGTAAAACCAAACTTATCAAAGAATAAACCAAACAGAATAAAAATCACTTGGTGGAAACAACATGAGGACGGAAGGAGATCTTTCATATCTTCACCTGATGTCTTCCACTTTGTAATTGCTAAAAGTAAATGTTTTTGTGTGTTTGGAAAAGGAGTAAATGCTAAAAATTAGTAACCATATGAATTAAAAGGAGAAAACTTGTAATTCTAAATGGTTTCCAAGAAATGATTTTGTGAAAGGCGTATTTACCTGGGCTGACAATACTGAAATCAATTCATTGTGATACATTAACATTTAATATGACCCAGAAATGAATACACTGAGAAAATTTATGTCAGCCTGGTCATCTTAATGACAGAAATTTACTTGGTCCTATTATTTTTTTGGATATGTGCACAAAATGTCATATCTCTCTAATCTCTAAAATTAAAACCTTTGCTCCCTAGTCTCATCTATCCCTGAATCACTGTTGGAATTTATTAAGAGACAGAATTTCCGTCTTTTAGAATTGATTGAAATAGGTAATACTTCCTTGTAATTTGTTGGCATAAAGAGTTAGAATGGAAATAGGTTTTTAGCCACCACAGAAATAAAATGCTAATTAAACTTAAGGATCATTTATGTAGGAGAACTACTTCAAAATTAAAATGAGGAGCCGGCCCAGTGGAGGAGCGGTTTAAGTTCACATGTTCCGCTTCGGTGGCCCAGGGTTCACCAGTTTGGATCCTGGGTGCAGACATGGCACCGCTTGGCAAAAAGCCATGCTGTGGTAGGCGTCCCACGTATAAAGTAGAGGAAGATGGGCACGGATGTTGGCTCAGGGCCAGTCTTCCTCAGAAAAAAGAGGAGGATTGGCAGTAGGTTAGCTCAGAGCTAATCTTCCTCAAAAAAATAAAATAAAATAAAATGAGTTTTTTCACAAATCAATCTCAAGTATTCCAAAAATCTTTCTTCCTCAATTTAATAAGTAAGAGTCTCCACCCTCCTTAAAAGTTGATAAAGTACATATCAGAATCAAGGAAACTTTTAAAATTTCATTTCACATTTATATTTCAGGTCTTACAAAAAATTTTAGGGGATATTTGGAACATTAATGTTACCCCATCAAGAGCTCATGTTAAATTCATCCTCCAAGAATTAATTACAATATTGCCCAATACTCCACTTAAATGTGAACTGAATTATCATGTCGCAAACTTTAGGCTTAAAATACACCTATAAAAAAGTGAAAAATAAGCAAAGAAGAAAAATGCTTTGGCAAATAAAAGTTATTGGAATCATTCCAGATAAAAACTCACTCATCATTATGAAAGTTCTGATGCCAAGTGATGCTAAACAAATATAAATATTTAATGATTTTTGTGGGGCTGGCCTGGTGGCGCAGTGGTTAAGTTCACACGTTCCGCTTCGGTGGCCCAGGGTTCGCCAATGAGGATTCCGGGTGTGGACATGGTACTGCTTGTCAAGCCATGCTATGCCAAGCATCCCACATATAAAAGTGGAGGAAGACGGGCATGGATGTTAGCTCAGGGCTAATCTTCCTCCACCAAAAAGAAAAAAATTAATGATTTTGAGTCTTTATATACATACCTTAAAAAACAATATTATGTGCAACACTTTAACGTATATATCTACTTTTTTTTGGTGAGGAAGATGGGCCCTGAGTTAACATGTGTTGCCAGGCTTCCTTTTTGCTTGAGTAAGACTTGCTGAGCTAACATCTGTGCCAATCTTCCTCTATTTGGTATGTGGGACACTGCCACAGCATGGCTTCATGAGCAGTGTGTAGGTCCACACCTGGGATGCAAACTGGTGAACCCTGGGCTGCCAAAGTGGAGCACACGGACGTAACCACTACGCCACTGGGCCAGCCCATACATCTACATTTTTTGCTGTTGCACAAATGCATGTTATTTTCCTGATGAAGTAAAATATTGATTTTACAACTTCTGTGTATAAAAAAACAACATGAATGCTGCAATAAGAACAAAAAGGTTACTACCTTGTCCCAGTTACTCGTTTATAGTTGTCTTTGGAATGGACTGCTAAAATACTGACTCCTGAACCAATATTCACTACCAGCAGTGGATATGGATCATCCAGGTTAAAAGGCATCTTTTGGCATCGCTCAGGTTCTGAGGCATTAGCAAAATAATAGCACTCTGCTTGTCCATTGAAACTGACAGAATCTATATACAGCAAGCCCTTTACAAGGCAGTCAAGTTCATCCAGTTTGTGCAGATGGAGGTTTCCAATCTGTTTAAAAAAAAAAAAAAAAGACAAAAGTTTCATGAAGTGAACAAAGGACAGCATTCAAACTACTTGACTCAACTGTCTTGTATAATTTTCATGTACTTTACAAAACTTCAAAATCATCTATGATCCCCACATTTTCACACGTTGTGTTTCATGCCAAAATCTCTTAGGGACTTCATCTAGCCCAGTGGTTCTCAGCGATGGTGGTATTACTTTTGGAGGCATTTGAGAAATCTGTGGGGACATTTTAGTTTTCACAAAGATGGGGAGGAAGGAGGACCACACTAACATTTAGTTGGTAGGGACTTGGGATGCCAGACGCCAGCAATGGGTGGGACAGTTGTGCAAAGCAAAGAATTATCTCATTCCTGCATAATCTTTGAGCATTCTGACAGACATTTTTGTAGATGGCAGCAGGAAAATTTGTTTATAGTTATCTGAGCCTATGTAAGCACAAAGTATTTTTCTGATCTATGTACATAAACACAAAGTATACTTTACATGATTTTAATACATACTAAATTTGCTAGGAATGCAGCCACCATATAAACTTAAGAAATACTGTACTTTTTATTATTTGGAATTTTACCAAGTGTTGTTAGCATCCTGGAAAGTTATGTCACCATTTATGGTATTTAATTCTCCAGTAAAGCATACCATATCAATCTAGCATCTGTGGCTTTAGAATTCATGGTGAATCTATGTATAGGCACAAGCCTTCTAAGTATTTCATTATGCCCTCTTGTGTGATCATACTAGATAACCTATCTACTAATATATATACATACATACATATATATATATATATATATATATATACCTTCATTTCCTGTCTTTATAATTCAGGTACAAGTTTAAAATTATTAAATTCACTTCAGGTTAGTAAAGGATTATAAAATATTCATTATAAAAGATTTCAGCTTAGACATTACTTCCTCTGGGAAGCTTTTCAATTTTCTAGGACTTCTTAGGTACCACTCCTCTGGTGTTCCCAGGGCACCTCTTATTTTTTTTGAGGCCGATTAGCCCTGAGCTAACTGCTGCCAATCCTCCTCTTTTTGCTGAGGAAGACTGGCCCTGAGCTAACATCTGTGCCCATCTTCCTCTACTTTATATGTGGGCGCCTACCACAGCATGGCTTGCCAAGCGGTGCCATGTCCACACCCAGGATCCGAACCGGCAAACCCTGGGCCGCCAAGGTGGAACAGGCACACTTAACTGCTGCGCCACTGGGCTGGCCCCCCATGGCACCTTTTTTCCATAGTATTAATTATAAGGCACTGTATTTTTACATATAATTCATTTATCTGTGTGGTCTAGAATATTGTACTCTTTGAGCATTAATTCTGTCTTTATTCCTAGCTGAGTTCTCAGTGTCTATCACAATACCTGAGACACACTAGATGCTCAAATATTAGCTTAATAAACGACTGAGCATCAACAAAAACAAATCTAGAACTTCACCACTAGAAAATATCGATACTTTATTAAAAAAATTACAACTCCGTATTTGGATACCAGCATCTGGCCAGGTGAAAGCTGGCTTCAAGGAGACCACTTTTGGCAAGAATACTGGCAAACATTAAGTAATACATGTCCAAACTAGTCTCAAATTCATGAAATTTATGTTCAAATTACTCAATAAATTGAATACAAATCAGTATAATCCATCAAAAGAAAAAAATTTTTAATAAAAATTTAGACTTTTAAACTACCTCAAATTACAAGGGGCTCACTTACGTAAGCCATATAAGTGGTCACTTATGTTTTATTAAGAGACTTTTCTTACACAAACTTGAGAAACCAAATGGTCCACATGCATATTTTCAAGGAAAACAAATTTCAGCAGCCCCAAATACCAACCTTTTAATCTTTATTCTAATGAGAAAGATTAGAAGCTTGGCAAACCCCTACTAGCACACAACTCAAATCAAGGCTTACATAGTCCTCTTGCCATCTCCAAACAACCCGCTTTGAGATGAACATGGTAGGGTTGATGGTATAAAACCAGGAAAAAACGGCTGACAGACACTTTCATTCAGGTGTTGACTAATCAAGACACTGGCTTCAGCTGGGGTTTGGGAAGGAGACAGCCCTGGGAAAGATAACTATGGATAATACTCAAAAAGCCATGCAAACAAAGGACAATAATAGTGAAAAAATTCAAACCCCATTTATATATGGCTTTGTACACTGCCAAACTCATTGAAATCCCCTTTTATTGTAGCTTTGCAGCAGTCTCTAAACTTAGCAGGTTTTACCAAATACTACGTACAACAAGCCCAAATCTGGGCAATTTTTACTCGTCCTATAAAGGTATTTAAATGTTCTGAAATCAAACACTAGTCATGAATACATACTTCCTCTGCATCAGCAGGGGGAACTAACCTAAGAAACAAGCTAGATGGAAACCTAGTCTCCTATTTTAAAAATTGAAGAGAATGGGTATCAATTGTTGGCTTTGAGTAACAGATACCTACTGTGCGAAAATCTTTTTCAAACTTGTAAGCACCGCCTCCTGTAGCACATAGCACCGTGTGTAATGTTGAGAAGTTTTTATCTCTTCCCATTTGGATAAAAGTAGGCAGGTCCTGGGTTGGAAATCTGATAAAGTGCAAGTTCCCTCTTCGGCCAAAAAGTGTTAAATCCTTCAGTTCTAGGTGTACATCCCGAATACCAGTGGATCCATAGGCTACATTAGAAGTCAAATACTTCCGGATGCTTTTTAAGCTCTCAACTTCTTCTTGTTCCTCCTCTGCTGTGATATCAATAGGTTCAAAATATGCGAGTTTTACTAGAGTTCCCCCAATGTCCATGCCAAACCACGGGAAGGCTGTGGATCAAAAAAAATACATACAGATACATATAAATTTTGGAAATGAAAATTAGGGACTAGTTAATTAGCCACAAACTTCATTTACCCTAAATCATGCATTCAGTCAATAATACTTAGGAAATAAAGGCATGTCTTCTATGTGCAACTCCCTTTTCCCCTTCAGCGTTACTGTGCATATTTTCTAAAAATCCCTAATATAGGATGTTTGGAGCTGGCCCAGAAACTTTTCATTCCTGGGTTGGTTGGCATTCCTTTTCATTTATTAAATACTCATCATATGCCCCAGGGGATTAGAAAAAATTTGGACAAATTCTGTTTTAATAAGTAGGTCATCACCTAGGACTTGAAAACATTTCTATAAGAATTTTAATGTAATAAAATTGGCCTATAATCACTTCAAGTAACCCAAGGGAAAATTACCTCCTTAAAAAGAAATCTTTTTCTTTGTTCATTCAGCATATTAGGTTTCTTTGGTACATCTGGTTAATAAAATTCGCTGGTGATAATGTTGAAGGTAAGTCTACCCGGCAACGAGCACACTTGGGCAGGCAGTATCATTTGGGTTTGGGACCTGGTGGTCTCACTAACTGGGCTATATGACTTTGGAAAAGACATTAACCTCTCTGATTCTTCGTTTCCTTAAGGTCTATTTCTATTCTCTGGGATCTTAATCATTATGACAGAGAATCAAAAATAATTTAATACTTAACATACATGGATTACAAAATACCTGATAAAATGTATTTAATAGTTTTTTAATGTATAAGTTGTTAAGGAAAACTATTTTCTCTAAAATTCTAGTTTGTTTCCTAAATAGTCATATTTTACTTAGATACATGTGTACCATTAGAAACTGGGAACATACAATTCAATGAGAGGATTCTATAGATTTCTCTATTTTAGAATTTACATTTACTGAAATCATTAAATTATACTGGATACGAAGGAGTAATTCTCAGTATCTTCTTCTGGAGAAATAGCTCACTTGTTTCTGTATTTGAAACCCATGTTGCAGATCTAGATTTACATTAAAGACAATCTTAAAAAAGAAACTTTTTTTAAAAAAAGTAAAATGACTTAAGACCATAATTTGGGAAGGTAGGGCAACAAGACCCTAAACAAGCACTATGCTTTTACGTCACCTATAGATCTGTTTAAACAAATAATAAACAAATCTTAGTTGTATAAACAACTAAGATGCAGAAGAAATTGACTAAATTTTCTCAATTTTGCTGGGTGGCTAGCAATGGAAGCCATCTTAAGTTAACATACTCTTGAAACAAATGATAGGCCATTTACAATTTTAAAAAAAGTAGAAACCATATAATATATCCTTAGGTAAAAAGAAATGTGCTATCACTAAATTTCGTTTTCAGTTTATTCATGAAATCTAGGATTCCTGCTTAAAGAAATTCATGTAAAAAGTTAGATATCACCTTTCTCCCCTTTGTTCAAATAAATCAGTAGTAGCAAGCAGCAATACCAACAGTTTCAGAGGGGAAATTCAGACCAAGTGTTTGCTTGGACAAACAGATTTAAAGAAAACAATATGTAACAGCTCTCTTGATCCAATACACCAGAGATTCCTTCAGAATTTTCCCAATCGACTGAACAGATATGTAATGAGGACACTTTTCAATGAGCATTAGATAAAACATAGGGTTCCTTCCAATATTACATAACCAAAATGAACTGTATTTGATTCTAGATTTCATGGGGAGGGGGCTGTGGAAATCAATTTCCACATAAAGTACATTTTACGATAGAAAAATTTCTACAAGGTGAGATTTATTAAGCTAAAAACCTTCACCTTCCAAAATTCAAAACACATTAAAAATCATTTAATGTTTATAGTTTTTCTTTCTGTGCCTTTGACAGTGTCAAACACACACAGGTGTCAAAATATACATACAAATAAAAATGTTACCCAGGGAGCAAACTACAAAGCTGAAGCATTACCAGGTTCAAAGTTCATGCCATTTTTACTTTCAGTCAGAAGTCCCTGCGTGGTCACACATTTATAAATACCTGAATCTGGCCGTTCTTTTTTTCTTTTTTTTTCTTTTCAGGGAAAGATTCACCCTAGACTAACATCTGCCGCAACCTTCCTCTTTCTTCTTTTTCCCTCCCGAAAGCCCCAGTACACAGTTGCATATTCTAGTTGTACATTCTTCTAGTTCTTCCATGTGAGCCGCCACCACAGCATGGCAACTGACGGGTGGTGTGGGTGGCGTGGTTCTGGCCCAGGAACCACGCCTGGGAACCAAACCCAGGCCACCAAAGCAGTGAGCACTGAACTTTAACCACAAGGCTGATATCATCGCTGGCTCTGAACACTGCCATTCTTAAAAGCAAAAACTCCAATTAACACCTATCTGAAGAACCTTTAATTCTTATACAAAACTATGAATTAAATTTCAAAGGAACTTTACTGTCTATGAAAATATTTCAACTTTATAGATAAAATATTGGAGAGTAAGAAATTACCTACTTTTCTAAAGCTATGCATGAGCAGAAAGGTTTTTAACCCCAAAGGTATATCAACAGCCAATTCCAAAATACATAACTTAGGAGCAGGTAGTAGAAGGGCTCACTGAAGGAAATCCTGTTTCTGAAGTCTAGAGTGCACAGAAGTGTTGTTTGACTCTTTCCCAGAGAAAGAAAATGACTGTTTAGGTATAATTATCACTAAAATAACAAAGAAAAACAAACAAAAACCTTCCATTACTTCTTCTTTAAAAGGATTTTATTGATCTATTTGCAGGAAACAACCAAACTTGTCCTATCTCAAAAAGAAGACTTTACACAAAAAGGAAAAAACACTTGTAAGCAAAGCTATATTATTACAGTATATTAAATGTCTCATTTATTCATTTTAAATTACATTAAATATTGAAGGATATTATAAAATGTGTATGGTAGGTAAGGCATAAAGAATAACACAACCACCACCAACCAGGAAACTCATGAAACAGAACATTACCCTTCAATTTTAAACCTTTGTGCGACCCACTTGTCTGTATAATTGACTAGAAAAACAGAAGATTCTAAGAAATAACTGCAAATTACATTAGAAAAACGATAGGATTTCCTTAAGGGTTACTGCCCACAGAGGTAGGTTTTTAAAATTAACAGTACAAAAAGGCAAGACTCATCTCACATCCAGCCTATTAGATGTCTGTTCTTTTAGTGCTCTCTGTTCTTAAAGGATGGGTAACTAGAGATACCATATCACAGACGGTGAATTTCTTAGTAACCATAATATGCAAACCAGAACATTACATGTCCCTTCTATTTCTAGCAGATCTCAGTTGTGACAATTTTCTTCTTAAAATCAGGAAGGTAGAGACTGAAAAAGAACTCAAGTCTTGCCAGTGGCTCCAAAAAAGGAAAAAAAAAAAAAAGTTGGTAATGGCCACCTTTTGTATAGAGATCCTTTCAACTCAGCAGAGTTCTGAAACTCATTTCCTTACACCAGAGAAACAATCACCATTCAAAAAGTATGGGGGAGGCAACAAGAACACAGAAGACACAAATTCCTAAGTATGATCCACTCCTATCATTTAGCAAGTGGTCTAATTACCAACTTTTACATTTTCCATGCATTAAAAAAAAATACTTACGTTTGTTATTTTGTCACTGACAAAAATGAAAGGAGGAGAGAGCATGAAGCTCAAACTTTATTTATTTGCAGTGAAAGTATGAGATAAGTACGACCATAAGTCCACTAATAGTGCCATGAGGTAAGAAAAATTTCAGTTTTCTAAGAAATCAGGAAAGTATCTGTATCTATAGCTTTGTTCCTTCTAGCCAAGGGGCAGGTTAAAAGTACGTCATGAGTGCATAAGCAGCCTACTTACTGCATATAACCTAAATGTTTCTTATTCTTTTGAGAATAAAACTCTCCACTGCCAAGGTGAAAAAAATGAATAAAAATACACATTTAAAAAACAAAACACAAACTCTATAAATAAGTACTCTGATTATGGCAAGTATACATTACCTTCTCCAGACTTTAAGAATTTTCTAGAATCTCTCATGGTCTATTATATACCCTTCAAAAAAATAATAGCTTCTATTTCTCACTTGAGCTTAAAAGAGCTGCCTTTACTTCCCCATAAGTAACAAAAATATCCAGAACTACCATAAGCATAGAGTGCTACCAAGAATTATCTTTCTTACCAGGTAGATTACGTACACAAAAGAAGAAACCTGCATGTTCAATCATCTTTTTAAATGATTCAACATAGGAAGATACCTCACCATAAGGACAGACTGTTAATTTCTAACAAGCTGTGTTATAAAAGTTTGGTATCTTGCTGAGTGTTGGTAAAGGGGTGGGGGAGAAGCATTCAAGAACTATTTGAGTGCTACTGGCCCCATGCAGATTTGATCCCAAGGGGATCCTATGCCAAATTAGGATTTAATTGTTCTTTAGCAGAAAGAGAAACCAAAGACTGAAAATATTCAAAATATTACTGGATTATTTTAAGGAACAAAATTCTAAAATAGGCATGTGCATTGGTCAATTCCAAAAACACTTCAAGTACTTGGATAAAAGACATTTCACTCTTCCCAATAATCATTCCAAATTAAAATGCTGGTGTTTTGAAACAGACTAAGAAAATAACCATCTTCACACACCTTCAGTACTATAATTCCTCAGAAAAGCTTCAGGTAAATATTTTTTTCCCTTTGGTAAATTAGTTGCACCTAAGAGGATATCAGAAGCTAACATCTCCAATTGCACCTTATTAGGAAGCGGTAATTCCTGAGTAATGACTCAATTTTCAAACAAGCCAATCAAATTATACAGAAGCAAACTACACACATATGCTACATACTTCTCTCTGGTGTTGACAAAAACTTCAGGTACCTTACTGTATGGGTTAGCAAAGGACAGACGCAAAAACCTATACTGCATCAAATTAAAAAATATGTATGGGGCCAGCTCCGTGGCCGAGTGGTTAAGTTCGCGCGCCCCGCTGCGGGGGCCCAGGGTTCAGATCCTGGGCGCGGACATAGCACCGCTCGTCAGGCCACGTTAAGGCGGCGTCCCACATCCCACAACTAGAAGGACGTGCAACTAAGATATACAACTGTGGATGGGGGGGGGGGGGTTGGGGGAGATAAAGTAGAAAAAAAAAATTGTCCTAGGAAATAAACACTTTAAAAAAAAAGGGGGGGGGGCTGGCCCCGTGGCCGAGTGGTTAAGTCTGCATGCTCCACTGCAGGCGGCCCAGTGTTTCGTTGGTTCGAATCCTGGGTGCGGACATGGCACTGCTCATCAAACCATGCTGAGGCAGCGTCCCACATGGCACAACTAGAAGGACCCACAACAAAGAATATACAACTATGTACCGGGTGGCTTTGGGAAGAAAAAGGAAAAAAATAAAATCTTTAAAAAAAAAATATGTATGTACCTTTTACCATCACCTTGTTAATCAAGTTATATGGCGCACAGCAAAACAAAGGCTGAAAAACCTAAACCTTAAGAAATCACGTCAGCTGAGGTACAGAGGAACACGTGCTTGTTTGGATTTTTAATACCTAATATTTAATCAGTATGAAAAACACAAGTAAAGGCAAAGCAAACAAACAACACCATTTGGTTCTCAGCAAAAATTTTTCCTTAGGTTAATGTTTGACTTCACCCTTCCCCTGCGGTTGAATTAACACAATTTCAAATGCTTATCTTTTAGGGATACAGTCTAGAAGATGAAACCAATTTCGCTTCATATTTTCTGGTTAAATACATGCGTTTGGTTTATAACCTGGTGACATATTAGTGATGTATCTAAAGGCAATGTTTTCTAGCACTGAGGTGAATAATGTAAGACAGTGTGGGAAGCCAAAGCCACTTGTTTAACCAGTTGGAGATCCAGCTTCTTGTGACCAGTGCTGCTCTAAGGGTGAAACGATGCAATGACAGTGCTTTACACTCACTAAGTGCTCACTAAATTTATAATTATTAAAAAAAACCCACGCAAGTACTCAAAAACAAAACAAACAAATATACCTTCAGCTAACCTGGGTGGTTTAAAAAAATTAGGAAGAGGGGCTGGCCCCGTGGCCGAGTGGTTAAGTTCTCGCGCTAGGCTTCGGAGGCCCAGGGTTTCACCAGTTCAGACCCTGGACGCTGACAGGGCACCGCTCATCAGGCCACGCTGAGGCGGCATCCCACATGCCACAACTAGAAGGACCCACAACTAAAAATACACAACTACCTACCGGGGGGATTTGGGGAGAAAAAGCAGGAAGAAAAAAAAAAAAGACTGGCAACAGTTGTTAGCTCAGGTGCCAATCTTTAAAATAAACAAAATTAGGAAGAACACTTTCCAGTTATATGTATTTCCAGGACAGTTCACAGGTGAAATACTTCCTTGCCCACACAAAATGTTCCCTATTTTTACCGGAAAGAATTGAGCAGGCAGTAAAGTCACCTTTTGAAACTGGAAATGTTACTTTAGACTTCTAAATCCTATTAACTGACTAGTTTTTCAGCATGACTCTATTTTAACATTAATAGTCTCACAACGTACCACAATGCAGTAATAAGAATAAGCAACTTACTTTTAAAAAATAGGTGTTCTTTTATTTCTCAACCTCAAGTCTATATTATAAACTTTTAATTATCATCTTTGCTGAAACACTTCTGACAAAGGTGGTATTCGTACTGATTGCAAGTTTACCCAAATCTAAGTAATCAAGTCACTATGATGGCAGAAAGAAAATAATAAATACCATAAGAGTCTGAATATGAGCTTGTCACAGTTAAACTTATTTTACTAAATGGCCATTCTAAGACAAGCAGACAAAATGTATGTGTTGAGGGAAGACGTCCAAGTGTTCTACATTACTGCATCTGTTCAAGATCAGCTTAATTCAGCCAATGTAAAGAAAATTAGAAGTGTTCCTATAGCACTTTGTCGTTTAAGCCTTCCATTGCTATTTTAGATCCCCTGAACAAGAACTCTTTAGCTAACGCAAGAAATCATCATTAAAAATTTCTTTTTAAATGGCAGATAAAACTACCAGATCAGAAAAGTTTGTGTTTCTCTAAGGATTTACACTTTGCCCTACCCGGGCAAAAGAACACGGGCCTAGGAGACAGCTGGCTTAGGGCGCTGAACTTCATGGCACAGAGTTAGTTGGTTGGTGCAGCCTCGGAAAAGTTACCCAGGCTCAGTAAGTTCAATTTCCTATCCGTAAAATTAAGACCGAATTATCTCACACTTAACCAACAATTAGCAGTTTTCAACGTGCTTTGGTAGGATGCCTCTCCTGTGAGGTTTACAAGAACCCTGATGGGCCCGAAGGGAAGGTGTCAGTATTCGATTCTACAGCAAGAAATTTCTCAGAACTGTCGGGAGGATCACATGAGACACTGCAAACCCTCCAAAACATCGATGCAATTTAAGATACAAGCATGCATCCCCACATTCCTAGTTGCTCTGGAAGAATGGACTTAAAGTTTGACAACCATAATGGCTGAGTAATTAAATAAGCCATTTACAGGAGTAAAAGGTTGTTAAAAGGCTAAAAACAAAAGGAAGCAAAAGAAAGTTGACCTCAAAGCATGGAAAAAACGTTTTTAAAGAAGTACAGGCATATACAGTCGTAGAAAAATCGCTATGGGTATTCACCAAAATATGCATAGTGGTTAGTTCCGAGTGGCGGGAATAGGAGTGACTTTTATCATTTCGTTTATCGGTATTTTTTTTTAAACAAAAGAACTAGTTGTTATTCTAAACAAAAACAAGTCGAGGCAATTACCCACGGGCAGGTTACATCCACATGTGTTTAAAAGCTCTAATGGTAACAGCAGTGACAACTCCCAGGAACCCACCGGGATTTCAAAGACACAAGAAGGAAGCCCAGAAATCAGTAAAAAAGGGTGGTAAATGTCCCCGCGCAAAGTGACAGCCATGACCACCCATTTTCAACCTGACTTCAGAGGAAGCTAGGAGCGCGGACTGGTAGCTCTTAGTCTCGCTCGGCAAACCCCGAATCAAAAATTCCCCTTTGCGCCTCCCAGATCTCGAGGAGGAAGTGGGAGGAAAGGGCCAGGGGGCGGCAGGCGTTCGTCACGCTCGTGCAGAGGGATGGGGAGGGAGCCTCCGATCCGGGGCCGAAATGGTCCCTCCGCCCCCATCCCGCGCTCGGCGCCGGCGAGGAGCGACCGGCTTCGAACAAGGCCGCTCCGCCAAGGGGCTTCCAGACCGGGCGCAAGGTGCTCGCCCAACCCGCGGGCCCAAACCCCCAGCTTACAGGGTTTCTTGGCATCCTTGATCTTCATGGCGTCGGCCTGAGGGGCGAGGGGCAGCCTCGGTCCGGCGCACGGACGGCAGCGGCGGCGACTCCGGAGGCGGCTGGGCCGCGCGGGGAGGCCCGACCGGTTCCTCCCCTCAGGCCGGGTGGGGCGGGCTTAGGGCGGGGCGGCGGCGGCGCCAGAGGCAGGGCCCGGCCCAGGAGGGGCCCCCCCACCCCAGCGAGGGACGACCGGGACCGAGCGAGCTGGGGAAGGCCGCCGGCCTCGCCGCTCCGGGGCCTCCCGCAGCCGCTCCAGACAAAAGGCCCCGGTCCCCCGAGCCGCCGCCGCCGCACTGAGAAGTAGCCCGCCCAGGCCCAGCGCCCACGTGACGCGGGCCCCCCCTCTCTCCGCCTGCCGTCGGGCTGCTGGGGATTGTAGTTCTCCGAGTCGTGACAGCCCGCTCTCGGGCTGCAGATGTGCAGACGGACTACAAAGCCCAGGATGCATCGTGGTCCCGCCTCCGAGGCCCCTTCCGGAGATGGCCTCAGAGTGGTCCCAGAGAGGAGGGGGCGGGGCCTTAATCACGCCAGCGACGAGGCGGCCAATGGTGGCTGCCGTGGGCGGGCTGCGGAAGTCTAGGGCTCAGGCCTCGCCCCGCGGCTGAAAGAGAAGAGGAAGGCCTCTCTTTGCGGTACTGTCATGGCTGTCTAGGTCACAGATGTCCCATGGAGGCAGAAAATCTGGTCATTGTGCCCGGGAAGCGCTAAATACAGGGTCCTAGAGCCCCTCTTTAGACCATTGAATGCATTTGTAAATTAAAGTAGTCCTCTGGCTTATTAGAGACTCGAATGTTGGTGTTGGAATGATGATGATGATAATAATAATGGCAATAATAGGTAACATTTATTGAATGCTTACCATGTCCAAGGCTCTCTATGAAGCACTTTTTGTGAATTATGTGATTTAGTTCAGCAACTTTGTGAACTACGTACAATTATTATTCATTTTGTTATCTATCACTCATTTTGAACATGGGGCAGGATCTGAGAAGTTGAATCACTTGCGGAGCCCATGCTCTTTGCTACTGTTCTTTGGTCTCCTCAGGGGCCCTGCAGCCCAGCTCCCTCCTTCCAAAGGGCAAATTGATTCCAAGAGAAGAAAATTAAATGCTCCAAAATCTCACAGCAAAGCCAGGGCACTCCTTTCTCTATGCCTCCTAGATTCTGAGTCCTAGCTAGAACGGAAAGGGATGGTGTTGGGAATCTTTCCCTGGCCCCTCCTCCACATCTGTCCCCCAGTTAGCTGACCAGGAATTCAATGACTTTAGCAACAGATGGTTTGAGAACTGAGTCTTATTGCTTCTACCTTGTGGAGGATAAGACGAGAGTTGTAAACAAGGATAGGAAGGACACAAATTACCATTTAGGGAGCATGTACTAAGACCTGGCACTTTGCAAGAGGCTTTCCTTACTTTTAAAATTTTAATTTAAATATAATTCTCACATCCACCCTTTGAAGTCTAGTGATTAAGAACTCAAACTTGAATTCACATCTTGGTCTTACAACTTGGTAATAAATTTGGGCAAATTACTTCATCTCTCTGATTCTCATTGGAAATAATGATGCCTACGTTTCATGAGATTGAGGTGAGGATTAGATGAAAGAAGGCATATAAAGTGCTTAACTCATTCCCTGTCATGTAGGTAGTGATCAGTAAGTGAGGGCTACGGTTATTATTGCTATTGTTATCCTTATCATAAAGATAAGGAAGAAAGGTTAAGTATCTAGACTGTGTGCCCAAGGTAATTTTTTAGGATTGGAACCCTCATCTGATTATTGGTGCTTTGTGGTTTTATCTTTTCTTATTTTGATCCCAGGTTCCACATTTGTTGTTTAGAAATAAGTTTTTATTTATATTTTTTATAGAAATCCTTCTGAACTCCCCGATGTGTGACCTTATAACTTAGAACCCTGAGTGGTAGATTTAATCTTATTTTCCTCTTTTTTTCCTTCTCATCAATTCATCTGACACGGAACCCCAGATATTCTCAAATGGTCCTGTTTTCCCACAATTTTATCTGGTGAGAGTTGTGATTTCTGATCTGCCATGGCTTCAATGAATGTTCAATGTCTAATAGGATTCACCCGCTGGTTCTGTAAGTCTCGTGTGCACACTCTGCTCTCTACCAACATATGTCTTTTGGTTGTTTCCCAACTCTGATAGCATCATCTTGGAAGTCAAAGGCTGGGTGGGAGGGGGGTGACACGTATGCTTTGTGATAGGCTGGCTGTAGAAAGGCGAGGCAGAAATGAGAAGCCATAGGAATCTGGGTGAGTTTCGGACAGAGATGAGCATACACATGGCTGATTTAGCTTAATTTATCTTAAAAGTTAGGTTTACACCTATGATGTTATGTGTCAGGGAAACATTGAACTTCGAATAGTGAGAATTCTGGTCTTAGATCAGCCACGGAATTTCTGTGTGACCCTGGGAAAGTCCTTTCCCTTCCCTGGGTTTCGAATTACTCATCAGTAAAATGAAATGATTGGGATTTCTTCATCTCTGATTGTTGAAGTTCACTAAAATATGACTCTTTTCCAGGGGCAATATGAGAAGCGTTCAACTATGTTTTTCTTTTAAGTTTTTCCCAGTGTTATTGAAACTGACAGGTCATCCTTTTTCAGTTTCTGTCCAGAATCGTTCTTCTGCAGCCCCTGTTGGCTATCAGCCCCAATGCTTCCCTCCAGCACTGTGTGGTTAACTGCATTTTCTCTCTTCTCTAGCATGTCCTCAAAATCTTTCCCGGCAGAGTGAGTGCAGGAGCTGGAAAGGGCATCTAAAGGGGCCAAGAGACTGTCTTCCTGTCTCAATATTTATTGTCTACCAAACACAGTAAATCACCTCATCTTGCAAAGTGATAGAGGAGACCTGATACATTCTCATTTTGCTTTTACTGAGTGGGTGTTCATGGAGACAGGTGGTAGATTGTACCTAATGAAGACTATGAGGTCTCCTGGCATGAAGTAAACACACACACACACACACACACACACACACACACACACACATCCTAGCCTCGAAGCCCAGACCAAGCTTGTAACAGTGGATTCTGTCTCTAATTAGATGGTCAAGAACATGCTCCAGTCAGTCCATGGATCCACAAACTCAAACGGGCATCTCACTGTGGGAGAGCGCCATTAGTATGAGCATCATTGGCATCAAGACCATCGTGATAGTGGAAGAACAATTTCATCCAACAAATATTAACCGAGATTTAACTATGTAGCAGGCCCTGGAGTACATGCTGTGGAGCAGAGAAGTGAAAGAGAGAGAAATAATAATCAAGTTAACAAGTTGGTAAATAAGAATAGGCTGTCATAAGTGATATGAAGGCAATAACCACATTGATGTGCTAGAGGGTGCCTGGGGTTGCAGGAGGAGGGCTGTATTTTAGCTTGGATGGTCCGAGAAGGCTTCTCCGAAGAGGTGGCATATGAGCTGGGATCCATGCAAATTACTGGGGAAGACAGAGGTGGGACTGTACTGGAGATGGGTTTGGTGTGAGCAACAGAGGCAGAGTATGGGGAGTAGAGAACAAGGAGTAAAGTGATTGGAGGTGAAGTTGGAGAGGTGGGTATGCTGGGCCTCATGGACCACTGGAAGATTTTAAGCAGAAGAGTGACATGATCTAGGATTTTAGAGGGTGCCTCTGGCTGCCTTGTGGAGAATGGGTGGGTTGGAGAGGTGCCATGACTTGGAAAGGGAAAGACTAGGCTCCCTTTCCACCTCAGCCTCTTCCCTCACCCTCCTGGCCCACATGCAATCAGTCACCAAGTCTGGGGGGCTCCAGGAGCTCTCTGGGAACTGTGTGGGAGCTTGAATCAGTGTGGTGGCAACAGCGAGGGAGCAAAGTACTCTGATCAAAAGCTTCACTTAACAAAACACTGAGCTCCTGCAGTGTGCCAGGCACAGTTCTAGGCATTAGGGATACAGTGAAGCACAGGACAAAGCCCCCGCCCTCCTCAAGCTTACATTCCAAAGGGGACATAGACAGTCAACACGTAGACAGATGTATAATAGTATTTTAGATAGTATATTTAGATAGTATAACTGCTATGAAGATAATAAAGCAGGATGGGGGATCGAGTGGTGGGTCGGGGCCGGCCCAGTGACAAAGCGGTTAAGTTCGCATCTTCCTCTGTGGCAGCCCAGGGTTCGCTGGTTCGGATCCCAGGTGCAGACATGACACCACTTGGCACGCCATGATGTGGTAGACGTCCCACATATAAAGTAGAGGAAAATGGGCACAGATGTTAGCTCAGGGCCAGTCTTCCTCAGCAAAAAGAGGAGGATTGGCAGCAGTTAGCTCAGGGCTAATCTTCCTCAAAAAAAAAAAAAGAGTGGTGGGTCTGTTTGAGATGGAGTGGTGGCTGAGGACGAATTCGATGAGGTGGATGGGGAGAGGGAAACGCAGGCATGAAAGGGTAGGTTTTAGGGTTTGGGCTTGAACTTTGGGGTGTACGGTAGTGTCACTTCCCAAGCAGGGGAGCATGAGGAATAAATAAGTGAGAAATCAAGACTTCTGCCCTGGCCTTGTTGATCCTCCAGGACCGTCGTCTCCTCAGACTGGGGATGTGGTCCATGTTTTGTCATAGGAGCCAGCTCGTTTCGACAGTTGATGATTTGCACCTTACAGGCCCCCAGCTTGGGTGTCGCGTACTTCTGCCCTGCCCAGGAATGAGTCCTCCAGGACGTTTCCTCATGGGAACAGGGAAGAGCCTCTCTCTGGGGCTCTGCTCCACCTGCTCATCCCTACCTCCTGGCACTTTAACCTCAACGAGTCCAGATACAAACTCATTCTTCTCCCACCTGCTCCTCTCTTGCCTGCTTACTTTCCTAAAGGCCCTGCCTCAGGTGGCGGTACCAGCATCCACCTACTCGCCCAACACAGAAAGCTGGGAACCATCCTGGACTCCTCTCGCCCCCTCACAGCCCACATCCAACCAGTCAACAAGTCCTCTTTCTGTTATCCTTGTGTCTATTCCTTCCTTTCCAACCTCACTGCTCTTGCCTGAGCACTAGCCTCCACATCTCACATTTCCTCCTAAAGGCCCTTCCTGCCTCTTGGCTGGCTTTATTCCCATCCGCCCTCCTTACTGATGCCAGAGTGAGTTTTCTCAAAAGCAAACCAGACTGTATCATTTCCTGGGCTTAGAACCATGTCTGTCTCCCAATGCTGTCTTCAGGATAAAATCTCAGCCCCTTAGCCTAAAACCCATCGTGATTGGCCACTGTGAACCTCTTTAGCTGCATCTCTTGCTTCCGTGCATCCTTCATTATATCCTTCACTGCGTATAGCAAACTGAGTACATGCTACTGCCCAATGCTATCACCTACTTTGCATGTGTAAGAGTCTCTTCTTGAGTTCCCATTGAACACCTATTCATACTTTAAAACCCAACTCAGAAAACCGCTCCTCCAGAAAGACTCCCTTTCTTCTATGCTACTTCTGGTCCCTGTTCTTCTATCTCTGCCACTCATTGCATAATACTATAGTCATCTATTTACTTGCCTGTCTCCTTCAATACCAGATCAACCCTTTGAAGGCTAGGATTGTGACTCATTCTACTTAGTATCCTTAAGCCTAGCATGGGGTCTGACCCAGAATGGTAGCTCACAAATAATTTAATTGGATGGGTTTGGGTCAGATGCAAACTGGAAACTCTCATCCTTCTAGAGACTTTCAGCAACCAATAATTATTGATGACAAAGGCAGTTTAGCAGGAATGAATCATTGTGCTTTATGGGGGTAATACTGAAGAGTCTGACCTGGGAGCCATCAGGTACTTCCTAACACCCTGTTAAATCGGAGGCGGCTCTAATTACAGGTGGGCCTCTTCCTGGGCCTGGGGCGCCTACACGAGTGCATTATGGAGGCTTTGACCAGGTTCAAGTACAGTGCAATGGTTACCAAACTAGACATCGCCATCAGGCAGAATTAGGATCTGCTCTCTGATTGGTTGTGTAACTTTGGAGTGGTAATTTTACCTCTCTCTGTCTTGGTTTTCCTCACTTGTGAAATGGAGATAAAAATGGCTCCCAGGGGCCAGCCTGGTGGCTCAGGGGTTAAGTGTGCACATTCCGCTTCAGCAGCCTGGGGTTTGCTGGTTCGGATCCCGGGTGCGGACATGGCATTGCTTGGCAAGCCATGCTGTGGTAGGCCTCCCACATATAAAGTAGAGGAAGATGGGTACGTATGTTAGTTCAGGGCTAATCTTCCTCAAAATAAATAAATAAATAAGTAAATGGCTCCCAGGCCATTGAGCCTTTGCGAAGATGAAATGCCTTCCTGCATCAAAGTGCTTAACACGGTACCTGGCACAGGGGAGCAAAAGGGTGGCCTTGGGGGTGACTGTTAGACAGACAAAGCCCTCATGCTGATATCCGAGTGTCAGCTTAATGTCCCTTCTGCCCTCTCTAGTGAGCACAAGCAGACTTGATCAGGGTGCCTGTTTGACCTGCTTATAAGATTTAGGTACTTTTGTTCATAGCATTCATCAGGATACTATTTGTGTCATATTTTGTCTGACTTCATCACTCAGCTCAGAAAGCTCAGAAAGCTCCCAGAGGACAGGGAATCTGTGCTTTAATCCTCAACTCTTAATGCAGTCTCTGGCATGGAGAAAGCTCTCCCTGAACATTTGAATGAATGAGCAAACCTTCCCTACTTGCGTGCTATCTTGGCATGGGGCGTTTGTGTGTGTGTGTGTCTGTGTGTGTCTGTGTGTCTGTGTGTGTGTGTGTTTGGTGAGGTGAGAAGTGAAAGTGCTGGCAGAAAGCCCATGGTGATGGAGAATGGGGGCAGACCCTGGTTAGGGAGCGCTATACCAGTATAATGAGAAACTGAGAGCATATAAGGACAGGCCCCTGCATCATAGGATTTTTAAGGCTGTCACTGTCTTCAGCTGTGAGGCTAGTGTGTATGATAATAATTTGCACAGTTCTACCTTGGAAATCAGGGCTTTGACTGAAAACGTAGCCAACTAGGCAGCAAGAATAGCTTTCTGGAGCTTAGAGCCTCATGAAAATTCCAAAACTGAGGATAATCCAAAAAAAGGTTTTTTTGCTGGCTTTGAAAAGCAGGATTTTTTTTTTTTTTGAAAAATCTTCTCAATATTCTCTTCATCTATGATACAAATGATCAGACACATCCTGTTCACAAGCCCACTGATGAGAGGAAGAAGGAGCTGGGAATAAACCGGGTGCTTCATATGAAGTCATCGGCTCAGGGATAAAGAAGAGTAAGGCACAGTGTGTGGCCAGAGTACAGCGATGCCATTCAAAGTGCGGTGCACAGGTGGGTGCCGCCCCCCGCCTGTTTGGGATTAGCTCTCTATGCAGCATGGAGCTGGCAGCAGAATGCACATCAACTACACCACTCGGCACACTGTTTTCAGTCCAGCTGATATTTTTTTCACAGCAAGAGATTCTCGATGAAGGTCACACTGCAGTGGTTTACATTTTGGTGAAATGTGTCACTGCCTTCGGCTTGGACCAGCGGCTCATTGTTCACTGACCAGCTGCTTTGAGCAGCACTGGTCTAGAGCATGGTCTTTGAAAGGGGTCAGACTTGGCTGTCCTACTTGAGCAAGTCCCCTCAGCTCTCTGAGCTTTAGATTCCAAATCTGGAAAATGGAGATTTATTCATGCCCGGCGAAAATTTTGACCACAATGTGCTAGGCACTGTTGCATGAGGTGAGGATATGGCAGTGATCTTGGCTGATAGGATTCCTGCTTTCAAGAGGTGTAGAGATAAAGATAGGAGATAATTGTGGCTTATGATAAATGCTGTTAAGAAAGTCAGCTAACTCTTTGATGTATGTGTAACAGATTGGATGATTAGGGAGTGGTTGACTTGAGAAGTTTAAAAAGAAGCCAGCTGTGCAGAGAACTGAAGGATGAGTGCCCCAGGCAGAGGGAAGAGCAAGTGCAAAGGCTCTGAGGCCTGTTGGGGAAACCAGAACATGTCCAGTGGGTATGGAGTGAAGTGAGGGAGGTCAGGTGAGGTCAGAGAGGATCCAGTTCGTGCAGGGCCTGGCAAGTAGAACACAGAAGAGTTTGGATTCCATTCTAAAAGTAATGTGAAACCATTGGAGGGTTTTAAGCCAGATCATAAAGCTTCTTTTTGTTTTTCTTTGAGGAAGATTAGCCCTGAGCTAACTACTGCCAATCCTCTTTTTTCTGAGGAAGACTGGCCCTGAGCTAACATCCATGCCCATCTTCCTCTACTTTATATTTGGGACGCCTACCACAGCATGGCGTGCCAAGTGGTGCCATGTCCGCACCCAGGATCCAAACTGGTGAACCCCAGGCCACCGAAGCGGAACGTGTGCACTTAACCGCTGCACCACTGGGCCGGCCCCTAAAGCTTCTTGTAAACCATGTTAATGAGTTTGGACTTCATCCCAAGAACAACAGGGGTTCACCAAAAGGTTTGAGATCAGGGGAATGTCAGGATTAGAAGCACATTCTAGCAAGTTTTCTCAGGCTATGGTAAAGGTAACAGCTTGGGTGGGACTTGAGGCAAAGAGACAAGCTAGGGGAAGACATTCTGGTGGTGGGATGAGTGAATAAACGTAGGAATGATTGAATCCACATCATTAACTAGATTCCTTATGGCAGGAACCTCACCACCTTTTGCTTTGGACGTTCTACAGCACAAACTTCAGGTCTTTGTGCAAGTCAATTTTTAGTTAACATTCAACTAGTGGAATTGACTGGCTAACAAAAAATCAAACCAGATCTTCCAGGCACCCCGCAGAAGCTGAGTGCTTTTTTACACAGCTGATCTTGTCTATGGTATAAAAACCTGTCCCCTTTCCCTTGTTCACTTCTCACCTGTTTGCCTTGATACCGGCTGATTTGTCAGTTTCCAACAGCAACTGAACTCGAGCAGTTTCCATCTGGAACCAAACAAATACCTAAGCCCTGTTTGGAAGGCCTGCTTCCAGAGTCCTCCAGCCCCAGGGCCTGTTGCACAAGGCAAACTGGCACTTGGCCAGCCCACTTAATAGAATTCTCGGTGCTCTTACACAAGAGAAGGCCTATTCATTATCGGAGGCCTTGCCAGCCAACGTTGGCTCAACCAATATCAAGTAACAATGATGAGCAATGTTATTGGGCAGCTGCTACGTAGCAGGCATTGGGCTGAGGATTTACATTTATTCTCTGATTTTAAACCTTACAACAGCCTTATCCAATAGGTGTTCTTAATTAGCCTTATTTTAAAGAGAAAGAGACTGGGAATCTGAGAGGCTAAGTAACTTATCTAATGTCACACAACTAGGATGCTGACTAGGATTTGAACTTAGTTCTCTTTAATTCCAAGGTCTTTTGTCATTTTAATATTAAATTTTAAGTCATTTTATATTTTAGTGACTCTTTATAATTTAAAAGTTGTGTATGCTTATTGTCATACATTTGAACAATTTACGATTATAGAAATTACTGAAAGTATTTGTTCTGGTTATCTACTAATGTGTAAGAAATCACTCCAAAGCTTAGCATCTTAAAAAAAATAACAATCATTTAATTATTATCTCTCGTGGTTCTGGGGCCTGACTGGGCTCCACTAGTCATGTCACACTCAGTCTCTCATGTGGTTGTGGTTGTGGTTGGATATCAGCTGGGGCTGGCATCCTCTTAAAGCTTCCTTACTGTCGTGCCTGGCACGTGATGCTGACTATAGACTGCTGTCTGCTGGATCACATACGCTTGGCCTCTCTCTGTGGCCTGGGCTTCCTCGTAGTATAGCGGGTGGGATCCAAAGAAAGTCTCCCAAGAAAGAGGAAGTAGAAGACGCTCATTTCTTAAGGCCTGGGCTGGAAACTGGCTCAGTGCCATTTCTGCTATTTTCTATTGATCAAGCAGTTACAGAGCCAAGATTGTCGGGAAGGAGACACAGGCCCTACTCTTCCATGGTAGGAATGCCAAAGAATTTGGAGGTCAAATTCTAAAACTGCCACAGTCTGCCTCTGACCACAAATTATTTATATTGATATCAAGCCTCTTAATCTCAAATTCATGTGCCTGATGTGCCGTAAGCCAGTGACTGAGACATCTATGTTGGTGCTTGGAGATGGACAAAGATTTATTTGAATTGACCAAAACGAGAAGGTGGGAGGATAGGTTCTCTCAAATCTGCCTTAACAAAGAAGAAAGCAGGGAGTCTTTATAGAGCTAAGGGGCTTAGGAGGAGGAGTTTGGAGAAACAAAAGGGAAATCCATGTTTCTTTCACTCCAGATAAGCCCTTGGGCAATCAGACTTAAACAGCAGCTGGGGGCTGGTTATCTGGTGACTGTAACTTCTTGCAGCCCCTCCTTTTCTCCTGCAAAACAAGGTCATAAATCCTTGTGACCCTTGAGTTGCCCCTCAGGTTAATCAAGAAAACAGCAAATTAACGAGGTTAACCTTTTCATCTGGTCTGTGTTGGGAACAAGGTTGAAAGGTAATCAAGTTCTTGTTGAATATTTACAGTAGTCCTCAGGTACCTGGCTTCAGTTCAGCAAAAGGTGGTGAGGTTCCTGCCATAAGGCAGCTTGCAATCTATGCAAATTATGCAAAATGTAGTTGCTTCATCCCAAGGCTCTCCCACATGTCTCCTGCCATCAGGTTCAGGCTTGAAGTCCAGGATCTCACCTTCTACTGAAACCAGAGGCCAGCTTGCTTTAACTACACTCAGTTAGTTGTCTATTTGCAAAAGTAGTTGGATAATGAGTTAATAAAGCCCGCCCTATAGATAACAGCTCTGATGCTTGGGTCACTGGAAATGCGTGGGGTGCTTAAACTTTTCAGGAACTGAAAGTCAATTCTGTCCAGTTGAAGCTGGTTGAGACCACCAGCTCATCCACTGGGCCTACTTGGATGACTGACAGGTGATCTTTTGACATCAGGGAGCTGAAAATTCCACCCTCGGATGGTGCTAACACCACCATTTTGTAAACATACGTTCTATGAAGAGCCATGATGCCTGACTACACTTGTGCAGATCATCAATTACCTCACTTCTCCTTACCTCCAGTCATCTATTCCCACACTTCAGACCACCCCACCCCTTAATCCCACAAATATCCCTAATGCCCATTTTTCAGAGAGGTGGATTTCAGATTTCTTCTCCTCCTTGCTTGGCTGCTTTGTGAATAAACCCTTTCTCTCCTGCAAACTTGTTATCTCAGTGATTGACGTTTCATGTGACAGGAAAAATAAACCTGATTCGGTAACAATTTATCGCTTTCAGATATGGATGACATGCATATGCGGTTCCTTAGTTACAGCTCTTCAAGTATGATTCTTCTTGATCTGAAGATCTGTGAACTAAAAAGACAAGTTATCTGCCCCCCGTACCCAACATACAATGGTGGAATAGGTGTTGGAAAACTGCAGTAAATATGTTGCAATTCCCTTGATTAGGGTCCCGTTCTATTCAATGATTCTCTGCAGCTCTGCCTTCTGAGCTCTTGGTTCCACTGTCTGCATTTAACCTTCCTTTTCCATGAAATGTAAACTGTATTTGCCCCAAGAGTTTCTCAGCCTGCTTCCTGCCCATTGAAGTTCTGGAATCCAAAGCCCTCTTTTCACCCTGCACCATTTCCTTCTCTTTTAGTTCAAACTGAGTCTTAAAAAAAAAACTGAGGATTTTTTATGATTCTTAACTGGAGTTCTGTCCATGGGAAAAAAAGTCATGACCACAAATCTCCTTGGCTCACGTAAGTCGTTTTCTACCTTGGGTGCCCTTTCAGGCTGCTGTGGGACAATGCCCTTAAGAGTCTTAGAAATCCTGTTGTTTGATAAAGAGAGACAGTGAGGCACACCCTTAAGCCCCTTAGAAGGATTTTGTCTGTTTGAGAGGGTTAATGAAGTAACTTCTTAAACCTTTCTGAGCTCTTAACAAAAGATGCTAGCCCACCGTTTGCTGAAAGCTATTTTAATTTGAGAATAGTTTGCCCTCTGGAGAGTCTGAGAGTAAGTAGTTTTATTTTCAAACCCAGAAAACCCTGACTCTTTTATGTATCCTCTAAAGTTTGCTTGAAAGCCAAAAAAGTCCCTTTTTCTAACTGTTCTCTCTCCTTTGCATTTTTCTTTCTTTCTTTTTTGAGGAAGATTAGCCCTGAGCTAACTACTGCCAATCCTCCTCTTTATACTGAGGAAGCCTGGCCCTGAGCTAACATCCGTGCCCATCTTCCCCTACTTTATACGTGGGACACCTACCACACCATGGTGTGCCAAGCGGTGCCATGTTCGCACCCGGGATCCGAACCGGTGAACCCTGGGCTGCGGAGAAGCAGAACGTGCAAACTTAACTGCTACGCCACCGGGCTGGACTCCTTTGCATTTTTTTATAGTCAGATTCGTCAGCTCATTGTGTTCATTAGGTACGTTTCCTTCTTTTCCACATTACAGTAAGCAACAGTGTCACCAAACCTGCCATACCCTCAAGGGCCCTCTTTCCTCCAGCTTCCAGTAGCATTTTCCTCGCTTTCCTTTAAGTCGTCATCAAGCCCCTTTGGACTTTCACTAACATGCTCTTCAAGGTCCCTCCAGCTTCTGTCTGCTGGTCAAATACAAAGGTGATTGTGATATTCTGATTTATAATAAGACATATGTATTTGGTCTTAGAACACTGGAATTTGGAGCAGAATTGTAATGATGCCACATGTTCACATTCTTGTTATAGCAGTAACCCACTTCCAATAAAAAATCTGTTCCAGTTACCTATTGCTGTGTAATAAATCACCCAAAATGTAGCTGCTAAAACAACAATTATTTTTATTGCTCATGGTCCTCAGGCTTGATGAGGCTCATTTAGCCAGTTCTCACTCAGAGTGTCTCATGAAGTTGTAGTTGTCTGTCTGGGGCCAGAGTCATCTTGAAGGTTAGCTCAGGCTACACCAATCTAACCCCTCCTCTGGGAATGTGTAAGCGGGATGTTGACAGACTACGCCAGTTAGGTAAGCAGATCCAGGCCGAGGGACTTTTAGAATCGAAATGGAGCTGAGGTTGGTGTATTGAACCATATGCTAGATGGTTAAACAAAGCAAGTCATCTCTTGCGGCAGAAAACCGAGATGTAGCGATGACAGAGAGCATGAGGCACTCTGACTCCTGGTGGCTTTCCAAGGCCATAAGTCCTGGCTGTGCTTTGTTTTCATATGTGAATGTAAATAATCCACAATCAATCTATAAATCAAAACTGGGGGGAGTTTATTATGAGCCAGATCTGAGGACTAGCCCAGGGCCTTCCTTCCCCAAGGAAGGCAGGGTGCCAAAGAAGTAGGGTGTACAGAGTGGTTATACACTGTCTCGGAACAAAGAGCGTATATCACATATGATAAAATGTCCCTTTCACAATAGCCACGAGCTTGCTTTGCTGGCATAGCAGATTGGTGAACACAGCAGGTTGGTGGTCACAAGGTAAGCACAGCAGGTCAGTAATTAATCCTTAGTTTAGGGAGAGACGCTTATCCTAAAGGAAATGCTGATATGGGGGGAAGTTACATTCCTATCTTTAATAGCATCATGCTTGTCTTTGGGACATTGTAAGTGCTTAAAGCAGATGTATAGGGGCCGGCCCCATGGCTGAGTGGTTAAGTTCGCGCGCTCCGCTTTGGTGGCCCAGGGTTCTGCTGGTTCGGATCCTGGGTGCAGATATGGCACCGCTCGTCAAGCCAAGCTGAGGCGGCGTCCCACATGCCACAACTAGAAGGATCCACAACTAGAAATGCACAGCTGTGTACCAGGGGGCTTTGGGGAGAAAAAGGAAAAATAAAATCTTAAAAATCAATCAATCAATCAATCAATAAAGCAGATGTATAATGCACGCTCAACAGGCCACATCAGGCCCTTTTGGAAAAATAAGGTCAAGCTGAATTAGTTGTAAATCAAATGGCTTCCTCATATACTCCAATATATCCCACTGCTTTTCATTTATTTATCCCATAATAGTTGAGTTGGCCTGGGGAGATTTCTATTCCTGGCATGCAACATATTGCCTTGACTGGGACTCTGGAGGGATGTTGTGAGGACCTTTATTTTCAAGGAACAGTGGGAAGAAACAAACATGGACTTCAGGGCCATTGACTCATGCATTCATTTATTGATATCCATTATTAATTCCAGTAAGTCTCTATTGAACTTCTGTTAGGTACTAACTTCTGCTAGGCACTGGATACACAGGGGTGAACAAGATTGTCAGGGTTCTTCATGGAGCTCACAGTTTAGTAAGAATTATCCAGACCCACCTAATTGGGGATTTCGTTTTCTCATCTGGGGAATGGGCATCACTTTGTAGAGTTGGTGAGAAGGTTAAATGCTGTGTGTGCGCGTGTATGTATGTGTGTACATCATATGGCACATGAAAGGCCCTTAAATATTTGAGTTTCTTTTTCCTATTTTTGTTTACTTAAATCAGGGTTGACATTTTGGACCGGATCATTCTTTGTTGTGGGAGACTGTCCTGTGCATTGTTGGATATTTTGCAGCATCCCCAGCCTCTACTTACAAGATGGTAGTAGCACTCCTTCTGACCCCAAGTTGTGATAACCAAAAGTGTTTCCATGTATTGCCAAATGGGCCTAGAATTGGTGATGGGGTGGCAAAACTGTTCCCAGTTGCAAACCACTTCTTTAGATAAAAGGCCAGACATTTATGCCTGAAGGTACAGATCTCAACGTCCACTTCTGCATCTGACTTCCCCATCCATCTGTCTCTCTTTCACTGGGTTTTTGCCTCCAAAACAAAATGGCATCAGGAGGAAAGTAGACACCAATCCCAATTTTGTAGGGCTGGCATTGCAGAAAGGAAACTCTGCAGAGCTCCTCCTTCCTTCCTTCTCTGAGACCAAGCCCAGTCCTGCCTGTTTAATTACCTCCAGTGATTTCAGCATTAACTGGGTCTGTTGATCCACTCTGGCGTGAAAAGCAGGCTGGGCCAGATCTGATATCACTCGCCTTTCCTAGTGCCTCTCACATGGGCTGAGGGTCATGGCTTTGGGCCTTACAGCTGGAACTCACCCGTCGTTGTCTGAGGAAGGTGGAAAGGGTGCTGTTTCCAACGGTTGCTCCAGAATTTCACAATACAGGGACCATAGGCATAGCAATCCGATTTGTGTAGAAATTGAATTTGTGTGCCAAGAGTACGATTTATCCACAGATTGTGTTGTAGAATTATAAAAAATCTTAGTTTTCCAAAAAGGCCTTTGTTTCTACCTTACATAAGTTTGAGAAAAAGTCAATTGTTTGCATTAAATATCACAGTGATGAGGATAATGATTTTGCTTGGGGTGGGGGCTTTCCCTAGGCTCTCTACTATCAGAGCCCATGGGGTAGGACTGGCTTGGCTCTCTGACCATCTATCCCACCACTTTCTCCCTTGCTCATTTACTGGCCTCTGCTGTTCCTTGAACACAAAGATCCCCCAGGGCCTTTGCACCTGATGCTCCTTTTTTTCTGGAACATGCTCTATCTTTCCAGGTGACACTGCCACTCTAGTTGCTGAGCACTCAGTGAACATGCTCTATCTGAGTTAGCTCAGGCTGTCCTAACAAAATACCACAGACTAAGGAGCTAAAACAGAAACTTATTTTTCACAGTTCTGGAGCCTGGGAAGTCCAGGGTCAAGGCACTGACAAGGTAGGTTTTGTTTTAAGGCCTCTTCTCTTGGCTTGTAGGTGGCCTTCATCTTGCTGTGTACTCACATAACCTTTCCTCCGTGTGTGTGTGCAGAGGAGTACAGAGTGCCAGCTCTCTGATGTCTCCTTTTATAAGGGAAAATGGGATCCTTAGGTACCAACTTCCTACATATAAGGATCCTACAATGCATCCCTGTAAGAGTCTTGTTGGATCAGAGCTCCACCCTTGTGACCTCTTTTCACCTTAATTGCTTCCCTAGAGGCCTCATTTCCAAATACAGCCACACTGGGGATTAGGCTTCAACATGTGAATTTTGAGAGAGGGGACACGAACATTCAGTTCATAACACTCCCAGTTAGACCCACATCTGACTTTGTCCCTAACTTGATTTAGCTCTTGCCTATCTACAACACATCTCCCTTTTTTCTGTCACTTTCTGTCCTTCTCTACTTTGTTTTTTCTTCCTAGAACTTAACACTACCTAAAACTATTCTACATTAAAAAAGCTGTGGGGTCAACCCCGTGGCTGAATGGTTAAGTTCACGCGCTCCACTGCGGCAGCCCAGGGTTTTGCTGGTTCAAATCCTGGGTGCGGACAGGGCACCACTCATCAGGCCATGCTGAGGCGGCATCCCACATCCCACATCTAACGACTAGAAGGACCCAAAACTAAGAATATACAACTATGTACTGGGGGTCTTTGGGGAGAAAAAGGAAAAAAGAAAAGTTGTATTTATTGCCTGTCCCTATTCCATAGATTTAAGGATTAGATTAGCTCACTTAAATAAAGTATTCACTCAACAAATGTTTACTGAATGCCTGTGGTGCACTGGGCACTGCACTAGGTTCCAGGGTTGCAGTGGTGAAGAAATGCACGCATGCTCCCTGCCCTCGTGGAGCCCACAGTCTGGTAGGAACGTCTATTGCACACTTACTATTTACCAGGTATGGTGCTGAGAGTGTTACTTAGATTATGTCATTTGATCTTCATGAAAATCCTATGACGTAGGTCCTATTGTTGCATTAATTTTATGGAAGGGACAAGTAAGGCCCCAAATGAATAAGCCACTTTTTCAAGGTCATACGGCTAATTAGAGCTGGGTCCTGCAGTCTGGTGCCATAACCGATGCTCTTGACCACGATGCTAAGGTGCATGTGGAAGGCACAGTTGAGCACAGAGCACGTTCGAGCGGATGAACAAAGACATGTACGGCTATAACCTCACTGCTGAAAAGTATTCAATACTGATTATTCCCCTGAATCATCAGAATAACCCACAGGTGCACTTCAGTATAAATACACTTGGGGGGCCAGCCTGGTGGCACAGCGGTTAAGTGTGCATGTTCTGCTTTCGGGCCCAAGGTTCACTGGTTCAGATCCCGGGTGTGGACATGGCACCACTTGGCAAGCCATGCTGTGGTAGGTGTCCCACATATAAAGTAGAGGAAGATGGGCACAGATATTAGCTCAGGCCAGTCTTCCTCAGCAAAAAGAGGACGATTGGCAGCATATGTTAGCTCAGGGCTGATCTTCCTCAAAAAAAAAAAAAAAATACACTTGGATATAAAGACCTGCCAGCACAAGATTTATATTCTGAGGCATTATCAAGAATGTGATAAAAATCATTGCCATGGGATGTCTTTTCTTTAGAATAGGTGATAGAAAACACTATAGGAGGTTTGGAGGTGGACAGACCTGGGTTCAAATCCTTGCTCTGTCTCACTGTACTGGGAACCTTAGGTGTGTTCTGAGACTCAGTTTTCTTATCTGTGAAATGGGGATTATAATGCCGACTTCATAGAGTTTTAAAATAGCCCTGTGGATAGAGGATTCTTAATAAACGGTAGGTAGTTTTTATTATAGTATTGTTTTCACAGTGCTTTTAAACTATAATTTGAATTTTTAAAAATTGTTAACCTGTACAGAAGCATCTGTATTACATCGAGTGAGGCCAACCTGGAAGAGTGAGTCGTGTAAACTGATCACTTGGAAGCAATCCTTCTCCATCAGTTCTCCTGAGTGCCTCAAGATAATCCCATGAGTCCCCAGTTCCCTCTCCTCTGATAGGAGTGTCTTGGGGACTGGCAGTCTCCCAAGATTCTGGGAGGTCAAAGGGATCCAGGTCCCTTGGCATACCATGTGTCTCCTTTCTCTTTGCCTCCAATTTCAACAGGGTCAGTGTTAGTGGGTTGGATAAGGAAGAAGTGAGAAAAGGGAAAAAGGAAAAATTTGATCGTGAATTCAAGTCATACCCAGTTCTCATTGGAGCCCCAGAAACCATCTTCCCCCTTTGGGCTGGACCAAAAGAATTAGAATCTCACCATCATTGGGCGTGTCAGACCACATGGTACCATGTTTTTGGCTGTGGGTGTTTGGAAGGCATCTGTGGGTTTTGCCTGCCCAATATCCATTCTCACTTCTTGTAAAAGTAACTTGACTTTTTTCCGTTGGGAAACCAACGTTTTTGCACTCTCAGTCCCTGTTCCAGATCCAGGTAAGCATGTAGCCAGGCCTGGCAATCAGCATGTTCCAGTCCTCCGCTACAGCGATCGGTTCAGGAGTGACAATATGATCCAAGGCTTGGCCAGCAAGTGTCAGATTTGCCTTCTTCCCCCAAGGGATGCTAAGTTCTGGGGATGTAAGCCCACTTCTGCTTCAACTCCCTGGAGAAAACTTAACTGCAGAGTGGAGTGGACGAGAGGAGAGACCCCGTGCTCAGATCATTTGAGTTCCTCTCTTGCCAGGCTTGGATTTTCAGTTACTTGAGCCAATAAACCCAGTTCCTTCATTTTTTTCTTTTGTTAAACCAGGTGATTTTGGTTTTTGATACTTAGAATCAAGAGAGTCCTGAGTAGCAGACCTGAGTTTGTGGAACTGGAGTGAGTGGAGGAGGCTGCCAGGATGTGAGGGGTCTGGAATCTATGCCCTAGCAGAGACTCTTACGGAGACCAGCTGTGTTTGTCCCTGTCTGGAGGGACTGTCTCTGGGCAGCTTGTCTCATCTCGTCTGGTTAGGCATATTCTGGGGGTCGGGGCAAAACTGATCAAAGAGAGGCGGTTACAGAAGAACATGGTAAGGACGTTACTTCCAATAGGAACTGCTGGAGACAATAGGTGGAAATTCCTTGTATGGGAGTGAAAGCCCTGTCACTAGAGCCGTCTAAGTCTAAGAGGCAGGACTGACCCTGCCAGGAATGCTAAGCGACAGGGATGGAGGTGGCGGCAGATTTGGACTGACTTTGAGTTCCTGTTCCATTTTAGGAATTTCTGATTGAATGTAAAATGTTTGAAAATATCATTCAGTATGGAATATGTGTAAACAAGCCAATGTTCCACTAGCAAAATGTGCCCTGTAAGGACCGTGTCTTGTTTGCCCCCGCAGCTCCTGCGCTAGCATAGGGCCGGCAGAGGCCAGGTTGCTCAGTGATGAAAAGCAAAGGCCCTAGGGCATAATCCTGAGTCTATTGCTTACTAGATGAGTGACCTTGGGCAAGTGGCTTCACCCCAGTGAGGCTGTGTCCTCTCTGTAACATGGGGATCCTGTTACCTACTGCTTAGGGTTGACCTGTGGATTGGCCATAGGGCACAGGAAGCAATTGTCTGACGCGTGGCTCATGGTCAGTAATGGTAACTGTTATTATTAGGCACTTAATACCTGCCCGTGGAGTAAGTGGTGTCAACGCAAATAACCAATAACCATTCTATAGATAGGAGAGGTAAGGTGCATTTTACTTGTGCCAAGCTGAGGACTATAACCTGGGAAGGCAGTCTTCACAAGTGGAGAAAGCATTCTGGAGAAGCATGGTTATCAGTACATTTTATACTCCCTTTAGAACAAAGAACATACATCAAAGACGCCCAGGATACATATTCATCAAAGTTTCAAAGAGGTATTTGGTTGTAAATTAGCAAGCCAACATGAACCTGATCTCCGGGAAATGAAACGTCTTCAGGAGTACTGATACTGGCGTCACAGGAAAGGAAGTATGCATCCTTATCTTCAAAGAGTGCATTCTTTTACTTTGAGATAATGTTTATTGCATTCTTTTCTTTAATGGTTCAAGCAGATGTACAATGTATGTTTGACAATCCATAAGTCAGATTTCTTTAGTTCTGGCTCAACTGGGTTTAAACCAGAATAGCTACCCCATATACCTCAATTTGTGAAAATTTCTCATCAAGAGACATAGGTGTCACAGTGAACCCCAGAGATAACCTTGCCAACTCGTTTCAGAAAGGAGCTGAGGGTGAGTTGGCAGGAGAAAATAGCGGGATTCTGCTCTGGCCAGCAGGACACAATGCCGTGTCTCTTGCTGCTTCCATGTTTTTGGGGGAGGGGGGGGGTTCTAATTTTTTCTTTCCTGGATAAGTTATGTCAGGTTCCTGGAAGCTGAGCCTGGGACAGGGATAGGGACACAGTTCAAGTGATTTACTGGGGACAGTGCTCTCAGGAGGAGGGGAATGAGCAGGACCAGATACATAATTTGTGGGGTCCAGAGAAAAATGAAAATGAGAGGCCCCTTGTTCAAAAAAAAAAAAAAAAAACACAAGGAAAAAGTGCTGTTAAAGATGCTAATGTGGGGTCCAGCCCGGTGGCGCAGTGGTTAAGTGCGCACCTTCCACTTTGGCGGCCCAGGGTTCGCGGGTTAGGATCCTGGGTGCGGAAGTGGCACCGCTTGGCAAGCCATGCTGTGGTAGGCATCCCACATATAAAGTGGAGGAAGATGGGCATGGGTGTTAGGTCAGGGCCAGTCCTCCTCAGTGAAAAGAGGAGGATTGGCAGCAGTTAGCTCAGGGCTAATCTTCCTAAAAAAAAAAAAAAAGATGCTAACATATGAAACCTTTTTCTTTCTTCCATGATCTCTGTCTCAACTTCCCATGGTGTTTTTTATTTGCTATTTAATGTACTTCTATGTAAAGGAAAACTAAAAATTTAAATTATTAGCATGAATCTTACCATTCATTTTTACCTTACGTGGGGCTAGATTAAAACACAAATATCAAAGTGTTTAACTCAGATGAGGAGTCAGCCAAATTACACAATTTGTATTTTTTGTGGCTTGTCCCCAGAAGGTGCCTCAAGCTAGTCAGAAGAGAAACCACAAGGCAGACTCAGAAAGGTTGGAAGGGAGGGTGTGCGAGGCACAAGGATACGCCAAGCACCCAACATGCCCTGTCCTGGCTGAGCAAGTTGGGGCAGGAACCTCCCCTTCCCAAGGGTCACCCGCTCCAGCCCACAGTGGAGGGAGACCCTAAGGTTATTGCAACCTCTGCGCTGGGATGTTTAGTTACCTGCTTTGGGGACAGGCGAGAGGCTTGTCCTTGCCACAACGCCAGCTGAATGTGCTAAGGGCGGAGAAAGCTGCCACTCTACCCTGCCCTGGGAAGCATGCGTGCCCAGCCCTACCTCTCCTCATGCCTGCACTCAGGCACCTGCCAGGAGTGGAGAGCTGGAGGCTGCAGCTGCCACTGGATAGGGCAAGAAGGGAGCCCTGGCAGAAAGTGGGGCATGATGGGGCAGAGGAAGTGGGAGGTGGCACTGCCTGTGAGCCAAGGCTCCTAGTCCCTGTTCATCTCTATTGTCTTAACTTACATAGGACTTCACCTACAAAACAGATTTAGAGGTAAAATTAAGAATTTCAAGGGGACGGCCCCGAGGCGCAGCGGTTAAGTGCGCACGTTCTGCTTTGGCAGCCCGGGGTTCGCTGGTTTGGATCCCAGGTGTGGACATGGCACCCCTTGGCAAGCCATGCTGTGGTAGGTGTCCCACATATAAAGTAGAGGAAGACGGGTATGGATGTTAGCTCAGGGCCAGTCTTCCTCAGCGAAAAGAGAAGGCTTGGCAGCAGTTAGCTCAGAGCTAATCTTCCTCAAAAAAAAAAAAAAAAGAATTTCAAGATGGCAAGTGCAAAGCATTAAACCCAAAGCAAGGGTCTGAGCACTGGACTCTGTGTGACTGCATTGGTCCCATGCTTGTGAATATCTCTGACATTCTTTTGCTCATCTGTCATTTATTTTTATTTTTTTTTTTTTGAGGAAGATCAGCCCTAAGCTATCATCCACTGCCAATCCTCCTGTTTTTGCTGAGGAAGATTGTCTCTGAGCTAACATCTGTGCCTATCTTCCTCTATTTTTTTTGAGCAAGATTAGCCCTGAGCTAACATCCCCTGCCAATCCTCCTCTTTTCTTTTTGGCTGAGGAAGATTGTCCCTGAGCTAACATCTGTGCCCCTCTTCCTCTAATTTATACGTGGGACGCCTGCCACAACATAGCTTGACAAGCGGTGCATAGGTCTGCACCCGGGATCGGAACTGGCAGCCTGAAGCAGAGCACACAAACTTAACCGCTAAGCCATCAGGCCATCCCCTGCTCATCGTTCTTGATCTCTTTTGATTTTGTACGTTAAGCAGTACCCAAGTTAGCAGTCCTTCTAATTTGTCCCCAAGATTACTATGTTCAGTGGGCCATCTATCTAAATCTGTCACCGACTAATTGCCCCGAGGAACTCAAGGGTGGGTTTGGAAGCATTTAACTGTTTAAGAGATGCAATCAGCAGCCACTCTGAACCAGACCGAGCCCCACCAGAAGAGTTACGCCTATGACCTTTGCCTCATTTTTAACGCTCAGATCTCTCCAGGAGGAGTTTAGGCCTTATTACCGTAGCCTGCAGTGGATGTGGAAGCGTGTTTTCTGACTGAGCCTGTGCAAGCAAATACCCACCTCTCCCTTTTGAATATTCATTCCCCATCCGAAATAAAAGGTCCCTGCTTCCTTTGTTCAGGGACATCACAACTTTGGAAATGATTCCGTGTGGCCTCCTGTTTGCAGCAAATATACCTTACTTTGTGTGACAACTACTTCTGGTGGAGAGTCTGATTTAACTCTCTGGGAGGAAACCACTTTGCTTTCGCTAACAGATCCCTGCAGGTCAAGGGCCCCTGGCCACCATTCCAACCCTGTTGCCCTTTATGGTAATTGCATCCATCTTGTTTCTAATGGTTGAGTGCTTTCCTTGACCTTTGCCATTCTGGAATTTTATTATCCAGTTCCTTCTAGGGAGCCCAGTTCTGTAACAGCATCTCCTCTAGAAGACAGCCACTATTGAGCTGCTCATGGTACTGCTGCCCCCTCACCAGCACATTTCTTATCTCTCTGGTAAATGGAGAGTCTGCCAGGCCTTCCCAAGGAACATGGTGGGTTTTACCATCTTATTTAGTGAGCCCATTCAAGCATGCCCACTTCTCTGAGCCTTTCAATTCTCCCCTCCAGTTTCTAATGGAAGTGCTGGCATTCTGATCAATTTGGGTCATTGCTTTTTCTAATCTTTTAAGAGCCATCCCATCAGCATTTTGGAACCATCCCCTGGGGCCCTTGCCACGGTGTTAAATCCTATGATACTGGAGAGGACCCCTCCACATCAACAAACTGTACACTATCCAGCTTATATCTCACCTCTCTCTTTTTTCTTTTTTAAATATTGGCACCTGAGCTAACAACTGTTGCCAATCTTTTTTTTTCTTTCTGCTTTTTCTCCCCAAATCCCCCCAGTACATAGCTGTATATTTTAGTTGTGGGTCCTTCTAGTTGTGGCACATGGGATGCCACCTCAGCATGGCCCAACGAGTGGTGACACGACCGCGCCCAGGATCTGAACCAGCAAAACCCTGGACCGCCTCAGCGGAGTGTGCAAACTTAACCACTCGGCCATGGGGCCGGCCCCTCACCTCTCTTGATCCATCACTCTCAGAATCCTCCACAGGCGTTCTCTCCCAGTTTGGGCTTGTTCACATTGGCCAGGTCTGATATAAAATCCCTTTCTTTCCTTAGCAGGCTTTAGCACTTCCTGAGTTGGTTCATGCTAAGGTTTTACCCTGGTTATCAATCTGGTGGCCAGGACAGGAGGTGGGGCAAATTCCAAGGTGGGCAAGCATTGCTTTGCACAGCACCTGCCTCATTTGCCAGCCAGGTAGGGTTGGGGTGGGGTTCTATCTTCCAGCAAGGGAGCAGGGACACTTCTGTAGGTCCAGAGGGTTCAGGAATACCTGGGTTGATCTCTTCAGATAGGCCCTCCCAAGAATCAGGGTCTCCTCCTTCCTTATCAGGGCCTAGTCTTTGGGTAAAGGGAGGTACCTAGCAGAGAAGCGGCATTCTTTGAAGTTCTGCCGTTCTTACAGTTCAGTCCTGCGCCTGATCTTCAGCTCTGTCAGCCCTGCAGACAGAGTTGCAGGAGACAAGGTCTCTTCAAATGCTGCCAAACAGGCCCTCCAAGATTGTTGATCAATATGTCTGTCATTTCTCTCTTCAACAAATCAGCGATACTTAGGAAGAGCCACCCAATTCTGCGGTCAGTTTGGTCCCCATTTCCCCCAGACCTCTCACATGCTAGAGACACTGTACCAGCTTGTGCATCCCTCTAACTTTACTGCATCCTGTTCAAAGAAGGTGAGTCTTAGCAGTCCCTCTGCCGCAGCACGCAGAGTTTGTTTCCTAGGACCACTTCTGATACCAGCCATTTTGGGTTGGTTTCCCTAGAAGTAGAAGCTGAGATGGGGTTCATCGTTCAGGTGATATGTTTGCTGGTTTTTCTGTGGAAGATTCACCCTGAGCTACCATCTGTGCCAATCTTCCTCTATTTTGTAGGTGGGTTGCCACCAGAGCACGGCTGCCAACTAGTGGTATAGGTCTCTGCCGGGGAACCTAACCTGGGCCGCTGAAGCAGAATGTGCCAAACTTAACCACTAGGCCACAGGGCCTCAAGTGATTTTTTGAGGAAACAAAAAAGGCAAAGGGGAATGAGGAAGCAAGATGAGGATGGCAAAAAGCTAAGCAAGAATGTGGTCTCTGTGGGAGTCTAGTTTTGCCTGACCCCCCTAGGGTGCTCTGGAGCACACGTTGACTCAGAGTCGGCCCCAGCTTGAGGCTGGGCAGCCTGCCTTTTACGTCCTACCGCATCCATTGGTCATTGCCCTCCTTTCCTAGCGAGGCACAGTCTGTGTTGTTCTCTCCTCCTTCTCAGAAACCTGTTCCGAGGTAAAGCAGATCCTCAGCCTTAGGGGAGAGAAGCTCCAAGAGGGTTGGCCTTTGGCCTAATCTTTCTGGAAAACGATTTCAGGCTTAAAGACATTTCAGTTCGTGGTAATGCATGTCACTGATACCATCACTACTGAGATGGCTGTTGGCATGCGGACAATGAAGATCCCTGGCAAAATGCGGCTGTGCAGCCAGGTTTGCCTTCTGGGACCTCATGGTTGGATAATCATGGACATCACAGGGGTTGTGTGGCAAAGGTCTTTGTCTTTGTCTCCGCTTGATTCCTGGGATGTTCACTACGTATTCACTAATTATCCACTCAGTCAGAGAATCAATATGAAACCTGAAGAACCGATTTTCTTTTTTTCAACCAGGTGTTCTGAGTGTGCCTTGGAGGCAGAGGAGACAGATGAGGGGAGGGCGCGGGGGGCTCAGAGCCTGCCCTTTGGAATCAGGCAGAACTGGGCTGGAATCCCAGCAATGACTCTTCACAGAAGCATGACTGTGGGCATGTGGCTTAACTTCTCTGAGCCTCAGTTTCCTCTTCTGTGAAATGGGGATGACACCTGTTTCTACCTCATTGGGTTGATATGAGGATTGTTAAAAAATAAAATTCAACCTAGTAAATTGGAAGATCTACTTGGCTTTATGAGGCCATTCATGAATACGGCAGTATCTCATCTACCAAACAGAGAGATACTGCGGTGGGGGCGTGTGTGAAATGGAAGGTTTTTATAGGAAGAGGGGTGGGCCAAGAGAGCTATTGGCAAAAGAAAAGAAAGGATTATTTTTAGGCCAAGATATCTTCTTTTTGTGGGGGGAGGGGGGGGAGGGTGGGCGGGGAAGGCGTGGACGGCGGGGGAAGTAGGCCATCTTTTTTCCTCCGGGAAAGGAAAGGCAAGAGTTTTATCATGTAGATTGCCTCTTCCTCTTCTTAGGGAAGGAGAAGGCCGAAGTGACAGCCTACCTCATGGTGCTGACCAGAAAACTGGTGCTGGTTGATTAAGATTTACATTTCAGGGAGAGATTGAAATTGCAGTTTTCTCTTGAACAGGATTAAATGAGACAATGCATGGAATAGATGTAGCTCCAGGCACCTAGTACCTGCTTAGTAAATACTGTTATTGATAGGGGAGTGTTATCTGGACTTTTCTGAGCAGTGGGTATTCTGCAGGCAGCATGACAAAGAGGAAGAAGCCAGGACTTTGCTTCCATTTCTGACTCTGCCACTTTCCTGGCTGTGTGACTGTGGGGAACTTACTTCCATTCTCTGAGCCAAGGTTTCTTCATCTGCCAAGAAGGAGTAATATACCTACATTACAGAATTTTGGTGAAAAAAGCATCTGGCCCAGATTATGGCTCACAGTTGGCATTCAGCTCAATGTCGCTTCTCTTTCTTCTCCTTTTACAGCAGCATAATATTTAGCCCATGCCTTTACTTTCTCACGTGTGGCTTGAGGCCAAGTTGGCAATTGGATTTTCTCTTTAAGTTTCTCAAGGATGAGAAGGTAGGACACAGAATAGGCGAGAGCATTAATTAAATACTCACTTACAAAGGCAAAATACTCCTGCATTCTGAAAAGAAGCTGAGTATTACTTGGAACAGAGATATGCAGAATCAAATAAGCAAAGATAGCAAGCTCTGGGCTGCCGTCTTAACAGCAGGAGATGTAACCAATCTTTAGGAATGTCTGCTTCTCTTAGCCCTTAATGGTGATGATGACTATGGTGAAAGGGAGGCTGATGACGGCAGATGGTTTTCATTGAGCCCTTACTCTTTTCTAGGTGGTGCTAAGCACTTGACTTGCCTGTTTCTTTTAGTCTTCTTTTTTTTTTTTTTTTGAGGAAGATTAGCCCTGAGCTAACATCTGCTATCAATCCTCCTCCTTTTTGCTGAGGAAGACTGGCCCTGAGCTAACACCTTGCCCATCTTCCTCTACTTTATATGTGGGACGCCTACCACAGCATGGCTTGCCAAGCAGTGCCACGTCTGCACCTGGGATCCGAACTGGTGAACCCCCGGCCGCTGAAGCGGAATGTGCACACTTAACCGCTGCGCTACCAGGCCGGACCCCTTTTAGTCTTCTTAATAACCCTTTAAGGGAGATAGTATTATTCCTATTTTACAGATAGAGAAAGTTGAATCTCAGAGAAGAAAACTTCCAAGGTCATGAGCTGGTAAGAGGCACACTGGTATTAGAGTCAAAGTCTGAGTACAGAGCCCTGGAAAGTAAGCAGCACCCCAATATATCACATGACCTTCCCAAGAGTCAGCACTCAAAGGAAATGTCCTGTAGGGGCTTCTCTGAGAAATATCAAATCCCTTACCACTTTTTGTTTTTGAGGAAGATTCGCCCTGAGCTAACATCTGCTGCCAATCCTCCTCTTTTTGCTGAGGAAGACTGGCCCTGAGCTAACATCCGTGCCCATCTTCCTCTACTTTATATGTGGGATGCCTGCCACAGCATGGCTTGCCAAGCGGTGTCATGTCCACACTGGGGATCTGAACCAGGGAACCCCGGGCCACCAAAGTGGAACGTGCGAACTTAACTGCTGAGCCACCGGGCCGGCCCTTCCTTACTACTTTTATAAAAGGACATTTGCTCAGCAGCTAAAATTCTCCTCTAAAGGAAATAATTTTGAAACAGTCTTTCGTACTGTTTCTAAGATCTATTTTTAATGATTGTAAAAATGCTTATTTTCTATGCTTAATAAACTAGACATAAAATTATACCCACAATAGTCAGATCTCAATGTTGAGAGAAAAAAAATAAAGTCACTTAGAAAACAGAAAATGTTAATACTATGTCTCAGGTTATTTGGAGGATTATTTTTATACTTTACATTTTCCAAAATTTCTGTAATTTTCATTTATTAGACTGGTAATCAGTAAGAAAAAGGTTAACGATAACTGGGAGAAATGGTCTGCTATGTTGTTAGTGATCAGAGATCTACAGTTGTGTAGAAAATAAACACTTGTGGACTGAGGGGCCAAAAACCCACTAGCAACTTTTCTTGTCCCTTAACATAGGCTGAATTCACGAGCACGTGTGCCTTTGGAACAGATACGCACCCCGCTGAGGATGACTGACGTCACTCCAAATCCAGTGACTTGTTCTAATAGGTGCAGCGTGAATGCGGAGTGACCTAGCTGTGAATATCCAGGGCTGGGACGCCCAGGTGGGAGATTGGTGTGGGGGACAGTCTGTGAGGGCATGTTTCCATATGGATGAAATGTCTGGGAGAATGACAGGCCACTTCTCCCTAGCAAGTTTTCCTGTGTAGCCCCAGGAATTCTTCTCACATTAGAGATCTTAAAAAAACAGAAAGCTCTGTTGCCTTTTGTTGGAAAATTTTAGCTCCAATTCTTCCGTAAAGAAAAAAAGGTAAATCACTTAAAAATTTTCAATGTGCCAAACACTGTTCTAGATACTGGGATGTAACAGTGAATAAGGTGAGGTTTCAGTTCTCATAAAGCTTATATTCTAGTTCTACAGCCTTTTTGTTGATTCAATAGAATTTGCACTACTCTAATTATATAAATATTGTTCTTTGTTCAGCCAAAAATTATGCTGTAATACTGTTTTGGTACAACTGCTGGTTTTTTTCTAGTTGATGAGTTGCTTCAATATTTGTCATTTGCTTAGGTTTCAAGGTACTTCTTGCTCTTTCTGCCCAGTGCTCCCACAGATCTGTCAAGTGCCTATCAATAAGATTTCGAAATGTTCAAAGGCATCAGATAGTCAATTCCATGCTTTGTTTTTTTTTCCACTAGGGACCTTTCTCTTGCTTCCCTACGTCTTTCTCCAGTCTGGATAGCTGAGACTTTGTCGCACTTCTGGGTTGGGCCCTCTGTTTCCTGGATCCTGAGTCTTCCTTTGTGTTATTTTCCTCTGTGTATCTTCTTCACTGCAGTCCTAAGGAAGCTTGGGAGACCTTGCATAACTGAGTATGTCACTGGGCTTCCCTCACACTTGGTTCATAGTTGGGCTTTGTATAAAGGTCCCGATTAAAAATAATTTTCCATCAGAATTTTGAAGCCTGTTGAAAAATATGGTGCAGTTATGACTCCCTTTGCTTTGTAGATGAATATTTTTTTCCTCTCTAGGTTCTTTTAGGATTTTCTCTTTATCCCAGTAGTGTGATATTTCTCAATAATGAATCTTTGGAATGTGTCTTAAATTTATTTTGCTGGGTGCTTAGTGGGATTTTTCAGTCTGAAAACTCTTGATCCTCAATTCTGGGAAATTTAATTTACAGCAAAACCTCTGTTAACTGACTTCTAGTTAATTGCCTTGCTAGATTCACCCACACCCTCCATTCTCTCTGAAAAACATATTGACTAATGCCAATTATGCCAATTACAGCACACTAATGGCTCATGGAGTAGGAGAACCCACAGTTTTTCCCATCAAGTGAGTTGTATGCTCACCAATATCAGTCAGTTACATTTGTTCCCAAACCTGCGCATGTCAGTTGCACTTGCTATTGTAATTATATAAATTAGTTAAAAATTATATCTACCAATGAATGTGAGTATGAAAAGAGAATTGTTAACATGAAGACCAAGTTGAAACTTTGGGAAAAAATGGATAAAGTCAAGTTGATTGTGTAAAAGACTAGGAATAAAAACTCTGGAACAATTTAACACTCCAATTGCTTTGAAATCTTGCTCTTTGGGGCTGGCCTGGTGGTGCAGCAGTTAAGTGTGCATGTTCCACTTTGGGGCCTGGGGTTTGCCATTTGGATCCCGGGTGCAGACATGGCACTGCTTGGCAAGCCATGCTGTGGTAGGCATCCCACATGTAAAGTAGAGGAAGATGGGCACGGATGTTAGCTCAGGGCCAGTCTTCCTCAGCAAAAAGAGGAGGATTGGCAGCAGTTAGCTCAGGGCTGATCTTCCTCAAAAGTAAATAAATAAATAAATAAATAAATCTAGCTCATTAAAGAAACTGGAATTGAAAATCTTAGACAAAGCCTTCTAGGTAATGCATTGGAAACGGCTTAGAGATCCAGTTAGCAGACCTATACTCAAAGAAAAAACCTTGGTCCTGAATCAAAAAATTGGTGTAAAGGGGCTGGCCCAGTGGCGCAGTGGTTAAGTTCGCACGTTCTGCTTCTCGGCGGCCTGGGGTTCGCTGGTTTGGATCCCAGGTGCAGACATGACACCGCTTGGCAAAAGCCATTCTGTGGTAGGCATCCCACGTATAAAGCAGAGGAAGATGGCCATGGATGTTAGCTCAGGGCCAGTCTTCCTCAGCAAAAAGGGGAGGATTAGCAGCAGTTAGCTCAGGGCTCATCTTTCTCAAAAAATAATTTGGTGAATGAATGCACATTTATGTGGTTTAAGGCAAAAATAAAATGGTTAAATATCAGCTTCAAAGTGTAGAAACCTAGCAGGTCTCACTTAACCAAGTGATAAAGTTGACATCACCAATACTGGGTCATACTGATGGGATGCACTGAGAAGGAGACCATGTCACTGCATTGGTATTTCTGCTAAAAATGCAAAATGTCAATCTGATCATGAGGAAACATGAGATAAACACAAGTTGAGGGACTTTCTACAAAATAACTGGCCTAAACAATTAAAAATGTCCAAGTCCAGAAAGGCAATGAAAGGCTGATTAAAAGAGACCAAAGAGACATAGCAACTAGATACGATGTATAATCCTGGACTAGAGCCTAAACTAGAAAAACTCAGATATCTTTAAAAGACATTTTTAGGACAACTGATAAAATTTGAAAATGGACTGTGGATTAGATAAAGCTATCATATTCATGTTAAATTTCCTGATTTTGATAATTGTTTGTGATTATGTAAGAGAATGTCCTTGTTAGGATACACACTTTGAAGTATTTTAGAGGGAAAGAGGCATGATGTCTCTAATATACTTTCAAATAGTCCAGCAAAATTATATGAAAAATGTAGAGAGAATTATAGAGACAAAGCAAATAGGGCTAAATATAAATACTTGCTGAATCTGGGTAAAGGGAATACAGGAGTTCTTTGGATTACTCATGCAATTTTTATGTAAGATTGCAATGATATAAAAATACAAAGTTATAAAAGCGCTTATGGTAAGAACGTAGATTTATTCTGATAATCCACTACAATTAATTATTTTGATAATCAAATTTCCTTTTAATTGACCAACCCTGGAGCTTCCAGGGAAGAGTATGGTACCACGGGTCGGTGTTTCAAGGTCAATGGTTGTGTGTGGGAGAGCAGAGAGCAATGAGGCTGGAGCGAGGCAGGAGTCAGTTGGCGAAGATACTACACCCAACTTAAAGGACTTGAACTTTGGTGAACTCTTGAAAGATTGTTAAGTAGGGAAGTTTTGTGAACCCGTTTACATTTTAGAGTGATCACTCTAGCAGCTGGTGTTCCGCATGAATAGCAGATGGAAGGGGAAGATGTAGGACTGAGGCTACTGTAAGCATTTATAAGGGGAGTAATTGGATCTTACATTATATTTGTGGCAGTGGGGAATAGAAGGAAGTGGAGGGATCAAGGCTACTTTAGGTGGAATCATCAAATGAGGTAACCGACTGAGGACTGAGAGTGAGGGAGTGGGAAAAGCACAAGTTGACTCTCAAGTTACCTTCTTAGGTGACTGAATAGATAGGGATGAAATTAACCTAGTAGGGACTTCAGTAGAAGACAGAATGGGGGCAGAATGGGTGAGTAGGGCAAGATGATCACTTCTAATGATCATGATGAATTTAAGCTCCAGTGGGAATCAAGGAATGGACATAGGTTTATCTACAAGCCATCATCCCCTCAATTCATGACGCACAAAAAAACATGTATCTTGGAATTAGTGAAGTATAGAAATTCTGCCAGATTGTTTTCCATTTAAGATGTATTGGTTTTGTTGTAATCTATCATAACATTAATAAAAAAAAAAAAAAAAGATGTATTGGTTTTCTCTCCCATCAGCAGTGCAAGATGGTTGGTTGGTGTTTTTCCATATCCTTGCCAACAGTTGGCATATTCTGACTTCCTAATTTTTGCTAATATCCCCATTCGATGGAGATGTCTAATGATACTTTGCATTTCTTTGTTTGCTAGTAAGTTTAGGCTTCTTTTCCTCTTCTTTTTTCGCTTGTTAGCCACTTGAGTTTCCTCTTCTATAAACTCCTATGTATATCACTTGCTCATTTTTCTATTGGGTTTCCTAATCTTTTCTTGTTGATTTTGAAGGAGTTTTTTTAAGATATTAACCTTTCATCAACTTTAAATATTGCTAGTATCTTTTCCCAATTTGTTATCTATGTATTTTGTCTATAAAATCTCTAATGTTGATATAGTAGAATGTAATATTTTCCCTGTGTGATGTATGCTTTTAGAGTTTTAACAGGTTCTTCCGCGTAAGTCACAGACATATTATTTTCTATTAACGTTTCAGTTTCTCCTTTCATATTTGTACCTTTAACTTTTCCATAATTCACCATTGCATTTGGTGTAATGTACAGATCCAACCTTATGTTTCATCATATGGTGAACTGATTTTCCCAAAATAATCTCCAAGAAAACCCTTCTATTTCCATTTATTGTTACCTCACAAGTTCCCGTATGTACATGGTCTATTTCTGAGCTCTCGATTCTGTTCCATTGGTTTATTTCCTCTTTAATACCAACACACTGGATTTGTTGTTGTAGTTTAAAATACGCCTTAATATTTACTAACATGAATACCCCTACTTTGCTCTTCTTTTTCAAAATTTATTTAGCTATTTGTAGACCTAAATTCTACCAGTCACTTATAGGAAATATATTTGCCAGATCTTTTAAAAATAATATCTGATAGTCTGTCTTTTGAGTAGTAAGTTTACTTTTATTGAAACTAAAATTAATATTATATATGGAATTATTTCTCTTATTTTGTTTATTAAACTTTATTTTTTATTCCGTTTTTCCTTTCATGCCTTTCATTAGATTGAATTTTGTTCTGTTGGCTTGAAATATATGTATTCTATTTTTAACTAATTAAGGTAAATATTTGTAGATATCTTCCCTTATAATTTCTTGAACTTATTAATATCACTATCTTCCTCCTGAACAAGACAAACATATTAGCAAGCTTTCACTTCTCTTATTTTTTCTCTCTTTTCACCACTCTTTCCCACCTCCCCATCTCTGGTGATATTGTTTAGAATTTTAGTTTTGAAATGTTAGGTATTGTTATGGTTAACTTTATGTGTCAACTTGGCCAGACCACAGTACCCAGGTATTTGGTCAAAAGCCAGTCTAAAGGTTTCTGTGAAGATGTTTTTTTAGATGAGATTAACATTTAAATCAGTAGACTTTGACTAAAGCAGAGTGTCCTACACAATGTGGATGGGCCTCATCTGATCAGTTGAAGGCCGTCAAAGGTAAAAGACAGGTCCCCTGAGGAAGAGGAAATTTTGCTTCCAGATTGCCTTTAGACTTGAGCTACAACATCAGTTCCTCCCTGAGTCTCCAGCCTGCTGGCCTTCCCTGCAGAGGTTGGACATGCCAGCTCCCACTGTTGCCCAGACAAGTTTCTTAAAAAAATCTCTCTCTCTCTCCATATCTACACATCCTTTTGTTCTGTTTCTCTGGAGAACTCTGACTAATACAGGGATATGTAAAATTTTTGTTTCTGAACTATTCAAGAGAATGGTGTAACCCTGATTCGAGATTTAAGATTTAGGATTCAGACTCTTAGGTCTCACTGGCTGGGCTCGAATCCTGCCTCAGTCACTTACTGCATGCTTTTTAAAATTTTTGAATTTATGGGGCCAGCCTGGTGGCGTCCTGGTTAAGTGTGCACGTTCTGCTTCAGTGGACGGGGGATCGCTGGTTCAGATCCTGGGTGTGGACATGGCACCCCTTGGCACGCCATGCTGTGGTAGGCATCCCATGTATAAAGTAGAGGAAGATGGGCATGGATGTTAGCTCAGGACCAGTCTTCCTCAGCAAAAATAGGAGGATTGGTGGCAGATGTTAGCTCAGGGCTAATCTTCCTTAAAAATAAATAAATAAATAAATAAATAAAATTTTTGAATTGCAGTATTAAGGGTACAGCTGGGTGAATTTTCAGAAAATGAACACACCCACATAACTTGCACAATACAAAACCAGAACATTACTACACTCCAGAAACTTCCCTTATGCCTATTTCTAATCACTACCCACATCCTCACTAAGGGAAACTACAATTCTGAGTTCTAAAAGAATAGATATGTCTCATCAGTTTTTGTACTGCATATACAAGGACTCATACAGTATGTAATTTTTTTAACCTGTCTCTTGATGCTCAGCATTTTGTTTGTAAGACTCATTCATGCGGTTGCATGTTGTAGTTTGTTCATTGTTGTGTGGTATCTTGTATAGTATTTCATGATATGATATACTACGATTTATTTATCCATTTTACTGTTGAGGCTTTGGGTATTTTCCTGTTTTTTATTTTGTATTGTTTGTTCTTATGAATAGAGCTACCATAAGCATTCTAGCGCCCGGCTTTTGGTGACGGGCTATGTTGTTTTTTCAAGATATTTTCTAATTTCTTTTGTGATTTCTTCTTTGACCTATGGCTTATTTAGAGATATGTTGTTTAATTTCTAGATATTTGAGGAATTCTCAGATTTCTTTCTGTTACTGATGTCTAATTTAATTCCATTGTAGTTAGAGAACACACTTCGTATGATTTCAATTCTGCTGATTTATTAACATGGTTTTATCAAGGAAGGATTTATTAAGACTTGTTTTGTGGTCTAGCATATGCTTCAAATTTTATTTGACTTTCAAAAGCTTTTAGTCTAGCTCATTTAGCCTCCTGCACTCCTGGCCTTAGGAGTCGGCAAATGTCAGTGAGGAAAATCAAGTGTGTCTGAGGCTCCTCGTTTCTGATTTTGTCACTCCAGCCCTGAGCAATAGCAGGAAGCTTTGATGGTTTTCCTTTCCCCTAGTAGCGGCTGTCTGGGTCAAGTCCTAACCCTCAGCCCATGCCCAGATTTGGCAAATGCCCCCGGGGGAAATATCAGCTGCCAATCTAAGCGCTCTCCTCTGAACTGGTCTCTCCTCTCTGGGATTTTTTAGTCCATCCATTCCATTACTTCCACAGCTCTTTGACCCCTTTAAAATGTGATTTTTGTGATTTATCCAAGTTTTGCTTTTTTAGAAAAGAAAGGGTTTTTAATTACAGCTTGCGAGTGTAAGGGAAGTGGGAGAACCTCCCACCCCCTCCCCCTCCCTTTCCCTTCAGGTTCTTATGGCTGGTCAAATAAATAAAAAGGCAGGTTAGCAGGAGAAAATCAAACAAAGTTTAACAACACGTATACATGGCAGAAACTCAGGAACAACTGAGCAACTCGGCCATCTGGCCAAGGCTGCATGTTTAAGGATCTTCAGCTAAACACAAGGTAGTGTAGGATTTCAGAGGGGAGGAAGACAATTTACATGGAGATAGAAATGCAAATGTTTGTTGAACAGGTTTTGCTGGGCCAAAAAAATGGGTTTGTTGGTGTCTTTCTATTACACCTATTTTACGTTATACTATAGCTATCTTAGGGTCTTAGCTCCTTCCTGGAAGAGGCCTTGCATGTTAAATTCTTTTAGGCAGTTTGGGGAAGGTCAAATGTTCTTCCTAAGTCTTCTGAGCCTGTATTGTCGTCAGCTTGAAATAATCTGCATTCCAGAGTGGTGCATCTTGGGGTGGCCTGCCCTGAACCCCATCAATGTTTTCTCCAGGGTCAGACTGGGAAGAGGGAGCCAGCAGCCCTCATTAGTTTAGCATCTTGCTGGAAACCAGAAGTGGTAAAGAGTGTAGACTTTAAAAGCAGCCTCTTAATAACCATGTGACCTTGGCCAGTTCCTTAAGCTTGCACCTCTGTGAACTATAGCTGATAATGGTACCTGCTTCAGAGGGCTCTTGTGGGCTGGCACAGCACTGGCACATAGTATCTGTTAATGAGTATTTATTGTTGTTGGTATTATACCCTGGTTTGGGCAGTCATCAGCATGGAGCTGATGGTGGTGGTTGGAATTGTGGGTTTGAATGTCATGTCCCTGTGGGAATGAATAGAGTAAGAAATGAAGGAGGTCTAGGAAGTGGCCCTGGCATTTAAGGGTTAATGGACAAAGAATGACAAGGAGATGGACAGGAGGGTGCGTCCCAGCCAAAGGTAGGGCCACAGAAGCCAGGGGAAAGAGAGGCTGGGGAAAAGAGGGAGGGTCATCCTCAGGACCACGTGCTCAGAAGAAACCATGTTATTTTTAGTCTGTTGGGTTTTGCAGTTAGATGCTCCCTGGTGAAGTTTAGATCGGTGTTAGTGGCGAGGAGGGGACAGAAGCCAGATTGCAGCCAGTTGAGGAATAAATAGGAGGAAAAGAAGTAGAGGCAAGTTTAGACCTTTTTGCCCAAAATGTTTGGCTGTGAAGAGGAGAGAGATTAAGGCAATAGCTGGCAGAGGTGTCAAGGCAGAAGGAACACGGGGGGTTTGTTCCTTTAGGGGAAAGAGCCAGTTCCGTCTCTCCCATCCCTTTCTCCGCTTTCTTCCTCTTTCTTTCTCCTTCACCTTTTCTCTCTTCCCTCTTTTTACTTTTCGTCTATAAATTTAAATTTGCATCAATCTAAAATGAACCTTGGATGACTAGGAAGATCTGGAAGAGAGAGAGAGAGACTGAAGCTACATGAGGAGGGAGGGAATAAATGGTAAATGGGACCTCACTTGAGAGGGCAGAGGGATGGGGTCCAGAGCCCTCGTGGGCCTTGGATGCTTTCCCAGGGTTGCAGGAGGGAAGAAGAGGTGTCAATGGGTATTAATGTAGGTGAGTTTGCAGTGGGGGCATATGGGGGAGGGGGAGGAAAGTAATCAGGGTTTTTTCCACTGTATTTAGTTTGCTTTATTAAGAACATCATGGGGCCGGCAGGTGACGCAGCGGTTAAGTGCACACGTTCCACTTTGGCGGCCCGGGGTTCTCAGGTTCAGATCCCGGGTGTGGACATGGCACCGCTTGGCAAGCCATGCTGTGGTAGGCGTCCCACGTATAAAGTAGAGGAAGATGGGCACGGATGTTAGCTCAGGGCCAGTCTTCCTCAGCAAAAAGAGGAGGATTGGCAGCAGATGTTAGCTCAGGGCTAATCTTCCTCAAAAAAAAAAAAGAACATCAATAGGTTTGAAATGAGCAGCTTCATCTTCCCCAGAGATGGATAATATTCTTCTCTTCTCACAGAGCTCTGCACAAGAGTGAGAGAAAGTATGGAGTGTGGAAGGGCTTTCTGAACTGGGAGCCATGCAGTTCTGACAGGGGATAGGTGTTCATTGAAAATATCCAGTTTGACCTGATGATAGGCTCAGATGATGCCGGGACTCAGTGATACAAGCTCAGACCTAGTGATGACCCTTGGGGGGTCCCAGGTACAGGGGCCATGGCCTGGCACTCCCTTTTCAGAGTGATTCTACTGTAAGTATCAGAGGTCTATTATGAAGTGCCCCTGGGAGCTTAGAGATGAGAGAATCAGACTGCCTCCCACAGTCCAACAGTAAAATGAAGACACAGAAGTGCAACTGGTTGGGGGGGAATGGACCCCAGGCCTGCAAAACTTCACCACCCTCGGGCCAACGGTCTTTATAGGTTGATACGTCACAGGGCATTTTGGGCCCAGATGATATTTGTGGAGATAACACTTCCACTTCCCAGGTCTCTCAGAAGACTGTTTGCAGCTATTTGTATTTGCGTGCGTGTGGGAGATGTGTGTGTGCACACGCATGCAGCTAGGGTGTGGAATTTATCCACTATGTGCAGACGTTCAGAAAAGAAAGGAAGGAAGAGAGGTGGAGGGTGGACAGCATTCTTCATCTTCTATTCTGCTTCCCAGTGGAGCTGAGAACAAAAGGTGTTAAGAGCCCTCAATTTATTTGTTTTTTCAAAGATTGGCACCTGAGCTAACAACTGTTGTCAATCTTCTTTTCTTCTTCTTCTGCTTTTTCTCCCCAAATCCCCCCAGTGCGCAGTTGTATATTTTAGTTGTGGATCCTTCTAGTTGTGGCACGTGGAACGCCGCCTCAGCGTGGCCTGACAAGTGGTGCCGTGTCCGCGCCCAGGATCCAAACCAGCGAAACCCTGGGCTGCCGCAGCGGAGTACGCAAACTTAACCACTGGGCCGTGGGGCTGGCCCCAAGAGCCCTCAATTTCTAAAGGGAGGTGCTAGAGTAGCTATGGAGAACATGCTAAGTGGGGACCAAAAAACCGGCTTCCATTGCTATCTATAGAATATAAAAGAGGCAGGTAGATAATGGAGAGAGAGTGGCCAAGAGCAGGAATTTCTTTGAGAGGTGCTGTGTATTTTCTCCCCCTGCCGACACACACCTCCAGTGAAGTGAGGGGGGCTCCCTGAGAACCACTGAGAAAATGTGACAAGTGTCTTCTGGAGTTCAGGGAGCAGTTGGAACAGATGCCTATTCCTTCCTCAAACTGAAGGCAAGAGGTTGGCTAGAGGCTGCCTGAGGAGACAAGGCTACCACGGGAGCAAGTTGGGCTTCCACCAAGCCAGCAGGTGAGGAAACCCAGATACTGTCCTCGGGACTGGCCAGTAGTGATTGGGTTGGCTGAAGTGTGTGCGTGTGCACATGTGTGCACGTGCTTGTGTGTGAACTGGAAGCCCATCCTCGATGAGCACAGCAAGGAGGGCTGCTGGGAGATACTCCATTCTCAGTTTCTCCTTCAGAGAGTTCCAGCTTGGAATGGCCTGTAGACTTTTTTTTTTTGAGGAAGATTAGCCCTGAGATAACTGCTGCCAATCCTCCACTTTTTGCTGAGGAAGACTGGCCCTGAGCTAACATCATGCCCATCTTCCTCTACTTTCTATGTGGGACGCCTACCACAGCATGGCTTTTGCCAAGCAGTGCCATGTCTGCACCCAGGATCCGAACCTGCGAACCCCGGGCTGCCAAAGTGGAACGTGCACACTTAACCACTGTGCCCCAGGCTGGCCCAAGCCTCTAGACTTTTAACCAGAATCCTCTTCTGCCTCCAGAATTCTCAGGGGTGACTAGAAGGAAACGTGGTGCCTCAGAGCCAAGGAATTTCAGCAGCTTCTCCTCATCTTGCAACAGTCGTGTGGAAATATTGGGATGGTTGTTGCGCCAGCCTGGGCGTGGGATTGAGGGACGTGGCCCTTCCTCACCTCCACTCACCTTGAGGCTCCAGGATTCCTGCTGTCCATCACCAGTTCTCTAGCCTGTTATCCCTGGGCAGAGAGATAAGGTAATGGAGCAACTGCCAAAATTGCCCAGTGCTGGGTGCTCGAGCTGAGAGGTCTGCTACAGACAGAACCCCTGCCTGAGGGGCCAGCCAGGTGGTGTACTGGTTAAGTTTGCACCCTCCGCTTCGCTGGCCTGGGGTTCCCAGGGTCCAGATCCTGGGCGTGGACCCGTGTACCACTCATCATGCTTTGCTGTGGTGGCATCCCACACACAAAACAGAGGAAGATTGCCACAGATGTTAGCTCAGGGCCAGTCTTCCTCATAAAAAAAAAAGGAACCCCTGACTGAGCTGAAACAAGCATTAAAGATGTGGGAAAAGTCATAAATTACCACACTTCAAAGAGAGAATGTGAAGTCTCAGCACCATCCGGAGAGCAGACTGCTTAGTTGGTTTCTCCACCCTCCTTGGAAGATTTTATAGAGCCCATGGGCCTGAGCCCATGTCATGAATCAGGCCTCCCTTGTCAAATCAAGACGGGATGCAGGTACATTATTAGGCCTTTTATTCAGAAAGAGCTGGGATCTTGTGTCAGCAGACCTGGATTCTAAGCCTGGTGTAGGGGCGGAAGACATTTCCTCTACCTGCTCTGGGTCCTTCTGGCTGGACATAGAATTAAATTCACATGAGACAGAATAACAGGAGAAAATTAAACAAAGCTTTATAACATGTATACACGGGAGAGGCTCAGGCAAACTGAGCAACTCGCCAAAATGGGGGAAGCTCTCACCTTAAATACCATCCTCAGCTAAAGACAAAGGAGGATGTTGGGGGTGGGGAGTCGATCACCGGAGGTTACCAAAAAAGCACAGTAAACAAGAGTCAGGTTATTATGCAGACTTAAGTCCTTGCCTTCTGCATTGATTAAGAGTTTCTAGAGATAAGGTCATCCCCCTTCTTCCTGCTACAGAGAGGGAGACACCTTTACAGATGGAGATTTCCTTTACAAATGTAAATGTCTCTTAACAAAGGGTAGGTAAATTCTACTTTTCAGAGTTTTGCCTGTCTGCAGTTTTTAAAAGTAACCAGCCCAAAATAATCCTCATGCCAAAGAGACATATCTTCGGGTGGCCAATTCCAGTCCCCTATACTGGCTTTATCACTTATCAGCTGCAGGACCTTGGGTGTGTTTGTCACTTCCTCTCTCTGAACCTCACTTTCTTCCTCCTTGGAGATGATCATGTCTGTTCTAAAGGGTTGTTGTAGGAATAAAATGAGATAACATATGTAAGTCACTTGCACAATGTCTGGGAAACAGCAGAGGCACACAAATTACTTTCTTTCCTTGTCAGCTTTAAGCCAGACTCCAGTCTCTAATAGCATTCATGGGGCAACCACTGCTGGTTCGGAGGAGAGAGGGAGGGAAGGTTTCTGCTCCATGCTCTTGTAATGCTGCTGTGATGATGGAGAGAATGGGCATGGTTCCTCGCAGCCTGCCTCGCCCAAGGGGGAATGCCATGTGCCTGCAGAATGGGTGGAGTCGAGTCCACATGGGACGCCAGGGGCCAGGTGTGATGCAGGGTAAGAGGTCAAAGCAGAGGGCAGACAAAAACCCACAACCTGAAAAAAGACTTGGCTCAAGACCCTCTCCTCTAGGGCCCCTCCCCGAAACTTGTAGTATCCTCTCCTGATCTCCCAGCTCCAGTCTCATGCCTCAAATCCACCTTCCACACTGCCCTGAGGGGGCTTTCTGAAACACTAGCCTGTTCATGTCACACCTCTTCTTAAAACCCTCAGCGGCTCCCTATTGTTTGGAACTGTGATTGTCAAATAATGGATTATGACCTTTAGTGGGTCATGAGATCAATTGAGTGAATTATAACCAGCATTAAAAAAAAATTGAGTAGACTAAATATCAGCCTCAATCACATGAAAGCATTGTTTTGTGAAACATTTATTTCAGATTGTTTTATTTATTTTATTTATTTTTTTTGAGGAAGATTAGCCCTGAACTAACTACTGCCAATCCTCCTCTTTTTTTTTTTTTTTTGCTGAGGAAGCCTGGCCCGGAGCCAACATCTGTGCCCATCTTCCTCTACTTTATATGTGGGACGCCTACCCAGCATGGCGTGCCATGTCCACACCCAGGATCCGAACCAGCAAACCCCCGGCTGCTGAGAAGTGGAACGTGCGAACTTAACTGCTGCTCCACCCGGCCGGCCCCTCAGATTGTTTTAAATGTAAGCAAGCATTCTAAGTGGGAATTTGAGTCCCCCATATTTGACATGTTATTTAGCCTAGTTTTTTGTTTTTTTTTTTTTAAGATTGGCACCTGAGCTAACAACTGTTGCCAATCTTTTTTTTTTCCGTCTTCTTTTCCCCAAACCCTCCCAGTACATAGTTGTATATCCTAGTTGTGAATGGCTCTGGTTGTGTTTTGACATATATAAATTTTAGCAACTTTGTTTTGAGGTATAATACATATTCAGGAAAGTGCACAAGTCTTAAGTGTGTAGCTTGGTGGATTTTTACATATGCATACTCTCATTTAGCCACCACCTAGATCAAGATGTAAAATATATCCCGCACCCCAGAACGCTCCCTCACTCCCCTTCCCAGTCAAAACTACCCCCGCTCCACCCCCTGAGAGATAATCACTATTCTGACTGCTATAATCATCAATTAGATTTGCCTGTTCTTGAACTAAATGGAATCAAAGAACACGTACTGTTTAGGGGTTTAGCGTCTTGAACTCAATATTATGTCTGAGATATATTCATGATGTTGCATACGATTGTAGGCTGTCCATTTTCATTATGGTATCCCATTGTATAAATACACCACAATTTAATTATCCATTTCGCTTGTTGGTGGACATTTGGGTTGTTTCCAATTTTTGGCTGTTATGAACAAAGCTCCTGTGAATATTTTTGAGCATGTCTTTTTGTGGCTATACCTACTCATTTCTTCTGGCCATACTTACAGGAGTAAAATTTCTGGGTCATGGGGTAGATGTATAGTAAGTATTAAAACTGCCAAACTTTAAATCTTTTGCCAAAGATTTGCAAAGTAGTTACATTGGAGATTTCTATGTACGTGTGTCCACATATGCATACGATGCATACAGTAATGCGTCGCTCACAGGCACGCATTCTGAGAAATGCATCAGGCAATGTTGTGGTTGTGCGAACATCATAGAGCGTACTTGCACCAACCTAGATGGTACCGACTACTACACACACACGCTGTATGGTACTAATTTTATGGGACACTGTCGTATATGCCGTCTGTTGTTGACTGAAACGTTTTTATGGGGCACATGACTGTATGTATATACACATATGGTCCAGGTGGTCACGTAAAATGATTTTATTTTTATGGGTCTTAGTAAAAAAACACATTTGAAAGCTACTCATTAGACAAGAAAGCCAAATGCCTTAGCATGCTTACAATGCCATGCTACTTATTTAATTAATCTACTTCTTTCTATCTCTACTGCCTCATCTCCCACCCACTCTTCCAGTCTCTTCTCTTCGCCTGCTTGAAAACTCTTTTTCCTCTTTTTTGTTTATGGACTCCTACTTGTCCCTGAATATTCATTTCAAAGTTTAGTTTTTCCAGGAAGTCTTTCCTAATCACCCCTTTCTCCTCTCCCTTTCTGCCCCTTTGTAACCTGTGCATCCCTCGGTCATAATGCTTAGTACCTTGTACTCTGTCTCCTACCAATTTCTTTCCTTATGTATGAGCTCCCTGAGGGGAAAGCCGTGATCCACCTTTAGAGTCTAGGGTGAATATTTGTTCTTTGCCTCCCTGCCTCCATTGTCCCTTCTTTCAGTAACAGCCTCTAGTTCTCACCCAGGGAGGTACCTTTCCTGCTCTCTCACTCCAGGTAGTTCAGATGTGATCTCATCCACCTGGTGTCAAAGATGTGCTTGTGATGGTGTTCTTGATTCCTCAGCATATTGCGTATCCTTGGCCGCAGAGCTTGGTTGCCTAGCTAGTTGGAAAGGGCCTTGGGGGACATGGACCACATTATCTGTCTTCTCCATCTCTTGCTCAACCAGTCGTCTCCAGCCCATTAAATACCAGGCACTGTGCTAAGCGCTTTACATTTACAGTTTCATTTATTATTATTACTATTATTATTTTGAGGAAGATTAGCCCTGAGCTAACATCTGCTGCCAATCCTCCTCTTTTTGCTGAGGAAGACTGGCCCTGAGCTAACATCTGTGCCCATCTTCCTCTAGTTTATACGTGGGACGCCCACCACAGCATGGCTGCCAAGCAGTGCCATGTCCGCACCTGGGATTGGAACGTGCACACTCAACCGCTGCACCACTGGGCCAGCCCCACAGTTTCATTTATCTTATTTTATGTTTCGAGGAAGATTAGCCCTGAGCTAACATCTGTTGCCAATCCTCCTCTTCTTTTGCTGAGAAAGATTATCCCTGAACTAACATCTGTGCCCATCTTCCTCTACTTTGTAGGTGGGATGCCTGCCACAGCGTGGCTTGATGAGCAGTGCTAGGTCTGTGCCCGGGATCTGAATCAGCAAAACTCAGGCCACTGAAGCAGAGCGCGTGAACTTAACCACTGCACCACAGGGCTGGCCCCTACAATTTCACGTAATTTTCACAACAGCTCTATAAGATGAAGGTACTGTTATCATGCCCCATTTACAGATGAGAACTCGGGCTCGAAGGGGTTAAATAGCACACAGCTAATGCACTTACAGAGCTGGGATTTAGACTAACAGCTCAGGGCTGCCTTTGTATCAGTGATAAAATATTAACCTTTTTCTCTCTTGAGAGCAGGCAGATGAAGAAAATAATTTGCACTTATGGGTAGGTTTTTCACAGGTGTTGCAGGAATAGCTCCTTACTTTTCTCTCAGCATTTTAATCCCATTGTCTCCTGGCCTCCACTGTTTCTGATCAGTAGAAAGCTGTATTGCAGTTGTGTGTCTGTGTGTGATGTGTCCTTTTTTTCTGGATATTTTAAAGATTTTTTCCTTATCTTTAGTCATCATTAATTTGATCATGATATACCTATGCACTATTTTCTTTGTATTTATCATGACTGGGGTTTTCTGAGTTTCTTGAATCTGTAGATTGAATTTTTTTCTATTGAATTCACAAAGTTTTCAGCCATTATTTCTCCAGATATCTGCTTTCTGCCAAATTTTCTCTCTCCTCTTCTTCTGGGATGCTAATGGCACATACATCAGACTACTTAATGTTTCCCGTTGAGGCTCTGTTCATGTTTTACAAGTATTTTTTCACTCTGTGGTTCAGCTTGAATAATTTTTATTTATTTGTCTTCACTTTACTTATACTTTCAGACTATCCAGAAAGCTGTTATCTTATCTGTGAAATTTTTTATTTCAAACATCATATTTTTCAGTTTTTGGCTTACTTTTTAGAGTTTTCTTAACTATCCTGAAATTTGCCAGGTCTTCAGATGTTATATTCAGCTTCTCCTGTAAGGTGAATATTTTAAACATGCTTATTATAGTTATTTCAAGGTCCTTGTCTGCTAATTCCGATATCTGATTCATCTTTGCGTCTGCTTCTGTTGACTATTCTCTTGATTGTCACATTTTCTGCATTCTTTGTATGCCAAGTAATTTTTGTTGTGTTTGTTTATTTATTTTTGTTTGTTTGTGGTTTTTTTTTTTGAGGAAGATTAGCCCTGAGCTTACTACTGCCAATCCTCTTTTTGCTGAGGAAGACTGACCCAGAGCTAACATCCATGCCTATCTTCCTTTATTTTATATGTGGGATGCCTACCATAGCATGGATTTTGCCAAGCAGTGCCATGTCCACACCGGGGATCCGAACCAGCGAACCCTGGGCTGCTGAGAAGCAGAAGATGTGCACTTAACTGCTGTGCCACTGGGCGGGCCCCAATTGTGTGTTTATTATATGTAATACACTCTAGAGTCTCTTGATTCTGTAATCTTTCTTTGGAAGGTATTAAGTTTCAACCTAGAGGATGGTTAAATTGCTGACAGACCACCTTAACCCTGTGGAAGCTTAGGTTTAGCCTTTATTGGAGTTGGTCTCTTTCAGTTTTGTCCTTATTCCTAGGTAACATACCTTCCTCTAGGATGTGGTCCTTAACTCCTAGGGTATGACCTTGAAAGAGTTTCAATGGAAAGGCCAAAGTGTTTACCAAGCTTCCCTAACATGGCAAGACTTGAACTCCAAACTTCGCTCAGCTCTTTAGTCTTCTTGCAGTTGCTTTTCTCTGGGTAACTTAGAATCTCACCCTGGATATGAACTGTTTAGCAGTCAGCCAAGAATTTGAGGAGAATTGGTACATACATTTTTTTTTTCCTGAGGAAGATTGGCCCTGAGATCACGTCTGTGCTCATCTTCTTCTATTTTATATGTGGGATGCCTGCCACAGCATGGCTTGATAAGTGGTGCATAGGTCCATGCCTGGGATCTGAACTGGTGAACCCTGGGCCGCAGAGGCGGAGTGTGCAAATTTAACCACTATGCCACTGGGCCGGCCCCGGTACACAGATTTTACAACATCCCTTCTGTGGTTCCCTCATTTACAGGATTTCTCCCTTCAATTTCTAGTCCCTCCATCCCCCGTGCACACTATAAAAAGGGATGTGTCTTTAGGGGATGATCTAGCTAAATGTGGTTCTTATGGGCCGGCCTGGTGGCGCAATGGTTTAGTGCGCACGTTCTGCTTCGGCCTCCTGGGATTCGCCGGTTCGGATACCCGGTGCGGACATGGCACTGCTTGGCAAAAGCCATGCTGTGGTAGGTGTCCCACATATAAAGTAGAGGAAGATGGGCACGGATGTTAGCTCAGGGCCAGTCTTCTTCATCAAAAAGAGGAGGATTGGCAGCAGTTAGCTCAGGGCTAATCTTCCTCAAAAAAAAAAAAAAAAATGTGGTTCTTACTCAGTGGGCTTCTTTCTTTCAAAGGTTGAATCCACTCTGTTTCTGCCTGCTTTTGATTGTGGTCCCAGTTCCCTAAAGCAGGTTTTTATCTTTTTTGTTTTGTTTGTTTTATCCAGAGTATATAATTGTTATATGTGAGAGGATTAGTTTGATACAGGCTATTCTGCTATTACCAGAACCAGAAGCTCTTCCTCACTTTTCTTCCTACCATCTCAATACCAGTTAATACGGGAGAACTGAGAAATGAAGAAAGCAATGAAAAAAGCCCCGAGAGAGACTCACCAGGGCTAATACGAAAGAGGCAGTCTGACATAATGTTAAGAACATAGACTATGGAGCCAATCTTGGGTTTGAATCCCAACCCTGCTGCTTATCAGCTGTATGAGTTTACGCAAGATGCTCAACCATTTGGGACCCTCTAATCTTATCTGCAAAATGGGAATAATAATACCATTTTCATGTTTTTCGGGGGGGGGGGGGAGGGTGGGGTGAGGATTAATGAAGTGCTTAGCACCAGAGCTGGCACGTAATAAGGCTTTATGCAAAGGTAGTCACTACTCATTAGAGAATGATATGTTCTTTCGCAGAGGGCTTCAAGGGGAGGGGATGGGGCTAGAAGAGCCTCTTTTTCCAGATAGTAGGTGGGTGCCTTCTACTGGAACTACTGGGTCTGGAAGTCTCTGCCTCCAATTGTAGACATTCACAGTGGTTTGAAAATAAGCAAAGTCCCAAACCTCTGAATTTCCCTACATTGTTGGTAACATCATCAAGGGCGAGAGGGGCTGAACCAGACCTATCGATAATTTTAAAGGAAAAGGACAAAGATGATGGAGCCAGACAAGAAGCTGTCCAGTGCTACATATCAAGCGCAAAGGCAAGGAGAGGACACCTCCCCCCAAACCCTCCTCCAATGCGGGTCCCTTCCCTGAGCTCTCCAACCACGTGAAGGGGCCTTAATGACCAAATCCAAGCATGTCTGGCGGGTTTTTATTGAGGTAAAATTCCTATCATAGAAAATTCCCATTTTAACCATCTTAAAGTACATAATTCAGTGATTCCAGTACATTCATGATGTTGTACAAACATCACCACTATCTCATTTCAGGATATTTTCATCTCTCCAAAAAGAAACCCCGTAGCCATTAAATAGTCACGCCCATCCCCCCTTCTCCCAGGCCCTCCCAACCACTAATCTACTTTCTATCTCTAAGGATTTGCCTATTCTGACAATTCATATAAACGGAATCTTACAATATGTGTTTTTTTGTGTTTGCCTTCTTTCACTTAACAATGTTTTGAGGTTCCTCCGTTGTCTGGAATTTTTTAGATACTCATTTTTATATAAACACTGTGTCTAACTTTTCTCAGTTAACTCCTTCACGGGGGTGTCCTATGGGGAACAGGGAACTTTGATGAAGTGAGGGTGGGGGGTGCACAGCAGGTGGGGCACATCGACACACTTCCGTTTGACAGGTTTCTGTTTCTGCACCCCATTGCCAGGGCTCCCCAGGAGCTTTGGCGGGAGCGTCTCGGTTTTTCTACCTGTCCCCTAACCCAAATGCAGTCAAAATGTTGATGTCTTTTAAGCTGCCCCATTAAATGCAACAAGGTAATGTTTAGGAGGAAGTATCTGTGTTTTAAAGTCAGATGTGGATTTGAATCTCACCTCAGAGACTGCATATAGTTTTGGGGAACCCCAAAGTAGAGGAGACCTGTGTCCACCTTGCAGGCAGAACCTGGGAAAGGGGCAAATACCCAGAGATCTTCCTGTGCCATAACGTAGCATGAAAGAAGTAGATGCTGCATGCCATGTCCAAGTCAGCCTTGAAGAGTTCCCAAAGCCCTGTGTGGTAGGGGAGCGATAGAATGACTTTTCTGTGTGTCTAAGAAGTAGCAAGCAAGGGGGTGAACAGCCTTAGCTCCACTTCATTTCTTATGGTCCCAGCATGGCATAGGGGCCACCAAGAGTTCCCAGATATCCATGGGGAACAGAGAAGCAGGATAGCATAGAGAACCTGCAGACCTGGAGAAGGCTTGCTGGAGAGACAGGGCAAAGGGAGCCACGACAGATATCCAGAGGACGTCTGAGCAGCTCGCAGAAATACACAAAGACAGCAAGGCACAGACAGCTGCGAGGATCCGAGACACCTAGAGTTTAGGTGTGATCCTGGAGAACGGGAGCTGCCGACGCTGAACTGAGATTAAGTTTTTGCGATGCAGCCGGATGGGGCCTCAAAACAGGAATCCAGTTCAATTTAGAAAAGGCTATGTACATTTTTAGCACTTCTGAATAGGTAAGCCAAGAATCCTAAATTTAAGAAAAAAGTTTTTCCCCACTATACTTCCTTCCATTTTATTTCGTTTTATGCTTCTGAAGTAGGTAGGGCCTCTCTCTTTAAAAACATTATCTGTCAGAGAAAAGAGCCCGTGATTTAGCTGATGCATCAAAGAGGCAGCTTTGAGAGGCCAACCACCTGGCTCAGGGCTCGGTTTGTCAGCTGAAGCTCCCAGGGAAACTGCTGCAGGCCTTCAGCCCCAGGCTTTGTACTGGGGTTCACTCAGACTCATCCTGTGCCGTCCTAGAGGCTGGCTCTTATGAAAGCTCCAGCTGCTCGGCTTCCTTCCTCATCCCCCTCCTCCTCTTTTTTCCCTCCCTCTTTTCTTTTTTTAAATTGAGGTGAAATTCGCATAACATAAAATTAACCATTTTATAGTATACAGTTCAGCGTCCTTTAGTACATTCACATTGTTGTGCAACCATCACCTCTATCTAGTTCCGTGGCATTTTCATCACCCCCAAAATGGACTCCCCACCTATTAAATGGTCACTTCCCATTCCTCCTCCCCCAGGACCCTGGCAACCACCAATCTACGGCTGTCTCTATGGATCGACCTATTCTGTGCGTTTCACATAAACGGAATCATACAGTATATGACCTTTGTCTCTGGCTTCTTTCCTCATCCCTTTTGTACCTTTCAGTCCTATCTCTTCTCCCTGCAGCTTTGGGGCCCACCCAAGCAGTGCCCCAGGCATTTCCAAACTCCGTTTTCCAGGAATTAGGCCAGAGAAAGAAAAGAAAGAAGGTCAGAGGGCGTGGGGGTGGGAATTAAATCAGCTTAAGCAAAAAGAAACCCAGCAGTTTCTAATCAGGTCCCAGCAGCTGAATTTGGTCTGGAGGCCAATTATCTCAGGCCACTAGGTTTTAAGTACCTCGGCTGGGGCTTCTGAGCCATGCCATGTGGGGGACAGGCTTTCCTGGCTCCTGACTTCAAACAGATGCTCTGTACCCATGGAGGAAAATTGAGTTGTGAAAAAAATGCAGCCCGGTTGAGGCTGTGGTGTGGGCTTTGCACAGAGCTGTATTTATAATCAGGCAGAAAAGCATGGGGAAACAGCTATAGGATCAAGTTGCCCCTTACATTCCAAGTGGCTACACCTGGCCCTGAGTACCGGAGACACACATCGTAAACGTGTAGGACACGTCAAGTACTTTCCTGATTCATATTGCTGCAGGGTTCTGAGACCGTAAGTGGAGGAAATTGTAGGGGGAGGAAACTGGAGGTGGTGGAGCCTCTGACTCTGTGTGTCTGGTTAAAGAGCTGGCTGGTGATGCATTGCTGGCTCTCTGGTTTCTCTTTCCGGCTTCAGTGATTTTCTGTAGAGCGAAATGCCTACCTTCTTCTGTTCCCCGAGAGGGTCGAAATAGGGTCAGAATTATAGAACATGTTTTGGGCAGACTCCCTCTGGGTTTTCTTTATGCAGGATGGGCTTATTTATATCTTGATCTATGCAGGTCTGTCCACTGATGTATGATCTCTGAAAATCATACAGTGCCAATGCCTCTCCTCCCTCTAACATCATTTACAGCCAGGAATGTATGACCTTGGGTAAGTCATTTTCCCTTTGAAAGCCTCAGCTTCCTTAGCTGTGAGTGAAAACAGATTAGGTACTGGGTTAAAGAGTGTCTTCCCCAAACTTCATATCCATCCAGAACCTCAGAATGTGACCTTATTTGGAATTGGGGTTTTTGCAGATGTAATTAAGGTAAGGATTGAGATGAGAGCATACTGGCCTAGGGTGGACCCTAAATCCGAGGAGAATGTCCTTATAGAGACAGAAAAGGACCCATAGACACACAGGGAAGAAGACCATGTGAAGAGGAGGTAGGCAGTGTCAACTCTGACTATAGTGGAGCCATTTTAAAATGGAGTCAGAGCTGCCTTTCTAGAGAAACTGCTTTGCTCTTTTGAACCTTGGACTGGGCCAAACCTTTGGACTGGGCCCAAACGGCAGTTGTTTTACAAGCAATTGTTTGAGAAGTCAGCAGAACAGACATCCTGATCACAAAAGACTGAGGATTGCGGACTTTCTGAAGACAGAATCAATAGTCAATCAATGTTTAGCCAAGACTAGCTGTCTGCCTCCAACTCTAGTTAAAATTCTTTGGGGCCAGCCCAGTGCTGCAGGGGTTAAGTTCGAATGTTCCACTTTCCCCGGTTCGGATCCTGGGTGCAGTCTTATGCACCACTTGTCAAGCCATGCTGTGGCAGGCGTCTCACATATAAAGTAGAGGAAGATGGGCACAGATGTTAGCTCAGGGCCAGTCTTCCTCAGCAAAAAGAGGATTGACAGGAGATGCTAGCTCAAGGCTAATCTTCCTCAAAAATAAAAAGTATTAAAAAAATCTATAAAAAAATAATAAAAAATTAAATTCTTTGTAATACAACCTACCTTCTTTTCCTTTAAAAGCCCCTGGCTTTTGATGAGGATTTTAGGCCGGTTAATTTTAAAACTGCAGATGAGAAGCAGGCTCCGAGGACTGGAATTTTGCTTGCCCTTTTGAGAGACATTTGCGTTTGTGAAGGAAGGGGGGATGACCTTGTAGGGACCTGAAATTGGCCACCCCAAGGTATGTCTCTTTGGCATCGGGATTGTTTGGGGGCTGATTGCTTTTGATAAACTGGGACAGGGAAGGAGGCTCTGGGGAATGGAACTTGCCCTTGTTGGGACACATTTACATTTGTAAGGTAAATCTCTATCTGTAAAGGTGCCTCCCTCTCTGTACCAGGAAGAAGAAGAGAGATGACCTTATCCCTAGAAACTCTTAATGGGGAAGGCAAGAACTTAAGTTGGTTGCTGTCTGGCAATCTCATGTAACTGATTTAGGGTGGTGGCTTCTGACCTTTACTTAATCCGATCTGATTCTTGTCTAAAAGTCATGGGATCACCCAATGACCAGACCCCACCTGCACTGATACCGTTTTAACTTTTTTTCATGTTCTTTCCTTTGTCTTGTAAAGAAATGACCCACGTACCCATGCCTTATAAAATTAGCCCTAACCCTCAACTCGGGGCAGCAGCAGGAGCTCTGACTGCCTGTGGGTCCTGTCCCCACGCACCAGCTCTGCCTGCCCATGGGCCCTGTCCCCATGCCAGTGGGGGCAGCAGAAGCGGCAGCAGCAGCTGCTCTGCCTGCCCATGGGCCCTGTCCCCATGCCAGTGGGGGCAGCAGAAGCGGCAGCAGCAGCTGCTCTGCCTGCCCATGGGCCCTGTCCCCATGCCAGTGGGGGCAGCAGAAGCGGCAGCAGCAGAAGCTCTGACTGCCCATGGGCCCTATCCCCATGCTATTCCATACTATTCTCTAAATAAAAGAGCACTACTGCCAGATCTTGAGAGTCTAAGAAATCTTTCTTTCGACTCCTCGGCTCACCGACCCCGCATCAGCTTTTACTACAAGCATGTATTTAGAGGGTTGGAACTTTTGGCTCTACCCCCTGACCCCCAGGGAGGGGAGAGGGGCTGGAGGTTGAGTCAATCACCAATGGCTAATGACTTAATCAATTACACCAATGTAACGAAGCCTCCAAAAAACCCAAAAGGATGGGGATCGGAGAGCTTCTGGGCTGGTGAACATGTGGAGATTTTGGGAGAGTGGTACGCTCAGAGAGAGCACGAAGCTCCACACCCTTTCCCCACACCTTGCCCACTGCATCTCCTTCTGGCTGTTCCTGAGTTATATCCCTTCCTAAAAAACCGGTAATCTAGTAAGTAAAATGTGTCTGAGTTCTGTGAGGTGCACCAGCAAATTAATCAAACCTATAGAGGGGGTCGTTAGTGATGCGGGGTCGGTGAGCCGAGGAGTCGAAAGAAAGATTTCTTGGACTCTCAAGATCTGGCAGTAGTGCTCTTTTATTTAGAGAATAGAATAGCATGGGAACAGGACCCATGGGCAGTCAGAGCTTCTGCTGCCGCTGCTTCTGCTGCCCCCACTGACATGGGGACAGGGCCCATGGGCAGGCAGGGCCGCTGCTGCTGCCCCCACTGGCATGGGGACAGGACCCATGGCCAGGCAGAGCTGGTGCGTGGGGACAAGACCCACAGGCAGTCAGAGCTCCTGCTGCTGCCCCGAGTTGAGGGTTAGGGCTAATTTTATAAGGCATGGGTATGTGGGTCATTTCTTTACAAGACAAAGGAAAGAACATGAAAAAAAGTTAAAACGGTATCAGTGCAGGTGGGGTCTGGTCATTGGGTGATCCCATGACTTTTAGACAAGAATCAAATCGGATTAAGTAAAGGTCAGAAGCCACCACCCTAAATCAGTTACATGAGATTGCCAGACAGCAACCAACTTAAGTTCTTGCCTTCCCCATTAAGAGTTTCTAGGGATAAGGTCATCTCTCTTCTTCTTCCTGGTACAGAGAGGGAGGCACCTTTACAGATAGAGATTTACCTTACAAATGTAAATGTGTCCCAACAAGGGCAAGTTCCATTCCCCAGAGCCTCCTTCCCTGTCCCAGTTTATCAAAAGCAATCAGCTCCAAACAATCCCGATGCCAAAGAGACACATCTTGGGGTGGCCAATTTCAGGTCCCTACAAGGTCATCCCCCCTTCCTTCACAAACGCAAATGTCTCTCAAAAGGGCAAGCAAAATTCCAGTCCTCGGAGCCTGCTTCTCATGTGCAGTTTTAAAAGTAACCAGTCTAATCCTCATCAGTTAGAACCTCCAATCTATAGGCTGCCCATCAGTAGTACAGGTGACAACCTGGGCTTGTGATTAGCTCCTGAAGTTGGTGGTGGAGGGGGCAGTCTTGGAGGACTGTGAAATCGGATGCTATCTCCTGGTAGACAGTGTCAGAATTGAGTTGAATTGTAGGACACCCAGCTGGTGTCTGAGAGTTGCTTGATGGTGTGAGGGAAAGCCCCTCCTCCCACGTTGGAAATTGGGTTAACGCAGGATCTTTTACCAGGTAACTTTTCTGAGCTGCAAGCAGATTTTATCAGCCCATTCTCTTTTTTTGGAAATGTTCAGATGACATGTTTATCCAAGAGACATAGAAAGTCAGTGACAGCCCTAGGACTCTGGTTCATGTGCTTTTCTCTAGTGCAAGGAGTGGGTAGAGGATATTGGTGATAATTGCAGTGGCCCTCATCAGCTGGAAAGTTCTGAGTCCACAAGGATGTATCTGGAAGATGACTCTCATGGGCTTGAGCTAAGGGCTGGTTGGGGAGGGGCCAGCCTGACTAGCTGCACCTGGGTAATCATGGCTGAGGCCTGCCAGTGAGGCTCCCTCAGCTTCCATGGACTCAACAGAGTCCTCCTAGCTTTAGAAACACTTCTTGCAGTCCGTCTCCCCACCCATGGAAAACAGAGATCATTGTTCTCGAGGCCAAAGTTGGGGTAGCCTGGTGGAGTGGAAAAGCGTATAGTATTAGACTCAGCAGACCCAAGTTTGAATCCCATCTCTACAGTTTACCAGCTGTGTAACCCCCAGATAATGACCTCACTTCTGTAGTACTCAGGTTCTTCATCTATAACATGGAGATAACAATCCCTACCTTGCAGAATGTTTGTGAAGATTGGGGATAAACATGTAAAACCTCTGACCCACAGCAGCCACTCTATAAACAAGAGCCATTCCCATTATTTCCCCCAATTGTTGCATTGGCTTTACTCCAACGCTTACACAAGGTCTGGTTTCAGTCTTCCGATTAATTGGCTCGTAAGCTTTCCTCAATCCCATGAGCTCCAGTATCTTGCACAAGACACCCTGTATGTGGGAAGACATCCAACAAGAGACATTCACCAAAGGCTTGTGCAAACCAGTGGAAGGGACATGGCATTGTTCTTAGTCAAACCGGCTTCAAATCACCCCTCTGCTCTTTCCTGGCTGCGGCATTCAAGTCTTCCTCTCTTGTTGGTTAAATGGGGGGAGCAAAAGCAGGCCCTTCTGGCAGCGTTGCTCTGGTCTTACATGAAAGCATGTGCATGAATGTATGATAAAGAGCATGTGCTCAATGAATGTTGGTTTTTTCACTTCCTCGTTCTGTGAATTCACCTTCTCACCTATGACTAGGCAATCCTCCACCCCTCCAGATGCTGCTCTTACATCCTATCAGCCACCACCAAAAGGAGATGGAAAATGAAATCATTTTCAAGACAAGGCCACTGGAGAAGAGGTCACCCTGAGAATCCCTCTTCAGCTAATTATATTTTACTCGAGGACTCAGAGCAGGGTTTAGCAGCTATTCTCTCTGTCCACCCCACCCCTACAATTAGGTAAAGAGATATATTTTTAGGCTGCATTTTTCGTTTTTTTGAGGAAGATTAACCCTGAGCTAACATTTGCTGCCAGTCCTCCTCTTTGTGCTGAGGAAGACTGGCCCTGAGCTAACATCCGTGCCCATATTCCTCTATTTTATGTGGCACGCCTGCCACAGCATGGCTTGACAAGTTGTGCATAGATCTGCACCCAGGATTAGAACTGGCGAAGTCCAGGCTGCTGAGGCAGAACATGCGAACTTAACCACTGCTCCACCGGGCTGGCCCCTAGGCTGCATTTTTAAATTTAATTTTTTTTTTTTGAGGAAGATTAGCCCTGAGCTAACGTCTGCTGCCAATCCTCCTCTTTTTGCTGAGGAAGACTGGCCCTGAGCTAACATCTGTGCCCATCTTCCTCTACTTTATACATGGGACGCCTACCACAGCATGGCTTGCCAAGCGGTGCCATGTCCACACCCAGGATCCAAACTGGCGAACCCTGGGCTGCTGAAGAGGAATGTGTGAACTTAACTGTTGCGCCACAGGGCTGGCTGGCCCCTGTGTTAAAATCAAATTTAATTTTTAATACCAAATGAAAATAACATCTTGAGTCCAATGAAGTTTTATAGACTTTCAAGAATGTTAATAAGAAAGTTGGTGATATCTTTTAGCTGCCAAATGTTGGCATCTGCATTTATCACTTATATTTGCTTGGTGTGCTGGAGTTCACAAACTGGATTCCTAGCCTTATTATATCAATGTTGTGTCATAATTTTTTATTGAGATATAACATTATGTTTCAGTGTACAACATAATGATTCGATATTTGTATATATTGTGAAATGATCATTACAATAAGTCTAGTTAACACCTATCACCACATATGGTTTCATATTTTTTCTTCTGATGAGAACTTTTACGATTTACTCTCTTAGCAACTTTCAAATACACAATACAGGGGGCTGACCTGGTGGTGTGGTGGTTAAGTTCACGCACTCTGCTTCAGCAGCCCAGGGTTCGCAGCTTCAGATCCTGGATGTGGACCTACACACTGCTCATCAAGCCACGCTGTGGCAGCATCCCACATACAAAATAGAGGAAGATTGGCACAGATGTTAGCTCAGAGTGAATCTCTCTTGCCAAAAAAAAACCCCACAAAAAAACCTTTATAGCAGATAAACGATATAGTATTATTAATATCAATTTCAAGTATACAACACAGTCCAATAGTTACCATGCTGTACATTACATTCCCGGGCCAGGACTTATTTGTTTTATAACTGCAAGTTTGTACCTTTTGACCACCTTTACCCGTTTTGCCCATCCCGCATCCCCTGGGTCTGACAACCACCAATCTGTTCTCCACATCTATGAGTTCAGGGTTTTTGTTTTTTTTTTTAAGATTTCACTTATAACTGAGAGCACAAGTAAGTCTTTCTTTGACTAATTTCACTTAGCATAATGCCCTCAAGATCTATCTATTTTGTCACAAATGGCAAGATTTCATGTTTTTACGGCTAAATAATATTCTGTTGTGTATACATGATACATTGTCCTTATCCATTCATCCATTGATGAACACTTAGGTTATTTCCATGTCTTGGTTATTGTAAATAAAGCTGCAGTGAACATGGGGGTACAGATACCTTTTTGGCATAGTGTTTTCATTTCCTTCCAATAAATACCCAGATGTGGAATTGCTGGATCATATGGTAGTTCTGTTTCTAATTTTTTTTTTTTGGTGAGGAAGATTGTTCCTGAGCTAACATCTGTGGCAATCTTCTATTTTGTATGTGGGATGCTGGTGTGTAAGTCCATGCCCAGATCCAAACCAGTGAACCCCGGGCCACCAAAAGGGAGTGCGGAAACTTAAACACTATGCCACTGGGCCAGCCCCTGTTTTTAATTTTTTGAGTAACTTCCATACTATTTTCCATAGTGGTTGCACCAATTTACATTCCCACCAACAGTGTACAAGGGTCCCCTTTTCTGCACATCTTCACCAATGCTTGTTATTTCTTGTCTTTTTGATAACAGCCATTCTAACCAGTGTGAGGTGATATCTCATTGTGGTTTTCTTTTTCTAAGGAAGATTCTCCCTGAGCTAACACCTGTTGCCAATCTTCCTCTCTTTTTGCTTGAGGAAGATTTGCCCTCAGCTAACATCTGTGCCAAGCTTCCTCTATTTTGTATGTGGGTCGCCACCACAGTATGGCCAATGAGTGGTGTAGGTCTGTGCTCAGGACCAAACCCATGAACCAAGGCCACTGAACCACTACTCCATGGAGCCTGCCCCTCGTTGTGGTTCTGATTCACATTTCTCTGATGATTAGTGATGTTGAGAACCTTCTCATGTACCTTTTGGCTGTCTGTATCTCTTTGGAAAAATGTCTATTTGAATCCTCTGCCCAGTTTTTAATCAGATTAGTTTTTTTGCTACTGAGTTGTATGAGTACTTTATGTATTTAGATATTAATCCCTTATAAGATATATGATTTGCAAACGTTTTCTCCCAGTCAGTAGGTTGCCTTTTCATTTTGTTGATGGTTTCCTTTTCTGCACAGAAGCTTTAAAAAGCTTTGAAATTAAAATTTGATGTAGTCCCTCCAGCAATAAAAGACCCCAAATAGTCAAAGCAATCCTGAGGAACACGAACAAAGCTGTAGGCATTGCAATCCCTCACTTCAAGATATACTACAAAACTATAGTAATCAAAACAGCGTGGTGCTGGTACAAAAACAGACACACAGATCAATGGAGCAGAACTGAAAGCCCAGAAATAAAACCACACATCCAAGGACAGCTAATCTTTGACAAAGGAGCCAAGAACATACAATGGAGAAAGGAAAGCCTCTTCAATAAATGATGCTGGGAAAACTGGATAGCCACCTGCAAAAAATGAAAGTAGACCATTATCTTTCTCCATACACAAAAGTAGACCCAAAATGGACCAAAGACTTGAAGGTAAGACCTGAAACCATAAAACTTCTAGAAGAAAATATAGGCAATACACTCTTAGATATCAGTCTTATAGGATAATTTCAAATACTATGTCTACTCAGACAAGGGAAACAAAAGAAAAAATAATCAAGTGGGACTTCATCAGACTAAGGAGTTCCTGGAAGGCAAAGGAAACCAGGATCAAAACAAAAAGACAACCCACCAACTGGGAGAAAATATTTGTAAATCATAAATCCGATAAGGGGTTAATCTCCATAATATATAAAGAACTCACACAACTGAACTACAAAAAAAACAGTCAAAAAGTGGGCAGAGGATATGAACAGACATTTTTCCAAAGAAGATATACAGATGTCTAATAGGGAAATGAAAAGATGCTCAACATCACTAATCATCAGAGAAATGCAAATCAAAAGTACTTTAGATAGCACCTTATGCCCATTGAGAATGGCTATAATCACCACGGCAAAAAATAACAAATGTTGGAGATGTTGTGGAGGAAAGGGAACCCTCATACACTGCTGGTGAGAATGCAAACTGGTGCAGCCACTGTGGAAAACAGTATGGAGATTTCTCAAAAAATTAAAAATAGAAACATCATATGACCCAGCTATCTTACCACTGGGTATTTATCCACAGAACTTGAAATCAACAACTCAAAGAGACTTATGCACCCCTATGTTCAGGTATACACACACACACACACACACACACACACACACACACACACAGTGGAATACTACTCAGCCATAAAAAAGACAAAATTATCCCATTTGCAACAACATGGATGGACCTTGAGGTTATCATGTTAAGTGAAATAAGCCATACAGAGAAAGACAAACACCGTATGATTTCACTCATTTGTGGAAGATAAACTTATGGACAAAGAGACAGTGGTTACCAGGGGGAAGGGGGTTGGGGGATGGGCACAAGGGGTGAAGGGGCATATTTATATGGGGACTGACAAATAATAATATACAACTAAAATTTCACAATGTTATAAATATTATGACAAACAAGTTTGATGTAGTCCCACTTGTTTATTTTTGCTTTTCTGGCCTTTGTTTTTTGTATTAAATCCAAAAAATCATCATCAAGGCCAGTGTCAAGGAGATTACCGCTTATGTTTTCTTCTAGGAGTTTTATGATTTCATATCTTAAATGCAAGTCTTTAATCAATTTTTAGTTAATTTGCATGTATGGTATAAGATAGTGGTCTACTTTCGTTCTTTGGTATGTGGCTGTCCATTTTTCCCCAACATCATTTACTGAAGAGACTGTCCTTTCCCCATTGTATACTCTTGACTTCTTTGTTGAAGATTAGCTTTCTGTAGATGTGTGGTATTCTTTCTGGGCTTTCAATTCTGTTCCATTGATCTGTGTGTCTGTTTTTATGCTAATACCATAGTTGTGATTACTTTAGCTTTGTAATATAGTTTGCAATTAGGAAGCGTGATGTGTCTGGCTTTGTTCTTCTCTCTCAAGATTGCTTTGGCTACTCAGAATTTTTTGTGGTCCCATACAACAAATTTTGGGATTGTTTGTTCTATTTCTGTGAAAAATGCCATTGGAATTTTGATAAGGATTGCATTGAATCTGTAGATTAATTTGGGTAATATGGACATTTTAACAAAATTAATTCGACCAATCCATGAGCTAGGGCTATCTTTCCATTTATTTGTGTTTTCAGTTTCTGTTGTTAATGTCTTGTAGTTTTCAGCATACAGGTGTTTCTCTTCCTTGGTTAACTTTATTCCTGGGTATTTAATTCTTTTTGATGCAATTGTAAATAGGATCATTTTCTTAATTTCTTCTTCTGATAGTTCCTTATTAGTGTACAGAAATGAAACCGATTTTTGTCTGTTAATTTTGTATCCTGCAATTTTACTGAATTCATTGATTAGTTCTGACAGATTTTTGGTGGAGTCTTTAAGGTTTTCTATATATAATATCATGTCATCTGCAAATAGTGACAGTTTTATTTCTCCCTTTCTAATTTAGATGCCTTTTATTTCTTTTTCTTGCCTAACTGTTCTGGCCTTCCAAGACTATGTTGAATAAAAGTGCTGAGAGTGGGTGTCTTTCTCTTGTTCCTGATCTTGGAGGAAAAGCTTGCAGCTTTTCACCGTTGAGTATGATGTTAGCTGTGGGTTTGTCCTATATGACCTTTATTATATTGAGGTACGTTCCCTCTATGCCCACTTTGTTGAGAGTTTTTATCATAAATGGATGTTGAATTTGTTAAGTGCTTTTTCTGCATCTATTGAGATGATCATATGATTTTTATCCCTCATTTTATTAATGTGGAGCATCATATTGATTGATGTGAGGATGTTGAACTATCCTTGAATCCCTGGAATAAATCCCATTTGATCATGATGTGTGATCCCTTTTTATCCCTTGAGAGATAATTGACAAACAGCACTGTAAAAGTTTAAGGTGTACTGCATAATGTTTTGACTTACATATATCGTGGAATGATTACCACGGTAAGTTTAGTTAACATCCATCATCTCATAAAGATGCAAAAAAAGAGAAAACAAAACAAAAAAATTCCTTCCCTGTGATGAGAACCTTAGGATTGACTCTCTTAACAACTTTCATAAATACCATAGCAGTGTTAATTATAGTCACAATTTTGTATATTACTTAGTTATCTTATAAGTAGATACTAGTTATTAGTACTTATTTGTCTTATAAATAAGTATTAAATTTATAGTAATAGTACTTTTTAGTGTCTTTGATTTGGATATATTCTCAGAACTGGAATTGCTGGATCACATGGTAGTTGTATTTTTAACTTTTTGAGGATCCTCTATACTGTTTTCTATAGTGGCTGTACCAGTTTACATTCCCACCAACAGTGCACAAGGGTTCTGTTTTCTCCACATCCTCATCAGCATTTATTTCTTGTCTTTTTCATGCTAGCCATTCTAACAGGTGTGAGATAATATCTTGTTGTGGTTTTGATTCGCATTTCCCTGACGATTAGTGATGTTGAACATCTTTTTATGTACCTGTTGGCCATTCATCTGTCTTCTTTGGAAAAATTTCTGTTCAGGTCCTTTGCCCATTTTTCAAATTAGATTACTTGTTCTTTTGCTATTGAGTTGTATGACTTCTTCTTTATGTATTTTGGGTATTAACCCCTTATAAGATATGTGGTTTGCAAATACATTTTCCCATTCCGAAGGTTGTGTTTTTGCTTTGTTGATTTTTCCCTTTGTGTGTAGAAGCTTTTTGGTTTAATGCAGTCCAACTTGCTTATTTTTCTTTTCTTGCTTGTGCTTTAGGTGTCATATTCAAAAAATCATTACCAAGATCCATGTCAAGGAGATTTTTTTCTATATTCTAGGAGTTTCGTTGTTTCAAGTCTTACATTTAGGTCTCTAATCCATTTAGAGTTAATTTTTGTGAGTGGTGTAAGACAGGTTTCTAGTTTCATTCTTTTATATGTGAATATCCAATTTTCCTAGCACCATTTATTGAAGAGACTGTCTTTTTTTCCATTGAGGATTCTTGGATTCCTTGTCAAATATTAGTTGACTGTATATGCATGGATTTATTTCTGGGCTCTCTATTCTGTTCCATTAGTCTATGTGTCTATCTTTATGCTGGTACCATACTGTTTTGATTACTACAGCTTTATAATTTAGTTTGAAATCAGGAAGTATGATGCCTCTTGGTTTGTTCTTCTTTCTCAAGATTGCTTTGACTATTCAGGGTCTTTTGTGGCTTCGTATAAATTTTAGGATTGTTTTTTGTACTTCTATAAAAAAAACGCCATTGGAGTCTTGATGGGGACTACAGTGAATCTGTAGATGGCTTTTGGTAGTATGAACATTTAAAAAATGTTAATTCTTCCAATCTATTAACACAGGGCACCTCTTTTCTTTCAATTTCTCTCATCAGTGTCTTATAGTTTTCATAGTAGAAATCTTTCACCACCTTGGTTAAATTTATACCTATGTATCTTATCATTGATGCTACTGTAAATAGGATCATTTTCTTTATTTCTTTTTCAGATAATTTGTTGTTAGTGTATAGCAATGCTACTAATTTTTATATGTTAATTTTGTATCCTGCAACTTTACTAAATTCATTAATTAGATCTAATGGTTTTTTTGGTGAAGTCTTTAGGATTTTCTATATGTAATATCATATCATCTGCAGATAGAGACAATTTTACTTCTTCCTTTCCAATTCTGATGCATTTTATTTTTGTTTCTAGCCTGATTGCTCTGGCTAGGACTTTAAGAACTATGTTGAATAAGGGTAGTGAGAATGGGCACCCTTGTCTTATTCCTGATCTTAGAGGGAAAGTTTTCAACTTTTCATCATTGGGTATGATGTTAGCTGTGGGCTTGTCATATATGGGCTTCATTATGTTGAGATATGTTCCTTCTATTCCTAACTTGTCAAGAGGTTTTATCATGAATGGATGTTGAATTTTATCAAATGCTTTTTCTGTGTCTATTGAGATGATCATGTAATTTTTGTCTTTCAGTCTATTAATGTGATGTATCACATTGATTGATTTGCACACATTAAACCACCCTTGTATCCCAGAGATAAATCCCACTGGATCATGGTGAAGGACCCCTTTAATGTGCTTCTGAATTTGGTTTGCTAGTATTTTATTGATCAATTTTGCATCTATATTCATCAGGGATATTGGATATAGTTTTCTTTTCTGGTAGTATCCTTTTTTGGCATTAGTATCAGGGTAATGTGAGCATCACAAAATGAGTTTGGGAATGTTCCCTCTTTTCCATTTTTTGGAAGAGTTTGAGAAGAATTGGCATTAACTCTTTAAATTTTTGGTAAAATTCACCAACGAAACCATCCGGTTCTGGGCTTTTCTTCATTGGGGGATTTTTAATTACTGGTTCAATTGCCATACTAATAAATGGTCTGTTCAGATTTTCTATTTCTTCCTGATCAACCTTGGTAGGTTGTATGTTTCTAAGAATGTTTCCGTTTCTTCTATGTTGTTTAGTGTGTTGGTGTCTAGTTGTTCATAGTACCTCTTATGATCCTTTGTATTTCTGTAGTATCAGTTGTAATTTCTCCTTTATCACTTATAATTTTGTTGATTTGGGTCCTCTCTTTTTCCTTGGTTAGTCTCCAGGTAAAAGTTTCCGAATTTTGTTTATCATTCAAAAAACCAACTCTTAGTTTTGTTAATCTTTTCTATTGGTTTTCTGTTCTCTATTTCATTTATTTCTGCTCTAATCTTTATTATTTTCTTCCTTTTGCTAATTTTGGGCTTTGTTTTTTCTTCTTTTTTCTAGTTCCTTAGGGCATAGAGTTAGGTTATTTCTTTGAGATCTTTCTTGTTTCTTAGTGTAGGTCTTTTTTGCTATGAACTTCCCTCTTAGAACTGCTTTTTTTGCATACTATAAGTTTCACTATGTTATGTTTCCATTTTTGTTTGTCTCCAGATCCTTTTTTTATTTACTCTTTAATTTCTTTTTTGACCTCTTGGTTGTTCAGGAGGGCATGGTTTAGTTTCCATGCATTTGTGAATTTTCGAGTTTTCTTCCTTTTATTGATTTCTAGTTTTATATGATTAGGGTCAGAGAAGAGACTTGGTATTATTTCAATCTTCTTGAATTTGCTAATACTTGTTTTGAGACCTAAAATATGTTGTATCCTAGAAAATGTTCCATGTACACCTGAGAACAATGTGTATTCTGCTGTCATTGGATAGAAAGTTCTGTATACATCTGTTAGGTCTATTTGGTCTACAGTGTTATTCTTATCTGCTTTTTCCTTATTGATTCTCTGTCTGGATGATCTATCCATTGTGGAGAGTGGGGTATAAAAGTCTCCAACTATTATTGTATTGTTGTTTATTTGTTCTTTAGCTCTGTTAGTTTTTGCTTTATATATTCAGGTGCGCCAATGTTGGGTGCACAAATATTTACAAATGCTATACCTTCTTGATGGATCAACCCCTTTATCATTATACAATGACCTTCACTGTCTCTTTTTACCATTTTTAGTTTTAAGTCTATTTTCTCTGATATAAGGATAGATATTACTGCTTTTTTTGGTTGCTGTTTGCCTGAAATATCTTTTTTCATCCCTTCACTCTCAGTCTATGTGTGTCTTTAGGGCTAATGAGTCTCGTGTAGGCAGCATATTGTTAGATCTTGGTTTTAAAAGTCCATTCAGCCATTGTGTAACTTTTGATTGGAGAATTTAATCCATTTACATTTAAGGTAATTATTGACAGGTAAGCACTTACTATTGCCATTTTGTTAATTGCTTTCTAGCATTTTTGTAGATCCATTTATCCTTGTTTCTTATCCTGCTGTATTTTTTTGTGTTTTGGTGTCTTTTGGTATCAGTATGCTTTGACTATTTTATCATGTTCTTTTCAGTAATTACTACAGATTTTTCCCTTTTGCTTACCATGAGGCTTACATAAAATATATTAAAATTATAACACCCTATTTTAAATTGATAACAACTTAACCTCAAGAGAATTTCTAAACTTTACCCTTTTGCTTCTCTTCCCCCTCAAATTTTAGGTGTGATGTTATAGATTGCATATTTTTAATATTGTGTAACTAATAACATGCTAATCGAGTTATGATTATTTTTACTACATCTGTTTTTTAACTTTTAAAGTAGAGTTGTAAGAGATTTATGCTCCACCATTACCATATTACAGAATGTAACATTGACTATATATTTACCATTAGTAGTGAATTTTATGCTCCCTTCTTATGTTTTTATGATGCTAATTAGCATCCTTGTACTTCCACTCAAGGAACTCTCTTTAGCATTTCTTGTAAGGCAGGTTTACTCCTCATGGAGTTCCTCAGCTTTTGTTTGTTTTGGAAAGTTTGTCTCTCCTTTGTTTCTGAAAGACAGCTTTGCTGTGTATAGAATTCTTAGTTGACAGTTTTTTCTTTCAATATTTTGAATATATCATCCCATTCTCTCCTGAGCTGAAGAGTTTCTGTTAGAAATGGCTGAAAGTCTTATGGGAATTCTCTCGTATGTAATATATCACTTTTATCTTGCTGTTTTAAAAATTCTTTGTCTTTGACTTTTTACAATTTAATGATAATGTGTCTTGGTGTAGCCCTATTTGTATTCAACCTATTTGGGGTCCTTTGAGTCTCATAGATCTGGGTGTCCATTTCTCTGCCCAGGTTTGGGCAATTTTCAGCCATTATTGCTTTAAATATACTTTCTGTCCCTTTCTCTTCCTTTCTGGAATTCCCACAATGCAGATATTTTTTATTTTGATTGTGCCCCATAGCCTCTCTTAACTCTTTTTTATTCTTTTTTATTTTTGTTCCTCTGGATAATTTCAAATGTCCTGTTTTCTATTTATTTATTTATTTATTTATTTTGCTGAGGAAAATTAGCTCTGAGATAACATCTGTACCAATCATCCTCTATTTTGTATGTGGGATGCCTCCACAGCATGGCTCATGAGCAGAGTAGGATCCAAACCCATGAACCCAGGCCACCAAAGCAGACCACGCAGAACTTTAACCACTTGACCATGGGGCTGGCCCCAAATGTCTTGTTTTCTACATCACTGATTTTTTTCTTCTGTATGATGGACTCTGCTTTTGAAGCTCTCTATTGAATTCTTCAGTTTAGTTATTCTATTTTTCAGCTCTAGGATATCTGTTTTGTTCTTTTATGATGGTTTCTATTTCTTTCTTGAACTTATTTTGTTCATGCATTGTTTTCCTAATTTCATTTAGTTGTCTGTGTGTTCTTATAGTTCACTTAGCTTCTGTAAGAGGACTATTCTGAATTCTTTGTCTGACAGTCCATACACCTCCATTTCTTTAGGGCCAGTTATTGGAGCTTTATTAGTTTCCTTTGGTGGTGTCGCGTTTACCAGATTTTTCATGATTCTTGATTCCTTACATTAGTATCTATGCATTGGAGTAAGAAGTCTCTTCTTCCAGACTTCGCAGGTTTGTTTTGGCTGAGATAGTTCTTTACCAGTCAGCTTGGTTTGGATTTCTGGATGTGTCTACTGGTAATGTCCTTGGGTAGGTGGGACCTTCATCAGGATCTAGTTTTAAGTAAGGCCACTGCCCAAGCCCTGAGGTTGGGGAGGTTGCCACTGGCTGAGAACAGTTGAATAGGACTGCTAGCTTGGTTCCCTGCCTGTAGGAAGGGGCTATGAATTAGCTTTTAGCCCTGGTGGGGCAGTAGGATGGGCTTCAGGGTCTGCACAGCTCATTGTTTAGGGTCCCAAATCAGGAAAGACTGTCCACTGAATTCCCTGGCCAAATGGGGCCACTGGATTTGTTCTGCAGAGAGGCAAAGCCAAGGGCTGTGGTCTCTGTTTAAGTGCTATGGTAAGTAGGTCTTTTGGATGGGCTATGCAGCTTCCCATGTGCTCTGGTTAGGTTCCCTGTTTGGGTGGCCTGAAGGATGTATTCAGCAAAAGACAGGGCTATGAATTAGTTTCCCTGCCCAGTTGCAGCAGGAGAACCAGCTCCAGTGCTGGAAATGCTACTTGTTTGTGGTCTCAACTCAAGCTGACCTGTGCCCCAATTTCTCTGGCCTAACAGGACCGCCGGCTTTGGTCTGGAGACTATCAGGACTGCTTCCTGGACTCTGCTCAAGTGTTACCAGACTACACAGATTTCTAGGTGTTCTGGTCAGGCTTTCTGGTCAGCAGGTCTTGGAGCTTCACTGAGCTGTGGACAGGGCTGTGACTCAGCTTTCCTGCCTGGGTGGGGTGGGAGGGCCAGTCCAAGCAGGATCCTGGGATTTCCTGATTAGGTTTTATGGTCAGGAGGGGCCAGGAGCTACACTTAGCAGTAGGTGAGGCTCTGAATTAGCTCCCCAGCCTGGGTAGAGCAGGGAAACCTCCACATCTGACACTGGCTTTGCTCTGCAGGAGATCAGCTCTGACTGCCATATACTCTCTGCTGGAGTGTTTCTAGGTTATGCAGCTTCCAGGTGTTCCCAATCAGGCTTTCTGTTTGGGAGAGGCTGGGAGTTAAATCAGCAGTTGGCAGGGCTATGAATTAGCTCATCTGCCTAGTCTGGGCAAGGTAGATGGCTACAAGCCTAGTAAGCCTCTTTGTGTTCTTGACTCAAGCAAACATGTGCCCCAAGTTTCCTCCCCTAACAATGCCACTGGCTTTGCTTTACAAACAATCAGCTCTGCCTGCTGGACTCACCTGACTGTTGCTGGGCTACACAGCTTCCAAGTGTCCTGGCATAGCTTTCTGGTTGGGTGGGGCTGGGTGCTACACTCAATATTTGGCAGGGCTATGACTCAGCTCTTCTGCTTGCAGGGTTTTGGGGGTCAGCAGACCAGGCTTCAGTGCAGGCAAATCTCTTCAACTGAGATCCCAAATGAGGCAGACCTGTGCCCTGCTGAGTTCTCTGGTCAGAATGTATCACTGCTTTGGCTCTGCGTATCAGCAAAGCCTCTAGTTGAAACTACTGTTTGGGTGCTGTAGGTAGGAACTTGATCTGCCAAGATGTGAGTGCTGGTTGCAAGGCCCTCCCCCTTCTCCATCACAATCAGATTGCCAGTGGTCAAGCCCTGCAAATTCCCCTGCAATCCCTGTGCTGTGAGATCAGTGTGGGAGCTCCCAAGAAGTAGCCCACAACACTGGGGGAGCTGGATCTCCGCCCTGAGTTCTCTTTTTCCAGTGGAGGAACTGTATGCTCACAGGAGACCTCTTGGCATGGTGCTGCAGTGGTCTGGGAGAAGGGCAATGCAGTCAGTGTGTAACCACTCCTCTTACCCTTCTAATGCAGCCTATCTTGATCTCTACAGTGCAGGGGGCTGCTTCAGCCTCACCCCTGTATTCTAGGATTCTCTCAGCGTCTTGCCTATGAATAGTTGTTAGGTATTCTTATGATGGGGAACAAAGTCAGAAACGACATTTGTTGCCATCTTGGTGACATCAGTCTCCTATATGATCCTTTTATTGTTGAATTCAGTTTGCTAATAGTTTGTTGATGATTTTTGCATTTACATTCATCAGAGATATTGGCCTGTAATTTTCTCTTCTTGTAGTGTTTTTGTCTGGTTTTTGTATCAAGGTAATGCTGGTCTCGTAAAATGAGTTTGGAAGTGTTCCATCTACTTCTGTTTTTTGGAAGAGTTTGAGAAGGATTGCTATTCATTCTTCTTTAAATGTTTGGTAGAATTGACCAGTGAAGCCATCTGGTCCTGGACTTTTGTTTGTTGGGAGGTTTGTGATTACTGATTCAATTTCCTTACTAGTAATCCACCGTTCAGATTTTCTATTTCTTCATAATTCACTCTTGGTTGGTTGTATGTTTCTAGGAATTTATCCATTTCTTCTAGATTGTCCAATTTGTTGATGTATAGTTATTCATAGTAGTCTCTTATGATCCTTTGTATTTCCATGGTATCAGTTGTAATGTCCCCTCTTTCATTTCCATGTTACTTATTTGAGCCTTCTCTCTCTTTTTCTTGATGAATCTAGCTAAAGGTTTGTCTATTTGGTTTATCTTTTCAAAAACCAGCTCTTAGGGGCCAGCCGCATGGCCGAGTGGTTAAGTTCATGTGCTCTGCTGCGACGGCCCAGGGTTTTGCCGGTTCGAATCCCGGGTGTGAACATGGCACAGCTCATCAAGCCATGCTGAGGTGGTGTCCCATATAACACAACTAGAAGGACTCACAACTAAAAACATACAACTATGTACCGGGGGGCTTTGGGGAGAAAAAGGAAAAGTAAAATCTTTAAAAAAGAAAACCTGATTCTCAGTTTTGTTGATGTTTTCTATTGTCTTTTTAGTCTTTATTTCATTTCTTTCCACTTTGATCTTTGTTAGCTTCTTCCTTCTTCTAACTTTGGTCTTAATTTATTCTTCTTTTTCTAGTTCCTCAGGTGTAAAGTTAGATTGTTTATTTGAGATATTCCTTGGTTTCTTAATATAGATGTTTATTGTTATGAACTTCCTTCTTAGAACTGCTTTTGCTGCCTCCCAAAAGTTTTGGTATTTTCTATTTCCAACTTTATTTATTTTAAAGTATTTTTTTTATTTCTCTTTTGATTTCTTCCCTGATCCATTGGTTGTTCAGCAGCACGTTGTTGAATCTCCACATATTTGTGAATTTTCCAGTTTTCTTCATGTAATTGATTTCTAGTTTCACACCATTGTGGTCGGAAAAGATGCTTAATATGATTTCAGTCTTCTTAAATTCATTAAGACTTGTTTTGTGGCCTAATATATGACCTATCCTGGAGAATATTCCGTGTGTGCTTAAGTAGAATGTGTATTCTATTGCTTTTGGATAGAATGTTATGCATATATCTGTTAAGTCTGTCTGGTCTAATGTGTTATTTTAAGACCAATGCCTTTTTATTGATTTTTCTCACTGGGAGATCTATCCATTGACGAAAGTAGAGTATTGAAGTCCTCTACTGTTATTGTATTGTTGTCTATTTCTCTATGTCTGTTAATATTTGCTTTAAATATTTAGATGTTTCTATGTTGAGTGCAGAAATATTTACAAATGTTGTATCTTGTTGGATTCACCCCTTTTCATTATATAATGACCTTCTTTGTCTCTTTTTACAGTCTTTGTCTTAAAGTCTAATTTGTCTTATATAGGTATAGCTTCCCCAGCTTTCTTTTGGTTTTTGCTTGCTTGGAATATCTTTTTCTGTCCCTGCACTTTTAAACTGTGTGTGTTTCCTTACATCTGAATTGAATCTTTTGTAGGCAGTGTCTAGATGGGTCTTATTTTTTATCCATTCAACCACTCATCTTTGGAATGGAGAATTTAGTCTATTTACACTTAAAGTAATTATTGATATGTATGTACTTATTGCTATTTTGTTAATTGCTTTCTGGTCATTTTGTAATTCCTTCGTTCTTTTCTTCTTCACTTGCTCTCTTCCCTTGTGATTTTTTTTAAAGCTACTCCTGATCAGTTTCCACATTATTTTTAAAAAAATTATGTTGTTGAAACATGACTGACAAACATTAATGTACAATTGAAATTTCACAAGATTGTAACCTATCAATAACTCAATAAAAAAAATTATGTTGTTGAGGATAATGGTTTAAAACATTGTAATTTCAGGTGTACATTATTATTTATCAGTTTCTGTGTAGACACATGATGCTCACCATCAATAGTCTAATTTTTATCTGACACCATATATATGTGCCCCTTTACCCCTTTCGCTCACCCCCCAACCCACTACCCCTCTGGTAACCACTAATCTGTTCTATTTATCCATGTATTTGTTTATTTTCCACATGTGATTGAAATCATGTGGTGTTTGTCTTTCTCTGTCTGGCTTATTTCACTTAACATAATACCCTCAAGGTCCATCCATGTTGTTGCAAATGTGATGACTTTATCTTTTTTATGGCTGAATAGTATTCCATTGTTTATATATACCATGTCTTCTTTATCCATTCATCAGTTGATGGACACTTGGGTTGCTTCCATGTCTTGGCTATTGTGAATAATGCTGCAATGAACATAGGGGTGCATAAATCATTTTGAATTGTTGTTTTCAAGTTCTGTGGATAAATACCCAGTAGTGGGATAGCTAGGTCATATGGTATTTCTATTTTAAGTTTTTGAGAAATCTCCATATTGTTTCCATGGTGGCTGCACCAGTTTGTATTCCCACTAGCAGTGAATGAGAGTTTTCTTTTCTCCATATCCTCTCCAACATATGTTATTTTTGTCTTTTCTTTGCCTTAATTATAGTCTGTCTGACAGGTGTAAGATGCTATGTCATTGTAGTTTTGATTTGCATTTCCCTAATAATTAGTAATGTTGAACTTCTTTTCATGTGCCTGCTGGACATCAGTATATCTTCTTTAGAGAAATGTCTGTTCATATCCTCTGCCCATTTTTTGATTGGGATCTTCATTTTTTGTTGTTGAGCTGTATGAGATCTTTATATATTTTGGACATTAACCCCTTGTCAGATATATGATTTGCAAATATTTTCTCCCAGTTCGTGGGTTGTCTTTTCATTTTGTTCCTGGTTTCCTTTGTCTTGCAGAAGCTTTTTAGTGTGATGTAGTCCCATTTGTTTGGGTTTTTTTTCTTTTGTTTCCCTTGTGTGAATAGACATGGTATTCAAAACGATGCTAAGACCAATGTCAAAGAGTGTATTGCCTATATTTTCTCTAGGAGTTCTATGGTTTTGGGTTTTACATTCAAGTCTTTAATCCACATTTAGTTAATTTTTGTGTATGGTGCAAAATAATGATCTCCTTTCATTCTTTTGCATGTGGCTGTCTAGTTTTTCCAACATCGTTTATTGAAGAGAATTTCCTTTCTCCATTGTATGTTCTTGGCTCCTTTGTTGAAGATTAGCTCTTCATAGATGTGTGGTTTTATTTCTGGGCTTTCAATTCTGTTCCATTGATCTGTGTGTCTGTTTTTGTGCCAGTACCATGCTGTTTTGATTACTATAGCTTTGTAGTGTATTTTGAAGTCCGTTAATATTTGTATTTTGAGGTCTGTTAATATTTGCTTTATACACTTTGATGTTCCTGTGTTAGGTGTTTATATATTCATAAGTGTTATGTCCTTTTGGTGGAATCTTCCTTTTATCATTATATACTGCCTCTCTTTGTCTCTCAATGCCTTTTTTATCTTGAAGTCTGCTTTGTCTTTTGCTTGCTTTCTTTTCGTTGCCATTTTCTTGCAGTATCATCTTCCATCCCTTCACTCTGAGCCTGTGTCTGTCTTTAAAGTTGAGATGTGTTTTCTGGAGGTGGCATATTGTTGGGTCTTATTTTTTAATCCATCCAACCACTCTGTGTCTTTTGATTGGAGAATTCAACCCATTTTCATTTAGAGTAATTGTTGATATATGGGGGCTTAATAGTGCCATTTTATCTCTTGTTTTCTGATTGTTCTATATTTCCCTTGTTTCTCTTCCCTTGTATTTCTGACTGCCACTTCAGTTTGGTGGTTTTCTGTGACGGTTTTCTCTGCTTTCTCTTTATTTATGATTTACGTCTCTGCTCTGATGTTTTATTTAATGGTTACCATGAGGTTTGTATAAAAGATCTTGTAGGTGAGATAGCCCATTTTCTGATAGCCTCTTTTCTCCATTAGCCTGAGCAGGTTCCATCCCTTTCCTCTTCCCCTTCTGAGTTATTGTTGTCACAAATTATTCTGTTTTGTATTTGTGACTAAATTGAAGTGTTTATAGTTATTTTTGATGCTTTCCTTCCTTTTATCTTTTATGTTATAATTGTTTGCTAGCCTGTTCTAATAAAGAGCTGCAATTTCCTGATTCTGTTTATTTATCTCCTTATTCAAGACTTTGTAAACCTTTGCCTTTTTGTTTCAGGTATGAGAGCATCCTTGATCATTTCTTATAAGGGATGCCTAGTGGCAATGAACTCCCTCAGCTTTCATTTATCTTGGAAAGCTCTTATTTCTTCATTGGATCTGGAGGGTAGTTTTGTTGGATAGGGTGTTTTTGGCTGAAAATTTTTGCCTTTCAATATTTTGAATATATCATTCCCTTTTCTCATAGCCTATAAGGTTTCTTCTGGGAAATCTGCTGGAAGCCTGATAGGGGTTCCTTTGTAGATTATTCTGTTCTACCTTGCTTCCCCTGGTATTTCTTCTTTGTCATTGACTTTTGCTAGTTTTACTATTGTATGCTTTGGTGATGGTCTTTTTGTGTTGATGTAATTAGGAGTTCTATTCATTTCATGTACTTGTAAGTCCACTTCTTTCCCTACATTTGGGAAGTTCTCAGCTATTATTTCTTTGAACAAGCTCTCTCCTCCTTTCTCTCTCTCTTGTCCCTCTGGAATACCTTATGTTGCATTTCTTAATTGAGCTGGATATTTCTTAAGGAATTTCTTCATTTCTTTAAAGTCTTAGTTCTCTCTCCTCCTCCACCCAAAGCATTTCTATATTTCTGTCCTCTAAATAACTGATTCTGTCCTCCATAACATCAACTCTGTTTTTTAAGGATTCTAGTTTTTTGGTTTTTTTTAATCACATTCATTGTGTTCATCTCCAGAATTTTTTTTTTTTTTATAGTTTCAATCTCTGGTGAAGTATTCTTTCTGCTCATTAACTTTGTTCCTGAGCTCACTGAACTGTCTTTCTAAGTTTTTTTTGTAACTCACTGAATTTCTTTGTGAAAATGATTTTGAGTTCTCTGTCATTTAGATGGTAAATTTCTGTGACTTCAGGATTGGTTTCTGAAGACTTGTCATTTTCCTTCTGCTCTGAACTATTACTGTAGTTTTTCATGGTATTTTGTGAACTGATCCTTTGCCAAGGCATTTGTAGTAGTATCAGGTGACAGATTCCACCTGCCACCTGTGTGGTGTGGGGACAGGAGCTGTGTTTTCTGAACTTGCTGTGTCTGCTGCCAGTAGGATTCCTCTGCATTTGCATGCTGGTGGGTCACACGTGCAAACACAGGAATTCTGGTGTAGGACTGCTGCTTTGGTGGAGGGCCAGCTGAGCTGGTGCATTAGGCAGGAGGGAAGAGGCACTTTCATTCATGCACATGGGCCCACTCTGTGCTTGCAGGTGGTTCACCTGAGCTGCTGTAGTTGGTGGGGGCTTCTTCATGGGGGCTGAGCCATGTCACTCAGTATGGAGTGTTGCCATGGGCAGGGCTGCTGGAGCACAGTGGGCACTGCTGCATGCTGGGCTGCAAATCCAAAAGTGAAAACGTTTGCACACAGGCCTGCCAGCCCACCTGCTTCCTCTTACAATAACTCTGGCTGCTGTATGACGACCCATGACCCTGATTGTTGCTGCTGGGGAGGGAGAGGGAGCCACTCACCACCTTCCACTGCTTTCTGGGGATCCAGTAACCCCATCTTGGATCTCTCAGACATCCTATTGTGCTTCATAGGGAATCCTCTGTTAGATAACGAATGTCCACTTAGTTGTAACTTGGGGGGAGACACTAAGGGAACAACTCACTCCGCCATGATGCTCTCTTCCTTTGTGATTTGATAATTTTTCTGTAGTGTTATGCTTAGATTCCTTTCTCTTTATCTTTTGTGCATTTACTATAGGTTTTTCTTTGTGTTTACCATGAGGCTTACATAAAATAATTTATATTTATAGCATTCTATTTTAAGTTGATAACTTTAGTTAGAGTACATTCTAAAGCTCTAGACTTTTACTTTTTCCTCACATTTTACCTTTTAAAAAAATTTTACTTTATTGAGGTCATAATCGTTTATAACATTGTGAAATTTCAGTTGTACATTATTCTTTGTCAGTCACCATGTAAACACATTTTTTCTTTTTGATGTCACAATGTACGTCTTTTTATCTTGTGAATTCATTAAGAAATTATTGTAGATATACAATCAAGTGTCACTTAATGACAGGGATATGCTCTGAGAAATGTGTCATTAGGTGATTTCATCATTGTGTGAACCACACAGAGTGTGCTTACACAAACCACACACCTAGGCTATATGGTAGGGCCTTTTGCTCCTAGGCTACAAACCTGTACAGCATGTTACTGTACTGAATACCATAGGCAATTGTAACACTGGTATTTGTTTATCTAAACATGTCTAAACATAGAAAATGTACAGTAAAAAATATGGTATAAAAGATAAATAGTACACCTGTATAGGACACTAATGAATGGAGCTTGCAGGACTGGCAGTTGCTCTGGGTGAGTCAGTGAGTGAGTGGTGAGTGAATTTGAAGGCCTAGAACATTATTGTACACTACTGTGGACTTTATCAACACTGTAAACTTAGGCTATACTAAATTCATAAAAAAATACTTTTCTTTCTTCATTACCACATTAAACTTAGCTTACTGTAACATTTTTACTTTATAAACTTTAAATTTTTTTAGCTTTTTGACTCTTTTGTAATAACACTTAGCTTAAAACACAAACATGTTGTACAGCTATACAAAAATATTTTTTCTTTATATCCTTATTCTATAAGATTTTTTCTATTTTCAAAATTTATTATTATTATTTTACTTTTTAAAAATTTTTGTTAAAAACTAGGATGCAAACAGACACATTAGCCTATGCTTACACAGAGTCAGGATCATCAATATCATGTCTTCCATCTCCACATCTTGTCCCACTGGAAGATTTTCAGGGGCAATAACACGAATGGAGCTGTCATCTCCTATGGTAACAATGCCTTCCTCTGGAATACCTCTGAAGGACCTGACTGAGGCTGTTCTTGGGATGTCCCTCTTTTCAGAAATGTGTCTATGGTGATTTGCTTCCTTTTTTCATCATAGATTTGCTTGTAAGAAGATAATGCACCGTGAACCTTCATCTCTATTGATGAAAACCTTTTTGGTGTTGGGGTCCATGTTTTCAAACTTTTTAAGGAGCTTGTTGAGGTCTGCAAAAGCTTCTGCTAAACCTTTCACTGTGAATTTTCTTGCGGGTTCTTCTTTTTCTTCTCCTGCAATTTCCTTTTCTCTTGCTTCTTCTTCACCTATACCTTCCTGTTCCAGTTCCAACAGCTCCTCATTAGTCCATTCTCAGGAACCGCCTCTAGAAGCTCCTCGGTGTCATTCTCATCCACACCCAGGTTAAAGCTGTTTGCCATCTCAACCACAGCTTTGTTGATTTTTGCAACCTCTTCATCCTTGGCAAGTCCCTTAACGTAATGGATGAACTTCTTGAGTGTCTTCTTCCAGATGCCATTCATGTACTCCCTGGTGACATCACCCCAAATCTAAGCAAGGTTCTTGATGCAGTCACAGATGTTGTAATCCTGCCAGAATTTTATCATCGTCTTCCTGCTGGGCAAAGTTCCTCCTCAGGTAGTAGATCTTAAAAGCTGCTATAACTCCTTGATCTGTTGGTTGGATCAAAAAGGTGGTGTTTGAAGGGAGAAACACTGATATTGGGGTGAAGATCACCAATAAAAGGATGTCCAGAAGCATTACCAACAATAAGCAAAATCTAAAAAGTTATGCTATTCTCCAAACAGCACTTCTCCCTTTTGCTGGCGTAGCAAGTCAGGAGGGCATCTTGGAAGAGAAGCTGGGTCATCCATGACTTCTTATTGTTCCTTTAGTACACTGTCAGTGTGTGCTTATTAATATGCTTGAAGGCCGTGGGGTTCTCACTATGCCAGATCACAAAGGGTTTCAATTTGTAGTCAACAACGTTGAGCTCAAGAAATACTGTTATCCTGTCCTTAAAAGCCTTGAAACCTGGCATTGATTTATGGATGAAAGTCCTTTCAGGCATCTGTTTCCAGAATAGGGAGATTTCATCCATATTGAATATTTGCTCTGGCAAGTAATTTTCCTTCACAATCAGTTTATCTGGAGTTTCCAAAGATTCCTTAGCTGCTTTCACATCAGCACTTGCAGAATCACCACTCACTTTCACATTATGTAATGAGTAACGATTCTTGGATTGTTTATACCACCCATGGCTAGCAATAAATTCAACATCATGGTTGGGTTCAACCTCTTTTTTCCAATATTGGAAATAAGCTTTTTGCTTTGGCCATGATTGTCATGATGCTGAGAAGGATACGCTTCTGTATCTGGTCTTCAATCCAAGTCATTAGACGTTTCGCCATGTCTGATATAGGCCCTTCTCAAATTTTTGTTAGCCTTGTTGCCTGCGATGAAGCAGATCCTTTGACAGCTTCCATCACCTTATTCTTGTTCTTGTTCTTCAAGATCATAGCTATGGTGGAATGGGACATGCCTGACTGGCAAACAATAACCATCACTGATTTTCCACCTTCTTAGTCCTTAATCACTTAAAATTTTGTTTCCAGGCTGGCTCAGTGGCGTAGTAGTTAAGTTGCTGCTCTCCACTTTGGCAGCCCAGGGTTCACAGGTGCGGGTCCTGGGCATGGACCTATGCACTACTCATCAAGCCATGCTGTGGCGATGTCCCACAAATAAAAAAAGAGCAAGAGTGGCACAGACGTTAGCTCAGCAACAATCTTCTGCAAGCAAAAAAGAGGAAGATTGGCAACAGATGTTAGCTCATGGCCAATCTTCTTCACCAAAAAAAAAAAATTTGTTTCGAGGTCAATCACTTGACTTGGCCTCTTAATGGCAACAGTGCAGTGGATTTTGTACACTTAGGGGCCATGGTGAATAGAACAACATGAGATTAAGTCAAGCACAAGAGAAAATGATACCATCAAGAGATATGGTAAATATGAGATGCATGAAACTGTAAAACATGGCATACTGTTTTACAGGAAATTTTTTGTAAGTAGAAAGACTATACTCTTTAATGATAAAAAGTATAGTGTAGTAAATATATAAGGAAGTAACATAGTCATTTATTATCATTATCAAGTATTTGTCGATGAAAATAATCCATATCCAATCTATAAATGAAAATTTGGGTGAGTTTATTCTGAGCCTAAATCTGAGGATTATAACCCGGGAGAGTCTTTCCACAAAGGAACAGAGCACTCCAAAGAAGTGGGGGTATAAGGGTGGTTATATACCCTCAAAGAGGATGTTTCACATAAGATTGAAATGTCCCTTTTACAATAGTTGCGAGACTGCTCTGTTGGCACAGCGATTGATGGAAATAGCAGGTAGGTCTGCTGTCTCGGTGAACACAGCAGGGTGGCAGTCTGTTGTCTCCAGCTGGGTGGTCACAGGTGAGCTGGGAGGTGAGTGCAGCAATCAGTTCCTAGCCTAAGGAAAAATGCTAATGTCGGGGGGGGGGGGGAGTTGCATCTTTAACTCAAGGGCCTTTGTTCTGGCCATAGGAAATGTCTAAGCAGATATGCAATGCGTGCTCAATAGCCAGTCAGGCCCTTTTGGAGGAAAAAAAGAAGTCAGGCTGAATTAGCTTTATACCAAATGGCTTCATCATATACTCCAATATATCCTATTGCTTGTCATTTTTATTTGTCATATTATATATACTGTACATGATTGTATATGCTATACTTTTTTATGCCTGGTGGTACAGTAGATTGTTTACACCAGCATCACCACAAACAGATGAGTAATGCATTTCAGGATGATGTTACAATGGCAATGACATCACTAGTTGACAGGAATTTTCTAGTTCCATTATAATCTTATGGGGCCGCTGTTGTATACGCAGTCCACTGTTGACCGAAATGTTATGTGGTGCGTGACTATAGTTATTTCTATTATGTTTGTCTTTTAACCTTCATGGTAGGTTTATAAGTAATTAATTCCCATCTTCACAATGTTAGATTATTTTGAATTTTAATAGGTGTTTAACTTTTACAGTGAGATTTATACTTTCATGTGTTTTCCTGTTACTAATTAGTGCCCTTTCATTTCCCCTTAAAGAAGCCCCTTTAACATTTCTTATAAGACAATCTAGTGGTGATGAACTCCTTTAGCTTTTGCTTGTCTGGAAAACTCTCTCTTTCCTTCAATTCTGAAGGACAACTTTGGCGGGTAAAATGTTCTTGATCTACACTTTTTTCCTTTCAGCACTTTGAAGATACATGCCACTCCCTTCTGGCTTGCAAAGTTTCTGCTGAAAATCTGATAGTCTTGTGGGGGTTTCCTTGTACAAAACAAGCTGTTTTTCTCTTCTGCTTTTAAGATTACCTCCTTGTCTTTAACTTTTGACACTTTAATTGTAATATTTCTTCATATGGATCTGAGTTCGTCTTTTTTGGAACTCTCTGAGATTTCTGGATCTGGATGTCTATTTCCTTTCCCAGATTAGGGAAGTTTTCAGCCATTATTTCTTCAAGTAAGTTTTCTGCCCCTTTCTCTTTTCCTTCTGGGAACCCTACAGTCTGAATGGTGATATGCTTGATGTTGTCCTTGTCCCATAATTCCTTCTAGCTATCTTCACTCTTTTCCATTCTGCTTTGTTCTTGCTGCTCTGATTACATGCTTTTCACTACTCCACCTTCTAGATCACTGATCCTTTCTTTCACTTCATCTAGTCTACTGTTGAACCCCTCAGATGTATTTTTCAGTGTGGTTATTATATTCTTCAGCTCTGTGACTTCTATTTGGTACTTTCTATCTCTGCTGAAATTCTCACTTTGTTCATATGTCGTTCTTCTGAGCTTGGTGAGCCTCTTTGAGACCATGATTTTGAACTCTTTATCAGGTTATCTGTGCTTCATTAAGGGCTTTTTCTGAGGTTTTAGCTTGTTCTTTCATTTGGAACATATTTCTTTGTTTCTTCATTTTCCTTGACTCTCTGTGTTCGTTTCTAAGCATTGGTTAAAACAGTCACCTCCCCCAGTCTTGAAGGAGTGGCCTCACGTGAACCTTATCAGTCAACCCTGCCCTGGCTCTTGGTTGTCCCTCAAACCTTTATGTTGGTCCAAGAAGCCTACCACGTTTTTTATGTGGTTTCTCCACAATTTTAAATGTTGTCTCAGTTTAGAAAAATACTGGGCAAGCCAAACAGAGCATCTCTATGTGCCAGTCGCAGTCTGTGGACTCCTTGTTTGCAAATCCTAAGGCTTATCGCTGTGAGGTTCTGATTAACCCACTTGATTCATAATGTGTAAGCTGCTAATAGTCTATGTGATAATTCTTTTTCACATTGAAGATCAGTGATAGCATGAGTTAAACTGAAGGTGGTATTAACTACATGCCTAACATACAATAGACTACCATCATTTAATGCCTAGTTTGTGACAGGTATGCTTTGCATGCGTTTTTCTTCTAATCTCTACAACCACCCTGCAAGAGAGAACTATTTATTCTTAGTGTCTCCCAGTAGTTGAGGGTGTGCCAAGACCTGTCAGTCCCCAAAGGAGAAGATCTCAGTCAGCACCTAGATTCAGGCTGATTGGAAGCCAGAGATTTGGGCAGCAGCTTTTAAAGTATGTAAATATACCTCTTTCAGGGAAAGAATGGGAGATGGGCTTTTCTATTGCTCCCTCTGCACCAAGCCCTGGGGAGATAGTTAAGAACTGTTTCTTAGTTTGCTTCTGTACCATTGAGGCTATGAACACAAGTCCTGCTGCCCACCAGAACCAGGCTGTCAAGGGATGTGTCCTCTGGCGGCAGCCACAAAAGCTGGGGCACCAGACGTGTATACTAGCTCCTCTCTTGGAGACACTGATGACCTGGGCCAGGGCAGATGGGGAGTGTGAAGATGGCACCTGCTTGTCTTTTGGCCTTTGGAGAGGATTGTAGTCAGCCCTTAGGTGTGTATTTAATTACAAGCTTGCCCCTCGGGTTGCAGCTGTAAAGATAAGCTAATAGGCTTCTTTCACAGAAAGGCTGGATGCCTCACTTTCTTGCCTCTCTGCTGTGCCCCGGGGTGTAGCTGGTGAAGAACTCTTTTTCCATTTGTTACAGTCCTGTGGGACCCACGAGTGTAAGCCCCGCTGCCTACTAGAGTCAGGTGACTGAGAAGTGTCCCCTGAGCAGCAGCCGCAGAAACCAGGGCCACAGGTGAGTGCACCAGCTCCTTTACCGCAGGTACCAGTGATCTGGAGTCAGGCAGAAGGAGAGTGCAAGATGGCACCCTCTGGCCTCCATCTTTGGAATCTTTCAGCAGGCCCCTAGATGTATGTTAAGTTAGGTGCCTGGCTCTCAGGCTGATGCTTCAAGAGAAGCAAACAGGGCTGTTGCACAGGAAGACTGGTTGGTTCAGTTGGCTGCCTCTGTGCTGGGTCCTGGGGTGGGTGAGTCTGCAGGTGTGAACCCTTTAAGAACCACTTCTTGGTTTGCCGTAGCTTTGTGGGTCTCGTGACCGTGAACCCTGTTGGTTTCAAAGCCAGATGTTTTGGAGGCTCATCTCTCTGGTGCAGTCCTCAACAGTTTGGCCTCTGTATGTGAGGTTCAAACCCTTTGCTCCCCAGGGAGCAGTCCCGGGTTGAGTCCCCTCCCGAGTGTGGGTCGCTGTGCTGAGGCTGGGCTTTAGCGAGAGATTGTGTCTTAGCTTCATTTATCCATTCCGATGTGGGTTTTTCTCATTCTTCTGATGTGTAGGAGTCGCTCAGCTAGTTTTTGGGTTTCTTTCAGAGGAAACTGTTCCATATATAGCTGTAGATTCTGTGTGTTTGTGGGAGGAGGTGAGTTTAGGATCCACCTACGTTGTCATCTTGAACCGGAGCTGATCATGTTTTCTCAATAACTCCCTGTGGTGAGTAGCTACCGTCTGTCCTTTTGGCCCACCCAGCATCTATTCCCTCTTGTCCTTGGGGAAACACCTTTCTTCACCCTTGACTGCCTGTTTCTGGCTCCAGGAGTGATCTTGTGATACAGGCTTGGCCAATCAATGCCTCTTATTCTCTTGACCATAATATTTGATCCAGTAATAGGTATTTGCCCCAAGCCAGACCAATCAGAGCCAGTGACTCTTCTGGGACGTCTCTTGGAATTATTGGAAAGAGAAGCTCTTTTCTCCTGGCTTGAAAATATACTGCTTTCAGTCCACAGTGGCTGAGAGTCAGTTTGCCATCTCCCCAGGAGGGCCTTCCTGAGGAAAAAGCCAAGCATGTCTGAGAGACCCGGAGCCCTTATGATATTGTGTGAGCTGTAGGATCCCAACACCCCTGCCTGATGCAGTAAGAACTGCCTTAGAATTCCCAATGATTTAAGCCAACATATTTCTTTTCTGGCTTGTTAGTTTGAATTGCTTTTTGCCGTTTGTAATCTACAGAGCCTTGATTATGTCAAGTGTGTCATCCTTGTCTTCTAGATGGGGAAACTGAATCTCACGGTGATGTTGCCAAAAGGATGGGGGAGAGGATGCAGTGACCTCCAGCGCAGTTGGAGCTGGAGAGGGACGGAGGCCTGCTCACTTAGTCCTCCCTGAACCCTGCTCTCAGGCTTCAAGGCTTGCCTCATCTCCCTCCCCCTGCAGGGCTGGCAAACAGGGCCATTTGCAGAGCTCTGGTCAGGAGCTGAGAGAATCTCCTGTGCCTTCAGTGCTTTACAAGGTTACTCTGAGTGAGCAAGATTACTCTGCCAACCAGTTAATCCTGCATCATTATTGACAGTCAACCTAACGTCCCTGCCATGTGAAGTTGGGCTGCTTGAGCCTCTTGACCCACACTTTCTTCACTTGCCTTTGATATTCCACAGACAAGTCCTCAGTCCTCATGTCTTGATTTAATAAGCTTCCCCGTTCCTCCTGCCAAGGCTTAACTGAAGCATAGAGTTCCAGGAAATAGAAATATTTTTATTAATTTTGTTCTTTATTTCTCTGCCAATAGCAGGTCCAAAGGTGAAAGCCCCCTGCTTCACCATATTTTGTGTCACGTAAGCATATTTAACCTGTAATCCATTGCTCTGTACCCATTTGCAGTGACTAAGTAGTTAGGACAAAGAATGGCAGAAAGGATAATGGTGGCACCCCATTGCCAGAAATGTCTCTGTCCTAGTTTCCCATCAATAATGGTGTTCTAAATACAAGTATAGACCACCAGCATGCCACGTGTTCCCACTAAGGGACCCTTCCCCTGAGGAGGCCACTATTTGTTGCCTATTTAGCACATTTACCCCCTTCTTCCTTTGTAAATGATTCCATCCAGGTATTCAGGGCAGAATCTGATTAGTCTAATCCAGGGTCTTACATAGTGTACGTCAGCACAAAATATACTCCCTACCCCGCCCCATTTCAGATTCTTTTACACTGAAAGGTATGAAGCTAATGTCAAGGGCATCTTGATGGAGGCTTAGGGTACCCGGCCTGTATGGCCCTGTCCTACTCAGGAAATACCACGAGAAGAAGCAACGACAAGCCCGGTCCCTTTTCTAACACTTGGTGCATCTGCTGCCTGCCAGTGTCTTGCCCCTAATGGAGTTCTTCATAAAGATGTAGGGCCATCCGCCAGGGAGGTGAAGGTAACTTTCAGCCAGCCACTGGCAGCCTCCAGAACCTTGACATTTCTCATTCAGAAAGGCCATAGACTCCCAAGAATGCTCCAGGGCTGGGAAGCTGAGGGGCTAGCTCTGCACCCTTCCCTTCCCTTGCAAGCCTACTGTAGTGCCCTCTTGTCCACATCATCACCTCTGGCCTACTGAGGTGCTCAGGCTACCCACCTCCGTCAGATGCCGCCCGTGTGAGGGAGATAGCTAGTGAGCGCTGGGCGGTCAGGCTTCCTTCTTCCATTTCTTGGTACTTTACCCCACCCCCATGCCCCAGTTCCTCAGAGGCCTTCCTTAACTTCACTGTGTAAAGCACCCACCCAGCTATTCTGTTATATAAGCTCCACTTTATTATGCTATCTGACATTATCTTTATTTGGTTTGTTTATTAACTGATTGACACTCAGTTAAAAGTTAAGCTCTAGGAGAACAAGTACTTTGTCTTGATCATCCCTTTGGCCTCAAATCCTAAACCAGTACTTGGCACATAGTAGATGTTCAATAAATGCTTACGGAAGGAATGAATAAGGAGGGGATTTAATTAGGCACTGGAGTGCCCAGGAGGAGTCTTCCTTCATGACTTAATAAGCGTCCTCCTCCTTTGAACTGGAGTGGCTTCCTTCCCTGTGACCCTTGACACCCAGTCTGTGACCATACAAATCACATGCCCTGCAGACCCTAAGCCATGTGTTAGGCCTTCTCTCCCATGTCTCTGGGGAACTCTGGATCCATTTTTTCCCACTTGACGGTCCAAGAAACCAATTTTTTTTGTTAACTCCACACCAGACTTGCCCAAATCCCACAAATGTAGTCATCTTTGCCCCAGGGAGTGTAAAGTTCAGAAGTAAAAATAACAGACCACGGAGCAGGGCTGAGCTTATGGTATTCACAAGGGCTTCTGATAGCTCTCCTGTGACTTATCCGTTTATTTTAATGACATCAGAATATGACAGTCTGTTGGAAAAAAAAAAAAAGCACATTATTTATTCCATACTGGGGAAGTGGCACTATAACATTGTTTTTAAAAACATCTTAAAATTTTTCCTCTCAGAACCTATTGTTGAGTTAGAGGACTAAGCTTTGCCAAATGCCCAATTCTGTCTTTGCTGGTCCTGGCTAGCTGGCATCTCTCATCAACATTCCCCAAGTGTTTCCTTTGGTGCTGTCTAACCCAGACTGGAAAACATGGAAAGTGCCACCAAATCAGACAATGCCCTAGCTTCCTAGCCATCTGAGTGGACTGGGAGATGGCTGTCGGGGGAACGTGGGGGATCCCTTCCTGGCCACCAAGAAGGTGTTGGAGAGTCTGTCTCAGGCTTCACTCTGCCTCGGTGCCCACTGTGGAGTAGCAGGAAGAACTTTGGCCTGGGTAGACACCTGGGGGCTATTCCTGCTTCTGGCATTAATTTGCTGGATGATCTTGGTCTCTGGGCTAAATCCTCCATTTTTCTGATTCTCAGCTTTACCACTCACTAGGGATCCTCTTGGGTTCCTTCAGCTCTTTTATCTGGGACCCTGTGAGTCTTTAAGGGGTAGGTCTGTTTATGCTAGAGGCTTCTGATCCTAAGAAAGGCAGTGGGTGGCTACTTGGCTTTAGGGTTCAGTCTGGTGATGCCTTTGTGTGTGGTGAAGGGCAAGGTTAGCTCAATCCCCATGCTGGCCTCCTGGTTTCCAGAGGGTCATCCTGGGGGATTGTCTCCTCCTTCTCTGGCCCTAGGAGATCTCCTTTACTCTCCTTGCCCCTCTCCTCCTGATCCTCCTCTGTGTCTTCTTTCTCAAGTGTCAGACTTGGGTTCCTTCCTATGAGATTGAAAAGACAAAGCCATCTTCTAAAAACGGCCTTTTGGCATGTCAATAACAGCAACAACAACAGTAATAATAACAACAGCATCTTACATGTAAGGTTTTTAGTCTACACTTTACAAAGAGCTTTTAAATACATTGTCTCATCAGTCATTTTAGGGTCCCCTGGTTAAGTCAAGTCAAAAAGGGACCCTCCCTTCCCCTTTCCCTGAATCCTGCTCAGGGGGAAACAGAGCCCAAGCCCCTCTTCTGCACATGTACATGTCCCCACACACAAGCATTGAACCACCAAGCATGAAAATTACTCAACTACATTCTTCCTGCCCTGTGGGACTTTCTATTTCTAGAATTTACCTGCTGAAATAAGAGTTTTACTCTCCACTTATTAGAGAAGCTTCATTTTGGGGGGAGGATTTTTTTAATGGCCCTGAATTTGGCACTTTGTAAAGTCAGGGTTTCCAAAATTCAGGGGAAGGCTCAAAATCACCACCAAGCCACAGTGAGAGGAAGAATCTGGTTCTTTTGGCTGTCTTGGCTGACTTTGGCTGGCTTCAGGGTTGGGCCCAGGGAGTGACTGGCAGAGAGAGGCCTCAGATTCCTTGGGGAGGCAGAGGGATATCCTGCAGCCTGGTGTGTCCTTCCAGAAAGCCAGTGACCCTGGGCGGGGCTCTTGAGATAGCAGGCCAGTGGGCTTTGTGCTGGGTGGGGAGAGGGAGAGGCTAGCAAGTAATGTTGGTGTTGGAATGAGGCCCAGGTCCACCTGCCTGGGTGGGGTGGGCTGGTGGGGCACGGGAAGGGGGTTGGGCAGATCCCAGGACAACCCTTCCGGGACAGAACTTCTGAGCCCCCACAAAGGTTTTTGTGACCTATCTGGAAACCAGCATTGTCTAGCTACAACAAACTAAAGTCAACAACTGGGACCCCGCCCCCAAAGCCATTTTGGGTGGCAGGGTCCTGTCTCCTCTTCCAGGCCTTTCTCTACTTTTCCACCAGTTCTATTCCTAAAACAGAGCTTGTCTTGCTGTTCCCCTGCTCAAAACCCTGCCAGGTCCCTGAGGTCTACCCTGCACACATGGCTCTCTGTGATTCAACCCCTGCCTTCACAGCTGCTCCATTTCTCTCTTCTCCCTAGTGTGCAGCCACATTCCTGCCACCCTAAACCTACTGCTCTCACTACTCCCTAAATGTACCAGGCCTTTCCAAATTTCACTTTTTAATAGGCCATTCCCTGGAAAGTTCAACTTGCTTTCCCGTCCCCTGGCAAACTCCTATTCATCCTTGATAATCCGGGATTGGACGTTCCATACTCTGGTCAACCACCTCCCTTGTTTATACTGCCAATAGGAACTCGTATCATAAAGCAATTGTCCATTTCCATGATTGTTTCTGCCCTACACTGTAGGATCCTTAAAGGTGGGACAACTGCCTTCCCACAAGCAGCAAGTTCTGGAGTCAGATAGATAGCCTGGGCCCAAATCCTGGCTCAACAACTTATTAGACATCTGCTCTGCCTAAGCCCCCTAACTTCTCTATGCTTCAATTTACTCAACTGTAAAATGGGTTAGTAATGTCTTTACTACAGGGTTGTTTTGAGATTAAATGAAAAAAAATATAAATTAGATTGGTATCTGATGTATAATGTAGTAAGTACTAGGTAAACCTAGCTGCTAATATTGGAAACTAACGCATCATAAGGTACAGGAAGTACCTGGAACATAATGTATAGTGACATGTGTATTTTGAATATCCTCCCTCCCTTCTTATCCTTCCCTCCCTCCTTCTCTTTATCCCTCTTTTCCTTCCATTCTTCATTTCCCCCTCTCTTCCTTCCTTCCTCCCTCCTTTCCTCCTTATCTGCCACTTGCCTTGCGCTCCTCCATCTTCCTTTCTTTTCTTTCTCCCTTCTTGAGTCTTTGAGCCTTTGGCCCACCGTTGGGCCTCACAGAACCACTAGGCTCCTCTGGGGGCCCTCAGCGCTGGAAGGCCCACTCAGCCCACACTCTCCTCCCTGACACTGCTGCAGTGAGGCTCCTGGGGAAGGAGAGACGATGAAGCAAGACAGGTTGTTAGCGGGAGCGGCTGAACCCCTGGGCCACCTGCACTGGCCTGACAGGGTGGAAGGGGGCAGGTGAGGGTAGGGGGGCAGATAGGGGCAAATCCCTTTCTGGAGGGCTGGCAGGTCTTGGAGTGGTGTCAGGGCTGGACAGGTTGCCATGCTCACCTTCCCTGATACGTAAGTCCTCCTGTCTAGAATCTTTCTGGATACCAGGGAGGCAGAGCAAAGAACGAACAAGACAGAAGGAGGGCAGGAAGAATTCCTTTTTTGGTAAGGCTTCCCTGATGAACTTGAATCTCCCGAGTTTACACCATTCTGGAGAAGGAATCTAGAGCTTTGATTCCGGGCTCCAGGCCTGGCTCTTCCACTTATCACAAGTGTGGCTTAAGGCAAGATACAGAGCCGGAGAGAGGCCTCAGTTTTCTTACCTATGAAATGGGTTATAGTTCTTTACCTTTCCCAGGGAGCGGGGGTTGCGTGGATTAAATAGGGTGCAGCATGGGTGCGCACTGGAAAATGTAGAAGGGTGAAGGGTCTTCGTCACTATGATGGTGGCCTGGCAGATGAGGTGGCAAAGGCCTGTCTGCCCTATAGCAAGAGCCTCCAAGAAACTTCAGAGTTGGACTTCTACCAGGGCTGGGGGCAGGCTTGGTTCCTGGCCTTCCTCATCCCAGCAGCCCTGGCTGCCTGTTTTCGTATCCCATTCTGATGTGAATTGGCTGGAGGGAGGAAAGTGGTTCAGAACGTTCAGAGGGCCAGTGGCTGGGGCCTAAGGAGACAGCCTCACCCCTTACCCCCCACCCCCACCCCGCCACCCCAGGAGGACTGCATTCCTGGGGAGGGGCAGCTGCTTTAAAACTTGGCCAAACAGGTTCAGATGAAGCCTGTGGTGGAGTGGAGTTTTCTAACGGAACCCCGGGCCAGCCAGGAGGGAGAAGAGGGTCTGTGGTAGGTGCCGACCCTGCAAGGGGCCTGGGGCAGACGGGCAGCCACTGCCCAGGGTCAGAGTGAGACTCTGAGAAGGGCGGTGCTCAGCAGCTTTTCCTGGAAGAAGCGGGCATCTCGGCTATCGCCAACCAGGACTCTTAAAAGCTGGGTGCTTATAGGGAAAAGAAAAAAAGTGAAAAATAAGAAACAAAGAAAAATCTTTTCTATCTCTCTCTTCCTCTTATCCTTCCTCTTCCTGAGCTCAGTAAGCAGGTCTTGGTTTCTGCTGACATGATAGTGTTTCACAAACATAGAAACTTCCTCATTCCTCCTCGGACAGGCTATCACTTCTTTATTCTTATCCTTTTGTTTTAAAACATTTTTATTAGTCTTTTTTTTTCCTTAAAATTTTTAACAGCTGTTTATAAAAACACAACAAAAACACAACACGAAACAAAAAACTTGGTAAAAATAACTCACTATATGGTACATATACTCAGACGGTGTGATATATTTATATAATAAAAGATGAAAATAGTCACTTTCCATAATAAAAATAAGTTCTATTTTTTGTTTATTTTACAATATACTTAATATTCTCTTCTTCTTTTGCTTCCTCTCCAGCTTCCACTTCTTCACTCTGAATCTCGAGGGGGGGCGTCCCACGTGGCTGCTCCCAGCCCCACTAAGCTGGAGTCTGAGAGGGGTCGGGGGCAGAGGGGCTTAGGAACACGGGCGGCAGCCGCATTCTAAGTGTCTCTCCACCTCTTCTACGAAGGAGGAGCCGTCTGTGCACTGGAAGACGTATTTCCGACGCTTGCTGCGGGTGGGCTGGCAGCACTGGGGCCCACACCCCCCGCGACATTCCATTATGGGCACCTTGGAGGGCGTGGCACATGACGCGTAACCTTTCTGGCGGCGGATGACCTCTCGGACCACCTCGCCCAGGCATGCATTCTCTGCAGAGGGCAGAAGAGGTAAGGTCAGGGCACTGGTAGTGGAGATGGTTGGTAAGACCAAGGGCGGTTCCTGGGTAGGCTGTTCTGAAACACTCGTGGTCTGAAGATCATAGGTACTTCATTTACCCACCCATCTACCCACTCATCCACGCATCCATCCACCTTTCCAACCGTCCACCCCCCCTCCCCCCATCCACCTATTCCACAAAAACTAAGCGGCTTTTCTGTGCCATGCTCTATACTAGATTTAACACTAGATTTAAAACTAGATTTAAAGCCCCGAGGATATAATGATGGCAAAAGTAAGCTTGGTCCCTCCCTTCATGGAACTTAAAGACCAAACTAGATGTGGCAAACTGGTAGAATGTGGGCTAAATCCTGACAAATTTTGATTGATTGTGTCACACATCTTAAAAACCAAATTAAATGTCAACATTAAAAAAAAACCCCAGCAGATATCACCTAAAAATTGGGATTTCTGGCTTCTTTGAAAACCAGGAGGTTTGGCAAAGCTGAGCCTGCATCCCTGCATTGTGATGATGGGCTGAAGCTGAGTGCTTTAGATAGGGCAGGAGATCTCCAGTTTGCCCTAGTCCCCACCACTCTCAGCAGCCTGTCTCCACTGGTGTAGGGTCTAGACACTAATTATATAATCATTCAAATGATATATTTGTAATGATAAACTGAGATGGATGCTGTGAAGGAAAGGAACATGTTAATACAAGAGCACATAGCAAAGGAGCCTGACCCAGCCCGGGGGTGTGTCTCTGGGAAGTGAGGCTGAACTTGAGATCCGAATGAAGAACAGGAGTTAATGAACCAAAGAGTCTGTGGGGATGAGCTTTTCCAGAAGTCCCAGAATTAACAGGAGGGAGGAGGAAGGGAGCTTGAATCCTCTGGACCCAGCCCCAGCTCTTCATCTCCACCCCTCTCCTGTCTTCACTGCATCGGGAGAGCATCGAGCAAGGCACTGAGGAAGACAGTGACGGCCTCAGAGCCAGGATCCTCAGCCACACATGCTTGAACAAGTCACTTGCCGTCCCTCAGCCTCAGTTTCCTTGTCTGGAAAATGGTGACACATTTCCCTGTCCTTCCTCCCACTTCGCAGAATGAGAAAGGGCTTTATGCATCGTAAGGCTTCAGGTGATTAATGTGATGCAGTGTGAATTTTGTTAACCTTGATATAATTTGTTAAAATTATGAGATTGTTAAAAGAATCAGAAAGAGACTAACAATAATGGGTGTGTGAGTGTGTGCATGTGTGTGTAATGTGGGGCCGGAGAGTACAAATGTGGCAACATGCTAATTGGGCAGTCTGGTTGAAGGGAATCTGAGAGCTGTTTATACTGACCGGCAATTTTTCTGTTAAACCTGAAATTATTTAAAAATACATTAATAACATTTTTAAAAAACGATCAGTTTCAGTTAAGAACAGTATTTCAATTAGGTATAAAATGTGAAAGAGTCCTCCAGTGACGCGGTGGCCTGCCGAGGAATCTGGTGGCAGGGAGGGAGACTTCTCAGTTTCCATGGAGAAAAACCTCCAAGGGAGATAGAACCATTTAACATAATTTAATTTTCCTTTTTTGAGCTAACCTCAAAATTAACACACTAAAGGGGCCACGAGCTGAGATAAGTAATTCGATATTTATGAGACTGGATCAGAGCAAAGAACTGGCTTTTGTTGACCCAGGAGGACTGGATGGAGACTGCAGACAACATGTGAAATGTGAACATGCCTAAGAATCCCTGGGGCTCTTGTTAAGATGCAGGTGCTGACTCAAAAGGTCCGGGGTGGGGCCTGAGAGTCTGCATTTCTAGTAAGTTCCCAGGTTGAGTCAATGGTGCTGGTCAGGGGGGCCACATTGTGGCTAGGGTATGGATTAGTTTTGAAGGCCTAGCATCTCAAGGGCTGACAGCTGGAAAAGGAGAGGAGGGGAGAGGGAAAGGAGCGGAGGAGGGAGAGGAAGAGACAAGGGAGGCTTTTGAACTGCTATGTTTTGGGGCTAATTTGTTACACAGCAATAGATGTACAAGAAGGTACAGTACTGCCCTCATTTTCAAGATGAGGCAATTGAGGCTTAGAAAGTGACTTAACCAAGGTCTTGCAGCCTCTAAGTGGCAGAGCCAGAACTGAACTTAGGCAGTGTGCATCTGGAGTCCGACTCTGACCGCCACATCCTTCCCAGGTCCCCCCTCCCATGCACACAGTGGACCCACCTTGTTCGCAGTGCTCCCCACTAAAGCCCGGCTGGCACAGGCAGTAGGGCTCCCCTTGATCTGAGACATGGCACTGCCCGTGGTGACACTTGAAGACTGAGCAGGCAGAGTCATTCTTGTGGTCACACAAGGCCCCTCCATAGCCCTCTGCACACTTGCACACATAGGAGGTCCTGGTTGCCACACATTTTCCGTGGTTGCAGCTGTTGGCAGAGGAAAGGATGAGAAGGGGGACCAGGGCAGAGACAGTGCTGCCGGGGGCTTCCTCGGTCCACCCCAGTCAGGGACCAGGCTCAGACCAGGGGACCCAGAGCCGTGGAACCCTAGGCGTTCTCCATTCCTGGCTCTGCCCTCCGCCAGCCCAGTGGCTGAGCATCAATCTTTTCTTAAATACTCTGCCCCAGTGTCCAAACAGCTGGAAGCTCATGAGCATCACCCAGCGTCCACTGCCAGCTGTGACCACGACAAGGCTGGCTTGCTCGCTCTCTTTCACACAGACATCAAAACTCACATATCTGAGTGGCAAGTCACTGCTTAGAAGAATCTAAGCATTCTCTAAACATTTTAATTGCCCTACCATCTTAATTGATAATAACACTATTATTACCACCACCACCACCAGCTGCCCCTTGCTATGTGCCAGGCATTGGGGTAAGTGTGTTACACGGAGCATCACTCAATTTCTACCATCGCCTCTCCTCTGCTGCTCTGAGGCAGTAGTCTCACCTCTCCAGCTCTCATGGAGGGAGGAACTGATGCCGAAGCCTGTCTTCATAACCATATGCAGCACTGTCTTTACTGGGATGACATTCAGAGCCAGTATTTGCTGTAGACATATTCACTACAGAGTCACACCCACACACACACTCTCAAGAGCTCCACAGGAAACTCAAACCCTTTAGAGCCGTCTCTCATCCCTGATCCAAAATGTCATTTCCCAACCTGGTCAGTCAACCAAACTCCCAGTCTTGGCACTGGGGCTATTTTTGGCTGATTCAAATTTCTTCACACTGAGAATGTTGGGTCTCTGATACTTAGCACATGGCCTGGCACAAAGTAGGCCCTCAATAAATATTTTTCAAATGAATAATGAATGATTGGGCCATGACATGTGATGTGGCTGTGCATGATTACACACCCGGTGCTTTGCACGCACACCTGTGGAGGGGTAACTGTGTCAGGGCTGAAGTTCACCCTTGTTCCACTTGCCAAGCGGAATGCCCACAGGGATGTGTATACCCCAAGGGGTGCCCTTTTTCTGACTTGCGCAGGCCGTGTAGGGGCATGCTGTGGTTCTGGACAGATTCTAAAGACCCCTTGACAGACACAGGTGTTTTCAGCAAGGCCCTTGCACACTGAGCCTCTGAGCAGGACCTGCTGTCTGGATGTGTGAGCTCTTTGAGGCAGTCGCTCTTATACAGTCCTATCTACAGTCTGACCACAATCCCTCTGGCTTCCATCACTGCCTGCTTCTCAGGTGGGGCAGGGGTGGGGATGAGACTGTGGCTATGCTGGGGGCCTGAGGGGGAGCCCGGACTCTCGGGACACTGACCTGTGGCCGAGGCAGGGGTCCCAGGCCTCCTGGTCGCAGAGTGGGCCGGTCCAGCCCGGGTGGCACTCGCACACCACGCTGTCCTTCTCCACCGAGCGGCACAGGCCGTGCTTGCACACCGTGCAGGACTTGCAGCCAGGCGAGACCCCCAGGGACTGCGGTGGGAGGGCCTTGAAGTCCTGCAGCTCGTTGTTGATGCGCACCTCGTGGATGCAGCCATGGAAGCCGCCCAGCGGCCGGTCTGTGCCCTGGCGCAAGGCTGAGAGGCCCGTGGAGGTGGGGATGCCTGTGGGAGGGGCGCCAGGACAGCGGCCTGAAGACCCTCTCCTGCCCACCCTGCTTGCCAGCCCAGACCTCCTGGGAGCAAAGAAGAGTGGCTTTACATGTTCGTGGTGAAGTGCTCACAGCCCTGGGCCTCTGCTGTTCAAATCGAGGGAATGCACCAAAACCTGGGACCTCATCCACACAAGCTCATGCATCCTTTGTCCTGCATTGTGACTTTAAAAAACCTGAATTCCTTGCCAATATTTAAATGTACAAAATTTCCCATAAAAGTCCATATTTTTGGCTGCTCTAGAAAAAATGAGAAGATATGGTCACCCATTGCCACATGGCCACACTGGCTGGCTGGAGGAGGACACGCCCTGTAGGCAGGGGCTGGGTGGTGTACCACATTCCTCCGCTGGCCCCACCAGGCCTCCACAGCCACTGACAGGCCCCGCAGGACAACACAGGGCCGGAGAGTGAGAGTGTGGGAGAGAAGGAGGGGTTTGGGGAGCAGCCTCCATCAGTGGAGCTTTGGGGATCTTCACTGGGAGAGAAACTTTTGGGATCGCTCTGGGCCAAGGGCTTTCCCTGGATGTCCTCTTCCTGGACTGCTGTTAACAATGCAGACTCCGGGGCCCCTTCCAGCCCTTCTGAGGTGGACTCCTTGAGGAGAAGTCTTGGGAATCTCTGTGATTTTTTCTTTTTTTGCACAGAACCATTAGAGAACTACCAGCCCAGGGCCGTGTTTTAGGTCCAGGCTCTGCCAGACTGGTGGCTACTTCTCTTCTGGCCTCTGTATGACCTTAATCTCAAACCTGTTCTTCTACATGCATCACCTGAGCCTCAAGGAGTCCGAGGACGTGGCAGAACAGAGGGAATGTCACCTGAAGCCCACAGATCATAGGGCTTGGACCCTGCCTCTGTCTTTCCCTTCCTCATTCCGTCTTTACCTGCCCCCACCATCCCCGCTGAATAACTTGTAGTTCCCAGAAGGAGCCCTGTCCTCTCTCCTTTCCTCCTCTCCATGACCTGGTTAAGTATTCACCCTTTAGAGATCAACTTGGTTGTCACTCCTCCAGGAAGCCCTCTCTGATTAGCTTTGGGAGTGGGTGACAAGACAAGAGCAGGAGAACCCCAGCCAGGGGCCCTGGGTGCAGGTGCCTGAGCACAGAAGGCAAGTGGGGGTGGAGGTATAGGGGGGGAGGGCTTTACCTCCCAGGTAGAGGGGGCTGTTGATGCCCACTGCCGGCTGCTTCTGGAGCTTGCCCAGGCTCTTGGGGGTGCCTTTGTCCACCACCAGGTTCAGGGTCTGGTTTAGCATCACCAGCTCCACGCTGTGGAACCGTCCGTCATTCACAGTCTCCACGCTGGGCAGAAGAGAAGGGGAGGGCAAGAGGATTTGCTGAGCGCTCGCCACGGCCGGGCGCTGGGGTGGGAACTTGACTGGCATTACTTGCATTTTGTTTTACTTTCATTTGGAAATAAATTCAAACTTATATAATTTTCAAAAATAGAAACAGTACAGAGAACACCTGTTACACCTATAAATTCTCCTATTAGCTCCGTGTGCTTTATTATTTATTTTGTCTCCATAGACAGAGACACACAAGCACACATACACAGACACATATCTATACAGACACACACACACACATACACCCGCAGTTTTTCTGACTCATTTAAAGGAAAGTTGCATACATCGTGGCCCTTTATCTGTTGATAGCTCAGTGTGTGTTTCCTAGGGTTGGATCCTCTCTTACATAATCACAGCACGGTTCTCAACTTTGGTAAAATTCAACATTGAGACCATACTCGTGTCTAATCAACCTGCATCCTGACTTTTCAGTGGACTTAATAATGTCTTTCACAGCATTTTTTCCCCTTCCAGTATAAGATCCATTCTAGGGCCAGGTATTGCATTGGGCTATCGTGATTCGCATTCTTTTCTAGCATTTCACAGAGTTAAGCAAACTCCATCCTCAGACCACCTTCTCAATTTTCGCTCTACCGCATACCACTGGGACCATTATTTACTTACCATATTTTTCTTCAATTGCTCCATTTCCCCCTTAAATATCAGTGAGGATATAAGGCTAGCATTGTTCTAAGGAATATTGCCCATGAAAAAAATATTTTGGTGTGATTTATATATTTTTTCTAGTATATATGAAAAAAATGATCTCATAGTTAAAATGTCAGTAGCTTGTCTCTGTCTCACCAAAATGTACCCCACACACTGCCAGCGCACGCCACATCTGGCGAAATAACGCCTTACAACACTCCGGAAATGAGGAAATGGAAGCCCAAGGTGGTTAACACCTAAAGCCCCACAGCTAATAAGTGACGGAGCAGGGATTTGAACCGAGGTCCATCCAGCTTTGCAGCCCGCATACATTCCCCTTCCTGTGCTGCCTCCGTGGCACAGCAGCCACTCTCACTGAGGGCTTATGACGAAGCAGAGACGCTGCTATTATTTGAACCTCATGATAATTCTGTGAGGTGGCGTCAGATACCCCATTTCACAGATAAAGAGACTGAGGCCCAGAGAGGTTAAGCGATTTGTCTGAAGTCACCCAGCTAGTTAGTGCCAGAGTCAGAATTCATAGGCACAACTTTTGACTCCACAGTTCTGCTCTTTCCACTACTCTATCCTTGGCAGGGGCTGGGAGGGAGCAGGGATAGGAGGCGACAGAGGAGTTTGGAAACATAGCACCTCCTTCCCTGAAGAAAATGGCCCTCTGAGGATCAGGCTGAGCTCTGTCTTATCCATTCAGGTGTGGGTGGTAAATATGGAGGCTCCCTCTCCCTGGTGAATCCCTAGGTGAACTGGCTCCAACAAGAGGATCCTGGCATGGAGGTGGCACTGTTGACACCCAGGCAGGCAGGAGTTTCAGTGACTGCCTCATAGTTAGAGATTTCAGCACCCCAAGAGGTGAGAGAGATGCTTTGGAGAAGAAAGGCTAAGTTGGGGCATAGTGGAGAAAGCAGAGTCCATTCTAGCCCCTTACTCTGAGTGGGATCACGGCCAGTCACAGAAACAGAACCTCTCTGGTCTCAGTTTCCTCATTTGTAAAAGGGGAAGACTAACCTGACAGAATTATGATGATCAAATCAGAGGAGGTACATGGAAGCACTTTGAAGACTGTAAATTCCTGGGAAAATGTGAGCAAATATTATTAGTGCTATTTATAATATTAACAAGAAGAACCCACCATCGTCTGTAAACCTAGTGACCTCTGCTCTAGTGCCGACCTCTGGGAGAAAGTGATGGCGGGGTGGGGGTGGGGGACATGCAGGAGCCCAGGACCCTCCCAAATCCATCAAGAACTCTCACATCCACCCATCTACCCATCCATCCATGAACCACCCACCCACTTATTGATCATCCATCCATCCATCATCTATCCATCCAATAATCCATCCCCCCTCCCTCTGTCCCTCCCTCCATCCATTCTCCCATCTATCCACCCATCTCCCACCCACCTATCCAATCATTCATTCATCATCTATCCCATCCATCCACCCACCCACTGACTGAGTGTCTGCTATGAACCACATTGTCCTAGGAGCTGGGGATCAGTGACAAATAGGACAGACAGGGTACCTTCATTCTCAAAGCTCACATTTCTTTAGCCTTTCCTCTAAAGCAAATGACCAACTTATCACTATAAGTTCTAGTCAAGAAACAGGGTAGTGGGGTGGGGGCAGAGTTCTGGCTACAAGAGTCCATTGGGGCATCTGGTTTTGTGATGGGGAGCCAAGAAGCCACATGAAGGTAGAGCTGTTTCTATTTCAGTAGCCTCCAGCAGAGGCCTGTGAGGCCAGAGACTAGTTGGTAATGGTGGGTTGGGGAATGAGGGCTGGTGTGCAGAGAGCATGGGCTTCTGACCTTGAGCCCTCATACAGTTTTCTAAACACACATGCAAAAATATGCAAATATATCAGAGGGCGGGACCAAGATGGCAGAGTGAGAGGTCTTCTTTGTCTCTCCCTCGTTGAATCTACAACTAATTGGACATTCACCGATTAACAAAGGATATCCAGATAGCATCTCAAGATGCCTAAAAGTCTCGTGCTACTACACATCGGAAGGCGGACGGACTTCCCCCCGGGAGGAGGTGGAAATAGGTGAAAACTCTCCGACCCCCGACCCCCGGACAGCCTAGTTCCTGCAGGAGGCTCTCTTCCAGCGGACTCCCTCATAGCATCGCCACACACCAAGGGCAGGAGTGTGCACTCACCAGCGGAGCGACGGTGGAAACAGGTGACAACACCCCTACCCAAGCCCCCTGTGATCACACCTAAGCCCAGGGGGAAATCCCCAGGGTCCCGCACCCACCGGCAGGGAAGGCCTCCACTCGCCATTAGCAGGGAGGCCCCACCCAGAAGCCAGAACAAAGAGAAGCTCCTGGCGGGCCCGGCACGGCACCAGACCACAAGCTGCCACTGAGCTCACGGTCTCTGGCACACAGCTCGGTGCAGGGGGTGCTCGGACTTCCCGTAGACGTGCTTGGGGACATGGTTGGAGCTCCAACACCTGGCTCTGCGGCCCATGGGGTTGCTCCAGGGTCCCGCACCCCCCCCAGCAGGGAGGGCCTCTGCTTGCCATTGGCAGGGAGGTCCTGCCCAGCATTTGGAACACCAGGAAGCTCCCTAGAGTGGAATTCCCCACAAGGCAGCAGCTTACAAGCCACCGCCAGGCCCACGGATTCTGGCTGTGTCCCAGACGAGTCAAGGGGCTCCCAGAGATCCCATGAGAGTAGAGTGGGGCAGACTGGAGCTCTGGTGAAATGGCTACGTAGCCCGGGGGGGATCTCCAGGTTCTTACAGCAGCCTCAGCGAAAGCCTCTGCACAGCACTAGTGGAGAGGTCCCAACTGGCAATCGCAAGGTGGGAAGGCCCTGGGGCAAAAGTAGCACAGCTAGGTGAGCTAATGACAGACTGCAGAAGATACCCATAGCTCTGCTGGGACCTATAGTGGACAAGTGTGATCTGGTGGGCTCTGTTAGGGACAAATTGGAGATTATAGGTGATCCTGCTCCTGGCTGCTGGGAAAGCCCACAACACTGCTGCAGACCACAAGGAGGGAGCGTGTCTAGGTGGGCTGCAGCAGTAGGCACCAGCAGCCTGAGGCCTCCTTGCGATTGCCCCCACAACCGACGAGGGACCCCACAGGACCACTGTGACTACGAGGAGGGGTCCAGGTCCAGTCAGTAACAGCTGACAGGGTTCCTGGTTGGGGCAGTCTAAACAGCTGCCCCCCAACACACACTAGACGCAACAAGTGGAAGCAGCGACTAAACTCTATCTCTATAAGGAGGCAAAAATCCACGCCATAAAGCAGTATGAAAAAATATATTAAATCTCCAGAACAGAAGGTAAATGATAAGCACCCAGAAAACAATCCCAAAGACAATGAAATCTATAACCTAAATGATGATGATTTCAAAACTGCCATTATGAAAAAACTCAATGACCTAAAAGAGAATTCAGATAGACAACTCAAGTTCAGGAGCTATGTCACAAAAGAGCTTGACACTATAAAGAAGAACCAATTAGAAATACTGGAGATGAAGAACACAATGGAGGAGATTAAGAAAAATCTGGACTCTCTGAACAGTAGGGTCAATAATATGGAGGACAGAATTAGCAATTTGGAGGATAGGAATATAGAAATGCTGCAGGCAGAGGAGGAAAGAGAATTAAGACTAAAAAGAAATGAAGAAACTCTCCGAGAATTATCTGACTCAATTAGGAGATGCAACATAAGGATTATAGGTATACCAGAGGGAGAAGAGAAGGAGAAGGGGGCAGAAGGCCTGTTCAAAGAAATAATAGCTGAGAACTTTCCAAACTTGGGAAGAGAGATGGAACTTCACGTCACAGAAGCCAATAGATCTCCAAACTTTATTAACGCAAGAAGACCAACCCCAAGACATATAGTAGTGAAACTAGCAAAAGTCAACGACAAAGAGAAAATACTAAGGGCAGCCAGGCAGAAGAAAATAACTTACAAAGGAAACCCCATAAGGCTATCAGCAGATTTCTCAGGAGAGACCTTACAGGCTAGAAGAGATTGGAATGAAATATTCAAGACTCTGAAGGACAAAAACCTGCAGCCAAGAATACTCTACCCAGCAAAAATATCCTTCAAATACAATGGAGAAATAAAAACTTTCCCAGATAAACAAAAGTTAAGGGAGTTCATCACCACAAAACCTCCTCTTCAAGAATTGCTCAGGAAGAAACTCATTCTGAAAAATCAAAAAAAGGAAAGGGGTTACAAAATCCAGAACAAAGGAGATAAGCAGAAGGACAATAACACAAAGTAACAGCTCTCCATGAGGACAAAATGCAAAAGAACCAGAAAACAAGTGATAAAATTGCAACAGTAGGCCCCCACATTTCAATAATCACACTGAACGTGAATGGATTGAACTCTCCAATCAAAAGGCACAGAGTGGCAGGATGGATCAAAGAACAAGATCCAACAGTAAGCTGCCTCCAGGAAACACATCTCAGCCCCAAAGACAAACACAGACTCAGAGTGAAGGGATGGAAGACAGTACTCCAAGCCAATAATGAACAAAAGAAAGCAGGTGTTGCCATACTTATATCAGACAAAGTAGACTTCAAAGCAAAACAGATAAAGAAAGACAAAGAGGGGCAGTATATAATGATAAAAGGGACGCTCCACCAAGATGACATAACAGTTATAAATATATATGCACCTAACACAGGAGCACCAAAATTCGTAAAGAAACTATTAACAAAACTAAAAGGAGACATCAACAGCAATACAATAATAGTAGGGGACCTCAACACCCCATTAACACCAATGGACAGATCATCCAGACAGAAAATCAACAAGGAAATTATAGAATTAAATGAAAAATTCGATCAGATGGACCTAATAGATATATATAGGACACTTCATCCAAAAACGGCAGGTTACACATTCTTCTCAAGCACACATGGAACATTCTCAAGGGTAGACCATATCTTGGGAAACAAAGCAAGCATCAATAAGTTCAAGAGGGTTGAAATAATATCAAGCATCTTTTCTGATCACAATGCTATGAAACTAGAAATCAACTACAAGAATAAAGCTGGGAAAGGGCCAAAAATATGGAGACTAAACAACAGGCTACTGAACAAACAATGGATTATTGAAGAAATTAAAGAAGAAATCAAATATTATCTGGAGACAAATGAAAATGAAAACACACCATACCAAATTATTTGGGATGCAGCACAGGCAGTCCTAAGAGGGAAATTCATTGCAATACAGGCTCACCTCAATAAGCAAGAAAAATCTTACATAAACAACCTCAAACGACACTTAACGGAATTAGAAAAAGAAGAACAAACAAAGCCCAAAGTCAGTAGAAGGAGGGAAATAATAAGAATTAGAGCAGAAATAAATGATATTGAAACAAAAAAGACAGTAGAAAGGATCAATGAAACAAAGAGTTGGTTCTTCGAAAAAATTAACAAAATCGACAAACCCTTAGCCAGACTCACTAAAAAAAAAAAAAAAAAGAGAGAGAAGTCTCAAATAAATAAAATTAGAAATGAGAGAGGAGAAATCACAACAGATACTGAAGAAATACAAAGGATCATAAGAGAATACTATGAAAAACTATATGCCAACAAATTGAACAACCTAGAAGAAATGGATAAATTCCTAGCCTCATACAACCTACCCAAACTGAATCAGGAAGAAATAGAGAATCTGAATAGACCAATCACAAGTAAAGAAATAGAAACAGTAATCAAAAACCTCCCCAAAAATAAGAGTCCGGGACCAGACGGCTTCTCTGGAGAATTCTACTAAACATTCAAAGAAGATTTAATACCTATCCTTCTCAAACTGTTCCAGAAAATAGAGGAAGATGGAGCACTCCCTAATACATTCTATGAAGCCAACATCACCCTGATCCCCAAACCTGACAAGGACAACACAAAGAAGGAAAACTACAGGCCAATATCACCGATGAACATAGATGCAAAAATCCTCAACAAAATTTTGGCAAACCGAATACAGCAATATATCAAAAAGATTATACACCAACATTAATAAAAAAAAAAAAGATTATACACCATGATCAAGTGGGATTTATACCAGGGACACAGGAATGGTTCAACATCCACAAGTCAATCAACGTGATTCACTACATTAACAATATGAGAAACAAAAACTACATGATCATCTCAATAGATGCAGAGGAAGCATTCAACAAGATCCAACATCCATTTATGATAAAAACCCTCAATAAAATAGGTATAGAAGGAAAGTACCTCAACATAATAAAGGCCATATATGACAAACCCACAGCCAACATCATACTCAATGGACAAAAACTGAAACCCATCCCTCTCAGAACAGGAACAAGACAAGGGTGCCCACTTTCACCACTCTTATTCAACATAGTACTGGGGGTGTTGGCCAGAGCTATTCAGCAGGAAAAAGAAATAAAAGGAATCCAAATAGGCAACGAAGAAGTAAAACTCTCGCTGTTTGCAGATGACATGATCTTATATATAGAAAACCCCAAAGAATCCATAGAAAAACTATTAGAAACAATCAACAACTACAGCAAAGTTGCAGGGTATAAAATCAACATACATAAATCAGTAGCATTTCGCTATGCTAACAATGAACTAACAGAAAAAGATCTCAAGAACTCAATCCCATTCATGATCACAACAAAAAGAATAAAATACCTTGGGATAAATTTAACCAAGGAAGTGAAAGATCTATACAATGAAAACTACAAGAAAGAAATTGATGATGATGGAAAGAGATGGAAAGACATTCCATGCACATGGATTGGAAGAATAAACATAGTTAAAATGTCCATACTACCTAAAGCAATCTACAGATTCAACGCTATCCCAATCAGAATTCGAATGTCATTCTTTACAGAAACTGAACAAAGAATCCAAAAATTCATATGGGGCAACAAAAGACCCTGAATTGCTAAAGCAATCCTGAGAAAAAAGAACAAAGACAGAGGCATCACAATCCCTGACTTCAAAACATACTACAAAGCCACAGTAATCAAAACAGCATGGTACTGGTACAAAAACAGATGCACAGATCAATGGAACAGAATTGAAAGCCCAGAAATAAAACCACACATCTATGGACAGCTAATCTTCGACAAAGGAGCTGAGGGCCTACAATGGAGGAAAGAAAGTCTCTTCAACAAATGGTGCTGGGAAAACTGGGCAGCCACATGTAAAAGAATGAAAATCAACCATTCTTTTTCACCATTTACTAAAATAAACTCAAAATGGATCAAAGACCTAAAGATTAGGCCTGAAACAATAAGTCTTCTAGAAGAGAATATCGGCAGTACATTCTTTGACATCAGCTTCAAAAGAATCTTTTCAGATGCCATAACCCCTCACATAAGGGAAACAATAGAAAGAATAAACAAATGGGACTTCATCAGGCTAAAGAGCTTCTTCAAGGCAAGGGAAAACAGGATTGAAACAAAAAACCAGGCCACTAATTGGGAAAAAATATTCACAAGTTGTTTATCCGACAAAGGGTTAATCTCCATAATATACAAAGAACTCACACGACTCAACAATAAAAAATCAAATAACCCAATTACAAAATGGGCAGGGGACATGAACAGACATTTCTCCAAAGAAGATATACGGATGGCCAATACATGAAAAGATGCTCATCATCACTAATCATCAGGGAAACGCAAATCTAAACTACCCTAAGATATCACCTTACACCTGTTAGAATGGCAAAAATATCCAAAACCAAGAGTGACAAATGTTGGAGAGGCTGTGGAGAAAAGGGAACCCTCATACACTGTTGGTGGGAATGCAAACTGGTGCAGCCACTATGGAAAACAGTATGGAGATTCCTCAAAAAGTTAAGAATAGAAATACCTTATGACCCAGCCATCCCACTACTGGGTATCTATCCTAAGAACCCGAAATCAGCAATTTCCAGAAGTTCCATGCACCCCTATCTTCATTGCAGCATTGTTCACAATAGCTAAGTCATGGAACTAACCTAAGTGCCCAGCAACTGATGATTGGATAAAGAAGTTGTGGTATATATATACAATGGAATACTACTCAGCCATAAAAAAGGACAAAGTCGTCCCATTCACAACAACATGGATAGACCTTGAGAGTATTATGTTGAGTGAAATAAGCCAGACAGAGAAAGACGAACTCTGTATGACTCCACTCATAGGTGGTAGTTAACATATGGACAAAGAGAACTGATCGGTGGTTGCCAGGGGAAAGGGGGGTGGGGGGAGGGCACTAGGGGTGAAGTGGTGTACCTACAACATGACTAATAATAATGTACAACTGTAATTTCACAAGGATGTTAACTTTTATAACCTTAATAAAAAAAATTTTTTAAAAATGCAAATATATCCCCAAACCATTATGTAAATTGATGCTGTCCTGAATGCAGATGAGCTCCCCATCCATGGAGGTGTGTAACTAGATGCTGGGCAGTCACCTGTCAGAGAGGGAGCTGTAGAGAGGCTGCAGCTCTGGGCGGGTGGTCTTGGCGTTCCTTTCCAAAACTAAGATTCAGGGAGTCTGGGGCGGCTGCTTTCCCATTATAGACACACAGAGACATAGCCAACAAATACACACCACTAACCCCTTCCTGGCTGCTGGCTTCAAACCCTTCCCTTTTTCCTTCCTGCGCTCTCCTGGCTGGCCCCAGGCCCTGGTGCTCTGCCCTGGAGGGTACCTGGCTTGGAGCAAGTGGTTTGGCAGGAGCACAGAGGACTGTGAGGCCACCAGCTCCTGTCCCTGCGACAAAGTGCTGGGCTCTGCAGTGCCCCAGCCACCTGGCTCTGTGGAGGGTCTCCCCTCATGCCCACAAGGAAAGCCCTAGGCAGGCTCTTTCCTCCTTTACACTCTTGCGCCAGTTCATGCTCGGGGCTCAGAAAGATCTAGTGTCACACTGGGTCCTCCAGCTGATGGACCGAGGGGAAATCATTTCTGTAAGCTCCACTTTCTGCTTCTGTACGATGGGGATGGGGACGGTGTTGACCTCACTGGGTTTTCATGGGCAATGCATGGCTCCTGATACCCAGCAAGTCCTCAGTAAAAGGTGGAAATGATGATCTCCTTGACCCCGACCCTGGGCTTGCAGGAGCTGGGTGCGGCAGGGGCACTGGGTGGGCGAGTAGGTTAGCGGACCCTATAAGAGCCCTTTGACTAGTCTCGACCCCCCACTGCCCAGGCCTTCGGGTTTCTGTATGCTTCCACTGGCTCACAACCATCTCTGCAGAGGGCGCTCATGTGAGCCCATTTTATAGGGGGGGATCCTAAGTAACTTGACCAAGGTCACACTGCTAGGAAGTGGTGGAATTGGAGGTTCAAAGTCAGGACTGATGCAAATCCAAACCTCCCATAACTTTGTGCCAGTAGGTGCTTGTGGGTTAACAGCTCGCCTTCCTCCTGGCACATCTTAACCAGGGTCTCCTGGAAATAATGCCTAAAGCCAGTGCTTTTCAAATTCTGGGACCCTGGAGGTTTGGGGTGGGTGGTGCTGAAGGCTCTGATTTCTCATCTTGCAAATCAGGATGGCTCCATTTCTACTTTTTTTTTTTTTTAAATCTTGGCCTTTGAAGTAAAATATCAATGGGAAAATTAGCTCTGCTGCTACATAAGAAGAGAAAAAATTGGCGCCCACAATGAAAACAACTTGCTGTTAACTCTAAAAGAAATGAACCTACTGCAACTCCAAGCCACCAACATTAGTCTCCTGGAGAGATGCTTGGGGGTTTCAGGAGAGAGAAGGCAGCTCTGAGAGTCTTCCTTGTTACCCACTGGGCCAGATGAACAGCATGGAGTGGGAGGTGGCCAGCACTGGAGGTGTCAGAGCCAGGCTGGTGGCTCGTCCTGGACTGGCATGAGGACACGTGTTGGCCAGAGGCCCATCAAGTTCTCTCTTGCTTTTAATCACAATGGTGGGCATGTGCTTAGCACTTAATGGGCCCAGGTACCTGGCCTGCATTCTCTCATGTAACCCACTAACTCCCACGTGGGAGCTACAATTTTTCTCTATTTCACAAATAAGAGGCCTAAAGCTCAGACACTTAAGGTAACCAGCCCAAAGTCTTAAAGTGGAAGTAGTGAAGGTAGGACTCAAATCCAAGCTCTGAAGCCACAGGACCCTACGTCACTGGGGGATGAGCAGTCATTCCTCAAGGTGCTGGGCGTGCTCACCTGGATGCTGAGTTGTGACCACTAGGTGGCGACAGAGCTTCACAGGAGCAAAGTGTTCCTGGGATTTTATTTAGGCAGCTGCACCAGACCTCAGCCCGCCCTGCAGCGGCAGCCCCCCACTCCTGGACCAGTGCATGGTCGGTTGGTCGGTCTGTCTGTCTGTCTCTCGGCCCCACCCTTTGTGCCTGGGAGCCAGGCCGTGAGAGAGTGGGTTTTGGTGGGAGTCTGACCTGGGTTTGAATCCCAGCCCTGCCACTTACTGGCTTGTGTGCCTTTGGACCAAGGACTTCACCTGAGCAGATGTTTCATGCCTAAAACAGGAGTGATGACACTTGCCTGGGGCTTGTGGTGAGGATCAAATGAGACAAAGATCTTGGCAAAGGATGGGATTGTGGTCATTAAGACTCAGGGAGCATGCACTGCAGGCCAAATAGGGCTCTCACGTGGTGTTTGAAAATGCCCAACATTTAAACACTGAGACATTTCACAGAGAAACCCTGGATTTCTAGCTTCTCTTGAGAACCTGCATTCCCACACAGCAGCATCTGCTGCAGCTGAGGTCCACTGTCCCTTTGGATGAGGTCTGCAACCTCCAGGCTACCACAGTCCCCACCACTCCCTATCGGGATTCCAGTCCACTTTCTCTAAATCTGTTTCCTTACTTGGCCCCTTGGCCTTGCAGGCAGGTGAGTTTGCCCTCTTACAAGTCTCGGAATTGAGGAATAATGCAGTCTGTCCCCACTCTGGGGCAGGTAGGGGCTCAGGTGGCCTTCTCTGTGTATTTGCCCTGGGGCCTGGAATAGAACCTTGAGGTGCCCTCACCACCACCTATGACCATAGCTGGGAAGATGGACAAAATCAGGTGCCTGCACGAAGAAGACCACGGTGTCCAGCTACTCCAGGCCGGTAAGTCCCTGCTGGGGGCCCTGGCTGTACGTCCTCACTCAGGGGCCGGGCAGCGGGGCCTCAGTGGGCAGAAGTCTGCAGGCTGCCACTTCCCCTGATCACATCAGCTTTGGTTTGGTGCCCTGGCCCAGCCGTGAGGCTGAGGTGGCCTTCCTGGGTGGCCAGAGGTCACTGCTGTGACTCTGAGGAGATCTCATTTTCAGGCTGGGATGGCCTCCCGGCCCCGTCAGCTGCTGGTCGGCTCAGCCTGCACCCTCCACTGACCCAGCCCTCCCAGCATGGCTGCCGTGCATACTGATGGGGCTCCCCTGCCCAGGGCCTCCTCACTCCTCAGCCTGAGGGAATGCTCAACAGCCAGAGCTCACGCCTCAGCTCAAACATTACCTCTTCCTCCAGGGAGCCTTTCCTGGTCCTCCAAGAAGAAATGTCTGCTCCTTCTTCACCACAGCATGATGGTGTCTCTGGTGAGACCAATTTTATTCTGTCTGTGTAACAGTTGCTTATTTACACGTCTGCCTTCTTCCCTGGACTGTGTTTTAACTCCACGTCCCCTACACCCAGCCCAGGACCTGGCCCACACGAGGTGCCTGGAAGATGTTTTCTGAGTGAGCAGAAGAGTGCACTTTTGGGGCAAAACCAGGGCTGAGAGGAAAGCGTTCGGAGGCAAAAACATTTTTAATATGGAATTTCTGGAGACTTGAACCCTTAGGACTGTAGGCTGAAGGGCATGAAAGATCTGTCACCAGGCTTGGCCTGAGGATCCGGGCATCCTTCACTGAGCTCCTCCCATGGGTAAGAGAAAGAGCCTGGGGTCTCCCCAGGGCCCCCCGCTAACCTGCATCTGATTCTCTGACAAGGGCTGGAAGAGACAGCATTTCTCCTGGTCCTCGTTTCATTGCAAATCAAATCCCCTGGTTTAGGCGACAGCAGAGCATTCCAGCACTCCTCTTGAAACATCACCCCTCTGCCGAACCAACCTCCAGCAGCTATCATCAGTGTGGGTGGGCGGGGCTCTGCGCTGTGGTCCCCACTGCTCCGGAAGCCTGGCTTCGCCTTCTGTCCTCCACAGGCCCTTGCAAAGGATCAATCTGCCAAGCACTTTCTCAACCCCCACCCTCAACAGCCACCCCCGAGCTGCATCCTGCTACCATCCGCAGTACACAGGGGAGGACACTGAGGCAAGAGGTTGAATAACTTGTTCAAACCCAGGTGTGTCTGACACCACACGCTTTGTGTCAGGCTGCCCTGGCCCTGCCCCCGGACTCTCTCCCTTCCACTTTGCCCATGACCAGCGGCTCCAGGAACATAGACGTTAGGAGGCCCTGACTCCCAGGAGCATGGAGACAACCTGGATGAGCTCGCTCTCCTGGAGTCCATTGCACCCGCCCGTCCAGACCTGGCTGGTCTTCACTCCACCCACCATCCGCCATGAGCCTTCTGCTCGGGTCGATGCCGTATCATTGTCCCTGAGGCTTGTCACTGCTGCTCTCCCTGCCCACATACATTCTGCCCCTTCTTCAAGACCCACCACAAATAGGTCCTTCTCCAGGAAGGCTTCGAGTGTAAACCAGCACTTCTCAGACTTGGGCCTCAGAGGCCCCTGGAGGCTCCTTAGACTAGATGGCAGGGCCCGACCCCCAGGGCTTGTCAGTAAGCTCAGGGAGGGGTCTGAAAATGTGCTTTTCTGACAAGTTCCTGGGCACTGCTGCTCTGGGCCCAGACTTCCAGAACCACTGGTCTTCACCTGGGCTTGCTGGAGGAATGCTGGGGGCCGTCACCAGAGCCTGTGTGAAGGGGGAACTTTGCTCCCTCCAGCCCTGCAGGGCGGTTTTGCCTCTTCGTATTTAATATTCCTGAGGTCAACAGGAAGTTTCAATTGAAGAAAGCATTTAGTCACTGGGGGAAGAAAGTCTGAAAATTGCTGCTCTTCGTCAGCTCCTACCAAATGTGCTCGTGCTTCCAGATGCAAAAGGCCGGTCTCGGGACGTGGGTCTCTCACCTGCTCTGCTGTCCCCAGGGAATGACTCTCCTTCCACCGGTGGTTTTATGTGATTTTGGGTGTAACCCAGACAAACATTTCTCACTTTAATAGTTATTTTTATAACTATTGCAAAAACATTCATAACTAAAGTGGTTTTTTATTTTAATAGCTTAGTACTTAGTTTACTGAGAAGTAGAAAAAAATCTAACATATCGAACTAGCATATCTGTGATTTCACAGATGATATTACTTAAGATGAAGCTAAATTTAAACAGCGAGCAGATTTAAAGCTGCTGTAAGGTGGCGTGTTAAGTAACAGTACAGCTGACATAGTGACAATGTAAAATTCACGGTGATTGTTGGCAAGACTGAAGTTTAGGAAAAACTGTCCTTCAGAACAGTCTGAAAGTCACTTACAAAGCAGTCCTGCTCCCCCAGTGCCCTGGAATTTCCTCCCCTTGAGTTTCATACTGATCTCCCCCTGTTTTCTTTCTTAAACTAATAAAAGATTAGGATGACATTTTGCAAAGGGCATCTCATTAAGCAGCCTCATCCCCATTGGAGCACACGGCTCCTGCATGGTAGCCAGCTGGCCATTTATCTTATGGTAATGAGGTGTCATCTCCCGCTCCGGGTCTGCCTTCCTCTCACGCCTCTTCCTACAACACTGCCTTTTTCCCTCCCACCTGCCACTCCTATGAGGGGAAAGTGTGTGTGTGTGTGTGGTGGCTGGGGGGCGGGTGCCTGGGGAGAAGAAGCATCAGAGTGGCCACCGGCATCTTCTCGCAGGGCTGCAGGCAGGTGGGAAGATGCGGGGGCACCTGCAGTGGTGGGAGGGACTGTGGTCCTTACCTGTACACCGTGGTTGGCGGAGAGCTCAGGCTGTCGTAGACGAGCCTCACGTGGCCCTGGTACAGCTCCAGCGCCAGGGGGTCATTGTCTCCCTTGTAGAGAAGGATGCCGTTGTCCTTGTCAGTGGCCACCTGGAGAGAGTGGCCAGGGCGTGTGGGTTAGGGCTCCCCTGAGGCCTAACCTCCCCGTCCCCATCTCAGAGCCCTCTTCCAGGTGGCATCTTCTGAAGGAACCCCAGATCTGAATGCATGCCCATATTTCCTCCTCCAGTTAGTCTGTAAGTTCCCAGAAGGAAGGCCGATACTTATACTCCAGCAAATGCTTATTGAGCGATTCAATTCAATAAATAATTATCGAGGACCCACCATGTGCCACTCTGTTTATATATATATACACGTCAGGAGCCCCAAGCTCTCGTCTAGCCTCTCCCGCTGGCATACAACGTGATCCTACCCAACTCCCTGCCCCTCTCAGGGCCTTGGTCTTTCTGTATAAAGTATAATAATAATTATAAACAAAATGCTAACGATGCCACTTAATTCAATGTTTACTATGAAGCAGGCACTGTATTAAGAGTCATCTAGGGAATTTTTAAAAACACCAGTGTCTGGGCTTTACCCCAAATCAATTACACACAAATCTCTGGGGGCTGGGACCCAGGCAAAGACAATTTTAGAAGTTCTCCAGGTGATTCTAATGTGCTGCACAGGCTGAGAACTACTGGTTTCAGAAGGTCCTGCCCTGAGGGCACCTTCTGCAAGACACCTGGCTGCAGGGACGGGCTTCTCTGACTGGGCTGTCGGCTCCCTGCCCGGCACAAGAGCAGCCTGGAGGAGCGGCACGTGGGGGAGGTGGTTTGATAGGACATCTGGGCATCTGGGGCACCGAGTGCTGCTCTGGCTAGATGGACCCAATGTTTGGGTCCCTGGGTGAGTGGGACCGAGTGAGGAAGGCAGGAGGGCAATGAGGAGAACCCAGGAGGGGTGAGGGCAGTGAGAGCTTCCTTCTTGCTTGTGCCCGGGGTCAACCCGCATCTCAGAGGCCTGCCCACTGGACTGCAGGCTCCACGAGGTGAGGCAGGCTGAACTTGTTGTGCATTTCTGAAACCCCAGTGCCGAGAAAGGCGCCTGGCATGGGCGCTCAAGAGATCTTTGTCCAACGAACATTCTCTCCATAAGCTTGGGCTTGTGCAGCTATAGCCAAAAGGAGGGGGGGGCCCCTAACTGGCCTGCACGCTGGAGCTATGTCTGCTGGGTTGCCCCTTCCCAGGAAGCCCATAGGCAGGGGCCTGCTCTTTCTCTATCATACACCTTCCCTTCTCCCCCTGCCCCCCAATAGTATGTAGGTCACCCAGAAATGCAGTTTGGAATAAAGGCACTTAGGTCCACAGGTAAGGAACCTAAAAGAAGTTAGCTGGCAAAGAATTTGCTTCATACTAAATGGTTTTCCATTCTTGAAAAATGCCCCGCTTGTTTGTGCCTCTGGGCCTTTTCATATGTTGATTTCTCAGGCTAGACTGCTCTGTCAGCCCCTCACCCTTCTGCCCTTCTGCCAGGAAACTCCTACTTATCCTTCAGATCTCAGCTCAGTTATCATTGCCTCTGGGGAGCCCTCCCTGATTCTTCCTAGCAGGCTGGGATCACTGCCCCACCTATGTGAGCCCACAACACCCAGGGTTGTCATTGTCCCTGTCCTTGTCACTCTGCCCTGGGCAAGAGGCTTTGCCTGTCCTGTCCACCAGTGAATCCCCATTGCCAGCACAGTGTGCGACATATAATGGTTGAACGCATATTTCCTAGAGAAAAGAATGAATGAGCTATACGTGGGGGCTACTGCTTGCAGTGAGAGCTAGGCAGGAGTTGTGCATAGAACCCTCTGTGCAGAGCTGGTCAGGATCCCCCCAAGCTGAGTGTTGTCCTTGATGATGCTTTAGGGGAGGTGGCAGGACTGCTGTGATCTGGGGCATCCCAGCTGTTCTCGAAAGAATCCGAGCTTGTGGGCATGTTGGGGTCCTTCCAAGGGCTGGGTGGGGTGGGGCGCACCTGCAGGGAGATGTTGGCCTGGGGCCGGACCTTGGCGGAGGCCAATTCCACATAGGAGTCCTTGCCCACAAAGTTGACGGTGATGAGCTTCTCGCACCTCGGGCCCACGAAGCCTGGGGGGCAGCGGCAGGTGGGCTCCTGCTGCACCACGATGCACTGGGCCCCGTTCTGGCACTCGTACTGGTCACAGGGGCTGGTCTGCAGCAGGACCATGGGTGGGGGGTGCTCACAGAAGAGCCCGCTGGAAGGCGGGTAGAGGGGAACAGGGGGAGAAGAGACAATCAGTTATTTAGGCAAAAGAACCGCCGGCAGAGAGGGAGGAGTGAGATGGGAACTGAGACTAATTCCAGCCCTCTCACTGACTGGGGCAAGCCATCTTCCTTCTCTAAGCCTCAGTTCCCCATTTAAAATAATGGGGTTGGACTAGGGTGCAGGTCCCCAAATTTCAGTGTCATCAGAATCGCCTGGGATGAGTTTGTTAAAAGTGTAGATTCACCCATCCACGGACGAGAGGATAAACAAGATGTACTATATACATACGATGGAACATTATTCAGCTTTAAAAAGGAAGGACGTTCTGACACACGCTACGACATGGAGGAACCTGGAGGATAGTATGCTAAGTGAAATAAGCCAGACACAAAAGGACAAATGCTGTATGATTCCATTCATACAAGTATCAAGAGTGGTCAGATTCATAGAGACAGAAAGTAGAATGGTTGTTGCCAGGGGAGGGGTGAACAGGGAATTATTGTTTAGTGGGTACAGAGTTTTGGTCTTGCAAGATGGAAAGAGTTCTGAAGATGGATGGTTGCACAACAATGTGAGTGTACTTAATGTCAGTGAACTGTACACTTAAAAATGCTTCAGATGGTAAATTTTATGTTATAAGTATTTTACCACAATTAAGAACAATTTTTAAAAGTGCAGATTCCCAGACACTTCTCCCCATGCCCCCTAATTCAGAAGCTCTGGAGTGGGGCTCATGAACTTTTATTTTCTGGTGCAGATGGTCTCGATCAGGATTTGGAACCACTGGCCTCGAGAACTCATGGTTCCTTCCAGACTCACATTCTCAGAGTCTGTAACCAAGGCTCATTGGCACAGTTGGATTTATGCCATCCAATGAGTATTGGCATACATGGAACTGTCCACCGGCCTGACTCCCCTTAAGTGTGGTCCCTGCCTCCCCTCCTGTCCCCCCACACTCTTCCCTTCCACTTAGTGTGAGAGCCAGAACTGGAACCCAAGCCCCTCCTTCCACATACCCCACAGACATCTCCAGACCACTTGGCCAGTGCCTGTCATCTCCCCTTTCTCTTTTGGCTTCACTGATTCCAGTGACTGACCCCAAACCCTCCCATCCACCTCCAACTTTCTACCATTGGGGCACCATAATGTTTTTGTTCTCCAGCCTAGAAAGAAGACTCCTGCCAGTGTGGCCACGTGGCTACCCCTCCCCTGCAAGCTGGCCTCCAAGATGGTGGCATCTTCCATTAGATGGAATCATGCCCAAGTTTGACATTATGTGAGCTGGGCCTGCAGTCCACCTGCTGTGTGCTTGTCCTGAGTAGCTCTTCTCATCTATGACATGGGGTCAATGACAACTGCTTTGGGACTTGGAAGAGCTAAAGAAGGTGTGGGGAATAAAGGCACCATGCAGACCCTGGGCTAGGGCTGCTTGGGCCTGGGTCTCCGCCCTGGCCACTTTAGCCCACCAGTCCCTGGCCCGCTACCCCCTGGTGTTGGGCCCAGGCTGGCTCCTTCCTGAGGGGCCCCTCTGCCATACCTGAAGCCCTGGGGGCAGATGCACGTGTAGCCATTGACCGCGTCCATGCACTGGGCCCCGTGGTGACACCTGTGGGCTGTGCAGTCATCATTGTCCACCTCACAGAGCTTCCCACTGTAGCCGGGGAGACATTCGCACCTGGAACACAGCAGAGCAAGGCTGTTCCCTGGGCCCGGCCAGCTTCCAGGTGGCCTCCCCTCTCTCCTCTATCTACCCATGTTCGTAAGTCCACCTCAAGTCTCACGGGCTCTGAGGAGTCTGGCCCCATAGTCAGTTTCAGTGGCCATCCACAGCCTTTGGTCCCTGAAAGCTGATATTTGCCTGCTTCACGTGGGGGAGTCTTATTTTCAGGAGCCAGGCCGAGGAGCAGAGGGTGGGACTCACATAGATTTTGGATCTTCCACTGTCTACATGGAATTGACATTCAATGTAGTCCTCCTTTGTGCCAGTACTGTGCTAAGCACCTTTCACTGAGCGCCTCATTGAGACCCCCTGGCTCCCTGTGACAGAGGTCTGCCCCCTTCATTACGAGGAGGAAGCTAGGGCTCTGAGAGGGAAGTGACATCCCCAAGGCCCTCATAGCATATGAAATTTCGTTTACATTTACTGTGTGTCAGACCTCATTCTCAGTGTATCAGCCACTCATTACCTCTCTGTTTTACTTTCTCCACCTTTAAATGCAACTGATGACAAATATCTCCACCTCTTACGGTCGTTTTAAAAATTAAGTGATAGGCTCTGCAGTGCACTAGATAAACATTGAGTAAATAGTATGATACATAGGTGATGATAATGATGATGAAGAAATCATGCTGTTCACACTCCCTTTGATTCTTTTTATTGCTTGTTCATTTTTTCCCAGAGATTCAGGCTGGGATAAGAAGGGTGAAACCCTCTTCCTTAATAAAGGCTGCATGCTGCCCACCCTTCCCTAAGCAGCAACAGTGACAGCAGCTCTGCCCCTGTTCCTGCTGGCCAGGTTTAGACCCGGCCAGAAAAGCTGCTGTGGCTGAAACTTGTCCTCCCCAGTGTGGGCCCGAGATATGCATCTCTGGGCTCCTCTGTCTAGGGTGACACTGTCCCCAAGTCCCAGCAAGAAACAGACCCCAAGGTACCACATTACTCACAGGGGCTTAGGCACAGCCACAGGCACATACGAACACACACGCTTCCTCGCTCTTCTGCCTCCTGCAGGGCCTGGAGCCTGTGCACTTCTGGGCCCACCAGCTGAATGCTACTGGGCCGAGTATACATAATAACCACAGCCTGTCCAAGTCAGAGAGGAAGGTGGCAGGGAAGCAAGGGAGGAGGTGGAGAGGGAAGCAAGACCACTGAATACTTATGGGACAAAGGAGCCTGACTAGAGAAACTTCAGGACAAAGGATGGTCCTGCTTCCTCCCTCCCCTCACTCTTCCCCCTTTAGGAGTGGAGAGAAGTAGGCTAGAATCACAAGTCAATCCTGGCAGTGTTGGGCTTGGCAGAGCATGGTGTGTGCTGTGGATTCATGGCTAGGTAAGACACTCGGAGGGTGGGGTGTTCCTGGAGAGGGACGAGCTCTAGAATCTGAGGATTTCCTGGGTCTGCATTCAAAAACTGTGAAATCTGCTAAGATCTGACCTGTTCACCTTACTTATTTGATGGGTTAATTTGAAATACGTGGCTTACTGCTGCACCAGGTGTAAACTTTCACATCGTAGCCCACATTCCACCCTAAGTCTTTTAAACAGAGATGAGGAATGCCTTTGTTGGGGGCACGTGCTCAACATACTGCAGCCCAGACCTCTGCTAGTGTTAAACCTGGCACCAGCAGACATTTGTATTTGCGTCTCCTGAATTCTGAGAAGTACCTGCAGAGCAAGGCAAGCTGTATGAGCTTCTCCAAGGCACCAATAGCTGCTCAATACTTACAGGGTAAAATCCAGCCTTTTAGGCATGGAGTTCAAGGCTATTGACGAGGTCTTCATGAGGAACAGGGAAGCTGTGCTCACTCGCAGGCTAAGCAGTGGAGGTCTGAAGGCAAATGTGTTTACATCCTTCTTCTTTTCAATGCTACAGCCCTCTCGATACCAGCGCTTCTCAAACAAAACACCCAGGGATCTTGTTAAAGTGCAGCTTCTGATTTAGGGAGTTTGGATGGGGCCGAGAATTAGCATCCCTAATAAGCTCCCATGTGATGCTGATGCTGCTGGTTCATGGACCTCACTTCCAATATCAAGAATCTACACAGCTTCTTCATCTGCTAAAGAGAAGCATCTGCTGGTATAACCTGCATTCCCTATAGTTTTCAAACCTTTTGCCTTCATCTTTCTTCTAAAGTGTAAGGCTTGTGCAATTCTGATACTTAACTGACCTATTGATTCCGGACAAGGGAGGGGTAGCCAAGTGACACCCTTGGTGCCAGGACATCAGGAGTCTCTGGATTTAGCCAAGGAACCAGTCAGGCCTGGACTGACTCGCAGTCCCACCCCTTTCTGTGTACGTGCGCATCGGCAGCTCGCTTCACCTCACTGCGCCTTGGCCCCCACGCAGAAAGTGGACAAGCTTCCACATCCTAAGATTGTTGAGCGTTAAATGAGATGATGCACTGTGCTTGACAGAATAAGTTCTCAGTGCACATCAGTCACTGTGGTCTTTGTTTTCGTTATTATGATTTTCAGGGATTATGCACAGTGTTCACCATTATTTTCAGGGCTTCAGGCAGTATTATTTTGGTGTTTGTATAACGGATAGTGATAGAGTGCTACCTGTCCTGTTGAGTTGAGGCCTCATTAGAACAGCATACAGGGAACTCTCCAAGGATAAACATCTGCGAACTTGGGCAGAGGTGGCACTGACTGCATGTCTCTTTTGTGAATGTCACGTAGCCTGCCTTGGGATATGAGTTGTTATGGTGATGGGAGGGGGATAAAATTATAAAATGTTGCGCTGGGAGAAGGGATTTTTGATTTAAATGCATTTTAATAAAAAAAACCAACACTACACTATTGAACCGACTTGTAGACCTCCTCAAGATTCTAGGAGACACTGTGCATAAATATATTCTCTCAAGATTTTGAAAGCTAGATTGGTTTCTTTCTTTTCTTTATTGTCCTAGAACTAAAGAGGTCTTGGTTACAGCAGAGTGAGGTTTCGAGGGACAAGTAACAGAGGATCGTGATCTCTGGCCCCGTTTTAAGTCTCTGGTCTTAACTCCCTGGCGTGCCAATCCCAGACCTGCACCCTGGACCACTTCTGACCAGTCTTCGTAGTCGCTGTGCTCTTTCCGGCCAGCATCCTCTGGGCTTGCTGTCCACTAGCTTGGAGTACCAGTGATCTCCCCCTCTGTGGATATCATGCCCATCTGTCACAGCTCAGAGGCCCAGTCCCCATCACTGCCCCTTCTCAGGCACACCCAAAGCACTGTGCTTGTGAGTCCAGCCTGCTCTGCTTTGGTTTCAGTTTGCATTTAACGCCTCTCTTCCCTCCCCTTTGCCTCTTCCTTAAGCTCTTCCTTCAGTTAAACAGCAGCCCTGAACTGAAGTCGAATTCTGGAGCGGGAAAAGTGGGGGTTCTTGGGAGGCATCCCTTACCCTCATCAACTCAGGTGACTCGACTGCCTGAGCGCCCACCTGGCACATCTCAGAGGGAGGCAGCAGCAGATAAGGCGGATCTGTATGAGGGGGCATGCATGCAAGGATGGAAGCTCCCCTGTTCTCAGCAAAACCAGAGGCCCTAAAGCACCTCTTGTGTTTCCCTTGGTGATGAGCTGTTTGTAGGCTTAGGACGTGAAAACAGAAAGAACACAGAAAAAGACACGCTCATGGCACCCTCTCACCCTCACCTGCTCTAGACTGGTCTCCGCCTGTGGGGCCCTCCCTCCTTTTCGCAGCCCATCCACATTCACCCATCCTTTGAGGCTCACCTCGCCTCCCACCTCCGCAAGTTGGGGCCTTCCCTCCCTGCTCCAGCAGGTTCTTCTCGCCCCTCTCCAGAACCCCCTGCAGCACTCAGGGCCAGAATCAAGGGCCTCAGAAATTCCTTCTTTTCTAAACATTTGTTTTGTGTCAAATTTTCCTCCCCCAGATCCACGCAAGGGCTGTGAGAGGGAGGGATGCAAAAACCTCTTGCAGTCCCACCGCACTCACCCCATGAGCATCTGAGGGACTGATGGGTGGGCTGGGGACAACAACTGGAACCCATAGTTCTTAGATTCTAGGATTCCAAGAGTTTAAAAGTTCAAGTTTTAGGAATTCTATGAATCTAAGAGTCCCCAGTTCTAAGTGCCTAAGATTCTGTGATTGTGTGATGTCATTAGTCTCAGGTTTTCTAAGATCCTGGGTTTCCATGAAGTCCTAAGCTTCGCAGTATCAAATCATAGTCTCAAAAAACCCAGAGTCTGAGAACTCCCTGCCTTATGACCGAGAGCTGGACAGACTCAGTGAGATGACAGGTCCTGGACATCTGGACCTAGAGCATGAGCTTCTGTCCTCCAGAGGCTGGAGATGTCACTGGATGAAAGGCTGGTCAGGATTCTCCTTAAAGACTTGTCAGTACAGGCATTGAACTCCAGACCCACGTCCCTCATGTCTAAGGGTGGCTCTGTAGGGTCACTTCAGGTGCCTTTGCTGAGGGCTCATCTGGGGTCCCTCCAGCTGCTCAGTTTCTGCCTGCTCCCCAAGCCCTGACTCCTTGGTGCTAGAAACTCCCCCATCCCCAGTGTTGGACAGAGCCTGTGGGGAGGAGGGGGAGGTAATTGCATGTGGAAGGCAGTTTTGGGGAAGGGGAGAGTGTTCTTGGTCACAGGGTTGTGGGATGTCCCTACCAATGTCAGAAAAATCCCAGGACTTAAGCGTTTTAGGATTGTTTCCAGAAGAGGCAACAGCATACCTTTCATGAAGGAGGGAGGAGAACGGAGGTGGGGACAGAGCCCAGGAGTGATTTCCCAGGGGCTCTGGAACTGGTGCCTTCTCCTGAGGTGGCCTCTCCATCCACCCTCAGAATTGCTCACGTGCTCCCCTAGTTCCTATGGGCTCTGCTTCCTGCCATGGAGACAGCTCCACCAATGGCTGTGGCTGCTGAACCAGTCAGAGCTCACTACCCCCTCCTCAGCTGCCCAACACACTCAGGGGCATAAGCTGGCAAATTTGCTGGAACCACAGAGGGCAGAGTGCTGTGAAGGCTCCACACGGGGAGGTGATCAAATACCCTTTGGACTCTGCTTCCTCAGTGGGATGGCTCTACGACACTAGTTCTGGAAAGGAGAGAGATGCTGAGCGAGAGAGGGAGGGAGGGAGGGGGAGAGGAGTGAGAGGGGTAAGAGAAAGAGGGGATCTCTCTCTATCTGTCTACAGACAGACACAGAGAGAGAGAGAGAGTGTCCTGGAGACACCCACAGAGAGACAGAGGCACACAAGTAGGGAAAGAGCGAGAGACTGACTGAGAGAATTAGACCATGACCAGTCAGAGACACAGAGAAGCACGTGAAAATGAACAAGCAACAGGCAGAGAGAAAGAGAGGATGTGGAGAGCGCCCCAGAGTCTCTACGTCACACCCAGACTGTCGGAGGCCGAGTCCTCAGGACCCTGTGCTGGGGGCATGAAGCCAAGCCTTACCTGAATCCTTTGTCCAGCGAGATGCACTTGGCCTCATGCTGACAGAGGTTCGTCCCGGGCACGCAGTGGTCAATCACCTCATCGCACAGCTCACCTGGTTGGTGGGCAGAGAACGCGGGCATCAGGGAGGGTACTGGGGGGATACCCAGCCAGGAGGTCAGACACCTCCAGCCCCCGGTCAGGAGGGCGTGGATATCAGGAACTCAGCATTCGCTCTCTTGGTGTATCCTTTCTCCTGTACCTCTGCCTCGGTTTCCCTAGCAGTGACAATGGGAAGATTCCAGGATGTCTCCTGGGTACCGCCATAGCACCATCATTTGGCTGTTTCACTTGATCATTTAGGGGCTGCCACAGCTGAAACCACAGGATGCCAGCCCCTGACCTTGGGCTATGCTTATTTGTTTTTTCGTTCTACACCCATTTATTGAGCACCTCCTGTGTGGTAGGCACTGTGCCAGATGCCAGGACACAACAGTGACCCCGTCCTGTCCTCCCCTATAGCCTAGTGGGGGAGATCTGCAAACAAGCAGGCAATTACAACACAGATGTCAGGGCGATGACAGGGGTAAAGTGTGGAAGCCCAGAGGCTTCCTGAAGGAGCAGACATGGCTTAGCAGCAGGGTCCACCTGTCATAGATAAGTAAGCCCCCTGGATTTTCTCAGAGAAGAAAATATGAAGGGAATTTGAAGCTCTGGTCTCTGGATACATTCCCTTTGAAATTCATAAGCCACAAAATGCCTAACGGGTCATAAATAACCCAGAGATGGCCCTTTCATATAAGCCCTGAAAAGCTCACGCTGCTGGAAGATGTGTTTGGGGAATGCGGGGGTGAGACAGGACGACAGGGGTGAGGTCAGAGGCAGGTGCACCTCTGAGCTGTGAGTTTCCTTAAATTCCTCGCGGTCAAGCGAGGTGGAGCGTGATCTGAGAGAGGAGAACCTCTATCTGTGGAGGTTCTCACTGGGGCTGGGGGTGGGAGCAGGGGCAGAGGGGAGAGGGGACAGGGCAGAGGAAGGTCCTGAGGGCGTCTGGGGACAAATGAATGCAGACACAGCCGCGGAGTCTGCTCCCTGCCGTGGTGGCGACAAGCTGACCCCTATCCCCTCCTTGTTTTGCCACTAGCTTCTCAAGACCACAGAGCACATTGTGTTCTTTATGACACTCTTCCTCTTCCTCGTCTCCTGGAGAGACCCAGAGAGGTAGACAAGCGTCTGTGTGGGACTAGTGACATCTTCTGGGACACAGAAAACCATGACATTCCATTCTCAGGAACAAAGTGTAACTAATCAGAAGTGCATCTCCATCAACTGCAAACACAGCCATGGGGTCCCCACCACCTCAGTAAGCTTTCCTCAGCACCCTCCCACCACCCACTGCCCACCGCAAATTCAGTTCCAGCCCCTCCTCTGCCCCAAAGCCTATTTTGAGCCCCTTTGCCCTCTCCTTCTTAATTGCTGAGATTTTCACTCTCTCTCTTCCGGCACTGAGCAGATTCTTCTGGACCAGTGATTTAAGGCTAACGTTATATGATGATTCCGCTCATCTTAGGTAGACCAGATGCCCTTATGGGCTGAGGGCATACCTTAGGCTTCTTGGTATCTCTAGTAGCTAATTCAGTGCTCTGTATACTGTAGATGCATAATAAGTGTTGCCTGTTGCTAATTTAACTCTTGGCTGTAACTCTACTCTTGCAAGGTGGAAGATGTAGGGCATAAGGGAAGTAGACCCTTAGCAGATTTCCCTGCACTTGTTCCCAGGACAAAACCTTCTCTGGGACCCCTGGAGGCCTAAGATTAAGCAGAATAAGTGGTTTTCTCTTAGTCCCAAGAGTGTGCTTGAGGGGTACCTGGCTATTGGGCCAGAAGCCCAATAAAGGCACAGGATCTCGAGGAGCAATGGGGGCCTTCTCTGCAGGCCTCAGGACGGCTTCTATTCACCTTCCGAGTCTTCCCACTTCCCATCTCATTCTTGACATCAAAGCCAGGTTCCAAGAGGCTGGAGTGTGGGAGTCCTGGGTTGCACTGTCCTCATTTTCATCTTTGCCTTAGGCTAGTATTCCCTTCAGCATGTTTCTCACAACACAAGATCTATGGGTTGGTAATGGCGTTCTGGGACAGGGTAGGAGGGAAGTTTTGAAATCAAATAAGTTTGAGCACTGCTGGGTTAAACAAACTTAAATGGCTTTCTTTAAAGCAGGAATTTTCAGGACCTTTAATATATTAATTTGTATTGTGGAGGTCCACAAAGAGGGTTGTTATTATATGTAGTGCTTCCCAAACTTGTTTGCCCATGGAACCTTTTCCTCAAAGAACTCATGGAATTTATGGAATTCCAGTTTGGGATATGGCACTTAAGTTGATCCTATAACACAGCTGGCTGTGTTTGCACCACTTGGTGGCACTTTGCTTCACAATCTAATGGTATATTTAACTGTCCTCATTAGGGGCTGTTAATATAAGAAATACACATCTTGTGTTTTGGGGGTCGGGGGGTTGTAGAATGGTTATCCTGAGGAAGAACCTTCTGTGGGGAGCCTGCCTTCATTCTCCGGCTGGGTTAGCTTCCTCTTCTGTGATCCCACAACCCCCTGGGCTTTCTGGTGTTATGTTCTCATTCTCCCGAACACATCTCTCTGTCTGCTTGGTGATGAGCTTCTTGTGAGAAGGCACTTTGTCTTACTCATTTTTGTATGCTTAGCTCCTAGCAGAGTATCTGGAAAATGTAGAGTTCCAGAGAAGGTTGACTAGACTTGAACAAAGCATAAACACAATGCAAGTGCCTCTTTGCTGGCCTCAAACACCACAGGCTCTTCAGGGTTTCTAAAGGAGGGGATGGCCATCAACTAAATGACAGACAGCTGAAAGGGCCCTGGGACCCTGTTTCAAAGTGAGAAGGAGCTAGTGATGGGGGGGAGGGGCAAACAAGCAAAGAGATAGGGCCTTTGGGAAGCCCCTCAAGGCACAGCATGGGGTTTTGGGGATTCAAGTCTTTGTCCACAGGGGGAAAGGAGGTGGGGTCCTTGGGAGAAGCTGTGAAATGGTGTTCTTCTGGTGCATGGCACCCCTGCCCCAGTGCCCACACACCATCCACACTCAGGCTTCAGGAGACCTTACCTGTGTAGTTTGGTGGGCAGACACACACATAGTTGTTGATGCCGTCCACACAAGTGGCATTGTTCTCGCAGTCATTGTCCTCGCAGTCGTCTGGGTTGATCTCACACCGCTGCCCCTCAAAGCCAAGAGGGCAGGAGCAGCTTTGGGGATGTGTAGGGTGGGAAGGAGCGGAGGCGGGAGTGGGGGAGTGGGGTGGGTTGGAGTGGCAGAGAGGGAGGTTGGGGGGGAATATAATTAGGTTTCTCTCTGGATGGAGGTCCGAGGCAGCACTTTGGACACATGAGGGCCTGTGCAGGAAGACCCTTAGAGGTCATTTCACCTAGCCCCTGTCTCTAGGCAGTATTCGACCTCCCCTGGCCCTGGATGGCTTCCTTGCCCCGGGGACAGTTCCCACCAGCAGAGCCCCCTTCACCATTCCCCCAGCTGGAAGTGGTTTCCCAGACATAGCTTAAATTCCTCCAGCTGCCTTCTAAACTGCCTTTCCTTCGGCTCTTCTGTGGAGTAGTCTCTCTTGTAGACAAAGAGAGAAACAACATAACAAACGTCCCCCTTTTTGTGACCTTCTACTCGAGGTAGGCTTTCTATCTTTTTGGAGCAGGGGGTAGTGGCCAAGAGCAGGCTCTGCAACAGGCTTTCCTGGGAATGAATTCCGGGTCTGCCACCACCTAGCTATTTGACCTTGGGAAAATTACATAAATTCTCCACATCTCAATTTCCTCGTCTGTTGACTGGGGTATTATTATTTATCCCCAGGGTGGTTGTGGGGATTCAATGATATTATACAAGTAAAGCGCTTAGGAGGGTAACAGCACATGGAAAATGCTCAGAGCGTGTTAGCTGGCTTTGGTTCTAGACAAAACCACCACCTCCTCAGCCTTTCCTCAGGGATGCTCGTTCTCCCTGCCATGTGTTCCTACTACTCTGAGCTCACTCCAGCCTCTGGGGGATGAGGGGGTGGGGTGGGAGGACCCCTCTCCTGCCAAGACTGAGGCTTTCTGGTGAGCTTGGCTTAAAATGCCATAAATCAGCACGAGGCATTTCCACATCTTGTCTCGAGTGTTAAATCTCTTGCATAAAAACCTCCACCCACCTGTCCCTTGCCGGACACAGCTCACATCCCCAGGATTAGGCATGCAAAATCAGTCAGGACAGATAAAGGAGGGGTGAGGGGGCGTCTGGGAGGGTGCGGGTGGGAGGGGAGTCACTGATTAAATGAGCGCTACAGCGAATCTCACTCTGTGCCCAACTGCTACTTGGGTTTGTACCCCATCCAAGAAGGTGGAATTTCAGGCCTCTCTCTGTTTCACAGACTGCTCTGATTTGGGATTTCACTAAACTAACAGGAAGTGGACTTCCGTGTTTCTAGAATCCTACTTACCCTCCTTTCCTCCACAATCTGAAAACCATGTCACGTTTTCTACAAAAGGCCAGGGGGTTCTTGCGTCTGAGCTCTCAAGATACAGAAAAATGATTCTTCCTCCTTTTTTCTGTTAGGGACCCTGGCCATTCATGAAAAAGGCTACTTCTTCAGAGTCAGACAAGGAGTAGGCTTGCAAAGATCTTAAACTATAGTGTTGCCTATTTTCCTGAGATGAGGTCCCCTGGCTCTCCCCAGAGCCCTAGGATTGCATGAAAGTGGGGTAAGGGTGGCTGCCCAAGGGAGCAGGGGCTGCTCATGGAGTGGACACAGGGTAGGAAGGAGGCTAGAGTCGCCCCTGTCCTCACTGGGAACCCTGGGAGGGGGCTGTCAAGGATACTCCAAGAGCACCTCATTAGCTGTGGGGACGTAGGACAGGTCACCTCTCCTGTCTTAGTCCTGTCTGGCCAGCTCTGCCAGCCTTTGCTCTTTTTGTGATCAGACAATTCATCAAGACTGGAGAGACATCTGTATGAAGAGGTAGGTGATGCTTCCAGAATTCTGACTTATATGAGGAGTTATGGGTTGAGCTGTGTTCCCCCAGAAAGATACGTTGAAGTCTTAACCCCCAGTACATCAGAGTGTGACCTTAGTTGGAAACAGGGTCATTGCAGATGTAATTAGTTAATTTAAGATGAGGAGAAAGGTGGGTCCCTAATCCAATATGACTAACGTCCTTATAAGAAGACAGCCATGTAAAGAGACACAAGGCAAAGGCCACGTGACGATGAAGGCAGAGACTTGAGTGAGGCAGCTACGAGCCAAGGAATGCCAGCAACTGCCAGCAACGACCAGAAGCTAAGAAGAGGCAAGGAGGACCCTCCCTTATAGCTTTCAGAGGGACCATGGCCCTGCTGACACCTTAATTTTGGACTTTTGGCTTCCAGAACTGTGAGAGAATACATTCTGTCGTTCCAAGCCACTGGGTCTGTGGTACCTTGTTATGGTAGCCCAGGAAGCTGATACAGGAGGGAATGAGGGGGCAAAGCTTCCCTGACAAGAGTCCCTCCTTTTGCCAACCTCACAGGCACTGCCCTGATAGGGAGAGCTTTCCCGCTCCTTGGAAAGTCCTTGCGAGCTATGCTATCCCCAGTATGTGGACCTCATTGCTGTAACTCTCCACCCTATTTCCCTAATCCTGTAGATCTGGGCCCTTTTCCTTGAAAATTAAGTTCTAAAAATATTTCCAGTTGATCTCAATTTCCTTAACAACTGAGGATGGAAATGAGATGCTTCTGCTCACCCGCACCTCCAGCCGAGAGGGGAGAAATGATCACCTGCAGGGGGAACCCCCGCTCCTCCCTCTCACCAACCCCTCTCTCTTGGCTGGGTGGGCAGAGCCAGGCTTTCACCTTGGAGGTGTGTGTGTTTCCTAGCTGAGGCCGTGTGGCCACCTCCGAGAGGTTTCTCCTCAGCCCTGCTCTCAGTGAGAGGCTAGGAGTGGGTGTTTTGGCTGACTCCAGGCAGGAAAGTGAACTCTGCCTTGAATTTCACTTTTTAAGAGTCAGAGTTTGATGGGGCTGGCCTGGCAGGTGGACACGTGGGCGGACTGAGTTCCATAGGGAGGAGAATGGAGAACCCCGAACCTGATTTCTTTCACAGACCACATGGCAGCCCCCGGCCCGAGTGCCTTTGATAACTGTCTGCAACCTGAGCTCTAAGACGTCCACACACAGCTTGGCATTGGTGCCCCCTCCTTTACCTCTGACCCACTGGCTCACTGGGGCTGCCAAATGAGCCACTTCCCACAGGTCTGCTTTTTCCAAGGCCATGGGCCAGGAAACAGGGCACCTGGAGGCAGCTGGGGAGGGTGGGAAACAGGAAGGAGGCCCGAGGTTTGGCAGAGGCCTAGAAGGCCCACCCAGGACAGGGATGAGGAAGATTTAAGTGGCTTCTCTCCTTTTTTCTTCCAGAGCTCTTAATGCCAGGGAGGAAGGAGGTGGGATTGGAAGACCCAGGGACAAGTGTCAGCTTATGTGACCTAGAGCAAATCAATCTTTGTGCCTCAGTTTCTTCATCTGTTAAATGGGGATAGTACTGACCTGTACTAGATAGGGTCATTGTGAGGATTTAAATGAGATAATACATGATGAGTTAGTGCCTGGTTCATCTGGAGCATGTAATCAATGTCACCAGTTACTGTTTTTTATAACACAGAAAAAAGTGGTGGAAATCCTAGTTTGGCAGGTTTTGGAGCCATTGTCTCATCTTTCTCTGACGTTAGCCAGTAACTGTAGCCTCCCTTAGAATCCTCCTGGCTCTACAGGGGACAGACTCCCCGAATTCAAAGCCCTGGACCAGTGTTTACTAACTGCAAATGTGGGCAGAGGATTTATCCCTTTGATGCCCCAATTTCTTTATCTGTATAACAGGGATAACAGTAGCTCCTCACAGGCCGTGGAGAGCCTTGAGACCATTCACTTAAAGGGCTGGCACAGTGTGGGCACCCAGCAGGCCCTCAGTGAGCAGCTATGCTTCGTCATCCCGCCCCGAGAGTCTGCCTCCAGGGGGAGGGAAGGGCCAGGGGCGAGCTGTTACCTGAACCCATCCTTGTGGCCCTCGCTCAGGTGGCAGGTGCCTCCGTGCTGACAGGGGTTCTGGATGCAGGTGTTGATGGGCACGGTGCAGTCTTTGCCCTGAGGAGCAAAAGAGGGAGAAGCGCTAGTGAGGGAAGCTTGCAATGGCTGCCATGACCAGGAGAGCCCTGCGAGTTCCCAGCATCCTCTGGGATAGGCCAGGGAGATGGCCACAAGGAGGTCCTGGGAGCAGCCTGCTGTGTGACTCGGAGAAAGTCATAGGGAGCCCGCACCTTTGGTCACTCCATGGTGAGGAGGGGAGGAATGCCGAGAACTCAGGTGTTTGAGCCCCAGCTTTGCTGTTCCCAGAATTCACACCCTTCTCTCTATCCTAAACTGCTTTGGACTTTGGATACAGGAAAACCTGGTTTCGCATTCCAGCTTCATCTCCTCCTGGTTGGCTGACCTTGACCTTATACAAGCCTTATAACTTCGCCAAGCCTAGCTCATAGAGTTGTTAAGAGAATCAAACCAGACCTCTCGTATAAGGAAATGCTTAACATTACATAACACGTCTAGCACGTAGTAGGCATTCTACAAACGCTAGTAGATGATATTATGATTAGCCTCACTGAGGCTTAAAGACAATCCACAACTTGAGTAGGGTGGACTAAGGCTGAAGTGTGGTCAACGAACCTAAGCCCTATAAAGTGACAACCCCCAGAGATTCATCTTTGATTGGCCTGGACATGGGCCCAGGTGTTGGTATTTATTCTAAAGTTCTGCAGGTGATTCTAATGTTAGGCCAGATTGTGAACCCCTGTGACTGAGAGCCTCGGGTGGAGTGGGATTCCTTTGGAGCAGGCCCTTCTGAAGGGAATGTTGGAGCTGAGAAGGAGCCAACTGTGTTCAGGGAGGAAGAACATGTCAGGCAGAAGGAACAGGGAGGGCAGAGGCACTGAGGAGGGAACCCAAGGCAGAGACTGTGGACATTAAAACCCGTGTCCTAGGGAACAGCCCAATGCTTGGCTCTGGCTCCAGCTTCTCCCCCGGGACCCATGGCCCAGTGCTGCACCCAAGTCTTAGCAAGCAGTCCCTTGGAGGACCTTTAGGGTCTGGGGAGGTGTCTGCTGTGTTTGTTTCTGGGCTGTGGACTTGGTGTGGGCACCCTGCCAGGCGGGGGTGATCACGGGAGCCCTCCCACTGCCACACCACCTGCTCGCCATCTGCCTGGGAAAATCCTCTTTCCCCTCTGCTGCCACCAGTGCCTGTGATGGAGGGGGACTGGGCTTCCTGGCTGGGATGTCACTGCCAACGGGGCCCAGGACTCCACTGTGGACTGCCTGTTTCCGACTGGCTCCAACGCGGACGCCTCGGGCTCAGTCTCCAGCAGCGGGCAGGCACGGCTGTGACATCTGGTTCTCAACACGCCCTGTCACAGCTAAAGGGCCCGTCAGAGGTTTCTTGCAGGGGAGAAGGAGAATGCAGTTTGGGGCGGGATCTGGGCTTATCCTAAACCAGAGCAACATGGGATCCCTCTCAGAAAGTCAGCGTGTGGAATGAAAACTGAACACTCATTCCCACTCACATTTACTGAGCACATTTTCTATTCTAGGCCTCATGCTAAGTGTGTTATACTCACGATCACATGTCATGTTCACAACAACCCTATGAGATCGGTATGGTTGTTGTTACCCCCATTTTTACAGATAGGGAAGGCAGACTTGGAGAGCGAGGTCATATGTCTAAGACCGCACAGCAGTAAGTGAACAGGCAGCAGCTGAACCCAGACATCCAGCCCAAAGCCGGCGCAGGCGACCTCTGTGCTGGGCCACTCACTCCCTCTCAGAACACAGGCTCCGGAGTCAGGCAGACCTGAGTGCTCATTCTAGTCCGGCTGCCATGTGCCTTAAGGAAATCACTGGTTCTCTCTGAGCCTTGTTTTCATCATCTGTAAAATGGAAATAATAATACCTACCCTGTGGAGTTAATGAATGTTAGAAATCACACACATACAAGGCGCCTGGCACATAACAGTAGCTCCATGGTTAAGAGATATTCAGATAATGATCATGATGATTATTGGGGTCTGAGGTAGGGCTGAATGTTGGGTGATTAAAAGACTTTTTCAGGTTTTCGGTTGGTGCAGAACAGTCCAGGAGTGAGCGTGTGTGTCTGTGTGTGCACGTGTTGTGGAGGAATGGGCCATGAAGAGCAGGACAGGAGAACCTTGAGCAGGTCAAGGCAGGCCCCCCTGGCCCCTGCCTGGCCCATCCTCTCTGCTCTGGGGAACTCTCCAGTGCCAGGGACTCCTCCCCTGGGGGCAGGGGTGGAGGTGGGGATGGAGTTGGTGGTGTCCCCTCTAGCCTCTTATGCTGAGCACAGAAATCCAGGCGGCAGAGCCTAGCACTTGATATAATATGGTAATTGGGCCTGGAGGTGGGGATTTCTGTCAATTACATGTCCTTGAGAAATAATTACTATTGTCAATGGCTGGCTAATTAGCTCAATTCAACTCTTTTCACCCTCATTTTGCTCAAATCCACTAGATTTGAGATGCTTCTTGGTGATCTTACACCCCTCCCAAACCCAGTGTGCATGTGTGTGCGCAGGACATAGCTGGGGCTTCTAGCTTCCTTTAAAGGAGCTTGAAATCAGCTACCCCCATTGGAAACCTCTTTCTGAGATGGAGGTGGGAGGGCTGCTCTAAGACCTTATTACTCAAAGTGTGGTCCTCGGACTGGTAGCATTGGCATCCCCTGGGAGCTTGTTAAAAATGCACAATCTTGGGCCTGATCTCAGATCTAATGAATCCAAACCTGCATTTTAATAAGATCTCCAGATGATTCTCATGCACATTAAAGTGTGAGAAGTACTGTTATGAGACCCTGAACATAGGTGCATAAAGCTAAATGGCTGGAAAAGAATCAGCCACAATATATATATTATTTCCCCAAACCTTAGAATAGTGGTAAAACAGGTTTCCTTTGTCAAGTGTCTCCTGAATCCTGGCACTGAGGCAGGCACAGTACATACGTGACGCCTTGGACCCTTACGACAGCTCTGCAGGTGAGTATGGTTATTCCCATTTACTGGGAGGAAAAGTGAGGCTAACAAGAATCAGTTACTAGTGGAGTGGTTGAGAACAGACTTTCCTGCAAGAGAGGGCTGAGTTCTGGGCTCAGCACATGTGCAACTTAGTCTGGGAGTTTTGGTAAGTTATTCGATCTTTCTGAACCTCAGTTTCCTCATTTACCAAAAGAGGATAATACAACTTATTTCAGAGGATGATTAAGAGTGTTAAATGAGATAATATACTTAAACTGCTTCACAAAGGCCTGGCATTATAGTAGGTTAACAGTAGCTGCTACTAAACCTTAAAATAATGGCTGCTATGCTTTTTTTGGAATATTGTGGCTTCCCAAGGTCACTCGATTAGTCAATGGAAGAATTGAGGTATCTGGAAATAGCTAGGTAAATGCCTGGACTTTGAGCTTGGTTTTGTGGGCATCTGGAGGTTGCTGTTGACTTAGCAACTCACATAGAAGTACAACCTCAGTAGTTCTGCTTGGGTGGGCTTCACCCAGAAATAAAGGAAAGCAGCATGAAGAAATGCAAGACAGAAGGTGTGATACAACCACAATCAAAGGACCCTCCAGTTCAACCTGCTGCATTTGACAGCTGAGCAACCTGAGGTGGGAGGAGAGCAGGAGCTGTCCAAGGTCACGCAGTCAGGTAGGAACAGGCTCCAGAGGGTCCTGCTTGGTGTTCTTTCCACCACCCCCCCCCCCTACTTTTCCCTGTCCTGGAGATTCAAATAGGTCCTAAATGGCCAGGGACCCTCACCCACAGCCCCTGCAATCATGGTGCTTGCCAATGGGCAGTGAATGCAGTGGCCAAGAGCATGCGTTCTGGAATCAGTTAGTTTTGAGCTTTGAATCCCAACTCTCTCACCTACTATCCCCAGTTTCCTCAACTGTAAAATGAGGGTCATTTTAAGACTTGCCTCCTAGGGCCTTGATGAGGAGTATGCAAGATAATGCATCTATCTTGTTTAGTTCACTCTCAGTACATAGTAGGCACTCAACAAATGCTAGCTGATAATATTACTGTTGTTGTCATAGGCATCATCATCACCATCATCACCATCATCATCACCACCACAAGCATCATCATCATCATCAATGTACCCTAGACCTGTCTGGGCCCTACAGCTTCCTCAAGGTCAAAATCTCTGTTCTAATTCTTCTGAAATCTAGAAGATGCTCAGAATCTTGTGAGCAAAGTCCAAACAAGTGGTGTTATCCTGCAGGAGCCCTGAGGATGCACTCTTTGCTCTGACACTCATGGCCAGGCCAGTGTCATAGTGTCATCAAGTGTAGTTGGAAGAAGCCTGGGGCTTCAAACTCACCTCCATGACTTTCAGACTCAGGTCAATTTTAAAGAGAGAGAGGTGCGACTCAGAACGTAAAGTGGTTATCTTTAAAACAGTGATGGTGCTATCCACCTCATAAGGTGATTATAAAAATCAGAGGAGGGAATAAACGCATGAGGTCCAGTTGTCCGCCTGATAGTTGATGCTTAAAAAGATAACTATATATGTATGAAATTGGGGATGTTATACACACACCTCACATTCTAGGAGAGCAAATGACAGTCCTTGGCAGTTCACAGTGTCAAGAGACTGACAATCCCTGGTGAAACAGCCACATACCACCTGCCACCAATGGTCCATTCTACATCCCACTATTGAGGACCAGCATGCAAGGGTGAAGGTAAAAGGCAGCCATGTAACAGCGTATTGAGTGCTTACTGAATGTGGGGTACTGTCCTAGGTGCATTGCATGTATTATTGTACATTTGATTCTCACAGCAAACCTGTGAGACAGGTGCTAGTTTACAGATGGGAAGCCAGAGGTGGAGCCACTGGCCATTGCCACCAAGCTAGTAAATGACAAAGCTTGCATCCACACCTGCCTCTCTGTAATTCCACAGCCTGAGTTTTCTCCACTGAATTAATACAAGGGAGTTTGAGGATCCAGGCCTCTTGAGGGTGTCTGCTAAATTTCTATTCTTCCCCTACAATAGTTGTGTGTGTGCGCATGCGTGCATGCATGTGTGAGTGTTCAGGGTGCATGGGTGTAGGACTCCAGGGAGTTTGAGGCCCTGGGGGTGGCTGCCTGGGGCAAGGCTGTCTTCAAAGGGAATCGTTTGGTTCTCATGTCTCAGGCCCATAGATGGCACTCTGACACTGTCTGTAGCTGAGAAAGCCACCAGGGAGGCCTGTCTCCCAGAGTGAGCCTGCCCCTCAAGCTCATCACTACACACACAAATCTCCATGGGGACCAGAGACCTGGGGATGCCAGCTCTCTCCCACTCAGCCTGTACCAGGTGTGTGCATTCGATGGGCTGTGAGGCTGTCTCAGCTTGCTCAGTGCTTTCAGATGGGTGCCCTGGGGAGGCTGAAATCTGGGAAGCCGTGAGGGTCCTGAGGAAGAGGACCCAGTCACCGCTTTGCTGACCCCAGTGAGGCACAGCGAGGGGCTCAGCTATCTAGGAAACCCTCCAGGGGAAAAGGCAGGGTCCTACCCCAACCCTACTGCTTACAAGCTTTGGGACATTGAGTCAAGCCCTTTCAACAGTCTGAGGCTCAGTTTCCACCTCTATAAAATGGGAATTAACGAGTCCTTCCTCAAAGAGTGTGTTTGAAAAGAAAAGGTGGATAAAATGCCAAGCAGAGTGCCTGGCACTTAGTTCATACTCTATAGATGTTAGTAGGGAGGCAAGATAATGTGTTCTGGATGATGCTGGGTGAGAAGAAAGGAGGGAAGGATTGTTCTGGAATTAGCCTAGGCTTCTGGGGAGGACAGATGGAGAACTAGGATCTCCATCCCCTTGCTGGCTGCCCTGAGCCTGTCAACAGTGTGGGTTGGTTTGGCAGCCCCTAGGCCTTTGAATCCCCCATCCCTGTATCCTCCTCAAGCTGGAACCAGCACTTTCAGGGCTGGCCGTCCTGAGCACAGGGTTGGGGAGTTAGAGGAGGATCTGGAAATCCCCTCGAAAGGGCAGGCAAGATGGCGGGTTCAAAGGACGCCTCTTCTTGGAAGCACTGTAAGTCTCTGAGACTAAATTTCCCCATGTTTAACAAAGAAAATACAAATATTACATTTCCTCCTTATCTCAGAATGTCATTGTCAAGACTGTATGGGGTCCTCTGTGATTGGCATGAGCATGATGCAACTGGGCAGCCCCCACCAGCTCTGGGGAGAACAGGAGTAGTGCTGGCAAATGCCCTTTTGGGGTGACCTGTGGAGTTAACCACTGTCCTTGGAGAAGGGAGGGTCAGCAGGGCACAGTGCCGCCACTGGGCCATGAACGGTGGGGGGTGGGGCCTCCTGCCATACCTTGTAGCCATAGGGGCAGGCGCAGTGGTACAGCTCCACGGGATCCTGGCTGCACGTCCCATTGTTCTTGCATGGGCTGGAGAGACAGGCATTGCACTTGGCCACAATGTTGATGTCCACTGGCCCTGGACAGCAAAACCACAGAATGTTTATGGCAAGTCCCCAAGTGAGCTCACTGTCACACCTCCCTTCCCCTCTGCTCTGGCCCCTTCCTCAGCCAGCTGCCAGCCTCTCCCCATCTCCCTGCACAGAGGGCAGCTGGTGCTCCCCAGCCAACACATCCAGTCCAGCTAGAGTCCCATTAATTCAGCCATTGTCCGGTGAGGAAAAAATCACAGTGGGACATCATTCAGAAGCACTTCTGCAGTCAAATCAATTACTGTAATTAGTCTGATCCGATTTTGGTGCTAATCTGCAAACAATGCATTGTAATCAGAAACCTCTTGTGTATCTTTTTATGTTCCGGAAGCTCTGGGCCCAAGTTCCATTTGGACATCCCATTCCTCCGCCCCCAAACACCCCTCCCCATGGAATAGTCTATGCCAGGCTAGGGAGGGCACAGTGCCTGAGCCAAAGGGATACACAGGAAGTCCTCCTTGCAGAACTCTTGAATTAGCAGGAGGAAGTAAGAAACAGCTGCAGAAGACACAGCAATGATGCTGACGATGGATGGCAAACTGTATCAGGTACACTTCGCATCCATGACAGTTTCGACTGTGTCCTGCTCTCTTCAGCTTGTAACGGCTGGAAGAAGTGAGGTGATGGTCCCTGCACAGAGCTTTACAAAGGGGGCTGTGAGCTGCTGCTGCGGCCAGCTTTGACAAAGTCTGGATCAACAGGCCCTCCTTAACGTCAGGACTTTAAATGATCCTGAGATAACGGTCATCAATTTGGAGATTGGGTTGAGACTGACCCCAGGGTGAGTCTGACCATTTGTGGGTGGGGTGACTAGAATGGCCTGACTGAGAGTCTGTACCAGCTGGCTCAACCCTGGCTTCACATAGGAACAGGGACACTATCTGTCCCAGGGAGGCTATGCGTCCCAGGAACACAACGACGTTTTAGAGAGTAACGAATATCTGTAAATCAAAATAAACATTGAGGAACTAAGAGATGAGCAAAGGACGTTAACAGACAAATGTGTAATATGGTTTTGGAAAAAAATTCAGTTTCCCCAGTAACCAAAGACAGACAAAATATAAGGAGATACAATTTTTTACCTATTGAATTAGCAATGATTATAAAATAATGCAAGAGTCTGGTGAAAAATGCACTCAAATGCTGCTCTTGGGAACGTAAACTGGTCATAACCCATTTTGGAAATCAACTTGGCAAAGCGTGTGAAGACCTTAATAATGATGATATACTTTGGCTCAGTGATTTCTGTTCTCTGCCTCTTATCTAAGGACATAATTTTAAATAGAGAAAGACCTTTACACGTCAGTGGTAAGAAAAAAAATGGAAATACTCTAAAAGTTCAAAACCAGGAATCAGTTAAAAAAGTTATGGTGGAATATTACAGCAGGGTGGTCAAGACCATGCGCTCTGGAATCAGAAAGACCGGGAATCCTCCTAACTGTGATCTTGAGAAGTCATTTAACCTCGGTAAGCCTCAGTTTTCTCAGTTTTTAAAATAAGGGTAATATTAAAGTCCACCCTATAGAGATGTTGGGGAATTAAACACATTAATACATGGAAAGTGAGAATTAAATGAAATAATATATGAAAAAGTGCTTAACATAATGCCTTCCGTATAATAAGAACTCAGTAGTAGTTTGTTGTTATCATTGTAATCATGCAGTCAATCAAAATCTCATGTGCCAAAAGATGGCTGTAGCAAAATGGGAAAATGCTTATGCTCTGAGAATGTTGGGTAAAAAAAGCAGGTTAAAGATTTTTCCAACTATGCAAAAATACATAGAGAAAGAAGTCAGAGGGGAATATGTAGAAATGCCAGCAGAGAGACTTAGAGGAGAGAAGGACAAATGGACCCTTGGATGCAGCTCCACATCAATTTCAGCATCTGAGTCTCTCTGTGTGACCAGTGGAAGAGACAGGGCATTGGTTTCGGAAGTCACATCTGTTGAGATACCCAGCTCTGACAGGCTGTTGGAGACAGAGCAGGCCCCGCCAGGGGCAGGGAAGGGTGGAGGGGTGGGTCAGCACTTACCTTTGCACTGGAATCGGTGGGTAGGGGTGGTGAGCAGAAGTCTGTCGGCCATGGGCTCGGGGCTACTGCAGCGGGCGATGCCAGGCTCCTTGTAGCCCGCCTTTACCCACTCTGACAGCCAACGCAGACTGCAGTCACAGTGGAGTGGGTTGGTTCCCAGAGCCCTAGAAGGCAGAGCAGGAGTCAGGGTCCCCCGCCCAGCTTGGCCCACAGGCTCCATACCTTTGGCCCTCTGGAAAAGCAGAATTTTCAGACTTTGGCTAGACTGGGGGTGTCTGACATGAGGACTAGTGGAGAAGCAGTTTCCACTGGGGCAAATTCAATGACTCCAGACTGGATCTCCAATGCCTGCAGATGTTTCAACCCCACTCAAGCCCCTCCCACCTCTGAGGCTTTGCTTTCACCTACTCTGCTAAGATTCAATCCTCAACTCAACTCTAATCCCAGTCCCTCTAGGAAGCTTTCAGGGCATCTGGCCTTCTGATCATCTGGCTTCTTGCCCTAATGAAGGGTCTATTGGAGGACATACTCTGCAGAGAAGGTTTTGATACCTAGCTACCTGAGAAACAGCTTCAGGCCCCTCAAGGGGTTCAGAACACGCCACCCCAAATATGCCACTTTGGAATACTGGCTATTTTGTGCTGAAGGCACTTGAGAAACGGCAGGTGCAGGAAGGGCTCTCTGACTTCTCCCTTGCTACCTAAAAGCAGATCGTATTTCCTGTGAGAAAGATGCTCTCTCTGCACCAGGAAAAGAACATTCTTATCACCAGCGATGGGGAGTTGATGTCGAAGTGGACTTGTACAAGCAAACCTACTAAAGTAACCCTGATCTTCCATCAGTTTCCCCCATTTATTTCCTAGTCACTGTCCCACAATTTACTGCCCTTGGCACAAGCCCCTTAGTCATGTCATATCCCCACAATTTATCATTCTTTGTGTAAAAAGGTATAAAAGCCTTGGGGCCCAATGGCTTCTTTGAGTCTTTGTTTTCCTTTTGAAGACTCCCATGCACACATAAAAATACTAAGTAAATTTGTATGCTCTCCCGCTGTTAATCTGTCTTCTGTGTGTCTAATTCTTAGGCTGGCCACAGAACCTAGGAGGGGAGAAGGAAGTTTTTTCTCCCCTGCACCACTCAGCTTGAAAATGAGGGGAGGGGATGGCACGGTCCGGCACAGACATCCGCAAAGTGGTGTCCAGGAAGAAAACCCTAGAACTTCTGTTTATTTTTATCATATCCTTTAACACTTCTATTTTGTGAATGTTTTATAATATGCATACATAATATATCAGTATTGAACTATATGTACAGTGTGAAAATAATTAAGAATACAGAAAGTAGGTACACAACCTCAAAAATTTTCATTGGCAGAGGTAAGAGGTATGTAATGCCTAGTCTCTGTGGGCCTCAGTTTCCCCTGTGTACATGGTGGGGGGCAATGGCTGATGCAGAGAGCAGAGTGGTAAAGAATATGTGTGTTGGAGTCAGGCAGCCCTGGATTTGAACCAGAGCTCTGCCACCTACTCGCTGTGCGACCCTTGGACAGATTCTTTAGCCTATCTCACTTTGTTTCATCATGTGTAATAAGGGGATAAAAATGCCTTCTTGCTATAAGAAATAACTGGGATAATTCACCTAAAGCGTTTAGCACATAGTAAGAGTTTTATGTTAGTTCCTCTTATTAAATATTTACATTGTTTACATAATTCACGATGCCTTTGAGGGTGTTGGAAGCAGAGAACACAATGTGGGTACATTTTGGTAAAACATACTCTAGGCATGGGGAAAGAACATACACTGAAATGTGAGCAGTGACAACATTATCGCTGCACTATAACAGTTTTCCGCTTTGAGTGGGTGCACACTGGGGAGACGCTACTTACAGATGGGACAGAGAGGTCAGGTCATTGAAGGAGCCTTCGGGAACGCTGGAAATGTCGTTGCCATGGAGGGTGCTGAAGTAGAAGCACAGGTCAGAAGGTTAACACCCAGTGACAGCTCTGAACTTAGGACACTCTCTTGGTGTCCCAGGCTGGCCCAGTCCCCCTTCAGTTTCGCTCGGAGCCCCACTGCTAGCAGCAGCAGGCACCATCTCCTTCCAGGCAGGTGCGTAGAAGTTTCCACACCCAGCTCAGCAACAGGGATGTCGGGGGGGAGAGGGTTTCGGAAAGAAGAGAAAGGACTTTTGAATCGGACAAGCGTGGGATGGAATCAGAAAGCAGTCTCTTTTAGCTGTGGAACAGTGGGTAAGTTACTTTTCTTGTCTGGGCCTCCATTCTTGTACCTGAACCATGGAGAGATCTGTCTACCTAATGGAGGCCTTAGAGAGAGAATGTGAAGAACTGTGGTGGAGATTGTAAGTCCTGGAACCAGGCTGCTTCCATTCAAACCCTGACTCTGCCACTTACCAGCTCTGTGACTGTGAGCAAAGTTACTTAGACTCTCTGTGTCTCGGTCTCCTACGGGAAAATGGGAAGGAAAGTAATAGATTTGCCACAGAAGGTGATTGTGGGTGCATTAATCCACGTAGAATCTAGCATTTTCTAAGTACTAAATGATTAACCGTTATTAATATCTGTGGAAGGGTCTGGTATCGATAAACAAATTTGCTCCCTTCATCTTCATGTAGAGAGACTTTAGGGGGATTAAGAAATGCTATGACTCCCAGCTCAGTGATGGAGGGTGGGAGTGCACTCAGCTCCTGGGGAGGTTCCCTGGAGCCGGACGCTCATCTTTATAGGAAAGGGTTGGGTGTCAGCCATGAGTACAGGTCTGGCAGTTGTGTGCATCAGTCTGTTCATGGGGCCAGGCGACTGGCTTGGTATTAATCATACCTCTCTCCACCCTGTGGCGCGGTAGTTGGGAGCTATTCTCGCTTGCAGAGTGGTGGCATATACTGAGCTTTCAATAAATGCCTGGAGAATAGGACCGTGAAAAAAACTGAATGAGCATTGTTCTGCTGCTCAAGGAACAAGAGGAGCAAATCCACAATTCATGGATTATATCCTCCATTGAAGGATTAATCACCAACTGCATACAGAAAAATCCCCAAATGGATGACTCCCTTTGGGTCTGGCCTGTGAAAGGCAACGTGGGTGAAATTCAAAGATACTCAAGGACTTCTTTAGTGACTGTTGGACACTGTCCCCTGTGCTGTGGAGGGAGCCCTAGTAAAACAAAGGGCGAGTGACTGTGGAGGTGTAAGAAGGAGAATAACTAATGAGTCTGCTCCTTTGTTTTCCTTTTAGCCGATGCTGGCCTGCCCTGGGCTTTCAGCTGAAATACAGACATGAGCTTAATTACGCTTAATATAGAACAATGGCTCCCAAACTGACGGAGCCTCAGAGCGAGCTGATGCTCATGCAGATTTCTGAGCCCCAGCCCCACAGATTCTGATTCAGTGGGTCTGAGAGGCTGCGTTTCTAACCAGCTCCCAGGTGGTGGTGATGCTCCTGGTCCAGGGACAACCACAGTTGGTCGCTCTAGGCTGTCATCCTCATCGCCATGAGCTCCTCCTCCTTCCCCCTCCCCAGGACAGCAGGAAGAGGGATCTTCTCACCTCCCTGGGTAAGAAGCGGCTAGAAGCACTTCCGTACGCTTTTATCAGTATCACTTCGCCTCTAATTCATGTGGTTATTTATGAATCACACCGGCTCCTGCCGGCTATTACTTGGATGACTTCATGGCTGCTTGCTGTTTGGCAAACACACCCAGCCCTGTTGTTAATCATTTCCGAATGAGGCCTGGGCCCCTGGAGAGGCACGAAGCCCTAATTTAAAAACACCAAATGACCCAAAGGCAGCTTTGGCGCTGTGGCTCCTGCGAGTCACGCTCCCATTTATTATGAGCTGAGCCACTGAGATCTCTATAAACTGCAGAGTAACGGGGCTGTAATTTACTGGGACAACGCTCAGGAAATCTGCCTACACTGCAGGTTCTTGCTCCTGGTTTGGCCCCCAAAGAAGGCCTCTTGCATGTCCAACCACAATCCTAAAGTTTGCTAGGAAAGGGGGACAAATGTGCCCTCCCAGGAAAGATGAGCACCCCTCCTTTCTTCCTCTCCTTCTCCCTTTCACCTCGCAGGGCTGGTGCTGGCAAACAACTCTGAACTCAGAATGACTCATCTTCAAATCTCCGAACTCCTGGGACTCCTCTTCCCTCCCGATTTTCAGGAGGTGTCAAAGCAAACTTGGGAATTTCCGGATGCAGATGAGGGCGTCATCAGAGCGACATGAGGGCATACCATCCGTGACAGTCTGGGTTGCCTGAACCTTGGTTGCCGAATCCCCAGGCACTCACAATTTGTCTGACAGATGGCAGGAACTGTCCTTGTCCTAAATGTGGGCTGGGGTGGGCAAATTCTCTTCTGAACAAGCTAAGCCCCTCTCAGGTGACCTGGGGGGTTAGGGTCTGGAGTCAGACTGCCTGGGTTCGAATCCCTATTCTGATAATCACTGGCTGTGTGAGCTAAGACAACTGACCCAATCTTTCTGTGCCTCACTTGTCTCATCTCTAAAATGGAGGAGTTCTGAGTATCTACTTGTAGTAGGTATCTTTTGGGGGTGTGGGTTGGCTGGCATCAATCTCCTCTTTTCTGTAATAGTTCCTCCCATCTCCATTGGGGAATCATCCCGCCCAGTTCTCAGTGTGAGGGGTGTGGCCTTGCGGGCAGAGCTATGGCCCAGGTCTGCCCATCGGAGTCACAGTGATTGGTTTGAGGTTGAGTATGTGACCTAAGTGAGCCAATGAGAGACATCTCTGGGGTTCTCTGGAGCTACAAGGACAGAGCAGTTTCATTTTAAGAGGCAGAAAGAGACACATTTCTGACAGTACCATTGGAGTACCTATATCCAGCCCTACGAGCTATTATCTACTGAATTTTTCAGTTACCTGCATCAACAAATTCCTATTTATGCCTAAGGTGGTTTGAACTGATTTTCTTTCCTTTAGTCAGGAAAGGATCTAATATCCTGCTTTATAAGCTAGTTGTGAGGAGTAAAAGATAGAATGCAAGTGGATCAGATGGTGCAGGACTCAATGCAGGGCCCGCACGTGATAACTACCCACTCATGGGAGCTATGATTATTGCCAGCATTGTCAAGACTCCTTCCCCTCCATGTTCTTGGACATGTTTTGGGGCCAATCCTCTCAAAGTGTCACCTACAACGAGTGGAAGCCTGAAGGTATGCAGCCTGTGCGTCTCAAAGGCACTACTGAGTCCGATGATAGGATTCCACGATGGCAGGGGACACGCACTGAGGTTTGGCAGAGTGACTATGGGCCCATCACCTTTATTCCACTCCACTCTTTAATTCTTATGAGAAGCCTGCCTGGGCAAAGACAAAAACATTTTATTCTTCAAAGAGGCCATGTTCCTCCAATCTTCAAGAAAAGTCTGAAATGGGTGGCAATAAAAATAGATGATAACCTACGAAGGAGAAGGATAGAATGTGGTCGAAAGAACACTGGGCTTGGAGCTGCGTTCCAGTTTTGGTTCTGTTCCCACCTAGGGCTGGTCTGCAGCCTCTCTTTCTGCTCCCATCTTGAGAAGCCACATTCCAGTCACATCTGCAAGATTCTTGTGATTCCCTCAACGCACATGCCCTTCCTGACTTCAGGGCCCTGTCCAGGGAATTTATATTCCCCCTGCCAAGAATGTTCTTCACTGCCATCCCTACTTAGGTACCTCCCACTGGCTTCTCAGACTCAGCCTTGGGAGCAGAGGTTAAGAGCAGTGATTCCGAGAGCACAGAATGTGCTTGGGTTCAAATCCAACTTGTCTCTCTACTGGTTGTGTCACTTTGGGAAAGCTACTCAGTGTTGCTGAGCCTCTGTTGCTCATCTGGGAAGTGCGGATAACAATAGTGGTATATCCTTCACAGGACTGATGTGAAGAGTGACCATGGTAATGGAACTAAAGAATTGAGCCCAGTGTGCAGTGCAAAGTCAAGGCTTAATAAATGTCAGTGGTGATGACTCTCTTTCTTTTCAGAAAGCCTTTTCGATGGCCAAAATTGGGTCACACGCCTCTCACTTGTGTTCCTGTGGCTCTCACAGAAATCACCTGTACTGCAGTTGCTTATTTCCTTGTCTATCTCTAGACCACGAGTTCTCTGAGGGCAGGAACTGTGTTTCACCCACTACCCTCCACCCCCACCCCAGTGTTTAGCACAGCATTTAACTCATAGCAGGCAATCAGGAAAGGATGAATAAGTGAATGATCTAGAGCAGGCCACTACATCTGTCTGAATCTGTCTCCTTATAAGTGAGTAGTCTGGACAGATTAATTTCTGAGACTCACTTTCTATTTCTAAAATTCATAATTTAAACTTTTTTATTTTGGTGGCACCAAAGGGCCAAACCAGGACCATGGTTTTGGAGGTCACAAGGAGTCACCTTTGGGCTCACCAAAATCGTCTAATATTCAATAGCTGGTCAAAAATGGAATGGGGTTGGCTGTGAAGGGAGCAAGTTCTCGGTCTCTGAAGGTAATCAAGCAAAGGGCAAATGCAGCCCTTCGCAGGGAGGTTGTAGGGAGGATCTGTGCAATTGGTAGAGCAGTGATGAACAGCCTCGTGTGCATATAGCACAATCTTACAGCAGGGACTAGGAGCTAAAAATGCCAAGGATGATGAATGATAATCCCATTTGCTCCCTTTGAGCACATGCTGACATAGCCCTCCCAGCACTAACTGATTCCAGGTGGCCCTCCGGTGGCTAGGGCTGAGGAGTGACAGTTGGGACCACACGCACACAAGGCATGTGGCTCGGTGTGGGGCAAAGATCAGGGAACACACAGATCCCTGAAGAAGGACTGGAATGTCTACCAGAGTGTTCCAGTTATTTTTAGATTAGGAGAGAAGTAGGAAAAGCACACTTTCACAGTGTTTTGTACTCAGGACCCCCTGAACCACTCTCCTGTCTCTGAAATGTGTTCATACCCACGTGCCAACACACACAGACACAGACTCACACAAAGACACACACACCCACAAACACACACGCACACACTCTCCTAAATGTCAGGTCTGTCTTCCCGCTGTCCAGATCACTCTTTGGCCTTTGTCTGTGGCTGACCTCATGTTCATTCTCCTCCCCACCCCAAACTGTCAGCATCCCTGAGCCTCTGATCATTTCTGAAATTTTAATCAAAATAATAAAATCCTTTAGGAATGAGAAAATATAAAAATGCTCAATGGTAGTTTCAGATATTGCAATTCCTGATTTCAAAATACCTATTTTTTTCCACCTCCCTAAATTATAAATATGATACTATCTTCATTCATCTTTAACTTTGCCTTCATTTATTACAGAAATGCCTTTACATTAACAGTTAGCTATCAGTGATTTTTTTCATCTGTCCATGTTCCCTTATCGTCCTTCTTAATAGGTATAAATGTTAACAAGTCATAATTGTAACATATGAAGCAGTTAGGTGTATTTTTCCCTGCAATGCTATGTGGTAAACACTTTCCCACACTACTATCCAGTTTTCATCTTTACCTCTCTTAATAATTGCACTTTACTGACTGCTTCCTTCATGCTTTCCTTAAATATTTCCCCAGTGCGGCACTGTAGGTAATATTTAAAATTTAGGTTAAAAATAACAGTGCAACCAAGATCTTAAGGTAGAGAACCTTTCCCTCATTTTGGATTATTCTTTAGCATAAATTCCTAGATGTACAATTACTGGGAGATAGGATACAAATATCATAAAAGAAATGTAGCCCATAAACATTTTTATTTTTCCTGAATTGGCCCTTATGCAGAAAATGCTGCTCCCCACTGAGGTAGATGGCTGGAAAGAGGGCCTTGAAGACCCTTTTTTTATCTGTGAGACCCCAAGATTCTAAAATGATGATGCTAAAAAACCTACTAATTCTTGATTCCAGAAACAGCACAAGCATGTGGTATGTTCGTGTGTACTCCTGATGAACTAACGGTAGTGGTGGTCCCAGAGTGGGACAAATGAGGTGCTGAGAAAAGAGAAGGCCCTGGTGATGTTCACCCCACCACCCTGCTAGACAGACAGACGGACAGGAAAGCATTCTCTCTCTTTCATGTGTTGAGTTGCCCCAACCAGAACTACTCTAATTATGAACACATGCACACAGATCACATTAAAATCGGCAGGTCCCACTCCCTGGCAGCAAGCCCCTGAAAAAACCTGGAAGACTGGGCTGGGAGACAATAGGTCAGAGTTGAGGGGGATGGCGGGAGGGGGAGCAGGTCCAGCCTCAGCCCCGGTCAATGAGACAAGCCCATCTCCTGTTGTGTTCAACTGGAAACAAGAAAATGGTTCTGCTGATGTTTCCATTCTCAAACTCCCCAGAGAAGGTGGATAATAAATAAGTGACAATAACAGATTGCACACTGTCAGTGCGGGCACTTCTTTGCCCCTAGAGAATTGATTTTTAATAACAGCACAGATGACATGTGGCGAGAGTTGTCGCTGACACCAGTGTTTTGTGGGTCTCAATAAATCACATCAGCCTGGAGGCTCCCAAATGGACCTGCTTGTTGGGTGCTGTTTGCCAGTTGTTACTGGGTCCTGGGAAAGGTCCCGGGGCTCTGAGTCAGGAGGCTGGATTCTGCAACCCCCTGACTGCTGGACCTTAGGTCACTTACTTTACCAATCTGGGCCTCAATTTTTCCATCTTTAAAATGGGCATAATCCTCTCAACCTCACAGCACTGGTGCAAAGAGTTATATGAAGGAATGGCCATGAAAAGCCCCACAAAAATTTGGTTATACTATTATAGTAATAATGGGCTAGAAAGGCAAGAGGTTGATAGGTTTGGGGGCAGAGTGTCTGGCATCTCTCTTCTCATGAGAATACCATTCAAAGGTCCTCCTTTGCCAACAAAATAGGTGCAAGATGGGAAGGCACAAAACTCAGGTGACAATTGGGCCTGGGGTTGGGGGCAGCAGTGAGGGGCCATTCCTGCTCTTGCAAGCTCTGACGTGGGAACAGAAATAACAAGTGAATATTTATAAAATGTTTACCACGGACCGTAGCTGGGCCAACTGCTTTACGTATGTTATCATTTAATCCTCGTAAGATCCTGTGAGGCCATTACCATTATCATCTGACTTGATGGATGACAAGACACACAGCTAGGGAGGGGCAGAGCTGTGCTTGGACAGCAGGTGCACTCCGCGGTCATCTTGCCTTTGCTCAGAGCTCACTTGCCTTGGTGGGCTGCCCCCCACAAATGTGTAGGACAGGGCCAGACAGGTGTCATAAGCTGACAAGCAAAGGCCCGGTGTGGAGGCTGCAGACTGCATGACCCTGTCCAGAGGGGCAGGGCTGCTCAGCCATGCAGGAATGCAGAGGGGAGCCCTGGAATGGCCAGGTCTCGTCATTTTCCAAGAGAGTGTAGAAATCAGGATTTGTATGAGAAACCTCCTGACATTTAAATGTTGGCAGCTTATTAAAACTTTGTTTTTTTAAAAAGATGCTCTATGAGCCAACTCTACAATTGCTAACCTATGGCTGTCAGTGAGCTGGACTGGCCGCCTGGGCTTCCAGTGCGTGATCTCTGCTCTATGAGCTTGGTTTCCTTGCAGAGGTTCACCATGTTAACATCACCCTTCTGAAGCCAGAGGGACCAACTGTAAAATAATGATCATCAAAATAGTGGCTACGTGCCACACGCTGTGCTCTGCTAAGGTGCAGAAGATAACCTCATATCCTAATCCTCAAAAGGGTGGTGTTAATGATCCCATTTTACATGTAAACAAGTAGAAACTCAGAAGGGTGATTTGCTCAAGGTTCCACAAGTGGTCGTGGGCTGGAACCGGGAATGGCTAACTCTAAAGCATATGCTCTTTCCGCCCCATTGAGTGAATAAGGAAGCTGGGTGGGGAGGGATGTAAGGGGGTGGAGGGGGCTTGAGCAAAGGAGGGTGGGGAAGAGGAGCGCTCAGTACTTCCTGCTGTTATACGATTCCCAGTGAAGTGTTAAGTCAGAGCCAGGGCTCTGGGGTACTCACAGCACTCGGAGGGACCGCAGCCCATTGAAGGCGTGGATGGGGATGCATCGTAGCCGGTTGTAGCTCAGGATGCTGTGGAAAAGGACACACATGTCCTGTTGGCTGTTCCTATTCTCAGCTACTCATGGGCACATTGTCCACACTGTGGACCAGTCAATGCAAACGGTTTCTTTATCTTCCCAATTTTAATATATTGACAAAAGGCATCCTCACAATAGAGGGAAGAGAAACATCTCCCACCACTTCAGGAAACTCCCTGGCTTCATTTTCCCAGTTCCTCCCATGTTCCATAGCAGGCTGGCTCCCTAACCAGCTTTGCCATCACCTCCCTCTACTGTCAAAATGGTGAGTGCTCACAACGTGCAGAGCAAATGGGAAATAAAGGGGTCTGAGCAAAATATAATTGTGTAGGGAAACCCTCCACTGGGAAGGAAAATTCACAAATCACAGAAGGTATTCCAAAGAGGCCCTTCTTCAGAAGTAATTAGGTGCCAGTTCCTCTCTAACTGCCCAGACAGTAGAGTTCTGACCTACTTTATTTCCTTCTGTTGATTAAGGTCTGCCCTATTGCAGGGGCAGCCACAGCCATGAGGATCACTAGAGCAGAGAACCTAGGCCTAAGGGGAAGGGGGCAAAGGACGGCCACAGGCCACTTAATGCCAAGCTCCTGCTAAACACAGCACCTCACTGTACTCACAGGGTGGAGAGGTGAGACATGTTACTGAAGGTATAATTGGTCAGCACGCCAATGCTGTTGTTGCTCAGGTCACTAGGAAAAGTAAAACAGAAGGGTCACATTTTACTGTTAGTTGCATCTGAATGGGGTCATTCCCAACTTTCACACATGCCTTCCATCCATCCATCCATCCATCTATCTACCCACCCACCCATCCATCCATCTTCTCATCCATCCATCCACCCATCCATCCACCCACCCATCCATCCATCCATCCATCCATCCCTCCATCCATCTACCCACCTATCCATCTATCTACTCATTCATCCAAATGTTCATTTTTTTCATTCAAGATTTATTCAATCAATCATTCAAGCAATTGTTCATTCATTCATCCATTCACTCAGCTATTCAATCATTCAATTACATGTCTATCCATCCACTTCATTTCACTAGCAAAACAGAACACACAAGATAACAATCTTTGCTGATTCTAGTACTACTTCTTTTTCCTGATCAATTCTTCCTTTCACTGTCCCTCCACTCTCCCTCTCTTCTGACATTCATTTACTCCATCTTAAAAGACTCTTTCTTAGGTGGAATGAGGTTTCTTGGGGTGTAGTTGTCTGCCAACTACAACCTCCAGCTTCTCCTCAGGGATAAATATCCAGAGCAGTGGTCTTCAATGGTAGCTACACATTAGAATCACTTGGAGAGCTTTTAGTCCTATTCTGATTTATAAATCAGATTCTGACTTAATTGGTCTAAGGTGGGCTTGAGCATCAGTATTCAAAAAGCAAACAAATAAACAAACATCAGCTGAAGTTGAGAACCTGTGTTCTAGAGCAGTGGTCCTCAGTGAGGGGTGCTTTGCTCCCCAGTGACATTGGACAATGTCTGTAGACACTTTTGGTTGTCACTACTGGGAGAGGGGTGCTACTGGCATCTAGTGGGTAGAGGCCAGGGATGCTGCTAAACATCCCATAATGTCCACGACAGCTCCCACAACCAAGAATTATCTGGTCCCAAATGTCCATAGTACCGAGGTTTAGAAACACTCATCTAGAGGCTGGTTTTGGGGTATCTAGGAAGCCCGGCTGAATAAGGCACCAAATGGCTTTCTTCCACCTTTCTTCAGTGCACCTCCCACTCTCCCAAGGGCAACGCTGTTTCATTCTGAAAGAACTCTCATTTTCCCGTTGTGGACTGGCTCCCTGCCCCCTAAGCAGACAGGGGCATCTTTCCATGACCACTCGCCCAAGGAATTATTTTGCACCCTCCGGGGTCCCATCTTGGCAAGGCAGTGAGGCTGCCCGGGGACAAAGCTGACAGCAGCCCTGCTCCTCATTCGGGGGTTTTCCTGGGTCTGGGCAGACTTGGAGGCAGTAGAAGCTACCAACTGGAGAGACCTCAATTTGAACCCTCTACTTAGAAGATTTTCTGGGTAGCTAAAGAAGGAGGAAGGAGAAATGCCCACTTACGCTTTTTGGCAAACCTAAGTGCAGCCACACCTTGTAAGAAACTGGAGACTGAGGGCTCTCAGGAATTTGATTTGGTCCCCGAAGGTCAGAGGCTCACCCACCTCCCCCCAAACAAAGAGGAAGGTGACATGGACGGTCAGTGATGCCAGGCTCTGGGTATTTCTGCATGTAGTTCTCACCGGGGGAGACCTGCCTCATCAGGCTGGCCCGTCCCTCCCACCGCCTCTCCCTGTTCCACCCACAGAGAACAGAGCAGAAATGCCACAAAGCCTGCAGCACTGTCCTTCACCCGCCACATCCGGTTCCCAAGCTCCCCCAGGAAAGAAAATGGAACGTCCCACCCAATGCCCGGCTCCTTACATAAGTGTCAGGTGTCTGAGGGTAGACAGCTCCTTGGGCACGGCTGTTAAGTGGTTTCCTTCCAGGTACCTGAAAGAGAGGTGAAGAGTGACACCTGGCAAGGAGACACTGCACACACTGTCATTTTCTGAGACACCACCCGCGACTTTCCAGGCTGGGGCGGGCCCCTGTTTTATGCTCTCATAGTTCCTTTTTCTCCCCTTCAAAGTACATATTACATGTGTTATTTGATATTTATTTGCATGGTTATTTAACTAATGACGTTTTTCTCCACTGGACTGATAAGCTTTATGATGACAGGGCTCTTGTCTAAAATCGGCCAGTGTTGTCTAGTCCCCTAAGACTGTGTACAGACCTGCCAAACAGTAGGTGTTCAATAAATATTTGTTGAAGAAATAAAACGCCCACTTTGTACCTGGCCCTCACAATACCCTTTTGGGGCAGGAATTCACAGTTGAGGAAACAGAAGTTTAGAGATGTTAGAACACTTGCCCAAGGTCACACAGCAAGTGAGTGGCTGAGCTAGGACTCGAACCCAGGTCTTTCTGACTGTACTCTTAGCACAATCCCATATGGTCTCTACTTAGCTACCAAGGGCGATGGGAGAGCTGAGCCATAACTCCTCTTAAGAACCTCAATTCAGTGTTGAGTGTTCCATAGTAGGGCATCACATATTTGTTGACTGAATGAATAAATGCAAAGAAGGGCTGTTCATAGGACACTGGATTAAAAACACAAAACCCTACAGTGGTCTCGAGGAAGGCCCTGTGCCCGGCCTAAGCCCATCTGGAGGGCAGGCTGTGCTCTATAAATGCGTGTGTTTGTAATGCATGGATTATTTGTTGAATAAATGCGTAAAGGACCACTGGGATTCAAGGATGCAGACAGCATCCTCATCTGAGACAGGTGGTTCAGGGCCCTGGAGGATGAGCAACATGCCACAGATGCTTCTGGAGCCTCTGGGCCCACTGAGCCAGCTCCCTTGGGTTCCAGCCTGTCTCTGATCGGTGCTATGCTGATCGGATTAGCCTCTCTCCCTGCTTAAAATCCTTTGCTGGCTTCCATTGCTTGTCAGAGAAGGGCTACCCAACTCCTGCCCAAATCCTGCAAAGCCTTCTGTGGTCTGTCCTGTATCATCAGCCAGGGTTCCCCAGAGGAACAGACCAATAGGAGATTATACATATATATATCTCTATATATCTATATCTGTAGACAGAATATTTATTTTAAGGAATTGGCTCATGCCATCGTGGAGCTGGAAAGTCTGAAATCTGTAGGACAGGCTGGCAAGCTGGACACTCAAGCAGGATTTTCCATGTTACAGTCTTGAGGCAGAATTTCCTCTTCTCCAGGAAACCCATTTTTTGTTCTTAAGGCCATCAACTGATTATATGAGGCCCACCTCCATGTTAGGGACGGTAAACTTGTTTACTTAAAAAGTAGAAGTTAACTGCATCTACAAAATACCTTCACGGCAACATCTAGCTGGTGTGTGCCCAAATCAACCAGGCACCACAGCCTGGCTGAGCTGACACACGAAATAAACCATCACAGTCCCTGCTTCCCTCTCCAGCTCATCTTACAGCAAACTCTCCCTTGACCTCGGGTTCCAGTTCCACTAAACCTACTTGTCCCCAAATGCCCCATGCTCCTCTCAGGGTGGGGGCAGGTCTTTGCACATGCTAATCCGTTTCTCCCTCCTTGCCTAGTTAACTCCCACAGATGCTCAGATCTCAGCTCAAGCATCGCTTCCCTCATACCGTTCCCACACCCACTGGGGACAGCACAGGCTCCAAAGCTTTCAGTACACTTTCTTCACAACATTTAACCCCGTCGTGACATCTTTGGTGGGATTCTGTGACTAACGGGGCAGGACCATGTCTGTTTTGCTCCCTACAGCAGCCCAGGACACTAGCTGGCAACAGTAGATGCTCAGGAAACTTCATCTGTGTGATGAAAACCTCAGAACTCCCCGGCAGAGCTGCACTTGGCACAGCGGAGCCGGGCGGGAGCAGCGAGGGAGCGGCTCTAAGTGCAGAGTGTCCCTGGCGACCTGGCATCGCAGCTCAGAAGACGTGGAATCAAAAGACTCGCTTCAGAAATGCAGATGAGCTTGTGCGGGAAAGCTCTCTTTGTAGGAAGCCCTTCATGCACACGCTGAACTCCAAAGTTGCCTGTAGCCTGCAGCCAAGGCCCCAGAGGGACCCTTTCAGAAGGCTGCACTCTTGCCCCGCCAGCCTCAGAACTACCCAAGCATTTCTAGCTGGTCAACCTTTGTGTTGACCTGCATTTAAATGCTCTGTTTCAGCCCCAGCGCAAGCGCATGAGGCCATGTCTGCCTTGCATGAAAATCCACACAGAGCTCGGTGAATGGGTGTCCCCGATTCCTGTTCCAAGCTTTGTGGTGCTGACAGGTGCCCCACGAAGAACTCTTGGACCTGCTGAATAGTGAAAGAGAGGGAGGACAGCTGCCTTCCAGGAGCCCCCTCTCCAGGCCAGGATTTTCCACCAGGGGCCTGGAGTGATATGGGAACAGCTCAGGAATCACGTAGTCAAGGCTCCCATCCTGGCTCCATTATCTAACAGCTGGGTGACCTTAGGCAACTTACTTAACCTCTCTGAGCTTGTGTTTCATCATCTGTAAAATGGGACTTAACAATAATCACCACCTTGAAGTGATTATGAGGATAAAATGAGAATTGCTGTGGAAAGCTCTTGGAGCAGCGCCTGGCACTCAAGTGCTCAATAAATTTTGAATATATATATATGCGCACATATATAGAGATACACATACATACATATATATATACACGCATATACGTATCTCCATCCAATAATACACATGGCTACTGAAAGATAAATAGCGATCCCCTTGCTCTCTATCCTCTAGCCTTCTCCCTGAGCACTATGTCTAAAGTGAGACTCAGATCATGCCACTCTCCTGCTTAAAATTCGTCCTCGGCCCCTGTGTTTCTCCTGGGATAAAGAGTCAGCCTTCACAACAGCCTACAAGAACGCACACATCTCTTCTCCAGTTTTCAGCACACACCATCCCCTTTTTCGTTCTATTTGCTCCATCTCAAGCCCTTCTCGGTTTCTTGACTTTAAGATCTTTACACTTTGGGCTCTTCACAAAACGCGTTCTCATTCCTCTTTTTCTCCCTTTATTTTCCTGGGAAACGCTGTTCTACTTCCTCTCTGAAATGCCTAGCTTACCGCTTAGCTTTCTTACTGTCTCCCCCACCCCGATCCTAAGTTTCTGGCATCAGGGATCTTAACTGTCACACTGGCTGCTGTGCTCCCAGCTCCGATGACAGGATCTGGCACAGTAAACTCAATGAGCACTTGACTCTCTCAGCTCGTGGCCATGCTTAGGCCTCCCTGGGTCCCTCCCACAGATGGCCGTGACTGCCCGATAGCCTAGAAGTGTCCTCTACTGCAGCCATCTGCTGAGGTCTTCCCTGGGCCAGGGCTCCTAAGTGCTGCTGTGCCCAGAGCCAGCCTGCTCGCCAAAGATGTGATCAGTCCCCTCCAGCTGGCTGCAGGCAATTTCTGTCCCTCTCCTGGGCCAGAGAAAGGCAGGGATGCAGTCAGTGCTGGCCAGTTGTTTCATAAAGTACTCTGGGGACGCTGCCCAGTGTGAGTGGGGGGCACAGAGACAGGAGCCTTTTCTTGGGCAGCAGCTGGCATCACTAGCGAAGGTCCAGCTGCCAGGACGGGCCCAGCTAGAACCACTGACAGGTACCTAGAGCATCGTGGCGGAGTTGCTGGGTTTGCCTTCTCCCTGCTTAAATGCAGGTGGCAGATTCCAAGGAGACCCATGGCTATCTACCGCAAATCCCCAGCAAGCCAGGCCACTAGGCAGAGCACACAGGGACCCTGTGTCTCAAAGGGAGGGAGCAGCTTAGTGGCTAAAGGATGAGCCTTGGGGTCAGACAGAACTGGACTCGAGTCTATGCTCTGCTGCTTCTAGGTGGTATGATCTTAAGAAATTATTTAACCTTCCTGAGCCTCAGTCACTTCATCTGCAAAATGGGAATAATACTACCTGCCTTGTATGGTTGTTGGGGAGGATTAAATGAGATCATGTAGGAAAAATCTGGCACACCAGCTGGAATACAGTAGATGCCATGTAAGTGGTAGCTGTGGTGGATTTCATGCAGACAGGACATTTTTCCTTCCTTCCCTAAAGGCCTGGGTGGGCAGAATTTCCTGGATTCCTACCTATCCCAGGGCACATACTGTCCATGACACTTATTTATTTTTACATTACTTATTGCATTGCTCTGGCCCTTCTCTTGCACACATGTCCATTGCCCTAATTCAATCCGAGATGAGGAGAAAGCTTCATCTGAGCTGCTTGCTGTACCCTAGAACCCCATCCCCTTGGAGCTAACCCATGCCAGGCCAGGTCCTGCCCTCTCCTTCAGTCAGGGTATCCTTATCATCACCTACCACACTCACTCTCAAAGAGTGTGTCTCAGCCCTGTGTCCTCCTGGTCAAGCCTCATCCTGTTCAAGTCTCCTATCCTATCAGTGCATTTTGTGTCCACTGATGTCCCACGTGTTCCCGTGACATCCTCAGACCCCACATTCCAATAGAAACCCCTTTTTCCAGTGCTTGTGCCTGAGGACAGATACGTCATCCTTCCCTTCTCTTCTGTTTGGGATATCAACAAATCCATGATCATGACCTTCAGACCAAAATCAGTAACAGAATGGCCTGGATATTAACCAGGAGTGGACTGTGGGGACACTGTTTACCAGCACTGGATGCTGATTCTCCTCCCCAGCCGTCAGGAAGATGGGCTTGCAGAGTTTGTTTCCAGAACCAGGAAGGCCTGATGTTAGTGATCACTCCCTTCAAAGGCAAACCGATTTTTAGGTTTAGGCTCTTCCAGAATGGTACGCTTGAGTCTAAAAGCCTCATGGCAGAGCAATAATGGAACTTTCTGAAGCTGAAGAGGCCTTCCGTTTGCAGACAGTATCTGTGTCAGCGACCTTGGGGGCTGACATGGGCCACGTCTGCTTCTGCTCTGCTTTCAGTAAGACTTTGTAGGCTTGCTTTTAAATCAGGACCTTAATGCTGACTTACAGCAGGTGTCTCTGGGCATTCTTTGCCTGCTAGCATGTAATGATCTGAGTGCTTCTCAAAGTGTCAGCATGAACCCCTAGAGGGGTCCCCAAGACCCTTTCAGTAGTCTATGAGGCGAAAACTATCTTTGCAAGAAGATTAAAACATTGTTTTCCTTCTGCACCGTGTGAGTAAAACTGTTGGCATGTCAGCACAAATCAGGGCAGTGGCAACAAACCATATCAGTGGTCACTATATCTTCACCTCCAAGCACTTGCAGGTTAAAAAAAAAAAGCCAGTTTTATTTAAGAATGCCCTTGATGAAGCAGTAAAAAATTATTAATTGCATTAAATCTCGACCCTTGAGCACACATCTTTTTAATATTCTGTGTGACAAACCAGGAAGTGTGCACAGAGCATTTCTGCTGCATGTGAAGGACACTGGCGGTCTTGAGGAAAAGCACCTGTGTAACCGAGTAACAAGCTGAATTAGCTGTATTTTTTTTTCTCAAAACACCATTTTTACTTAAAAGAATGACTAGCGAACAGGTTCTTCAGAGATGAGTACTTAGTAGATAATTTCTTACAAATGAACAGAGTGGGCCTGTCGCGTCGAGAAAACAACTGACAGTATTTGTTGGCAATGATAAAATTTGAGCTTCTAAGTGAAAATTAAAATTTTAGAAAACTTGTAACTGTCACGTGGAGCTTGACAGTGTCTGCTTGCTTAAAGACTCTTCTGATGAGATTGGTGGTCATATTAATGGTTATGACATTTTTGATCCTGTATAATGCAATGTGTCAACAGTGGGAAGATCTGCATAACTCAGGGAACCACTGTTTTCCAAATGACCAGCGCATGCTGTTACAAGGTCGTGCACGGGGGAAAGTCCCACTCAAAGGGCAAGACAGATCAGTGGATTCTGACGTAACAGAGTCTGAAAAGTACATGGCGATGGTTTCGGTTCCACACTGCAGTCAGCTTGTAAGAGACTACCCCTGTGTGGTTTCCGTGTAGTATCAAAGAACACTATCTACAAGTATTTGAAAATGCTATTAAAATTCTCCTCCCTTTTCTAACTACACATCTGTGTGAGGCCGGATTTTCTTCTTACACTTCACCCAAAACATATCCCAATAGAGCGAATGCTGAAGCAGATATCAAAATCTAGTTGTGTTCTACTACATTCGTAAATATGTAATGTCACTTGTCTCAATTAAATTTCTTTTGGTTTGTTTTTCACAAAAAGATGCTTTTTATATAAGTATGTAATGGGTATATTATTGTTATTTCTAAATGGATCGATAAATATGTCTCTAAAACCTTTCTCAGGTGTAGTTTCCAATATGGTAAATATCAATAGATATCAGCCACGTCAACAAAAGTTCTTAGAGTCCTCGATGCTTCTGAAAAACGTGAAGGGGTCTTGAGACCCTAAAGTTGAAGAACTTCTAGGGAAATGGACAAGAGCATGGGTTTTGGGGTCAGACTCAACTTTCCTAATCCTGACTGGGCTGGTGACCCTGACCCTGACCCTGACTTGGGAGTGGCGCTGACTTCTCTGATAGTCCCGCACCACTAAGAGCCCAGGTGGCAGTACAGTCCTGCCTCAGTGGCACCTTGCAAGCACTCAGAGAGCAACTGTGAGGGAAGCAGGTCTCCGTCTGGCCTGCCTCACCCAAGAAGAGAGGATGGAGAGCAGACGCAGGAGAGAAGGGCAGTCAGGCAGTGTGCGGACCAGAGGAAAATCACTCCCCCTTGGATGGCGGTGCCTTGCTCTCCCGTGCCTGCAACAGACTCCCACGCCCGACCCTTTGGAGAAATGCTGCCTAACTTTGTTTTTTCTCCTCCTCAGTGAATTAAAGTTAATTCTGTTTGGTAAGTTGGCAGCTCTGCCTGAGATAACTAATGAAGCCTGAGGGGCCTGGAACGGCAGCCCTGGAAACACCGGATCTGGACTCAGCCGATGTCCCTGAACCAGAGGCTTCCAAGCCAGTGCTCTGGGCCTGCCAGCTTTCACTTTCTCCGGCATCTATTTTCCCGCCCGCCCCCCCCCCCCCCCAGACACCCCTCCTCCCTTCCAGGAGATGGAGATGGGGACAGAGCTGAGGGCTGCTCTCCTTGGCGAGCTTTGGAAACCATGTCTGGCCGAGGGAAGCACCATCCTTTCCAAGGCAGGAAATCAGGTCTTCTCCCAAAGCTCTGAAGTTTGCTTTATAATTACAGCCAATTATCTTTGTTATTTCAATCTCTATTTCATAAGCTTTGGGGAAAAGCATCTGTGGGCCTGGTTTCATGGCATTTCCTTCTCTTTGACATGTGTCACTTGGAGCTCAATTAGCCCAGGAAGGAGATGCGCCCCTGGGTCACTTTCTGCAGCCCCCACCCCGTGGCACAGTCCAGTCTGAGGAAAGGGAGGGGAGCTCACTAGCTATGTGGCACGTGCTCACGCAGATCTCCAAGGGCACGGCCCCAGCCCAAACCCAGGGCTGACACGAGCTTTCTAGTGACTGTCAAGACCTTCCTTCCCTCAGGCTGGCAGCCCCGGTGGCAGGCTCCCTGTGCATCAAGAAATGCCAGGAGCTACAACACGCACCCGGGAAATTATCTGCTTTTCCTCGACAATGGCACACTCAGGTTCCACCCCAGGAGGCACTGGCAGAGCAGGGCAGAGAAACACTCTCTGGAGGCGTCTGGGTTGAATTCTGTTGCTTGTGTCTGAGGGCACATGCCAAACTGGCTGGGAGGAAGGAGTGTGCCTGGGGGCCGGGGAGAGAAAGTCACAGTGCAAGCTTGGATGTGGGTGGGTGGTGGGGCATGATTGTGTCTTCCTGCTCGGGCACGCTGGGTTTCTGGCAGTCCCTCACTTGGCTCTGCCGCCCCCAGTGTGGGGCCTTTGCTCATGCAGCAACTTCTGGAGCATCCCCCTCTCCCTTCTCATTTACCTGCTCCTCCCCCTTCAGATTTCAGCTCCAGCTTCACCTCCCAGAGAGGTTTCTCTGATCTTCACAACTAAGTCAAACCTCTCTACTTCAGGATGTCACAGCAACCTTGTTCCTCTCTTTTGTAGCCCTTTTCACAGTGTCATCTCACATGTGCTCCTGAGATGATGGAGCAAATGCTTACCTTCCCCAGCAAACCATGAGCCCCACAAGTGAGAGGTCCCACCTGCTCTGCTCACCCCTGTCTACCCAGTGTTAGCAGAGGACCTGACACACGAGGCAGCCAATAAATATGTGCTGAGTGCACGAAGGAAGGAACGAAGGAATGCAAGAGTGAACATGGCTGGTGGGGGCTGTGCGAGGGTGTCATCTCACTGGCCCCAGCTACACTGCTCCCGGTACATTCCAGAAAAGCTCCCTGCCTGCCTATGGGACTGTGCCTCGGCAGTGTGTTTGAGCTTTCCAGGGGTAGGAATAAGGTTTTCTCTCCAATATGAAGAGCCCTTCAGGAAGGGAACGGCATCTCCTTCACTTTGCTGGGAGCGTCTGGAGCAGGAACAACCCCTAAGAGTCAGTGTCAGGAGCCTGGACGTGAAATGAGAAGGCTCCTGGGCTCAGGGTGAACAGGACTCAGAACCAGGACTGCATCTGTAAAATGGGTTGTTTTAAGGTGGAATAGGATCCTATTTGTAGAAGTTCTTCGTAAGCCATTGTGCCAGCTTTTACAATCATCCTGTGCTGTGCTGGTGTCAGACTAAGAGACTGTCGGGAATCTAGAAGAGGGAGTGCAGAGTGGGGTCTGGGTGATAAAGAAAACGTGACAATAACCCTCCACTTGTATTCTGGACTTTCTTTAGGGAGACAGGATCGGATATTCATCACCTGCGAGGCAGAGGCAAGGGGAGGAGTGCTCCTTGTTCCCCTGTCAAGCTGCCGCCTGCCCCCCGGCCAAGGCTCTGCTGCCACCTTGCTGAGATCCACTCAAGGAGGCATCGCCAAGCAGTCTTGCTTGAGTCACGGGGGGTGAAGTGTGACGGACGCTGGGGGAGTGGATTGCAGGGTTTTCACAGGGAGTGGGGGTACTTACAGCTCGGTCACGTCCTTGGGAATGCCTTTGGGGAGGAGGCGGAGCCCCTTGTTGCTGCATCGCACCACGGTCTCCATGCAGGTGCACTGCTCGGGGCAGCGTGGGCCCAGCTGACAGCTACTCTCTTCGTTGCCTGTGGAGAGCCCCAGAGCGGGCAAGGTGGGAGATGACTCACTGAGGGGGCAGCTGAGCAAGGCCAGGGCGCCAGGACCAAGCTGTCTTCAGTAAAGCAAAGCCCTCCGCTTTGGGCCAGAACCAGGGACAAGGAGCCTGCTGGTTCCATCCAAGATGGGAGGGGAGGACTAGATGCTGCAGGAGGGGAATAGGGCTCTGGTCTTCTACCACATTTAACATAAAATGCGGACTCTAACAACTTGATTAACCGGAGTCTTAGACAGGAAAGAGGTCACTGTTAACCCGATCAGAAATAAGCCAAACTGACTAAGGGGTGGTCAGGGGTAGAGCCCTCTCAATTCTCTTCCTCTTTCTCCACTCCTTCTGCCACAGAATCCCTCTGGGGTGGTGAATGTGTCCCCAGCCCCCATTACACCTTAACCTCTGTTAGTTTACAAACCGGTTAATCTCTCTAGATAACCTAAAGTTGATCAAGTGAAAAATTGTGCTGGCTTGAATTTACACAAACAGATATGCCCTCTGGAATCCTGACACTCAAAGCCTTAGATCTCCAGGTGTTCATATCCCCCAGCTAGTGACAGGAATTTTCCAGGAGCTCATCTTGAAGCCTGTTTCTCATGAGCACATACTCTGAGCCTCATCATGATGCAGGTAGGAAAACTGAGGTCCAGGGCTCTCACATACAGTTGTGCAGGTTGCATACAGCACAAAGTGCCATATCATCTGATGGACACCAATCTCACTGTGAACGTGGTAGATTAGGATATTTGGTACAACTGTGTTCTCATAGATGGCCATAAACTGTCTCATTTTAACAAAATCAGTATATTATGACAAATTTCTGACTGGTAGAAGTAGAATGTCTTCAGAAACAGGCACCTTTTCTTAATTTGCATAAAGGAGCCAGGTAGGCTAGCAGCAACCTACAGAGCCGGTCAGAACTCCAGGTGCGTGCCTGAGGGCAGAGTGGAAGCAGATCTCAGGGCGTCCTGACCTGCCGCTACCTGACTCACCTGTCCTCTATCTTCCTTGCCTTCCCAGGTCCTGCGCCCACCCCCAGCCTTCTCACCTTCACAGGTGAAGTCCTGGATGGCCACGTCCTGGATGGGAATCTCCTTGAGGAAGAACGGCTTCTGGCACCGGGGGTTCCCACTCACGATCCGCCTCTTCCTCAACCACTTGCCGAGCCAGGCCAGGTGACAGTTGCAGTTGAAAGGGTTGGACAGCAGGTTTCTGGGAGGAGAGAAGTGCCCTCTCTGAGTGGTCAGCCTCTACCCTCCTACATGGGACTGGCCCCCAGATCCAGGTCTGCAACCCTGGGGCCCAGCTCTCCAGGCAGGTCTGCTCCGGGTTCAGGGGAAGGAGGAAGGAGGTCCGGGAAAGGCAATGCAGACTGTCTTCTAAAATCCAGAGGCAGTCTTTGCAAAGGGCTCACGCCAGACCTCCACTGATGGACGTGACTGCGGTCTCCTGCCACGCCCTCCCCGGTCTGCTGAGCTCTAGCCGCATGAACTGCCTTCAATTCCTCGGCAGACGTTCATGCTTTTGCACTTAGAGCCTTCACACACACTCTCCCTCCGGCCTGGGATGAATCTCTCTACTGTCTGCCTGGCTGCTCCCTTCCTCATCCTTTAGTCTTCAGCTTAAATGACCTCTCGCCCAAGAAGCCTTCCCAGAGCCCCTCATTTAAGGGAATGACAGTTCCGCTCTGTCCCATGCTTCTCCCTCATTCGCCTTCACCTCCTCCCCAGCACCCGCATCCTCCCTCTTGGACTCTCAGTTCCCTATGGGGAGGGACGGGTCTGTGCGCCTCTGTGTCTCCAGGTACTAGCAGACAGCATCACTGTGTACATCTGTCGGATGCAGTGACTGCATTGATGGAGGGAGGAAGGGATGAGAGCAGCTGGCACTTTCTGAGGGTTTCCTAGAGGACTGGAACCAGGCTAGGCACCTTGTAAATCCATCCTCTCCCTCAGACCCGTCACAACAACCCCAGGAAGGAGGTAACGTTATTCTCACTTCACAAATGAGGAAAGTAAAGCTTCAGGAAGTTACATAAGAGGGCCAAACAGCCCTGGAGAGGCTGTGGTACAACACCACAATTAAGAGCTTGGGAGGCAGACATTCCCGGGTTTGAATCCTGGCTCTGACCCTCAGTCGCTGTGCGAAGTTGGGCAAGTTGCTTCTCCTGTCAGAGCTGGTTCCCTTAATACTTTGTGACTCTACGCCTCTCGGCATCTTTTGTGATTTTGGATTCTCAGAATCCGATCTTGTGGAGGCCCTGAGGAGGGGTGAGGAGTGGGCTAAAATGAACCAACCCACTGGTGCTGGTTCCTCACCATTGTCCCTCATCTTGACGTCACTCACTCATTCAGTTGATCCATTTATTCAACAATGAAGTAATGGCCACCTACTGAATGCGAGGCACAGATCTAGGCATTGAGGATGTAGCAGTGAACAAAACAGTCACACATCCCTGTCCTTCTGGAACCTATAGTCCAGCTGATGGGAGGCAGACAGTGCATAATTAACAACAAGTAAGTAAACTGTATGGTATATTAGCAAATGGTCAGTGCTATGGAAAAAATTGGGAAAGCAGGGTTGGAGGAACTGGGGTGACGGCAGAGAGGTGGAATGGGGGTGAGGCAACTGACACTTGGGCAAAGAATGGATGAGGGGAGGGAGGCCAGGGAAAAGGGTGTTCCAGGTCGCGGAAACAGCCAGGGTAAGTTCTAAGGTGGGAGTGGGCCTGGGGTGTGGGAGGGACAGTGAGGAGGCTGGTGGGGCCAGAATGGAGGGAGGAAGGGAATCGAAAGGTCAGGAGGGACTAGACGTGTGGGGTCTTCAGGCCCTTCCGTAAGTCTGCTTTTATTCCCAGTGAGATGGGTGTATGGGAGTTGAAAACGGGCACAACAGAAGATGCAGCAAGAGCCTTGCTCTTCTGTCTTTCAAAGGGTCTTCGGGGAAGGGAAGAGAGGGGAGAATGAACAGCAACAAAGGTTAACAGAGCCACATGGAAATACTGTGAGCAACCATAAAAGCTGACATCTATATCTCAGGCCCCTCCTGTGCATTTTACAAATATTAACAGATTCAATCCTCGCAATAATCCTATGAGGTAGATTTTGCAGAAAGGACAATTGAAGCACAGAGAAAGGAAGTAACTTTTCCAAGGTCACACAGCTAATGAAAGGTAAAGGCAGGATTGAACCCAGGAAATTTAGCTCCAGCTCCCAAAGTTTTAGCCATTATTCTGAACAGCCTCCTTTACCAATACAGTGAATTAACTGGGCAGGAGCACTCATTCCGGTGTCCAGAAAGCTAGATTCGAACTTTGGTTCTGAGACACATTTAAGCTGTGATATCATTCTAAAACCCCTGTCAGATCACATCACTGGCCTGGTTAAAACCTTCAGTGGCTTTCTGATGTGCTTTGGATGAAGTCCTGCAGCCTGGCCCTGGCTTCCTCTCCAGCCTCTCCTTGCATCATGCCCTCTTTCACTCTGTGCTATGACCATGCTGGGCTGTGCTCAGTCCTGCATATTTACTCTGCTCCAACCTACCACAGGGCTTTGCACATGCTCTTCCCACTGAAGGAAATGCACTTTCCATTCTCCTGAACAAGCTACCTCCCACTTACCTTCCAGAACACAGCTCCAGTGTCCCTCAGCAAAGCCTATGTTGGGTTTTCATATCACCTTGGGCCTCCCTCCTGTGACAATTCATGATGCTGTGAGCTCCAGGAAGGAGGGACCACGTCTGTGTATCCTCAGCACCTAGATGGTGCCTGACTCATGCAGGGAGCCCAACAAATGTTTATCAGGCAGACAGATGGGTAGATGACCTTGGACAAAGATAGCAGGGCCCTGGGAGGGGAGAGGTCTGCAGGGGAGAAGCCCAGAGTGAGGGTGCAGTGGATCCAGGGGGACTTACATGGTGGACAGGGAGACAAGCGTGGTGAAGGCTCCGGGGGTGATGGTGGTGATCCGATTGTCATAGAGGGACAGCAGCCTCACTGAACTCAGGCCAGCAAAGGTGTCATTGCTCACACAGCTGATCAGGTTACTCCTCAGCATCCTTCAGGAAGAGGTGTGGGGGTGAGAGAGCACAGGCATATCTTTTCCCTCCCACAAAGTGCCACAGAGTGTGTGCGCGTGTGTGTGTGTGCATAGGTGGGATGCTTTTGCCAACTTCAAGCCCTGACCAGTCATGTTGCTCAGGTTTGTCCTGTGACAGCAGGGCCTGGATCCCCAGTGGGGCTACTGTAACTGTGTATGTACATTCTCATCTGTGCATGCTTTATTTATAGTAGAAGCTGGTGTCATGCATGTATATGTGTCCACATGCATGTTGTGTGGTGGTTAGGGTATGCATGTATAATTCTGGGAGGAGAAGGGAGAATCAAGACATGACATGGACATCAACTTGTGTGTATGCGTGTGTGTGCTTGTATGTATGTGATTGTGTCTGTGTTTATGTGCATGTTGTATGTGTGTATATGTCATTTTTATGTACGCATGTCTATGTCTGTGTTTGTGGGTAGAAGCGGGGATGTCTGTGTGCTTCTATCAGCATGTTTCTGGTATGAATCTATATATGTGTGTATATTAGGGTGAGTGTCTGTGTGTGTGTGTGTGTGCTGTGGGTGTTTAGCATGCTAAGTTCATTCCCATTAAGGGCTGGCAAATGTCTGATGCCTCTCTGGCTCAAGAAGGAATGGATTCATTAGGCCAGGACGAGCCTGGGCCCAGTCCCCCGCCCGCCAGCCTTCACAGTCCCTCTCTGATGCCCCTGTCCCCCCACCCCATCTCCCTCCTGGCCTCGGCCCAGGCCATGGGCACTCACAAGGTCTTGAGGCCGCTGAGGCCACGGAACATGCGTCCGTGCATTGTCTCCAGCTGGTTGCCTGTCAGCATCAGCTCCTGCACGCTGGCTGCTCCATCAAAGGCACCTTCCCTCACCTCCTTAATCTTGTTGTTACTCAGGTTTCTAGAAGGAGGGGACAGAGTGGGTCAGGACGCAGGGTGGGAATCACTTGCCCTGCAGCCAGGTGGGGACTCTCAGGTGCTCCCTGGACTGAGGACCGGATGGTGGGAGCTCAGTCTCAGGCTCCTTGATGTGTGGTCTTCAGTGTCTGCGGCCAGGGGAGCAGGGACCCCAGTCTCACATCAATGGGGCTACCTTTGTGGAACAGACTGGAGTTTGAAGCCTTTTCAGTGTAACCATCTTTTCAATGCCCTGGGGACTGGGAGATTTAAAACAGTGATCTCAAACTTATTTTCTCTCTTCAACAGATACTCTCCCTGAGCAGTAATGCTCAAGAGGAGGGCAGGAGAAAAATATAAAATATCTCTGCCCCCAGGGGGTGGGGCACTTGTAGAACTTCTAGCTCTTTCATCAGTTGAGATCCCTGATATAAATGGACACTTTCAGAGTGACATCATCAAGACGGTGACACAGGTCATTCCTGACTTTGCTTTCCCTCACAAGAAGAACAGCTAACATCTATTCAAGAACAAGGCACCACTGAGACACTCCTAGAACAGAGGGGTGAGGCTGAAGTAGCCCGCACACTCAGAGACCAAGACAGACACATTAGAGGGTAAGAGAAGCAGCTGCGCCTCGAGGGCACGGCCCTCCCCCAGGCCAGCACAGCACCATGAAGAGAGGTCTCCCCAGAGCCTCCAGTGCCTCCAGCGGGAAGAGAGAACCCAGGGGGCAACCAACCCCCTCCAGCATTGTGGGTCACTTTGTGGAAGCCCCTACTCGGATCTGGTACCGTGGGGACTGCTGGGGAATCTACGGGGCTCAACCACTGGGAACTGGACTGTGAGGGAGAAGGGGGAGGGTCTTGCAACAACCAGCACACGATCTTGGCAGACAGAGTTCACACCTGCAGTGCCCAAGGAGTAGTCCCAACCAGCGGCTCTGCTCATCTGCAGAACCCTGCTGAGGATGCACTCTGACCAGGGAACTCGCGGGGTGCATAGCTGCCTCACTTGGATCCTCACACAAGGAGTTTTGCCAGCCCTAGAGCCTGGTTTTCCCACAACCAGGCAGGGAGCTAAGTCACGGCCCTGCCCACTTTGGAGAGTACCTTCCAGCCCCATCTGACCAGAAGGGCTGGTGACAATTCCTGGAAGCCATGTGCCACGTGGGGCTTGAGCTGAGAAGCAGACAGGCAGAGCTGACTGCCCCCAGAGCAAAGCCAGTACCCAGTATGGAGGCTTCCCGTGCTACCCACAGGCCAGGGATTAATTCACAGCCAAGGCTGAGGGTAGCTCCTGGCCCCTTCCGACCAGATAGCCTATTTGGGAAACTGAGAGTAGCCTGGAGCGGCCAAGAGGGCTGAGACATAGCCCCACCTGCTGCGGAGAGAGTCTTCCGTTTCCATCTGACCAGAAGGCTTGGTGACAACTCCTGGAAGCTGTGTGGCCCAGTGGCACTTGAGCTGAGAGAAGGGCACGCCAAGCTGAAAGTTTGCAGAGCAAAGCCAGTGGTCCTGCTCGGCCAGGGAAATGGGGTGTAGATAGGCTCGAGTTAAGACAACAAAAAACTTTACCGGCTCTAGAGCTGCTTCTCCTGCTGCACCCAGGCACAGAATCTAATCCTTAGCCGCTCATCACTGAATACAGCCTTCAGCCTATCTGACCAGGGAACCTAAGCAGAGCACACAGGAAGCTCCAGAGCCCGTTCAACAGTCCTACGTACAGTGGCAGTTGAACAGAGAGCACAGCCTGTAGCTTTCCCCATCTGCAGAGCAAAACCAATGGTCTCACCTGACTAGGGAATTCAGTGCACACTCAGGCCTGATTTGAGCCCCCAAACAACGCGCTGTACAGGCACTGGGTCCTGGCCTGCTGCACTACACTGCCAAGGCAGGGAGGCTAACTCATAACCCCTTCTACTACTGAATACAGTACCCAGATCTGACCATCTAGTAAGCTTGACCAGAGACTGTAGGCAACCGCGGAGCCCATCCTGCAGCCTCACATAGGCAGGGAACCGGGCCAGCAGTCCTATCCAACTGCTCTCAGCCAGGGGCACACCCTCCCATCCACATCCTCAGAGCTCAAATGGTTGCCTCCCCCCAAAATAGATCATAATAACAGGCGCACCTGCTATTGCCCCATTAAATGTCCAAAGACCTTACCAGCAGACACATCCAGAAACCCAAACTGAGCAGACTGGTGAGGAACTGTCTCTGTCAAAGCAAACCCGTCAAGTCTGGAAGAGCAGACCACTCACTCAAATGTGCAGATACCAATGTAAGGAATCAAGGGTCACAAAAATCAGGTAAACAGGACAACACCAAAGGAAACTAATAGAGCTCCAATAACTGACCCTAAAGAAATGGAGATATATTAACTGTCAAAGAATTCAGAAAGAAAAAAAAAGAAAGAAGAATGAAAAAGAGTGAAGAAAGCCTACAGGAATTATAGAACACAATGAAAAGAAACAGCATTTGCATTATGGGAATTCTAGAAGGAGAAAAGAAAGAGAAAGAGACAGGAAATATTTTTAAAGCAATAATGGCTGAAAACTTCCTGAACCTGGGGAGAGAAATGGACAACCAGATCCATGAGGCCTGAAGGACCTCTTATAGGTTGAATCCAAATAGGGCTACACTAAAGCACATTATCATTAAATTGTCAAAGGTCAGAGACAAAGAAAGAATTTTAAGAGCAGCAAGAGAAAAGAGAAGCGTTACATCCAAGGACTATTGGCAAATTTCTCTACAGAAACTTTTCAAGCCAGGAGAGAATGGGATGGCATATTCAAAACATTGAAAGAAAATAACTTGCAACCAAGAATTCTATACCTGGCAAAGCTGTCCTTCAGAAACAAAGGAGGGATAAAGACTTTCCTGAACAAACAAAAGCTGAGGAAGTTTGTTACCACAAGATCTGCTTTACAAGAAATGCTAAAGGAGTTCTTTGAGTGGAAGTAAAAGCTAAATAACATCATAAAAAAAAACAAAAATGTAGCATAAATCTCACTGATAATGGTAAATATATAGTTGTAGTTAGATTCTGCAATTGGTAATAGTGGTATATAACTCACTTATAACTCTAGTTTAAAAGTTAAAAAAGAACATAGCAAAAATAACTATAAATACAATAATCTGTTACTAGTTACATAATATTAAAAATCCATGTAAATTATAATAGCAATAAGCTAAAATTCGAGGGAAAACTAAAGTGTAAAGTATATGAATTCCATTGAAGTTAAGTTGTTATCAGTTTAAAATAGGGCCTTATAAGTTTAAGATATTTTAATGTAAGCCTCATGATAACCACAAGGGAAAATCTTGTAGTAATTACACAAAAGAACATGATAAAGAAGGCAAAGCATAGTCACACCAAAAGAGATCAAAACACAAAAAAAGACAGCAAGAAACAAGAAAAAATGGATCTACAAAACAACCAGAAAATAATTAACAAAATGGCAATAGTAAATCCTTACCTATCAATAATTACTTTAAATGAAAACAGATTAAATTCGCCAATCAAAAGATAGAATGGCTGAAAGGATGAAAAAACAAGACCCAACAATATGCTCCCTACAAGAGACTCACTTAGCCTAAAGGCACACACAGATTGAGAGTGAAGAGAAGGAAAAAGATATTTCAAGCAAATGGTGACCAAAAAAAGCAGGGGTAGCTATACTTACATCAGGCAAAATAGACTTGAAACTAAAAATGGTAAAAAGGGACGATGAAGGTCATTATATAATGATAAAGGGGTTGATCCATCAAGAAGATATAACAATTATAAATATTTGTGCACCCAACATCACAGCACTTAACTATACAAAGCAAAAACTAACAGAGTTAAAAAGGAGAAATAAACAGTAATAGATTAATAGTTTGGGACTTTAATACTCCATTCTCCACAATGAATAGATCATCCAGACAGAGAATCAATAAGAAAATGTGGATTTGAACAACACTATAGACCACACGGACCTAACAGACATATACAGAACATTCCATCCAACAACAGAAGGACATACATTCTTCGCAAGCACACATCAAACATTTTCTAGCATAGACCATATGTTAGGCTACAAAACAAGTCTTAGAAAATTCAAGAAGAAATCATACCAAGTATGTTCTCTGACCATAATGGCATGAAACTAAAAACAATAAGAAGAAGAAAACTGGAAAATTCACAAACACATGGAAATTAAATGACACTCTCCCAAACAACCAATGGATCAAAGAAGAAATTTAAGGGGAAATAAGTTTTCTTGAGACAAACGAAAATGGAAACACAACATACCAACACGTATGGGATGTAGCAAAAGTAGTTCTAAGAGGGAAGTTCACAGCAATAAATGTCCACATTAAGAAGCAAGAAAGATCCCAAATAAACAACCTAACTCTAGGCCTTAACTAGAACTAGAACTTAACTAGAACTAGGAAAAAAAAAGAACAAACTGAGCCCAAAGTTAGCAGAAGGAAAGAAATAATAAAGATTAGAGCAGAAATGAATGAAATAGAGAACAGAAAAACAAGAGAAAAGATTAATCAAACTAAGAGTTGGTTCTTTGAAAAGATAAACAAAATTGATAAACCCTTAGCTCGACTAACTGAGGAAAAAAGAAAAAGGATCCAAATCAACAAAATTTTAAATGAATAAGAAGACATTACAGAAATTCAAAGGATCATAACAGGCCCTATGAATAACTAGATGCCAACAAACTGGACAACTTAGAAGAAATGGAAAAGTTCTTGGCAATATACAACCTATCAAGACAGAATCAGGAAGAAATAGAAATCTGAACAGACCAATTACTAGTAAGGAGATTGAATCAGTAATCAAAAATTTCCCAGTGAAGAAAAGCCCAGGACCAGATAGCTTCACTGATAAATTACCAAACATTTAAAGAAGAATTAGCACCAATCATTCTTAAACGCTTCCAAAAATTCAAAGAGGAGGGAACACTCCCAAACTCACGTTACAATGCCAGCATTATCCTGATACCAAAACCAGAAAAGGACACTACTACAAAAGAAAACTACAGGCCAACGTCCCTGATGAATACAGATGTAAAAATTCTTAATAAAATACGAGCAAACCGAATTCAGCAGCACATTAAAAGGATCACTCACCATGATCAGGTGGGGTTTATCTCTGAGATTCAAGGATGGTTCAACGTGCATCAATGTGATACATCACATTAAAAGAATGAAAGAAAAGAATCAAATGAGCATCTCAATAGATGCAGAAAAAACATTTGGCAAAATTCAACATCCACTCAAGAATTTAAAAAATTCTTAAAAAATTAGGCCTAGAAGGAACATATCTCAACATAATAAAGGCCATATATGACAAGCCCACAGCTAACATCATACTCAATGGTGAAAGGTTGAAAGCTTTTCCTGTAGGATCAGGAACAAGATGAGGGGGCCCACTCCCACCACTGCTATTAACACAGTACTGGAAGTCTTAGCCAGAGCAATCAGGCAAGAAAAAGAAATAAAAGATATCAGAATTGGAAAAGAAGAAGGAAAATTGTCTCTGTTTGCAGATGACATGATTTTATATACAGAAAATCCTAAAGATTCAACCAAAAACTATTAGATCTAACCAATGAATTCAGTAAAGCTGCAGGATCCAAAATTAACATACAAAAGTCAGTAGCATTTCTACACACTAACAACAAAATTTCTAGAAATGAAATAAAGAAATCGATCCCACTTACAATAGTATCAAAAACAATAAAACACCTTGGAATAAATATAACTAAGGAGGTTAACGATCTCCATGCTGAAAACTACAAGACACTCATGACAGAAATTGAAGAAGACACAAATAAATGGAAAGATATCCTTTGTTGATGGATTGCAAGAATTAATATTGTTAAAACTTCAATGCTACTGAAAGCCATCTTTCGATTCAATGTGATTCCTAACAAGATTCCAATGGCATTTTTTATAGAAGTAGAAAAAACATGCCTAAACTTTATAAGAAACTAGAAAAGACCCTGAATAGCCAAAGCAATCCTGAGAAAGAACAAACCAGGAGGCATCACACTTGCTGATTTCAAGCTGTACTATAAAGCTATAGTCATCAAAACAGTATGATATTGCCATAAAAACAGACAAATAGACCAATGGAACAGAATTGAGAGCCTAGAAATAAACCCAAGCATATACAACTAATATTTGACAAGCCAGGAATACCTAATGGAGTAAAGACAGTCTCTTCAATAAGCATTGCTGGGATAACTGGATATTCACAGGTAAAAGAATGAAACTGGCCCATGTCTTACACTACTCACAAAAATTAACTTGAAATGGATTAAAGACTTAAATGTAAGACCCGAAACCATGAAATTCCTAAAAGAAAACATAGGAACAAAGCTCCTTGACATGGGTCTTGGTTAATGATTTTTTGGAAATGACACAAAGAATAAGCAACAAAATCAGAAATAAACTAAAAAGCTTCTGCACAGAAAAACCATCAACAAAGTGAAAAGACAACCTACAGAGTGGGAAAAAATATTTGCAAGTCATATTATCTGATAAGGGGTTAATATACAAAACATGTAAAGAACTCATACAACTCAATAGCAAAAAAACCAACCACCCAATTAAAAAATGGGCAAAGGACCTGAATAGACATTTTTTCAAAGACAATATATGAAAGACTAACAGGTACATGAAAAGATGCTCAACATCATTAGTCATTAGGGAAATGCAAATAAAAACCACAATGAGATATCACCTCACACTTGTTAGAATATTGCTATCAAAAAGACAAGAGATAAATGCTGGTGAGGATGTGGAGAAAAGGCAAGCCATATGCACTGTTGGTGGGATTGTAAATTGGTACAGCTACCATGGAACACAGTATGGAGGATCCTCAAAAAATTAAATAGAACTACCAAATGATCCAGCAATTCCACTTCTGGGAATATATCCAAAGGTAATGAAAATACTAACTCAAAAAGATATCTGTATCTCAATGTTCATAGCAGCATTATTTATAACAGCCAAGACATGGAAACAACCTAAGTGTCCATCAATGGATCAATAGATAAAGAAGTTGTGGTATATATATATACAATGGAATATTATTCAGCCATAGAAAACAAGGAAATTCTGTAATTTGTGACAACATGGATGGACCCTGAAGGCGTTATGATAAGTGAAATAAGGCAGAGAGAGAGCCACAAATACTGTATCTCACTTATATGTGGAATCTAAAACAAAGACAAACTCATAGAAAAAGAGAGCAGATTTGTTCTTACCAGAGCAGGAAGTAGGGGGAAGGAGAATTGGAGGAAGGGGGTCAAAGGCACAAAATTCTAGTTATAAGATAAATAAGGACTAGGCATGTAATGTACAACATGATGACCACAGCTAGCCCTAGTGTATGATATACAGGAGAGTTGTTAAGAGAGTAAATCCTAAGAATTCTTATCACAAGGAGAAAAATTTTTTTCCCTTTTATCTTCTTTCTTCTTATTGTATTTCTAGGAGAAGATAGATGTTAGCTGAACTTACTGTGGTAATCATCTCACGATATACGCACATGAAACCATCATGCTGTACATCTTAAACTTATACAGTGATGTATGCCAATTATTTCTCAATAAACTGGAAAAAAATTAAAAAAATAAATGGACGGTTTCTAGTTACTACTTTTTGAGCAACATGTGAAGGGTTTGGCCAAGAGAATCACATCAAATCCTCAACACAATGCCTCTCAGATGGGCATTATTTTTATCATTGTCTCATTTTATGGATGAGGTGACTGAGGTTCAGAGATGTTAAGTAACTTGTTCACATCACACAGCTGATACAACTGGATTTGGGGCCAGGCTTTCGGGCGCATAAGTCCTTCAGTGAACCGCCTCTTTCCTAAGTGAATGTTCCTTTGGTGATGTGGATACTCACTCCGTTCTATTACTGCTTTGCAGAATTCAGTGTTCGGGATATTGTGTTTTCCTAAAGTGGGCTCCATGCTATCAAGCAGTCATTTCCGATTCTGCCCTTGAGCTCTGAGAGCAGACTCTTCTCCCTGATGCTTAATCACCACGTGGCAGCCTCACAAGAGACCTGAAGAGCAGGCAGATCCTGCAGAGCTGTGGGTGCTGCGAGTTCCCAGCTCTCCCTGGCAGGCTTGGGGCAGGGGGTCTCGATGGACTGCCCAAATGTTCAGGCCTGAAAGGCATCCCAGGCTAGCTGGCTGGAGCAGAAAGTGATGGTGTTTATACAAGCTGAGGGAAGAATCCAGTCTCCTGAGCAAAGAGCCTGAATGCCTTGCACGGGGAACAGTGTTCTGCAAACGGGGAGATCCACAGGTGGAGACCGAGCCCGCTACCTTGCTGAGCGCCAAGGCTGTAGAATGGAGGGCTCACTAGAGATGGACCAGCTGCCCACTGTACTGCTGGCCATACCGAGGCCCAGAGAGGGGAGGCGGCTGCTCCAGGTCACAGAGCATTGGGAGGGGGATATAGCACCATATAGTCCTTGGTACTTTTCACTTCTCTCAAGTGCCCTCCTCCCAGAGCTCTGAGCTGTCCCACAGCAACCCAAGGGGAGAAGCCTCCCTAGGGATGGCTCGGAGCAAGTGATGGAACTGGACACCCACAGACTCAACGCAGGCTGCCTGCCCTCTTCCCAGGTAGGGACTTGGCCCACAAGGCGGCAATGCCCACGCCTATGGGCAGGTGCGGAGGAAACAGACGGGGCCTCGGCTCCCACTCTCTCATCGCCCACACCCTCTGTGCTCCCAGTGGTGGCCTTGCTCTCCTCCCCGCTTCCATCTTGCCAAGAAAACAGGAGCAAATACTCCTCAGAATCCCTCCCTCAAGATGTCACAGAGTCGGGAGACACTCAAACTGGCTTTCTGCTCCCTGCCTGGCTCTCCTTAGACTCACCTGGCTTTCTTATAAATCCTGGTAGTCCTGGTCCAGGATAACCCGACAATGAAGGTAATGCACAGGGGAGACGGCAAATTACCCCCAAATTAGACATGAGAGGAGAGATGAAGTCTCTCCCAGCAGCTACAACTCATCCAAGTGCTGGAGGAGAAGGATTTCGCTCCAGAGAGTTAGGGTTCTTGGGGAATTAAAGTACATGGAAGGCAGTGAAGATGAGTTAAGGCAGCCATGAAGTGGGAGGGTTCCCATTTCCTGACATCTGTTTCTTTAAATGAGCAAAATTAACATCACATTACTGTAAGGTTTATGAATTGGATTTCCTTGGGCTGGAAGAATGGAAAACATAAGGGGAGTAAAAAAAGGGGGACAGAATATTCCAGAAGACCAGGCTGCTGCTCCCTCCCCATCCATCAAAGCACTGCTCAGAACTTCAGGCAGCCTGGGCTGGAGCACAGAGAGAGCAGCCTGGGGGAAGCACTCCAGACACAAAGCCAGTGCATCAGGATTTTCTAAGAACTCTACCTTATTCTCAGAGCAGCGTCTTCCTGAAATGCCCCGGATCCCAGGAAACCCACAAATGTGAAACTGGGACCACCTAGGCAGCTTCTCTCCACTTTTGTCTCTGCAGACACACCTGAAGGAATACTGCTTCATCATGGCTTTGACTCCAGTGAGGATGGGGGTTCTTAAACCTGAAGGGACCCAGCCTCAGAAACTCTCACCTGGCTCAGGGTCTGTTCAGAGGGGTCAGTGGCAGGACAAAGGCAGCCCAGCGCTCGGCCTCACTGCCTCTGCAAGCTGCTGGGTGTACCTTACAGACCCTGTTCTCATTCTTCCCAAGAAGCCCCGAGGCCCCTGCAGGCTGGGGATTTGTCTGGCTACCTCTGGAAAGCCTGAGTCTGCGGAGGCAAGCCTTGCCTGCTTCCAGGCCCGCATCGCTTCAGGTTTGTAGGATGGCCCATAAACTCTGGCACCTGAGAAGCATCTGTGATCCACTTTCAAGCTCAGTCCCGGATGGAAATGCAGTGGGGACAGAGTTAAACAGATTTTTCTGGAAACTGAGGGTAGTGATGGAGCCAGCACTCTGGCACACTGCCAGGTCAGGGGGGGCCTGTCCACTTCCTCATGGACCTCTCCCTCCCCTGAGGTGGACATTCTATTTCAAGCTGGAGTTACAAGCTCAAATGTCCCCAGGGTCCAGGCAGGTGACATAATGCCAGAAGCAAGCTCAGTGTGGACGGCCGTGATCAGGAAAGCTTGTGCTTCTTTCAAGAGGCAGCCATTCCTCAGCTCAACTCAACCGGAGCCATTTGGGAAAGTGGGCCCAGTTTTGACAGATCTTCTGATTTTCCAAAAGATGCCAGAAACCTATATATTTTTTTCTGTTGTTCTGTTTCTCTCTTGATTTTTAAAAGTGGGCAACTAATTCTTATTACAAACACAACCACTGCCAATAAACCCACTCATGCGCACCTGACTTTGGCTAGTGGGCTGCCAGGTTTCAGCCTCTAGTTGAGATTCTCCTTCAGTGTGAGAACTGAGCTGGATGTCCACCTGAGGGAGGCCACGATCGTGCTCTGGATGTGACGTCATTTGAAAAGCTGCCTTGAGTTACCACAGTAACAATCCTTTTGGGTAACAGCTCCCTTAGCACACAGGATGCTCATGGCTAGCTCATTATTCCAGCTTGACAGGAAAGGGCACAGAGGTTCAGAATGGTTTGGAAAGGCACAGCAGAGTCATACCGCTAGCTCTGGGTTCACTCTCCTTTGCCCACCTGCCCTGTCAGGGTAGAGTTGAGAGCATAACCTCTGGGCCCCAGTTCCACATTCCTTGAGAAGCTTAGCAGACTCAGGCCACAGGCACAGCTAGCTTTAGGGACTCTGATGGGCAGAAATCCAGTTGACCCACCACCTTCATGGGGATGCAGGGTGGTGATGGGTCCCAGTGCACGAGAATCCTTTACTTAACAAAACTAGTTACCATCAAGTCATTTTAACAAGTGGCTCCAGCTGACCTTTGGGACCAGATTTCCCCCAGCGGGTCACTTGCTTGGTTGGCTAGCACTATATTTATGGATTTACGTGCACACGTGTGCACGCGTTGACTGCCTTCAGATGGTGCCAGCGCTCCCCAGCTAACCTGCACTGTCACCACTCCTGGCTCTGCTGCTTGATTTTTGACCTTGGACAAGTTACTGCACTTTCTGTGTTTTTCTTCCTCATTTGTAAAATGAAGCAATCTCAAAGCTTTTTTGTTTTTCTTGGTGAGGGTTAAATGAATTAATATCAGTACCATCTGGCACAGAGCAAAGTGTTTAAAATAAGTATTAGTGGCTATTTTATTATTGTTACTGTTATGACCTTGCACCGAGCCCCTTTCCAGGTTTATGCTACTACTCAGGTTCTTGAAAGTATTTGAATTTGCAATTCCTATTATATATATCTAACCAGCTACCCTGGGTCACTCCCCCAGATGTCCTCTTCTGTCTTCCTGCACCCTCTTGCTCCAGTCCTATGGCCAGAGGCCATGGCTTTCATCCTATCTCTTCATACTTACTTCTGATCCTCATCATAACTTACAAGGAAGGTGGATTTACTTCTTTTATGCAAATGATGAAACTAAGGCTCAGAAAGCCCATGGATATTGCCAGGGTTGCACACAGGAGAGGGGCAGGGCTGAACTTAGAAGAAATGCAGGGCTACCCTTTCCTCACACCTGGATTTTTCCAGCTGCTCTTTAGAAGCAGGAATATTTGGCACCCCTGACCGTCATTCCAGCACGGCAAATACTGGGAAGAGCTGAGTGACATCTGCCTCTTTGGATGAGAACTGGGCCTACATTTTGCCACCGTTCCCACCACTCCTTTTCGTTGCTTGGATGCTGAGGCTGGGAGCTGGCTGACACTCATCGCTGTGTTTGCGCTGTTGTTTTCCTCAGTGGACAGAAATAGTTCTCTATACTCACGCTTCTGTCAAAGTGGAAGATAAAAGACTCAAAGTGCTTGAGTTTCACCTAAATGGGAGAGTGTATATTTATGGAAGCAAAAACTACTTGATCCTGCTTACTATGCACATATGCACTTGGCCAGCTTTACTCATTTTAATGCCTGCCTCACCTCCATATGCATAGAAGTTTCTGTTTTGAGGTTAAAAAAAAGTTCTGCTTCTCTGGTTTAAATTTAAAAGGACGTCTCCTGGCAGGTGATGGGTAATGTTGGTGCTGGGTCCCTGAAGCTAGAGGGGTGCTGGACCACATGGACAGCCACTCTCCTCACCAGGACCCATGTGTGTCCCCCTCTCAGCTATCCCTTCAGAGAGCTCTCCACTGTTCTCAGTTACAGAGCTGTCACTGAGGCCATGGTCAAGTGGTGGCTGCAGGCAAGGAGTGGGGAGGAAGCTTGAATAGCACTCATGTGACCCAGATGCTGCACAGGGCAGGGAAGGTCTCTCTCCTTCTTACCTGCAGGGGACTGATGGGAGGGAGAGCAGAGAACAAGATACAAATAAGAGTTACAGTCAATTCTCATTATCCATCATAGGTATGTTCTTCAAAGTCGCTGGGAAAAATGATTTAGCAAATCTTGACCCATTCTCCTAGGGGAAATACAGGGTTAGGCTCCTGTGGGCCTCTGGTCACAACATTTTCATCAACTGATCAGTACGTAACCTTGTTTGATGTGTGTTTCTGTTTAAAGATACCTTATTTAATATATATTGCTGATCTATTTACATTGCACTCACAGCCAACATCACTATAACTCATGTCTGAGCAAAGCTCATGTAACTCACTTATTTTCCCTGTAAGGCACATCACAGTCTTAGGATCACTAGATAGCACTTCAGCCCTATGCTGTGGGGCCATTTTAAATAGTGAAATCTCCAATAAAATGCACAAACATGCAAACGAAGCCACACTAAATATACCACGAAAAGGACCTTGTTTACAGTATGAGAGCTGAAACAAGACACCAGATTGTTTTCTTGTTTGATGTCAGCTGGGAACATGCATGCAAGACGACTCAAGTTTTTTGCTGCTCTGTCCACGTCTACGAATGACCATGAAAGCTTGGTGAGTATTGATTTTGGGGTTACAAATAAATTTTAGTGAGGTGAATTAGCAAATACAGGATCAATGAATAATGAGGATTGACTGTATTTCCTTTGTTCCAAAGCAGACACCAACTCTGGAGTCGGGAGATGTGGAGGATGGGGTGGGGGTCGGGGGAAGGGTGGAGGAGATGAGAAGAAGATGGTCAAAAGTCCCCTCTCTGTGCTCAGGGCAGAGTGCACAGGTCTCTGCTGGGCTACCGGGGAAGGAAGCCCAACCACACATTAGTCTGATTATGGATGAGCCTGAGGCTAAATGCCAGCTCTGACATTTACTGGCTGTGTGGCCTTAGAGAAGTCATGAAACCTCTCTGAGCTCCACCAGCTTCCTCATTTGCACAAAGGGGAATGTGAAGCCAGCACCAGGCAGGTGTGCAAGGACTAAATGAGATGAAGTGTGTGAGGCAGGGAGCGTGGCACCTTGCCCAGGATAAGTGCTGTAATAGGTCAGCAGCATTATTCCTGTTATCTTTATGACACAGCCTGACCTCCTGGGCAGGGAGAGGGTTATGAGAATAGGCAGCCCTGGCTGTGGGAAAGCCAACAGAAGCACATGGGCCCTTTGCCTAAGCTCAGGCTCTGGTCAGACCCAGGGACGCCTAGACTGAAGCCCAGTGTGCAAGGCCCCAGCATTTCTGCTCCGACGCGCCTCACTGATGCAGAGGCCTTCAGAACCCATCTAAAAACAGACCTTAAACCATCACCTCTTGGTTCCTTTGTTCCATAAAAATCACTAAGTAACACGTACCCTAGACCTTAACCTCCCATTGCTGGTCCTTACCTGAGTTCCTCTCACTCCCCCTTAGGGTAGATGTTGGGTGTGGGGGGGGATCAGGATGAGCAGAGGGACATGGGGTGAGGGTCAGGGATGGTGCAGAGCGCGTGTTCTTGAAGATACTTGACAATTTAAAAACAGTGACGTTTCATTTTGGTCTCTGTCTACACGGTCATGCCTTAGTGTCCTGCTTCCAGTGCATGCCCACAGCAGGGGGCAGGAGGAGGATGCGAGGGGCTAGAGAGGGGGTTGAGGGAGCCGCCCCTGCCCTGGCATTCTGCTCTGGTCTGGAACACAGACCTTGTCCAGGGAGCGGAGGATGCTGACAAGTTCCCCAGGCTGACTTACATTTTCCGCAGGTTGGGTAACTTCTTGAAGACACCAGTGGCCTCTAGAACAGATATCTCATTGTCGTTCAGTCGCCTAGATGGGAAGCAAGCAGATAAGGTGGTGGGTGAGCTGTGGATTGAGTCCCTCCTACAGCCCCCACATGGCTTCAGTTGAGTTGCTGCCTGGACTTCACACGCAGCCGAGGTCAAGAAAGCCAGGGAAATGTTCAGCACCCACCCCATCAGCATGAGGGGCCCAGCAGTGAGAGGAGGAGAACGTGGAAGGACAGGAAAGAGGGAAGACCAGGCTCCTCCTTCTACAGGAAGCCCCTTTGACTAGGGTGTAGTGGACATTTTTGAATACTGAGCATGGGCACGCCTTTTTTTTTCAGCACCCAATCAACTGCCAATGATCTGTCTTCATTTTGCATGGGTACCAATAATGACTTAAACCCCCAGGAAGGCTTCCTCAGGTTCTCCCAATGCTCCAAGCCACTCAGTTCCTTCCCAACCACTTCCCTCTGCTGGTGGCAGCTCAGGGACTCCATGCCCAATATTCATACACACTCAGGGAGAGCAGGAGGGCCAAAAAGACTGTGCCTGGCCGTGTCCTACTGTGATTTGTGAAGTCAAAGAAAAAACTACTACTAATAAAGGCCATCATCATTTGTGCAGGGCTTTCTCTTTGCCAGGATTCAAGGTGTATTCTGTGCTTGCATTCTCTTCCTTAAGCTCCGTAACCACCATAGGAGGTGGGTATCATCGCCTTCATTTTATAGCTTAGAATCTGAGACTCAGATCTGAGCAGCAACTTGCCCAACCTCGGGAAGACTGGAGAAGACAGGAGTCAGACCCAGGTGTGTCAGCCCCCACATGCTGTGCCCTCACCCCCCTGCCAGTCTGTAACTTTTTAGCTCTTCCACTTCTGGATAAAACCAGGATACCCCTTTAATAGCATGGATAATTGGAGGCTCAGATATATCTAATTGTTCTAGCTATTTTCTCTCTTTATGACAGTTATTTAATACCCGTCTTTCTGGTAACACCATAAGCTTCCTAAGGGCCAGGAGAGACTGACTGCTTTGTTCGCTGGGGAAACCAGTGGGCCTGGCTTACAGGGGGTGTTCAGAAAATATTTTTAGAATAAATAAACTGTCTCTAATTGCATCAAGCTGTCCCAGGGGATGCCTGGGTGTCTGCCCTCGGCCCAGGAGGTAAAGGACAGTCAAGGGCCACCCACGTGATTGAGCCAGCAGGGGTCGCCTCCAGGAGACCCTGCCCAGGGTGACTGGGTGTGTGGGAACATGGAGGGAGTTCACAACCAGGTAGCACTTACAGATCGGTGGCGTATTCAGGGAGGTGGCTTGGGATGCGGGCCAGCTTCTGGTTGGAGCAATCCACAATGGTGCCCTCACAACGGCACTTCTCGGGGCACACGAGGTCCATGAAGCACTCGCTGCTGAACCTGCTGCGGTAATCCTCTGAGCCTGGGCGGGGCCAAAGAGGGGGCGTCAGCGTCACTGGGGTTCCCAGCACTGGGGAGGCTGTGGGCAGTAGGGGTGGGGAGACACACGGGGGGTGGGGTCCAGTGACAGACACAGCGTTGCCTTTATTTTTTGGCCAGCCTGCTGGTGCCCTTCCTGTCCCCTAGCCTCCCAGGTCCATCCATGACTCTCCATTTGGTTTTTGTCATTCATCATTTTCAGTTCTCACAGAAACCAGGCTCAAGCTCTGGGGGCGCTTAAGCTTTTGTGGGTCAGGACCTTTTTGAGAAGCTGATGAAAGTTATGGATGTTCTCCTCAGAGACATGCTCCTAGGGACATGCGTACACAATTCAGCCTCCAATTTAGGGGGCTACCCACTCCATGATGTCTATTGACTGCGGAGCCTCTAAGTGTTCATGAAAATCCAAGTGAAGAGATTTTGATGGGGGCTATGCCGGGGGTGGGAATGAGGTAAAGAAAGGCGGTCACAAAGTCACTTGTCTTCAGGGCCCAAGCAGGTAACGGAACGATAAAGGAGGCCCAGCATATGGTGATCAGTGACCATGGACACCTGGCCTCAACCTTGAGAAGACAGTAGTGAGGGCTGAGGACCTGGGGAATTGAAGTCCACTGCCCTAAAGCTTGGGAATTTAGCTCAGGGTTGCCTGACAATCCTTTCTTAAAAACAATCCTGGCAATGAACTCCAATTTAAAACACTGTGAGGACAAGCACACACCTTGTGAGGGCCAGATTTGCCCTCTGCCTTTGGGAGTAAGCTCTGTTTAACTAGAGTAAGAGGCCAGTTCAGAAGTGCTAAAAGTAGTTGGAGCTAAGGTTTATTTTTTTGAAATTTAATTTCTCCCGAGGTCACACAGTGATGGTAACGGGATCAACAATGTGATGTCTTGGGAGATGCCCCAGGGAGCTGCCTTAATGATCAGAAATGATCCCCGGGCAGCTGGGCCAACTTCTGTGAGACCATGAACTGTGCCCGAGGTGCCAGGGAAACTCCAGTTCTCTTATCCGACACCAGCTAGATGACAGGGGTGGGTCTTCCTCACTCTTTCACCCTCATCAGTTCACTAGCACAATGTTAGGCACGAAACACGACCTTGGTCACATTTACCCAATGCATACATGGGGTGTCATTAGCACATCAGTTACACATGTTTCTGAAGTGTTTTGGAGAACGTGAGTATCATTTATTTAACTAGCGGAGGCACACCTTGGCCATCTTATCTGCATCAGGGCAGCCTGGGGCACGAGCAGGACAGAGGTTTAGCAGCAGAGGGTGTGGGTTTGTCCAGGCTTTGCCCCTTACTAGCCTCAGTCTCTCCACATGTAAAACGGGAATCAAATGATTGCCCCCATCTCACAGGGGTTGTTGTGAAGACGCAGAAAGAGCAAAGTGGTGCAGAGTCTCCGGGAAAGGGTCAAGAGTTGTACAGATGTTTGTGATTCTACTACTGTTTTCTTCTAGAACCTAGTGGGACATTTGGCACATCAGAGGCCACTAACGCATCAGTGTGGCTCGTGATAACAGGTGACATTTACTGAGCGTGGACCATGAGGCAGGCACTATTCTTTGAACTTCAAATGAGTGGGGCCATTTAATCCTTGCAACACTCTGAGGTTACGATGACTCCATTTTACAGATGAAGAAACTGAAGCCCGCAGGTCACTCAGTATATGGCAGAGGGATGGACCCAGGCAGGCTGCTGCCAGGGCCCACGTGACTAATCCTCTGCTTCACTGCAAATTCGTGTTTATCCCAGTCCTTCTAGGAATGATCATAAAGTCCAGCTTGGTCGGGGTGGGCCAAATGGCATTTTCCAGTAGTGGCTATGGCAAGGCGGGAAACAGATGTCTGCCCTCTTGTTTCTCACCCCTCACATTATCAGCCTGTGGTAATTCCTGATAGGGAATGAACTTGGTGGATCTCTGATTCTGAAGTGAGACCATCTACCTAAAACAGGGTGTCAGAGGCCTGGACCTGTCTCCTTTCCCTCTCTGTTCCCTCCCAATCCCCCTCCTTCATCCCATCCTCCACCCCCAGCCTTGTGTGAGCAAAATCCGTGCACGTATCCCCACAGTTATTTGAGCGGATTCCTGGTCCAATGCATTATGCAAATCTCTTATCCTTGGTTTGCCAGCGTCCATCCCACTGAATAACTCTGACCTGGGCAATCTTCCCCCAGACACATCAACATGCCGAATCCTGGGCAAATTTCATTTTGCAATCCCTGCTAAATGACACCCCTCTCTTGCTCCCTGCTGGTGGTTCACACGGTGAAGGCATAAAGGAACATTTCGTACATATGCAAGTATTCTTCCCTCAGAAGGGTCTACAATGGGATCCTGGCAAAGCGGAGGAAGCCTGAGCGCCGATCAAAGGCAGAGAGAGAGGAGGGAGCACAGTTTGCTCTTCAACACGATGAGCTTGAAGACATGCACCGGCTGGGCCGTGGCCAGGGACAGCCGCCGAGTAAATGCATTTTCTTTTTAATCAAGGTGAGAGCGTCTGTAGTTAGCAGGAATCGCTCTCTGTAGTATAGTTAGATTATAACTGGCGGACCTCTGCAATGGAGCTGCTGACCCATTTTAATGAAATGATTTTGCAATTAGATTCGATGGACTAATGTGTTCTTTCCAGCACTTTTCCCCCTGCTGTTTTTGTTATTGCCCTGGTTTGTAATAACGAGGGGGTCGGAGTGTGATATTTCATATGAGTGGGAGCCAGAAATGTTAATAACGGCGTATGTACATAACTGAAAGAGTTCGTTCCCCACTCAGAGCCAGCCTGAAATGCCACCTCCATCACTTCATATTTCATTACCGAAACTACCCAGGGTTTCTTCGAGCCATTTGTTATGCCTAATGCTCATAACTACCCAAAAGTATTTTTAACTTTTCCGGAGCTTTAAAAGTCAATTTCAATCTCAACGCGTATTTGTCACTGCCAGAAATACTTAGTAGGAGAGAAGTAACTGAAATAGGCCGCCGCTTGCTTCCTCTCTTTGGGGCGAGTTCAGGCGGGAAGGATCTCGGGGGATTTGAAGAAGGGCCATAAAACAAAACCGCGGCTGAAGTGGGTCCCGGGAGAACTGACGTCACAAGGCATTTCGCCTGCCCCTGCCCTGCTCCCTCCTCCCCTTTTGCAGGCGGCTCAGAACAACGACACTTGCGACATGATCACAGAGAAGCTTTAATAGATCAGGGGGTGGAAATCCACAGCAACGTGATTTTATTACGAATCCCTGCCCTATGGCCACTTCCCAGGAGAGAACGTATGTACCATTTGCATGGTCATGGGTTTGGGGCAAGTAGGGAGCCAGGGCTCCCATTCTTTGGATGGACTTTGCAGAGGCCAGCAGTGGGCTCAGGATGACTGCTGCCATTAGCCATCTGCATTTTCCATCATTCTTTGGGCAACCAGTTTGTTGAGTGGAAGTCACAGATTCGCTGTTATCTGATGACCGTGGACCCGTTAACGCACGTGTCCAGAGCTTTCCCCTTTTACCTCCAATATCCCTAAGCTGGGCAAGATGAAAGAAAGAAGGAAAGGAGCAGAAAGAGGAACTAGGGGGAGTAGGAGGTCTGTCGGGGTTCCTCAGCTTGAAAAGAGAGTTATGCGGACGAGCAAATGGTCTCAAGTAATGAATGGAGTCAAGAGAACATTGCCGGGCACATAGTTACCCACTCGTGAGGACCAGACGCCAGTGGCTGGAAAACACCAACTGTTTTGCCAGGGGTTTGGTGATCAGTTGGGCAGACAGCTGTCCTGGTAAGCTCTTTCCATCAGAGTCTATTATGAATACAGCTATCTGCCTGAGAGCAGAGAGAAATGCCCACGGCCTGTGGCTGGGCAGTACCTGGTCACAAGTCGGCTGCTGTGGGACCAAGGAGGCGCCGATGGAAGGGCGCCATTGTGGACCCGCTCCCAAAGTCCTGGCCCCCCTCATGGTGCTGGCAGCACCGAGGAACTCAGAATGCCCCCTCTGTTCAGAGGGAAAGGGAATTTCTCCAGTCTTGAGGATTTGCTCTGTACCAAATGGATCTTGGTAGATTCATTTAAACAGTGCTGCTGGCTCTCTCTCTTATTCAAGTTATTTTCTATTACCAGAAGCAAGGTTGAAAGGGAGCGTTAAAAAAAATTTCAACTCTCTACCAATTCACGTCAAGGTCTTTTTGATTTTATAATTCAAGGCAATGGGATTATCCACAGCAGGAAAAGCTGAGTATTATAGCCATAAAGAGCAGCCATGCTGACCCTGGGCAAGTTAGTTAACCTCTCTGAGCCTCAAATACGTGAAATGGGACTTATAGGGTCATTGTGAAAATTAAACAAGATGATCTAAAACAGTTCTGTGCCTGGCCTACAGGAAGCACTCAATATACGGTAAAAAAAGTGAGAGAGGGAAATAGGACTGTCCATCACCCAGAAATGGTTGGGCCCCTGGATCTGAGGGGTAGCCTGAAAGAGGAGACAATGAGAGCCATACATCACCATGGGAATCCAGAGCCCACCTCCTGGGTTTGGTTCCCACCACGGCTCTCTCTTATGGGATAGGACATAGACTCCATGGCAAGAACCAACAACACAATCTTTGGTTACACTTGGTCTAGGATTTATCAAGAAACAAGCAGAATGGGAGGTGCCAGGGGCTCTCTCTTTATTGTCCGAGACAGCCTGTTTCTGCACGGCCCCTACGTGGCCTGCACTGAACAAGTACCACGTGAGGAGCCCAGCCCGTTGACCTCCAAGTTAACTGTGCTTGGAAAGTCAAGGGAACAGACTGGACTTCAGGCTGCACGGGGACCAGAGCCAAAGTACTCCTGAGGGGTGAGGGTCAGGTTCAGAAGGAGCCTCAGGTTAAATCCAGAGTCTCAGACTCGTGCCTGGTTCACCCATTCTCACCTTCACATTCATTCCCAGTGCTTCCAATAAAGAGGCAGTAGGGGGCGGGTCACAAGTAGAGTGACCTTTGCGTTAGCTACCACTTGGGAAAACGGCCCTGGGCTGGGACTCTTCCATGAAACAATGGGGCATGTGCCTTAGGCACACCCGTTCCCTTCGAATGGAAGATACAATAGTGGTTTCTTAGCTCGAACCTAGCTACTTTCCCCTTGGCTGGCATCCAGACTAGATTTGGGGGATGGCAAATCCATTGGGGGTAGGAGATGTGGATACAGATCTTAGCTTGTCCCCAGTGTGCTTCTCCATACCCATATCAGCCCGTATCTGCTACCTGGAGGTGGAGAAGCTCTGTGAATCCTTCAAGACTCCCACCACCCCTGGCCCTTTGTGAGGCTAGACTGGGAGAGGTGGGTCTGGCAGGTGGTGGGCTGCGGTGCTCCAGAGCAGAGAAGAGGTGTCCAGCGGTGGTGGTGGCGGCGGTGGCGGGCCATGCTGCAGGAGAGCGCGGTGCTTTCCGCGGTGCTTGACAGAACCATGTTCCGTTTCCATCGTGCCACCACATGGTTAGATCAAGCACAAAGGAAAGCCCCACGGCGACCGGTCAGAGTCAAGGTCAGGAAGCAGCGTCAGAGAGAGGACAGGAGCGCTCAGAGGAAGCAGCGTGGAGCAGCGGAAGCCGGAGCAGGCCCCCACTGAGTGTGATTAGTACCAGGAGCGGGGTTCCACGGGAACACTTCCAAAGACAGGAGCCCCGCCCGCCTTGTTCCCCGTCCCAGAGGAGACACAGAAGAAGGGAGAAGACAAGCAGGAGACTACTGGACACCCCTACTCAGGAGTATCAGGGCAAAAGGGATCCTTCTCAAGAGAATTAAAGAAGTCAGGTGTCAGTGGTCATATCACAGGCCTGAACTGAGCCTCTAAACTCAATTCATCACACCATTTGATCTGACAAGACATCAAATTCAGCAGAAGCATCTGCTGCACGCTCGGCAAGCTAGCGCCCATCCCCACAGCAGAGTGGTTCCCTAACGGTCTATTCCCCAAGCCCCTCAAAGAGAAAGCCACAGTTCCCAGTGGCTTAGCAAAGCTGCAACGCTCTTCTTTAGGAAAAAGTCCCTTTGATGTTCCACATCTAAGGAGTCTCTTCAGTAGCTTTCAGTTTCCCCCAAACCCTATGGCCGACAGCTGATCCGCCCAGATTGCTTGAGGTATGGTAGAGGAAGGGTGTGGTACTGGGAGAAAATACATGTTCCTGGTCAGAGAGAAAGATGGGGAATCCAGTGGGGCCCTGGGTTTGGGACTGAGAAAACTATAATCATAAAGATCTGAGAATAAGGACTTTCACAGAGGTGACCAGTGGCCCTCATGAGGAGGGGGCTCTTTCAGACAAAGAGAAGGAAGGAAAGAGGGAAGACACCTGATTCTAGGGTCCTTCTTGATTTCCTGAATTCCTCCATGGCTGTGAATCATGGTAGTGGGTTGTGGGGACCAACAACCAACTGTTGTGGATGCCAGTGGCCCAGGTGAGGGTGCCCAGTCTTTCTATCATTATCTGCAATAGATCAGGGGCAGTTTTGATGGACTTCCTCTCAAACCATTGGGAGATGTGTGCACCCTGAAGAGGCAGAGCCAGGGCCAGGTGACTGATCCCTTCCCTGCCCTGCCCTCTAACAGGTGGGATGGGGTCACTGTTCCTCCACAAAGTTTTTCTGGGACAAGATGGTGGCAGCATCTTGACAGTGCACAGGTTGTCTGCAAAGGTTGACCAGTTAGTCAAGGTCATTCCACAGCTCTGGATCTGGCCCCTCCTCTCTCTAAGCCCTCTCATCTGACCAACTAGAGCTGGCCACTGCAATCTAGACTCAACTCCACTTTGCCCCCAGACATGCAGGGCTCTGTAAACACTCTGGTTTTGGGATTTCACATTCAGGTACCCAGGGCTTCAGTAGCAGGGAAAATCCATCCCTGTCACATCCCTGCCCCCAGGCCTTAAAATGCATTCTCCTTCTCTTCGGTTTCTCTCAACAAAATGAAATAGAGGAACCAGGGAGAAAGCTGTCAAGAATCTTCACAGTATGTCAGAAATCCTAAAAATAGTACTCTATAAACTTAGACCAGCTTTTCTGCTGCGTGGGCCTCAATGTCTTCCTCTCTGGCATGGACTGGGTGACCTCTGTGGGCTCTAAAATTCTGTAATTCCCTGAGAGGTGTCTTGCTGTCTGCCATCTTTGGACACATTGTCACCACCCTCCCTACTCTCCAGCATGAGAGTTTCTTCTTCTTGCTGCCTGGACCGCCACACACAAAGTGGGTAGGGTTGATGGTAGAGAGAAAGCATCTTCCAGCTGCCAAGTGCTCTCCTGGGGATGGGCGTGGGGTCCCAGGCAGCCAGGCAGTGCCTTTTCAGGAGGACTTAATCTGATGGTCAGATCACTCCAGCCGGCAGCATCCACCTCTAACCCGATCTTGCTGCCCAGGGCGGCGGATGCGCCGACAGAGGCAGACACAGGGCAGCTGGGAAACCAGACGACCCGCCTAAGGAGGGGCTTGATGCGTGGCAGGAGCAGCCCTCAAATTGGCTCCTAATTACATCAGCTGTCTTTGCAATGGGGGTGCTTTTAGGGGAAAGTAAACGCAGAGTTATTATCTGTCAAATCCAGTTCATGTCACCTGCCCTACTTCCCTTCTTCTGGAGCTTCCTGGAAACACAGAGCTTTAGACCTACGGCTTCTGCATCTCCCAAGGCCAAGGCAGGTCCGGGCCCCCGTGTCTCTCAAAGTCAAGGCCTTTGGAGCTCACCAGCAGCTCCGTCTACCTCTCTTCTCTGCAGCTACATAAAATAAAAGCGTATAGAATGCTGTATGGCAGGCTCATCACAGCTGTAACTTTCACTGTCTTTATGGGAATAATCTTTCTGCTTAGTATTGATTTTAGAAAAAGATATTTTATCCAGAGTCAATCTAAGGAGCTGCTCCTTCTCCCCGTTTGGTTCTTTTTTTTTTTTTATTTCCAAGCACCCCTGTCCCACATAGGAAAAGAAGCCAGGACCCCTCCAATGCACAGGTAGACAGACAGTGGCAAAGCTAGAGTTAGAACTAAGCTCTGCTGTTTCCTAGGTCTATTTGCAATTTTCTCTTTCTCCTACTTAGTTCTTTCTGTACCCCCACCTCCTGCCCTACCACCCCAATCCCAGCCTGCAGGCATTCTTAGGCAATTGTCCAGGTTGTGTCCCTGGGAGACACCAGTCCTCAGACCCTGGGCGGACTCCATCCCTGCCCTGCCCCCCAGGGCTGGGGCATCCATCTGGAGTGCGAGATCTTGCTGGGACCCCCGTGAGACCCAGGGGTGGGGGTTGACAGATGGCACCCTGCCCTCCTCTATCTCTTACCGCCCCTCTTCTTGGGCACAACTGTTTGCGAGAGCTAATTAACTCAGGCCTGGCCAGACACAGGTAGAAGCAGAGGGGATGGGGGGAATAAGAGGCGTAGGCCATGAGGAAAGATTGCCTGGAAAGGATGGTTGTCCCTCAGGTGACAGCTCTGGGCTGGGGGAGGTCTTCCTTCCAGACATGCTGCCAGCCCCAAGAAGGAACTTAAGGAAAGAGTTCGGGGGTGGGGGTGGCGGGTGGGGGCAGGGCCATGAGACTGAGAAAGGAAGTCACTGAAGCAGCTGGACCTCCTTCCCAAATGCTCCTTCTAGCCTACATGCTGCACAGTGTTGAGGAGGGAGCCAGGCCTGCGTCCGGTCCTGCCTCCACCGTTTGCTAGCTGTGACCTTGGGGTGCCCTTCACCTCTGAGCCCTCAGCTCCCTCTGCTGCAGAATGCAGATTTCTCCTGCTGATCTCACGGGACTACTGGAAGAACCAAATCACACTAGGAGCACTCAGCACCCTGCTCATCACAGGCGAGAAACTACTCTTGAAACTGACATCATTATTCTGGGGAAGACAAATTGGGACCAACGTCTCATACTGTCACAAAGTCCCCGTGGTACCTCCAAGCCCTCTCAAGGTATTTGCTTCTGTAGAAAAAAACAGCTAAAATTTATCATTCTGGAGACACGGACTAAAGAATCTGACTTGGAGGACAAGAACAACTTGCAAGAAGGAGAAGTCTGCCTGCTGGTCTTCTCCCAGAGACCAGTGCCCACGCTGGCGCTCTCCCCGGGAAAACTCACTTACGTCAGACACTCTCAGGCACGGGGAGAAGAGCGGTTCTTGCTGAAACCCAGATTGTGAGAGTTGGCTCCAACCCGTCTCAGTACATCATACTATCAATCTCTCACCGTTGGGAGCACAATGCAGCTGGGTGATTTTTTCCAGTATCAAACTATACAAATGATAGTCCTTTCTAACTGCCTGTTCACCTAGCTATTGGGTCAAGGAGAGCTGCTTCTCTTTTAAGATGAGCTGAGAATTCTCCTGCCATTCAGCCCCGGTCAGTGTCCTTCCTGAGTGCAGTGGGGAGGAAGGTTTCTAGAGAGAGCTTGGGAACTAGAGAGTAAGGTTTTGCTTTCTTCTCGAGCACAACTCTTTGCTGTTCTCTCCATAATCAGAACGCACCATAGCTGGTGAGAATGTCTGTGAAACCTATAACACACTATAGTGTAAGGGCCGCACCCAAGGCAGTCTTAGAGCAGATGAGAGGCCCCTAAGATTAGATGCTGCCTGCAGCCTGGCCTGGGATATATTTATTTCTCCATCTGCCACTTGGGGAGCATGCTTGAGAAACAAACAAACAAGCAAAAATCGTAGCATCTAAAGGGCACGTGTGTACAGGCCCCCTGGAGACATGCGGCCGCCTGGTTCTGTCTCTCCTGAAACCGCGCATTCTCCCCACCCTCCCTCCATGCTTTTATTGTGTGTGTGTGTTTTATTTTAAATCCATAAGATAATTGGTTTTCTGCAGGGCTAACTGAATTTCCCCAATTTAATTTGCAAAGATGCTCCCCAGGAGCCATTACAGCGCTCGCTGTCCTCCAGATTGGATTATTGGCCTCTCCGGGGCTGCTGTACTCTGAGTCGGAAAGTGGGGCCCAGCCCCCTAACCTGATTACCTGAGCAGCGGAACTTCTTGCTCTTGATCTGGCTGAGGCGCTTGTTGGCCAGCCGGCGCGGGCTGCTGCAGCGGGCCCCGCTGGTCTCGATGGGGTTGTCCTGGAGGTAGTCGGCCAGCCACCTCAAGTGGCAGTCGCACACAAATGGGTTTTGGGCTAAGTGGCTGCGAGAGGGATGGGAGTTCATCAGGAGCGACCCGAGGTGCTGCGCTCCTCCACCACCCCTGCCTGGTGCTGGGTCCTGGCATCCCAGAGCCAGGCTCCCTCCCTCTTCACCCCAGGAGGCCTTGGAGGACATGGAGCCTTTTAGACAGGACCCAGAGAGGGGGCCTGAGGCCTGCTGTCTGCAAAAGACAGTCACAGGTGCAGCTGGCATCCAGTCTGGGGACTTAGTCTTGCCGATCTCCCCACATGGGGCAGGACCCACCACTGCTGCCTCGACTCTCACCCATGCCAGTTCTGATGGGCAAAGCAAGTTGCAGGCCAGGGCTGACGCTGAGAGCAGCCTTTATTTTATTTCTCCCAGCTCAGTAACACCAGACACACAAAGCAGCTGGCATGGCGATGGGCACATGGGAGTATTCCATACAGAGTAGTGGGTATTGTCGTCATTATCCTCCTCATCACGAGCGCAGCACCGTGGGTCTCGCTTCCCCAGGCTCAGTGAGAACACTCTCCCAAGTGCCATACACAGTGCTCAGCGCATGGTCGGCATTCGGTGTGCGGCAGCTGTTCTTACTCTTTATTGGCTCCTGTCTCTGGCTACAGGGGCAGTAAGTGCCAGATGACTCAGAGGGTCTCCAGAAGCCTCCACTTCATGGTCAGGCCTGGCGCTGCAGCTAGGGTCTAAGCTTGGGGCTGGAGCCCCCAAACACAGCTGAGATCTGTGCTCAGGTGTCATCTGCGTCCACCACTCTATGAACACCTGCAGTGCTTGGGAGTGAGGAACTGTTCCCTAAAGAGGGAGATGCGATATTCTCAGAGCACCCGGATGAGAGGTTTGGTTTTCAGGGTGGCGGGGGTGTTGGTGGGCAAGAATGAGTTATCAGCAGAGCTGGAGCCTGCTCAGCATACAGTGGCCATAATGGTAAAGAGAGCAGGTGAATAGCAACTCTGCCTGGATTCAAATCCTGCTTCTTACTAGCTGTGCAACCTTGACTAAGTTACTTAACCTTTCTGTGCCTTGGTTTCCTCACACAGAAATTCAGGATCGTAACAGCACCTTACACACAGGGTTGCTGTGAGGCTTAAAGGTTTGAACACAGGGAAAGTACTCAGTGCGGTGTTGAGCTCTTTGTCAGTACTCAGTACAGGTAAGCTAGTACTAGAGTTACGATTCCATTCTCACTGCAGGCTCTAAAGATCTTCCTGGATGTGCTCACTTTGCCTTCATTTTGGGTGTTCTCTGTGACTGGGTGTTTGGGGTCACCTGCTGCCTGGGCACGTGCTGGCAGTGGAGGCGGCATACTCACAGTGTCTGGATGGCCTGCAGAGGGGCAAAAAGCCCTTTGCTGATGGTCTGCAGCTTGTTGTCGTACAGGGAGAGCAGGTTGAGGTTCTGCAGGTCCTGGAAGGTGTTCACCCGCAGGCAGTTGATCTTGTTGGCATTGAGGAGGCTGCAAGCAGAAGAGAGGCCGGTGACCCACAAACCCTGGTCATCACCTGTGGGGCAAGGGCTGCGCCTGCAGGGGCTGGGCTCAGGGCCCCCCAGCTCTGCTACAGCCTTGGGCTCCTGCTACTTGCATTCTCGTGGCCACTGAAACTCATCCGGGCACTTGCATGCCATCACCACAGATGCTGTGCTGCACACTGCCAACCCCTGGAGCCATCCTCGCACCCATGCCTGTGCAGGAAGACCAGAAGTGGTACCCCATGTGCTTCACTGTCTGCTTTAGAATGCAGAGCTTCCAGGAATCAGAAAACAAAAATCATCTGGCACAAATGTTTTAAAGCTTTAGTTGATTGACTAAGGGCAATTTTGATTCAGAAAATTCCTTAGAGTTGTTTTGGGTCACTGATCCCATTGAAAATCTGATGAAAGCCATATGTCATCCTCCCAGAAAAAATACATCCATGGGTAGGCATGCGTGCAGGTACATATACATTCTTCTCCTTTTCTCTCCTTCTCGCACATGCACACATGTTCAACCCCCACCCCCACAGATGGGGTCCCATGTGATCTGACCTCTGCACCTTTCCCCTCTCATCCATCCCACCCCCAATTCACTACCCTCTGGTCCCTCAGGTACACCATGTGTGTTTGGGCCCAGGTCCTTTGAACACACTCTTCCTCCCTTTCATAAGGTGGTTCTTTCTCCTCCTTTGCATCTCAGCTCAAACGCTACCTCCTCAGAGAGGCCTGCCCTGACCACCTCATGTACAGGACCTCCAACCCCCCGTTATCGTCTCTCAGAGCCCTGTTTATTTCTTTGCAGCACTTCCCTCCATGTGTGACTATAGGGTATTGGTTTTCTTGTTTATCATTTGCCTCCCATCCAAGACAGTAAGTTCTATGATGGCACTAACGACATCCATTTCCACATTCCTCCCTTTATTCTCAGGGCTTGGCACAGGCATTTGTGCCAGAAATACACCCAACTCCACATGCAACTCCAGGGGGTCACCTTCCTCTAAGGTGGCACTGATCCCCCGGGTCAGCCTTCCCGTCCACCAGGGACCCCTTCTGCTGTGGTTTGAGCTCTTCAGACCCTCTCCCTATCGAAAAGAAAAGTGTCAAAAGAAGCTGCCTTTTCGGTGAAATTCTGATCCAGCACAGATGATGCCATGAGGGTTATAGGAGAGTTCCCCAGAATGGGGCTGGCAAGTCAAGCGAAACTGGGTCCTAAGAATTTTCTCTATGACACTAGACTGACTAGCTGTGCCCTCGAAACCAGTGCAAAATCATTTCTCACTCCTTCCTGAATGAAAGTGGGAGAGGGGGGAACTAAACCAACCAGCAAAAATGTTGAATTTTAAAAATTTCTTCTTTCAAAGCTGGCTCAGAGCTTCCCTTGTGCGGAATGACCCATGAGACTCGTAGTGGGCTGGCTCCCTCCGGAGGCTCTTGATGCCAGCCAGGGGGACTTTAGTTGCGAACGGGGCTGCCCAGGGGAGCTAAACCATCCGTGCGCCTCTCCCTTGCTCCCGGCGTGCCGCCTGCGCATCCGTGTACAGACAGGCGGCTGTGGCCGTGACAGTGGAAGAGCTGCCTGTGTAATCTGGCTAATAATGGGCAGGGTCCCAGGGGTCCACACGGATGTCCTCTCGCCTCGCAATGGAAAAAAGCTCACGTTGCTAGAATACGTTTCATGTTTTCCAAAGTGCTTTCCCAATATCCTATTATTCTCACAGTAACCTGGGCAGACGGGCACCAGCCTCACAAGTTATAGGTGAGGAAACTGAGGCCAAGAGTTGGGTGGGCTTGCTCAAGGTCACAAGTGTTTCCAGGGAGCATGCTGGAAGTAGATAGGATAATTCAGGTCTCTAGAGGGTTTGGTGTCTTCTCTGTGAAGGTTTTACCTACCCCGCTTGTCTGTCGAGCCCCTCTGCAGCATTTTCCTGAGAATTTCCTGGGCTTTATGTACTACATTTTAGCCAAGGTCACTCCATTTTGGGGGCATTCCAAGAAGGAGGCCATGGAGCAGAGAAACAAGGAGAAAAGTGAGAGCATCCAACAGGGCCATGCACCTCAGGGTCAGGAATGGACCCTTCACACACACATTGTTTTGGTCTGTTTGTTTAGAAGGAAAAACAAAGTATGTGGCAAATGCTTTGCTCCAAACAGACATTCAGGGTCCTCTGAGGGCATCATCTGGCTAGGAAAGATTGCACTATGCAGTAAACAGACTGGGTCAAAGGTGCCAACTTCATGCCTGAGGATAGAATCCTCCTTGCAACATACTGCAACATCTCACATGCAAATCTGTTCATTCAGCCTTCCTACTGTTTTAAAAATTGGGAAGTTTCACACACACACCAGATTTCTATTTCCTCTTGAAAAAAAATTCAGAAGCTCTAGCAACACTGGGTCCATTTGGAGGCAGCTATGGAGTGGCTGCCCCCTCTGGATAGAACATATGCTCTCTGTTCACCACAGTCCTCACTACTCCCTATTGTATGCCCTTCACTAGTTCATTCTGCCTACCTTGCCTGAGTGAGCGTTTAGATTTGAGACCCTAGTGCAGATTCACAAGCTCAATTGCAGTGCTTGGTACTGGGGAGTGCTAGACACTGGATAAGGACGATGGCCCTGGGGAGAGGGGAGGGGCAATTTGGACCTGCCTTGAAAAGGTATCCAAACTGCAAGCTGCTCTGATAACCCTCCTCACCCATCAGAACTATCGAGGCTTCTTTTTCTGATCCAGATGCTATCTTATTCTCTATTGCACCTAGATCTCTCAGCATGGGATGTTATCGCAATGATAGAAGGCATCAAAACAACCCAGGCTGGCAGAATTCCTAGACAAAGACAGCACAAGAAGCAGAGTGTATGAAGCAGTGCAAAAGGCAACAGAAAAGGGCAGAGTCCCCCCGTCACTTATTTTCTCCCAGGAGGCTTGGCTCCCTAAGGCAAGACGTGTTGGGCAGGGAGAGATAAAATTAAGCTGCTTATCCAGATTTAGATGTTGGGGACAGCCTCACTGATCCCTAGCCCCAGCAAGATCTCACAGCCTGTCCTTCTGTCCTCTCTCCTTTGGGAGGATGGTTGGCAGCCACCCAGCCCCGTCTGGCTTCCATGAAAAGATCTCCAAGCTATCTGGTTCACGGACAAGAGCTGGAGGGGAATTAAACAAACACCCTTTGGTGGAGCAAATTGAGAGGAAACAAGGATTTGAAACGGGATTCAGCAGTTCTATTATAAGTCCTGAACACAGGTCTTCTCTCTCTTTCTCCATCAAGGCTGCTTGATCTGTCCTGGTTCACCCGCCTTTGAGGAGTCGCGGTGTCACTGCTGTGTGAAACGATAATAATAATGGAGTGGCATCTCCAGAGCCCACAGCTCTATGTGCAGCCCTCTGCCAAGTGTTGTCCAAAGCACTTTCCATGCAGTCTTTACTTTCACCCTCAGAGCAGCACAATCATTGTCCTCATTTTGCCGATGAGGAAACTGAGGGTCAGAGTGGTGACGGATTTGACCTAGGTCACCCAGTGGTAAGTGAAACTCCAGCCTGTCTGACTCCAAAGTTCATCTCTTATCCATCATGCAAAATCCATATTCTTGTATCTATGCCTGATGGACAGTGTCCCCTGTCTCTGGGCTATTTTTGCTAGCTTTGGAATGCACCTGGGCACGCTTTAGGTGGACGGAGGTCTGATTGGGTCTGGAAGACTGCTTGCCTTTTGGTTGTGTAGAGGCATCCGGAGTCCTGCTGATTCTTAGGAAGGACCTGGCACCAAGCTGGCAGAGATGGGATGCTCCCCAAACTGCCATTGGCACAAAGTGGCGGGTTCTTCACTGAATGCCTTGCACAGGTGCAAAGCAGGGTTTCAACCTTGAGGATCACTGACTAAATGCTGATTTGGGAGCTGGTATGCCTGGCTCTGCACTCCCCTCACCCTGAATTCTCACTCCACTCTGGGAAGACCAGGGACAGTGGTGAAGCAGATAGTATTCTCCAGCTTGCCGCATTCAAGAGGCTGCCTGACTCTCAAACTTTAAACTTGATGCCCCAACTAGATCTCAGCTTGATCTGCTGTTGGATCCAGTGAGTCAGGGGGCTGGGGACTTATTGAATATTTCCCCAGAAGCAGATCCAACCATCTTTTGGGGTCACCTGCTCCAAGACTCACTTCCCAAAGGAACTTCAGAGGTCATAGAAACAAAAAGAGTGAAGGCTCTGAGATGACCAGGCTAGGTGAACAGCTGGGGCCACACGACCTAACAGGTAATAAGGATTACACATGGCCAGGCACTCGCCAAGCACCTTATACATATTAACTCTGAATCTCCCCACTGCCCTGTGAGGTAAGTGTTATCTCCATCGGACAGAGGACACCTCTGGGGCTCGGAAAGCTTAAGTCCCTTTGACCAAAGTTGGACAGCTAGCAAGTGGTAGCTTGAGATTTGGATCCATGCTATCTTAGTTCCAAGACTGTGCCCCCACCCATTCTGTCACCCCGATGCCCACCAAGGGACTGTAGGAATCACCTACTGTTTATGGGAGGGGGCTGAAGCACGTGCTTTGTAGACACTCTCATTAACGAAGTGAGGATTCTACAGTAAAACAGAACAAAGAGAGCCGTGCTCCCGTCAGAGGAAATTAAGGAGAGTGGCACATCCGAGAGCAGGAGTACCAGTACATCACCTTCGAAATGTATTTCCAATTGTTAGCTCCACGAGGCCCTCTGCCACCCCCTCTTCTCAGAGCATTTTCGGCTTCCACATATGTTCCATGTCAAGAGGTATTAGCACTCAGCTCGTTGATTAACCAACATAACGATGCTGCTGAGCGATAATCTTTTCCAGGAGCCGTCGCCTTCAGGAAAAGCAAGGCAGGAAACAGAAGCCGTGGAGAGCCACAGAGCTGGAGCTTGAAGGGGGAGTGAAATACCCTGAATCTGGGCTAAGGAGGGCTCTTGTGACTTGAGTCCTCCTGCTAGGGGACCGGGCCTGCCTGCCAGAAAAGTCCCAGGTGCTGTCAACACTCATAGCAGCTTGCAGTTCCATTCATTCAGAGTCCAGATAACACGGGGAGATGGGCCCCAGGAGGGGAATGAGGTCCACCCTGATCTGTGAAAAGGACCCCCACACCCGGTCTCTCTACAGAGGGCAATGGAGGAGAAGATCTCTGAGGCCCCACTTTCAGTTACTGCCCTTGCCCACATCTCCTGCTCAGTGAAGATTCTCTGAGGGCTCACATGCCTGGGCTGCAAGGCTTGGAAAACACAAACATCTGGAGTCAGGTTTAATGATAAATTGCATTGAAATCACCTTGGCAACCCCAGCGGTTCACATGTTGATTCCGTGGCCTCGAGCTATCATTCTGAGCGGTATTTATATTTTCCACACCTGCCCAGGGGTCTGCGGAAGACAGCGTTTACGTTACTCCTCCTACTTATGTGGTGTTTGTCTGGAAATGTCAAAAGCATATTGCAAACTCCGGAGTACGAGCTCTGCTCAGGAAACTGGTGCCAAGAAAGAGTGTAGCGGCTGCTTCCTGGAGAGTAAAGGAAGCCCTTCCAGCAAAGACCAGGGGATAGAAAGATGGGTGCAGGCTCCTGCCAGGGGCTGCTTCACGGAGCCTCCTTTCCCCAAAGCGAGGCTGGGTGGTCAGTCTCTCTTTCATACGCACTCAGATGCAGACACATAGGGGAGGAAAGAAGGTACCAACAACCATAGAGCACCGCCCTTTCTCTGGCTCTACCAGGAGGAGAATGATTCTTAAAGAATGGGTTATAAAGGCTCTTTGTTATTTAAAAAAAAAGAAAAGTTCTGTGTGTCCCTGGAAGTATTTACCACTATTACACATTGGCATAAACTATGAGTGAGGATACCAATTAGGGGAGCTCTTCTAGAGCCCTCAGTCAGCTGTGGGATATGCAGTCAAACTGCCTTCATTCATGTGTCTTCCTCTTTTCTATTTCTCTAGTATTAACCCTGTGCCATCCTGAATTTCTTTACCTACTAATTGTAATAAGGACCACTCTCTTGCCTCAGAACAAGCATGCGCTCATCCCTCCCCTATGAAATATGGGGAATTTATTTTGACCTTCAGCAACCTACTGAGGCTGGACATGGGGAGGAAGCCGGTGCCACGAGGTCAAGGAACTCTGACCCTGCCCGGAATCTTCTCTGTGCTTGTGAATGGGGGGTACTCTGGGCCGCGTCATGCTAAACACTCTCAAGAGGAAATGGGAGGAGCCCTCCAAGTCCAAACGAGGGGCAAAGATGACTCCTCCCTTCTCTCCCGATGATGACCGCACTGCTAGCAGGGGCTGTGGGTTGTCATGGTGATTCAAACTGCAAATGCAGCAATGCCATGGGGTGGCATGTCTGAAAAACAAGACCCCCTTTGACTCCAAAGACACAGGAGGGCCCTAGGAACAGGGTGCAGGCAACTGCGCTTTCCTATGGCGACCAGGGGAGGCTGAGAGTCTGAGAGACCAGACAGGGGAGCCGTCACCTGCTATCAGGAGATCAAGTGGCCTCACCCAGTGTGACTTGGCTTGCCCCTTCCCTCTCCCAACAGCTAGTAGGGTGGTCACTTGCCTACCTGATTGTTACCTGGTTACGAGTCAGTCCTTTAAGAGGGGTAAACCATTTACTCAATGACCAAGGCATGGAATAATTCCAGAATTTACGTCTCCTCAAGAACTTTCCTTAGGAAGCACCAGGTACATGAGAGGGAAGAGCTCCCCCCTCAAGAATGCACCTCAAAGTAAGTCTGCCTCTTCTTCTGGGGAGAATTTTCATCCTTTCACCTCAACCTGTCACAGGGCTCAGGGCGAACGTCAGTGATAACAACAAACCAGAGGAAGTTCGACGGGAGACAGCAGCCTGTGACTTAGACTGAAGCATGACAAGAGGAGCTGATTAACAGTCAGTCCAGCAGCACCCCCTCCTCGGCCTGAGCCAGTGAGGAATTCTGGTTCCACGTGTCATAAAACCAGCTCTGCACAGCTGCCTGTGACTGGGGCTGAAGCAGAAGCCTCTGGCACGGACTCCAGAATCAGATGGCCTGGGTTCCAATGCTCCATCACTTACACGCTGAGAGACAATGGCCAAGTTACTTAACCCTTCAGTTCTTCAGTTTCTCCATCTGTAAAATGGGCCTTTCGACAATACCTTCCTCTTAGCGTTGTTGCAAAGATGAGATGAGATGATGCATATGAAATTGCTTAGCACAGGTTCTGGAACGTATTAAGTATTTGATAAATGTGAGCTGCTATTATTAGCAGCAGTAGTAATACTTGTGAAACAGCTGGTGAGGGAAAGTGAGCCATAGGGAGTGAGGTTTTGCTCACTGCCCTGTAATTGGCAAACTCCAAGATCCTCAAATGGTCTTGTCTGCCTTCCAAGAAAATCGAACAACAGGTGCCCAGGTTGTCTTAACTTATTCCAGCCCCAAGACAGCCTGGTTTGGTTTAAGACCTCCTGGAGCAGGCTTAACATCGACCGCGGCCCACATTTACATGAAAGCTTCCACCTCAAATGACTGCCTGCCCGCCTTGAGTGACTTTCCTACGCATGCGGTGCAATCAATGAGCACTGAGTGAATGCTCTTTATTCTCTGGGGGAGCTATAACAGTGCAGCTAGCAGCTGCCCATCAGAGGAGGAAGTGACAGCTCTGGAGACCCACTGACCGCTTTCCTTGCTTTGGGGAGGACTGACCTCTGAGCTACAAGGTGAAGGATCTGGGGCACTCCAGCTGGCTGCGTAGGCAGGGTCACTATCTCCACAGACATCCCAGGAGCCCAGGGGCCTGGGTGGCAGGGGAAAGGAGAGGAACAAGAACATTCACCCTAAGTTTCCGGTGAGATGGATGGAGCCTGGGAGAAGAGGACAGGTCACTGCTCTGGTAATCCAGCTGCTCCTGTCCCTGGCGTTGGGAGCACGTGCCCAGTGGCATGTCCTGTCCTAACTTGGATTCTGAGATCCCTCCGTGTGAGATATTTCAGTTCTCAGCAGTTTAGGAAGGAATTTCTTGTCCCTTCTTCTTGTCCAAATGGGTACCTGACTAGCTCCCCAGCAGCCTGTTTTAAGCTGACAGATTACCTGGCGTTCCCCAGATCCTATACGTATAAAGGCTGTTACTAATAACCAAGGCCTATGTGTCGATACAATGAATGTCTGCAGGAACTGGACCGGTCTAGGATTAAGTACAGGGAGACATACTAGTTATTTTCAAACATTTGAAGACTACGAGAGTAGCCTTTCCTGAGTTTCCCAGAAGCCATTCTGAGGCTGAGTATAACAAAAAGCTTCCTACTCTCCTAACTACGCAGTGATGACTTATCACAGGAGCCATCAGCAAACGAGCGACAGAAGACTTGTCAGAGGGCGCAGGGGAGGCGTTTCTGCACCAGCCGGGTGGAAGGTTGTGCTCGGAGCCCTCAAGTTTCTTTGAACTCTAAGCTTTTGGAACTTAAACTAAAGGAGGTGACTCCTGCGAGGCTGACACCCAGGGGACAGGCTATCAGGGTTAGGGGGTCATTCCCAGGACTGCTGAGGCTCATCCACATGGACCCATTTGCTGCAGACTCTGAGAAACTGCAGCCTGAGACATTGTACCATTAGTGCTCGCCATCCGCCCAAAAGAACATGTCAAGAAAATGATCCTGGAGGGCTGGGTACATACCAGGCTGGGCGAGCTTGGTAGGATGGCTGAAAAGTTTGGAGTAACAGAGAATGGGGGTCGGGCAGGACAACCAACTACAACGTACCCACTTTATTACTGACAGCAGCACAACAAGCCCCAGAAAGGAAATATCCAAGATCACTTCGTGTGGCAGAGGTGGCTTTGCTGTGCACCAATGATTTGAGAGACAGAGAGAGAAGAAAAAAACACAAATCTCTCGCAAAAAGCCTTCAAGCCAAAGGAGAGGAAATTACCCAGACTATCAGGGTATTCTAATCAAAGCCTTCTTATCAGAGTGTCTCCAGTCTAACAAGGAGAAATCCAATCTACAGTGGGCCGAATGCTAAATTAGATGTAATCAGGACCTGCTTTCCAACTGCTCAACAGCAGGTCAAAGCCCAATGACGGCTCCAGTTGCTGGTTCTTTCTGGAAAGTGAGCCTGTCTGAGTTGTGTCAACTCTTGCTCTTCACTCCCAGCTACTCAATTCCATCTGCTCAAAATGGTGATCGTAAACTAGAGTTGCCTTCCTGGCCCATGAGAAATTTGGCTAGTTCTATTCACTCATGACTGCTGTCAGCTTGGAACTGAGATATATTTCCTTTTAGAAAAACATGCACTTATCGAATCTGCTACAAGCCCTGCACTCTGCTAGGCACATTGATGCACACCATGTTTCTCCTTAATGCATGCAAGGGCATTTTCCTTTCCTTGCCAAACGCACAGATTGTAGAAGGATATTTGCTGCAGCCCACTGGAACACAACACTCCCAAATCTATCTCAAGGCCGATGTTAGTGTTACTCTTCTTTCAAGGGATTAATAGCTACAGTTAACCAGCCTTATGGTGGCAGTTATAACTTACAGTTTCTTTGCTACAAGCAAAGAACACCATCTGTGAAACACCAAGCTCCCTGCAGAGCCCTGGCGGGTCATTCTAACAAATAGCTTCAAAGGCCCACTGGGTCCTGGGACCTTTGAACATGAATACTCCCACAGAGGGAGACAGACACGGAGACAGAGGTGGGGGAGATGCAGAGAAAAAGATACAGAATTTTCTTTCTCTTGCTTTCTGCTTCATTGAATCAAGCCTGACCACTGCTGTGAGGGATGCACTGCCTGGAAAGGAGCTGGGCATCTCATCAGGACATGGTTCACATTATCGTACCATCCTAGGAGAATCTGTCTAGGGCTGAGTCTTAAAGGACACGGGAAGGGTAGGGAGTAAACACATGAGAAAGGGAAGGCTGAAGAAAAGTTTCACTTCCTCTGTCTTGAAGAGTCTTTGGGTGTTGCCATGTGAGATGTGCTACCTATCTTCATCTCTCCTTCCTTGCTCCTGGCCTCCCTCCCATCTGGAGACCCAGCCTAACTACGTGGTCTGCAAATTCATATTGTAGCTTCACTTGGCTGGGAAGCAGGGAGGCCCCAGGCCGTTTCTCATTGCCTGGGACTTAGAGGCAATTTTAAAAAGACACACACACACACCCCCGTACTCATGCACACCTCTACAGACACAGATCTTGTGCTATTTAGAGGGCTGGGAGCCCTCCGAGCCATAGGTTCACGTAAACTCTACTCCAGTTTCCATACCTGTTTTGCTGTATAACTGAGGGCAAGTCATTTACCTCTCTGAGACCTTGTATTCTCCATTGCTACGGGATACTCAAGGTCAATTCGTAATATCAACAGGAATTGTGATGGTCACCGAGCAGACATGGACATATATATGCACACACATACACTTCCACACCCACAGTACATGCGTGTAGATGCTATGGCTGCCTGATCTCGAACCAGAGATAATTCTCCCCGATCATAAAATCTTAACAAATAAGATGAGCTAAATTCCTTTCCTTGCCTCTCCACGTCAGAGTTCAATTATCTTCTTCAAACATTTAGGCTCAAATGACCAGAATAAAATAAATGCAAATATATAATCCCAGAGCTTAAAATTTGGGGCAACAAATCTTCCTTTAAATTAAATAAACACTCCCACCCACCAGCCATATCTTACCTAGATAGAGTCACATCAGTGACTGATTATGCTCTTCTCTAATTCTTTCAGCCCCACCCCCACCCTTCTTCAAGGTCACCTGTCTATCAGCAGCTCTGTTTCACCTTTAGTATTGGAACAAGGTGTGCGAATGTTCTAGTTCCTAAATTCCAAGCACATCCCTGCAAGATGCTTCCCCTTGCAGGATTCAGCTCTGGCTTAATTTCTGGCCCCTAAACCTATGGTTAGTGACTCATGCCTGGGCCAGCTCCCGAGCTATACCATTTTGGTTTGTTCATATTGACCTTGGCCTCCCTCTGCCAACTCCCTGGCTCTCCTTCCACCAATAAGAGGCGATGGAGGTGAGGGGTAGACCGCTCAGAATTTTTTTTTCCTTTTGTCATGCATAAAATCAAAAGAAGAGCTCTACAAGATCATGGCTCAAAGTTTGCGGGAAAGAGCCTGCAAATAGTCCCAGAGACACAAACAGTGACAAAGTTCCTACTCACAGCAGCTGTAGGGACACCAGCCCGTCAAACAGTCCCTTGGCAATCTCAGTGATCTTGTTCCCATAGAGCACCCTGGAAAAGAGTGGAGAAGACAGCAGTCACCGCGGATGAGAGGCCACTGGAACTCACGTAGGAAGCCATCATGTTGGCCGACTCTGGGGGGCATCTCAGAGCATCTCCTTCCCCAGCCTGCCTCATCCCTTCTCCTCACCAGTGAGACAGCAGGCGAGTGCCATTAGGGGCTGGAGGGGCAGGCTGTCTGGGAGGTGAGGAGAAATGGGCTCTATCCTGTTTCACTCCTGGGCAACCCAGCTCGATAAATAAACCACAATAGGAAGCAGCAGTCCCTTTGTGGTGTCTCCCTGAGCTGCTAATATGACTCACACCCCGGAAATAAATAATACGTGTGGGAAGCTGGCTGGACCTGTGTCTTCTTGTCCTTAGTGGGTATTGATCAGGCTGAGTCTAGCCTATAGTACGTTTCCTTTTAATATCCCACTGCATCCTAGGAATTCCTGAGCTGAGTCCTTTAATCATCCATTTAGACAGGGCTTTGGGTACCTGGGGTCCTAACCAGAAGACTCAGGGACTGCTTAGTCAAGGACTGGCTCTCAGGAAAACCTGGGGAGCAAGGAAATGTTATCTCAGAGTGATGGCAACCTCGACACTCCAGCCGTTTTTCCTATTCTTTGAGTTCCAGGAACTAAGGAACTCTCAATTCTTTACCCCTCTCTCTTGTAGGCCTACAGGTTCCCTCACGCTGGGTCTCCTATTCATGGGCTGGTCTTTGATGACTTGTGGGGCTTGAGGAAGAAGCCTACTGTCTGCCTCTCCAGTCCAGTGCCCAGTGGGACCTACTGGTCCTCAGCACAGGTGCTGAAGACACTGCTGGCCTTCTGTGCTCTCATCTATGGCACAGACTTCACTGTCACTTGGATCCAGCCTCCTCTGAGATGGAGGGAACTTAGCTAAGGAGGGTTTTGTGGTTGTTGCTGTTTTTCCCTTCTCTCCTGGGCCCTGAAGTGCACTGAATGAATGCACTATTCAGTCCCTCCTTGGATTGCAAATCCAGGCTGTTTGCCTTTGAGGAGGCAAAAGATTAGGATGAGGAAATGGTAAATGGGAGTGCTAAACCAAACCCCCATATTCCAGATGCCACCAGGATTGAAGAGTGAGCGTCTCGCTCAGACTGCGAGTGTGTTTCATTAATGTTTCAACAAATTAATGACTAAATAAAAGTCAGCATGATGGCTCAGGCTCACATTTGTAATTCATATTAATTTCCCACTGCTCACTGTGCCAAATGTAGTAATGTCACTGTCTGCTTGTCTCAGCTGATGTCAGAACTTCTAGTGTGGCAGAAGCTGGTAGGGCCCTGGGTCCTGGGGTAGGAGGTCCTCGCACCACTCGTCATACGTCCATAGGGGACATCTCTAAGCCGAGTGGTCTAAACCACTCTCCAGCAGGCTGAAGTGGGCTGTGGGTCCACCTGGGGCATCTGGGTGTGGACCCATCTGGCTTTTCCCCCTGCGTCTTTCCTTGACTGTCTCCTTCACACCCTTCAGGTCTGAACTCAAGCATCTCTTCCTCAGGAAGCTTCTCCTGAATACTTTAGTTAACGTTTTCCACCACCTGTCACCCCTTTTATTTCTTCAACTGTTTTCACTATGTCATGTTATATTACTTAAATATTTATTTATTTTAAAATTTTTCTTTGCCTCCGTCTCCCAGCACCCTTGAATGTAGGCTCAGTGCATGTGGTGACATTATGTGGCCTGTTCATGGCTGGGTCCCTAGAGCTGAGAAGCCAGCAGAGTCTAACACAATCAATATTTGCTGGAAGAATGAACGAACAGGTGTGGGGTAAAGGCTTTCCTGCCCCTTACCTCAGCCACTTCTGAGTTTGGACTGGGTGTGTTTGTGTTCAAAGCTCCACGAGGCCAAGGGTTTTGTCTGTCCAGTTTACTGCTACATTCTCAGTGCCTATGATACTACTCCGTACACAGTAGACATCTACTGAATGGATGAATGCATAAACTGGGGGTGAGAGGCATTTCACTTAGACAACACCCCAATACATTTCAGAATTGGCTAGTGGCATGCCAATTTCATGTTTGACAACTAGATTTTGAATTTCGTTTCCTGCAAGACTAGAAGCATCTCACTGTCTTTAGACTGTTCCCAAACGCCAGCAGAGGGAAACAGAAGTGGGGAACTGGAGGATGGGGGCAGGGCTGGGATCCTGGCGGCGGAAAGCCGCTCTCCCTTCCCCTCTGTGATCTTCAGCACAATAAGCAGACACTAATCTTACACACAATCCTGTCTTTGATATCCCAGCCAGATGTTCTATCCGATAAATGAAACTAATTTACTCTGCTAGCAGCAGGCAACAGCTGAATCCCTGTCCTCAGCCCCTTCCCAGTGGGATGGACCCAGGTGGGGGAAAATGTGTATCTTGTTACCTGCCCACTCATTCATTAAGCAAACAGGTTGCATGGAGAGGTAAAGCATGGACAGCTTGCCTCTGAGCATCCTCGCTCTTGCCTGGGTGGGCAGGTCACCAAGGAGAGAAATAATATCAACCGATGACACCTTTTTGTATCTTATGTTATCCTTTGTGCATTATCTCAAGAGGCAGCATAGCATTGGATCAAGAAAGTGGGTTCTGGAGTCGGACTGCTTGGTCCAAATCCTGCTTCCGCCACTTGTGGACCTCAGATAAGTTACATTTATTTATTCAACAAGTTTTAATCTTGCACAACAACTATGTGCCACGTACTGTTTGAGGTGCCAGAGATTCAGCCAGGATCAAAACAGAGAAAAACCCCCGCCTGTGTGGAGCTGAGATGACCCAATTTCTTCAACTGTAAAAGAGAGGTGAGGACAGAGTCTGTATTTTAGGTAGTTATGAGGATTAGACTTGCAAGACACCTGGAACAGCACCTGGCACACAGTAAGTGCTCAATAAGTACTGCCAGTTATTGTTATCACCGTGATCATGGTCACCACTGAATGTGTGTTAATCAGGGAAAGTGTCACTGTCCCCACTTTGCCTGTGAGGAAACACGCACAGAAGACTCAAGTGACATTCCCTGTGCCAACCGGGGTGAGTCACTGAGAGAATCAGGACAAAGCTCATGCCTTCCTGCCCCTGGGGGTCCTTGAACCCCTGGGGGGTAAGCCTTTGGTTCTACTCAGTAGGCTGCCCTAAGGTTTCAAAATCAAAGAAGAGAAGGGCTCATAGGACGGGGTTGATACTTTCCCAGAACAATGGCTGTGAGGTTAGTTTGGATAAAAAGCCTGAAAATCAGGGGAAGAAAATTAGCCCCTCCCTTGAAAAGGCCACAAAATGGGCACATCCACGATAAACACACATTACAATTCTCTCCCTCCAGGTCCCTAGAGAGCACTGTGGAGGCGTGCAGGGTGGGAGGGGGAGCCTGGTCAGAGTAGAAGATGCATTCGAATTAGAAGCCAATAACTGGGAAGGCTGCTGGGCACTTAATCAATAAAAATAATGCATTTGGGTTGTAGAAATATTCCCCAAGATCAATTTCCCCTGAAGAAATATTTGTTTCTTTTAGCAGGTTGCCACAAGAGTGTAAGGGAACATAAAGCCTTGATAAACACCTCCTGAAAAATATGGACACATCCCTCTCCCATCCCACCCTCCCCCCCACACCCCCCGCCCCGGCGACTCTGCTCCCCACTTACAGTGATGTGAGTGATCTCAGACCCTGGAAGGCATCTGGAGCAATGTCCGATATCTGATTCTTGCTGATGTCTCTAAAAACATTAACAAGAGAGTCTGAGAATTCAGCTCAAAGGCGTGAGATGGTCAATCCTAAGTGTGAATCAAGCATTTCAGGATTCAAAATGGTGAGAATTAATTAATCACTCAATCAATTTATTCATAGTGCAGGAGAGGGGCGTAAAGACCATTCAGTTCAACTGCCTCATGATAAAATATAGTACATTTGTATCATTCTTCTTCGCTTTCAAAGAACACTCACCCACGGCATCTTGACTTTGACATATGGCTTTGCACAGGTGATTGCTCTGCAGGTGGGAAACTGCACCCAGGCGAATTAGGGCCTCGTCTTAGGTCTCTTTACCAAGCAATCATAACATAAATGAAACAGAAACCAGCCTGACCCAAACATGGGCCAAGGTTCCTGTGAGCATCGTCTTCTTGCCTCATGCTTCAGCAAATGCTTATTTTTCTCCCCAAAAGTCCTGAGTCATTTCACCTCCTCAGTGACTTTTCCTCCCTGCCCTGAAAGGCGGTTTTGAGCAGTGACTTAAGTCTCTGTCTGGTTCGGTGCATCCTCCCGGCCGTGTGACGTAAGCATATCATGAGATTCTCACGGGACGGCTTTGAGACATAGATTTGTCACTGGCAGTGCTCCTCAGACCGGAGCCAGCCCAGGGTGGTGATGTTCAGCACCTCGGGATAATGTGAGCGAGAGGGATGCTGTGCATCAGGATTCTAAAACACTGGGCCACGAGGCAGCTAACCTGGCCTCGCTGGTGCAGAGGAATCTCCCGGACCTGGCTTCTCCTCAGACCCGGAGGCTGTCCACCTTCCAGCATCCCAATGACACTTCTGAGCACCCGGCCTCCAGTTCTTGCTAAGAGCACTTCACTGAGGGGGAAGACACTCTCTCAGAGTCATCAGCTCAGGGATGGCCTCTGGGCTCCTGTCACTGGAAGGGGAGATGCTCCAATTTCCAGTGACAGCGCACCTCTCCGGTTCTTTTTCCTGAACAAAATAAATCAATGGGTCTTTGCTTCTGTGCAGAAGATGGGGAGCTGGGGTCCTGGAGGGTCAACAAGGAGGAGACAAGGGAATATCGAGAAGAAAGCACATCTAAGCAGATTCTTAAGCAATTGCCTCTAGCGAGGCCAGATACCGCAGTCCTCAGCCTCTTCAGCACACCCTTCGGGCCTGTTTCTCTCCTCCTAATAGTCTTCAAAAGGGCTTCTCAACAACCTGTGCCTAGGCCTCTGCTCCCTTCCCTCCCCATTTCCAAAGCCTCTAAGTTGAAAGATACTTCACAGGTTAAGGCTTCTTAGGCACAGCTACGAAGCTTATCCCTTTAGCTGGCGGGATTGCCTCCAACAAATCCACAGATTGTGCTCACAAACTCGTCAGCTTACACCGGGCTTTTCTTCAGCGCTCCATTTTTGTATAAGGGTCTTAACAAGCAAATGCCCTGGATTATTCTAATCTTCCTTGCCCTTAGCTTGGCTGCCTGGCAAGGCATTTCAGGCAAACACTGCAAGGTCTGTGTTCACATCAGAGGAGTGAGGGGGCCTGTTTTTTTTGTTTTCCTGACCATGGGATGTCCCTTCAAGGCACTCAGATCTCCAGCTTGCAAGAGGAAGTTCTGGGACCAGCGAGGAAGCCCTCTGCCTTAGCTGTGTGAGGACAAACTGGTTTTCAGGCCACAAGTAGACTTTCAGACCCACCCTCTATAGCATGTGGTGAGATGTGTCATGGCTTTGGAGATGTTGGGGAGTGGAAATTAGAGAAATTACAGTTCAGCTGGGAATTCACTGTGGCGATCCCTTTGGCCTTAATCCTTATTTCTGCAGGAAAGAAACAGCAGCCCTGAGAGGTGAGCAACTTGGGGCCACCAGCGACTTGACACAGCTATTTAAGTACAGAGCTGGCATGTCAAGTCTCCCTTCCACTTCACCATGATGGATGCAGGATGCAGTGGCCCTAGACAGGAAGGCAGACTGGGGAAAGCTTTAACCGACCACCAGTCTCCATACTTAACCACTCCCAATCCACATCAGGTGGCCCCAAGTTGACTCCAGGCTTCTGGGTCACTCTTGACCAGTAGTTCTCAAATCTCGCTGGGTGTTTATTAAAATGCACCCCTTAGGGGCTGGCCCAGTGGCCGAGTGTTTAAGTTCGCATGCTCCGCTGCAGGCGGCCCAGTGTTTCGCTGGTTCTAATCCCGGGCACAGACATGGCACTGCTCATCAAACCACGCTGAGGTAGCATCCCACATGCCACAACTAGAAGGACCCACAACGAAGAATACACAACTATGTACCGGGAAGTTTTGGGGAGAAAATGGAAAAAAATAATAAAATCTTTAAAATGCACCCCTAGAGGGTCTGATTTGGCCAGCTAGGGAACTGGGGTTAGAAATCTGTATATTAACACATCTCCAGGTGATTCGCATGCAGGAGGTCCCTGGGTCACACTTTAGGCCAGTGTTTTAGAATCTGGTCGGTCTCAGACCCACCCCAGCCCCCTAGGACGTATAAACTGCACAATGTAGAGGGAGTGGCTTTTACACTATGTAGAACAGAGGTGGCAAATTCCAGAGCCCATAGGATCAAGCAGGGATGATAAGTGTGAGATGCTAGGATGTCCTGGGGCCTGTGGAATATTGCCCTACCTCAGAGCATGGAAATGAAAGAACTCAACACACCATTCAAGCCAAACAACACAGGTTTGGCCCCCACGTGTCAGTGTCAGTCTACTAGTTGACCAAACTTATAAGACCGAGAGGTCCTCTCAAGGGCCTTCTACTCTCCCTATAAATGGCTTCTCTACCTCAATACTAGTTTTTATCTGAAGTATTTTTTTCTTTTTTGTTGAGGAAGATTGGCCCTGAGCTAACATCTGTGGCAATCTTCCTCTATTTTGTATGTGGGATGCTGCCACAGCATGGCTTGATGAGCAGTGTATAGGCCCATGCCTAGGATCCAAACCTGCGAACCCCAGGCTGCCAAAGCAGAGCACATGAACTTAACCACTGTGCCATTGGGGCAGCCCTGCAAGTGTTTTTTATACTAAGCTGACCACTAGAAATAGGTAGGGGCAAAGCCATTCATTCAGGGAGAATCCCTTTTTTTATTATTATTAAAGAGGAGGATACGGTTCACTTATAGTTGAGGGGAAACTTCTGTCCATTAGATATTAGAGATAAACTGGTCACGTATACCTAGGAGGAATTCACACTTAGGGTTTTAAAATCCATTCTTACGAGGGATCCTACTTCTCCCAAGCTGTCACACTTCAGTCTGGGTTTCTGAAATTCCATTAGTTGAAAAATTTTTAAGTGGTCTCTCTTCCCTACCACTGTCCCCTTGGGAAAAAAAAGGCATCATAATAAATATCAATAGCCTCAGAAGTGATCAAAAATTAAATTCACTTTCCAGGTTGTGACTGAGAAGGTCTTATGAATTTTGAATGCACAGATCATGGCAACTCCAATAGGATGGAGAAAGGACAGTAAAACATAGCCAAGCTCTAAATTACCTGGACTTCACAAAAAATTAGAGCAGTAACTTAAATCATGCAAGAGATATAGGTTGGGGCAATGACTGAACTTGTCATTTTTCACTGAAATTACTATCTGGCTGCATAATCAAGCTGGGCTTTAAAAATGAATTGGGGTGGGGTATGGAGAGTGAGCTGGGGAAGCAGGAGACCAGGAGATTAATGGCCCAAGGTTTTAAATATTAAGGCCTATATTTATACAGCTCCTCCAGCAGGAATGCTGCCAAGAGGGAAGAAGTGCGTGCTTGGGGCTGGCTCATTATGTTGGTTTCCACTTCTGGAATTGTACCAGGAGAAAATCTTGTTTGGTTTGGATTTCCAGGGAGATGGGAAGTTGGCTTCCCGAGATCTGAGGGTAAAGCCTACCAATGCCACTGTTTCGCAGGGATGTTTATTTTTAACATAAAAGGAGTCAGCAGACACTTAACCTCTTTAATGTAGGCCCTCCTCCTCAAGGGACACTGATGAATCAGCCTCGAGTGAAAAAGAAGCAGATCAAGTCCATGCATATCTCTACCTGCCCTCTCTCTTTCTTCTGTCGGGGGCCAGAGAGAGCAAGCAAGTGCAATGAAAACAGCATCTTGATTATTGGGCTATAAGAAATGATTTCTTAGCCTGGAAAAGGGAAAGGAGTCTCCCTCCAGATTCTTAATATCTCTCACGGCAATGGTTGGGACGTTTCTGAAACCTACTAGCCTCCTCTTCAGAGCTCCCATCTCTCAGTGACTCACAGAGCAGTGCTCAGGGCAGTCACGCACGTAACAGGGGAGGATGGCGATGATGATGTTGCCACAATGGTGGGGATGAGGGCAATGATGCTGTCACTGGCTGCTGTGGTAGGGAAGGCACAGCAGTGCTGGCGCCACCAGGTGTTCATAGGGTGTAGTGGTGGCAGTGATACTGCTTACAGTGGTAATGGGGATGCTGGCGATAATCTTGGGCAATACGATAATCCAATATGTTTTTGGAGGATAAGAACCCTCCAAGGCTTCTTATCTCACTTTGAAAGAATAGACACTTCTTACCATGGTCTAAAGGGCCTTACCTACCTCTCCAACACAATCCCCACCACGTTATCCCTCAGTCACCTCCATTCTTCCTCACTGTTCTGCCAACATCCATGCATGCGCCCCAGGGACTTTCACTTGCTCTTTCCTGAGAGCTCCTCATGACTCACTCCTTCCTTCATTCGAGTCACCTACACACAGAGGCCTTCACGGGCAACCCTCCTAAAAGATCACACCACCATCACTCTCTATCCCCTTCCCTCCCTTTGGTTTACTTTCTCGTACTTACCAATTTCTATTACTCATGGAGTTAATTTGCTGTGTTTCCCCTCTCAACTATGTAAGCTCCATGAGAGCAGACTTTGTTTTAGTTCACTGCTCTATCCACAGATCCTAGCAAGGTTCCTTGCACACAGCGTGCATTCACTAAGTATTTGTCAAATGAATGTGTGCATGGTTGTGGGGATGCTGGTGACAGTGCTGTAGAATGATACAAGGCCACTGTCACATCTCCCCTGAAACTCCTATTTTAACGTCCATATCACAAAAGTCAGGGGCAAACAAAAAAGGTGATAAGGGTGTTTTGGGTCAACTCAACGCCACCTCCTACCCGGATAATTTTATCTCGCTGTAGTTGGAGAGGCCCTTAGCTCTGAGGCGTCTAGACCCATACACGCCGGCATCTGAATGAAGCACTTCTGAACCTCACCTCCCAATCCTCAGAGAGCACTCCAGGTCTGACACTGAACTCTCCAGGATGAACGTGATGCAACCTTCCATCCAGGCAGGCTGCCACCGCACATGAGAGATCATCCCCCAAGCTGAAAACATTAGGGCTCATTGTCCCTAAGGATACTCACATTCGCTTCAGTTTCTTGTACTGGGTGAAGGCTCCAGCAGGGATGGATTTGATGGAGTTCTGCTCCAGGCGTCTGGGAAATAGAGCAGAGAAGAGCCAATTAACCATCCACCTGTCAAGAAGTGGGTGCTGAGGGCCTTGAGGACAGGATGGTTTCTCCCATCAGGCAGCACACAGTCTTGGTTGAGAGAGACCAGGCAACACTGCGCAAAAGCCAGAGACTCATGTTCTGGTGTACGAAGCACCCACCCCAGGGTCTACCTCCCCTTGGAGAAAGCTAGAAAAGCGACTTCTCCTTGATGATTTTTGGTTCTGGCTGTTTAGAAGCTGTCTTTGGAGGCAGCTGTCTTCTTCAGAAAAAGCTGTAGGAAGTAATCAAACAGAGTGCTGGAAAAGTCAAAGGGATAACGAGAAGGAAGAGCAAAAAGAGATGGGCTGTGGGCAACAGCAATGCCTGTCTGTGATGGAAGCACATCACTGTTCAGTTAAAACTCACGCACATGGCTCCTGGGGTAACGCACAGGCAGAAACGGCCATGGCGGACTTCATTTCTGGGTTTTTCTGTCTTTTTTTTTTTAATTGAGGTATAATTGACATATAACATTATAAGAGTTTCAGGTTATAACATAATGATTTGATATTTGTTTCTGGGGTTTTCAATGGGCTATTCTAATATAGTGGGGAAATAGGCTTCAATTCTTTAGGCTCCAGAGCGTAAAGAACTGGCTCCCTGACATCCTGAGGGCCCCAGGGGCCCTGACTGGACTGCTCCCCCAGAGTGCTGCTGCTGGAACCTGTGGCTTTACCATCTTATGGACGTTCCTGAAATGCTTCCTCTCCTATTACTCTGGAAAGAACAGAGATACTGCAGGCCCAGGGTCCAGAACTTCCTTGGAAGAGAAGGGGCTGTGGGGAGTGAGTGAGTGAGTATCTCCATTCTTTATTCTTTCATCTCTCAAATGACTTCCCATCACCAAGAACAGGTGTGGTGGGAAACAGCCATAAGAACAGGGAGGTGGGGCCCTCTATTAGAGGTGATGAATGATGCCCTGGCCCGGGCTGAGGACTCAGCATCTCCTACTCATCCATCTCCCTTCTCTCCAAGGTGTGGATCTTTTCATCACCCCCTTATTTGGCACGGATGCTCCCCCATCCTCAGCCGGGAAGACACAAGAAAAGGTGTGTGTGGGGAGGGACAGGGGGAGCAGAAGGAAGAGACAGGAGCATCCGGCTCCCTCGGAGCCTACATCCAGTGGATGCACATTTCTGGCTGGGATGAACCCATTCATCTTGAAGAGTAATCCCCGCTGCAGAGTAGGGGAGACAGTCGTATTAATTTGTGCCTCTGCAATCTCATCTTCATTGGGGGAACAGAGTATTTGTTACTGGAACCGCTAATGGAGCAGTTTGCCAGCAATTTTCCCATTTCAAACAACATCTCAGCTGCTAATGTGGAATGGTTTGTCAGGCCTACCCATAACACAGACAAATCACTCTCCAGGCCAAAGGAAGGCAGAGAGGGGGAGAAAGAGGAAGGGTGGGTAAGAGCAGAGAGGGAGCATCAGGACCGATCATTCTTGGCTGCCGGATGAATAGAGTCTACAAATGAGACTGCCACGGTCTATTAAGAAAGCCTTTGTGGCCGGCTGGAGGGGGAGGGGAGTGTGCTCTGCTGGGCACATGGGCACAGGCTGGCCGGACAGGGTCCTGGCTCGCGCACGGTGAGCCAGAGAAGCATGCCACAAGGTCTCAGAGACTGTGCGCTACTGGACACAGCCACCTGCAGAGACAGCAGACCTGGCGCAGGCTGCCTTGACTGAGAAGTTCCAAGGACATCCTCGTTTCCCAGCTGAGCAGAGTTGAGCAGGGATTTCTCAGCTAAGGCAGCAGCGCCATGGGTCTCTGGGGCTGCCAGTCAGGTGGCAAATGTTCTCCAGGAATCCTGTGATTCACCTGCCACTCTGGCAAGGGATTGCGGCCGGATGATGTCTCTGGAGAGAGCCACTGTCTGTAATGATGTCAACCCCCTCAGCTTTTGCAAGAGGATCCACTGCTGCCAGCTGCAGGCCAAGAGCCCATGCAAGTCAAGTTAGCATTGGGTGTGAGGTCAGCCGGCTGTCTGTGCAGTCCATAACCGAGTAATTAACCTTCGCTTCAGTGAGGGGCAAGAAGGAAAGGAGGGAGGAATCAATGAGCATAACGTGATACCTGTCCCCAAGGTGTTAAATAATCTGGTGATAGAGACCAGCCCAAGACTGTCCATCACAGAACCAAATTTTATTGCTAACAGGACAAACAAGAAGAGCTATCCTTTATAGAGCCAAGTTGACTTATGTCTATTTTCTCTCTTAATCCTTACCTTATGACGCAAACTATCTTGGCCCCATTTTGTGGATGAGGAAAGTAAAACCCAGAGGGATCAAAGAGCCTGTCCTAAGTGGCAGAGCTGGTGAGTGGGAGAACTGACATCTCTCCGTTTCTATCCACTGGACACACGGCCTCTCTATGTTTTTGAAAAGGGTGAAATGAAGGACCAGAGACTAAAGTGGCTTTCTCAAAGTCACAGAAAAGTTTAAGGGGTTAAGACCCCAGTGTTCATTCTGAGACACCGTGCAGCCGCCGCAGAAGTAGGTACTCACTAAAAAGGCTATAGGAGGTGAGGGAGGGTGGAATATAGATGCAAATAGATATAAAATATGCAAATAGAGTGTAAAGGTGTGGTTTGAACAAAGAACAGAGAATTCCAGTCTTAGCCTGTTAACCCTGGCAGGGATGTCACTGTGCATCCTGTGCTCTGCAGACTTGCACACTCTGGGGATGGTCTTTGTTTCTGCAGCTTCTCTGTTTCTTATGCTGTCATGGGTACCAGCCAGACATTCGACTCCTTATGGAGTGCCAAGGCCATGACGTGACACGGGTTAACCTTGCCCCAGGGGGCATCAGTTTGTCTGGGGTGGGGGTAGTTGTGACTACTCAGCGTGCTTCAAATGTAAAGGCAAGGACAGGGATAATAACAATAATAGGAAGTAATATGTATCAGGCGCTTATAAATCAGGCATCAGGCTAAGAGTTTTACATGGTTTGTCTAAATTAATATTTACACTTCTAGGAGGCAGATTCTATTTGTTATTACCATCCCCACTTTGAATATGAGGAAATTGGGGCTCAGAGATGTTAAGTCATTTGTCCAAATTCACAAAGCCAGGAAGAGCTACAGCTGGGACTCAAACTCAAGTTCATCTTACTCAAAAGCCCAAACTCTCAAGCATGGAGCTTTGTGGGATACTGTTTGGAGCTGAGACATCTCTATCCTTTCAGTCATTGCCTGCTTCTTAAGGGAAATGGCTTCTCCAACAAGGGAGTAAGGCTAGAGTGCGTGTGCACACATGCGTGTGCATGCACACGCAAAGTCTCCATGCAGAAGGTAGCCCCTGGTAGGTTTTACACATGGCCCAGTCCTGGAAGAAGCATGCAAAGATCCACACTCTCAGTGACAAAAATTCAGTGTGAAGGACAAAAAGAAGCATTAGCATCAGCAATAACTTTCACATTTAGGGATGTGTCTGAAGCCAACAGCTGTTTTAGGTCTCTCTTAACTGGCACATGTGTCTTTCTTTGTCTGGCAAGCATTCTTCAGGCTGCAAACTGATTTAATAGAACGAGCATAAAAACAAACATACAAATCAAACATCTGAGCATCTTCCGGCACCAGTAAAAACAATGGGAACATCTGATGGGGATTTCAGCCATTTGTGCTCCATATTGATTTGCCCTAGTTCTTCAGTGCTTCCTTAATGATCTGTCATTTGCAAACATGCAACTGAACATAATATATTTCTAGCAATACATAAGTCAACACGATGCCAGAGAGGCTGGCAGGGGCGCGGCTAGTTCAGGGGCACAGCTGCCAGTCACCTGGTCAAGAGGCTCTGGAGCCAGGCTGGAATATGGATGGTGGTGTGGTTGAGGCAGTGATAATGACACACATCTACCATTTATTGAGGAACTTTTATATGTCAGATATTGTGCTCTTCACACACTGGATCATTGTATTCCTTCGACAATACTACAAACCAAGTAGTATTATTAATATACCCATTTTAGGGATGAAGAACTCATGGTTCAGAGAAACCAATTTGCCTAAGGTCAGGTAGCTAGTAAATGGCAGAGCCTGGATTTGAACCCAGGTTGGTCTGATTCAAACGCCTCTGTTCTTAAGCTCTAGGTTATACTGCCTCCCCCGAGAAGCCATGTTCATGAGAGTTTACAATGATTCTTAAGTCTTTCCAGCTCTGTTAGTCTTCCCTCGACTTGGCAACTCTTGTTAGGATGTCCAGATCCTGTTGAAGGAAGGAAATTTATATTTATCCTTCCTCAAAGTCATCCTGGGCCATCTGGTTGGAGACCATGCAACTCAGAGCCCAGAGGTTCAGTTCCTGATGCTTCTCTGGGCCTGGAAGGGCTGACGGGAAGGTTTCCTTCAAGGTTGTATTCCGGGCCCACTTCTGGGGCAGCCACTTTCGGGCCTCTCCCTTTCTTTACCTTTGCTCCTGGGGGTTCCTCAGAAAGGCAGTGAGTCCTAGACTCCGCCCCTGAGTTTATATGTTTGGTCAACAGCAAAGCTGAGGAATGTGGGCATATGTGACACGAGCCCTTCCTAACCTGCTCTGAGAATACCTGGCATTGCCTGAAGAAAACAGAGGTGCAGATCCAGAGCCAGACACGCTCCTCTTATTACATGACTATCCCCAGATGCCTCCAACAGAGGAAACGTTTTTTTTCAGCTTAGAAAAAGTGAAGAATAGTATGGAAACTTGAGACTAACTCACTCTATCATGCCACGTCTATATACACGTGCGTAAGTTTTTTCTTTTTAGATTCCATTCAGTAGCTGACAAACATCGTGCTGATTTTCTACATGTTACGTGATTTAATCTTCATGGAAAATCTCTGGTAGGCATGACAAGCCCCATTTTGCAGACAGGGGAACTGACTGAGGCATGAGATATTGGGAAACGTGTGCAAAGTAAGAGGTGGAACCAGGATTCAAACCCAGGACTATTTATCCCAAGGCTCTGTTCTTAATTATTTTATTGCCTGATCAGCTTCCCTTTTATACCACCTGCCCCCAGCCATCCCATCTCCCCTCCTTCCACGTGGCAGCGCCTCGGAAACCTGGCGCTCTCAGAACGTTTGTTGTCAGAATCACTGATGCTGATGATTTCCATGGCGCTCTAGTCCTTTTGTTCTGTTGGCTGTTATTTTAGTTCTTTCTCTCATTTTTAAATCCCCTGGTGACCAGTGTAATGGGGGAACACTACATTTGTTTACCAGCTCTCTCCCCATCCTCGATAAACAACGGGGTTAAGGTGAGGCTAGGTGGAAAGTGGGGCATCTTTTCCCCCTAGATGTTTTCACTTATGACTTGACATTTAAGCCCATCCACAGCCCTTCTCCATCAACTAAATTTGCCTGCTATAGCAGAGGGCATGAGACACTGCATGACACTACGTGGGGGTAAGGAGCAAAAATGGAAGAAGGCGGGACAGGGACTAAGATGGGGCTGGAGGTCCAGATGGTCCCTCTGCAGCCTTGAGGACCCAGGAGGGTGGACTGAAGATGACAGCAGAGGCACGTGTGGGCCTCTGGCTCTTGCCAGAATCTCTGCCTGCTGGAGGCTGGAGCTGGTTCAGAGAGACGACGGGGAGCAGCAAGAATAGTGCTGTTGGTGGGAGCTCAGTTTCGAGGAAAATCTGCAGTGAACCGTCACACTGTGGGTTCTCTGGAAGAAAGCTATTTTTAGAGGAATTGGCTCTGCTATGCGGGGAGACCAGCGCACACGCCTCTGAACTGCTTTGGCTTTGGAAAAAATCTAAAAGAGTCTGCCAGATTGCTCTGCAGGAGAGAGAGCCCTTCCTCCCCCCAAATGTTAGGAAGTGCAGAGCCTCTCCCAAGGTTTAGAGCATCGCTACTAGCTGAAGATTGAGAAGAGGGAGTAGAGAGCTTGCTACGGGGCCAAGCATCCCTAAGGAGAAATCTGGATTATACAGGTGCCATGGACACAGGGTGGAATTCTTGGTGATAAAAAGAAAAAGCCACCTTCGGACGACTTTGGGATGATAAGTCAGACACTTCCTATTCATCAGGGTGCATCCTGCACTTTCAACTTTCTGCCCCATTTTTCTTCATCTTTCAACCTCCCCCACCTGCTGGTCTTCTCTCACTGCTAAGAGGATGCGTTTTAGCTGCTTTAAAGACTTCTAGACCAATACACAGGTCCCAGGCACAGGCTTTGTTGCCTTAGGAACAAGCAACTTTCCCCCTCAAAGTTCTTCCTTACACGTCACCTCTTCCAGAACCCTCCTAACCACAGAGTCTTGCCTCATCTGCTCTAAACTCTCTGTTTCTGCTCATGACAGAGGAGAAGGAGGCAAGCGTATCAGGAGAGGTGCTGGGCAGTCTGTCTGCTGGGCCGTGGGTGCCCAGTGACAGGGCGGCCTTATTTCCATGACCACACACATCTGCATGGACCTGCGCTAATGCCAGGCTCAATTCCTAATGCAAGCGGCTAGCCTAGTTCTAGAACCTATCCACTCAACCATAATCGTCAAAGAACAGACCTAGCACTAGGGAGGGATCTCTTATGTAGGTTGTTCCACTTCCTCTGACATGGTTTCTAACCCTTCTCACCACGCCATGTGAAAGTGGGGGTCCTAGGAGTAAAGTCACAACAATCGTTGCTAACACAGAGTATCCTGTGTACCAGACGCAATGCTAAGCATCCAACAGCACATGTTCACTTAACTTTCACAAGAATCATTAAGAAGCTACTGTTAGCCTCTGCATGGGTCACTTGAAGGAACCAAGACTCAGAAAGGTTATTTGCCAATGGCTAAAAGGCAGTGCTGGAGCGAGAATGTGGGCCTGCCTGATCCCCGGTCTATACTGTTAACCACCTGGTTGTTTTTCTTGGGTTGCTTGTTTTTGGAAATACTCTAGCTAGGTTGGTCAGCCCCAGACTTTTAGATTTCACAGGCTAGGTGGTTACAGACCTTTTATTTTGCCAAGTAAGGCAATCTCTGTGTGTATGTGTGTGTTATACATAAGACACATTTATAGAAAAGACATACATTCATAATTACATAATATTTACACATATAATTAAATATGTCACACCTACAAAAACACGTGTGTGTGTGTGTGTGTGCCTGTGTATTCTGCCTTTGGTGGCCATTATTTTCTAAAATAAAGGGCATTTTAAATAACAACAGTAACAGAATAAAGAAGTGCAGGAACTTACAATAAAGGAGACTCCTTTAAAAACATCACATTGTTCTTGTTTCTCTCGCTTTATCTCCTATCAGGAAAATCTCAGTAATAATCAGACAGCCTTTCCAAAATCACTATTCTAGCCTGTCAATGACCCTTTTAAAATTTGATGTCCAGGTGTGAGCCCAACAGGCCAGGAACGGTCTGGTCTGCATGGGCCCCACCTCCAACGTGGATCTCTGCAATTTCTCTCTCCAGATACCTGAACTGTGTACCTGTGAGGCCCAAGCTGGAGCTCTAGAGCTGTGGAGCAGCAGCCAAGGGTGGGCAGGCCCAGAGCTCCTGAATCAGGGGTGGGGTGGGAGTCATTGGCTACACCTTGGCCACCCAGACTGGCCTCTTTCATCAGGCTGTGGTTTGAACCCTGGTCAAGGGAAGGCATGTGGCTACTAAAGAGAAGAGCTGGCAGGTGTTGGGAGAAAGGAATGAGGTGGGGCAGAGAAAGAAAGGAACCATCTACGGGAATCTGAAATGAGATGAATGTTGGCAAGAATTCCGTGTTGAACATCCACCTCGGGAGGGCCGGAGTCCTGCCCTGGCACGGAAGGAGAGGGAGGGGAGGGCTCTTATAATAAGAAGCAGAGGGTTAACTGGTTGGAGAAACAGATGGGGCTGGGAAGTGCAGTGGAAAGACCATGGGTGGAGAGAAGGGGGAAAATGAATCAAGGCAGGGAGAAAATGATGAAGGAAGAAAGTAAGGACAAGAATAAGGAGAAATGGTGGCAGAAGGGAAGCAAGGAGATGCGCAGGAGAGGAGGCGGGGTCTAAGGGAATTCCATGGAAAGAAGAGCTCTCCAAGGCTAGAGCAATGGACCACGAGGAGCAAACGACAGTTGCAGTAGAATGGGAAGAGGATTAATTGCTGGCTCTTGCTGAAAGGAAGACTGAGGGCTGAGCGAAGGTGGATGAAGGCCACAGAAGGTATAGATGTCAAGCCAAAAGGATGCCCTACTGACTAGCTCCTGCCTGCAAGAAGAGTGGGGAGGCATGGGTTGTGTCTGCTGGGGCTGGGGAAGAAAGTGTTAAAGGGAATCTGAGAAAAGTTGGCAAAGTAGATGAAGAAAGAAAAACTAAGTCTCCACTGTTGTAAGTCATACATTTCTTCTCATCTCAATCAGGGTAAAACCAAAGTCCTTAAATTGTCCCCATGATCCGATGCGTCATTACCCGTTTGACCTCTGACCTCATCCCCTAATACTTTCCCTTGTGTTTACTCCACTCCAGCCACACAGGCCTTCTCGTACATCAGACACACTCCTACCTCAGGGCCTTTGCACATGCTTTCCCCTCTACCTGCAACACTCTTCCTCTAGATATCCACTTGTTTTTTCTCTCCCTTACTTCAAGTCTTTTCCTTGCTTCATTTTTCTTCACATAACCTACCACTTCTAACATATTATCTCATTTATTTCGCTTTATCACACTCTTCCTCCCACTAGAAAGCAAGCACCATAAAAGCAGAAATTTTGTCTGTTTGTTCATTGATGCTCCCCAAGTACAGAATGATGACTGGAACACAGTGTGCTCCCCATAGATATTTGTTGAATGAACGTATGATGGAAGAGTCAATGGGCCATCTATTGGAATGTGTTGAGAACAGAAGGACAAGCATAGGAGGAGATAGAAGAGGAGGAGTGGAAGCCGAGTGGCGAGGGAAGCACATGTCTTTTATTTGGAGGGATTTTATCTAATGATGTTTTCAGTAGGAGGGTTCCATCTAATCAGGTTTTCAATAATGCCACTAAAGGTGAAGGTAGAAAATGAAAACGACTGTTGTCGTTTAAAGAGTGACCTTGAGGTCATTGTTGACTGACCCTCTATGCAATCCAGAATGAGACACTGGGCATCTTTCTATGATTGAGGGAAGAGTGGACAAGACTGAGCTGAGTGGACAAGACTGAGCTACGTGGACAAACTGTACTGGAACTTTGGACGTGTGTGCACACATATCAACACATGCAATCTTGTCTCTTTACCTAAAGACCCAATCTAGAAGACAATAATCTGATTTGAAATGATGAAGAACTCAGTCTCCTTCGCAGATAACAGCAGCTGTAAAACCCATTCCTCACTCGCATACTTCCCCCACCAGCACCAGCACGGCTTTATGCAACACTTGCTCACGGGTCAAGGGCTGTATGAAGTGCTTCCATGTCGTATTTCATTTAGTTTTCACAGTGACCCGTTGAGAGGACTATAATTATCACATTATTATAGATGAGAAAACCAGAGAGGAAAGACAGCAATTACTTTGCCCAAGGTCACACAGCTAGCAAATGGTAGAGCCAGGATAGGACTGCAGGGTGACTGCAGGGCAGGGACTGGCATATATATACTGTAAAGGGCTGGGCAGAACACATGTTAGGCTTCGTGGGCTATAAGTTCCTTTATCACAACTACTCAGTTCTTCCTTACAGTACAGGACAAAACAGTCACAGACAACACACAGACAAATGGGTGTGGCTGTGTTCCAATAAAACTTTATTTACAAAAATGGGCCATGGGCGTATGAGGCCTGAGGGCCGTAGTTTGCTGACTGCGCTCTAGAGTCTATGCTCTTGATCACTGAGCTATCATACCTAGGAAAGCCTGCAAGGATAGCAAAGAGATTCCTGAGTGTTTTTAACAGTCAGCTCTACCAGCCCAATACACTGCCAGCCTACTGGGGGACAAGCTGAGACAGAAAGGTGAACTCGCCAGGGACAGAGGTGGCAGACGGGGCACTTACATTTCGACGATACCCTCTGGCAGGTTGGCAGGGATCTCGGTCAAGCCCTTTCCTCGACAGTCCACGATGTTATTACTGCACGTGCAGGACGAAGGGCAGGAGATGGAGTTGGCATTGCAGGACGGAGGCTCCGAGTGGGGGCCTGTGGGGCCAGAACACAATGGTCAGCTCATGTCAGTGTCAGGAGCCGCCTGGGTTTCTGTGCCCCTTAATTGGCTTCCCAAGAGGCAACACTACCTGATACGCTACCTGAAAAATGGTCACCAGCTGACATACCCCCTCACTGGGAGGCACAGCTGCCAGTGGGTAAATATTCAGCCAAGGGGAGAGATTCTGACCTTGACCTGACTATTTCTGGACTGTTCCACTTGCTCATTCCATCATCCTGGTCTTTCACAGAAAGAGTTGTTCTCAAAGTCAATCACGTGTGAAAATATGCCACTGGAATGCAAAATGCAAAGCGCATACACTGGGACCACTTTCTCAGGGTACCCAACGTCTGAATGACACCCTGGGTTTTTGGCTTTTGTCTAGGAATGGGATGCTGAGCGTAGACACACACTCACTCCTTTCCCTAGTGGCTAGAAGTCACTGCAGATATCAAAACCAGGTAGGAGGAAAAAAGGTGGAAGAATTAGCCATTTAGGGCACTGATGTTGTCAAAGTGGCAATACAGTCATCAGCAGTGACACCTAAGGCATTCCTAAACAGCTTGCATATCCAGGGAACATGCAAACAAAACTGATCTCATTATAAAAAAAGCAATTAAGGTATTACATATTTTGGAGTCAGCTCTTAATTTTGAGGTGAGAACCAGTGTAAATTTAAAACAAAGTGGTAAAAACCCAAGAAAATGGCATCCAGGGAGTTTATTTAGAAAGCCATATGTAGATAAACAGAAATATTAGCAAACTAACTCAAGATTCAGAGCCTCAAAAATCTGAATCAATTTCTCTAGTGGTCACATCAAATCTCTCATGCAAGAAGCAAACTCAAATGTTTAAAGACACTGTGAGAGTTCTCATGCTATGACTAATTCTTCAAAGTGAGGTGAGAATCTCAAACTAGGGGTTAGTTTTTCAAATGTGGACATTGTGCTCCAAAAGGTCAACTCAACCCAATGGTCTTCTCAAACCTGCTCCCACACCCGCTGGATCCAGCCAGCAGGGGTATTTCAACGTGTTTCCAGATCGTCCAACCCAGAGCAAAGGGCCACAATCGGAGACCAAAGTCAGACTAACTTTGCAGACCTCCTCACAGCTCAGACATGGCACTTCAGGCTGGGAGCTCTTGGATAGAGATTAAATTTGAAACATGGAAAATGTCAACAGAGAAAAAATGATTTTGATTTGGCCCCTGTTCTTGGAGAAGCTGTCTGGAAAGCCAGAGGGAGTTCCAGGTGCAGTGGCTGAATCAGAGGACCCGCCAGGCCTGAGGCAGGTCCTTGTCTGGACACTGAATGAGACTTAAAGTAGGGGGTCCCCTCTCCACATTCAATAGTCCCCATGCCTGGGGTTGGTCCTTCCGTAAGGATTCAAATTGATGCCTATGGCTTCATTTGGAACATTCACCTTGCCAGAAAGCACCAACCTAGTGATCAAAAATTCTTACTTCCCTTGGCCTCACCTTTACATAGACACACACAAAATTTAAAAGCATCCTCTTAGCTGGGACCTTTGAGAAAATATTCTTGTCTAGGGTACAAGGACTTCAAACTCTCCAGTGTCATGTTAGTGGATCTAGTGAAGATGATGGAAAAATGCCAGAGAGATGATAACATCCTTAAGTAGAACATTCTCTTAGAAAAAGAGGTAATACTGGCTTTATTCCACACTGGGAAAGTCTTTACATTTCTGAGAAAATGGAAACCCCAGAGACCCAGGCTGTAAAAGCCTCAGATCAGGAATGAGAGAGTGTTGTAGCTGAGAGTGTGGGCTCTGGAGTCCCACTGCTTCAGTTTGAACCCTGGTTCTATTATTTCGTCCTTACATCCCTGTGGCTCAGTTGTCCCCATCTGTAAAATGGGGGGAAATAACAACACTTACTTCATAGCATGGTTTTGTTGTGAAGGCAAAGAAGTCAATGCATGTAAAGTGTTTAGAAGAACACATGGCACAGAGTCAGTAGTAATGTTAGTTGCTGTTATTATTAATGGGTCTGGCTCTGCCACTAATTGTCTGTAAGACCTTGAGCAAGTCAGAGTACCTCCCTGAGCTTTTTTGCTTCCAACTCAGGGAATAAGGAGTTTGGGGTGCATGACTTCTGAAGTTCTTTCTGTGTCTAAGGATTAGACTCCTCCTGTTCTTCAGAAGAACGGAAGCAGGAGTAAGACACCTAACAGCACCTTTTCCTCCTCTGCTCCAGCGATCTTTGCAGGTGGCAAAGAGGATCTCCAGTGCGAAGGGCTCCCATCCCCTCAGCTACATTTGAGGGAGCTTGGAGCAGTATGGCTTCAGATGTCAGGGCTTTTGAAGTGCAGATGGTGCCCCCCCAAGAAAACTGCCACGCCTGGCCTTCCACATCAAGGGGCAAGCGTGCCTGACAGAGCCAGGGAGCATCGCCACACCCTGGGAAATGCCAGGGGCTCCACAGAGGGCTGAGTCTGAGCTCCTGAACTTCCACCCATTGTGGCAGAGGGTGTCGGATGGCCATCCCTCTTTTGATCTGCCAAAATATTTCACTTTTGGGAAGTGAAATGGATGGCATGTGTTGGCAAAGGAGGGAAAAAACACATTATATTCAAGCGCTCATATGGGCAACAGAAAGTTCTGAAATGGAGTTTTTTCAAAGGTTCCCCTTCTGACTTCTTTGCTGAAGTCAATTCTGTTTAAAGCAGACCCAGTCTGCAGCCTTGAGTCCCTCAGGGAATAAGCTGGGTCTTTCAGAGGGTGGCTCTGATTCCACTACATTTCAGGGGGGTGTTCAAGGGATGTTGTCTTGGCAAAAAGCCTCTGAAAAAGATTCCTTAACCAGGTCACTAACCACACCTTTAATTACGCAGAGAGAAACACGGTAATTACAGCCTCTGTCAGCATCCCAGCTGGCAGTTCCCCAACCAGGCATTCACATGTGGTGAGGATGCTACCCTCTCGTTAAAACACCACACTTCAGGTTTAAGACAGAGTTGAAAGATGGGTTTGTTCTTCCTGGAAACAGTTCCCTCTGATCAATGCCTGATGGACCGAGCCCATTTCCCTCTGGGCCTCTGAGGGCTGTGAAGGCAGAAGTCCCACCCCTTTGCTTGCTGTCTCTGCACAGACTGGGACCAGAATGTAAATTCTACAATGCCAGCGATCTTTTCTGTCTTATTCAGTTATCTCCAGAGTGCCTAAAACAGGGCCCGACACAAACATGGACTAGATAAACATACCTTGGGGGATTGAGAGGACGAATACATGAATGAAATTGGCCCAGAAGCCTGGCAGATGTGGGGGCTGAATGTCACCAACCTATGGAGGTGATGGATCCTTCTGGAAGGGCCCTGAGGGGAGGCCCCTGAGTTCTGAGTGCCCGAGGCCCTGGTCACAGGATCAGGCATAGAGCGGGGAGATGGAGTGGCTACGGTTAGCTGGGACTCTCACGCCTGAAGTTCATGGCTTTCTACCACAGCACTCAGCAAGGGCCGTCTGCCCAGTGCCCTGGGGCTCCCTCTGAGCCTAGCTCACCTGCACAGGTACTCTGCTGAGCTCTTTCAGCAAATCTGTCCCTGCCAGGCTTTCCTGTACACACCTGTGAGGGGGTGGCCACAGGGATCAATGGACTTCCAAGGGGGACAAAGTGAGGAAACACCTATCTTTCTACCCAGCAAATTCTACCACTACGAGCTGGGAAGCAGAGAGGAACAGGAATGGAGTTTTTATATCAGGATAGAAAGAGTCTCTACATGTCTTGGAGGCGAGCAGACTGTGTGGGTACGTGCCTGCCTGCATGCACATGTGTGTTCCTGTTGTACAACACGCTCTCACGGGGCCCATGAATCCTCACGGTCCTCGAGTGAGCCTGTCTCCCGGTACTGCCTCCTCCTCTCCCTGGCAAAGAAAGCCGCCTTAAATCAGAGCTAACGCACAGAACCTCTGTCATCTACTTTCTAAGATGCTCTATTATAAACTCAGGAGTGCCTGTGAACTTGCTGCTACACGGAGGCGGAAGGCTCTTCTCAGCCAGAACAGGGAGCTGGGGCAATGGGCCAAGTACCTGCCTCCCCTCTGGGGGCCCATCTCACCTTTCCTTCATCACCACTTCCGCTCTCGAATTTCAATCTGCAGCCAAAGCTACCTATGTGCCAAACAAGGAGGAAACAGATGTCCAGGCTTCTTTTCTATTTTTTTCTCCCCAAAGCCCCCCAGTACATAGTTGTATATCCTAGCTGTAAGTCCTTCTAGTTCTGCTATGTAGGACGCCACCACAGCATGGCTTGTCCATGCCCAGGATCCGCAGTGGTGAACCCTGGGCTGCCAAAGCGGAACATATGAACTTAACCAGTACATCACTGGGCCAGCGCAAATACCCAGCCTTCTGATGTCTCCCAAGACTCCCCAGACTGCAGCCTGGTGTCTTGAGTGAAGGAAGGGCAGAGCTCAGGGGAACAGAGGTGCTGGCCATCCCTGCTCTTCATTATCATCAAGGGTGCTGCTTCCCAGGTGTGGTGCAGGGGCACTCAGTGAGTGAGAGGACAGGACAGTGTTCCCAGCTAGACCTCCCACAGGGAACGCGCCTGTGATCACTAGTATGGACGGTGCACTAATTACCCTATCTCCGCTGATTGCCAACTCCTCCTCTAGTTCTGAGAGAGAAGAGAGATGGAGTGATGACCAGGGAGACCGGTCCTGCCCAGGTGCCACCTGGTCACCTTTGTTCTTCTCCTAATTGGCAAATGGGGACGATCTTCATGCTCACAGGGAAAGGTCCTAACTTGTCTGACCAGATGAGTGGGGCAAAGGTCACCCAACTTCAGATGTAGAAAGAGCCATGGAGATGGTGAGGAAACAGGAGCCTTGAGAGAGGAGGGAGGGTGTTTGCCCAAGGACACAGGAGAGGCCAAACTAAGAATGACCATCATTCTCATAATAACAGCGAACTTTACAGAACATTTCCTCTGTGCCAGACACTGCATTGAGTGCTTTGTATATATTACCTCACTCGATCTTCATAAAATCCATGATGCAGGTTCTATTATTATTATTCCCAATCTATCGATGAGGAAATGAAAGAATAAGGAGGTTCGGCCAACTGCCCAAGATCATGCAGCTAGTGAAGAACGAAGTTCTACATTTGGCCCAGGGCTCTTCTTACCATCTCCTCTGCCACAAAGACACTCAAAAGAACTCTCTTTATTGCCATGAAACTGAAAACCATCAGAGCCTCGGCATCTTAGGAGGTAGGGAGAGAAGGCTCAGGGGCCGAGACCCGGATTGTGTAAGCTATGCTGGAGAAGGCGGGGCACTCTTGTGTCAGAGCTGTGTTTATTTCTCCCTGTCTTTAAAGAGAACTTCACCCAGTAGAGTTGAAGAATCCAACAGCCTTGTGAGCATGTGGCAATAAATTAATTCCAGTATTCAAATTAAGCATCCCTGTTGGCCTCTGGACTTTCAAAAGCCAACAACAGACTGCAATGACAATGGGACTCAAGCAATTATCATGAGAATATAAATGATCATGATTTAAATACCAGAGGCATGATAATTTTAGGAATGGCTAAATAAACCTAATAATCTCATTCCTGCAATGTCCAATTATGGTGTTTTAATTAAAACCTCCTAAGGAGATGGGTGGCTAGTCATGGCTTACTTTAATTATCTTTATACTTAGTAACTAGTCTGAAATTAAAAAAAAAAATTAAAGAAGGGGAAAGTTTCTTGTTTCCAGGGAGATATGCCTATTTTGTTTTTAACGATAAATGAGTAAGTGTTTGTTGAGAGGCTTTTAGGATCAAGCACTGTTCTAGGCATTGGGGCACCTGAAAAAAATGACATAGCACCTTATTACTAGAAGACTAATCTTCATAAAAATATATCTCACATTCAAAAGCTAGGGGCAGATGAGTGTGAAATGGGTAGACAAACCAATGAATTCAAAGATGTTCAAAGGAAAGAGATAACTGATTCAGGGGGTCAAATATTTAACTAACAACTTTGAATTATAAATTGTGACTAGTAGAAGCTATCTCAGATTAAGGTACCAGAAAATTGACACATGGAAGATAAATCCTAGAGTTTAAACCTCAAAATAAACCCTTTATACAAAGACGGAAAAAACCCCAACAACTTGCAATTCATATGATATGAGCTGAGTAATGGCCAAAGCAGAACTTTCTCTCTGGTCTGTTACATGAACTCTGGTGAACTCCAGGTCTGGTTCAGGCAACAAGAAGCAAGGATCGCAGACTCTACTGGTCCTAGGGCCCTGACCATCCTCTTGAAACAAGAAAAGTTAACAGAGAAATCCTTTCAGCGGGAGCTGAAGGAAACCAAGCAGTCCTGTTGTATATCATAGAAAAACATGAATAATAAATAAAGATATAGTCCCCCAGCCTTGAGAAAAATTCCCAGTGTCTCCCCAGAGGAAGAAAATAAATGCCTTCAATTGGAAGGGTACAGTTGACAGAGGAGAAGAATTTTGCCAAAATGCACCGCTAGCCAATTTCTGGGTTAGCTGGAGTGATAAGGAGCCTGTAGCCAGGGCTTCTGGGGAGAAGAGGCTGAGCTCCAGACAGCTGGATTTAGTTCAAAGGCAGATAGCAGGGCCATGGGCAGGCAGGGCCCTCACAGGCTGGCTGAGATAAAGCTCTGTCCTGTCTCTGGAGTCATGTGTCTGGTGAATTTTTTGACACCATTTAAGGGCCCAGGGAGGTTTCTGATGCTGCCTTGACAGGCGCCCCTGGTGATGAAGTTACACGCAGTGATGGCTTAATTGGTGCCCCACGCCTTTCTGTCTCCTGAGCAGACAATCTCTAGTTTTTAAGAGATGTTCTTGCCCCTCCTTTCTTGACTGAAGTCCTCCTCCTGTGAATTATTGGGGGAACAGCTTGAACAAGGGGCAACAGAGGCTTTGCAGGTTAAAACGACTGCAGTCAGGTTCATACAAAACAACCTCCTTCAGATGCCTTGCTGGGCTCTGCTGGGGGGGGGGGGCGCGCCTGTACCCTCAGCGGTGGGCACGTGTGTGGGAGGGTCAGGACACGAAAACAGCCCTTTTCTTTGACCTCCTGCGTGTGCACAGACTGAGTCTTGCTCCACGCTGCTTCTTCTGGCATCCTTTTACCACAGTCTCACAGACTATCTTTAACAATGATTAAAGAGGTAGTACTTTCTGGACGGGGTGCTCCTCTTGTACCCCGCTAATGACAGTGGTGGCTCATTCATCATAGATGTTCAATTCATCAGTTCCCCAGACCATTATATCTGACTTAGATCTTTCCAGAAAGTAACCCCTCACAGCATTCTATTTATTAACCCAGGACAGCCTGAGGGGAAGCATTTAAAGAATTCCTCACGCACAGGGGTCCCCATATGCTGCTCCCCTAAATTCACACTACTGGTGAAAGGGAGGAGATTAATAGCATAGTCATGTCTGGAGTCTGTGAACTAAATTCTCATGTCCTCAAAAGGTACCTGGCTTTGTACTAAGAAGCTACGGGGACCATCACAAGCAATGGGCTTAATCGCTATAAAAAGGGGAGGTGACAGTGATGCTCCTATGTAACTATTAATCCCTCTGTGAGATCAGCTGCTTCAAACGAGGGAGCTCTGGGGCACTAGCATTTCCAGGACCTGGGAGGGTCAGCCTTGCTCCCCTGGGTTTTGGATCCTGACTGCTGTTGGGTAAGCAATGTCTCGCCCCTCCTTTGATGGGAAAGTGCTTTCATGACGAAGTGGTATTCGTGTTCTCGTGGAGCATTAAACTTGGCACCCACCTATAATGATGTGTTTTAACATTCTCTCTAATTAGTTTTTCTCACTAGCTCTTGGATGACTCCTGCACTCTATAATTATTTCTTTCACTGGCACTTACGCCGATATTGTATCCTTTGCCTAATAATTACTGTAATTACAGTCACTATATTTGAGTTTGGTGCCTGTGTGATAAACGGTTTTATTTTATGCGTTTGATGGGAAGTGATTTCTAAGTGGGCGTCTATAGGAAATTATTGAGGTACTGCTCTGAGACGTGTTAAAATGTTTTTGGATAATAAGTAACTTGAAGTAGCAACATGACAGGAGAAAGCAGCAGACAGCAAGACGAAGTTGAATTCATGGAAAATTCTTATACATTGTAAATGCAGCCTGAGAGCAGAAGAGGGCCACTCTGCACTCCTGGCCACATCGGGGCCCCGTAGCACATGACAGCTCAATAAACTTCAATACTGAAATGGGCAACACTTAAGAAAGGTGAGAAGCGGTCTGCCACGGGGGCTAAGCTCCCTGTTGTCCTTTCCTCTCGCATGCTGATACCCGAAATCAGCGTGTAGAGGCCACGGGGCCCCAGTTCCAAGACAGGGTTCCTGGATGTCAGGAAGGCCTCTTTGGGAAACTCCTCAACCAAATACTTTCTCTTTTTTGAGAAAATCAAGAAATTATCTCTACTTCTTTGTCACCAGAGAAGGGAAGAGTTGGTAGGAGCGCAGGATGTCAATGACAAGTTAAAGATAAACAAGCAAACAAAAGTTAGGTCCTGGGGCAAAAGCGACATCCTCTGGGAAGATTTTTCTCGGTCACTCAGCCTCCTCCCATCCCTGGAGATGTGAGCTGTCCTCCGTTATGTCCGCGCACGGTTCTGCTTTCTGTGCTACGCGGGCACTCTGTGCTTCTATTACACTTCGGCCACCTGCCGATCAAGCGCTTCTGCGTGCTCAGCACATTTTGTGGGCCCGCTAAACTACGATAATTAAGCTCCACTTATGGGTTCTTAGCAAGTGCTGTGTATTATGCTAAGTGCTTTATATGCATTATTGCATTTCAACCTCCCACCCATCCCTGAGTTATGTACCACTATTATTTCCATTTTGCAGACATACGGTAACTTGCCAAAGTCACACTCCAGTAGTGGGAAGAGCTAGGATGTCCAGCCAAGCAGGCTGACCCCACAGCCTCCATTATCCTTTCTCCCAATTTCTATGAGCAACTGGACAACAGGAATGTGTTTAGCAAATGCTAAAGTACCTAACAAATGTTAGGTTTCTTAGCGTCACTGGACTATGAGGCTTAACAGAAAGTGACCCATGAGTTCCTTTAGCGTTTTCCTTGACCAGATGACAAGAGCTTCTTTTTTGGAACCCCTTGTGGCACTCCAGAGTTCTTTAAGTGACTGAGGAGTGCTGAGGTAACCTAGGGGGTTCCACACCAAGCTCTGAGCTGGGGTGTGTATTCAAGGCCAGTGTGATGTCAGGGAGACCTCGCGGGTGGGTGAGTCACCGCACAGAAGGGGGGCGGTGCCTGGCTCACCTGGGCACACGTACTCCTTCTTCTGCACGTCCGCCACGTTGAAGCCCCGCAGGTGCACAGGAGCCATGCAGAGTGTGAACTGGCCAATCGTCCGCCGCTGTCGCAGCCAATCCGAGAGCCAGGCCAGGTGGCAGTCACAGTACAGGTTGTTGGAGTGGAGACGCCTGGGAGAGGAAGGGACAGAAGAAAGACACTGTAACAGCGTGAAGTGGAGAGGCTGCCACTGGCTGAAGAGAGTAGGCCAAACCTCTGTGCCCCTTTGCCCAGTGTGAGGATTCTCAGGAGCCCAGGGAGCATCTCCCTCTGCACTACTGAATTACCCCAGGGGCCTCACTCCGTTATTGCCAAGCCACAAATGACAGTTACCTTCACATGCAGGCCACATCCAGTGGATGCCTCCAGGGTGTAAGCAATTCCCCATTTCTTAATAGTAATTCCACCCTTTGGTTTCCCACTTAAGAAAGCTCAGCCCATAGGAGAGGGAGAGTGACACTGTTATAGCGACAGTCCTGATTCGAGTCAGACTTCCAAACTTCCAAAGGGGTGACTTATGCAAATTTCAGTACTTTAGCTAGCTTGAGTTACAGATGGCTCAAAACAGCTTCTCAATCTCAACGCCCCTCCCACCCCAAGCCCCGGCCCGTCTATGGTGGTGGGGTGGCTGAGATATGCTGTTGCTCTGAACCTTTTGCCCTCTTCCTAAGTGTTCCTTTAGTGAACCCCCTGCATATAATGCTGGTGAGCCTGAAACCAATACCACTGTGTGCACTTGCCAGGGTTAGCAAAGCATGGAGAGAAGGATGCTTTGTGAGGAATGCACTTTCTCTCCATCCTCCTGTTTAAATAAGGTGTTGTCCCTTACAGACTCCTGCAATCCTCAGGCATCTCTCCATGGTGCCCTTCGTCTCCTTCCCAAGTTCAAATCCACCTGGTGTATTTTCTATTCTGACTGGGTCAGGTGCCTCTGAAAAGACTTCCTAACCAGTTTCAGAACTCTTTGGCTTCTCCCTCTAGCAGCTGTGATTCCAGATCACTTTCTTGCCCTTGAGTGAGTAAGATTCCCTCGAGGGATCTGCAGGTTCCACTTCTTCGGGGAATCCTGTCTGGTTAAATCACTTGAATTTCCTTTCCACTAAGTGGGGGGCAAACTAAGGATATACAGGGGCTTCTAAAGGTTCTTCCCCAAGGTTTCTCTATTGGGGTTGCCAACTTCCACCTTCACTACGACTCTAGGTCATCAGAAGCGGAGGTAGGAGAGTCTTAGTCACATCAGCTTATCATACACTTGGTTTTCTGATGCAAATTTCAAATGCCGGATCCCGGACATGCTAATCAGCCAGCACGATCTTGGGACTTTCAAGTACTCTGTGTCAAGTCAGCTAATACTGAGTGGCAGCTGGGAGCAGTGGCTCAGGCTACCTCCGTGCCTGAAATGGAGAGAGCTGAAGGGCTCTTGACCACACTTCACTTGGTGTAAGGTCAATGTTGCTAAACACCGGCTGAGGGCAGCTAACTTGCGCTGCATGCCGGCCAGCCTCCCGGCCCCTGCATGGATGCAAACCTCTGGCAGGCCAGGGCCACTGTGGATTCTTGGCAACCTAAGGGGGCCCCAGATCCTACAATATCAGACTCACTAAATGAGGTCATATCCCACAGAGAATGCCATTTTCTTTCTGCTGAAAAAAAATTTAAAAAGGTTTCTATGATTTTGTTTAAAAATGATCAGTTTTGATGTTGTAATGTTCTTTTTTTACTTCAGAGTCTACATATTAAGACCAAACACATTTTTATAGGTTCCTAGGCCCAAGATACTGTGCCTGTAACTGGCCCCCAAGCAATTCTCCTCTTTGAGTTTCAAAACTCAGACCCTTGTACTGCTGAAGTGAGCATGGCTTCCTCTGCGCCTGGTGCTCCAGAAAGAGGTGTGCTAGGTAGGAAGGGGTGGGGAGACAAAGTCCTCAGCTGAGCAGAAGGACCTCAGCTCTAAGAGGCAAGCAAGACCTCTGTGGATTCAAGAAAGATGACCACTTTGTGCCAAGGACAGAGAGGGACAAGGTGGTGGAGGGTAGCTGTTAGCTCTTTCCTAAAAAGCACAAGCAGAGGAGGGAACTCCTCCTCCACGCTGGGCCTTCTTGGGAAATTGCAGCGTGAGTGAGAACGATCTGTCTCCTGACCCATTAGTGAGCTGCCCTGAGAGAGAGAGGGGGCCGGGGACAGGGCGGGGATATTCCATGGCCAGGAACACAGCACTGGGTACACAGGGTGCCTAGGAAAATGGCAACAGTGGGTCAGGTCTTGGTGAAGGGAGGAGCGGAGCCGGGCTGCGGTGGCATGCACAGGCTGCAGTGGTGCTGGAATTCTTGCGTGTGCCAGGAGATCGCAGCCTGTGAATGAGAGTCTAGGTTTTAGCAGGGAAGGCGGTCTTCCTCTTTGGCAGTGGGGCATGGAAGCTGAGGACACAGGGCTCACTATGAAGCAAGGAGCGTGGGCCCAGGAGGCGGATCAATGTGAACAGGTTCCCGGCAGTTCCAATCAGGGGTAAGAGATCAATGGAACAACAAAAACGAGGTTTAGGTAAGCCAGACCCTTACTGAGCTGATTAATTTCAGGGATAATCAAAATGTCAGAGGTTTCCCTTTTGGAAGATTATATTAGGCTGGTTCTTCCGCACCCTCGCCGGCCAGCCCCGAGTGACCTCTCTTCTTAACCTTGCTACATATGGGTGGCCCCTGTCCCTTTGTTCTTTTGTAAGAATTTCTCCCCTCCCAAGTGCGACAATGGAATAGAGGTGACCAGGAGCTGGCCTGGTGGCGTAGTGGTTAAGTTCGCACACTGTGCTTCGGCAGCCTGGGGTTCACAGGTTCGGATGCCAGGGGCAGACCTAGCACCGCTTGCCGAGCCAGGCTGTTGCAGCATCCCACATAGAAGAGAGGAAGATTGGCACAGATGTTACCTCAGTGACAATCTTCCTCAAGCAAAAAGAGGAAGATTGGCAACAGATATTAGCTCAAGGCCAATCTTCATCACCAAAAAAAAAAAAAAAAAAAAAAGAGGTGATCAAACTTCCTTGGAAGCCTCTTGTCAAAAGCCCAGCGCAGTGGAGGGGCTCAGATCTCCCTTTTGGAATTTTACCCACTAGAAATGCTGGGAGAGTTGAGCTGGGCAGAGGCTTTCAAGCAGCCTTTCCTATCATATTTGGGGGATCAAATTGAGCAGTATCATCCCAAATACTAAGATTGAAAGAAAAGCAATCACGATGACCATGAAACTTGAGCCTGGACACTGCCAGGACGTCTAACCCTCTTGAGTGGCAAGGGAAATTACTTTAATTACTCTCAACATTTTTGGTGAGTTGGGGTGGCAATAACATGGAGAAGGTGGCCTCTAGTGGCCCTGCAGCAGCTCTGGTCTTTCCTTTCCCAGCTCACCTGGAACATGCTCTTCTGCTCTTGTTTCTGCTGAATGGTACGAGGTTCTCATGTCAAACTGCTTGAATCTGACACTGGCTCTGTGCTTTCCGACTCGGACTTTAGGTAGTGATTTAACTCTGGGCTTCAGTCTTACCATCTGTAAAATGGGGATATTACTGGTGCCCTTTTGTGAGGGCTTTTGTGAGGATTGAAATGATTCATGAGAAGTGCTTAGCACAAGGCCTGGTACCTGGTAAGCCACTGAAGAAATGTTTGCTCTTATTATTATTGTGGGGAGACTAGCTCCAGACTTCAGTCTCTTCCCAACCTACGGCCCTGCCCGTACAAGGCTATCATTTCTTATTTAGACATCACAGCATCAAGGTGACTAGGTGGTTCCTGCACGTTGTCCTGCAATCTTTTGCTGACGAAAACACTATATTCCATGTTGGCAAAACCACCTTTATAGAAGATAAGGTGAATGTATACAAATGCCAATTTGTAAAAGGCACCTTTTAGCCACAGACGCTAAATTGAATTTCCAACAAATCCTTTTAGAGAGGGTCAGTGTTCATTTTCTATAAAATGTGGCTTTCTGAATTCAATATAAAAGCTTTCCTTTAGAATTCCCATTTATGACTTCCTTCCTCTCTCCTCTTCCCTGCTTCTCCACCACCAGTCTCTGCCCCCCCACCTTTAATTACAGTGAAGGGGGATTAGTCAGCTGAAGTCTCCAGGGAGTTCTATACAGAGCCATCTCTGAAATTAAACTAAAGAGAAAATGGCAGCAGGCAGGGAGCAAAGAGAACAGACGAGATTGACTGATTGATCTGAAGTCATCAGATGAGTGTTCAGGACCACGGGGAAGAATGACAACAGAATCAAGGAGAAAAGTCTCTCCCATCCCCTTCCCCTACCACGTACACCCAAACAAAGCACCCAAGACCCAGACCTAGCCATCTCTCCCCTGCTCCTGTAGACCCAGCCCAGCTCCCGTTACTGCTGCTCCTAAGCTGAAAATAACAAGAGGGGGAGTAGAAATCACAGAGGAACAGCTCACGGGCGCTGGACTGCCGACTTCTGCAGGTGAGAACTGTATTTCTTCCCTTCCACCCACTTGCCTGGGCAGATGCAGGCCCAACACCTGAGGCTTGCTCATAGCTTCTTGGCCAGGAGCCCTGGTCCACACTCTTCTGCAGTCCATTCGTGGTTTGCTGGGGACTTTGAAGAAATCTTTGAAGACTCAATGGTTTCTTCTTAAAATTCCATTACTGCACCACCCCATTTTTAAAAGGCGTGAAAAAGATGGATTTTCTTGGCTGAATTATGTTATACATGAGGGATCGAGGAAGAACTGGGAAACTGATGGAAACTGGGCTCAGATTCTTCTTCTTTAGAAGAACTAGTATTTGTTGAGTGCACACCATGACCAGGCACTTTACATGTTATCACATTTCGTTATCACAACTTGGAGTCAAGCATTTATTAATTCACTGTCCTTGAAATACAGAGAGATGAAGACACTTGCCCAGAGTAAGTGGCAGAGCTTGCATTTAAACTCAGGTCTGCCTGACTCCCAACTCCATGTCCTTCTTAGGGTGCTCTGTACCATTTCCTTATAAATTGCCTCATTGGTCTTTGCTTCATTCTCACCAGAGATAAGGTCGCTTTCTTGCTAAAGCAGGGGTTCTCAAACATTATGGGTATCAAAATCACCCAGAGGGCTTGTTAAAAACAGGTGGTTGGCCCCAGCCCCTGAGATTCTGATTCCATCGGTTTAGGGTGGGGCCTGAAATTTTGCTTTCCTAACAAGTTCCAGGTGGTGCTGACACTGCTAGTCTAGGGACCTTACTCTAGGAACAATCACTCTAAGGATTTTCAAATTTCTGTGGATTCCATGTTGTTCAGGGGCCATAGATAAGCTGGTTGCTGGTTTTTTTCAGTCCAGATTTCTAGGTAAGTAGTATCATCATCATGTAACAATTAACATCATTTATTGTCTACTACATGCCAGGCACTTTACTCTTGGGGGCTGACTCTCCCCTACTCCTGTGATGTACACACCACTGAGGCTCCACCAACACAAGAAAAGCATCCAGCATGAACTCCTTTGGAAAGGCCAACAGAGTTCATTTGCAGAGAAGCTTACAAAAGCGTTTCTGGCTGAGAGTGGAGGGGAACTCCCCAGGTAACAAAGGCAATGGAACCGCTCTCAGTATGGGGTGTTATGGGGAGATTTGCTTCCTGAGTACACAGCCTGGAAGGCCTGAGTCCACCCAACACATTAAAGATAAAGAACCAAGGTACTGCATTCTAATATCAGAATATCATCCAGGGAACCGGTGAGCAGGGGAGTGTGGTAGGTGGGGGCTGGGAGGACGAGGAGAAGGACGGACTAAGACTCCCTTTCCTCCACTGTTCCCAGAAGGGAAAACAATTGTAACCATGGGCAATATGATAGAACTGCCAAAAGTACATGACATTCGCTAAGGAAATGGTGAATCATTATGTCCCAGTTCTACATGTTTCATGACAATATTAACACTAATAAACTTTTCCATTAGGATGGAAAACACAAAGATTTCCACAGTCCAGAAAAATTCCCAAGGCGAAGGGAAATGAATCTGTCTATGGCAGCCTGGTGGTTCAGAACCACGGCTAGCACTGTGACCCTTCCCCCTCTGCCCTCGCTCACCAAGACACCCCTTAGTTAACAGAAGGAGGAGGCACTTGGACATAGGAACCACCTGAGAGGTCACAGCACGGTAGGTTTTATAAGTAGCTTAGCGTGCCGCACTTTAGGCTGTGTAAGAGGGTGGTAGGCAGGGGATGAAGCAGGGACCTTTACTCACAGAGTTCGAATCTTCGGCATGTGGTTGAAGCTAGTGACCAGGATGCGGCTAATGTTGTTGTTGTTGAGTGTGCTGCGGAGACAGAGGAAAAAGGCAAATGGTTAACAAGGAAGCAGCATTGAGGGGGCACCAAAGATGCTTATGGAAAGTGGGGGGAGGGATGGATGTGACTGCAAGAGGGACCATAAATCAACGGTCACGGGTCAGTCGGTGGAGCCGCTGGAGACAAGTGGATGGATCTCCAGATGGTAAGAGAATCCCTGGCTCCTTTTCTCAGATGGGTCCCTCCTCCCCTCTGCTGCCCTCTCAGTACTTACTGATCCACCTGGAGTAACAGTATCACTCCCTGAAACCCTTCTATGGGCTGAGTGCTTCACAACAATATTTCTAATTCTCACAACTATGTGCCAGTTATGTATCATTGTCCTCGTTGTAGAGAAAACAAAACAGATAGAGGTCATTGTTTGGTAACACACAACTCTATAGGGTAGGTCTTATCTCCATATTACAGACGAGGAGGCTGAGCCACAGAGAAGTAAAATAGCTTTTCCAAGGACTCTTAGCTGCTAAGCTCAGGCAATGGGATTTGAACCCAGCACTATCTTGCTCCAAACTCCTCGCTCTGCACATTGTAGCTACTGCCCCACGGTGGTGTGAGGCTGGAGGCTATGTGCAGAGGTCATTTGGTAAGGATCTTCCAGCCATCTTCTGACTCTTCAAGCACATCTTAAGGGAGGGTGTGAGCTCACTGAGGACAGGGATTGAGTCCTCTTTCTTGTGCATCTCCATCACTACGGATGGGAACTCCTACAGTGCAACATTAGCACTGACTGGTATCTTCGTAAAGCGAAAAGGAAAGAGAAAGATGTGAGCTCCCATAAGTGAACCAGAATAAAATAAGGCTGCTGAATGAAATCAGGCTGTAGGCAAGTACAGCCCTGGGCTTACCCTTCTAGAGGGACCCATTACAGAAGCGCAGGGAAAGCATGATAGACAAAGAAGCCATCCGCAGAAGTGGAAATGTTAAGTAGGAGAAGAGCCTTTTCCGGTCAGTTAGTTCAGCAACTACCCAGATGGAGAGGTCACCATATGCATGAAGGCCAGGCCTAGTTCTCGCTCTCTGATCCCATACCTGCCTCACCCTGCGTCCCAAAGAGCAAGAGGGGGATATAGTCCTTAGTATAATCCTTCTTGGTGGCCCCTTGCTCCTGTGCTCTCTCTTCTCCTGTGCTCCACCCAGATATCCCCTTCTCATCAGTCTAACTCCTCTTACTTTCCCACAGGCCCCCATTGGCCCAGGAAGGAACCTTTCTTTGGAAACCTTCATTGGTTAAGCAGATTTCTTTTGCCCTTGGCCCTTGGTGAACACATTATCTTCTCTTAAAATGCCCTCTGAATTGTAAGACCCACAAGGCCAGGAACATTTTTTGTCTTGTGCGTTACTCTAGCCCCATGGCCTGGTCCATACATGGTTCAGATTGAGTCTTATTTTCCCCACTTGCGTGGTCTTGGGCAAGTTATCAACATCTTTTATCCACAGGTTCTTCATTGGTGGAAGGAGGCAGGTAACGGTACCTACTTCATAGGCTGGTCAAAGGCGTAGTATGTAGCGTGTGCTCAGTAAAAGGAGACTACCATTTTATTGACATTGGTGGAGCAACTTATTCCTGTCCTGGTCATTCCTGTTCCCCCTACCTCAACATCCATGAAATAGAAACAGAGATTTCTCTAGCACACAGTGGCCCCCATACCCACTCCACCCCACCCAAGGGGTCCTGCACAGATTCCTCTCCAGCCTCTCATGACTCTAGCCCACAGCAGGATTCCAGTGCCCAATCTCCCTCACCCCAGGCTCTTCCTCAATCCCCTCCGGCCTCCTGGCATTCGTTTGGCTAACAAGGCCAGGAGGAAATCTGTTTACCCAAAGGCACAGAACCTAATACTTTTTCCTCCCTCCCTCCCATATTTACTGTGCACCCACCATGTGTCTGGCACTATCTCAGGCATATAGTACAGTAAAGAGGAATGAACAGACCAAATTTACATTGCCTGCTTCTGCTAACTCCCTAACTTTACCAATGCACCAGTGCAGACACTTGGCCTTTATGAAGTTGAACCTCTGTAGCAGTTTTGTTTCACGTGGCTTATCTTTTCTAAGAGTGTGTGTGTGCGTGTGTGTGTTAATCCATCCTATCTCCATCCGCCCAAGAAGGGTTCGGAATATCTCATCAGAGAGGGCTGAAGAATCTGTCACTCACTTCAGACCAGGGTCTCCTGCCTTGCCAGGGAGCTCCCTGGGAGTGAGAACTATGTCGCCGCCACCCCTTCGCCATCAGATTAGGAATGCCTCTGGGGCAGAAACAATGCCTTCATTTCCTCTGCTGTCCATCCTAGAGTTCTAGGCTCCACACTTGGGGGATACCTAGTTAGGGTCGTTGACTGACAACCAGACAAAAATCCGAGCATCCTCATGTCTCAAAGGCAAAGAACAAGAAGCCTTTGCAGCAAAGAGCCTTGCTTCTGACCATGCCCAGCCACTCAACGTCAGGTTGAGTTCGCAGCCAGCCCTAATTCAGCTAAATACACAGTGCAGTTACATGCAGGGCTTGGGCTGGAACCGCATCCGGCAGCAGTCCGGTAGCGATGACTTATTAACGTATTACTACACTGATATTTAAATGCGAGCCGTAATGAGGGCCATAAAACATTTACGATAATAGCAATTATTCCAGAACCAAAATGACTAAACACGCTATTCAGACTTTCATGATTTGCTGTGTGGGGCTGGCCAGCCAAGGGATGTCAGAGGGTTGGTAACCTCTTGGACGCTGGTCTCCATGGCAGCTACAGTTTTTGTTTCCCTAATAAACACGGATTATTTGATTTCCAGTCTTGGCAGCTTTTGCCTGTGATGGGAGCACTGTGCTCTATCTGGTTCTCGTGCCCCAGCCTAAATAGCTGGCATTCAATGGAAGTGTCGTTGTCATAACCCCAGCACAGTGGAGCAGAGTCGGTGAGCACAGCTCCCAGAGGCAAAGACCTGGTTTAGGTTGTGGCTCTGCCACTGCCAGCCTGTGCAACCAGGACTAAGTTTTCTTAATCTTATTAGGTTTCCTCCTTTGTAACACGGGGATAATAACAGCACCAGTTTCATAGAGCTTTATTGGTGATTAAATGAGATGATAATAATAATCGCCAAGGTTAACTGAGAGCTTATTGTATGCCAGGCAGGCACTGGGCTAAGGACTCAACTTGTACCATCTCATTTAATTCCACAAATCACCCTCTGAAGCAAGTACTTTTTTTTTTTGTCATCTCCATTTCATGGATGGAGCAAGTGGTGGTACCAGGACTTGAACCCAAACAAGCTGACTCCAGGAAGGATGCCTGTATGAGTTGTCTATTACTGCTGTAACAGACTACCACAAATTTTGTGTCTTAAAGCAATACAAATTTATTCTCTTACAGCCTGCAGATCGGAAGTCTAAAATGGATTCACGGGATGGCGTTTCTTCTAGAGGCATCGGGAAAATTCATTTCCTTGCCTTTTGCAGCTTGTAGAGGACACCCACATCCCTTGGCTCATGGTCCCTTCCTTGCATCACTCCAAACTCTTGCTTCTGTTGTCACATGTCCTACTGTTCATGGTGATCTCCTGCCTCCCTCTTATGAGGACCCTTGTGATGACATTTCCAGCCAACCACCATCCCCTTGAAACGAGGCATGGACAGCACTCATTTTAGCACACTGCCTGGCGCATAGGCAATGGCCAATAATTATTGCTACTATTATTGTAGCTTGTGTTTGTTTTAGTTCTTTATAGTTTACAAGACACTTTCCCATTCATCTCATTTGATACCCTGAGGTTGGAATTATTCTCCCCATTTTATAGAATGTGCAATTTGAGGCTACGAGAGGTAAGGACTCACCCAGGGTGGCACATGAGCTCCTGGAGGATTCAAGACTTAGTATTCTTTCTTTACATCACAATTTCTCCCAACTTACACACTGCCTCCTGTTTTCAGGGCAAATTGTTACCCTGGCATGGATATCCTCTGTTATCTCCACTCTGGTACCCAAAGCTAGAAATAAGTGCACAAGCCTCCTGCTGCCTCTTGTTCTATAAACTTCCTTGAAGATTATCCAGCAGAAAAATAAATGGTTTGGTCCGACAAAGACCCCCCCCCGCCCCCATGCTGCCATTGGATGACCAGCCCAGACTAAGCTGTGGTGACCTCATCAACCTCATCTTATTTACCTCCATCTCCTGGAAGAGTTTTGCTAGTTCCAGAGTCTAGATTCAATCCTGCTCTGCTCCTTGGAGATATTTTGAGAAAATATGCTTTATTGCAAGTCACCCAGGTTGGAGGTTTTTCTCCAAATAAATGCTCTCAATTCAGCATTTTCCATCAGGTTTCAAGCTCAAGTTCAGGTCAAATTAATTCAATAAAACTTTAGGACTGTTCTTGCCTCCTCTTTTTGCACCATCACAAGCTACTGAATGGGCATTTCAGTATGAATTAGAAATAAGGCAATTTCCCCCCAGAAGATTTAAAAGACAGTCCATCTACCTCCCATTTCTCTCTTATAAAGCCCTTATGCTGTTTTTTTTTTCTTTTTGAGGAAGATTAACCCTGAGCTAACATCTGCTGCCAATCCTCCTCTTTTTGCTGAGGAAGACTGGCCCTGAGCTAACATCTGTGCCCATCTTCCTCTACTTTATATGTGGGACGCCTACCACAGCATGGTGTGCCAAGCGGTGCCATGTCCGCACCCATGATCCAAACCAGCAAACCCCCGGCTGCCGAAGCGGAATGTGCAAACTTAACCGCTGCACCACCAGGCCGGCCCCAGCCCTTACCCCATTATAAATACTGTATTTACACTGAGACTAAGTTTGACCTGTATACTGTTCAGTCTTTTTTTCTGTTTTGTCATAATTGGAGCATAAAAGCCTAATGAAAAGGGGTCATTTTCCATATTAAAATGATCTATTTGGACAATGCTACCTCTGTCAACGCATCCATTCTCTCTCGATTGTGAGCACTAGAAAGGGGGCATTAAATTTTTTTCCAGGGCACTAGGGGTTTAGTGAACTTACTACTGGTCCTATAATGCACAAATCAAACCAAGTTTGTGATGCCCTGTCCTCCTTAGCTAAATACTGGGGTACCATTGCAAGACAAGGGCTCCCCAGTAATGATGAATGCATGAGGAAATGGTCACATACTGGTCTGTCCCATGGGCTGGCAGACTACTGCTCACAGGCCAAATCCCATCCAACACAGAGTATTTTTGTAAATAAAGTTTTACCCATTCGTTTATGTATTGTCTACGCTGCTTTCATGTTACAACGGCTGAGTAGTTGCGACAGAGACCATATGGCATGCAAAGACTAAAATATTTACTAACTGGCTTTTTATAGACAATGTTTGCTGACCCCTGGCTGCTCTAGAACTGGGCGGTTCTAGTCCTGTCTTTGCCAGTGATTAAGTGCAATATGCCAGGCAAGTCCTATTAACTGCTCTGTAAGAAAAGTAGATTAGGTCACTGGCTTTCAAAACTTAAAAATAAAACCAAAAAACATTGGCGGGAAAGCCCAAGCAGCAAGCGGTAGAGCTGAGATTCAAAAGCAGGCAGTCTAACTCTAGAAGCCACACTTCTCGCCCCCACCTTATACTCCCCTGGAAGGAGGGTCCCACTACTCCTGGAACCTGCAATGCTGTGATGGAATCAGAGCCTAGAAGAAGGCCCTGTTCAAGAAATGGCAGGTGAAACCATCTCGGGTTGGGCATGGAACGACTTGGGCAGTGGATCTCAAAGTGTGGTCCCCAGAGCTGCAGCATCACCTGGGAACTTGTTAGAGATGCATCTTCTCAGGCCCCACCCACACCTCCAGAATCAGAACCTCTGGGTAGGCCCAGCTTTGTGTGTTTTAATGAACTCTCCAGAGAATTCTCATGCAAGCTCAAGTTGGAAAACCACTGAACGAAGCAAAAGGCTAAGAACAGAGTCTTTACTTAGGTATAGAGGGCAGAATATAGGCTGTCCCTTGCTGCCCCAGGGACTGAAGGCCTCTTGTGTACTTAGGAAGAGGCCCAAGTTCTGAAACAGTACATAGCCCTCAATGGAGGTGGCTGCAAGCACCTGTGGAGAGCTCCAACTTAGCTCCCCACTCTTCTCTGCTGAGTGCTAAAGTGTGGCTCTCCTTGCATCACTCAAGACAGCCATCTTTGATCTGGAGGAGCTAAGTCCAGCTGTAGCCATGCCACCCTGGAAACCTTAATAAGGCTGACATTTCCCTCTGTCTCCTCCGATTAGGCCATCGCTTTATCACTGTGCTTTCCTGGCTCTGGGTGTAATCTGCGTGTTGTGTGTCCATAACACTATGTAATTGGCTCTAATGGAGCAATATTATCTGTGAGCATGTATCACATAATTGCAAAACCAGGCATCCACAGTAAGTGCCACTGCAGTCTCCCAGCGTGCCAACCTTGGAGCTGGGGACACTCTTGGAACCCCTCTTTTTCCCCTCCACACAGGTGGGGAATCAGACTCCTTAGGTCAGATAGACCCCCTTGGCAGACTGGCCCATTCATCCCCTGTCTCAAGGTGGGTTGACTTCTCTTTAAGTAGGGATAAATAAGGTGGCTCCCTCCTTAACGGTCCCTAGGAAGGACTCTTGGTGAGTCCTCAGCAGCCATGGCAACAGGATGTCTTTTTAAAGTGACCCTGGAGATGCCCTGACTTGTGCTTACAATTGTAGGTGTCCAATGACCAGCATTCTAAGCCCAAAAGATATAACTACCTCCAACAGGGCTTATATTGAATTCACGGGGCAGACATAACCAAAGTAGGCAAAATCATTTCCTGGGGAGCAGCTGAGTGTAAATACTGTGGCTGGACCCTGGGGGAAATATCTAAACTGCTGGTATGAAGGATGAAAAGCACAGAGGGATTCTGGTAGCATGGAGACTGCAAGGGGAGGGGCTGGAGATTCATTTCTGCCTCTCCTTGCTGGCTCAGGGAGGGAGAGGAATGAAACTGAGGGTACTTCAGATCCTTCGGGAGCCTGCTCTGCTCTCTGGCTCACATGTCAAAGCAGGACTGGCTTGTCTTGGTCTTACTTGGTGGCTACTAACTGACAGCCATCATGGCACCGGGATCAAGGACTATTGCTGATGATCAGGCCCTTCCATATGCTCCTAGATCCAGGGAATGTGAATGCTGTTGGCTGGCTTGGCCCATTAGAATGTGTGTTTATGGCATCTTGTTGTGAACTTGACCCTAGGAGAATACACACAGAATGCCCACTAGGTCCACTGAGGTTGGGAGAGGAATCCTCAAGCCTTTCCCTCAGCCCAGTCTCTCCCCAACTGCACTGACCCAGTCATTTTTGGATGAAGCCCCCTTATTTCCCTCCTACCAAGGCTGAACTTGCTTTTCTCACTCAGCTATGCACTATTCTGATTTGGCTGGAAGCTCTAGGAAACTCCAGAAATCAGGAAAAACAATGTACAATAATGCATCCTTTGAGAAAACCTAAACTGAATGTTATAGGTTCTACCATGAACTCTCTACTTTCCTCTAATGAGCTAGACTAGAAAAGGATATTGCTTTGAGGTGAGCTTGCCAAGATCTTCCAACAAAGATGCCCATAACAATAACAATAATAATACTTATACGGTTTATTAAGTTTTTGCTATGTGCTGGCACTGGGCTGAGCATTTTTCATACATTATCTCATTTAATCCTCCCCCAAACTCTGAGATACTATTGTCATTTCCATTTTGGATTCTAGAAAGATCAATGAACTCTGCCCTGATCACACAGCTATAGAGTTGTGGAGCCGAAATTCAGATCCAGGAAAGTGTGACATCAGGACCTATATTTTTAAGCATTCACGAAACTGCCTCTTACAGGATGGTCTTCGACAGGCGTTGGCTGTCCAATTTCCATGTCTTCCCAAGGGGGAAGCGAATCATCTCGGTTAGTGGTAGACTCAGCCCTGACTTCCATGTGGCAGGGAGTGTGGTATTTGCCCCACTGCTAAGGATACTCAAAGCAACAGCATTACCCGACCTGCCTCTTGTCTGAGCAACAGAGAGGGCTCAGCACTGAGACCACAGGCTGTAGTAGAGTCTACAGAGAAGAGAGGGCAATGGTGTCTCCAAGCCTTGTGGTCACGGTTTGGCTAACAAGTCTAAGTGCTGCCAAAAGCCGTCCTTACTATTAGATTGGTTGATCGGAATTTTTAAGACTACCCTGAAGAACCAAGAGCACAGCTCTGCTCCTTAAGCAAAGCCCATCTTTGGCCTGTTTGGAGCAGGCGATGAGTTTCTGCGGGCGGATGGGGCAGGAGGAATGAGAGACACGGAGGGAGAGAGAGGAGAAGGGACGGCAGAAGCCAACTCTCTTACGCTACCTGCTCTCTCGGACTATCCTGGGTGCTGCAGAGTACTGAGTTCTTTGGTCTCCCTGCGGACCGTTTAAATTAAAGCTCATAACCATTGTGTGGGCATATAATGAAAACAACTGATGCTGCACTGATTAGGCCATTACTCTCAACTGTTAGAAAACATAATGATCTCACAAGGGGACTTATTCACTGACGTATAGCAGTCAAGCTCTCATTTGACACCTCAAATTAGCAGCCAAAGCAATAACAGCTGGGGTTTTTGTCTCAATATTTGTACCCGACTCTAAAGTGATTTGGCACCGGGTGAGTGTTATTTTTAAACACAGAGCTCTCACCGCCTAGTAACATTTTAAATGGTCTCCAGGTGTCATGTAAAACCTAGAGAAATAAATAAAAACAATCAGCTGCCAATTTGGGCCTTTGATGATACGGATTCCTTAACAAAAGGGCTTGTCTTTGGTTCTTCTTTCATTATGTATTCATATTATGACAGGCAGAAACTCATCTCCTTCCACCCAGCACCACTTCGGTGTTAAAAAAAAAGATGCTTCCAAAATAAATGTAAAAAGTAGAAGATCAAAAGAGAAAGAGGAATCTTCAAATCCCGCCACTGTTCAATCAGATGCGGATAGTGTGAGTATTCACGATGCTCCGGTGTCTTTGGTCCCTGGTTTTGAAGAACTCCTTACTCATCTATTGAGATCACCACAGATGTTGCCTAGTGGTGATTCAGAATGATTCAACTGCCTCCCAGTGACCAACTTAATTGTAAAATGTCCCTTAAGCCACAACATGAATGAGACAGCCTCAGTCTCCTAATTCTATTTCATCATCTATAAACTGGGAGCCTGGACAATCAATCTTGTCTACTGCATTATTTAGAAATCAGGCAGCTGCCAAGAAGTCTGCAGTGGGCTGAGGATGGATGAAAGAATGACCTCCAACTTACATAATGGGACAGGTGAGTTTGCACTTGAGAGGGGGGAGAAATGGACCATTTCCACCTCAGCTGCATTTTAGCCAGTTGAGAGGAAGATGGGGAAAGTTCATAAATACCACTGATGTGAACACTAAGAGAGGACAGAGGACATGTCTATTCTGTGCCCTGTTGTATAGGCAGGACCTAGCCCATGTTTGGCACACAGGACTACCCAATATTTACTGAATGGACGGATGAGTTTCCAAATGTGAAAGGTAATGCTTTTGGCATTGTTTGACAAAAATAAATTTCCACCCTAAACAGCCTTCTGGGCTGATCTGGGAGCACAAACTCAATTGCCTATGGGAGCGAGGCTTGACATCTGAGTAAGCAAGCGTGCCGTGCCGTGTGGGGACCGTAGTAAAGCCAGCTCCGCTACATGAGATCATCACTTCTCATTCAAAGGACTGTTGCTGTGCTGGAGTGTGGGTGCAGTGCTGCCGCTGTTCCCTCAAGAGAAAGCCAGACATCTAGAAGTTTTATACGAAGTCTCCTGGTATTTTTGTATTGGTGATTAATCACCTTAAGGAAGAAAAGTCACAAATGAAACATACCCAGGGGCTGAATTTGGCTGCAGATGCCAGTTTTTGGTCTTTGAACCAAATAGATTAATTTAACAATTTGAATCATATATATATATATTTAACATATGTGTGACATCTATCATATATATTTAACATATGTCACGCATATATAAAATCAAAATATTCTGATGGCATTGTGGTGATATGTAGCTAAAGCCTTCCTTCCACACTGCGTCACCTGAAGGGCAGGTACCAGCTGAGAGATGCTCCCGGAACCTACCATTCAAACGCACTATCTTTACACGGTTGAAAATGATCCAATGCTTTTTTTCCCCACTATCATCACTTGGAGACAAAGTGCTCTGAAAGAGTTTCTGTTTCTAGGGTGAAACTGTGCTCTGCCAGGCAGGAGTGCTCGTCTGGTTTCCGCATGCTACTCATCAGTTCTGTGGCTAAACGTAAGCTGTTTCTCGTGTATAGTTCAGAACTGTGTGGCTTCAGCACTGTTGGCAGAAAAAAACTGCACAGGGCACATGACTCTGTTCCTGGGCTGAGATGTCAGAGACAATCAGCTTTTACTCACTGATATTTGCAAAGGAGGGACTCTCTCAGGGAGCTGGGTACAATTTACACCTTGGCCGACTTAGGCTCAATGATGGGCAGGGGCCCTCTGTGCTTATTCACTGAGCCTTTGGGTACCACTAGTAGCTGGGATCAATGATGTACAGTTTGATCTCTTTTCAGATTACCCTCTGACTGGACAGCAACCTGTTGCTGGGGGTGGTCATGCACCAAGCAATGGCCACAGGACTAGGGGGCTCTAGAAAGGGAGGGTGTGGTCTCCATGCTGACTGTAAAATGTTCCCTCTGGCAAAATGCTAGAGATTAAGGGATGACGAGATGGACAGGGCATAGAGGCTGGCTTCACCAATTTTTGGTCCTGTCTGCTAATACAAGGGGAAGGTAGAATGGCACTATACAGCATTGGATAAAGACTCAATAGACCTGTTTTCTGACCTGGTTCTTTGGTGAAATTTTCCTACAGGTGAAGGCAAGTCACTTAATCTTTCTAGGGGACTTTCTTTTTCTTAAAATGAAATGGTGGGACCAGTTGACCTGCAGGGTCTTTCCAGTCTGCAATTCCACTCCCCGATTCCATCTGGGCTGGTGCTGGCTCAAGAATGGCATTTTTGGAATGGGAATAGTTTTCCAGACAGTGGTGAAAGAGATTATGGACACCCAGATCTGCATAAAGACAGGACACTTGGCCAAACTCTGAAAGTCACAACCAGCCCCCACTGTGCAGCATTTGAAATATTGCTGGGGAAAAGTGGCATGGTTTTGGCTGTTTTTCTTTCTCTCTTTATGCAGATATCTGGCTCCGCTGCTATGGGGTTAATGGGCTTCCTTTCCTAAGGAGCTGCTGCATCTATAGCTTATGTATGGAGAAGGGATGGGTCCAGACACGGGAGCAATTTTCCCACCCAGTTGACTTTGTGGAAGGCATTTGCAGGGCTGGGAGAAGTGAATAATTGGGATCAGGAAACTAATTCACACAGAAAGAGTTTTGCTTTAGTGGGAGATAGTTTTAATAATCATACTCCTGGGTTCCAATGAAAATGGGTTTTTTGCGGGTATAAGATCCAGATGTCTAAATTAAGATAGAGAAAGGGCAGAGTGGAGGTTGAGGGGAGTGGCAGATATTTCAAAGTATTTAACTTCAGAAAACACACTGTTTAAACATTGTGCTTCTTAATGAATATGAAGTGGCTCCAGAGGTTTGGAGCAGGGCAAGCAGAAAAGCAGGCCTGCTAGGAGCTATGGAGCTCTGCAGAGGGCATCTCCTGTGCAAATGGGGTACTCGCCACTCAGCTCTAAACCTGAGCTGTGCAATAATAAGGTAGCCATGAGCTAAATGTGCTGATTTAAATTGAAATCAATTAAAATGAACTAAAATTTAAAAATCAGTTTCTCAGTGGCACTAGGCACATTTCAAGCGCTCAAGAGTCACATGTGGCTAGTGGCTATCATATTGGACAACACAGATTTGAAACATTTCCTTCATCCCAGAAAGTCCTACCAGACAGCACTGCCCCAGACCATCATAACCACATGTGGGCCCAGGGTTGCCACAGTGTCTAGACATTTAAGGAAAGTTGAAATTATATACTTTTAAATGAAATTATCTGAGTTTTAAACATTGGCAACTAATTCTAATTTTTTTAAACACTGGAAAGACCAAAACAATTAAAAAATCAAACCTCATGTCTGCAGTTTCCATTCAACCTATGGGCCGATAGTTGGGGTCCTCTGATTCAGTTATAAGTCAAAAGAGACTGGTTTCTCTAGAGCTTCTCCATGATGAGTTCAGAGTCCAAATATGACCTTGGAGAAATGGAATCACATCCCCTTCACCCGTCCTCGTCACCTGAGAGCCTTTGCGGATAGGAGATGGAAGCTCAGGAAATGATAGGAACGATGCTCTGATCCCCCCCAGCTCTGCTCCATATCTTCCCCATGCCATCCTCCCCTCCATAAAGCCAACTGGCAGGAGGGGCTCAATTTCCTGCTTGAGTTCCTAGGATCTTGGCTTTCAGGACCCAGTTCTGCAGAGTAATAGACTGGTGAGCCGAGCCATCCAGTATTCCGCATCCTGGATGGAAGTGGCAGCAGCAGCAATCAGCAGGTTCAGCTCTTCAAGGGAACATGGCCCCCTGGCCTGAAGACCCGCGACAGTGATGAGATGAGAGTTGATCAAGGGGCAAGATACACACTGAATGTGTTCAAATACTGGTCACCAAAGCCACTGCTGGCAGCTGGGGGATGGAAAAAGGGCAGAGGCTGACCATTGGTGCAGGAGCACATTTGCAAATCAGGGCAGAAGCTCCGTTTTGGGAGTGAACTGACCCCCATACGCGTTTGGCAGCTCTGTAGCATCTCCCCACTGGCCTCCTCATCTTGTCCCTGAGAGAAAACCCTCTGGAATCTTTTTTCAAAGATGCAGAGTTATTTTTCCATTTTGTTTTAGGTGGGACAAAGCAAACCAAAAGGCGGCTCCCAAACCTAATTTGTCAAGCCAGAATTTCATCATAGAGACCTGGTGGGTGGAGTCCGTGGCCCTTGGGGACAGTGAGACTTCCATTACCTGATTCCACCTAAGTACCCGCTCATAGGAGAGCTGGGTAACGGGAGTCTTGCTGATTCACGATCCTTTGTTGGTGAAGAACAATTCAACGATCTTTGCCATCTCCTCTTAACCCAGGAATGTACACCAATATATTTTCAATTCAGAGACTAAACTAGCCTTTAGTTAACAGGAAAAGGAAATAAAATGGAAACCATTAGAAATCCCCAGATTCTAGTTAATAGTACTGTTAAAGTGCACTTATTTAAGTGGAAAAAAAAATCCTACATTTCAAAGAAATTTTCACTTTTTCCTTAACCTGATGTTCTCAAAAGCAAGCTTGTCATTTTAAGAGCATGACCATGATCAAACTTCCAGTCTGGGTGACTAGGAAGGAGGGTGTGTTGTGTGGCACAAGCGACCATTTATAGAAAACCCAGTTCCTTTCCTAGGATTCTGCGGGCTGAATGGAAGTTACCGATGCTTTCCACAAAGTGCAATTTTAATCCTGATTGCCTGAAGAAATCATAATTTGCAGCACAGTACCAAAAAAATCATATTCTGGAGATATTTTAAGACTTTCATTAAGCAATGACAGTTCTATATTCAAAACGATGTCATGACTAAACACCCTGATTCTGAAGGCTGTTGAAACAAAAATGTTTGCAGCTCCCAGAGAAACCCAGGTGAAACATTTGTAAATAAATGAAAATGAGTCTTGTCTCTGTTAGAAAACACCAATTTTCAGAGTACCTCTAATTTTGTTCATTATTAAAAAGAAAAAAGGAAAAGGAAAAAAATTACCATTTAGCTCAAGGAATAAAAAAAACAAAGGTAATGTGAGAAATGTGCTGTTTCAGTAAATACTACATTGTTCAACACTGAAAACAATGCTGGGACAAGAACTACATTAGTTCTGTTAGAGCCGAGACATCCTGGAGAATCTAGAGGCTGGGGCGGGGTAAGCTTCAATTCAGTTAATTAATTTCAACTCGATTTGGGTCCACGTTTAACTGACTACCCACTACGTGCCAGGCTTGTGCGAGGTTCTGGAGATGAGGCAGTGGAAGAGGACAGGCGTATCCTTCAACTTCAATTTCATGAGCATCCTGATGGGCATCCGCTATTTGCTGGACACACGCCTGTGGTATCTCCTTTAAAGCTAGCCTAAGGGGTTGGTATTACTGCTTCTGTTTTTCAATAAGGACATGAACCCCAAACCACCCAGTTTGGTGAAGCTGAATTGGTGCCAGTCCTATGGGAGGACGCTAATCCCCCCAAGCTCAACCTTGGCCTGGTACCTGCACGTCAGGCAGTTTTGTGGAATTGAATGTGATGCTGATGAAGCTGAGGTCATAGGTTTAGCTGAATGGCCCATGGGTCAACTTTTCAAAAAGAAAAACTATGGTTCGTGAATTATTCTGGGCATTTACGACAGCTAGTAATCTCATTAACGCACATAATTGTTTCTCTGGTGCGTTTTTTTGGGTTTTTTTTTTTTTTGAGGAAGACTAGCCCTGAGCTAACTACTGCCAATCCTCCTCTTTTTGCTGAGGAATACTGGCCCTAAGCTAACATCCTTGCCCATCTTCCTCTACTTTATATGTGGGACGCCTACCACAGCATGGCATGCCAAGCGGTGCCATGTCTGCACCCGGGATCCAAACCGGTGAACCCCGGGCTGCCGAGAAGCAGAACGTGTGCACTTAACCGCTGCGCCACCGGGCCAGCCCCTCTGGTACATATTTTAAAATTTTTATTTATTGTAGCAGAGCAGTTAAGTGCAGGGGCTCAGACATCAGGCAAGGTGGATTTGATAGTGGAAGAGTAGTCCCCTTGTACTTGTCAGTGGCACTCCGGCCAAGTTATTTGACTTCTCTAAGCCTCAGTTTCCTCATTGGTAAAATGAAGAGATTAGCAGCATCCATCTCGTAAGGTTGTGGTGAGGATTACCCTAAGATGCTGCAATCTAATGTCTTATCATTGTGCCTGGAAGAGAGCAGATGCTAAAAAATGGAGGCTATAACAGCAATTATAATTTTTATAATAACCATATCAACAATTTTTATATCATTGTATTATATGATATTACATTATTATTTGTTAATCAGAGCATCTAGTTCCATACCCAGAGGATAGCTCTCCACTTGCATTAAACTTCTGGGTTTTCTGAACTGGACTGACAGTGTCTACGAACGTCCCAAGACGCAGTGCCCAGCACTCTCTGCCAGGTCAAGAAGCCCACGCTGGAAGAGTGAGCACACCCTGACCTGGGCATCGGGACCATTGTCAATTTCTTTTCACTGCCTCCTTCTTATAGCAAGAAAGGACTTTATTTTCCATTCTCTGTGTCTACAAGTGAGGCTCAGGGTCAGGCCATGTTGTACCCACCTGGATGTGGTTGAATTAGAACTACCCTAAAAGGCTGGTTAATTCCTATCACTGCTTTAACTCTTCAATCTCTCTTCTCTAAATGTGGGCTGAGAGGGAGCTTAGTACACAGGTTGACACAGGGGCCTGGGGAGCAAGAAACAGGGCGGGGGGGTGTTCACCTGTTACTTCTCTTCATATGCACAAACCCAACTACAACTCTTGTAAAATCAAAGGGAATTTGGAGGCTAGTTCAACTCTTGAGAAGAACTTCCCAGAAGACGAGACTTGAGACATTCCTGATGGCTTCTGTGGTGTCCTTGCTCACTTTGGGAGTCTTGGACTCCACACCACTCAGCACTCTCTGTCTGTATATGTCCATTTAACAAGTCTGGTAAGCTCTGGCCCACAGAGCTTGATCCACCAGAGCACCTGCTCACTTCTTTAAGCTTTACTGTCCCCGGATCCAGCACTATGCTGGCACACGGTGTGTCCTTGCTTCTCAGATGGATTACAGTGGGGGCTGCCTGGGCTGGCAGGTAACTGACATGAGTGGAGGTTGGTGGGAAAGTGGAGTCTACACGCCCATCTAAGGAGGGTATGTGCTCTTCAGCTGCAACTGTCGCAATGCAGAAATGCAGTCCAGGGTTGCCAATGCTTCTGGGTTTGCCAAAAGTCCAAAGCTGGAAATCTGGACTTTTATGAAAAATATCATAAATTTTAAATATTAAATGTTAATTTCAATTTTAAAAAACACTACAGGGTAGTAGAGGACAAAAAACCCTCATTTGTGGACTCAATGTACTCTGTAGTCCAGTTTGCAACCTCTGGTTTCAAGAGAGCTGAAAGCAAGATCATCCTTTGATTCTGTCATGGACTAAAGTTTGCCCTCCAACCTCCTAAATAATATAAAACACTTAATGATGAGTTTAGCAAAGAGAACTGCACTTAGGATCCCCAATCTTATCGGGGTCTTCTTCTGAATAGCCTATCGCATGGAACTGCCCAGTAAGGGCAAAGAACATGGGATCAGGGGTCCGGAGACTCAGGTTCTAGTCCCTTGGCTACCGCCAACTTGATGTTGTCCTTGGCAAGACTCCTAGCCGGGGCCGGGACTAGGGTGAGGGAAGTGGGGTTGTCCAAGGTGCAAAATGTTAGGAGGCACGGGCCTCACTTTAGTCCTGGCCCTGCTCACAGCCCCTGTGTGTCTTATCTCACTAATAAGAGGTCGTCCTGGAGACATTTAAGGTCCTTCCAGGGCCAGTGTATAATAATGTCACTGAATTTCCAAAATTGGCAAGTGACATAGATGGGAGCAAGACCTTCAAGACAGCACACAGTGGTTATCTGCAGACCTGTGGATCTGCATGCAATTTAGCTGGTACCAGTGATTTATCAAGGGCAGACCACTCACTGGGAGATGAGAGCATTTTCAGGATGTGTTCCTGACATCTTTGGTCTGGCATTTTTGGCAGCATGTCCACTGAACTTCTGATTTGCTACATGTAGTCAGGAGACAATGTCTGAAAATCTTTTTCTTTCCTCCTGCACTATTATTGAAAAAGAATTAGATAAATATTTTATTAACTAGGTTTCCTGATTTTTGTTTCATTTGTCCGTATTCTTAATATGTTTTTCATTAAACATTTTTCTGATGCAGGATGGCACGTTGGGCAGGGAGGAGCCTGGTATAATTGGTGAGATGCCTGGCTGTCCTAACCTTGCTGGCAGAGGTTAGAAACCCACAGCTCAGAGCACCCCACAAATGGTTCCTGACCAGACAGGGCTGGAAATGTGGTCTTGGCACACTGGACGGCAGTATCAGCATACCTTGCTTAGAGAAAACCTTGGATGTGAACCACCAAATGTATAGAACAGGTGGAAATGAAAGGGCAATGATTCAGGTAGCAGAAGGGGATCTGCCTCACCGAAAGGGGGCCCTCAGTGAAGAAGCTTAAGTGCCATACAGAGAGTTGGGGCTGAATTTTCGGGAGGTCCGGAGAGCACCCCCCAAATCATTGAGTGCCAAAGTCAAGTGTTGATGTCCCAAAGTGAGAATACACCATCTCTGGGATCCGAATGTAAGTCAGTGAAAAAGCAGCATTATTTCTTCCCCCTGCGAGTTTGATTTACCTTCAACTTTGTGGGGACCTGTAAACTGGGTAAAGGGAAGGACAAAGTCACAAGCTTGTGGGAGGCTCCGACATTCTCCCCGGCAGGATTGTGAGTCATTGATGGCTCAGCTAGCCCAGCTCTGGGGGGCCAGTTCATATCCCTCTGCAGCACACGTAGACCAGGCTTCAGGGGAGCCAACACCATGACAGCCTTGGCAACACAGACCAGAAAGGCAGCTTGGTAGAATGGTTAATCCCACAGGCTCTGCTGCTTACTAGTTAAGCAGTTACTTGTCTTCTCTGAAATGGGTTATTCCTCTATAAAAGGAAGAAGACAATAACAGCAGCTTCACGGAGGGGCGGTGAGGACGCAAAGAGATAATGCATGTGAAAGCACTAGTTATGGTGTTGGGGATGAGTAAGTGCACAACAAATGCTAGCTATGAGCATTTGCATTGTGAGTCCTCCCCCACGGAAGCCCTGACAGGTTTCACCTGCACTATGCTTTTCTTCTTACTCTCTTTTCCGGCTACCTGAAAAGGGGAGGGTGGTGGCTCTTTTCCTTTGTCCACTGTACTCTGCGCTGGACATCCCCCATTGTGCGTGAGCCAATTACGAGAGTGAGGTGGGTGGATTTCATGGTCTTTTCCAACCTTGTATCAGTTCCTCACTCCTCACTGCCATCGGTTCTCACCCAGACTCACCTCCTAAATTCTCATGCAGTGTAACTGGAGACACTAACCTCGGTCCTGATGGAAAGAAGTTTTATGGCATTTCCATCCACAGAAAGCGTGGAATAACATGGTAATCCTGTGCAAAATATTTCCACTAGCAGTTGACATCCACAAACTCTCCTGAAGTTAATTTTGAGAGAGCTTTCTATGAGATAACCATGAGTCTTTCCTTGTTTTGTACTTCATGTCAGAGAGAAAACACACCTGAAATACTCTATTTTGTCTTCATAATTTGCAGACTTTTAAAGCTTTAGATACTTAAAGATGACCCTTCTGGGGTGTTTTGAACTCCTCTCTGTCTCTCTCTGAAGAATTTATTAAGTTGACGTATGACGCCCTCACTTAGTTCCTATTTATTTCATTGTCAAGATTCTTGATGGTGTCTAAGTTGTGATTACAAAGAAGTATTATAAAATGTCAATGTGTAGATGAGATTTGGAAGGTCTGGGGGTTGGGAGGGGAGAGTCTTTAAATGGAGATGTCAGCTCCAGCCAATTTCAGAACGGCTCACCATTAAGATGGATAGTTCCAAAGCCGTGTGCCTCGGCTGGAAATTAAAAACCCATGGAATAACTGATTATGATTAATTTTAAGTACTTAGCCATGTGAAGCCAAATGAGAGCGTCTTTAAGACAAAGCTATTGATCTGGCTTTGTTTGGAACTGAAAAGATAAACTAATCAGGTCCTGTGGGCGTCTTTGCAATGATGGGGAATGAGGACTTTTTTGTTGTTTCATCATAGGTTTTTAAGCTTCAAGTTTGAGAGACCTGGTGTACTTCGATACCAACTTTTTTTTTTCTAATAACAAACATCTGAATAGAGAGGGACAGTCCAATTCTGTCCCAGACAGGTGTTTGATGGGGTTGAGGGCACGGCAGAAAGTTACGGAAGTGGAAGGGAAGTTAGAGAGCCCCTCCGATGTAGTATAGAAAGTGTCTCTTCTTAAAGTCAAGGAAACAGACTCAGAGAGGTTGAATAGCTTCGCCAAAGTCCCACTGCATCTGGGATTCACCCCCAGGTGTGTCTGACTGTAAAGCCCTTCCTTCTCCCACCAACAGCCTTGCTGGTGAGGTGAGATGACACCACTGCTAGTAGAGAGAACTAACATGTGGGCTGTCAGGTCGTCACAGCTGTTTCGTGGCAGCTGGTGACTTCCATTTCCTGGTCTCTTCCCAAGGAATTTTCTAATCCTCCTCAAGAATAGGGTAATATGCTCCTAGCAGCCCTTTTTTACAAAGGCTTTTTTGCAGGCAGGGAAAATCATGCCTACCCTTCTCAGCTCCTGCCTCTTGATAAGAGAAGCCCTAGGTTACTAAACTAGGGCTGGCATCCTCTCCCTAGCAGACACGCATTTGTTGCCGGTTCTGGGGTCAGAGTTTGGGTGAGGAGAGACCATCCATCTTAGGAATGACAACCTGACCTCCCTGGCTGTGGGTCTTGCCTTTTCTGTACCGGGAATTCTCGGCTTTCATCAGATTTCCAGCAGCTTGCAGCATCAGCATCCCCTTTTATTTCCCGTGATTCCTCTTGGAATCACCTTCCTCTCACACAACGTGGGGAGGCTTGCTCCAACCCGTCACTACTGTCTGCGGGGCCAGGTGAAAAAGAAGGTGGAAGGAGGACCTTTTACTCCTTCCTTTACGTGCCAAGGGACATTTTAATATATTCATTCATTTGTGTGTTCGACATTTATTCATTCTTCTGGAAGTCAGAGATATGTAACCTGGTGACTATCTAATTTTTTATTTTCGGGGGATGCTCAACAGATCCTACCCTTATCACTCACTGGATAGAAATGTACCACCAGAATTATTTTTAGAACCAAGCAATTCCAGAACTTGGAAAGGGGAAGTCACCCTCAACACTACAGCAACCAACCCTTCATTTTCCAAACAAGAAAACTGAGGCTCCGAGGGCAGAAGGAACTTGCCCAAGGTCACAGCTAATTAGGGGCTGGGTCGGGACAAAACCACACGTCTCCTGACACAAGTTTTACTAGGCTTCCCCAAATCAGGCTTCCCCAAACCAGGGACAGCTAGAAGTGTAGCTTTGGGTGAGAACAATCAAAATGTTTTCTTGCAAAATTCAACTTTACTTTGAATGACCCCAAGATGATTCCTAGCTGACTTTCCCCCCTGGAAATCAGGTTTCCTTTGCTAGACCCCTTTGAAAATCCAGAACACAGAGAGGCAGCTACACATTTTTTTCTAGACAAGGTATATAGAGTGGGATTCTGGGGAGGGTCCGCCTCCCCTCATCTTTTCCCCCACTGTCACTTTAAGGTTACTGCCTAAAGTTTGGATTTAAATCTGAGATGAGATCCCAGGAGCAATAGCAATGACTGGACTTTAGCAGGCTGTTTCGCACTCCCCCCACTCCGGTGCCAAGGTCCCCTTCTGATTCTGGGTGATTCCAGCCGACCCCCTGTGCCGCCCCCTCTCATCTCCCATACCTGTAACCTGTCTCCTCACATGCCCACACTCAAACAGACTCTCCCTGAATGCTCTGCCAGGCGCTGGGGGGCTACTCCAGCCCATCTGTCTCACCCAGCAACAAATACCGCGGAGCATAGGAGGAGAAAGGGCTCAATTGAGACTTAATTAGCAGGAACCCCAGTTTGTGGGAGGTGAGAAATCACACTTTGCTGCCTGCAAACACTTTGGCCAAGGTGAGCCGGAGGGATCTCCCGGTTCCCAATTTTAATAGCACTGCAGCAGAAGATACAGAAATGCATCCACACGGACCCCCCTGCGCACACACTCGCCCTCTCTCCTCACACGGACACACACACGCACACAGGCAGCGATCGCAAAATCAACTCACAGAATCTCCAAATCGCGCAGCGCCCGGAAGGCTCCATCTTCAATGCAGCTGATGTGGTTGTTGTCCAGTTGCCTGTGGAAAAGCAAGGGGAGAGCATGAAGGCTGAGTGGGGGCAGCGCTGAGGAGCCGAGTGGCCCGGGCCGGGCGTCCCTAGCCACGGGAGCGCCTGTCCCTCCACCCCTTGCAGGCTCTGCTCCTCCCCGCCAGGAGCTCGCGCAGAGCCAGCCTGTCTGCCACGCTGCTCCGTCTCTCCTCTCTGACTGTCTGAGAGAACTACACAGACGAGCGCACCAAAGGCTGTCAGGTCTCAGTAAATATTAATTGCGCATTTTTTTTTTTTTTTTTTTTTTTTAGGCAGAAGGGAGTAATTTCATTACATTAGGGCATCCAATCCATTACGAGCTCTTACCGTCATGTCACTGAAACAATTTCATTAAGCTAAAGGCCTGTAAATCATTGGAGGTCACTGCTCTGCCCTCCGCGACCTCCCAGAATGCTTTTTTCCTCTCTCCCTCTCCGTCGACTCCCTTTTACTGGAAGTTGCAGTCTCCTGCTCTGACACAGTGCTAAATCTCAAGGCTTTATCTGCCCAAGAGCGGCGAGGGTGCATGGGGAATATACCAATTCCAAATTAGACTCAACTAATCTAATTTTACAGTCTTTTTATTATTCTAAGCACCAAATGTCTGTGGTGGTTGATGCCTCTGTGCTTTGTTATGGGGCCCATCTGGTGGGTCATTCTATTGAAGCATTTTCTGACTAAATACAGATTCCCTCAAACTGCACCAACCATCAACATTAAAGAAATCCATTGATGGAAACGTTCCTGATGGGGGAAGAAAGGAATAGCGTTATTGCCTTAAAGATGTACCACTTAAATTTAAATTGGGGAGAATTAAATGCACCTATTATAGGACTCCTTTTTTTATTTCCCTTTCCATCTTATGAGCATGAAAATAATGTCTTTTAAAAAGATGCCTTGGCTAATATACATTCTAGTTGGGGCTGAGGTATTTTAGTTGAGGGATAACAAATAGATGCCATTCTCTCTAAATCAAAATATATCTGATGTGTAAGGATATTTACCATGACCACACCCCAACTTAAATATTCTATATTATAAATAACTCATTTGATTTCTAAAAAAAACCAGATGTTATACAGAAAATGGTTATTAGCTCCAGATTGTCCATAGTGTTTTGCGTGCAGAACACACGAAGGTCTTTGCGGGGAGGGGGCAGAAAGAAGTATGGCTGAACTGCAAAACTCCCTTATCCCTGTAGACTCTTTTTCTTTCTTTTGTCTCAGAAAAAATCAGCCCCTCTCAGGTGGAGAGATTTCCCGTGGCTGGACTTTTCATCTGTAACTTGCACTAACGTATCCTGAGACAACCGTCCACAAAAGATGTGTCAAAGCTACATTTGGTGACCCTCATGGGGCATTTTATATTCCGCTGAAGCAAGGTGGGATTCAATGAAAATATTATCCTCATTGAAAAAATATATGGATGTAGGATTGTGTAAATGCACAGGAATGAAATACGTACAATTAGAGTGATGTGGGCCATCACGACAGACGGGCTCTGCCACAGCATCATGGGGAACAGAGTCATCTCAATAGACACTCACGATAGAAGATATCAGATATTTTTAATTTAAACATAGACAAGAACGGGTATCTCAAGAAGCAGAACCCCCTGCAGGTTGACGGTTCTATACCTATGTTCAAAGTTCTTGCTGATGGCCACTCGCAAGGAATCGCAGAGTTCTCGCCACCCTGAAGTCTTCCGGAGTCTTTCTTAACGTGAATTTGCTGAGTATCCTTTTCATAGATTTTCCCTAAGTGTTGGGGCTGCCAATTCCCTGCAAAGGTTCTATTAAGGCAGCCTAGTACTGCGGCCCAGCTTCTAGATTTATCATTAGTTTAAGGGCCGATGAATCAACAACCATCGCCCCACGCCAAGGCCACCAAACCTTACCAAGCAGAAATGCAGTGGAGCTGGCTTTTGGCTCCCAGAAATTGTTCAATGAACATGCTGAATTCGGCAAAAACAGTACCATCCACCTAAGTAGAAACGTATCTAAATCATCAAATTGGGCAGTCCGGGGTAAGGGGTAGAGATGGCAGTTTGTGGAGCATCTGCTTTTGTATGGACATTTCAGAGAGGTCTTTGCTATTAGAATATTACTTATTTGCTAGATTTGTGAAGTATTTTCTATTCCTTTTCTTTATGACAGCACCAGAAACCAAACAGGATATTCTAAATGTACACAATTTTACAGGGCACGAATACAATCTGTAGGGGAGAATCTGTACAATCAGAGAAGAGAAAAAGTGAAGTGGCAAAAAGAAGTTAAAAATGGTGGCGCAAAGGAGATATGCAAAAGATTAAAAGAAAATCCTCTTCTCAATGTCCCATCAGGGTCCTGCAACCCAGGAGACTGAAGTGGTAAGGACAGAGAGTCTGAGAGAGGGCCCTGACCATTTTAAGGCTAAAAGTAGCAATGTCTAATATATTATCAATTATGTGATATTTAAATAGTTTCCGTGGGTGGCACAAGTCGACCCCTAGTTGTTTATTAGTAATGGGGAAAACTGAGCTTTAATATAAGCATCTCGGTGGGTGTATTTTATAGACTATTTTAGAACATATGAAACTTTCAAACGTATGAACATATGAAAAATTTAAAATATTTATCTTGAAGTATGCTTTTCTAGAAAACGTTTATTGTAACCAAGATTGTCTCCTCTCGTTCTAACCACAGATAAACAGTATCCCAGCCTTGATAGTCAAAGAGCCATGCCCAAGATTTATCGTGCGTTATGCGAGTCCACAGGGGTACAAGGCCTATGAGGGGCCCCTCAAGCAGACGAAAACCTAAGTTGCTTTACTTCCCAGCTATTATATCTTCAAGGCAGTGAGCATCAGGAAGTTTGTAAAAAGCTCATTGTCTGCAATCAATCCTGATATATATAAGCTAGGTCCCTAAAACAAAGTAAATACACACTTGTTCAGACAAGGTTTCTTTTTCAAAATTACAGCTCAGAGGCACAAAAGTTAGTCCTGAAGCCCAGGAGATGGGAGGCGAGATAATGATGAGTCCAGCATTTCTCTGAGAGTGTTGGGAGTGTGGCAAGAACTAAACACACAGAGAATCTTCTTGAGCTAAGGCCAAAGCATTTGACTTAGCAGTTTGCTTCTGGGGGCCGATAGAGGCCGCCGTGTGTTCTAAGCTCTCAGGTCAAAGGTCCATATCATGCCTTTGAAACAGCTCATTCAAAGATCCTCTCAGAAACAACTCAAAAAAGCCCATGGCCCATTCTGCACAAAACGGCGTCGCTCAAGAACATGTGCAAAGGGAACTCTGGAAACGGGAGCAGAAAGAGCTCAGCAGTCTTAGGATGCCTCATAGCTCTCTTCTATTTTTCCTCGGCAATAAGAAGTGTATATTCGCACTGCTACTGAATCCTTTCTTCTTCCCACACAAAGCAACCTACCCTACTGGCTAGCACAGTGCGAGTGACTTCACAGCTGGCCACGTATGGCTGCAGAATGACTCCTTCTACTGACATTGTGGCAGGGTCTCAAACGACATGGAAGAAATCTCTAAGCCATGAGCCACACTGTCCAGCCTGTGGCCCTATGGTCCTACTACTAATAATGAATAATGACTGAGCATTCCTTCTATGACCACATGGGGGGCTATCTATCTGCCACACACACCTCTCCGAGGGAGCATCTGGGGAGGACTCATGGAATAAAGCAAGATTTCCATGGCCCAGGGCAAAGAGGAGGAGCAGGAAGGCAGTGGATGGAGGGGGGTTGGCTATTTTTTGAAGGCAACTTTTCTTGTCCTCTACTTTACACAGAATACCAATTTGATTTGCACTCTCCGGCCTGTGAATAAGCCAAGAAGCCCCCAAACATTCATGATATTAAATTAACTGCTCTAATTTCCCTGGGCAGCCTGGATTTCGGCAAACAACGTGAGTGTTAAAATGATACCAGAGTCCATTTAGAAAGGAATCCTCAGACAAGAACTAAACGCAGACTCCCCGAGAGGAGCTTTCTGGCTACCGTATTTTTAAACTCTGAGAATATAAACAAGTCAGAAAGGAAAGCCAGCGTGAGTGAGGACTTAAAATAATCTCCACCAACAGCAGACACAGAGACAGCGCTTTCGTAAGAATTCCCATTTGTAAGGGTAATATTATCACAATTCATCTCTTTCAAAAGCAACTTCAAATTTCATAATTGAAGCAGGACAGAAATATTTTTGTGGTTCAGAAATTTAAAGAAGTATATCTAAATCATTAAAAAGGGTTTTTACAAAACTGATTACAATATTAAAAGCAATCTACCACCATGACCACAACAAGAGAAGAAGAAAGAAAATTTCATGATTTCAATGATGTATTTTAGTCCCCAGGAGGAATACCTTGAAAATAGAAATCTCTAGAAACAGGAAGAAAAGTAGAATTTGGCTCAGGAAGAAAAGTAGAATTCCCAACAAGTTATCTAGATGCAAGGTCTACATACCAGGGTACATCCATTCAGATGTTGGCTTCTCGTCCAGATGTTCTGGGGGGCCCCAGGCATCTCAGCCCAAGGATGGTTTAACTTAGCCTCAGGGCGCTGTCACTCCGGGCCCCAAATCTAGCTGCAGCGTTTCGCTGTAGGACTATAGCTGGAGTAGCTGCAGTCAACCTCCTGCTAAACGGGAGAAGCTGCTGAGGTTCAGCACCCTTTGGAGTTAGACAGTTTGCTAATTCCTGAGCAAAACCATCTACACAAAATGTGCAAAATAAGTGGAAAGACTTCTGCATGAAATTCACAAGGGAAGCCTTACTAGAAAATCAACACAAGACTATGGTCTTGGAAGCCAACGACTAATTAACCCATAACAGCAATTGAATCTTGTGAGATGTTCACACTGTATTAGGTACCCAGGATACAGAATGAAGGGTAAGACAGCCATGGAAAATATGGGGAAGAAGGTTACTACTTGAGGTTTTCACATTTCAACTATTTTAAAAGGTATAAGAATTCTAAAAAGGAAACTAATTTGAAATTATTTTTGATGAAATATATATGTTCATACCACATACATTTCGAAGTGCACTTCCCTCTCTACACTAAGGAGAAATAGAATGTTGCAACTACTTAAAAAAAAAAAAAAAAAAAGAAACCCCGGGGAAGCCCTGATTTCTTAAAACAAGCCAGAAGACAAAACCTGAAGTAGCCTTGACATGCTATTTCTTTTCTCTCCATTATTCAATTGTCCTTTAAGCAGAAAACAAGAAATGTAGTAGTGCTTCTGAAGGTTGTTTTTTCATGACAGTTTAACATTCTAAAAAAAAATCATTATTGAAGAACAAATTATAGAAGCATTTGTCTGCTGCTGGCTGGGGTCTTCAAAAGAAAAAAAAAAAGAAAGCTCAAGGTTATTTTAACTGGCAAAAGGAAAAAAAAATTATGTTCAAAAGAAACACGTACGCTTCCTATAATTGAGGACTGGTCACACTTTGTAGGCAAATCAAACACTTGATCTGAGCCACAGTGTGCTAATGAATTGTCACTACTTCTCATCATTAAGGAGCTACTGTAATTCCACATTAAAATGACATCTCAAACGAGCAAAAAGAGGTGAATCTATTATTTTGCACATTTTGTACACTTGTCCACCAGACCCAAGAATACACGCATATAGATATGTTTACTGATCCATGAATTATTTATGTATCCACAAAGATCCCTGTCTACAGAACTGACAAATTCACGCTTATTTTTGCTACATAACAACTACATGTAATCTCTCCTGATTGTATGCAGGTAAATGCAAATGTATATTATGAAATGGGTAAAGTAAGTGATTGCTGACTTACAAAATTTATCATGCTTGTATCCAGTCATATTTACAGAGATATTTAGATAATTAAGTGATTGTTAGCATTCCGAAGACTTCAACCAACCAAGCCTACTTTGTAAAGGACAGAGCCCTAGGTTAATTAAGCTCTCTGATCAGAAGATCCTGCCTAGAACTTAGTTAAAAATTGAAGCATGAATCTATTTTAACAAGCATTGTTACACAGACTTTGCTGCACGGCTAGTAATACCTTTTATTTCGTGTATATCATATTGCTGTTCAACATATGCAACTTCTCCACAGAATAACTGCATCCACACCAGTGGATGCTCCTGAAAGCAAGCTCTGCAATCATGCAAACACAGATGATGGATTAGCACCAGAGAGGCACGCCAGACCTTGGAGAATAAAAGGGTGTTTTACACATCGCTGGGAAATATCAATAACTCCACTTCTGTGTTTACATAGTTTCCGGTTTGTTGGGGATTTGGCAAATGAATTTGTGCTGAAAAATGCAGGGGGAAAATCCCTGCAAAGCAATTTAGCACGAAGGATAGTTGTTGGAAAGAAGCTGAGTTCCCATTTAATTTGGACAAGTTTCCATTTGAAACAAATTTCTGGCATTTCTAGATAAATAAAACAACAGCAAAAAACAAACAAAAAACAAATCAAACCAAAACACCTCCTGTTCATGATGAGAGAGTTTCATTTGTTTCCCAGGAACTTTTAGATCAAGGGACCAAAGAAGTTTGGTTATTGTTTGCAAAATGTGCTGTCATGTTTTGAGGCATGCTTCAAATCCACCCTTTCTTGTGTCCGCCTGATACTAAGACCAAAGGGATAGCTAGGACGTCCGCCTTGCCAAGGGCTGCCTGCAACCCTCCCTGTTTTAGTGCTGAAAGGACTGTGACCCGTCCTGGGAAGCCCAGCAGTCCCAGGCGAACCATAAGGGCTGTTCATCCCTGGTGCTGACTCCATCGGAAATAGATTTATTCTCAGCACATCATTCCTTCACCAGCATCCCTAAACCTAAAAATATCTGTTGATTCACAAACTCAGCTTTCAGTTATGTCAGCTCTAAAAGGCTCCTCACTGAATCTACTGCAAAACAGGCTCTCCAGTTACAAACACACCTACAACTGGGCTGGTGGGAGCCCTGAGAGGAGCTGAAATGTTTAATGTGCATTCTCAACCTTCCTCATTGGGAATCAAGATCTCTTTGTAAGACGTATCCGTGTCATGAATACTCAGAGGCCGAACAAATAAAAGGCTGTCTCCATAGTGATTGGGGCAGGTTGGTGGTTTCCCTAGTTACACTCTTGAGTGATAACCATCTGGGGTTCCTCCCTGGCAAAGACGAGAGGGAGTGAGAAACTGGAAAGATGAAATGTGCTTTTGCTACCGGGCCTGAAAAGTTATCTCCCACATCTCTGTTCTTCATTCCTTTTTAAAAAATTGACCAGCAAAAACTGTAGTGAGTTTTTAATTTTTTCATCCCCATGGGGGTTTCAGAAATTTTTTTGTTGGACTCCAGAGATAAACTATTCCAGCTGCGTGAATATGACCAACGAGCAGCAACCAGAGCAGAGTATTTCCTCCTTGACCCAAATGGCATAGGAGCCCAGGTGGACGGCTGGTTTTCATTCAAATGTAGGATCATAAGCAGGACTTGAAGTCATGGATCTCTCCCTGACAGAGCATGAGGCTGCACCACAGGCGGACAGGGATGGCATCTTAAGATTTCCAAAGATCTTTGTTTCCACTTAAGAATTACGTTGATCTCTCATGTAGAAATTTAAGACTTTCTTGAATTTATTCCCACTTCCAACCCATACTAAGTTTCAACATTTGCTACTCATTTTTTATAAAATGAAGCCAAGGTTTCCTGTAAATGTTTCTAGGGTGTGAATGAAGTGATTCACATCTGCCCCAGGGTGCCCAGACGGCGGGACGTCTCCCCACTGGTCCTGGAGGAAAGAGCATTGAGTCAGAGAAGATTATTCTCGAGTCTTGAGGCTCTGGACTTACTCAGGACCTGTCACTCCTTTCTTCCTTCCTATTTCTCCCTTTTGGAATGGAAGTGTCTGTCCTATGCCTGTCCCAATATTGCATTTTGGAAGCACACAATATGTTTGTTTCATAGGTTCACAGCTGGAGAGCAATTTTTCATAGCTTGAGTCTCACCCATATGTGATTTAGATGATATTCAGATGAGGCTTTGGACTTTAAAGTTGATGCCAGAAGGAGCATAGGTCTATTGGGATGGAAAGAACACATTCTGCATGTGAGAAAGACATGAATTTTGGGGGGCCAGGAGCAGAATGCTATAGACTGAATGTCTATATAATTCATATGCTGAAACCTATCCCCCAAAGTGATTGTACTAGGAGGTGGGGCCTTTGGAAAGTGACTGAGTCCTGAGGGTGGAGCCCTCATGAATGGGATTAGTGTCCTTATAAAAGAAACCCCACGGAGCTCCCTTGCCCCTTCCATCATATGAACTTACAGTGAAAAAAACAGCTGTTTAGGAAGCAGACCCTCAGCAGACACAGAATCTGCTCGTTCCTTGATCTTGGAATTCCCAGCCTCCAAAACTCTGAGAAACAAATTTCTGCTGTTTTTAAGCTACCTAGTTTATTGCATTTTGTTATAGCAGCCCGAACTGACTCAGAGACCATCCATGCCCCCATGTCTCAATTTCTTCATCTGTAAAATGGAGACAATAACAATTAGCCCAAAAGGAAGTTGTGAGTATGAAAGTAATGGGATGCATGCACTCTGAAAACATATTTGTGGCATTGCTTAATTTTCTTTGCTTTGAAATAAATAATATTAAATACAGGAATTCATCTTACATAATCTCTAAATTCTCTTTTAGCTCTGAAGTTATGTGACCTGAGGTCAATTTCTTATGAGATTCTTAAGAAAAAGTTCCTGTTCATCTTACTCAGATCCTTCTGTGATTTGAGTCTATCCCTTTATCCCTTGTCCTTCCGTCCCAGACCAAAGAATCTATTATTTGAGATATTCAATATATTCTTTCTCGACTGAGGGCAGCAGTTCAGACTCACATGCTTTTTGTACTTCTCCAGCTGATATGAGATTAAAATACAAGAAGCCATAAAAAACCTATGGCAAAGAAAATAAAAATTTTCGCTTACTGGGAGAATGATGTCAATATAGGCCCATATTCACAATTCCCACGGGCAAGAACCATCAAGGAGAGTAATTCCAAAATTTAACCCCATTACTTGGTGGCCATTTTCAATTAATAACCAATCAACTAATGTACTGAGCTCCTAAAATAGTCAAACGCCACATCATCATCTATGGTCTACCATTTCTTAACCTTAACATTTTTTAACCTGCGCACAAGCCTTCAATGACTACTTCATGCACTGTAACAACAACAACAAAAACACAACCATAATAATAACTGCACACAGTATCTATTCACCGTTTATTAGTCATCAAGCATTGAGCTGAGCATCTCAGATGTCTAATCTCAGTTGGGGCTCACAACACCACGATCCCTACATCACAGAAAAGGAAAGTGAGGCACTGAGAATTCTATCTCTAAGCTCAGCCTTGAACCCGAGTCTGTCCATGAGCATCTGGACTACGCTGATGCTGCTTCTCTGTAAACAGCCCAGATTCCTCAGCATGGCATCGCTCCCCTCTTCTCTACACAATATGTACCAAGTACTTGCACATTTCTGTGCCTCATTTATGCTGGTAGTTTCCCATCCTCCATTTGGGAAATCCCTTCTCATCCTTCAAGGCTCCCCTCAGAGGCCACATCCTCTATGAAACCTTCCTGGACAAACTCAAGAAAATGAACTGCTCTCTCCAAACCTTCCTGACCCTTTGGTCATCCTTCCATTAAAGCACTTACTTCTCTGCAGTAGGACTAGTTGTAAACATACAAAGGAACCAAAGTTCAGAGAGGTTATCTAGCATCTTTAAGGGAATTCAGCTAATATATTGGAAAGTCTGGTTCAAACCTGTATTCCTGATCCTGGAGCCTCGGGGCTTACCCACCATGCTATCCCACCTCTCTCTAATTTTCAAAATGCAAAGATAGGGAAGCTGTACTATGACTGTGTGGTTTAACTCAGTTACCTTATATTAGGAAGAGTTTGGTGAGAAAAGTCAGGGTTTGGTCTTGGCATATGTCACTGGGATCCAGCAGCTTTCACTGGCCTGCAAGTGTTCTGACTCAGAAAGTGGTAGGTAAAGTCTGTACACTCTACAGTGTTTCCTCACTGTCCCCTGTGTGTCTCTCAATTAGATTCTCTGGGAGTCCCAGTTCATTTGACTTTTGGGACCACTTGGGGAAACAGACTGATTTAGCTCCAGTTGCTGGGGATCATGGGCAGGCACCTGCAACCTCAGGAGATGCTGCAATTCCAGGTCATCTGCTGGGACCCGATGAGCAGCCTCCTGACGAGGCCAGGACAGCTTAGTGCTTTCTTGAGCCGGGGGAGGCACATCCAGGGAAACGGCTCTCTTTGCTCCAGGCAAGTGGCAAATTGCACAGATTTTAATCAGTCTCTCCTGGGCACTGCCTTCCCCAGTGGTGACACAGGCTTGTCTTCCAAAGGTATACAAGCTGCGGGTCCTGAAACAACTGGGCAGCGCTAACCAGGTCGTGTACTAGGATGTGTGGGGTCAGTGTCCATTAGCGAGGCGTCACTCAAAGGCATCTCTGTGGCAGCAGAAGCCAATTAAAATGTGTCTTGTAAGCTCACTGTAAGGGGATATCAAGGTCCCTGTAATTAACTACTGAAAAAAGGGGCATCAAAACTCAGCAACATGGGCAGTGCTGATAACTACATTTAATCCAGCGAAAGCACAGCACTGAAATACTCTAGGCAAAGGCCAGCTTCATTTCCTTTACTATTTCTTTTAATGAATAATGAACGTCTGGACTCACAGGCAACACGAGAACAGGGCAGGATCTATCGAGCCCATGGCTGCACCTGCCCCCAGTGCCTGGTGCATAGAAGGTGCTCTGTACAAAACCCTAGTGGGTCACAATGAGATGCCACTTTAAACCCACCAGGATGGCCATAACCAAAAAGATGGAAAGCAAGTGCTGGCAAGGATGGAGAAACTGGGGCACTGCGGGTGGGAATGTAAAATGGTGCAGCCGCTCTGGAAAATAGTTTGGTGGTTGTTCAAAAAGTCAAACACAGAATTACCTGACGACCCAGCAATTCCACTCCTAGGGATGTGCCCCAAAGAATTGAAACAGGTGTTCAAACCAAAACCTGTACGCAAATGCTCTTCACAATGGCCAAAAGGCAGAAACAACCCAAATGTCCATCAATGCATGAATGGATAGACAAATTGTGGGCTATACATACAATGGAATATTATTCAGTCGTTAAAAGAATGAAATACTGATACATGCTACAACATGAATGAACTTTGAAAACATTATACTAAGTGAAAAAAGCCAGACACAAGGGGACACATATAAGATTCCATTTATGTGAAATATCCAGAACAGGTAATCTATAGCAACAGAAAACAGATTAGCAGTTGCCAGGGAGTGGGGACACGGGGGGCATGGGGAGTGACTGCTTAATGGGCATGAGGTTTCCTTTTGGTGCATGAAATGAAAATGTTTGGGAACTAGACAAAAATGATGGCTGCCCAACATTGCGATTGTACTAAATGCCACTGAATTGTATGCTTGAAAATGGTTAATTCTATCTTATGTAAATTTTACCTAAAAAAGAAAATAAAAGAGATGGCTCTTTCTATGACAGGGAAGAGCTTTATGAGAGCATCACATCGTGAGGTAATTTCCCTGTGACAACATCACAGAGAAAGGCAGGGAGGCCCAGGGCCAGATCTTATGCTGCGTACAATCAGGCAGCAAACCCAATTCTGTCTGATATGAAGAGAAATATCATGGTATTTGAAGAGCAATGAGAATGAAGGAGCGAAACATGGGGGGAATTAATCCACCTACTTTTGGGGATTATTTATAGCAAATTTTAAAACTCTTTCTCCTAGCTTGCTTTGGGGACACTACCAGTCACTCCACACTCAGGAAAAAAATAAAATTGGTTTAAGCATGGAAAATAAGGACGGTAAAGTTGATGGAAGGGGGAAAAATCACCTGCTAGACTCCCAAGTCAAATATAAAATGTCGTGGGATTAGCCACTATTTTGTATTTTCCACACCACTGCTCCTCCTCTCCATCGGTACCCAGCACAGATAACTCAGTAGATTGTATTTGCATTTCACAAGCTGAGTTCCTCATTTTCTTTTTGCCTCCTCAGATTGGTTCTTTGGCTTCCCTCTCTGAGAAGGCTAGAAACAGAGCCCAGCTGTCACTCTCGGGGCAGTGAGAGGAGAATCTCTGACCAAAGATTCTTCCATCGTCGGCCCCTGGTCTGGGTGGGCTATACAAACTCCACGGGCACGGCTCATGAGGAAGGGATGGGGGTGAGGGCTGGGTGAAAATGGTGAGTCATTTTCCCTACTGCTTGTCTCCAAATTCTCCCAGGACTTTAGAGCAGTCACATTGGTCTCATGGAGCTGAATAAATCCATAAAAGTGGGACCAGAGGAAGAGGCCAGAAGGACAAAAGAGAGAAAGGGCTGGAAGTCGGAGGGGCCCCACTGAGACGATTCCCACTTGGGTACAAGGTGAGGGCCAGTTCTAGCAACAGATTTCCACATCTCAGCCTTTCTATTGTGGCTACTGCTCTTTAGCTGGCCATTTCAAGCCCAAAGACAGCTTCTAACTCCTTCCCTGATTCCAGAAAAGGGAAATAAGGACATGGCTCACACTTCAGAACTGCGGATAAGAAGCATTGCACTGGGGGAAGAAAGAAAAAGAGTGATTCTCTTTTTCTCATCTGCCAGCAGTAGAGTTTTATCTAAAATGGCATGGTCTGGAGGAAAAAATAAAAAGCTTGTTTGCAAATGAGATGAGATGACAAGGATCTTTGACCTTGCTGGATCTTGACGTTTGGCCTAAATTCTCTGGGTTAAAATCTCCCTAGAAGAAAACACGGTATGAAGTAGATGATTTCTATACCCTCTTTGGAACTGACATTCAGGGCTGCAGAATCTTAGTCCAGCCCCTGAGCCCTCACATGAGGATCTTCTCATTTTGTTGTTACAAATACTACCTGAGGAGTCAGATTTCATTTTTAATGCAGTATGTTGAGAATGCAAATATGAGTTTCCTCTTGTCTGGAACAGTCAAGATGGAGACCCTCCAATGCATTGGAGGTCTGAACAGTAGGTGGGAAAAAAAATACACATATGAAGGAAATGTCGTATTAACTTCTGCCAAACTGGTCCACGGAACCGCACCAAGCTCAGAGGCCCTCAACAGTGACTATCGGGATGAGCTTCATGTAGTGTTTCTTAGGTAGGACAAGTCCGGCTCTCTCAAGCTTCTGGATGCTTATGGAGTTAGAAATAAGGGGTCAAGCTGCTGTGGCTCCTTCTACCTTGTCTCCTTGAAATGTCTCCTCTTTCCAGTTAGAAAAAGCATGTCTCAGAAACAGCATCTTTCTCCCTCCCATTAGTCACAGAGATGACTTTTGAAAAGCATTCAGTCATTTTTACAGTGGCCTCAGAATGCTAAGGCTAGACTCCCCCATCAAACAGGGCACTGGCAAAATGAGAGCGTAGTAGAGGGAAAGACAGCCTCCGAAGACGGAAGAGGAGGAAACCGTCCTGGATGATACCTTCACACTGAGTGATTCACTGAGAAGCTCCTGGGAGGTGCAAGGGCACAGAGAAAGCCTTGTAGGACTTTCCAAGATTCATCACTAAAGTACATTAGAAATGTGACCCCTCTCTTCCTCTAGAAATGATCACTGGACTCACACTGCTCCTTCTAGCAAGTTCACCCTATTTTTACACCCCAGCTAAAGGCTAATTCCTTCACAATCTTTGGTTTAGGAACAGCAAGGCCCTTTCAAGTTGGACCTCAGGGGGGAAAAATGCTCATTTCCAGGTCAGAAGTGTGGTTTCCTCAACAGTCCAAATTCCACCTACACAGCGTCCTGGCCTTTGTCCACAAAGTCCTTGGAAGCAGCCTCCCTCACTTACCCCTTATCAGCTTTCTCAGCTCCCTCAGCTCTTGCTGGCTTTCTGAAGTCTGTGCCCGAGGGTACAAATGGATGAGCCTGAGTCTTCTTATACTTCCTCACACTAACTCTATTTGTTTTTCCCTTAAAAAATTCCTTTTCAAATTCGCCACCCAAAGTTTCAATTGCCCATCCCAGGTTCCTCACATCCTTTGTTGGGCACTCACATCCTGGGACTGACCTCAGCAGAGGGCAACACATCTACATCCCAATGCACTTTGGTACCTTGGTCCTGGCCAGACTTGGTGCAGGGGGTTAAAGATTCGCATGTGAAATGTGGAAGGGAGTTGTCGCTGCCCCGAGTGCTCTCTAAACAGAGGGCGAATGAAGCTCGGGGTGGGGTGGACCCAACAGTCCCCAGCCACAATGAGTGACGCCATCTCACAGGACTTGAAGACTGAAAAGTCGGAACCCATCCCATCAGAGGAAAGGGTTGACTAGTCAGAGCTAACATTTCCTTTGTCTGTGATGGATAGCCACTTTGGAACTATTTCCTGTTCAGATTTTTCCTTTGGTCAGCATTGCAGTGGAAGCTTGGCAGGGGTGGGGGGGGGGGTGTGTGGAGGGATGGGGTCCATTTCGGTCGTGATGTTCTATACGAACTCCTCAAGAAGAGCGCAGGACCAGAATTGTGTCTGTACAAAAGGTTTGCATTAACTGTAATGAAGCAAATGACAAAATCAATAAAGCGGGAATTGCGCGGCTGTCATAAAGATGATGTAAATCCAGGGTTCACGATGGTTATGAAGCTATTTAGAATTGTAATTAAAACCAGCACCATTTTTTTCAAGATAAAAGCCCCTTTGACAACCATAAATGCAAGCTACAGGAAATTTTCAACAAATATATTCAAAATTAATGTATGGCACAAAGATGGCATAAATTAACAGAGGATAATCCATAAGCCCAGGTTTCAGAATGTAAGAGCACTGAGTAAAGAGATTTCGATTTCACGTTTGGTTTTCAAGCAATGTGGTTTTCAATTTTAATCAAGTTAAAGCTTGACAGAGCACTTAGAGACTCTGAATGAATGGCATATTTCTGACAACTACTTTTCAATGAGACTGAAAATGCTGTCTCTATATTTGCCCAACTTGAGATCTGACGGCATTTGCTATTTTATGCATCCCACACATTTCAGGAAAGAATCTAGGTGCGTGTGTGTGTGTGTCTAGGAGAAGATGACCTTTTTGTTTCATTTGGCAGTGGGAACAGGACGAGGTGGGGGAGGAAAAGGACGGGATATCCAAGTCTTCCAGTCCTGATGAGCTATCTTCCTTGAACTTATTTTCTGAGCCCTGCTTGCAGACTAACACTGAGACTTCTAGGGAAACATCCACTCACCTAACTTCAGGGCATCACCGTTTGCTCTTAGGTCATTGGCAATATCACCTACAATGGCCTTCAGCCCTGCTGAAGGGGAGTCCAGCTCTTGGGACGATTACATCCGTAGAGTCATAGAACGTCAGTGTTGGAAGCAATCTTAGAGATCATCAGGTCCAAGTCCACCATTTTTAACAGAAGAGGAAAGTGAGGATCAGAGAGAGGAAGAATGACTTAAAATCCTAAGATAGCATTTGGCAGAGTAGTCAGGACTCGATCACTAACCCCATAAGTCACGCTATTTGGGGAGGGAAGAGTGACATATGATACACCAGTGAAAGACACAAGACAGTAAGTGATGGTTAAATTGTATCCTCAAATCTGAAATGCCACTAGAATTCATGGATGACTGATTCTTTCAATCCATTTTGGGCTTCAAGAATGGTGAGGAGGTAGTGGGGCTAATGAGTAGGACTTGAGGAGGTATTTAGGGGTGTATTAACCATGTTTTATTTTCTGTGTTTGATGATGGTTTGATATCTTGGGGGGCCTTGCTGACTGGGAAGAGATTGCCCCTCCCACAGCTAGTTAATTCCTAAAGCTAGTAAAAATTTGTTCGTTAAGCCTGTTTTTCATAGAAAAACCAACCAATCCTGAGTCCATATCCCCAACCACCTCCTTTATCTAACTCACACCAAGTCAGTATTTTCCCTGCCCTTCATCACCCCAGGGCCAGGTATCAGACCACTAGACACAGTCCCTCGGCCCCAAGGCCTACTGAAATTATTCAAACTAGCCAATCCCAAGCTGTTTACTATGCGCTGCCTTGACTTTCCCAAGGAAAGCTCAACAAAGGCTGTGGCTTAGGCCTTCTCCTCTCTCCTGCTTCTGCCTCCTGCCTCTGGTGCTTCCCCATGTGGCCTTGCATGGGATGGCATGCCTCTCATTTCTAGGGGAGCTCTGGGTAACAACGAACTTTTCTTTCAATGGCACTGACTTCCCTGTGTCATCCCTCAGTCACCCTTATAAATTAAGACCTGGGCACAGGTCAAGGGGACCCAGGTTTTGGCCGTAATTCCTGCCCACTGTCTGAACGATTCTGGACCAGTTTAATTGCCACATTTTTAAAAGGAGAGGTATGGACTGTATTTTCTTCAAGTCTTTTCTAGTTTGGTAAGTCAATGACTCTAAGTAGAGTGGCCTGAATTCTGAGTCCTCAATTCAACAGGCAGAGAGGACGGCTGCAGTAGAAGAACCGCATGCTAGCCAAACCACTTATTATAAAAGCACAGCTCATACTTGTCTCGGTCATAAAATGGGCAAAGAAAGGAATTCATTTTAGGAAATCTAATTGCATTAAGGAGCTGATTCCAGAAAACGGTCTTGGATTGATAGTCTACTGAGAAGGCTGGTTTTCTGTGATGAACAATCCAGCAGAGAAAACTTGCACATCCACAACTAAATTATACTGGTGACAGCAGGATCCCCAAACTGCATATGGGCCATCTTAATCACTAGAAAGGTGTAGATGCTGTGAAGCAGTTTCACAATGGACCTAAAAGGAAGCTGAGTGCCAGCCCTCACTTTAAAATGGCCTGAGACAAGTAAAGAGGACCCAGGAAGGTGTGATTGTTCAAAATCTGAGACACACAATAACGAAGCCTCTCAAAATTCAAAGCAGGAACGCCTAGCTTGGGGGCCTTGGGATTTTTGTGTACGGGGCAAAGATGAACCCTTTTTAACATTAGCAGCTGGCGAGCGGCAGCAAGAGCATCACTTGATGGTACTGTGGGAGATGTAACCAGGAGAGATCGGCCTTCTCTTTAGAGAGAGAACAAAACAGGACCATTTCGAAAGTCGGGTTAAAGTTGAGAACCTTGGCTTTGTGGTCTATGTATTTTCCCCATCACTGGAAAACGTGCCCAGGGCTGACACTGGGTCAAAGGCATCCTTTGGGATATATAAAATAAGGCATGAGCAGTAACAGGCAGATTAAAGGGAATGGGGGCAGGAGCATTCTGCTTAAGGAAACTTTTGGAAAATCCCTTTTGTTTTGACCCCTGTGAAATGTCTTAAAGTTTGAGTGCAGAAAACCCCAGAAACTGATTATAGTCAATTGAGGTTTTCCTGCCTGGGTGTCCTCCTTACTCTGTTGTTCTAGGGTGAATCACTGCCATGCCCTCCTCCCCATGCATTCCTCTCTTGTTCATAACTGAAAGATCATCAAAGAGAAAGCCAAGTTTTATCTTCTTCATTGTCTGGCGTGCTGGGAGCAAAGAAGGACAAAAATGCTACGCATGAGACACTCGTACTACGAGACCTCAAGTGTTCCCAAGCCCAAATTAAATGCAGCCTGTTCACGACACCACAATTTTGATTTGCTTGACAACTGAATAACAACTCCATGCTTGTATCTTCCCAATGAATCAATGTGCTGGCTTCTTTCAGTGACCACACAGAACCAGGGGCACATTTTGAACTTGGGTATGGCATCTTTTTTTTAGAAAGAAGCAAGCAAACATTTGCGGGTTTGCGAGCTGAATATGCTCAAATAGACAAAAGCGATATTCAGCCAGTGATCTAATTGACATTTTAGGGGCCGGCCCAACAGCAGGCAAATTCATTTTCCAAAGGTCATGGGGTTGGCTGCTGGTGATTCGTTGTTGAAAGATATCTCAGGGCTGGTCAAGGCCACAATCAAAGATGCCCGTGGAATACAAATAATTCCCCTCATTCAAAACAGGCAGCCAGGACCGGGGGGTCAACGTGGTTGTACTTATGCAAATAGTAATGATCACAGTTTCCAGTTACAGAGGCTCAACCGTGACAGGGTAGGCTGCACAGGGCATGGTTGGCTCAGAGCCTTGTGAGTTCTTGCTCAGAAAAGCACACTCTGGTATCTCATGCTAGAGAATCAAGTGAAACGGGGGCACTCCCATCCTTTGGGCTGATGGATTTCTTTAACTCACAAAAAGATTTTTATTAGGTAAGTATGCACACATGATGAAGGACAGTTCAGAGAGCTCGAGAGTCTAGGGTGAAAAGCACCGCCCCTTCTGCCCTGTGCCTCCAGTTCTGCACTCCGCCTCCCCAGCAACTCTTATTAGAGTTTTCTATAAATTTGTCCACTGATACTTCACATATATAAAAGCATCTGAGAGCCAATATAAGCACACTGTTTTAAAAGCACAAATGGTTATAAACTGTACCGACCACCCGGCACCTCATTTTCTCATTTGTCAGCTCTGGATACTGATCTGTATCACATACAGCATCCCCCGCTTTTTGAAAGTTACTTTACGCCACTTCGCTTTTACGAGACTATCTATTTTCACTAACTGAAAGAAATCTGAAGAGGATTTTCACTTTTACAAAAAAAAGGCAAAAAGTAAAAATAACGTTCACAGTCCGTTCTTCAGTGAGCCCTTACAGAGGCAGCGTGCACCCCCAGGCGCAAGAATGGCGCCTCCAAGCTTCTTCCCCCGGAACTACACCCAGCGTCAAGCCGCCATAGCTTTGAGCAGCGTCTGTGAGCATCTGTGCTTCATCTCGATTCATCTTGTGCGCCCATTAGCAAGATGTGTCCTAAGGTAATCGCTTCTCCACTTTATGCCATTTCGTCTTAGGAGAGGTTTCACAGGAACGCTCTACTTTTGGAGAGTGGGGAAACCCGTATAAAGGTCAGTCTCATTGCTCTTGACTTCTCTATAATCATCAGTGAATGACGCAACATGATTCATTTAACTAGTCTCCTATTGATGGGCTTTTAAGCGGCTCCCAAGGCATTTTCTCTATAAACAATGCTTACCTATACATCTTTTGGGGATTTGTATGAGTTTACCTTTAAATAAATTCATAAAGCTTAAATGGATGGATTGAGGGGTATGTGCAATTTCAGTTTTGATAGCTGTTGCCAGATGGCCTGTGAAGAGCATCATACCAAACAACACTCCCAGCATCAGTGTAAAATACTGCCCACACCTTTGCCAATTCAGTGTCCTGTGAATTCGTACCAAACACCCAAGAAATCTCTCTAATCACGTTTAACTTTCCTGGGGAGAAGCTGGATGCACTGCCCTGGAATCAAGACAGCCATGGCCAAAATATATTGATTAAGGCTTTCTCTCCCAACTTATGTCAGCTTTCTAGAACAACGGGCAGAATATAGGACAGGTTTTCCCTACTCTGGTATTTGTTGTCGTTGTTAGGTAATGTATGGTCATTGTAAAAATATTGGAAAACAGATAAAGTAAAAAATAATAATAAAATCACTCAGGTATTTACTCAAGAGGAATGAAAAATATGCCCACGAGACTCAGATAAGTGAATGTTCATAGCAGCTTTATTCATACTAACCAAAACTTGGAAACAACCCAAATGCCTATCAATGGAGGAATGGATAAATGTAGTATATTCATACAGTGGAGTACTATTCAGCAATAAAAAAGAACAAATTACTGATAGACAATACAAAATAAGACAAATTCCAAAATACTATGCTGAATGAAAGAAGCTGGATACACAAGACAACATACTGTATGATTCTGTTTATACAAACTAGTTCTACAAGCAAAACTCGGGCAACAGAAAGCAGATTGGGGTTGCCAGGGTCAAGACTGGGCGAGGGGACTGAATGGATAGAGGTAAGAAGCACATTGTGGGTGGCGGTCACGTGGCTACATACTTGTCAAAATGCATTGAACTATAGAGTTAAAATGGGTGCATTTTATTCTAAGTAGATTATACCTCAATAAAGTTGATTAAAAAAATAAAATTGTCTAAAAAAATAAAATCATCTAAATTCCTACCACTTACAGTCAACCATTGTTAACATCTTGGTTTGCGTCCTTCAGACTTTACTTTCCATGCAAATATATGCACTTATAAAACCAAATTCACACTCTTAAATGTATCTTTCATTTTATTTTTTTTAATTAAATGGGAACATATGGTTTGGCAATTAGACTTTTGAAAAATCTTAATGATGTCTTGGCTAGATTCTTTAATACTTTAAATCCTTATCTCAAACGGTTTTCTTGTTCCTGACAGAAACAGCAGTCAGCTTTACCTTCCCACCCATCCCAGCCATAGATGAAAAATAGTCATGTAGAGTAACCAGGCTTGAGGAAGCTCTGTGAGTTTTGGCACCCTCTTTTAGATGCCTTTTTCCTTCTCCTGCAAGATGTGTGGATTAAACCAGCCTCAGGCAGATGGCAACCCGCTCACGCCCAGCCGGGGTCACATTTCATGGGGCAGCATAGTGAGCAAAAACAAGGCTGCGCCAGACTCATCCACAGCTCGTCAGGCACTCACAGGGAGAAACCCAAAAGAGGTCCAAAGAAAACCAGCAGTCCTCCACCCTCCACTGTTTAGGGAGACAAAAGCCTCAAAGTAACTGAAAGGGAGCCTTTGTTCTCTGGCTCTGCTCCAGAGGAGGCCCTCCCACGTCCTGCAATCCATTGTCAGGACAGGGGACCTCCTCCACTGACAACATTCCAAGGGGTTGACAAATTAAGAGCAACAAAGGCGAGGACACTGGACACAAAAGGAGTCCATATGAGCCCCAACTACCGCCTCTCTCATCCCCAAAGGCACACAGGGACAGTCCAACACAGACGACAGACACTGGCCCAGCACGCCTGGCGTGGGCTTCCCCCTTTTTATCCTCCAGGGCTCGTAACTCTCATTTTAATTCTGGATTGATGTCTCACTATTGTTTTAAGAAACACTTAACAGTTTGAGTCAGATTAATGTAGGTTCAAATTTCGGCTCTGCTGTGTGATCTGGCAAACCACCTAACCTTGCTGAGTCTAAATTTCATCTTTAAAAGAGGGACAATCCCACTAACCCCATCGGGTTGTTATAACAATTAAATGAGATAACGATAACACTTGAAGTGCTCACTATGTGTCAGCGCTAACTACTTTACAACTTTAGTTTCCATGAAGAAAACCAAGCTTGGAGAAATTATCAACTTGCTCAAGGATCAGTGGGGAGTGCTGGGCCTCACATCCAGATTCCTCCCGCTGCAATGCCGAGTCCTCATCCAGCATGCCAGCGGCTCTCAAGCCTTACAGCATCAGCTGAGTAGTGGATTAAAAATGCAGATTCCTGGGCCTCGACCAGAAATTATGATTCAGTCAGTCATTAACAGAGTTCAAGAATCTGAATCTTAATAGGGTCCAGGAAATTTGGAAGCAGGTGGTCTTCAAACCACATTCTGGAAACATTGCACAGGGCTATGATGAAACAATGCAATTATTACTTTACAATTATTACTTTAAAAGCCAAACGGAGAGAAATTCTAGGGTGGACCAGGGATAGAGGAAAGAAGACTATAGGATTTGTGAGCTCTGCCTCTGGCCGGTTCTCAGAGAACAGGCAATCAATGACAGGGTCCAGAGGAGGCTGGTGACGGTGGAGGCACATAGACAGACCTGCGTGTCTTGAGTAAACAGTCTTTCTAAATAAACAACCGTGAGTCAAGCTAAAGAATGTGTCTGTCCCTCAGGGTTTGGAGGCTCTGGGACGCTTCAGTGAAGATGATTGCTGGGGTGTGACTTTGAAAGACGTACGGCAAAGTCATCTACTTCAGGAACGGGCCAGGGCTATAGCTGATGCAGCCAACCCAATTCCTGGGAGAGTATTTGGCCTCAAAACACTACGGAATGTGGTCAAAAGGGAAGTTCAAGTCCAGGGTCAGCGCTCTGCTTAGCACAATTAGCGATGATCCACATGATTAGGTTTCAAGAATATCTGTTCCCAGATTTGTCCCTCTTCAGCCATCCTGATTGCCACCATTAGAGTCACTCTTTCAGGGTCTTTGGAGACAGGTGGATTTTAATTGGTTTAAGGAATTTCAGCACTACAACCTGCCAGCGCATCAGCAAGGATCAGATTATTGATGCATGGCTTTGGGACACACTACCAGAACGTTCCATTTACTTCTGCTCCTGCAGCAGGCTCTCTCCAGGGAGTGGGAGGCATCGCCTAAGTCAGATGCCCTGGGTTGAATCTGACCCAGAGATGGTCTGATTTAGCCTGCACGGTGTGGACACTGGTGTTTAAAAAGATTTTTATTAGATGCCAATATCTCAAGATTAGATGATTTCACACAGAAATCTAAATTTCTTGCTTCTTTTGGGAAAATGAAAAAAAAAAGTTGTCAACACTGGGCTTATAGGCAACTGCTGGAACCGGCTAGAACACACGTTCTCCAGTTAGCCACAGTTCCCACCACTTCCTGTCACTCCATGCACAGCACTCAGGCTGAGTCCAATTGTCATTTGTCAACTCACAGCACGTGAGCTTAGACTCCTTTATTGAAAGGTTTATCTTCAACATGTCGGCTTAGAGAGAATCCCCAAGACCACCAAATCAAACCCCCAAACCTTCCCTCCCTTCCAATCCTGCACGCCAATAGCCCAACTGCGAGAAAATCTCTCTTTGCGTCAGTGAAGGTGGACGGATGTGTGAGGATAGGGTTCAGAATATTAATATTTATTGAACTTCTACTTTGTGCCAAGTTCTATCTTAAGTCCTTTCCATCTGTCATCTCATTTAACTTGCACATGAAAATTTATGGCTTAGTTAAGGGTTAACCCTCTTCATTTTATTGAAAAGGAAATGAGGCTCAAGGAGAAGCAGTGGCATGCCCAACATCACCAACTAGCAAAACACAAAGAAGAAACTCCAACTACTGTATTGTACTGGAGAGCGGGGGTCTTTCCAGGGAAAGAGGTGGGTCGGTAACTCTTCCTTTAAGATGGCTCGACACAACAGTGGGGTTCTCTAGGAGTTTGTCGGACTAGTTAAGCAGGTCTGCTGGAAACCAGAGAGCAGACGTTCTATCTAAGAGGGAAGCTGTAACTCAGCTCCAGTCTGTTGTTGCGTAGGACTGAACATCCAGTGTTAACACATCTGAGTTTTCCAGAGAAGCTGAAAGTCCAGATTTTTCAAGCAAAATTTACCAATTTTTGAAACCCCATGAAGAGGAAATAAAACCTGTTTGGAGGTGAGAAATCGTCCACAGTTTTTGATTTTCATTAAATGCTTTTCTAAGTTTAGGCAGCATTGCATAGTGGTTACAGGTTCAAGATTTAAACTCTCTGGGCTCAAATCCCAGTTTTGCCGCTTACTAACACGTGACCCTGGGTAAATCACTTCACTTCTCTGTGCCTCAGTTTTATTGTCTGTAAAGTGGGTAAGAATCATAAGGTTGTCATGAGGATCAAAGGAGAAAACAGGTAGAAATCAATAAGAACTGTGTCTAGCACACGGTCAGGGCTCTATGAGAATTTACTACATCCTGTGAGGAATGATGTCTCTGTTTGAGGCTACTGCTCCTGTCTTGAGACAGCCTCTGTTTATTGTGTGTGCGTAGGGGGGTAGATATGAGTGTTTCAGGTTAAATTATGGGCTTTAGAGGGATCTCAGAACAAATACCCCATTCCTGAGCCCAAGAAATAGTGTTGCCTCTAAGAGCAGAAAAAGAAGTGCAACTTCCATAATAAAATGCTAATTAGCTATAAAATTTCAGAACTGCTGCTGGACCACGCGCTGTGTAAACCAAACCTTATTCACTGGGAACTTATTTGTCTGGCTAGGTGGCTTCCTGGCAGACACAGTACCTGAGAACCGATCATTGGCATTTAGAAGTAATTTAGGTTTGCACACTTGTGCCTGGGGACTGGCTGTAGAGAGAGCTTTAAAGGAGAATGTTAACAATGGCAAATAAATAGCTGCCCGTCTAAATGGACACATTGTAACACACTGTCCATTTACAGAGCTGAAAGCTTGTGGCAGACACGGAAGCACTCTGGTTCAGCGGGCTCTGTGCATAGGGATTTGTCAATTCTGATACAACAACGCGCTCCAGAACACCACCTCCTATAAAGACCCCCACCACCATAAGTCCTGGCCAAGATCTCAGGCTCTGAAAACCAGTCTTGCACTCTGCACAAACGACATCTTTATTCACCCAGCAAATAGTTTTTGAGCGCTGTGGCTGACCAAGTTTTCCGCCCCCGAGTCCTTAAGAATGCTCCTTCCCAAACCAGCCATTTCCCTGAGATGCAAAGCAGTCTGTCTGGTGCCGCAAGCAGGAAGAGAGATTGTGTAGGAAAGCTGGCTGAACTCAGACCTGCAGCAGAAATCTCCAACCCGTCCCAAGGATGTCCAGAAGATCTCAGAAGCCCTCAGCCCCATTCCAGAAAATATCTACCCGTCAACATCCAACTTTCTCTTTTCCTTTCCTCGGAAAGTGAGCCCAGCCCAGCCCAGCCCCTCAGCTTTGTTAGCCAGCTTCCAGGTGCTGAGATGTGGTGTTATTCTGACCCTCTTTTCTGCACTCCCCCACCAGGCCCTGGCTGCTTGATTCTGCTGCTGAGTTTTGTCTCAAAGACGAAGCCTAGCTCCTCCCTGATGGAAGACGGTCTGAAGAATCACCACACTTTACAATCTCAACTGATCTGAAAGGTTATCTATCTATCTAGGTCAGTGATTTTTCAAGCCTTGTTTGTTTTTAAATAGGATTCTTTGTTACACAAAATCTCAGTTGACCCCTATTGTCTAAAAGAGACTGTTTAAAACTTTATCATCATTGAAAAGTAACTTTTCGTCTTTGGGCTCTTGGAGCAGTAGAGTTGCTCAGAGCCCACGCTGAAATCTAAGGATCGCAGCATGTGGATGACTTATTTTAACAGAGGAGAAAACCGAGACCAAGAGCTGAAGTGGCAGCTTCAGGGCAGCATCAGGATTGGTGTCCTCTTGCAGCTGTCACAAATTAGCACAAATGCAGTGGCTTACAACAACACGAGTGTATTTTCTTAGAGTTCCAGAGGTCACAAGTCCTAGATCAGCGTCACTGGGCTAAAGTCAAGGAGCGAGCAGGGCTGCGTGCCTTCTGGGGTCTCTAGCGGGGCCTGTGTCCGTGCCTTTTCCAGGATAGGGGCTGTCCTCATCCCCCACATCCCATGATCTTTTCTCCCTCTGCTTGCAGCACATGTCTTCTTTCTTATAAAAACCCTCTGATTACATTGGGTCCACCTGAATAATCCAGGATGCTCTATTCATCCCAAGATCCTTTATTTAACCATATCTACAAAGTCCCTTTTGTCATGTAGGGTACATATTCACCTATTCCGGAATTAGGATGTGGCCATCTTTGGGGGGCTATTATTCAGCCCACAACAGGTAGGCAGCAGTTTAGCAGAGCTGTGAGCAAACCCAGGACTCCTGGACTCTTTTGGTAACTTCCGTGTCTTGATGGGGACAGGGGGAGGGAATGAGGTAGGGAAAGTACACCTTCTTTTTCTCTGACCTATTTTGCACCTGGCCTATTACAAGCCGTAAACCAGAACAGGACAGCACCACCGGAGGAAAGAAGAGAAGGCATGATGCTGTTAAATATTTTTAAGAGTTAGGGTTACCTCGGAGCAGAACATTGTAAATATAACCTTTTTCTTAGGATATGTATTTGTCTAGGAAGGGAAGAGTGAGTCCATTAGATGGGATAATTTCGGCCAAATTCTCAGATGAAATAAAAGCAACAATAATAATAGTTACAGTCATGCGTCGCTTAATGACGGGAATACGTGCTGAGAAATGTGTCATGAGGAGATTCTGTCGTTGTGCGAACATCATAGAATGTACTTACACAAACCTAGATGGTGTAGCCTACTATGCTATGTGGTACTCATCTTATGGGACTACTGTCATATTTGTGGTCCGTCATTGATTGAAATGTCATTATGCAGTGCATGCCCATACCGTTGATCTTCATAACAACACCATGAGAGGGTAATATTATTTTCACTTAACATATGAGGAAACTGAGGCTACAAAAGAGTTATGTAATTTGCTTAAGATTGCATAGGGGGTAACAGCCAGGGTTTGACTCCAGGCAGCCAACTCAGAACCTGAGTACTTAACCATTACCTAAAATCCTTGGAGTTTATACACAAGCCCGGGCCTGGGCCGATTCTTTGAACCACATGTCTTCCGTGAAGGAGAGCTGTTGGGAAGAAATTCTAATGTTCCTACCTCAGGCTATGGGTGGGAAAGCTGGGGCTGGTCCTGGCTTTCCTGCTGATTTGCTATAGGGCACTTAAAACTTGCAGGGTGTCACTTACCCTCTCTCAAAGAAAACAAAAGAAGACTCATGTTGTTAGAGTCTGAAGAACTGAATAAATATAAGCTATGGTGAAGGGATGTGAGAAGATTAAGGGATTTACCTGGACATTTAAAAGCTCACAATTTAGGGCTTGGGAGAATGGAGGAAGCGATAAATGGGTGGAGGATGGAATTTTAGGGCAACGAAACTATTCTGTATGTTACTACAATGGTGGTTACACATCATTACGTATTTGCCAAAACCTACAGAATGTACAACACTAAGAATAAGCCCTAATGTAAACTATGGATCTTACTGAAATGCATCAATATTGGTTCAGCAATTGTAACAAATGTACCACAGTAAAATGAGGCTTACAATAGGAGAAACCATGCGTCTATGGGCAGGGGATATATGGGAACTCTGTATTTTCCACTCAGTTCTTCCGTAAACCTAAAACTGCTCTAAAAAGTAAAGTCTGTTAATTAAAAAAAAGAAGTCACACTTTCAGACAATCTTGATGGTCTTCTCAGCAATTCTTGCCCAATGGTGGGCATCTCAGCCTGTCTCTGCCTGGGGACTTAGCTGGTGCTGGAAATCAGAAATGCTCTTCCAGCATTCCCCACTGATCTGCACCTGCTGTTTCCTACAAGACATCTCTCCGTGTTTACCAAATCTCAGAGTTTTTCCCAGCTAACCACTCAGAAAAACACTGAGAATCCAGACGCATCTTGGGACACTGTCCCAGCCTCACCACTGACCAGCACGGTTGCCTTGAGAGAGTTCCAGAATTTCTTTGAGCCTCAACTTCCCCATCTCTATCTAGAGGCTAATAAACATCTTCCTAACGATCTGGCAAGGCTGTTGTGTTACTTAAACAAGATAGTACCCACGAAGGCTTTGGGTGAACCACAGAGTATTATTACTCACACATATAAGGAACATACTTCCCTCTCTTACTCCTCACTAGTATTGTTCCCATTTTATAGATTAAGAGATTGAGGCTCAGAAAGATTAAGTAATTTGCCCAAAGACACATAGGTCATACACAACAAAGTTGGAATTAAAAAAAAAAATCAAGTCTGACTGCAAAACTCGTGCTTTTAATCACTACACTACACTGACTCCGATGAGATAAAGAATCGAAACACCAACGGTTATCAGAGACTTAAAGTGTGGTCTCCACCGTAAGACTCATCTGCTCTCTTCTTGAAACTGTTTCATTTCTCTTTGGAGCTAAAAATTTCCAGACCAAAGCTCAGTCCTATGGAGAACGCCTCATAAGACCACTGAGCCCAACTCTGAGGGGCCCCGAATCACTGAGCCTTCCTGCCAAGGTGCAGGAGAGATGGGATTCTATTTTCCACGCTTGTTTAAAGCCCCTTGCTACTGCGGGTTTAGTGCTCAGAGGGGTTAAATACCCATGACGGGTTGAAAAAGAATTTTGTCCACAAATAAAAATGTCCCAGATAATAAATGTTAGGACTGGGGTCAGAATAATGGTCTCCATTACCCCAGCAAAACATGAGGGCTTCTCTGGGCTGGTTCTTGCTGCCTTGTTTTTATTCTTCGTTGCTCCTAGATATAATCGTGCTCTTTCATCCAGGGTTTTAGTGGTTCTCTCCGTGCTGGGGTCTCTTTGTTCTGAAAGTCATCCACTTATTCATTTACTCATTGTTTATTTAGCACCTACTACGTCCCAGGGATAGAACGAACTCTTGCAAATGAAACAGTGAACAAGACAGATTCGACCTCTCCCTCTATGTAGCTTGCAGGCTGTTGGAGGAGAAAGAGAACTGAGCAGACAGTTACAACTTAGGGTGGGGTGTTATAAGAAATATTGAAAGCCCAACAGAGGGCCTCTAACACAGTCTACAACACTGTAATCTGGCCTGGAAGGGATTCTATTTGTCACTACGCAACTTCCAACTCTAGGCCCAACTTCTGGGATTGGGGTACTGACCACTCCCGTCTCTTTGCCTTTGGATAATGCTGTATAGTATCTTTCCCAAACCAGTGGGCTCTAATTTACCAGTATCTCCTACTATTTTTCCCATTTCAGGGGACTGACTTTAATAAATCAACTGGAATTTATTGAGCACTTACATTCTTGGCCACGGGGCAGATATAGACGAGCGCTCTAGGGGAGTATTTATCATATTACACACTCTCTGTGTGTCTGTTTGCCTCCCTCTGCAGAGATTTCTCAAGAGCAGGGACTGTGTCTTATTCATCTTTTGATTTCCAGGACTTGCTTTGGGTCTGGCAAGGGTCAGGGCTCTGTGATGATTTGTGGAAGGGAGAATGGAAAAACGGAAAAGCAGAAGGAAGGAAGAAAGGAAGGGAGGGAGGGAGGGAGGGAGGAAGGGGGGAGGAAGAGAGAGTGAGAAGGAGAGAGGCAGGCTGACATGATCCCTTTCTCTGGATAGCTTGTTTGGGTGGCACTTAGCAGATTGGGGTCCAGTCCAACTTCCTCCAGCAGCGCTTCTGAACCTGACACACTCAGCCAGGAATGCAGAGGAGGAAAGGCTGGAACACCTGCTGCACCCCGGGAAGGGGATCAACCAGCATCTGCTTGCCTCCGAGCAGATTTTCCCATTCCCCCTTCCAAGAGGCAGCGTCGCTTTCATCGGGAGAGGCAGGCACTAGTCCCGTGTTGGAGTTCACAGATGTGCCTTGCACTGAAGGCCCCCTCTGCCTCTCCTGATAAGCCCTGCAGACAGGCTCTCAGCTTACCCACCTGGTCAGCCCCCAAAGCCCACTGTCTTTCTCCGGCAGGTCTCTGCCATCTGACGCGGCCTCTTCAGGTCCACTTTGCCTGCTTGATTCAGGACCCCATGATCTCTAACAATTGTACAAGTCTTCTCTGGACACCCTGACTTTAGTCTCTTCTTCTCAGCAATCCACCGCCCCCAATGATGCTGGAGCTGTCTTTCTTAAATGAAAATCTGATCTCGCTGCTCCCCTATTAAAAGCCCTTCAGTGGATCCCTGTTGCTCTGTGGATCTTGGCGTACAAGGTCCTCCCTCCCTCCCACTCCCCCACGCCCTGCCTACCTACCTCACTCACCTCATCTCTTCATTGCCTCCCTTGCTCCTTATGCTTCAGCCATGAATCTCTGGCAAGCATCAACTCTTTCTCTTGCTTTGCTCCCTTTGCTCAAGTTGGTGATTTGTCACATGCTGTTCCTTCTGCCTGGAATGCCCTTCCCCTGGATGAACTCCTGCTCATCCTTCAAGACCCAACTCATGTCACTTCCTGAGGGAAGCTAGAATGAGGCCTGTCTCCCCAGGCTTTCCCACATCTTTGTCCTTATCTCCATCAGAGTCCAGCCCATGTCCTGCAACTGCTGGTTTACTAGTCTGCCCCCCTACTAGACTGTGAGTTCTCCAAGTACAAGGATGGTGTCTTATTCTTTCTATAATATTATTTTCATATTAAAAATTTTAGCAAGAGTGCCTGATTTCTTGTATGTAATAGGCCAACCACAAATACTTCAGGAATTAATGAACAAATACATTCATTCGATGCATTTTTAATCAACCTTACTCTCCGCCATGAACTGTTTGGGCACTGTGATTCCACAGTAACTGAGACAGGGTCCCTGTGTACACATGTTCATTCTTGTGACATACAGAGACAGGTTGACAAGTAAATAAACAAGATATTTTCAGAGGGCAATAAGTGCTCTGAAAAAATAAAATTGGGTAATGAAAGAGAGGAAGGCAAGTGGGGGCCGGGGGAGCTGCTTCAGATGAGTCGGGGAAGGCCACTCTGAGGAGCTGACGTTTGAGCTGAGATCTGAAGATCAGGAGGAGTTGCCATGTGGGCATCTAAGGGCTTTGCATCCCATGAAAAGGGAGCAGCATGTGCAAAGGCCCTGAGGCAGGAAGGAGCTTGGGGTGTTCAAGGGACAGAATGGAGCACGGGAAGGATGATACGAGTGAGAGAAGACCAAGATCATGTAGACTCTTGCAGGGCATGATCAGGAGCATGGATTCTGTTCCAGGTACAGTGACAGAATGAACAGCCGCCCAGATTAGCAAGCAGAGATGCTACCAACGAATAGGTGCTTCCTGTTCCTCCCCACACCTCCCTCACCCTGACACAACATTACCGGTAGTCTGCTCACGGGCGGGCGGAGATAGCCCTCATTAATCTCGGGAAGGGGGAGGGCAGTGCAGCAACTCCGACTCACTGGAGAACACAAAGGCCGCCTGCCCAGCTTTGTTTTGAAACCGTCAATTCCAAATTCTGCTAGCTGGCAGAGACAGGGGTTATTGATTTTCCCTTCTGGAATGCATGTCCTACAGAGTCCTCGCAAATAGAAACTGAAAAACAGAGGAAAACATGACTGCCGAGAAAGATAGGGCAAGGGAACGTTTTTTAAAAACAATCTATACTGGTTTTTGTCTTTTTCTTATTATGCTTTGTTGGATTGTGGCTTGTCATCTCTTTTTTTCCAATTCATTTCTTTTTTCCTATCTCTGTGTCTTTCCGGTTATTCCCTCTCTCCTACTCTGTGTCTTTGTCTGGTACCTAGCACAGTATTTGCATAGAGTAGGATGTCATAGCTGTGCACTGAATGTTGGTCCATCCACAGGTCAGTCTCTCTGAGTGTCTCTTTCTCCAGCTCAATTTGTCCATCTAACTGCCTGTCTCTCTTTAAATACAGCATCTCCCCCTTCCAGAGAGGCAGCAGTGTGGGATCAGCCCATGAAACCAGCCTTTAGTAATTGCCTAGAGTGGGATCCCTGGCTAATTATTTTCTCTCTCTTCTTTGGAGAAGCAGGAAGCAATTAGGGGCTTCCTTCCGCTGCCTGGGGGGCAGGGTGCCAAGTCCCTCTAGCACCAGGATCACATCGGTGGCTCCCTATTCCCACAGGGTTCAAAGGCTGCCTGCATCCTCATGCTCAGCTCTCTTCAAAGCTGCACACTTGCCTGCTCACTTCCGTGAATCAGCCTCCACTTGTGAGCGGAGTCCTTGGCTACTTTGTTGTTCTTCCTGTTGCTAGCATGGCTGAGCGGGGAGGATGCTGGGTGTACAGAGGGGTCTATGCACAGAGTCCAAACAATGGTTGGGTGGGTCACAAAGGGCAGGCTAGCGGGGAGGCTGAGGCCCAACTGTGTCTGCTGATTTTTACCAAATTACACCAACGGACGGAAACTGAATTTTACCATCTGGAAAATGGGGGTATCACAGTCTCTTCCTCTTGAAGGGAAATGTCAGGACAAGCAAAGAAAGTTCATGTCCAAAGTACAATATTATAAAAAAATAGATAATCCTTGATTTTCTTCTCTTAATGAAGCACGTGGTATAGTGGACAGGCCCAATTGTTGTCATTTCACAGCCTGATACTCCAATAATTTGTCTTCTACTCCTATTATCCTTAAGTAACGGCAGAGTGGAGTTACATTCTCTGGGCTCACACAAGGTGATGGAGAAGGCCGGGCACCGGAAGGTGGGTCTCAAACAGACCGATGACAGGGACGTACCTTCCTGAGACTTTAAATCTGCTACTCATCACTCACAAGAGAGACGGTCTACATGTGGGTAATTGAGGTCTGGTAGGAGCAGTGTTTCTTTAACAGGTTTTACGCAAACTTAATTTCTACAAAGTGTCTCCTATTTTACAGGTACCGACTTATACTTACACGTACAACTTCAATTATCGCCTCTACCCAGGTGCCTCCCCTCCTTCAACCCGCTCCTCAGCTCCGGTCCTGTATTTCCAATTACCAACATGACATTTTCTCTTAAGGTTGTAAGATTATTTAGTTTAACTCCCTCTTATTAAAACCGTGGAAGCTGAGGCCATAGACGGAGCTGTAGCCCACAGACCACAGTCATTCAACCAGTAGGAACAGAAGGGGACGTGAGGTCCGCTAATTTCCCAGCATACAGAAGATGCTCCACCCACACGGCCCGTGGAAGACTTGACATCACTTCTTCATACCCACCTCGTGCTCTTTCTGCCTGGGTCTCTTCCTCCCGGCCTTTCAATCTCCATCGAGTGGAAGCTCCAAGAAGACAGAGCTCACACATCTACATACCTTACTCTCTGTGGTTGCCCCCAAAACTGGCATTTAGTAGCTCAAAAAACATTTTGATGGCTGCATGGATGAATGACTGTGAATTTGCCATTGTTCTCTATATCGTCTGAGCTTGGAACTCATCATTTTCCACTTCTCTTCTCCTGGCCTCTAATAATGAGTTATTGTTTGCCAAGTTCTGGTGACTTGGTCCTCATGGGGGACTTATTCTGGACTCCTCCTTTCACTTCTGACTGCTCTCTCCTCATATCGGACCACAGTCTCATCTCCCACCCCTGGCCTTTCCTTTTTCCACCTCCTCCTGTCCTAGCTTCCTCTTCCAGAATAAAAGTCTTCACCCTGATCTTTGCCATGTCAGAAGCCATCCACATTCTCAGTACATCTAAAGTTTGTACTCCTTGCAGGCAAGACTCCCTACCACCTGGTCTCACCTCGCTTTCTAACCTTATCACCTGTTTTTCTGCCTCCTAATGTCCCCACTCCATGCGATGGCTCTGCTCGTGCCCTTGAAACACATACCTTATACAGGCCTGCCTCTACACTGTGCACACACTGTCTGCCTTGTTTGCTCTGTGAATTCCAGTCACCATTCAGGCCCAGCTAAAGCCTTCACACTTCTAACAGCAACAAAGGAATATAGCAGTAACAGTAGCCACAACTTTCTAAATACCTTCCATGTGCCAAGCACGGTACTAAGTTATTTATACACCTTATTTTATTAGCCTTCACAAAAACTCAAGGAAGTTAAGAACAATTCTTACACTTATCTTACAGTGGAGGAAATCTAGGCTCACAAGTGTCAAGTAACGTATGGAAGGTCACGGACTTAGCACGCAGCACAGCTGGACATCCGGCATAGATCTATCAGACTGCTAAAGTCACGTTGCTAACCTTTAGGCTGTACTGCCTAAAGCTAGTTTTCTTCTCTGAGCTCTGATGGCCCTTTATTCTGCATAGCCGCTCATTTGCAAGTTTTCAAGTAGGCCGTTAAATCACTAAACATTTCTCTTGTATGCATGCCTCCCAACCCCAGTTTTACCGTAAGCCACCTGAGAATATGAGTTCTACCTCTTGGCCTTCTAGGTTTTGGCCAACAAATGTGAGCTGACTGACGTGATTAGAAGTGTAAAGGAACTGATCCACCACTTTAGTCTTGTTGGGTAAATTCATCCTTTAAGCAGAAAGCTTACACCCGCCTCTCCCCCCAGGACCACAGGCTGGCACTAGGTATAAATAAGAGAAGATCCTAACTGTGCAGGCCCTGGAGTAACACGTGTCCGCGTGGCCTGCAGCAGCAGCACCTGACAGTAGCTCCTGAGTGACTCAGGAGCCTGTGTTTGCAGAATCTGGAATCTTTTAGCTCTTGAGGCCTTTATGAAGTTAGAGCTATGAAAGGAAAACGACAATAACAAACCCCCAAAACCCCAGCAACTATTGAGGACCATTGTGAGATTTAATCACTTTTTTGAGAATCACAAATGTAGGTGGTAATTACATAGCCCTGCTTCTATGTCACCGCAATATTCTTTTGGTTAACTGGCCCATTTAAGATTGGAGCCATGAGATATGACAGATGTACCACTTTATACATGTAAAATGCAAATTTGTGGCTCCATCATGGAGAAGCTGGTTGACCCTGAGTTAGACACTGTCCTTTTCTGATCCTCAGTTTCTCACTGCTGGCCCGTACAGTTTTAGAGGATCTCGAAGTTCCCCTCTTGCCCTGCCTTTCTGGGATGCTAATTAACATACCCTCATAGTTTTGGTTTCTGTGCACAATCTTGAGTCCCGTTCTCCATGGCTCTATTGGCTGCACCCCGCCTTCTCCTGCTCCTGGGCAAACACTCCCAGATGAAGGAGTGGGTAGCCTCCTATCTGGTAGCCCCTTGAAAAGTCCTCTCTGCCCCCTGCTCCCTTCACCCCGAGATGCCTCTGCCCTCTTGTGTACTTTGCATATTAAACACCAAAAGCTTTCCACTGAGTTCTCAGCAACAGGGGAGGCAGAGAGCCTGTATCTGGAAGCCATCACCAGCTTCCCAGTGCACTAGAATCCCTGAGGTCCTTATGGGGGAAAATGACAGCAGAAGTAGTTCTTAAAAAGCCTCCTGCAAGACTTCTCAAGTTGAACCTGAGCCTGTGGAAGAGGCCAGAGGGCAGAAATGCCTGCTCAGACAAACCAGACCTTCTTCTGGGCCCCTCTCCCAATACCTGTTCCAAATACATGGCCACAGCAGTACACATGGCCATGTAAAATTCAGAAAGTACACTCCTTTTGAAGGGAAGGTCCCAGGAGTCACTGATAAGCAGCAAACAGTGGAGCCCAGGCAGCAAATCACAAAGGTTATTTGGCAAGTTCAAAAGCGTAGTGATGGAACAGTTCTGCATCGACCACAGCAACGGGCATAGGAATCTGCACGTGGTAAAATTACATAGAACTGCACATGCGCACATGCGTGCGCACACAAAACTCTGTGTAAAACTGTGAAATCTGAAGAATAAAGTCTGTGGATCGTCGTTGTCAGTTTCCTGGTTTTTATATTATATTGTAATTAGGTAAGATATCACCATTAGGAGAAAACTAGGTAAAAGGGTACGTGGACCTGTCTACTGTTTTTGAAACTTCCTATGAATCAACAATTATTTCAAAATAAAAATTAAAAGAAAAAACACCTAGCACCTCGTCCAGTGGATCTGGCCATGTCTCCCCAGGTCCTGGGATACAAATCTCAGTGTTCTCTCACAAGATCCTATTAGTAACGGTGAGAACTTCACCATCATGATCTTCATCATCTTCCTCCTTCTCCTCCTCCTCAAGGCTCCCGTTTATTGAATACTGACTATGTATGAGGCACTGGAGTTTAAAACATTTTCTTGTTTGCATCTACACACCCTCCAGGCTATCATCCCTATTTTATAACGGGATGAAGCTGAGTTGAGCCCCAGGCCACTGAGTTGAGCCCCAGGCCACAGAGCCACAGTGGGGCCGGGCTCTGACCCAGGTTTGGGGCTCTTATGCTCACACTTGGGGACAAATAACCAGGGAACAGGACTCTGTGGAGCTGTCCTGGCATCTGACGTGTGTGCCCTGGAAATCGCTAAGCACATCCCTCAACCTGTCTCAAAGGCGCCTGGACCGAGGCAGCACGGGCACAGTGATGCCGCCTTCCTGTCCCGTCCCTCACCCCTGCTCTGGCCAGAGAGCCACCGCCGCAGCAAAGCAACAGAAACAGCACTTACAGGTTCTTCACGTCGGCGATGCCGCGGAACGCCTTCCTCGGGATCCCCAGGATCCGGTTTTCGCTCAGATCTCTAAACAAGAAGAGGAGAGGCACACTGCATTAGCCACAAGGCCGCCTTTATCTGCATCTCATTACGATAACAAAACCCCTGGGGGCTGCCTCTGCGTTCAGGAGGGTTTGGGGGACTGTTTAGTCTCAGGCCCCAGGCTGCTACAAGCCTGCACATTGTTCCTCTAGTGATGGCCTTTGCTGAAATGGTTACCAGGCGGAGCAGCTCGCCTCCAGGGCGGGCTCTGTGGGTGGTCTCGCACCTCCAGGCCACGAGCCAAGATTGGGTTATTTGTTGCACACACTGCACCCAATTCTCTGTTTTGCCACCTCCCAGAGATGACCCCTGCCCCCCTCCCCCACAACGTCCCTCCCCCACATCGGGGTCAACATCACTCAATCTCCCATCTCTCGGGGACTCTCCGCCTTTGTCATCTGGGATTGGAACGGAGCCAGAGCCGGGCCATCCTGATTTTCTGATGGGGGATGATCACCTCCGCTTATTCTAGAGCCCCCAAGACCCCTGGGGCCTCCTGTATTGTTCTAGTGACAGGCATGATGAATTCAAATTGCATTTCCCCAAACCCATCCAAAATGGGGGTCCCCCTGGCACCTCATCTAGCATTAAGCAGTACTAACATGTTGCTCTGAGGAGGCAGGTAAGAGACAAAGTAAGTGTCAGGTCTCGAAACTGGCTCACACCTAAGTCTTGTGCCAGAGTCCTCTTGAGGAAGCCCCAAAGCCTCAATTTCCTTTCCTGAGACCCATGCAGCTTTTGTCATTTTGATTTCTGGTTTTATTTTTTGCCAGACCAAACACACGCACTTGTTCTCATTCATATCTCAAGTTTGCTTGGGATCTCAGTGAGCAATCAATCACGTATACACACACACACACACACACGCACACACACAGACCCATACATATCAATCATATGTATATCTATAGATATAGGTATATATCTCCATTATTTTGGAACACAAAAACCTTCAGATAGTAAGTAAAAAAAATTACCTACCTACCCAGACATAACCACTGTTACCAATTAGGAGTAATATGTATAAATTTCACCAATATGATCTCAGAGTATATAGTCTGTTATAACTTCTTTTTTCACTTATTATATTGAGAACATCTGTTCATGTCATTAACACTGCATGCATGCCAACATTTTTAATGGCTGCATATCATCCAATGTGGGGCTATATGATCCCACATTGATGGGTATTTATTTATGTATTCATTTGCCATTTAAGGAAACACTAGGATGAATTTTCCTGCCCACAAATTTTAGGGACATTTCCTTGATATAAAGTCCTAAAAGGAGTCACAGGGTAAACACGTCTTTAAGTGCTGAGCTGTCCTAGAGACAGACTGTACCGGTGGATGCTCCCACGCTGATTTCAAAACATACTGCTGACTCCAAATATATTCGGAAACAGAGGTCAGACAATCATCCTCCACTAAAACTAGGGCCATTGAAATTAACGTTTTGCAAGGGGGCAGGAGAGAAAATAGAAAACAGAAGAGCGGCATTCACTTTTCTGCTCTCACCTGCTGAGATGAGCTGCCACACTCTGAGGGCCTGGCTGAAACTCCAGACTCTTGGGGGCTGCCTGGGGCCGCTGTTAGGCCCCTAGGCAAGGCTCAGAGTTGGGGTAGGGTGCAGATAGGAATCCTAGTGGCTTCCGGGGCTGAATAACGGGGTGCCCTCCATCTCAAATCCAGTTTCCTCTGCCTGCAACTGATGTAAGTACATTTAGACGCACAATGAGCCCCATTGCAGGCTCCCTCGGCCGGGCCTGATTCAATGAGCAGGGCTCCAGCCTGGAGTCGGGGCGCTGAACAAAGCCCAGGATGACAGCAGGGGTCAGGCAGTGTCACCAAGGCCACTCCTCTGCTCTCCATCAGCCTCCAGGAGAAGGGGGCCCAGGTCCTGTCATCCTGCTAATGCAATTTCCACCAGGCATCTGGGCTGTACCCAAGGCTCCAGCAGCCACAATGGGCCCAGTCTTTTCTGCCAAGTGAAGGTTGGTCTCCAGGACAGCAAGCCCCTGCCTGCTAGCCTCCCAGGCTTGGCTGCTATCTTTGGCCGCTCTGGGAAACAGCTCAGGTCACACTTCTGGCAAATGGCCGATGACCAGGATCAGGGGCAGGAGGTACACACAGGAGAGAGGTTTAGAACTGTCAGCTCGAACCATGCCCAGAAGCCAGAAGAAGGGGCATAGATTCCCATAATGCATTAACCCTTTGAGTTCAAGGCGCTCAAACATACTGAAGGAATAGCAATTGTACGAAGGTTCTGGTTTGCAGTATGATGGGCTGAAGAGAGTAGAGCAATATTTAAGGAGAAAAATCTGGTGGAGTTGCTGAGAAGTCTCCACAAAAGCAGTCACATAGGCAAAATCCTGCACGTGGGTGGGGCAGCCACTTGGGTTCCCGTTCACTATTCTGCTGCAAATACACCCAGTCGTGCTCCTAGTTTAAGGAGCCCAGATTAGAGCACAGCTTTCTTCCCACCTCCCTGCCATGACTTTCATCCTGCCGCAACTGAGAAACACAGGAGATTGTAGGGAATTCATCTGTTCCCCATGACAATCTGCTTGTAAATTTTATTAATTTTATTTTCCATTGAGCCTCTCTTCTCCGGCTAACAATACTGCTGCCATCCATCTGCAGGATTGTATACTGATTTCATAAATACCTCCAGTGGGCTGACAAACTGACAGCTTTAATGGTGTTACTGATGGGGCGTGGAGGCGGGTTCAGGGCTGGGTGCTTCATTTTCGGTAACCGTCCCTTCACAATGATCTCGGGGCCTTTGTGAGGGTTCCTAATAGTGTGTTTATCTCAGCGTGATGCCAGAGCATGGAGCTATTGCTAAGTACTATCCTTGAGCGAGACAAGAGCCACCATTTTCCTCTGACACTTAAATAAAAAGAACAAAATCTATCCGTCGTGCCCAAGAGTCTAGTTCCGGCCAATTGTTTGTTGGGGGTTTAATGCCTCACCCTTCCTGAGGGAAAATGCTCAGAAGTGACTAAGGAAAGGGAACTTGCTTTGTTTTTCTTAAACATTAGATAAAAGACATGAGGTTGGAGTAGGGTGAGAGAGTGAGAGGTGCCCTGGGATTTTCCTGGGAAATAAAGGCGGACGACTCGTGGGAAAGGCTTTCTTGGCTGGGAAGGGGGGCTCCAGATTGGGATGCCTTTTTAAATAATTAGGACTCCGAAGGAAAGGAGAACTGCATTAGCTAAAGTGCATTTTCCTGCTTCCGGAAAATGATTAACTGACTGATTATTCCATCCCAAAACACAAGACCAAAGAGGACTTATTAAGGAGACACTAAGTCAAATAGGAGTTGGCAAGAACCAATATATTCCCCTTCCAGCCAACCCCCTCCAACCCTTTTTAATTTACTAAAATGCTTTGGACGCAGATTAACTTTCTTCGCAAATTTATTATTGCTTCATCTACCTTGAAACGGGAACTGCAGACACTTTGATAAATGGATTGAAAGGTTGTCTAGTTCCAATGGAGCTTTTGAAATGCTTCCCCGCTCTCCCTGCAATGTCAGGCATGCTTTGTTCTCGGAGCATGAATGCTCTGAGTGAATGACAGTCCCCACCTTCACCCCACTCCTGCCCACCCCATGTTTACCAGGCAAGATCGCCAGACAAGGAGGAGGAAAATGGTCTCCCCTTTGTTCTGGTGGGGACAAAGTGCTTGTCTTAGTCACATTCACGCTACCAGGAAGTCCTGTCTGTTCAATGGCAGTTTGTGGGGGGATTTGCTCCTAGATATCGATCTCACATTATTCAGAAACTACAAAATGGGATGTGGATGCTCTCCCAAAACTTGGGGAATTCTTGTTTCTGAAGTGGGTGAAGCCACTAACTAGCTACATGATCATGCAAACTTACTGAAATGCTCTATGCCTCAGTTCCTCCCTCTTTACAGTGGGGCTATGTATTTTACTGACCTCAGAGGTTAATTGTGAGGATACAATGAGCTGATACATGGCACTTTGCATAGTCCCTGGAACCCTGCAGGCATTCAACAAATGCTTGCGTTTATTTCTTGAACTTTCCCCCCATTTAGCCCTGGATTTACATTGCTGAAAACATCTTTTATCATCCTCATCCTCAGGACATACGCATACAATTCTGCAAAGAATAAAAGACATAAACGTTGCTAATATTCCTTTCATAAAATCTGAGGGAGGTATTAAAGTCTCCCTCATCTATCATCTGGAAAGGAGTAGCCATACTTGATTCTAGATTCTTTTGGATGAAACAGGAGAGCTTGATTCTGGAGAAAAGATCTGTCTTAGGTTGGGCTCTCTCAGAAGCACCCAAGAGAGATGCAAATTCCCCAGCTCTGCCTGCTCTCCATAAGGCTGGACGAGGTGACTCCAGCATCTCAAGGACAGATTGCTGAAGAGGTTCCCAGCCATGACCTTTGGCAAAGTCCAAAGAAACATGAGACGAGAGGCAATGCCACTAAAGGGGTCTCAAGGGATCCAACCCAAAGCATTCATAAGAAGGCTTCAAGGACAGTTCTCCTGAGTCAGGAAGTTCTCAAAAGATTAAAAAAGTCTTTCCCGAAAGATGACATATCCAGGACCAAGGATCAAGAGGCCATGGGGGAAGCTAATTGAGCAAACAAAACTAGAACAACCCAATCTGGTACCTTCTTTGTCTACCTCCCCAAACTCCTTCACTGACACCAATCAGGTGCCTTTTTAGTAACATTTAAAAAAAAAATCTATCAACTCTTGACTAGACAAACTAAAAGAGGGGATGATCTTTGTTCTTAGTGCCATCAATACTGACACTTAGCAACCCTGTGTACAGCAGAATGGAACCCTGTCTGGTCTTTTTGCACCATCTTCCCATCTTCCAGCACTGTATTATTCCAGAGTATTATTGAATACTCTGCTGCTGTTCCTAGGCTTTTCATGGCCAATTATTTTGAAAGTGGGTGGCCAGGTCCTTTTTCATAGTCTGTCTTAGTCTGGAAGCTCCGATGAAACCTGTCCATCATGGGTGACCCTGCTGGTATTTGAAATACTGGTGGTATAGCTTTCAACATCACAGCAACACACAGCAGCCACAGTATGACAACCAACAGATGAGTGGTGTGGTTCTCTGACAGGGAAACAAACTCAGGCCGTGGTGGTGAGAGCGCAGGATCTTAACAACTAGACACCAGGGGATGATCTAAAAGCATTTACATTTGGAACCATTACTGGATTTGGGATCAGCGTAGTGGATTACCACTCTGATTCTCTTTGGCCTGAGTATGTATTAAAATTACTCTCTGTGTTGCTGCCTCGTGGGAGGAAACCTGCCCATTGGTGCAGTAGGTATCAATCAAAACTCACTTAGGGATTTTAAACATTTCTGATGAATAATCCACGAATCTAAAATTTCTTGTACTCTCAGTGCTACACCCTATACAAAGCTGAACCCTGCTCCCCCCACCCCCAACTCCTAATACATAGTAACTGTGACACATCACTCGGCTCTAGGAACTAAAGAGAAAGATATCGCTTTGCTTCCCTTATTTTATACAACAGGAGGGACAGACATGCAGGAAAAATTGTTCCCTGGGGACTTTATAATGTAGACTTCAGGGAGGATTCATCTTAAATGGTAAATCTCTTCTGCAGGCAATTTATCTAATAAGCAAGATTAGATGTTTGCAGTTGGGTCACTGTCAAAACCAAATGAGCCCAAGCATATGTCCTGGCTAAGAAGCCCTGGTACCTCCAGCTGGTGTCTAGTCAATGGCATCCTTTGTCCGATGGAGATGACAATGGAGTAACTGAATCATTTCCTGAAAGAACCGCCACCTATCTCAGGGATCCAGAGAATCAAAATATCAATGGGGGACAAAAGAAGCAATTATTTCCCACTGCTCCAGTTGGGTTTCTGAATATTTCATTGCAGCAGGAGTTTACATGGCTTGCTCCCTTGATGTTAAAAAGTTACCGAATGAAAGATATCAATAAAAACTCCTTCCATTCTGCCTTCTCTGACCAGCTTGCTAGAAAAGTCCTAGTCATACCATTCAGATGTTTCATACTGGTGGCTTAAATGTCAGTTCAGACTCTTATTTCACTCAACCAGAAATGAATCGAGTGCCTACTATGTGCTACACTATGTTAGATGTTGAGATTCAGAAGTGAACAGAACCAAGTTTCTGCCCTCCTGGAGTTTGCATTCTCATTGATCCCAGACACAAAGAAACAGAGCCTTTACATACATGGATGTAAAATAAACATCTAGACACCTCAAAAGTAAGAGCTGAAGATTGACTGCTTTTTCCTTTTCAGCAAGAAGAAAGCCTGTCTCTAAATTCACACCGCAGATTGTTCTTAAGCACCATGGAAAATAGTTCACAGCTTTGTTTTATTCGAGGCCCAAAATCTTTTTAGTTTTGGGGGAAAAAAAGGGGAAAGATGCCAATCTCCATCCCCGGGACTTGCAAGGATGCAGGCTTGTTTCCTCAGGTACTTTGGTTTTGTCTTTCAAAGTGGACAGTTTGATAGAAATCAGGACATTTGGAAGAGGTCGTTGAGGGTAGGAGCGGCACAGGACAGCTGTTCTCACACTGCGGCTCGTGGTCTATCTGATCGGAATTTACTGACGGTGCTTTGAAAAAATCCAGATCCCCGGTTTTTAAAATTATTTAGGTATGATAATGGCATTGTGGGTTATGTTTCCTTCCATTTGTGTCTTAATCTTTGAGAGATACCTACTGAAATAATTAAGGATGAAATGATGATGTCTGGGTTTTGCTTAAAAATAATACAGAAGAGGGGGAAGTGGGTAGAGGTACAGATGACACAAGATTGGCCATGAGTTGATACCTATTGGAGCTGAATGATGTGTCCAAAGTGGGTTCATTTATAATCTGTGCTTGACTTTTATATATGTGTGAAATTTTCACAATAAAAGAAATTTAAATGCAGATACCTGGGACCCATTCCAGACTTACTGAATCAGGCACCCTGGGAATGGGCTCTGGAGTCCAAACCTTGAGCAACTTTGAGAACATGGGTAGCATGATTAGTGCATGGGATTAGGTGCCCAGTTCACGTCCCATCTGTGCTACTTAATGGGCTGTGTGTCTTTAAGAGCAACAATTCAATTCTCTGAGCCTCAACTTGTACTTCTGTGAAATTGGGATAAACCTTGCGGATAATGGAGAAGTGCTTTCTACAATCTAATGCATTATATAAATGCAAATCACTGCCTTCATTTTATCAGCATGAAGTTAGCAAATGCAGCATCCTACGACTCTCTGCGTCTATTCTGATTTTAGGGAAAATCTTGGGTCCAAGATGCAAAGGCCTCCTGTGTCTCAGGTTTGAGCCTGCGGCTGCTGCTGGGCAAAACAGCTATGGGACAGAGGGTCACAGGAGCTGGCTGAAGAGGGACAGAGTGACAACATCTAATCTGTATTTTAGAAAGCCACTAAGGGGCCCCGTTTGGAGGCCTTCCTAGAAGGGGTAAGAGTCCATGGATGTTTCCCTGGGATCCCAGAAATACGGCAGAAGAAAACCAAGCACTTTGCCCTCGGATTCGCCCAAACCTGTAGGGAGACTGGCTGACTGCGATTAGGACACTTCTGGTGGGGCCTCACAGACCAGTGATCTCCTACCGTTTCCCAGAAGGGCTGCAATCTAGGGGAGAAATCACGGGAGGGCAGGTAATGAGCAGGACTGAGCAGCTAGGCTGAGAGGCAGATGGAAAGCTGTGATGAGGAGGATCTGGTGTTCAAGCACAAGGGAGCGAAGAAAACCTCGGGGGGACTGAGGGCTGCGAGCTGCTACAAGGCTGCAAACGGAGCTGGGGCTGTTGGTTTGCTCCACTGTCACCAACGTGGGCCCTCTTTCTATCTCTTTATGGGCAGATGTTCTAGAGATCACAAATGCATTATGGGTTATGCAGGTTACAGTAAATGAGTAAAGCAGGCTGAACGTGGACAACAAAAACAGTGAGGCAGTGAAGAGGGGAATACAGGGCCCATCTGAATTAATTTCCCCCAAATTAAAAACAACCTTCTGTGCTGGCCAACAGACCACTTCAACCCATAGCTGAAGGGCGCAGAGGCCAATATCCCTCCAGGGGATATCTGCTAATTCTATCAATTTTTTTTAACCATACTTTTTTTGGTGAGGAATATTGGCCCTGAGCTAACATCTGTTGCCAATCTTCCTCTTTTTTTTTCTCTCCAAAGCCCCAGTGCACAGTTGTATATGCTAGTTGTAGGTCATTCTAGCTCTTCTATGTGGGATGCCAGTACCTCATGGCTTGATGAGCCATGCATAGGTCCACACCCAGGATCCGAACCAGCAAACCCCAGGCCACCAAAGCAGAGCATGCTAATTAACCACTCAGCCACAGGGCCAACCCCAGATCTGCTAATTCGAGAACAGTGCTGTCCCATAGATATATAACATGAGACACTCCTGCAATTTAAATTTTTCTATTAGCTGCGTTAAGAACAGTAAAAAGGAAATACCTGAAATGAATGTTAATAAAGTGTTTTATTTAACCCAATATATCCAAAATATTATCATTTCAACATATAATCAATATAAAAATTTACTAATGAGATACTTTACATTCTTTTGTTTATACCAGGTCTTCAGAATCTGGTGTATTTTATGTACATCTCAGTTGGGGCCGGCCACATTCCAAGTGCTCAATAGCCACACACGGCCAGTGTCTACTGCACTGGACAGGGCAGTTCTAGGAAAAGGCTAGGAGTTGGACGTTGTAGCTCTGAGTGCACTCACTGCCAAGAGAGAGAAAGAGTTTTAGATGTTGGAACTAATCTAAAGGAGCCCAAAGTGGGTCTCCTTGGGGAGTTCAGGTATACAACAGGAGAGGGGAACCAAGGGGAGCCATTATAGAAATCTTTGGGTTTAGGAAAGAAAGCCAGAGCTTTAAATATTCCAGTCATTCAGCCATCCCTCCTAGGAGCAGTCGTAAATCCTTCCAGCCATAGGATTTAATTTGAGCTTTTCAAACCAACACCCTTCCAGGGCAGGCAGGGTTAACCAATGCTTCCAGCCCAAACAGAAGCTTTCTTCATTTAATTAGCATATGCAAGTCCTAGGAAGGCTCTTTGTGTTCATGAAACAGCATCACAATTAACTGATCTTCTCCAGCAAATTGTACAGGGCTTGAGCTTCTCAACAGCTCACTAATCCCTGGGATTATCACAATTTAGCGACAAGGCAGTTACATTAGATGGGATTGGGGAGCTCTCATTATCAACCCGATTGTGCCTTCTGTTCTGGTCCAGATTTCCTTGTGTCACTACACGGTCCAGGAAACATCACCAGGATTCCAACTACCAGCATCTGACTCGAATCTGCACATCCATCCCCATGCACCCTTCAGGAAGTACAACTGCAATTTTGGTGCCCTTACATCATGGGCAGAAATCTGATGCTGAAAATCATCTGATCATAAGGATCTAATCACATACCTGAGATAGTCGCCTGCCAATTTTTAGGCCCAATGAGATGTTTTCGTTTAATTTTTCGATCTTGGTTTGGGGGGAGGGGTCCACCTGGTTCAAAAGGATGGAGAGTGGTGTTTTCTCTCTTTCCTTTGTTTGAAGCTATGCGTCTGCCCAATAGAGTTTGGGAAAGGGAGCCTATTTCTGTGCAATTCATTCTCCTCCCAGGCTGACATACTCTTCCACTCCCTCCTTCCCCCTCTACCCTCTCCCTGGGCAGCCCTGTGAAGCTTTTGACCTAATTTGATTGTCGTAGCTGACACTGTCAATCTGAAATCCAGTAGCATGTCTAATGCTGGCTGGACAAGGGGAATGCAGGGGGACTTGAGGGGGAGGCAAATTCATCTTGAGAAGTAGCTTTATGTAAATCGATCCTTTGGCCGAAAGCTGGAGCCAAGCATTTGCTGATTAATTGGAGAAGCGTCCTTGTTCCCGTGTCTTCTTTAGAGAGATGGCCCAAATTGAGTCCTCTCTTCTTTACAAAGACATTCCCATGCCAAAAAGCTTTTGCAATTAGGAGATGAAACCTTGTGAGTGAGGCGAGGGGGAGGTGGCTGGGGGCGGGGGGACGTTTATGGAATTGTTCTGAAATGAAGTGTGTGCATTTGGCCTGCTTCGTGATTAATTGCTGACCTGGCCATCCTCATTTGCCTCCGAGGCAGTGTTCTGATAGCCTAGGTTCTGAGGCATAATATCCCAAAGGTGAAGATCTGCTCGTGCAATAATTAGTGAAAAAAAATTAAGGGGGTGGAGACTGTGCCTTCTAACATCTTTTTCTTGTGGATTCCAAATTTATATTTTCCGTTACCACTTGGGTCCATTTCTGTTGGCGTCAGGAAGGAGGGAATGAGTCTGTAATTGACTCAATGTCCTCTTCCCTTTTCCTGAAAAAGAAAGCTCAAGCAAAATGGCTGACCATCCTCCAATGTGGTCCTTTTAACTCAATTGCTATCCCAGGGCACTGTTTAATTTGACTTTACCAAAAAGCTAAAGGAAGTTAGGGATGTGGGCACAGGCAAAAGTGAGCTTGGATCTGAAGAGATTGCTCATTGCTTCTCACTACATGCTGACTGGAGGTCGAGCTGGTAAGGTACCATGGTCTTTTCCACTGGCCCCCTCACTAGATTATTCATTTCATGCGGTCAGAGACTTTTGTTGAACATGAGGCCTGACGCATAGCTTAAAAAATATTTGTTGAATGGGTAAAAAAATATGTGAAAATGATTTCAGGCCATTGCCATGTTCATGGATGATCGAGAACAAATCTCAAATTATGGGGATTTTTTTCCAAGTCCAGTTTGTCCCTTTAGATTATGAAAAGCTCTTGCCCTAGTCCCCTGCCCTGGTAACTCCACCTCCCTGGTGGACTGTCACGCTTGAGAACTAATGCCACTGGAATAGGCTTGTGTTTTAAGGAGCCACATTTAGTGTCTCCAACTGAGAAAGGTGTAGTGAGCTAAGCTGTAGCGTGGGAATGTGCAGTTAGATTGGGAAGCAGGCTAAGCAGACAAGCGATTAGGTTTTTCGGAATAGAGTTTAAACCTGGCCTGAAAGGGTACAACAGATTTGGAAAATGGATTTGATCCAGAAGGGGCTGTGTGCCTGACAACGTTTCATCTCCCATGTCTGAATTCTGGCACTCGTTGAGACAAGAATAACATAGATAATGAAACTCCCGGTGCAGAAGGAGATACTTTTAGCATCAAGCTCCAGGAGATGTTAGAAGGGGATGATTGGCAGTGAGAAAGTTTTGATTATCTTTGCGATAATCTGCTCTGTGATCGTTCTCCTCCTTGCCAAACTGTCTAAAAGATCTGGAAACCCTCACGGAGCCCGAGGATTAGCAGAAGTCAAATTGGCGGTGGGAGAAGAGGAAAAGGAGGTGGGAAAGAGGGAGGCAGTCCAGAGGGCTAAGGCATAGTAGTTTGGGAGCAGTTGAAGCCAATTCCTGATTTTACCCGCATAACCTTTAATATTCAACTTGATCATGAGGAAAGGATGCTTTGAACACTCCTCTGGATCCTACGTATGTGCCTGACCCTGGACTAACGTTTTGCAGACTGGACAACTCCTTCCTTCCACCCTAGGGGATACAGCACTGGGGTCACTCCTCTGTGGTCCATTCTGTTCTACTGAAGAAATGTGAGCAGGTGGGGGCAGGGTCAGAGTGTGTGGGGCGGGGCTATAGCTTGGGCTGCAGCTGCCCAGAGGCTGCAATTTGGAATGCAGGGCTGCAGCTCAAGGAAATGCGGCTTGTAGATTCCTGTTCTTTCTTGTAACTTTTCAGAACCCCATTAAACAAGTGAAACCTCAATGGTGGAGGTGAGATGCTATCCTGGGGCCATCTGCCGATAAAATCAATGTGGCTTCAGAAAGGCTCAAAATTATCTTCTACTGAAGCAGGAAAGCAATTCAGCGAGAGCTCAGCACCCTGAGTTGCAAGGCCAGCTTCTCGGAGCCCAGTATTGGATGAGGCATATAGCAGCTTAAGCCATTAAGCTATGTTAATACTATAGAAGGACATTTCTCATCATGACCCCCTGCGCTATTTATTGTTCCATTCAAAGCAATTACAGTTATTGCTAATAACTCACACCTGTGGCTGTCCTGGTATTGACTAAGGGAGAATAGATGCTGTTCTCTTGCTTATTTATGTAAAAATGGATGCAGTTCAATAGATTTACACCAAGTTTGAAGTTAACACTAATATTTAATCCCAGACCTGCTTCTGGCCATTTAGCTTGAAAGGCACTAGACAAGGGATGTGAGCCCTGGGAAAAGCCAGAGAACCGCAAAGATTAAATTAATTAGTGATGAATGTGAGACCACTGCAGCTAGTCTTATGCCAAATATAATAAACTCCTCTGTCCCAGGTAAAGGGAAAAGGACCTCCGTGGTAGGAGCTGGGGGACGAGAGAAGGGATAAAGGAGAGACTTCTTCTGAAATACCTCTCTTGCCTCTCTGAGACTGTTCATCAACTATAGCCTGAGCTGTACTCTTCCTGGTTAACTCAACTCCCTTCCTCTCATATCTGACCCCAGAGGTCCTGCACAGAGTCAAGACCCCAGGAGGCAGTGAGGCACAGTGTTGAAAGCATGGCTCAGGAGCCTGGAAGATCTCAGTGTGAACTCCAGCTTTGCCTCTTGCTAGCTGTGTGACTTTGTGCGAGCAGATTACCCTATCTGAGCCTCGGTTTCCTCATCTGTAAAATGAGGACAATGAAAATACTTATGTCAGGGAATTATTTTGAAATGGCTAATGAATTTAGAGCTCTTTGCGTATTACCTGGCTTATAATAAGCACTTAATAAATACTAATTATTATGAGTACTTGCATCTGTTCAAGTCTGCATTCAAACACTATGAGTAGAAACAAGAAAACCCCTGCCTCCTTGTCCCAGAAAATATTACAGAAGAACCGTAAAACCGTAAAGCAGCAACTCCAAGTCAAGCTCAATTCCAAAGAAAGCAATAAGAAATTGGCAGGAGACTTCCACAAAGAGGAAGGAAAAGAAGGAGAGCCTGAAGGCCGCTGGTGGGACTGTTGGGAGGAGAGCTCTAAGACCACAGCCCGGGCAGAGTTTAGATGGGGAAGTGGCCTCAATACAAACATGGGTTCTGAGCTAAGAACAAATGTCGATCCAGCAGCCTCTCTACAGACTCGGGACAAGATGAAGTGTCCCTCCGCCTTCTGAAGGGGGCTGGGGTCTTGTGTGAGCTTCCAAGGGGTCTCGACCCATGCAGGAAAGAGCCCTAAGGGGAAAAACTGAGATCAGCCAAGGTGGGAAGGTGAGTTAAATCTGCTGCTAAAGCAAATTCCCTATGTGGTTGCTCCTCCTGTGAAGATAATCCTCACTACCCTGTTACAACTATCCTGGGGCTTACATTTCAATAAAGGGTCATCATTAATGGAGTGACCACAAGGTACCCAGAGAGTTAGGTGCTGTGGGTCAAAGCTAAGAAAATGAGAAGACATAGTCTATGGGAGAGGACAAAGTGGGACAGCAAGTAGGATGTCACCTCTTAGGAAATGAACGTCACCTCTGCGATAGACCCAGCTGCTCGAGGCAAGACACAGCGAGCCCCTGTCCTCTTTCCTATCCCCAAACCCAGTGGAGGAGGCTGCTCTGGGAACAAGGGGATAGAACCAGAAAGTCAGCCTCTGAGTGCTGGTGTGGAGGGGCAGTCTGTGAACGAGAGACCATGAAAGTCAGTGGTTGGTGGGCAGGAGAACCTAAGCAGAGAAGGAGAGAAGGAGGAAGGGAGAGAGAAAGAAAAGAGAGGGTGATAGACAGAGGGACAGAGAGAGAGGGAAAGATGGAGAAAGAGAGAGGAAAAGACAGACAGGCAGAGAGACAAAGACCAAGAGGGAAAGAGTGACATAGTGAGACAGAGAAACTAGAGAAAAGACAAGAAAAAAGAGAGAATCACACATACACAGTAATTTCACAGAAAAGACCGTGGAAGGCAAAGACACAGAGAAAGAGAGATCCACCAACACAAGACAAAGAGAAACAGGATGGAGACAGGGTCACACACATACAAGAAGAGAGACAGAAAGAGCCAGGCTGAGAGCACAAGAGACAGAGGAAAGCAAGAGGAAAGGACCAGGCAGGAGCCAGCAAGGTTTTGTGAGGCGCCTACACAGAGATTCTTCTCCAAAAGATCCTAGCGTTTGAGCTTTCCCAGGATGAGGGGACCAAGAAGAGGAAGGAGCCCAAGGCTTCTCTCACATCCGACGTGGGAGGCTGCTCTGGGGAAAAGAAAGTGTCATCCTCGCTGTGTGGACCCTGCACTGAGCTCAGGCCTCCATCCCTCCCCCCAAGCCTGGTCCGCCAAGACAACTCTTGCCCCCCCCATAAGGAGGGGAGCTGCCCAGACAAGAAGAAGGGGCTTCTCCTGAGCTCCCATCTCCAGCGGTTCCACTTTCCTCAGCTCTGGAAGCCAGACACAACAGGTTTTGGCAGAGAAAACTTGTGGAGGTTTCAAACTTTTTATGTTACAAAGCGAGTTTTTAAAAGCTCCATAAAATTTCAAGGCACATACTTAATGTTCAAATGGCAGAATATATCGATTCCTGCCCATCCTCTAGCATCTTAAGTTTACCCAGAGGACCATTTTATTTAATTAAGTTGGTGCTTTATTAATATAAATATTCTCTTATTGATCATAAGAGGGCCTGACAGGCACTCAAGCTGGGTATACATCACCTTCCCTCTGAGCAGCGCCACTTAGAGGAGTAGCTGGCTCGGAATCAAGAAGACTGGCAGAAAGTGGTCCCCTGGGATGTCAGGCGTGGATGAATCTATAACATTTTTAGGGAGGGAGTTTCTCTTTTTTTTTTTTTTAAAGACCTAGCTTCTCACTTCTCTTAAAGCAGAAAGCATATGGAAATGAGATATGAAAATGGTCTTGGCTTACACGTATCAATTAAGCATGTCAATACCTTAATTAAATCGCTCAACTAATGAGATTTATACCAATGAATATGCTTTATAGTTATAATAGCTTTTTTGGCCACTGTTCAAAATGTCAAATAAATTGTGAAAAGCGGATTAAGAAAAAGACATAATTGACGTCCTGAACTGAAGCCAGTTTTTTTCTTCCTGCCTTTCTTTCCCCTTTATTCATGTGATTTGGGAGAATATATATAAAGTAATGGACCCCATAATGGATTGGCTTTTCAAGAGTCTTCTTTATCCTTCAATTCTAATCCTTCTTATCAACTTTTCTAAGCCCCACACCATTGAGCCTACGAACGCCTTCACTTTCTTCTGGTTCCTTGGAACTTGCTTATTTAATAATCTGCAACTGGAGCTCCCTGGTACACCCACAGAGAGGAAAACACTGCTGCTCTGACAGACAAAACCCTAAACAAAACAGGACATAAGGTTAAAAGGCTATTCCCATAACATCAAAACACCTGGGTAAAGGTATTCTTAATCTCTTATGTACAAGCCAGGATAAAAGCCTATTTTCTCCAACTAAATAATGTGGCAAGAAAGTCAAGATTCTCGCTTCTTTCTTCTTAGACTCTTTTGCTCTCTCAGCATTTCTAAATCATTTCTTAATCAACTTATTTCTGTATATAACCACAGTCTATTTCCCTAAGGATGGAAAACAAAAAGAAGACCTTCTAGACATGTACAAACACCAAAAGCGAAGATGAAACCTGTGAGTAAGTGATGCTGGCCATTTGCACTGCTGTCGTGGATTCTTCCCAGTAAGTCACAGACAGAATGAGCAACGCTGTGAGTACTGCTGCGTGGATTCAGGGTTATTATTTAAAGCTATGATTGCAAAAAACAAAGAGGAAAGAAAGAGAAAATAAACTATTTGGGGGCGCTCATCTGAAATACACAAGGGTGTTTCAAGTCTTGCTTAAATAGTCCATTTCTGAAACCTCTGCCACGCCATTGTGTTGAATGTCGCCCTAAACAGGGTGACAGGGAGTGGGTGCTCTTGGACTTTTGTGAGCCCTGATTCCCCTGAGACTCTGGCGTGTGAGGGCTGCATCTGTGGTCTCTCATCCTTTGACAGCCAACCCCCTGCCAGCACCTGGGGAAGGATGGCACCAAACAGTCCAGAGAGATGCAAGAACCAGGTCAGTCCTCCCAGTGTGATTCCCTCTACTGACATGATCCAGCTAAGATTAGGGGAAAGGACCAAACACCCCAACCATTACTGGATACAATTCAGAATGAAGCATCTTTTTCAGAATCCATGATTCTCAACAAATTTTAGAGGTAAAAGATCCAACTTTCTTGGTTTACAGATGGCAAAGCTGAGGCCCCAAAAGAGAAAGGACTGGCCCAAAGTCACACAGCCTGGGGCAAGAACGCAGGACTCTGACGGTGGAGAAGGGTCCTGCCCAGCGCGGGTGTTGTTTCTGTTTTATATAAAGAAGGCAGGACAGGAGGCAGGTCCTGGTGCAGTAGCTGTCATTTCTCTGGTTGCCAAGGAGCACCTGGTTGGTCCGGCTAACTGGGCAGGTGTCCTCCCTCTCTGCAACATGCCCTGCACATGGGAACAGCCCTCCTAATGCTCTGACCACATTCAAAATGGGTAGTCTTTCTAGATCCATCCACCCATCCATTCGTCCATCCAACAAACATTTACTGAGCACCTACTATATGCTAGGCATGGTGCTAGGACCAAGGGACAAGCGGTGAACTAGCTCTTTGTGCACGGAGGTTATAGAACTTAGGGCAGACAAACATAAGGCAATCACTGCACAGAGGAGCTTTTATAATTTAGACGGACACTATGAAGAAGTACAAGATGCTCGTATGATACAAACATGTATAATAAGGGAACTCAATCCATGCTAGGCAGCCGGGGGAACTGAAGCTCAAATGGAGACATGCAGGATACGTAGGAATCACACAGGGAAGGGTGTGCGTTGGAGGGCTTGGTGCAGTGGTTCTCAAAGTGCAGTCTCTGGTCCAGCAGCGTTAGTACCAGCTGGGAACCTGTTAGAATGCAAACTCTCAGTCACAATCCCAGATGTTCTAAATGAGAAACTTTGGGGGTGGGGAACAGCCACCTGTGGGCTTTTTTTTTTTCCCCAAAGGAAATAAATTTTTTCGTGGAAATTTAAGAACATACACGAAAGTAGAGAAAATAGTATAATAAACATCAATATCAACAATTATCTATATTTTGCTAATTTCCTTTCATCTATTCCCACCTCCCCTGCCCACATATACACACTTTTTTTCTTTCTGGAGTATTTTAAAAGCAAATCTCCGACACCATATCACTTTACCCATATATATATATATTTCAGTATGAAATTCTAACCAATAAAAACTTTTAATTTAACCATCTAGTATCATTACACCTAACAAAATTAACAATAAGTCGTTGAAGTTGGTTTGTAGTCAAGATCTAAACAAAGTCCAGCATTGCATTAGCCACCTGTGTCATAACCAAGCCTTCACATGGTGGTAACAAACAGGGATCCACTGGTGTAGAGCATGCTGGGAGAGGGAATGGGTGTGGTGAGGACTCTGACGCTTAAGCATGCGCCATGTGCAATCCGAGAAGCAGAGGGAGGCAAGTGTGGCTAGAATGGGGCTAGTGGAGGGTAGTGGCTCAGTGGAAGCTGGTGAGAAGACAGGAGGAGATGGCGATGGGATCAGGTTCGGACATGATCCCAGGACAAGAAAGAGTGACTGAAGGGTTTTAAGCAGAAGATGAGGACAATTCTTCATTGAATGTTGATGAGAATCTCCAACCTACACCAGCAGACCAACAGGAATAGGCCTTCCTTATGCTGATTTGGAAAGCCAATTAAAAAATAACTGATATTTTAATGAATTCACATTTACATGTAAATTTTCATTTAAAAAGCCACAGACTATCACTCTCTCACCATATGCCTCCTCCTGGTTCAGTTCTCTGCAGTGAGGGATAAGCCTTGAGTCTCCCCACAGAAGCGGGGCAGGAGATAAACAAAGAACTCAGAAGCATCGGGCCTCCCTGGGGGTGCAAACCTGGTGCCCCTGGGACCCCAGAGGTTTTGCTTCAGCACGTTTTTCCCCTGTCAGGCTTTACTTGTTTTGACCATTTTGATGAGTTATAAATTTATTGGCACTTCAGCGTTTCATGAGAGGAGGAAGCTGGGTCCTGTTCTCCAGCCCAGAGGGCTAAGGCTTTGCCCCCAAATCCCAACGTCACAGAAAGCCAGGGCAGGGCCCCGAATCCCTTGCTCTTTGTTCTAGCTGCCCAGGCAAAAAGAAGACACTTGTGGGGACATAGAATAATGACTTGGGCGTCTCGGCATTCGAACCTGGTCCCACAGCTCTGGGTACACGGCTGGAGCATGCTGGCCTCTCACCGGCCCCCTCAAGGTCCCGCCCACCTCTCTTAACCTCTATCATTGCCCCTGACCCACATCTACTATCCATCCCTTCCTACTCTCCGTATATATCAATCACAATGTTTCCTTCCAGCATGCTTTCATCTCATTCAGTGGGTTTTAAACTATTACTTAAATGCAGAATTATCTTGTCGGTGAACGGGCATTTGCACAGTGCCAAAAAAATCACACTGGAGCTTCTTTGACTGAAGTGGGGGGTGACAGAGGAGCCCAGCTGGGTTGCACCCCCAATAATTTAGGGCACTTTGACTCATTTTGAACATTACCAACCACTTCAGTTTACCCAGGAGGAAGCTGAGGCCCAGAGGTCAATGCCTTGTCTGCGGCACTCAGCAGGTCCTGAAACCACAGACTGGTCACTCCTACTTCTAGCACCCGGCTCCCTCCCACTCCTTTCCCTCCGCTTAGAAACATTCCGAGTAGGGGAGACTGTACTCAATCCAGACTCAAAGCTTACTGCATCAGCACTTGCTTCCTATAATAACCAACATGGGGACCACACATTCTGGATAAGAAAAACTGCATTTCATCTCCCTCCCAGCCTCTCCTGCTAAGTTGCTTGGGGTAGAAAACTAGAGAGAAGGTGAATAGTGAGGGGAAAAAAACCCAAATAGCTTAATTCTCCATTCTGGATCATCAGTCTCTGTGTGTTCACAGCAGTGACTCAGAGCTCTCCTCAGAGAGGAAGCTATGAAATTTTAAATCTGCTGACTCTTACCTCCTCTGTGGGGCTAATCCAGAAAACTTTACTTTAGAAATAACAATAGTGATAGCAATGATAATAATACCTCCTAAGCATTTTGGCATGGGTTTCAATTTCTCTTTCCTATCAGGAGAACACAGAAAAAACTCCCAGATGTCACTGCAAAATGCTAATTCCAGCTTTGGGGGCAGGCATAATGGCAGGAAGGTGCATTGCTATGGAGATAATAAGTTGTGACACGTGTGCATAATTAGAGGAATTCATAACAAAAGGGGCCATACCACTGGTCCCTGGGGGTTGGCAGTTCCTCTGTGCCATGGTTTTGGCAGCACAAGGGTGCCCTGGGCTGGCACAGAAGTTCCAGATAATCCTGGAGTTCCTCAATGTTATAATCTCACAACCTTCTTTAAAAAGATAGAGATTTCCAAACCCTGCCCACCCACAGGGATGCATCATAGAGCACCAGGAAATCCTGGGAGGCATGGCTTCACCTCCACTCCCACTTAGAGAGATGAGCATTGGATGAGCACCTACTGTGTGCTCCCTTCATCAAAAACATGATGAGGCAGGCACTACCATTCTGATTTTACATATAAGGACAGCACAGTTCAAATATGAGGCAACTTACCCAAGGGCACAGAGCAAAGAGGAGTTGGGATTGAACGCGTCTGTCCTGCCCTGGCTAGCCCACATTTACTTGGAGGAGCCTTGTTCATCACACCCATCCTGTACCCCCACCCCTCCCCGACAGCACCCAGTTAGAAAGAAGGGCAGACTTAGGTACCTGTGAGCACAGAGATGATGACTAGACCTTCTGACCTTGGAAAGAAGACGGTATCTTCTTGGTTTAATATTGTTTATTATTCTGGAGTTAAATAGTATTTTATTTCAACACATTTCACTTATTGGGGTCATGCTAAAGCTTTAGCATTATTGAGCTGCTGGGGGTACAAAAGAAGTTGAAGAGGCAGTCTCTTGTGAGATGATTAACTGATGTCCCATGTCATGTAGCATAAGCTCACACATGGAAGTTGGTTTCTGAGTAAACTTGGTTGAGGTATTGAGTGTTAGAGAGCAAAGCATGGAGAGGGGGTGAGAGCTAAAGAAATATAAGGGTCCTCTGAGGACCCAGCTGGAGTGCTAGAAACAGCAGGCCCAGAACCCTATTCTCAGCAAGTCTTAATTTCTGCCCCACATCCTACAGAGGCTGTAGAAATAGGGTTAGCAATGTGTTTTCTCATAAGGAAAATATCACATTCTCTTCCGCATCCTCTCCCTATATTCTAATGTTCAAGATAGGAAGGAAGAATGAAAAGAAATATCTTAACACACCATACCACGCTATTATACTCAAAAATACCGAAAGGATTAAAACTGCCGGACCACATTAAAACTAATGACTGGTTTGGTATGACCCCTCCTTGCCTTGGCATTGCCCGTTGTCTCTAGCAATAAAGAAACATCACAGGCAATTTATTGGGAGTTATTCTCAAATGAATTGCATTTGCTGAGAAGAGCACATTTAGCATTTGGTGATTCATATGTGGGAAACATTATTGCTCTGGAAAAGAGCTTAGAATAAGTGAGACTTAGAGCCCAGGGGATAAAAAACCCAAGAGTTTAAGTTTAATTAAAAAAAAAAAAAGCGTGCATCCATTATGTGTCTGTGCGTGATTGCGGACTCGGAAGCAAGTGCTTCCGAAAGTCCGGTCTACATCCGAAATTGTTTTCTCTACAGTGAGGAGTGGGGTGGAAGAAGGGGGTTGAGGGGAATTGTTGACATATTTCTTTTCAATAAGAAAATAAAACAGAGAAAAAGAAAAATATATGAGCGAAACATATACTTTCTAACTCTCGATGTTTTTCTATTTTAAGTAATTTTGATGATAAAGTATTCCTCAGTTACTTGTGTGTACTTGAAACTTAAAATTAAAGGGAGTGATTACACTTTCACGCCTCCCTTTTCCTGTCCCTGGGAGCAAGGTGGGGATTTTCTTTTACACTTTCTCACCAAGTATTTTAAGCCTCTGTGTTCCAAGCGGCTGATGCCCTTGGCTCTGCCAAGCCCCGGGTCTGTGCAGAACCACAGCTGTGGGTGAGCTAGGAGGTCTGGCCTCAGCCCCCGGACCTCACACTGAAAAGCAGATCATTGAGCTTAACTGCCCACTATCCTTTCTCCTCGTCTGTGTTGCTGGTTTATCAGGGCGCAAATATACCCACAGCCTCCCAGTTAGAAGACCTCTCTTTCTTACTTCCTTCAACGCCTGGATGCATGCAGATGTAGCATCCTTCTTTTGAAAGTTATTTTTCCATCATACAGGTAATGGAAAAGATACCCTGAATATTTTGTTAATCAGAAGGCAAGTTATTCAACAGTATTAAAATATGGTCGGGTATATGCAAAGAAAAGGCCAGGAAGGCAGTGCATAAAAATATTAACTACCATCACTTGGGAGTTCTGGGTTGCGAGAAAATGAGTGACTTTTATTTCCCTCTTTTGGATCACTGGTCATATCCAATTTTGCTCTAGTGACTTCAATGATGGTATTATACATAGAATAAAGAAATGTATTTATTGTTTCCTTAGAGCAATACACATAGAAGGCAGACATTTTAGGAAATATAGGAAGGTAAAAGCAATTGCCTGTAGCCATGCCGCTCAAAACAGCCACTGTAAACATTTGTTTATTCCCTCAGTCTTTCTTCTGTGGATACGTTTGTGTTGCATATTTTTGTATACATACATGTAAATAAATATATAAACAAATATACATATGTAGAGAGAGAGAGGGAGGGAGAAAGGTTTAGCTTTATATACTTCTTTTTTCACTTATCACATCACAGCCTGGGTGGCTCTGCACAGGGGTGTGAAGGAGTCTTCATCGTACATCCTTTTGTATGTTTTGAATATTGAGCCATTTGAATATATTGCCTATTTTAAAATAGATTAAAGTAAAATGTAATTCCATATTGTAGTAAGCATTTTCCACGCTACTGCATGTTGTATATTCGTCTTTTTAAGTGGCTGCATTATATTCCTTGCAAATATTCTGGAAAAGACAGTGATCTTGTCAGTCACTGCATGAGTCGCGGCCCATCACCTTGGACCTCTGGACCTTCTCATGCTCTTGCCCAGTCTCTCCTCCTAAGCTGCCTGAGTAGCATGCGGTCCACGGCTTGGTCTGCGGAGGACTGAGGGCAGGTTTCCAGCAGAGCTGATGTCATTCTATGGGAATGAATCCTGATGTCAAGAAGGATGAGCAGTGGAGGAGGACAGGAGACTCCGAAGAGCCTGAATTAATAGCATCTCCAATTCCCAGACCTTTCATGGACCACACTGCTAAACTGAGAAGGGATATAGTGCATGGATGAATCGCTCCCAAGGTGGCTCTAGGGCCTTCTCCTTCCTCTTACAACAAGGGATTTTGGAACACCTATAATCAGGTACCAAACTGCGCAAAGAAATACAGCAAGGACCTGCACTAAAAGAAAAGGGGGGCCAACACCATGGCGTAGTGGTTAAGTTTGGCACATTCTGCTTCAGTGGCCCAGGTTCACAGGTGTGGATCTGGGGCACAGACCTACACCACTCATCAACCATGCTGTGGTGGCGACCCATATACAAAGTGGAGGAATGCTGGCACAGATGTTAGCTCAGGGCTAATCTTCCTCAAGCAAATAAAAGGAGGATTGGCAATGGATGTTAGCTCAGGGCAAATCTTCCTCGGCAAAAAAAAAAAAGAAAAGAAAAAAAAAAGGAATTCTGAAGACCAGCAAACATAGCTTATTATAGATTGCCCTCATCATGAAATAATATAATAAAGCAGGCCAGATAATAAAGTTCATGCAATTCTTCCAATCCTGATTACCCTATGTCTTATATTAAGAATAATAAAGGTGTTCAACTGCTATTTCAAATGAAAATGCTTCCCATGTAAGACCTGTGGAGGAACTGCAGACATCTCTTGCATGGAAGCACACACCTCACAAACCCTATGCAAGAGGCTCCCCCAATTGATGCTCATAACATCTACCTAATCCCCCTACCTTGACTTGCGACCTCCCTTACAGATACAAAGATGATGTGGAAACCACATCAGGGTACCCAGCCAGTCTTCTTGGTTTTCTCCAAATACACTGAAGGGCTTTTGTACATCAACCCCTGTTATACACGCAGACATCTGTCCTCCCAAGAACACATCCCTCGTGCCTGTGTGTATATGTGAATAAATAGCATCTAAGATGGCAAAGGATACTCCCTGCACCGTTCTCACACGGAGGACCAATATTTAGGGCATAGCTATACTTCTTGTGGATTCTCCCTTTGCCAACAGCAGATGTTGCAAATTGTTTAGTTTGGTTTGCAAGTTCTTAAAAAAAAAAAAAACCTGAGCCAACATTTTAAAGTCAGGAAATTCATATAAGCATCTGGATTTTTGGCTACTTTTGAAAAATCCAAATAGCCATCAATTCCGGCCCTCTCTCCCATGGGACAAAGCTCGGTGCCAGGTGCCCTCTGTGGAAGGTGCAGGCAATTTTCATTTTGAGTTCAGCATCATCCAGAGAAGTCTCTGTTGCCTCCTAACATTAAGGTCCCTATGCCCACTGCCATTTGTCACGAGGCCTGCATTGTTGTTTTTATCACAGAGAAATAATTTTATTATGACTGCACACTTCACTCAATTACTCTACTTGAAGGCATTTGAGTTGTAATCCCTGCCTAGAATTTTGAGAATATGGCCTGAAGATTTATTTAGGCATTATTAAGTAAGAGACACAAAGAACAATACGATGCCTTTCGCATTCTTCTGTGCTGCGGCGATTCCCCCAGCTCAGCTTCTTCTTGCATCAAAACTGGGTTTTGGTCTGGGTTTGGGTTCCTGGTCTGAAGCTCGTGGTGCACTGAGCTGAGACTTGTCTAGACTAGGCTGTGCTTCCCAGTCTTCTCCCAAAAGATGCCCCACCTTCCCCTTTGCACGCTCTGCTTTAAATCCATTAACTTAATTTGTCACAAGTGTGCGGCATTCCCTTTCTTGTTAAACACGGACAGATAGGTACCTGATTTCAAAGCTGAGAGAAACATATAATCAAATGATTTTGTGCAGAACCGAACCATCTGGGCTGCAAACAAGATTCTTAAAATAATTGTTTTCTCCCCTTGGTGGTGGATCACATTAGAGTATTTAGCTCTTTGGCTGATTTAATCTAGCTACGTAGATGAAGTCTGTTTACTTACATGGTAATGAAACTAAAGGTTCAATGTAACTTACTCTCTGTTGTCATAGAAAAATCAACTTCAAGACTAAAATGTCTAAAGGAGCAGAATTTCCATGACATTAGCTCACTCTGGTTGTTTAACGAAATATTTTCATCCATAAACACACACAACGCACACACGTTTATATAATCACCTGCACACATTCGTATATTTACACATTTACACACACACACTCACACACGGCCTTGCACCAGTGATGGATTAAACCATCACATGACACTTGCAAAGTCAGACGGAAATAACAGTGGGTTTGTATACTTGATCAAAACGACCTCTGAAAATAGAACCTCTTTTAAAACACAGGTTATGCTTTGTCTCCTGAAGAAGGGCGTCTGGAACTTTACCTATGAGACTATGAGGGAAGTCACAGTCTTCATCCCTCTTTTGTAAAGAAAACACCAAAGAGAATCCTAGACTCTGGGACATGGAGAGTGCAGCCTGATGTTTTGCACCAGGTACAGAAGTAAAAGCAGAAAAAGCTGCGTTTAAAAATCAGTTTCTCCACTGGTTTGATGAAAGCCAGCGTCCTCTCTCTAGTCTTGACTCTCATCTCAGCCTGACTTCCCAAGACAAATAGTGCATGATAATTAAATCCCAAATGATGATTAAAAACACTTGTGAAGGAGTTATTACATATGTAACACATACATGTATGTTAGACCTCAGTGCAGAAGTTTTGAATAATTTATAGGGCATCTGAGCTGTGGTCACTGTCCTACCAGGTTCACCCTTTTCTGCACAGTCTCCAAATGCTGAGAGAACCGGCGCACACTGGAGAACAGCGGCACTGTGGATACAAACTTATTTTCTATGACTTTTAATTAGCTTCCAATGAGTATGCTTTTAATGAAGAGTCTCTGATTAAAAATGGGGTTCTGCAAAATCTAAATTAAACGCATGGCTTAGGAAATTTTTTCTTGAAACGGTCTCACACACGTAAGTCTTGTCAGCGTAATGAAAGCATATACATGCACTCTCACAATAAGAAGTGGCTGTCATTTAACCATCCTCCGGTTACCTTTCTAAATAATCCCAGCCCCTGATTTCAGAATGCAGGAGGTTTATATTAGCTAGCATCAAGTGATGTCAGGATAGTAGTGGGGAAAGCCGACACTTCGGAGCATAGCAGACTCAGCTGCAAGTCTGAGCTCCATCACCTTTTAGAGAAACCTTTCCCTCACTGAGTCCCAGCTCCCTTGCCTCATTTATCTTCGATCTTGCAGAGGATTCGATATAATAGTTTTAAAGCTGCCAGAAACCTAGACTGCAAGAATAAACGCTGGCTGTGCTGAACCACCTTCAACTTTTTGAACTGACTTTTATTTGCACAACGACTGCTACCACTTATCAAGCACTTAGTACGCACCAGTTTTTTCACCTTTTCTCCATTTAACAAACAAGAAAACCAAGGATCCCAGAGGTCAGGGAAGCCTGGTCACACAGCTAGAGAGGGAGAGAGTGAAGAATTAGAACCAAACCATCCAAACTCCAAGTCAGCGCTCATGACCATACACTGCCTTTGTTCTTCCTCTCTCTCTCTCTCTTCCCTTGTATATTTACATGGAGTTAGAAATGTTCAGGTGTGTATTACACACAGACTGACCACTGAACGTGTATTATACCCTTTAATCCTTAAAATACCTCTATGATATATTTTACAAATGAGAGCACTAGGATGCCCTTACTTGCCCATGGCCCCTCAACAAGTGGCCAAGTTGGGCTGTAAACCCACATCCAACCAAACCAAAGCCTTGCACCTTCTGCACGGCTCCTGTTACACTCAGTCCTTCTCAGCTCCACTGCTCTGGTCCTGCCTATCCTTTCCCCAAACGGCTCTCCCTCCTCTTTGTGCAGATCCAGCCAGGATGCATCCGTTACAGTTCACGTGGCTGAGGGATTACTTCATGGGTCTCTGGACAGGAGTTTCTTGTTTTCTGAAGCACCAAGAATCTAGAAGCCAAGATCAGCATTTAATTCCAGACTGGCTGCTATTATTCAGAGTCATTTTAGGTCTAGTGGTCTTTTGTCCTCAATTGGACAGCAAGCTCTTTATCACTGGCCTGTGCCTCCCCCACTGCACCCTGCTCAGTGTCTAGCACCTCTGGAGCTCAGTAGGTATCCAGAATAATGCACTGGCTGCTGCTGGTTTGAGGAGCACTATTGCTCTTCTGTTCAGTGACCAGATGACCAGATTCTAAAAACTGCACCTAACCCAGCTGCTCTATTGGAACACTCAAACTTGTTTATAAATTTGATATTTAAAAAATTAATACATGTCCATAATTTAAAAAGCCATAAAGACAGAAATAAAATAAAAAGTAAAATCAATATCTTTTTCTCTCACTCTGACCTTTAGTCTCTTCCTCTAAAGATCTTAATATTTTCTTGATAATGTTTACATATATATATACTGGCATTTATACATATTATTTAAAATAGGCACAAATAAGAAAATAATATACAATTCTGTTCTACATTTTTCTTTTTTACTTAATAGTACCTTTTAAACTTAACTGTACCTTTCCCACAGCTACACATATAGCTCTAGCTAACTCTTTTAAATGACCACATACCATTCCTTTCTATGTGGATGTGCCATAAACTATTAACCATTCCCCTAATAAAGGTTGCTTCTAGTTTTCTGTGAGGACAGTGAACTTTAAGGCACAGCTATCTTGGAATCTTTTATGAAAATATATCTTAGAAAAATTCCTAGCAGTGCAATCACTGGGTCTAAAAGGGTACATGCACTTAAAATTTTGATAAATATTGCCCAAGGGGTCTCCAAAGAGGTTGCACTAATCCTATTAATTTTGAGTAGTTCACGTTGACTCTGTAGGTCATAGTCCCCAAGGAGGGCCCCAAACCAGAGCTGATGCTGGGGCAGCATCAGAATCTGCCCAGGGTTTGGGAAAAATTTAATCACGCTCAGAGAGAACCACAGTGGCAGCAGCATTAAGCTGTCGTCTGCATGTAGAAAACGCAGAGCATATACTGAATGGCGCCTTCCACTAGATGCTGTACTGTTGCTTAGACTTTCCGGCAACAGCCTCTTCATAACTGAGGATGAGCACCGTGTCCTCCTGGGAGGGAGGAAATTCTGCCCCTCACTTTGCTGTTCCACCCTCAGCCAGTCCCCTTCCTCTCTGTAGTTTAATTCCTTTATTTATGACATGGGTTGACTCGGGGTCACAAATTCAAATACCCTCAGGGACGAGGAAGAGAACCTAACTCAGTGGCTGGGCGGGGATGGCTGCCAACAGGGGAGTACAGGCCATCTTTAAGAACAGAGCCAGACTGCACTCCAGAGGACGCTGGGGGGTGAACATGTGGGCCCACTTTTGTAATCTCCCAGTTTTCCATGGGAATCCAGAAATATGGATTTTATGCAAACTTTTTGATTTCTTTTCCTAGATTTTTAAATGTTGGAAACTGATTTAAAAATTTCACTCTATTTGGTATTTAATATACAAAAATCCATGAGTTCATAATAATACTCAAAAAGAGAAAGCAAAAAAAATTCATTTGTCATCACTAGAGATAGCTTTTACACCAACTCTGTATTCTGAAAATCGGTAAAGGGAAAGAATCCAGCATTTATCTGGTATTTCCTGTAGGAACTGCATTTTGGGTAAGCAGTTGGTCCATGTTTCTGAGCTTTTCTTTACATACAAATTCTAACTAATAGAGGTAAAAAGAATAGTAGTAAAAATTATTTTGTAACCTCGAAGTAAGTAATTGATTCAGGCAACAGTTATCAATGGATGCTAAAATCAAGTTAAAGGTTGACTCGGGGTGCCAAATTATTAGTCACAGATTATTGTTGGCAGTGAGGGTGGAAAAGCAACTTTAGATTGTAACCACCTGAACTCTCATTGATTAATCTTAGCACAAGAAGAGTAAAAGAATGTTAGGTGCATCCTGATGAACTCTGAAATACACAGTGTCACTTACAGAACATTCTTGCCAAATAACTTAAACCTGAATCTAAGTAAGCCTAATTAACCAGTTGCTAGAAATATGGGAGATAGGAAACAAGTTGAACTATAGGGTGGAGAAGCCATCAGAAAAATCCAGAAGGTGGGGCATGCTCCAGGACCTGGTTTCTTCAACAAGTCAATGGCATGAGAAAAAAATGGGGAGGAGGAAACTGTCCAGATTAAAAGGGGAGAGTGATGTTTTAAATGAGCACTATCCAATGGAAATATGAGCCATGATGTGAGCCACGGATGTAATTTCAAATTTTTCAGTAGCCACATTAAAAAAGTAAAAAGACACATTAGATAGATTTAATATATTTTATTATACCTAACATATCCAAAATATTATAATTTCAACATACAGACAATATAAAATTGTTAATGAGATATTTTACATTCTTTTTTTGGTACTGTGCTCAAAATCCAGTGTGTATTTTACACTTACAGCACATCTTAACTTGGACTAGCCACATTTCAAGGGCTCATCAGCCACAGGAGGCTTCTATTCTGAATAGAATTCTAGACTGAAAGAGGCATAGTAGCTAAATGCAGGGCATGAACTGCATCTGGATTGTAATTTAAACAAAACAATTGCTGAAAAACATTTTCAGGACAATTGGGGTACTTGTAACATGGAATGGATATTGGATGGCACTAAGGAATTATTCTTCATTTTGTTAGGTGTGACTACATATTGTAGTTTTGTAAAAGATATTTTTACTTTTTAGTGAGGTGTACTGAAATATTTAAGAGTCAAGTGTCACAATGTCTATAATTTGCTTTAAAATACTTTGGCAAAACAACAGCAACCCTACAAATAGCAAAATATTCTTAACTGTTAAATCTAGGTGATGCATATGAGCATCTCAATCTAAGTGATCTTTAAGATCTCTTCCGGATGGAAAATTTTAGGATGCCAGTTGCATGTCTGCCTCTGAACTCCGTTGCTCTGGGAAAGGAGAAGCGTATATGTACAGCAAGCATGAGCTCTCACTCTAACGGGGCCTTTCCCGTTTCCTCTGGAGGAAAGAAAGGCCTGGGAGAACCTACAGCCAGGAGAGGCTGTCTGTGGAGCCCTGCAGGCAGAGCTACAGCGGAGGCAGCAGGACCCACCGAAGTCAGGCGCTAGCCGAGCGCGGAGCAAGAGGGGCGGGGCCCTCCAGGCGCCAAGCACGTCACTTACCGGACTCCAGGCAGGACGCGTCCAGCACTGTCCTTCATTAGCGCTAATGGAATTTCAAGGTCAATGACCAGTCATAAACATCAGCCCTAAATTAAGTGTATCCGAGGCTCCTTGCCCAGAGGATTTTTTTCTTTTTTCTTAAAAGCCAAGTTGCTTGGGAGATAGGGGAGTGTCAAAAATACAGTTAACCTTTCAAGATGAAAACATTATCAATTCTATTGATTTAGATCATAACTCGCTTCCACTTAACTCATCAAAAAGGATGGCCAATTTTAGAAATAATGTATTTCCCAGTCTTATGGAATTTTTTTCTCCCCCCCCCACCCCGCCCATCTCTCTTTCTACAGGCAACTTTTCTTTCGCCTCCACTGGGGAAGTTTCATCGAGGAGATTGACTGAGGTCTGGCTAGATTGCTGACAACACCAAAATGCCGCACACCTCACCCCTGGTGCTTTGTATTATTGATAGCGGCTTCTCTGCCTGTCATTTCTCCCCCTCTCCTTCCGAACAGCTGGGAATATCCCTGCAATCCTTGTCATACAACATGACTAATATGTTCAGCTTCAGAGTACAAAGGAGACGGAAATAAATGAAGGGATCGCTAAACAGGAGTTTTTCTGTCCCTCCTGTGGGATGATGAGTAACTAGGAACAGACAGCCACGAGCATCATTGCATAATAATCATCAGGTTTAGGGCCTGAGAGACTCTACAAGAATCTGAAATCAACACCCTAGCTAAAGTCAAGTGTAGAGTGAACTTAAGGGTCCAGGGCCTGAGTCAACAGCAATTTCCTGCTAAGTCCTAGTGTTACCACACCTTGAGACTTAGAAGCCAGGTTTTAGCAGCTCCAAATCCCTCCCACTCAGCTCTGTCTGGGGCATTGTGCCTTGCCTGTTTATATCAGCTTGTTTCTTTGCTTACTTCCGAATCTGTGTGTGGCACGGCAGGAAAGAACGGGTCCCCTGACATAAATCACAGTCAAAGCCCATATTTATTTTTTATTGATACTCCTTGCTGAAGAATTCCAACCAGAACTCCAAATAAGGCACATCTTGCTGCAGACAGTAATGACGATTTTTTATAAGATTCTGTCTGTATTGAAGGAAGATAGCCTTTCCACCATGCCCCTGTGGCTCCCTGCCAGCCTTCTCTCTAAATCCTGGGGTCTGTTGTAATGTCTCCTGTTTCCCATCAAACAAGAAAAATTCGGTATTGCTTTTATGTCCATATTATCTCTAGAAGCATACCCTCCAATATGGAAGGTTTTGGCATGTTAAAATCTAATTCTTCTTTGGAGAGGCCAAGGAAACCTTTGCAGCACTATTGTGTAATTCTTTTTTTCCCCAGGCTGAAAGGGTTGGCTTTATCAAGCTAATACAATCTTCTCTCCCAAGACAGACTAACTCTGACTTTAAACAATCTGTGGATAAATAGCTCAGCTTTCCCGCAAGGCTCTTTCCATTCATCTCAGCTGAGGAATGAGGGAATATGGATTATCATTTTGATTACAAATATATTTCTATCTGGAGGAAGATCTACAAAGGGCTAAAGTCACCTCTATAAATTTAAACAGTCTCCAGTTAGCCCTGAAGAGTTAAATCCTCTTTTTTTTTTTTTTTAACATCCTGGTGCTTCAAAGATGTTATATTAGACAGATGTCACGTTGATATAATAAACAGCAATGCCAAATCTAATGAATTAAGGGAAAAGAGAACCACATGCTGAGATTTTCAGATGAAATCAGGTAATGACAGGGAAGAAAAATGAAGCCAAATTTAAAAGTGGCTTGAAAGTCCAAAATCCAAGGTGTGGAGAGACTCAAAGCAGGAGAAATCTCAACTGTGCACTGCATTCATCTTATGTTTATATGCATTTCTACCTGATGTTCTGACTTGGGCAAAAGAAAAAGAAAATGAAATTTAAAGGGTCCCTGGGGCTAGTAATACTCTGGTAAAGGAAGTTCGTATATCAGTTGTCACTGCGGCCCCAGCCATGTTGTCAACGGCTGCACTAAGGTGAGGGCTTTTAGAAGATATTTTATAAGAGGTTTGTGAACCCGATTTGTGTTTCCAACAACTTCCTTGCACTTGCCATTAATTATGGTCAGGTGGAAGAAGTCAGCTCTCAGCGGTTTGGATCCCTGGATGGACACGTGGCACGGCTACAGCCTCCCTAGGCACCAGCGTGGCGGTGCGGTACCAGGGGCCTGGGCGAGGGGTGGCTCTGCCTAAAGCTCTTTAGAAAAGGAGACGTCACAACCTCAGGGATGCACTCAAGGTTGTACCTGGATGGCAAGGCTCTGCTTTTTGTCCAGCTCAAAGAACCCTGGCTTTAATTTCCTTCCGTTTCATTTTTTCTGAAAAATGTTCTGCAGACATACCAACTTCCTTCTCAAAACAAAACTCAAAATACCTTCCCTAGGACCACTTAGCAATACCTATCCAAATAGAAAGTGTTCATACCCTTTGCCCCAGCCATCCCACTTCTAGAGCTTTATCCGATAAATATACTCAGAGTGATATGCAAACACATATGCATGAGGATGTTTACTGTACCACTGTATTAGCAACACTAGAAAGGATTGAAATCTCCATCTATAAATTACCTGGTTAATGTTAAACTAACTTCTCGTGTATCTAGACAACAGAATACCATGCAGTTTATTAAAAAAGAATTATGTTCTGACCTGGAAACATAGCCATGATAGATTAAGTGAAACAGCGAACTTCAGGACAGTATGCAATCTGATTCCATTTGATTATGGGCAGAAAGCTTCTGGAAAGACACCCAAGCTTTTAATAATGCCTACCTCTGAATATTAGAGAATATGAGAGGGCCTAGGGACTTTTATGTTGTAAGATTAGGTAGGATGTGATTTCTTAAAAACAAAGAACATTATTATTTTTACAATTAAAATCTAAAAAAGAGTCCCTTTATCTAATAAAGATAAATTGAATCGCACATTAGGCTTTTCCTGTCCACGTTAAACACCAAGTGCTTTAATTTTTCAATAATAATAATAATAGATGATATTTTGGATTCTATACATTTATTATCTAAGGTCACTTCCTTATTGATAAAAAAGTGAGAACATACAAGCAAGGAACCTTCTTACATGCCACGTTTTGGTGACTTACACTCAGGTTGATATTATTCAATATGCTTTTCTCTATTCAAGGACTTTGCTTTAAGAGTCAATGTCAATCAGTACATACTAAGCGATTCAGAGGGATTAAAATCAAATGGGGATTTTGGCTTCTACTACATGGAAGTGGCTGTCATTTTCTCTAGCAGGGATCTCTGGCACCTTGAGTTTCCCGGAACAGCAAACTCTCTGAAATAATGACCTTGATGCGGGAAGATAAAGGACTTTTGAATATCTGGCCCCATTTGGGCAGAATTCTAGAAGAGGACAATAAAAACGTAAGAAGTCAGTCCTGCCTTTGGGGAAGATGCGCATACTTGTCCGCTTAATTTGGTTTATATTTTGGGAGTCAAAGATTTCAGCCAGCTGGAGCCTCTGGCCCCTTCATGCCAGCATCCCACCCCTGTCATCTGTGGAGTCTATGAACTTCACAGGACCGCTAACTTCCCCTCTCCAGCACGCCTCACTCTTACTTCTGTGGAATCACAACAGGTTCACGCACCCGGGCCAATTTTGCGAAGAGCAAGAGCAACAACTTAACTAGAGGCAGGGAGGATCATCTCAGAATGAATTATTCACCAGCGAGACAATCACGGCTGCAGGGAGGGAATACAGATGCCCGCGGTGGGGCTACATCTCACCAACTTCCTCATTCAGTTTTAATGCATCTTTCCAGCCCTTGTGAATGAAGGGTATTCGCATTCAAGGAGCTTCTGCATTGATTCCAAAACCGCTGCCTTCTCTCTCCATCTTCCAGTTCAAGCTTACTTCTCTGGGTGTGGGTGAAGTCTCTTTTCTTTAAACTCTCTTTGGTTTAAGTCAGTTTCTCTGTCTGACTCTGTCTCTCTTTTTCTGGCTTATTTAAACTGAGTCTCTCTCTCTCTTTTTTTTAAAAAAGAGGAATCACAAACACCATCCACATATATTCCACGCTGCACTCACTGATAGATATAAAGCATTGCATAAATATCCCCAATGCATCACTCACTCATTCAATTCTAGCCTATGGAATAATTGTTTGCAATCTCACTATCGTGACACATCGCTCTGCTCCTTCAGTAGGGGAGTAACAGCATAACGGCTGAATGCAGAGGCTTGCGGTCAGATTGCTTGCATTTAAATCCAAGATCTCCAACTTAAAATCCTACTTTTTTTTTTCTCAAAGTCTATGTATTTAGACATCATCTGTTGCCTGACATGTAGAAGGATAAATCATAGAGAACGTCTTTCTATGATCATGCACAGAAAACAGCTTTCCTTTTTCTTGTTCCTCTCTCTCTAATCTTCTTGAAAACTCTCACCATCCCACACTTCTCACATTCCCAAACACCTACTTCCCTCAACGATTCCATGCAGAGGCGCACACCGGGCCTCATCCATTCACCTCACGTGCAAGATGGAGAGGGCAATTTTATGTAGTAAAGATATATGGGACAAGCCAACCTCAAGTTCACATCCGTTAAAGCATTTCTCTGTTGGCAACATTTTTACAAGCCTCTCACAGCTATATGCTTAATTAAAATAAAAGGGTGATATACATCATTGCACCAAGTCCTTGCTGATGTAGAGGAAGGGAGGGAAAAATGAGTGCATTAGTTCTCCTTTATTAAAAGAGTTATTTCAGCATGACATCTCAAATAAAGACCAGCCATTAGCAAAATTAAAAATTAGGTGTAGTTGATTTTGGGAAATGCACCCATTAGTGCCGTCCTCTGCTTCTGGCTGTGTCTCTTCCTGTCCCAGCTGCAAGCTGCCTACCCACCCTGCCCAGGTAGCATCCTCAATCTTCGATTTCCCAAAGCTGATTATCATCATGACAGAATGACAAACAGAGGGAGAATGATTTGTTTATAAATTCTGCCTGATACTTCCTCAAATGAAATAAGAACAGGATGGTCAACCTTTATTGGACATATACTATATGCCAGACGTTATTCTAGGCACTTCATCCATAACTGCTTGTTTAATTATTTAAACCACTCTTAGGGAACGTGAGGGAAGGAGAGCACTATTTACTGAACACTTGCCGCCTTCTAAATGCATTATGTGAGTTTTCCCTGTTAATACTCATACCAACCCTGCAAGGTTAATGAAATAAGCTCCATTTTACAGATGAGCAAACTAAGGTTTTGAGAAGTTAGGTAACCAGACCTATGCTGCAGTGTTAGCAAGGCAAGGAGCAAGGTTCAAACTGAAGTCTTTCTCTTTGCAAACAACATCAATCCTGAATAGAACACAAAAAGTGGAGGGTGGGAACTGAACTTATCCAGACAAATATTTCCATTCCTCGCTACCTGAACATAGTATATCAAAAATCTCGCTATCTGAACTAGGAATTGAGTAGATGTGCAAAGCAAGGATATTTGCATTTAACAGGCGTTGAGTAGCTGAATTGACAGATTATATGCTTAATTAGATGAGAGTGGAGCTCGCAGGAAAAAAGGAGTCAAAGATGATTCCAGCCTGGAGCCTTTATGACTGGGACAACAACAGTGAGTCCAGCAACGGAAGACAAATGCCTGGATTGAGAATGCTTTTGGGAATTGATTTACTTTGGCAAATCTTCAGGTGAAAGAAAAAAAGAAGGGTGAACAAGGTGACCCCCAGAACATTCTACAAGCCAGAGTCCTGGGTGTCAGTCTTGATGGTTCCTTCTCTTTAATCCTTATATCCATCCAACTGCCAAGCTCTATCATCTTTACTCCCCAGTATCTGTGCGGTCCACATCTCCATCCCCACTGGCAGCATCCTCACCTAAGCCACCAGCACCTCTTCCTGGGCTGCTCACATCCCTCTGCTCCCCTCCCATCAACTCTCCACCCTGAAGTCAGAGGGCTCTTTTACAAACATAAATATGATTAGGTAACCCCATTCCTAAATATCTTTTGAAGGCTCCTCAGTGTCTTTAGACTAAGCCAAGAGTCAGTAAACTATGGCCTGTGGGTCAAACCCAGCCAGCTGCCTGAAATAAAGTTTATTGGAGCACAGCCATACTCATTCATTTATGTACCATCTATGGCTGCTTCCATGCTGCACAGCAGAGTTGAGTCGATGTGACAGAGACTCTGGCCCTTTACAGAGAACGTTTGCCAAGCACTGGGCTAAACCAGAGTCCCTAACATGGTCCATAAGGCTCTGCATGATCTGACACCACCTTCTTCCTCGGTCTCTCTTCACACCACTGATCCCCTGCTCCTGGGACTTCAGTCATTCTGGCCAACTTCTGGCTGCTCACAGGGGCCACAGAAATGGGGCTAACTGGTCATGTATTGGCATGGCCTGTAGAGCATCCTAATTCCATGTTTCTGGGGGACAAGCCTTTTGGACTCAGGGCACTCCTGGCTCCAGTCCTTGCCTGGCTTCTCCCTCCTGTATCCTGCTTCTTTCCCTCCTGTGGCTTGAGGCCCAGTACTCTCCATCTCTCTAACTCCTCCCTGCTCAAACCCTCCTTTTAGGAAAAAAGCCACAAATGAACCACTGCATCTCAACTCAAACCAGTATAATGAAAACAGGGACATTTAAGTTCTGAGCCTTATTTCTAAGTGAGAAAGCCTTTTCCCTTTTTAAAAATCTTCTGGAGATCAATAAGGAGGTGGAAGGACTTTGCAGAGTGGAGGGAAAAAGGTAGAGAAATTCTTTGCTCACATGCCTGTGGTCCCATCACAGAGGAAAGCAGTGGCTTCCTCCACCAGGGTGAAGATCAGCCCCAATTTCAGATTCAGAGTCAATTAGTGTTTATTGAGCATCTGTTATGAGCCGAGAACAGTGCTAGGAATGTTTGCTTGTCATTTTGTGTTGTCCTCCTAAACCGTGTAAAGCAGTCAGGGTTCATTTGCAGGTAACAGGAGCTACTCACTCTAGAAGGTTTAGCAGGAAGACCAACAATTTTGTAAGTGTCTATCAATTTTGTAGCAAGTCAGTTAGATGCTTATAGACTTGTTAGACAGGCTGGAGATGCGGGCTCACAGTGTACCTCTGGGAGTAGCTCGCAGGAGCAACGCTGCAGAACTGGTCAGCGAAGAGAGCTGCTACTGTGCACAAGCTGGGGAAGCAGGACACAGCTGCCCCAACTGCTGGTTCCAGAATCAGACCATCTTAGCTGCCACACAGGAATTCACAAGTTACATTCAGAGCTGCTGGCTCCAGAGCTGCACCATGCCTGCAGGAGCCACATCAGCAAGATGTGGCCAGCCTCCTCTCTTCCCACCTGACTCGGTTCTGGATTCCAGTCTTGAATAAGCCCATCAGATGGCAGGTATTAAATCAACCCCAGAGTCCTAGCTGCACGGGAGTCTGGGGACTGTCGTTGTTAGCTTTTCCATCTCTGCAGTATAGGAAAGTGCCAAGGAAGAAGTTGGAGCGGATGTTTGAATGAGGCAATCTACAATCTTCGTCTTGTAAAAAACATAGAGGCTGTTTCCCTGATTTTATAGAAGCAGAAACCAAAGTTCTGAGGGTGATGTGCTCAGTCCAAAATCAAGTCCAGGTTTGCCAACTCTAAGCCCCATTGCTTTTTCTAATATAATGAAAGAGAATGCCATTTGTTATATTCAAAGGCAGTAACCAAATGAGGCTTTGGTCCCCTTACTGCCAAAATGACACATTTCACAGCTCAGATAGCCGCTGGCAAACTGATTAAAAGTCAGACCGTGAACTTGGAATCTCCACCAGCTTTTCCAGCAACTCACCATTCAGAAAGTGATCTGCACAGGATATGTTTCATCCAACAGGGTGCTCAGTGACAACAGTGTTTTCCTCTGGGAGCAGTGACTCAGAATTCAGGATCACCGTAAAACTACCAGCCATAGTTCCCAAAGAGCAGGAAGGCTGAGTCCCTCCACCCACCCGTCGGGGAAGGGTGCATGTGAGGTTCTGAGAAGGAGCTCAGTTCTCTAGGAGGGAACATACATCTCTGGTTTGGGGACTGCAATTTTCAGGAGTGAGGAGACGGAATTAGTTATTGAGTTAGCCATCACCACTGCCTTGTTCCAGCTCTCATCATTTCTCAACTGACTCATCACAAAGCCAGCTCCCTGGGAGCCCTGCTCTGTGTTTCTACCCTCCAGCTCATCTTTCCTACTGCCAGAACTGTATTTCTACAATCAGGATCTAACTATGTTAATGCCCTGCCTAAGAACTTTTTAGCTGGTCATTGCTTAAAAGATAAAGTCCACTCAGCAACAACAACAAAAACAACCCAATTAAAAATGTGCAAAGGACTTGAATAGACTTTTCTCCAAAGGATATATACAAATGGCTGACAAGCACATGAAAAGATGCTCAACATCACTCATCATTAGGGAAATAAAAATCAAAACCACAATGAGATACCACACTACACACTTTAGGATGGCTCTTATTAAGAAAAATCATTATTTCCTAATAATAAGTGCTGGAGAGGATGTGGAGAAACTGGAATACTTGTGCACAGCTGTTGGGAATGTAAAATGGTGTAGCTGCTATGGAAAGTGGTAGGTGGTTCCTCAAAAAGTTAAAAATAGAGTTATATATGATCCCGCAATTCCACTTCTGGGTTTATATCCAAAAGAATTGAAATCAGGGTCTTGAAGAGAAATTTGCACAGCCATGTTCATAGCAGTATTATTCATGATAGCCAAGGGGTAAAAGGAACCCAAGTGTCTATTGACAAATGAATGGATAAACAAAATTGTATATACACACAATTGAATGTTAGCCTTAAAAAAGAAGGAAATTCGGACACATGCTACAACATGGATGAACCTTGAGGACATTATGCTGAGTGAAATGAGCCAGCCAAAACTAGACAGATACTGTATGATTCCATGTATGTGAGATACCTAGAGCAGTCAAATTCACGGAGACAGAAAGGAGAGTGGTGGTTGCCAGGGTCCGGGGGTGGTGAGGGAATAGGGTATAGAGTTTCAGTTTGGCAAGATGACAAGAGTTCTAGAGATTGCTCGCACAACAGTGTGAATGTACTTAACACTACTGAAATGTACACTTAAAAGTGGTTAAGATGGTAAATTTTATGTTATATATATCACACTACAACTAAAAGAAGAGATATAATGTCCAAGGTACCCAGTATAGCATTCAATGCCTTAAACCAAAGGGCTCCAACCTGCTGTTCTAGCTTCTCCCCCTGCTTCTTCTTGCAATGAACTCTACTGGCCCCTCCTGAAGCTCACCATGCTCTTGTACATCTCTGGGCCTTTGTTCAAACTATCCCCTTGACCTGGAGTGTCCACTTCTCCATATGTTTGCCGGACGACCCCCCACTCACTCTCTTGACTTGTCATTGAGTATAGAATCAAAGCCACTCTTTACTCTGGCCCACAAGGCCTTTTGTGATTTGGCCCAAGTTCTTTCCTGCCTCAAAGCCTTAGCCCTCTCCCTTCCCTCTGCTTGGAACACTTTTGAGCCATCCTTCCGATGGCTGGTGGCTTCTTACCATTCCTGTTCAGCTTTACTCTTCAGAGAGCCCCCGGACGGCTCCTGCAGCCTTCTTCTGTTGCTTGTCTTCTTCATGGCACTTGTCAAGACTTGCATTTGCATCACAGATTTCCTTGACCATTAGGATTTCGCCTGTCTGGCCTGCAGGAATGCCAGCTCTGTGACCTGAGGGACATGGTTCATTGCAGTATTGAGGGTCTGCTCTGAGCTGGATGGCTGAGGCATGGCCAGCACCTAGGTCAAACACCAGTCCTCTCTGAAGCCTGTCTCAGCTCTCCCAGCAGAACGGAGCCCTCCCTCATCTGGTCTGGTTTGCACTCTCTTCAGTTGCTGCTAGTACATCAGCTATCACGTTGTATTACAGTTAGCGCGGACGTGGCTATTGCTCACCCCAGATGGAGAGCTTCAAGCCCGGATCATACATTATTAATCGTGACATTCCCAGCACCCAGCAGAGTGCTTGGCAAATAATAGGTGCTCAGGACAGGTTTGTCTAACGTGGCATTTTCTAAACTTTTGTCATTTTTTTCACCTTCAAGATATTTGTCATATTTACTTACACTTCTCTTTTAAACTGGCTCACATTTAAAAAATTAAAGAGGAAAGACAGTAAAATCAAGGGTTTAATATGCTAGCTATATTTTTCTCAATTATACATTAAATTAAATTCATAATAATAAATTTTAAGACGTTTGCCATGTACCCCTAAAATTATGTTGACTGTCATTCTTTGGAAAACACTGGTTTAAAGGATGAGCACCTGGATTCCATGCCACTCTGGTGTCCCTCCAGGATCTCAGGCAAGGAGTGGATTTTGGGCCAAGCCCAGGAAAGAGGCAACAGAGGCTGCTGTGTCTGTCACATCTGCCTACCTTTCCTCCCTCTGCCTAGAAACTGGGCTCAGGGGGCCGCTTCTTGGTCCCTTGTGTACGCACGCTCCAGTCTTTCTAGGAAGAGGAAATGCCAAACATAATTTAGAAACCTCTAGCAGTTGACATTCTACATTCTCCTTTGGAGGATTTCTTAATTTTTCTTTTTAACATTTAAACAGCCAGGAGTGAATCTAATTAATATTTTAGATACTACTTTACTTAAAATAGAACTTTTAGAGCCAAAGCACTTTCATACCTGTTCTGCCATTTTCTCGTCATAATATCTCTGGCAGGAAGCTGGGACACGGGCACTATTTAAGGATGGAGAGAGTAACCCAGGCTGAAATCATCTAAGGACCTCTGCCCAAAGTCCCTGGGCCACTCAATGTCACATGCCTTTAACTCTTAGCATAAGACCCTCTCCATCAGGTTATATGTCATTGGTTTGGACCCAATAATAAATAATAGATTATTCATTAAAAATATTGAGTAATAACAATGGCAATATCATAGCTAATACTTGGTGAGTGCTTATTATTGCCAGGCACTGTTCTAAGAATTTATTCAATCCTCACAACAACCCTGTGCGTTAGGGACTCTTCCAGTGTCCATTTCATAGATGGGGAAACAAAGGCCAGTAGAGGTTAGGTCACCCGCTCGAGGTGACACCAGTAAGTGCTTCCTGACCCCACCTAATGTTCTATAATAATAAGAATTGCTATTGTTTCTGTTGTTACAATGGCAATAGCCACCATTCACTGAGGGCTTACCATGTCCCAAACACTGTGCTAAACATTTTATGTGATTTAGATCATTTAATCGCCATGACAATCCTATCAGTAGGTGCTATCATGACCTTTGCTTGACAGATGAGGAAACTGAGGCACAGAGCCGTTAATCAACCTATCCAAAGCTGTGTGGACAATTAAACACTGGCAGAGGTGGGATTCAAACCCAGGCCTTCACTGGAGCCAGGGTGGGCGTGGGTCAGAGAATAGCAAGGAGAGGGGGACATCCCGTACAACTGGAAATGAGACTAAAATCCCCAGTTACTCTGGAGGGACAGCTGTCTCTCTTGACTGGCAGGTTGTTTATCTGAAGTCTCGCTGAGAAGTCTATTTGCACATGAGCAGACAAATAAAGCCTGGCTCCTATGGGGAAGGGAAATGCCTGGGAAGACTGTCCAATAGTTCACACGGGCTCTCGGGCTGTGGTTGAAAGAGGCTGCCACAGAACACGGACCGCTGGGGAGTGGCTGGGGCTGGCCTCCTCGCAGTCAGGCTCCAGCTGGGTTACTCTGCGGGGTGAACCTCCTTGGGGATCACGCCCACCTTTGGGCCTGCTGTCTACACTTATGGAAGCCGGGGGTGGAGATGACATGGTGAGCTCAGGGCCCTGCAGCACATCACTCTCATGAGACAGAAACGAGGTCCTAGTCCGTGCCACACAGGTGGGGGAAGTGGCCCACCCACACTGCTGGGGAGAAGTGGGCATTCCCCCAGATGAAATAGCACCTGCGGGGGTGAGGACCGGGAATTCAAGTACCCCTAAAGAGATTCTTACCCTTCTCAGCTTTGAGAACCCGTGGCTGCATCTTTGCCTAAAGAAAAGGTGGCTGGAAAGCGGGGAGACCCATCCATTGTATGAAGGGCCATCAGTGTGGAGATTAAACTCTTTTTAATTTTCTCTACACAGGCCCGCCTCTACGTTTAATCAAACAATGAAACAGGCAGACACACTTGGAGGCTGAATGGTTTATTGTTTGAGGCTCCGAGGTCAGACAATCTTGTTTCCAACACGGAATCTGCCACTTCTAGCCCTGTGACTTTGAGCCAGTTACCCAAACCACTCGTGGCCTCAGTTTCCTCCTTGCCACAGTGAAATAACCCTTCCTCCTGTACCCGAGTTGTTGGGCAGCTATGAGGAGACAGAGCACAGAGACAGCTGGGCTTAGCATCTGGTGCATAATAAGTACTCAATTAGTACAAACCCTTAGCACCATTACCGCTATTGTTATGACTAACGAGGAAGTCTGAGGCGCTGTCCTCCTCCCCGTCATGTCTAGAGACAGAACCCTTGGGACACTTGCAGCTCAGCTCACCGAGAAGCTGAGCTCCAGTTCTGGAGATCGCAAACCAGGAGTCCCCCGGGAGGCCTGATCCACCTAGCACACTGAGCCCCTTGTCCTGTTTCACAGTGCCACACGCCATGAGCGATGGGCCTTCTGGTCAATAACTCGTAGGCTTTCAGGCCCATGGAAGATGTAACATCCTGTTTCAGAGGATAAATGCTGCAAATCCACAGGGATCCTGCAGAGCCTCCTGGCATCTCACGGGCCTGACAAGGCCGCTGCCTCCCTCTGCAAATCCCGTTTCCTGCCCTGCCTGTGGACAGCCAGCCCAGGCCCCATGCCCTCTATGCTCTGTCAGGGAAAGTCCAGGAGACCCTCCTAATTGTATTTTTGGTACTGCCCACAATTTGGCAGAAAGTAAACACAGGCATAGATCCAACTCCCCAGGGCAAGTCAGAGCAGCCACGGAAAAGCTACCCCCAAAAGAGAGAGGCCATATTTAATTTCATTTTGCCTTCTCTTATGTTCTGTATGAAGTCTAGACTGCATCTTACCCGGCAATTGCCTTTTTGGGAAAAAAAAAAAAATCAGATGGGGGAGTTGAAATAACAAACGATTAATTGATTGACTGGCTGATTCATCCATCCATCCTTCATTACACTCATCTTGGAAATATTACTGTCCATCTATTATGTGCCAGACATTGTGTTAGGATCTGAGGATGCAGCAGTGAGCAAAATAAAGACATGGTCCCTCATGTCACTGAGCCCAGGTTGAAGTGGGAGAGAGACCTTTACCCCATCCTCCTCTCCACAAAAATCTCAAGTCACAGTTCAGAGTTCTGATAAAAGTTCTCTCCAGGAAGGAAAGGCATGGTGTATCTGAGAGCATATAATAAGGGACATAACCTAGGCTGGATGGGGTGGGGTGGCACTGGACGGTCAGGGATCTCCCAGCCACAGGCCCAGCCTCCTGGCTTCAGCAGCTCTGCCACTACGTTGCGCTAAGTGAGTGTCGGCGCATAAAGCCGTGATTTGTGGCCGGAATGTTTGTGGCACGGATGTCTGTTAGCACGCGCTGCTGCACAAGGAGCACTGCCCAGGACACACTGGCCTGAGACGACTCCTGGAGGTTCCCAGTGCAACATCTGCTTTAATAGCTTCCTGGAGATGTTTTCACCACGTACCCAAGCCCTGGAGCCAGGCTTTAAAATGCTCCTTGACACTTCCACTCTGAGCCACAGAACTGCGGTGGCGAGGGAACCCTGCCTGTTTGCCAGGCCTGCTGCCATCGCAATATTCCCAGAGGGGTGATGGTGATTTCAAATACGGTGGAGCCAGGACCACACCATCACTGAGAACCACGGACAGGCAGAGAGATGGGAGGCTGCCTGCTGCCCGAGTGTGGCTGCCATATGCCAGGACCTGTTGGGACCATTTCTCCCAATTCAGCTCCAAATCCCAACTCCCCACGCTGTTCCTAACACTTTTCTTTTTGGTAGAAGGTACTATAAATTTTTGAGTTAATCTTCTGGACCAGATAAGAAGGAGAGAAAGAAGACAAGGAGGAAAAGACACATGTATATGGGTTTCTTCTCTATAAGTGTTCTCTCCCCAGGCCCCCACCTTACAAGGAGGCAGAAAGAGCAGTGGTTCCTGCTTTTATTTGGTTGGCAAAATTCCTCACAGACAGCAAAGCCCCAGTGTACTCATCTCAGTCAATCAATCAACACGTGATGTGGGTAAGCAACCATCCAGGGGCAGCCCATGGGACACTGTAGAAAGTCACCAATGAACTCGGAGGGAAACAGCCCTGGGGTCAGATCCCAGCTCCTCCACATCCGAGCTGTGTGACTTGGGCCAATTCCTCCCCTCTCAGTCTGTTTCCATATCTGTAAAATGGGGAAGCCTGCCTCCTAGGGCTGTTGTGAGAATTAGGTGAGGTCAAGTGCATCTAAACCAGCCCCAGCCATGTAAAGACTTTAGCAGCATAGACAACAATTTGGGTGGTGTCCCATAGAGTTGAACACTGTGCAACACACATAACCTTCTAGGGTAGCTTGGCCCATAGGAAGAGCTCAGTGGACAGCAGCTATCATCATAAGGTGTGATCCTTGTCTTTGGAAGCTGACACTATAACCGAGCCTTTCACATGAATGATACCACCAAATATACCATGTGAAGACAGAGAACTGCCAGCTTATGGAGATGACAACACTCACTATCAAGGGATAAAGAGAATCTCACAGGATGCGAGAGAAAACAGCATAAGCCAAGATTCAAGGCAGAGATGTGCAGGGTAACGGAGCAACTGGGCTGAAGTGGAGGGCATTTAATAATCACTAGCATATTAGAAAGGGGTTTCTAGTCTGCGTTTCTGACTGGCATCTCTGCTAATTCTTGTAATTGCTCAAGGAGGCAAAAATTGTGATTTCCTTTTTAAAGATGAGGAGATGGAGGCTCCGAAGAGCTGCATCCATCCCCTAGAGAGCATTGTTAGTAAGTGCTGGGGTCAGGACTTTGGTCCAGGGCCTCTGGCTCCAAAGCATCCATGTGGGTAAAGGGTCAGAGGGAAAATGACAAGGATAATGTGGGGCCAGACCCAGGTAGGCAGAGGCCCAATGGGAGAGTTTGGATTTTATGGCATAAGCAACCGGGAGGGAAGGAAGGTCTTTCCGCAGAAGAGCGACACGGTAACAGAGATTTTTCTTAAGAGGATGGACCTGGCTGGGATGGGCGAAATGGTTCATGGAGTGTGGAGAGAGGCAAGGAAGAATTCCTCCTTCATTTATTATTCAACCAATATTTATTGAGCCTGGTGCCGAGCCTGTATTGCTTGCTTGATCTCCTCCCTTTCTAACTGGGAGCTTGCATTCTGCTCTGCGGGCAGCAGTGGTTCTGGAGTTCTGACGAATGCACGGACTACTGAGGGCTTGACTTGCCTCCCAAAAGCCCATCAGGACTTCAGCTCTGTCATCCTCTAAAGAGATCCATTTGCCAAAGTGGGCAAGGCCTCCTGGCAGATGACACAGTGATAAACACTCACTAAGAGCTCCCAAAAGGAATAATTAACCTACTGGAAGCTCCTGCTTAAGGGATGAGACTAGAGAGCTGAACAGACTGTTGATTTTGAGGCTCCCAAGCCTGCTTCCCCTTCCTGCTGGCTGGGGTTCTACTTAAGTAGCCAGTCGTTAAATGATCCACTCCCGGATTCACCCTTTCTCTGCACAGAGCGAAACTACAGAAGAGAAATAGCTCATTCATTCGTTCAACTAATAATTACTGAACCTATTGTGGGGAGAAGCAGAGGTCAATGTGACAGTATCTGCCTTCAGGAAATGTCAGGATGATGGGAGAGAAAGGCTGGTGTGACACCGTGATAATGGGGAAAGTATGAGGCCGCGGGAGCCACAAGGCGAGGGGGAGGCTTCCTACTGGAACTGGCATTCAAGTTCAGGCCCGAAAGCAGAGCCAAGTCAGCCTTTGAACTGGGCAAGGATTTCAGGAGGGCAGAGAGCCTGCTTTGGAAACTAAAACGACAATAATAAATAATGGCTTATTATTCTTGAGCACTTATTGTGGGCCAGGCACTATGCTAAATGCTTTATGTATGCTCTCTCATATAACTTTAAATACAAAACAAGATAATAACCCCATCAGGTAGGTTTGCCTTCATTTTGCAGATGCGAAGTCGATACTCAGAGAGGGTAGCTAACTTGTCCAAGGTCACCTGTTAAAATATGGTGAAATCGGGATTCGGAAGCAGGTTATCTCCCTCTAGGTCCTGAAATCAGAGCCACCACGCTGTGCATTGAGGACTTCTCTGGCCACACCTCCTCCAGGCAGCCTCCCTTGACTTCCCCGGCCTACAGGAATGATCTTCTCCTATCCTGGTTATCTCTGGATTCCCTCTTATCTCCACAGCCAGAGAGCACCTTCCTCAAAGTCGGCCTGCAGCCTCCACTCTGTTGTGTCAATGTTTGTTCGTTCCTTTGTTTCAACTCTCTCACAGCACCTTAAGGAGTATTTGCTGACTGACCATTCTTTTGTCTCAGTACCATACTGATGAGATGATCGTCTTAAATGGAAAAGCCTGTTGGGTCTACACAGGTCTCTAATGCTTGGGGGAAAGGGAAGTTTGAGTGCACTGCAGCTTCCATGGTGTTTTCATAAACAGGGCGTATAGGGGTACGATGAACAGCAAGGAAAGAGAGCTTCAGCACAAATCACGACATTCTGTCCTGAGTTCCCAGGGCCCTGGAGAAATTCAGAACAATCCCTTCACAGCGCTCACAGACCCCGTGGGTGTGGTTTCTTTGAGAAGCATCCTTTGTATCTGTGTCTGATTTCCGTTTAAAGAATATTCTTTCCAAGATGACAAATATTAAGGAAGAAAATCTGTTTATATTTGTCTGGCAACCAAAAAAACGCATTGGACTGAACACAAATATCCAACAGTGAAACGAACCTGGCCTCACACATAAAGGTTCTGGAATCCCATTGTTAGAATTAGTTTTCCCCTCACAATTAGAGATGCTTAGCCTAGGGAGGACCACATGGATGTGAAATTAGTGAAACGGAACGAAGGGATTCTAACCAAAGCTGCCCCTGCCACTAAGGTACTCAGATCCCACTACTTGTGGATGAGAAATCAACACCATTAGGCCAACACCAAAGATGGGGCCAGCTCATTCACATGCCCCTCCTGGACGGCAGCTTTTCCACTCAAAGCAAATGGTCATACAAAGACTTCCCAAACCATAGTATTCGCCCAGAAAGAATAAATGTCCCCAAAAGGGAGGAAGTTAACTCTGTGAGCAGCCCAGATCATGCTAGGATAGCAAGTACATAGCTTTCCACGTCCCGTGACTACCTGTAATGCCCTGTTGCTGGGCTGGGTGACATGCTGTCACTAATCGTCAATGGATGCAGGGTGGCGTTCAGTAAAGGGAGGGAGCTTTGGAATCACTCGGTCATTTAGTCAATCAACATATATTTATTGAGCACCTGCTAAGTGTTCATCTCATGCTAGGAATTGGGGCTACAGTGGTAAAGATTTCAATATGATCTCTGTTCTCCTGGAGCTTCCAGTTTGGTGGAGGAACTTAGAGAATAAACAACTACACAAGTAGATCTTTAATTATAACTGAGCTTAGTGCTACGTAAGTGAGTTTATGGCACATACAGATGTATATGGGAGCCAGGGTGCAGTCAGAGAAGGCTTCTGGAGGAAGGGTCACCCGACCTGGGATTTGAAGAATGAGTGGGACTCAACCAGGCAGAGTCAGAGGAGAAGCTCAAATGAGGCCTTGGGGTAGAAAGGAGTCCCATACACTGGAGGGATAGGGAGAAGGCCAGAGTGTCTGGAGCACAGAGGTCGAAGGAGTGAATGTGGTGATGAGGCTGGGGTGAGATCATGCAGGGCCCTTGCAGGCCATGTGGGGGGTTTAATTTCTATCCTAAGGGAATGGGGGACCATTAAAGTGTTTTCAGCAGAGAGTGAGGGGACCAGATGTGCGTTTTGGAAAGTAGACATGGATTCCACGGAGAAGGAGTCGGACAGGGAGAAGAGTGCGAGAGGAGAGGCCACTTAGGAGGGAGTGGTCCAGGAAGAAGGTGGTGGCAGCCTGGCCTTGGGAGGTGGCAGTGGGAAAAGATGAAGTGGACTGATTATCCGTTCCGGCCTGATGAGATATGGGGTTGAAGTAAGGGGGAGGTGGGTCCAAGATGGCAGCAGCCTTGTGCAGCTGGATGGCAGGTTCTGGCATTCTCTGAGCCCGAGACTGGAAGTGACTGGATTGGGGAGGAAGATCCCAGACATGGGTGAGGGGCCCAGACTGGCCACGTACTGCCTGTATGACCTTGGGCGAGTCATGCAGCCCTCCATGCACCTCAGTGTTCTTTCCTGAATAATGGGAATAAATATCAACAACGACCTTGTACCTTTCTTAAGGGTTAGAATAAATTACAGTGTCTGTACCGCGCCTGGTATATAAAAGACTCTAATAAGTGGCAGCAGTTATAATCATTATTAGTATTTTTTCCAGTGCCAACTGTCAGATTCACACTAAAGCTCCTGATCAGAAATACCTTAGAAGAAACTTCTGACTTCTGGAATGTGAGTACCCAACATGGTCAGAATCCTAGGGGGTTCCATCCACATCATAGACTGCAGATCTGGGTATTTATTACATTTTCCTCACCAGGATATGGCAATAAAGTACTTGTTCTAACAGACCAGTACATCACAACAATCGTCTGACACGTAGGAGTCAACCACTTGGAGGAGGGGTAAACGTCCAATTCGTACACTTTGCTGAGAGAGAACACGAGGTGCATTCTGGCTCACTACTAGAAAAACAAATACCTAAAAACATCCTGTCAGCATTGAACTGTCAGCATGGATGGATTTTAGCATCAACTTTTACAGAGAATGTTTGGTTCTAATACCAGCCATGAGTGTGTGAGAGAAAGGGGCATTTAAACAGGAATGGGTTAGAAATGCATGTAAGTGCTTAGCATGTTGTCTGGTATCTAGTGACAAATAGCTGGTGGCAGGATTGTGCTGCTAATGATATTGTTGAGTTCTAGAATAAACTACAATATCTGAGTATTGTAATTTATAAGAACCCTTTCAGGGTACTTATTAAATACCTTAAATTTAAATGCTGGGACATCGAATTTGATAATTTAATAAATTTGATTTTTAATCCCCTCTATCCTGCTTTACCCATTTTTCTATACAATAATTATAGCAGAAACCAATTTACCCCAACTTGGAAGGTAAAGATAGTTGATCAAAATGGAAGACATGCTACCCCTCCAGATCCACTACAGGACAATGACATGAAGAAAATGTCCCCACTGGGTGTATGAAACCCTCTAGACAACACAGGAATGGACCCCCAGGGGGAGGCAGGCAAGGAACCAGAAACACAGAATGAAGGAGAACCCAAGGCAGACACAGCAGCAGCAGGCCAGGGAGAGGCACCTGCCTAACAGTCCAGACAGGCTGCAGGTGAAGGCGGCGATTGCAGAGGGGTCTTCAAGGGCACCACTGTGCTGGGCACATCTTACTATGGGACGCCAGCCTGGTCCCAGACTTACTGCATTTAAATAGGTAGCAGAGAAGAAGAAATGTGGAATGTGGAGCTGGCTCAGAAATTCCAGTTAGAACGGCTGTCTGGTGAGCACAGTATATGCCAGGAATACAGTAAAACTTGTAGGTTCTCACACTTCAAAAATTTGGGATTTTTGTTAATTCAGAAAGACTTAAGATGGTCTGAGAATATTCTGTGAAGGAAGCCTTGGCTAAACAATTTACCAACGCAGACATGACAGAGGGAGACTTACGTTGCCCGAAAAACCAAGCATTCAAAGCACTCTGGACGGCTTTAAGCGATCTCCGGTAAAGTAAGCTGCCTTAAAGCATCGCTATTGTCCCTATTTCACTTTAGGATATATATAAAATTCTAAAATACAGTGAAATGGATCTTTTTTGCATAAATGTTCTACAATCAAGAGTTTTCACAGACGCACGTTATCTACTTTTATGCAAGGCACTTTGGTATATAAAACGGAAAGTAACATTTAAGACCACATTTTATGCTATTAGTACTATTATTCCTCTATTAATCATAATAACAGCTACCGTTTATTAGGCACTTTCCATGTGCTTGGCACTCTGTTCGAGATGTTTCATACATTACTTAATTTGATCCTATTATCCTATTTTTATCCCTGTTTTACAAATGAGCAAACTGAGATTGCCGGGGAAGTTAAGTAGCCATGGTTACTCAGGTAGTCAGTGGCAGAGATGGGATTTGAAGTGGATTGGACCAACTCTACGGCCCATGTTCTCAGCAGATGGTCAAACAGTGGAGGAGCATAAGATAAAAGCTAAATAAAACTGTCAGGCAATAAATGATAAGCGTCAAATGAGATGCGCGGGAAAATGCTAACAGGGTAATAACCCTTGGTAAGTGCCATTGGCTGGTTTGGTAATAACAGATTTGTTCTGTTAAAGTCTTCATCTCGAAAAAGTATGACGGCTGCCCAGGGCTTAAGAACAAGACAACTTAAATGATGGACTGTTTCTGGATGGTGCTTCTATAGGTTTGTCCTACTGAACGCCAGATGTCACCAGTCCCTCAAGCAGAGTGGTAATACTAGAGTAAGGAAGTGATTTCCCACCATGGCAAATTCACAGTTAAGAAGGACCCATCCTTGAATATATTTACCACTATTTATATTCAAACAACATCATTGATAGCAAAGAGGGAAAAGAAGAAAAAACCCAGAACCTCCTAGACACATAAAGTTATAAAATATTTTTATCATCTCTGTTTAAAAAAAAAAAAAAGGAAGCAACTAGAGTCTTCAGATTCTTTTACAGCCTGGCCTATTTTCCAAACACCAACCATCATATTAAGGGTATCAACAAGACGAGGGTGATTTAGTCCCAACCTGGAGGAGTGAAATAAACTATGAGGCAGATTGCATTAAATCAATCCTGAAATGAATCTTCCAGATATCAAATCTGGGCTTTTCAGGACAGTTTTATTTGCTAATAAGCCTAATAAATTGAAAGCTGCCAGTGTTGTCATGAGATGTGTACCTTGAAAAGTATAAACGATGTGAAAATGCGGGTTTGCAGCAAGCAGACATGGCAAAGGATGGGGTTGTGAGAAGGGCCGTGTGCACTGTTTTAGGAAGCGCTGGCTGGTCTGCCCGGATCTCCAGATGGAACCACTCAGGATCCCCCAAGGACTGTTGTCATTCCCGAGTGAGTTATAGGAGCTAGCGAAACACAAGACGCTCATATGAAAGCAAACGAGCCCACAGGGCTTCACCAATTAAAACCTAGTCAATTTTAACTTTCGGAAATCTTTGAAAGACGATATTCTTGTTTTGGCCTATAGTCTGCCTGCTTGTTCCTCATTATTTTGGTTTGAGGCCTTTTGAATCGCCAGGAATTTGTCTACAATGTAATTTTCTTCCCCTTTTTCTGGGATCCCACAAGTTTAGGACTGATGCTTTTCTCGTCTCCCATCTCTACCCAGTTTCCCAAGGAATTCTAATCAGTCAGTGACTGAATCAAAGACATCAGGCTCATTCATCTCTCAGTAGGAAGACTAGCAGAGCAGAGTCAGAGCTGAGTTCAAAGTATGTCTCCACACACTGCCCAGGTTGAGCCCTTTCACCCTCCAGAGACCTGCTTTCCTTAGCTCTCTGATAGGAATAAGAAGTGCTACTCCATAGGGCTGTTTTCCCATTAAATTCGTTGTAAAGTGCTTATGTAGTACCTGGCACATCGTAAGTGCTCAATAAACTATCGCTGGTCTTATTTCTAAATTGTACCTAAGTACTGACGAAGAGGAGAAGATACAGTCCTCCTTATCATAAATTTGGGGTTCAGGGCTTGTTCCTAAGTGGAGAAACAAAAAATCCAGTCTCTAACTTGCCTCTTTCAGATCAATGAGTGAGGAATTTCAATTTCTCATTGTTAACATTCTCACCTCTCCAGACACAGCTCTCATGGACAGGGCACAGGATTTGAAGTCGAATAAATCAAAGGTCAAGTGCCAGGTCTACTGGAGTGGGTTACAAAGCCTCTCTGAACACAACTTTCCTCATCTGTACATCTGTACAATGGTAATAATAAAAATATCTATCTTGTAGTGTTTGTCAGGGTCAAATAAGATTATTTATATAAAAAGAGTCTGCAAATTGTTAAGCTTTGGACCTATTTAAAATGTCTTCTTTTAGCATCTCACACTAGGCCTGGTACTTAGCAAGCAGTCAACTGAGAGGTTGTCAACTTTCCCTCTAATCCACCACATCTGCACCATTTTCAGTGTAAGTAGTTGGTGCGTGTAGGGGAAGCGGGCAGGGCTAGTCTCCAGGGAGACCACATGACGCAGGCCTGGCCAATCTGAGTAGTGCATCCCCTGGCAGCAGGGATTCCTTCAGAGATGGGCACATGATTAAGCCAGACCCAGTCAGAATATGTTGAAGAGATAAATATGGAAATACTGGGAGCCACCATGGAGAAAAAGTCCCAATGACATTATTGAGCTACTAGATCCAGCCTTGCCTGAATCTCTTGAAGTGTTATTTTAATGAGCCAATAAGTTTCCTTTCCTTGTTTTAAAAGCCATTTTGAATTTGGGTTCTATTATTTGCAAATGAGAATCCTGACTGTACTTCAACAGTCTAATTGGTTTTGTTTGCTTGTTTTTAACCTTGGCCTATAAGCTAGATGTCTTTAGGGAGTAAAAGCTTATACAAAGTGTTGTATCTATGTGTATTTCTTTTTGGGGAAGAGGACATATATGGAATCATTGGTCTGTAGCAATCTAGATTTCTGCTTATGCACAAACCTATCTTGTCTTATAAGTTGGCTTCTGCCCTAATCGTTACTGTAATTGTACTCTGAATATATTCACTCCCTAAATTGAAAGCCTTTTTCATCATTCCACATTCTCCTTGACCTTCCCTGGGTGTCTTGAATTGCTGATCACCAAATGAGGCCATAAAGATGGTATGAGGCATAAAGGGACTGACTGATAGGCATGGCTGTGCCTCTCAAGGCCTCTGGAGTTCTGTGGGGTCATCGGAGTCTAGGATCAGGATGGTAAAGAGATGCCATCTTGCTAGCCACTTCTTGACTCTTGGTGGTGGCTGCCTGAGGTCAGTTTTGAGATGTGTTGGAAGTCCAAGCCTAGGCTAAGGAGAGAAGGGTCCATTAGCAATGTCTGCAGTGGCTTAGGAGGAAGAAGTGGAGGCAGTGCTGATCCTAAAAAACTTCAGGAGCTGAGACTTACCTGCTTAGAGTTTTAATTCTTGTAGTTCACCTAGAGGAGTCTGAGGCCCAAAAAAACTAAGCCATGCTAAGTGAAATAATAAGAGATTGACTAGTAATTTACATCTTTCCACGGACCCTAACGCCCACATCTCTAATCCCACTATCCTCCCATTTAGTCTAGGAAGGTGAAGTGATGACCAGTTTCCTGAAGGAGGACAGACTCTAGTGAATATCTCAGAAGAAGGGTTTGGGGTAATCCCTAAAGAACGGTCCCATGATGATTGCTGCATGCAAAATTTTCCAGAATTCAGGAAGGAGAAGAAAGTATTCAGCAACTAAATTCGTTGTGCAAAACTGAGATCTGATCTCAACCAACTTGGTTAATCCAAATATTCAACTGCCATGAGCTGAACACATACATTGTGTTCAAATACGTCTGTACACTGAGTTCACGTGTGTTTGTAGAAGGCTAGGCTAGGAATAGAGATCTGAGCAGTAACCTCAGTTCTGGGCCTATCTAATTGGGGGACCACGGATTATCCTCTCTGAGTCTCAGTTTCATTACCTGTAAAATCATTAAAATAATGCCTATTTATCCCAAATCGTTGCTGTGTGGGTCAAATGAGGAATGTGAAAGTGCTCTGTAAAGCTATGAAGCATTATGCAAATGCAAGGTATTCTGTGGGCGCACTCTCTCTCTGTGTACATACACAGCTAATGAATAATACATGAGCTCCATGGGTCTCAGATCCACTCTGATCAACAATCTCACCTGCATGCTCATAGAGAATATTAGGGACACACCCCTTGAATTAGTGCTTTGACAATAACTACAATGGCATTGAAGAACAGTGTTGAGAAAGGGAAAACAAACAGGAAACTGCTGACAGTTGCTTTAAGCCACACACTATCCGAACAAAACTCCTTGGCAAATCCCTAAGCAGTAATTCAATAAACAAAGCCATTCACTCAGTTTTACCCCCAAAGTCCTTGGTGGCCCAGCAGCACACATTCTGAAGGTTCACTTTGTTATGCACAGTCCCCATCCTAGGACTAATCTTTTTATAATGAACTTAATCCAGTTAGAACTCCCTAGAATGGCCACATGTCAAAGTAATTGGATAACGGCCTGAGATTTTGTAATTATTCTTACTCTTCGAGCAGAGCTGGTTTGAGTCTGCCCACCCCCTCCTCCTATCACTGACAACCCTTCCCAGTGAGAAAGCCAACGCCAAGGGGAGAGAGTCAGATGAGCGCGGTCTTGGGGGGACCGCGGTGTTAGCAGGAGAGAACAGAGATGGAGGGAAGGGGAAGAAGAGGTGAAGAGTCAGCTGCTCCTGGTAGATGATCTGTCTCTCTTAATAGGCTGCTCCTTGCAATAAAGAAACGCAGACTTTGAAAGGCGTAGGTGTCTCTGCACCATGGGGAAGAACAATTAACCCAGTTGAGAAAATGGTTTTGAACAATTTTGCAGCTGCTTGGGCACGGCTTCCCTCCTCATTTTCCAATTTTCCTTTCCCCCACTGAAGCATGCCACACTCGCCTCTGTTCTCCTCATTATTCTTTAGACACAGATATACAAAGCCTCTTTCGGAGCCCTAGGCCCAAAACACTCTGAAAGGGGAAGTACGAGTTTTGTCAGTGATTATGAAATTAAGATGCCAAAAGTGTTCCCTCAAAACGGAAAATTCAAATGCACAATAAAACGAAAGAGTGCCTCCCACCTCTCAGTTTGTTCTTTGTCTATGGGTGGAAGTCCTTAGCAAGTCAGGGCTTGCCATGCCCCAAGCTATTCTGCAGGGGGACTTGATGGCTCTTTAATATCAAATGGGCTTCTCACTTGTATCCCTAACTTACTCTGAGTTGAGAGTGGTGGCTCCACCTTACTGAGCCCATTTCAATACTTAGAAGGGTCTGCACCTCCAATCATCAAAAGGATGCTGATGAAATGGACGTGAGTGTCAGAACCTAACTGGGATGGACCTGTGATGTTAGACAGGAGGAGGGAGACAAGAGGCCCTGAGGTGGTACCTCTCTCCAGCTCAGCTGATCTGCGACACTGATGCTGAACTTGTGCAAACAGAACCAGACCCTGGTGAACCGAGCTCACACCCGCCCGTCATATTGACTCGTTTCAGGGAATTGTTTTACTAATTTACAATGTGAAATCTCACTACAGGGAAGAAACCAAAAGATCAAAGCCTTGTTGATTGGAATCCACTATTAGGGCATGGGAGAGGCTGATAAACTCTGGCCTGGCCTCACCTCAGCAGGTCTGTGCCTCTTCTTGCCCGTCAACTCAAGAGACCTGGCTTGGAGCTCAGTCCACACGCTTTCCTTTTAATATGTTCTGGGTCTGCTTTTAGTTATTCCAAATATATCAACACTGAGATAGGAAAAAAAGAAACTCCTTGACTGCCTTAGGGCTAAGCTCGGGTGCTTCCTCCCAACACATGGGTCAAAACATAAGCACATGTGGTTCTGGGAAGAGGCAGCCAATGTCTTAGGAAACCCAAAACCAAGGAAAAGGAGAGGAGGGCACTGGTTCTATTAGACCTGGGCCAAATCTCTCTTGATTTGCTCTAACTTCTGAGCTAGTGCTTATTTTCATGATTGGATTAGAGACAAGATCTTCCTCCCAGGCTAAGGACTCGGAAGGCTCTCTGTCCTCTTTCTAAATTCCTTGTTATAATAATAGCTGCACTATATGTATTAAGTTTTATGTGCACTATCCCCATTTAATTCTTATAACGATGCTGTGAGGGAGTCTCATTTAATGGAGGTGATGAGACAATTTCCCCAAATTCACCTGGCCTTTGAGGTGAGGCCGGGGTTTGGGCTCAGGTCTGTGCTGTTACCACTGCACACGCTGGCCCTGAACCCTTTCCCACGGCTTCTGACTTGGCCACCTCTGGCCAAGGGCCTGAGAGCCACAAGGAGGGAGGGGGTACGGCTGACCCCAGTTCTCTCAGCTACCCTAGCTCATCTGTATTAGAAAGTCAGTCTCGCCACAAGACTGGTGGGACCAGAGAGCCTTGGTGTCACCTGCAGCTGCTATCACAGGGCAGCACCCAGCTCCCAAATTCCTGCAAAGAGGCCCAGTCCTGCCTCTTTCTACTGGGCCTCCGCCAGCCCTAAGGGGTGGCAGCTTCCAGGGAGGGTTTTTCCTGGGCCCATAAGTGCTCCCCAGCATTCCTCACACAGCACAACAGTGACATCCAGGGGAGAGGCTGGGTGATGGCAGGGACTGCCCGGCTCCAGCATCTTCTGCCGGATTCTGGCTTGCTTATAAGCACACAGACCCTGAATCATCAGAGAACGGGTATCTGCAGGCTTGTCAGTCAGTAATCCCCTCTGCAGCTTGCCTGGGGTCCTTCTACACTGACCACATGCCCTCCCCTGAGCCCAGCTCTCACCCCCTCCCTCCTACCCCCACTCCCACTCCCCCAGCCTTCAGCTCAACGACTCCAGCACTTAGGGAAGGCGTCTCTAACTTGACCTAATTGAACACACAGCAGCTCCCCCCACGCCCCCAAATGCCTCTCTATCCGTGAAGCCTTCTATCAGCACCACCTGATGATAGAGAAGTTTCTGCAAGTAAATATTAGCTCAGTCATTCCTTCAAAGAGAAAAAGTTTCACAAGCAAATGTGCTGGGGTGTCTTCTTATTACTATTATGTCTCATTATCCTTTCATCATTCATATTCATTGTGCTATTCCCTTTGGTTTGATCTGCATTATAAAGAGTAAGGGTTGTCTATGGAAGCAAGGAACATACACTGCACATAATTAGACCTTAAACATACACACACACACACACACACACACACACACAGAAACATGCAAGCGTTGAAACATCTAAACAGACACCAGGGGCAACATAAACCGAAAGGTTGAAAGAGAAATGCAACGAGAGAGAAAACAGATCCTTGCCTCCGCTGGGGCCATTTTCTGGGGGAGCATGTGGGCTGATGTCTGCCCATCACCTGTCCACGGGTGTGGCCGTTGTCTCCGCAAACTGTACTCCAGGATGCTCCTTAGATCCCTCAGGAGCTGAGGGGAGGGCGGCCGCCGGCAGCACAGATGTCTGGACTTCACTCCCACAGGCCGCTGTTCGCTACCTGCTTTGGCCAGGAGGTGGCAGGGCAGAGATGCTGTGCAAGACTGAGGCCGAAAGCAGCAGCATAAAAGGAAAACCAGACCGGGATGCTGAGTCCTGCATCACTGTGCAGGGAAGGAGGGGGCCACCGCCCGTCCAGGCTGAGCAAAGCTTGAGGGCTGCCAGCATTACCACTGGGGCCAGTTCCCCTGCACACTTTGTCTGGTTTGGTGAAATCTTTCTTGAAGCATGTGCCCCATCGCCAGGGTCCGAGGCAGGGTAAAGACTCAAAGCCTGGGCAATAGGGAGAGAGACTGAAAGGCAGTTTGTGCCATCCTAGAAGAAAGGCAGGAGGGAAGTACACTGGAAACTGCTGCTGTGGAAGGGTGGTGAGGGACTGCATTCCTCCCTAACTCTTCTCCCCAGACTGGACGGTCCACCCGAGCATCATGCCTGACTTTCCAGGGCCTTACACAGTGCCTGACGCATAGTGGGTGACCAGCCACTATCTGACTCATAGCCATGACTACAGGGGCCTTGGAGCAGCCAAGGTGAGCTGTGGTTTTCCAGGTCTAGAAGAGGGAGTCAGAGAGGGAAGGGGCTCAGTTTGCAGCAGGCAGGATTGAGGTATGCTGTGATCTAGGTACAGATAGAGAACAGAGCTGGAGCCCATGGGAGCTGCGGACTGACGCAGGACTGCAGGCAGCAGCATTTTTTCAGCTCTGGAGAGAAATGATGGTGATGGCCGGGAGACGCTTGGCAGCTTTAAGTAGTGGAGTCCCCCACTCTGGAGATTTTTAAGAAAAGGAGAATCTGGTGGAAAAGGTTTAGTGGATTGATTTGCTGCAAGATGCAAGCCTGAGAGTTTCCATTTTTTTTTCCCATTACAGATACTTTTTCTTGCCTGCTCTTGCTCCAGAAACAAAATCTAACATGAGCTAATACATAAAATATACAAATGGAGTGAGTCTGGTTCAACAGGGACCAGGCCAGAGCTCTGCTACTTGGACCACCCCTGGGTTGTCATTCTCTCCCCAGGGCAGCCTCAAAGACCTCTTTGTGAAAACCCCAGGGCTTTGCTGACATGGGTATGGAAACCACCGATGGGGACGAATTGTCAAAGCCCCCAGGATTTGGTCCTGGCCAGTCATCTGCCGGAGTCAGTTTTGGATTTATCTTCCTGAGCTCTCACGGGAGGAGCATGCATGAGATCAGCAGCTCCCACGCCTGGCAGTTCTCTGGATTCCTCAGTGGAGCTGCGAAAAACACAGGTGCCCATGCCCACCCCACATCTCCAGGATCAGAGCTCCCTGGGGAAGCACCTGAGCATCTGTATTTTTCATAGCATTTTTGGGGATTCTGATGATCCGGATTGGGAGTACCAGGACACGCTGACCTGGAGACCCCTTCACCTGCAGGGGCTCCACGGCTCTGCAGCCCTGCTTTTAACCATGAACAAACCTGACTGGGTTTGGTTAAACTCAGCTTCCCACTCAATAATGTGGCCCCAGAGCGCAGGCCACAGCACGTCCAGGCAGTCGCGGGTACCATTCAGCATCTCCACGGACATTCCAAGAAGAACGACAGCATGAGAAATGTAAAGCAATGGGGTCATCAATGAAAGCTCCTTTCTGTAGTATGTCACCCATGTGGCTCCCTGAAACCCCAGTCCCTGGAACACATCACAGGGATGTTCTCATGCTTGTTACAGCCAGCCCATCTTCTAGAGAAGGTTTCCTTTGGGAATCCTCCCAAAATAGCTGACCAGATTGGGCAAAACCACCACTACCACCACAACCACCAGCATGCCACAGTGGAGTGGAATCTTTGCTGGGGAATCTTACACAAAGGAGCCAGTGTGTAAGGCAAAGTCACAGCTGGTTAAATTGCCCTTGAAAATCCCTTCAATCACCCATAAAATACTGCATCGATGGCTCTGAGTGTACAGCTTTGTATAGCAGTCAGTGTATGTTAACATATAAAGCAGTGGCAGGAAGGCTTTTTTAAAGGGCCAGATAGTCAATATTTTACGTTTTTTCAGTCATACAGTCTCTGTTGCAACTCATCAGTTCTGCTGCTGTAACGTAAAAGCACCCACAGACAGTAAATGAATGAGCATGGCTGTGTTCCAATAAAGCTTTATTTACAAAGACAAGCAGTCTTTGGCCCTCAGGCCAATTTCCCAAGCCATAGTTAGTCCCTCTCTTAAAGAATAAAGAGCGAAGGACCTATTTAATAAAAAACATCTGTCTCAAAATACTACCCACAAGGATGTGGGGTAGGCGTGAGCAGCAGATTCATGTTTCCCATCTCAGGCTCACCAAGGGTACACATTGACCAGAATGGCAGGTGAAATCACCCAATATCTAAATGATTTATTTGCCTTTCACTGCTGAGCACCGAGTTGAATTCCATAATCTGATTATGACCCTTCACAACCCAATATATAAATATAAAAACAAACACTGTCTTTTTTTTTTTAATTTCAGTGAGTTATGCTATATCCTGTAGGTTTAGACTATGGCACATCTAAATCATGGGTGACAGGAAGGGAAAATATTATAAAAGTCAGGTTCTATCCCCTTAGCTTGTAAGATGGCAGTCACAAAGAGAAAAATCAGCCCCAGGCAGAGGATTAGGTAAGGGCAGCTGTTGGTGCTGGAGAGGAGAGCTCAGAATTTTCTTACTGCCAATATTCAGCAAGAGAATAGCACCACTCTGTTTTTTTAATGGTCAAAGCACAAAAGTTCTTATGAAAGCCTTGCAGATACTTGGCCTAGTATTTAAGGCAGAATGACAATGTCAACCCTGGTTAAAGGAACCACTGATTCCCAGCTATAAACAATGCTTACTATTAAGAAAAAATCACTTCAGGCAACAGAAAGGAGCTGCACCATTTGATGGGAAAGTCCAAGAAATGAGCTCCTGGCTTCTTCCTTCTAGAAGGGAGCCCTCTTTAAAATAAGGGTTCCTACTGACCAGTAGGGTCACTCCTGGCCTGGCCTAATCTGTCACTGTCTCTGTCCACCCCTACAAAACTGTCACATGAAGAGAGACCTCTGCCAGAGGAAGACGCAGAGCCAAGAGTAAACAGATCCACGATTTAAGTTCTCAGGTGTGCAAGGCCTTTATGGATGCGAGAAATACACTGCACAGCCCCAAGAAACCCCCTTGGAAGACCACAGTGTACCTCCTCTTCTCTGTTCTCCCTCATCCTTGCCATCCAGGCTCAACACTAGGAGATCCACCTTGCCCCACTCTTCAAACCTGTCTTGAATTTCGTGGTGTTTCTTGGGAAAGTGGGAGGCGGCTCCAAAGAGTTGGGAAATCGATTTAATGAGAAATAGTCCCCCAAAGTTCCCAAGTGCTGTGCGTTATAAATGAGATCATGAATCATGGGGCTGCCTGTAATATTTTATAAGTAGTGTTGGAAAACTGCCTCTAATAAACTTGGGGGAAGATGGATCATCCTTCTGAAAAAGCAAAAAGGGATGTTGGAGGCATAAATATATGCAAAGATCAGATTTTGATTCATCTCTGGTTAAGAAGCAAGGCTTCATTTCCCCCTCCTTCTGGCGTTCCCAGCACTCCAGCTGTAAAAGCTTTATTGCTGGAGCTCAGCACACGTTTACATTTTGGGCTGATTGTTGGCATCGATGTTACATCTGGTATCACTTCCCCCAAGTTGCTGCACACATACCCCGGCTCGGTCACCCCCCCAAGATTCCCTCAAACATTTCCTCTACAACCTCAGACACCTGAGGGCTGGCTTTGTGGGGAGCAGGAGGAAGAGGAGAAGGAAAAGGGGAAGGAAGAAAAGATGGGGGGAGGGGAGGAGAGGAAATGCCAGAAAGAGTAGAAAAAGTGAGACCAAAAAAAAAAAAAAGGAAAAATTATGAAGGAAGAAAAGACAAGGGAAAGGGTAATAAGGAAAACTGAGAGGGAGCGAAGAGAATGAGGAGGCAAATCCAACCCTGGAGAACACTACAGTCGTCCCCCCTTATGCAGGGTTTCACTTACCACAGTTTCAGTTACCAGTGGTCAACTGGGTTGACTACTGTAGGGTCCAGTACTATCTGAGGTTTCAGGCATCCACTGGGGGTCCTGGAAGCTATCCTCCACAGATAAGGGGCACTACTGTATTTCTTTCTATAAGAAGCTGACCCAATTGGAGGATTTCTATGCTCTGATAACTTCTCCTTCAGAGATTTAGGTAAAACCCAAATGGATGTTTCTCCTCCCACTACCATGGCCATGAGCAGACTTCTACAACTTTTCATTCATATGGCATGCATTTCTGGGGAATTTATTATGCCCATGTCATGAGGGTGGTTGTGAGGATTCAAAGAAATAGTAAGTGCTTAGCAGAGGGGCTGTCCCCTAGGAAGAGTCCAGTAGCATCTTAACAACTATTATCATCCCAGCTACCCCTCAATGAGCTTAGAATTTAGAGGGGAAAAGGGAGAAAAGGAAGTGAGAATATTATCGTCTCTTTCTTGGTTCGTGTCTACGCACAAGAGGTCAGAAACAAACTCAGCCTGTTCTCATCTGTAAAATGAAGAGTTGTGGCAATTAAGAGATAATTAGTGCAAAGTAATAGGCAGGTCTCTAGGCACGTGCAAGCACTTCATAGCCTGTTATCACTGATGCAGCCTCGGGGCCTGCACAACTAGATGCTGGATAGCCCCTTGCTGAATGAATCTAGGTGCTGAATGCATATTTACTCCAACGCTCTTTTGGGCTCCATAATTGACTCTCAGCCCAGGGAATTGGGGCAACAGAATCAAACATTCACTGTGTACCAAGAGCCCTCATACATAAATATTTATTTGCCCTTCAAAATGTTTTCCCTGCTCCTGGCGTCTGAGAACCGAAGAAATGCTATATTTAAGCATCTGAGTTGACGGCTTCTAGAATGTAGCCATAATGGGCCCCCAAATAGGTTTTTCCTGTGGAGCTGGGAGCTGAGAAAATTTTACTTCAAAGGTGTCATTTCTGCTCCAGGGAAACAGGTGTCACTCCAGAGCCCTTCAATTCACCGAAAATTGTCTTACGCTGGATGATCAAGCACAGGAAGGAAGGAGGCAGTGCAGGTGGGGAGAATGCTTTGGTGACGGCTTCTCCAAAGGCGTGAACCTTGGGCACCTTATTGAAACTCCTGGGCCGTGACTACTCACCGATAAACTGGGCTGGGCTGGGAGGAGCACATATAAGGGACACAAAGGGAGAGAAGTGTGTCTGGCACATGTAAGACTTCCCAGAAATGCTAGCTATTGTTATCATTATTACTTTTTATTAGAAATACTGGCTTAGTTTGGTTGGGGTCTGGGGAGCAAAGCTCCTTGAGAGTAAAGGAAGAATCTTCATTTCTAATGCCTTTAAGATTGCTGTCTCACAGTTTTAAGCTGGTTAACACTCTGAAAAGTAGGTTCCTGCAGATGATGGTCTATCGGTTCATTGACATATTACCACCAGGTGGGTATTACTACCTCCATTTTACAGATGAGAAAACCAAGGCTTACAGGCAGGATGCAACCTTTCCAATGTCATTTGAAGCCAAGGTTCTCTGTGTTCAAAGCCTAAGAACTCAGGGAGTTCAAATTCACACACCAGTGGGGGCCAGGCAGGTCAGGCAGAACAGTGATGTGGCTGGAAGCAAAGCCATTGTTTGGTAAAATGGAGAGTAGAGGGCTTGTTTAAAGGGGATGGTTGTTCTAGCTGATTATTGTGGTGAAAGAATGCTGGCCAAGGTGGCCAGATCTTCTGATTTTCAAGCAAAATAAAAATTCTGGATTTATTTTTTTTAGGAAGATTAGCCCTGAGCTAACATCAGCCACCAATCCTTTTTTTTTTTTTTTTTTTTTGCTGAAGAAGACTGGCCCTGAGCTAACATCTGTACCCATCTTCCTCTACTTTATATGTGGGATGCCTGCCACAGCATGGGTTTGACAAGCAGTGCATAGGCCCGTAGCTGGGACCGGAATCGGTGAACCCCAGGCCACCAAAGTGGAACCTGCAAACTTAACCGCTGTGCCACCAGGCCAGCCCCTGGTTTTAATGCTGACAACTTAAAAAAAAAAAAGTGCCTATGTGTCAGATTTGACCTAAAGTCCAAAGTCCTTCAGGTTCCTGCCCCCATCCCCCACCTCTGCCTCCAAAGACTTGAGAATGTCTCTGGGTGTTCTGGAGGAAGGCCTGTTCCCTGGCCACGCTTCTCCGGCCACCTAGTGGCACTCTGGTCTTCCCCATGGCAGGGGCCCAGCTCACCAGGTGTTTTCTATTAATTTTGATGTGCAGGTTTTAACAAGAGCAATTTATAAGTTTGACACTGTCAGTGGTGGTCTGAATGGCTTCTCAGACTAATACAAAGGCTGCCAGAACCCATTAGCAAATCAATTGGGTAGTGTGGCGTTTTTGAAAAGAAAATTATTTTTCTATTTTTGCAGGTTAGACAGCAATGCTCCCTGGAGGCTCCCCCAAGAGGGACTCCGTGTGGCTGCTTTCTCTAAGTTGCGAATACTAATGGTTAGGACTAAACCGCTTCCTGCCCTCCCTCCCTCACCTCCCCCGGCAGCCAGCAGGCTCAAGCCTCTTCACTAGTTCAGCTCGCTGGAGTTTACTGAGCTTCCTGTGAGTCAGGCTGCTCTAGTCCTTGAAGACTAAGAGATGGGGAAGGCACGAGTTCAAAACTTGTGCCCCTGACCACATCCTGGTAGACACATTCCAGGATTGATCACTTGGCCAGGTCAACTGATGCGTGCAAGGGGCAGGCTTGGAAAACATGTCACCATTGGACCAACTTCCAAACCTTTGCTGGGCCCAGAAAGCAATGGGCTTTGGGCCACTGCTGAAAGTTTTAGGGTAAGAGTGGGGATTTTAGAGACTGTGTGTTGAGGTGAGGGAGGGAGACGAGACCCAACAGAGTAGCAGCAGGGGAGAGATCTCTAATGATGAGTCTGCTTAAATTTTGTTTTGTGACCTGTGATAGAAGCTGCTTTCCTGACCCTCTTACCCCTCCCAATAAATCCTGTGGGAGCATCTCCATTAGTGGCTAAGATTTCAGGTTTCGAGATGTGACTCCTGCTGTCTCTGGTTATGTAGCTCAAGAAGCAAGAGGAGTAACCAGCCAACAAAACATTGGGGTTACAGCCGTGCCGGCAAAATGGCAGGTGGCGATCTGCTGGCCTGGGCAACACCAACTCTGGACGCAGCCACATCACGCACAGGGGAACTCACTTTGGGTTGTAAAGGGGGAAAATTTCACAAACGGTAACTGTAAAACTAGAAATCAAACAATAAACTTTCCTAGAGAGAAATCAAATTCCTCCCCACCTGATTTCAAAGGTAAAGGTTGTTTATCACCCACTTCACATACACCCACCACTGGAAGTAACACAAGAACAAAACACTTCTTCAACAACAACCTGCTACTCCAAAGGGCGTAAAAAACCATTAGGGTCTCTGAGAAATCAGCACAAGAAAGTCAAGGTAAACATGTTCTCTGGATGTGATGCAAGGACAACTTGCGGAAACCTGTCTATGTTTATGTAGGCAATAGTAAGACTGATGCAAGTCCATCTGAAGAAATATTAAGGTTCATTCCCCAAAAAATCAAACCACCTTTGACCTGCAGTGGGACGTCACCAACAGCCGATCTGCAAAGAAACATGGAGGAGACTTGTCTTTGAGGTAGCTGGGTTTTGAAAATATTGGTGATACTCACGAGGTCAAAGGATCAATTTTAATTCACCCCAGGTCTGTATATTCTCTTCAGCTTCAGGCAGAGATTTTCGTTAGTCTCAGCCCCTTTTAATGCGTGCTGCTGTTGGAACTGGCGGGGAAGGGCTTGCGGTTGAGCATCTTGTTGACTGGAGCTTCTCAGACTTCAGTACACGCACACCACCCAGGGGATGTTGTTAACGTGCAGATTCTGATTCAGGACGTCTGGGCTGGGGCCTGGGATCTTTTGCATTGCTACAAAGCTCCCAGGTGATGTCCATGCTGTTGGTCCCTAGGCCCACTGAGTAGCCAGGGTCTAGTAAGGGTTGCCTGACCAGACTGTGCCCTAGAACCACCCATGCAGCTGGTTTAAGCATACAGGTTTCTGTCTGGGCCCCACCCAGAGACTCTGAATTCATGGGACTGCAGTGTGTATTTTTAACAAGCCCCTCAGTGATTCAGTTGTACCCTTTATTGTGCGCTTGTGGGGGTAGGGAGGGCCATGATACCATGGCTTCTAGTCCTGGTTCTTCTGTTTGTTCCCTGTGTGACCTAAAACAGGTCATTTAACCACTCTAAGTCTCAAGATCTTCATCTCAAACATTGGGGTGGGGGTTTGATATAAGTAGCCCAGTTTGGTTACCTAAATGTAAATTCCTTCCTGTTTTTAGCAAAAATATTTTAAACACTGGAATGATCACCAAACCATTTCCTCTCCCCTGTACCCACCCAACAGCAGCCTTTCTAAAACATTTTCGACGGACTGTTGAGAATTGTTGCCTTTGGTCCTGTCACTCAGACCACTCCAGTATATTGCCTGGATGGAATATTCTGATAATTGAAGCATCCTTATTAACCATATTTGGTCACTCTATAAGCCACTGACTCATATTTCAAGATATTAGGATATAATAAAATTCACTTAATACAGCCAGCCTTTTAAAACTCCCATTGTTGATTCAGAAAATTTTCTAGTAGTGAGCAGGGCTCTGAGGGCCTCATTATACACGAACATCAGTTATCCAACAGGAAGAATGACTGATTAATAGTTCACAGCTTGAGGGAACTCTGCACAGCACTTTATATTTTCAAGATGCATTCATGTCCAGCTGCCATCTTTCTGAGAGTTTATTATATGCCAAAAACTGTCCTCAGGGTTTCACATGCATTCTCTCTTTTAATCCTTACAAAAACCCTGTGAGATAGGCATTATCATCCCCACTTTACAGAGAAGGAAACTGAGGCCCAAAGAAGATAACTTGTTCAATGTAAGCCAAGTATCAATTGGAAAGCTGGGCTTCAAAGCCTGCAAAGCCTGTGCCCTTTACTACTATGCTACACTCGCACGTTTCTCATCTGCACCCCACGGCAATCCCTTGACACAGACTGGGAAGATTGCCCTGGGCGGAGAGACGAGGAGGAGGGGATGGAGAGGAGGGAAATTGGAGGGTTGCCTGCAAGGGGCAACTGGATTATGTGTGTTGGTGGGAGACGGTGAAGTCATGTACTGACATTCTCTCATCCACATTCCCCACCTTCCCCCACCCCCAACTTTAACCTAACCCCTTAGATTCTCCTTCCTACCTGGGGCTTATGATTGAAACTCCAACACGAGTGGCGTCTCTTTTGGCTTATATTATACCAAGGATAATAAATATATGCAATACTTAGTCCCACTCTGCCATACGTGGCAGACATTGCTAATCGATCATTGCTCTTTTCTTCAGGAGGCTGAATGTGGCCTCACCACCCTCCCTTGCAGAGGACTCCCAGCAGACACAGTCAATCGATTCGGGTGGAGATTTGAAAAGAAAGTGGTTGCCTTTTGGCATTAAGCTTTACTGGCACTGTGGCAAAGTAGAAATAGCACTTGTCTGGGAATCTGGAAGCCTGAGTTCTAATCCTGGTTCTTGCACTAACTTGCTTGTAACCTTGGGCAGGTTATGCCTCAGCTGGGGCCTAAGTTTACCCATCTGTAAATGAAGGAGTTGGCCTACACCCTAGAGAATCTAAAGTCTCTCCCAAGAATAACATCCTAGGCTCTGACAGGTGTTCAAGGCCAGGTGGAGCTCACACAAGGAAAGAAAGGTTCTGTTAATATGAGGGCACGGCCAAACTTGTGTAGGAAAATCTGCTACCCGCCCCCTAAAACACACACATGTAAACCACCATGGAGAGGCCACCATCCTACATGCTCTGTGACTTCGTGGGATAAAGTGTCTGTAAGTGGAAGAAAAAGCAAACACAATATTGTGCTTTCCAATTATGAGTGATGACCTGGCAGAGGCCCCACCTCCCTGGCTGTCTGGTCCATTCCTGTCTCGGGAATGGAACTTCAGGGGTGGGGGCCAAGAATCCATCCTAGTGATGTTGGCAGAGGGATCCGGGCCCTTGAGGACATGGCGGCCAAGTTCTTCTGCAGCCCCCAGGCCCCCAGCTCTGTCTTCCCCGTGCCTGGGAGTCAGCTTGGAGCTGCTTCTCCTCCATTTTACTCAGACATGCAAGACCGCAGCTGTGGCTTCCCAGCAAAAACGAAGACATCTGGCCTTAGGGACAACCACGTCACCCCAGATAACAACCATAGGGAACATTTATTGAGTGCTTTCTCTGCGCCAGGTACTGTCATATATGCTTGAACCCTGGCAACAGTCCTATGAGGCAGGAACTATTATCCTCATTTTAGAGATAGGGAACCAAGGCACAGGAGGTTAACTACAGCCCAAGGTGACACAGGACGAAAAGCCAGAGCCAGGACTCAATCCTAGGCAGGCAGACTCCAGAGCCTTCGTTTTAGCCACATATTATTACCATTTCCCTAACACAGCCGGTGGCTCTGGAGAGACTCAGGAACTCTGCTGCATATTTTCTACACTTGTTTACATGACCATCTTCTCTGCTGGATTATGAACCCTAGGAGGGCAGGGGCCATGTCTTACCTATTGACCACTGTACCTCTGGTGCCTAGCAAATACCTGGCCTGTAGTTGGTGCTCAGCAAGTCTGTTGCTTATAATGCATGCTAAATAGATGAGGGAATAAAATCCAGCAAAGAGTGAAGGAGCAATGCCTCCTCCCTAGAATTTTAAGCTTTCTGAAAAGAAGGAGGTTAAACATATTTGTTAAACGCCCATCATATGCCAGATATTGTGTTAAATGTTTTACATGATTGGTTTACTTAATTGTCATAACAACCAAATGAGGCACAATTTCATACTTCCTTTACATATGGGGGAAACTGAGGCTCTGGGAGCTTAAGTAAATTGCCCAAGATTATGCAGATTTAAATGGCACAGCTGTGATTCAAACTCAGGACCAACTGGCTCAGAAGTGCTCTGATCATTCCATGACAGTGTGTTTTCACTAGCGTGAGTCCAAAATTAAACCAGTGCTGGTCAAAGATGCCTCAGTCAAAGATACCTTCTTGGGCTGGATAGTTGGTTTGGGAGAAAATAAAGAGGCATAGCAGAGCAGAATGTAGATAACATAAAACTGAGTGTCAGAAATTGTGGATTTTAGCTTGGCACCTTTACTAAACTAGTTATGTAACCATAGGAAGTTGTTCCCCTTTCTGGGACCATCTGTGAAATGAGGAGGCTCAAGCAAACGATCGCTAAAGGACCTCCCAATTCTAATGGTCTGTGACTCAGTGGAAGAAACAGAGCCCAGAAAAGGGCTGGAAGATGTAGCGTGGTCTTGCTGGAGCTGGGAGAAGGGGCTCTTTGGCCAGCTGGAGGTGCTGGTAAAGAGGACAGCATTGAGAAGGTAGATATGCTACCCTTAGATTTTTTTTACCTAATTTTTCCCAACTTGCCTGAACCTTGTGAAGTTTCAAAACCCTTAAGTCATTCAGACATTCATTAGCTCAATGACAGGAACTCGTGGCTGTTTCTTCCCAGATAATGCTAAGATTTTAAGACAGAGCCAACAATACACAGCCAGGTCTCCTCTTGGAAGGAAAACATCTGGGGGTCTAGCAAGGATTTGTAGTCACAGAACCAAGGAATATTAAAGTCAGAACCCTAGAGCATTGGGAAGTGTGGACTAGGAGCTCACAGAGATGTTTTCTTTGGCCTAAGTTTATTTTAATAATAAAATTTAAGCTCAAAATCTAAATTTCCAGATATTCTTGGGGAAGAAAAGGAAGATCCAAAAACTGTGGGCCAGCATTCTCACATGGTGAATATTGGAGGAAGCTGAATCAGGTAAGAACCTTGTTACAAAGGAAAACCCAAGCCAAATACCTGAACAGCCCGGAGGTGGACGAGAAGCAAGGTTGGTTAGATTTAGAGCTCGATAAGGTCATCAAGGACCTGATTTCTTTCTGTTTCTCCATTCTTCCTTCTAAGATATTGGCTTCATCATAAGGCTGTCTCCCTCATGGGGACAAAAGGGCAGTTGTGATTCTAGACTTTACAAACTGCATTTTCTACTGTTTTCTACTACTGCTTTATGCATCTCAGAATTTCTAGCAAAGACCCTGAGCTTTGGGCTGAGTGGGCCACCTTGAACTAACATCTGTGGCTTTGGGAATACCATGCTGTAAGTTGGCTTAAAACTGGATTACCTGAAACAATCACGATAGCAAGGTGCATGGGATAAACTAATCAGATAAACTAATTCTTCTGATTAGTTTATCTCCATTAGGGGCATAACACATGGCTTGGGGTAGGTCCCATCCTAAGCACATGGCTGCTGCGCAGTGGGGGAGGGGCAGGACTGATGTCAGAGATAGCGCCTCATTGTCCACTAGATCCTTCTGTCCCCCTTGGTGAGTATGTGCTCTCTAATTCACCACACTCCCCACCACTCCCCATTGTTTGATACCTGGCTCATTTTAGCCATGCTTCCTAGGTACTAAGACAATGAATCGAATTCATGACCCCTTCTCCCTAATTAAGTAAAAGAACATGTAGGCACCTAGAAACACACAAAAGGGAGTCATTGAGTTGGAATGTTTTACAGATGGTGAAGTTAAGGCCCAAGGATCTGGGACATATTCCAGTCGCAGGTCAGGCAGGGACAGCTCCGAATGGTGTGGCTGAGCCAATGACAGAGTCCAGGGAATTCTGCACTGTCCACATGTCAGCAAGCTTGATGTGGACCTGAATGACTTATGGTACACTGGGATGGGATAAATCCCACTCAAGAATTAACTTTCAGTCCATATACAGATGGAAAGTGATGGAGAAATCAAGTCAGTTCAGTTTTGATGAACAGAGGAAGCCTTTAACATACACAGGGCTGGGGGAATCCCTGTTTTTTTGTCTTTTGGTGAGGAAGACTGTCCCTGAGCTAACATCTATGCCAATCTTCCTCTATTTTTCATATGTGGGATGCCACCACAGCACGGCTTGATGAGCAGTGTGTGGGTCTGTGCCTGGGATCCAAACCTGTGAACCCCGGGTCCCTGAAACGAAGCACATGAATTTACCCATTATGCCACCAGGCGGGCCCTGGGAATCCCTGCTTTAGAGAGGACATCTAGTGCTTTTTCTGCTAAGAGAGCTGAATGAACATAAGTGGAGTAAAAAGCTCCCACACTGGTTTGCAACAGTGTCCCAAGTTCCCACTGCTACCCAGCTCTAGGAGGTCCTTGGTTCAAACGTGGGTGTTAACTAAGCTGAACTGTATATAAACCCATGACCACAACTAGGTGGTTTGTTTGACAGTGGAGTCAGCAAAATTATAATCAATGTACACGGATACAGGACAAGTAAATGTTGAGGATGATATTAAATCAGGAAGATGGGCATAGGGACACCTTCTAGAAGATGCTGGGCACCCTCACAGTGGAAAGGGGACCTAGGCCTGGTCAGGGGTGGACAATGGGAGTGGAGAGGAGGAATCCAAGAGGGAAGGGGAAGAGGAGCTGGAGCTCTATTAGTTGGCTGAAGGTTAACCCTGCTTTCGGGGAAAAAAGGGGGGGCAGTGCCTCAGGAAGGATGCTGGGCTGAGACTGAGGGCATCCAGCAAGGCTTATGGTAGGAAGCTATGTCCTAAGAACTGACAGTTTGGGCTGTAGAGATGCTGGTAATCTAGTGAGCTCTTGACCTTGAAACCTTTAGCTCCTCACCTATATAACAAGGAATCGACAGATAATCTGTAACATCCCCTTTTGTTCAGAAAAATCTTCATTTCCAGAAAGGAAATTCCTTCTCCCCCACCCCTTCCCCTTTCACTGTTGAAATATCAGTCAGGGACCGCTGCATCTTTGATTGGATAAAAGCCCCAGTAGAGAGGAGCCTCCAGGTACAGGATGGAATTACTGAAGATTACGCAGGGTCCTGCTGCAGGAGGAAATGGCCAGCAAATTCACTCATTCACTTAAAAGAATATGTATTTAGTTTTAGCCTCGTACCCAACACCACTTTAGTGCAATGATGACCAAACAGAACATACCAAAAACAGAATTAGCACAACCAAAAACTATATACAGACCCTGCCCTGTCTTGCCCCAGGACTGATGAGGAGGGCAGGGGTGGGGGAGTGAGAAGCAAGATTAATCAAAGATTAATCAACATTAATCAACTAATATAAGAAATATAAAACTATAGTAGTAATAGGTGCTTTGAAAGAAAAATAAAGGGTGCTATAGGAGTTTAGAGAAGAGAAAATAGACCTAATTAGGAGGTCAGGTGTTTGAGCTAAAAAGTTGAAGAGGTACCAGCAAATAGAGCTCTCCACGCATGTGCAAAGGCTCTGTCCAGGAGGAAGCAGGATGGGTGGGCAGAATTGATGAAAAGTTCAGTGAGGTTGGAGGGAAGATGATTCTGGAAGAGAAAGAACCCAGGGGCCTAACTATAGGGATATTTTGTGCCATGTTAGGAACTTTTATCTTTATCTTAAAAGCAATGGGGCACTATTTAAGGTATAAGTCTGTATGTGTGTGTGTGTGTGTGTGTGCATGTGAGAGAAAGAGAGACATACAGAGAGAAAGAGAGAGAAAGAGTTGGTCAGAGCCGTACTTTGAAAAAATCGCTGGGTATTTTATGGAGCATGGATGGGGAAGGTCAGTGAGGTGTGAGGAGGCCACAAAGCCCAGTGATTCTGCTGACACTTGCACTGCACAGGATTGCAGCATTTCAGCATTCTTACTGGGCAGAACCATGAATGTCGATGCTCTAGAATCCCTGGCTGCCCACCTGCTCAACTCCTGTCCCCACCAGAGATCTCTGGTCAGTTTTGGTACCAACAGGGGCTTTCAATATCTCATGGGGTTCAGGGCATCTCTCCAGTGGCTGGCCACACTAGAGATATGGCTTCTATCTGTAGAAAGCACAAGCATTCTGCTGTACAGACAGGACCAGATGATGAAATTCTGCCTTGGAAATCAAACCACACACACACACACACACACACACACACACACACACACACACAAACCAGTACCCTGAATATCTGTCAGAAACCTTTTCCCTGGACAAATGATGATTTATGGGAGGCTGCTCTATTTCCCGCCTTTCTCTTGCTCTATTTTAGGAGAATATATCCAGCCCATGTGTTTCTGCTTAGCCTGACACATTCCAAGCAAGCTTTCTGTATTCCATGTGCTGGTGAAAGGTCCTCCCTTAAGAAGTAAAAGGAAAAAAAGAAAAAGTGAGCCCAACCCCCATCTTCCCTGGGTGGCTAGGGGAGAGGTCCTCATCCACACACTGGAAGTCCCAAAGAGTCCCCCAGGGCAGCCTGAGCAGCCACTTTCACGGCCAGATTCTGGGGTGTGCCAAAGACTCCCTATGTTTCACAGGACCAGCCCACTTCAGGCGGGAAGGCAGCTGGGAGGGATGAGAGGTGGTGGCCCCAGCAGCCTCTCAGCTCCTCAGGCTGACCAAGCACTTCCCCTCCTCGGGGCCTTTGAACACGCAGTTCTCACTGCCTGAAATCCTCTACTTCACTGCTGCTCGTCACCTCCTTCAAGACTCAGCTCAAACGACACCTCTACAGCAGTTTCCCTTCCCAGGCTACCCTGTCCCACGCAAGTCCCCTGTCACTGTCTAGCTCAGCGCCCTGTCTCATTTATGGCAATGATCACATGTGGTAATTATTATACTTAGTTCTTACTTATTGTCACTTCTTTCTTTCACTTGGCTGAGAGTCAGCAAACTATGGCCCACGGACAAAGCCGATCCACCGCCTGTTTTCGTAAATGCAATTGCACTGGGACACAGGCCTTCACACCCATTTCTTCCCAGATGGTCTGTGGCTGCTTTCGCCATACATGGCAGAGTTGAGCCGTGGCAGAGACCATACGTATGGCTTTCCATACAGAGACAGTTACTCTCTGGCCTACTAAAGGAAAAGTTTAGACAGTAAACTCCATGAGGGCAGAGACGAAGCTTGTCTTTTTTTATCAGTGTATTCCTAGTTTCTAGAGCCAAGTTTGGCCCGTAATAAGCACTTGATAAGTATTTGTTGAAAGACAGACCCTTGAAAATGCTAGGTTGGGATTGCTGAGTCAATAACCAAGAGGATGACCTCCATCTTTAAACTTTATTTATTTTGTTTTTTGCTTTGTTTAAGGCTTGTCTTATACTTGGATTGGAGTTAAAAACTAGGAGAAGGTACTTTTGTTCCATAACATAGTGTCTTTAAAAAAGAACAAAAGGTAAAGTTTTAAAAGAGAAGAGGAAAAAAATCCCTCAAACTGGATTTCAAAAGACCAAAGCCATAAATATTAACAATTCTGATTTATGAGGCCACAGAGGGTTGTCCCTAGTTACAACAGTAAGCTCAGAGAAGGCAGCCCAAATGGAGAGAGATGCAAGGGGCTGGGGAAGAGAAAAAAAAAACAAACCAAAAAACTCATTATCTTGATTTCTCTACAAGTGGGCAAAGACTTCCTGCTGATTAAAAGGTGAGCATTTGGACAAATCTTACTTAATGAAGCATTTGGGAGAACATCTTTGTAGCACAATCAAGGTTTTTAAAGTCACCCAATCATGGAAAAATATTAGGAACAATTTAACTGGACTCAGTGATGGAATACTTTGAAAATCATAATTTGATCAGAGACATCCAGTGTAGGTTTATGGAAGAAAGAGTTTAATACCTAACCTGTTGGAAATAAGTTTCCTGGATAAAGTACTACCATGAGATAAGAGAGGGACAGATATTTACATGCACTTGCAGAAAGCCTGGGGCACGGTTTCATGTATTATTGGCCAAGAAGACGTATGAGGGGAGATTAGGAGACTGCTGAATACATAGTGTCCAAAATGAACTCATTTGATTGTTCAAGCTGAACAGAAGGTAAGAATCCAGGCGAATCAAGTGAACTTTACTGTTTACAAAGAAAGCAAAAGCTGAAAAAATGTAAAATAATCCAGTTCCACACAGTCAACCTTTGGGACTTCTGGTCATCAAGTGGTATTTGTTTCAAATCTTTTTGGCCCAAATGTTGTAATGGAGGCAAAGATATAACATAAACTAGGATGGGCAGTGAAGAAACGGCAGTCAATCTGTGTTGTCAGTAGCTGAGCCACCTGGAGATCAGCAAAAAGGGACCCCTTTACCATAAGGCGTGTCTGCTCTCCATCACCTGCACACACCACAAAGTACATTTCCTGACAGCTACTAGGGCTCTCAATAAATTTCTAGTGAAGAAGCCTCTAAAAGCCAGGTTGATGTGTCCGCAAAAGTCTGCAGATCATGACCGGGCCCAGAGCCAGGACTAAGGTGAGGCTGGTGGAGGCACCTAGCACACCGTTTAGGGAGGTGCTCAGTCGCAGGTGCCGACACTGCACTTACACATCCCTGAGAGTGAGCGCCTCCTTGAACAGTGCCCTCTGGGCATCTTGCTCGTCTCACCTACTTTAGGCTCTGACAAGGACTTTTCATTCTTTTCAGAACAGTTAAGCCTGCATGGATCACTCTCAAAGAGAAGAAATGAGGATTTCCTTCATTTAGAGTTTCGTGAAAGAGAAAAATCTTTAGATTATAAATACCTATTGAAGACAAAATGGTAAGAACAAAATTAAGGCATAAGCTTATTCTTGCAACATTTGGGAGATAAGTAACACATTAATTATGTGTGAGAATTTGCTCACTTTAACAAGAAAAGATACTAAAACACTTAAAGCTAAAACAAGAAGATGAAGTTTGAGACCATAATAGCTAAGAAGCAAACTCTGATAGGGCTTTTCCTCTTCTTACTCTCTAATATGAACTTGAGATAGCTATAAAATACTAAATTACTTTGCCCATTCTAGTCAGTCCCCAAATATATAGTTGTGACTTGCATTGCATTTTGAGCAATATTAAGTTAGTTCAGGAAAATATGATGCGTTCTGCCTATTCAAGCATGGGTCCCTGACGGCATATCTCTTGTTGGTCATCCAAAATGAGCTTCATGCCAAGAGCACTCTGACACACCAGTGTTGCAAATTGATATTATATGGCTTCTCTAAGTACAGAAAGAATTCTTCTCTATCACTTATCAGCAATGACACCTAAAAGTTCCGTCTTTCTGAGGGCAAACCTTCCAGTTGATTCTGAGTTGGTGCTTCTGGTTTCTAGGTATGGCTCAACAATCCTCATTGGAATGTACTGTCAAGTGTCTATCTTCCCAATTGCGAACCCACCCTGGCTCTCTCTGTCTCACCCCACCCTGTTTAGTTGGGGAAACAAAATCTGTCTTCTAAGTCACCCAATGGCAAGATCTCAGACCTGAGTATCTCAACAAGGAAAAATAAGCAACAGCATATGGTTCTCCTCTCTAAAGCAGGCCAGAGCTTAGGTGCTCATAATGTGCAGAAGTGCCTGAAGAGATGCTATATTGATTATGAGATACAATTGTGAATTTTATTTCCTTCTGGGGAAAAAATAGGAAACATAAAAGCAAGAGTTTTGTGCCAGATGTAAGAACTAAATGCTACGGTTATCTGATTAGCATTAGAGACATGTGCTTTGAATGTGAAACACTTGTAACTCTCCCCAGGTGAGCTCTCGATCTTATCTGCACCATTTATATCAGACTTTTATATGCCTGCTGTTCTCAAATGGGACCCAGATGAAGTTCAATCTTTTGCCCAGAAGAGTCTGAGGAGTTCACTGGATTTCTTTATTTTAAAGCCAGGGTGATTTTTATAGAGAAAGACAAAATGTTTGGACCTTGCTTGGAATCCCCAGGAAGTCTGAGACCAGAGGACTAAGAGAAGGCGGCATGGTGCTTCCTTTCTGTACACCACCACGAGATTGATCTGCGTGGTTCCCTACTACCAGTGTAAACTCCTCTTTAAAGTGTCAGTTCTGATGGCAGAAGCTGTCTCTTGATTCTATATATTAAACCTGACAGAGAGAGAACCTTGCAGTCACTGCATCACCCATATGTTAAGTGCATCCTTCTATATGTGGTTTGATTCCTCAAAATCTGCCTCCAAGGGCTCTACATATCTCCAACGCCTAAACCTTTCCTGCTTGAAGAGTGAGTGCCATGGGGGGCTGGAGGTGGGTCATGGTGTTCCTTCCAGCCTCTCCCACTTTAACAGCATTAACAATTTTTTAAAATGATTATACCCTGTGCGAGTGAGGATGGGGAGAGACAGACACCGTCACTCACTTCTGGAAGGAATATAAACTGGTAATACCATTCATTTGGGCACCTTGGCAATATATCTCAAAAGCTCTTAATGTGTACATAATCTTTTATTTAGCAACTCTATTTGTGAGGAAATCATCTGACAGAGGTACAAAAGATAATAAGTACAAGGCTATTCATTGGAGCACTTCTGATGATGGAAAAACTGGAAACCACCTAAACTTCCCAACTGTAGGAGCTGGACGTCATGGCCCACCACTACAATGGAAGACCGTTTAGAAGAAGGATGCTATTCATAAACTCAGAAAAATGTTCTGTATATATTTTAAACTGAAAAGGGAGGTTTCCAAAGAATACACATAGTGTAATTCAATGTCATAAATATAAATGTCCTTGCGTGTGCGTGCGTGCCTGTGTGTGTGTGAAGGAGAAGGAAGTCTGGGAGAAAATTGCATCCAATATTAATACTGATTCTTTCTAGGTGAGGGATTATGAGTAAATTATTTTTATTTTTTTGGCTTCTCTGTATTCTGCAATTTTTCTACAGTGAATATATAACACTTATGTAGTGATTTTTAAAAAATAACTCTTGCATACCTCTGGCACCCACATCTCAAATCTTTGAGGGCTTTTTCATTATCTTAGCGACGCCTATCCCTCTCAAAGGTCTACAGCTCTGATATTTGATGGGGTCAGCCTTTCTCTGCAGGAAGAAGAACGCGTGGGTTTCCCACTCCACTTCCTACCACCGCAAAGCTGGCAGAAAAGATGAGGTCTGCACTCTCAGACACTCACGCGTCCTGCTCGCGTCTCTGTGCTTGCACCAGATTCCCTTCCCAAGCCTTGCTCACCTGCTCTGGCAGGCATTCAAATTCCTTCCTCCCTGCACTCCCCGGGTCTTGGAAAACAGAGTGGGTTTTTAAGATTCCTCACCACCCTCCTCCATGAACATAAAGATTAAGAATTATTTATCTCTCCCCTCCCACTAAATATGGCATTCCTTCTCTTAGAGCCTATCTCCTCCTCTGCTTTCCCAGGTCAGTGGGGCTGGGGATATGGCTCATCACCTTCGTTATCAGCAAGCTTCCCCATCTCTGCTTCCCCCATGCCCTTGCTCAACCGTTACTCTCCTTGTGTCTCCCAACACAACATGTAAATCTTCTCATGCGCCTCTCCCTGTTAGCCTGGAATTTCAAACTCTTCTCTTCCCAAATATGGCAGGGATGGGAGCTCCAGTCTCCACACTTGGACAGCAGCAGATCCCATCCCTGTCATCACCCTGACAGATGCCATCCTTCGCTGCCATCATTGTCAACAGTATCACTGTAAATTTCGGGAGGTATCTTTGTAGTTGGCTCTGTTTGGTGCATTTACAAAGGAAATCCTTCTGCAGACCGAATTATACACTCTTTTGAAATACTTGTCTTCAAGGAGCATAAATCTCTATGGGGAGATATGACATAAACCTTAACTTGCTCATCGATAGCAGTTTGGCTCCCACCTCACCTATCAACCCAAATTACTTTTCTAAAGTTAGAGTCACATCTCTCTTTACCAAATCCACCTCCTACTTTACTGTGTACGGAAGTGTCTACATACCTCTGTAGGTCTTTGCCCTACCACACTGTCCTACGTGAAACTCAGGGAAGTTTAGAGGCTTTGACTCAGACAGACTTAAGTCTGTCTTAGCTCTGATTCTTTCTAGCTGTGTGACCTTGGGCAAGTCACTTACCTCTCTGATCTTCATCTATAAAATGGTGACCATAAGCCTATGTGCACTGATGTTTTCAGAAACAGAAGAAAACTTAGTTGGAGTCTATGATTGGGGTTTTGTTTTCCTGGTCTAGAGAACTTTCACTCAGAAAAAAACCCAGAGCACTCTTTTTTTCAGAGATACCAAACTTGAAATTACAATAATAATTAATCATTTCGATGCAGAGTCATTTTCATCTTAACCAGCAGAGAGGAACAAAGTCATTTGAGGAATAAAATGAAAGAATTGTTGCAGTTTCTGTGTTTTGGTTTATCTTACCCCCTGAGCCGATTCTTCTGTTTTCTCTTTAAACAGACACAGCGGAAGCAGTTAAATGAGCTCAACCTGAATGCAGACAAGCAGGCAGTCAATTTTAGGTTGTGATGAATAAATTATACAGAGGTTTTTGGCTTTAATTTTCTCCTCAGTTGACATGTTGTACCTTGAGCCACTTACTGCCCAGGCGCCAGCGTTTAACTGGACAAAAATACACCATGCTAACTGTGCCATCCCTGGCCATCGGCGGTTCTATCGTTGGCTCCGACATCACCCCAAATTGTGGGGCTCTGTTTCTTTTTGTTTTTCTCCATTTCAGGGAAACAGCAGCAGGAAGAGATTCCCTCCCTCTCTCAGCTCGTCCTGAAAACAGCTATCAAGCTATCAGCAAGAAAAGCAGCCGGACGGGGCAGCTCTGCTCATTCTGGCTGATGAACTCCAACACGTCTAGATGGTTTTCTGACAGGTTGCGAGTTGACAGCTTGATAAATGGGAATGAGGCAGCCTGACTTTGTCTGTGACAGGTGCGGTTTCCATGAACTTGCTTTCCTGCCCTGCAGCGAGCCCAGCTCCTGGAGACGGCAAGCGAATGCTTATCTCATGTTCTCTTTAGGGTCCTCAAAACAACATTTCTTGCAGTGATGGAAGATGAGTTAACACCCTAATTCTTCCACGCCATCCTTTCCATTAAGAACAAGACAAAAGACCCTCCCCAAAACAAAGACAAACTTCTGAACTGAACTGCATTAGAGAACCCAGAAGCAGCATCTTTCTGGCATTGAGCTGCCATCTGTCCACAAATTACATTGCTTAAAGCTGGCATGGCGAGTTACAGCATTTTGTTATTGTCGTTGTGGGTTATCTCAAACTCACTCTTGCACGCTCCCCGATTCTTTTCTATACAGATTTTTACTCCCACCCATAAACCAGAAGTACCCTTTTCTTATAATAATTAAGAGCCTGGATTGTCACCATTTTACCACTTCCTGGCTATGTGACTTTGGGCAGGTTACGTAATCTCTTTAGGCCTCAGTTTCCTCATCTGTGAAACGGGGAGTTGTTTATTCAGCCACTACTTATTGCTGATTTTATGTCAGCCATCTTCTAGGCATCACATCTGTGGTGGGGAACACTAGCCAAACAAGCCCCTTGCATTAAAACAGCTTGCATGCTGGCGGATAATTATAGGACCCACCTCCTTTATGCATTCACCCAACAAACAATCAGCTCTAAATGCTAGTGATCCAACAGTAAACAAGGCAAGTTTCCTGCTGTCATACAGCTTATGTTTGTAGAGAAGTCATGTGGGGACCAAATGAGACAAAGGGAGGGAAGTGTGCCCAGCATGGGCACAGTGAGAGTGTGCACTATATGGTCACATCGCTCTATCATCATCATCTTCATCATTATCATGTGTGGATCAGCTGAGATCACAGATCATTGTCCCCAACATGGCCTGGACCCAGGGCTCTCAGGCTATATCTGTGCATTGGACACCTGTGAGCTTGGGTGAATCTAGTCTGTGAGGAGAGTTGGCCAGGTAGTGGGAGGTTTCATTGCACTGCGTGCAGGGACGAGAGCATCATTTCCTCCATTCCCCCGTTGGTCTACATGGTTGGACTGAATGTAAGCTAAAATAGGTTGGCGTTTTTCTTTTCCTTGACAATCCTGCCCCTTCTCACCCATATCCCAGGAACACAGACTTTCTAACTACACCTCTTGGTCAAATTTAAACTTTAGCGTCCATATTTCTTGCCTCCCAGGATATCTGTCTTCAATACTGAGAAGTGGGTTTTACTTTTAATAAAAAGTGTTCAATAAATATCTGTGGGAATGAACGCATGGGAAAGGTGTTCAGATGTTCACAGAAAGTAAGCAGAAATCCAGGGCATCCCAGAGCCCTCTGCTGCCTAGAAATGTCTGCTCTGGAGCTCTTTTCTCTGTGGGGCACCTCCAGAGAGCACTCCTCCATCTTCCCTTTTGCCCATCCTTTCTCAAGCATCTTCCAAGTACAAGGCACTGTCCTGGGTTCGGGGACTGTCCCGGGGAATGAGAAAACTGAATCCCTGCCCTCCTGAATTTATGTTATAGTTAGGGACACAGGAACAAATAAGACTCCATGTAAATAAACTGCAAAAAATAACTGGAGATTAAGATAAGTGTTACATAAGAAATAATCACGGGGATGGGATAGAAAGTATTTGGAGGAAGCCATATTAGACGGGCCACCAGGGAAGTCTCCCTGAAGACGCTTGAGTGGAGATCTGAAGAATGAGAAGGATCCAGTGGTCAGAAGACCCGGAAAGGCCTTCCAGGAAGAAGAAGCCACAGTTGTTCTCCCAGTGGATTGGGAGAAGAGTGAGCCAGAGGCAGAGAATGGTATGGGATGAGGCTGGACGGGGAAAGAGGAGCCGGGTGAGGAGTTTGACCCAACCCAGCTTGTTCATGGACTGGTGAGGGGGCAAACTGAGGGGAGAAATCAGAGAATGAAGAATGACTCCTGGGTTTTTGGCTGGAGCAATTGGGTGGATTATGGCGAACCCTTTTCCCAGGCCTGCTTTAGGGCAATATAGGTGAAGACACCCTAGATATTATGCTTGAATCTCAGTTTCCGACTTGCTAATTGAATACCATCTGAACAGGTCCATCACCTCTTTGAGCCTCAGTTTCCTTATCTGAAAGGTGGTATAATAATACTCACCTTCAGGGATGTTCTAGGGATTAAGCGGGATGCCCTTTGTGAACCCCCCTGTGTGGCATGTAACTCATGATGAGGGTTCCCTGACTGTTGGCTCCTTCTCTTTCTCCTCCCTTTGCTGTCTTCTACAGACTCATACCTGTCTCTGCCTGTTTTAACTCGGAGTCTGCTCGTGCCTCTCACTGGGTGTGAGCAGCATGCAACATCTCATCCACACTTCAGGGCAGCTGTTGTCACTCTGCTCTCTCCTCCCATTCTCGGGGTCAAATGCATTCTTTCCAAAGTCCTTCCTTCCCCCCAAGCCGTGCCACAAATATCCCCCACATGGATTTTTAGGTTCTCTTCTCCTTTCTAGGTGTAATTTCCCAGTAAAAGCAGATTAAGAAGTGTAGGGCTGAGCTGAAATGCTGGTAGTGACTGGGGTATGTTTTCCTTAGATGACCTCTGAAATTCTTTCCAACTGAAGGATGCTAAGCTTCAGCTTAACATTGACACTGGGTATTGTCCTTGCAGAGCCCAAAGGAATGAAGGGACGCAGACAGGTTCCTTCTGTCTTGTTTCTGTGTCTGTCATGAATGTAACTATAGTTTTCTAACTGTTGGCTTCTGACTTATGGTCAGAAGCAAAATCATCCAGAAATAGCTTTTTTTCTCTATTTAAATTTTTTTTTTTTTAAAGATTTTATTTTTTCCTTTTTCTCCCCAAAGCCCCCCGGTACATAGTTGTGTATTCTTCGTTGTGGGTTCCTCTAGTTGTGGCATGTGGGACGCTGCCTCAGCGTGGTCTGACGAGCAGTGCCATGTCCGCGCCCAGGATTCGAACCGACAAAACACTGGGCCGCCTGCAGCGGAGCGCGCGAACTTAACCACTCGGCCACGGGGCCAGCCCCTCTCTAAATTTTTAAACAGCTTTATTGAGACATAATTTATATACCCTACAATTTGCCCATTTAAAGCATATAATTCAATAGTTTTTAGAATATTCACAGATATGTGCAACCATCACCACAGTAGACTTACACAGTTTTCATCACCTCAAAGAAACCCTATATCCTTTAGCTATCACTTCATCCCCCATCTCTGCCTTACCTCCAGCCCTAAGCAACTACTAGTCTGCTTTTTGTCTCTATAGATACCCCCATTCTGGATTATCATATGAATTAAATGGGATATAATATATGGGATTTTATGGCTTGCTTCTTTCACTTGGCATGTTTTCAACATTCATGCATGTGGTAGCCCACATCAGTACTTCATAACATTTTATGGCTGAATAATCTTCCATTGTATGGATATACCATATTTTGTTTATCCATTTGTCCATTATGGACATTTGGTTTGTTTCCACCTTTTGACCATTATGCTGCTATAAAAATTGGTGTATGCGGTTTTATGTGGACATATGTTTTCATTTCTCTTTAGAAATAGCTTTCTAAAACTTCTCTTTAAATAAGTTTTCCTACTGACAGGATAGTAATAACCATTATCATGACAAATAATATATATTGTGTTGTTTGTTGGTGTCAGGAACTGTGTGAGGTCATCTCACTGACTCCTCACATGACTGGCCTGAGACAAGTACCGTTACCGTCCCTGGTTTATGGATGAGGAAACCGAGGCTTATAGATTCTAAGTAACATAAGAGGAAAGAGAAACTCCTAGATATTACCCAGGTTTGTTTCTCTTCTTAGGAGAACCACACATAAAAGACACAGACTGATCCTGAAAAACTTTTCTTGCAAGGGGTCACATTCCGTGTGACACTTAGGGACCCATTCCTTCAATTTTATATTCATTTTTCCAGAAAAGAAGTGACACTCCCTTTCATAATTTGCATCCAAACCTACCCCCCGTCCTCTAATGACTTCAATATAGAAAAATAATGCTGCAAAGATTACATAAGTAAGCATATGCATGAACAAACATGACTGTAGGTCTGTCCCATAACCCTGATAAAACGAAGGTCCTGAGGCCCAGTGTCTACATGGCGTTATATGTAAAGAAGCAGTTAAGCAACCATGGATGGTTGAAAAGGAATTCCAATCTTTACTTGGATTTCTTAAATTACACCTGTCTGGAGGAAGACTTTCCAGACACCCTTTCCCTGATCTCCACGGGTCACACACATTCCTCATGGATGCTCTGAACACTCGGTTGCCAACACATCCCTCCCTCAGTCAATCAAAATGGTGCCATTTTTACACCTCTCAGGTCCTGTCTCTCTTCCCATTCCCCAGATTTTACATCACCAGACATCCAGGAACGACGTTGGTAAAGACAGGACTTTCCTTTGAAGGAGTAGGAGTCAGGGGAGGCAGCAGGGAATGGTGGAGCAGAGAAAAGTAAAAGTGCAGAGAAGGCGGGAACTGTTACATATAATGACATTGTCTTCTTACAATGCATTCATTCGTCACTTCCTTTTTTCCTTAGTAGGAATGGGAAAATTCTGATTTGTTCAAGGAGTCCCGTCTAGATCATTTGACCAATACATTACCATGAAAGCCAAATAGATACAGAAAATGTACCGTGTGCATGAACAGCAGAATAGCAGAATGAATAATCTACCTAGTTTTGACTAGAATGCAAATGGCTGCCATTACATAGATAGCTGATCTTCATTATTTACAGATTCCATCTTTGCGAATTTGCCTACTTGCTCAAATTTATTTGTAACCCCCAAATCAATACTCACAGAGTTTTCGAGGTCACTTGTGGATGTGCGCAAAGCAGCAAAACATTTGAGTTGCCTGATGTACAGGTTCCCAGCTAAGGTCAAACAAGGCCATGTTCTGCCTTGTCTCAGGTCTCATACAGAGATGACCAGGGGGTGCCGAGTCGGGGCCATGCAGTGCAAGAATTTCTGGGTCTCAGGCCAGTTGGATGGAGTTTCATCCCAACTCTGGCACCTGTTAGTGGGGTGGCCTCAGGCAAGCCATGTAACACTTCTGAGCCTTGTTTTTTCTTTTGTAAAATACAGAAAGTAGAATCTACCAGGGTGAGTTGTTTTTTAGGATTTAAGATGACAATCTATGTGAGATATGTGATTGTGTGTGTGTGTGTGTGTGCATGTAGGTGTGTGTACATATTTCCCCTAGGAGCAATGATTCAGTATTCACTAATTCAGTGTTTGTGGTGACTTTATATAAGTACCGTGGATAATGAGAACTCACTGCATATTGGTTTCATGGCCCCAGGACGACTTGGACGACGGAAAGGAATCTATGCCTATTTTTGGGAACTAGCAAAGGGCTGGGTATTCTACTCAGGGCTTCTCTGCCCAGGACTCATAAACTCAGATTTTTGTCTGTTTCTCTATTTAAGCATCACAAAAACTTAGACATGGGAGACCTTAGACTTTAAAAATCATCTGTCTCTTTTCTTTTTTTCTCCCATCATGAACCATTTCTTTCAATGAAATCTGACATGAAACCCTTAATACATAAATCAGATAAAAGTAGAGCTGATTCCTTGCAGGAAGAGTCTAGGGAACCTGGAGTCTTGACAGCCAGGATTTTCCTCATGTCCTTTCTCCCTACCCCACTCCTGAAATGCCCCCAGGGCATGTCCAGAGAACCCAATCAAAGAATGTGAGGACCAATGATTTAGCCCAACATCCTCATGGTTTGTCTGAGTAAATTCAGACTTTGAGAGGAAAATTCCCTAAAAGTATAAATTAACAAAGTCCTCAGTAGTAGGGCCCTCCAAATTCGGTAAGATATCACCATTCCTTTAAAGCTGTCTAGGACCTGAGGCACCAAATAGTCAAGGAAGACTGGCCTCTGATTTTCCATCTTTACCTCCAATACACAGAGCATCTAGAACACAGTAAGGAAGGATTTTTACTAGTTGACAAGGAGGATATCACAAATATTAGCTGATTCCATTCCTAAAATGGGATATTACTCAACCATTTGTATATAAATTCTGGCCATTTTTAATCCAATTCAACAATATCAAGGGGGAAAGACTAGATTTCTAGTTCATGAAGAATACAGATAATTACACAGCCATATTTATAAAAACATCCCATTTTCCTCTTGTTTGGAACATTTTAAGTTTATACTTTTTTTTTGAGGAAGATTAGCCCTGAGGTAACTACTGCCAATCCTCCTCTTTTTGCTGAGGAAGACTGGCTCTAAGCTAACATCCGTGCCCACCTTCCTCTACTTTATAAGTGGGATGCCTACCACAGCATGGCTTGCCAAGCAGTGCCATGTCTGCACCCAGGATCCAAACTGGCGAACCCCGGGCCGCCAAGAAGAGGAACGTGCGAACTTAACCGCTGCACCACTGGGCCAGCCCCTATACATTTTTTTAAAGTCAGGATTGTTTGATCTATCTATCTACATATCTATCTGTGTATCTACCTACCTACCTATCTAAATTTTTTCACTGAGTTTGTGTTAATGTTTGGAAAGTTAATATCCAGAGAGGTGAGTATCTTGTTCAAGGTCACACAACTCATTTGCCATGGAGCTAGACCCCAAACTGAAGTCTTCTGCCTCTTGGTTCACTGCCTTCTCCACTCTTAACATTATTTACTGGAGTCACATCAGTAAGGGCCTCTGATGTATGAAACAGAACTATATTGCTCAGAAAAAAGAGAAAAACCCTTTGTTGACCCCTATCATCTCTCCAGTTCAATCCAAATCTCGGCCTCTACTACTCCAGGAAAGGTAAGATCCCAAAAGAAAACAGAAGTTTTAAAAGCAAGTTCCTTTTTGGTTTCTGAGCTTTGAAGGGATGAGGTTCTGGAGATTTAAAGGTGATTTAATGGGTTTTCCAGGGTATATCTGATTGTACAGATTTGCACATCACTGAGGACTTTAGAACCAAATGCGAACATTAAATGGACTATATTGTATTTCCCTCCAAAAACAGGTCCACCTAGAAGAGCCTGTTGGGCTCTGGAATCATCTTGAGAGGAGAGGAGAGGTGGCTCCTTTAAAAAGCCAGTTCAGAATATGGTCACCTCTATCCTTAGGGAGGGGCTGTCACCCACCTTCTCTCTATCCCGGGCCATTTGCCTAACAGACTACGGCTGAGCCAAGCCAGTCTCTCTTCCACCAACATACTGGGGCAGCCCAGCTCCCATGAATCTGACCCCAGCTGCTGTGGGGCATTCAGGAAATCCTCAGAGGAGGTGGCCCTGGTCTTCCACCTGCTAACACACCCCTAGCCTCTCCTCTGAGGATGGGGAAAGGACTGGGAATGTCCCTTCTGGAAATCCTGCTCATTTGCTGAGTCTTCCTTCTTCACCTCAGGGAGCTGGTCTCCCACCATTCTCCTTCCCAGGGTTGGCTACACATCCCCATGGCATCCTCAGACCAGTGCTGCCGTTAGGTAGAAAAGTCACTGTAAAGGACAAGCAGATCCTACATTGAGCAGAAACGCAGGTAAAGACAGGAAGTGACTTTCTGGACAATGTACTTCCCCATACCTGGCAGGTGACGTCCAGCCAGACCCTCCGCAGCCTACACAGGTAGAGATGGAGGAGCCAATGAAGTGAGTGCAGGACTTACCTCACCTGCTGAGGAAGCCCTGTGTCCACCCAGTCTCCCCAGGGCCTGGGCTAGGGGCTAGGACCAGGGCTTTTCCTAACTGGCTCTGGGTTCTGATTCCTACGTCTGCTAAAACAGATCAGTTTATGGATCATCTGGCAGATCTCGTGCTGTTCCTGTCATGTACCACGCCACCCCAGCCAGGAAACCCAACCCACTTTTCTTTTATTTATGAACATCGCACCCACACTCACAGACACATACACATGTATAGGCACACACATACACACAGAGCATTTATGTAAGGTGCAGACTAATGTGAAGGTTGCAGAGATGGAGGGAGGTTTAAAAATGAATTTTAAGCATCTCTGTTCATCAAAAATTCAGCCGCCTTTCTCTGTCAGGCCCATCTCCTGCATTCATCCCTGCATTCTCTCCTTTGCCTCCCTCTCTTGAAAGAGCCCTCTAGAAATCTGGTCCTCACCCCACTTCCTCCCATTTTATTAGGAAGGACAATTTAACTCTGCCAAATCCCCACCTCCAGGATGAGTTCCTACTCTTGCAATGTGTCCAGACCTATGAGAAGGCCCCCCGCTCGGGTTGCCATTCATTCTCACTCCACAGCAGAAGGCAACAGGACAGAGATTAACTTCTACAATTGCCTCTACTGCTTTAAGAGCCAAAGGAACTAGGGTCCATTTTAATTTTAAACAGCAATAAGTGTCTCTCCACAAACCGCCAACTTCAGCCTTACCTGACCTCGTAACCCATGACCATCATTGAGAACAACGTGAAGTGTTGTGGCACCAGCCATGATTCTAAGTGCATTCGTTCGTTATCTCATTCAGTCCTCAAGCGCCTTATGAAGCAGGGGCTATCTTTACGTCCTTTTACAGGGAGGGAAACAAGGCTCAGAGAGAATATATAACTGGCCCAAGGTTCTAGAGCTGAGGACTCTCCTAAGAAGTCAGCTTCCTGACTCTTCCATTATGCTCTTTTGCTCATTACAGGTCACTGATTCCATTGACCCCAACATGGCTGTAGAACCTAACTTCCTGGGAAATTGATGACCCAGAATTTCCAGGCAGGTGCAGAGGAGGTAATGGGGCCACATATGCTGTGCATACCTCGGCCCAGTCATTGCTAGAGAGCTCTTTCAACCTCGGAGAATGTGGCATTCCATGCTAACCAATCATTTGAAATTCCTGCAATAAATGAAAAAATAAACACACAGCTGAGGATATAATTCAGCTAACCTCGCTCCCAAATGAGGCTGATTCCAGATAGAAAGCAGATTTTCCTATTTACTGTATGTGACAGCTGTAGGAATTAAATGAATCATCTGTCTATCTCTAGCGCCTTGTTCCTCCTGTGCTGTATGTATCTATCCCTGGGGTTGTCTGCCTTCCCATTCCAGGAAGACAGATCAGTGTAGTTTCAATTATTAATTCCATGTTTGCATCACAGTAACACCAGTTCCAGTTCAGTGACCTGCAGTTCCTATTGATTTAAGTGATGAATTATCTACACTGCAATGTATTATTAACTTTATTTTGTCTCTTATTCCTTCCGCATTCATGCATCAAAATAATAAAGTGCCATTCACAGGCTAAAAGGACCCATTTCCCTTCTCGCATTTCCCATAAGGGCGAAGCCAAAGCACACCAGGGAGGTAATTACACAGAGCTGGGGATGGGGAATGGATATTTATTTTGCCTATGAATTATTTATCTTAGCTGTGAATTTGGGGGAGGGTTGGGACAACGTGAGTGGTGGCAGGGATCTGAATGGGGAACAAAGAGGCCCAGGAGGGAAATTAATGAAGACAAGTGAAGATTAGAACCTTAGAGATTCAAAAGAAATAAAATAACCTCAACTCAAAAGGTCAAATTCTGGGAGTCTATCTGCTCATTCTGATACTGACAGGAGGATGGATGTGGGAGCAGTGATGGTGGTACAGTGAAGGGAAGGAGGCAAGGAAAGAGAGCATCACCCGGTTCTCTTGCAATGTTTTTTACACTGTTCTGCTCTGCATGTTGCCATAGCAAGGCCTAGTCAGCAAGGTCAGATCCTAGTGAGACATGGAATTGTGGATGCTGGGTGGAAATTTGTTGGTTTTTGGCTGCCCACTATCATCTACATTTTCTTTGGATAACAGCACATCGTCCTATTACCTGCTGAAGAATTTCCTTTCTCTGCATATAATCTGGTAGGACCTTTTATCAAGATGCCCTACCTTTCTCTGGCCAAATGCATGGCCCAAACTGGGCTAATGAGAGTCTCCCTTCATGCCATTTGAACTATAGGAAAAGGGACCAAAAAGAAAAAAAAAAAAACCAATGCAGTTGGCATCTATTCATTAGCACTGGTGCCTGGGTACCACTGTTGAGTGGTTGCTGCTCTCAAGACCCTTTGAAGATGGTCAGTGCCTGTCTTTGCCAGTCCTGTTTTCTGATCTTCTCTTTGATTCAAGATGCCCCACCCCATGTGCTTTCCAAAAATCCCTTTTTATTTAACTAGATTTGGTTGTGCTCTGTTGCTTTCAACCAGAGAACTCTGGCTAAGCAGCCAACAGACTTGGCTTTATCTGGAGTGTCTCTGAGTCCTGAGAGATGGAAAAGGTAAAAAGGGAGATGTAAGAGGTCTTGTCTATGCCTCTGGTAGCAACCACACAGAGGCGGAGAGATGGGCAGGAGGGGAAGTGAAGGCATTCCTCTGTTCATTTTCTCCCATTTCTCCTTTGAACTGAACCCAACATCCCAGCCTCCAGGATTCCTGTTGGGGTGACTCCCAAAGTCAGAGAGCCTGGAGAGACACTCACTCAAAGGGAAGAGCTCAGCGCGGGCTGCCTGGGGTCAAGCACCTGCCTATGGGCCAAACCCAGAGAAGAAGGAGAGACACCCAAAGACCTCCCAGCTTGAAAGAGAAAGGAAGGATGCTGGAGGCGTAAAAGTTTCCATGTGCAGACAATCGGAGGATTACCTGGGTCTCATTCCTAACTCTATTAAACTCAGAGACTTTGTGGGAGGAGGCCTGCCTCACCTAAGCTGCTCTCATGTTGTGACTCACAGCTCGAGAGGTGGCCTTGATGAAACAGAGGTCACAACTCTTTTATTGTAGTTCTGAATTGCCACCCTTCATTCATCTGACTCAGACAAAAAAAGCCTTTGGCCTTCTTTTCCTTTCTTTTCTTCTTCTCTGTGCCCCCTCCCCATTTGAGGAGCACAGAGCTGAACCTCTAACAGGTACGGTCAGATTTTACCGGTCAGCCCAGCCCCTTGCAAGAAGTAGAGACTGGCCAGAGATGCTGGAGAATGCGTTCTTTCTCTTTCCTGAACTTCACCAAATAAGGAGAAGAGGATCACAAAACCACTGTGATTAGATTATATGGAGGAGGGTCAAAGATTAAAAATCCGCTGCCTCTCATTATTAGAGGAGGGATGACAGATTCAGACCAGAGCACAAAAGAAAATACATTATTTCAAAACAGGATATGAAACCCAGTCCCAGGCGATTAGTCTCTGTTAAGTAAATTTACTATCTAATCTTTTAACTGTCTCTAGAAATTGCCGGTCCAAGATTCCCTCCCTCCTCGGTTGGAAGCTCAACCTTGGGCGGGTGCTGTCATCTGCCCTGAGCTCCATCAGCACGTTAATGGAACTGGGACTCATCTCATGGGGGTGGGAGGGTGGGAGTGGGGGCTGGAGCGGAAGAGGCTGGAAGTGAAAGGCACCTCGTAATAAAAACAGGATGTATATACCACAGACCAGCCCAGGTGGAGGAAGGACAGGGGTAGAGGACAGGGGAAATTGTCCTGGCTTTGGTTTCAGAGCCCGGCCCACCACCAGGAGACTATTCTTTAGCATCCCTTTGGGCTCATCCCTGGGAAACATAGACTCTCCTCTTACTCCTCAGCCCAAAGGGGCCCACATGCCCAGGAATCCCATGCTCCCAGATTGTTCTCAAACCAGACCAATCTTCAAAGCTTTGACTTCAAATGAATGCTGCTTTGTGGGCCAAGTACCGCAGGCCTGTGTTGGGGCCCCGAGGAGGACAAGATGTGCACTTGGAGGCCAGACAGGCTCGCAGCACCATCCAAGCAATGAGAAAACAAAGAGAAAACACGACACAAGTGAAAAACAGGGTCTGTTTCTCAAAATCTTTCTTGGCTTGGGTGTCGCTGTCAACATGGAGGATAAGAATCAGAGAGGTAGAGAATATCAAACCCAAAGCAACACCTTCCCTTCTCTATTTACCAAAAGAGCTCTTTTTTTTTCCTTTGCTTCACTATTTTCACATCGTCTGTTTAGTCTAAAAGGCTGAACTATTGCACAAAGAAAGTTCTCTCCAAGAATGAGTTTTCCAGAGAAAGCTCTTCAGACAAGGATAGTGTGTGTACGCTCTCCATGGCCTGGAGAATGAGGCATGTGTTTAACAGGAGGGGGCTGGAGCAGAGCTGGACTCCCCGCAGGATTCCCGAGGTGCTCTGTTTGTGTGATTTATCCCTTCTGGAAAATCCAAACACACAAATGTGCCTTCTGCAAAAGCAAGGGCAGACGCAGGGAGGCAGGCTCCCAAACACAGCTAACCGCATACCACTCGCCTTCCCTGGGGCATTCTCAGTTGTAACCTTTGCAGGTTTCAACCAAAACAGATCAAGGGAGGTGTGCATAGTTTTGCTGGGGATCAGGGGGTGTCATTCCTCTCTCTCCTCAGCTCTCAGTGTGCTTCACAAAGAACCCTGGGAGAGCGGGAACTGGGCAAAAAGGGACTTCCCTCAGCTCCCGGGATTTCAGAACCTGACATCATCATCTTGCTCATCAAGAAAGCAAAAACACACAACTCTGAGTCCCCACGCCTCTAGAGAATGGCACACAACCCTCAGAAGACTCCAACCCCAACACTTTTCACCTACTAACCATTCATTCACAGGAGATTTTATTCTGTGAATAGAGATTGTAGAGCTAAGACCAGTTCTGCATGCCTTTGAAATTCCAGTCCCCACACCCACCCTTTCTCCTCTGCCTAAAATGTACTGTGGAGTGATGCCCAGGTCTGAGACTTATATAAAAGTTGATGGAGATGGCAGACAGTTAAAAATGCATCCTTGCTCATACATCATTTGACCAAGGGGAAGGCCGCTTCCTAGGCCAGGAACTGTGCTCAGGGCTTGAAATGCAAGATTTTATTTGCGCTTCAAAACAGTCCTGTGAAGTCAATGCTTTTATTTTCATCCTTATGTTATATCGGGGCAACTGAAGTCCAGAGAATGTCAGTCTTTAACAAAGGTCACCCAGCTCAGCAAGTGGCAGAGCGAAGATTAGGACTGAGGCCTGTCTTTCTCTACAGTTCAAGGTCTTGTGGGCCTAAAATTTTCCACACCCTTTGATCCAGTGTTTCTAAGGCTATGGACTTCACTTAAGAAAATAATCATGAAGGCAAAGACATATTTATGAGGCTGTTCAATAACACTATTGATAAAAGCAGTAATTTGAGAGAAAAATACAGTATTGGTTAAATAAAGTATTTTATCCATACAGTAGAATACTATATAGTCATTAAATCACTAGGATAGAAGACTAATGATATGAGAATGTTTACAAGGTAATATTAAGTGAAAAACATGAATGTGTAAGCAAATGTCCATCAATAAAGTAATGGATACATCCATTTTGTTATAGCTATGCAATAGAATACTATGATGCTATGGAAAAGAATGGTTGTGTTCTATACAAGTACTGACTTAAAAGGATCTCTTCTTTTTGCTAATTTTCATTTTTCCCCAAAACACATTATTTTTTTTTGAATAAGAAAAAAAGCATTAAAAACAATTTTCAACAATCATGTGGAAGGCACTACTTTTAGAAACTGTCTCAATATATGATTTTGTCATTATGTGTGTGATGATGATATTATATATAAGCAAGGTTGCCTTTGTTTATCAAAATACATGTAGTTTGAATCACACGATGGTTTATTCATCAACGTGTCCTTGGCACATTGTGGGGGACATGCTTACAGGGATTTGACTAGGCAACAGGTCAGATTTTGGTAAATGGGGAGATCTGAGGGAGGTGGCGATGGGATCCAAACAGACAGGGTGGAGAAGACAAAGGACTGTGATGAGGCTTGGGGAAATTGGGGAAGGAGGTGGGAGGAGTACAATGCATATGGCGAGCGTTCCATACATAGACCCTCCCTCACGCCCATCAAAATGAAATAAATAAAGCCTCAGGTGGCAGGGCCACCAGAGCCAAGAGCAGGCCTAATCAGCTGGCACTGCTCCCAGCCAACACTCCCTGACTTTAATTATTGCAGGTCGAGCTGAATGGGTTACCCAGTCTCCAGGCACTGCTGCCCTCCCCCTCCCACCCTCTACTATAATAACCATAAGTCAATTTCTTCTCTGATCAATAACTCCATGCCTGAATTCTAAAGATACATCATCTGTTCTCATATTCCTCTGACAAATGGCTTGAATCAATGTCAGGCACATTATTCCTAGAGCCCTGGATTATTTTATCCAAGGCATATGGTTCCCGAAGAAGCTTCTAGGACCCTGGATATTTAAGGACACTAAAGGTTGGAACCAAGACTGGAGTCCCACTAACTCTCAGGTGATGACCACCAATCCATGAACTGTTGATTAGCGGTCTCTGAAGAATCAATACAGAAGCTGAGAGTACGTTATCTAGAAACTTTTATAACAATTTGACATTGCCACATCCTAGTATATATTAGTCACCTATATATACCAATGGCCACCAATGTCCAGTGTTGTAATTATTTTCCTTTCTTCTTATTATGTGTATTTTGATTATATATTTTTTGAAATGTCATTCTATGCCTGTTTAATAATTAAATTTTTGAGCTCTATGTTGGGTTTTTTTTCATTTTTCTAGTAAATCATTTTTATTATGTTTTACAAATGTATTCGTCTACAGATTGGAGATTTTTTTTTAAAAAAAAGGAAAAAAAGTCCACCTCCACAAATAGTTTGAGAAGCACGAAGTAGGTTTGGGCTCAGTCCTCTCAGCTTTTTGTATTAATGGAGATGATTAAGAGTTGAACGCAGCTGGCCTTTGAGGTGCAGCCTTGGCTTTGAGTAGAACTCCAGCTGGGTGGCACGTAGAAGGATCATCAGAGCCTTCTAAGAATCTCTATGGACTAAGCTGATGGCAAGGCCAAGGAACTGAAAGAATTTTGGAGCATAATCTCCTTATTTTGTGCCAAGGGACTCCTGATTATTAATATCCTTATTTCAAATACAGTCAATATCCCCACTGCTCCCTGCCTTCTCGTAATTTCACTCAAATGTTGTGGTCTGCATAATTGTATCCAGCAACATTAAACTTTTATTTAAAACAACCTCTGCTACAAGAAAATTTATATAACAATAGTAGGAGGATAAGATATTACTGTCCCTAGCTTTAACTTACCTGCTTAGTTTCTTTGGAGAAAGATAATTGTGCATTTTAAGCCATGCTATTTAAGCCATGGAATAATCAAGCCTGGAAGGTGAGAGGGGTCATACTGCTGTTCTGGAGACCTGGGTGAATTGATGCCCCCGGCTCACCCACATTTCCATTCGTGTTCAAGATGGATTCGAACATCAAAAGGCTAAGTCAGATTTCCTGCCGTCTGCTGGCTCCAGAAAACGTAGTGATCAGAACATTACTCTGTACAATAAAATGCTCCTAGCTTTGTTGAGAACTCACAAGCCTCATCCACCAGGTAAACTCCCCAAGGTTACGTAAAGCCAGGGATTTCCGCGTCTGGTGCCAATTTATCTTGTCATATAAATCAATTGTAGGTTAGTGCTAAGCTTTTCTCCGCCTAAGCCCTGCAACCCCTCCCCTGGGATGGGAGCAAATATCTTCTTCAACAGAAATATTGCAAATCCTAAGTGCGGCTTGGATGTTGCCTCATTTCTCCGAGGCAAAGATTCTTTTCAGGAGGTGGCACAGGGGGTGGAGAGGGCAGAGGCCTGCGGTCCGTTCCCAGCTCCACTACCTTTGAGCTTGGGCCCCAGAGGAAATCACATAACCCTTCTGTGCCTCAGTTTTCTCCTCTGCAAAATGGGAGAACCTGACTCCTAGAGTTATGGTAAAAATTAAATTACAAACACTTAGAACAGTGCTTGGCACATAGTAAATATTAGCTGCAATAATTAGTTACGTATTTAAGAGGGTATGAGCTATTTCCAAAAGGTTTTTTAAGGTGTGTGATATGCAGAGAAATCATAGAAAAGTTTTCCCTTCTCAAAAGAACCAACCCCCCCCCCCATCTGAGTCTTGGACAGAAACTACATGAGGATATCCTTACCATATTAAAAGGAGGCCAAGGAAGAAAGGAAAAGAAAAGAAAGAGAAAGAGAGAATTTGATAGAAAAAATGATGGATAAACGGAGGGTAAACACTGTAAAATGCACTTGTGACAAACCAGGATATCACTTAACTTTGAAACCGACTACCCTAAAATTAAAAAAAAATAATAAAAGAACCTGAAAGAATCCCAGGGGAGGAGGGAAACAGACAAATGCCCAGTGAATTTAAAATGCCAGCAAACATGAGTAGGGGCAGGAACTCAGTGTGGGGACTGGCTGGGGTGTCAGTGCCTGATGCCGAGCTCCTCAAATTGCATCGCCCTCTTTAACAAGGGAGCTGGTTATTCAATCTGAATTTCCTAAATGAGAACCAGCTACCCCTCGGAATTGCCCAAATTCAGTTAAGTCACCTGGCCTGCTTCCTGTAATACTCTCTCAGCTGGCTCGGTCTTTAACCATTAAGGCCTCTGATCATCATGCAGTTAGGGCAGCCACGCTGTGTATTCAGGGCCAACAACAGAAGAAAGCTTTTCCAGTCCCCGTGAAATATCAAGGTGAGTCTGCACAGGGCCTAATGACCTCGTGTCAGGAAAATGTAAGGGTAACTCTGTAAACCACTTGCCTTCTCTACTTTTCCAAGGGGAGAAGCCTCATTTACAACGTTTTCTACTCCTTAATGGACTACTTCTAGAATTCAGAGGAAAATAATTGGAACAGGAGGCTGATTTTCAGTTAAGTGTTGATAACATGTGAGTCACAGGGGAAATTTATACATAACAGAACAACATCTCAACTCTCAGTGGACCTAGCAATGCAGGGTGCTTGTTAAACAGGCAGATTGCTATTCTCCGCACCCCCCATTCTGCATCTCTAGGTCTGCGATGGGACCAGTTCTGCACCCAGGTGATTCTAACAATAAACTTAAAGATATAATGACCCAGAAACATCACACACAGGAGAGAAATGCTAAGAGGAAAGCAACAAGAAACCATAAAAGGGTCATCTAAAGTTTTCAGGTTATTTCATAGAATTACAGTGACTTGACCCTCAAGTGCCTTCTCCGCTAGACGAGAATCCCTTAAGGCCAGGGATTTCAGTGTTGTACCTGCAGCCACCTGGGCTCTGCACTCTGCAGTAGGAGTTCAATTCCTGGGCGAGGAACTAAACTGCAGCCTAAGTTCAACTGAACTCTTCCAACAACCAGCTCAGGAGTCAGGACCCAATTCCCTCTAGGGCTGCCATCTGAGCTGAGCCAGGAATATACCCTCCTGGGCCCCAAGATTATTCTGCTCATTTTCCTGGATTTTCCAAGGTATTAGGAAGTAGAACGAGATTAGGCTTCAGCAATCTCTGCTTTGCTGTCATGATCAGCAAGTCATCAGAACATGCAGCTTTTGTTCCACAGCGGGAGTCTATATCCCAGACTGAAGGGCAAGGCGATGCCGGAGGGCAATGTTGACTGACGGTTTATCTCCCCGGCATTCCCTTCCCCATTTGTTATTGCAATAGCCTTCGCTTTGGTTTGCAGAGCTAGTCCTCCCACATTTTCTGTGCATGGGTGGGCGGAACATGTGGCCCTGGGCTGAGCCAATCAGAGCTTCTCATTTCTCTGTCCCATGATCCAGCTGGAACCATGGGAGGCGGTGTGTTTGCAGGAATGCTGGAACAAAGAAAAAGGCAGGTATTATTCTCCACTCAACTTGAACCTGGAGGATGTGAGGTCTGGAGCTGTGGTCGCCATTTTGCCCCAGTGAGGGGAGCACCTACCTGCAAACAGAGGCAATGCAGAGAAAACTAGGGGAGAGGGAGAAACTGGGTGTGGTGGCTGTATTTGAACTTCTGATTAAATCATCTTGTGGGGTGCCCTACTCTGGGGCTTTCCAGATCCATGAGGCAATCCTCTTTTTTTAAAAAAGTAAACTTGGGTTTCTAAAACTTTGTAACTGAAAGACACCTAAGCAATATAGTAAGGCTTTTTAAATGAGCTGTCCAGCCTCACAAAGAAAACACTACTTTCACATTCTTTGTACAAGATGCTGACACCGAGTCTTCCCCATGAGGCACATACATTCTATTTTGGAAACCAGAAGACATCCTACAGCTCGTACTTTTTTCACAGTTCTTTCAGATCTCTTCTTACGTTTGAGTCTCACAATTCTCCTCCTAAGCTGCTAGCTGCTAAGTAGGTAAATTGCATGATGTGGGGCAAAGATGCTGATCCCCATATCATAGGCGAGAAAACTGAGACCAAGAGAGGTGAATTCACTTGCCTGAGGTCGACCGATCAGTGAAGGAGTCACGCCATTGCACCTGCCAGCGGATGGATAGGGAAAGTCAACACTTGGACTGTGGGGTCCTTCTCTTGTGGGCTACACGGTCCTCCTCTCCCTTCGGCAGCTCTTGGCCCACATTGGTAGCTGGAGGGAGAGGGCTTTCAACATAACCATCAGCCAGAACGTTGGCACTCAGGCCCCTGTATCAATTCCCAGTGTCCTGGCCCATCTCTCCCCTGCACAAACCCTCCTTTATCACTTGCATGACTTCACCTCTCCCAGACACGCTGTGGGCATTGCCCTCTGTGTCTGTGCCAGTTTTGTTTTGCCCCACCAGTAACCATGTTGAGGTTTTAGCACAGGCTTTGAGTCAGAAGGACCTGGGTTCAAATTGTGACTCTCTCTCCCACTTATCATTGCTATGACAATGGGTAAGTGACAACCTAAGGGTCAGTTTGCCCAGCTATAAAATGGGGGGCATAATAACACAGATCTCAAGGGCTTTTGAAAATTAATGAGCTATGTATTGAACCCTCAGCATGGGTCTAACTAATAATAATAAACACTGTGAATAGAGGCAAATATTTATTGAGCACGGGCTCTGTCTGCACCTCATTTAATGGTCACTAAGAAGTGGCTTGCACTGTTTACCTGATTCCTACCTGTCTTGCAACGGCTACTTCAAGTCCTGCCTTCCCCCTTCATCTTTAATCCCGACAACTATAGTTCTCTCCCACTGTACTCTGGATTCCACTGCATCTGACATCAGAGCCACTCCATGACATGCACTGGGTTTCTCCCATATATTCAGGATGACCTGTTTCTCCTGCTCTGACTGTCTATGCTGTCCTGTGTTTCTGCCATGCTAATCTTACCTCCAGTACAGCCAAGGGGTCAAGGCCATGAGCTTTAGGGCCAAGCGATCCTGGTTTCAAATTCCAGCTCTTTGTTTTGTCACCTTAAAAGTGACAACCTCTCAGTCTCAGTTTCCTCATCTGTAAAATGGGGATGATAATACCCCCCTCTCAGGGTTGCTGGGAACACTCCAGGAGACACTGGATATAAAGTGCTAAGCATATTTGTTTCTCATGTGTACACATCAAGTTGTACCCTTGTTAACCTAATTATAGTCTTAGTTGCACGGCACTTAGCTTGTTGACTCATACCATGTAGGAGGTGAATCGATTTTAATCCTGGGGCATTTCCTTCTCTGGTTACCTGCACACTCCCACATTCCCCCTTATTGGCCACACGGTGGCAGCCTATCCATTAGAGAGGCAGCTTCTATTCCCAGAACAGGGAGAGGATGAAATGATCTCTTATGGACTACAGACATGACTTTTCTTTTCCCTTTTGGTGGTGGAGGGAGGCGGGGGTGGACTGAAAATCCTCATAAGCTCCTGCTTCATTTTCGGTGAGTTTAATTTGGTACACAGAAGCCCACAGAGGCACAGCTGAAGCAGATTAAACGAGTCCACCACACTCTAAGGTGGTATCTTTTGAGGAATGCGGTTGGCACCGATCCCCCTCATTCCATCAGCCAGGCTCCGTCAGAAAGCCCACTGGGTTTAGCAATCCCCCCTAGGCTTGGCTTCCCCTATCCGACATCAATTTTATGGCGTCAGGGAGGCAGGGCCAGGGCACCGTAAGGGCAGCTAGGACGACCGTTTTGTCCAGGACTTTCCTGATTTTAACAGTGAAAGTCCTGTGTCCTGGGAAGTCCTCTGTCCCAGGCAAACTGGGACGGCTGGTCACTCTAGGACATCTCTCGCCACATTGTTCCTTTAACTCAGTGACGTGGTTTTCCTTTCTTTCTCAATGACATGGGCACGTAATTTGCCAAAGCCCTAGAATTCTATAATTTTATATTTGGAAGAGAACGCAGACAACATTCAGTCTCCTCAGAATGAGCAGGATAGAATGGGCTTGCCCAGGTCATATGATGGGTTGGCAAGGAAAGATCCAGGACCTTGAGTCTCATCCGCAGCCCTTTCCATGGGCTGCCCGTCCACTTGGAGCCACAGGATACAGAAGGAGGGGTGGCTGGCTTCCTGGTCATTCTCTCAGAATAGTTTCTGGAAAATAACAACCCAGTACAGGACGCACCCAGGGAGCCTGGAAGATCTAATTTAAAGAAAACTTCACATCAGACGCTTAGGGATGCAATTACTGTGCTCCTCAATTTGAGCACATTTTATACGAGGGTAAGGGGTGCGATTTAAATTTAACCTGGGTGGCAGACCTTCACAGAGCTCACTTCAGTGGGCTGGAGAAAGTTGGAGGAGGATGAACTAGGAGACTCTCCCTCCCCCACCCCCCACCGGGCCAGCAGGGCAAGAATTGAGCGAGGAAAGCCTTCCTGGATTTTGCCTGCAGAAAAAAGAATGCACCAGCTTTCTCCAGGAATCTTTTGGCACGCCCCAGCTCAGCCGTGCCAGCCGTTTGCCCTCCTTGCTCACTTCAGAAAGCAAAATTTTCTGGCTTTATTTTCATTAACAAATCCCACTGAAGTCAACCTTCGCTCTCAATGTTATCGGACATTTGCATCTCCACCGCGTCAGCCCCGGTATCAAATTGATTTGCCTCAGAGACACACCACTGGATTCAAGTTTTTTATGAGAAAGCTACACCGAATTCAGGAAAGCTTTGCAGAACAGGATAAAAAGAATGCTCCGTTTACAAAGCCATGAAAACCAGGCAAATCCACTAGTGCGTGTATAGGGTAAGCATACATCTTTAAGAAGTGATCTTTTTCGGTTAAAAATTCTCACAAAACAAAATTCTTATTAGTAACAACAACTCTCAGAAACTGGTTTTCCAAAACAAACTTTGCAAGGAATGGAAGCATCTACACGAGGAAGGTACAAACCCAAGTCATTCTTCTACAAAACAGAAGATGAATCGCTAAATCAGGGTGAGCTCCTTGAAAGGAATCTGCTAAGAGCACAGTAGAGGGACTTCTAGCAAATCTCCTGTAGGATTTGCACACTTGTCTCCCTCCCCAGGGTCAGTAGGGAGAGCCCAACCAGGGAAAGGCTGTGCAGACAAGTCACACCTAACCTTTCTCATCTAGCACAACATAATTCCAAAAGTTCTCCGTGGAAGCTGGCTGGACCCTAAAAGAGCTTGGCAAATCTGAGTTGTAACCAATACCCACAAGAATGGAAAAGGCAGATACAAACAAATGCAAAGCAGTGTGGGCAGAAGACCTTGAAAGGGAAGTGGTGGTCACTGGCCCATAGCTATACTAAAATGGCAGGGCCAGAGAGAACGAGCTAAGAAACAGAGAATCAACTGAGAGATCTGGACTCTAATCCCAGAGATGCCAGAAACCAGTGGCGGGACCCTGAACAAGTTATCCACCTGTCTGAGGTTTGATTTCCTTTTCCTGTAAAGTGATGAGGTCAGGTTGACGGTTCCCTGAGGTCCCTTTGATCCCTAACAGTTCTGTGATAAATATGTAGCTGGCACATAATAGTTAAGTGGTTGAACGGAGGAGACAAAACAGTCCAGGCCCATTCCAGAAAAATTCCACGGCCGCCTCTTCTGCTATTTTTTGGGTTCAGAACAGTGTCTTGAGTTCCTGTCTCAGACCAAGCCAGCAGATCCTAAGCTCCTTTCCCCTAAAGATGTGGAGGAGATGGGCTCCACAGTGAACTGACGCCAGTCCAGCTGAGTAGAGATGTGGTTCTGCGTGGGGCTATCAGGATGTCCGTCTTCTGCCCGTGGTAGCTGTGGCCTTGTGGGCATCTCAGTCAAGAGCATCGTCCCTCCCCACAATGTCCTCTCTCGCCCCACCACCCACCAGTCAATAGAGGAGAGAGCAAATGGGGGCTGGGGACGATGGGACAGGGCAAGAAACTCCAGCCCCTGCTCTAAAACATTCAGGGAAAGCCTTGAGGTTTTCATGCTAGATGCTTTTTTGTTTTGTTTTAAATGATTCAGATCCTGTGAAATCCTGTCACTCCTACTTCACTTTCACAGCACCATACCTTCCACCATCACCTCACAGCCTTAAGAGCATTATCTTTATTAAATGTGATGAGAATCAACAAATTTAAAACACTTGTCCCTGTCCTAGCCAGGAGCCTGAACGACATGGCTGCATAAGGACAGTCAAGGGGACCTGGGGACAGGGCCTGCAGGGGGAGCCCTGACCCTCTCAGGTGGATCAGGACTTATGCCCACCGGTTCAGCCTGGGGAACACACTCTGAGGCTTTAGGAAAACAACAAAAAAACATTTAGGTTCTCCTTGGAGGATATCATATGTGAGAGCTAGCATTAATAACGATATCTCTCATTTATTGACTGTTTGCTAGTAAGTGCCAAGCCCTGTGCAAATTTGCATTATCTCCTTTCATTTGTCACTGCTGCCTTTTGAGATGGGCATTATCATCTTTATTCTGTAAATGGGGAAAGCGAAGCTCAGAGAAGTCAAAGAATTTATCCAAAATCACACAGCGAGAAATTGGCACAGCTGAGACTGGAACCCAGATCTTTTTCATTGCAAACCACACGTGCTCTCATTAAACACTGTATTAGAGTGCTTGCTTCCCAGCAAGAATATCTAACTAAACTAACTAACAACAGCTGATATTTATGGGAGTGGTTACTATGTATCCAGGACTGAGCCGAGTCTTCTTTCATTCTGCCAAGCCTTAGAAAGCAGGTCTACTCGTATCTGTATCTTAGAGCTGAAGAAACTGAGGCTCAGAGGGCTCCAGAGGAGGAAGTGGTAGGGTTAGGATCCGAATTACTCCACGGCTCTTGCTCTCGCTCACCAGCACCTGCACGGCCTGCCCTGCCACCTGCCCTGCCGTGAAGGGAGCAGAGGGCCAGATGCCCCAGGCTCCGGGGGGACACGGCAGCCCCAGGTGCTCTGCCAGACGGAGCCCTCTAGGAGCAGAGGCTGGGTCACAGGCATCATAAACCGTGGCTGTCCACCTTAGCTTTTTTCCCCAGCAGCAAACCAAGACTGGGGAAATGCTGGTGTGGGACAATACAGCGTCATGGGGATCTGTCGGGGGAACCAGATCAAGGCTCGCCCTTCTCCGCCGGTTTTGTCTGGGTCCCTCTGAAGATCCTCTTTAGTCTTTCCAGCAGGCAAATTGATTTGAAGGACTGGCCCTGGAAACCTGAGAGGAGAAAGCCTCCTTCTCAGAGTGGCCGCCCCTGCTTGTCCTTCGCCCTACAACACCAGTCCAGACTCCCGGGCTTTACCCCCACGTGTTCCTCTTGAACTGCCTTTGCAATTCCCATCTGCCTCTGATCCGGGAGCCTGGGGCTGGGGGTGGGGCGGGGACAAGGCTGCTGTGCAAGCCCTTTCAGGGCCCAAGAGGCCCCCTGGCTGGCAGGCACTCGTTTTTTATTTAAAAGCAAAGCAAACAGCAATATAAAAGGGTCCATATAAGAACTCAGTGTGCAAGTAGGACCCGCCTCGGGCAAATTTCTGTAATTTTCCTGAAAACGTGCATTTTACCCTTTGGCCCAAAGCCATTGCGTTTGTCTCTGGACTTGCCCCTCCCCCGCTCCCTCTCCTGGGCCACCATTCAGTGGTTCAAGAGTTGCCCCTCGCAGAAAAGAGAATGACCCCCTACGTTTTATTCAGACACTTTATAAGGGCTGGCGAGACTTTTCCAGTTTGCTCCCTCTGCAGCCAGTGTCCACAGAAGTTACTGACATACAGTGCAAGGCGACCTTATGAATTCAGAACAGGGGGCTTAACAACGGATGCAAGGACCCTCAATTATGTCCCAAAGGGACAAATGGATGATGATAACTCGGAATCCTGTAGAATTCTGCTGAGGTTTACTTTCACTTTATGCAAGGGCTAATTAAGCTGGATTTGTAAACGGGCTTTTATTTATTTTTTCCTGTGGATATAATTATAGCTTGAATCCTGTGGAGAGAACCTCTAAATCAGTCCATGGTCTTCAAAATCTTTTTAAAAGCAGTATGCAGAACCACAACATAAAGGACAGATGAAAGCAGAAGTTCCGGAATGGAGGTGGGAGACTTGAAGCCTTGCCCACTGGGCTTCCCATTTCCCTGCCCTTTTCCTCCTGACCCCTGACCCCTGCTTCAGTCCCTGATGTAGGCCCTGGAACCTCAGGGTTCCGAGGGAGGCAGTTTGAGAAACTCTGCTCTCTCTGCAGGAATACTCCTTGCAACGAACGTATTTTCTGGTCGCTGCCTCCCAGGATTACTGAGCACAGAAGGGGAACCACGGTTCCCTATCCCAGTGTCATTAGCATTTCCGTTTTGTGGGGGTTGATACAGAGCCCCCTTATACTAGAAAATGCCAGTGGGCAGGAGTAAAGGCTCTTTACATGCAGAACAAGGACCAGCAGACTGAGCGTGAGCTTCAAAGAGTTCTCTTAACTGGAACTGGGGACAAGGTGCAGGATTCACCCCTGAGCCGTTCAGGGAGGGTCAGCTCCTGGGGCTTCAGGAGGTGGGTGTTTGGGGGCCGGGAAACCCACACAGCTCTGTCAGGCTCCAAATGAAAACAGCCCTTATGTGCTCACGCCAAGCCTCAGGTCTGACATTTAGAGATTTATCTTCCTTCTTAAGCTGAAAATACACATTTCCTCTCCATCTCCTAAAGGACCAAGAAAACCTGAGATGTCAGCCAAGTGCGGAATGGCCAGGTCCTTGGGGAGCTGCTGACGGGGTGATATGATAGAGCAGGACTCAGGGGCTCTGCTCTGCTCCAGGCTCCCGGGGAAGAGCTCCAATCGGTTGGTCTGCACTTACACAGGCCTCTTGCTTTTCCAGAGACTTCTCTCATAATCCTTCTGAAGCAGGTAGGACAGATGGTAACCCACTATACAGATGTGGAGAATGAGGCAGCATGGGGTAAAAGGTCAGACAACAAAATCCCCCAGGTGGGCACTCTCCCTCCAGCAGCATCACGTGCCCTCCTGTCTCGCTCTGAAGGTGCTTTAGTTGTAGAAGGATTTTCCATTTGAAGTGACTATATGCTTTTCTACCTTCTCACCTAGATTGATAGAAAAGGGTTTCTGTTTTCTCATATACTTCCTTAAGTAACCAGGAAACAAATCCTGACTAAATGATGAAAAGCAGAAAACAAAAACAAAAATAAGTGATGACTGACTTGGAAAGCAATCACCCTGCTCCTGGGCGGTGCCCAGCTTCTTTGCTGCATCAACTGTAGAGCGGCATAAGAAAAGTCTTCAAATCATCCTACCTTTACCCATTCTGGCAAAGCCCATGGACTCGTCTTGATGTAATATTATATTATAAATAAAACAAAAGCAAAACACAAACTTTACAGAACGTAAGTTTCCAGCAGCAGCTGACCGAGGGCTTCTACAATCGCTATGATTGTAGGGCACCTGGGGTCTCAGTGGGGGATGCCGACGAGAAATCAGAGGCTGGGGTTCTCCTTCTGACTTTGCCCCTAACAGGCTAGCCATGTGGCGCTGGGAGGAGATGAAGGAGAAGAAAAGGATTATTCAAGGCTGTCTGCTGACAGACACCCTTGTCCCAGAAGCACTGCAACGGGAAGGCTTGGTGGGCTCCTCGGAAGGCTCCAGAACGCCATGGACTGTAAGACCCACGACCCTGAAGAAGAAAAGGGGAAATGGGAGCCTTGGTGCTGGGAGGGGTGTGATGCTCAGCTGGTTAAGACGCTTTCTCAGGGCTTTCTGGGACACACAGAGAATCAAACACATCTTCCGGATTCCTACAGAAAAAGAGCCCTCACTTTTATATGGTCCCCGACCTTTATTTTCCACACTTTCCCACCTGGAACTTGCTTGTACTCCAATGAGTGAAAGGCACCACCCCAGGATTCAGTTATCTCTCCATCTCAGTCTCCTCCCACTCCCAACCAAATGACTGACTGACACGCTCACACAAATCCCACCTCGCCTCCAAGATTAACAGCCCCTCCATCCCCTGGTCAAAATGGTGACAACCAGAATAATAATATTTAGTGCTGTTAAGCTCCACCATGTGTCAGGCTTTCTACTTTGCACATATTCTCTTATTTAGTGCTTATAACAAGCCTATGAAGTTGGGAGCTACTATTATCCCCATTTTTACACAAGGGAACCAAAGCACAGAGGAATTGCTGTCCTAAGATTACACGGTTGGTAGGGGATAGAGGCAAGATTCAAACCAGTCTTACTTAAGAGCCCCATCTTTTACGCACGTCCCTCAAATGCCGCATGCACGTGACACCTAAGGATTTCACAGTGCAACCAAGCAAACCGACACAGTGTGAGACCACGCTGAGCTTTCCTGCACATGCAGCAGAAAAATGTTCACGAAGGAGCTTTGAGGGCTTGGCTACAAACGGGGGCAGTGTGGACAGGACAGGAAAAAATTAGCCACGTGGATCATCCAACAGGGTGGACACTCCAAAGTTCACTTATTCTGCTATCAAATTAATTACATGATTTTAAAATATACTTCCCCTGTTCCTAATTGTGATACCTTAGTCACGGTATGCACAAGCTAATACTAAACTTAGTTCGTCTTCCCTGAGTGCTCAATGATTAAGTGATGAAAGAAAATGATTTAAATCGTGTTAGGGGGTAAGGAGGAAAAAAAAAGCTTGGCTAATCTACTGTCAGAAAATTGAGAATCTGCACTGTCAAGCAGGCTTTTCCCCTGAGATGACCCACTTGACACATGTGCAAAATAAATGATTCTCATTAGTCTGATAGAAACGGTTCCACTGGATTGAGACCTTGTGGTCTTCAATGGCGGCTTCCCTTGCTCCCCCCACCTCCTGCCCCCTTTTGTGGCATAACTGCTTACCTGGCAACCAGCATCAATCTGGCACCAGCCACTCTGCACACAGCCTAGCTCCCAGACAGGAAGGCCCAAATGCACTGGACATCTGGGCCTCCCTTCTGCTATACAGCTTGAGAACTATGGTTGATTTCCCAGAGAAAGATGGCCATTGAAGCCAATGTCTCTAGCACTGGATATCCTTTCTGGCTCCTCCTGACCAAGCACAAGTACCCCACCACCCTCCCACCTCCAGAAGTTCCACTGGTGACTGCCAAGATCATTGCAGCACAGCACCAGGCACAGAGCAGGAAAGCCACAAAGCTTGCAGGAGCTCGGTATGGCTGGGGGCAGCTGGGCAGGGGAAGGACTGCATAGACTTCTGTTCTGGGGACGCTCTTCCCTTCAAGGGAGGCCTTAGCTCTTTCAGACAGAGGAACGAACACAGAGGCAGTAGGTAGGCCTGAGAGCAGAGCCCTTCCAGAGCCCAGCCTGCTGTCCTTCTCCCCAGACACACGTGACTTACCTGGGCTGAAGTCAACATGGGAACCTTTGAGCTAGAAATATCCTTTCCAATTTCACAGCAGAGTGACATAAATGGTTGCATTTTAAGTGGATGGGGGATGGGAAGTGGGAGGACTGGAGCTTGAGTTTCTTTTTTAATGATCACTAATAAAATATTCTTTAGTAGGTACTTATACCCCACCCCCAAACTTATGCAAGAGAAATAATCTATGGCTTCCAAAGACCCCAGGCTTGCTCAGATATATTTAGGGGCTTCAGCTACAATGTCAAACTCATTCATGACGCCACTGTTTGACTTCTTAAAAATGGTGAATTCAGAAGCCCATAGGAACTCTGCTCTGACCTTCAACAACTCTTAGCCTGCAGGAATTTCCCTGATGAAAGTTACAGCGGCAGACTTTTAAATGGCCCTTCATCTGTGGTCATGTCACTCTGGGCTGGTCAGTGATTTGGCGTCAGGCCAGTCTATCCAATCCCTAGGTAGGGTCATAGGAAGAAGTGCTCCTGACAGTGAGGTGCCCCAGCCACCAATGTTTTTACGGCCTCCCCTAGGATATAGAAGCAAATGAGACCCAGGCCTGCCTCACGAAGTGGGGGAGGAGCTGATGGATAGTAGAATGTGGCTCATGGTCTGGCTGAGTTTAGGAGCCTTTCCATTACTGTAGGACCATCAGGTGACCGCTGCAGGTTTGCTGTGTGAGCAGGTCATCCTTACAGCTGTGAGGCAAGGTTAGAGCCCCCTCGAGGAATCACGGTGGGAGGGAGGGACTAACTGCCTCATTGACAGAGATTCCCCAATCTCCTTATGTTCACCACTTCTATCCCAGTTGAACTCAACTTTCTGCCCTGTACTCTAGGGGGTCTGACACTTGTCAGCTCCTTCCCTAAGAGTGACATCATCACTTTCCAGGACACAGGGCCTGGAAGCTGGTCCCCTGAGAGTTCACACTGTGATCTGGGGAAGGCTGTGCCTGGTGCCTCCGGTGTGCTGGTCCCAGAAGGGGAACCCTTCTGCTGAGAACCGCAGCTCTAATCTAAGGTCAGTCACATCATTTGAGGATCAAATCGGAGCTCTCCTGATTTTCCTACCCCTTCTTCCATGGCAGAAGGATAGAATGCAATTATTTTTCTGCACCTCCAGGAAAGAGTTGAGTATTTTCAGCTCTGGGTCTAATGGACATCAAGTTCTATGAGGGAAGAATGGAATTTGAAGGGAGATGAAGGGTGGCCGAGAAAAGAGGTAGGAAGGGGCTTCTTCCCCCCAAACTAGAAAGGGATGGGGGTAGATACTCATGGGCTCCAAAGATTTGGGAGAGGCCTCGCTCCCTGCTGTGACCCAGGGATGGGGAAAGACCCCAGGAGTCACAGCTGTGTGGCCTGTCTAGAAGCCTTGCCAAAAATTCCATTACCCAGCAAAACTCAGAAAAAGCAGTGCTACTGCATTCCAAGGGAGCTCAGTGGACCTAGGCAATGGGGGGCCAGTGCTGGCCATCCTTTTTTTCTGGGCACCACACAAACTCCTAACTCTGCTGGGAGGGGTACTGGAAGGGAGAAGGGGAGAAGACCCAGAAGGTGACAGAGAATTTCCAACCAGCCCAGTAAGATGTGGACTGGTATTTCTTGTTTGTGGGATTGGTATTTCTTGCACACCTGAGTTTGTCCTGGGCCCTTCACACCCACTTGTAGCCTCTTTGGCCTTATCTTTGGTGTCTATAAAGGACCAGGGATTCTAGCCATCATGTAGTCACCCTGCCCTGACTTTGGGATCAATTTCCAGTCTCTCTCTCTCTCCTTCTGTCTCTCGACTGTTCACATTCAAAACCAGGTGGAAGCTCTCAGTCATAAATTCTAGGAATCACTTGGGACACACGGATAGTTCCTTGTTTCACAGAGTTACACGAAGGAGAGTCATTCAGATTGTCTCCAGAATAAAATGTTACCAGAAAATGTACTTTAAGAATGAAATACTCTGTCATGGCTTAAAGTGACACATCCTTCATCCTTTCCTTGATTCATTTTAGCTTTAGAAAGTACAGCAAACCCCAAAATGCCTTCAAAAGGATCTGTCTTCTATGCATGATCATAGATATCTCAGTTAATAATTCGAATAAGCTTACTTTCCTAGTTCTAATGCTTTGTACCAAAATTTTATACCACCCTCATGTACTGGTGAACTCTGAAGCTTGGAACTAAGAAACGACACTGGACAGCATGAGGTTGAGTATACAGCAGTGTTCTTACATGGGGTCCCTGGACCTGCACCGCCTGGGAACTTCCTGGAAATGCACATTCTTGAGCCCACCCCAGACCCCCTGAATCAGAACCTCTGGGAGGGGGCCCAGCGACCTGTGTTTTCATGAGTCCTCCGGGGGATGCTGTGAACCTCCAAGTATGAGAGCCTTTGGTGTGGGTTCAAGACCCCAAGCTCCTCAGTCAGTCAGACCTGATTTGAATCCCAGATCTTCAGTCTTCTTATCTTGTGCTGCTGGTTTCATCTCTCTTAGCCTGGTTCTCTGATCTGATAAACAGTAATAATCATCCCCATCTCATAGTGTTGTTGGGTGAAGTGAAACAGCACAGCTACTCAGAGCCTGGTGTGGGTATTTTGGGGATGCTTTGTGAAAACTAATCACAACCCCAACCCTTCTAAGTTCCAGACCAATATGAATCAAGCAGATGGAGACCAGAGGGGTGGTTTTCTTTATAGCTGATAAAGCTCCTATGATAAAGGATATGACTCAGGTGTGTGGCCATCGCTGACCCCTGGAATTCCTAGTGTTGGCTCTGAAAACTCTGGACAATGTCCCTGGTGGGGGTGGGGTGGGGATGGGATGAGTGGGGTGTGCAGAGGAGGCATGTTTACCCTGAATCACTGCCTCGTGCTGTCAAACCTCAGGAGTGTGGACAGAGGCTGCACCCACAGGCCTCACAAAGGTGGTCCTGGCTCCACCCCAGGGGCAGACCCTGCGGCTGCAGGCACAGAGCTGATGCCCACCTGGGAGCTGGCAGATCTATACAAAATGGGACATGCCGGGCCCAACTGGTGCTCTTGACCTCAAGGATCTTGTAGCGTAGGGCTCGGAGCAGGGAGAAGTGAGTGAAGGAGTGCAGAAGACAGCCTGAAGGCCCCTCACAGTTTTTCCTCTTGGGGCTTGGATTTCTTGCCCCTCTGTGGAAATAAGAAGGTAGGGGTAAAGCAGTCCCATCACTTGCAGAAATCAGTGCTCAATAAATGCTGTGATCATTATTAAGAACTGATATGATGTTTCCAGGTTGCTACATGGAAAAAACAATGGAAACACTGAATGCTTCCTGGCAGGTAGGAATAGCAATAGTCAGCGCACATGGAGAGCTGCGTGTGGGCCAGGCCTGGGTTAATCAATGTATTAACCCATTAATTCTTACAACCCCACTCTGGGGTAGGTATAATGTTATTCACTTCAGTTCTACCATGAGGAAACTGAGGCACAAGATGCTCAGCCAGTAGCCAAGGATGACCCAGTCAGTGAGTAGGGGAGCCCAGATTCAAGTCCAGGTGGTCTGCCTGCAGGGCTGTGCCCCTAATCACTGTGTGGTACCGCCACTCCACTGGCTGCTGGGGCAAGGCTGGAAATTCTGAAGCATGTATGTGCCTTGCCTTAAAAAAATTGTAAGTTATTAACATGACCCTTTCCAGAACTGCAAAGTTCTTTCAGTTGCGTTAATGCTTAAGTCTACAATTCAGAATTATACAAAGAGAAAAACAATAATGGCATCACAGAAAATGTTCAACAACCTAAAAAGTAAAGACAACAACAAAAAACCTTTAGGTAAGAACTAATAAAAAATACTTTTTGGTATTAGAAGTCAGAGCATGAGATGAAGCATATACTACCGAGTTGAATACCACAGGCCTAGTAAGCATCAACCACACTGAAGAATGGTCAGAAACTATCTTATTACAAATATAGCCACAAAAAGAAAGACACACACCTGCCGTTTAGAAAAACTCTGAGCATATACTAAGCGTGTGATGAATATTGATCAACTGATTGTTCAATAATAACAGTCTTGAGAGGGGCCGGCCCCATGGCCGAGTGGTTAAGTTCGCACACACCGATTTGGCGGCCCAGGGTTCACCGGTTTGGATCCTGGGCGTGGACCTAGCACCAGTCATCAAGCCATGCTGCGGCGGCATCCCACAGAGAAGAGCTAGAATGACCTACAACTAGGATATACAACTATGTACTGGGGCTTTGGGGAAGAAAAAAAAGAAGAAGAAGATCGGCAACAGATCTCAGGGCCAATCTTCCTCACCAAAAAGCATACTAAAAAAAAAAAAAAGAAAAAAACAGTCCTGAGAAACTATTTTTAAGTCATTCTTTATTTTATCCTAGATGCTCATTATTGGAGGTTTTAGTTCTAAAACCTCTCTTGAATAACGCTCCTGCTAACCTGTCATTTGAGTTGTTTCAGAAACCTTTTTTAGTGAATTCTGTACTGAGCAGGGTCCCCTTAAGAAGTCTATCACTTTGTCATCCGACTTATTAGTAAAGTTGTGACATGTCAGAGGGGCATAAACAATCCCATTCAATTGATAAAGTGTTTTTCTGCAAATACAGAGTCCTTTTGACATTTCAAACCACTTTCATGTTTACTCAAACGCTTTGCTATTTTTCAATGAATGTCTGATGTGCAGGAAATGAAAAACATCTCAGCCAACACATTTAGAAGTTTCTCACATCTAACACCTCTCCATGATTAGTTCTTTGAACGTGTATCTCTTCTGTCTAATCCTGAGAAAATCACAAGTTCTCAAACTACCCCCACTTATTAATGTGCAGTCACCCGCCCCCACTAAATCACTTAAAATCCACCTTCTGCTTGGAATGAAGGGAGAGGCCCCCAAATTTTGCGTTTGGCCTTGGAAATAAAAAGATTTAGATAAAAATGCAAAATAACTGTAGGAGGTGCATGCACATTCACCGCTCATGTCTGTTTTTTTCTCCTCAACTGTTTACAGTGGAGCATTTCAACTTGTTATAAGAAGGTGGGAATGAGAAAGCGAACTAGTCTAGGAACAGACCAGTTTCATTTTTCTGTCAGCATCTCATGACAGGCCAAAGATAAACCTCATAAACTGTGAAAAACGAACAATTCTTGGTTTTGATAACCTAAGCTGGGATGAGGACCAAGGAGTTAATATCTCTGGAAACCAGGAGTTTATCTCACTTGTTTTTCAATGATTAATCCCAAACTTATCCCATTTCGTCAACAAGCCAAAAGGGAAGTTTTATACTCCTGGCTATAGCTCCTCTCTCTGTCTAGGCTTACTGGTGCCAAATGAAGTGGTAATTAACCAAAAGTCCCCTTATTTCTGATGTGCAGAATTGCAAGGCAGCAATACTCCAGAGCAGGGAGAGGCTGGTGGGAAGTGCAAACAGATTTTTAGAGGGGGAGGGGACTCGAGAGAGGAATACGCACAGGATATGGAGGTAATTACACTGGCAAAAGCAACGAGGCAGAAATGAATATGGAATTTGGGGAGTTGGGCAGGACAGTGAAAAGAATGGTCCGGCAAGAGAAGAGCTTCCAATGTAGGAAACTGTCGAGATTACATCAGGTGGAAGGCAGGACTTGAAAACCCAGTGAGAGGAGTTTGGCCATAACGTGGTGGCCGCAGGGAGCTATGGTGTGTTCTAGCACAGGAGAGGCTTACGATCTGAGTATTAGACTGCACAATGGTGTGTAGGCGACTGGTGGAAGAGACTGGAATCAGGGGGTCGAATTTAGAAACATCTCAATAATTGGGACAAGAGGTTATGAGGGCTGGATTCTTCCACGTTTTTCTTCCTTGATCGAATTATTTCCCTAGTCACCATGAGCAAATATTGCCATAGATGCATAGAACTTGCTCTGCTATTTACTTATTTTATCCTTATCCACTAATAACTTGACTCGTACATTTGCTTAACATAATCGTTTTAGCCTCGCCTTGATCTATAATATCTGTAAAATCATAAACTTGATATATTAGTTGTATATATATATATTTTTTAACCCTCATGAAAACAGGTACATGGCCAGTAAAATAAGAAGTTTGTCTGAGTTGAACTCAAAATCACCTATAACCACCAGTGAAAGCTGCCTTAGTTCGTAAGTTCTTAAGCTAACTGGGGTCACAGATGCCTTTGCTTACGTCCTAAAATCTATACACCTTTTTCCCAGAAAACTGAGTGCAGGTCTGCGTGCACACACAATTTTGTATACTCTTTTGAGTTGTTACTATCCCTTGAGCTGAAACCCCTTTGACTTATCTGAGGCTTATAGAATGTGAACCTCAGCTTCCTGCCAGGCCAAGTCGCTTGGCAAGTCTTCCCGAAGCTCACTGTGGCTTTGGAGGAGTCCTTCCAAGAGCCTGCAACACCCTCTGGGAGAGTCTGACCCCACTCAACTTCTAGAATGTTCTGTGGTGAAAGCCATTCCAAGGGCTCCTCAGATACCTTTGCTGTTTTTGGAGGCTCCCAGCAGACAAGTGCCATGAGGAACCTCTTTCTATGGTGCTGGTCAGCATGGGTCAGAGTGGGCAGGGCGGGCACACCCCTCCTCAGGGCAGAACCTGGCCACGCTGGACCTGACCCAGGGAGAGTGGCTGTGCAGTCCTGTCTGTCCTCTAGCCTGTTGCTGAGAAGAGGGTTTGGTCTCACCCATGGCCAAGATTGCTCTGTCAAATCAATTCAGGAGACTATAAAGATATGAAAGCTGAACAGCACCAGCAGGGGACTCCTTCTTTTTTAAGGCTCCTTGCCAGATTAAACAAGACTAAATATGAAATGGCTTCATATTCCAAGCATGAACTAATGTTGGGGTTGCGGCTGATAAGTAAAGAACAGCTACACAGGCTCTGACACAGCGACTCTGGAGAGGGCAGCCTTCTCACAGGAGGTGGGGGTGCGGGGATTTATCAGGGCTGTTGGGGAGTGAGCTGTCTGGAAGAGGTTCCTCCCTCATAAAAAACCCGGGCCCCTGCTGACCGATTCTCACGTTAGGAAAACATTGGTAAATCATCAGCATAATCCAAGAATTATTCCCTTCCTCTGCTCAGAGCACGGGGGCCCTTCTCTTACCTGTTTCTAATTTTCTTCATGGGTGCTGCTCCTAGTCCACTAATTGAAAGGATTTTTGGCTAGAAGCCCATGACCCTCCCGGCAAAAAACACAAAATCGGAGGGGCTGATATTCTGTGCATCTAAGAGAAGTAAAAGTGGACGGAACAGTCCCTCCGGAGTCCCTGCTGGGTTAGGGTCGGAGCCCCGAGGCACAGGGAGGGGGAACTGGCTGCCTGGACATCTTTCCCCAGCCAAGGAGCCACGGTAAATCACTGGCTTTCAGAATGTCCTCTGGAGAAAATAGGGGTCATTACAAGGCTTTTAAGATCAACTATAATAGACTCCCTACAATTTGTTTTTCTTCTGCTGCTTTTACTGACCCCTCTGGGCCTTCCTCCAATGCCGAGTGTGACATTGCTCAGCATGGCGTGGAGGTAAGAGAAGGGGCTTTGGGGTCGGTCAACAGATTGAATTAAAATACTGCCTTGACGCCTTCGTAACTATGTAGTTTTGGCTACGTGGGTTAACTCCCCTAAGCTCCAGTTACTGTGAAATAGAGAGAAATCGAATAACTGCATTACAGAATGGCTATGAGGATTCAATGAGATGATACATGTAAAATGTGTAAGAGAGTGCCTGGCACATGGTAGGCTATCAATCAATGGTAGGCATCGGCATCAGCATCATCACCAACACCACCAATATCTTCCCTAATGACCTGGGTCAGGGTTGAATGAGAAGAGACAAATTCAACTCAACTCAATGCCATTTAGAACGGATTTGCAAATGGCACTTGGGATAGTACAAGTACGTACATCCCCAGTTTCACTCTTCAGCTAGACAATCAGGATATAGGAAAAGCCATAGCTGTAACATTCATTCCTTCATTCAACAAATATTGTACTTACTCTGTTCCAGACACTTTTCTAGAGTGGTAGATAGAAGCAGGGCAGACACAGTCCTTGTCCTTCTGGAGAGTATAGTCACCCATACCACTGGGGCTGTGGGGCTGAAACACAACCTCAGCAAGCACAGTGCAAGATGCCTCAAAGGACACCTGAGTTACTGCTCAGGGTTAGTGTTGCAACCAAATGGCAGGACACAGAAGTCGTCAGCGCCACAGGAACTTTGGGGCTATGCTTTCCCCAAAATGCCCACAGAAAATCCATCAGGTTTTTTGCTGACACCTCCTCAGTGCCAGGCACTGTGCTGGGCCTGGGAATGCTGTGAGATGAGAGCTCATGATGTCGTGGAGGGGAAGACAGACAAGAAAACAGTCATCTACCAAATGGCGAGGCCTGATCCCCAAGGCACCCGCTACTTCACTGTATTTCAGGGCCTGGCAGCATAACCATCCACCAGCTAGATCACCTTGGGAAGTGGGGTATATGATAAACCAACTTCACATGCTCTAATTGTCTATTGCGTTAACAGGATAATCTTAAATACGAGGAAAGGAAAACCACCTTCCCTACCCAAGAGACGGGACAACAGCTGGAGAGTCAGTACATCTGAATCGTATTCTACTGTCCATATGGCTGGTTCCCCTACCCCTGAACAGCATGGCCCCCCTTGGGATCCATTAGGAATCTGCCCTCCCCTCCTTCTTTCTTCACCAGCCCCCACCCCCCACATTAGCACATAACTTGTGGTCTGGGACTAAGAGGGTTTTGTTTTTTAAACAGTTAAATCTTTCATTGCAGACCAATTAAAATTTAAAGACTCTCTCCTCCCCCACCTCTCTCTCTCTCTCTCTCTCTCTCTCTCACACACACACACACACACACACACACACACTCTCTCTCTCTCTCTCTCTCTCTCTCTCTCTCTCTCTCTCATACTCTCACCTCTCTGAGCACAAAGAGCAGACGACAGCCTGGTGCTCACTATTAGAAATAGGATTTGAAAACCCAAATGAGAGAAAACCTACCCTGTCACCTCCAGTTGTTTTTTCCTGCCCAAAGTTCCCTAGATGAGAGATTGTTCTGCCAGGAACCTTGAGTGCCTCCCACCCAAGCATCCCCCTTACCACAGGGTAAAGCCAATCCCCTTGGCCTTCTCAGCTGCCCTTCCCTGGCTGAGAGTGAGGCACACGTGGTCCCCAGGAAGTGGCCTGGACACTCAGTGAGCCACTCCTGTCACATAGCTCTGTCTACCCCACTCCCCAACTACCTCTGGCATACCCGCAAGGCCTTAGAATTTTGGACATTTCCCTATTCTGTCATCATGACTCATTGACAATTTCAGGGGACCTGCCCTGATCCTCAAGGATGAAAGGGCAGGACATTAGGTTACCCCTCTGGCCCCAATCCTATTCTAGATATTCTTTGATCTAAAAATAGTAGACTTTAAAATGAGATTAGGTGGAGAGGGTCTAGCCTCTGGATAGGTGTGAAAATGCATTTACATTATACCTGTGCATGTGTGTGTATACTGAAAGTGTGTATTTTAGAGTACACAGTCTGTGTGTGTTTGCCTACCCACACTGCAGCCTGTCTGCTTAACTGAATACATATCGACTCGCTTTGCCACAATTTTAACCATCCTTCCTCAAAGTAGAAAGCTCTTCTCAACAGCTTTTCTTCTCAAGATTTATCAGAGCTGAAGATGGCTCCTTCCCAATGCAGTTACGTTGAACACAGACAAGTGTGTGTGTATGTAACATGCATACACACACACAGATACATGCACACACTTCGCCTTTAGAGATCTTGGGTTTCCTATGACTTCTCTCTCCGGAATGCTCAGAGCCAAGGAAGGCATCTCTGGGTATTAATTTGAATGTTAATCTTCCCTGCTAATCTCCCTTTTCCCTGTTGCCTTAATGGGACATCAAACAGTGCTCTCCTTGCAAAGCCACCAGCCTGCACGGGAGGTCCTAGATCGGGCTTCAGGGAGCCCAGTCTGAGAAGAACTGGCCACTCTCCTTCGCTGTCACCCAAGAGAGAGCAGTTATCCTGCAACAAGTTTGGGTGTACACTCCCAGCTTTCTATGGTTCTCAGTGAAGAGATGATAACTTCATTGTTCTCCTGGGTAAAGTTTATACCAGGAAAGACAGAGATTAAAAGGCAAAAACAAGATCAATTCTTTGTGATGGGAAAAAATCATCTCTGGCAGGATATGAATAGAAAAAACTCTGGGTCCCATGGAGAAGGGGGTCTTTAGACTCCTGTGAAACAAGGACAACGACTCCTGTGGTGACTCATCTTTGAGTCAGCCTAATCTGTGGCAATGGAGCTGGGAGTTGGGGAGCAGGTACTAACTAAGGAAAGGATGAGGACATAGAGAATGGGGCCTGGTTTCCCTGGCCATGCAGAGGAGCAGAAAGGCCTGGAGAAGAGGCCATAAGAAGAGCTAGAACTGCCATTGGAAGGAGCCAGAGAAATCCACACAGCTTTGGTCACGGCCAGGTCCACCTCTTTACTGAGGAAGAGGGGCTCCCAGCTCAGCTACTGACTTCTCCTGTAAGTCTGGACAAGCCACTTGGTCTCACCATCCCCTTTTCAGAAAGAAATCTCCCTGCCCTTCCTTTGCTCCACAGATAAATTATTCCAAAAGCAATAATAGCAAACATTCACCATGCCCTTATCTGCCAGGTGCCACAGCCATCACTTTAATACATTTTCTCACGTGACCCTTGCACCACCTCCCATGTATGTGCTGCTATTATTTGCATTTCACCGACAAGGATGCTGAAGTTCAGAGATGAGGTAACTTGTTTGAGGTCACACCGCTGGTAAGTGGTCGAGCTGGGATTTGAACAAAGGCAGCTCTACCTTTCTGCAGCCAAGGTAACATTTCAGTATGGGCAAAAATTACCCTCTTTTTAGAAGAAACCAGGAAAGGTAAATTGAGAGAGAGAGATCGGCTTGGAACACAAAGCAAGCATGAAAAGTCCTCAAAAGGTATCAAAACCAGAAAATTGTCTTCCTCCTCTTCAAACTTCGATGCTATATCCATGTCCTCCCCCGCAGCTTTGGAGACCCATAGCCCGCTAATTCACTTTCCAGATCCCTTGTAGCTGTGTCTCTGGGTGATCGTAACTTGGTTGAGTCAGCCGACAAGGTCTGTAAGACTCTCGGAAAGATATCGTTAGTTAGAAATGATGCCAAGTGTCACATGGGGAGCCCGTCTGCAAACAGTCTCCTCCCTCCGTCCCTAAGAGCAAGCACTCTGTGTAGCTACCAGCTCCTCTCCGTGTCACCTTTCTGCGCCAGGCTCCTCCAGCCCACTTGGCTATCCGAGCTGATGAAGAACAAACCAACAGTAACACGGAGGTAATATTTGGTCTGCTGCTGTCTTTGAGGGCAGCCAACCTTCCTGAAAGGTGCTTAGGATCCAGACGGTGGTAGCTAACTGATGCTGCATCCTAGCATCACACAAGTCACCGAAACAAGTTCAACAAACACTGGTTGAGCACTTACTTCAGCTCAGATAGCAGACATGATAAAGGATAGTGTCTATCCCTCCCCAGGTTACAAATGTAGAGAAGGAAAAGACCAGTGAAGAAATGCCACAGTATAGGCTATAATTAAATACCTGCGAAATGAGCATCATTTTCATTATGGCTAGGACATATTTTGAACTATTAATTTGTATTTATTTTTCATCTACTTTTTTCTTTCCTGTCCTCTTTTCTCAAACAAGTAGCCAATCAGCCTTGCCTTCATTGCCTCAAAGAAGGTACAACGCAGAGAGAAAGGAGTCGCTTGTAAGACTCCCTGGCTTTGATATTCCAAAAGCTGATGCCCAGAGCTGAACCGATGGGTTTATGGAGGAGGAAGGAGGCAAAAGAGGAATTGGAGGATGCAGCAAAGTGAACTGGAGAAATTCAAGGTACACAGAGGCTTTCTCCCAGAATAGAAGGAAAGATCCCTGGGCGGGGGGCAGATTGCAGGGGGAGAACAAGAATAAGACATACTGAGGCTGGGATGGTTGGGTGCCTGGGCACAGGGGACTTAGCCTCACGAGTCTTAACTGAGCAATAGCCCAAAAAGCAATGGCTGTGTGGTATGTCTAGGCAAAGGGCCACAGATGACTCTGCAAAAAAGTTCTCAGGTCCCCTATTTGACCACAGAGAGCTGCTAGCCCTAACGTTGTCATGTGGAGAGGATAAGGGTGATCCCAGACTAACTTACTTGGTTTCAGCCTTCCTTTGACACCTCACAAGTCCCTAGGACTGTGGCCCAGACTGAGGGTGGAACACAAGCAATTCCTTCCACTGTTTCCTGGTGGCCTGAGGGCCAGACACAATACAAGGTGCCCTTTACTAGGCAACCTGTATTTTCATTTGCTAAATCTTGCAACCCTAGATGGGGCTTGAAGTTGAAACTGAGTTGACAAAAATGATGTGGACTAAAATTCATACCCAAGTTTGTAGAACTGAATTTGTGGACTGAGATTTATACCCATTCGAACAGAATGCCTTTTATTTTTAGAGTGCTTTCCAGTTTATGAAGCCCTTTCACATATACTATATCATTTGATTCTCCCAATAACCTGATGAGATGAGAAACGTGGGTCTAATTATTTACAGAAGAAGAAACACAGCTCAGGGAAGCGAAGCCTGCTGAAGACTCTCATCCACGTGGGCCCAAGCTGTAAGCAACAGCCAGACCAGCTCTGCTCTGCACCCTGCGCTACTTCTGAGGCCCAGCCCAGCCCAGGTTCCAGCATTCCAGAAAGGACACTACTGAATTCAGGTCCAAAATGTCTCTCACAAGCTTTTGTGAAGATGAAGTTTTAGGGGTGTCTGATTCCAGATGACCTGTCCCCTGTTTGCAGCAGATCCAGAACCAGGAAATGATTTTACATGGTGAGGTGACCACAGCGGAGTCCCCACTGCCCGTGGGTTCCAAGACGACATGACTTGTAACAGGTCTAGCTACTAATCCTTTCCTTCATCATTTCTAGGCCAGGCAACACCCACCTACAAATAAGATGGCTTGACTGCTCCCCGCTCAGTGAGGATGGTGTGGATGGTGATTTATGGAGAAGAGAGCTGTGCAAAGGACGAGGCCAGACTTTTGGGATGCCTTACAGACCCACGAAGAGACAAGGCTGAGGAATGCACTGTCCAGCACACTCAAGACAGCCATTGCCTAGGGGGAGGGACCTCCTCTGTCAGAGTGCAGGGTTTTACACATCCTAAAAGCTTTACTTACGGACATCAGGTCAAAGGGAAGGGAAAAAACTCAACCAGACTTGAAAAGTTACCTGGTGCTGCTGTCAGCAAATGGGCCGCAGCTGGTTTTGCCATTACAAAAGCTGGTGGTGTTTTTTTTTAAAGTATGTCGTAGGAAATAAAGAATATGATCCTGGGGAAGCCCCATATATATACCACTGCCCACTTTGATAAAAATGTCATTTTTCACTCTATGTAGAGGACTTCAAGGACAGGGAAATATTCTTTTTTTAAAAAGTGTTGGAAGATAGGAGCCAGTTTTCTTGTCATTTTTTATTCTTTATACCTTGATATGTCATAAATATCATCTATTATCCACCAAATAGTTAATACAAACAAGAATAACTCTTGGTGGTGGACATTTTTGGGATGTGGGAAAGGGCATTTTCTAACTGGGAAAGAAGACAAGGATTTTGATGAACGCCAAAACATTCAGTACAAATGTCTATTTTGTAACATTTCCAAAGCAAAATGACAGAAGCTCTGTGGACCTGTGATAACTGGATCTGAGTATTTCTTTCAAGGATCTCACTGACTGGCAGCCATCAACTTGGCCTGTCCTCTAAGGAGCCACCTCCAAGGAATGGGCCGGCCTGTGTCAGCATCAGGACTCTCAGCCATGTATCTGGGCAGGAGTGTCCCCCTCAGAGCGTGGTCTCCCCTCACCAGCCTGTTCATCTGAACGGAGGATGAAAGGTCAGCAGGACCCAGCCCAGACCTAGGATTCCAGTCCGTCCCCCCCCCCTCCCCCCGCCCCTGCCAGTGACTTGTAAATGTGGAGGCTCTGCTAAGCACTGGGATTTCATTAAGGGCCTCGTTAAAATTTACTAGAGTCAAATAAAGAAAAGATCCAGGCTTGGAAATCATTCTCCACCCATGTCTCTCCCTTTCACTGCTTCTCACCCCCACCCCAATCCCACTTATTTATCCATTAAACAGCTCACAACTGAGCTAATTCTGGAAAAGTGCCCATATCAAACATCTTTAGAAATCACTTCAGAAAACGCCTGTAGGAAGGGAGCTCACCTCTTTCCATTTGTCTTACTCTGGCAGGTCTGGCGCCTACAAAAAGAGCCAGTGAAGCAACACTGTGAAGAATACAGACTCTTAAGTCATACTGGATAAATCCTGGCCATCGCCTACTACCCGGATGATGTGGGGCAAGTTACCTAACCTCTCTGAGTCTCACTTTCTGCATGTATACGATGGGAACAGTACCACGACCTACTGTATAACATGTTGAGAGGGTTAAGCAAAGTATTGCATGTCAACTGCTTAACCAAGTGTGTAGCACGGAGCAAGCACCAAAAATGTGAGCTATTAGTGGGGGGCTTTTGCTGGCACTGCCTGTCTTCCGTCGCATTGCTCGGTCTTGGGTTTAACAGAGATTTTGCCAGATGCATGGGAACTAAGAGGAAAAGATCCATTCATGCTCCTGCACTGGCAAGTTGTCCCATCTCCTGTGATGTCAGAATTTGAGCTGCAGCCCACAGATCTGAACTCTAACAACCCCTGCAACCAGTCCTCACCTCCCACACGCTTTTCATCACCCCCTCGCACACAACATCTGGGGCCTCTGCTTCCATCCTACCACTTCGTGAGCCCGTCCAACACAAGTTCCACATTCAGCATTCCTCAGAGCAGCTCGTATCTGCACAAGGTAAGTATACCAGGGCCTCTAGAATCAAAGACTGGAAACCCTCTTCTGGGGGGAGCTGAAATTTAGCAAAATGGGATGTAGGTAGGGACATCTCCTGGGTTTCATGATTAAAACTGAAACTCGATCCCTTGGCTCTGGGAGACCTGACCACAGGTTTCATTTTTCAAAGGACTACCTGGATGCTTATTAAGGGCCGACCCATCCCCAAGATTGGGTTACTTCACTTTTCAGCAGCTGCTTGACCTCTCCCTCGTCAGCTCGTTCTGAGGTGAAGACTCACATGGAATTAAACCTGGGCTGAATAGGCAGTGCAGGGCGGCCAGGGCCAGAGGCATTTCCTCCGTTGACAAATATTTTCTGAGCAAGGCTGGCTCCTCCTCCTCATTCAGGCCTCTGCCCAAACATCCACTCCTAAGACTCCTTCCGGGACATCCAAATATAAAACTGCACACCTCTTATCTCTTCTGCACGATGTCCTTTTCTATTTTCCCATGCCACGTATCCCAAAGCATCTCATTTATATATTTGCTTACTTGCTTTTGCTTGCTGCCCCTGGACCATCAGCTCCACGAGAAGAGGAACTCTCCCTGTGCTGTTCATGCTATAGGCTCAGCAGGTGCTAGTTTTTGCACTGAGTTGATAAGGAGAAAAGAGTACAAGATTTATAAAACACCACACAAAAACCAAGAGGCCTGCCTCTTAGTGGGGCTTGGCGTACAGAGAACGTTCTGAGGAAGGAAGAAGGACAGTTATGTTCTTTGATTCTTTTTTTTTTTTTGGAGGAAGATTAGCCCTGAGCTAACATCTGCTGCCAATCCTCCTCTTTTTGCTGAGGAAGTCTGGCCCTGAGCTAACATCCGTGCCCATCTTCCTCCACTTTATTTGTGGGATGCCTACCACAGCATGGCTTGACAAGCAGTGCCACGTCTGCACCTGGGATCCGAACCGTCAAACCCCGGGCCACCAAAGCTGAACGTGCAAACTTAACCACTGTGCCACCAGGCCGGCCCCTATGTTCTTTTATTCTTGATGTCCCAAAGCTTTAAGACACACTCATGGACTGACCATACTCTTCATGATATCAAACTCAAGGACTGAGTAATTCAAGATAATTTTATACAGAAGCATCACCTGCCAGTACACATTGTACATATTCATATTCTGTGTCTCTCTCTAGCGGTATCGAGCGAATTTTCTGAACCAAAATTGGCAAGGGCCTGGATGCCTAAGCACATGGAGTAGTCAGTATAAATTTGATGAGAGCCAAGAAACCTGAAATATGGGTGGTGGGGAGAAGATGGTGAGATGAAAGACAGGAGAAAGATGAGGAACAGTCAGGGTTTGCCTTTGGCTGACATCTAAGACAGATTAACAAAAAAAGACAGTCAAGACTTCTGTCAAGCTAGCTTCCCTCATGGACACGCAGGCTTTCTTTTGTGCCTCTGTACACAGGGCTGCAGGGAAGGGAGAGAAGGAGCAGCCATGTTGGCAGGAGGATTAAGAAGCAACCTCCAAAGGCTGCGATGACGCTATAGGCAACAGAGCAAAACTTCCAGGAGGGCAAAAAGCAAACCTGGCCACTGAGGAGGGCTACGCATCCATTCAAAAATAAATTGCAAACCAACTAACAGAACAAAGCAACACCCTCAACAAGCTGACATGTTTGGCCCGGCATGGATTTCCTGTATATTATGAAAGAATAAAACAGAAGCAGCTCTGGCCACCTCCTTCGTCCTGGTAACTATGGTTGCCGTCCCCTCCAAGATGGCTGCTCCCAAGCTCAGGACCAGAAGTTTCTTGCAAGGGCAGGTTCAAATGTGTGTCTTCCAGTGACCCTGCATCCAGAGGGGGAGCTCCTGCAGGTGTGTGTTTAACGGCTGTGGCTAGCTCTCCAGAGGGACGCTGGAATTCTAACTTCCAGGAGACAGTTAGCAAGGGGGTTCCAAAAACCAGAGTCTGGCGATATGCATGCATGCACGCACGTGTGGACGGGCAGGGGCAAAGCTTCTGCCAAGATTGTCCAAAAGTGATACATAACCCATAGCACTGTAACTTTGTGCAATAACCCCTCTGGAACTTTCTAACCTTATTGATAAAATTAAGACACTGGAATAGGTACTGTCTTCCAGTTTAAAAATTCCACACTTCTATGACAAACACTACTCTCTCTCTACGCTCTGCTCTTTTCTTTCTCCCTTGCTCTTCCCCTTTCATCTGCTGCCTTTCTTCTTCCCTCCTTCTTGGCCAACTCCCCTTCACCTGCCTCACAAGGGCCAGGACCTCCAGCAGCCAACCAGGGAAGCCAGCAAATCAGCAACTGCTGTCACAAGGTTTGGAGTAGCTGATGTCCTACGATTATGATCCACTTATCTAGTTATTAGGCTCCAAGACAAATTCCCAAGTCTCCTGTTGAGCAATGAATAAGAAAAACCAGTCTGCAAGCAAGGGTCTCCCGATTGAGTCCTGGCAGTACAGAGCAATAAATACAGTCACTGCACCAAGAAGTGGGCTAATACAGAAACAGGTACACCCAGAAAGTCAACATTTCTGAGCTAATGGGTGAAATGCTAGCAACTAAGACATCACGCTGATTCCAGGAGGAGTGAATTTTACGGCTCCAGAAAGCCTGCCTAGGAGAGGGCGCAATGATGTAAGAGTTTAGTGAAACATAATTAATTTCATCCTATCATCCTTCTTCATTAAGTGCCTCTATTCCTATAAATTGAGAAATCACTTCATCTGGGATGGCTCATCCATTAGGCATATATAATACATGTAATTATCATTTATTGGGCACTGCAGTGAGCTAAGCTCCTCAGATGCATTTCATTCAGTCCTCACAATAAAATGGGAGATTAATGTTAGCATAGTGTTAAGAGCATGTTAGTATTCACACAGATCCTGCCCTTCTCTGCACCTCAATTTTTTCATCTGTGAAATGAGACAAATAACAGTGTATACCTCACAGGGTTGGTGTGATTTTTCAATTAAAAAATTATATAAAGCACTGAACGCAATGTTAGAAATGTAGTAAATGCTCCATAAATGTCATTTATTGTTAGCATCATTTGTCTAGAGAGCACAAGTGACCTGTCTGAGGTCAAATGGCTAGTACAGAGTTTGGATGAGCTCCATCTGTCTGTCACCATTCTCTGTCATCCTTTGTATGTAAACTATTACCACTAAACTCAAGTTTGCCTGATGGCAACTTCTTTAAATGTTACAGTAACTTGGCGCCTTCTGTGTGACTTGTCCTGCAATCTACTTTTTAAAAGTCATATGGATCTGCAGTTCAAATAATTTGCCCTGGAAAGGTTGTGCAAATTTGTGGCATATCCAGTTGGACCTTAATTGGAGTTAGAGACGCCTACAGTCTCTACGTTGAGGTAGGTAGATAGGCTGCTTCATGCATTATCTGTGATTCCTCCTTGCCCAGCCCCTATTCCAGACTCATCTGGGACATTCCCTTCTGCTCTTTCCTAATGACCCAGCTCACATTAGGCGCTGGAGGACCCCAATACAGAAAAGTCCAAGAACAAGCCAAGAAGAACTATGGCCTGAAACGTGGGCCAGAAAGACACAGACCTGGGGACGCTGGAGGTTCTCACCTAAGGAAGCTTTTAAGGAAAGGAAAGCAGCCACATTGGCAGCTTGGGGAACATTCATAACACTTATGCCAGGCTTGCTTGCATCAGGGCTGGAAAGGGCGGGCCAAATTGCACACCATCTGCAGCCAGCTCCTCAGAGTCAGCTGAAGGCTTCCCATGAACCTCTGTAGAGCAGTGGGCCAAATTTCCTGTAGAAATGTTTGACCTCAAAGGTGTGTGCTACCGCCGTAACTCCTGGAAGGGTGGCAAAAATGGCATGCATAGTTGTTCCTATGAGGAAGTCCGAAAGGAACTTTGTCTATATGGCAAAAAAAAAAAACAAAAAAAGAAAAAGAAAGAAAAAGAAAAAGAAAAGCTTAAGGAATGGCTTAGCATCTTCAAGCAGCTCCAAAGTTTTATTTGGTTTGCTTGCTTATTTGAGGAGCAGTCAAAAAAGTAATGTGGAGCCACTGAGGATCAAAGAAAGGAAAATGGACTTAAGCTGGAGGAAAATTCCAGCTGGACAGAACAAAGTCCTCTTTGAATGCAAGGCTGATAAGACTGCTTGATTTCACTGCTGAGTGGGGTTATGGTTCTACACGTAAATCTTCAAAAAAACAATTCCAAAACAAAACAAAACTCCCCTCCCACCCCGCTAGAATCCTGTATGTTTCCCACTTACCACACTTGTCTCAGAATTACCTGCATCATTTATCCCATCTGTATGAGAATCACCTGGAAAGCTTATGTAAATGCAAGTTCTCTGGCTCCACCCAAGACTATGAGTCAGAATCCCCGGGAGGAGGATGCCCCATAGCCCACAATTTTGCAAGTTCCCAGGGTGATTCCTGTGTATGCTGAAGTCGTTGGGTAGTCCCCTGTCTGCTTCAGGGATGTGAACCAATGCAAGATGCCCTTCACCTTGAACTTTCTGAATGTATACATTTTACCAAACTCATCACAGGGCTTCCGGAAAGGGCACTAAAATAAAAATGAAAGCTGCTTTTTCCAGGGAGATGGGTTGCTCAGTGACACAGCACCATCCTGAGCCCAGGGCACTGCCAAGTCCTGAGCTGAAGAATCGGTTTTGGTTTTGGCAACACTTGTTCACAGACAGCTGAGAGGGGGCTGCCAGGCCTCATCCTGGAAGGATAGGGAGAAACTTCAGTTAGGGGCAAATTCCCGTGCCCAGAAATCAGATGTGAGCACAGGACTGCCATCCTCTACTAGAGAAAGGGATCTTAGAGTAATTTATCTTTTTCCCCCCTCTTATCTCTGAGTTGGGCGGTGAACTGCAGAAACACACTTATTGATTTGCTCTTCACTCTCCAATGCTTTGCAGTCTCCTTGCTAAGGGAACTGAAAACATCCCCCCGATTCTGATGGTAGGCAACCAGCTAATTCTAGGGAAAAGGAGGGGGCGCGAAGGCAGGTTTCTTTTTCCTTCTATTGCTACATCTTTGGAACATGAACACATGGGCTGGCCTATGGGACCCTTTTCCCTGGGCACTCTTGCAGTGACTTTCTCAAGGCCACCCAGAGCATATTTTTGCCTCTCTTCTGGGGTGCCCACTAGCACCCTGCATCGACACTAGCCACTCCTGACTCTCCCAGGCCAATTTGCTTCTGCCCACCCTGGGTTGCTGGACAGGGAAGGGAAGTGAATGGCCAGGGCTAACTGTTTCATGGAACTTTGAGCTGCATCGTAGGGAAGGGAAGAGAAGTGACATGGCATTAGGAATCAGAATCGTCCAGCTGTGTCAACTCATTCCTCAGGAACACCAATCTCTCTCACCAGCGCAAACACGGTCCCTTCTCAGATCTGGGGGTCGCCATCGTTCTGAGCAGGGAAGCGAGTGATGGAATACCTAAAAGAGGCAAAACTGCCTGCCGTTCCAGCCCAGTCACAAGTCTTGACTCCAAATAATTGTGGGTTGTGCTGCATACAATTTGTTACTAATTAGAGTCCCAAGTTAATTCACCAAAAAAATAAATCAATAAATTAGAAAGACCTATAGCATCACTCCCACTCCCTTGCATTCTGATGGCCTCCTTGAAGGAAAAAGAAAACAGGCTTACCTAGGTCAGTGGATTTGTACATATGCTCCATCTTATTTCCTACGTACCTGAAGGCTTATAACTGTATCATAACTGTTACATCCATGAGAGCCAGAAAAACTAACAGCTTAGCAGTATTTAGCAAACTGTGATCACCCACCAGCTCTACTATTTGCTTAAAACTAGCTGGGAAGCATGCTAAAATGCTGATTCCTGGGCCCTAGCCCAGAGATACTGAGAGTGGAATCTCCTGAAACAAACTTCTTTGCAGCTATCACTCCTTTCCTTTGAAGCACAGTTGAAAACATTTCTCTTTTATAAAGGACTAATTAAATAAGTCCCTCAACTCCTTTTATATTACCTTAAATTTGTTTTCTTTTGCAGCCTCCAGCACCCAGAAAAAATACACATACTTTTTTTCAGTTCTTTGCAAATAATCTAAAATGTTTCTGTTCTGTGTTTTGCTTGGGAACAAGCGTTTTCCCTGGTCTAGAAAAGAGGTTGGCAACCTACAGTCCTTGGGCCAACGCTGGCCCACTGCCTATTTTTCTAATAAAATTTTATTGGAACACAGTCATGCCATTTTGTTTACATATCGTCTATGGCTATTTTTATACTACAACAGCAGAAGTGAGTATTTGCCACAGAGACAGTATGGTCTTCAAAGCCTAAAATATTTACTATCTGGCCTTTTGTAGAAAACAATTGCCAAATGCAGGTTTAGAAGGGTGGCAGAGACTGGCAAGCTGTTCAACAAACTCATTTCCTTGTCTTCCTGGGCACATATCTAGACTACATTTCCCAGCCTCCCTTGCAGTTAGGCGTGATCATGTGATTGAGTTCTGGCCAAGGAGATGAGAGGACATAATATGAGCCTGGCCTGACCTGGCCAATTAAATCTCCCTGAATTGATCCTCCATACTCAACAAGCCTAGCCTTGAACCTAGGCAGCCTCCTGCTCAAGGTGGCAGAGTCTCATGAAGGAGCTTGGGTCTCTTAGTCATTACTTAGAGGCAAGCCACTCACTCATCAGGAAAAGCTATTTTAGACTTTGTAGGAGAGAGAAATAACCCTCAATCAGTTTGAGTCATCATACATGATATTAAATTCACTTGTTATAGCTGCCCAGATTAAGTTAAACACAGAGCTTCCTCCCTTAGGTAGAAGTTAGAGGTAAGGAGTGAGGTCTTTTCCTTATTCAGAACACGTAGCATCTCCAAAAGCATGGATGGGAAGTGTAGGGACTGCTACTTGTGTACAGGAGAAAGAGAAGGATGGAGGGGAATCAGAGAGGGCAGTGGCTGTGGGAACTACTTTTCCAGAGGTCTCTACTCACATCCTACAACGCCAGCATAATGAGTTTATCCTCTCTGTTAATGAGTGGTAGACGCCCTGCCACTCACAGTGCTAGAGGAGGAGACCTGCCTCTTTCTCCAGAAAATAATTATTTCCAGGGGAGATGGAACAGTCTAGCATCAAGGTTAGAATCCTATAGAAAGCTATGAAATCTGGGGGAAAGAGTACTGAATAAGGTGTGGAAGACCTGGCTCTCAGATTTTTCCTGCAAAAATTAGCTATGTAGCTTAAGGCAAGTCACCATCCCTCTGAAGCTATGACTTCCTCATCTATATGGTCTACAACTTAGAGTGTCGGAACCAGACTGGATTTTATTATTTTTTTGCTGAGGAAGATTCTCCTTGAGCTAACATCTGTTACCAATCTTCCTCTTTTTGTATATGAGCCACTGCCACAGTATGGCCACTGACAGACGAGTGGTATAGGTCCATGGTGGGGAATCGAACCCAGGCTGCTGAAGTAGAGTCAGTCAAACTTACCTACTAGGCCACCAGGGCTGACCCAGGATTTTAGATATACTTAGCTCAGTGGTTTCCAAACAAGTTCCAAGGACCCTTGTGATCCTTCAGAGATGCCTCAGTATCTTCTGCAATGTGTAAGAGACGGGCAATGGGCAGCTTGGCCAGCCCTGGTTGTCTAGTGGCTATGATTTGGTGCTCTCACTGCCATGATCTGGGTTCATTTTCTGGTCAGGGAACAATACCACCCATCTGTCAGTTGTCATACTGTGAAGGCTGCGTGTTGCTGTGAAGCTGAAAGCTATGCCACCAGTCTTCAAATACCAGCAGGGTCACCCATGGTGGACCGGTTTCAGTGGAGCTTCCAGACTAAGACAGACTAGGAAGAAGGACCTGGCCACCTCCTTCCTAAAAAATTGACCATGAAAACCCTATGAATAGCAGTGGAGTATGTCTGATATAGTGCTGGAAGGTGAGAAGACGGCATGGAAAGACCAGGCAGCGTTCTACTCTGATGTGCACAGGGTCGCTAGGAGTTGGAATTGACTTGACAGCACTAACAACAAAAATGGGCAGATTCTGGGCTGCCCACTGCTTCAGCCAACACAACACGACCTTTTTTTGATTTTTTTTTTCTTTTTGAAAAGATTGGCACCTGAGCTAACAACTGTCACCAATCTTCTTTCTGTTTGTTTTTCTGCTTTTTCTCCCCAACCCCCCCACCCAGTACATAATTGTATATTTTAGCTGTGGGTCCTTCTAGTTGTGGCATGTGGAATGCCGCCTCAGCATGGCCTGATGAGCGGTGCCACGTCCGCGTCCAGGATCCGATCTGATGAAACCCTGGGCCGCCGAAGCAGAGTGCGTGAACTTGATCACTTGGCCACAGGGCTGGCCCACAACACAACCTTTTATTGACTTACGGTGGGACAGTATTTTGAAGCAATAGCTGATGTGTTCCATGCTGCACCCTCCAGTACAGGCACACTATCTTGTCCCCAAGCAGACAGAATATATTCCACCTCTGCCTTAGGAACGGATTGTCTCAGTACAGCATAGAGAAAAAAGACATTAATTCTTGGCCTTTAAATTTGAAAAATCTGGACCTGTGCTGTGCAGTATGGCAGCCACTAGCCAGCCACATGTGGCTATTTGAATTTAAATCAATTAAAATTAAACAGTTCACTGGTCACACCAGTCACATGCAGCTGTGGCTACCATAATGAACACTTCCATCATCACAGAAAGTTCTGTTGGACAGCGCTGGTGGAAACCCTAAGTTTTCTCGAGGCATGCTCGATTAGTCAGAATTAGCAAGCTCCCTCCTCCAAAGATTTCTCCAACTGGGGAAATATTAAAAGGATAGTAAAGGGAGCCAAGACAGACGGGCACCTGGTGAGAGGCCCCTTTCCTAAAGTCTCCCTGCCAAGTACTGGGACTGGAAGTGAGTAGGATGAAGTGGAAGGACAGAAGCTGAGGTCTGACAAGACGTTCACCCGTCCACAGGTGGAGCCAAGTGCGGCGGCAGCTCCTCTCAGAATTCCCTTGGCTTCCTCCCGGTGCAGGGGCATCAGATGAATATTGGATTCACGGTGGCAATTAGCAGCCTTGCCTGAAAGACAGCCTTCAAGAGTTCCCCAGAGCCACCAAGGAGCAAAGAAGTAGAAGGATAATTTCCTGTGCCCTGGAGAATTGCACGGAAGACGCGAACCGAGTGAGACGGGGCTATCTCATTGGATGCCAAGGTGGACAGATTCAAGTTCCACAAACTACATGCCCATCACCTCTTCCCCATGCTGGGCACCATTAACACCCTGGAACTTGGACACAGCCCTGGGAAAGGGGGCAGAGGGAGTCAGAAGTGCCTGAGATTTAATTTATGTGGAAAGTAGAAAGTGGACAGGAGTGAGAAATTGTTATATATACTGATGTTTGCAGACTGAGTTTATTCCCACTATGTATTTCTTGTGTTTGCCTTGTACAAAAACAATCCTGATGCTGAAAACAAGGAAAGGTAAGGTTGAAAGTTATGTCAGCCAAAGATCTCTATTTTTTGCACCTAAAAGCATCTTATTAGACACAATGAGATTTGGGTTAATGGGCAGATGCAGGAGGAGGTTTCAGGCCCCTCATTGTTGTAGATGAAACGCGGGGTGTGTAGTGGTGACAGAATTCTCCAGCGTATGCCCTGACACTCCTCCCAAGGGGAGCAAGAGCCAGGCCAAGTCAACAGTTGAGTGTTGCTCTAAGCTTAAACACAGACGCGCACTGAGAGACAACACATCTCATCTAAGCTTAAAGCCCTGCTCTGCTCCACCAGAAAATGAGCAAAAGGAGAACAGGTAAAAATGCATCCCCTTTTCGGGAAAAGCACTCAATTGTCTGTACTCTAGTTTCGCCCATTCTAAAGTGGTGTTCTCTGCTTCCCTTATCTGAGCATATTCTCTTTCTGTGTGTTCCTGAGTAATTTCCTAATTATTTGTTGTCATGACAACCACATTTTTATCACTCTGCTGCCCATCTTTTGGTGAGGAGTTGTCCAAACGTCCAGAAGCATAGAACTGTGTAGAACGCAGACACACTGAGGGTCCGGGGAGCCAAGGTTTGGTGTGAGTACCTCCAGGAGGCCCACGGTCAGGTGTCCAGAGCAGGGAGGGCCTCCACAGAGATGCGCTTGGGGTTTAATTTCCTCCATTACTGTGAAAAATGGTTTGTTCTTTGCAAAAAAATGAGTTGTGTTCTTTTTGGGCTCTATTAAAACAATAGGGAGAGGGGCGTGGAATTTTCATTTAAAGAAGAATAATTACAAGACTAAAGACTTTCAAAGCCCTTACCATCTGCTTGAGAGACAGATCTGGACCTCTGGGATGGTAGCTGTGGGCACTGAGAAGAGGGTACGATAAACTTTCCCAAAGGCTTCTATGAAACTCGGAGACATCTCAATTCATTGGGAGATCTCTCTCTCCTTCCTCCTCATTCCTCTCGTATTTCTACCCTCTGTTATCTTTTCTTCCCAGCCCCAGCTACCTTCTCTCACTATTATCTTCTATAATCCTCACCCTGCCTTCGTCTTTGCCCTAAACTCTTGGACTCCCCCCAACCATACCGAAGGCCTTGCCTGCGCGGGGCCAGCAGAGGCAGTAACGCTTGCATGGGTGCGTGAGTGTGGGAGGAAAGGGGTCAGAGGCTGGGTTTTCTTCCTGGGCTTTACCCATCTCTTCAGACAGAGGGGAGCAGGTGTCCTCAGAAAGGGATGAAGGACTGAATCCAGGGATAGAGAAAGGGCTGTTTTCTCTCTCCGGTGGTAACATTTATAGACCGAAGTTGGATAATTTGATTTTGCCAGCAGGTCATGTTGGGTGCATCCTGAGCTATGGACCTCATGCACACTATTTTGTTTATCCTCAAAAACCAGCTTCCAAGTAGGCATAATTATTCTCCTTTTATGAATAACCAATAGGAGGATAAGAAAGGTGAAGCACATGATCAGGCCCCCGGCTGGTAAGCCTCAGAGCCAGGGACTTAACCCTGAGAGCAAAGTACTGAATGTGAACGCAGCACCGAGACGTAGCACAGGGGGGACTCCAGGATGGCCAGTCCCCCGGGGAGGCAGCAGAGGAGCGTTCGAAGGGGACACGACAGCAGCTCGTATTTATTGAGCACCGTCTGTGTGCCATGTTTAGTTAGCAGCAGGCCTGGGATTAGGTTGAAATTCCAGAGTTTGAATCTTCTTCCAACTAACGACACCACCTCCAATGTGAGCTGCGGGCAGACACATTCTCTAAGTTCAAGAGGCAAACGTTTCCACTGGAGAGAGAAAGCCATCAGTCAAAAACCTCTCCCTGGGCACTGGGGAGCAGATGCACTTTCCTTGTGGAAGCTGCCAGAACGGCTGTGAGAGTTTTCAGGTGGACCAGGCCAGGATCCGACTCCAGACTGTGCTGCTGCTTCCGTTTCCAGAGCAACAGCACAGAAGTGGGAGAACAGACGTGTTATCAGATTTGGACAGGGAGGCGAGCAGCAGTGTTTGTCGGTGGGAACGGCGTGTGACACCAACAGCCTGGGCTCCATGCCTTGCCCAAACTGTCACATGCACCACATCCTCCAGAAGCAAACTGATAACAGCCCAGAATAAACCACCCCCTGCTTGTCTTTAAAGAAGAGCAGCAGAGTAATGGGGGAAAGAGAGACAAAATAAGGAAAAGATACAAACCCAAGACGTAGGTTCAGTTCAAGCAATTCCTCCGTAGGCATACGGAATCCTCAAAGGGCCAGGGGAGTAGAAGACAATCAATGGTGACTCCTGAAGTCTCCAGACACCCCCCAACCCCACCAAATTAGAAGACAGTTTGGAAAATTAAGTTACTTCTCATCAGGACACTGTTCTTCATTATCGGGGTGATACTTTTCCAGAGAACAGGTCTGGACAGAAGTGCGAGTCAGGGCAAAGTGTTGGAAGTTTCAGAATGTAACCTCTTCTCTTTGCTGGGCCCTAATCACAGAAGGATGCTTAGAAGGGACCTTTCTGGATATAGTTCTGGAATCAGACAGAGAGTTAAGACAGAGGATTTTCAAAATAAATTATCTTGAATTCATCTGGAGTCTTAAAAAAACTATCACTCAAGAAAGGAAAGGCTCTAGCCCAGTAAGAGAAGCAGCAACTTGGACTCCTGAGTTCCCGGCTCCTTCTGGAAGGTCATACTTACTGCATGTCTCCAACACGTCTGCCCTGTGGTGGAATTTGTAGACATGATGTGCAAGAGACCAAACCAGGTGGGTCCAGAGAAGACGGGGAGGGACTCAAAACCATTTCCCTGGAGCAGATGGTAAATTCTCCACTCTTTTTCCTTCTCTTTGGTCTTGTTCTCTCCTAGGTTCCGTTTGTAGGAGGGATTGCAGGGAATCCAGGAGCCTCATTCCACACCTGGTGGAGACCAGGCACATAGAAAACCTGGACCTCTCTGTGGTAAAGAATCCAAGAGACAGCAACTCTCCTCTTCATAGAGAGGGAAGCACGCAGCTTAGGGGCCTCTTGGAGTCACGGTATGCAAATAATTCAACAAATGGTTTAACAGCAATGTTGTCAGAAAAAGAATTTCCAATTCTATCACCATGGTGACAGCTCATCAAAAAAAATCTAAATCTAAAAATTGCCTTCATTTGGCTGATGACAAATAATAAATAGGGCTCCTGGGGCCTGCACTCTGTATTAACTTGCACTACCATCCCCAACTGCCCCCAGCTCCACCTGCATACCTGCTTGGTCCCAGCACAGCCACAGCCACCTGTGACTCTCCAGGATGTACTAGAGCCCACGAACCTAAAAGGGGAGGGGCTCACTCCCCAAACTCCTATTCCAGCCTGCCTCCTCTCCCCATGCTTTTGCTGGTATTCATTAACCCTTGACCCTGGGTTTATTGGCTGTCCACAGCCATTTCACAGACAAGGCTTTTATGGAAATGGCTCCAAGTGCCACGTTGTGGTGACTCCAGGGAGAGAGTGCTCACAGGAGAGGAAACCGGAATATCCTGAGGGACTGAGTCAGGAATGGGCACTTGGGACTTCCTTCTGTTCCAAGGAAAATGCCACAGCCTAATTTTTATATTAAAATCTGAATTGTATAAATCTCCAAGGCATCCTGAAACAGACTACGTCTACGCTTTGCCATCTCTAGGAGAAACGTAATCCAAGCAACTGCTGTGGGTGTGAAGTTTTCAAGAAGTGGGGCCAAGAACAGGGACTGAAAGACAGGCGCACCAAGTTGCAAGTGCAGGAATGTTTGCTGCATCTTTGCAGAGACAAGCAAACACTTGGGACCACCCAGGTCCATCAACGGTGGATTTGTGAATTCTGACACAACCACACAACAGAACACTGTGCTAGATCACGACAGACTAACTGCTGAAGAGCCATGGTTATTGACATGGAAAATGCCCATGATATATTGTTAGCAAAAAATCAGGCTACAAAACAACATACATAGTATAATCCTATTCAAAGCACATCTCTATGTGTACATATACATGAGGAAAAGAGTAGAAGGCTATGTACCAAAACGTTAATGCCTATTATCTCTGGCGGTTTCTTCCTTTGATCTTTATATAATTTGGGTGCCTAAAGCAGTATTTTATGCAATGAGCTGTATTAATACCATAATCAGAAAAAAAAAAAAAAACCATAAAACCCTAAAGCTACTTTTAGATCAACTTTTCAAGAATAAAGGATAGGGATCAGGCCTCTACTGTTCCAAGTTACTGTGGTGGGAGGCACATGGACCACATGGTCCCTGCCCTCAAGGGGCCTGAAGTCTAAATGAGAGGACATGTGAATAACCACTAAGTCGCAGATCTTCAGTGGCAGATCTAATGAGCTAAACATTACACAACGCTGGAGCATATTCACATGGGTAGACACACACATAGTTTGGTGCTTAAGGGGAGAGGATCATTGAGGTTCCCATCCCAGATTGATGTGATGTTCGTCAAGCTGCACATCTGCCCTGACGTCCAGTTTCCCCCTCTGAAAATGGGTTTAATGACAGTAGAGGAGCCACCTCAGAGGCTTGCTGGGAGGTAAAGACATAACACAACGCCTGCAGTGGGGACGTGCAGGAAATGCAAACTATTCTTATTACTATGTCATCATTCTCACAAAGCGCTCTGTGGGAAAGCAAGCATGGGAGCAGCTTGAAATAGAAGACTGCCCTCTGGTAAAACGTCTCTTGGACGTGCAGAGTCATCTACCTTCTGAAAAAGACCCTTCCTTTAGCTTAAGCATTTAAACAAGTATTTAAATTAAACGGCATTCATTTTCCCAGGTACATGGAAAGTCTGGCCCACACTTCCCTGGCACAATGCAGTTTTGATTGTAGTGCTTAATCTGTTAGTGACTTAATCTGCTGATGAAGCCAATCGATGGCTCCCCGCTTCCTAAGCAAATGACTTGCTCCACTCCAATCAAAGGGCACCTTTAATCTGACTCCTTTTCACTCAACTCTCCACCATGACCCACATGTCATTTCATTCCCCTCCTGAAAGTAATCAGCCTGGTCCAATTTGCTTGTATAAACAGGAGGCCAAGGCGGGGGGACGTCACTTGGCCATGGCAGTTCTGCTTTTTATACATCCCCTCGCCTTGCTTCCTGAGACCTTTCAATAGAGCCAGACTTGGAGGAGAGTTATATTAAACAGTTTGACTCCAAACCCAAACAGCCCCTGAAGCATTAGTGGTTCAAAGATCTCCTGGTGCATTTATGAAAAGCCATTGATCTGGGAAGAGGTGTTAGCAGACTTGAAATGCACTAAGAAAACTCCTTTGCTGGCAGGAGGCAGAGTGGTTTTCATTAAGGAACAGCCCTTTATCTCGTCACATTACTGACCTGCCCAAGCTGAGATGGGTACTTCCCCTTGCCTTGAAAGGAGGCTGCCTCTGGTTCGAGACTGCAATAAGAAAGTATGCATTTTTAAGACAGACACCAAGGGCAGAAGTGGCTTGCTTTTCTGAATCTGTACCCCAAATCTCCTTCAAATTCTAAGTTTTGTGACCACCTGCGATGCATAAAAGCTTTGAGAATGCCACAGGTCATTTCCCCAGTGTTTGGTTCTTAGGATCTGAAGAAAAAAAAATCTGTGCATCCTGGGACTTCGGAGCTCAAGGAACTTGAAATATCACCAACAGAGGGTCCATTCTTAACTCAGGGTCATACGTGCCCAGGGGACCCCTTATCAGCTTCAGGACAGTGTAGACTGCCTCAAATCTCCCTTCTGCTTCTTACTACCGGGGTGACATTTGCTTAATTCCTACAGGTCTCTGCCATGATTTTCACGTCTTGAAATTGGGCATTACAACCACATAGGGTTGTTGCAAGGATTAAATATGGTAACACATGAAGCGCTTTGCACAGTGCCTGGCACGTAGTTGGCACTCATTACTTACACAGTTTCAAAATTATAAGCAACATTTTGCATTTCTGTGCACCTGTGCATTTTCTGGACCTGGGAAGAGGTCCATACATTTCATTTTCTTTCTCTTGTAAAGGGGCAGAACCACTAATCTAGCTAGACTAACCCTCTCTTTTAACTGATGAGTAAAATCCTGCCCAGAGGTTTAAAGTGCTTTCTCCACAGTCTCGTGGCAAGCCAGGTGCAAGGCCAGAGCTAAAACCCCAAATCTGCTGACTCAGGGCTTTGCAAAGTTCTGGAAACGTTAGGAAAATTAGCCCAGGCCTTACCCAGCCTTGTACAGAAGTGACCTGTAAATAAATGTGGAACAGGACTGGACACACATTGGTGGCCTCGAGGAAGAGGGAATGTTCATGGGTCTGGAGGTGTGATGGCTATGGAGTTGTCAAAAAACTACTTGACAATAACAATTAAAACAAGAGGAGGGTGTGTAAACCAGACAGGTGGAAGGATGGGTGAGGGCCTCCAGGAAGAGCATGCCCCAGTTCCCAACTCCTTTGCATTTTCTATGCCATAGCGAAGCACGCTTACCTGTAAGCCATCCATAAGGTTTATAAAATCCAAGAGAATATATGCATATTTGACTTTGGAAATAGTTATTAAGTTCTGAGTGATCATGCCTCCTCTTCCAAGGAGACACAGCCCCAAGACTTTGAGGTCTGTACTCTCTTTTCTTTGACCAGGTTCTTTAAAATACTTTGATATTTCCCTAGTTCAGTGGTTCTCAAAGTGTGTCTTGAGACCACCACCAGCAGTATTACTGGGGAACTTGTCAGAAATGCAAGTTTGGGGGGCCTCCTTAGTCCTACTGAATCAGAGACTCTGGGGTGGGGCCCGGGAATGTGCTTTAGCAGGGGCTCCAGGTGATTCTGATGCATACTCAACTATGGGAACACCAACTTAGGTCATTGGTGTGGTAGGGGAACATAGCAAGGAAAGAGGGCTTGGAAAAGCCTTCCAGAAACTTGAATCCCTGAATACACTTTTTTTTTTGGTATGAAATGAACTAGATTAGTAACCTAGTTCCTCTCTGTTTTGCAAACAAGAGATCTTAGAGGAAAGTGGAAAATAAATTTCAAGGCCTTTCATCTTGGTTACAATGACACATTCACTTAGCATTGTGTGGGGAGAGGGAGGGAGGGGAGGAGGAGCGGTGGTGAGGCCTGCGGAGGAGAATACACAATTCCAATGGAATGCACTGTAATTTAGGAGCAATTAGCGTCTGCACATTCTCCATCGTGAGGCTCCATTAATCCAGTTAATCCTTATCATCTAATCAAAAACAAACATCCTTGAGTGTACCTGGGATCCTTTTAACACATTCTGCCCACCTGGATGCTGTCCTGTGCCTTGTAATCCAGCACTTTTAGGAGCCACTTCAGCTCCTGGAAAGGGGGGACGACCCACCATGGTGTCTGGGTCCAGCCAGCCCCTTGGAAATAAGGTCTCTCCCAGGCTGCACCCTCACCTGAAGCTTGGTTCTCTGGCTAGACCTGCCCTCTCCCTGCTATTATTCAAGTCATTCTTGATACTTCCTTGCTATTTTGGGCAGCCTTCCCTGACAACTCCTTGACTGCCCCTTGGCTAAATAACGCAAGTGCTTGGATAATGCTAATACCTTGCATTGCTAAGGCCCTTTGCTGTCTCCAAAGGCTTTTCTTAGTTGCTGTTTTATTTGATACTCCAGACTACCATAATGTCATTACCAATCTCCACTTCCCCACCCACTCCCACTCCTTGCAGCTTACAGATGGGGCCACTGAGGCTCCCAGGGGTTATGTGACCTACCAAACTCCCACAGCTAGAATTTGGATGACAAGGTTGGTTCAAACGGAGGTCTCCTGAGCAGCAGGCGAAGATCTTCCTGCTACAGAACTCATCTCTTTCTGACCACCCACCTAAATCCACAAAGCTCATGAATAATGCATTTGTTCTGCCACTGCTTGTGTCTTTGGAATGTCTTTGTATCTAGAAAAACAGTGCATCTTCCTTCAGTGAAAAGCCTGTATGGAGAAGACATCAATATCTGTGTAACTTGAGCTCAAATAATAACATAAAGTGCTTCTACCTATTCAAAGTATTTTTATTTTTATCTTATTTTCTCTACAAAACAATCCAATAAGTTAAGTGAGATAAGCAATAATACGCCTGTTTTAATGGTAAGGAAACTGAAGTTTGGCCAATAAAAGCAACTTATTGGAATCAGGGAAATGCAAATCAAAACTACACTAAGATATCACCTTACCCCCGTTAGATTGGCAAAAACATCCAAAACCAAGAACGACAAATGTTGGAGAGGTTGTGGAGAAAGAGGAACCCTCATACACTGTTGGTGGGAATGCAAACTGGTACAGCCACTATGGAAAACAGTATGGAGATTTCTCAAAAAGTTAAAAATAGAAATACCCTATGACCCAGCCATCCCATTACTGGGTATCTATCCTAAGAACCTGATATCAGATATCTCAAGAGTCCGTTGCACCCCTATGTTCATCGCAGCATTATTTACAATAGCCAAGACGTGGAACCAGCCTACATGCCCAGAAACTGATGATTGGATAAAGAAGATGTGGTATATATACACAATGGAATACTACTCAGCCATAAAAAAAGACGAAATTGGCCCATTCACAACAATGTGGATGGACCTCGAGGGCATTATGTTAAGCGAAGTCAGTCAGTCAGAGAAAGACGAACTCTATATGACTCCACTCATAGGTGGAAATTAGTATATTGAGAAGGAGATCTGATCGGTGGTTACCAGGGAAAAGGGGGGGTGGGGGGAGGGTACGGAGGGGGAAGTGGTGTACCCACAACATGACTAACAAAAATGTACAACTGAAATTTCACAAGCTTGTAATCCATCATAACATTAATAATAAAAAAAAAAAAAAGCCTTGAAACCTGAAAAAAAAAAAAAAAAAAAAAAGCAACTTATTGGCTCAGAAGTAGAAAGTGGCATCATTGGGAAGAGAAGACAGATTTCCAGTTTCTGGTGCTGCATTTATCTACTAGATGTGTGGTTTTAAAATTGTGTTCCTGAGACCCTGGGGTTCTCATATACTGCCTCAGGGACTTCTGGGTAGCCACGGAAAGGTGGGGCTGGCAGGGCTGTGGGTATTCTACCTTGGGTTTAACTTAGATTATTCCTTCCCTTAAAAAGCAGCTTGGAAGCCACTGGCAGTTTCTCATTTCCTGTCTAGAGTATCCAGTATTGCAGTAGTACTAGTCCAGTGTAGACAGCAGCTTCAGGATAATACACTCGCAGGTGGCTCTGATCAGCCTTGAAGTTCTTGCAAGCACTTGGTACCCCCTGGCTTGCCCTCAGTGTAGGCAGTGACAACTGCACCCTCTCCTCAGGAAGGCTAAGCCACCCTCAGCCTTTTCATATTCTGTTCATTAATTCATCAAGTATTTGTTGAGCAGTTACTATGTACTAACTTCCGTGTTAGGGTCTAAGACTAGAATGGTAGAAAAACAATATGAGATGATTCCATCTCTGTCCTCAGGTAGCTTCACACCAACAAATAATCCTAAATCACAACAAGAACTACGAAGGAAAGATCTGTCTGCTGCAGGAAAGAGTGAAGAGGGGGGCTCTCATCCAATTAGGAGGTCAGGGAGTTCCATGCTGTGCAGGTAACAGAGAAGCCAGGTTTTCTCAGCAGAGCACAGAGGGCAGAGAGCATTTCCGTCACATGGAACAGTGTTGTCTAGACATGAAGCGATGAGCTTGTGCCCTGTTTGAGGAATCGAGAGGAGATGAGGCTGACTGGTACCTAAGGGAGCAAGACCAGAGCGGCAGGAGATGGGAGACGGGCCAGGAGGAGCAGGGCTTGGAATCGCTTAGACAGCCAGCGCCAGTGCAGGAGTGAGTGTCAGATGGATTGACATGTTTTCAAAGATGATTCTGGCTACTGTCCGGAGAAAAAACTGGGGTTGGTCAAGAGTGTAACAGAAGAGATTTTGAGTAGGCGATTAAGGTGGTTCTCCTTTACATGCAACCCAACTGGCCAAATTTCTGGTACTGGAGGCAACATTTAATGCCCTCGAGTGCCGTGCAAATTATCAGAAGGATCCACGTCACCCAGTGAGAAGCACCCTCGAGGATTTTATAATTTCACGTGGAAGAGAGAGCAGGCAGCGTGGACAAGACTCAGAAGAGCAAGAGGGGTAAAAAATAAAAAGTTCTACGCTGGCTGTAGAGGATGAGGTTCTAGTCCTTTGTGTAACTTGGGACAGGCCATTTAACCAACCCCCTGGGGCCTCATTAGCCTCATAATAAGTGGCTAATAATCCAGCCTCAGCAAGTTGTTAGGAAGCCTAATTAAATAATGTGAGTGTAAGTGCTTTGTAAACAGTAAAGCACTGTTAAAATGCAGGGTGTCATTATCTTTAACCATGTCAATACACACCAAGTCATTATAATTACAGTTCTGAGTAAATACGGAATAACACTTCTATCTCTGGTTGTATCTTGAAAATAAGTTACTAGAAACCAAGAATTTTGTGTTCTTACATTGGCTAGAAGTTTCACCATATTTCATAAATCTAACTTTATTTTTTCAATGCCGAAAATCATAAAATTACTGAATAATTTTGTTCTTTAAAGTTATTACATTCACTCAGAATTATAATCATATATCTTTCATACTACATTTCCCAAAACCTAGTCATTATGTACCAGTCACACGATAAATGTGTAAATATTAACTTGATATTTTATTTAAATTGAATTTGTATACATTCCTCTCCACTCTGTTTTTAAGACATTTCAGCCTAAAGGATATTACTTGTGAAATCATAGGGTTGATATGCTAATTATATTTTTTCCCTAATTCACATTAAAATAGTTGCAGGGCTATTAACGTAAATAATGTAAACGATCGAATAGGCTGTCACATAACACCAGCAGTAAACACTAGAGAAGCAACAGGATGTGTCATTCATATCCCAGGAACTTTGTTCAATATCAAAATTAACAGGGTCTTCCCCTAGCCCAGTGGTTCTTAACATTAGAATCACCTGGAGAGCTTTTAAAACTTCTGATGCACAGCTGGATTCCAGCTCAGTTAAATCAAAATCTCTGGGCACAGGACCCACGCATGAGTACTGTTTGCAGTTCCCCGGGGTGATTCTTCTGTGAACCCAGGTTGAGACCCACCGACTTAGATTCTTGGAAGCCTTTCAGGACTGTTTAGACCTCCTAGGATTGGACAGATACTGAGGACAGACTGTATGGGGAGAACCCGGCGGTAGAGGAGTCAATCACCACTTTTGTCTCATTCAGTAGTGGACAGCCATCTGGATAAATAGTAGTCATAATAGTAATATTACTAACAATAGGCAACGTTAATTGAGGGCTAACTGTATGCCAGTTACTCTTCTAAGTACTTTATAAAAATTATTTGGTCCGGCCCCGTGGACGAATGGTTAAGTTCTTGCACTCCACTGCAGCAGCTCAGAGTTTCGCCGGTTCAGATCCTGGGCACGGACATGGCACCGCTCATCAGGCCATGTGGAGGCGGCATCCCACGTGCCACAACTAGAAGGACCTGCAACTAAGATATACAACTAGGTATGGGGGGGATTTGGGGAAATAAAGCAGAAAAAAAAAAGATTGGCAACAGTTGTTAGCCCAGGTGCCAATCTTTAAAAAAAAAAGTTATTTAACCTTCACAGCAATACTGCGAAGGGAGCACCATAATGATCTATTTCTGAGAGGAGGCATCTAAGGCCCAGAGAGGTGTAGTAACTTGCCTAAGTTCACATAGCAGTAAGTGGCAGAGGTGGACTGGGAGGTTCCTTGAGAGTTACCCCACGTTCCAGTCCTTTCTTGACGGCTTCCTGCTGAGAACAGAAACCTTAGGGCCTAGAACCCTGTTTTATAAACTCCAGGAGCTCCTTTCTCGGTGCCTGTTTATTATACCTGTTTCTCCATCCCTAATTTTACAGATGAACACATTTTATCGATGTGAAAATGACGACCTGTGGAGCCTAAATTATTTCCCAGGTCACACAGCCAAAGACATGTGTGGTCTCGTGAAAGTCCCTAACTTCTGTTGGACACGGTTTTTCTCATTCGAGTTGCAAAAATAAACGCTTCTGCCTTGTCGCCATTAACGCTGGAGGACGAGGAGACATCTGAGTGTGGGTGCCCACAGCTCCTCGCCCTGGAGAAAGCTCCGGAGGGAGGAAAGGATGGTTTCCAGCAGCCCCAGAAGTCACTTTTCTCCTTTGTAGGATCCAGTTACACCCAACAGACCTCAGTCTGAATAAACAAGACGAGATGAACACACCCAGGGGATCTTTGAGTCCCGCCTCAGTTTTTAGCACCCAGCACAGGGAGGCGAGAAGAGCCTGTTGTTTTCTGAGAGAGAGATGAAGGAACCCCCCTACAACTGTGCAGCAGAGTCTGCTGCACAGTCGAATAAAGGGCACGAAGTCGGATGTTTTTCAAGCTCAAAATAAAGCAGTGGAAAACCTCCCTCCTTTCTCCCTCCATAAAGAATATTTAAACACATCGCATTTAACTTCTGAATAGGGCAATGTTCTTTTTAAGGGAAATGTTAAGCAGGGATTAGAGACATGATGGGCTGTGTAACTCTATCCGCAGCCCTTTCATTGCTAACAGTATTTCTTTTGGTGGCACTGTGCAGAGATGTGGGAAAAACTAAAGTCTCATGTAAATGAGAATCGACACACAATGATAAGTGAAGCGCCAGACCTGAGGTCTTAATTACAGGAGTCTAGATGTCCAAATGAACGCGGCTTATGGACGTTCAGAGATTTCACTCAGAATTAAGTTGGACGACCTTCTTCTGGGAGCAGAGAGAAAAATGCAGGTTTCTCATTCCTCAGGGCCACGTTCACAAATGGCAAAGGGCTATGGTAGTGTCTAGACACTTTTCTGGGTGGAATATATCCCGGAAGTCCGACAACCATACCTGTTTGCAGTGGCACAAGCAAAGCAAGGTGTTTGCAGCGGTGAGGGAAACTGCTAATTGACCAAGGGTTCCTGAAACCAGAGGTCTCTAACTGCACCTTCTCCCTGCCTCCCCTCCATCCTGCCTGCCCACTTAGCATAGCTCCTGGCATTGGAAGCACAGTCATAGGTATTATCTCATTTCAACAACTCATACTCCTGTGAGATACATAAAAGCATAATAGCTACTTTTTAAGGCTGAGAAACCTGCAAAGTCAATAATTAACGAGCATTTATGTTCTGAAGATGAGGACACTTGGGAGACGTAGCCAGCTCACACAAGCCATTCCCAGCGGACTAGAATCTAGTGAGGTTTTACCTCCCGCCCACGGCTCTTTTCATTAGCTGACATTATGGCCATTATCCTAGGGGGTACAGGCTGTGTTTTTAAAAGGAGAGAAGATCACATTCAGGCTTGGGTATAACCAAACAGTTCTCAGTGGGTGTTAGGGTCTTTGCCTTGAAATAGAAAAATAATACACCTTTTCCCTCCACCCGTACTAATTAAAGCGTCAGGATGGAGCCCCAACGCTGATGTGACACATGACATGACATCCCGTGTAGTCTGACGTGTTTTACGCTAACATCAAAGCCCCGTCAAGGATAATGGAGCGGGATATTTAGTGTGTGCCTGCTACAGTCTGACATATAACTCCAGCTAGCTTCCTTCGCAGGCCCTCGCCCACCAGGGGATTAACCCGTCAGGCTGCCGGGTGAGAAAGGACAGAACCGACCCTGACAGGAGGCCCGGGATGCGGGAGAAATCAAAGCCAATCCACCTGCTCAGGGAAGATGTCTCTGACGACCGCCAGCCACCCTGCGACCTCCTCCTCTCGCCGACATCTGTGGCAAGCGTTATCGCCCCTAGTGGTGTGGCGCTGGATCATTTATGACTGCCTTATGACATTGTTTTTCACTGTTGTATTGCTCTGTTGGTTAACAATGCCGTGTAGTCACCTCTTCTCACATCAAATAAATCTTAGCACCTGGAAGTCAAGGAGTAGCTACAAGACATGTCCATCCTAGCAAGCTTCTCCAACGATTCTGGGAAAGGCCAACTGGTATTTTCGTTTTTATTGCAGTATAGTTGACATACAATAATGCATTACTTTCAGGTGTACAACATAGTGATTTGACATTTATTTACATTACAAAATAATCACCTTGATAAGACTAGTAACCATCTGTCATCAAAATTATTACAATATTCTTGACTATATTTCCTATGTTGTACGTTACACCCTCACGGGGTTGATTCATTTTATGACTGGAGCTTGCACCTCTTATCCCCTTCACCTATTTTGCCCAACCCCCCAACCCCCTCCAATTTGTTCTCTGTATCTATGAGCTTGTTTTTCTGTTGTTCATTCGTTTGGTTTTGTTTTCAGATTCCACATATAAATGAAATTATATGGTATTCTTCTTTCTCTGTCTGACTTATTTCACTTGGCATAATACCCTCTAGATCCATCCACGTTGTCACAAACGGGCAGATTTCATTCTTTTTTATGGCTGAGTAATATTCCATTATAAATATCCATTCATTCAGTATCCATTCATCTACCAGTGGGCAGTTAGGTTGCTTCCATATCTTGGCTGTTGTAAATAATGCTGCAGTAAACACAGGGGTGCACACCTCTCTTCAGGTTGTTTTCGTTTTCTTCAGATAAATACCCAGAAGTGATATTGTTGGGTAGTATGGTAGTTCTATTTTTAATTTTTTGAGGAACCTCCATACTGTTTTCCATAGTGGAAATTTCCACCAGTAGTGTATGAGGGTTCCCTTTTCTCCACATCCTCTCCAACACTTGTTATTTCTTGTCTTTTTTATAATAGCCATTCTGACAGGTGTGAGGTGCTATCTCATTGTGCTTTGGATTTGCAAAACACAATGTTTTTTTTTTAAGTTGCAATGTATCATGCACCAATACTTTCGTAGAATATAATAAAAATGAAGTATTAGAAAATGAACATGGGCATGGATGTCTTAACAGTGTCAAATTACTATAAATGTGTCTAAATGTTTACTTTCAATTTCTGTACTTATCTTGTCCCAGACCAGCAACACAGTTTGCCGACTGGCACCAGTCTGTGGACAGACTTTGAGTAGCACTAAACCAAAACACTGGAATGCCTGAAACAATGTGGAATACAGGATATCTCCTCAATGTGTCACTGTTGGTTGACCACATATATATATGGACGCATAACAAAAATGCATGCGTATAGATGATACATTCATACCAAATAAAGCTATATACCCATACATTCAATTAAATTATACTTTATATCACCCACATAATTAGAAGATAGGATTACAAAATGGAGACCTACACCAAGGGAAAAAAAAGCATATTAGTTAGCAAGTTGGCACCAAGACCCACTCACAGAAAAGGCACATGTGGAAATGGAGTTATGACTGAGCAGAGCCCACCCAGTGCTCTCTGCTCCATGGTTTAATTCTCATGAGCTCTCTGTGGGTCGGGTTTTTGCTCATATTTTACCCAAGGGGGAGTGACACTCACTGAGGGTAAGGGATTCGCCAAGGTCACACAGCTATTCAGTGATAGAGACGGGATTCAAACGCAGGCCACTCTGACTCTACTGCACCATGTGAATTTGGTGATGCCATGGGCAGCTGTCTTAGTCACAGCACAGAGGGTACTAAAAAGATGGGTGTGTTCCTACCACCACCTCCAGGCAAAGACGTTTATAATCACCAGTGGACTTGCCAAGAAGGTGACAAGGGACAGCAAATCTACTAATGAGCTTCTAGGAAAAGTTTACTCCTTCCTAAGAGAAAGGCATAGAGAAGAGATGGCTCCTTCTGCTGGAGATTAAAGTGTCAAGATAAGACAGCTGGGATGTCCTATAGCCATCTAAGACCCAAGTAAAGGATGGTGTCAACACACTGAGTATGGCAGAGCGCCAAGAGAACCACAGAGAAGCTAAGTGGGAGCCCTAATGTCTCGCACCTGGGGTATCCCCGGACCAAAGGCTCCCACCCTGTGAGGTACTACATTCCCTCATGAAAACTAATTCAAGTGGGGATTGTTCTGTTCCTTGCAGCCAAAGACACTGCCTAATGCAATGTCCTCACATGATACTATGACACTGAACTTCACTGTCCCTTTTAATAAAAGCCAATGTTTGATTCGCACTGTTGGGCCAGAATTTGAAAGGAAACTATCATCTGATTTATGGCAGCAACAGGCACTTTTTAAATCCCCCTTTGAAATGAAATTTAGATGCCTTGAAGGGACCATAAAGAGTTTAACTTGGAAATAAAAAAAGAAATGAAAGAAAACCCACAGCATGTAATGTAATTCCTACTGACTACATCCAGGGGTTAGTTCAGCTTTCGGGATGCAGTACATCAAGGCGTGTGCCATCACAGCCCGTCAGCTCTGTTTAGGAATTCCCCTGCTCCTTCCTAAATGTTTACACAACTTTAATACTTTTCTATATTGGCTCAATAAAGCATTTTTCTATTGAGATGGCATTGCTCATCTGTATTAATCCCACAGTGAGGAGGCTGAGTAATCTTAACAGTCCATTTTGGTAACTGTAAAGCTGATAAATTGTGTATAAACAGCTCAAATATTTCTCAGGAAATAAAACTGGAAAGAAGAGGCTCTTGCTTCCACCGTCCAAGACAGTCTTGCATATTTAGAGATTAAGGCTGAGGTGTGGGTTTCTTCTTTCAGCTAAACCCTCATCCCCCCTGCCCTTGACAACTTAATTTCCTGTCCTCTTTGGAAGACAGACGGATGAATATTTAGTGTAGAACATGACTGTGATTAAGCTTCCAAATGTATCTTCATCTGGATTCCAGCTGGTGTGGCATCTCAATTACTCCTCCATCCCTCTGTGGAACCGTCTTATTGATGTAGTCAGCCTCGCATGATGGCACTGGATTAAAAATCTCCCAGGACTCTCCAAAACTTCTGACCTCAATCAATTATCCCTTAATAAAGGGAAAAAAGAGGTCTTGTGCATACATTAGGACCCGAGGAATCCCACCAATAGGCATCAGGCCATTGCTGACTAGCTCTCCTCTAAGAGTGGAAACCTTTCTTACAGCCGGCTCCTTTCTGCTACTCCTCGCTTCTGCAAATGATGATCGATGCATTACCGTGAGGCTGATAAGCTCTGATAGAGGTGGTGATTAATAGGTGTACTGTCAATAAAACATGAAGAAAGTTGCAAAACATTCAGCTCCCACAATTTCCTTACTGGACCAATAATCCCTATTTGTCACTCTTCCCATGATTCCTGGTAGTATTATGCCCAAATTACAGAAGTACAGTATCCTTCTCCAAATCAATTCTGAATATCTGGGACATTCACATCCTATTTTTCAGTATCATTTCTTTTGAGAAGGGGCCTCAACTAATTTATGTGGCTTTTTCATTCATTTACTCAATCATTCATTCAACATTTACTGAGCTGTGTGTAGGCTGTGTGCTAAGCCCTGGGGATAGATCTGCAAATGAGACACAGGCATAGAACAAGTTCCTTGTTCTCAGGGAACACAGTCTAGTGGGGCTGACTGTCATGCACACAGGTAGTCACACTGCGTGTGAACAGTGCTGGGAGGAGCCAAGTACCAGATGCCATAGGGACACACAGGAGTACATCTCCCTCAGATGTAGGAGGATGAGCAGGGAAGGCTCTTCAGAGATCTTCTCATCCATTCCATTTGCAGTGGCCTCAGAACTTAGACTGTCTTCTAAACTACAGAACAACCACATCCCAGCCTGCCTGCCCGCCCACCTCCCTTCCTTTCTTCCTATAAAAGTAAACGTCAGACACTCTTCAACTCTTCCATTTACAACCTAGTGAAATATGACATATTCAAGAAATATTGGGAAAGGCAGGCTAAAAGGTATTTTCTATTTTTCTCCTGCCACAAATCCATATTATTTGATGAAGGGCTATGGATGATTAAAGGCTATACCTAATGTGGCAGAAAGTATGGTTGCTACAGGAGTTCAGAGAATGGGGGCAATCTGTGTGGATTACAGTATTTGGAAGATGCTTTAGAAAATGAGGCTGAATTTGCTTTCTAAGATCGGGTAATAATGAAGTCAGTATTTCCCACTTCCATTAGACAAGACCTTCATTTCCAGCAACCAGACTCACGAGGGTAGACCCTCTTAGGAACCCAAGTGGGTCAGTAGAGAGCCCTAAGACCCCTTCCCCGGACGAATAGGAAAAATTAAGCTGTGGATCTCATCCCTCATTCAAATCTTGCAGTTCTAAAGAACTCCAAGAGGGACGTTTGATTCTCCCACTTGCCTTCTTGGTTCAATGACTGTGTGTACACTGCTGGCACACAGGGCACATGCAAGGAAGATGGATGAAGAATGCTTGGTAGCAAAATGGGAAAGCCCAGCTCATAGGGCCTACTGGTGAGTTTTCAAACTCTACAGAATCACTCTTCCGGATAGGGACCAAGGAGAAAATAGAGCTCCTCAAATACCTCCACACAGAAATGTTCAAAACAAATCACCCTACACATTAAAAAGATGCTCAGAAACTAGGAGAGGCTGGAACGGTAGCCTAAAGCACTATGAACTCATGAAAAATTAATTCAATCCTCAAAGTCAGCACCAGTAAGGACTGTTCTACAATTATTGAAACACTGCTTTGGAGTGACCAATTAATTTCAAAGGTTCCACACTCTGCCTTAGAAATTATCAAAGACAGATGTCCTAAAAGGGTCCGCTATCAAATCCAGTGCCCATCTCCCTTCCCAGGGTTATAATTAACATCCTTATTATGGGTTTGAACACTTTTGCTTTCATTTTAACCTAAATGTTTCTGTGAGATTTCCCTTAAAAGCCCAATGGAGAGCAAGATCAGTGAAATCAGTCTTTTTCTCCCAGGAGCCAGTATCACCTTCGACCCCAAGACCCCGGGCCCTCACACACAGTCCAGTCACATCAAGGAGGGGTGGTGTTTGTTTGCCACACCAGCACTGACCAAACAGAGAATCACTGTGACATTTTCAAGCAGAGGTAGGAGATGGGGGGCTTAGGATTCCAGACAGGTGTGTCCCATTTTAAGAAACCCCGCCATTCAAAAATAAAAAGTATATAAACCAGATAAAACTAGAAGCGATTCATCCATTTAGAATTCATCCATTCACCATTGGGTTCCTTAAAAACCAGATCCCTAGTCTGGTTACTATGTTTCATTGCCCACAAAACAAAAATAAAAAGATGTCGACTTGCACCATTTCCGCACCACACCCATCATTTAAAGAAAGATACATCTGTTGCACTATTACCACTGCTGGCTTCCCTCTACTGAACGCCTGGTATTTATGCGACTATCCCCGTGCTGATATTTTACATCAGTAATCTCATTTACTTCTCAAAACAGCCCTATAACCTACATATCAGAATCTCACTTTATACTAGAGAAAAATGACTTGCCCGAGGTCACACAGCCAGAGCAGAGCTGGAATTCAAAGCCAAAGTTTGTTTTGTTTGCACTCCACTATTCTGGTCTTTTTAGAAACCAGATTCAATGGTCACACTCTAAAATCTCATTAATTTGAGCTGGTTGAGACACGTGACAGTTTAAATTTGCTGGAAAAGTTTGAATCACAAAATATGCAGAAATTACCCACAAGTATACACAATGAACTGGGGATTTCACTGTTTGCTAGAGATCCTTCAGGACTCTAATGCTAAGAACAATTTATAAGTCATAACCCCAACATATAGAGGTAATAGAAACACATAATGAAAATACTTTGTTCCCTAAGTTGGTTTAGAATAACTTGATAACCTGCAAAGCAAATTCCCTCTTGAAGACACTTTCCACCAGCTATGTTCAAGGGACCACAAATTCTTGAATAGTTAGCCTTGATATGATTATGCTTTACTTTTAATTTCTTCCAACCAAAGTTCACTGTATGTTTCATTAACCCTTTGGTTTAGAAACAAAGAGAAGCAAGAGATTGCATATGAAAGCAATGAGCTCCTTCTCTCCTCTCTGCAGCTGCCCAGGCAGGGAGGGTGGCTGGCCTTATCAAACTCAGACCTCAAAATTAGCAAAGAACAGGAGCAAGAGGGATCTTAATCTTTGGCAAGCATGTGAATTGGGAGCTCAAGATTCGGACAATGCAGATTCTGGCCAGGTTAACATTAAGAACAACGTAACTATGACAGACACAAAATATTAAAAATTGTCATCTTTGTTTCCATTCCAGGGAAAATTCTGGATCCTAGATAGGTGGAAAAAGCCTAGAGTGGCCAAATTAATACACATATGAAAGGGCACCACTTCACACCCACTAGGCACAAGGATGGCTACACTAAAGAAAAATAATAACAAGTGTTGGCAAGGATGGGAAGAAACGGGAATGCTCATACATTGTTGGTATGAATATAAATGGTGCAGCGCCAGTGGAAAACACTTTGGCAGTTCCTCAAAACGGTAAACACAGAATTACCATATGACCTAGTAATTCCACTCCTAGGTACATATCCATGACGACTGAAAACATACATCCAAACAAAATCTTGTACACAAATGTTCATAGCCGCATTATTCATAATAGCCAAAAGGTGGAAACTACCCAAATGCCCATCAACTGATGAATAGATAAACAAAATGTGGTATATCTAACAATGGAATATTATTCAGCCATAAAACAAGGTGGCAGTACTGTTACGTACCAAAGCACGAATGAATCTTGGAAACATTATATTAGCTGAAAGAAGTCAGAATTAAAGGCCAAATATTGCATGATTCCATTTATATGAAATGCCCAGAAAAGGCAAATCCGTAGGGACTAAAGGCGGATTAGTGGTTGCCTGGGCCATGGGGAGGGGGATAGAGGGAGAGACTGCTTATGGGTAGTGGGGTTTCTTTCTGGAATGATAGAAATGCTCTGGGATCAGACAGTGGTGATGGTTGCAGACATAGTGAATATATCAAAAACCACTGAATTACACACTTTAAGACGGTGAACTGTTATTACAATTACACATAACTGTTATTTGAATTATATATCAAGAAGAAAAAAAAAAAGAAAGGGCAAGAGGTTTGATGGAAGGAAAATGGCCCCAAACGGCAGTGCTTTAGCATTTTTCAGTTCAAATGGGACCGAAGAACCCAGCTCTGTGTTCTGGATCCGGAGAAGGAGACTACTTCTTGCTGCATTTTCGGAGCATCGTCAATTAACAATCAGCAGAAGCTTCCTTAGCTCCCTGCTGTGCAAGCTTATCTTCTCTGGAGAAGCAGCACCTGCCCATCACAGCAGGGGGAAGACTCCTCCCCGGTTTGGAGTTGCTCTGGGCAAGGCAGCCCCGGAGATGCTGGGTCATGCTAGTTTCAGGGGGGCCAGTGGTTCAGTCTCCTCCTTGCTGTGTCAGAGGTCTGAGACAGCTGCAGCTGGACACACGAGTGAGATGGCCAGGTTCCCCTTGAGGAGAAGCTCCTGGGAGCAGTACATTTTATTTCCAAGAATTTCACGGATTCAGCAGCAGCGGGTGCTTGTAAAACTTTAAGGCCTCCTAGTTGGTTTTTAGGCCATTTCTGACAGCAAGAGAGGATGACAATGCATTCCTATGTGTCCTGTCATGCTAAGCAGACCTAAATTTGAGGTGGGGGTGGGAGGGAGGGTCTGGCGGAAGAGGGTGACTCCCGCAGGGCTGGAACCAGTGGGAGCCACGTGTGAGAAGAAAACCTGCAATGTGCAAGCTGGGCCTGGCTACACTTGCTGCTTCCTCACTGCCTGGCGTCCCTCACCCCACGAAAGTCCTCGTGGTTGCTGCTTCAACAGGCAGTAAAAGAGAACTTCCACTGATACTACTTCTAAGACTCTCCAAATTCAGTCCACGCAGAAGAAAAAGGGCTGAGATGAATTAATTTCCTTCCTAGAAGTATTGATATTCCAAGACCTGGGCACACCTCTACAAACCTTCAAGAACACTGCCTGGCACATGGGAGCTATTCAACAGGTAGTTACTAAATGAATGAATGAATGAATGAATACGTGCTTATTGAGCATTTACTATGTGCTAGGTACTTTACCAAGTTTTAATTCATTATATCGTTTTAAAGGCACAGAGGTGTTAAGTGACTTGCCTAAAGTAACACAACTTGTAAACAGTAGATCCAGGATCCAAACCGTAGCAAGCTGGCTCTTACAGGAAGCACACTCTGCCTCACCAAGGTGAGTTAGGCGCCTATATTCTGTGTTCCCATCGCACCTAACCCTTACCCACATCTCAGCATCTGCCATATCAGATTGTAAGTCTACACTCACTTTCCTGTCATCTCCCCACTGACTGTGTTTTGTTCACTGCCGTATCCCTGTGGATACAACAAGCACAGGACCTAATGTTTCACCCAACATGGACATACTGAATTAATAAACGAATACAACTCAATGAGTGGCAGTTATACAGGCTGAACAGAGAAGGCAGAGGATGCAAAGCGTTTGACGGCAAAAGCAAAGAAGTCAGAGGCAGTGTGTGGAGGGAGAGCCCCTCCCCTCCAAGGTACCTTGTTTGTGTGCTTAGCTGCAGGTAAAGGGGTGGTATTGCCTAGAGGAACGTAACTAGCTGGGGATCTCAAAGCAAATTAGGGGGCACCGGGGTCTGGCAGTGGAACATCTGTACAGCACATTGTGAGCGCCAGATGAAAGGCATGCATAGAAAAGCAAAGATCACAGCACCATTTTTGCAGAAATGAAACATTCCTAAATTAACACAAGAAGGGAGGTGAGGCTCCCAGAATCAGATACACGGCAGAGGATATTGGTTGCCTTTGACATTGCTTTTAAAGTAGGTAGATAAGTAAGTAAACATAAGGCACAAGAGAGAACAACAATCTCTTTTGCGTATTTGAAACTTCTCCGGGTCCATAATCTCATGAGTCCACTCTGTGCAGATCACAGTTGAGAGCTGGGCTGCACATTTAGGAAAGCGGGAAGAAAGCCATGAAAGGGCTGCGAATCACTTTCTCTTTGCCCTTCACTAAAAATACATTCTTTTAAGCAACGGAATCTGTTCCGCAGAAAGCAACAGTGCCCCCCAGCCTCTCACGAAGGGAGACTCCCTCTTATCTCTCCATCTCTCTCCATTGCTAAGTCCTGTTCTTGCAAGTATTATGAGCCCCATGTGTGTAAAATTAAAAACAAAAGTGATTTCTTCTTAGAGATAATTCTCCTGCCCCCTTTTTCTCCATCCTCCCCCAAAACTCCTCTGCTCCTGGCCCCCTCTCCGGCCTAAACCTCTACTTAGCAGCTGGGTTCCTGTCCCAGACTGCCAAAAACACCATTTGCTTTCTATATTCTGGGCTTTGCCACAGGGGGTCTACTCAGGCCACAGTCAAGACCCGTTAATTCCAACGTTGTTTTTACTGGCAGCTTCACCTCTTTAAGGAAGACTCAAGTCCTTCTGGTAGATTGGGAAAAACAAAAACACGTAACAATGCATAGCTGAAAAGATGTACTTCTCCACCTGGATGTCCTGCAGGCCTCTCAAAGTCAATATGTCCCAAACTGCACTTCTTAATGACTTCCTGACCACCATCTCAAGAGACCTCTTCATCCTCATCCCAGTAAAAAGCATCCCCCATCTACCCTATTGCTCCAGCTAAAAACCTCACATTCATTTTCCACTCTACGTCTCTCCCCACTTTTCAAATCTGTCTCCAAGTCCTGTGGATTTTACAGCTGAAATGTCTCTTGAATCCAATCCTTTACCCCACCTCAGCGACCTCCTGTCCTAACATCGTCCCTTTCGTCCATCTCTGCCTTCAGCAGCCCCCAAAGGTCTTCACAGCACGGCTGTAATCTACCTTTCCATTTAGCCTTATGACCATCATCTCCCACGATGATTCCTTCCACCCATTTGGTCCCACTGAATTCCCGGATTACATGTCACTCCCTGCATATGCTGTATGCTTTCACATTTCTGGGCCTTCACACACAAGGTTGCCTCTTTTTTTGCTGGGATACTTTCTACCCCCACTTCCCTGGCTGCTTAACCAGGACACAGTTCTTTGATAGTCCTCAACCCATGGTGCCACAAGGATGCACCGCATTGTCATCTGCTCTTCCAGGTGATGAGCAACTTGAGAGCAGGACTACGTTACAGTCAACTTACCACGGTGTCTAACACATATTTGTAGAAGAAAGAAAGGAAAGAAGGAAACAAAATGGAAGAAAATGTCAAATTCTGTCTCTCTCTGCTCTCAAGATCCACATATTGCCCCCAAAACTCATTTAGCTTTTCTTATGCCCCTTGAACGAAATTCAAGCTGGAAAGAAGAAACTGAGGAGACTCAAAGCACAGACTTTGCAGCAGACAAAGGTTTAAATATTCACACTCTGTCCACGAGTGGTCTCAGACAGCTCGCTTAATGACTCAGAGCCTCAGTTTCCTCAGTCTTAAACAGAATCATCAGCTCGGCTACAGGGAGTTGCCTTTACTGTTGACCAGTGGGATAAGGTGTAAAACATTTTGTTAACAGAACCAGGCACTTGGTAAGCATTCAGTGAATAATTTTTATTATTCTTTATTATTGTCCTTAGTGATCTTCTACTGAACATAGCTCCCCAAACTATAAGACAGTCTCTACCCCGGTAAAGCTGGTAGTCTAGTTAGGGTGGCAGATGAGGTGTGACAATAAAAGGAGACTGATTTTCTTAAACCAGAGTTATCAGAATTTAAGCATCACCATAGATATGGCCGTTCACCATAAGAGTTGTTTAGTTTGCTGACAGACTTATTCCAGTGTTGCTGCCAAGGACTCAAAATGGTTTGTATTTTTTAGCTTTGAGTATAAAAAGTAGCGTCAGATCTGAGTTCCAGTATAGTAATACAGACTAAATGCCACAGTATTTTTGCTTCAGATAATAATAACCATATTAAGTTGTTATAGTTACCGCCTCCATCTCATCTCAGCAGGTGGCATGGGCTTCTTCTGGAAGGAATCACAATCTGGAAAAGGGAACCCAGCTCCCTTGCCTCATTGGCTGAGCTACTGGGAAAAATTCCCTATTTAGTTAAGATATTGTTCTTAAAACGTGGAGTGCCAGATTAGACTGAGCAAAGAACAGGGAGGAGCTTGGGGCCCTTGGAAGTCGAGTGACACCATGACCAGCAGAGGCTGGACCTTCAGTGGGTGACTAAAACTTCAGCTTGATTGAACAGAGAGGACAGTCAGGCAGTTTTCTCATGAAAGATAACAGGCTGTGAGGGGGTCACTGGAATTGTCATGGCAGGCAGGGCCATTTCTGCTAGTCAATGCTTATGCCACATGAACTTTCTGAGGGCATGTGAAAATGTTTGGAGTTGGAAAAGATGTATTAGACTCGATATACAAAAAAGCATAAGATCAAAATTAAAAGAAGAAAAATTATAAAAATTGCTTTTTATGCAAATTTGTGATATTCAATGTGTGATAGAAGTGTAGCTCACTATGTTTGCTATGGTGGGAAGGTGGGGCTCCTCCAAAAATGAGAGCTCTTAGGGCTTTTACAGGTGCTAAGATGACCAGAGCAGGTCAGCAAGGATCAATCTACATATTTCTTGGAATCAGAGTATTGCTTCATTTTGCTTTTGGTCTCTTAGGTTACGTGATTAACCCCTACGGTGCCCCTCAAAAAAGCTATATAAGCAAGAAAAACCCACCAGCAACGGAACTGGAGAAGTGAAGAGGATAATGCAAAATGCAGAGAGATTATAATTTTTAAAACGGTCCTGAAAGAAGCATCAGAAGTACTTGTTTCCCTCCAGAAGTACAGTCTAGGGCCCCAGACGCCCTGCAGAAAGCTGGGAAGCTTCTAATCGTCTGAAGATTTATTGTAGTGGTAAAAGGAGGTGACATTAAGATACAGAAACTGGCATTTGGGGTTGACAAATGATAGGCAACATGCTTAAATCTGTGACATGAAAACCTAAATTCGGAAATGGGTGAAAGAGAAACAAAATAAAAGTGTTCTGTAGCTCCCAGGGTGGGTTTGTGGCATTGTTTTTGTCTGTTGTCATTTGCTCCATTTTGGTCAAGAAAGGCTGCCACGAGCACTTATCTTTGCCAGGGAGGTGGCAGCCTTGCAACATTAGGCTTGGACACTGGTTTCCTAGCTAGTTGAGCCATTTATTCCTTCTTGGCTGTCTCCCTTCCTCTCCATTTCTCCTTCAAATAAATGGCATGGCTCCAGAACGAGAGATAAAAGAAGAGGTGTGTCAGGGAAAGTATTTTCTCCAGTCAGCAAAGGAGTGGAATAAACATATCAGTAGACCCTGGATTTGCTGGACCACACTGCTTGATGTCAAGGGCTCTTTCATCATCAACTAAAGGAGAGTCACTCGTGAGTTAGGGATGCAATGCTACATCTCATGAACAAATACCCAAAGTCCATGAGCTCTTTCTTGAGAATGCACATTGAGCCTTATTTGCCCATAATCAGTTATCTTACATTGTTTGTCCAAAACAAAATCTCATCACACTGTCTCTTATCCTACCTTATTCAGTCTGTCCATCTATCCCTCCATCCATCCATCCAATAATTATTCCCTCTGAGCAGCTTTCTGAGCAGAAAGTTGGCCCATGTTTCTTTGGAGTTATTGGGTCCATGCCCAGAGAATTCATTCATTCAACAAATATCCATTCAGTTTCTGTGACATGCCAAGCACTGTGCTAGGCTATTGGAATGTGGTGATCAGCCAGACCAACATGGTCTCTGCCCTAATGAAATTTATAGTCAAATAAAATGCCAATTAATGTTAGGATTTGCCTAACCACTGCTCCCTTTGAAGTGGATACTGTGCAGCTTATAATAGCACGTTTTTTCTTTTTTTTTTTGCGACCACAAAGCACTGCTCATATTGAGCTTGCTGCCAACTGTAACACTTAAGATTTCCTTTCTGACTAGGAGAAATACACAAGGAGAGAAGGGGATGCCACAGGTATCACAGCCAGATCACATCCACTCCTTCTAGAAGTTTCCATGTACCTGGCACATAACAGAAATATGTGTTGAATGAATTTGTTGGCTTTATTTTCTTGTTTCATATGTAGATTCAGCATCATTCCAGCCCTCTGCTATCTTTATAGAGCTGGTTTGTTATTTAACATAAACTCTCTTACTTGCTTTTTTTAATCTGAAAATACCACTAGAAAGCCCTCAAGATCTGCCTCCAAACCATTAGGAAAAAAAAAATACGGAAAATTGAAAGTTTGCTGTATCAGAAAGCTCGTGTCAACTTTTGAACTTGTCAGAAGTAATCAAGAGTAGACTTTGTGGGTCCTTCAGAACCGTAAAGGAAAAGGAAATCAAACATTCAAGGGATCAATTTAAATTCACAAAAAAATAGAAAGGAAGGAAAATGAAAGCCAACAGAATTAATGCTAGTTTGATTCAAAAATAAATTGCCATTTTCTTTGAAATTTCTTTTTTTTTTCTTCCACAAGATACTTCGGGGCTGTATATAAAAGAGTAAATCAGAGCTGTGGGTGCTGAATCTCAATTCTCTATTTAAGTTTCCTCCTGCCCAGGAGTGACTCCAAGAAGGAAATGAATTCTCAGTGGGGGATCTTGTCCTTGATTAGCTTCTACCTTCCAGAGGAGATGTCAATCACGTTAATTGGAATCAATAGACAGCTGTTCAGGGGCCCAGGATAATTAAGCCAGTCATAAGGGGAAGAATTAGAGTTCCCTTTAAAAATTAAAAGGGATCCCACTGTTTGCTAACATTTTAAGCCACTTTGGCTACCTAAGACCTATTCTGATTTAAACTCACTGATCAAAGAGAGGCCAACTTTTGTGTGGGGGAAGGAGAGAATATGCTCGTCCTGTGGGAAAGAAGAAAATCCACCGTTCAGAAGCGAACTTCCACTGCATTCCAAGGGGAATCTAAATTTGTTGTTTTTGAGCTTATGAGCCAGGTTGTTCTACAGAACTGCAGAGAGAGAGAGAGAGAGAACAGGGAGAGAGAGAATGAGTAAGCATACACACGAGCCCTCTGGGCTCTTGTCCATTTCAAGCTTGCGCACCCTGGTGTCCCCTAACCAACCTACAGAACCCATAATCTGTGACCCAGGTCTTCCCAGAGGGCAGCACAGAGAAAACCTCACAGGAGCAGAAGGAAAGAAGACACACTGACAGCAAGTTACAATAACCGGACATCCCCAGCCCCCTTCAAAAAGATGCCCCCCTACCTCCGCCAGAGAACTTCTTCACAGAAATGCATGTACATTTTTATGCCCCCTTTAAAACTTGAAAGGGAGCTCACATACCACCACCAAGTCCCCCCACCCTCTCCCCGCAACGTTTCCTTAAAGACAGAGAGAGCTCCTTCACCCACATGGCAACATGAAAAGAAAATGAAATTCTGTCCCAAGGCTTGCGAGTTTTTTTCTTCCTTTTCCTGAGTCAATGAATGCCAGATGTTCTCACAAAACGTCTTCATATCTTCAGGACAGCCTGCGAGAATACTATTTATTATTGCTCAGAGGTCAAGAGGCCATAACAGATTTATAAGCAGGCTGTGGTCACTCTTTGTGTCTCCTATACTTAGGAGATATATGTGGCAAAAGTCATAGACAGCTCTCCTTTCTACATAATTTACTTCCTCAGGGCCAATTAGCCGGGTCAGGTTAGGAGCAGAGGTGGTTTCTCTGCCTTAGGCAACAGAAAGCTTGTCAAGGCCAGCTAAGCCACACAAGACTTTCTGTCAGAAGAACCAGAGGGAGGGAAAATGTCCAGAAGAATATGGAGTGTGAGGGCCAGTGAGCCTGTCTGTCAACGATCTGTAAAACGTGGCAGGTCACATCCTCTTTGGCCTTGACCTGGCAATGTCTCAGCCCCAATGAGCCAACACGCTGTTGAGGTCTTTCAAGGTTGAACTGGGTTCTAAGCAGAAGGAAGGTGGATTTCATTCCACACCACCCTGAACCACTGCTGAAATACTGTATCATCGCCTCTGTCTGCTGCCTACAAATTCAATCGGCCTTTTCACGGGGGATCACCCACTCACCTCCACCCCACTCTGTTTCAAAGCATAGGCGGATGTCGCAGAGAACCACTGCCTCCAGGTAAACATGCTGAAAGGCACCGATGCCCATGGGAAAGTGGGTTGCGTTTGGTCTGCACATCAAAGAGGCCCGGCAGTAGGTACCGGATGAACCATGTCAAATAAGACCCTGGATTATTGAGGCCAAAGTGGAGGGTGCTATACCTGTAGTCTGCTGTTTCCTGTGCATGTGAATGCTCTTCTGAAATAAGCTCTGTGGCTAGAGTTGGCCTCCCTTTTCTAAGGTTTTTCACCCAAACAAGACGCTATTGATTTCAACCTGGCTCCCAAATGAATGAAGGGTCAACAGATTGGGCTGGGAAAATAGGTTTCCTTCCTTTTCCTCCACAAGAAAAACTCGGGTTGTGTCTGTGGCTCTAGTTTTTAAGAAATCAATTGAATTCAGTAATTTGGTTTCCGTTTCAGCTTCTGGTCTGAATTTTGAGGACAGGAATGTTCCTTCTTGCTTTACAATGCTGTTGCCTTCATTGTCATTTCTTGCTAAGGGAGTTCTTTAGGCTATAAGCTTGTTTTGGAGGATGTGTTAAGTATTTGAAGAAAAGAAACAGGGCTCTTGGGTTCTATGCCTTGTATGATATATTCTTTATTTTAATAAATGGCTGCACCCTCCACCCCATTGCATGAACCCGAAACATGGGAATCTTTCTAGATTACCCCCTCTCCTTCAAACTTTCACATCTGTTTAGTTTCCAAGACTCATTGAATCCATTTCTATGCACCTCCGGAATTTTCCCCCTTCTTTCCATTCACTCCCTGCTATGGGTTGAATTATGTTCCCCTAAAAGATATACTGAAGTCCAAACTCTCATGCTATAGATCAAATATTTGAGTCTCCCCCAAAATTCATATGTTGAAACTTAATGCCCAATGTGAGGGCATTGGATTTGGGCTTTGGGAGGTGATTAGCTCATGAGGGTGGAGTCCTCATGAATGAGATTAGTGCCTTACAAAAGAGACCTCACAGAACTCTCTAGCTCGCTTTCTGCTGTGTGAGGATACAACGAAAAGTCAGTAGTCTACAACCTGGCGGAGGGTTCTCACCAGATGTTGAATCTATCAGGACCTTGATCTTGGACTTCTCAGCCTCTAGCACTGTGAGATATAAATTCCTATTGTTTACAAGCCACCCAGTTTATAGTATTTTGCTATAGCAGCCTGAAATGACTATGATACCCCAGTGCCTGTGAATGGCCCTTATGCCAAAATGGGGTCTCTAGATGAGGTCATTAGTGTGGGCCTTAGTTCAACATGACCTGTATTCTTATAAGAGGAGGAAAACACCATATGAAGACAAGGAGAAGATGGCAACATGAAGACAGAGACAGATTTGAATGATGCTGCCATAAGCCGAGGACAACCTGGGGCTACTGGAAGTTGGAAGAGGCAAGAAAGGATGCTCTCCTAGAAACTTCAGAAGGTGCATGGACCTGCCTACACTGTGATTTGATCTTGAATTTCTTGAGGTCAGAGACCACTCTGTGGCCCCAGTGCCTGGCATACAGGGTGGCAAATAGTAGGGAATTAGAGAATGTTTATTGAACCAACGAACTTAAAAAATGAATGACTGAATCTCTGGTAAACTTCAATATGGTTGTTTCTCAACTAGTGAAGGAGACCAGCACTTTAGGTACTAGGGATGCACCTGGGAATAAAACAGACAAAGTCCTTGCTTTTTGGAACCTTCTATTGCAGGAAGATGGATAATAATTGAGTAAATAAGTAAATTTCAGATAGAGGTATGTGCTAAAAGAAGTAAAATAGGGTAATGCCACCTGTTTCAGCCTCTCAGAGGAAGTGACATTTGAGATTAGACTTGAATGAGATGCTAAGTCAAAAACTGGACATTCAGGCAGAGGTTGAGCAAAGGCCCAGACGCAGGACATCTTGACCTGTTCAAGTAACAGCCAAAGAAGGCCACAGCTTAGGAATAGCACTGGGCAAAGGCAGAAGTCAGAGAAGTAGGGAGTGGTCAAAACATGTAGGGCTTTATCAGCCACGGTACAAAATTGGGATTTTATTCTAGATACAACGGGCCACCAGTGGAGGGAGGCTTGAGCAGAGGCAAGATACGATCTGACCTTGGTTCTCGAACGACTACTCTGGCTTCTCTGTGGATATGGATCATTGAGGTCGGAGCAGAGTCAAGGAGGCTAACTGGTTAGGCTGTTTTCATTGAGGTTCAGAGGGGAGCTGAAGGGGGCTTGGAGGAGGCAATGGAGTGACGGTGCCCTATCTTTTCTTCTCGGGTAAGAGTTTTGTGCAGAAAGGGGCCTGAGTAAGTTCCGGAGCCTTTGCTATGGGCAGTGAGAGCCTCGCTTTCTCCTAAGCCCCATGGATGAAGAGGGGGTTCCTACTTGATTCAGGGGCCTGTGGATTCTTGGCTGGGCAGGTTTCCAGCAAGGAGAAGGGTAGAGTCCACAAGATTCCACCATTATTAGGCGAGTGTTAGTTCCTTCTGTAGCCCATTAAATGCAATGTGTGTACTCACAGTTACATATCCAAACCACCTTCAGAGAGGCCCAGGGATAACTGATTCGTCTCTTCCATGTGCATTGTTAAGTTGAGTGATTTCAACATCACATTGCCATCGATAGAGAGGTTTGACTTACAAATTATTTACTGCTTACAACGGATTGTTGGCCACCTCCCAGACATTCACAGCTGGCAATCTCTTAAAAAAAAAGATTAAATGGGGGGCTGGCCCCGTGGCCGAGTGGTTAAGTTCGCGCACTCCACTGCAGGCGGCCCAGTGTTTCGTTGGTTCGAATCCTGGGTGCGGACATGGCACTGCTCATCAAACCACGCTGAGGCAGCGTCCCACATGCCACAACTAGAAGGACCCACAAGGAAGAATATACAACTATGTACTGGAGGGCTTTGGGGAGAAAAAGGAAAAAAATAAAATCTTAAAAAAAAAAAAAAAAAGATTAAATGAAGCTCACAGTGACTTCAGCATTAACTGCTGGCTTCCAGGATTTGTGCCTATTTGAGGCAGAATTCCTGCCGTTCTTGCAGCTGCTGATTGCATGGTCTCCACTTTATAATCACTTTAAGGGACAGGGGAGCAGGTTGGTGGAGCTGATGGTGCCCTGCGGCTGACTTCACAGCCCCATGGAGGAGAAGGGCGCCCTAGCAGGAGAGGTGGCACGGTGTCACAGAAGGGGCACTCAAACCGGAGTCAAAACAACCATGTGCTCTTCCAATTGTGTCACCCACAAGCTGTGTGACCTTGGTGGGTCTCTTAACCTCTCTGAGCTGCAGTTTTCTCAGCTGTAAAATAGGAAGATGCTATCTACCTTACCTGTCCCCATAATGACAAGAGCAAGCATGTTGACAGTGAAACGGTGTTAAGATTTTTAAAATATTTGCTGATATATTTCCTCTTTTCTGGTCAGCAAGATCCTCTCTCTACATCCCACCTCCCATTAAGGCCACATTGAGGTGTGACGTTCCAGGAGAGAAAAGGGCAACTGCCACCTGTAACCTAGGGAAGGTGAGTAGGAGGATATAGCAAAGTGGTGAGTTTGGTTTAACCAGGAAGGGAAAAGAATGCTCTTTCGGACAATAGGGGAGAAATTCAGAGGGATGAGACTTGGCGGAGGGGGGAGATGCTCTGCTACCCTGCAACCCTGAGCTGAGACGTGGAAGGATGCGTCAAGGACAGTAACCCAGATGGACTCGGAAGAGGCTGAGCACAGTGGGGCTTTTCTCTCTCCTCCCTTTTCACGGGGGAGATCGCCTTGCTAGTTGCCCTGGCACCAGCGTGGGGCAGCTAGGAAAGCCTGAAAATACAGCTAGGGTGGACTTAGGCAGAGAGAATCCCAAAATAGAGATTTGAGAATGGAAAGCAGAGTCTGCAAAGGGCCCATGAGCTCCTGGTGGGGGATGTGGAAAGTGGCTAGGAGTAGGGAGCTGGTGGGTCCATGATGTGAGGGCTGAGAGGACCCTCTGCAGAAGAGGAGGAGGAGCGAGCCAGGGGGTTGGAAGGAAAACAGGTGTGAAACAGAGAAGCTGCAGAATGTAGGTAGAGCCCAGGTACAGAGGGAGGGTGGGGTGGGGTCGTCACGACTCCCCACTGTGCTGAGAGAAGAGACTACAAGTTTCATCAACCATGGATGCCAGTGACCAGGAGCGATGGAGCCAGCACATAGATCTAAGGATCTCACCTCAACCCCGGCCAAGAGAGGTACATAAGCTTCCCTCTATGCCCCAAACAGACTACTTAAGCGAAAAGAGATGGCTTTCCTTTTTACTAGAAAGGTTGGGGATGTTCCCCCTCCCCTTTCAGCAGGATGGCGGCTTGCGATCAAGATGAGACTGGGTATAAAATAATAAGTTACCATGGTTGCTTGTCCCACCGTGTAGTGAATTAGAAGACCAGCCTCATCCCACAAGGTATAAAGAATGGAATTTCCTTCAGTGTTAAAGGAGGTGAGCCCATTGCAGATGTAGGAACTGCCCTGTTCTCACATGAAAGGTCTGCTCTTCACACTGCTTCTCAAACAGTCTGCCTATCAACAGAGCTCCCAGGGCCAGCCTGGTGGCGTAGTGGTTAAGTTTGCATCCTCCATTTCTGGCGCCCAGGGGGCGCAGGTTCAGATCCCAGGTGCAGACACATCGCTGCTCATATAGCCATGCTGTGGCAGGCATCCCACATATAAAATAGAGGAAGATTTGCATAGGTGTCAGCTCAGGGCCAATCTTCCTCAGCAATAAATAAATAAATAAATAAATAAAAGAGGAGGATTGGCAGCAGATGTTAGTTCAGGGCTAGTCTTCCTCATTTCAAAAAAAAAAAAAAAAGAGCTCCCAAAGGGCTTCTCTTGGAGCCTGTGACATATACTGTATTAATGAGACGGGGAAAAAGGCAAATGCGTATATATTGACAACCTTCCTCCCCACTGACATTCCTGTGTGGATTCTTTCACTGCAGAGCCTGGAGTTCTGGGAGAGGCACAGACCAGGAGAAGCCAGGAAGGTGAGCCTGATTTACACGGGAAAGGCAGAGTCAGGAAGCAACTAGATCTGAAAGGAGAGAAAGCAGGTCAAAGAGGAAGGGCAGCTCAGGCTACATTTGGGAGAATATTGGGGGAAGCTGGGGAGCAGGGGGCAGCGGCCTGACATGTGTGATACGGAGCAAATTCAGAGAACTTTCGTCATGCGTTATGAATGGAATCCTGTGCCGTAACTTGGGGCATTGTTTTTGGACGCCAATCCGTGGTTCTGTCTGAATGCTGTGTTGGGACAGGCTGTGGAGCAACATGGCTGTCTACGGATTGCACTAATTTCTAATCTGCTTCCTACCCTGGCCATGGCGCTCCTCGGCCTCGGCAGTGAGCACTCAACTCTCTCCCTCCTTTTGTGAGATTCGGATAGTAGGCTGAGACCAGAGGGCAGAGGAGGACAATCTCAGGTTTGGAAAGTGCATCTCCCCAGAGAAAGGACTCTCTGCTGCTCCAGAGAGTGGCCAAGAAGAGCTTCCAGAATATTCCACGCCAGGAAGCCACCATCTCAGGCCCCTTTGCACAGACCAAACACAGTGAGGTTGTTGCAATGTTCAAAGTGAGGAACACAGGTGGGGGAGAGTTTGCCAAGAGAACCGAGGAGAAACCCTGAAGGGGAGGGTTCACTTTGGAGCCTGAGTTCCAAGAACACTTGCTTTTGTCCTGGAGCTGGTGCCGAAGGAGCGGATCACAAGCTCATGGCAACCTTTGACTTTCTCGGTAAGGAATTCACTGTCAGAATGCTCCTGACAACAGGAAGCTACAATTTCTTTAGTTCTAGGAGACCACAGAGATTCTACAAAGGATACAGAAAGATGAAGGCACCTTCCCCTCTTCCTAGGGGCAAAGTCAGGTAGCCCCCTCTTCACACCTGCTTGACAACAGGGATGACGACAGCAACATTCTGCAAGCACTTACGACCTGTCAGGACTGCAGCAGGCATTTCAAAAGCATTACCTCTTTATTCCTACAGCAAGCCCCCAAGGTGGCATTAGGATCCCCATTTTATCGAGATGTCAAGGCATTTACGTAAGTCGCGCTGCCAGGAAGTAGAAGAGGAGAGATTTGAACCTAGTGCTGTCTGTCCCAAAGCCCTTGCTTTAACCCACTACTATAATGCAGAAGTCTCAAATGGGCAGCCCCTGGCCTTCCTTCAGCTTACAGATACACTTACTATGCCCAGCACCACATTAAAACAATTTTAAAAAAATTAGTCGCCAATATTTTAAAGAGGGGAGATGTCACCTTTAAAAATCTAAATTTCTGGCTTGCCTTAAAACAAAATGAAAAGACCTGAGTATACCAGCCCCACATTACCAAGGGGCCTGACAGCTGGAAGCTGAGGAGCAGCTGCCCCTTTGACGGAGGACAGACTTGCATTTGGCTGGCTTCATCCCTCAGATGACCTGCCCAGCCTCACAGGTTATGTGGGTTCTCTAGTTCTATGTGTTGCCTTACGTCACCATCACCTTAGGTACAACTGCAGCATGAGTATCACCCACCAGGAGTCTGGATCTGAACTCTGCATGTCTTCTGCTCTATGCCCTGCTCCTCAGTGGGACTCCAGTCTGAGGTTGACCAGACAAGGTAGCACAAGGAGCCATGAGGGCTTGGACTAGGAAGGCTTCAATGCAAGCTTCAATGAGACACCACCAGCCCCTCCTGGGAAAATGCTGGAACATCATTCATCTAAGGTCATGACCTATGCCCTGAGAAACAGTCCCCCTTCCCTCCAGCTGGAGACCAGTGTCATGATGATAGAATCATTCTGCACCCCTACCCTCCACCCTCTAGGGTCAGGAAGGTGCCCAGAGAGGCTGAGTCTATCCCTCTACTTGGGGACAGTTAGAATTTAGGTCATCCCAGAAAAAACTCCAGACAGTTGACTGGACAGAAACTTGCCAGACACAGTACGCAGACTCTTTTTTGCTGGAAGATAAATCCACCCAATTTATTAAGCGCTCACAATGCTTTAGGAACCACGTTATTGCTCGCTGAGTCTATACAGACGTCTAGGAATGTCTGTACTGACTTTGGTCACCACTTAATCCTGTTCCTTACCTTCACGGTATAGACAAGGACTCATCTTTGAGTCCCCACCTTGTCCCTAAATACCCGGCCTCTCCTTCCTTTCTGATTTTATCTGCCTCCACTCCCTCTCCCCACTCACTGTGCTCTGGCCACACTTGTCTCCTTTCTGTCCTTTGAACTTGCCAAGCCCAGCCCCTTCTTGCCCCCGCCACCAGTCACTATTATATCACCCTATTATGTTTTCTTATTACTATGTTACACTTTTTGAAACTATTTCATTTACTCATGTGCTTGGTTCTTATGGTCTGTCTCTCTCCAAGACAATATAAATTCCACGTGAGCAGAGACCCCGTCTGTGAGGTTTTGTGCACGAGGGCCACGACTCGCCAGGATGCCAGACACAGGACCCTGACAGTCAGTTCTGTATTCTCCAGGGTCACTTAGTTCAATCCCCTCTTACAGGAATGCTCCTTGGCAGCCCATCAGATCTGTCTCTGGAAGGAGGGGCTGTGATTTCTTTCGAACCAGGAGCAGATGATACCGCTTAGCAATTCTCCTAAACGTCTCTCCTCCTTCGATCCTCCCACGTTCTCTTAATTCTTTTGTGGCTGATGGAAGGGGGACAGCCTTGTCAGAACAGAGGCTCTCCAACACTGCCACATTCTGCTGGCTTCTGGATGCTCTCTCCTGGTCTTTACACCCTGCTGGCGACCCCTAGTCCCACAATCCATTCCACCCGCGGCCACAATTGACTTCTGTGCATGAGAAAGAGGGAGATCCGAGTGAAAATTTTATGTGTGTGATGTGGACACCATAAATCAGGACCCTGGCAGTATTTAAATCTGTGAAATGCAAAGGGAATTTAAACAACAAGCCAGCCACGCAGGCAGGTGGCCCCTGACGCTCCGGAATGTTCATCTCATGCTAACAGCTTGCACATTTATATTATGGTACTAGAAGCAGCAAGCAGAAGGAGTGGAAGGTGTTAACAACTATTGCAAAATATTTCTTTAAGAATACATTTCCTCCATTTCCTCTCAACATAAATTCTGACAACACAAATGCAGTATGTATCCATGAAATCATGTATCTGGGAGGACTGCTTCTAATTTATGGAACAATTTGAAAAACCAGTCCTTTAATCTATACCTGGAGTAGTTGGTTAACGTGATGTAATTAGTAGAGTAAATTATTTTCATAAGGGAAGGGTTTAAGGCATGAAACCAGCCCATTAGAAATGAACACCTTTCCATTCTGCTTGGTGCCAGAAAAATGGATTCCAGTGCTCTGCTTTAAACAGACAAACAGTTGCACTGTCTTTGATTATTAAGGGTCAAACTTAACTCTTATGACTCACCTGTGACTTCCTGGAAGGACCCTAACTGAAGTGGGAAGGTGAGACTGGGGGACAGAACAAATAATCTTTGCTCGAACATTTCTTGGCTCGGGGCCACTGAATCTTGATTTTTTGGGTGGCTGAAATCGAAACTTGCCTTCTCTGTTTTAGTTCAATAACAGTAATGGTGGTCACTTTAGTGAATGCCCACTCTGTGTGAGGCCCTGTAATATACAAGTATTTTTAGGCATGTGATCCTATTTGCCACTTACAAGACTCAGCAGATATATTATCCTTTTTTTACAGAGATGGAAACTGAAGCCAGAGAGGAAAATGACTTATTTCCAGCTACATAGCTGGAAAGTGACCAAGCCAAGATTTGAACCCAGGTCTTCTGCTGCCAAGTTTAATGTACTTTTTTTTTTTTGAGGAAGATTAGCCCTGAGCTAACATCTCCCACCAATTGTCCTCTTTTTGCTGAGGAAGATTGGCCCTGAGCTAACATCCATGCCCATCTTCCTCTGCTTTATATGTGGGATGCCTGCCACAGTATGGCTTGACAAGTGGTGTGTAAGTCCACACCTGGGATCTGAACAGGCGAACCCTGCACCACTGAAGTGGAACACGTGCACTTAACTGCTACACCACCGGGCTGACCCCTTTAATGTACTTTTAATGCAATGCTGCCCCGTATGCTGAGTGTTACTGCTGCCCGGGCCTGACTGCAGCTACGAGAAAGGATGATCTCTCCTCTCTATACACATCTTCCATCCTGTGAAGCTGGATCTCCTTTAATATTGACTCAATTTTAGGAGTGCTGTCTGTGTTGCAGGGATTTGATGTTGACGAATCCTTTTGGACATTTCATATAGACCCCCTGAATGTTACAGCTCTAACAGACCCAGCTCAACCTCCTCATTTTAAAGATGGTGAAACAAAAGCCTCAGAGGGCTTTTCCCTGGCAGTTTTGAAACTAGAGCCCAGACTAACTGCTCATCTTGACACTATGAGCTTTGACCTTCACTCCTGCTATTAATTTAATTTTATCCTCAAAACCTTTCCTTTGAGGAAGGCATGGGAATTATTACTATCATCCTTGAAGAAATGGAAGGCCAGAGGAGCAAAGTTCACATGGTTAGACAGTTGTATGTAACACTGGCAGAAAGGGTCAAAGCTGAACCTGTAGACACTACCTAAAATGCTCCAAGAGGATTCCTTAGAGAGTCTTAGATGTTCATAAGAAGTAAGATTAATGCCTGTCTCAAACCAGCTTCATACACAGATATATCTCCTCTCCAACTATCAGATAAGCATTCAGCATCTACATTTATGGCAGCTATTGTTTATAGTGTATCACACAGGGTGCTAGAATCAAAAACAACAGAAGAAATTCTCCCTACTCCAACCCAAGTGGACAATGTGGAAGTCATCACACAGAGCAGGGCCCAAAGTTCATGTCAGAATCCTCGTGAATCCATTTCCCTCCACTTGGGTGGCTCCTCTGAGGTGTTTGTAGAGTTGAGCCTGTGTCCCTTGGGAATGAATTCTGGTGTCCCCATAAGTTTTATTAAGCTGTGTCCCTTGGGAACGAACTAGAGGATCTTGACCACCAAAGTGATCCCCTTTTGGACTTGGCCTTTGTCTTGACCATATCAGGCATTCCACTCATTGCTGGGGCATGTGGAAGCCAAGTCGTCCTCCCTAAGGTGTTCTTGGGTCCTGGGAGCGCTTCTTTTCCCATTGCAATGTGGGCTAGGATGGAGGTGGGACATCTGCAAATCGCCAAGAAGGCCTGTTCCATGGAAGCTGGAAGACTTCTTTCTAAGACAGCATCACCTCTCCCCTCTGGTCCCATCAGCAGAGTGTGAGTGAGAGGGTGAAGGAGGCCCCAAGAGTTACATTGACGCTACTCAAAAGTGACACGTCTCAGCAGAAAATTGGACACCATTCTGCACAGTCTCTTTAATGGCATCTTCCAATGGCTGCCATCTTTGTGCCAGACACTGCTTTATAAGCTTTATCACATTTGCTGTTAGAGAAAACTCTGTGAGACAGATGTCATTATCCCATTTGATAGATGAGGAAACTGAGGCTCAGAGAGGTGAGCAACGTGGCCCAAGCGCACAAAGCTAGTAAATGGCAGAGTCAGGACTAAAACACGGTCTAAGTATAATAACACAAATAACACCAGAATTGGCAATAAAATTTAAAAATGTGTTTGGAATTTGCTATGTATACTTTGCTAGACTTGAATGCAGTGGTACCAAGATATTTCCCCATCTCAAACCCAGAGTCGATCCCATCCTTACCTTCAGTGTGAAGTAATATAGGCAGTCAGTTACTTTTTTTGGTAAAGCAGGATACTCCGAGCCCCTCCAAAGATAATCACACCAAAATTAAGACCACAACACGAAGTGGGCAAAGGAAAAGAAGGGGCAATCCAGAAAATAAGAAATTCAAATGGCCAATACATGCATGAAAAAAATGTTCAACTCGACTTGTATGGAAAGAAAAAAGCTCAAGTTAAATCAGCTACCATTCCCTGTGCCTTGAAACCTAGAAAAGAATATTAATCATAAAAATGATGGTTCCCAGTGTTGGAGAACATTAGCAAAAACATTAAAATTCTCTACTCCCTTTGACCAGCACCTAAAATTTTCACCCAAGGAAGTAATCATGGCTGTGCTCAAATATATTTCTAAAAGGATATTAATTGCACTGTTGCTTATAATAATATAAGTCTTAAAAATAATTCAAATGTCCAATAGGCATATACTAATAAATTATGGTACATCTATGTAATAAAATACTTTGCAGACTTTAAAAAATGATTTTTTAGAAGATGATTTAATGACATGGGAAAATGTTCGCAATATATTGCTAAGGTAATAACTTGACGCCATTTCTGAAAAAGAAAACGCAGAGATAAATATATGGCTAGAAAAAGCCAAGATGAACAAACATGCAATATTAATAGTAAAACAAACTGTGATTGTTATTCTGTTCCTTCTAGGCATTTTCAAACATTTCCGCAATGACCACATCATTGTTTATAAAATAAATATATTTTATAATATATAAACCTCATAGGCAATGGGGATCCCCATTACATACAGGACAATCCAATCACCTCTGCAGGTCTAAGGCAAAGGAGCTGGCAGACAGAGGGAGGATGCTGCAAGTTTTAATTCGCAGCCCAGTGGCCAACGCGGAGGCAGCTGAGCTCTGAGTCAGCCATTTGCAAGCTCGTGCACCTCCAGCTAGTTGGGCTTCCCAACTTACAGCCCAACTGGTGACCTAAATAGACCTGGGGAAGTATTCCAATTGGGCTAAGCTTGTTAGAAGCCTCTGACATCAGAGGGACGTAGTGGAGGGTATTGTGAACAGCACTCCGTTAAACACAGAGACATGGGCCCTGAGATCCGGAGCTCTCTGCCTCTGCACTTTCCTGGGTCTGCAGGCTTCCCAGCCTCCAACAGCAGACAGCAGCTCTGTTGTGTACTGCAAAGAAAATGAGGTAGGCTCAGGCAGTGACTGCTAACACGCAGGGCATCAAACTGACCTGGAATACTTGAGGAAAATTATTTAGTTATGATCATTATTAGCTGCTTTTAATCACAATAATGAACTAATACAGGAGTACTTATGCTTGGGAAAGTCAAAGAGGATGCATTAAAAATCTAATTAAAAGCCAGTCCTTAAGAAGAATCATGGCTTATTTATCTCTCTATTAGGTAATATAAACTAGTGAACTGTGCAGCTTGGAAATTTTCCACCAGTCGGGCTAGTAAGAACTATTCCCTGTTCGGCTGTAAAAGTACAATAAATCCTGCTTCGAGGGAACTCTCACCATGTTTTAAGAAGAGAGACAATGAGGGAGGAAAAAAGAGAGAGAGAGAGACAAAAATGCTAATAATGATGTTTCTTCATTTATATCTTGCCATTTTCCAAAAAATTCACATACATATATATACATTTCTACAAAAAAAATAGGAAGGTTAGTCTGTTGGCAGTAGACTTTGGGAAACAGACTGTGGTCAATGATTATTTACTATGGGCTAGGCACTGAGCTAGGTGCTGAGGTAAAAAGATTAAAGTAAAAGGGAAATAAAGTAGGACACTAAGATGAAACCTGGGGTAAAGCGGGAAGACAATACTGACCACCAGAGGGACTTGTTTAAGCCAGGTGGTAAGTTATACTCTGAGCTTCCTAGTGGCCAAAGCAAAGACACAAATGTTCAGAACATAGCAATTGTTCTTTAGAAATACAATCTTTCCTGGCCAGCAAAGGCTAAAAGGAATTTCTTCAGTGAGTGCCCAGAAAACAATGTCCCCCACAATACACTTGAAGAGGTGATATCCTCGAAAGTTACACAGGACTGCTTCTGATGATGTCCCTGGGCACAAGCCAGACAAGCAGTTCAGTAACAGCTATCCCTCAAGGGCCCAAAGCAATGGGGCCCCAGTCCCCAGGTGTCTGGTGGGAGAGATGAGTGAGGAGACTTCCATGGCAGAGCACACCTGGGCATGTGCATGTGTGCACAACGCACACACAGCCCACCCAGTGGAGAAGCTTTGCTATAGTGCTTTTACTCTGCTTAGTATGAGGAAACTCCTATTAAACACCTAAATTTTAAAAGCCTCAAAAAAAGAGTGCAGAATCCTCTTCTTTTGATCCCCTAGGAAAAGGTTACCTTCTCAAGGAGCATCAGCTCAGGGGCAATTCCATCTCAATTAATAAGATTGTTGGGTTTGTTTTTAGCCTCTACAACATACAGGAGAAATAAGCAGATAGGCGTAAACTCTGCTACAATGGAGTAAAAGGCACAGACAGGAAATGAGCAGCTACCACTCTTTACTGAATAGGAGAGGTGGGCCATGTGCTTTATGCAAATTATCTCAATCCTCACAACAAGCTTTAGAGAGGTTACTATCCCCAAAAGACAGAAGAAGTATGGAAATCCTCAGTCTCAGAGATGAGAGTTGAATGCAAACCCGATGCAGACACCGTCCATCACAGCCGAGTACTGTCTTCCAAATGCTCCCATATAAGGAAGGGAGGAAGAGTGACACACGGCTGGCAGGTAAAGCATGTGGAGGAACTGCCCTGGAGGCCCCAGGAAGCATGAGCCAGGAGATTCACAATCAGAGTCACTTTAGGACCAGAGTCAGCAAGATAAGCAGTGGCATCCAAGGCGCGTTCAGTTCCCATTTGTTCCACTGGCAGCTGTGAGCACTGACCATGTTCCAGGTCCCGTGCAATTCACTGGAGAGAGAGGGCCCCTGCCCTTGGTCCATGAGGAGTGGTCCCAGGGGGCTTGGGAGCCTGGAAGAGAGATGTCTAACTTCCAATGGGTGCTCAGCATACTCTGCATGAATTAAGGCTATTACAGGTAACAGCAATATAACATGCAAATATGTAAGAGAGCATATTCTAGGAGCTGAGGGATTTGGTAAGAGGAGAGGGAGACGAGGAAGGGGAGGAGTGGGGAGGGGGTAGGGAGGCAGATAGACAGACAGAGTGAACATGAAGAAAACAGAGCGTGGAAAGTGTAACACACGAGGATAAAGAAGCAAGCAGGAGCCCGTCCAGGCCATGGAAGACTTTGCATGCTTTATTCTGAGAGCAGTGGGGAATTCTGAAAGATTTTAAACAGGATCGAGTCAAGGTCAGATAGATGGAGGTTTTAGAAAGGTCACTCCACCTGTGTATGGAGGAGGTACAGGAAGGTGGGATGAAGATAGAGTAGCCATAAACAGACCAGGCAAAAGGTTCTAGGATGTAAACAAGGGCAGTGGCAGTGGGAAGAGAAAAGGGAAAATAGCAGAGAGTAGGGAAGCAGACAATCCTATCAGATGCTGGGTAGGAGGGAGGGTTGAAGCAGATTTCTAGGGTTCTGGCTGAAGGTGACGGTGACCTAGAAGGGAGAGGGCGCTTTAGGGGATGTCAATAGGGTAATGGGGTGGGTACATTCAACTGATGTGTCCAGGAGGTAACTGGATGTTTCTGAGGTTCAGGGAGCATCCCAGGGGAGTAGCCCATATAACAGATTGAAGAGACCTCCCCCACCTTGGAGAGGCTGCTGCGTGTTGCTATGCCCCCATATGAATGTCTAACTCTGCGTCTTGCCCAGATGAAGAGAAGCTTCTTGATCACTGCTCGTTCTGTATCGGGTATAATCTCAGACTGACTACTGTCGCTGACCATATGTTGCAAAGAGGACTAAAACTTGAGGTTTCTGCTAAAACTCTCACCAGGGAAAAGCAAAAGGCAAACTTGAACTAATTGCTCTGCTGGTTGAGATGACCTTTAGAAACAAGTCTGAACTTTTGTCAGCGTGTTATCGGTATTTCCATCAGGAAGGATTTCAACCAGCTAATGTTTGCCAACTGGGAGGACCGAGTGTTCGGTTCGGCTTCAGGGTTTCTGTGCTAATCTGACCTTCCAAGGTATTTAAAGATGCAAAGGCCAGATTCATCACTTGAGTTCCCAAACCCATCGCCTGAATGCCATTGTGCTACTTCTACCAACATGCGCCTGCACTCTTTTCCCTCCAAAAAGCACCTGACACCCTAACTTTCAAACTTTCAAAACCTTACAAACTTTTTAGAATCCCATGCTGCTGAGCCACTTGAATCCTCATCAACCCTCTTCCTTAAAAGGAAGCAGGTGAAACAGGTAGGCACTGAAGGCTTGGGAACCAGAACGCTGGGTTTCAATCCTGGCTTCCCCACTTCCTAGCTGCGTGTCCTTGGGCAAGTTACTTAACTTCCTTAAGCCTCAGTTTCCCCAAATGTAAAATGCAACCCGTAAGAGAACCTACCTGACGGGTAAGGTAATTATGACGCAATATGAGACGCGTCTTTAGACTGTGCTTACCACCAGCGATGGCACTGGCTGGTCCTTGATACGTATGGCCATCGTGATCAGAAAGCCTTATTAAGCTTGGTCACACGGAAGCGTGTTAGTTTCAGTCCTTGATGGAGGCCCATGTAGCTGACACAAAACCAGGGACTGTGGTTGTTTTTCTTCTCTATAAGCAGAAGCCACAGATAAAATAACTTCTGTGCAATCCAGTACCTTCAACTCTATTTCACTGCTCTAAGAAGTAGCAGCAGGAGAAATCCAGAGTTTAAGTAAACTGTCAATTTGGTAAAATAAAGGAGGAGAAAGAGCCTTCGGGGGAAAGGCAGTTCACAAAACCCTCATTACTGTGGTGGAGGGCCCACAGTGTGACAAACGATTATAGTAGAAAAGAACATTAGAAGAGGCTTTTCCTCCCTCTAGAAGTTTCCTCCAGGTCGCAGCCCCTCTAATGAAGCTGCATCCCTTTAGTTTGCTTCCCATTGCCCCCTAACAGCAAGGTCCATGGGAGGGGAGTTTCTGTGGCAGCCCTTTCACAGGGAATCAAATCCTGGGGGGTGAGCCTAGAATCCAGGATCTCGATTGGAAGGGAAACTGCCTGCCCTGTCTCTTTCCACCACACAGGCCTTGTGTTCTTGAGTTACCACCACGACTGACTTGGCCTCTTGCTCAGGAAACAGCCACTCTTGGCTTCTCAATTCTTTGTGTGAGCGGCTGGGAGGGTGGGACAGGGCGGGCAGAGGAGAGGTATTGGGTCTTTACGGTTAGACTAGGAAGCAGGGAAATGACAGGTGCAGGGCTCGTGGAAAGTCACAGGGAAACACTAGAGGGTAACGAAAGCTCCCTTTGATGTCTCTTAGACCTCAGTTGGCTTGAGTTGAGACTAGAACAATAGCTCAGTTTTGATCCCCGAAGAGCCAGAGTCCTTTGATTATTAACAGGTATGAGAATTACTACCTTCATATTCCAGAAACTAGGAAGAGGATGAAGGGCCCCATTTGAAAGTATTGTATCAAGAGAGGGGACTTTCTGCAGTGATGGAGGTATGCTAGTGGTGGGGTCCAGACATTTGGGTGTGTGCCAGAGAATAGCAGCGAATAATGATAAACATGAAATGTGAGAACATTATTGACTGCCGTCATTGACTGGCCCTGTGCTAAGTGTTTTACATGCATTATCTCCTTAATCCTTACAGCAACCTGGGCAGTCCAAGGCCAGTCCCAAGGCCATCAAGCACTGTGCTCTCCTATCTGCTACATGGATGCATCTTCAGACGAGGACAGTGATGATGGCACTGGCACTGCACTGGGAGCCAGGAGACCTGAGATTAGTCCTGTACTTACTCTGTGTGACCTTGGAGAAGTCACATAAACTTCCTGAACCCCAGACGCCTCCCTCGTCTATCAAATGAGGTCTGTAAATATCTGTTGGCCCTTCCACAAGGGGTTGAGAGGAGAAATGACTTACAGCATGTATGTCTCTGTATAAAATCAACTCTTTCATTATTCACATCAGGTCTCTCCAGCTCCAAAGGGACTGTGATGAAAGGTGAGTACAAACGAAGATGTGACTTATTATTCAAGCCTAAAGAGTTTCAGATTGATCAAACGGAGCCACCGTGCTGAGTCTCGCCTGTCTGGAGAGGTTTTATCATCCTGACATAGCCACCCAGAGAGAGGGTTAGGGATGTTTCTAGACTCCCCCTGGGCAGGAGTCAGCACAGAACAGTGGAGCCCTAGCCAGGGAAGATAACACTCACACCAATTCATCTACGAGGCTGGGTCACTGGCCACAGTAATCCCTTAGGCATCCTTATGACCACACCTGTCTGAGTAGCTGAAGGCTCTTCCTACCTGGCCATTCTCAGCCCCTGACACCCTCGCTCTTGCTTGGCAGCACTGCAAGGGTGCAGTCCACTGCAGCCTGAACTGTCCAGTAAAGGGTGCGTACCACTCGCTGAAACACTGCCAGCCTCCACAGCAGACCCTAGCCCCCTCCAACTCGCGGGTGGCTTCAGGTGGCCAGGGGCTCATCCAGTAATTACAGCACACTCATTTAATATTTACTGGTAAATGCTCACCCAGTGCAGGGAGCATGAAAAGCACTGGAACTTTATCCTTCAGGCCCGATCCTTCACGTCCCACTGTCAGGCTTATTTTAACACTCCTTTTCTCACACTACTACCTCCCCTCCCCCATGCCTTCATGTTACTTCATTTCTTCTTGGAGGTCGAGGAACTCAGTCTCCTAATTCTCCTGTACTTCCAGGAGCAGCAGCACATGGAAAGGGGGGCAGGGCTTGTCTACCTGATTGTCACCACCATGCACAAGGCCAATCCTGCACATTCCCCCATCCTACTTCCAACATTTGGGGAATTCTCCGCTTTTTGAGTCTTGGTGGGAGACAAAGCCCTCTTCTACAGTAGAACCAGACAATACCAGATATTTGCTTCCTAGACTCCCTGGCAGTAATGATGGGGAGACTATCATTAGGTAGACCATCAAGGCTCCACCAGTAAGACAGAGCAGATCCATAGAATGAGGGGTGGGGTTCTCGAAGAATCGGGGATTTGGAAGAATCCTTTTCAGAGGTTCAGCAAGATGGAGTACAGGGCAGTGTTGTGCACCATACAATCTCCGGAGCTGGGTAGGGGTGGCAGTGCTGCCCTCAAGGGCAAGTCTCCAGGATGGTTTTGGATGTTGCTCCAGGCTGGGTGGTCTCCAGGTCTCATTTTCCATCTCTCGGAGCAATTCTGTAGGCCACTCAGTATCATTTGTAATACATTCCTTTTCTGCCTAAATCAACTAAGTCTGATTATGTGGCTTGAAACTAGGAATCTTCAGTGATACACCAACTGGTACCACTACTCCTAACAGTAATAACAACTAGTATTTATTGAGTATTTCCACATTCCAGGCATTGTCCCAAAGTTTTTCATATACTAACTCATCTACTTCTGAAGCATATCCTACGAAATAAGCACGATCAGTAACCCAGTTTCACAGTTGAGGAAGCAGAAGGTCGGAGAGGTAAGTGACTCTGAGACGGTCTCCGGGTGTCACCCTTTCCGAAGGAGCAGGCTTATGTATTGAATTCGGAATTAAAGTCATGGTGCTTGGGCTCCCAACTCTGGCTCCTTCGTGTCTGGACCTGGGGCGAGCTTTCTTTAAGGGGGAATCTTACACCATCAAGTATCCTCTGTGGGGAGGCTGAAACTTCTCCCAGAAGGACTGAATTGTGGCCTTCTCCTTTGGTCAGCCCTGCTATAAATGACAGGAGGGAGGGCCCAAAGTGGAGCAGGCCCCCGTAGCTCCTTGGGTCCAGAGCCACCCGAGGGGTTTGGGGCCCTGGGACAAGCTAGCTGCTGGGAAGACAGAGGGTGCTCTCTGGAAATGTCACTGTTGACCTCTTAATCACCATCCCGTGATTGGATTAATTAGGCTGAGAGCTGTGCAGACTGGGCTGTTTGCACACACAGTAGCTTTATAATGCAGGAAAGTCATTGCAGAAGGCCAACTGCGGAGAAGGAGAGGCGGATATAAACATAATTCATCACCTAGAGGCCCTGCTTAGGGCCAGCTCATGATTTGTCACCTGGGGGTGACTGTCTTCTCTTTGTTCTAATTTTGGACCAGACACTCTGGGATGATGGTAGGGTTTGAATTTTAGTCGTCTTTTCTCCTTCCACAAGGAAGTCTAAAGCAACTGTGACTCTGGTAGGAGATGGAGGAACGAGGGGATTTGTTGAGGCCAGGATTTTTACATGTATTTGTTTTGAGCCGGTAAGTGCAGACTCAGGGAATAAAGTGTCTTTGCATGGGTGCGGTGGACCCAGAGCTTTCTCTGTAGCTGTGTTTTCGGTGCTGCTGGTGTATGTGTCTTTAAATCCTGGGAAATGATAAAAGCTGTGTCCTAAAATTTTGTGAGTTTCAAGGTATCTTGTCAAGAAATTCTCCCTTTCTGAGACTCCAGAGTGAGGAAAGTATTTGCCTAAATTTTAGCTATACCAGAGTGGACTATATGAAAGTTTTCCTTGCAAGGTCCCCCAAATCTGTGATGGGTTGACTGAGCTTGGTTCAGGCCCAGGAACATTCTAGGCAGAAGCACAGGAGGGACTCAGTGTCTAACATACAGACAGAACAATCAAGGGAAAACTATTAATGACAGCACTCACTTCAGAGTTCCCATTGCCTTTCATGCAGAGCCCTCCATGATCTGGTTCTTCCCCGCCTCTCTCTGATTGCTTCTAGTCCTTTCTTGAGCCATGCTAGTCTGCCTTTGGTGCTTCTAACAAGCTGAGCTGGTCCTCATCTGCATTTCCATTGGCTATTTCCCTGCCTGGAGCATTCTCTGCAAGAAGGTCTAAAGCAACCCCCTAGGTGAGGCCTCATTGGCATTTAGAACCTTGCTGCTCAAAGTGTGGTCCATGGACCAGCTGCATCAGCCTCACTTGGGAGGTCTTCAGAAATGCAGTCTAAGGCCCACCCAGGTCTTCTGAGTCAGAATCTGCATTTTTAAAAAGGCCCCCAGGGGATTCTATCCATGTGAAGTGTGAGAAGCACTGAGTTAGAACTCAGCTTGAATGTCACCACCTCCCTGTCACCTTGGGCACCTTCCCTGACCATCATACCTCCCAAGCCGGGTTCTCCTCGCTCCTGACCACCACTAGCTCCCCCTACTAGTTCATTCTCTGCATAGTACTTACGAGAACTTGACATTTCCATTTCACCCTCGGTGTGTCTGTGTGTCTGTGGTCTCTGAAGACTCAGTGGGACCACGGAACTTGTCTGTTTGGTTTATCTGAGCATTCTCGGGGCCTGGACCAATGCCTGATGCAAAATTGGAGTAGGCACTCAATAAATATTTCCTTTTTTTGGTTCAAATTATTTTTATTTATTTTTGCAGCTTTATTGAGGTAAAATTGACAAATAAAATTATCAGATATCTAAGATATACATTGTGGTGGTTTGATGTACTCATACCTTGTGAAAGGATTCTTGACATCTAGTTAATTAACACACCCATCACCTTACTATCTTTTTTTCAGTAAACATTTCTTGAATGAAGGAATTAACTAATCTGTCACTACAAGGTGGAACCTTCCCTCCCTCTCTCTCTATTGATAGATCAGTTGATCTGTCCTCTCTGTGGGCTGTAAGACAACAAATCCCCACCAGAGGGGGAGGAAAGGTATCTCCTTCTGGAGGTGGGGCAATGAGCTACACCCTGGTTCTTTGAGAATCTACAGTGTGGTGAAAGGTGTCACAAGCAGGTTCCTCAACAAAGCTGAGCCCCCTGGTGCTCTGGGGAGAGTTCCCTGTAGAAAGCCCACCAAGCAGGGCAGGACCCTCAGGGGAGGCTGCATTCAGGGGAGGATAGGCCTGGTGCTAGCCTTGCCACTGGGTTGGTTTGACCCTGGCCTTAGGGAGTTGCTAGGGGATTACAGGAAAGAAGACAAATTGAGTTTCCCAGTAGTTTATGAAGAGTGCTATTCAAAGGCCAAGGGAATTGGGTGTCCTTCTCAGACTTGAGACAGATCAAAGATACTGGATGTTAGGGCCAGGGTTTGTTCAGGAGGCTGTGATTGCTACCCAGGGCTAGCATATGATGGGCATTCCATAAATACTAGCCAGATGGATGACTAATGCAGGTTCCACACTAAGAAACACCACCCTGGATTCCCTCTCATTTCTCTGCCTTCCTTCTTCCACAGTTTTTGCCTCTCTCTCTCTCCCTCCCTTTCCTTCTCTACTTTCCCTTTCTCCCTACCTCTCTCTCCAGCTCACTAAAACCTCTTTTTATAGAACACATCCAGGAAAGAAAAAGTCAAACTCTGGTTTTTCCTGCTCACATACTTACTCTAAGAGGAGAGAGAGGGCAGAAGAAATCTGTCTTGAGAGCCCAAGAGAAACAGGGACTATATTATAACCCAATCTTTGGAAAGTCTAGTCTTGGGAAATACTAGATTAAGTTGGAGAATATTGCTACTACCAACTTTTCTCAAGAATATTCTTTTCAACTTCAAGGACTTGAGAAAAGCTAATCAGAAACAGACTTCAGTTCACTTCACCGAGTACAGGACTTGACACATAGTCAACGAAATATCATTGAACTGACGGGTCTTGAGAAAACTATCCAAGCACTTAGAAAATAAAATACACCCCAATTTTATACCATCCTCACCAAAATGAAAGGCGCACATACACACACTCACAGATGAAGGCGTATATATCAAAAAGTCAATGGTGGATTATCTCTTGATGGGTTTATAAGTGTTCTTTCCTACTTTTTCCAAAATTTCCAGAACGAATGCCCACAACTCCCTTAATTATTAAAAATGAAAATGTCATTATAAAAATATTAAATGTTATTTTAAACCATAAGAATACTTCCCAGGGGCACTTGCGCAGGCCATGTCTTTGTACACACAGCCAGTTTGTTGCCTGAATATTGGGCCAATTGACAATTCCAGCCTCCAACCCACACAGGATCCAGACAGCTGTCTGAAAGCTGCAGAATCCTAGGAAACCTCATTTTACTTTCTAGGAGCATGGTCTGGGGCCATATATTTATTTTGCTTCCCCCATAGGGATGTATCCTGTGCATACATTACCCACTCCTGACCTCAACCATCCACTGCTTCCATTGAATCACATGAGGTTACAAACTACAGGGTTCAGCAAGAAGGTGGTGGCCAAGTACAATGACTTCTCAGGCTTAACTCCAACCCAAACTGGCCAGAAGCAGCAGGAACTGGCCGTATTTTGAAGAAAAGGATCCAAACTCTTCTCTTCTCTCCTTTTGCCTCCCCTGCTTCATTTTCTCCTTCTTTCTAGGTTTTTTTTTTTTTATTTTTCCCCTCTCTTTTCCTCTCCACCTTCAGACCGCATACCACTGTGTACCTAACGCAGACCAGGAGTTCTCGGGGCTGCCGTCACAGATATATTTCCCCCTGGATACACACCATCAGTAAAACGAATGTTTTCACTCCCATCCTGCAGATGAGGAGTCTGAGACCAGGACAGTCAAATGGGCCAGCGGAAATCTCAGGCCTAGTGTGTGATGAGAGGGCGGCCTCCCCCAGACCTGGAGCCCTCCTACCAGACCACCTGGGCCCTTTCCTTCTTCACTTGTTCTCCAGCTTCCCCTCCCCATCACTTTCATTCCTTTATCCCTCATCTTCCTCCTTCTAAGGAGCATGTCTAAGCTGAGAAAAGGAAAAATGAACATACAATGAAAATAACTGGGCTAAGGGCTTTCGAACACAGCATCTCCATAAATAATTCCAACAGGTAAGCGGTATGCATGCACGCAAATAGGTATTGAACACTAACGGGTGGCAGATGTCATACTAGGCGCTCCTGGTGAGATAAGTTAAAAAAGATCCAATTCCTGCCCTCGAGTGGCTTCCAGTGTAGCGGAAACTCCCATTATTATTTGTTTTCAAAGGATAAAGAAGCTGAGGCTTGGAAGAATGAGTTAGCCTCCTCAATGGGACAGCTCAAACCCAGAATCCTCCTTTTTGACTTCAGATTTCAAACTTTCTAATGGCACAGAATTTGGGGGGATATCAGAAAAAATGTAGCTTCCCAGAATCAGGCTTCACCTTTAGCTCTCTCTGAACAGGAAAGAAAAGACAGAAGGAGCAAGGGGGGCAGAGAGAGAGAAGGATGGGGAGAGAGAGAGAAAAGCAGCTCCTTGGCCGGCATCCCGCTGTATCACAAGGCAGTGACTCACTGATGAATTCCTTCCGCTTCCATCTGGGAGCAAACCTGCTTGAAGGGGCCCAGGCTTTCAGGCCGGGGTTTGCCCAGGTGGTGTGTAAACCAGAGAATTAGAGAGTGAGGCGTGTCGTTACACACCTGCCTCCTCTCAGCTTTTTTGTTTTCAGATTTCACAGCCTCTCGCTAAACAAAGAAGGTTTACGTCGCATCCTTGGTCTCTCAGCAGAGAGAACTTCAATTCTCTCCGCTGAAAGGAAGACTCCCACTGACCAGGCAGAGAGAGGAAAGTCAGAGACAGGATCCCAAGCTATGAGGCTCCACAAGAAGATGATGATGATGCTGATGATGATAACATTCCCATTTATTGAACGGTTATATACCAAGTACCATGCTAAGTGCTTTCATGTCTAGTATCTCATTTAACCCACAATTAAATAAGTCCATGAGGCAAGTACCACCACCATGCTCATTACAAAGGGAAGGCGTCTGAGGGTGGGAGACAGGACATAATTTGCCCAAGACCCCGTCAGTCGGCGACGGCGCCAGGATGGATCCCAGGCAGTCGGGCTCCAGAACACGCGCACACACTGCCAGGTTACGCTGCCTCCCTGGGGAAAGCTGTCAAACATGTGGCAGGCGCTCGGTAAATAGTAGTTTCCTCTTCTCTTTTTAAAACACCTCTGGGGAATTTGTTTTTCGCAAACCTCCGCCCTTGCTGACCATCAGCCACTCTCCCTTCTAGCGCACAGCCAGCTCTGTGGTCGGGCGGGGAGACCTTGTCAGTGTCTAACGTCCATCGCTCGTGCCGCAAACGGAGCCCTCGGAGGCCTCAGCTGGCGCCCCCGAATGTCACTTTTGCACTGTAGGCATTCCCCGCTCTGCCCAGATTCCCGGGTGATTCGCAAGCACATTAACATTTAAGAACTGCTGCTCTAGACAGCATTTGAGCTTGGCTTCTCTGAACAGCCATTTATCATATTGCATGGTTTTAAAGAAAAAAAACAAAAACATAAAAAGCCAGGCACCCTGGAGGAGCTGACAGGATAACCTCTGACCTGTGGCTTAGGATGGGAATGAATGCACAGCTAGCTCTGAGGCCCCCATGGCCCCGCTCCCTCCTGGCTGTGTGGACTTGTAAATGGCCTGTGGCAGGAGGGGGAGGATGGGGGGTGCTCTGCACATGTCACAAAGGGCCTGGGCCAGGCCTGGTCAGCCAGGTGCCTGCCAGTGACAAGAAAACAGTTCCTTAGGTTGATCTCTACCTCTTGCTCTGAGGACCCCATGGAGGGGTCGATGCCTTTCTCTTTCATTAAAGGAGGGTAGGGGGTACGCGGAGGGGTGGGAAGCGGCCAGGGAGGGGAGCAGAGGAAGAGGGTTTCATGCCGTGCAGGCAGGGGGCCGGCTGGGCCTCAGCCTCTCAGCCTGGGCCAAATTGAGCCAGAGAGACCCGCGGGCTCATAACTCATCTTAATGAAGGGCCTCAGTGAACCCGCCTTGCCCTCGGGTTTCAGCAGGAAGCTCCCGGCCATCCTGCTGACACGGGTCCCCAAGTGTGCAGGTGCTAACGGGCTCTCTCCTGGGGTTTTTATGGCATGCTGTGGAGAACTGGAGGCTTCAGAACCTTCCTCCACCAGGGTCCCAAGGAGAGCAGGATGCAGAACTGGAGGCCTGCTTGGGGAAGAAGCCCAGAAGCCCCTAGAAGCTCCTCCACTGAACAGCGTACATCCCGCTCAGCAGATAGGTAGTGGGAGGCACAAGTAGTGGGCAGCACTGGGGGTAGTAGGAGGCTGGTAGAATGAATTACATTCAAAGCAGCTAAGACCACCCCAAATTTATTAAACATTCATTCTTGGCCAGACCCTGCACTTTGCTCTCTTACCTGCACTGTCTCACTCCTCACAACAACACTGAGAAGGCAGCCCAGGTTTTCAGTTGAGAAAACGGAAGCTCAGAGGGGCTAAATGATTTGCCTAAGGCCACATAGCTGGATAGCTGCAGAGCCAGCATTTGAACTCAGGTCAGTCAGACTCCAGATCCCCACATATCATAACACTCAGTGAGTACTGTACAAGGTAACATATATTCATTTTCTCCTTTAACATAACTCTGTGAGGTCCTTATTATTAAACACATTTGGCAGATGATGAAGACAGAGCTCAGAGAGGCATAGGATTTGTACAAAGTAACACAGTAACTGTTTTTAGCTAGAACTTCACAGCCCACGGCCAATGCAGCAAACTGGTCCGTGAGTGGAAAACCATGCCAGACAAACCACTGCTTTCTGTAGTTAGTTTTAAACCCTCAATCTTTCCTAGCTTTTTCGTATTTTCCCTTTATAGTCCACAAGGAAGCTCACAGACACTGAAGATAAAGGGCTCATATTTTATGCTCTGAATTTTTTTCTTTTTTTTAACCTACAGAGCTTCCAGTTTGAATTCTTGGCCAAAGATCGAGTTAAGATAATGCTGGGGTAATTTTTTTAAAATATTGTATGTCTCACCTATTTCCAAAAGATAATGAGCCAGCTTATTTTAAAAATCCACAAGCCTCCCCCACCACACTGGAAACTCCTCGAGGCTGGATGTTTGTCTACTGACTCTGTATCCTGCCTCCGCCACCACAAAGCCCTGTGTGTGTGCGTATAAAATCATGTGGCAAAATGGCAGCAATGTCTGCACGAGGAACAAACAATGAAGAGTCGCCACCATTTGCCATTTAACCAGTTCAGAGTATCCTAGCGACCATGGAAAACAGTGTGAGAATGACAGGTCAAGAGGTGATGCTAATACTTCTTTTCTGCAAGACCTGCTGTTTGTCTTTTGCCTTTGACTGGTACCTTCATCAGCAATGGTGTGCAACTTCATATCCTTTTGGCTAAGTTCATCCCTGCTCCCTCCTTGCCTCCATAGCACCATTCCCACAGTCATTGATAAATGTGATCCCAGCAGTTCGATACAGGGCAAATCCACAATTTGAACGTATCTATTTTTCTTACAGCTTGAAAGCAAATGAAGCAATCACAGAAATCAGATAAACTGATCTTTGCTGGATGCCCACCATATGCAACACATCCTACCCGAAAGAAAGATTTGGTCCCCTTGGTTGCTTGTGAGAAGCACTGTCCTTCAGTACCATTTGGGAACCAATTGATCACCCCAGAAGGGGAATAGGACACACAAAGGCCCCAAACCAAACTAACCACATTGTTGACTCTACTTCCATATATATTGTGTGTATTTGCATCTACCTATCAAATGCATATGGAAATCTGGATACATGCGTGAATATGCATCTATGGGCAGAAGGACATACTCTTCTTCCTTTAATAGAACAGTCATACCAAAAGACTCTCTGGGTTAACTACGCCCTTAAAGCTTGACTGATCTAACATACCCCTCCCCCTCCAAAGCACACACACCTGAAAATGAAATGGGGGAAGAAAAGAGATCACCACCAATCCGGGATTAGAACTTTCAGCAGAAGGGGAATGGTGCTGAATGCCATCAACATGCCTTAGTTAAACTTAACACATTCCCAAACCGATGAGACCCGGGGTTGCAAACTGGCAAACAGGAAATTGTCCCTGTGATCTCCTGCTCTTCAAAAAAGGGTCTCTCCAGAGTGTTTGTCAGTTCAGAGTTTAATTAGCCATCTCTATGCACTCAACCTGGGCTCAGCAGGGAAGACCAAACACTGTCAGGGCCGGAGTCACGGGCCTCTGGGAGGCACAAGGCATTGCTCAGAGCTCGGCCCCCCAGGGAGCTGACGTGCCAGCCACCCTCAATGAATTCCTCCTTCGCCTTCCCAATTTTTAACGCCCCAGGGGGAGATGTGGAATTCTTCTAGTCAGCTTGGCAATTAAAGAGGCAAAGCTCATCATGGGCTAGGGAAGACCACCACCTGGAGCAGAATGTCCCTCCTGGTTAACCGCGCTCACCTCACTTGATGAAGGCCCTCTCTTAAGGGCCCTGCATCTCACTTCCTTGGGTTTTTACCCTCTTCTGTTGGAGAGCACTCTCCTCCTTACCAGTCTGAAGACGCTCATGGCTTGGCATTTGTTCTTTCCCAAAAGTGTGCTCATTTGGGCGTAAGAATCAAAGAAAAGAATCCAAGAAGCCTGAACTCTTGTTTCAATTGTGTGTGTGTGTGTCAGAGTAGGGGTGGAGTATTAGTAACGCCTTTACGCTACCCTCCCAGGGTCTGAAAACTTGCAGCCCAATCCACCCCTCACACACGCCTGGGTGGTTCACTCCAACACTATTTAGGGGGAACAAAAAGTTGAAGATGTGGCTTCCATTTTAAAATCAGGATATTTCACACAAAAAAATTAAATTTCCAGTTTTTAAAAACAAATCAGAAGCTGTTAGCAAGTGGGGTCCACACCCAGGCATGATAAATGTTGTCTTGAGCTGAGCAGGGTGCCCCTTTCAGATAGGCATTTAGTTGGATAGGTTGTGCCTGCTGAGGGGGCCCAGAAAGGCTGAAATCAAAGGCAGTCCAGTTGGCCTCCACAGGGAGGAAGGGGCCCCTTTTCCTAATTCACACAAAGGCTCCCTATGGGCCACCTGACCCACTTCGCCCATTCGTGTTACCTGCCTCTCCCAGCAGGAGGGTCTAATCCTTGCCTCAGACAACAAGAACCTACAGCTATAAACTTTTTACAAGTCCAACAGCACCAACACATAGATTAGATTTCTACCCAGGTTTTAGAGAAAATTCTTACTAGGTTGCCATCCAAGTCTAATCTTTTCTAGACCTCAGGTTTCTTGCTTTCTTAAATTCAGACCACCTCCCCAACTTCTGCTCAGGCTTATTTGCTTCCCTGGGTCTTGGAAAAACACAAAACCTGACTCTCAGAGCCAGAGCAGTTCGGCTGGAAACGCATGTGGCTTATTATACCGCCGCGTTCTAAAGAATGAGAACAGCCAGTCCACTTTCTTTGTGAAGCAGCCTGCTGTCTCTGAGGTTGTCAACAACTGTGGGCTTCTGCTTTTATGACATCTTCTGACCCAATGAGCAGACCTGCACAATAAAATGCAAATCATTCCCGTACTCAATTTGTCCCACTGAAATCACTTCAACTAACAAAGCAGTAAAAGAGGTGGGGGGGGGGGAGAGTTTTTCTCTCTGGTCTTTCTCTACTCAGAGATAACCTGTAAGACCTAAAGGACTTTTAATTGTTGAGATCCACCCTAATTCCCCAAATCCAGGCCACATGCATGGCTGTTTAAGCCTTAATGAAAATTAATGAAATGGAAACAAGAAGGTTACTGCTGTGAATCAGAACTGCCTGGTGTCAATACCAAAACTAAACACAGCCTGCCCCAGCTCAGGAAGACAGATTGCAGTCTTAAAGGGACCAGGAAGAGGTATGCAATGCTTACCCCAGTCTTAATACTGATCCATCCTCTCCCTAGTTTCTGGAATAATGAAAGGTCTGTGAGTTCATGAAATTCCTTCTGTGATTTTCTCAGCTGCATAGAGAGCATGTTCAAGCCACAGGCAGAAATGACATGGGTGTTGCCAGGCAGCACCATCTTGTCCTCTTTCAAAGCTGGTCTAATGTTGGCATCTTTGACCCCCAGCTGACTCAGCCACAGAGCACCAGTCTCGAGCCCAGAGAGTCAGTAACAACCTTTATTCCATGGGTGCTCCCAAAATCTCTTCTCAGAGGCCTTCATTGGAGGTAGTCAGCTTCCTCAGCAAAAAACCCTCCTCTACAGCCAAGGGTGTTTCCACTCACAGCCACGTGGTGTCCTTCAGAAGCTCCAGCATCCTATATAATTGATTTTCATTCTCCTGTGGGAATGGTCAAGGCCAAGGAGCACAAACGCCTTTTTTTTTGAAGAGCTTAGAGGTTACACAGGTCAACAACCCCATTTTACACATGAACAAAACAAATGACTGCAGGACGCCAAAACAGCTAGCATCAGAACCCAGGGACCCAGAGTCACTATTTTGAGTTATAAAAGCGTGTTGGCATCTCCTCAACCCCTCCCCCCCATTATCTTTATTTTCCTACCCCCCTATCCTTCCCAGACCACTTACAAGTGGGGACTTCCTTGGCTTCTAAGAAGGTGAGCAAAGGAGGCCGGAAGGCAGGGAGTGCCCCTAGATGCCAATATTAATATCTTTCTACATTTGTAGAGTGGTCCCTACTGCTGTTTTCTAGCCCAATTTCTCCCTAGATTCTCTAAAGTAGGAAGCAAAGGATGATGGCTTTAGATAAGGTGGGGACTAAGCAACTATACTTCCTATAGTGGAGAGGCTGTCTGTCTGTCTGGTATTGGTGAGGGAGAGAAGCCTGTCCTTCCTCTTAAGCTGTTCTCATCCTAGCCAGGTGGCATATGGCGCTTCGGAAGTTTCAGAAGACACAACATGTGTTACAAAGGCTCCAGAAGGGAGTTTGTAAGATGCTGAGATCCACACTGCTCCCCACCCCCCGTCAAAGTTTTTCTTATAAGAAGCTTTCTTTACCACCACCAGAGCAACAATAACAACTCAAACAATGGGCACTGGAACAGCCACCCCAGAAAGAATCATGGCATAAAACCAGCATTTCTGAACCAGGGATTTACAACCAGCCCAGAAGTGAGCAAGACCAGAGAGAGGGCTGTAGTGTGGAGGAAGCAATTCTTACACGACAAATAAGACCGGGGGCAGGCGTCCATCGAAGGATCAAGCTGTGAGCACTGGTTGCTACATCTGGCTGTCCATAAAAATCTCCAGCGGGCTTTGAAGAATACAGATTCCAGGCCCTTGCACAGAAATATTGAATCTGAATCTCCAGAAGTGGGGCTGGAGCACCTATGTTTTGAGCAAACATGCCAGGATTCTGATGCCGCCAGCCCTGGACCCCTCACCGGCACACAACTGCTAAGGTATCTTAGAACCCCTTTCCAGCCACAGCCCGAATCTTCTCTGTCCTTGACTCTGGCTACCCATCATTGAGTTCAAGGGCTTCTTTGGGGGCTGGAAGGCCGCCCTGTGACCAGAAACTCCTAGAAACCTCTTCCTGGTGTCTGGATCCTGAGGTTCTCTCATGTGGCCTCACACCCATTTCTGCTGCCTCATTTCTTGAGAAGAAAACTGGTTGCTCAAACCTCACAGCAGGGTTGGGAGGGAGGTGGCATCTGTCCTTGATCTCCTGTGGCCCAGCTAAGGCCTTGCTTAGGGAGCTGCCAGCTCAGACTATATTCCCTTTTGCTTCAAGGAAACAATACCACTTGACTCCTTTTCCCAAACCCAAACCCCACAAGACCCTGCATAATCGGCCTTCTGCACATCCTCTGTGCCCCTCCTGGTGAAGGTCTTTACTCGGGCTGTGGTGTTCAAGTCACATCAACTTTCTTTCACACCCCTGAGAGCTCCTGCCTGCATGAGGAATTCTGCATAGGCCTCACCCTCTCTCTGGAATGCCTCAGCTGGGCTACCTCCTAACTCAGCTCTCAGTTCAAACATCACTCCTTAGGGAGCCCTAATGACCCTCCACCTTGGATTGGATGTCCTATCATTGTAATTTTCCAAAGCTGTCCTACTTCCCCTTCAGACACTGACCATTGTTTGTAATCACATATTTATTTGTGTCGTGAGTTGATCAGTGTCTGTCTTTTCCAATCGACTGAGGGTTCCAATGAGGCAGGGTCTATCTGTCTGGCTTGGCATTGTACTCTTGGCCCAATAGTCCTCCTCCACCCTCTCCAAGACTATTCGTCCTTCAAATCTCAGCTTGGACTTGGCGTCGGCCAGGTCCTCCTAGGAAAATAAAAAACACTTTAAGTATTTCCTACAGAGGGAATTTAATGCAGGGGAATTGGTTATGCAGGTGATAGAGGAGATGAGAGCCCAACAGAGGATGATGAGCTATCCTGTAGATAAGCAACAGTAGGAAGATGTTCCCATCCCAAGGCTGGAGGCATAATGAGAGCAAGTGATGTTACCAGAGCCCAAGGACCTGTCTGGCAGGAGATGTAACCATCAAGGAGACACAGCCCCTACCAGAGAGGTTGTTAGGCAAAGAAGAAGAAAAAAGAACAAAGACCCTGGCATCTCCCTCCCAGCCTCCTCCCTCAACATCTCCTATAAAGGACTCTTCCTTGGTAAGATTCAGATGGAAGCCAGCTGACACAGGAGCGTGGAAACCACAGAACACAGGGGTTGGCCCCCCTGAGACACAGAACAGGATAGGGGAAGGGCAGGGAATGGCTCTAAAGGCAAACAGGCCTAGGATCAGTGGTTCTTAACTCCTCTAGGAACCCTTTCTTGTTCCCGTCTCAGGCTGGATTAGGGGTCTTGGTAGGCTGAAAAATGGTCCCCCAAATATATATTCACTTCCTAATCCCAGAACCCCTGAATATTACCTTATATGACAATCTTACCTTATGTCTCAAAAGATATGATTAAGTTAAGGATCTTGAGAGGAAAAGCTTATCCTGAATTTTCTGGATGGGCCTTAAAAGCCATCACCAGTACCCATCACAGAGAGAGACACAGAAGAAAAGGTGATGTGAAAACAAGAGGGAGTTTCAAAGATCAGAACGACGCAGCCTCAAGCCAAGGAATGCTGCCAGCCACCAGAAGCTGGAAGAGGCAGGCAACAAATTCTCTCCCGGAGTTTCAGAGGGAGTGCAGCCCCACTGACACCTTGATTTCAGACTTCTGGCCTCCAGGACCATGAGAGAACACATTTCTGTTGTTTTAAGCTACAAGTTTGTGGTAATTTGTTACAGCAGCTACTGGAAGCTAATATGGTACCCCTCACTTGTGTTCCTACAACAGCACCCCTGCTTACCCCTGTGGCCAATGTCCCTTGGCAATGAAGTGGCTTATTCCATTGTCTTATCTGTTCTACTGGACTGACCACTTTGAGGACAAGACTATGTCTTAGTTCTTTCCCCAGTTCTCGGCATAGTGACTGGCATGTAATGGAGACAAATAAATATTATTAAATGGAATTTAAGTTTTAAGCCACATCTTATCTTTGACCTCTTACTTAGGACAATATTGCTCAAATGAAGAGGCCAATATTCTAATATTTCTGTCTGTCTAGCCAGACTTTACACCACCGGTCTCTCTGCCCTGTAATCCAGCCCCCACCTCCCAAGGCCCTGCAAGGGACACTCTCTGCTTTAGGTGGTAGAAAACACAGTCTCCCACTGGCAGTTGTGGTCCCAGCCTTCCCACCTATCCAACCCATAGTCCCTGAAAGTGACGGTGAGCCCTGGGGAAGAAAGCACCTCTTCCATCCAGCTCTTCTCTTGCTCTATCCAACTCACAGCCACGGGCCAGGTCAAAGTTTCTCTGGAGTCCCCCGTGTTAACAAGCTGGAAGCCAAATAGCATAGTGTTGTACAGCATTTTTCTGAGCAGTTAATTAACGAGGGGATAAGCTACCTTGACGGTCACTGAAGCAAGAAGCCTCGCTGTGCAGTCGTCAAGAGGGACGGGATTAGTTTCCAGGGAGACAATAGGGAAATGACAGGGAGGGCAGGCTTGATGGGACCCATGACTTCCTTGGTTGCTGCTCCTTGCCCGACTCTCCTTCTGCCTACAGTGCAAAGCAGACGTGTGCAAAGCCTTGTGGTGAGGCTGGACTGGCCTGATAATTAGTTATCACTCAGTGCTGTGGGTGGATTTAGAGTCTGCTCACAGATAGCATGAGCCAGGCTGAGGGCCTTCTAGAAATCACATTGCCCAAGGCTGGCGGCCCAGGGAGGTGTCCCAGGGAAATCACTGAGTGGCCCAGAGAAGTGACTCAGAGGTGGGCGGGGTTGGTTAGGTCCTGGGTTCTGGGTGACCCACAGCAGGCAGGAGGTGAGCTGTAGCAGTTACAAAGGGCCAAGGATGGAGAGCAGATACTCACGCAGAGTGGGAGCATTTCTAGGAAAGGGAAGGCGGACCATAGTGGATATGTGTCATTTTATTTTATTTACTCCTACTCTACTCTATTCCGCTCCACTTCACTCCATTCCATTCCATTTTTATTTCTTGCTATCGAAAGTCTCAGGGGAGATGCAGTCTGCCTTCCACTCTAGAAGTCAAAAATGGCCAGATCGCTTTCCTAGCCTCCTTTGCAGCGAGGGTGCAGCATGTGATCTAGGCTCAGACAATCAGACACCTGCCTGGGATTTTTGAATATGAACTTTTCATGAAAAAGCAGTGTCAGTCAGCAGGCAGAATTCTTGCAGAGGCAGTAGCGCAGTCCACTGCAAGGGCAGCAGTGCCAGAGAAGGCTGTCTGCGTCCAGGACCAGCGTCCTGCATTGGCAGTGGCAGTGGCCTTCTCTCCGTCCTGGCCCTTTGTGGTGCTGGTGCACCATCTGCCCTTGTTCCCATCCCTATGGGCCCAGTTCTTCAGCTCTCTAGCAATTCTGAGAACCACTTGATTAATTTTCTATAAATCAATTTGCTGTCTACCTCAGCTAGCGTAGACTTCTGTTCCTCGGAATTATTAACCTGGCCTGATGCAGAGTGTCTACTGGCTTATTTCTAAATGTGGAGGAAGTGAGGAAAGCTTGCCCTGGAGCAGAGTTCTGGAAAATGATTTTCAAAATTTTCTTTCTGTCACAGCATAATAGGTTGGATATATTCGTCAGGGCTCTTTGAGGCACAAGTGACAGCAACTGGTTTAAGAACAATGGGAATTTATTTATAACTGTAAAGCATGGGGGTTAACAGGATCCAGGTACAGCTGGATCTGGGGAGGTACATCATGTCAAGAATTTCTCTCTCTTGCTTTCCTCTTTGCTGGCTTCATTCTCAGGCAGGTTCTGTTCATGTAATGGTCTCTGGCTCCTCCATGCTTGTATCCTACCAGCTTAGCAATTCCAGTAGGGAAAAAAAAGGCTTATGTTCCCAAAAGGTCCAGCAAAATCCTAGGACTGACTATTATTGGGCAAAGTTGGGTCCCTTGTTCACTCTAACCGTGGCCAGGGGTGGGTGGGCAGCCAGCAAAGGCTGACTGGCCCAGGTCTGCAGGGCACTGTGGGGCCAAGTCATCACTCAGTTAAACGTTCTGACATTTTGCTGAGGACCCTCACCCCGACTCCTCCCACTTACTCAACTTATGGGAAGTAAAGTTTTACGATAGAGTAACTCATGTTTCTAAAATTTTTTATTCTTTTACAATTAACACATTACTAGTAGAACTTAGTTGTTTCCCCCATTGGCTGTGAGAGGTATAGGACAGGCTGTTGATTATAAACTGGTGCTCCATTTGTTTCTCACCCTCTCAAAAAAAAGAAAGCGTCTTGCAATGCAAGTGAGTAAGAATGACCTTATTATAAGGATGGCCTTAAATCAGCTTTAGTTTATTAATTTTTAAGGCAAGTCAAAGTCTATTATTATTTACAACAAAGTACTTATAGCAGAAGTCATAATTACCACTTACTACCTGTATCTGATGTTTATTAAATATATTATATTCCCACCACTGTTCTAAGCTCTTCCTGTCAACTCACATCGTAGTCCTAATACAGTATGATGCAAGCATCCTTATTAATCCCATTTTACAGGTAATGAAACTGAGGAATAGAAATACAAAGAACCTGGCCCAAGATTACACAGCTAATAAATGCTGGGGCCAGGATTTGAGTCTGGTCAATCTGCATTCTATATTGTTAACTACTATGCTCTCCTTCTTCCACTCGCTAATCTAGCCCAATATTCAAAGGGCCCAGTGAGGTGGGCCTTATTCCTATTTTACAGATGAGGATACTGAGGCTCATGAGGTCACACTCTTTGTCCAAGGACACAGAGCTAATAAGGGCTTTGGGCCAGAATTCAAAGCTGCTGCCCTTACCCACCTCCCACCATACTGCAAATCACCTGGGGCAGAACACACTGTTGACACCTCAAGGTGTAGATTCATTGCTTTAGAACAGAGGTTGGCAAACTATGGCTCATGGGTCAAATCCAGCTTGCCGCTGTCTTTATAAACAAAGTTTTATCAGAACACAGCTATCCTCATTCAACTACGTACTGTCAATGCCTGCTTTCATGTCCCAACAGCAGAACTGAGTAGTTGTGACAGAAACCACATGTCCTGCAAATCCTAAAATATTAACTATTTGACTCTCTACAGAAACAGCTTGCCAACCAACCCCAGCCTGCAGAGGACCCAGGATGGCTCATGACTCACTGGTTCCATCTTACAGCACAGGGACCACCATGCGGTGGAGAGAGACAGCGAGGAATGACTGCTTCCCTAATACCTAATCACGGAGATGAAGTTTGAGAGTCACCTCTGTAGCTTTGACTCTTTATTTCCCTGCCCGACTTCCTGTTTCTGCCAAGTGCTCAGGCCCAGGGCACACCCTTGTTTCAAACAAGAGCCCCAATCTGGCCACCTACTCAGTTTCTTCTTGTTCATTGCATAACCACTGCTCATCCTGGGAAGCACATTTAAGTTCTCCACCAACTGGGTGGATTTCCTAATGTTAAAAATATGAATGCAGAGTCATCTTGCCCCAAACCACATCTGACTGCCACTTTTACATATTACAGAAACTGTTTTAGAAACAGGCATTTTTTTTCTCCTAATGCTAAAAACCAAATCCAATTGTCCAGTCAGTTTTATGAAGCCCTGAGAAGCAGAACAAGTTCTCTGGTCCCCTCCTGCTAGAAGACAATCTAAAGAACCTAAAAAATTACAAGGTGGTGGTGGGGGTGGGGGTTGTGGAGAGTAAACCCCTCGCCCTAGTGTGGCAGGCCGGATGGACCCAGGGCTCTGTCCAGCCTCAGTGTAAGTATCCATGACCTTCCCACCCGCTGCCTCTCTCAGGAGTGGCCCCCTGTGGCATCAGGTGTGACACTTTAATTCCCCTTTATGACCTCTGCCGTGATAAATGACTTCCCTCCGTGCTAATCCTCTTCTTCCCCTCCCCAATCCTCACCTTCTCCTGCCTTTCCTGGGCTGCATCAGTCACTGTCCTCACAGCCCAGTGACATCAGTGCCTTTCCAACCCTCATCCTTTTGCTTTTGTGCTCCCTCTGCTTGGCATCATGTTCTTCCTCCATGGTTACATCTATCAGAATCACACTCACCTCTCAATTTTCTGTCCAAGTTTCTGACATTTTGTATACAGTACTTTTTCAATCAATTTTAATTAAACAAGAAGTACATGAATGCATACTCCTGGTCATAATGGAAAGGAATTACGGATAGGGCTGAAGCCTCTATTGATAAAAACCTCCAAGCTCCATTCCTCCTCAAAGGCAAGCATTATTATCTGCTTGCTGCATATTTTTCCAGAGTTCTTTCTTTGCATTCGCATGTTTACATATGAACTGGTAGAAAATATACAATATGTTTTGCATGTTTTACACAAATGGTAACATCCTTGCTTTTTTCACTCAGTGATCCCTACTGGTGGCTTTTCCATGTTACTCAATATAGAAGAACATTGATCTAAAAAGTTCTTTTTATCTGCTATAGCATGAGTAGAGCATTCCTTTTCTGATTGACATTTAGATTATTTCCAGTTATCTGAGGGTAAAATAATGATGTTATAAACATCCTTGTCTATGCCTCCTTGTGCACTTTGAGTTTCTCCAGGATCGACTGTATTTCACTTATTTGTTTTCTAATTGTTTAGAGCAGGGGCTGGCAAATGTTCTTCTGTAAAGGGCCAGGTAGCAAATATTTCAGGCTCTGTCAGCCATCTCATCCCTGTCACAACTACTCACCTCTGCACTGTGGTTTGAAAACAGCCATAGACAATATGTAAATGAATGCATGTGGCTGTGTCCTAATAAAACTTTATTTACAAAAGCAGCCAGTAGCCAGGATTTGGCCCACAGTCCATAGTTCGCTGTCCTTTGATTTAGGGAATACCTTCCATCTAGAACATGGGTGCTTTATGGTATTTCTAGGCCATCACACCAAAGCATCAATGATTATTAACATTTACTGAGCCTCCTAGTAACCATGCCCATTGTTACGTGGTTTTCCTGCATTATTTCATTTAATCCATTCAACACTCCTATGAAGTAGTGGAATCAATTGAAGCTCAGTGATATTAAACAATTCTTTAAGGCCACACCGCTGGTGACTAGGGGAGCTGGAATTCTTATCCAGGTAGCATGACTCCAGAGCCCAGGTTTTTAACTGCGACAGCACAGTGTCCTCCTACTATTAAGGGGAGAAGAGGTAGAGTGCAGATGGGTCAAAACATAGCCAGTCAGTAATTTATGTCCCAGATGGCTCTGACAACTAAGAATCTGATGGTTCTGGTGGACTGTCTCCCCAGGAATATGCACATACATTTTACCTACAATTTCAGGTCCTTCAGAGAGCCCCTGAGTGTCACCCATGAGCCTCAGCTTAAGATTCCTTATATTAGGAACCAGTGTGGCTGAGCATCTGTCCACTGCTAAAACACCACCACCTGTCTGCTCTACCAGCAGCATGTACCACCCTCTGCCTACAGGCCTGAGACACTGTAGCTCTTAACTCTCCTCTTCGTATAAGGAGCCTTAATTTTCTTCCCGCTTTGGTCCAGTAAGTTTGAGAAGTGGCATTAATGCTGGCTTGTGCATTCACCCACTAAAGGATGAAAGGATGGATGGAAAAAGAGGTCACTGGGGAGGTGGTTGGGAGGGAGGGGAGGGAAGAAGAGAGGGAAAGGGAAGAATGGAGGGAAGGAAAAAAGAAGGGAGGGAGGGAGGGAGAGAGAGAGGGAGGGAGGGGGAGAGAGAGAGAGAGAGAGGGAGGGAGGGAGAGAGAGGGAGGGGGGAGGGAGAGAGAGGGAGTGGGGGAGGGAAGGAGGGTGAGAGAAGGGAAAAAAGAATCCCATTGTTAAATGTATATGCCCTTTCAAAATTGTATTTACCCAATATGCTTTCACCTTTTAGGGAGAGTTTGGGGACCTACTAAGACAGTCAAGGGCAGAATACCAGGGAGACGTTTATTGCTTAAGAAGAGAAGTTACGAGGTAACGTGAGCTTAGCAGCCATGGACAGTTCTGGCCATAGGGGGTTCTTGGGGGAAGTAGTCAGGTGAAGTGTCAGTAGCAGGAATGCCGTCAGTTTGACATTGGTGTTCCCCAGCTTGCTCTGGAGCCCCCAAGGGTCCCCAAATGCTGTTCCTCATCTGCCCTTTGTTAGGTCCAAACCCAGATGCCCAGGCACAACTTGGAGGATCAAATGCATTTTCTACTCCGTTTCATGCCAACTGGAAAGCCGAGTCCTGCCAAGGCCTGAGCTGTTAAAAAAGTAAGTGGGAAACTCCCAAGGGCCTGAACCAGGGACCATTCAAAATGTTCTCCTCCTTTTAAAGTTTTTAAATAATATACTTGACAAGTGCTTACTCTCAGTTTGGGGAAAATCTGTCAGAAGGGATGCCCAGAGCAAAGGAAAACTCTGACTCCAGGCAAGCTGCCCGTACCTTCCTGATGGTTATCACTGGGCCCGACCTGGTTTTCTTTCTTTTGGAGAGCTGGCTTCTTCTCCCACACAGTGTTTCATGGCTTGGAGTTCATTATTCCATCACAAATTGCTCCAGGAAGAACGTCCCTTTCCAGGGAGCCAGGCGACCAAGTATCTTTCCTTGCACAAAAAGAACCTCATCTCTTTTATCATGGACACCCCCTGCCCAAACCGTGCTCAAGTGCGTGCATGCACACCTCACACGTGCAACCCATAACTAAGCACAATCTTAGGCACGTTTTTGGCCTGAGTGTTAATCCATTCCTAGCAGATGCAGAAGGTTTTCTTTCCTGAGCCCAGAGACTCAGGGGAGACTATTTTTATGACATTAAACCAGAATCTGAACAAACGCTGGTAGGCACAGAGGACTCCATCTATCAATAGATTCACCACCTACTATTCCACACATCACGCGCCTCTGACTCTAGTTCTAGGTATTTACAGCTCTGATAATTCCAGAAAGGGAGATGTTGCATGCAATTTGGTAGACGTGAAATAGCTCAGCAAACACACGCGACAGCGAGAGTGGGTGAAGATGACGTGCCCACCTACAAATGCAGTAAACGATATAAGAGTTAGGTGTGGATGGCTTCTGACAAAGATGTCATCTGAAATCTTAGACTTCTACTTTGCGGCACACGGTCATTACAAAGGGGCAATTGTTCAAGGCATAAGAAACAGGATTCACATTTTCCCAACCTGTTTGTACTTTTCCCTCCCAAAGGGGCATTTCTTGAGAAGTCAGAGGAATTCTGCTGATTACATCTCAGCCACATTCCAGGGGGGAGGAGGGTCACACACCTGGGCAGGCAGGAGAAGGCCAGAACACTGAGCTCTGAGATCAGATCTCGGATGTCTGCCCCCTCATAGTAGCACAAAAGCTCGAGGCCTGCTCCCAGGAGCCTGGTGAAGGTTTCACAAATCTGCCGCCTCTGCTTGACCTTCTCCAGAGATGACCCAAAGACTTCAGCAAGCATCTTCCCCACTCCACCTCTTCTCCCCAGTCTTCAGCCATCTCATCTTCTGACTGTCCTCCCTTGGTTCTGGAATTCTCCAATCAGTGTGGAATAGGCCCCTCAGATTACAGTTTGTGTTTGCACAAAGTGGGTGATTTATAGGTATGGCATCCCAAAGACAGTGGCCTCGACATACCACACTGGTAGGAAAGACTCACGGTATCGCTGGGGGCTCCGTTCTTACTCTCATGCTTGTATGTGATGGTTAATTTCTGTGTCACCTTGACTGGCCATGGGTGCACAGATTAAACGTGATTTCTGGCTGCATCTGTGAGGGTGTTTCTGAGTGAGATGAGCATCTGAATCCATGGACTCAGTAAAGTACACTGCCCTCCCCAGCGTGAGTGGACATCATCCAATCCACTGAGGGCCTGACCAGAACAAAAGGCAAAGGAGGGAGGAATTCCACCCCTTTTTCCTGCCTCTGTGATTGAGCTAGGACATCTCAGCTCATCTTTTCTGGCCCTTGGACTGGAATTTACACCATCAGCATGCCTGGTTTTCAGCCCTTTGGTCTCAAGCTGAATTGTACCACTGGTGTTCCTGGGTCTCCAGCTTACAGATGGCAGACTGGGACTTCTCAGCCTCCATAACTGCATGAGCCAATTCCTTATAATAAATCTCTCTCTCTCTCCTTTTGATTCTGTTTCTCGGAATACCATGACTAATACGCTTATACAACTTGTTCATCATCTACCCAATCATTGTCATTTCTTAATTCAACCAACTCTTCCTTCCTCCTCCCCACCTTCCTTCTCTCCCATCCACTGCACTTTCTAGCCACTGGGGATACCAATATAAAAATAATGATAATTAACATGTGCTAAACACCTACTGTGGGTCCTTCACAGTGCTGAATATTTCTAGAAATTATGCCATTTTATCCTCATGATAACTTTTGATGAGGTATGACCACTAACCCTACTTTACGGATGTGAAAACTGATCCTCTAAGTGCGTCACATACTTCTTAAGTGCTGGTGCTGGGGTTCAACTCCAGGCAGTCTGACTCCACAGCCCATCCTAGTTCTAACCTTGGTAGTGGCCTTCCACAGGACCCTGGTCTCACCCTCTGTGTGCTCACAGTGCAGTGGACGAGGCAGCCAGGTAACACTGGGATTGAGACACCATGTGACAAGTGCTACTGGAGGACGAAGTGTACTGGAGGGGCATCTAACCCTGCCTGAGGGGAGGGACCATGGGGACTATTGAAAGGAGGAGGTGACATCTAAGGTGAATCCTGAAGGCAAGTAGTACTTTTGCCAGCTGGGAGAGGAAGGCCCAGGCCCACTTGCTGGGTTTATTTAAATGAAAGCCAACTGAGCATAAGCCATAAAGCAGCATCTACCCTGGGGAGCAGATGTCAGAGAGGCCACTGGCCTTTAGCTTGGGGTGCCTCGTACTGCTTCACCCTGACTGATCTTATCACCCCGTCAAGCCCTCCTCTGGTACCACGAATGTTTGGGATCTAGTGACAACACAGAGCAGAGTGTGCTGGCCACAGGAGCAGAGAGGTGCGAGCCTGGAGCACAGCCAGGCAGAGTGCAGGATCCAGTCCAAAGCAAGAAGAGCCAAGGAAGAATGGCAAATGCGGGATCCCCCTGGGCTCGAAGAGACAATGCTCAACACCACCAGCTGGATGGGGAGGAGAGGGCAGCAGAATACTCTGGATTAACAGCTGGGTTCAGTCCTCATGCAATCACATGGAAGATTTGGGAACTTAGGTCAAGTCCTTCAAAGTAGAAGAGCCTCAGTTTACCTATTAGTCATATGGGGATTATGACAGCCACTTACAGAGTTGTTGGAGGCACAAAGGAAAGAGTGGAAAGAAAGTGCTTTGTAAATGAATGCAGGCAAGGTGCTCTGTAAGGTAAGGGAGTCAGGAATACGGGTCCATGTTCTCACCTAGGCAGAGGAGAGTAATTGGTGGCTCAACAAATGCTGTGTGAGGTCCCTTCTGATGCTGGGTCATTCCTTCAGACACTGAGGTGGGGAGAATAGGGATATAAAGACACCAAGAACGTGACCCACTCCCTTCTTTGTGACCTTCTGCAGCAGAGCTTCCATCTCTCAGCCTGTGGTGCAGGGAGAGGCTGGAGCAGACAGCGAGTCAGCCCATCTTCCAGTGCTCCTGTGCTAATTCCAGCTACCTCCGTCTTCACCAAAGGGATGCCTCATGGCTTAGGATCAGGCTGACTCCCCAGGGTTCTCTATGGCCCTTGGAGGACAAGCAGCTGACACAGGGAAATCCCATTTATCAGTGAAATCTGCTGGCAAGAAAATGCCAGTTGCTGCCTCTCTAAACGTCCTCCTGTTTTTTAAACAAACAGCCCAGCGTGGGAGCCAGAATGAAAGTCGACAGTCGAGCCCTCCTCCCAGGGGCTCGCCCTGGCTAACTGGTTTTGAGTTCTGTTTGTTTTGACAAAGGAAAAGTTAATATTGAACGCTCAGCCTCATCCTGAGTCTCATGGATGTCTGAAATTGGTGGTTTCACTTTGATGGTCTTAGGAAGTAAAGGAAAGCTGGTCGCTACTTTCCAAGAAGAAAGCCGTGAAGATGAGCATCAGGGAACAATCAGACCTTTGGTTTGCTGGACAACGTTCAGTGCAGAAGAAAAGCCCACAAACATCCCACCCAAGGTCATTACTGAGCTCCTGAATGGTCCCTCTTTACAGTACAGGACCTGGGCAAACTCATGAGGCAGGTGAAGTTTGTTTTCAATGCCCTAGTACCTTCTACCTCTCCTACCATGGAAACTTGCTCTTGGGGAAAGTCACTGAACTCATTCACATTAAAGTGTGATAAGAGATGAAATTCTGATCCCACACACAGAGTGACTAAGCTCTAACTACTAGAATGGAAATCTTAGACTTCTAGGCACCTGCCACGGAGACTCCTTGGTCTCCTGGCCTACACCTTGCTCTCTCAATTCATTCTCCACAGTGTAGCTAGAGAGATCTTCGTAAAATGGAAATACATCAGTTATTTCACTGCTAAAATCCCCTCAATGGTCTTGAATCATTTTAAAGAAAAATCAGCCTGATGATTCTGCTTTCCTTAGCTCTCTGGCCTCAAAGCTGAGTGCTATGATATGCTCCAGCTATGGCAAAATGTTCTCTAAATCCATTTTGCTTCCCTTACCACAGGGTCTTTGCACATGCTATTCCCTCTGCTTAGAGTGTCTTTCATCTTCTTCTCCACCTGTCTAACCTTCTATGCAACCTTCAAGACTCAGCTCAAGGGTTCCCCACTTTGCAGTGGCCTTCTTTAATTAACATCCTCCCTACCCCAGAATGGATGACTACAGAGAAGCCGGCCTTACGTCTGTCCTAGCACTTACCATTCAGCACTGTGGTTCTCTACTTACACATTTGTCTTTTCCAATAGACTGTGAGCTCCTTAAGTGAAGTGACCCATGTCTTAGTCACCTTGACCCCGCCTTCTACCAGTGAATACTCACTCTATGAATGACTCCTGTGTTCTGGAGGGCAGCCAACTTCCCCAGCATCCCTCAAAACTTTTCTCCATTGCCTATGTGGAGCTGGCTATAAAAGGAAGTATGTGTGTCGGGGTAGGGGGTGAGACCTGGAGATCACATGCCCTGTCTGATGGGGACAGTTGAAAGCACCTCCAGCTCATTTGAAACTACTGCTGCCACATCCTCTGGTTTTTCAAAGAACCTGAATATTTAGATTATTTTTAGCACAAAAAACTCATAGATAATCGTGCATACATGTGTGCATACACAGATACACATGGCCGAGAGCCCCGTTTGGCCCTTAGGTCATGCATTAGTCAGGGTTCTCCAGAGAAACAGAATCAATAGGAGGTATATATGACATAAGAGAGATTTATTACATGGAGGTTGGCAAGTCCAAAATTTGCAGAGCTGACGTCGCAGTTCAAAGGCCAGTAGGCTGCTGGAGAACCAGCAAGAGCTGATGTCCCAGTCTGAAGGGCATCAGGCAGGAGAATGCTCTCTTACTTGGGGGAGGGTCTGTCTTTTTGTTCTATTCAGGTCTTCAACTGATTGCATGAGACCCACCCATGTTACAGAAGGCCATCTGCTGTACTCAGTCTACTGATTTAAATGTTAATCTCATCCCAAAACACCCTCATGGAAACCCCCAGAATAATGTTTGACCAAATATTTGAGCACCTCAAGGCCCAGTCCAGTCGATAAATAAAATTAACCATCACAGGTCACTTCTGAACCAAATCAATGGATTTCCAACATGTTTTAGCTTTCAGAAAATGCCCCCTTTTCTTCAAATTGAATCTTCTCCACAACTCTAATATGATAATGACCACAATAATACTAATAAATAGCAGCAGTAACTTTTTTTCTTTTTAAAAGATTCGCCCTGAGCTAGCATCTGTTGCCAATCTTCCTTTTTTCCTTCCTCCCCAGACCCCCAGTGCATGGCTGTCTATCCTAGTTGTGAGTCTTTCTAGTTTTTCTATGTGAGCCACCGCCACAGCACGGCAACTGACAGACGGGTGGTGTGGTTCCACACCCGGGAACCGAACCTGGGCCACCGAGGTAGTGTGCCGAACTTGAACCGCCAGGCCATCCGGGCTGGCTCAGCAGCACCGTTTTTAAGTGACTATCATGCCCAGGACCTATTCCTCGTGCTTTACATACATTAACTCCTTGACTCCCCACAGCAATCCTGTGAAATAGGGGCTATTCGTCTCCCGCTTTACTGAGGTGGGAACTGGGGGCAAAGAGAAGGTGGGATAACGTATTCAAAGTCACGTGGCTGGTAAACAGGGAGGGCTGCGGTTGCACCCAAGGAGTAGGGTGCCTTCCCCGCATGTTATGTAAACAGACAAATCCTGCCTGTTCTCCTGGAAGTGGGGGTGCGGCCCTGCCCTGGAACACTGTCCCTGCAAGTGTAGCCCCTGAGCAGGGGTCTGAGAAGCCCTGGCTCAGGGGATCCTCAGAATCTGTGGGGAAAACCAAGCCGAGGACATGCAATGCTGCATTCCCCAGCGCGAGAAAGGTCAGCTCTGCCTGATGAGCTTCTTATGCAAGTCGTTCTCAGCATCCAGAGTCGTCCCTTGGGCCAGGACCGGGAGCACACATGGACAGGGAGACCGCTTTCCCACCCTGCGCCCTTCCTTTCCAAATTGCAAAACACAGGATTAAATTACACACCTCAAAGTCCCTTCTTCTGGCTCCTTAGGCTGTGAATGGGAGACAGGAGGGTCTGCCCCTTTTCTAGGCCCCAGTGGAACAGTTTGCAGCCTACAGTATAGGAACTTTCTGAAAGCATGGCCCAGCATCCCACTCCTACCCACACCCATCCCTCTTGCCAGGGGCCGGCCCGCACAGGCCTGGAGCTGGCCATGCTGCCCAGAAGCCTCAGCACCCAGCCTCAGTCTCTCGTCAGCAGGAAGGGCAGCAAGACCTAAGAGATGGTGAGCCATGGCTGGCCCTGCAAGACCTAGGAGAGGGTCAGCCGTGGCTGGCCCTGCATCTTGACCCTGCCACCAGAGTGGACCTGCCACTCTCTGCTCTGTGTCAGGGTTTCCTCGAGACCGGTCTGTGAACTCCGTAGTCACTCGTTAGCAGGGCTGGCTACAACTTGTCAGGGATCCTGTTACTCCCAAATCCAGTTCCAAAAACAATATGGGGCCTGATATATTAGCCCTGATTAAATTGGCCTACAACATGCTTTTCACTTAATTCACCTATTTTTCTTCTTGCCTCTCCTTCTCCGGGCTCCACCCCTCAAACCTCAATTTGGAAATACCCCCACATTTGATCCGAAGGTGGGTCCCCTGCTGAGAAGTGTACCCACGGGGCCGTGCCAGCAAGAAGCCAAAAGCCCTGGAATCACCTGCTTTTGTGCATTTTTACATCTGAGCCTCAATTAGGGGGAAGGCTCTTTTAAAGAGCAAATGCACGAGAAATAAATAAGCCTGTGCAGAGACGCCAGGGTGGAGGAAGCGCGCGCTGGGCTCAATCACATTTTCCAATTTCCTCTTGTATATTTTCCCTGACATCTTTGCATAGGGTAATTCTGATGAGGTTTTCACCTGTCAAAATGAAAGGGCTTTTAAAACTAACAGCCGATTTCACACAGGGGCCCTATTTAACCTTAAATCAAAGACCCATTGAACGCAATGAGGAACTTCACACCGACAAATGGATCCCTGGGTCGGCCTTCTCCGTAGAAACTGAGCACACACATTCATTCTACCCTGGGCCATGCTGGGAGCCTATGGCCTTCTCTTGGTCACGAGCTTTCGTGAGTTTTTCTCATATTTTGGGGGGGGGGACATCAAGGGACCATCCACCCCCTCGTCTAGTCTCCTGGCAACCAGGGAGCCATCTGGGAGCCAGACGAGGATACTACACTGTGGTGGTCACACATCAGCAGCTCTGAGGAATACTTCCAGGGAGAAGAGGAAGAGAACCATGGAGCTTTCCCAGTTTTCAGGAGCTGGGCTAACGACGTGCCCTGCGCGCGAGAATGCCCTTCTGATGTGCCCCCTGCTAGACTGGGCGCGACATTTTGAAAGCAACATGCACAACATTTTAATGTCAAGAGAAGAATTAGTGTCTCGGAAAAGCCTCAAGTATGATCCCATGTAATTGTTTTATAGATGCTGGCACAAGTTCAGGGAAGAATGGGTTTTTAATACCAAATCTTTCCATTTCTCTTTGTTTCCTGTGATTTGTGGGCTCTATGAATGGCAGGTTTCTGGCAGATCCACAATTTCGATTTCCCCTTTGTTTTCTCACGCTCATGGAGTCCAGGGTTTCTTTTTTTTTTTTTTTTTTTTCCATGCATCACAAATACTGTTTAATGGAGTGGGGGCGGTTTTCTCCCCCGCTGGAGACACAACGTCCGGTTAAACCACACATAAATTGAACCTCTCTCCAAAGAAACATGAACAGTTCTCATGCACATATGTGTACTTGCTCACACAGACTGAGAAGGCTTTTTTCCCCCTTTAAACCAAGGAAATACCCAAGATACAGCTTCTTGCCCTCTCTTTATCTTCATGGAAAAACAGTTTTCAGGCAAAGGAATGCAAGAGGGCCGGACTCAACCATGTGGAGCACACTCTTGCCCAACCCTCCAAAAGGCACACTGAGTGTTCCCAAGGCTGGGGACACCTTCTGAGGGGAGGGCAGCCTCAGGGGGTATCAGGCCTGTGAAGACAAGACTCATCTGCCAGACAATGCCCTCCAAGGACATCACTGGATAAACCAACACGTTCCAGAGCAGAGGGAAGTAGAAAGAATAGGATTCAGAGATCGGGGTCAGCAGCGTTGGGTTTTTATTGGGATGAAGAGGCCGAGGATTCTCTTTTAAACAGATGTATTTGAGGAAAAAATCCCTCTGGCCACAGAGGGCAGACCACAGAGTGACCAGTGCTGGCACCAGTGCAATTAGTACAAGTGAGTAACAATGAGGGCCTAGGCCAAGGGTGTGAAAGGGGAGGAGAGATGGGGAACTCCATGGGGATTTATGTCAAACGGATCCTTCTCATCAGCATTGCCACTGCAAAGTGGGTCATTCTGATATGATCATCTTCACAGTCATTTCAACACTACAAATGTTGCATCAACATACAAAATCCTGTTGTGAAAATTACCAGTATTGAGCATCTTATTCCTGATCCTTTACTATCTCTGACCTTCTCCTCAATCTTTGTCTCAGTCCTGAGCTTCCTCCACTCCTGATACTACTGCACATGTTCCATCACCCCCTCTGACTCCCTGAGCGTGCTAAGGCAGTGTAACATGTATTGCAACGTGACAATTTACTGGCTTGGTTTCTAGGTCATGTCAAAATGATCCTGTGTCAAAACAGCTAGGTCAAAATATCACACACCCCCTGTGCTGAACTTCAAAAGAAGAAAAAGCCCTTCAGCTTTTGCAGATAAACCCTCAAAAGACAGAGACAGGGAGACGGTCATTTCCTATAGAAAGCCATCTCTAGAACTTTTAGCCAAAGCCAGCTTCCCTGGACATTCCAAGGTCACGCGCATCTTGAGACGAGCTGTAGGAGCAGGTGAGATGCTGCCAAAAGTATCAGAGGAGGCAGCACCTGTCGGCTCCCTCATCCAGGGCTGCCTGCCCTGTGCAGGAAATGGTCCCCGCTGGGTGTCCTTGCAGCCGCTTCAGCCAGGCCCTGGTTTGCTTCTAATTAGCGCTGAGCAGGGCACACAGTCCCTGCCTCCTCGTGACTGCCCATATGGCTGGACCCTGCTCCTCGCTGCTTGTGGACAAGATGAGTGAGTCTGTCTGTCTCCCTTTCTCTCTTTCATAGATCAACCCTGCAGCTCCCACTCCTCCCAGCTCAAGCTTGCCTTCCTAAACTCAAAGGCTGTGTGGGGCCGACGGAGGGGGGGAAATCAAGCTTCCCTCTTCGACTTTGCAGAGCCGAATGCACTTGTTGGCTTTATTTAATTTCCTAAGAGCTGTGGCCTGCATGCTTCCCCAGTGCTAAGAGTTGTAACACTGGTCTTTCCTTCCAAGTAGATGTGGCTCTGACATTTCTGAAGGCTTAAAAAACTGTTATTATTTTAAGCTGTGTGCCTTAACATGGTAAGAGGATGGGTTGGATTTCTGCATGGTGATAACCTCTCCCGAGGGGTGACAGCCCCAGGGAGGAGGCGTGGCAAGGCCCTTCAGATGATAAATGGGAGGCCCTGGCCTGCTGGGCTCACAGGAGCCTGGGAATGAGGCAGGCTGACAGCCTTTTCACTGACTCTATTGGGTCTGGCTGTCTGACTTCAGATTGAGCAAGAACAACCACCTGTCTCTCTTCTCTCCAGCCTAGTCAGCCTTCTTTTAGTTTTTCCAAACTCTCTCCTACCTCAGGGCCTTTGTCCATGCTATGCCCCCTGCCTAGGTTATTGCTCTCACTGCCTCCCCTCCTGCACTTCGCTTGGCTAACTTTTCTTCTTCCTCCTAACTTCAGCTCAAGAAGCCCTGAGGCAGAGGTGCCTTCTCTGACCTCACTAACCAGTTCAAATGCCACGCCCATAGGCTCTCCCATCACACGTTCTGCTCACTCTTAACATTTATTACAGATGGAATCACATGCCATTTCCACTTATGTGTGATATTTCAATCCGTACTTGTCTCCCTCACTAGACCGTAAGCTCGCTACGGGCAGGCACTCTGTCTGTTTTCACCCAAGGGCACCTAACACAGAGCCTGGCATCAAGCAGGCACTCAACTAACACTTGTGAAATAAATGAGACACTTGTGGGAATAAATAAATGGAAAGCAAGGACCAGGGGCGCTCAGCCCCAGACAGCAAGGTGCAGTGAAGAGAAAGGCCCTCAGGATCAGGTGACCAGGTTCAAGACTCAGCCCTGACACTTGGATGCTGGTGCCGCTACATTTGAGAACAGATTTTCTGCAGACACAGAGACGGCTGGTACAGCATGCTCCGAGGACCAACACAAAAGACCAAGGGGAGGTGCCCTCCACTGGTCTGAAGTCCAGAGGGAGCTTTTAGAGCTGTTCCTGGAGGCTGAGGAAGAAGCCGAGCTGGAGAAGTGGCAGAGGCAGGAGAAGGGCATGAGGGTTTGGCTCAGTTATTGTGGGAGTGAACAGTGGCAGCTTCAGTTGCTGGGGGTGATTGGGGCGTCATAACCCCTGAGGTCTGAGGGATGGCTAAACCAATGGTTGGGCCAAGGACCCTGCCTAACGCCCTTTGGGGAAGGAGCGGCTTCTGAGAAGGAAGGCCCTCTACATGTCAGGCTGCTGGAGGGAAGATGCCAGAGACCACCCCAGTGAAAGTCGCCTCCTCCCCCACTGCACATTCCAGCCACTCCGAACGGAGACGCTCCAGGAGGGCGGATGGTTGGTCGGGCTTGCTCTCCACTGTGTTCCCAGCAGCAAGAACGCTGCCTGGCTCAGAGCAATCCTGCCTGGGTGAAAGAGGGAACAGCTGCAGTCCTCACACAATTCTCCTGGAGTCCTCACACAATTCTCCTGGAGGCCTCTGTGGTGGGTGACGGTAAAGTGATCCCTGAGGATCCCCTGCCAAGTGCTGTCCCTGACTTTGTGTGACCTCTGCCCTTGAGTGAGGGCGGGACCCGTGACTCGCTTCTAACCAACACACTAAGGCAAAGGGGATGGACTGCCACTCCTCGGTTCAGTCAAGTTACACAGCGAAGGAGGCAGGACATCCCTCCCATGATTACTGTATGTTATATGGCAAAGTGATGGGTTGTCCCTTCTGCGATTATGTCCAGAGACACAAGACTCTGTCTTATTGGACTGCAGAGAGGTTCTCCATGCTGGCGCAAATGAAGCAAGGCATGTCGAGGAAACCCCCATGGCAAGGAACTGCAGCGGGCCTCGAGGACAGGAGGGTGGCCTCTAGCCAACAGCCAGCACAAAGCAGGACCACAGCCACGAAGAAATGAACTCTGCCAACGATCTGAAGGAGTGGATTCCTCCCCAGTCAGGCCTCCAGATGAAAATGCAGTCCAGCCAACAGCTTGATTGCAGCCCCGTGAGACTCTGAGCAGAGGCCCAGGCTGTGCCCAGACTCCTGACCACATAAACTGTGAGATAATATAGTGTGTTAAGTCTCTAAGGTTGCAGTAATTTGTTACACAACAATAGAAAAGTAACACAGCCTTCAAGCCTTTAATTATGCTATTCCTCCATCTGGAAAGGTAGGAGTAACAGACTCTCAAGAGACAAAGTTTAGGCACCACCTCCTCCAGGAAGCCTTCCTTATTTCACTCTGCTCCCATCTTAGGGGTCCCTTATCTGTGCTCCTACAAAGTTCCCTATGTTTGTGCTATAATAACGCTTCTGACCTCATATTGTCACTTTGTGTTTGCACGTTGACCTCACTCACTAGGCCCTGAGCTTTCCAAGGGCAGGGCCCCGTCTTTCTGTTTTCTTTCCTCGGTTCTCCTTCCCTTTGGCAGATATTTTTGGAGAGTTGACAGTGGGCCAGGCAGTGTGCTAGCTGTTGGGATACAAAGGCAAACAACAGTGACAGCATGAAGATCCTGTTCTTATCCTGACCAAGACACAGATCAATCCTGGACTCACTGGCACTCACCCCAGAGCACTCTGGTTGTGGGTAAATGCCAGAAGGTGCTGTAAGTCTAGCGACGGGTGACGTGACCTAGTGAGCGAGGCCAGGGAAGGCTCCCTAGGAGAGAGAAGGCATGTGGGGTATGGGGAAGCGGCAAGGTCCCTCGGGGCAGACCACACTGCACATTGCCGGCCACGTTAGAGAGTTCAGCCCTGACCCACTGGTGTTCACTGGAGGGTTTCAAATAGGAGAGTGACAGAATCCAATGTGAACTGTGAAATGATTAACCTGAGGAGTGGATAGTGGGCTGCAAAATAAGAGTTCGAGGATGGGGTGAGGGTCCAGCGCAAAAACGGCTGTGGGTAAACCAGTTAGGAGGCTACTGCAATAGTCTAGGTGAGAAACAATGCAGCTTGGAATTATGGGCTGAATTGTGTCTGCCCAAAAGAAGTGGCAGCCCTAACCCCCAGCACCTGTGAAGGTGACCTTATTTTGAAATACAGTCTGTGCAGATGATCAAGGTAAGATGAGGTCATTAGGATGGGCTCAAATCCAATAGGACCATCCAAAGATAAGATCTGGACCTAGAGACAGACATGCACTGAGAGAAGACAACGCGAAGACTCAGGGAGAAGGCCATCTACACGCCAAGGAACGCTTGAGGCCACCGATGCCAGGAGAGAGGAATGAGACAGGTTCTTCCTCACCGCCCTTGCAAGGAACCAACCCTGCTGACACAGTGATGTCGGATTTCTAGCCTCCAGCTGTGAAACAACAAAATTCTGTTATTTTAAGCCACGCAATTTACAGTGCTTTGTTAGGGCAGCCCTAAAAAACTAATACACTTGGCAAGCTTTTTCTGTAAAGGGCCAGAAAGTCAATATTTTTGGCTTTGGGGGCCGGCCTGTCCCTGTGGCAACTACTCAACAATGTGAAGCGGCCACAGACAGTAGGTGAACAAGCGGGTGTGACTGCGTGCCGGTAAAACCCAACTTCCTAACAGGCAGCAGGCTGGATTTGGCCCACGGGCCACGGATTTGGACTCCAGGTCTGCGCGATGCTGGTGCAGATGAAAAGAAGGGGACGGTGTACAAGATATCCAGGTCTGCACCTTGGGCCTCCCCTCAGGTCTAGTTCACGCCGGGTGTGGCCAGGTGCTCAGTAAACCTTGAACTCCTGAACTGAATTCCCCCTGGACTAAGGGTCATTTTGGCCCAGGAAAAATGAGGCGGTTTGATACATGGTTTCAAACGTCTCTTTCAGCTCTAGCATTCTGGTGTCTGCTGACGGGATGGATGGCATTGTGTGTCGGTGTTTAGCGTGGCTTGTTACAAAGTAGGTGCCCCAGCCTGAAGACTCAGTGCGAGGAGGAGAGGCACCGGGTGTGCATAGTAGCTCCCTTTGTCCAGACACAAGGCACAATGCAGCCGCTGCTCAGTGACTGCATCCTGATGCTGGTGATAATGGTGGTGGCCAGCGAGTGACCGCCTGCCTGAAGGTCCCTGCAGTTGGTGGAAAGAGCTTGGCTTTTGCAGTCTGAAATCCTGGATCTGCCGCTTATTAGCTGCCTGCCCTTGGGCAGGTTACTGAATTAAGCTCTCAGTTTCTCTCTTTTCTCACTCCTTCAGGGGGAGAAAGCACAGTGCCTGGCACAGTGTAGATCCTCGTGACATTTTTGCTTCTGCCCTTTGCCTTAAGAGGCTCTGGGGCCAGTTGTCTCAGGTTCAAAGCCTGCCTTGCAAATTGTGTGACCATAGGAGAGCTCCCTTATCTCAGTGTCCTCATCTACAGAATGAGAATAACGGTAGCTGCACCAAATCTTTTCTGGTTGCACCCCTAGGTCTGTTCTTTACCTGTTGCCCTTCTCTGGGCCCTGGGGAGGCTAACCTGATGGGCGACATCACCAGCAATCTTGCCCTCTGATTCCAGCTGGGTGCGGCCAGTGGGAGTCACGGGCAGCAGGACAGAAGTCCGTGTATTTATCCCCTGGTGCCTCTCTGCTGGGCTGTGCTTCGGAAGTGCTGAGTTCCTATCAGATCCTGCTGGGTGGCCCTTCTCCCATGGCTACTGCTCTCACCTCATTCTGGTAACTTCTCCATCTGCTTATCCCTCAGGCCTATGGGCGTAAGTAGCTTCCCTCTGTGCTTAACCATCACTCATTGGCACCTATAGCCCATCTATATTTTTATAAATATCCCCCTTCCTTAAGCCCTTTTTTAAAATTATTTTTAATTGTGGTAAAAGACACATAACATAAAATTTACCATTTTAACAGATTAGTGGCATTCAATATATTCACATTGTTGTGCAACCATCACCACCCATCTCCAGGACTCTCTTCATCTTGTAAAACTGAAACTCTGTGCCCATGTAACAATAACTCCCCATTCCCTCCAGCCCCTGGCAACCAGCATTCTACTTTCTGTCTCTATGAATTTTCTATTCTAAGAAGGTACCTCATACAAGTGGAATCATACAGCATTTGTCTTTTGGTGACTGGCTTATTCCTCTCAGGATAATTATCCTCAAGTTTCATCCATGTTGCAACATGTCGGAATCTCCTTACTTTTCAAGGCTGAATAATATCCCATTGTATGTACATACCACATTTTGCTTATCCATTCATCTGTCCCTAGACATTTGGGTTTCTTCTACCATTTGGCTACTGTGAATAATGCTGCTAAGAATATGCATATGCAAATATCCTTAAACCCTCTTTAACCGTCCCCTTAAAGGTTCCACTGGGTTCCTTCCTGTCAAGACTCTTAGTGATATACAATATATACCTACGATCATCATATCGTTTTGAGTAATTGAGTTAATATACGTAAAGCAGTTAGCTCAGCGCCTGACACAGCAAGTACTCAGTAAACACCTGCTGTTACTAGGAAGGGTTCTCTGTGTGGAAGAGACTGGGTGGCAGTGCCTCTTCATTTTGAGCACCAGCTAACTACCTTCCCTTTCCTAGTTAGGCTGGAACCACGTGACTGCTTTCTAAAGAGTAAAATGTGACTGAAGTGGGGCATCCTCCTTCTAATCCTGGCCCATCAAACCCTCCCCCATCCAATCCTTTATACAGGAAGACTCCCATTTTGCAGCAAGATCCTGGATGCCACGTGTTAAAGATGGTGGAGTCACCATCAGCCTGGGTCCCTTGATGCATGGAGCAGAGGTAGGTGCCGGTATTGTTATCCACAGTTTACAGATGATAAAATCAGGAGGTTTGGTAACTTGCACAGCGAGTAGTAGAGCCTAGATTTGAGGCCAAGCAAGCAGTCTGGCCCCAGGGTCCACACATGTAAGCACTGCTCTACACTGTCTCTCTTGACCTTAGGAACAAGGCTTCACAATTAGATTTTCCTTTTCCCAGACAACCCCCACACCCAGTCTAAACTCAGGATTCCTGTGGTGGGAATCCATGGAGCTAACCACTGCACCACAAGGCTAAGGCGCCTGGGTAGACATTCCAATTCATGGCGTTTCATTCCCAATGGGGCATGAGGGACGAGAGGGAAACAGATCGATGCTTGTAGCAGTGTCCTTGGCCCCCTCTGCCCTGCTCTCTGGGGTTCTTTTCTCTTAGAGCTGGTGGCCTGCTATAACCACTTGGAAAGTAGACTGAAGAAAGAGGGGTGCTCCCTGGCTCCACGACAGCAAAGCCAGGATTACCCACTGACATTACAGCTGGCAGCCTCCAGCTGCTGGCACCCTTTAAAAGAGAACATGATGGCAATTTTCCAGCTAAATTCTCCCAATTAGGCAGTTAGAGAAACATTATCCACCTCAGGATAAAGCTGATGAAATGAAGGGGCAGGGATAGGGAGGGGGGTGCTAGTCTGTCTGCGATGGATCCCACACCCAGAGCACATTTTTCCCGGGGGGGCTCTGTGCTCATGGAGAAGCATTTGCAGGGACGGGTCTGACGAGCCATCTGGGGACAAACAGGTAATCCGTCCATCTCAGCCACTTGAAGGGCCCCATCTTTCTGAGCTAGGAAGACGAAGCCGTCTCTGAAATCCCACAATTCTCCCAGCTCTGGTCTGGACTGAGTGGGCAAAGAGGGGCAAAAGAGCAGACTTACAGAGAGTCAGAGCCAGAGGAAGCTTCTCTTCTCCACCCCAACTAGACTCAAAGTAGAGACTGGAGAAACTGAGGCCCACCAAGGAAGGGCCGAGATGCGATGTGGGTCAGAACTCTTGACCACTTACCCACAGCAATTCTCAGTAGTCCACGGTTCTCTCACCTAGCGAGCCTCTCCCAAGTGTAGGCATTTTACACACATCGTCACATTCTTACATGTAATTCTTACAACAAGTCCTGTACTTCCCTATTTACACACGAGGACACTGAGACTTAGTCAAATTTACACAAGCCAGGCCAGGGGTTCCACAGACAGACCAAGCCAAATATCCAACCCCTAGAAAGGCCCTGGATCCCATTACCAAAGTCTATTCATCAACACACACCTATTTAATGAGAATGAGAATGAGAATAAATAATAATGCATCACGCTACATGTCAAGTGACTAACCCAGAGTATCTAATTGAATCCTTACAACTATTTCTGTCAAATGAGTCCCCTCTCCCCACTTTTCAAATGAGGAAACTAGACCAGAGGGATGAAGGAACTTGCCCAGTCACAGACTATGGTGGGATTCAGGCCTCAGCCATCCTGATTTGGACCAGTGCTCTTGACCTCCACGTCCACCCACCTCCCCTTAGGACAAGGCCCACTGAGCAGAGCAGGCACAGCGGGCCCTGCAGAGCGGCTGGGACAGTCTCCACGCTTAGGGCAGGTGTTCTGTAAAGCGGTGAAAAACAAGTTCCAAGCCTGCAAGTGCCAAAGGACCTCAGAGAAAGAGATGGAGAGAGACCCTGGGGCTGGGGCTGTCAAGAATGGTCTGTGAGGGAAGAGGATTTGAACAGAGCATCACTGACAACAGTCCAGCCAAGGGAGGCCATTTGGAGCAGAGATGTGGTAAGGCAGGTGTCTGAGGGGCCACGTTTCTCTCTCTGGTCTGGTTTCTACAGAAGCATCACAGGACATGAGGGTTGAGACCATGCTGTGTAGGAATTCAGATGTCAGGTACAAAGGTAGGACTTTATCCTTGGAAATAGGGAGCTATTGAATGTTTGGGGCAAGGTGCCAAGATCTCTCTCCAGGATTAACGACCTGGTTGGGGATGGATCTGAGGAGGGAAAGACTACAAGTCTGAAGACATTGATAATGGAATGGAAGGGGAATTGTGAAGGCTGTGCTGATAGAACATGGTGGTTGACTGAAAAAAATATAGGCAATCAGGTCTATTATCATCACTGATAAGATGATAGTTCGTGTACACGATCTTTCTGTTAATTACGTTTCCTTTGGCCACAAATACTTCTTCCCCTCAACAAAAGGCTGAGGTTGGAGGGAGAACCATGCTAATCAAGCCTGCACTATGAGAAGAGGCTCCAACTGCTTGGCACCAGCGCTGGAGAAAAGTCCTCAAGCATGAAACAGCCTCCTGTCCTCTGATTCCCACGGCAATCATGGCCTAGTTGTTTATAGGGAATCTAATAAAAAGCAAAGGGTAGCTGATTTGTTGAGGTTTCCATGGGCTGGCCTCAAAGTCCATGAAGCCTTTCATGATTTACATAACCCTTCAGGGAGGGCTGCATCCTCATGCCTCCTTCATTCCCACAACATCCGGGATGGGCTGGGGGACCCTCAACCGGGGACACACAGCACATCCGAGGCTGACCTGGGTCCAGAAGGAACATGGCTTCCTAGGAAGGGCTTGTGGGGGACAGTCCTTCTTGATTGATCGGGGAGTGTGAAAGGGGAAGGCACCAACAAACGTGTGCATCTGCACTGTCCTGGGACACCAATAAAAATAAAGAAAACACAACTTTACAAACTGCCAGGATACATAACTTCACAATGCACTTACAGTCCATAAAAAGCCCGGCTCTGTGCCCGGCCTGGGGGAGCCAGGAGAGCCAAACCGGAAGTGAGTGAGCAGAGATCTCGTGAAATTACTTCCTGGATGTGGAGCCTCATCACTGGGCCATTCACAGCAATTATCCTGGACGCTCTTCCCTCTCCCCTCCCTCCGCTGCTCCCACACCTCTTGCCAGCCTGATTTTGCCCGTAATTTTGAAAGCCATGGATATGTTTCATTGGGACTTGGCTCGAGTCTGCCAGGAAAAGCAAATTCAGGCCAGAAATCGTGGAATTTGGACATGATGGCAGAGCCAAGCTGCTGCCAACTTGAACTTCACCTCAAGTTTGATGTGGGGAGGAGGAACGGAGGATTTCTGGGCACTGATGAGTGGTTTGTAGTGAGAACTCTGTTTGTTTAAAACACCTTACCCAACCCTCAGCCAAGGGTTCCCATTCCCTGGAGATTTCTGATGGATACTATTCCATGCCACTCAAAGGTCTCTATTCTCAGGAGGTGAACTCTCTCTCGTTCTTCTATGCAAGGTGAGCTCTGAGTATTGCCAGTGAAGTCAGAAATAGATTTAATAGATTTTAAAGCTCTGGGCTCTCTCCCTTAACCATTTAAATAGCACTGGAGAACTCTCCAGACTGTTTCCCAAGCATGAGTTGGCATAACAAGGAAAAGATGCTGTGATAAGCGCCCAGAACAATGTTGTAGTTCTTTGATTCTATGATGCACCCTTTTCACTTTAATATTTTGAAATGTGTGCCCTTCCAATGTGTATGTATAACAGAGTCTTTATTTCCCCAATAATTCGTGTTAAACAAGTTGTGTGATACATTCAATGAAGTTTCAAAGGGAGGATATTTGTGTGCCGCCGGAGAAGCATTTGGTAGATGATGCTAAGACCACGCATTGGTTTTCTTTGAGTCTGTCTCTCCTGGGACAGTGCCTGGAGATGCCTCAGGGCTGAATGCTCCCTTCAGTCTTTGAGAGTTCCTTGAAATTTGAAAGGCCAGGTGAGATTAAGAAGGGGAAAGAAAATTTAGAGTTAGTTTCATCCTGACCTCTTGAAATTTAAGGCAGGACCAGGCCAAGACTAGGCTGTCAACACAGGAGACTGGGGCCAAGCAGCAGGGCTCAGGCTACGCTTTAAGGTAAAGGTGTGAGATGTAGTCTCCCAAGTGTCCCGCTCCAGAGAAGAGATGACCCAGGAGTGTGGATGGTGCACAGGGCTGGAGGACTCAGGACCCTGGCCATCATTAGATGAAACTGATAACAGTTTCTAAAAGAGGTGGGTGTGTTATTTGGCATCTGCAGGAACCTGGTTATGTGCAAACCTGCCACTCTGACAGTGACTCAGTTTGAGGACAGGAGAACTCCTAGCCACCTTTTCACCTGAGAGCACTTACGACATTCTTTGGTTTGCTTCTGCCCCTCACGATGTACTCCATGATGCTAAAGTCCCAGAAAACAGACTGAGTCTTGTGAATTTTTTTTACTTACCAATTTCAGTGGTGTTCTCAGTTTTAAAATTACCATTTAGGAGCCCTTACGATGTACCAGGCACCATGTTAAGATATTCTACATAGATTATTGTGTTTATTCCTGCATTAAATTTTCCCCAAGCTCCCACGACCACTTAGTGCTGAAGCTCATATTTGAACCCAAGTCTGTCTAGATCCAAAACCTGCCTACTGAACCGTGGTACTTGGACTGCCTCTGCAGCTATTAAAAGTATCAGGGTGGAGACATATGGAAGTCAAAGACACTGGCTGACCCAGAGCAACGGTCTTGGAGTTTCACCAGAACAGACTTCTTCAGCTTTGCCTTGCAGATGACCCCTGGAAAGTATCCAAAACTAAATCTCTCACAGGAACATTTCCCCTCCATAGGCACAGACTGCTCTCCCAGGAAATAGCATCTTCCATAGAATGAGTTTCCGATCTTCATGATGGTTTGATAAGGGGACCTACAATAGGCACAAAACCTGGTTACGTTGTTAATGACTAGAAACTGTCATCATTCAGATTAATGCTGCCATTGTTTAGAACAATGATTAAACCAGCAGGAAGGACCCAAGGGCATGAAATAGTGACTAATCAATCTAGAAAGAATTGCCAGGTGATGTTTCTTTCATGAGAACTGGAGGGAACCAAAGACACAATCATTTTTCCTTGACATTGATGCTCCGTCCAACGGGTGAGCAGCAGCAGCAGAGCCCATCCATATCCCATTTCAGGGGTACAGTAAGCAAATACTCATGCAGGGGCAGCAGGAAAGGGATGGGGGAATTTGTCTTTGGCTGACCACCCAACCGTGGTACGCTATCTGTGTGTCTCCCGTCTTCCCTCCAATCTTAACATCCACTTTCTTAAGAGCCAGTGCTCACCTGGGTTGCTAATTAAGTAATTTCCTTGTTCATCTGACTTGGAAGGTTTTCTTGCAGCATTGCCAAGTGGAAATGGCTCTTAATTATGTCAACTCATGAAACCACATCAAAGACAACCTTATCAGAACACTCATTTGTCATATTATTTAAAGAAAGAAAAAATTAGCTAACTAATGGGAGGCCAATAAAAGCCCTTTTCATCATAAAGCTCTTCATAGCTGCACCACTCAACAGCTTCAAATCCAGCCCTGGATCTGGCTATTTAAAACCCTATTCCATGAGCAGGAACAGAACAGAACCAAGATGGATATCATCCTAAGTAATAATGTAAAGAGAGTCTTACCTTTCCTCCCATTTAAAATTAGACTTAATTTGATCTTTCAAGAAACACAGTTGATCATAGAGATAAAGTCAGAGTGCTCAGCTTGGGGGTGATAGCATGAGACATAAGATGGAGAAGCAACAGGGACTAATTTTCTAGCCTTCTCTATCTTCCTCATATAGTTGCTCTGGGAACACATGCTTTGGAGAAATCCTGTGGGAGGGAAATGATTTCCATCTAGTGCCACCCACCAGAGTCCACCCCCCACCCAGCCCCCGCCCCGGCCCAGGAGGAGAGAGAAGGCGATGTGACAACACAAACAGAGAGTGAGATTTAAATGCTATAATGCTGCTTTGAAGATGGAGGAAGGGGCCATGAACCAAGGAATGCAGGCGGCTTCTAGAACCTGGAATAGGCAAGGAAATTGATTCTGCTCTAGAGCTTCCACAGGGAGTGTGGCCCTGATGAGGTCTTGATTTCAGCCCAGTGAAAGCCATTTCAGACTTTTGATCTCCAGAACTGGAAGACAATAAATTTGTGTTGCTTTATGCCACTAAATTTGTGATCATTTGTTACAGCATCAGTAAGAAACTAATACAGCATGTGATCCAAGACTTCTTCTACCTTGTACTCATACCTGCTCTGTGCCCACCCCCATAGCTGTGTCTATCTGTGTTTAGCTTCCCACTGGTCTTCTATTTACCATAGTCTTGGTTTTTCTGCCTCTGACCAACCACCACCTTCCAGCATCCAGCTAGCCCCCTTCTCCCTGTTGTAGTGCTGCTGGGTCTGATCTTACTGTTTTAGTCTCAGGATTGATATAAGATCCTTTGTTGTAATCCTAGCCTCCATTCCTTGGGAATTTACCATGAGATCTCTAACTTCTCATAACTACTCACTATATGGAACATACCATATTTTCCCCCATTTAGCAATAAGAAAGCTAAAGTTAGAGAGGTATTAACTTCCCTAAATTTACACAGCTACTAAGAGGTAGATCCAGGATTGTAATCCAGATCTGTCCAACTCTGAAGTCTATGTGTTCAAGGACTCTTCAGCACAGCCATTCTCATGAACCACCCCTAAGGGAGACCCCAGGAGCTGCGGCCCAGAGCCCTATCACTTAGCCCCCAGTGGTTCAGAATTAACTTTAAGAACTTCAATACCTACATCTTTAGGATGACAGTTGAAACTGACATAATCTCTACTTGCTTTCATTCAAGAGAGAGCAAGGTTAAATCTAAGTTCTTGATTGTATAACTTTAGACTCATCAACTGCAGTGATGAAAAAATACTCCCCCAACCCCTACCCCTGTGGCTTTGTGCCCATCGTGTCTAGGCCTCAAACACCTGCTTCTTCCACAGGGAGACTCTCCTTTGACTCCTGATGGCCTGTCTACTCCAACCACTGACTGCCACCGAGCCTGTCCCATTCTGTCCATGTTCGATGTTCAGAACGGAAAGGGCTTGGTTTTCACAGTCAACCAGTGTTCAAGGGATCATTCATCTCAATATTCTTGCTGCTTTCTATCTACTTTTGGAGGCCACTCTATAAGGTGAACACAGTAGCATCATTAACCTTTTTAAAAACTCCACTGTCAGTAAAAATTGGAGGCATCTATTTTGCAGAGAGAGAGAGGGGGAAAATAATCAACACTTTTTTTGAAGGCTTTTCCTTGTGAAGAATTTTCCTTTAAGTCAGCCTTAGCTAGTGGTTCTGCTCACAAAGCCAGGGGGGTTTTAGAGCAGGAAGGGCCCCTAGTGATGAACTGGAAATGATAATAGCGAGGACAATGATGTACCCGAGGTTACCCAGGAGTTCACTGCTTTTTCCTCTATCCCACATCACCACCTGGCACTCCAATTCTACTGATTTCCCAGAGAATTCTGGAGCTGCTCATAAGCCACTCTGGGACACTCCCACTGCTTACCAAATGGTAGCTCCTTTTACCATCCCCTAAATGTGGGGGGGTGACGTCTTGTTGTCTGTCACTGAGCTGAGAGCAGGCAGTTCACCAGCCTGGCCCCTGACTACCCTGTAGATAACACTGCTTCTTAATTCCTGTGTTTGGGTGCTCCCAGACAGGAAGGTCTTCTGAAATAGAACTCAAAGTGAAGGCTGCCATGGGACTGTTGGGAGCACAATCAGATGTTATTACACACTTGGACCACACAAGCCAAGGTCTCAGACCACACTCTCAAGAGGAGAATCCAGAGTAACTATTTGGTTGTTCATAAAAATGTCATTATTCCAACCCTAAAATTAAAACAAGGCCGTCCCAGTCTCTGGGGTCAGGGAAGCTATTTCTGGAACATGTCTGCCTTTCGTGTGTGCATCAAAGCCTTGGGCTCTGGTACTCAGCATCCTCCTTGCTCATTACAGCTCTTCTCCGACTTGAGGAAAGAACTCTGGGAGCCACTGGGTTCCATTACTTCATGCTTGCTTGATAACTCATGCTTACTGTGTGCTTTCTCTGTGAAGCTAACTTAGTTTCCCCAATAACAAAGATAAGACTATACAAAGGGATGTAGATTGAAAAGAGGATGAAACAATTTGACCATCTTCCACCCCAGAGCATAGCCACGTGGTCAGGTTGTCCCTTTATTTTACGCCACTGTTGACACCATCACCACCTCCTGGAACAATGAAGGCTGCCTCCAACCTATGGCATTGGGAGTTACTTGGGTCTTTCATTGGTCAGCGTCATGACTAACACTTCAAAGTCAAATATTCTTGCTCCTCCCTCAACCCATTCTCGTCCCTAGTAAATATGGATTTAAGCACACGAAAGGGTAGTAGCAAGGCCCAAAGAAGCTGGTCCTTCTGAAGAACCCCTTGAACTTTACCTATCCCTACAGAAAGCCATTTCTAAAATCCTAACTTGAGTATAAAGAACCCTGCTACATTTAGACTGGGAAATAATTCCCCTTTATAATGCGATATAGTGGTTATACGAGATGGCCAAAATGATTAACATGAACACATGTATACAGATACACACACACACAAAAGCAGGGCTGCTGCAAGAAAATCCAGTGTCACTGTATGAATTAGAAAAAGGCGTCTCTTCTGGACAGATAAATTAGAAAAAGGCTCCCTTTCCTCTGGGAAGACACAGCCTAGGGCTGGTTTGGCAAGAAGATCATGAGATGGATTTCAGACCCCACTCACTCCTCCTAAACCAGTGCTGGTGCAGTGCACAACCTATTTCACTACACAGAGCACCTCTGGAGAAGGGTATAGATGCATATGGAATACGGATATAGTAGAGGTTGCTAGAATAGAGTGATCATAAGTCACCAGAGGAAAGAAAAAGTTTGGAAAACAGAAAAACCTCAAAGGAACAATAATCACCAGTAAAATCACCTTGAGAAATGATGACTATTTAAATCTTTGGTATATTGCTTTCCATTCTTCTTTTTCAAATGCATATATATAAAGAACACCAACATGGTAGTGTGCTGTACATACTGCTTATGGCCTTTGCTTTTTGCCTATCATATGCTCATCTCTGTATGTTAGCTAAGATATATCCCCAGCATCACTTGCTACAACAATGCAGCATTCTCTTGAACTGTAATGCATTTGGCCAATCGTGTGATTGGAACTTCAGGTTAAGTTGGTCTCTTCATTCCTGTCTTAGCCGCCTACTTGCCCTGAAAATTCATCTGGCTAGAAATATAAGCAAAGGGAGCACCCAGCCTCGCAGTTAGGATGGAGCTATGACTGATTAACAGCACAGGGTGGGGAAGCGCCCTTCTGTAGGAGAATATATCCAGGGCAAGCTAAGTCCTTGCAGCTTGCCCCTGACTTGCAGTGAAGGTTTACCTTGCCTCCCACTGGCCACTCTGCCTCCACCATTAGGCACATTCCTGGCTTCCACACTCACTGAGCCAGATGCCATCAGAAACCACTGACGAGTGGCAGCTGGCTGAAACTGAGAAAGCTTGTTCTGCACTGCTCTCCCTGCAGAGCATCCCCCTCCACCACAGTTTTTCCCCCAAAGCAGAGAGAGGACAGATAAGAACGTGACTTCCATTTGTGCCTGGGCACCATCTAATTCCTGCCAACAAATGCATTCCTTCCATACCTGTCCATCAGCTTGAGAGGAACAAGGCCTGGGAACAGGGGCTCAAATTTCCTAAGCAAAGGTCTTTATCTTTCCTCAGGTAGAGATGAAACCAGCTTGCCAAGAGATGAAATATGCTTCTAGCCTGGCTATTGGAAGAGCACGTCAACTGGTGTCCCAGAGTTCACACACCTCAGGGACTTCATTGTGCAAAGCTTGCTTTTGAGCTCATCTCATGACAACAAGTTTGCATTGGGACCCATAGAGAGAAAGGGCCCCATAGAATTACAGCAGGAGACACTACATTTACCGTAGGAAGACTGGTACAGAGGCCATGCAGGATCCCAGCTCTCCAATGGCGAACTGCTCGACCTCAAAGAACCTTGTAGGAATATCTTCCCATTTAAGATCCTGTGATAAATTTTTACTTTAAAAATCATCCACTTTGGACACTCTATTTACGTACTGAAGTGACAGGTGCTCTGAAAAATTAAAAAGCAAATGTATATAGATAAAGAAGAGAGACAGAGAGAAGGAGAGCAGGACAGGAAGAGGACCAAGGGGAAAGAAAGAGAAAGATACAATACCTCACCCAGGGAACACCAAGGTGTTGCTAACATGAAATATTTGGTGATCCTCAGAGCCTCTTTCCTCTCTTACTACCAATTAACAAAAGAAGCATAAGAGAAACTACTGTGATTCAGAGCCAAGGGACTTTAGTGGTGACAACATGAAGAGCACAGCCTGGGCTGGGCTGATTCTCTCAAATGACATCATGGTTGACACTGAGCTCTGTCTTTCACAAGCACTCCATGGCAGCTCTGCTCACAGACACAGGCTCTGCCCTCTTGACATGGTGATATCAACCACTCAAGGCACCAGGGGCAAGGGGCAGAGCTGGAGATGCATGAACCTGCCGGTGTCTGGAAATTTCCTCTGATGAGGCTGGGAAGGCGGGCCCTGATGAGTCAGAGTCCATGGGTGACAGGAGGAGACAGCATTTGCTGGAGGCTTGCCACAGATGGTGACTGCCTCAAGCCTTGTCCTTGGTTGCCCAGATTTTTTTCCTCAACTTAACCAAATGACCCCATGACCCCATGATCCATTAGTCACTCTTTCCTGAGATCCACTGGGAGTCATCAGGACATCATGATCCGCATAATTACGATGAAAAGTGTGCACTGACTTCAATGATTCAGTGATTTAGACAAAACGTTCCCCAGACAACTGGCCATGGCTTCATCATCAGAGAGCTGGTCTGAGAGTTACTTCTGTTGAGTTCAGTCATAGGCTGCTAAGAGCAGACGTTTCTTCCTCCAATCCTGTTGGGAAGCCATTTCAAGATGGCACCTCTCACTCCCAGTCATCATCACAAAAAAGGAAAAAGTGAAACGAAAACCCTTCGTATGAGGTTAAGATAATCAGTGAGGAGCATCTGAAGGGCAGAGTCATAAAATCAGGGACTTTACTCTTCAATGCAGAGAACAGTAAAACAGGCACTATCCTTGAAACCACTGGAGAAATGCTTTAGACTGCATCTTCCATTGTTATCAGAAATAAAAGTGCATTGCAACCGTGGGCAGGAGATAGCAGCAGCAAGGTCAATGAGCAGCAGCCTTCTAACCAAAATGGTTTGCCCGTACGCAGAGAAAACGCTTTAGTTTTGTTGCCTGGGCTCAAACCAAACATCCCTGAGATAGAATGAGGAGTGGCCACCTTTCTCTAAAATCAGAACAGCTTAATTAGAAAAACAAAACTGCAAGTAGACGGTCAACATAAACCATCAAGCCTGTGGTGAAAAAGACGTGCTTTCAAAAGGGTTTATCCAAGTCCCTTCTCTACCAGATCAGGGTCTTCCTGAGCCAGATGCTGTTCTGGATATGACAGCAGGAGTTCTGGTTTTGCTCAGCATCTGGTACAGTGCCGGACACCTAGACTTATGTGAATGAATGAATGAATGAATGAATGAAGCAGAACTTCAGTTGAGGCCACGTCAACGTTTGTTTAAGCCCAGAGAGCAAGAAGTGACAGAGGACAAAGTCAGGAAATTCAGCATGATGACTTGGCTTCTACAGAACTCTAATAAGATGGGTTCCCCCTCAACCCCAAAAGGTATCAAAAGCCTTAAAAATGTTTATAAATTCTGGCCTACTAATCTCATTTCTAGGATTCTATTTTATAAAAATAATCTAATATACAAAAAGAGGAGAGCTCTACTTTCAAAAATATTTATCTCAGCATTGAAAATTTACCAAATGTATCATAGAATGATTAAGTGAACTTAAAAGACTATTTAAATGAGAAGCTATTATGTATTTATTTAATAGTCACTTAAAGGAAACAGGTAAAAATGCTTATGATGGTGTCGTATGAAAAACATGTTTAAAAGTATATTATATAACGTGCTGAGAAAAAAAGTATGAATATCTAGAAAGAAAGAGGCAAAATATCAACAAGAATTGTTTTTAGGAAGTGGATCATAGATAATTATTTTTATATACTACTTTCCAAAAATGTTCTAAAATTTTTGCAGTGAACATTTATTTTATAATGGGGGTGAAAGTGAACATAATTATATATATACGTTTAAAATATATTTTAAAAATAAAATAAATTTAAAATAAATATATATATATTTATACATATAAATTTAAAACAGAAAGTTTTCCAAACACTGCCCTTCTAAGAAAGCAGTTAGCTATTGAGTAGGCTCTAAGAATGACCCTCTCTGGGCTCTTCCATCTTGTAGGCTAATTAACACTTTGAACTGACAATCTGGGTATTGTTTCAAAGAATTCTCAGATCCCTCCACGTTGCTGGCCAATTGGACAGTGGGTCTGGCAGATGTAATTATTCAATTCTCTCTGGTGATAGCATCACAGAACCCAGGCAGTGGAAGCTCACTCTCATCCCTTTGTGACTAAAAAAGGGCTTTTATTTGGAGTTATCAGAAGCAAGGATTGACTTTTGAGAGACACAGATATTCACAGAAACGGCAGAGCTGGGGGAGATGGAGTCATATCAAATTGTGGTTACAAGACACTTGGGATTGGAATAGGACATGGAGGGGAAGGAGGTTATACTCCTTTGGTAAGCTGCTTGTTCACCAAAACCTAGAATTTGCCATACTAAGCAAGCATCTGGCCCCTCTAGCCTCAAGACAACGCGTCACTCCATTGTTTCCATATGTCCTTGCACCAAGAGAGCATCCAGGCAGCAGTGTCAAAAAGATGCCCCTGACTGATGTGCTGTAATGGCAACTTCCCTTCACTGCCAGGACCCACCAAACCCTAACTCTCAGGTGAGCTGGTTACGGCTCTCCAAATTCTTGATACTGCTTCCTTTGGACATTTGTGATAAACTAAACTAAATCAAGGCCTCAGTACACTGATTGTCAAGGTCATGAAAAACAAGGAAAGACTAAGAAGCTGTCACAGACCACGGGAGACTAGGGAGACATGAGGACTAAATGTGATATGGTGTCCTGGACGGGATCCTGGAACAAGGAGGACATTAACGGAAAAACTGGTGAAATCCAAATAGTCTGGAGTTTAATTAACAGTAATACACAAATGTCAGTTTCTTAGTTTTGACAAACATACCACAGTAACGTAAGATGTTAGTAATGAGGGAAACTGGACGAGGAAACTATACAGATATTCTCTGTACTATCTTTGAAACTTTTCTGTAAACCTAAAGATGTTCCAAAATTAAAAGTTTATTTAAAAAAAAAATCAAGGCCTCCAAAGAGAATTAAGATGAGGAATGCTAATTGTTATTAGGCTCACTGATATTAGGCTCATCAGAAATCTCAGTGAAATGTTAGAAAGAGTGCTGGGATTATCCAAGTTCTTTTTTGGATTATACCGAAACTGACTGGAAGCCAATTGTACTATTTAATACTAAAAGAATAGGAAAAGATTTGATGCAAAACTCCCTGCTAATGGGAACCCAGGTAAGTCGCTTAAATTCAGAGAACTTCAGTTTCCTCAGCTGTAAAATGTGAATAACAGCACCTGTCTGACAAACTTATTGGGAGTATCATATGAAGTGAGCATCATGAGGGAGGGAGGCAGTCCCTTCTCCACTGCATCCTCCACGCTTATGACAACGCTGAGTACAAAGTAGCTACCTGAGAAATGTTTGTTACATGAGTGAATATTTGAAGAGTTCAAAATGGCATCCCAATTCAATATATTGTTGCTATTAATAGCAATATCAAAATCTTATAAATCGTATTGACAATAACTTGAAACGTGGGAAAGGATAAATGCATTACGATATATAAAAATGAAACAACATAAAGCAGTTAAAATAAATTAGATTGAAATGTATCACTGTGACAAGAGTTCAACATAATGATGAATTAAAAAATGTAAGGTATGGAACTATATACGTAGTATGATACTATTTATGAAAAATGTTTGCAAATATACAAAAGGTTGCCATATATATTTTATAGATAATGATATATGTGGTGAAAAAAATCAAGAAAGTGGTCATCTAGCGGAAGGGCAGAGTGACTGAGGACAGACCACTGTCCATCCCTTTTGAGGCATAGCCAGGTCATAGGAGCAAAGAGACTCTGGCTTTCAAACAGTGTGACCACTGATAATTGCAAGATGGAGGTTAGCTGGCCAAAGAGTCACGTTGATGATCTGCTGTAGGTTATCTAGTTGCTAAAGAACACACAAAGAAGTGCAAATTAAAGTAGCATAATTTAGGAAAATCTGCCATGGAGTACTGGTTGTAAATTGCATGCTTGTCATTGGTTGGCACAACGATTCTCAAAGTGGGGTTCTTGAACCACCCGCATCAACATCACTTGGAAATTTCATAAAAATGCAAGTTCTTGGTACCCCCACCTCCAGACCTACTGGATTCTGAACTCTGGGGTTGGGGCCCAGCAATGGGTATTTTAACAAGCCCTGATGCTTACTCTAGAGGAGAACCATGGGCTTAGCAGGGTCTGCCGAGAAGGGTTCTTGTACCTCTGAGCCTTTACTAATCCCCTTTATCTCTGACTTATTTTCTTCATCTCTTAAAATATGGATCAAGTTCAAATGACCTCTAAATTCTTCTCTAATTCTACAAGTTCTACACCAATCTATAAGATTATAAGGTTAACTTCTAATACATACTTTCTCAATTTGGAGAACGTAAGGGCAGAGATCACTGTCTATACTTGTTACTATCCTCTCTGTTGGCTGACTCTGTTGAGCAGCTACTCCCAAACCATCCATAACCTGGTTCTCCCTTACCCTCCTCTACCATTGAGACTGTAAAGCAAAAACATGCTCTCTCTCCACTTCCTTGCAGCTAGGAACGTCCATGTGAAACAGTTCTGGCCAATGAGATGTGAGTGAGAGGGTTTCACTTCCTAAATATAAAACATAGTCTAGAGGGAAGAAGGCCCTTCACAGGTATGACTTCTTTGCAGCAGCCTTCTTGCAAACATGAAGATGAAAGTCATATCAGAAGGACAGAGGCCCGAGGAACATTTGACATCACTCTAGAACGGCTGCATCAGCTCCACTCTGCCTCCTTCAGAGCTCAAAAGCCCCTGTTTCTTTAAGCCACTACCTGACTCTTCTGTCACTGCAGTTGGACACGTTCCTGACTGACGTGCTCCCATGTGCCCAGCCCACACTGGGCTCTAAGGAATGCCTGTGGATGATTAAAAGGAGAAGGAACAGGAAGCAGGACAGAATTAAAGAGAGCCAAGTGGGATGCTGAGGACGGGATGCCTAAAAGAAGCAAGTTTTGAACAAGTTTGTAAAGCAAGAAAACCTTGGAAGAGAGGAAAAAGAAGGCATGCCAAACCTGTGTTTATACTAGAAACTTTATTATACCCATTAAGACGCAGATTTGATGTGCTGGTTATACATATTTTAATGCATACTAAAATGAATACATGACTATTAAAATTAAAAAAAAATATTGGTCCATGTGCCACCAAAGGTCATCATGGGAACCAACCGAGGTTGGCCTGGCACTCGCAGGAGCGCTGACTTATGCAAATTCCTGGCCAGAGGGTTTGCAGCTTTAGGTCTGAAATAGCAAAACGTAAGCTGGAAAGATCCAAATCAAAGACTGCTTGAACTTAGCAGGAACCAACACTTCTCAAAGACCACATTCTGTACCAAGCTGAAGGTCTTTATGTCTGTTCTCTTTATTTCCCTAAGGTGCACCAAATTTCTTGGCTAACCTCAAATATACAAGGTAATATAATGAACACGAAGAGGGAAGAACAGCTCCTCTCCAGGCTCAGGGGGGTTCCCGTGACCTCTAATACCCCCGGATATTTATTTTATACCCATAGCAGGGTTCTGTGTGTATTTTAATGTGCCTCTGCTATCTATTGAGATATAGAGTCCTGTAGCAAGGCACATTTATAAAAAATGCCTTTTGGTGTTCCAGTAGCTTTCATTTTTAAGCCATTCCCTTCTTTCTCATTCTGCTCACACAACTTCTTTTCTCTTTTCAACTACCTCCCTCCAGCAGAGAGGCACAGACAGCCCTCTCCTGTTTGCGGAGAGGCCATTACAGACACACCAGCGAAGATGACAGACCAGCAGGAGGTGCTGATCTGCCTCTCATCCTCCTTTTCCTCCCCTCATCCCAGCATTGATTTTTGCATTTCTACCCATAGGCAGGAGCTTCCTGTCCTTCCTCAAGCCCTCCCCCAGCCCCCAGCCCTCAGGCCCATCACTGTGGGCATGGCCAGCACCAAGCCTGATGCATCTTTATAGTGTTTGTCAATGGCACCCTCTGAAGGGCATGTTGCAGCTTTGGTCCAGCTTCTTGGAATCTTGAGCAGTGAGCCCACCTTTGCCACCTCCCCATGAATGCAAAGCCTGGAGCCTGTTTGTCTACCACCCACAGCTGCTAAGCTGTGTCATCTATGCATGGGGCCATGGGAGACAGCTTGCCAGCAGTCTCCATGGAGAAGGGCAGAGGTCACAGGAGAAGCCACTGAGAGACATGCCAACGTATCAAAAGATGCTCAAGGTTGACAGGGATCACTTTCCTTTCTCAAAGTGGAAGAAAGAAATAAAATCTTTATAGTAGGAGTTAGATCAAGGGGGAGGGAGAGGCAGAATGGGAGGGTGAGAATGACATTTGTGTCAACTGTTTATTTTGGTGATTGTCTGCAAGTTGCAGGCAACATGGCTGAGCAAAGCTGTCATGGAAACACGATTTCGTCGCAGATGACAAGTTGGCATAAAGACAATGTAGGTGGAAAAGAGGTATGGGAAACAAAACTACCTGTCAGGCAGGCGGAGGGAGGAAGAAAATCTACCCTCACATACTTTCCCGTAATTAAATGTCAGATGTACACAATGCAGTAAAATAATTAGCATGGCATAATTACTGTTCAGATGGAGTCCCGTGTCTATGCCAAACAAATTGCTGTACTAGAGCGCAAGCTGTTAAAACAACTTGAGTTACTTAATTTTTACATGTAGCAGCCTGTTTTATCATTTCTGAAGATGCAAATGTTTCATTAATAATGCAGTCTTTCTAAGTGTGCAAAGCTCTGGGCCACTGCAAAGGCAGATCCGTTGGCGCCTCTCTAGAGATGCTGCAGACAAAATCAACTGATCTCCCTCTCTCCACGCTTGTCCCTCCAACCTTCTCTCCACATGGTAGCCAAGGGGATATTTTAAAGCCATAAATCAGATCATGTCACGTACCTGCTTTAAGATAGTTCACTGGCTCCCACTGACCTTGGAATAAAGTCCAAAGGCCAAAAGGAGTGGGCTTCTCTGTCTCTCTGCACCCACCCAGGGCCTCTCTCCCCGTCTCTGTGCTGGAGCCACACTGGCTTTCTTTCAGTTCAGGTTCAATTCTTCTTTGACCCAAAGTCTTCATACTTGCCACTCCCTTTGCTCAAAGCACTCCTCCTCCAGCCCTCATCTCCCGTCCTCCCCCTCCCCCGCCCCTCCGTAGCTGCCTGATTCTCTTGACTTTAATTTTGCATCCTCAGGGAGACCTTTCCTGATCACCCTATAAAAAGCAGGCCCTGGCCTTCCCTGCTCCCAGTCGGGCTCTCCTACAGCTCTCCGCTCGCTTCCCCATTGCACTGAGAAAATTTTGTACTATAATTTTATATGTCAGTTTCTGTCTTTATTTCTTTAATGTCTACCTCCCCCGCGAGACTTTAAGCATCTGGAGGGTTGAGATCACACTGGTTTTAGTCAGCCCTATATATCCACTGCCTAAGGCAGTTTCTGGCGTAGAGTAGCTGCTCAATAAATATATGTGGCTTATGCGCTACCCTGGGTAAGTCATCTCCTTCACTGTGCATGTGCCTTCTCCTCCACACAATGAGTGTGGATTAGCTCAGTGTTCCTTCAACCTGTGGGTGGTTATCTACTTTTGGGTTCATGAGACCAAATGAGTGGTTGTCAAGACTAATATTTTCAAAACATGAAACAGCATAGAAACTACCAGCAGCACAGAAACAATACTCCCCCTCAGCACCAGTGATACTGGAAGGCTAAGTATTGCTTCATGACGCTCTTCTTTCAGTGTTTATATAGTTACCTGCGCTTGTTTACTGGGTCATGATGTAACGTATCCCTATCTCTTTCTGCCAGGGGGAAGACAAAAAGCGTCAGAAAGTTTTAAAAAACACTGGAACCTGGATAAGGACTGGACTAAGCAACCCCCAGGATCCCTAAGCGGGCTCCCAGCCTTGGCCTTCTTGGATCCCTCCCCCCTCTCCCCCTTCACCACCCGGGGTGTGCTGGCAAGGTCTTTCTCAATGGGACAGAAGCTCTCTTTGCCACCTGGAGACTGAGAGGGGACTTGAAGCACCGGCCTCGGCCCAGGGGAAAGCATGTCCTGTTTCCACCTCCTGAACCGCATACTCTCCTGTGTCCCAAACAGGGAAAGACAATCACTTCCTTCTCAGCCCCACTCCCTCCCAAGACAGTCTCCTCCACATGAAGAAATGGCTCAGAATGCCAGACAGGGAGAAGTAGAAACAGCTGACTGTCAACTTTCCTGTCACATGGGGAGGAGCTAGGCTGGACATCACGGTCAGAACCCAGCTCCCAGGACACAGGGGGAGCCCTTCCACAGAGCAGTCCCCAAAAGTGGCAGACGTGTCCTTGGTTAGCACTGATTAGGAAAATTGAGAAAAAACAGCATGAAATATGAGATGAAAACCACAGTGGTGAACCGAAATACTCCTAAATGAGAGGGAGGCAGCAGGCATCGCCTTTTGCAGGGGCTTCCTACTCTTCCCAACATCTCCTTGCCTACCTCCACCACCCCTGAGCCCTGCCTGCCCCTGCCAGCAAAGCAGAGCTGTCCCTCCACTCCAGCTAGAGTCAGGGAGTCACAGCCAGAACTTTGCTCTAACCCCTCCTATGCCCTGGATGATCACATGGCCACCTTCACTCCTGAGATGGCAGGAAATGGCAGTCCAATCGTGGGTCAGACTGGACCATGTGTCAACAACGCTATGGGAGGAATTGCTCATTTGACCATCCTGGAGGTCAAACTCGGTGACACTCGGCCCCTCCTTTCAACTCCTAAAAACAAGCCTAACCCCCGTGTCTGGGCCTGGGCTCAGCTTTCCCATCTGGAAAACGGGCCAGGGTATTTTTCTGGCTAGAAGGAGGTGATATGTGCATGCATGTGGGTGTGCATACACATGTATATATATGCATATGCACATGGATATATGTGTGTACATATACACAATCTACGTGTTTATATACATATATTATATAGATTATACACATATATATGAGAGTTGAGCCATTACAGCCTAAGACTCAATCCTGGGGAGCAGAACCCACTTTCACTTTTAGGCCTCTGCACCTCAGATCCTAACCACCCATTTGTCTCTTACCCAGAAAGCCTCACCAAAGGACATAATTATTCATGAGTCTCATGGCTTCTGGCTTCCTGATAGCTTCTCTTGTCAGGTCTGCAGAAGATTTCCCGGATTCAGACGAGCGGCCCTTTCAAATGGGATCAGGGGACTTTTTCACCTCTCCCAGCCCTATGGATGGGTTAGAAACTTAACAGAACAACATTTACTCACTAAATTAATTCAAATGTACATCCTCCCTCTCTTTCTCTCTGTGTGTGTCTCTCTCTCACACACACACACACACATACACACACACAACAGCCTACTTCAAAGTGGGAGGCAGGAGAAGGGTATCTATTTCTGGCGAGCTCCCCGAGGAGGCCTCAGGGGGCTGGTAACTTACTCCCCTCCCCTTCTCCCATGCATCCAAGCCTCACCCCTCATTAGCCCACCCTGGATCTCAGACCACCCTCTCTGCTCAGCTCCTGGCCAGGATACCCTCCTGCCAGGGGCTTTTCCTGGCGTGCTCCCCCTCACCCACGTCCCCTAAATAGCCCCTAGCTGAGGTGGCTCTGACTTCAGGAGCTCTAGGGGAACGACAGCTCTGATTACCTTTAAACGGTCTCACCTGGCACCACACAGCACCAAAAATAAAGACCCTCACATCCTTACCTTGCTCCCATCCAGGAGGCTAGACTGACCAACTGTCCCGATTCGCCCAGGACTGAGGGGTTTCCCAGGATGTGGGACTTTCAGTGCCCAAACTGGGAAAGTCCTGGGCAAAGCAAGATGAATTGGTCACACTATGGAAGCCTGAAGTCTGTTATTGCCCTTTGGGCTCCTCTCATGACCTTCAACCTTATTTCCAGCCTCCTGAGTCCAGGTCTCACCTATGTCTGGGTTAACTGGTTCTTAGCTGGCCCTCGACTGGGACACATGAGTTAACAGGGGAGGCAATGTAAGTCATGTAAGACTAAAGGCTCTGGAGATAGATGCCTGGGTTTGACTCCCAGCTGCACACAGCTGTGGGCCGATTACATAAACACTCCAGGCCTCAGTTTCCTCATCTGGACAATGGGCCTATTAATTGTACATACAGTAGTAGATGCTATTGGTGCCCCACCCGGTTTCCCCTTACTGTCCCCTAACCGCCCTGAGGTTTGGCTGCTAATAGCTCAAATCTGCCCTTGGCATACTTTTTTCTTTAATTCTTGAGATATAATTGACATATTGTGTAAGTTTAAGGTGTCCAATGTGTTGATTTGACGTATTCATATATTGCAATATGATTACCAAGAAAAGTAGTATACAAAAGCTGCCCTTGGAATATGGGCGTTGCTCTCTCAGAAATGCATGGGAAGTCACATCCCACCCTCTCCTGGGAGGTGTGACCTACAGCCAATGAGTGATTAACACAAGACAACAGGAGCCCAGCCCCCTCGCCTCCAGTGAGAACAGATCTGTGGTGCCATTCACACGCCAGCACCCCCTTGATCAGGCTGGGATCAGGCTGAGGCTAGACTTCCTGCAGCCCCATCTTTGCTTGGCTTCCTCCCTCTCCTATCCTGCTTCCCTCACCTCCTTAAGGTTCTCTCCTTAAACACTTTTTCAACAAGTCTCTTGCCCCAGAATCCCCTGCTCAGGCTCTGCTCCTAGGGAGCAGGAGCTAAGACACATGCCTTACAGAGCTGTTGAGAAGGTTGAATGAGACTGTGTACGTAAAATGCTTGCTTCAGAGCTTGGCACATAGTGAGCTCCCACATTGTGGCTGCTCCGTCCTGACTCCTGTGACTTAGTCTTGTTCCCATGGGACTGCAGGTCTCGCCCTCCCCACCTCCCTCCCTGTGGCACCACATGTGCCATCCAACGTCCTCAGGCATGACCCACTTGCACAGGCATGCCCAGGGGACCCCTGCTGTACGCAATCCCTGACTTGCAAATCAAGAGAGTGTTTCAGAATGGAAATGGCCATAAGCGACACTGTTCTGATGGGGATCATTCTAATTTTTAAAGTAACCATTGGAAAGTTTCAGTAGCATTATCAGTAACAGGTTTCTCAGGACCATGGCAGTTGAGATCTGCTGCCTACATCTAGCCCCCAGGGTCCCAGCCCTTCCTGGAGGGAAGACCTGCTCCAGGCCCACGCCCTCTCTTAATCCACTTTCCAAAGAGATCACAGACAGAAAGTTCCTCCTCTCATTGTTCACTGGCAAGCCCTCTCAAGTCTAGGGACAAGTTTTCTCCCCATGTAATGTCTTCTCCCTGGGTGCCACTGCCCAGGGCTGTGAGGGCACCAGCCTCTGATGCAGGACACTTTGATTCAAACCACCAAGTTGCAGGGAGTCTTTCCTGCGTACCCAGCACTGTGCTGTTAGAAGAGAGACAGAACTACAGAAGAAATCGAGGGTTCAGTCTTTATCATGGAGAAACTGAAGGCCCGCAAAAGGATCCAAGATCACCAGACAGATATCAAAAGAGAAAAACCATGATTAACAAGATCCAAGCTTTACTGAGCACTTACATGCACGAGATGTTTTGCCAAGTGCTTTGCATGCACGACGCTATGAAATCCTTACAGCTCTTCTATCATCCTCCTCCTCACTTCCCAGGGGGACAGCTGAGACTGAGAGGCCAGGGAGCTTGCCCGGGCTGTTCGATGCATCCCAGGCAGCCTGATTCTGGGCCCAGGCCTTCAGCTACTAAGCTCTACTCCTCCTAGCACTAGCCTGACCCCCAAGGGCTTCCAGCTGAGTGGTCAAAACAAATGTGAGTGTAAGGAACAGAATTCTAGCAGAAGTGGAGTGAGTGAAATATGCAGGGAACTAGTGAGTGATGGGGACAACATGAGGCACTGACAGCATCATACAGTGCCAAGTTGTGAGACTGAAGTGCTCATGGGAAAAGTAGGGGCTCCTTTCCATGCCTCTTGTCAGCAGCTAGTAACCCCCTCCATCCCTGCCAAAACAATGAAGAATGCTACAGGGAAAGGCAATCTATCTGCCGGTGTCCCAGGGACCTGCTCCATGCCAAATACCCTCCCAAGCAAATATTGATACATTAACCGCAGCTCAAACACTGAGTGCCAGCGAGTACGCCTCAGCAGGGAGGGGGCGGCTGGCCCGCTGCCACCTCCCCACAGCCCTCGTCAGAGCCAGAAATGGGGTCTCCTGCCTGATGGAAGAATCTGCAGGGCTCTTGAACTGGGCTGGCTGGGGAGCAAGAGTCCAGGGGATGCTAAGAAGCCCCTGATGATGGGCAAGTGCCACAGGCAGGCTGGGGATGGAGCCAAAGTCTGTCCAGAAAGAGCTCCAGGAACTGCCATCACCTCCTCGTGCAGCCTTCAGGGATGTGCAAACTAGGCCAGGCGTGGGGACCTGGGGAACTGGATCTCAAGAGATGTGATAATGATGCCCACGTCTACATGGAGACCCAGCAATGAGTTCCACCCAGTTACAATGACAGAGCTCTTATTTATTTTTATATACAGATAGTAATAAAAACCAGAAACCTGTTTTACCTTTTTCCCTTGTCATTGCTTCTATCACTAAAGGCAAGACTGGAACTTCATTTCTTAAAGTGAAGATATTTAATTAATTAGATCAGAAAATGTCAGAGCTGAAAGCGACACAAGACACACTTCATCCAAACTCTTATTTTAATGACGAGGAGACCGAGACCCAGGGAGTGAGCTAATCTGCCCAAGGTCCCAGATAGTAAAGCCAAGCCCAGAACAGGACCCAGGCTTCCTGTCTCCTGTAGCATTAAGTCCTGCATATAACCCCCGGCCCTCACCACCACTCCCACCCTCAAATATCACTGCCATGTTCCATTGGTGGCCATTGTGTTTTCTCAGATTTGAGTGAGTACAGGAAGGGTGGGGCGGGTGGGTGGAGAGATGAAGGGAGAGCGGTGGCAGGTGGGTGGGACACGAGTGGGCCTCTAGTCTTATGTGAAGGAAGCTGGGCATGCCCAGGTGGTACTTTGGTAAGAATGTCAGACTTGCAGGAACAATCCTAAGAGCCCACTGGAAGTTGCTGCCTGGAGCGTTGTGTCAAGAATGATTCTGAAGCATCTCCCAGGTTCTTTAAGATAATGTTGTAGGATCTACACGGAATGCCAAGTAAGTAATAGCAGCTTAATAAATATATTCATTGGAAGGAAGGATGCGGGCAGGATATCCCTGGCATCTCCCAGAGTTTTATTGCTTTGAAAAACTCCACCTTCACTCCTGGCTTCTTTTCCCCTTGGCAAGGCTGCCATCCCAAGACCCCTAAGAACCGTTCCGTCCGCTAGGGGCCAAAGCTCACTTAGAAACTCCCGAAGCACCAGCAGGTCTTGGGTAAGAAATTCAGAGCCCGTTCACTTCACCAAGACCCTGGAGTTTGCCCTCCTTCCTTCCAAGAGCAAACCTTCACACAGAGGCTCAGCTCCAGCTGAGGCTGTAGCAACCACAAAGGCCAGAAGGAAGGGAAGGCGGGCAAGGAGGAGGGGCAATCGGGAGAGCAATGTGGGGCAGTTCTTCCAGGGTTCAGGGAAGATGCTGGTTAAAAGAGGGAAAGACCATTTCTGAGGGATGGTACCAGTTGGAAGAAACATGTAGGTCAAAGGTCAGTCCAACCATGCTCCTACCTCACTCAAAAAATCTGTGTTTCCCCACTGCCTTCTTTTTTTTTTTTTTTTGAGGAAGTTTAGCCCTGAGCTAACATCTGCTGCCAATCCTCCTCTTTTTGCTGAGGAAGAGTGGCCCTGAGCTAACATCCATGCTGATCTTCCTCCACTTTATATGTGGGATGCCTGCCACAGCATGGCTTGCCAAGCGGTGCCATGTCCACACCTGGGATCTGAATCAGCGAACCCCAGGCCGCTGAAGCAGAACGTGCAAACTCAACCACTGCGCCATCAGGTGGGCCCCACCACTGCCTTCTAAATCAGGTATTAAACCCTTCGGATCTGGCCACGACCCTCCAGCAGGGCTGCATCTTTGAATCTAACCTCCTTTGAGTCATCTTCATGCCCTCTGCAACTGGATCCTCTTGCAATATCCTAAATAACCCCAACTTTTTCCCTTCACCATGAATTTTACTCATGTTTTTCCTTCCTTTTTGCTTTTGTATTGGTCAGAATCTGACCCGTCCTTCAAGACTCAGCTCAACGCTCCCTGCTCCAAGAAGACTTTGCTATTCCCTTGAGTTGCAATCTCTCTCTCCTTCTCTCACATACACACACATTCAGATAAAAGCAGACCTGGGTCTATCGCAATTCCATCCCCCAAATCACAGAACTGTACGCAAAGACACGCTGCCTGCAATACCATCAAATAAACAAACAAAAACCAAAAGAAACTAAAAAAAAAAACAACCCTGCTACAAAGCTGATTTTAGTATCTCAAATTCCTCCACGCCAACTCTCCCTCCTTTGGAAAAGATTTTGTCCAGGCTGCAGAGACCTTAAAGAAATTTTTTTAAATAAAGTCATGTCATAAGTGTACATAATTCCATGGTGGGTGCCCATCCATCGCGCAGTCACTGTGAATATAAGCTAAAACTTAACCAGTTTACTTTATTTATACTCTGCATGGAGCCTTTTCTTTTAATAAAACAGAATCCGTTAAGGATTATAAACAAACAGTGTTTTATGAACTAAAACTGCAGTGCACTAGTCACTCAAGGGCAAAAACTGGGCTCTGGGAGGCCCAGGCAGCTATAAATAAAGATAAGGCCCTGCCAGGCATGGGCTTGGGCAGAGTAATTGCTGACTCCATAATCAGCTCTCCCCTCCTCCTTCAGGCCCACAAATCACTTGGGTGTTGGGTCACTGCCCACTGGATTCAACCCAGAGACAAAGAAATGTCAAAGCAGTTCATTAGCTCTGAGACTGAGTGTGAACTGGGACTTATGCAACGTCTAGGTCCTAAGTCAAACTACCGTGCACTAATCCTTGAAACCCACATGACTGGATGAGTCGGGTCAAGAGCACCAGCAAGCTGAGCCTGTTACACTCTGGACATGGCCCCTAATCAAGGGGTGTCTGCTAAACCGCCCCATCTTCTGGGGGAGACCCCACTCCCACCCCCCAACACTCACCTCTCAAGCCAACCACGTGGTGGGGACTGCCAATCAGCTCAGATCTCAGGGACATAGTATTCAGTCCACATGATGGGTGTATATGCCAAGCAGAGCCAATGAGACTCCACATTGGGGGTTGTTCAAATTGGAGCTGGAATAGAACACCCCTTTCCAGGCTGGTTACTGGATGGAAAAGTATGTCTTTGGAGCTGCCAGAGACCACCTTGCTTACTATGTGAAGAAAGCCCACCTGCAGTGAAAAGGCTCTGTTTAATACCATAATGATGGATGCACGTCATTGTGCATTTGTCCAAACTCACAGAATGTGCCACCACCAAGCATGAGCTCTAATGTAAAGTGTGGACTTTGGGTGATGATGTCGTGTCAGTGTAGGTTCATCAGGTGTAAGAAATGTCCCACTCTGGTGAGGAATGTCGATCATGAGGGAGGCTGTGTGTGGGCCAGGGGGTATATGGGAAATCTCTGCACCTTCCTCTCAATTTTGCTGTAAACCTAAAACTGCTCCAAAAACATAAAGTCTTTAAAAAAAAAAAAAAAGAAAGAAAAAGAAAGCCCATTCGCCCTCGGGTGAATGAAGCTGAGCTGAAGAGAGGAAAATGGGATGAGTCCTTACAGCCAGTAAGTCCTCATCTTTGTGTAAGTAGTGTCTCTGCCTCCTTCTCCTAAAGAGTCCTTATTAGCACTATTTTTAGTAACTATAATATCATTTACTGAGCACCTGCTAGGTGTCAGACATTGTACGAAGCCATTCAGTACTAATAATGTTGTCATTGTTACTATTTACTGAGGGTTTACAGTTGGCTAAGGGCTGTCCATGGACCGTCTTATACCATCCAAACACCAACAGTGAAGTAGATGCTCTCACCTTCAGTCTGTGGATGTCGAAACTGAGACTCGCAGAGGTCAAGTACCTTTGTCAAGGTTACGTGGCTAGTGATTAGTCCAGCCAGAATATAAACTCAACCTGACACCAAAGCCCGTGCCTTAACCCCCACACTATCTTGCTGCAGCATGATTTCAATTTTGTTTCCATAAACAATACGTATGCCTGTGTGTGTTGTGTGTTTGAGGGGGCGGCGCTCACAACAGGCAGGCTCACATGGACACATGGTGAAAAAAAAAATGGGGAGATAATACAGAAATGTCAAAGCAGAAGGGCCTATATGTCACATGCCAGGGCTAAGTAGTGTCATTAAGTTGAGGATGTAATTCCAGCCTTGTCTCTCCACCATGAACGAAGGGCCTCTGCCTGGTGGGATCCCCACAAACACTGCTGCACAGATAACACAGCCGCAAAGCTCTTGGCTCGCTGTGTCCTCACAATTTCTCTATGGTGCAGCCCAGAGTGATACCATTTTCATTTCATGGATGGGAAAACTGAGGTCCATTAAGCTACCCAGCTTCACCCCGTTTTGTTGTGACACCCACGCCTTTTACCTCTGCACTCTAGTCCTATACTTGTATTTTCTGTTCTTTGAAGGTGTCACGCTCACTCCTGTCTCAGAGCCCTTCTACCTGCTCTTCTCTGGGATCAGAACACTCCCTCCCTCCCACACTGACCTGGCTAACTGATCCTTCTGATCTCAGCTCAAAAGTTCCTATCTTGGGGCCGGCCCCATGGCCTAGTGGTTAAGTTCGGCATGCTCTGCATTGGTGCCCCAGGTTCAGATCCCAGACGAGGACCTATACCACTCGTCAGCAGCCACGTTGTGACAGGATCCAAACATAAAATAGAGGAAGACTGGCACAGATGTTAGCTCAGGGTGAATCTTCCTCAACTAAAAAAAAAAAAAATTACCTTTCTTGGGTCATCTTCCCTGACCACTGTGATGCCCCCATTTTATGCTCCTGTAGCCCCATTTGCCTTCATGGCATGTTTTGCTACTACTAATGATATATTTGGGTTATTATTTCATTAATACCCAGCTCACCCAGTGGACTATAAACCTCTGGAGGCATGGAACATGCTTGCTGTGCTCACCATTTCATCCAAGAGTCTAGCACAGCGTCTAGAATGCTCTCAGCAAACGTTTGACGAATGATGAGTAAACAAATGAATGTGCATCCAGGGTGACACTGGAATAAAAGTGCCTCCATCACGGAATCCTAAGGAAAGTCTTGTTTCTTTGGGAAGCCATGCCCACCACCCAAGGCCCTGAGTCCCTGAGCTTGACCCAGGCCTTCTGGTCGACCTCTATGGCAGAAGAAGCTCCACTGGCCAAGACCTCAAGATCAAAGACCTATAAGATGCCAAACCTTGTAACCTGGGCAGAAAAAGATGGGCTTGTCCCACACCTGGACCCTGTAACAGCAGAGGCAGTTGTAAACCGAAGAAAGAAAAGCCAAGAAGGAAAACGTCACATGCCTGGGACACGAGCTCCCTCGCTCCCTCCTTCTTTAACCTGCCAGGGAGCACCTTTTATATCCAGCTGATTATGTTTAACCACGGGCTTTTTGTCCTCGCCTTATAATTACTGCCTTTTTAAACCCAGCCGCAAAATTAATTGCCCCTTAATGAAGCAGGGTAGCAATTAAGGGCAGCCAACCTTGTGAGGAAGGAGAAACACACATTTGTTTGAGGTGTATCGTCAGGAGCCCGACTTTGGAGGCATCGTCATTATGGCGGTAATTATTTTCCAAGGCTGCGTGACACCTCCTTAGACCTGAGCAGAGCTGCCAGGCTCTGGAGAAAACCATTGTTCCTTCAGAGTTAATTAGAGTCCAATTTGGAGCTTCCTGTCTCCTGGACTGGAGAGGAAATACAATTTATTAGTGCTCGATGCCCACTAGGTCCGCTGAGGACACGGGGCCTTCCCAAGAACGCCACAGCACCACACATCAGCTTCTCCCCTACCAACACTGCTCCTCGGGTACCAACATGCAGATGCTGGAGCAGCCCAGAGCTGCAGGCAGAGCCCACAGACCTGCATGTGATGAGGCTCTCCACGTGGAAGGAAGCACACCTATGTTTTCAGCCTTGTAGCAAGGCAGCCGCAGGGAGTTCTTCCTAGGCAAGCGGTCAGGCCACGTTCGTTGGGCACCCTGTCACCCTTTAGCAGAGCTAACGACCTGAGATAGCTGAGAAACAGAGGGAGATAGATAACTCTGTGTACTCTTAGATAGTCTGTCCCTGTCATCCTCTGGGCTCTGGAATAATGCTCATGTCTCAAAGCGGAAGACAATAATGATAACAAGAACAGCAACAACAATGATAACAATAATATCTAACGCATATTGAGGATCTACTATGTGCCTGGTGCTTTAATTCTTACAACGACCTTGCGAGGAACACACGGTCATTTCATTTGGCAGCACAGAAAAATCTGAGCTACAGAGAAGTTGAGTCATTCTTCCAAGGACACACAGCTAAGTAACAAAACCAGAACATAGGCATTTGCTCCTCACCACAAAATGTACTCCCTCTCAAGCACAGGCCAGTGGTGTTATAAATAACAAGGACACAGTGGTTGGCCCTCTGTGATCCTGCTAACTAAGCTTCCATCCTCTGGACAAGGGGATCTGTTGCCCTGATGGAGCCTGGTGCACCCCAGGATTCCACCAGCTGCAGCGCTTTCATCTCTTCATTTCCCTTGGTTCTGGTTTGATGACAATGGCTTGACGGTCAAGGCCCTCCGCGAACTGGCCCCAGCCATCCTCCTGTCCTTCACATACCCTTCTCTGCCGCCCACCTGCTCGGATCACCCAGTCCTCCTGCCTCAACGGCCACCTGCACAACCGTCTCCAACTGGGATTCTCTCCTTGCTTCTCTCCACATCTGTAAATTCTCACAAACCCAACTGGTGAACTCCCATGTTTTATGACACCTTTGCCAAACACCCAGCTCATGGAGACCCCTTCTTCCTTGAAACCCCTTCCTCCTCTATAGTCCTGATTTTTCTCAGGCCCTCCTTGGCACATAAAGTTGCCAAGCTGGCTGGTATATATATATAAACATTTTATAAATTCATGATACTAGTACATTATCTTTTCATATAGCAGAATCCATGAGCTGCCACGTACTATCTGTCTCACCTTAGGCAAGTTTCTTAGCTTCTTGGTGCCTTAATGTCCTTGTCTACAAAATGGAGATAATGATGATGCCTACATTGTAGAGCTGTTTGCAGTTAACTCACAGATACTGCTTAGCCTGGCTCGTAGTAAGTGCTCAAGAAATGTCAGGTGGTGTTATTATCACAGCTCCTTGAGGACAAGACCATGCCTGATGCTCACATGCAAGTATGACTTACAAGTATGTATCTATTGGTGGACTAGTTTGAGAGTACCTGGCCCTCTGCACCTTTCTTCCTAACCTGCTTTGGGGGTGCCAGGGTGGGAGTGTGGAGAGATATGGAGCCTTCTGCTTCTTAGCGGAGAGTGTCTGGTCCAGCCCCAGGTCCAGTGTCCCTGACCTTGGATGTCTAAGAACTGGAGTCTTCCTGATGCTGACTCACTATCCACTCCAGCCCAGCCAACCAGAGATCTGTGCCTTTCCCTCTGCCTCCAGGTCCTCCCTGCCCCCCACAGGGCTGGCGCCCTGCACCCCTGAAGCCAAAAGGAAGCCCCTGCACTTCTTAGAAAAAGAGCCTAGGCTGACATATCCATGTCTATTTTGCAGGTGAGAGTGAAACAGGAAGAGATGTGGGTTAGCAGCTTTGGAAGGCAAACATCAAATCTCCTTGCACCCAGATTCCAGCCAACGATACTCCTCCTTCCACGCAGCGCCAAGCTCCAGGGACTTCCAGAGTCTTCCAAGCCTGGGTCACTATTGCTGCTTACGTTCAGAGGCAGAATCATTCAGGTCTGTTTAGAGATCACCAGAAAACCCCAGTCGGTTTTAAAAAATGGAGATGATCCCAGCAGCCAGCGCCGGGCCCGTAGTTAACCAATTTAACTTTGCAAAATACTCCAACTACACACAAGCTTGGGCTGCTGCTCAGCTGCTCTTTTTAAAAGGCTGGAGAGGAAATAAAAATGAATGATGACAAAATGTCCACACGGGTAGAAAAACAGAATAGTCTGAAAGCTCCAGGGCAGGAACTGACACAATTTAATTAACTATTTGGAATAAACATGTTTGGTGCCACTCTCAGAGCTGTTTGTTTGCCTTCACAAAATAATGCTCTTAATAAGTCTGAGATTAAACCTTCGAGAGATTAATTAAATGCAACACCTTGACTTGAAATGTTAGGAATGGCCAAGAAGGCATAATATTTTCTTTGCACATTGTTCAGGGGCTGTTGTCGTCTGGCATAAACAGTTCCCGACCTCTGTTACATGTTGTATAAAAATTGTCACTAATTGTCATTTGGCATCGGTACTCTATATAAAATGCTTATTTCTTAAATAGTCTAATAAGCACTTTACAAGGAAACAGGATGGGTCAAATTTAAACCATGATGGTAGTAGAGCCGACGCATTTAAATACATCCTGAAAGTCATAAGTTGCTCTCCAAGGCAGATCAGTGATGTTTGTGACTAACGGTGTCATTTAAAAAAATCAAAATAATCATAATATCTGCCATTTATTGAAAAGCTACTATATCCCAGACATTGTGTTCATTGTACCTCTGCTATTCACGTAAGTCCTTTAAAGGAGTATCATCATTCCCACTTTATAGGAGAAAACTGAGGGTCAGAGAGGTTACATGATCTGCCAAAAGCTAAACAGCTGGTAAGTGGAGGAAGCTGGAATTTGAAGCCAGATCTAACTGTAAAGTTCACGGCCATCAGCCACCTAGCCTCCTAAAACAGGAGAAAGAAACGTAGCTTGAGAAATTCTAATCACACACTAATTGCATGACAAATTAAGAGTAAATGATACTAACAGACTTTATTTGATTGCTTATAGGAAGGCATTTTGTACTCAATGATTGTTTGGGGGTAAAATCATTGTAAATGGTCTTGTTAGAAAAAGACAAGAGCCTAACCTCACAAAGGAATACTACGTGGGCTCTTTCTGGTCATGTGGCAAGACTTCCATATTAATTCCAGCTCCCAAATTCTGTTCCTGTCATCCACACTACAGTCTGGTGTCCCCTTATGCAGGTTCTGCAATGATTGACTTTTGACTTTTGAGTTTATCTGTAGGAGACCCACACCCCAGAGCCCCCTGTGGCACCCTCTAGTGGCTATCAGCACAAATCTGTAGAAGCAAAGAAACTGGGAGCTCAAAGAAGCTGCCATTTAACTACCTTTGCTTATGCCTGTGAAAGCGAAGAGGGGCAAACTGATAATGTGCAACCTGAAAGATCAAGGGCATAAATAATGTAAAACGATTTTTAAAATGTGGTTGAGCAGTGGTATCCGGAACTAGGAAGGTCTTGGAGTACTCCCTTAGCAATCAAATTTCAACAGATGCTTCTCTCCTGAGTCAGGAATGATCAATATGAGATGGTCCTACTTCAACAGGAATCCGGGCTATAGGCGGGTAGGTACGATGGGGCACTGGACGGCCACAGCAGGCGAGACGGGAGTCCCTACTTTTATTGACCTCCCTGTATGCCAAGGACAGCACCGGGGGCTTTAACTGTGTATCTCATTTAATCTTCATTTTATCATTCCTGTTTTACAGATGAGGAAACTGAGGCTCTGAGAGATAAAGTAACTCACCTGGCTCACGCAGCCAGTAAGTGGGAACTCCAGCCCTGGCAGCTGGATGCCAAAACCAGGTCCTTCTTCGTTACATTTTGATATGCAATTGGATATTGTAAATATTCCTTATACAAGCAACAAATAAACAAATAATTGGTTTCTGTTTTATAGACTTCTGCAAATTAGCAAGGGATTTTCTGATTTTTTTCCCCCATATCCTGTTATATTCAAGACCTCAAAGTTAATTACTACACCAGACACTCCACGGCAGAGATAAACATCAGGGCCCCTTGCCTTGTGTGTCTGCCGTTATGACCGGGTCCAGGCAGGCCCACGAACGGCTAATGAGGTTAAATATAACGTGAGATAAAGACAAAGCTGTGAGGCTGTGCAGGTTCTCAGGGACAAGCGGATGACACTTGAGTCTAAACAAAGGTCTAAATAGGGAAAGAAAAATGGCCTCGGTCCCAGGCTGAGATCAAGGAACAACACCCCCTCCTACTTCACACACACACACATACACACACACGCATACAAACCCACACCCCAAACCTCTCTCTCTGCACACACACACATACCACACATGTATAACTTCTCCCTTTCTCTCTCACACACACACACTTTTTCTCACTTACACACACCCATCCCCATAGGGATGTCAGGATTTGGGCTGGAGCAGCCACTCTGGCACCTCTTTGCCTTATGGCGGCACCAGGCTGTAGAGGGTGAGAGGGCTGGCCTGGCAATCAGGTAACCTGGCTTCTGTTCTTTGTCATTACTGAAGCATTGTGACCTTGAACAAGAGCTCCCATCTGAACAAGAGGTCCCATCTACCCGTCTCCAAAGGACCTGGGGATGCAGGGCAGCTTCCAGCTATCACTCTGTAAATTACCCATCATTCTTAAAGGACCACCCTTGCATGTGGCTTTGGAAATCAGCAAATTGAACTCATGCCTGAGGTGCTGGAAACATCTACCGAAATTAAATCTCCAGCAATTTGGAGAAAGCAAAACTCAAACCTTTCCTTCCCCGGAGAGAGGCCCCTAAGCATTTCGCAGCTGGACTTGTGGATGTGAGGCGTCCAGCAGTGGAAGAAACCCAGCAACACAACTCGGGACTTAGGAGCCAGGTGGCAGGCCAGGAATCGGGGCTAAGAGTGAGGAAGAAAAGCTAAGTATAAAGGAGACTGGTATCAACGTTTTAAATGGAAGCGGCAATCAGCTCCTGTTTCCCACTGAGCCGTGGCTCCTGGCCTGGCCATGGCCTTCTCTCGCAGCACAGCAGGTAGCCATTTCATTAAATGCACCATTTGGCTGCCTGGAAGTATACTTCCCTCTGCCATGCACGGCCCTGCTTCCCTCTTTACTAGGATCAAACCGCTTGCCCTCATTTCTGAAAGGGCCTTGAGCTAGCTCCATGCACAGTACCCTTGGAACTGGGTTCTACTGGCCCATCGCACTGAAGGTGTGGCACCCCAGAGAGCTAGTTCTGGTCCAGTGGCATAATGGTTAAGTTCGCATGTCCCACTTTGGCCCAGGGCTCACGGGTTTGGATCCCAGGCGCAGACATACACACTGCTCATCAAGCCATGTTGTCCTACATACAAAAATATAGGAAGTTTGGCACAGATGTTAGCTCAGGGCCAATCTTCATCATCAAAAAAAAAAAAAATCAGTTTGCAATAACAGCTTTGGCAGGAGGAAAATCAAGGTTGGGACCCAGATGAGCTTCCTCTGGAGAGTACAGTGCACAGCAGCTGAGGAATCTGCACCACCGGCAGAAGGGGGCTGGCCAGGATTTCACTTGGCATCAGTGTCATCCTTCTTGGGAACTTTATTTAGTCAGAAAACAAGGTCATTTGCTCCTAACTTCCCAGGTCCGTGATGAAGAGCAAGCCAGAGCGCCTAGGGTCAGGTGCTCAGGTCTGCTCCTTCTAGCCTCTGAGGGCTTGCCTTCCTCACAGGGTATGTGGACACAAGGCTCAGTGGTCAGGAAAAGGGTGAGAACGAAACAGAGGAGCAAAGTGGTTAAGGGCATGGACTTGGAGATGCCTGGATCTAGGTTCAAAGCCTGCCCACAGATCTTATAAGCTGAGTGACCTTGTTCCAGCTTTCTATGTCTTAGTTTTCCTATTGATACAATGGGGATAATCAGAGCACCTGTCCTAGGGGGTTGTTTGAAGAGCAGAGGAGAGAAAACCTGTACAACACTTAGCACGAGATGAGATCTCAACACTTGTTGTTGCCATTATTATTATCATCATTTTATTTTTATTGTTATTATTACTGAAAGGTCAGCAGACTATGGTTCCCTTGGCCGAGTCTTCTCATCTTATGTTATTCCCGGCTCTCCATGGGAAGGTCAATTTCACTGATTAAGAGTATCAGTGGACCAAGGGAGGCCATGTGACAGTGGTAGGCAGAGCCCCAGGTTCGAAGTCAGGGGCTTGTGGCTGGAACGTCTGCTCTGTAACTTATTGCACACACTCATTTAAACCGGGCAAATTCAACCACGGGCATTTGTCCCAGAGGAGAAGAGAGAGAACATCAATAACTGAATCAGTTACCTGCCACACCACTCAGAAGGCAAACGCCCAGGTGAGCGTGGAAGGGGAGACGCCAGCCTGTGGTTCCCCAGGCCGTCTCAGCTCCTGCATGCTTCTCATGCATACTGGGTATTAAGAAACTTTCCACGTTTCTTCTAACCTCTAAAGGCACGTCAACTCCCTCAGTCAGCAGTCCACTGAAGAAACTGACCACTTCCAACTTTGAAAGCCAAACTGGCCGAGCACAGCTCTTGGGGTGGGGGTGGGGGAGGGGCACGATCTGCCTTATTTTTCAGGGTAATTTTGACTATACAACACTTTTTGCCTTACGTCCTGAGCGTGGGAGCTGAGAGTCTGGATGCAGGGGCTGAGGGTCTCCTGCACAGCTGTATGGACATGTGACATGAACCTCAAGATCCTCATCAGAAAAGTGTGGGGCAATAAGCCCGACCAGAGTATTCAGTGCTGTCAGTGATATAAAATCCATCTGTGTGTTTTGTAAACCACATTCACAAATATGGAGAATAATTATTTCCTTCCCTGACGCTGTAGGTGTCCTAGTCTCAGCCTAAACAGAGGGGGTGGGCGGCTATAATTACACCCTCTCCTGCATGTCACATTCCCAGAGCACAGCAACAGGCACTTTCCCCCGACCCCAGGGGAGCAGCCAGAAGGCCTCCCCCAATTTAGGCAGTAGCCTGGTTTAGTTATAGCCGTTCTCGGCTTCATGGTCTCCAGAAGGGTGGCACTTTCCCTTTTTTCAGGTTAAAAGCATTCTAAAAATATCTTCAGAAGGCACCGAGGTCCCCACAGCCTTCCCTGCTCTGACTTCAATCCAGTTCACATCTCCTATGACGTGGGTCTGGATAAGACATCACTTCTGCCCCCGTGGGCCAGGTTTCAGACATCACAGCCAAATATTGAAAAGTTGTCCCAAATCAAGTTACACGGCCCACCCCTCACCCTCTTTGGACCCAGGAGGTGGGCAGGAGAACCCCCAACCCTGCTTTGACTCAGAGCAAGTTTCTAGTATTTGGTAAATGTACAAACAACGATTTTTCTCTCCCTGAACAACTCCTGAAGTCCAAAAATTTCATATCCAACTTCTAGACTCTACAAACCAATGGAAATTATATTGGGCAGTTTACAGACCCCTTTGTAGAATTCTCATTCTCTCAACAAATATTATATCCTATAAACTGTGGCAGCAGACAGTGTTTTATTTGAATGAGCGGCTAGGTGGTATTACAACACCCAAGTCTGCTGTTTTCCTATCTCCGCTAACAGACTGCCAGACAACATTCAGATACTTGGCATTTTTTTTCTTTTGGAAACGCCCAGGCCTGGATTTTCTCTCTGGCTCCAGGACAGGCTATGTGTCAGGCACAGCCTGCTTGCATTCTGCCTGGGGGGCTTGTCCTGAATCAATACTAGGAGTTAATTATCACTTGGGCAGAGAGGGTTTTGGGATTTCCGCCTCACATGTGGGGACTCCCCATCATCCACATGGCTTTGACTCTGGTTCTAACCCCGACCTTTAGCTCGACTTTTGCCTTCAATCCCCACCTTGGACTCTGAGTCTGGTTATTGGTTCCAGACGTTTTCCTTTGGCCTGACCCCATCAAGGTGAACTACCTGGTGCCTGAGTCCCTTCTCTTATGATTCCTGCCCCTGAACCCTACCCACTCAGCTGAAACTGTGACCAACTCCCCTGATGCGGCCAGCCTTTCCAGATCTCTGAGTAACAGTGACTCCTGACTTCTCCATCGCTGTGTTCTGCTCCCACTCCTTATAATTGTACCTCCCCATGCTGACAGCTTCTTGACATTACCTGTGGCCATAGCCTCCACTTTCTGGGTTCTGGCTCCTACCATCACCTACAGCTGGGCATGACTCTGCCCCTTCCACCTGTTCCTAGGCTTCTAGGTCCAGCCTCTGCCTGTTCACCTCATCTCATTGCCAGGAACAGGGCCGTCCCCTGGTGTGTCTTGAGAGAGGATGCATGAGCTCTGGGGTCAGATTGCTGGCTTCGTTCGAATCCCAGCCCCAGAGCTTTGTTGGCTGTGCGACCTTGAACATGTTGCTCAATCACTCTGTGCCTGTTTCTTCACTGTAAAATCAAGATAGCCTCATGGAGGTGTTGAGGGAATTAAATCCGTTAATACGTAGAAAGGATAGCATGATGTTGGTACCTTTTAAGTGCACAGTAAATATTAGCTATTATACTAATTATGTGGTGTCAACATTGGGGAATTCTAAAGTTTATTTTGAAATCTGTAGCACACTGAGATGAAAATCAGAGAAAATGAGCACGAGTAATTGGAACCTTTCTTTTAAACGTATGAGCTCACCAAGGCTTTTCCAAATTAGCCTTCAAAGAATCTCAGAGAAAGCCATCTTTTGGACATACCTCGTGGCAAAAAGAATGCTTTACTTAGCAACCTTAACAGAGGACAACATCTAAAAATCAGCTCTAAGAATCAAACAGGATGAGAAAGTTAAAGACACACATTTTGGCCTACCAGCTTCAACCAAGAGCCGGTTAAAGGTTAAAGGAACTACAATGTGCACAAGCAGGTGCAGATTTTGGTAACCTAGTGTTGGGTGGCTGGTGTTTGAGCCTTTCAACCCTGTGTCTGGGAGTCAGATAAGGACCAGTTTACAAAGCAGATCCACGTATTTGCCTGACAAAAGGACAGTGGACTCAAGTCTTCTCTATCAATGCAATCAGCTTTTGGAGGTTGCATTCCTCCTCAGACAAAGCAACACTGTTCCAAGACTGTCAACACCTCAGTGTCTGCAACTGATAGGGATCAGAGCCTTTCTCCTGGTCCAAGTCACATTGCCATACTGCAACATCATGAACCATTTGGATCTGAAATCAATTTATTGAAAACCCAATGCCCCCCACGCTGCCAAAGGTATAAACTTTTTGTCCTGGGTAAAATCAAATCATGGAGGCAAAACGACCCCTAACTGAGCAGAGATCTCAATTCTAACATGGATGCAGGGCTGCAACTGAGAGAAGGCAGGGAGAAGATACGAAGCATAGTCTTCACATCAGTGGAGTGAGAATGCACCCCTGTGTAACTTGCGGGACTTGATTCCTTGGGGGCACCCAAGGCAGAGCCTGGGGACTTTTTCTTTCCTTAAAAATAAGGGTCTGCAAGGGACATGGATCTGACTAAGACATCACTCTCCAATTTCCCAGGTGACAGATGTAAAAAAAGGAGTTGCTTTTTCTGAAGGCACAGAGGTGGGCACAGATGGGGAGAGAGTCTGCTTATTTACCTTGGTTAGAAGGACCGTCATGACTGCCTCTCTTCAAACTTGTAAAACGCTCAACCTTGTCTATGGCAGCATTTCCTATGCAACGCCTCCCCAGGACCCCAGTGTCAAGCAACGCTCCATAACAAAATGGATCCATGACTGGTAAATTAGGGAGACGCTGCAGATTTTACAATGCACATCAGCACATTAAAGGTTCGTAGAAGTCCCACAATAGAGAAATGTAGTTAACTTATTTTAACCCAGTACTTCTTAAATGTTTTTGACCACAAAACTTTTTAATTTATTAGCCCGTGGGAGCTTCAGGAAACATTCTGGGAAATATCAAGCCTATTATTATAAGCTGCCCAGTTCATCCTTCTGACTGCTAAAGGGAAAACCAATGACTCTCATCCCAGCTCATGCCCTGCTGAAAAAGAGGAAGAAATCAATATGATGGTAAAAGGAAGCCCCTGAAAACATGGTTACAGCTAAGACAGATGCCTCACAGAAAGCCACAATGCACGAGCATCCACCCACACACACAAGGCCAAGCAACATCCCACTTAATGGTCATTTTGACCTGAATCGCGGGTGCCCTGATTGATTCCCACCCCTAATGGCTACTCTGACAAGTGGCGTGCTCAGCCTGTCAACAGTCTTCCTGCTCCAGCAGCCTGGTCCTGGGAGGGGCAGGAGGAGCAGCATTCCCAGGGGGTGGAGGTGGGAAGGCTCATATGTGCCCCTTCTCTGCCTGTCCTGGGCTGTTTCCTCCCCTTGTGAGTAGCTTTTCATCAAGAGTTCAGTGGAGAGCATCTTTCACCCCATTTCTGATGGGCACCCGGCAGAATCTTTAAAAATCATCCCAACAGATTTAAAGGTGGATTTATATATGCACAAACCATGGCTCAAACCATCAAATGGCTCAGGTCAGCCCTGTCAGGACCACCGAGGTACCTGATAAAATGCTTAAAAAGCCATCTCAGGGCACTTCTGCTTCCAGGAAGAGGGAGTAGATGGTGACACCTTCCCTTATTATTCCCTCTGAGTTCAGTTTAAAGCCCTGGACATGATTTGAAACAAGTATCAGAAGACTCCGAAAGGTGGAGGGAAGAAGTCAGTCTGGCTAGGGACCTGGAACCTGAGGAACGATACAGTGGCAAGTTCCCTGGGTTTTCTTTTCACTCACATATCCAAGACCTGGTGCTGGTGAAGCCAGTAACCCCAGTATGCCAACGGGCCCACACAAATAAAGCCTGTTCTCCTAGTCAAAGGAGCAGAGGAGAAGCAGCCTTGCAAACAGAAAACTTCCAGACAATAACCACTCTACTCCAGCCAAACACCACAGAAATACCTGCGGCCACACCTCCACTAGCACTGGCTGAGTGGGAAACCCAGACTTCTACCCTCATCAGCCTGACAAGGTACCCCAAACCCTTGCTGGGGTGGTATCAGAGAAGGCCAAGTTAACCCTGCTGAGTGGTAGTGAAATCCAGCCCCACGGTGTCTGGTCTTCTAGACTCAGCTGATGGTAAGAAGGTGGCTCTCCCGTATGACCAAACCACTGAAGTGGTGTCAGAGGAGTCCCAGGGAAAGTCATTACTTCACCACTACCCAGAGGTAATGAGGCCACCTCCACTCCCCTCATGTTGTTGGGGAGGCCATCTGGGGAGCACTAAAAAGGCATTCTTGCCCTCTCAGCCAGGCAGTATCAACAGAGCCTTGGTGGGGAGCTGAAATTCCCACTCCCACACAGCAGTAACAAGGAGCCCTCTTTCCAGGTATCGGTGGAGGCCAAGTGGGGAAGCTGGACTTCCACTCCCACCTGGCAGTAACAAGGCAGTACCCCGTTCTCCCCTGCCAGAGCAGTGTCAGGAGCCAGCTAAAACAGAAGATTTAAATAAAATCCAGAGTCTCATTACATAATACCCAAAGTGTTCAGTTTCAACAGAAAATTACTCATCATACCATGAACAAGGAAAATCACAACTTAAATTTGAAAAGACAATCAAAAAATGTCAATGCTGATGTAGATTTTAAAGCAGCCATCATAAAAATGCTTCCAGGAGCAACAAAGAACACAGTTGGTACAAAGGAAAAACTAGAAAGTCTTAACAAAGAAACTGAAGATAAAAGAAGAACCAAATGGGAATTTCAGAACTGAAAAATACAAAAAAATACAGTACCCAAAATTAAAAAAACTCAATGGGCTTGAGAGCAGAATGGAGTGGACAGAGGAAAGAATCAGTTAGCTTGAGGATAGGACAATAGAAATTACCCGATATGAACAACAGAGAGAAAATGGACTGAAAGGAAGTGGTCAGAGCCTTAGAGATCTAACACTTGTGTCATCAGAGACCCAGAAGAAGAAAATAAAGACAGCAGGGCTGAAAATGTACTTGAAGAAATAACAGCTGAAAACTCCCCAAATTTGGGAAAAGACATAAACCCACAGATTCAAGAAGGTGAGCAGACACAAAAAGGAAAAACCCAAAGAAATCCATGCCAGGACACATCATAGTCAGACCTCCAAAAACTGACCAAAAACAGTCTTGAAAGTAGTGAGAGAGAAACATCCTTTTACCTGTAAGGGAAAAATAAACCATTCAAATGATAGCAGATTTCTCACCAGAAAGCATGAAGTGCAGAAGGAAGTGGCACAAAGTTTTTCAAGGTCTGAAAAAACAAGACCTGTCTACTCAGAACTCTACACAGCAAAAATATCCTTCAGAATGAAGGAGAAATCAAGACATTCTCAGACGAAAGAAACTAAGAAAATTTGTCACTAGCAGATGTATCCTAAAAAAGAAAAAATGGCTAAAAGAAATTCTCTAAACAGAAAGGAAATGAACATCAAAACAAAGAAAGAAGAGGGGCTGGTTCAGTGGTGTGGTGGTTAAGTTCACACGTTCTGCTTCGGTGGCCCGGGTTCACCAATTCAGATCCTGGGTGCGGACCCACACATCGCTTGTCAAGCCATGCTGTGGCAGGCGTTCCACATATAAGGTGGAGGAAGATGGGCACAGATGTTGCTAGCTCAGGGCCAGTCTTCCTCAGCAAAAAAGAGGAGGATTGGTGGCAGATGTTAGCTCAGGGCTAATCTTCCTCAAAAAAAAAAAAAAAAGAGAAAAAATATGGGAAAATTTATTTCCTTTTCCTATTAAGTTTTCTAAATTATGTTTGGTGGTTGAAGCAAAAATTATAACACTATCTGGTGTGGTTCTCAATGTACATAAAGGAAATATTTAAGACAATTTTATTATAAATTGGGTAGGGTAAAGGAACATAAATGGAGGCAAGGTTTTCACACTTCACTCAAACTTGTAAACTGTCAACACCAATACAATGTGATAAGTTAAGTACATATAATGTAATACTTAGAGGGACCACTAAAAATGCTACATATAAAGAGACATTGAAAAACACTACAGATGAATCAAAATGGAATTCTAAAAAACGAGTATATAACCTACAAGAAGGAAAAAGAAAATAGAGAAAGAAAAAACAGAACAAACAGAAAATAAAATGGCAGGCTTAACATACCAATAATTACATTAAATATAAATGGCCTAAATATACCAATTAAAAGACAGAGATTGGTGGATTTAAAGGAAAAAAAAAGCACAACCCAAGTATATGCTAATGCAACATAAGCAGAAGTGTTATATGGCTACTTCTCTTAAAAGGCAAATGGCACACGTCCCTTTGCCTTCTTGAGTTTTCCTTGTCATTCTGCCTCTTGGAAAGTGTATGTGATGGCTGCCACACTAACTTAGACTATCAGGGTAAGGCCTGATAGGGACAACATAGGGATAACAGAACAAAAAGCTAGAGAAACGTGGCTTTCTGAGTACTTGCTGGAGCAGAGCTGTTACACCAACTCTGGACTTCCTCTCCTTGGAGTCTTAGTTCAGACAAAAATAAATCTCTACCTTGTTTAAACTCTGTTACTATGGAGTTTTCTATTCCTTGAACCTAATCCTCACTGATACTAAAGTTACACTTACTGAAGGCAACTATGGGTCTATCGCCGTGCCAAGCCCTTCAGAGAGATGATTTTAATGAACTGAGAAGAAAAGTACTACTATTATCCTCATTTTATAATGGTAAGGAAACTACTTCTCAGAGAAGTTAAGTGACTTGCCCAAGATCACACATCTCATTTACCCGGTACAAGCCTGCTGAGTCTAACTCTAAGGGACTGGGCTATTAACCTTAACAGCATACTGTGAAATCTAGTGAAATCCCCCCAGAAAAGAGGCTTGTCTCCTTCCCTCTAGCCTGGCTGAAGGACTTCTTTCCACAGTCACACAGGACTGTGATGAGCTCAGAGAAAGCTTTCATTCATCAGGCATTTCTAAAGTGTTAGCTGAGATTCCTTTTGAATTATTATCCTTTTGGACATAATCAATTAATTAATCAATCAGTCCCCTCATTCATTCAGCAAACATTTATAAAGGCTTCATGATGCCAGGCATTGAGAAAAGCTAAAGAAATGAAGTAAGTGATGTGACCCTGTTCCTCCAGGTGTCCCCATGACGGGCTGGGCACTGAGCTCACTTACTCCAAAAGTTGATTTTTCCACATCTCGTTGCTCAGCTTCAACCCCAAGATGTCAAACAAGCAGACTATGGAGTTCACTCATGAAGTCTGTTTTCCCAGAAGCCCTGCCGTTCCATCTCATCTACACTTTGAGGGATCCAGGCCAACTTTTCCCATTTATGCCTCTAACATGGCAATGGGAGACTCTGACGTCCCACCTTGCAGAGAGGAGAAGAAAGGGCAAAAATGCTTCAGAGATGGTGGCCAAAAAGGCTATGAGATCATGCCAAGCCCCAGCAGTGTAGCTTGGTCTTTCCTCTGTGTTCCCTGGAATGAAAAGTAGATTTTTCTAGCTTCCCTCTCACTCCCACGTCCCCACCCAGCTCTCAGCTCCTGGCAGTGCCAGCACTCACATCCAGGGATAACAGTCAAAATCGCCTTTTTTCCTCTGACAATAAAATACAGCAACCCTTTGGCATCCCAGAGGTGCCCCAGTCTCCTGACCCCTGGCAGGGTCCCAGGGGATTTGTGGTCGGCAGCTAATCAGAGCGTTGGTCACAGCCATTTCCCATGACATAGCTGGAATTCTCCCACTGCCTGCCCTCTTGGCTTCAGTTACCCGGCCAGGCTGAAACTATTTGCTCCCCTCCCACCCTGTCCATTACTGCCCCTTCCCCAGGCCATGCCTCTGCACCCGCTCGCCTGCCAGACCCCCCCACCCAGGTCCTCAGTGGGGGAGCTGCAAACCTCTTTCCACTTTTATTACTGACCCGCAACTCACCTCCTACACTCCTTCAGCCCACAAGGCTTCTTTCAAGCACCCTCCTCTTGAGCAATGATAAACCTCAGTGCCAGAGAAGTTTAAAGAGAAACAGCCACTCCCGACTGACCATATTGGTATCAGAAGGGAGGTCAAGCACGTGATTTGCAAGCTGTGGTCATAAAACAGTTGTCCCTTCCTTGTCATTTCTGGTTAATAGGCCTATGAACTAGAAAACCAGTCTTTCTGCCCTTTTTGGAGGGGCCACTCTTAGCCTACCTGGGAATGGGAGAGGTTTGTCAGCCACAGGACAGGTACTGGACTCTGGAGCCAGGACGCCTGGGATGCAGCCCAGCTCTACGCCTAGTAGCCAGGGGACCTCAGGAGAGTCAAAGAACCTCTCTGGGCCTCAGTCACCTCTCTGTACTTTGAAGAAAACAAGAGGACCACCTCCTAGGTTTGTTTTGGCTATTAAATGAGCTCATATTTGTAAAGGATGCTGGCAGGTACCTACCAAATAGTAAGAGTCATATCTGTGTTTGGTAAATAAATACTATGTATATATGTAATAAGTCAGTAATTTTCACAACAGCTTGAGGAGCTTAGTCTTCTCTCTTTAAAGAAAGCTCTACTGGATCTCCCAGGGTTGTAGAAGCTTGCCCGTGGTCAGACAGTAAGCAGCAGAGCTGCGATTTGAACTTGGGTTGTCCTTCCCATTGTGAGAGGTTCTCAAAGCGAGATCCCAGACCACACAAGAACTAGGTAGAAATGCAAATTATCCAGCCCCACCCAGACCTACTGACTCAGAAACTCTCCGGGTGGGTCCAGGGATGTTTTAACCAGCCCTCTGGGTGGGTGTGATGCCCAAGGTGGCGATACCCTGTCAATCACCACAGTCATTCCCTTCGCAGCAGGAGGGGAAGCTCCCTGCCTTCCTGTCTCCAGATAACTGGTACAAAGTGAACACAAGCCGCATCTACCTCTCAAACAACACGCAAAAATGCAAGTTTTCTTGATGCAAAGTGCTGTGCTAGACGCCATGGGGACACAAAGCAATGTGAGATTCCTGCCTGCAGAGCGTAGTCCCTAACTGTCAAGCCCAGACAAGCATGTGCACAAAGTTATCCAACAGCACAGACCACACTAGGAGTCAAAAGCATCGGCTTTCAGAGGTTGGTGGTCCAACAGAGCTGGGTGCCAGTCCTGGCCCCCGTTCTTACCAGCTGGGACTTTAATGAAGTCACTTGACCTCACTGGGCCTGGTTTCCCTACCCTCCTCATGGGGCTGCTCTAAGGATGAAGTGAAATTAGGGCAACCATCTTGCATGGTGGCCGACAAGACTTAGTTACTAAGTGGCTGGGGTCATCATTAAGATTTGCCACCAGATGATACAGGTTTCATTGACAAATCATGACGGAAAGGTAAGGAGCGGGTGGGGAGAGGGCTCTGAGGGAAGAAGACCTATGGAGAATGGGATCTTGAGTTTGATTTCAATGCAGGGTGAAAATCTCAATAAATGGACAGAAGGGAAAAGAAGAAAATGGTGCCACTGGTTACTAAAAAGGAAAATTAAAAGGCACTCCAGGCTAACAGTTAGTAGGCCAAATCAGTCTTGTTCACAGGACTTTGCCTTGAGCGTGTGGACTCAAATTCATGAAACCTAGACTGCCCTCAGGATCCCAGAGTAGCTGAGCCCCAGACACAGGCTTCCCGAGACAGGCCCTGTTTAATCACCGGGTGTTAGGAAGAGGCCTGTGGTTATCCTGGTGGATATTCCTGTTTCTCTGGATGCTCACTGGAGGAACATCCAAAACATAACTCACAAATTTAAGTTCTGATTCTCCCACATTTCTGCCCTGTTTTGGAGGTCTAAAACTTTATCAGAGTCATCAAAGTGATTAGACAGATAGCGTGAGCTATTAGTCCAGAGCCAGGGCAGAAAATCTGGAAACTTCATTCTACCTTTGCCTGGGGCCTATCAGGAAATACTAAAATGCCCAGGAACAATCTAGGTGTCATTCTCTTGGATAACGGAAGGATGGGTGACACGATCATCTCCATCCTCTTCCAATCTCATGACTTTCAGGCTAGTTTTCCTGTAAAACTCACCAGGGCAAATTCCGTAGACTTTTGCCGTTAGTTCCTTCTGGGCATGGGCAGACGTGGTGCTTGTGGGCCCAGCGGGAGTGGCCTTGGGGCAGAGGACAACTGGAAGACCATGGGAGACGGGCACTGGGCCCATCTCACAATGAGCTCAGACAGCGCCCAACCCTCTCCACTCCTTCTCTCCCCAGTGATTTATGTTCTGGAAGGATTTTTAGCAAATCAAGATGTTTTGGCTGCTCCTTTTCAAAACCAGGGTAAACCAAACCAAGACATCTCTACATGACCACATATTTGAAAGTCTAGCCTATTGTTTTAGAATTTCCCTTGAAGGCCCTCTAAACACCATCCTCAGACTCCCCACCAAGACCAGTAAATATAAGTCAATGGGAGGGAAAATGCGATCTGAAATATTTCTGGCTGGTTCAATTCCCTCGGAGAAAGCTTTACTTCCAAAGGTCCCATGCAGAAGGCGGTGCGTGGGCTCCGGACCACAGCATCTTTTCATCAAGAAGCAAGAGAGCCTGTTGGTTCCATTGTGCTCAATTGTTTTAGTAAAAATTATCTCTGCGGCTTCAGGGTGTGCTTCCACTCTGGGTGGGATGGTGAAGGGCGTGATTTGTCTGCCACATTACTCAGCCCCAAAGTATATGTCACTGGGGGCAAACTTGGCTTCTGTATTTTCCCACTCTCTCTGGGCTATTCTCTCAACTCTTGTGAGTCAGCCTTTTCCTGGGCCTTACCCAGCCAAACCCTCGGGGCCCTGGCTCTGCTGGATAAAGAGCAGTTGTCTGGGTTGGGGGCAATGACTGTGCCCTTTCCTGCTGGTATGCAGGGCTATTGTTCTCTGGGCCCACGGCTGCTTTTATCTCAGCATTCCTACAATCGGGACTGGCAGATCTGCGTCTGTCTCACTGGCTTGCTTTCCACTTCACTTCAAGTCAACTGCAAGCTGACCACAGGCCCTGTCTCCTGGCTTTGCACGCAGGGCCAGTCACCCCAAGGTGGCCCCCCAAAGCTTCTCACAGGGACAAGGATGGGGAGAGGCTCACTATGCGAGCCCCAGAAGACATTGTGCGGCAGGCTGCCTGGGGGTCAGCCCCAGCAGGCCACTTATGGCTATGCCTCTCTGGGCCAGCCCCCACTCTACTGCACCTGGTCCTCTCACCTTTCCAACAGCAGCAATAACATGCGTCCTCCTGGGCTATGGGAGGACTAAGGGAGGCGACACGGTATCATGACCCACGTATGTGTGATGAGTCTTAACTTGTGCCCGGCCGTCCTGTAAGAGCTCCTACTGCATCAGAAGACATTTCTGCAGGCTTCTTTGAAGCCTATCTTGAAAATGACTTAAGAGCCAGAAGTAGGGGGTATGGCAGCCATTTCCCTGCTTTATCTGCTAAATATAAAAACAGCTCACATTTAATGGAGCACATACTATGCACCATTCTAAGCGCTTTACGTTTATTATGATCATATTTCATCCACACAGCCCATCCACTCATTCATTGATTCCTTCACTCAATATTCTCTTTTCCCAGATCCCCAAGTGGCTCTTCCTCTCACTTTCAAGTCATTACTCGGATGTCACCTTCTTAGTGAGGGCCTCTCTGGCCCCCTTCTCTACTATCACCTCACCACCCGCAATCATCTCTGTGTAATGGTTCTTCTTAGCGTGTACCACTATCCAACACACTAGTTGTTTCATCTGTTCACGTTGTGGTCACATGTACGCCCACTAGAAGACGAACCCCCTGAGGGCACTATTCACTGTTTCATTCCCACCTGTGTCCCCAGCACCTAGAACAGAACAGTGTCTGAGTGGGTGCTCAGCAGACATTTGAGGGGAAGTACTATTAGCATCATCATGGCTGTCTTACAGATAAAGAAACTGAGGCACAGGGAGGTTGAATAACTTGCCCAAGGTCACACAGTAAAGATCGAAGCCAGGATTTGAATTCAGAAGCAACATGTGATATTCTTTCACCTTTTGAGCTAAGACCAGTGTCCACACTCACGCTACCATTTTTTATCCTCTTTCTCCTTCTCCTCCTCTTCTGGGGTCACCGCATTTGTTTCTAATCTTCTTTTCCATGGAGACCAATGACTCCCCCAAAAGACGTGTTCATGCTGAGACACAGACTCATTTGCTGACATGTTCCTAATGAGAAAACTGCCACCTGGTAAATGATCCACTCGGCACATTCACGCTCAGAGGCTTCTTCAGCAGCAGACACATCAAGGTACACGAGACGGCATTACTGCTGGCAGGGCCGTGGAGATCTTGAACAACAGGGCAGACATGTGAGGTGGCAGAAATAGCCCGGGTCCCTGAGCCACGCACATCTCAGTCTGAACCCCAGTAAGACCTTATTACAGTGTAGCAGTGGGATCTTGGTCAAGTTGGTTCCCCCCTCCCGATATCCGTTTCCTCACTGAGAGGAACAACCTGCCAGGTGTGGTTAGGCTAATCCAGTAAGCACCCAACAGCGAGCTGGGAATGTGGGAGGTACTCCACGAATGTCATTTCCATGTGTTCTTCTGTCCCACCCTTCCCCCAACATCACCTTCCCTAATGCTAGAGGATCTCCTCTTTTCCTGTTTCCAGTGTATTTCAGGAATAGCACTGAAAGTACAGGTGAGAGAAACTCCAGGATGGCAGAAATGAGAAAAATGATGCTTCCTATCCAGAAGGGTCCCATGTCACTTGGAGAACCTGAAATATTCTCCAAAGCAATGCCACCTCCCTTCCCCCAACTATGTGTTAATAACAATGATATTGGCCAACATGAACCATATGCTTACTTGGTTCCAGGTCCGGTGTGATGCACCTATATGCATTAACTCATTTCATCCTCATGGCAATCCTGTGAGATAGGTACTATTATCACACGCATTTCACAGATGACAAAATCGAGACCCTGAGAGGTTAAAGAATCTGCCAGAGGTAAGTAGCAGAGGATTCGAAACCAGGCAGGCTGGCTTCTGACATTGGTCCTTCTGCTCACCCCAACTGTCTCCTAGCATCCCCCTCGCTGACTTTCCGGAAGCACTAACTAGAGATGAGTGACGGGGAGGAGGGGTGAGGGTGGGTGAATTCTGGAAAGTGCTCTGGCCTGGGTGGAAGAGGAGCACGCAGCTCTCTGGAACACTACCTGAGAATTTCCTAACTTCTCCACAGTGAGGATCTGAACTTTAACGTCCTGTTGAGGTTTCTAGCAATGAAGATGGGCATTAAAGAGGGACTTTCCTGTGGGAGGTCCTCTTCACCTTGGCATGCATTTCTCCTATACTGCAGGTCAACAGAACCCAAATCCCTCCCATCCTCCTGGGCTATCCATTCTGAGCATGAGTCAACCCCTTCTACAACCTCATGGTAATGAAAACAGTTTCCAGAAAGTAGACTACACATCTTATGAAACTGTGATTTAGTGCTTGTTTCCAAAACTGTTCACTCAAATCACTTTTAATTAGGTGAAAAATAACTTTTTAGAAAATAATAAATATTCTACCATCTTGTTTTCTATTGTTCCAAGACTGCAGAGTTTCAGAGCCCTGGGACAGCTCAATAATCTGGTAAATTCTCTGCCTTGGAGCCTCTGACAGGGGAAAATGCACTCCACAGAGTCAGATGATAAAAATAGCAAACATTGACTGAGACAGTGTTAATTAAATGCTGTACACTTGCTGGAAGCTTTACATGCATCATCTCATTTAATTTTTACAACAGGTCTATGAGGTAAGTGTTAGTATCACTGCTTCAAAATAAAACTGAATCTCTGGGAAATGAAGTAGCTTGTCTAAGGACCCCGAAGAGGCATAGTCAGGATTCAAACCCAGGTCTCTCTGGATTTCACAGTCTTAAACCACTCAGTTATACAGAATCCCTTTCAAGCTCTTCATGAGAAGGAATGCTGCTAATAGCTGACGGCCGATGTCTGACCTACCTGCATCCTTCAGGAGGAACAACGGGAAATGGTCACAGGAGGCAAATTGCATAGAAGCTCCTTGACCCCTGGGATGCAGCTACTGGGACGGAGGGTCGGGGGGGCACCCAGCTCTATGCCTCCCCTCCCTCTGCCATGGCATTGGGAAACTCTCTTAGGAGTCATTCGCTTAAGATTCATCCCAAACCCCGTGACCTGGAGCATTGTCAGCCCAGAAGGGGTGCCTTTTCTGACTCACAGAGTTGTGTTGTAAGGGCTAGCGGCACCCTAGTTGCCTCCAATCTCTGGACACAGGTTCCTCATCTGTAAAACAGGGAGCCTGAACTTCATCAGGGGTGGCCATACCTAGGAAATGTGCTGCCACTCTGGCTCCTGGGTCCATGGCAACCAAGCAGAATATATTCCAGGGTATGTTCTTGGATGGGCCTCAGAATCCTTTCCAACATATTACCCTGGGCACCATTTAGCTCATCACAGTTGGCACACAAGATGTAATCTATTTGCCATGCCTAAACTAGAAGATCTCAAAGGACCCTTCCAGATTAATATATCATTTTATGGTACGTCTACACACGAAGTGTATGAAAACACACATTTTTCTGGAATAAATAATGGAATCAGCTTTCAATGACATAACTCGGGAAAATAAATTAGCTGGATTCTCCCAAACCTTTCCATGTGGGAAGGGCCTGAGCCCGGGGGCCCCAGAGATGCCAAATGAGAGAGAATGCAAGAAGTTTTCACGGTGCAGAAAATTAGAGAGAGGATCCCTGGCAAGGAAAGTCTCGTTACCACAAATTGGTCCCTATCAGAGAACGGCTGCTCAGTTCAGGCAGTAATTAGCATGCCCCAACTCACTCGCCAGCAACAACGTAACTAGGACCTGGAGACAGAGGGGCCTAAACTTGACAGAGAAGCTGTGTGACCACAAAAACAGAGCCCTGACCAAGGCACTCAGGATGAAATGAAGTAACTGTTTCAATCAAAAACAGACCTACCCGTTTCTCTAAACCCCCTATTTGCACAGGCCCACAAGGCAGAGGAGCTTCAAGGCCCAATCGTGACCATGTGACTCTGGAGGCAGCATGGACTGGCCACAGTGACCAGGTACAGCCTTCCTCCTGGGCAGAAGGCCTGTGATGTGGGGCAGGCAGCTCAGGAATGACTGTCCTCGGACAGGGAATGGTGCACGCAGGCAAGGGGTTTCCTGGAAGGATGCCGAGGTGGAATCCTCTCTGTGCTTCCCTGACTGCACCCAGACGAGGACGGCTGGCCTTGGTGGATTGGAGGCGGGAAATGCACTGTGAAGGTCCAGAGATTACGCAGACAACCACATTTGAAAGGCTCATGCTGCCTCCCCACCCCCTGCCCTTCAGAGTCCCAAGAAGAGCATCTGAGGACCTCGACTTTGTGGGGCACCCTCTTCTACGGGACGGAGATCACGATGTCTGCCCTGCCTACTTCTCAGGAGTGAAAGGACTATGGAAACCATCAAAGGAAGGTCTAGCAGAGTTTCCACAATTTCCAAACCCAACAGAGCGAATGGGAGCCCTGCTGGGGGCCTGCTCTTCAACTAGGGGAGTGAGTGAGTAAGCGACCTGATGGCCAGTCCACCTCCATGGTCTCCGCCATCACTGACCAATCAGTGGCCTTGGCCTTGGGGGTCTCAGTGGCCTCTTCTGTACAGTGCTGCTGGGGAATAAAGAAAGTGTTGTTCCCAAACTTAAAAGACTACAAGGGTTATGAAAACAAATGAGCATGGTGCAGGAGGGGAGCGGGAGGGGGCATGGAGCATGAGTAGCTGGGGCATGGAGAGTGATGAGTATTTTAGCAAACTGAAGAAAGTGTGCTCCTCAAAAGGGGTGCCTGACACTGGGCTCTGAGGGCTGTTATTAAAGTGGGGCCCCATACTGTGCCAGAGCTCCTGATATTGGGGGAGAAACAAGCAATCTGCACTTTTATACGAAATCTCTCAATTTTTAAATAGATTTCACTCATTTTTTAAAAAAACACAACATATCTGAGGGCAGGATTCCACCTGTGGGACCAACCATTTTGTGATCGTTTTAAAACGAAGGGTGGTTACAAGAGGAGGAAGAATAAGGATGATTTTTCCAAATCCTTGATTTTAGCCAATCATATGGTTCAATTAAACAGACAAGTAAATCAACTAGCTATTCTATGCAGTCTACCCCAGCAGACAACATGATAACCAACCAGGCAGTGGGGAGAAAAAGGCAAAAGTAGAGGGAGTGTCCTGTTTAATAACACCAAAGATGAAGAGCAGTCTATTAAAACAACGCAAAAACGATCGCGAGAGGTGTGATCAGCGTGGTTCTGATGATCACGCTGAGGAATTCGGGGGACCAATGTGGGGTGAGATTGTTACAAAGTCTTCACCGAATGGGGAGAATTTGAGACTTGAGGACTAGATCAGAGGAACCAATGTGTACTGAACACCAGGCAGTGTGTTAAATGCTTTATAAGGAATACTTCATTTAATGTTTGCAATAATCTTCTATCTTAGAACCCTCACTCTAGAACCATATGGCACTGTCTCTAGACTAGGATAGGCCTTGGAAGAGAAGGTGGCCCTCCCAGGGAAGGGGAATGGCATGAACAAAAGCACGGAGGTCGTAATGGATACAAGGAATGTGTTGGCCGTGGGGAGGTGAAAGTATGAGTGTGCGCTGCAGGTTTCTCTGTGCTGTGTGCTTCCTGCAATGACTGACACCAAGATTCCAGAGGTGGCGGCAGCCTTGAGCGGAGGTAGCACTCCCTTGATAATCAGCCTCAGCTGATGATGGGGTCTTCCCACAGGAGGTACATAGATCAGAGCACAGTTCTGAGGGACAGGGTGGCAGAGCAGGAAAGGTCCTTGTCCCTGGGCTGGAATGCTACCCACCCTGTGGATTCATGAATATTCACTGCTTTGGGGAAGCTACTGAGTATTTGCAGGTGTCCATCTCACAGGACTCAGCTGGGAAGAATCCACTCCACCCCTGGAGAGGAACTGGATGGGAATGTTGAATTCAGGCAGGGATCTGGGTTCCAACAACCCACCCACAATGCCTAAGGGACGTATAGCCAGCTCTGCTCTTGAGGCCAGAGGAATTCCCCAAAGGTAGAGTCAAAGGGGAAGTGTTGGGGGTAGTGAGCCAGGAGGGGACGGGAGAAGAGGACCAGCAAGTTTAGACAGAGTGGGCACAGAGGGGAAATGCCACCTTTCTTCTGGCAAATCAGGGGAAGCTTTAAGAAAGAGATGGGTGTTAAGAAAGCCTCTGAAATGCTTCTTGACCTCAGTGGAAAGAAATGCCTGGAGAGGGACCTTGTATCAGAACCAGCAATAAGAGGGCTCTCGAGGGGCAAGTTGAGATTGAAATTAAATGGGGCCTCAGAATCACCAACCTGGACGGACCAATCTTTGGTCCGTTTTGATCACTATGGCATTCCCAGGGGAAACAGTGAATTGCCCTCAGATATTTTTTTCAGGGTCTTTTTATGACTCTTTTACCTATGAATTAACCCAATTTTAAAAAGTTCTAACCTCACATTTTCTCAACACCAGTCCTATAAAACTCAAGTCCCAGGAAATGTGCCACAGATTCCACAGTCAAAAAATATTTGGGAACTAGCTATGTACTTATTTTCACCTCTTAGAAATTCACAATGCTTATTAACAAGGTAAAGGCTCTGAGAAGTCCTGCAACCAAGAAGCCTCCCATATTTCCTTTAGCACATTTCCCAAACTTATTTGACCAGGATACGTTTTTTTTGTTTTGTTTTTTTTGCTTAACGCCTATTAAGATGGAACATATTTGGGAAATGCATCTCTAGACATTTGAACTGATGTTCACATCTTCTGCCTCAAATACCTCTGAAGTAATGAGTTCCATAAAATCAACATCTGTTCTAGGGTACACTGGTTACAGATTGAATGTCTGTGTCCTCCAAAATCCAGATGTTGAAGTCCTAATCCCCAATGTGATAGTATTTGGAGGTGAGGCCTTTGGGAGGTAATTAGGTTTCGAAGAGGTACTGAGGGTAGGATTCTCATGCTGGGATTAGTGTCCTTCTAAGAAGAGACCAGAGAGTGCTTGCTTGCTCTCACACAGGCTCTCTCTCTCTCTCTCTCTGCCACGTAAGAAGGACACAGTAAAAAGACGGCCCTCCGCAAACCAGGAAGAGTCATCACCAGCACTCAACCATCCTAGTTGATCAAAGACTTCCCACCCTCCAGACTGTGAGAAATTAACGTCTGCTCTTTAGGCTACCCAGTGTATAGTATTTGTTATGGCAGCGTGAGCTAAGACATCATTTATTCAGTTTTTCCTTTTATATTTTAGCACTGTACTAAACCTTGCCAATAAAAAATAAAAATACAATTCCCCACTCACATTTGGTAGGATGTTCTCTCCCCCTGGCTGCATGGTCCGTAAATGTATATCCATGTATGCATGCATAAATATATATCCATCTTAGACGGACAATATATCGAAGGGAGAGGTTGGGTCTGTGTATTCCACTCCCTGAAGAGCTCAACAGAAGACCATGGATGATGATGGAAGTGATGGAAAAGCTTGAGTTTGTGTCTTATCTGCCACGGGAAGATGGAAGAAAATGAAGAGGGGCATGCTGAGCTCTTACTAAGAACCAGACAACAGGTTTATGTTTAAAATACACCATCATCCTTGATTGTTGCCACAACCGGGGCTGTTCTTACATCCATTCAAACATTGGACACTGAGGCTCAGAAAAGCAAAATTACGTACCCACGTGGTAGAGCTGGTCTACAGCAGTACGGCTCCAAGTCTGTGGTGCCCCCACCTCCCACCCCTAGTATGTGGAATGGTCACGGTGTCAGGCGGATTGGGTTCTCAGTTCCACTAATTACACATTAGCTTGAGCAAATTATTTATTGTCTTTGAGCTTCATTTCCTCTTCAATAAAACAGAATAGTTATACCCACCTCACAGGACGATCAGCCAGATTAAATGAGGTCATGAAGATTATGGGGTTTAGAATAAGGCCTGGTGCTTTGGAAGCATTCAACAAATGGTAGTTACCGCTACACGGCTGTGTTACTTTCTGTTATTTCCACTACGTCCTCTTGTCTTCCTGGGTTCACAGCCCAAAGGCTATTTTGCAAGAGGTGCTTTTGGTCCTATTTCCACCTGAGATTTCTCCAGCCACACACTGGTGTCATCAGCAGACCTGTGGACACACCATCTTTCCCACACCCACTGCAGAAGTTCAGGGCATCTGACCTTGGCTCCTGGCTGCCCCAAAGCCTAGAGAACTGCTCCACCAGGGTGTCAGGGCCAAGACTATCTTTCCACCCTGGCTGCAGCAGAGCTGGTGGCACCCACCTCCCCCAAAAGAAGGCCACATGGACCCCACTCTATCTCCAGCAATTGGCATTGCACAGGCAACGAAGGCCAGGAAATAAGGTTTTCATCACCCTGGGCTTCTTCTCTTGTCTTCTCTTGCTGCCTGACAAACAACTGTTTCCCAACATGATAAAGTACTCTTGGGTCTGCTCCACCATCGACCCCACAGTGAGTACAGACGGAACAAGTTCCCCCCACTTCCTCTAGCTTTTATGTTTCCTATGACTCGGCTGTTCACATGTCCCCTTTCAGCAGCCCTCCGTGGGGAGAGGCAAGGCCTAGATAAATCCTCCCTCGCTGCCAATGCCTTCTCCTTTCTTTTTCTTGGGAAGCAGTGAGGTTTAGCTGAAAGAAGACAGAATTTGGAGCCAGTCAAGGTATGAATCCCAGTTCTGCAATTTCCTCACTGACTGACCTTGAGCAAAACACTTCACCTTTTAGAGGCTTAGTTTTCCCTTCTATCAAATGGGTTCATAATCCCTACTAAGCCACATGAATAGACTCAGAAGTGCTACAGAGTGAAAGATAACCATCTTAGTTCCTTTAGAATTTCCTTGCCATGAGATTGAATTGTCTGAAAGAAGAAAGTTAACGGGAGTGATCTAAATTAATCTCTCCATCTCTAGAGAAAATATTTGTTTGAAGGTTCCTCTTCCAGTAGACCAAGGATCAGCAAACTTTTTCCATAAAGGTCCATATTGTAACTATTTTTGGCTGTGGGGGCCATACTGTCTTCTGTCACAACTATGCCACTCTGCCACTGTAGCACAGATAGGGCCATAGACAGTATGTAAATGAGTAGGTGTGGCTGTGTTCTAATAAAATTTTATTTACAATAGCAGGTGGTAGTGGGCTGGATGGGCCTGTAGAGTATATATAATTTGCCCACGCTGGCCTTGGATGTTTTGAGAGTTTGAAGCTAGGGAAGACCATCCCCCTTGCCAAGCAAACCAGAAGGCCAACATCCTCTTTGTGCCAGCCCCTTCTGAGAAACCCACCTGTCGGAGAGGCAGAACCCATGCTAGCCACTGAAATTCCTTCTCTCCCTTTGAGAAACTGGAGGTTTAGATTTATGGGCATGGCAATTTGTTTCACATAATTCTGTCCATAATTACACCAGCTTCCACCAGCAGCTATTAGGTAAATGATTTGGCCCTTTCCCCTGAGTAATATTTCCCCCACTGAAATAAATGGAGGGTGCACTTCTCTCCCATAAGTTAAGCGTATTATTTGCCTCATCACACAAGGCGAATGCGGGAGCTCCGAGCTATTAGTCTATCACTGCAGCGATCAGACAGCCAGGAGCCAGAAGTAATTTACAACAGGGAAGTAAACAGGGCCCCAGATAAATAAATAAGAAGCTCGGGCTGGTCTGGGGCCTGAAAAGATTAAGTAACGAGAGTATCTAGCGAGAGATTTAGTGCTAAGTGAGCTAGGACCAGAGCAGTCTCCCATGGAGGAATCAAATTATATCATTGGAAAGAGATATTATTGAAGTCCCTCATGCTGAGCTGGGAAATCAGCACTTCTTGGGAGGGGAGGGCTGCCATCATTAGCATAGCACTTTGGGACTCCACACCAGTCTGGCTAATTAGCTGCAGGTGAAGGGGTTATATATGGTAGGTAGGCTGGATGCAGTGCACCTGCCCACTAGGAAAACCTGGTCAGTTCCTCGGCGGCTGCTGGGTTATAACAGGCTGGGGTCCTTTAACTTAAATGCACAGGCTCCTTATAAAGGATGTGTCCTTAGAGAAGTAACTAGCGGCGATGGGAAAGAAAATGTTGCTGATGCTGACATCAAGCTGATTTTAGCTTTTCAACTTCTGAGGGTGGAAATTCAGATGTGCCAGGGCTTGTTGTCCCTGGGCGGGCTGCAGGCTCTGAGAAGCAGTCTCCATCACCCCACTCCAAGAAGACTTCTTCTCCTCTTGCCTTCCTTTTGACAGTACATCCATTCTTCTATCATCAGGATGGAGGCCCCAAGGAGTGGCCTCTGCTCCTTTTGATTGCTTATTTTGTTGATTCTTTCCTCGGAATGGCTCTCATATGAGGTTTGTCCTTTCAATTCCCTTCCTCAAGTCTGTCATGACAATAACCACATAAGGCTTCCGCAGAACCTAAAACAACCCTTTCATAGGTATGCAGCACTCATCCTTATATTCCGCAGAAGATCCGTCACCAGAATTACCTCTTTCAAAAGAATATCCTTTTTCTTGGCCAATAGGCACATGAAAAGATGTTCATCATCACTCATCATCAGGGAAATGCAAATCAAAACTACACTAAGATATCACCTTACACCCATTAGAATGGCTAAAATAACCAAAACAAAAAATAATGAATATTGGAGAGGTTGTGGAGAAAAAGGAAACCATATACTCTACTGGTGGGAATGTAAACTGGTGCAGCCACTGTGGAAAACAGTATGGAGATTTCTCAAAAAATTAAAAATAGAAATACCATATGACCTGGCAATCCCACTACTATCCAAAGAACTTGAAATCAGCAATTCAAAGAGACCCATACATCCCCATGTTCATTGCATCATTTTTCACAATAGTCAAGACGTGGAAGCAACCTGAGTGCCCACTGACTGATGACTGGATAAAGAAGATATGGTATACACATAATGGAATACTACTCAGCCATAAAAATGGATAAAATCAACCCATTCACAACAACATGGATGGCCCTTGAGGGTATTATGTTAAGCAAAATAAGCCAGATAGAGAAAGACAATCTCTGTATGACTCCACTCATGTGGAAGATAACCAAACACAGGGACAAAGAGAACAGATTAGTGGTTACCACGGGAAAGGGGGCTGGAGGATGGGCACAAAGGGTGAAGTGTTGCGTCTACAATATGACTGACAAATAATAATGTACACCTGAAATTTCACAAGGTTATAAACTATCATAACCTCAATAAAAAATAAAATAGAAAAAAAAAAGAATATCCTTTTTCTTAAAAGATAAACGCTGGCCCAGCCAGCCTGGCCCCTGGAAGCATCAATCCTTGAGCCCTTGTAAGCCAATGATCCTTCTTCTGTGGCTTCTATTCTTGTCACTTAATGAAAAATCATGGCCACGGCAAGAAGGTATCTTCGGGCTGTGCCCACAATGCCAGACCAGGAATCCAAGGGCTGGGCTGTGCATCCCCTACTGCTCAGTGCCTCAGTTTCTCCAGCTGTAAAACAAGGGCATTGATGTAGAAGATCTGGAAGGTGCTGTTCAGATCTGGCAATTTAGGAAGATGATGCTTGCTACTTTGTTGTTGTAGGGACAAGAGCCTACCTAGAGCTTGGCACAGAATGGAGAGGCACACGTGTGACTGGACATTCTCCCATCTGCCTTGAGAGGAAGCAGAAAAAGACAAAAACAAACCTGAGACGTGTTTTCCCCCAAAGATTCTCATGTTCTTTCCTTTTCCCTTTACTGTATCTCTATCTTTACCACCTCTGTCCTACGTTTACTTTTTGTCGTTCTTCCTTCCTCTCTCTCTTCCTTATTCCAGGTTTTCTTCCTTTCTTTCCATTCTGTCTTCCCTTTTCCCCCATTCACCTAATGAATATAGCCTCACTGAAAACACACCTCCTCTTTTCCTCATGATGTGAAATTAAAAGTGGTGATCATGTCAAGTCGCTCAGAACAGCTGCATCTCTCACTGCCTTGGAAGCATAAAGAGTCTGGAAGGCCCACATCCACAGTGTAGCATGGGGGATCAGCCCATTACTGAACGATGTTAGGCTTGCAGAAAGGAGAAGTGACCGACGTGGGCAAGGGGCTGGGTCGGGGAGAAGGGAAACAAACAGTAGGTTGGTGTTGCAGCTACATCAGCCAGAGACTCCGAGTTAGTTAGTTTGGAAAACACTAATATTTTGATGTTCCAGTATGGTTCTGGTTCAATTATTTTAGAAGATATGGTTTACTTCAGGTTTGGATTAATTCACCAGATGTCTTTCAAACAACCTCTGGTTTAGATCTCAGATCAAGAAAAAAATAATTTGGAGGTTTAGGTCAACATTCAGCAAATTAGTGTAATCTATTCCTTTTTTCAGACTAAGGTTTGGTTTTTGTTTGAGTCCCCACAGTTCTTCTTTTTTTTGTTAAAGCCTTCACTGAGCTGAGGCTTCCAATAGCTAGACAATTCCTCTCAACGCTCATTAGAAGTAAAAAAATCAATGAGGCCTGGAGATGAAGCACATACAGTTTAATCTTTTCATTTCATTGTATCACAGAATATTATTCCCAGGTCTTTGAAATAAGAGTCAAAAAATAACATTCCCTCCCCAGCCCTCTGTCTTGGACACGGGCTCACATCTGCTGGCAGAGGATGCTGGCATGGGCTGTGTCTCTCTCTTTGGTGGGAGTATGAAATCCCACCTCACTGGTCCTTGAGGTCAGCTCACCTCTGTGCTGCATGGCCCACCTCTATGTGGAGGGGTTCATGCAACGAAGGCCCTCTCAGAACCCCCAAGCAGGGTCCTTCTACTTTTTAAACTCAACTACTTTGTTTTGCAAAGAGTGAAACAGAGGCTGGAAACTGAGGAAGGAAATATACTCTTGTATGTGTGCTTGTTGAGTGTGCATGTGCATGCATGTGTGTGTGCTTGTGTGTGTGTGTATGCACATGTATGCACACATCCTATTAAACAGTCATTTGGGGATTTTTCAGGGCAACGAGGAAAGAGCTCTGGTTTGGAGCAGAAAGCGCCTTTGACCATATATCGAGAGGAAAAAGAAGATTTTGGAGAGACCAAGTTCCTTCTCTCATTCACTCATTCACAGAATATTTATTGAGTGTCCACTATGGGCTAGATGCAGTAGCTGGCAGTTATAGAGTCAACAAGACGGACAAAATCCCTGGTCTCAAGAAGCTTACGTTCTACTGGGGGATGGAAGAGTAGAAAATAAACAAGCAAACAAATCAGTGAACAAAAGAATTTCAGGTAGTAGTAAGCGCTATGAAGAAAATCAAACAGGGTCATATTATAGACCAAGACTGGGAAGGGAGGGGCACTACTGTGGGTAGGGGTGTCAGGAAAGGGCTTTCTGAGGAAGTGATGTTTGAGCCAGGACCTGAGTTTCAAGAAGGACCTGGCCATGCCAACATCTGGGGTCAGCGTGTTCCAGGCAGAAGTAACAGCAAAGCCAAGGCCCTGATTTAAGAGAAGAGAGTGGTAGAGCAATAGGAAGAAGGCCCATGAGGCTGCCATGGTGGATGTGCGGAGAGTGGCCTAGCATGGCACCAGGAGGAGTGACAGGGCCCACATTTTGTAACATGGGAGCTGGGGTTTCTTCTTAGGACAACGTAAAGGTCATTGGAAGTTTTGATTGGGGGAATGAAGAAACCTGATTTGTCTTAAAACGATCATAGTGGCTGTTAGATGGAAGATGAGGGAACAGGAGTAGAATCAGGAAGATTTAGTGAGGAGGTCCCCTCCATTATCTAATCGAGAAAGGATTGTGGCTTGTACTAGGGTGATGGCAGCAGAGACAGAAGGTGGTAGACGAATTGGAAACGTATGGTGAAGAGAACTGACAAATTCTACCCAATCTCCTGACCACTCCTGTCAATGACTACCCCCTTGAGGAGAACATTGCAAGTAGTGTACTCCCGGGGCAACCCATCTTTCTCTGCTACTGCTTTTCCGGCCTCATTAGGCCTAAGGATCTCCCATCTTTCCGTCTCGTTTAAATAAAGGAAGCTTCACGCACAGGGGAAGAGGATATGCAGAGAACACCATTAGCAATGGAAGCTATACCAATCATTTCCTAAAATAATTTTGTTCAACAGCTGAGCCGTTGGGAATTGGGGGTTGACAATGCTCTGCTCTGTGTTGTAAACTGGAATGATGGCATGAAAGTCTTCGAAGGTCTCGGGTAGAAGCCTGACCCATGCACATTTCTTCCAGGGAAACGAGAAGCTCTCTCTGGAGACTAGAAAACATTTACAATAATAATTTACTGTCTCTGACACAGATCTCCCACTACTCTCTCTATGCACCAAAAACACCAATTATGAGCCAAGGAGACAAAGTGTCTCCCTCTTCACCACGACTGTCGCCTTTCTGACCCCTGATAGCTCCTCACAGAGTTGCTCAATAATTTGAGCTAATTTAAGTCAGTATCTTGCACTGAAGTGAAATTATATCTGTGCTTTGATTCAGCAGCCTGGAAGGGATCTTCATTTATCTGCCTAGGATTCTCCTACAGAGAGAAGGTTTTATGTGGATGTGTGTGATATGTTATGTGTAAGTGCATGTGCTGTTAAAAAAAGGAGAAACAGTACAGGAGGCATAGAGACACACGTAGGAGATGATCAGGGGCATGATATTTATAAAATTAATTAGTAAGATATTAATAAAATTGATGATCCAGCATTTCTTTGTGTATTGCTACCACTGATTTTCTTTTTAAAAAAATTATTAAAGTTAGGTCTCTCTGAGTATCCTGATCCAAAGTTTACAGGTTCATAAATCCCAAATTAAATGAAGTTGAGATGGAGGCAATCGGTCCTTAGTTACTCTCTTAGAAATGCCGTTTTCTCCCTTAGTCAGAGCATTTTCACCTGGGAAAGTCAAGATGCTTCCTCCACTAGGAGAAATGTTGGCATGATTCTACATATATTTCAATCAAAAGCTGACTCAGTGACGAAAAATTTGAGTCCAGAGCCCTAGACTTGCCAATGAGGGGCCAAACCATCAGTTCAACAGCTTAATACTCCACTTAGCCAACCATGGGGAGAGTTTTTGGCTCTACAACAGGCAGCACCAATCAAGATGAGGCCAGACTTCCCAACAGGCTTCATCACCATAAGCAGGATGAGGAGAATTAAAGAAGGAATGATGGGAAGAAAGAAACATCATAAATAAAACATTAAAATATTATTCTAAACTATGAATCAAAGACTCAGGCCTAGCACACCACATTCAGGCAAGAGTGTGAAATTTACTTAAACTTCTCTGATTCTGTTTGGTTTGGAGAGTACTGTATTATCATAGTTTTGCTGTTGTTAATACTGTGTCAACACTTTCACTACAAGCTTCAATCTCCAGGACTTTGTAAATGGACTGCAAACCTTACAAACGGAAATTAATGTTCAATATCCAGGATACTGAGCCCATAGGAAAGGCAGAAGAAAGACAGACTTACAGGCTTTTTTTTGTGTGTGACTTGAAATTATGCTAGAATTTGGGACATCAAATTGAAACACTATTTGTCCCCTGGAGAGATTCCCAAATACTGGTTGAAAATGAGAGATGATTAGGCTCTTCAGAAATGTTTCTGTTGATGCCGAATGTGGTTCGAGAACAAATATTTCAAGATTATTAGATGTGAATACATTTGCATCATTCAGGCAATTGAAGAATGTGTGTTTGGGGTCTGCCCACTTCAAAAGGCTGATATTTTTCTATATACAATGTGGTATTTCCCTGACATTCTCAATTCCCTTGACAGTTTCTCACTCCAGATAAGGAGAACGGGGATCCCAGGGTGCAGGTGAAGGCTGGCCTCTGGTTCTCATTCTCAATGAGGCACTATGTTGCCACTAAGAGCACAGTCTTTATTTGATGGCCACACAGCCCTGCTGAGGCTGGTCCACTCTACCACATGCCACAGGGTGCTGAGAGCAGCACATGGTGTTGTGCAGAAAGGTTCCAACTCTGCAGGTGGGTCCCGGCCAAGGAAGTCTGAGAAGGAGCCAGGTGGCGAGAAGCCCATGCTCACACCCTCTGGGCTCAGATTAGATATGTCTGCATTCTGTCCTCAGCATCCCAACAACCAGCACGTCACAGTGACACACACACACAGTAGGTGCTGAACAAATATTTTAGTTGTCCCTGGTGACACGGTTCTCTTCCTGAGAATTTGGCAGGAATGTCCCCAAGAGGAAATTGACTGAGTGCCAGGTATCAACTGGGTGTTTGTTTTATTTTTCCATTTTCCCAACTCACTGTTTTCATATATAGTAGCACTGAACACACCAATGTATGAAGGCTTTATGCTGCATGTATGAGGAGCTCTGCTCCCCTTGCCATCAACTATTTAATGCACCACCAGGGTGGAGACTCAGAAGGTTTCTTGAGGCCCTTACACATATAACCCCTTCTCCCTACATTCTTCCTTTTTCTGTGGCAATTCAGTTGGTCCCGGGATTTCACCCATCCTCACCAGTGCCCAGTGTTTTTCACCAAAAGTTGGTCTGACTTCCTTCAAGGGTGGCTTTTCTCACTCTGATCCATGGCATGACTCTAGAACGGTTAACCCTTTGCACACATCTTCAGAAAACCATCACAGAACCCCCACCAAGTAGATCAGCTAAAACCTTTGCCTTCGAACCAAAGAAAATACTAAATCCATGAAATCACTTAAGCCACCCTTCCAAAGAGAGGGAGACTCAAAATGTTTTATGCAGCAACCTATAAGAAACTCATTTTGTGGGATGTTTCACATTCCAGCCCATGGTTTATTCCCCCATATATCCCTGCCAGTAATATCAACCAGATGTGGCAAAGAAGTCTGTGCAGAATTGTAAAAATTACAAGCATATTCTGTAATTCCAAAGCATTGTAAAGTCACAGCTTGGTTTTCTTTCTTTCTTAAAAAAAAATTTTTTTTAACTTTCCAAGCTGGCAGAACATTCTGAGTACAAGCATTGCCTGATCGCTTTAGAAAATTCTCCTGCTGGCCCAAAGGGCTAAAGAGTTTTAAAATGTAAAACCCAACTCTAACTTTGACAAATTGTAGGCAATTTAGAAAGGCTACTTGCAAACATGCATTTAAGTCTTTATTTTTTCTCTTTTAATGTTTCAAGTCTTAATACGTCAAATCTCAGATATGAGCATGTGCTCACATCTACTCATATAGGCATAAAAATAGAAAATACTTAACCTTGAAAGCTTCAGAGATCCATGATTACTTTTTCTTTCTCTTTTTCAAGGTGTGTTTCAGCACAGGTGGCACATAATAAGGTAGTAAAAAATAGAACTGGGGGTCGGAAACATCTGGGTTTATTTCTATCAAGTTTGCTAAACTCCTCAAGCCTCAGTTTCATTATCTGTGTAGTGGGCACAAAGTACCTACCTTGCAGGAGGACCGAAAAAGATGGTATATACATAAGGTGCCGAGCACATAGTAGGTGCTCAAGAGATGTTTGGTTCCTTCGCTGTTCTGAAATCTATAAAATAACAGGGGCTGTGCTAGATCACTGTTCCTCAAAGTATGCCCCATGGGTGATGTATGCCAAAATCATTCAGGGTGCCTACTTACAAAGTCAAATCTCCAGGTCCATTCTAGACCTAATGAACTAGATGTCTTGGGTACAGGGTCTGCGAATTTACATTTCAACCAGCACCTCAAGGTATTTTTTTTCTATGCGCTGAGTTTGAGAACCACTGTCTCCCAGATCCTTGCTCTGTAAAGTGAGATTGTAAGCCAAGACATTACTTGGAAGTTTGTTAGAAATGCAGACTCCTAGGTCCCACTCCAGACCTACAGAACTAGAATCTGCCTTTTAACAAGATTCCCAAGTGTTCAGGTGCACTGTAAATTTTGAGAAATGCTGGCCAGATAACTTTTATTCCTAGCTCTAAAATTCTATGGTATGAGTCTAGAAGACAATTCAAGTATTAGCCTTGTAATATACTCTGTGGATAAGATGATAGGCTTCTGTGCTCAGCTGGATAAAGCCTCAGCAAAGGAGAGGAGAAAAGAAATCTTCCATGCCTTCTTTCCTGGCTCTGGCTTAAGGCACTACAGAGAGAGTGCAACTCATGCAAAATAGAAACCCTAAGAGTCGACATGGCACCCACTGTAATCCATTACCTGTCCACACACAGATTAAAGCGAAACCTGTCTTCAAGCACATGATGAGACTTGCAGTTGCTGAAGCGTGCCATAAGGCAAAGAGAAGACCAGCCTCGCCGCAGTGTTCCGGGATTGGAGGAATGGAAAAGTAAGAGGAAACGGGGCTCCAGTTTGCAGGGACATTTTCCATGAGCTTTAGGTGGCTGTACCCCTGGAAAAAATGACCCCACGTCTGCAGCGGTGAGGCTGGTCTCGCCATCTGTACCCTGGCCTCTGAAGGCTGGACGAGCACAGCGGGAAGGTCTCTGGGATCCAGCTCCAGGCAGGTGGGCAGTCTCTGAAGCCCCCACCATCCTGATGAATTGGTTTTCCCATCATCCTGTTATCATTTCACCACATCAGATAACAACGCTGCTGGAAAATTCAGTAGTATGGCTTTTGTTGTCTCCACTGGTTTTTCAACTTTATAGCATAGTTCCACATCAATATAGAGTTTTATGGAGACACATATTGCATGTAGTTATGTTTTAAAGCTTAGTGCAGAGTCAGAGGGCTGAGGCGGCTGCAGCAGAGGGCCCTGCGAACAGCAGCAGGCGCTACCTAGGGCTCCAGAGCTCCAGGCATCCAATAAGTCTGGGCTTATTGAGAGATTTCTCATTTATTTATTTATTTATTTCTTCAAAGAGATAAACCAGCACTAATTGAGCTTCTACTAGGTGCTGGGTACTTTACCCAGTTGCTAACTTCTCACAACTATAGCAGAGAAATTGTAGTTAGGAATGTGGCCTCTGGAGTCAGGCAAGCTTGGGTCTGAATTGTGGTTCTGCCGGTTACTGGCTCTGTGACCTCGGGCAAACTATCTCAGTCTCTAGGAGTCTGTTTCTTTCCCTCTAAAGTGGGGCTACTCTAGTATCTAACCTCCTAAACCTGAGACTGAGTGAGCAAACATATGTAAAGCAGTTTTCAGAGCACCGGATCCATAGCAAATATGCACTACGCACAGAGGAACTATTAAAGGCTGACAAGTGCCCTCAGAAAATCCTAGGTGAAGTCCTCACCTCAGTACCTCACAATGTAACCTTATTTGGAGATCAGGTCTTGAAAGAGGTTTAGATTAAGCTAAAATGCGGCCATTAGGGTAGGGCCTTAAGCCAATATAACTGGTGTCCTTATAAAAAGAGGGAGAAACACCAGGGGTGAGCGTGAACAGAGGGACGACCATGTGAAGAGGTGGCAAGAAGACCACCATCTGCAAGACAAGGAGCGAAGCCTCAGCCAGTACCTTGATCTTCCAGGCTCCAGACTGTAAGAGAGTAACTTTCTGTTGTTCATCCAGTCTGAGGTACTTTCTTACGGCAGCCTGAGCAGATTAAGACAGGAACCATGATTACCGTCCCTGTTGTATAGCTGACCAACCTGAGATTGAGAAAATGGACACCTGCCCAGGGTCAGCAGAGCCCAGGATCCAAACCCAGGTCTGTGAGGTTCCAAAGTTCCTGTTTTGGGCTCTAATATCAGGCTGTATCAAAGAGACATTCGATCATCTTGCTGAACGCAGCTTCTGTTTTTGGGGGGATATAGGGCATGTATTCACATGGCTGTGATAAGAGCAGAAAACGGTAAATAGGAAGGAGAGGTACAAGCTAGCAGACGTGAGAGTTGAGAAGAGGGCTCGTTCATTGGAAGTAAGTTCCCTGGAAACTGAGGTCTCACAGCCTTTATCTCTTAGGGCGGGACGCTGCTCTGCCATGATAACGGCTCCAGTGACTTGGGGCTACATTGGCTGGCCACATTTCATATTGTTTTCAGCTGCCTGGGGATTAACTTCCCAAGTCTCTTGTAACTCCACTGACCCAGTGAGTGACAGCAGATTTAACCCCAGTGGCATTTCTTTAAAGTTGTCAAATACCTCGCAGAATTGAGTGGGAAATAATTGGAGGTCTCTGTCCTGCTCCTAGCACAATGGCTTATTCAGCTACAGGTTTTCAATCACTCCCCAGTATTCAACGGACACTTTGGACCTGGGTCCAGGAGAGGCGGGCCAAAATGATCATGGTGATCTGTTCATCTCACAGCACAAACTCAAACTCTTAAATAACAGTTGTGAACCATTGTGTCGCTCGTCCCTTTCAAAGTTCTCTAATCCAGTGAAATGTACAGGGCTTTTAATTACTGTTTTCACTTTGTCTTCTGCTTCTTCTAAGGAATTTCTGGCAATGTTAACCACTTAACCTCCAAATAACCAGAAATCCTTCACTCTCTCCCTCTCCCATGTGTACATGAAAGAGAAAGCTGGAAGGGGACACAAAAAAGGAGAAATTGAGAAATTAATAGCCTACCGACCATGTAACAGACTGTGCTCCATCCTATCCTCTCTAGATGAGACAACTGAGACCCAGAGAGGCGAAGTAATATGTCTAAGGCCCCACAGCTTGTGGATGGCGGAGCCAGTGCGAGGACCAGGATCTTCCCACTCCAGGTGCAGCACTCCCTCAACCCTCATCTATTTTGGAGCCTGAATTCTTTGCGAGGTGCTGAAATGTTTACACCACAGATGACAAAGCCCCAGTATATGCACCATCAGTCAGCTAGCAAAAGTTAATCACAGCCAGGTTTCACTGAGCACTTGCTACGTGCTATATTCAAGGCTAAAGGTTGTCCATGGGTATTTCCATTTATCCTCACAACAACATAGAGAAGTGGGTTCTATTATCGTCTATTTTACTGATGAAGAACCTGAGACCCAGAGAGGTTAAATATCTTGCCCATGGTCTCACAGCATGTAACTGCAGCCCCTTAACCCTTTCACTTTACTGCCATCTCGCACGCTCAGCTCTGGGTCAGGAGTGGCAGGGAACCTAGAAAGAGCAGAAGCACAGTCCTGACACTTGAGAACCTTATGATCTACATCAGTATGGGAGCAAGCTAATATTTATTGATGGCCAAGGCGTGACAGAGACCTTCTGGAGCATTTTACAGACCACAGTGATATTACCTAAACCTCAGGGCACTTCCAAGCTCTCGGATTCTATGAGCAATCTATGTGCTTGAGAACAGAGGAAGAGGTAGATACACCACCAATATACACATGAATGAACGAATCAGACAGTGCTTGACCTGAGGGGGTTGGGTACAGCCAAGGCCTGATAGAAGCACTTAAATATATGACAGCCCCATCATCAATCTTTTTTAGAGTAACTTCAGCTCTCCACAATAGTTAGCATGCAGTGCGGTCCGATAGGAAACTGAAGTACTTTGCAGCGACAGACATGCATGCAAATCCCAGTTCCACTGTATCTTGGTTACACAACTATGGATAAGTTAGATGACACTTCTGAGCCTTAGAAGTAGATTTCATAATGATTCTCTTTACAGGACTGGGGTGAAGGTTAAGTCTGAGCATTGAGGCAAAGTGCCCAGTGTAGTGCTGCTTAGAAATGTGGGATATATGGGCAAGTAATTTAAACTCTGAGCTTTAGTTTCCTCATCTATAAAATGGGAGTATTGAGGCAGGGAGCTGAGTATAGCACGAAAAAGCACAGAGTCTGCAGTCAAACTACCCAAATTTGATTCCTGGTTCTGTCACTAAGCAATTGGATGATATTAGGCAAGTTCTTTAACCTCTTTGAGCCTCAGTTTCCCATCTATAGAATAGTAATAATCATAGTACCTACCCCATAGAGTTGTTAGGAGTATCAAACGAGTTACAGATCTTCTTTGACTTATAATGGGGTTACATCCCAATAAACCCATCATAAGTTGAAAAGATCATAAATTAAAAATGCATTTAATACACCTAATCTACTGAATATCATAGCTCAGCCGAGCCTCCCTTAAACATGCTTACAACACTTTCATTAGCCTACAGTTGGGCAAAATCATCTAACACAAAGCCTATTTTATAATGAAGTGTTGACTATCTAATGTAATTTATTGAAGACTATGCTGACAGCGACAGACAGAATGGCTGTCTGGGCACAGAATGGATGTAAGCGTATGAGTTATTTACCCTCCGGGTTGTACGGGTGACTGGGAACTGCAGCTCACTGCCACTGCCCAGCATCACGGGAGAGTATCATACCTCCTATCGCTAGTGCAGGAAAAAATCAAAATTCAAAACCTGAAGTGCGGTTTCTAGGGCATGTATATGGCTTTCACACCATCACAAAATCCTAAGTCGAACCATCATAAGTCAGGGACCATCTATAAACATAAAGTGCTCATAGCACCTGGCAATATGTTTGCCATTATCATCTTGATGTTATCCTACGGATCCAAAGCACTCAATTAAAGCACGTGGAACTGCATAGAGTAGATGCTCAATAAACTTGCAGACAGGTGTTGTTTTCAAGTTCAGCATGTCTTCCTCTGTCTTCTGATAACAGAATTATTCTTTCCTTCGAGAAACCCATTCCCAGGCCCTACACACCCTCATCCCCAAACAACTGTGATGAACACATGACCCAAACTTGATCAATCACAGGACACCATCTCACTGGCAACAGTGATTCATCAGACATGGATGTATGACCAAGCTAAGCAGTTGACCCTACCCTCAGTTCTTTTCTGCAGGCCTGTTGATGAGGAAACCTTTTTCTCCCGGGTTGCCATATTAGCACCCTCTGAGTCTTCTGCTTCTGTCTGTCATCATATGCACTATTCCAAGGGATGGAGGGAGCAAGATGAAGTCCCAGTGACATCACCAAGCCCCTGGATCCAGCTGTTCCTAAAGCCATCCATAACTATCACTGGATTTCTCAAGCATAAAACTAATATATTTCCTCTTTGGGTTAAACCAATTTTAGTCGCATTTCTGCCACTTACCACTTGGTAGTAGTATTATAATAACATAGGTTCTGAAGAAATAGTATTTCCCTTTCCTATCACTACTAGAAACATGTCTTACGCATTCATAGCCTTTCCAAAAGGTATTTTTCTGGATAAACATTGAGCATTAAGCAGTTTTTGTCTATTATCTAGTAAGAAAAGGTGTGTCCAGAATTGCTCCTTATTCTGCACGGCATACTACAGGGTAGACGGCCACACAGGATTCAATTTAGCATTCTCTAGAAAATGGCTCACTGTGTCTACTGAGATTCAGTGCTCTTTTAAAACAGAGCCAGTGGCATAAGTATACACACTCATGATTGCACATTTATTGATTTCTAATTTGTACCCTGCTTCCTTCCAAAGAGGCCCTGCAGAGGCTGACAAAATAAGACAAAGATGCAATAGGGCCATTAAGAAAAATCAAAGATCAAGCCTAGAGAGAAAAAGGGATTGCTGATTATAACCCAAACCTGGCTTAATATAGTTGCTTCAATGAAAAAAAATTATATTTAGCTCTCAGCTTTTTGGCAGCCATTCCAAATGTGTCATGATGGGGCACACGAGAACTGGACATCCTTCACGTCTGCAGCTCGACACCCAGCACAGAGGCCAGGCTAGACCAAGCACTTGGAAAAGCTTATTGAATAAATGAATGAATGAGTGAGTGAATGAATGAATGGTAGATAAAAGAACCAAAGCTCCTTGGGAGTCCCATCTATATCCTTTGGCCCATATCATTCATGGATTCATGCACCCATTCACGAGTGCCCATTTGTGCCACACTCTGTGCCTGGCCAGGGACCTAGAGCGGGATGAACAGCATGATGAGTCAAACATCGTCCCTGTCTTCCCAGCTGAGCTCTCTGGCTTGAAGCAAAAGCTCCGTGTAATTTATCTCAGTGCTCACAGCAACTCCTGGTTTCTTCATGCCTCTCAGAGAAAGGACATCAGAAATGGAGGTTGTGAAGATGGGAATTGCAGGAGTAACAATAGTTATTTCAATGATTACACTCACACAGTACTTTAAACCCTAGAAAACACACACTCACTATTATCTCATCGGATACTCAGAGCTCCTCAGTGGAGTAGGTAGAGGGGAGAAGCGGGTGTCTCCTTTTTACTGATGACGATGTTTAGGTGCAGAAGGAAAGTGACTATCCCAATCTCTCAGTTAGAAAGTGGCAGTCAGAACACTACCCTGGGGTTTCCCGTATTCCCATGCTGCCTGCCTAGGCCTGGCGCCCAGCATCTCAGAGACCAGTTATCACTGCCTGAAATTCCCCCTCCGCCCAGATCAAGACCAGCCCCACACAAGTGGGCATCATGCAACAGCTGTGCGAAGCAGCTGCAAGGCCACCTTTCATGAGTGAGAACCAGCCCACCTGACATCCTGGAGCAACTCAAACATTCACTCCCACCCGCTTCAAAGCTGCCCGGAAGCTCCAGCCCGACACGCACCTTCTGTTTGCCTGATTCCAGAGGAAGAGCACACAGTCCGCGTTATTAGTTAGAAGCAGGTTGAAAAGGCACAACGTGGTGCTGGGTGGAGAGACAGCTCTTAGGTGAGCATTTAGGGAAAGAACTATAGAGGAAAGAGGAAGTTAAAAAACCAGCTAGTTTCCCTGTATGCCCATTGGTGTTGCTTATCCAGCTCTGCTAGACACGCAGGCTGCTGAACTTGCACTTTATCCACCCTTACGCCCAACAGGGCAGATTCAGAGTGGAAGGGTGGAAAGCAGCGAACATTCTTTCCCATAGTTAGCAAAGTCAGCCAGGTGGACTGAGCAGGAGAAATGGAGTACACAGCAAGAGGAGACCTTGACAAAGTACAGGTGTGTCCTAGAGAAGGCAAGCAAGGCTGCTGTACCACTGAAACACCAGCCAATCTTTGCCTGTTCTTGTTCTAACAAAGCACCCTTTAAAATACATTTATGTATATAGTTTCTGTGCGTGTACTGATAGACAGAGATATAGATTCCTAATTCAGAACTCGTTCTTAAGTGCACACGCTGACATGTGTTTTGTATTTCCCAATTTATCCTGGAGCCTACATGCATTGTTTGACTACATAAGTGGGTATTAAACACAGCCATTGGAAAGGAGAATGGTGGCCACAACTTTGGAGCCTCCCCAGTAATGTCAGAGTTTTCCCAGCCAGGCTGTAAATCTCGCTGCCAGACTGCTAAGCAGCCAGACACTGCACCACTCCATTCAGAAAGTCAAGCCTTGGGCAACCCAGTTCACTCCATCAGGTACACTAGTCACTGCCAGGGGGACTTTTAGGTTCGAATCATGGAGCTGCTCACTGTCAATAATTAGCACCTGCCTTATGCCCACAATACGTGAATCACAATCTCCGTGCTGACGTGCATCTCCAGCTCCCAGCTTCCAAACTCTAACGGTGAAGAAATGCACAGAGGCTTCTCCAACTCTTCCCCCCTCATAATATCCGGGACCATTCCAGAAGATAAAGCAAAACTCAAGGTGTTTTCTTCCTTTTCCCACAAAATCATAGACCTCCACATCCAGGGTTCCAGGCTGGCAGGGGTAGGGAGCAGGCAAAGGACGGGAATTGTTCTAGCCAGCCAGGTGGTGAGGTCGAAACGTTCAGTCCAGTCCACTGCCGTCTGAGACCACTGGTAGTCTCCTGTGGACAAACTCACCTCAAATCCCACCCTCAGGGCACTCCCCTGAGGTAAGGTCAGACCCAAGTTAAATGGAAGAGCTTCTTCACTCCTTGCAAAGGAGTGACCCACTACCACGAGTCACTAGCCCTCACGGGCCACTTAAGCCGCTGATCTCTGAAGGAGGGGAGCAAGAAAATCAAGCCTGGCGTGGGCTGTGGGGCACAGCACGTTGAAGCCCTGCTCCAAGTCTCCATGAGCATGGCCTTACTGCCAAGCTCCGCACAGCACGGGGCTTCACACACTAAGGCCACCATGTTCTCCACACACTAAGGTCACCATGTTCTCCACACATCAAGGCCACCATGTTCTCCACACCACCAAGGCCACCACATTCTCCACACACTAAGGCCACCACGTTCTCCACACACTAAGGCCACCACGTTCTCCACACCACCAAGGCCACCACGTTCTCCATACCACCAAGGCCACCATATTCTCCACACCACCAAGGCTACCATGTTCTCCACATCACAAAGGCCAGGCAAGACACCAGGCAGAGAATACAATTCAACTCTACTCACAGTCTGGTGAGCTTCGGTGTGCTCTGGAAAAGCAGTTCTGGAAGGACTTGGAGCTTATTCTTGTTCAGGCGCCTAAAGATGAAAAAAAGAATAAAAGGACGTCAAGGGGGCAGTAAATTACATCAAGTGTATCCACAGACATGGCTTCAATCTATCAATCAAGAGATATTAAGAGACTTTCTAGATCTTTCAATGTGAGATGCCCCGCATGTGTAAGGCATATTCTGACTTGGGGAGTTTGTAGCCAAGTTGGGGATATAAGGTAAAGGTCAGTCATAAGAAAGAACATGGCATACTAACTGCCACTCCCCCATCACGAGCCTGGGCCAGATAGCACTAATTGATCACAACATTCTTTCCTGAGGACCCCAGACAAGGCTTGTCAACTTTTCTTATCACGTGCACCAGGTAGCTACTGCCAAATGATGGAACTGGCATATGAAATGTAACCCTAAAAAGAAATAAAATACTAGAAAGAATATTCCAGATCCTACACGGTGTGTGTGGAGGCTGAGGGACAGACAATAGTTGCTATAGGAACAGAGAAGAGGGCGAGGCAGATCATCATGGGCTGAGGGACCACATGGAACCCTGCCAGCCTGGCTCTTCGAACCAGAGCAGGGCTGTGTGATGACTTTCGTGGGCCCTCAGCACTTTTCTCTTTGTGGACACTTTCCTCTATAAAAATTTAAAAAATTTAAATTAATATTTTACAACTGTGTCAGTATAAAAACAATATATTAACACTATATATAACATTTACTGTGACCTGAAAGCTCATTTTTTCCCTTCTAATTTTAAAAGAAATAAAAACATTTTCATAGGCCGCTAATAGTACTGTTGTCCCTGGGCACTGTCTCCGCTGAGCCTAATGGAGAACTCAGCCCTGAGTGGGGGACCACAGTGTAGGGGTGCAGTGCGGCTGGAGTAAAGCAGCCCAGTAGGGATGCCCAATGGGATGGTGGCAACAGAGCCAGACTCTCTCCTGAGAATGATCAATGCTAATGCCCACAGGAAAGAGGGCCATCGGAATTTCCAAGGGACACTGAGTCGCTGTTGTGGTCTCCATGAAGGCTGCTCTCTTGGGAGGGTGAGGCCAAGAGGGAGACCCTGTTCCTTGCTTGTCCCCATGCCACTCTGTCCTAGCATCTTTTTGCAGCCTAGTCAGTGAATGCCCAAACCAGTATCCCCAAATCTTTTGTCTCCAGAATCCTCAGAATCTCAGGCCCCAGAATCTGCCGCAGTAAAAGATCAGTCTACAGCCTGGCTGAAGTTTTCCACTTAGAGTGAACAGCCTATGTTTGGCTATGTAGGACAACTGTATGATCCCATCTTAGAGCTAAGCAAACTGAGGTAAAGAAAAGGGGAGCTTCTTCCCAGCTTCTGGCCCCAAAGCCCACACTCCCTCTGCACCAGGCAGACGTGACTCCCAGAGTGGGATTTTGCTACTTTCCCCCTTTCATCCCAGGTTGATGGACAAAAACTTCAGAGGGACAGGGGACTAGAAGGAGGTCAAAAGGGCAGAGCATGCGAGAGAGGAGCACGGAAGACTTCACACAGCAAGTCTCCTGTCAGAAGTGTGCTGCTCAGCCCTGAAGGGGTCAGGCGGAGTGCGGGCAGGTGTGGCCCAGCGATGTCGTCGGGGAGACTCCTGACTGGAAGGAGGCCAGAGAGAAGGCTGGGAAGCTGGACAAGATAAGCTCAAAATCTTGGCCCCACCATGTGGCCTGACTCACACACCAGCGATCTTTTTGGGTTTTATTTATTTTTTAATTGTGGCAAAAAAAATCCCCATAAAACGTACCATCTTAAGCATTTTTAAGTATACAGGAGTGGTAAGCACATTGTTGTGCAATAGATCTCTAGAACTTTTTTCATCTTGCAAAACTGAAACTCTGTACCCATTAAATGATAACTCCCCATTCCCCCCCCCCCCAGTCCCTGGCAACACCCATTCTCCTCTGTTTCCATGAATTTGACCAGTGTTCTCCTGATCACTCTTGGTATCTGCCCTTTGTGTGTTCCTGTTACTAAAATGGAAAGAAAGGGGGGAGTCCAGGGAAGATGAGGGCTAGGGGGAATCCAGTTGCTTGAGCAGTTTCCATACAGTCAGTGGTAAGTCCCTCTATATCATAGAAGTCCCTCTATATCACATGGAAGCACTGGTCCCAAGGAGACGGGGTGGTTTGACTTTGGGGTTGGCCAGGGCTGAGTTCAGGTCCGGCTGTATCATGCTCTCGCTGTTGGATCTTGGGGAAATTACCTAGCCTGCTGAGCCTCAGTTTTCTATCTACAAAATAACCCTACTCACTGGGTTACAGTTAGTCTTAATGACACACTTTATGCATAAGTGTCTAGCATTGCAGTAAGAGCATGACGATGACAAAAATAGTATTTGTTGAGTCCTAACTCCATGTCAGACACCGTGTACATACTAGATGGGCAGGATCTCAGACAGGGGAGCTCGGAGGCAGGTGTCACTATCTGCATCTCATCAATAAGGACACTGAAGCCTGGAGAGGTTGGGCACATTCTGCAAGGCCGCAGCATTAGGAAGAGATAGAGGCAGGATTTGAACCAGGCCATCTGCCTTCAGAGCCCTGGTTCTGAACCGCTAATTACTGGAAGCCTTGCAATAAATGAAAGCTCCCTTCCCCTTTCCCTTTCTTCTTTTTATCTCTGCTTCCTCTCATCCAGGGTTGCCACCTCCTCCACCCCAACCTAGACAACCATCACCCTGAATCCATTTCCCTCCCTGAAAAGGACTGTCTTGGAGGTCCCTAAGGCCAGAATTGGGTCTCTATGTGAGTCTGTCTGGAACCACCCTCTATTGTCACAGCTGCACAAAGCCTGGTGAGAGTTATACTCAGACAACCAATACTCCAGTCTAGGCCAAAATCCTAAACTCTGGCCCACCGCTGCCTGCAGTGGGTAGGGTGTTTAGCATGCTAAAAGCCTAAAACCAGAATTGAAGCTAAAAATAAAACCAGCTTGGCTCCGAGGCTCCAGGAAGAGAAGGAATCGTTTTCAGCTCTTTGCCGGTATTTGTGGCTGGATGAAAATAAAAACACAACCAAATTTAGCCAATTGTCCTCTGCCTGCTGTTTCATTAACCCTGAATGAGGATTCCATGGTGGCTGGGCTGGGATCTTCTCCCAAAAGCTTCAGGGTCTTTCCACTTTGGCTTGGGCGGGCCACATGCTGGTTCTCCCTATTACAAGGAGCTTGATACTCCATTTCATTTGCAATTTATTCCAGGATTTATTCATGTTTACACAGTGAAGCAAGCCAGTCTGAAAGGTTTTCCTTGAAGAGCTGATGAAGGCTCCAAGCTGTATAAGGTGCACTTCTCATGTGGCTTGTACAAACCCAAGTCCTGAACAGGAACAGGAACAGTATGAAATGTGTCCATATATGGAGGGACAGGTAAGCACTGGGCTGCAGACAGTGACCATGGCCATGGTGTCCTCCATCACTCATGCCATCTGCTGCTCTGTCACCCAGGGCCCAGGGGTAGAAATCTGCCGTAGTTCAAGCTGGAAACAAATCAGTGATGCCTGGATGGGGAAAAGGACTGAATGGAATCCATATGAGGATAGACCCAAGGTCAGCAAACAGGCCACAAGCCAGATCAATGATGTGGTAAACCCTACCTGGGTGTCCCCTTTCCCTCTAAGATCAACACTCCTCAGCTTTCCTCCAGGAACAATGCAGAGCATCAAAGTAAAAAACCCACTGGCTGCTAGTTGCAAAGTCATACTGCTTTTCAGCCTGAACTGTGACGCTCCAAGAAACAAAGCCTTGTCTTTGTGCTACTGCTGATGGCCTTCCTGGAGGTACCAGGGTTTCAGATCTAATTAGAAGCTTTTGCCATTCATTTGTTGAATTCACTCATTTCACTCATTTACCTATCTATTCAACCATCCAACCATTAATTTATCCATTCATCCAACCACTATCTATCCATCCATTCATCCGTCCATCCATCCACCCATCTCTGCAGTCATTTTTCAATATGAAGGTACAAAGATGAATAGGTTGCAGTCTCTTCCTGCATCTGCATGAATAAAATGCAGATGAATAAGAATGTCAGATGTTAGTGGAGGAGACAGACATGAAAATAAAAAGTTGCACTGTGATCTTATAAGCAAAGGCATTGTGGCAGTACAGAGGAGGAGCGGTTAACCCAGACCTGGGTACAGGAAGGCTTCTCAAAGAAAGCAGTTTGGAGCTTACTTTTGAAGCATGATTGTGACTCTTCAGGAGACACGGACAAAGGTTCTAGAGTTTGAGAGCAGTATGTGCATGGTCATGGAGGGAAGGAGACCAAGGAGCATTTGGGGAGCAGGCCTGCATTGCCAGAATATGGAGGTGACTGGAGAAACACAAGCAATGAAGCTGCAGAGCTGGGCAGCGGTCATATCACAAGGGCCCTTATGGGTCATGATAAAGGATTTGGGCTTGGCTGTTTACAGAGAGTCATAGGGAGCCATAGAAAGGGTGTGAGCAAGGGAATAATAATCTGGTTTGGATTTTAGAAAGTTCTCTTGAATGGCAGTAAACCTAGTTTGGAAGAGGGTAAAATTGGAATCAAAGAGACCACTAAGCTCTTGACTAAGACCAGGGCTCTGGAATAATCAGTGTGGTTGTGTGAGGGCCTGGTTAAGGATGAGAGTGTAGGACTGGAGTGTAGGACATAGATATGACATACAATCAATAGGGCTTTGTGATTGAATACAGATGATGGTTGATGGAGTTACGGGACCAAAGGTCTTAAAGGTGACCCCCAGGGCTCGCACTTGGGTAACTGATCAGTGAAAATTACCAATCGCTTTTGAAGGGAGGACCACCATGCAGGAGGTGGTGTGTTTAGATTTCAGATTTCTATACCACTGGGGTCTCTCAAATATGTATGGACAACAACTAAGCAGTAGCTAGTAATAAGACTAAGACCACGAGTCAGGCACTGTCCTAAGCATTTCACATATACCATCTCATTTAATTTCCCACAGAAACACTTTGAGGCTAGTACTCTTAGTCACCCTATAATAAGGAAACAGACACCTAGGAAAGTTAAGGCACTTGCCCAAAGTCAAACTTGACCAAAATGATGGTGATGGGATTTGAACACAGACACCTGATGTCAAACCTGCACTCTTAACTATCATGGATAATGATGATGTTTAATTTAACACTTCTTTATAGACCGTCCTGATTTATTACCTAACGAGTGGGTCTCATCTTCCCATTATGTTCTGAAGGTCCTAGAGAGTAAGAAATACGTCTGATATCTGGTTGGTGTCCCAACTTCCACCAACACAGCCCCAGGCATGTGCGGGGGCCTTCAAAAAGGGCCTGTTGAATTTCAGGAATAAATCATAAGTCAGGAATGGCCAATTTGGGGAGTCTGAAGAGTCAATAGCCTTCCTGGCTTAGGAGGAGGGAGCCATTCTGTATGGAGGTAAACAAGACTCCCAGAGAGCCCACTTGCTTGAGTCTGTCTGCATCCTCCAGAAACTTCTTGGAGATTAAGCTCCCAAACTCACCTGCCTCACTGACCAGCAAAGTTAGAAGGGGTGGGGCTGAGTGCTTCCCCTCACTGGGCGAGGAAAGGGTGAGAGGCCTCCAGGCCGGAAGGAAGTATGGTCTGTCAGCAGCAGGCCTCAGCACCAGGCACTGCCAGTCCCTTCCTTTTCTCAGGGAGGTGTGGAATGTAGAGCTGCCTATCTAAGGCCTAAGGGAGGGAAAAAGTCAAAGGGTGCTAACTCCCCAAAGTCACCAGGATTGTTTGCTTTAGTAATGAAATCAACTGGGTCCACTTCCCAGGCACTTTCCTAGGCAGCTGGATGCTTTCCAGGTCTACTGGTACTTTCAGAAACAGCAGCACATCTAAGAAACAGGGGCCAAATCAGCTTTGTTATTCAGAGCAGAAGCTCCCCACCTCCCCCAGTGGAGGGATGGAGAGGCCCAAGGCTTCCTGTGAGCTGGGGCTCCAGGCAGGGAGCCCCAGGGATGGACAGCAGGCTCCAGGAGAAGGGCAGAGCCAAAATGCAGAGACCTCGAATCCCAGCTCAGAGGTGGCAGCATTATCCACAAAGATGTACAGATGTCACTACACACCAGGGGAACTCTGTGAGCAGAGTCAAAAGAGCAGAGAGCCTGCTTTGGGGCTGTTTCCACAGTTACTTGCCATAGCCAAGAATGGCCTCATATTTTCTTTGTTTCCTCACCTGTCAAACAAATCAAATTCAGGCTTTTTTCCTGCTATGCAAATTTTCATAATGCAAACTGGTTGTAACCTGATCAGTTCAGTAGGGAACCTGATTTGTGATGGTTGTTGGTTTATACCACTGTCATAATCAGAAACGGTCCCCACGTGTGGGAAGAAAGCCTTTATGCCTCAACACCCATGGCCACTTTAGTCGGGTAACTGGCTCTTCTTTGCCATTGGGATTTCCTTTTTTAAAAAATTTATTTTTATTTTTTGATAGCAGTTTCACTGAGCTATAATGGGGCTTCTTTTTAACAGCACTTCTGGACCAAGCCACGATTTATTTTGATGTTTGGAAGCAAGTTGACCTGAGTCTTGCCTTCCATGGAATTCAGCATTTTTGCTCAATGACATTTAGGTTGGCTTACACCAGTTTTGAAAATCTGTTATTTTTAGTTTGTAACTTCAAAATTTCCTAATAGCAATTAAAAACCTTTATTTTTGACATTTCTGTAGGAGAAATAACTGTTGTCACAGTCTAAAACTCTTGCCCCTAAGCAGTTTTTTTCTCATTGAAGTTGTTTAAGAAAACCCCTTTTAAAAATAACTTAAAGTTTATTTTAGGAATACAATTATTCTGTAACAGCAAACTTATACCTCATGAGGTACCTGAGACAGCTGAATGGTTCAACATCTGCAATGGGCTTTGCGACGTTTCTCGAAGGCTCCATAATGGCAGCCACTGTTATTATCATTATCATCATCCCCAGATGCCCCAGGAGGTCAGAAATATAGAAAATATATTTCTCCTTCATAGATGACATTGGTCACAAGACTATTAGCAGTAACAAATGAACTAAAAAAATCTCACTGGGTTAACACAGTAGACACAGATTCCACACACCTAAAGAGCTTGCTCTCCCATAAGATGCTGTAGAGAACGTGTGGCCTCCAAGACCACTGTGCCGGGAGAAGAGATGGAGGGAGGAGCCATGGCAGCTCTTAACCCAGTTGTAACTCATATCTCTTCTGCTCTCAGTTTATTCACCAAAACCAGTCACATGGCGCAAACCTAACTGCAAAGGAAGCTGGGAAATCTACTGGGAGACTTGGATATCAGGTAAGAACGATCATAAAAACCATCTTGTCTTAGCATCAAAGCAACAGTAACGATCTCTTTGTTCTTGTTGTTTCTTCCATCTTTCCTTTTTTCTGTTAACATAGGGCACTTATAATGTGCTAAGTGCCATGTGAGGTGTTTTATATGCATTACCTCATTTCACCTTAAAACGGCTCTTGAAGTAGACATTGTCATGATCATTATTTTCTATAAGAAAACTGAGGCACAGAGAGTTATGTAACTTGTCCAAAGTCACACCGCTGACGAATGAAGTCTGGACAGAGGTCTCTCTGACACCAAAACCTGTGCTTTGAATCCCTTCACCATTCTGATTCCTTAACTCTTTGGTACTCGCTTGACCAGGAGGCCTCTCAACAGTCTTAGGAGGGACGCCGGTTGTAAGGAGTATTTGCTCATTTTATAGCTGAAGAAACGGAATCACAGCAGACTAGAAAGCTGGCCCTGTGCTCCCTCGGCCTCGCTGTCCAAGGCCTAGTTATTGATCCCGCCCCTCTGGTTTCAGAAGAAGGCTCTGACGGCCTCAGGAGATCCCTGCTTCCAAGGCAGGAGGGGAATCCTGAGCCATCTCTGAAGAGCAATTGTCCTTGCTCCCCTCTCAGACCTAAAGGGTCTGTGCATTCAGAACTTCTCCAAGGGTATTCTCAGCCCCTGCCGGCCCTTGCGGGTGACTTTGTCCTGAGATGCAGGGACAGTTCTAGAGAGCTCTCGGGCTTGCCTAGGATCTCATCTTGCTGGGATCCAACCCAGGACTCCAGCATGAAAAGAAAACAAGCATAAAGACCCCCAAACAACTCCTTTTGAACTCTTCTGCACCTCACATTGGACCAATTTTCCTCCAATTACACGGTTGTTAGGGATAAAGCAGAGTACATCAGCGGCCTGAGCCTGCCTTGCCTCTGACCCCTGTCCCAGATGCTGCCATATGCCAAGATACCCCTGCCTCCAGAAGACCTTGATTGCAGGAGGAGAGACGGGGGAGGGGAAAAGAAGGTCCTGTCTGTGCCGTGGCAGCAGGATATACACTGGCTCCACAGAGAACGAGCCGAAGGGCACTGAGAGTCCTCTTGTTCCAGGGTGGCTAACCCATAAGGCCTAAGTCATTTTCACCTAGAACACTGCAGGGAACTGCAGGGGCCGTGACCAACAGGCTACTTTATCTAGGACTAAAGTCATGATCCAGGGTTTCTGGGGATCCCCCAGTAGATTGCACATGGAACCACATTAGTTACACTGAGGGTTCAGACTCCAGGAAAACATGTCTGGGGTGGGAGAAAACACATTATATATGCATGTGAATGCATAGACACACACATGTAACATGCATTACAGACATAACGTGCATGCAACTTTACAGAGTCAATGTACACCCCTCAGGGCTGACCAGATCCATTCCATACAGTCAGACCACTTGGCAGCGGCCAAAGCTCAGATCCCCATAGAGATCTCTTCACTCCACAGTTCATAATGGGGCCAAAAGGGCAGGCAGCTCCCCAGACTCAAGAGTCATGCCTCCATCTCTTCTGAGGTACTCCAGTCTTGCAAATTCTTCTGCCTCAGGGTTTTTGCACATGCTGCTGCCTTCTCTGGGAATTCTCTTTACCCTCATACCAGTGTGGCAGCTGCAGAGGTGTTTAGATGGAAGTATTCTGAAGGTAGAACAGATGGGATTTGGTCCTGGATTGGAGGTGAGACTTGAGAAAGAGAAATTAAGGATGATGCAGAGGTTTTGGCCTGTGCATCTGAAATTTTGGAACTGTTGTCACTGAGATGGGGGAAGACTATGGGTAGAGGAAGTTTGGGGGGGACCAGATTTGGACACGCTAAATTTGATATGCCTATAAACATCCAAGTGGAGACAACCCATAGACAACTGGATATGCAAATCTGGGCTTTAGGGATAAGATCAAAATAAAGATGTAGAGGTATTTAAGGGCATGAACCATGGTCACCACAGGAGACGAAGAAAAGAAGGGAAGAGGAATAAGAACTGAGTCCTGGGCTGCACCATCCATTAGAAATCAGAGGGAGGAGGAAACAGCAGCCAGTGTGGCTGGAGGAGAAGCAAGAGAGGGTAGAATTATGGAAGCCAAGTGAAGAAAGAGTTGCAAGGAGGGAGGAATGGGTTTATCAAATGCTGCCAAGAGGTAGTGAAAGATGAGGATGACACTGCATTTAGCAAAGTGGAGCTCATTAGTGACCTGGAAAGAGTAGCTTGGTACAGAAGTAGGCATGAACTGTTAACTGGAGTGGTTCAAGAGTGGGAGGAGAAAATCAAGGGAAAACAATGATTTTGAGGGGTTTTGCTATAAAAGGGGACAGAAAATGGGTTGATAGCTAGCAGGGGATATGGGATCAAGAAAGGTTCTGTTGTTTTCATTTTTTAAGATGGGGAAATTGCAACATGCTCATATGCTGATGCAGGGGATGAGGGGAAAACTTTTGAGTGAGGCTCCTGATTAGCCAACAGAGGAAATTCCAGCACACAGCACACAAGTGATGGCAATGGCCTGTGACAGGGCTGAAGACAGGCTATCTGTGGCAACAGTAGGGGAGGTAGAAGTTAGGGGACAGTGTATGGTAATATCATGGTGGCAGTCTACAGAAGGTCCCTTCTGATTACTTCTATTTTCTTTGTGAAAAAGGAAGCTAGACCCTCAGCAGAGACTGAGGGGGGGGAAGGAGGTGTTCGATGACTGAGAAGAGAAGGTGAGAAACAGCTGTCTCGGAAAGAGCAGGAGAGTGAACTAACTAGAAAAGCCTGGAGGGTTGGTGGGCAGGAGCAAGTCCCCTTGAGGTTAGTGATCCTGAGTTGTAAGAGAGAGTCATCCATATAAGCATGTGTTCACTCTCCAGCCATATCCAAGGTGCCTGGGTGAGAGGGTGCAAACAATTGAAGCCTGACTTCAGCCAAGGTTAGGGTTTTTCCAGGAACTATGATGGAAGAGGAGAGGGACACAGGAGTAGAGGGAATGTGCTTATAGTACTCAGGAAAATGGGTCATGAAATCCATGTTGGTTAAGGAAGAAAGGGAGTTTGCTATGGTCTGAATGTTTGTGTGTTCCCCCAAACTCATATGCTGAAATTCTAACTCCCAAGGTGATGGTATTAGGAGGTGGGGCTTTGGGGAGCTGATTAGGACATGAGGGCAGAGCCCTCATGAATGGGATTAGTGCCTTTATAAACGAGGCTCCAGAGAGATCCCCTGTCCTTTCCACCATGTGAGGGCACAGCAAGAAGTTGTCAGTCTGCAACCCCAAAGAGGGCCCTCACCAGAATGTGACCATCCTGGCACCCTGATCTTGGACTTCCAGCCTCCAGAAGTGTGAGAAGTAAATCTCTGATGTTTATAAGCTACCTGGTCTGTGGAATTTTGTTACAGCAGCCCAAATGGACTAAGACAAAGGTCATTAGGTGGGTGATGGACAGTGACAAGATGACAGTCAGTAAATTATAGGCCCCTTCAGGGTCCAAGAACTCATGGACAGGGCATGGGGCTGGGGCTTAGGAAGCCAGGCTTTGGCCCTAGCTCTGCTCCCAGAGCTGTGTGACCGTGTAGACCACAGCCCCTGTCTGAGCCATGGTTTTCTAAACCACAGAAGCAGTGGGTGGGATGAGAGGGTTCCTAAGATCCCTATTCTGTTCTCCCTAGTCTGAGAGCTGGATAGGATACTTAAATTCTAAATCCAGCTCTAAATGACCTGTGTGTCCTTGGGGTTTAATCTCTCTTTTCCTTGGTTTCTCCATGTGAAAAATGTGAATAATAATACCTCTTACAATATCCACTCAGATATGAAGTGCCATGAGAAGAGGGGTTTTGGACTGTTTTGCTCACTGCAACTCAGTGCTTAAAATAGTTTCTAGCAACTAGTAGGTGCTCAATAAATATGTGCTGTTTGGTTGGTTGTTGAATGAATGAATGAATGAATGAGTGAATACCCACTTCAGCTATCCCACAGAATTACTGAGGAATAAATGAGACGAAGATGGCAAACTTCATGAAAAACTTAAAGTGCTATAAGTTGCTGTGCAATGCTGCCCAATGTTCTGTTCTGCACCCCTGTTCTGGCTGCTATTTCACTTCTGGTTGTTCAAACTAGAGCATCTCGTTAGGGACCTTCCAGAGTATTGCAACCAGGTTACCGCAGGATTGCAATCACAACAGCACAGACTTAACACTTTGCCAGAGCGCTTGAAAGAGGGTCCTGAGAGTCTGGAGCACGAGGCACACACCATGTGAGTCAAATAGTGGGCTGAAAGGGAAGCAGGGACAGCTTCAGAATCAAGTGAAGCCAGAGTGAGGTGAGGGTCCCTATAACAAGTGGAGCATTCAAGTGAAGTTTCTATATCAGCAAAACAAGAGTTGCTGAAAAGAAAAGACAGAAAGCCCCACAAAAGCTAACCCTCTCTCTTGTCTGTGCTGCCTGGGAATGAATATGGGAGAGCTGTGTTGGGGGGCTGCTGAGGGGGATGGAGAATTCCTTTGAGGTTAAGATTGCTCTGTGAAAGCACACTCCATCATGACATCAAGCATGCCTTGAGCAGCCTATGGTTAATGTTGTGTCATTCCTACTAGGAATTAAGAGAAAAATACTTTAGGCAGCTGTGAGGACTTTTTCCCCCTTAAAATACCCAAAAGCAGCAAAGCTGGTTCTAAACAGGATAGCATGAGTGCAGCCCACCAGAGACTTTTCATTTTCTCTCTGGATTATTCTAGGCCTTTCATCTGGGTCTCCAATCCCTTCAACCCACAGGTAGGAAAAAGACAGATGTAAACTGAAGGAGAAATACCCTAGCTGGTAGACGTATGTCACAGAGGGCAGGTGCAACTTAGCAGAAATTTTCTGGAAGTGTACTGTTTAAAATGATCCTGTTTGAACCCATTGGCCTTTTGTTTTGAGAAAGTTCAAAGTAAAAAAAAAAAAAAAGAAAAAGAAATGAAATGAAAAGGAGACCTGACAGCAAAAGATTCAAACATTCCTAGCTTGTGAATGACAAATTTCCCTTTCATTTCTGTTCTAAACACTCACACGCTGCAAGATCTGTTAATCATGGTGCTTCTCTGTGTGTTTATCTAGGTATCTAGATGTCTACATATCTAGCAACAAAAAAGATCTTTTAAGCCTTCTCAGGCATGAGCCAAGGAATGTACAGTAATTATCTGTGACCAATTCTCATCTATAACCAATTAGAATTTTACTTTCTCATAGCATTTCCTTCCTGGTCCAGGTCCAAGCTTTTTTCTTCTTTTTTTGGTGAGGAAGAGTGAGGCTGAGTTAACATCTGTGCCAACCTTCCTCTATTTTGTATGCAGGACACTGCCATAGCATGACTTGATGAGAGGCATGTAGGTCCTTGTCCGGGATCCAAACCCACAAACCCCAGGCTGCCAAAGCGGAGTACACAAACTTAACCCCTACACTACCGGGCCAGTGCCTTCTTCTTCTTCCTCTTTTCTTTTTTTCTGTAGGAAAGGAAGATACCTGGATATATTTAGAACTGGCAGTATGGAAAGGAAACAGGGTGAAAGGGGAAAGGGAGCACTTATCAGATTGCATTACTGCTTTGATCTGATTGAGTCTTCTTTGGTTATTCCTTTTCTTGAATGCTTTTCCAGCAATGGGAGGGTTTCTCAACCCTCCGGCTATTGCATTTGAACTGAAGTCTGCAGAACAGTTTAAGAGCCCCTGCTCACCTCTTTCACCTCCACCTCGGGCGAGCAGTTCCCCATCCAACCATGGCTTTGAGATCCCATCCAAACTTGTTGGCGTCTCGAACTGAATCCCAGATGTTCACTTAGCGAGAAATAAATGAATGGCCCAAGCTGTGGACTGAACCAGTGATCCTCACAAATAGATTCCAGGTGTGTTGGCATCTGGACTGCTATCTCTCTTTTTCTCTGTTTTACACACACACAAACACGCGTGCACGCGCGCACACACACACACACACACACAGGATGACAGTTCCATCCTGAAAAGAATTCGACACCATCTCCAGATGGAGAGCTGATGTAGAATGGACAGGACTAGTTTCCTAACATGAATGACATCTTTTCAACCATGGACAAAGGCAAAGCACTATGAACACACCCTCCTTTGCATTCAATTGTCGAAATCAAGACACATTTGCTGTTCAAAGTCAGCTGATGTCTGAAAGAGCTTAGAAATGCTAAACTATCTTAACTGCACTGATTTTCATTCTCAATTTCCACCACCTCCTGCATTTCCTATGATACTCATCTTACTGCAAATTTAACAAGCACCCACTATTTGCCTACCTGGGGCAAGCAACAATGGGAAGGAAAAAGAGAGAAGGCGAGATCTCTGCCCTCAAAGAATGTATAGTCCTATTGAAACAGTAAAGTTCAAGTCACTTAATTCAAAAATTGATTGAGAAATTCGATGTTTACTAAGTGCCTATTCTGGGTCATGCTCTAGGACAAAATCCAGCAAGACCTCTTCCTTAAAGAGTTCACAGTCAGTCTAGTGGGGAAGGAAGATAAGTGCATAGATGGTACATGTGATGTGTGCTAAGAGAGAAGGAAATACAGCAAGTCGTGGGAGAAGTCTTTATGGCTTCACGGAGGAGGAAACATTTGATTAGCATCTTGAAAGAGAAGGAGCAATGAGCCAGGGAATGAAAAACAGAGAGAGGGCTGAGAGAACGTATGGTCACAGGTACTGCACTGGGACACCACAGAAGCAGCACCTATTGTAACATGCACAGTGAAGGAGGACAAACAGCTGTGGGGTGGATGAAGCGACTTGGCAGGCACAAGTCAAGTGAGGCTCGGGGAACTTGTGAGCCAAGTTGGTAAGATCAGCACACGTGAAACGCTGAGAGAAGCATGAGCTGGAACCTTGGGCAACGGGCATTGACTGTAAGCAAAGCAGGAAGGGAGAGCTGACTAGAGGCTAGAGGACTCATGAAGGAGACAACTCTTAGAGGACAGGTAGACAGAAAGGGGTAGGGTCCACCAGGCTCAGAGCATGGAATGAGCAAAGCCATGGGCAACTGCTGTTCCATGACAGGTGCACAGACAGTGAGGGGACCATCATGATCCCATCAACAGAAACATGCATAGATGAGAGCGAACGCTAGACAGGTGGGATGAAGCTGCATGGGCTTGCGGGAGGCCAGTGGGCTCCCAAAAGCAATCATCATACCTCTAGTGATTTCAGAGGGTAAATGCACAAGTATTTTTATTTTAATCAGCATATATTTTTATGTTTTTAGAAAATGTAGACTCTCTCATGGTCATTATTACTTAAGATGAGGCTAAGGAGCAAAAAGTAAGTTGACATGAAGTCAAACAAAATAAGAGTACAGGTGTTAGATTGATCAAAACTATGACGAGGGTTCAGAAATTACTGGCTATCTGGGGAATCTTGTGTTGCTTAATGGCTGGTCACTGAAGTTTCTCAAGCAGGATCAGCATGAAGAAAAAAACACTGTAGGAAGAAAACTCAGGCAGGGACATGCAGGACGTGTTGTCAGGGAAAAACAAGAGTTGATGGGGGAGATCACGAAAGAGACCATTGTGTGAGGAGTATGTGAGCTGAAGGGACCAGAGTTAGGAACGGATGAAAGAAACAGGAAGATGACTGGCAAAACTGTGACATTGGATGAGGATGATTGGAATAGAGAGAGGACACAGTAGATTGGTTTATTGGTACCAACTCTTCCTTCCTTCTCTGCTATAGAATCCTCCACCCAAGACTTCTGCCATGTGTCTGCAGTCTCTCCCATTAAAGTGGGCAGCATATATTTCCTTCCCCCACTAATGTCTGGCTTAGCCATGCACCTTGATTTGGCCAACAGAAGGTAAATGGGTGTGATGTGAGCAGAAGCTTTAAATGTGCTTCTGTGACTTGGCTTGATCTCATCTCTTCTTCTATCTGCCATGAGAAAACCATGCATTGGGTAGCCACTAGCCCAAGGGGAATGAAAAGTCACATGGAAGATCCTGAACCCAATCCACAGCCTGAATCCAAGCCCAGCTGAGCCTAACTGAGATCAGCTGAAATCAGACAAACCCAGCCAACCCATGACCCATAAGCAAGGAAAATCAATATTTTTGTAAGTCACTGAAACTCTGAGGTTGTTTGGATAGAAGGGAAAATTGACTGACACAGAGGAGGAGGAGAGGCATGCAGATCTGACTGGTCTCCCTGCTGCCCCTGTCGCCCCCTACACCCTATTGCCACTAGTGGCTAGAGTGATCCTTTCAAAACCCACATTAATGAAGTGTCATTTCTTTGCTCAGAACCCTCCAGTGGCTCCCATTTCACTCAGAGTGAAAGTCAATGTCCTCGTAATGGGCCACATCCCTACACGATCTGTCCTCCTCCCTACTTCTTCACCCCTCAAACTTCACCTCCTACTCTCCCACCGTCTCACCCTGCTCCAGCCACAAGCCTCCCTGCAACTCCCGGGACACATCAGGGTGCACCCTCCCTTGGGCCTTTTCTTTGCTTTCCACTCCTTAGAAAAGACTTCAGATATCTAAATGGCTGACATCTTCACCTCTAGTCTTAAAGCAGTGGAATGAATGATGTGGGCTGCTCTGAAAAGAATCCAACCTGACATCTCCTCATGGACATCCTATAGGCATGTCCCACATGGACATTGCCATCTCCCTCCACACCAACCTTCTTTTCCACATGTGCTCCCCATCTCAGGGAGTGACCCTCCATATTTCACTCCTTTTCACTTGACACTCCTTAGTGCAAACTATCATTATGTGCTACGAGCCTTGCCTCTTAAATACATCTCTAAACCACTCTCTTCTCCTAACTCCACTGCCACTCTACCAATTCAGGCTACTGTGCTTGTCCTCTGTGTTACTGAAATGGCCTCCCCACTGGCCTTTTTGCCTCCAGTCTTGCTCCCTACCCTTTCACTCAACTCTTAAACCCTGCCTCCATATTCCAGGTGGACTGATCTTCTTCAACACAAGCCTAATTATGTTGTTTCCCTGAAAAGCCTTCAATAGCTCCTCACTGCCCTCAGAAAATCACCGAAAGTTCTTCATCATACTTGCTAAGCTATGTGTCATCTGTCGTCTGTCCCCCCAGCTATGACGAATTTCATTCAGCTCCTGAACATACTCTGCTCTGAGAGATCACCTCTGGGTCTTTGCAAATGTTGTTCCTTCCACCTGGAACGCTTTTCCCTTCTTCTCTACTTCATTAACTCCTATTCAGCCTCCAGGTCTCAGCTGAGAAGGCATCTCTTCTAGGAAGCCTGTCTGACCCTCCCCTTTCCATTCCTACGGTACTCTGAAATTATTTCACTACACTGCAATTTCCTTTCATTAGAGAGCGAGTGCCATACTGAAAGATCCCTTCAGATCAGGGTGGGCAAATATTTCCTGTAAAGAGCCAGGTGCTAACTACTGTAGGCTTTGCTGGCCCTATGCTGTCTGTCACAACTACTCAATTCTACCAATGTAGAATAAAAGCAGCCATAAACCATACATAAGTGAATGGGTGTGGCCATGTTCCAATAAAACTTTATTTACAAAATCAGGCAGTGGGCTGGATTTGGTCCATGGGCCCCAGTTTGCCAAATCCTGCTCTAAATGGTCACTGTAGCCCAGGGCCTAAAAGAGTGCACTGTACATCAAAAGGGCTCCATACAGATTTCTTGAATAAAGAAAGATGGGATGACGATATGAATAAATATATGGTACATTTCAAAGGCTGAGCTGATCTAGTTTTTCAAACTTGTTCCCTAGAATTAAACTGATGTTTTAGAAACTGTGTCTTTTCTTGTTCCCACATGTCTAAACCCCTGCCTGGAAACTATAACAACATTTATTGAGTGCCACTCTTTTAAACACTTTACAATGATTAATCTATTTTATCCTCACAATAAGCCTATGAGCTATGAACTATTATCTTCAGTGTATATAGGAGGAAACCTCCTCAAAGATAGGCTCTGCCTTGCCCTCAGCAGACCCCTCCTTTCCTAGAGACCCTCGCTCGGTGCCTATAATCCAGCCCCTTGGTTGGGCATCTTCCCCAGTGTCTGTGTGGTCAGCCTGAATCCATGCCTCCCCTTAGCCTGCTCTGCCCACGCGCCATGCACTCAGCCTGGGACGGACATTCCTAATTCGGCTCTCTTGCCCACCTCACCCTCTAACTCCCTTCCCCACAGTCTCCATGTTGGATGCTGCTTGCCTTTTTCCCAAGGGTTTCTCTCTCTGCTCTGGGCCCCACTCACCCTTTGAGCTCCATTCTATCACTTTTTCCCTCTCTCACCTTTTTTTTTGTGCTCCAAGGAAATTCTAATACCGGCACGACATGTTTCAAAGGCCAATGCACAAGTGATTGTATCTAGAACTTGAAAAGTGTGAGAAAAATCCATGAGATGAGAAATGCTCTGATAGAAGCAGTAGCAAGCTCAGCGGTCTTCCTACGGAGATTCGGCCAATTACCGAAAACACTTCCTCTGGCTGAAAGGCTTACCACTGAAGGAAACTTGGGGAAGAACACGCTGTAATGTTAAACCCCAAAGGGCCGCTCTTTGCTCTGAGGCCCTGATCTCATCTGTGATTCCTCGATGGTTATCTGAAGTACGTACCCCGTGACGATTTAAGGGCTCCCAACAAAAGCAGATCCCTTATTGAGGAGCTGGAGGCAGCATTTTGAGCCTGAATTTGTCTTTTCCCTCCTTTCCGGATGTGGGTCTATGCCTCTCACCCTGAACTCAGCAGCCCACGGCAGCTCAGAGCTCTGGTTTGAATCTGACTTATGAGCCGACGGGTATCGCCATGGCGGGATGTGCGGCTTGGATGTTAATTGCTCATTAGCCATCTGTGCGTGCTGCGCCTCAGCTAAGAGACAAGAGAAAGAATGTGAGTCGCAGATACCTGGGAGTCCAGCTACCGACACACGTGGAAACCATCCAGGGAGACCTCAGGTTCAATCTGCAGCTTGGCCACATATTTATTTCTCACTAAAATAACATCTGGCTTTCATTTTTTGGTGACAACTCGTTTGGACAAGACCTTGAGTAGGTTAAAAAAAAAAAATTAGACTTTCCACCCTTCCCCCTGCCTTGAGGAACTAAACTTTGTTTAAGCTCTTTCGTGAGCCAAGAGTATGAATAAGGAATTGGTGTGGGGACCACAAGCTGGGGTATAAACAAGGAGTTATTTGTTTCTTCTTATTAAAAGATGATGACTCTAAGGCATTTACACACTCCCCACTTGTATGCAAGGCAGAGTTCCTGGGGAGAACATACAGCAAATTACATGTAGCTCCCAGGAGTCCACAGCTAAAGTACTTGGCAATCCTAGGGCTCGACTCTGTGGCCGAGGCATTTGGGACCCTAGTTAGGATGACTGGGTTTGGGGAGTGTGTCTGAGTTGTGCAGTGACCCGTGAGAACATGACCCATTGCCACAAACACTGAGGTTCCACAAGGAACTAGTGGCCCTGACTGCTGCAGCCTGGGGTACCTGGGGGCCCCCACTACAATATAAGCTCCGTGAGGTCAAGAACATTATCTCTTTCGTTCTTTACTGCATCCTCAACACCTAGCAGAGGATCTGTTTGTAGCAGGTATTCTCAAGTATTTGTCAAATGAATGGACAAATGGTACAATAAACAGGTTCTATTGTGATTCTAGCTCCTATCAGTGGCCAAATATCTTCCAGACTACACCCAGAATACTTCCCACAGTCCTGAGGGGTGGGAGGTTGCCAGCCATACATGTAATAAAGAAGATTCCTTACTGATTGGGACCTCCAGAGCAGAGATGGAATAGGAGCTAGTTTCCAGGTTCTCCAGCTGGAGTAGTTTGAGGAGGAAATGAGTGAGGTTGCACAGGAAGTGAAACCTCAGTGTCACACCTCCAAACTTGAAATGTAATTCAGTGCCTACTGCGTGAAGAGCACAGTGCCACGTGCTCTGGAGATGTCAAAGAAGAGGGAGGGAGGGAGACGGTGTTTGCTCTTGGACTCTCAGAGACTTTCTCATAGGCCATGCCCTTTTCCACCGTAGGTTATTTGCACACGCTGCTTGTTTATCAGCATGCATGCCCTTCATACCTCCCCAAATCCTACTCAGTCACTTCAGATCTTTGCTCAATCATTACTGTCTCAGGAAAGCCTTCCCTGACCACTATCCCCACCAGTCTAGGTCAGATCCTCCCAGTATGCCTTCATGCACCCACATACGCTTTCTGCATAGTACTTATTACAACTGTAATTTTCCACTGATTTTCTTGTGATTATTTAATTAACAGCTCTCTCCCACTACCTGCACTGTGCAATGCAGTGTCTAGTAGCCACACGTGGCTATTTAAATTAAAATGAATTAAAATTAAGCAAAATTAAAAATTCAGTCCCTCAGCTACGTTAGTCACATCTTAAGTGGTCAATAGCTGCTTATGGCTAATGGTTATCATATTGGACAGCGCAGAGACAGAACAGCTCCGTGACTACAGAACATTCTCTTGGACAGTGCCATTCTAGACCGTCCACTCTGTGAAGAGAGGCATCCTGACAGTTCTTGCCTTCATCACATACTGCCGTGGATAACACACTGCCTACCACATAGTGAGGGCTCGTGAAATATTTGCTGAATGGGTGAGAAACCTTACGACTGAGCACAGGAGACAGACTTGTTAACTAGAACACAACGCAGCATGATTCAGTGCTACATGGGAGCCAAGAGGACAGCCCCATGTCCTACATCACAGAACGGAGAGCTCTTCTTTCGGGTGAGATTGGTGAAGGCTTAGTGGAAGAGGCAACATTTGTGTTGGGCTTTGAAAAGTGGGTAAGAGTTTGACAGTGGAGAAGAGGTAGGGTGTTACAAACAGTGAAAGAAAACAGCACTTGAGTAGGGTCACAGAATCAGGAAAAAGTGTGTCAGGCCTGGGGAAGAGCAGTAATTCATCCTGAGTGGAACATGGGTGTTTGGAAGGAAGGTCCTGCAACAGCATGCTGAAGAACCTCGATTTAATTCACATGCAATTTCAGGTCAGATTATCATCCACCTACTATGCGCCAGTGCTAAGAGCTACATACACGACCTCATTTGATATTTGCAGCACCTTTGTGGAGTAGGAACTACAATGGTCTCTATTTATAGATGAGAAAGCTGAGGTTCATATGGGCCATGTGGATTCATATGGATTAAATAACCAGATAAAAGTCAGGTGGCTAACAATTAACAATAATAATGGTTACTGAAATGAAGCTCCATACAGGTAGGGAGTATGTCTGTCTCATTCTCCATTGTATTACCAGCACCTCCCATCACACTGGAATACACTAGAGGCCTAATAGGTAGTTGTTGAATGAATAAATGATCAACAGTGTTTGATGATGATGCTTCTAGCTGTAGTAGAGACAGACAGAAAGGAGAGAGGCACTACTGCAGAGGGATTAGGAGCGACAGCACTTGGTTAGATTCTGCGTTGGGTCCAGGAGCCAAAACTTACTCTCTGGGTGACCCACAGCAAGTCTCTTGACCCTTGTTTACATCATCAGACCAAGAGCAATAATAATAGCGGCTTGCTGGATAGTGGTAAGAGCTTAATGAAGTGGATAATTCACATAGCAGCCATCAAATAAATAATGGCTTATGGTATTCAGAGGTAATCAAGACTTTGTCCCTTTTTCTAGGTTTTGGAGGCAGAGATGTCAGAGAAATTACACAGGTTGAATCAATTTGGGACTTGACAACCACAGGAAAGCTAGGGCTGAGGAAGGAATCAAAGACTCCTGAAAGGCTTTGAGCCTGGGGCTAACAAGAGGCTAAGTGAGGCCATGATCAGAACACAAGAGAAAGAAGTTTGGGTGCAAAATGAAGGTCACAGTGACTTCCCCTGACCCCTACACCCAGGAACCTAGCAAGGACTAGGAAAATGACACTTCCAAGGATGCAACGTGGCCCTCTCTCAGTCAATAGGATGGACTTGAGACAGAAGGGAGAGGGGCTACCCTGCCTAGACTGCTCTGGCTCTGATGGTTCCAGAGCAACCACTTCATCAAGTACACCCCCTAAAGCTTTGCAAGGTTTAGCACCTCATTTGCTGAGAGCCCACATGACATCATCTTTGCCACGAGTGGGTGAGCCAATGGCTGCCAGGCAACTGTGCATGGAGTCAAACCTTGAGCCTAGCAAAACAGATAACCCACAAAGCTAAGGCTGTGTGGTTTCCTAAGTTGATGCCTTGTCACTCAAAACATGGTCCAGGGACAAGTAGCATCACCATCACCCAGGAGTTTGTGAGAAATGCAGCATCTCAGGCCAGGCCCGTGATCTTCTGAACCTGCCTCAGCCTGTTAGTCAGGTCTCCAGTTGATTCCTGTGAACATGAAGGGTTTACAGCTCTGCATACAGACTGCCTAAGTTCTGGTTCTGCACTTACTACATCTGTGACCTTAGGCAAGTGATTTAACATCCCCAAGCCCCCATTTCCTCATCTAGGCAAAGGGGAAAACAATCAGGCTGACTCACTGAGTAGTTCTGAGGATTGCACAAGACCATGCATATGGAAGTGGTTAACACAGAGCTTGTAAATGGTAAGTGCCCAATTAATGCCAGCGATGGTTATTAAAAGCTCAGTGCCCAAGACAGGAGGCAGAATGATGGCCCAATTGACCGCTCTTTAGGTAACAAGATGTTCCCAAAGGAATGAATCAGTAAAACTAAGATGATGCTATCACCAACCTAGTCACCCTCCCCAAATGCATTTATTTATCAAACCAAATGCTTGAGAGGTTCCACCCAGCAGAGAACTTGAACCAGATCTGGTCCATCTTCCTGGACTTACAGTTCAAGACAGACAAGATTAGGCCCAGAGCCAACATAAACAGCGGAATGGGCCCTGAATCATTTTCCTGATTAGATCAGCAAACACACCAGGGCCGCAGAAGGACACATTCCCCCAGGACAGAGGCAGATAGGAATCAGGTCAACCTCAGGCCCTGCCCTGCAGTGGTTTATGGCCAGAAGGAACAAAAAACCACAGGATGGGACTGACCCACCTCCAGCACAGACTCTGGCCTCAGCCAACCACAGAGGCAGAATAAAGTTCCAGAGTAACAGTAGCAACACTAATCTTTCTTGAGGGCTCACCAGCAGTGTTCTAAGGGCTTCACAGGTCTTAACTGAGTCCTCTCAACACCTCTATAAGGTATTAATTATTAATCTCATTTTACAATTATTACACTTACAATTTTTATTATTTACAATTATCTCATTACATTATTTACATTATTAATCTCATTTTACAGATGATAATACTGAGGCTCAGAGAGCTTGTTGCTACACAACTCATCACCCCACGAGTAAGTGGCAGAACTGGGAATTTGGTTGGGTGCAGAATGCAACTCTCACCTCCTCTGTGCCTTAATTGACCATCATTCTCCTGCTGTCTTCCATCCCATATGGCCAGGAGCTGTCTGTGCTGCCCAAAGGAGGCAAGGGTGGCAGGCAGAGGCACACAGCAAAGGGCCTGCCCCACCCTGGGAGAGATGGATTCCAGACTCTGCCGGAGGCAGGGCTTCTCTTACTCAGACTCAGCCACAAGCAAGTGGTGACACTTTCTGGGCCGCCTATTCCTATCCCAAGAAACAGCCACATGGAAATTCAAAAGATGAAGTCACAGAAACAGTTTATCACCATAAGTACAAAGACAGGCACCTGTCAACAAGGGCACACGATTATAGGTGAGCATTCATTCGTTGAGTGGCTCTTCCTCCGCTGCTCTCAGAAGCCTTTTGAGACCTCAAGTTGTCAAGAAGTCTCTAGTTGCAGAGACTTGGTGTCTGTGTGTGTGTTGAGACAGACACAGAGGAAACTATGGAGCTGTGATCTCTGCTCCGTGCCTGCCTCTTCAGCCTCAGTCTACTCACTCATGCACCAACCAGGGAGCCAATCTGAATGAGCCTGGGGCTCCAGTCCCAGGCCCAGTTCCCCAGTGGTATCTCCTGGCTCCCATCCTCAGACGCGGCATCACTTTCACCAAGGATCCTGCTGCACTCATGGCTTTCTCAGTCAGCCCCTGCCCCTTGTCCTGAGGACTCCATGTTGCTCTGGACACCACAGTGCCCCACGTGGCCAATGCTCCCATGAAGCCCCCATAGGCTGAGATAGGATTCTAAAATCAATGCACTTGCGAACAGGCCCTCTTCATTCTGACTGGCAGATGGATCCTAGCCAAAGGCAAGAAATGTCTTATTTTGGAGGTTTAAAACAAAATCTACATCCAAGGCCACAGAATGCACAACACCAAGAGTGAACCTCAGGGTAAGCTGTGGACTTTGGGTGATGATGCTGTGTCAGTGTAGGTTCATCAACTGTAACAAATGTTTATCACTCTGGTGGGGGATGTTGATAATGGGGGAGGCTGTGCATGCGTGGGGGCAGGGGGCATAGGAGAAATCTCTGTACTTTTCCCTCAATTTTGCTGTGACCCTAAAACTGCTCTAAAAAAGTCAATACTTTTTTTAAATCTAAAAAATAATTTTCAAATGGTTTAAAAATAATCTTGGATCCATGGCAGGCCCTGGGGATATGATTTTTGGCTATGGGACCTTCTGACTTCCTTCAACCACACCAAATAAGTGATTATCTTCTCCATCTATGGATAAAGCTCGATTGTCGTATGAGATCACACACACAGACACAGACACACTTTTATAAGTTTGTATAAGGATAATTTCTGGAAGCATACAAAAGAAACAAGACAATGAAAACATTCGGGAAGGGGAACCAGGAATCGGGTAAAGCAAAGACATGCACTTTTTATTGACTTCTAAGCCTTAATAGTTTTGTACCATGAATACGTAGTCTCTGCTACTTTCAGTTTCTCCAGTTGTCAATAACAACGATAAAGAACACGTGGACTTGGTGAGAGAAATATGGTCATGTCGTGCGTCACTCTAAACTGGTTCTTCAAACCAACCCCTCCCCACCAAAGCACAGGGCACACGGGTCGACAATGAGGAACAGTGCCCTTCAGGACAGACACACGCCATCCACCTGCATCCCTCCACTGACAGTGCTCCCCTTCTGTACCAGCCCCTCTGGTGTCTGACCCTGCCTCTACTTTCACCTCCCACTCTTTGTAGTAATCAGTTGATCTGGTTTCTTGGGACAAAGGACTTTGCCCATGATGTGCCCTCAGGCTTTTCCTTAGAGTGAGATGTCTTGCACTGACTCCTGAGATCCCAAACCCAGAGGGTCCCACCCCAGTCACTGTGAGGCATCAGGACTCCAGAACTCTCTTTCTCTATCAGGCAAAGATGTCTTTGTCTAGTTCCTGATTTCCTTGTGTAATCAAACTTAAGCTCTTTTGGAACTCCAAGTAGAAAACTGAACCTACGTCTATATCAGGATTCAAAATCCCAGCTCACGCCGACAGAAGAAAATCTCATGACTCAGAGCAAATACGGCTCAGAAAATTAGTGCTTCCCCTCCAGCTTGGGCTGTTTTGTTTACGCGCTACTTTTTCCCATTCAGCAGGCTGTCATTATGTGAGTGCCAATAAACCGGGTGGAATCGTGGACATAATATATCACTGTTCAGCGCTGCCAGAATTGGAACATAAAGACCACTTAACTCAGAACAAAATCAGGGAGCCCACAAATTAGTCACTGCAGAGATGCCAAGACGACGTTAGTCTATTCACTGCACTCAACAGTATTACACATCTGAATGGGTTTAAGGCTCCTTGGAGGGGCGTGTGGTAGGGTTTATTCACCGCTTCTCTTGCAAAGAATGGGCCGTCACTAGCTGTGGCACATCAGACAAGCAGCCCCTGTGTCTTAAGACATCTTTTTCCCTCTGTCCCTCCTCTGACCTCTAGCTATCAGCACATGTTGCTGTGTCCACCTTTCGCCATGTCTCTAGCAGCCCAACTTCCAAAGCTAAAGCACAGAATGGGATGTGCAAAGTTTAATGGGAAGCTCACTTCTCCCCAGCACATCTCCTCCTCGTCCAGGTAGTCAAGGTTTCAAAGAGTGGTCTACATCTCAGTGTTACTGTTGTGTGGACAATGGATGTAAACAAGGATGTTTGTGAGAGCAGTTCCATCAACAGTGCACTATGGCTTGGCTGTGCGGTGAGCCACGCAAGCTAAGGACCAGGTATTGTCAAACACTCAAAGGTCCTTGGCTTGCCTCCCTGAATAATAAACTGACTTGCTTCCTTGGGGATGTGTGTTTAAGTACACGTAGGATAGTGGCTTTTGAGATTCTAATCATTATTGTACCACCTTGTTATCATTTCTAGGTATTACCTGTATTATCATTTATTTAACATATTTCTGTAAATTAACTTTTTGATTTTACTTAAATGCCTATTTTACTAAGCAAAATATCATCAAAGCAAAAATATAAGGCCACACATACGAAGAGCTATTTATCTAACGCAAATCACAAAAAAAACCCATGAAAATTAAAATGAAAATGTTATGTCTGTCACACCTTGGCGCTCTTGGAAGGAAAATAATCACTCAGAATTCAACAGACTCCATTGTGTCTCAGACTCTATTTCCCACCATTGCTAGCAAGGAATCTTACAGTCTATATTGAGTATCAATTTACTGATTTGATTTGATCTTAGGTGATATTTAACCAAACTTTACTTGTCAGGATTGTGATAAGAAAAAAATATTCCAGGGTCTAAGCTATTTCCCTTATTTCTAGGCCTTGAGACTTGGAAGCTACTGAAAAAAAATCTTAGCCCTAAATTTCTTGGTTCAATTAGAAGAATCTATGAAACTGACAAAGTTATGCCATAACTTACACTTAGCAAAATAAGAAAGCACTGAGGAAAGCAGAGCTTGCAAAAAATGATGCAGAACATTGCTTTAAGTGTCCTTAGGAGGAAGAATGTTTGCAGATCCAGACCTTTCACGTAGAGTTGGCATATGCATGGCAATCCACATGGGTGGATGTCAGCACCTCAGCCATTGTCATCAGACATAAGCATCAAGGGCCATGATGAAATCCCCCAGCCCATCATTGATCAAAGCCGGTTCTTAACCAAAATGGCCAAGGCATGCGCATTCACTCAACAAGGACATGAACAAAACCCAATGGGAAGGTCTCCTTCTCACCGGAGAAATCGGACTGTGCATGGAAAATTCCACACCACAGTTCAAAGGGGCATTGTGATCTAATAAATTTAGCTGCATGGGTTATTAAAGGCAACTGTAAATTCAGCCTGAGGTTTTTTTTTTTCCCCTGTGCTTTTCCCACAGCTGAAACACATGTTAAAGTGGAGAAAGTTCCCAGGGAAGCCTGGTGCCTGTTTGGATTGCATCTGACATGCCATGGGCCAGGATGAGGGATGCCTCTGTAAATGACTTGTTGCTGAAGCCACGACCCCCAGGAACACTGGGCTAGAGTCTCTGCTGAAGGTCTTTGACGGGGGCTTCTTGGACCTCCAGGTAAAGAAAACCAACAGTAATTGAATCTGCAGCCAGCCAGGGCTGGGAACATTTCCTTTCGCTGGCTGGTTGTAACACCTAATCTCACCAGAGAAGCCTTGTTCTAGTGAATAATTCATGTGCTCTTCCTTTGTGGGTTTAGCAACGTAGGTGTCCTGCCAAGTCAAACAACGGTGATAGAGACGTGTCTTTGGGGATTAGTGCAAATCGGACTCTTACCTGACGGGATTTAGCTCTGCTCAGCCCCTATTCTGCAACCTGTGTGATCTCAGGGTCAGAAAATGAAGTAAAAAGGCAGAACTCAGGGTTTAGAAAGCATTACCCGGGGAGTAGCATCCATAGCCTCTCATTTATTTCTTCTTCGTCTTTTTAAGAGAGCTCTTTGGAGATAAAAAAGATTTTGAAATTCCAAAATGATGTACAAAATGGGTCCTTGTCAAATAAATTAACCAAGAAAAATAAAACCAGCAAAGAGGTTTCTTTTTTTCCAAGGGCTGACTCAGAGATCCGTTTCTGTAGCAATGCCTGCAAATGTGTCTCCCAGGCCATCTGCAGGGATATCTGGGTGGGAAGGGAGGAGGCTGCAGGGAACGGGGAGGGCTGAGAGATGGGTCCTGCACCTTTGCTGCTACCTTTGGAGTCTGTTTACAAGATGCACAGAACAAGCAGGCTTTTCACTTTGTAATCACAACTCATCTTTATCACTTATGTCTTAAGAAGATGCATAGGATCAGGCAATGGCAAGATCATAGGCTTCAGAGGCCAGGAGAGCTGCTTCCAAGTGCTGCCTCTGCTTCTCATAGCAATGAGACTGTGGTCAAATTATTCAAGCTCTCTGGGCCTCAGTCTCCTTACAGGAAAAATGGGAGGATAACAGTAAGTACTGCAGAGAGTTACAGTAAGGATTAAACAAGGAAATGCATGAACGCCAGACACATAATAGGATATCACCACAGAAATTAGATAGTGCATAGAAAATCACTAGGATAGGAGACTGCCCAGCTTACCAACATACCATACTTACTCAACCTGGCTCCAAATGGTTTACCCTTTTTGTGTGTGTGTGTGTGAGGAGGATTGTCCTGGACGCCATCACAGCATGGTTTGATGAGTGGTGTGTAGGTCCATGCCCAGGATCTGAACCTGTGAACCCTGGGCCACCAAAGCAGAGCGTGTGAACTTAACCAGTACACCAGTGGGCCAGCCCCACTTTACCCATTTTTCAATGAAATGCACACTCTAAAAAGTAATATAACACTTGAAATTAAAATATTTTATTTTATATAAATTATACCTCAATAAAAAAAATATTTGCTACTAAGAAGGATGTGCAAAGTAATATGCTGCTGAGCATTCAACAGATGTTCCCAGAATACCTACTACATGCCAGGTCTCCTATCAAAGCCAGAGGAGAGGTGAAGGCAGTTCTAGAAGAGGTGTTCACAAGTGGGTTACCCCTGGGATAAGTGTGTGGGAGAAGGTAATAGGTAGGTACTCGGAAGGAAGTTCTAGATGCTTGTCATTCCCACTGTGGGTGGAGATCCCAGCAGAGCCAACTAACTGGAGATGGAAGGGAAATGGTGTGGGGTAACCATACGACACTTCGGCTGGCCGCACCTTTATCAGCATTCTACCTGGGCTTCCAAAGCACAAGAATCACCAGGGACACTGCTCTCTCGCATGACAAGTGTTAAGAAGCAAGGGTTCTGGCCAGGTACAATGTTAGATGCCAGCGATGCTGTGCTGAGCACCAACACGTGGTTTCTGTCTTGGGGGCCCATAGTTTAATGAGGGAGACAAATGTCAATCCACATCACTAAGGAATGTATAAATACAGACTGAGATGAGCAAGGGTCAGAGGAGCTTCCCTGAGGAAGCGACCCTGTTGCTGAGAGCTGAAGATGAATGGCAGTTACTAGGTGAGGAGGGGAGGAGGAGAGAAAAGGGGAGAGGGAGGCTGGAGAGGGACGTGGAGCCAGATCCCATGGGGCCTTGAGAGCCATGACAAGGAACTGAAGCTCACTTTAAGAGCCCTGGAAGGATTTTAAGCATGGTCTATATTTGAGAAGGTCATTCCAGCTGGCTCTAGTGTGAACACTTTCCCTGGGGCCACAGTAGAAGCAGACAGGTAAGAGAGGAGGTCTGCAGTCCTTCAAATAAGAGCTGATGATGGCATGGATGAGTTCAGTGGCAGTGGAGATGGAGACAAGGGGCAAGTGAGAGGCCATAGTTAGAAAGCAGCCTCTACCCGTCTCCCTCACTGCTCTACATTCCCCCTCTAGTCCCTGCCACCCCCTGGGTACAGCAATATGGATGTGGGATCTCCACCCTCACACCCACTAACTACTCGTAGCTGGGTCCCAGGAGCTCCAGAGGTACAGAGCTGGTAAACCCAAGAGCTTTTAGGGGGCTGGGGAGGACTAGAGAGTGAAGCTGAATGGTTGGGCTTCGGTGGGGGACAATCTCTGGCCAAGACATGCCTTTGGGAGGCAGGATGGACCTCTCCCCAGCCCCTGTCTTCTCCTTGCCCCTTCCCCACTCTTAGGATGGAAAATGAAGTGGCCTTATAACCACTTCCCCTCTACTCAGTTCCTAACAAAAAACCAGACTCATAGAGACCTGGAGCACTTGCTTTGGTCTAAGCTTTGGTCCCCGGCATCAGTCCCTGTTCTGTGGAACTGAAAGCAAGTGATTCACCTTCCCTGAGATTCAGTGCCCTTATCTGTAAAACGCTGATGATAATCTCTGCCTGGCAGGATAGCTCAGAGAATGAAGTTCAATAGTATCCATAGAGCAACAAGCACTGTGTCTGACTGAGCAGGTATTTAATAAATGTTAGTGCTCTTCATTATTCTAAGGGAGAGGTTAAAGCCAAAATAAAAAATGCCAGCCTGTTATCCTCAATCCCTTTTCTCACTTTGTCACAATCTACAGAGCAGGTAAAGATGGGTCTCAGGGTACTCAAAGTCTCGAGTAAGATTCATCTTCATTTTTTGCTAAGATTCTGGCCTAGATTCTCTCCAACATCTTACAAGGTGGAGGCTGAAGGGGGCATTTTAACATTATGCACCCAGGAGATGCCTCGAGGAGACAGATACTAAGACTGGAGAAGCGGCAGTGACTTTGTCTGAACTCCCCACGCTGCTAGGCTCTGCATCCTTCAGGTCTGTCATTACAGCACCCACCCTACAGGAAATGGGGACCAGCCTGCAAAAGGGTGGGTCCCAGGTGAGAGCACATCTACAAGATCATGGCTAAATGGGAGGCATGGAGGCCCTTGGGGAGATGGAGAGTTTCTGTGGCCAGGTTACTGGGGGGGGGGCCTCCCTAGATGGGCAGTAGTGTGTATGAGATACACAGGCTAGAGCATTCATGAATTAGGGAATAGCTGAAAAGTCCATCTTCAAATGTATACTTGCCTCCACTCTTAGAAGAGATTTTTATATACTAAATTATGTCACTTAAATCTTATAATCATGATGATGATGTAATTAACAGTTAATATGTGTTTAACCACTTCGTTTTGTGTCAAGTTCTTTGCTAGACACAAGACATGCATTATTTCATTTAATCCTCTCAAAAACTCTGGGACAGGTAATTCTATTACCCCTTTTTACAGATGAGTGATTAAGGCACTTGCCTAAGGTTGCACAGCTGGCCAGAGGAGAAGCTGAGATTCCCAGGGAGGAGCCTGAGGACACAGCCTGTGCTCCTAATCGTGAGGATCACCTCCAATGAAAATCAGCTTTTTAGCAATAGAACGTGGGCTGTACTCTACAATCTTCTACAAAGGGCGGCAGTCCCAACTTTATCTCATTTGATCCCGTAGAAACAATGTCATAGTACGTGCCCAGGTTCCCGACGGAGGGCCTGGTGGCATATTTTTCCAGAAATGACCACAATTGCCTACTTAATCAATTATAAATGGTATATTTGTACACAGTAAAGTAGAAAGGTCTCTAGTGTGTACATACATCAAATAAACAAAGCAGTACAAGAACCAATCACATACATGAATCACATCTTATTTATTTAGGCACTCCTGGGTGAAGAGCTGGCCGTGCTGAGCGGAGGCTGTGGGACTTGAGGAAACAGCTGGAAGAATCCTGGGGAGAGGGTCTGAGGCCAAGAGCCAGAAAGAGCCCCCCAAGAGAGGGGTGCTCCCATTTAAAAGAGATTTCCTCAATGACAGAAGCAGGAGGACATGCTCTGAAGACACGAAAGCTGTCAGGAAGGGAAATTACTGGGTGACAGGAGTGAGGACTGACCAACAGGCTGCCTCTAAGTAGTGACAAGGGCCGTCGACAGGGGCCTCTGACCATGTGAAGCACCATAAAGCAAAGGTGTCCTGGAACCGTTTGTTTCTTTTTAAAATACATTTGTTTAGCATATCCGGCTCCCTATGGCACTCACATCTCCAAGATAAATTGTTTAACAATATATATTTAATGTGTGCTTGTTTTGCGCTGTTTGGTCTCAGGGACCCTGAAAACAAAGTAACACACTCAAAACGTAAATTTAGAAAGAAAAGAAAAGCATCCTGGAATGTCGTTCTTCATTTCACCACTCTAAAGCTCCCAGGGATCCTCCTAGTTAGAACCTTAATTATGGAAATTCTCATTTGTATTACATGATTTATTTAAAACCCTGTCTTTCCAAGAGAATAAAATCCAGGTTTTGAAGCACCTCTCAAAACAATTTATTCTTCTCCACTGACTAACCGCTCTGGCCGGCAACCGTGAATTTATAGTACATTACGCCAAAGCAAAACACTCTAATAACTTAATCAAACATTTAAAATCCAGCTCACAGCCATATAATATACAGAAGCAGTTCTCGCAGCTCTCTCGTTAAAGGCCAATTATCATTTTTATTCCAAACCTCCACATCTTGGGGAAGCCACACACACATACACATACAGAAACAGAGAAACACACATGCATTTTGAGATTCAAAACTTGGCTGACATATTCCCAGGCTTAGAGCAATTCTCCTTGTTACACTTTGAAATGAGAAAATTGATCTTTCAGATATTTTTTTAATTCTAGCAAAAAAAATACGATATAAAGAAAGAGAACAAAACAAAGACACCTAAAATATTGGTTCTTTTGATCTTCAAGGCATTTGGGGGAAGAACTGGGCACAATTCTAAACTGGTTATGTGGCCATGCCCCCATAAGGATAGTAATGTAGAAATAATAATGATAATTTGCATTGTTTAGTCTGTTTGCCTTTTTAGAGCACTTTAGCAGAGACATATTTTCTGGCAACGCCCTCACGCCTATCAAACAGAAAATACTGTTAAGCTCATTTTTCAGATGAAAAACATGCTTTGACAATTTTTGATGGGAGAACAAGGACAGGAAAGCAATTCAGCATGTATTTGGCATGGGGTGTTTGGCCTAAGAGATGGAAAAAAGTCAATGAGTAAAAACGAGTCAATGAAAAAAGTCAGTGAGTAGTCATTTGGTCCACTTGGTCAAATAAAATGCTCTCTTTCCATATTCATCATTCTCAAGTTAGGGAAGAGAAGGAGGGTCCTGGAGCATGGCTAAATGTATTGGGTGATAACTGTGCTGATCACTGTGGAAAGCACTTCACATGGATAATCTCACGAGAGCCTCATGAAGTGTGTTAATGGAGTCATCCCATATGTGCATTTAACCTGTTATTGAACCAAAGTATAGACATTCAGTAAAAATTAAAGGAGAAGAAGAAGGTAAGAACTATAAGGTGCAGAAGGTCCTACCAACCATTGTTTTCAAGAAACCTGTGCCCCCAAATGACCTGAGATGAGAGATGCGTATCTGCGCTTCCCTCAACCTCTCAGTCCTCGTGTGCTGCTCACGGTGAGCGCTTTGTAGATGGGGGTTCCACTGGTCAGTGGTACTGTTTGGTATAAAATGGTCCCTACGTGCCTTGTTTATGGGAGACAGAACTGTTAATAATTTTAAATATTTTCCATTTTTATTTTTCACGCCAACTTTAGAAACAAGCCTCTGTTTAAAAGGCAACTCAACTCAACAATAACTATCCCCATTTAACAGATGGTTCTCAGAGCTATTAAGAAACTTGTCAAAGGTCTCATGGCTGGTAAGTGAAATGAGAAGATTTATCCAGGTCCAAATCCAGGTCGATCCTAACGCTAGAATCCAAACTCTTATTTTTTAAATCCTTAGGCTCAGTGCCTACCACACACTCACTCCAACTAAATCAGCAGATCTAAGGGCCTGTGGAAACTTTTCGAGAGTGGCCCTTGCAGTTCTTGACCCCATCCTGAATGACCCCGGACGCACCATTCTTTGCCGAACTGGTGCTCATGACTTGTACTCTTATTTGATCTTCAAGACTTGGTTCAACTGACGCCTCCCCAGTGAATCCTTCCCTGACCTCGCCAGTAGAGGCGCTCATTTCCTCTGCACTTTTGAGAGCTCAATATCCGCCAAGTTGAAAGATGTGTGTTTACACGCTTGCCTTCCTACTGTAAGCTAAGCTTCCTGAGGACAAAGGTTCCATTGTATTCTTCTCAAAAACTCCAGTACTAACACAATACCTGGTGCATGGCAGATGCTTCATAAATGCTTACATTGAATTGTCTAATTCACAAGATGAAACATATTCCTGCAGCCCCGCTCTGGAGGTGAGTGGGCTGCTGTGGGGTGGGGTGGAAGAGGAAGTGGCCAGAAAAAAGTTTGAAAATGTCTGTCTCAGAGACTCCCCAGGAACACATAATCATTCATTTTTTTCAGTCCTGCTTACGAGACTGCAGTGAAATGCTCATAAGTATTTACTACGAGCCAGACGCTATTCTAAATTCTGCGCATGTATGCTATTTAGTTTTCCCATCGACCCTATGAGGTAGATATATAGATGTTTTATAGATGAGGCAACTGAGGCTCAGAGGGGTTCATTAATTTGTCCGAGGTCAAACAGGATGTAAGTGTGGGCCAGGATGCCAGAGCCCACGTTCCTTACTGCTCTGTTATACTTCCTTCCTACCTACCTGCTCAAATTGCTGCCATCACGAAGCCTATATTTTCGGGGTTTTTCTCCAGAGAGACAGTCCCATCCTCCACTATATGAAATTTTGAAGGTTTTTAGGCTTAAGTCTTCCAACAACCTCCTCCTCATCTGCCTTAGTCCTTTTAATGCAACCAGAGAAGAAAGAGCTTGATAGGAGGGAATCAAGCAGGGCTGGCCTATGACTGCAGGGCTGGCCTATGACTGCAGGGCTGGCCTATGACTGCAGGCCTGCCCTGCCTGGGCCTTCTGATTGCCTTGAAAATCTTCTCCAGCATTTATTTTCCCCCTAACGTTTCCCTAGTTTTATGGCTTCCCTTCGGTCTGTCTTGCAATTCTTAAGAAACCGATGGAAAAAACATTCCAAGATAGGAGTTTTTTTTTTTTAAATAAGGAATAATAACATAAACCAATCAAAAATCTGTCAACAGTGGTGTTTCTGCTGTTGGCAGCTTATACTCACACAGACACTGGGGTTTTTTTTTTCACAGACTTCGAGTAATTTAAGTATAGACACCACAGGCGATACATTTCACAAAGAAAACCCTGTCCATAATTCTGAGTTAATAACAATGGTCAGGCTTTGATGTAGCTACAAATGAGGTCGAATGAAGAAAAAGCCACATTCATGAGGGTCTGGTCTCTAAATGATCAGTTCAAGGAACACAACACATGTTAGTGCTGGCAGGACCAGAAGGACTTTATCTACCAGAAACAAAATAACATCTTGCAGGAATTTAAAACATAGAAATTTGCCACACATACACATTTACATATAGAATCTAATTATTTACTTCATATCTAATTAACGAGTAGATGTGAACTCTGGGCTGGAGCTAAGGGCACCATTGTGCTCTCCTCTTTGGAAAACCTGAGTGAACTCCAAGGCAGGTCAACTCCTCATACATTGCTGCACTAACATCTCACCGAAGTCAGATTCCTCTCTAGCCTGTTTCCTTGTCTGCACAATGAGGAAACCGAGTAGTACAATGTCCCAGTCTCCTTCCAGTGCCTGAGGGTGACGTTTTCTTTTCCTAGCTCCTGAATTCAGAATTGTCCTGGAGTCAAATCTCAGCATGGCAAGTTACTTTCAGTTTCTGAGCTTCAGTCTTTTTCTCTGTGCAAAGGACACGATAATTTTTTAAAATACTTTAAAAAAAAAAAGGTACAAACATACAGGAAAGGAGAAATATGTTTTGAGCATTCATATGCCTACCACTCGGATTCAACAGTTGTTTTCATTCTGCTATATTTGGGGTGTTTTTTGTTTTCTTTTCTGAATCATTTTAAAGTAAATTATAGACATTACAACACTTGATTCCTAAATACTGTAGTGTGCATCTCAAAAAATTAAGGAGATTCTCTTACATAACTAAAGTGCCATTATCACATTCAGCAAAATTAATAATAATTCCCTAACATCATCTGATAGCAAATGCATTTTCAGATTTCTCCCTTTGTCCCCAAATTTTACTTTATACTTTCCTTTCTTCAAATCAGGCTTCAATCAAGAGCCACACATTGAATTTGGTTGTTACATCTGTCTCTAAAGTCTCTTTTTAAAATATTTTTTGAAGTATAAACACATATACAGAAAAATGCACGAATCAAAATTGTATGGCTTGAAGCATTTTGCACCAAGAGAACAGATTCACAAAACCTCTACCCAGATCTAAAAACAGATGCTGACGCACCCCAGAAACCCCTTAATTCCTTGTTCCATTTACAACCCTCCAACGATAAACATTACTCTGATTTTTAATACCATGATTAGTTTTGCCTGTTTGAAGATTAGATAAATGGAATCAGGTAATATATATTCTTTCATGTCTGGCTTTTGTCACTCATTCTGTTTCTGAGATTTTTTGTTACATGTAGCAATAGTTTATTTCCATTCTATTTCCAGTCTATTCCATTATATGAATATACCACAATCTGTTTTTTCTCATGTTGATGAGCATTTGGCTTGTTTGCCATTTGGGACTATTACAAATAGTGCTGCTATGAACGTTCTTGTGTATGTCTTTTTGTGGGGTGCACATACGGGAGTGGAACTGTGGGGTCATGGGTTATGTATATGGTCAGCTCTAGATGATACCGCCAGAGAGTTTTCCAGAGTAACTGTATCAATTCCTCCACAGCAGGACATGATAAATGCAATGTGTTTCACATCATCATCAACACCTATATCTTAAGTTTCAGCCACTCTGAGGGGTGTGTGGTGTATGTCACTGTGGTTTTATCTTACATTTCTCTGGAGACTAATGACACTGAGCATCTTTTCATGTGATCACCAACCATTTGGACATCTTCCTTTGTGACATGCCTGTGCAAAACTCCTAACCGTTTTTCTACTGGGTCATTTGTCTTTTTCTTATTGATTTGCAAGCGTTCTCTTTTTATTCTAAATATAAGTCCTTTGTCAATCACATGCACTGCCAATATCTTCACCCACTCTATGACATGCTTTTTCACTCACTTAACGATGGATTTTGATGAACAGAAGTTATTTATTTTAATGTAGTCCAAGTTACCTATTTTTTCCCTTTAATTTTAGTGCTTTCTGTATTCAGCTTAAGAAATATCAACTTCCTCAAAGCCACGAAGATATCCTATGCTATTTTCTAGAAGTGTTATTATTTTATCTCTCATGTGTAAATCTACAGTCCACTTGGAACTGATTTTGTGAATGGTATGAGGTAGGGGACAAGATCGTTTGTTTTCTATATGCATACTCAATTACTCTATCACAATTTATTACACAGATCATTCATTCCAAGCTGCTTCACAGTGCCACAAGTGTCCTTCTATATATATGAGTCTTTGAGACTGTCTTGGTTCTTCTTGACCATGTGCATTGCCATATAAACTTTAGAATCATCTTAATTTCTACAACAGCCTGTTAGCATTTTGATTAGGATTGCACTGAATCTATATATCAATTTGGAGAGAATTGCTATCTTTGAGATATTGGGTCATCCAATCAATGAACATATGTATCTCTCTATATATCTTTCATTTTTCCAGGTAATGTTTGTCATTTTTTGTGTTAAGGTCTTGCATATCTTTCATTAGATTTATTCCTGGGCAGCTGTTATTTTTTGTAACATTATTTTAAAAAAAATCCTAATTATTTGTTACTAGTATATAGAAGTTATATTTATTTTTTTTTTTGGAATACTGATCTTGTGTCTACTGACCTGAGGAATTCACCTAGGAATCCTGAGAGTTTATCTGTAGGCTATTTTTATTATTATTCTTTTGGTGAGGAAGATTGGTTCTGAGCCAACATCTAACGTCAATCTTCCTCTTTTTGCTCGAGGAAGATTGTCCCTGAGCTACCATCTGTGTCAAGCTTCCTCTATTTTGTGTGTGGGACACCACCACAGCACAGCTTGATGAGCGGTTTGTAGGTCTGTGCCCGGGATCCAAACCCACAAACCCCAGGCCACCGAAGCGGAGCCCATAAACTTAAGCACTATGCCACCTGGCTGGCCCTATTTTGTGTTTTCTATGTACTTAATCATGTCATCTGCAAATAATGACATTTCTCATTTATAATTCTATTCTAATCCTTACACCTATTCTTTCTCCTTCCTTCCTTTCTTTCTCCTTCCTTCCTTTCTTCCTCTTTCCTTCTTTTTGTCTTTTTTCATCATTGCCAGGATCAGGATTCTCAGCACAATGTTGTATAGGAGTCATGATGTCAGGTGTCTCTCAGAAAGAGCAATTTAAGTTTTTCACCATTAACTATGATTTTTTTAATGTTTTTTGTAAAGAAGTTCCATTTTATTCTTACTATTTTAGATACTTCTAAATCATGAATTAGTGTTGAATACTTTTTCTGCACCTATGGAGATAAAATGACTTTTCTCTTTTATTCCATTAATGGGATGAAATACATGATTATTTGTGAAATAGTAGAAATTTATTTCCTGTTCATGTCATAGCCAAATGCATGTCAGCAGAGACTCAGAATCCTTTCATTTTGTGTTTCTACATCCTTTAAGTTCATAGACTATTGTCAATTTAGCCAGCACAGGGAAAGGAAGCAAGGATGGAAGATCATGGATACCACATCCTTTCCACCCTCATTCCATTGAATTCCCAAACTCAGTCACAAGTCCCCACCTAACGGCAAGGGGGGTTCTGGAAGTGTAGACATATTGTCCTCATGCCAATCTCTCTCCAGTCTTCTGGTTGTATGACACTTGTTCTCTGGTAATTCTTAGGAAGAGCTCAATGGGAACTATGATGCCTGGGTTCCTGAATGTTCATAATAGTTAGTCTGTAGTTACTGCCCTTGAATATGTGTAGGACTCTGGTTCACAATTTGTAAAACCTCTGGTTCACAGTTTATTTCCTTAAATAGTTATTCTGTTGTATTCTGGCTTTGGTGTCAAAAGCATTCTGGAAATCTGATTTTATTTCCATTAAAAGCATTTCATTGATTGAATGCTTAAGATTTTTTTTCCTTAAAAATGCAATAGTTTTATTAGAATATGTTTTGGTCTGTATTTCCAGGCATTCAGTGTCCTTTCGATATGTACCTTCAAATCATCTTTTATTTCAGAAAATTTTCATTACTATTACTTTTGTTTTGTTCCATTGCTTTAGTCTTCTTCCTCAGAGATTCATATTATTAAGTGTGATAGAATTTCTTTGACTGACTTCTACATCTATCACTTTCTCTTAAATCCTTTGTACGTCTATATTTATTTCTTATTGATTTTTTAAAAGTACTCCTTTCCATTTTCCATTTCTCTTAAAGCATTATTCCTTATATTTATCTGCTCTTGAATTCCATCTAGAATACATGTGTGTATATTTTTGGTATAAAACAATAACAACATTTATTTTTCTTATGAATCTTTAATTCAAGCAGGGTTTGGCACAGTCAATTTTTTAAATAAGCTTTTCATATTAGAATAGGTGTAGATTTACGTAAAAGTTGGGAAGACAGCACCAAGTGATCTTATATACCCCACACCCAGTTCCCCCTATCATTAACATCTTACATTAATATAGTACATTTGCCACAATTACTGAACCAATACTGATACATTATTATCAACTAAAGTCAATATTTCATTCTGATTCCCTTACTTTTAACTATGTCTTTTTTCTGTTTTAGAATTCCATTCAGGATGCCCCATTACATTTAGCCATCACATCTCCTCACGTTCCTTTTGGCTATGACAGTTTCACTGACTTTTCTTGTTTTGGTGACCCTGACAGTTTTGAGGACTGTTCAGGTGTTTTTAAGAATGTCCCTCACTTGGGACTTGCCTGATGTTTTTCTCATTAGACTGGGGTTATGGGTTTTTGAGATGAAGAGCACAGATGTAAACTGCTGTTTTCATTATATCATGTCTAATGTACACACTATCAACGTGACTTATCACTTTTGATAATGACCTTCATCACCTGGCTGAGGTAGTGTGTGTCATATTTCTCCAAGCTAAAGTTACTGTTTTCCCCTCCCCTTCTCATAGTGTACGGTACTCTTTTAAAGGAAGTCACTAAGTGAAGTCCACATTTAAGGAGGGGGGAGTTATGCTCCACCTCCTCGAGGGCAGAAAGTCTACGTAAATTACTTAGAATTCTTCTGCCTTGAAGATTTTTCTCCCCACTTATTTAATTATTCAATCATTTATTTCAGTATAGATTCATGGATATTTATTTTATACTTTGGTTATAATCCAATACTGACTTATTTATTTCGTTACTCAAATTGTTCCCACTTTGGCCATCAGGAGCACTTTCAATTTGCTCCTATATTTTCGACATATTCCCATAATTGCGGGGTTTTTTTTGCAGAGGTTGGGTTTTTTTTTTTTTTTTGGTCTTTTTCTGAGCACTTCTTTTCTGTCACAACATATCTCATGCCCCAGTTCTAGGATCAACCCATTTCTCCAAGATGCTTTAGTTCCTTTTCTTAGAGAATGGTATTAGACACCGAGATCTTGGCGCTAGGTATGCTCATTGCTATTGCAGTGTGGTTGATTCTAGGCGCTCTTGCTGACAGAGCAAGGAAATGTTTGCTTATATACTAATCCATGTATATTCACATATCAATAAATATTTCTATGTATTTAGCCATCTAGATCAAGTGAAAGCATCTACATTAGGCTAAACATTTGTTCATACTGATGCCTCCAACTCTAATCCATTACCACATGGGTCATTATAGCTTTCTCCATTGCTGGTCTGTAACCACCCATTTCATAGTGAGAAACCTATCCTCACTATCCACCATCCACTGTGCAATTTCAATAAACGCGTATAGTGATTTCGGAATTGTTAACCCATACCCCTGTGGGATACAACTTTGTCAACTAGAGTACAGTCCTTATGTACTGTTCCGTTTGACTTTAGTCTTACCCACTCTACTCATTTCCAGATCTACTTAGGTCAGCACCTTTTCCTCCATCACCTTCAATGAGGTTGATTCATATATTCATCACAGTCTACATTCCATCTTGGGGTCCTCAAAATTCCTAAATGATTTTTTTAATTTGCATGCATTAAAGTTCACTCTTTGTGCTGTTTTAAAATTCCATAGGTTTTGATAAATGCATACATCATGTACCCACAATGTCAGTATCATACAGCATAGTTTCACCATCCTAAGCCCCTCTTTTCCCATGCTTCACCTACTCCACTCTCCACCCCCTTCTCTTCCCTGAACCCATAGCAACTACTGATCTGGACTGTATAACTACCTTTAGCTTTGTAAGAAACTGCTAAACTGTCTTCCAAAGCGGTTGTACCATTTTGCATCACCATCAGCAATAAATGAGAGTTCCTGTTACTCTGCCTGCTCACCAGCAATTAGTAGTGTCAGTTTTTAATATTTTAGTCATTCTAATAGACATGCGGATACCAATCTCACTGTTGGTTAATTTGCATTACCCTAATGAAACATGACTTTGAGAATGTTTTCATATGCTTATTTTCCATCGATCCATCTTCTTTGGTGTATTGCCTATTCAAATTTTTTGCCTACTTCTTTCTTTGTTTGGGGTAGGGGTGTTTGTTTTCTTACTACTGAGTTCTGAAAATTCTTTGTATATTTTGTATGCAAATCCTTTATCAGATATGTGTTTTGCAAAAGTTTTCTCCCAGTCTGTGGCTCGTCTTTCCATTCTCCTGATAGTGTCCTTTGCGGAGCAGTTTTTAATAAAGTTCAATTGATTAATTTTTTTCTTGTATGGATCATGCTTTTGGTGTTACATCAAAAAACTCATCCCCAAACCCATGGCCATGTAGATTTTTTCTCTTACGTATTCTTCAAGAAGTTTTAGAGTTTTACATTTTACATTTATTTCTATGATCCATTTTGAATAAAATTTTGTGTAAGATGTAAAGTTTGTGTCTAGGTTCAATTTTCTGCATATAAACATCCAATTGTCCCAGCACCATTTATTGAAAAGACTGTTGTTTCTCCATTGAATTGTCTTTGCATCTTTGTCAAAAATCAGTTGACTATTTGAATGGGTCTATTTCTGGGCTTTCTATTCTGTTCCATTAATTTATATATTTATTATTTCACCAATCCCATGCTGTCTTGATCACTGCAGCTTTATTGTAAGTCTTGAAATTGGATAGAGTAATTCTTGCAAGTTTGTTCTTCTTATTCAGTATTACATTGGCAGTATTTATTTTTAAATGACTTCATTTCTAAATTGTTTGAGTTATTCACCCCTCCTTTCAAATCCTTCTTTTCTCTAATCACCTAATTTATAAGTTTTTAAAATTCAGATTTATGTTGTTCTTTTATAGTTTATAAGATCTTAAATTTGTGTAGCTAGTTTTGAACTATTCTACTATAGTTTTCATCTGTTTGTGAGTACTTCTTTCTTGCCTGTTTTCATTGTTTCTGTGAGGTTATTATGTTTCTTTTTTAATTTTTCTTATAAAAAATACTTTGTATGAGCTTCATTCATAATCCTTTGGGCTGCTTATTTCTTAAGTGAAAGAAACTTCCTGTAGTTTTATGAAGGAGGGGTGGGAAATGATAGCTTTTTAGCTTCAAGAGTCTAGAGCTCATTCTTGGGTTTTTTTTTTTGCAAACTAATGAAAAACATGGCCTTGTATTTTCTAAGGTCTGACTCTTCTGGTGATTTCTAATACTTTCATCAAGAATTCTCTTTTCATTTCTACTATTGTTCCTATTCTGATCAACTACTCCCTGAAGTTTCTATTAATGCTAGGCCTTCCTTTGAAAAAGAGCCTTGTTTTTGTTGGTTTGAAGAGTTTATAGGGCCCACAATACTCCCAGTACTAGAGGTCATTATCATTCCTTTGTACTTACCGTGAATTAGATCTAATCAAACTCCCTTGCATTTTTGGCAGCTATTTTCAGGTTGACCACTGTATTTTCCTATGAGTACTAACTGGTAATTTAAGTGATCTCCTGTTCTCAGGGCCTTAAGAATTTCAGTTGCTCTCCCTCTGCTTTCTCCCACACAGATGAGATGACACAATAGTCTTGTAACCACTAGCTGTTTCCCCCCCACCTACTTATAGGGGAAGTGGGGGTTCACTGGGATAGTTTGTCAATTAGTTTTATTGTAGATGTTTTCTGTGTGTCTTTGGTTTTGCCATCCTAATTGTTTAGCATGTTTTCATTTGGGAGGCGGGACTTTCAAATATTAAACCAACCTTGCCTTCCTCAAATAAGCCAAACTTATTGTTAATATCTCCTTTTCATGTATCACTGAATTCATTTTGCTAATATTTTGTTAGGAAATTTGTATAAATATTCATGAAATATTTTGGTTTATATTTTTCTCTTGAAATGCCTTTGGTTTATATTTTTTTCTTGAAATATCTTTGGGTTTTGCTATAAAGATTATTCTGCCCAAAGGATAAATGTCCATTCTTTTTATAGAAAGATTTTTTGTTAAATTGATATTCTTTATTCCTTAAAACTTTGGTAGAAGTTACCAGTGAAGCCATCTGAGCTTAGATTGTTCTTGGTGGAATGTTTTAATTAAAGATTTAATTTCTTTAATGGATAAAGAACTACACTGATTTTCTATGCCTTCTTGTTTCAGTTTTCCATTTCACTTAATTTTTAAAATAATTGAAATAAAGTTGTTCAAAGCTTCTCTGATTATCATTTTAATCTCTGTAAAATCCAGTTATGTGCCCCTTTTTACCCTTCCTACAAGTACTTTGGTCTTCTATCTTTCCTATTTTCTGATCAGTACTGCCAGTTTTTATAATTTTATTGTTTCAAGAATGAAAGTTTGGCTTTTTGGAGTTTTTCTATCATGTATATACTTCTATTTTACATACTTTTGGTCTTACTGATTTCCTTTCTTCTGCTTTGTTGTTCTTTCTCTAGTTTCTTATCATAGATGCTTTAATCAAGATTTTAGCCTTATTTTATTTTAAATCTGTACTATGCATAATATATATCATAAATTGAATAATATAGCTTAAAGGCTATACATTTTCCTCTCACCATGGCTTTGGCTGCAATCTACACATTGTGTTTATCGATAGTCAGAAGAATATATTTTCCAATTTTCACTGTGATATGCTCTTTGACTCAGAGGTTATTTAGAAGAATATTACTCAATTTTCAAATATTTTGGCATTTTCTACTTATTGTTTTCTTATTGACTTCTTGAATAATTTCTGTTGTGGTCAGAGAAAATACTCCATATGTTTTCAATCCTTTGATTTTTGTTGAAACCTACTTCTACACCAGTATTTGATAAAAGTTCCATGTGCACTTGAAAAGAATGTTTATTCTACAGTTGTTGGTTGCACTTTTCTCTACATATCAACTAGGTCAGGTTTGCAAACTTTGTCATTAAAATATACTGTATTGTTACTAATAATTGTGTCTGCTTGTTCTATCAATTATAAGAACCACATCTTAACTATGGTTATGAACTGGTCTATTTATCCTTTTAGTTCTGTTAATATTTGCTTTATGTATTTTCAGGCTATGTTTTTAGACACACACAAACAGAGATTTGCTGTATCTCTCTGGTGTATTTACTCCTTTATCATTATGAAAAAGCCCTCTGTGTCTCCAATAATATTACTTATCTTAAAGTCTATTTTATCTATTATTAATAGAGCTACACCAACCTTCTTTTGGTTAGTGCTTTCATGGTATCATTTTCTATCCTTTTACTTTCAACTTTTCTCTAACCTTATGTTTAATGTTTGTCTTTTATAAGCAGCATATAATTGTTTTTTTTTAATCCACTCCGACAATCTATATCTTTTAATTGGGGGATTACCATTTACATACGAAATAATTACTTTACATTTGTGTTAAAGTGCATCATCTTACTTTTTGTTTTCTCTTTGTCTCATTTGTTCTGTTCCTATTTATTTTCTTTTATCTGTTATTTGAATTAATTACATTTTTTTGGTATTATTGTAAGTCCTTTATCCCTCTGTTAGGTTATTATATTTTTTAAACTATTGTTTTTAGAGGTTATTGTACAGATTACAACATGCATCCTTGATTTAATAAGGCAATAAACATTACCACTATTATCACTTCCTGGATAATTCAAAGATCTTAGAACATTTAAATTCCATTACCTCTCCCAATTTTTCTTCTATTGTTTCTATTCAAGCTTCTTTTAATCTAGAACAGTCAACTTCCAGCTCTTTCACGACACTGACTTTTTGAAGAGACCGGGGCAGTTATCTTGTCAAATTTCTTACCTACAGAATTTGTTTGTTTCCTCTTGGTTTCATTTAACTTGTTCCTCTATCCTGTTCACTTCCCCAAAACCAGAAGTGAGATCTAGCTAAATCAGATTTAGCGTAAACATATTTAGCAATAATACTTCATAGGCAATGCTTTGAATTTTATATTTTGTCACATCAGGGACATGATAATTCTAACCTCATAATATTGTTGTATGGATTAAATGAGATGGCATATGTCAAGTGTCTAAGCTGTTATCGGATGCGTAATAGGGAAAGAGCAGAGTTTCTCAACCTCAGCACTATTAACATTTCGGACTGGATAATTCTTTGTTGTTGCAGTTTCCCTGTGCATTGTAGTTTATCAGCATTCTTGACCTCTACCCATTACGTGCCAGTAGCATCCTACAGTTGTGACAACCAAATATGTCTCTGGACATTGCCAAGTATCCTATGGGGGAGAAAAATGGTCCCAGCTCAGAACCACTAGTATAGAACAAAAAACTCAACTATCTGACAAACATTCCATAAGCACTTACTATCACACCTTTGTGCAAGGCTTTGAGAAAGACAGCTAAATGGAACATGATTGCTGATCTCAACATACCCATGGTTTTGGGGACAGACAATCAAGCAAATAGGGAATTAAAATACGATATGATAAGTGCTGTGATGGGGACAGTCATGTGTTGTTGTGAGAGGAGGGGCACCTAACCCAGTCCGCAGCAGAGGTCCCTTCATGCAGAAAGAGAGAATTCTGAGTTGAGACCTGAAGGACAGAATTCTCTCCCCTTTCCATTAAGCCTTAAGAGATCAAACCAATAACGACCAATCCAAATGGAAATAAACACTTCAGAAATGAATTATCAAAATGCATATAGTTCCCAGTCTGTATTTCAGAGCACAAGAAGTCAATAAAGATTAATCTACTACCAAATATAGAGACACAGGTAAGGCAAGTCAGGAGTGAGAGGTACAGATGACACAATCAGCCATCAACTTCTTCAGTTGTTAACAGCAAATACATTCTATTTTCTCATTCTATAGTTCTCAGTCTGGGTGGGGACAGACTGGATAACCAAAACCAGATTAACACCAGTCAGGATAAGTTCACACACACACACTCCCTCTGGCTGATACTGAAAGGCCTTAAATGAAGGTGCCTATCCAGCTATGTATACTCGTCCAGCTGCCTATACCTCCACCTTCTTCCTGACCAAGTACTTCTTCAGCTCACTTGCAGTATCAGTCAGAGACTGGCTAGCTGTTCACTGAGCCTCTTTCCTTTCCTTCCTTGGCGTACAGCTTGACTATCTTTCCCAGCCTCCCCTGCAGTTTACTGTGGGCATGTGAATGGTGCTAGGCCAAGGTATGTAAGAGTGGAAGTAACATGTATTCCTCGTCTCTCCCATGAAAAGCTCCCATGTGCAATCCTTCATGCCGTTTGCCCTTCTGCTGGCTTGATGCAGACAAACAGTGGAACCTTGGAAGCCAAGACTTAAAGATGTCAGAACCGAGGAGTGGAAGGAGCCCAGGTCCCTGAGTCTCTCCTTGGAGGAGAGAGGCCCAGCAACCAGGAACACCCTTACTGGGTTTGCTATGAATAAGAAGTAAACCTCCACTATGTTAAGCCATAAGATTTGAAGGTTTATCTAGTACAACAGTTAGCGTTACCCTCCTAATACACCGAAGTAGAGAAACAGCCAGGTTTACCCTGCAATTGTAGTTCCCTCAGTCCCCTAGACATGCATGGATTTCAGCCGTGTTCACCAAGCCACGGAAAAGTGCCTTTGGCCAGCATATTTCACTGATATTCCCTGGAGTTAAATGGGTATGTGAGAGGCGATTTGCAGGGCCATTGCTAAAGATCACACTTCATCTAATGTCTGCAGCACAGAAGTATAAAAGGACGTGGGCTTTGATGTCAGACAGATGTGGCTTTGAATCTTGGCTCCCCCCCTTGACAATTCTTTGGCTTCATCTCCCTAGGCCTCCATTTCTTCATCTGCAAAATGAGGGAAATAACACCTCACAGGAATTGTGTGGGAATAAAATAATAGATAGCATATAAAACACTGGCATAGTTCCTAGCATGTCCAAAGTACTCAACCCAACAACCATGAAATTAATGAACTGGAAATTTATTTGCCCTTCTAATCAGAAGACTAAGCAAGAGGTGGCCTTTTCACAAAGGACTGTATATTTCTCCTTCTACCGAAATGTTGAATATTTCATACAAAGGAACCAGGTTCAACAAATACTTCTATTTTTTCCTCAGTCTAAATAAGGAGAAGAATTTAAGTTTTAAGAAACTTAAAAATAAAGGTGTAAACAGAGGCAAAATTTATTATTTTTATAACTATTTTCCCTTATAAGAAACGACTGTCATTTTTCAAACCAACAACAGTAGAACATATGCTGACCTCTGACCCAGCAGGAGAGCAATAAACGAGACAGTTCATGCAACAGAGCGGGGAGTAAGCGATTTTGCTGGGTGATTCCCCTTCCCATTCCCATGTCACCCCAGATGGAATGAATCATGGGAAAAGATGGCAGATCACAAAGCTAACACGTTGATGGCAGGTCCTCCACATTACCCACGCCCATCTCTGTAGATGAGACTTGGCAACAGGATTTGTAAATATGGAAGGATCCTTCAAGGTGAGCTGGCGGGGCAGTGAGCTATGGCAGCCCCGTCCCCAGACTGCAGGAGAAGGAGGATGAGATGTCGGGTCAACCAGGACGTGGAAGGAAGTATGGAATAGAGCCGCCCACGCCCACCAGCATGACTAAGTGCTCTTGGGGACAATCCCCACTCAGAGGGCAGAAAGCAAATATCCAGATGTTCTGAGCTGCCAGACGTGATTAACTGAGGAAAGGTGAAGCTGCCCACTTAACCATCTGAGCAGCCCCCTGCAGCAAAGTGACCCAAGAGTTTTCTGCCAAAGCATTAATCAACGAAACAAATGGAGGCTCCATCCATCCCCGACCCCCATCCCTTTTCCTCTCTCCCTCTGATAGAGTCAGAACCGTGGCCTATTTTTAAACCACTGGCAGTGTATTCTCTCGTGGAAATGTGTGGGCTCCCTGACACAGGCTGATGCTCACTCAGAGCAGCTACAGGCACACTGAAGCCTTTGCCCACTCTCTCGTCCTTTCTCTCCCACGAGAATGGGGCAGAGGGGGTGCAGGAAGGAGAGGGCCTGAGGAGGGAGACTCTTCCTGGAGCAGGGGCAGGGGGAACTGACAGTGGTTTCCATGACACGATAACTAACTGCGGGCTTCCTTCCTCCGCAAGAGGCAAGGCTGAGGCTTCGGCGAGAACCAGCCCCATGAACAGATACAAGAGAGAGCTCAAGACTGGGAAAGGAAAAAAGCAAACCCCAGATGCCAATTTTAGCATCTTTTAAAGAAAAAATGTTTATGTGGATCTCAGTGTCTCTTTAACATGCATCTAATGTGCTTTAAATGCAACAGCAAACATTTTATTAAACACTGGAGACTTTTTTTTAGCAAGGTCGCAATGAAGCCAATTTACAAAACAAAAAAAAGAGAGAAAAGATTTTCCAGAAAGGAGGTTGTGCTGTACTTACAATCGCTCCAGCTGCTTCAGATCCTGGAAGGCGCCTCTCTCAATGACGCTGACCTGGTTGTCTTCCAGATGCCTAGAAGCACAGAGGCAGGAATGGTCAAGGACAAGCGGGGGGGGCTCGGGGATCCTCATGCCAGGCTTCAGGCCATGCAGCCACGGTCACTCAGCCCCTCCCGACCCTCAGGGCCTCCCCAGCTGGGATCAGTCCAGTGGGACAAGATAACTCACATCCCAGCTTGGTGTCACAGTATCCAGGGTTTCGCCGGCTGCACACTTCTACCTGACAGATTGGTTTCCATGCCTCTATTTTAAGAATGTTCTCAGCAAATGTCCCCCCCAAGCACTGCAGGATGTTGCACAGAAAAGGAAGAGGGAAAAGCTGCTGCTTATAAAAACCACACATATATTCAGCATCTCTTCCCTTGGAGCCCTCCTCCAAGGATTCAAAAATACTTCATTGAAAAGGGCCTTCTCTGCTCACTCTGTCTCTGGGTCACCTAGTAGAAAGGGGGAAGCTATTGTTAGACAACTGCCTGTGGCGAAGAAACTGGTCGGGTGGCAGCGACTCCCTTGCTCAGGGCCTGACTGTTCCCAACATGAGAGTGAGGGTCACAAAAGCTAGGTCTCCCCAGCCACAGGCTCTGCTGACCTCCAGAGTCCTCCAAGCAGGTGATTAAAGGTTTGATTCATGCATGTGGCATATCCTAAGAATTGAGCATACAATGAAACATTTGTTTCTGTAACTTAAAAAGAAAAAAATGGCAGGTTAAAATGGATTAGCTGAACAGCAGAGGAGGGAAGCAAGGGAGAGGGGCTGACCCTGGTACCTGAATGGGATTTAGGGGGAATGTAGTTGTGATTGAAGGATGTTTCTTTGGAACGTGGAGTTTAGGAAGGGCTGTGGTTCCTCTGGATTAGGCAGGAGGAGGGGCGCCCTGAAGCATCTGAAGGGAAAGCAGAAGGAAGGAAGAGTAGCCTTGAGGAAGCTTGGCCTTCATTTCAAAATGATTCCTTCCACCAGCCAGCCCTCCACCTCTGAGACATTCTATAACCCCTACACTTCTTAGGCTAAACACTCTGGCCCTTGTGTTGATTTTCCCACTATGCCTAAGGACTAAGAGAGTAAGGACTTTTGTTCATCATCAAACTCTCAGCCCTAACACAGTTGCCTAGCACAGCAGCCACTTAATAAAGGTTTATTGAATGGACGAAAAACTAAAGAAGACTTTGGGCCACAGCACATACGGATTTTATTATCAAGGAAAAGGGAGCAGGACACATCAAGTTTCTGACTTAAACTATCCGAGTGATGGGGTATTTTGTTACGGGTCAACAATATTTTATGTTTTTGTGAATTTGTTGCAAACAATTAAAAATCAGGATATTACACACACATACACACACACACCCCCCCCAAAAGAAACTCCTTTTGGAAAATTAGCTGTCCCATTACCAAATATCGACCATTGCCCAGAACTGAAAATGGGCCAGGCAGGGCACACGGGCTCCCAGTTTGTCACAGTCCTCATCCACTCTGATTCACACAGTTATGTCACTTTTGGGTGCTGTAAGCTGGCCTCTTAGAGGCTCCTCACTTAACATATATGGACACCATGGAACAGAGAGGTCAAGAGCTTTATCCAAGGAGAAATTATTTGCATAGAGTCACACATCTAGCGAGGGTGCACTCTCTAACTCACAGTCTGGGCTGCAAGCCAGATTTGGTTTAGAACCCTTTTCCTGCTTGCTTACTAGCTAATGGTGTAATGTAGGGCTATCTACTCAACCTCTCTGAGACTCAGTTTCCTCATTTGTAAGACAGAAGAAATAAAACATCTCATAAGTCCTTGTGAGAATAAAAATTCAACAAAGTATGTAAATTATCTAGCCCAGGATCTGGAGTACAATTAGAGGCTCAATAAATGTTCTTTTCCTTCCTTTCTCTTCCTTTTACATCCTGCCATATGGCAGGGAGGGCCTTGGAATGCTAATAGGCTCACACGAGCATATCTTGCTAAACAGGGAACCTGTTAAATATTAGTGAGTAGTGGTTGGTTCAGTTGGGTTTTTACTATCAATCAATCCATCACTGAGCATGTTGTCATTACTTCCCAATTATAACAAGGAGCAACCCTAGGGTGGCTGAGTGTCACATCCCCTCTGGGTTTCTGAAGGAGTGGAACTCCAAGCTCCGGTGATGAATCTCTCGGTTCTGTACTAATTAATCTAACACTAGTAGGTTCTTTTGGAAAGGGGAGCAGAAGAAATGCAAATACATCTGTATTAGACATCTGCCCCTCTTCCACTGTGCTCAGGCCCTGGAAGGCTAACTTTTATCAGCTTCATCAGAAGCTTCTTTGACTCTGGCTTCCTGTTGGGTTCAACCAATGGGAGTCACCAGCAGGAGATCAGAGGGTGGAAGGAGAGCGAGCAAGGTTGGAGGCTTCCTCCCTGCCAGGTCACTTCCGGTTGACTACATCCCTCTGCCTAGGACCACAGGTCCTGCAGGTAGTTCCTACCTTTGTGGGGCTGGTGTACCCACTTCCTTCCACCACTCCTTGAGGCCCAGAGGCCTGTTATTGCTAGCTCCAGGGAACTGCACCATCCCTTCTTGGTTTCTCCGAACCTTGCCCACACCTTTGCCAATAATTCCTTATTTAGCTCTCTTCATTTGTCCCGTGTGAGTATAATCTCTTTCCTGCTGGGAGCCTGACTGATAGGGTATCTAGGGCCCCTTCCACATCTACTTCCTAAATCTATCAGAGTCCAGCCTAGCACCTGGCACTTAAAGGCTCAATAAATAATCAATATTTGATGAATAAATGAATCAATGGATGGATGAGCTGTGAACCCCCTATCCAGACTTCTAGGCTGAGATGCAATTCAGGAGCTTGTGCTAAAGCCATTGATACCACTCATTTTACTGACCAGATACAGGAGGCCAGGGGATCCAGGAAAGGCGGGATGCCCAGAAGGGCTGTCCATGGCTTGAGTCTGTTCTGAGTTAGAGGGACACAGACTGTGTTCATTTTCAGCTCTTCTGGCATTGTGGGGTTTTTTTGTTTTAACACTGGATCAGAATCAGAAATCGCCCCCATGTGATGATGGCTGGGGTGGAGTTTAACTCTTTTATTAACCCCATTTGGGATAAAGCTGGTTCCCACATTGTGGGCATAGTAAAGTCCTTGCAACAGACTACTAAAAAAAGGGAAGATAATCGATACCACCAGAAGAGACCTTCTCCTACTCTCACCCTGTGGGATAAAGAATTGTTATAGGCAATTCTCGTATCTTTGAATGCACTTTATTTAGGCAAAATTGCCTTTGGATGAATCCAAAGTTCCCAATCTCCATTTTATCAGCTTTTGCCCATTCACCTGCACCATATTAACAGTTCTGCATGGAAATGGGTGGCAAGCCCAAATTATTCAGGACTATTGAGTCTTTTCTGGCTTCACTATAAATTGTAAATAAGAAACAGATACGAGGATTGTGTCAAGGTGTGATGAAAGCTTTTCAAAAACGATAGTTGTCTAGGTTACTCAGCTAAAAAGAATAGATTGAGGGAAAATATGGTTTAAATGTCTGGATATTTTATTGGTGTTAGCTAGAAAGCATTTCAGCTATCCCATCTAGCAGATTCTTTCACAGTAATAAAGGGCCACTTGAATGGGATTGTCTTTGAGCTGATAAGGAAGATAATGAAACACAGTATATTAACAGAGTCTATCCAGTGGGGGAAGGGGGAGGGTTCTGGCATTGCTTATCAAAATAAGAAGAATGTACCAATTAACTGAAAAGATAAACTGCAGTCAAAGGAATGTTGTAGACCATCCAGAGGATATTAATACGATCTTTTGTGATTATTTTAAACTTTCTATTTGCAGAGAGCAGATATGGAAATTGGAATTTTTATTAGTCTTTCTGATGTAATGGTAAGAAAATCAAAGGGTTATTTTTGACTTTGTTAGAAAATGAAGCATTAGGTGAAATTTCTGACTTGTATGAAAGGAAATCTCTCACAGATGCAGGGGGAAGAGGTGGAAAAAATAGAGAAGCTAAATGTCTGTTATTTAAGCTGACAAATGACTTGGAATCAGGGGTTTACTGCCTATATCTCTTCAATAAAAATCACCCTAAAATTGAGCCACAGAATTCCCCCACTCTTATACCAATCTCAATTCTGATCCACACATTCTTGGTCAGGGCTGCCAGTGATTTGACAGACACGTGACTGCTTAGGGCAAAAGAAAGACTTGGCAGAGGGTGGGGTCTTCCCTCCGAGGATGGAGAGAGGCGAGTACACAGGACAATGACTGGAGAACACGTGGAGGGAGAGCATCTGCCAGCTGGAGGCCCAGCAGTCAGATCCCAGTGTCCTCACACTGGTGCTCAGGGAAACTTGGGTAAGCCCTTTGCACATCAGAGCTGTATTTACAAAATGGCTAGACAATCACCCTCTTGGTTTCCTAAGCTTTCTATAATGCAAATGAACAGCGGCGCCTGCATGGGGGTTAGAAAGCACACATTCTGGGTTCTGATTCCTCCTCCTTCCACTACCTGCTATGTGAAGTTGGGACCACTTAACCTACCTGGGCCTCTGTTTCCTCTGGGCAGACAGAGGTTAACAATAATGCCCACCTCTATGTTACCCCTATGTAATACAGAGCTTCATCTGTGGAAGTTAGCATGCACACCTTGGTCATCATCTCTCAATCAGAAAAACAATGTTACAAAGCAATACTCCACAAGTTGCAGTGAGAATAAACAAACTGTTATGAAAATGTTAAAACCATAAAATATTTTATGTGCGACAATGAGAGATGCAATGAAGGACTTCTAACAATTTGTTATGGGCTGAATTGTATCCCCTCAAACTTCATATGTTGATGTCCTAACACCCAGTCTATCAGAATGAGACTTTTTTTGGAGACAGGGTCTTTACTGAGGTAACTGAGTTAAAATGAGATCATTGAGGCGGGCCCTTATACAATATGACTGGCGTCCTTATAAAAAGGGCACATTTGGACACAGACAGACACACCTAAAGTGAAAGCAATGTGAAGAAACCCAGGGAGAAGAAAACCATCTAAAAGCCAAGGAATTCCTGAGGCTTCCAGAAGCTAGGAGAGGCCTGCATCAGAGCCTTCCCTCACAGCGCTAAAAGGAACCAACCCTGCCAACACCTTGATTTTGGACTGCTGGCCTCCAGAACTGAGAGACAATAAATTTCTGTTGTTTGAGCCACCCAGTTTGTGGTACTTGGTACAGCAGCCCTATCAAACTAATATACTATTCATTCCAGATTTTACAGATGAGAAAACTGAGGCCCAAAGAGGCATGGTGATTGGCCCAAGGTCACATGAGCCATTAATTCTGAGTCAGACCAGAATCTGGTACTTCCTGTCCCTGGAATAAAGGTCACTGCAGTATAAAGGGCTATTAGTAAAAAGAAGGAGGTAGCTTCAGATACCAAGACTTCGGCTGCTACTTCTAGTAAACATTTGCCTGCCAAGATTTCATGACAAAACAAACACCAAGGCAGTGACCAAATGGCCAAGATTATGCTCTAGGTCTGGAGTCACACTTATGAGTCCAAATAAATTTCCTTCCTGAGTAAGGAAGGAAAGAGGGTCCAATTGCTCCTCTCTTGTACCTCTGAATATCTGAGACTTGTCAATGGGCAAGCACTTGGGCAGCTTCTTCCCACTCATAGACTTAGGGATAGGTACACAATATTTAACAACAAAACCTGATATTCCTTGTCCCCCTACTCCCACCCCATTCCACCAATGCCCATCTCAAATTTGGCTACCTGTCTGCACAGCTGTGGGTGTTCAGCGAGGGCTCTGACCCTGTCTGACACTCTCCCTCCCTCCTCCCCTCCTCTCCATCAACGAACAAGATAAATAACTTGTGTCCTGATTGCTCTTTCAATGCACAGGCTGGAGAAGAAATTATCATCTCTATGGAAGGGAAGCATGGTTAGTCAACCTGACATTGCTGTCATCCTAGAAGCTGGGCATGTTGATTTATTCGTGTAGAGCCTTCTGTTTTCCCTTATTCGTGTAGAGCCTTCTGTTTTCCCTGTCACTGGAACTGACTTCTTCCATCGGTCTAGCCCAGCCAGCAGCATTGAGACACAGAACAAGATACCTGTGAAAACCTGGGTGCACTAATGAAGGGCTTTCTGCTGCAGAATGGTGAACTCCTGTTGCCCAGTGCTTGAGAGTGTGATGTCAGGGCAGTGGAACATTTTTACAAGGCTGAAGAGCTAAAAATGAAAATGTTGGACAGTCATGTGCTACTTACAAGACACGGAGGTTCTTGAGTCCAGCAAAGTCCATCTTGGTGATCCTGGTGATATTATTTCTGTCCAGGTCACTGCAATGGAGAGCAAATCTGGGTCAGATCTTTGAAGGTTACGCTTACGGTCCATTCAACCCAGAACTGACTTGGATTGGAGGAACATTGCTTGTCAAGGAGGAATAATATGATTAATGATATCCCCTGAGCATGCCCAACTAACCTTAAGAATCTTGTATGGAATAAATTATCCATTATGTATGTAGTAGAGCCCTGTTATATTTAGCTGCTTGGCTTCTGCTGCCCCTTCATCAGGTAACAAATTTTCCTTGGGAAGCTCCCCTCTCCCAACTCTTAGATCATGCAGTGTAAGTTGACCCCTCTTCCCAGCTCCAGTGATGGGCACCTGATCAAGCCCAGGCTTACGAGCATCTTCACTCCTTCTGACTACAGTAATGGTTTCAGGAATGAATACATGATTCAAATTCCCAATAGCTTTCTCTCCACTGTGGTCACTAATTTGCTCAGCACTGCCAGAAGCCATCTTGCTACCATGAAGAGAGAGCGTTCCAGAATCAGGATACGAGAAAAGACCGATTCCTGCTGCTATCCTGAGTATCTGGATCCAGCCATGCCTGAAGCCAGATACCTCTGTATCTGGAGATTACATGAGGCAGTCTATCCCATCTCCCTTATATTTTGGCTTAAACCAGTTTGAGTTGAATTTTCTATCGCTTGAAACCCAAAGAACCTTGACTGACTTTGGTACCTAAGTAGGTACTTGTCGTTTTCCCAGCTAGTTTGCAAATTCCCTGAGGGCAAAGATCTTATCTCATTTAACTCCATAGCTCGACATGATAGAATGTGTGCTTGGCACAGAGCGGACACAGCTTTGCTAATCTGATTCATTAGGTACAGACAGCTACATGGATTACTCTTGCCTCAACTTCAAGGCTTAAGCTCCTGATAATGGCCTCAAAGAGAAGAATTTGCCATGGAAGAACTGAAAATGATATGGTGGCATTAGTGTTGGGGAGAAGAGGGCACCACAGGGGTAGGAAACCAGGATTAAGGAAAAACCAGAGTCAAGAATGAACCTGTGAACAACTGTATAAATATAGTTTAGTGCTCACTAAAATTATCTAAGAAGACTGGATACAAACACAAAAAAGGACCACGAATAATACGTTACAATTCTTAATATGGGGTGCTAAACAATTAATTTCTATTTACCATGCTTCCTTATGAGAAACTTTTCAGAGTTTTGGCCAAGTTGGATTTTAAACCAAGTATCTATGAACTGGCTTAGCTTTCCTCCTAAACCTTTAGGTACTAAGAGGCCATTTCCCAATGATGGATCCCCCTCCAAATGTTCACTACTTCTTTGGTGTTCCTAATCGGGTCCTAAAGTTGCCATCCTGCAGTCATGTCTCAGAAAGACCTGAGTTCTACAGTTGCATAAAAAGAATAGGGAAAAAAACTTTCAGATTCTAGCACTTTGTTCTCCTAATATCGGAAATAACACTGAAATAAGAATCAAGTGAGTCCTTGAGTGACCTCACCTGGGAACCATCTCCCTTCCTCAACCAGTTTTCCACTATTTAAAATAGCAATCAAGGTTGTTTCTTAACCAGCCTGTGATGGAGAGAGGCAGTATTTAGGCTTCTCAGACTACGTTGAGCGCTGGTAAAGGAAGATCAAGAACTACACAGGGAAACAGAGAAGGGATGCTGATGCAAGAGTTACACACCAGCACACAGACGGAAATCTCTGAGCTCACAATCACCACAAGCATTCTTCTCACCTCCTGTCTCAGTTGGGATGGATGTTTGGGGGCCTTAACAACTGCAAATGTGACAACGCAACTAAAGGTTTAACTACTGGGACACGGCATGGCATCTCAGCAGCTTGTGCTAGTGGCTGTGGCACCAATATTGTCAATCAATATTTATTATGTGAAGGGCCACAAAGTGTGCTGCTGAAATGCTAAAAACTTGGGAGCAGGGGTATGGGTGGGGACTGTGGGGTTGCCCCAGCTACAGAGTCAGTGTTTGGGAGGCTAAGCTTCAGAAGCAAGAAGTCCTGAGTTCAAATCCCTGCCCTGCCACTCACTGAGCGACCTAAGGTCAGTTCACTTCATCTCTAAGGCTCAGTTTCTCCATCTACAAAATGAGGGTGACAATCTCAACCTCAAAAGTTTTTACAAGGGTTAAATGAGATGATGCATAGACAGTGCTTATCCGGCATTTGTCAAATATCCAATCATGACAGCTATTGTTACTATAATTAGTTGACTGCATCCCAGCCCCCCCCACCGCAATCACTGAAATTTCAATGCACCAAGAGCAGCTGACCGCTGCACCCCAAACTCTGTGCCTAGAGATGAATCCTGGATCCCAAGAGACTCTGTTGGCGTGCAATCTTCCTAAAGGTAAAAAGGGGTGCATTTCTGGCTGATAAAAAGAGTGACAGTGCCATGAGTGTTCCCCTCGCACTGCCTCTCCCTCACGGCATTTCTATAACACCTATTTCCACAGTTTCTCCCCCTGCCCCACCCAAGAAACACACTGCCAGACTGCCAGGGAGAGGGTCAAGGAGCACGGGGCCTTTGAGGTGACACATAGCGTTCAAATCCCTGTCCCACCTCCCACTCCCAGCTGTGTGAGTTTGAGTAATTTACTTAATTTCTCTGAGCCTCCATGCTTTATGTAACCCTCTCCTACTTGCAAATCTTGGAGTGGTGAGAATGACAAAGCCTGGATCACAGACGTGCTTGGCTGAAAACGGGAACGAACTAAAGTGACACTGAGAAGGTGCTGCACTACCTCATGGGCCCATCCCCACTCCCACCGCCCCCATCCTCCCAATCCAGGCTCCTCTGGACCGTTAGCCACATTTCTCAGCCTTCAGCTTTGGCCTCTGGGAGAATCAGTATATCCCAGCCTAGTACGAGATCTGAACCATCTGCAGGCGTGATCCCACAAGGGGGATCCTGGCTGGGGAAGCAATTAGAGAGTCTAGATGCGGGGTAGAGAAGTGGGGTCATTTAAAAATATGTCTGCAAATGGTTTCTTTGACACACCTACCATGAAGAGGCAGAGCCTATGCCCCTTTGCCTTGAACCTGAGCAGACCCTTGTGACTGCTTCGACTACAGGACTGTGGCCGAAGTGATGCTGCAGAACTTCTGAGGCTAGATCAGAAGAGGCAACGTGTGACTGCCTGGCTCTTTCCCAGAGCACTTGCACTGGGGCCCTCACCTGAGCTGGCATGTGAGATGACCAGAAGACCTAAAGCCTCCATCAATGAGAAATGTGAGGGGACGAGGGAAGGAAAGACAGACAGACAGACAGACAGAGGTGCCTGAGGAGCCCCAGCTGTTCCAGCTCTGGCTGTGTGTTTTCACAGCCTAGAGGTCAGGCCCATACTGCACCTTTGAGATTCCAGTTCCAGCTACCATCTGGCCATGACTTATGAGAAACTCTGAGCCAGATTACCTAGGAGAACCACTCTTGAATTCCTTCCCACAGAAACCGTGAGAGAGAATACTAAAATGAGCGCTCTGTCTGAAACCATTAGGTTTCAGAGTGATTTGCTTTGCAATGATAAAGAGATGAAAGAAAAAGAGAAAGTCACCTTCCAAATATTTAATTTACCATTAACAATGGAACTCCATTCATGTGACTCTCATGGCACGTCCTTTCTGAAGCTTGCCTGCCACCCTTGAGACCCTTTGTCCTGTCATTATGGTCAAGGATGGCTCACAAGGGCCAAAGGCATCCAAGTCATTCTAGGGATGAGGTGAGAACTGGTCCTTCTCTCAGACTCTGAGGAGTAAAAACTGCATAATTAGGGTTGCCCATCCCTCCAAGTGGGGCTTAGGATACCATGGAATCACCCTGGTGTTATATTAGTAATCAGGAGAGTGGATATTGATCACTGAACATTGTGGCAGAGACTGGCATGTCCACCACACCATTTCCCCCTGTCTGGTGCACACAAGTAGACTACATTTCTCAGCTCCCCTTGCAGGTGGGTGCAACTATGTAACTGAGTTCTCATCATTGCTTCCTGCAGAAGCAACATATGCTGCCTTCAGGCCTGATCCATAAAACTTCCTGCCCAATCCTCCACACTCTTTCTCTTCCCACATCTTGGGCTAGATTCAGTAGATCCAGTGGAAGACTCCAAAAATGGCAGATAGAAAGAGCCTGAGTCCCTGAATGACTGCAGGAAACAGAAATCCTCCCTCCTCTGTCTCCCCATTTACAGACTCAGACATGTTCAAGATAGAACTCTTAAGCCACTGAAATTCTGGGACTATTTGTTATGGCAATCTACATTGACAAATGCAATATCTCTGAGTCAGTAGCTTTCCATGTTTTTTTTTTTTCCTTCTCTTTGCAACAGTTCTGAAAGGTAGCTGCTATTATCTTCCTTCAACAAATACTGAATACCACCTTAATAAGAGCTGATATTTGTTGGGCCCAAACTACACCCCAGGCACTGTGCTAAAAACTTTACGTTCATTCTCTCTTATCCACACAGTAATCATTTGCGGTAGGTACCATCATGATCCCATTTTTCACCTGAGAAAACTGAAGCCTAATCTCCCCCACCTCCACCCTAGCTTATAAAATTTTACCAACAAAGTAACTTTCCACGAAGTCACACAACCAGTAAGCGGCAAAGGCTGGGATGTGAACTCAGACTCTCTGATTGCAGAAGCCAAGTCTTTTATGACATCATGCTGCCCCATCTATAACTAAAGTCTATGTATTTTCTACTGCATCATATTAACTGCTGACTCAAAGAAAAATGAATGAATAAATAAATAGAACAGAACAGAATAGAGCTGCCCATCCCTAGGTCTTGAACAAGGGGTACTCCTAGTGGCTTCGCTGCTTCCCACTCCAGCAAGATGGCACGTTCCCTATTCTGTCTCCCAGTGAGGTCTAGGCCACTGGGAGTGCTGAGCCCCTTTGCAAACTCCAGGGGGAAGTGCTTTCTTGCCGTTTTGCTCAACATGGTCTCTGCCATGTTGCTCCATCATCTACCATGTTGCCTCCATAAACAGGCGCCTCCATGGTAATCTCCTGCATTGTTTTTCTCCAGCCCAAGCAGTGAATCATAAACCAATGCTGTGAGTTGCAACTTTGTGGTATTTTCACATCTGTTTGACACCTTGGGTGGGGTGGGGAGGAAGAGGAATCCAGAACAACATTGGAAAAAATGAAACAAAAATGTTCCAGGGCAGGCCACTGTCCCTGTCTGGGCACCTCTTTCTGATTCATTCTGTGGCATTCCTGAAAAATTTTCTTTTTGCCGTGGCACATCTGGGAAGGGGAAGCAATAAAACAACTCCTAGTGAAGCAGCAGAGTGTAGAGAAAAGGGCTTCAATTGTAAACCCAGAAGATGTGGATTTGAGTCCCCACTTCCTCAATTCTCAGCTGTGTAACTTTGGGAAAGTCACTTAACTCTGCTGAGCTCCAGTTGTCAGTGTTGTTGTTGAGACTTCTGTAAAATATGACCAAGAATACCAGCTCCACAGGATTATCATGAGGCTCAAGAGATAAGCTGTGTGAGCAAGTACTTTCTAAACAGCATTCAAAGTGGTTAACTTTTCACCCAGAGCTAACAACCAGCAGGGAGAGGATGCAGAGGTGGAGGTTACAATTGGCTTCAAAAGAGATGTTTCTCCGTGATAGTGAAACATACAGAGTTAGAAAATACACCATCACATCAGACTTTAAGACCACCTGCCCCCTATACAGCAAGGGTATACAGAATGATGCCTTCTGGGTTTCAGGAAGAAGATAAGGCGAATTCATGAGGGCTGCCTTACACGCGGAAGTTCCCTGTTACAGCGGGATACAAGCAGAGATGAGCAGTTAACTCAGGTTGGGCATGATGCCTAGGGAGGTACTTGTGATGGGTAGGAGGCTGAACTACATGACCTATAAAGTCCTGATAATTTTGACATCTCTAAGTCTCATATTTTGGGGGCCCAGAATCAGATGGGATTAAACAGTATGGCTTGGTCCGTGCCCTCAGGGAGCTTGGAGTCTAGTTGAGGAGATAGACTAAGAACTTATCAGATACTTAGAGAACAATGTAAGAATATGCAAAATTCAATGTTAAGGGATGTGGTCTAGATTCCCCAGAGAGTGGGCAATCAGAGACTTGAGAGCTGTGAGAGCAGGAGCTCAGAGAGAAGACCTCCTGGAGCAGATGGGACGGAGGCACGTGGGAGGGTGTTGACAGCAGGGGCTATGGTGGGACAGCAGGGGCTATGGTGGGACAGCAGGGGCCATGGTGGGAGTCATAGAGAAGCAAAGGTCTGAGGACAAGGGCAGCAAGCTCCCGAACAAGCTTCAGATGGTGCGATGCAGTCACGTTCCAGATGCCATAGCCCAGTTTGAGGAATCCCGCTCAGAAAAGGGGATGGAAGGGCCAGAGTTAAGATGTCGTGTAGCCCAGCCTGACCCCTTGTTTACCACCAGCAAAGAAAAGGTTCCAACCAAACAGAAGAAGCTGGACAGGGGCTTTGGCCTCAGTTTCAGCTATTCGCTCTCCACCTTCTTCCGCCCCGGAGGCTGACCTGAATGGACCATATTCCAGGGCTGCCTCCATGCCCTTTTTCTTCTCTTTGAGTGGAGCAGGAGGTAGGAGGGAGGGAGCAGGATAAGGAGAGAGTATTCATTCTCCTAGTTCAATGTCCGCACCAAAGCTCATGGCTCCTCTTCATGACTGACCATTTACTGGTTCCACAACACTCGGCCTCCTCTCACCTCTTACAGTTTGGAGGTGGCGACACTTGTTTCTAGGCCTAGTCCCCTGAATCACACCCACACCTCTGAAATAGTCCTCCCTTTGTAAATCAGCCTTCCTTGAGTAATCCTAATTTGAGTTTCTCCACCTGTTTTCTGTTTCTGACTGATAGATCATTCATTCATTCATTCAACAAATATGTTTTCACCATTAAGTTTCAGGTGTATTTATGCTAGGATACCACTGTAAACAAGACTGATACGGTCCCCGCCCTTCAGCAACTCAGAGTTTAGTGGGGAAAAAGTAGTCAATTACCACAGACTGTGATAAACACTCTACATCAGAGATTGGCAAACTTTTTCTTTAAAAGGCCAGATAGTAAATAATCTAAATTTCGCCAGCCATATTTTCTATCACAACTATGCAACCCAGCTTTGTAGCATGAAAGCAGCCATAGAAAATACACAAACAAATGGGTATGGTTGTGCTAGAATAAAACTTTATTTACAAAACAGGCTGAAGGCCAGATGTGGCCTGGGGGCTGCAGTTTACAGACTCCTGCTCTATACTGTGCCCAAGTCTGGAGAGTATGGAGGAAGGAGGATGGAGTAATCAGGTTTGAAGGGTCAGGCAAGGCTTCTAGGAAAAGGCAACATTTTAATTGAGACCTCAAGAATGAGCTGGCCAAAGCCAGGATGGTTGGCATGGGAATCTGTGAGAAGGAGGAAAAGGATTCCGGGTAAAAGAAACATCATGTATAAAAGCCCAGAGGCATTGCCTTAGGATAACTGCAAGCAGATTTGTTTGGCGGTTAAAGCATGTTGCAGGGGAAAGTAGGACATTCCATCTTTACTTCCATCCTTCCTCTTTCTCTCTCCCTTCCATCTTTCATTTCTTCCTACAATACCCCTCTATTAAACACCTACTCTGGACCTGGCACTGGGCTTGTGGCTAGGGACAGAGTGTTGAACAACAACAAAAAAGTTCCTTTCAGAGAACTTGTACTCTCTCAGTGAGTGTGGCAGACAGATTCCAGGGTGGCCACATGATTCCCACCTCCTGGTGCTGGCTCCCTTATGGAATCTCTCCTTGAGTGTGGGCAGGACCTATTGCCTTGCTTCTCACCAATATAATCTGGCAAAGCTGACAGGATGTCACTTCTGTGATTACATTACATACGACTATAATGCCCATCTTGCTAGAGGATTCTCTCCCTTGCTACCTGTGATGAAGCAAGCAACCATGTTAGGGAAGCCAATAAGGCAAGGACCTGAGGGCAGCCTCCACAACCATCCAACAAGGAGCTGAGGATGACCAGCAAGAGCCCAAAGCCCTGTCTAACAGGCTGCAAAGGAACTGAAATCTGCCAACAACCTCAAGAGCTTGGAAGTGAATACACCCCCAGGTAAGCCTTCAGATGAGACCACAGCCCCAACCAATACCTCAGCTGCAGCTTCCTGAGACCTTGAGGCAGAGTCCCCAGCTAGCTGTGAGGTAATAAATGGGAACTCTCAGGCTGCCAAGTTGGTGGTATGATTTTTACACAGCCCTAGCAAACTAACACAGTGGGAGACAGGAGACTACAAATCAACAACAGAACTTCAGATTACAACAAGGAAATAACTTGGAAGCCATTTCAGGGTGAGGCGAGGAGAATGAAGGTGAGGGTGGGAGGAATCGGGGGTGCTAGCTGGGGTGGTCAGGAGGGGCTTCTCTTGGGGCGAGATATTTGGTCTGAGACCTGAAGGACAAGAAGAAGCCAGATGAGGGGAGAGGCTGAAGGGAGAAGTTTCTAAGTGGAGGAACAGAAGTGCAAAGGCCCTGAGCAGAGAAAGCATTTGGAGGCTTTAAGCAACAGAAAGGAGCTCAGGTGACTGGAGCAGAATGGCACCAAACGAGGTTATAGAGGCAGGCGGCACCGAGACTGTGGAACATCCATGTGGCAGACTTCACGCCTTCAGCAATCGGAACCCCAGAAAGGATCAAGCAGGGAAATGACTGATTTAACTCCCCTCAGCCTCTTTTCCCAACATTAATCTTGCCCCACCACAACCAGATTAATTTCCCCCAAACGCCATTTCTTTTGCTGCACAACAGCACGGCAGCCAGGTGGATCTCATCGCTGTTCTCGGCTTGCCTCAATTAATTCTTACCTCTTTCCATCCACAGACATTTCCTGAGCGCCTACCAGATCCGGAAACTGTGCTGGGCGCTCCAGCGACACATATGTTCCCGCTACTTGCTGGGCTCAACAGCCCTTGACATCCTTTCTCCATCCAAATCCTACCACTATGTTATGGGTTGAATGGTGTCCCTCCAAAACATGTTGAAGTCCTAACTCAGGTACCTGTGAATGGGCCCTTATTTGGAAATAGGGTCTTTGCAGATGTAATCCAGTTACAATGAGACCATTAGGGTGGGCTCTCATCCAGCATGACTGGAGTCCTTATAAGATGAAGAGACAGAGACACACAGGGAAAACACCATGTGATGACCAAGGCAGAGACTGGAGTGATGCAGCTGCAAGCCAAGGACCGCTAAGGATTGCTGGCCACCACAAGGAAGGACTCTCCCCTACAGGGTTCAGAGCGAGCATGGCCCTGCTGACTCCCCCCGCCCCAGAGCTGTGATAGAAAACATTTCTGTTGCTTTAAGCCACCCAGTTTGCAGCACTTCATCACAGCAGCCCCAGGAAACTGATACCCCCTCTTTTCAGGCCTTGCGCAGCCTCCCGCCTCTCCTCTCTGCAGCACTCCCAGCCTCTCCATCCTACGCTGATCTCTCCCTTCTCTGAACTTCTGAACTTCTGCATCATTTAGCCTCTGCACAACTCATTTTGGTCTTTCATCACATTTCCTTCCACCTCGTGTGCTGCTGCCTGTTTCCTGTGTGTTTGCCTTGTCTCCCAAAGGAGTGTGAAGCTCCGTGGGAGCCAAGACCACAGATTATACTCCCTCCACTTCCTCCCAGACACCTCAGATGAAGTGAGGCCCCTTGGAGACACTCAGAGCCATGTACACTAGTTTTCTCTGGATGCTAGGGCAAAGAGGTGTTGTTGTTTGTTTGTTTTTTTTTAACATTTGTTAAAATGTTAAAATTTAACATTTTTCAAAACACTTTACATTTTGCTTATTAGGACTGTCAATTTTCCCAAAGCAAATATGTATTACTCATGCACCCCCAAACCCCCCTAAAAAAATGTTGAAAAAAGTGGTCCAGTCTAAATAGGACTTTCTCCATAGCTAAAGTGATCAGCAGAGCTAAAGCCATTCAAGACTCCAGAAATCTGGACAAGAGAAGATGCCCTTTGATGAGCCCAAGGGCAGTTCTTAGGAGCTCTCAGACTGCCCTGTCCTGATGGGTGTCCTCCTTCCTTTGCTTCCTCTCCCCAGCCCAAAGGACCTAATGTCATCCATCCATCTTCCCTGATGGAAGAGAGAAAACAGCATGTGTTCAAGAACCATCAAATTACCATCCCACCAGGTCACAGGCAGCCATGTTTCCCTGCAGATCATCCTCATGGAGCTCCCATCCCATGCTTTCCTTCTCCTGACTTGCACAACAGGAGGCATTATCCAATTATTCTCTGACTTTTGCACTTCATTCTCATCAGTTACACAACCACATGTAAGTTTAAAAACACATAAACGCATTGGAGAGAGCAACAACTGAATTTTATTTAAAAAACTGGCTTCACACTACCTCAGTTGTTTAGGAACTAAGCCTCCCTGGGCTAAATTTCTGGCTTGGCAACATGCTCGCATATATAATTTTACACCTGCAAAAGTCTGCAGCCAGCACTGTGCAGACAGCTACCTGCAGGGAAGAGAATGGGCCAGACATAGGGGCAACCTGGAGGGTGGGATGTGGTGGCAGAGAGGGCCCTGCAAGAGGGAGTGGCGAGTGTGGGTCTCCACTCTTCCTCTCCTTGCAGCAGAAGGGCTCCCTGCTGGCCCCTGTCTTGCTCTGTTTAGCTTCATGCTCCAGCAGGAAAGGACATACATGGGGCATAACCAGCTCTTTGTTGGAGGCACAATATAACTTGCAAACTGGTAGCCCACGGGCCAATTCTGGCCTACAGACATGTTTAGTCTGGTCCTCAGAATGATTTTAACATTTGTAAATTAATTGCCAATTTGGGAGCATTTCATATACAAACCTGGAATTCTGGGCTGTCTCCAAAAAAATCAGATGATCTGATAACCCTGGGCCTTCATGGCTACCGTACACTGGAGCTAAAAGGCAGCTGCCCATTTTGGACAGGGCACGTTCTCTGCAATTCATCCATCTGAACTGTTTCCCTCACATATGTCACCTGCTTGGTTTGTCCTTACAGGCACTTGAATTCGAGATCCCTGCTCCAGAGCATAATGCTTAAGAAAGCAGGCCCAGAATCAGATAGGCTGGGCTCAAATCTTATGAGACAATTGTCTGATTTTGGGTAAGTTACTTAACCCATCCCTAAGCTGCTGTTTCCTCATCTGTAAAATGGGCATAAAGACAGTACCCACCACTTAGGATGTAAAGATTAAATGAGATGATAAAGTGATTCTAGCACAGGGCTGGTCATATAGTAAGTACTTGATAAGCAACCATTACCATCAATTTCCTTATTATTATTCATGCAAAACGTGAGCACAAATAAGATGCAGAAGGGGTTGGTGGGACCTCAGTGCTCAAGTAATCTTGAAGGGGCACCTGGTTTAACCCACGGCTCTTTGCCTAGATCTTCCTAGTCGACCCAGGAACATCCTTCAATAAAGCATCTGCAGAGAGAGCTCTCCCTTCAGGACACACCCAGGACATCCCAGTCCTCACTCTCAGAAAGGAAAAAACAAAAAAAGGAATCCTTCCCAAACCCTTCCAACGACAACTTAAGGTAACATTCCTTTCTGAGCAATGGTCTCCAGGTGATGACTATCAATGCAAAAGGTTGGACTTTTATGCTCCACTTTAGCATCCCAGAAATCTCAAACCCTTCCAAACTCTTCTCAGAAGGGTTCTCAAACCCTTCCCCACATTGCCTATAAGAGTGCATGAAAAAAATGGCTCCGCAAATCCCTGAGAATCAGGAAACAGAAATCTCACAAAAGTCTGGGGTCGGCCTTTGGAAATGTGGCAAAAAACATCAGGTGCGTGGTAAGATAGGGACAACAGGGACAGTGCTATGTGTTCACCAATCTATTGCATGCTCCTCCCAGGTAAACAGCAAGATTAAAATTCCCAGCACTGCTTGCACCTTGAGGGGACCATGTGACTGACATCTGAAGGAAGGAATGTGGATGGAAGCGACATATGCCATTTCCAGGTTAGGCCATAAAACATCTTGTGCAACGTTACATTCTCTTCCCTTTTGTTGTCTTCTTTGACATGTGTAGGCCATCTGTCAAAATGGTGGTGTCCCAAGATGAAAGGAATTGGGTTCCTAAGTGACTATGTGGAAGACAGGCCACCCACCACTACCCAAACCAACTGCACTGGGCCACAATATGAAGAAGTGATACAATTTTATTATGTTTTGCCACTGATACATCTGGGTTTATTTGTTCCTGCAGCACAGCTTTGCCTGTGCTGACTGATACATGTGGCAGTTTGGCAGAGTCGGAAAGAAAGGCCTAAAATGGAAGCATCCATGATCTTTCTCTGTGCTCTAATTTATAGCATGACCTTAGAAAAGCTACCTCCCCATCTTTAAAAGGAGGAAAATAAACTGGTTGATCCCCCAGGGTAAGAATCTCATTGACCCTGAATTATCTGCCACAACAATTCTCACAGGCTTTGAATCCCGTTAATACACATTACCTTAAACTACGCATTTTTTAAGAAGGCCACCTAGGGGCCGGCCTGGTGGCGCAGCGGCTAAGTGCACACGTTCCACTTCTCAGCAGCCCTGGGTTCACCAGTTCAGATCCCGGGTGCGGACATGGCACCACTTGGCAAGCCATGCTGTGGTAGGCATCCCACATATAAAGTGGAGGAAGATGGGCACGGATGTTAGCTCAGGGCCAGTCTTCCTCAGCAAAAAGAGGAGGATTGGCAGTAGTTAGCTCAGGGCTAATCTTCCTCAAAAAAAATAAAGGCCACCTAAGTTCCAGTCAACAGAGGTACAAAAGCTACAGCCAGCCCACATTAGGGTCTAAATAACTATCTTCAGAATGAGTCACTCTTTTGCAAGAGCCAATGTGTATTGGGTGTTTACCACGTGCCAAGCACTATGCTGAGCACTTCACATTCGGTGCCTCTTGGAATCCTTACAACCAGCCTACGAGGTCAGTGCTATTATTAGGCCTGTTTTATGAATGAACAAAGGGAGGCACAGGGAGATTAAGACCCTTGTCTATGACCACAAGCTGATAAGAACCAAAGGGGCATTTATATCCAGTCAGTCAGGTATCGGTGCCTAAAAACTTAGCAGTCAACTTGCAAGAAATAAATACTGAGTCCTGAAGGGTGAAAGACAAAAGGAAATGATCTGATTAGTGAATTTTCATAACTTATGCAAAATTTTAGCTAAATCAATAAACTCCAAGTTCCCGGGAATCAGGGCCATATCTTATTTATGTTTGAATCCTCAGAGGTCAGCACATAAAAGACACAAATAAATATCTGTTGAACGACTGAATGATCTGGACTTGAGCTTTTCATCGACAGTTTTAACTGAGTTACATTTGTCCTTCATTGACAATGACTCGAGCCCAAAGTCAATGTCCAGGTTTCATTTCTATCAGTAAATCTGGGCACCAGTTAGAATTAGAGGGACCATATAATTTATCAGCCAAACTTGAATGCTTTTGTGAGTCAAAGGCGTCACCACTAATAATTACACCACGAAAATAGGCAGAAGTTGGGGACTGTCCTGAGAAAAGCAACACAAATGGTATTCCTAACTAAAGCCACAAAATACCCACAATAGAGGTGAGTGACAAAGGAAGTGCTCCCCAGGGGACCTTGTTGCCCACCATGTCTTTGTTCTTAAGGAGCCCCCCTTCTTGTCCACTTGGGCCGCAGACCACTTCAAAGTCTATGCTATTTGCAGGACACATCGTGGTTAAGTGTCATTCTCTGAATGGCGCACACCTCCAAGCCCGACCAGCCACAGGGCACACAAACTATTAACTTTTAATATAGTTGCAGTAGTCACTTTAAGAAAACAGGAAGGAGCAGCCCAAGGAATGCAATGATGGCTGCAGGAATATAAACATGGATTGCACTGGAACAGCCTACATACTTTGTATAAACACTAATAAACTGAGTTCAGGCTGAGCTGTGACTTTAAAGGAAATTCTTCCCCATAAACATGTCCTGCCATGCCCTAATAACTCTTTAATTTGATGCACATTTGGGAAGGATGATGCGAAGTAATCACAGAATAATGTTAAGGTCTGTTGCAAAGGAGGACTTGGGGGGGGGTGGCGGGATGTGATGCAACTTGGAACTAACACATCCACCAGAGAGCTGGCTTCATCGCTCATTTCACACATGGAGGGAATTTGCCAAGTGACACGCAGGAAATCAGAGACAGGTCTTTGCAGGTTCAGCACAAGATCATTCTGGGTGTCATCTGATGGCGCCATATAAGACTCCTGGTAACTTGATTTCTGGCCTGCCTTCCCTTACTGGGGACAGCAAAAGTGGCTTCTAACTTGTGTGTGGACTCTCCATTCTAGACCAAGGCTTTTCAGATTTCAACTGGACTTTAAGCTCCTTGAGAACAGAGAACACTTCTTGCACATCTAGGCATCACCCATGGGGCTGACACAGCCTTGCACCCCAGCAAGAAAGCAGAACGGCACAGACTTGATGACAATCAGTCCAGGAGTTGCAGCCTCAGGGTTCCCAATGCAGTTCCTTGACTTCCTAATTGTGTGGTTTGGGTAAGCCACTCTTCTCAACTATAAAAGGGGTTAATACCACTTGATGAGCCTTATGGGGCTTTGGAGATATCAAGTGAAATATTGCAAGAGAAAGGCCTTTAGCAATTAAAAGAGTTGTACAAATGTAGAAAATTGTTACTCCTAGGAAAACATAATAATGAATAATAATAGTAAAACAGTTTTGGGGCCAGCCTGTTAGCATAGTGGTTAAGTTTGCGCACTCCACTTCAGTGGCCTGGGGTCTGCCAGTTTGGATCCTGGGCACGGACCTATGCACCACTCATCAAGCCATGCGGTGGTGGCATCCCACATGCAAAAAACAGAGGAAAATTGGCACAGATGTCATCTCAGTGACAATCTTCCTCAAGCAAAAAGAAGAGTGGCAACAGATGTCAGCTCAGGGCCAATCTTCCTTACCAAAAAAATAATAATAATAAAACTTTTTCCATGTATTGAGTTCTCATGATGTATCAGACACCGTTCATCTCTTTTGAGTCCTCACACCAATTCTATGAGGTGGATACTATTATTATCCTCATTTTACAGGAAACTGAGGTCCCGAGAGGTTAAGTACCTCGCCCCAGTTACATCTTCTCAGTATTATCCACATGGTAATGATTCTGGAAGGCAGAGCTGGATTGTCAGGGCTCCCTGCTCTTTGCTCCTATACCTCCCCAGCAATGGGAGGAACTGAGTCTGTCTACTTTATTATGAGCAACAAGAAAGCAAGGTTGTGTGGGACTCCCCTCCTTGTCTCCAGGACCCAGTGAAGGACTGGTGAGTTAAGGCTTTTGGATCAAATGATGGCAACTCCTCCCTCTCACAGCCACGCTTCTGCGCGTATACCAACTCTTGGCATCCACGCTTAACAGCATTTGGCCAAAACACAACTGATTTGATTTTCATCCAGATACATGGCACTGGTCCCTCAACCCATCTTGGTTCTCTCCCTTCACCAAGAGGCCTCAGCCTGTGCCCTGGGCCATCTGCAAGTGCAGCTCAAACAACTCATCCACCTAGGCAGGTCCCCCTCACTCACCAGGCTCATTCGAAGCACTATGCCTTTGCTCAGGCAAGTCTCCCATCTGTAATGCCCTCTCCCATGGACCAAAATGAACTACAGCTGTCAGGAAGCTTGGCTGAGGCATGGGGACCCACTTCAGTAGCATGCTGAAGAGGAAGAGCTGGAAAGGAAGAGACTGTCTTTATAGGGAAGCAGTGGGACTGGGATGGGCCCACCAACCCTGTTCAGGCGGGAGCCACCCTCCCCCACGTGGTGCTGATAAAATGCCAAGGGACAGGAATTAGGCAGGGAGAGAAAAGGGCCCATCTGATTTTCCAACCAGTCTGCATGTCCAGACCCAAGGAAGGCAAATCTCCCTTTCATCATCCATGAAACTATATCTTCCTTATTATAACAATTTTAAAAACGGCTCTGATTATTCCTTTGAGAATCCAATTTGTTTCCTTTGTAAAGAGGAAACAATTCTCTTCTCAGTTTGGGAGGTGGGGACATTCCATTTATCTTCGGGGGGAAATCTGTTTCCTATTACAAATCACGTTCTGTAGGTCTATTTGCGAAGAATAAATCTCTACACTTCACGTAGGAAAAAAAAAAATCTCTCTTCACTCGCCTACAAACATCCACAAAGGGAGGCTCCTGCCCTCTTCTCAGTCATTGTGACAAAGACTGCATTTCCATGTCTTGTTTTGAAAAAGGGAAACTTTTTACTGATTCTCTGAAAATCAGTGGTATCCCTGAGTCATTCAGCATACCTGAGAGAGCCTACCACGGAGTAAGTCATTCAGTCAGCACTGACAGACGGAGACTGAGTGCCAGGACTGACAGAGACCCTGGGAAGGCACGGATTAAAATAAAACATAACCTCCAATCCCTCACTCTAGCAATGGGGTCAACAAACAAGGGCCCACAGGCCAAACTAAGCCTGCTGCCTGTTGTCATCAGGCTCACAAGCTAAGAATGTTTTTAAATGGTTGAAAAAGATCAAAAGAAGAAGAATATTTCATGATACATAAAAATTATATGAAATTCAAATTTCAGTATCCATAAATACAGTTTTCCTGGGACACAGCCACGCTCATCCATTTACAGATTGTCGACGGCTGCTTTCACGCTCTACAGGCAGAGTAGTTGCAACTGAGACCGTACGGTCTCCAGAGCCTAAATATTTACTGTGTGGTACTTTACAGGGACTGTCTGCTGACCTCTGAGCTAGCAGCTTATAAAGTCCAGTAGGGTCAAAAACAAGCAAATGGCAGTTTTATCACTGAATATAATGTCTCCCCCATAATTCCTATGTTGAAGCCCTAACCCTCAGTGTGATGGTACTTGGAGGCAGGGCCTTTGGGAGGTAATTAGATTTAGATGAGGTCATGAGGATGGAGCCCCATGATGGGATTAGCACCCTTATAAGAAGAGGAAGAGACAGCAGAGTTCTCTCTCCACCAGGTGAGGACACAGAGAGAAGGTGGCCATCTGCAAGCCAGGAAGAAAGTTCTCACCAGAACTCTACCATGCTGGCACCCTCGTCTCGGATTATCAGCCTCCAGAACCACGAGAAAAAAATATCTGTTGTTTAACCCACCCAGTCTGTGGTATTTTGTTATGGCTGCCTGAGCTAAGATAGCGGTAATCACAACAACAACAAGAAGAAAAATCACAACGACATTAACATGGAGGGTGACGCATAATGGTTAACTGTGGGCGGCAGGGCCAGACTGAAGCTTACTCTGTACTTGGCAGACCGACCTAGTGACATGATCTGGGGAAGTTATTTAAACTCTCTGAGCCTCCACTTCCTTATCTATAAAGTGGAGATAACCACAGTGGCCTCCTCCTGGGGTTGGACTGAGAATTAAGCAAGTTTATACATCTCAAAAGGATAAAACAACGCCTAGCCCATAAGTGCTCAATATCTCTTTGCTCTCGTTATTACCAGTACTGCTGCTTGCACAACTCCAGGGGGCGTTGTTCAAGAGTACACAGTGAGAATGGCACCCTGGGAGCACAGAATGCACATGGTGACCCAGGAGTTCAGGAACATAGTGGCTTTGTTTAGAGCTAATATTACAATGATGCCTGCATGGAGTTTTGACGAAAGAGAAGGAGCGAATACTTCATTCCAGATGGAGTAGGGAGGTCCCATGTATTTTTAATGCCACATCATTCCCTCTTCTATTATGAAAGAGACCCAAGAAGACAACTTCAAATGAGCTGTGGGGGACTTCAGTTCAGACTCCCAACCTCCACGCCAACCTTTCTTCCAGCCCACAGCCCCTGCTCGGTCATCCTGGGGTGGCTCTCCAGCACCCATCTCTGCGATTACACCTTGCTCCCGGCCCCTCAAACTCTCAGGCTGTGGGCTATTTTAAGCCCAAATTAAAGACTCTCTCTCCCGAATGGCTGCAATTTTCAGTCTGTGGTTTGTTCCCTCTGACGTGGCTTGGGGCCATGGTATTGGGACGTGGGGCGCTACAAGGGGGTAAATTGTTTTAGGAAGGAGGCAAGGGGCTTTGCAGGAACTATTTCACTGCAACACACTCTCCATGGAAAACACAAGTACAAATAAAAAGTAAACAGTGGGAGAGTCCCATATATCTGGGGAAAGATGCTAAAAATAGCACCACGACAAAAGCAAGAAAGCTCTGAAAGCTATGTAGTGCTTCAAACCCCAGAGAAAGGGACTTGTCATTCTACTTTCATGAGCCCAAGTCTGTGTTTCTTCATCAGCCTCTTGAAGGAAAGACCCTGGAAGCTGATACAGGCCTCTTGATCTACAGAAACCTTGCCACAGCCCTTAGCATTGCAGGATAGAGTTCAGAAGGCTGAGAGCACAGTCACAGCCTCCAGGGCCTCCCCCTGGGATATCTGGGTCCACAGTCCAATGATGGGCAAATGAGCACAGTGCCTGTGAAAGCAGGCAGGTGAGGAAAAAGGGAGACCAGAGGGAAACTGGGTAGGAGCAGGGCAGAAGCCCACCAAGCTCTCCATGTCCACATTCTCTGGCTGGGTGGCATCTAAGCTGGAGGAAGCATAGAGAAGAGTGCTCAGGACCCCACTCTGTTCCTTCTCTTTGTCCCTCGCTTCTCTCGCTGCTAAAAGGGCAGAAAGGGAGAGATGAGCCTTTAAGTCATACTTGAAGGGCAGAGCCACTAATATTCCTTCCCTATCCCATTTGTAGCCTCGTCAGATTCCTCCACCCTCACCCACCAGCCCACGTCAATTCCTGATTTGGCTAGCTGCATTCTGGAAGCTTTCTCAGATGCTCAGTCACTGTTGGCTCCTTAAGCAGCCACTGCAGATGGAGCTGGCTCCAGGAGAGAATGTCTCCAGGATCGTGAGTCCATTCTAGGCTTTGAGTTTCCAGACCTCACGCAGACATGAGGGAGAGCCTGTGGCTCTTTAGCTGAGTGCACACCACCCAAAGTGGCTAGCAGTAGGTGTCACATTGGTTGCCTACCATAGAGTCCCATTGTACAGACCCTGTTTTGTTTGCCTGGCAAAGAAGGGTTTTAAAAAAATGACTTTTGGCTGGGCATGTGGTCCAGTTCACTTATGGCCCCATCACCCCCCATCACTCCCTATGGCTTAACAGGCAGCCCAATTCACCCATTGATATTACCTGTCTGGCCCAAGTAGGTAATTGGATTTGATTCCAGACTGTATAAAGACTAAATGCTTTCCTACCTAGTGTAAAAGCTCTGTTAGGAAAGGAACCAAGTCTAATGCACCAATCTTTGCTCCAGTGCTCAGCACAGCACCTTCCCCAACGCTACTTCTCAAAGAACAGTGGGCCATTCGAATGCACTGAAGTGATCCTGTCTCGTGCATACATTCTGAGGCCACATGAGGAGAGAGAGGAGAAGGGAAGGGAATGAAAATTACTCACCCAACCATCTCTCTGGGAGACCTGATCCTGCAGGTCCACTGAAGCACACCCCAACTTCCCAGGGACAAATTGATGCAGATGGCTGTAGGTGAGCCAAACCCTGGCTCCAATAAAATTGAGAACAGCTGGCACTTCTGAATACCCTGGTCCCCTGGGTCTGGGCTGCATGCACACCGGTAAGCACCAACCCATTCCCCTTTTTCTTCTTGTCATGCTTAATTACACCGGGATTGTGCTGAGTCAAGCAACCTGCTGGGGTGGAGGCCCAGGCATGACCTTTCCCATTGCTCTCAGCCAGCTTGTGGGTCTCAAGTGGCCGTGTGCATTTCTACTGAGAAACCCAAGAATAAACTCAGCACTGATGCACATGGGGCCAAATGCTAAGCCCCACACCTCAGCCCCTGGGAGGATGGCCCCTTCTGAACCAAGAGTGAACAAAAGGGCCTTGCAACAGCCACACCACCTGCATTCAGCCCACCACCTCCTGCCTTCAGCCTTGAAACAGAGCCAACCTCGGCCAGGGAACATGGCAACTAGCAGTCAGCCAAAGGCAGCCACTGGAGAGGGAGGCAGGCATGCTTGCTGTTCTCGAGTACCCTCTGGCTTTGCCAAGTTTTTACCCAAGGCTTGACTTCCAGGCTCTGCACCCTCATCCCAGAGTCAGAGCTGCTCACTCTGCACATCTCAAGAAGGAGCACATAGCCCCATGCTACTCCACATGTGTTCACCTCTGTGTGTATACATGCGCAGTCCTCTGTAAATGCCCAAGAGAAAATCGCACAGCAAAATGCTCTAGATCAGGGTTCCCAACCTTGTCTGCACATTAAAATCACCCAGGGAGCTTTCGAAGACTTGCTGCCTGGGCTACACTCCAGACCAAGGAAATCAGAATCTCTGGGGATAGATATCAGGTATCAACATTATTTTAAAGTTGTTCAGCTGATTCCAATATGCAGCTAGGGCTGAGAATCATTGCTACAGGTGGACTAAAAGCCCTAGAAAATTCTATTCACCAACCTATGATTTGAGGCTGAGCTCACAAATTGGAATCGGGCTCAAGATATCAGGTAGACCCTCAAGCTGTTGGCCACAAAGCCTCAGAGATCGGTGATATTCATTCAACAAACACTACTGAGCACCCACTATATACTAGGCCCTCTACTAGCTATCTAGAGATTGTCTCAAGAGCTAAACTCCCAGAGTTAAACTGCCTTGCAATTTGGGTCTTAGCGAGGTTGGTCTCTGAATCAACCAACCAACCAACCAGTTGACATTTACCTAACACCTAGTGTGTGCAAGGCTCTGAAAAAGGTGCTAATAAGTACAAGGTAAAATTCCTAACCTCCAGGAGTTTAAACCCTAAATGGAAAAGACTAAGAATTTTTACATTGAGAAATAAAAACAAAACATGTTACATAAGGGAGAAATGAATGTGCGATTGAACAATTCAAAATAACAAATAGATATCAAACAACTACGTTGTGCCAGGTACTGTGTAATGCTAGAGAAACAACAGAGACAGGATACCTGTCTTCAAAGAGCTTGGACTAGAGCAGTGGTTCTTAAAGTGGGGTCCCCCAGGCAGCAACAACAGCAACACCTGGGAACTTGTTAGAAATGCACATTCTTGGGCCTCATCCCAACCTACCAAATCAGAACCTCAGGGGGTGAGGCCCATCAATCTGTGTTTTAACAAGCCCTCCAGCTGGTTCTGATGCCTGCTCAAGCTTGGGAACCCCTAGTCTAGAAGACTAATTCATGCTACAGGAGTTGGAAAAGGGAAGACATCTCCTTGGGTCTAGGGTTGATGAAAGTCTTGAAGGATTTGAATCCTGGCTCTGATGTAATTTTGGAGACCTTACTCAACTACTTTAACTTCTTTATGGCCTTATTTTGTCAACTGTAAGGTAGCAATAAGCAGGAAGTGGTAATGAGGTCTACCATGTGGAGCCGTATGAAGAGTACATTGGATAATGTGTACAAGCCATCAGGACAGTGCCTGGGGCCTAGAACATGCTCAGTAAGTGATCTCCAGAACTAGCAGTCATGATACAAGGGAGCTGTTGAGCAAATGAATGTTGATGAAATAAACGAAAGAATGAATTAATTAATGCATGATTGATGGGGACTGGATTTGGCAAGCCTGGAAAAGCAACAAAGAATGGAGACTCCATCCAATGGGCAAATGGGAAGATGTTCAAGATAGGAGAAGGGCTTCTAAGACTGAGTGGTCAGAACATATGGCAGATCTGGAGTCTGGCATCTTCTTGGCTCAGCTTCCAAAGCAACCCCTAGAAAGGCTTCCCCACCCACAGCAGCCTGGGTACTGGCTGTGCACCCGGGATCTGGAGTCAGACTGTCTGGGTTCAAGTACTTACTAGTTGAGTGGTCTTGGGTGAGTCATTTAACCTCATTAAGCCTCAGTCTTCTCTTCTGAAAAATGAGTATAATAATAGTAACAACATCATAGAGTTGTTGTGAGAGTTGAACATGATATCGTGCATAAGGCAGATAGCTTGATGCTTTAAACATACTGAGCAATCTCTAAACGTTAGCTCTTTGTCTCATGGCACGCAGCTGGGTGCTATCGTGACCTCTGCTAAGTTATCGCCGGCTGGGAGTTTTCGAGCAGACCAGCATCAGGATGCTCTAGTACCGGATCCAAATAGTACAAAATCGCTGCCTACTTGCCGCTTGTGTAAAGGTGCTTCTCAAGGATAGATGCTGTACACTTGAACCCTGGGACATAGGTATCATTGTGCCCATTTTGCAAATGAAGAAACTGAAGGTTAGTGACACATCAAAGTTATACAGCTATCAAGCCTCAAAGCCTAAACTCAAATTTAGCCCTAATTCCAAACCCATGGTCTTTCTACTACTATAAAACCACACCCGGACTTCCCCAAGAGGCTGCCTAAAGACCTCTCCAAACAGGGTTCATCCAGGGGCAGTCACAGAGGGCCAGGCTCTTTCATGGTGTCACTGTGTCACATAACACATCAGAGGGGATATGGCTCCAAACTCAGAGTCTGGAAGAGGGAAGTCATAGGTGGGCTGGGAGCAGGATGGTGGATGCAGCAAGACATTAGGCTCTTGGATTCTAACACTGCTCTCTCCTTGCTAATAATGATTATGTCTGTATATTGCATGTCTGTGTGTCTGTGTGTGTATTGGTAGAGAGGCAAGGGGCATGGGAGAGGAGGGGAGACAAAGACTTTCCTTCCCAATCCAAAAATGGTTACCTAAGCTAAACACAGAGGGAGAACAAGTGAATGCAATACAAAATTCACGTCAGCTCTTAGAGACCATTTTCTTCATCGAAAAGCAGCATTCTGGCCCATGAAACAACACAGCAAGATGAATCCCTTTTATCTCCTCCCAGGTCCACCTCCTTAAATGCCAAATTGTGGCCTTCTTTCTTCCTCCTCCCAGACACCAGCTGTGACTCTGCTAACGGCCAAGGAGATCTGTAGACCCATAATGCCTCTTCTTGAGGATTCGAACTGTGTCATGAATAAACAGAAGGAAGTGTGGTTGGCCTCCTGTCTTCCCTCGAGAGCTTCTAACAAAGATTCCTAGAGTCCAATACTACCTTGGACATCATCCTCTCACCCCTTTGGTTCAATTGGTGCAAAGAGCCACCTGGATGCTCTCAGCCCAAACAAAGACAACACAGCCTGATTGGGATTCTGAGTTTTTATAACAATTACTAACAACTCTCTCTCTCTCTCAAATCTTATATTTACCTGCAACTGGCCATGTTACCTCCAGCTGACCCCACCTGCCAAAAATATAACTGCATTTTCATATTTATCATCTTTGTGTTCCACAGTTGCCATGGTAGTAAAATGTACACTCAACAGCCTCACTGCCGCACTCAACTACAAATGGAATTAGTCTATCCCAGTTTGGTTCAGCAAAAAAAAGAACTGCGCATCTACTAGACGCCAGGCTCTGTGCTGGGTATAAGGGCTGGGTGCTCAGACAAATCAGAAAGGGATTTCTGTAAGATTTTGCTCCTTTACAAAGCAGAATTTTTCTCTTGTGATGAGATTGCTTTTTTATAAAATTGTGGCAAAATATATATACATAAAATTTGTCATTTTTCAGTGTACAGTTCAGTGGCATCAAGTACATTCACAATGGTGTGCAACCATCTGCACTAGCTTTTTTTTTTTTTATTTTTGAGGAAGATTAGCCCTGAGCTAACTACTGCCAATCCTCCTCCTTTTGCTGAGAAAGGCTGGCCCTGAGCTAACATCTGTGCCCCTCTTCCTCTACTTTATATGTGGGACGCCTACCACAGCATGGCCTGACAAACGGCGCCATGTCCGTACCCGGGATCCGAACCGGCGAACCCCAGGCCACCGAAGCCAAACATGCACACTTAACCACTGCGCCACCCAGCCGGCCCCTGCACTAGCTTTTTACAAAAGGTAAAACAGAAATGCTGCACCCATTAAGCACTGACGTCCCATTTCCCACTCCCCCCAGCCCCTTGGAACCTCTAATTTACTTTCTTTCTCTATGAATTTGCCTATTCTGCACATTTCACAAAAGTGGAATAATGCAATATTTGTCCTTTGTCTCTGGCTTATTTCACTTAACATAGTATTTTCAAGGTTCATCTTTCTTGTAGCACGGATCAGAACGTCCTTCCTTTCTAAGGCTGATTGACATTCCATTGTAGGAATATACCACATTTGATTTATTCATTCATCAATGGGCACTTGGGTTGTTTCCACCTTTTTGGCTATTGGGAATAATGCTGCCACGAGCAATGACATACAAGTATCTGTTTGAGTCCCTGCTTTCAATTCTTCTGAGCGTAAACTTAGCAGTGACATTGTTGGATCATATGGTAATTCTATGCTTAACTTTTTGAGGAACCGCCATACTGCTTTCCAGAGTGGCTGCACCATTTTACCCTGCATTTTAATTTCTCTACATCCTTGCCAACACTTGTTATTTTCTTGTTTTTTGTTTTTTTGTTTTGTTTTCCTGATTATAGCCATCACGGTAGGTGTGATGAGGTCATTTTTTGTAAGAGCAAATTGGTGAGGTAAGAAATGACCTGTTCAGCAGAGCATCACAGGCACGCATGGAGGTACTGAGCACAGCTCTGTCGAATGAATGAACGAATGAATGGGCTCTCGTGTTTATGGCACTGTAGTACGTCCTTGGACTTGATGTCTGCACAACTCTTCCATGACTCTCCTGTGGACAGGATTTGGAACTCACATGAGGAAGCCCAGGCCCCCCAAAAGAGCTCCAGGCAGCAACTGAAATCAACTATCCTGGGGCTTGAATTCAGGGACCATCTGCACCATCTTTCTGCATTTGTTTCCACACTTAGGAATCAGTAAAACCTGCTGATTTAGAATCAGGGAAGCCCACTTGGTAGCACTTCAAAAGTAAAAAGACTATAAGCTACAGAGTGGGGTGGTTAAGACACCAAAGCTGTGAGTCAAACAGACTAGCCTGAACTGCAGGTCTACTTTTTGTCACATGTGTGACCATGGCAAATTATTTATCCTCTCTGTGCCTCAACTTGGACCTAACCCTATTTTTGTGAGAGGATTAAATGAAGCAATAAGAAGCATTTGGCACAGTGCCTGTTACAAGGTGAGGTCTCAGTGAAAGTTAGCTCTCACCATAATGAAGCTCCAGCATTAGTGCACGGACTCAAATAACCTCCACCCCTTCAGCTCTTCCTCTGATCCCCAAGACCCTGGGAAAGCAGGAGGGGCTCCAAGATGAGGACAGAGTCATCACCTAGTTTCCTAATGATCTTCCAAGCTGACTGGAAGGACCAAGAACACCCATCCACACTCACAGGCCGGATTGGAGACAAAAACTCAGCCCCGTTTCTTCTGGGTCATGCCACCAGTCTCTCCAAGCTCATTTTGACAAATGGTTTGGGGAGAGAGTAGGGCCATCACCATGGCTCTCCCGCAAAGACCCGGAACGCAAACCCTAAGAAGTCAGAAAGAACTTTCACTGAAACACACTGATGAGACTGGAGTTGGATAGAGTTTCTGAAGAGAAGGTTGACTGACAAGCCAAAAATTGAGCAAGAACAGCAGGGGGCTGCACATGAGGACCCGAGGGAAAGCACAGAAGGAATGAGCCACGAGGCCAGGCAGGGTGGTGTTTCACGCTGGCAGCACCACAATTCTCATGTGCGTAGACGGGAACAGCATTCGGCTTGGCCTCACAGGTATTAGCTTGTGTTAGATTGAAGCATATTAAAAATATCAAAGTCCCATGGAATAAAAATGAGCTCCTGGGCCCAATACTTCACCTATAACTTAAAAGTTTTCCTGCACATGGAAATCCTCAAACCAAAAGCCAAGCCACTGGGGATGAAGGGAGGAGTATTACCCAGCAGGCACCTGCAGATGTGTGGGGAGCCGCGGCTGTGACCGGATAATAACAACAGATGCTATTTACTGAGCACTGTGCTAGGCACTGTCCACACACTGTCTGCTGACAGGTACAGCAGCAGCACGTTAGGACGCCAGCCCCATTTTACAGAGGAGGACACTGAGATTCAGAGTTAGGAACTTGCTAAAGAAGGTGAGAGAAGGAGAAATTTCTGTGACTTATGCATCATATGTTAGGATGAACTCTACGAAATTACTATTCTACCTTTTCTACCAACAGAAATGACAATTCCATAGGGTTTAACCTAATACAATGCATTATATATATCATTTATATAGTAATTATTTTAGACACATAAATTTCATAGAAAATAAAAAATACATATGTATTTTATATACATAAATTTTATATACATGCATTTTACATAAATACATAATTTATATATAAATTATATCACACATAAATGTCCTATTTTATTCACTGATTACATAACCTCATCTATGCATTATATAACATGCACAAGAGGCAGCCTGCTTCGCGGTTGGGAACGTGGATTATCGACTCAGACTGCAATGGAAACTTGGCTCAGCCACTTACTAGCTATGGGACACTGAGTAAATAATGTACCCTCTCCGTGTCTTTGTTCTTCATCTATAAAATGAGCTAATAATAGAACCACCCTCAGAAAACACAAGCAACGTGCCACAAGAGTGCCTGGCACACATTCCATATTACCAGTCACTGGGCACGCCTTTGTTCGCTAATTCCTTGCAACAACCCTTGGCAATAGTCAACGCTGCCTTGATTTCACAGTGAGAAGCCCAAGACACGGAGGTCTGCCCAGGATTACACATCGAGCAACGATGCATCAGCAATCCAAACTCAGGTCTTTCTGAGGCCCAAGCCCTGCTGTTCTCGCTAAGCTGCCAGCTTCTCCTGGTATCTTTCTGAGCCTTCACGTGTCATTTGGTGAAAGGGCCAGCTGATTTTATGGTTCCTTCCAGCATCCTAATGCAAGGGGCCTGTATCAAAGCGGCAGCAACAGAAATAACAGGCCTGAATGCTTTCACTTCCACCAAACGCAGGATCCTTAGGCATGTGGCTAGAAGCATTCTGTATTTAGGGTTCCAATTTTTTTTTTCCTTTTCTGCTATTTCTTTCCAGAGTCCTCAGTACATTTCCTAATTAATCACTCCCACTTAATTTCCTAAAGCAATCACATCCTCCCCGCAGGCGAGCGGCCTCGTCTCAGGCAGAAGCACACACACCAGCTGGCCCCTCGGCTACGTGGGAGTGTGCGAGCAGCCCTTGGACATGGACCAACGAGCGGCACAGACACAGGAAAAACACAGCTTGGGAGCTACACTCAGAGGGCACTCTTCTCATCCTGGTGACATGTGGGTTTCCTGGTGAGCAAAAGGACACTGAGATTTGGTTCTCCAAGGAAACCATAAGATCTAGAAGCTTGGGCTAGAACATTCCAGAAAGCAGGGAGACTACCAGCAGCTCCTCTGTGATACCAGGCAGGGCTATGCTGGCAGGTCAGTAAGACTCAGATTCCTCTCCTAGTTTTGCTGCTTATTTGTTGTGTGAATTTGGATAAGAGCTTTCCTTTGGTTGAGCCTCAGTTTTCTCATCTTTACAGTGAGAACAGTAATATATGCAACACAGTGTTGGTGTAAGGAAGAAGCCACAAATACAACAGCCTAGAGGAACCAGGCAGACAATATCAATGAGGGAAGTCGGGCTGAGTAAAATAAAAATATCATGAGGCCAAATGGCAGCTGATACACAGTCTCAGAGTTGGAGTCACAATGGGGAGTGGTGTGGACTGCGGTGAAATGGATACATGCCTCATCTAAAAGCCAGTCAATTACTGCCATAGAGCCAAGCTGACCCCCTGTTGCCAAATTTTTCAATTTTTATAAAAGAATCTAGAAATAGATTTTTATATGAATTCACCCAATCTTAAAATGTTGGCAAGAAGTTGACATTAAAAAAAACAATTCCATGTAAGCCAAGCACAACACATTAGATGGTTGAATTTGGCCTACTGGCCACTGGTTTGCAAACTCTGTCATTGTAAGTATTGAGACAATGGGATATATACAGCACTTAGCCATGCACATAACACATAATAAATACTCAATAAATGTAGCTGTAGTTATTATTGTTACGATTAACTTCTCTGTAACTCAGAATGCCCATCTGTAACAATGGGTATAAGGATTCCTGATAGCTGTCTGGCTTATGGGGGTCATCTGAGAAACTCTCTGAGGGCTCTATAGAGATTAACTACTATGCATACACAACACCTGTGCTGCTTTATTAATTTAAACACACTTCATTGAGATTGGGCTAGAGCAGTGGTTCTCAACTGGAGGTGATTCTATCCCCCAGGGGACATTTGGCAATGTCTGGAGACATTTTTTAGTTGTCAGACTGCAGGGGGGGTGGGGTGTGCTACTGGCATCTTGTGAGGAGAGTTTAAAGATGCTGCTAAATATCTTAAAATGAACAGGATAGCACCCCATAACAAAAAAACCCAGTCCCAAATGTCAACAGTACCAAGGTAGAGAACCCCCGGGCTAGATGGTTTCCCTTTGAGTCCTCTTTATAGAAAGGACTTTATACAGATAGAGGTTTGGATAGGTTCCTACACAGTAAGATACAGGAGATGCTGGGGTAGGGGTGAGGGGGACAGCGGATGGGGGAACCAACATCTATAATTATCTCCTCTAAGAGGCTCAAGACCCTGCTTTCACTCTGCTTCCAATAGAATCTTCTTGTCATTGTTTTAACAACTGTCACATCAACATACTTCCTTAAAAAATTCTGTTGAAGCTGCATGGATTACAAAATGGGCTCTGGGGAAACTGAGGACTTGAGAGATGAACTGAGCCAAGGTCACTCAGGGAGCTGTAGGGCAGATCTGGGAGAGAATCCTCTGGGGTCCTGGCCCAGGTCCCTCTGGAAGACATTACTCCAATTTGCGTTGCCATGGTAATTATAAATCAATTTCGTCTATCCATTAAAGCAGTTACTCCATAGAATGCTCTCACAAAGCATCGTTGAACTCGTCCTAGTTATCCATGAATGTGAAAGCAATCACATTTTTTATATTCTATAATTCTGGCTACATTTACCATTGGCCTTCACCTTCAATGGTCTAAATAAGCTGGGTTATATTGCACCACGGTTGTCATGCATTGCTATGACTACTCCAAACAAAGAAAACTGTGGTAGAAGCAAAAGCAAGTGATTCTAGTTCACCTTAAGAAAGGAAGACACTGACTTTTATTAACCCCTGTATCATGCTAAGTGTTTTACATAACATCTCATTTAATATTCTCTATAATTTGAAGAACTTCTTCAGGTCAGTTTTCTTAATCTCTGCTGCACAGCAGAAGTACATGGGAGCTGTATAAAATCACAACTTCCAGGAAGCACCCCAAAATCATCACATCAGAATCACTGCGGACAGGACCCAGGCATCAGGCATCGGTAATATTTAAATCTCCCCAGGTGATTCTAATGCACAGTCAAGTTTGAGAATCAGGGTTTCAGGACTCATTATCCTTATTTTACAATGATGCTGACATCCTAACGGAAAAATGAACTCGCCTAAGGGCACCCAGCTGGTGAATGGTAAAACTGTGATTCAAACTTGGGTCTAACTTTCTCCAAATGCCAGGCATAATCTTTCTCATTATGCCACTTTCTCCCCAGAAGTTTGCTGTCTGTGGCTTTCGCAGTTATTTGGTTGCAAGTTTGTGAACTTGAGCAAAAGGCAATTCACTACAAGGCTATCCGCGACTTCTGAATTCAGTGGGAGTCTTACAACTTCAGTTGGGTCTGGGGGATAGGAAAGTAGGCATGTCTGGTCATTGTACAAGTGGTCAGATGAAATGGTAGGCCATCACGTCCAATCTCTTTGTCCCTCTGGTCAAGATTCCATTTCCAGGGATGAAGCACTCAATTGACCTGGCTTGGGTCATGAGCTCATCCCTTGACTAGGAGAGGCCAAGGTCCCTGACTACAAATCCACCAGACTGTATCCTGTGGGTGCAGAAGATGAGATTCTGTTGGGAAGAGACTAAATCCTGGGCAGCCCAACACAACACACGTCCACTATGATGAAGGAGATGGAGGGACTTGCAAAAGCAAGAAGACATAAGACAGTCTCACAGGTACACTATGATCCTCGAGTAGAACTCAGCAAATGCCAGAAGCCCGTGTAATCAAAACCATTGAAATAGATAGGGTCATTCAGAAGAAATACGATACCCGAGGAGGTGGCCATGAATGGCCTCAAAATCATTTCTAAGGACAAAGCCAAGGTATTTTATCAGTTTATCCAGATTCTTAAAAAAAGGCTAACAGGGCTTTTGGGAGATCTTAGAGAAGAAAAAGAGGACCTCCTAGTCAAGGGTTCCTATCAGAGCCTGAGGTCCCAGAAACTACCTGGAAAAATTAAACCTGGCGTCCTGGTTTGGCACCACACAGACAAGACTGGTACAGTTCGCCAAATTTGAACCAGGAAAACCATGCTTTAAAGAAAAAGCAACAACAAAAACAGACACAAGGTAAGAGTTAGCATGCTTGCCTACAGCAGCAAGGAAGAGGACAGACCCCAAAAGGAAAGGAGACATGAGGATATGTGTGCAAAATGGTCATAACTCCAGGAAGCCAGGGGGCGCTCTGGGGTCAAAAGCCAATGGAGCAATTAAAACTCAACTGCAGATGTGTTCAAATAGAGCACTGTCCCCAGTAGCTGGCCTGGGCCCTTGAGCTCCTTACCAAACGGCCAGTTCTCTATCCCATGAGAGTCTCTTCCCAGATCTAGACATCAACAGACCCTAGCATACAGGGACTTGAGAAATGAGGATATTGTGAGTTATTAGCATTAAATAAACAATTATTCAATGCACAAATTCATGGATGAATCAACATATAAACAAAAGAACTATAAATTTTAACTGCGGCTACTCAATTTTCAGGTGTATGTGTCAAGTCCCTATTATGTGTCAGGCACCAAGCTGGAAGGTTTACATGATGTATTTCTTATCCCTACAATAACCCTAGAAGGAATTTACTATTATATCCATTTTACAGATGAGGATCCTAAGACTCAAAGAGATGAAAGGACTTACTGTAGTCACAGAACGGTAAGCAATGGGATTTGAAACCAGATCTATCTAACTTAAGCATCTGTGTGCTTGCCACAGTGCCACAATGCCTCACAATGCACATTAGCATCAACTGTGTATTGGGCATTTTGCATGTATTATCCCTAATTCTTACAACAATCATCAAGCAGGTATTACTGTCTCCAATTTTTTTTGGATGAAAAAACTGAGTCTAGAAAGGCAAGTAATTTACCAAAGGGTACATTTTGAATACAGATTTTTTTAATCCAAATCTCTTTGGCTTTAAAGCTCAGAGTCTTTCCACCAAATCTCCTGATGATCTAATCCAATTTGGTCTTTAAAAATGTGTTGCCTTAGTCTTATTTTCACAAGCATTGTACTAAGCCTGAAGAGGAATGCATAGCTCCTGCCCTCAAGAAGCTTTTAATCTAGTTGAGAGATTAGTTACATAGTATAGAAAGTAACAATGATAACTATATGGCTGCAGAGGTTTACAAATAGGGCTGCAAAGTCTTTGGGACTTCTCCTTTCAAGAGGTGGCCCCTAGCCTTGATTCCAGGCTAGCTTGGAACATAGAAAACAGCAGAAGGGATACTTTGTGATTTCTAAGGCTAGTTCATAAAAAGCCCTGCAACTTCGTTTACAAAGTTTTGCTCTGGGTTGTTTACAGGCACAACTGTTCCTGGAGCTTTAAACCTCCATGTAAGAAGGTAGACTACTCTAAGGCCACCACGCTGCAAGGAAGCTCAAGCCCCATAGAGAGGGCACATGTGGGCACCCGGATCAACAGCCCAGCTGAGCTCAGCCTTCAAGCGAACCAGCCCAAGTACGTGACATGTGAGTGAACAGTCTGCAGACGATTCTAGCCCAGCCATTCCAGCCTCCTCCAGTCATTCCCATACTCTCCAGCTGATGCCTCACACCTCAGGGAGCAGAGACCAGACATCCTTACTGAGCTACGTCCAAAACCCTAACCCAAAGGAGAATGGAGCGTAACAAAATGCTCATGGCTTTACAACACTAAGTTTTGAGGTGGTTTGTTAAGCAGCAATAGGTAATCAGAATAACGGCTTTTTGAGTGATTACTCAAGACCAGGCACTACACTCTAAGCCTGCCATGTGTTACCTCGTTTGATCCTCCCAGCAGCCCAAAAAAGCAGGTGACTGTCAAAGAACATGCTCAAGATTACCTAGCTAGGGACGGCATTCCAGCCCAGGTCACACGAACGCCAGGGTCAATACCCCAGACCACTCTGCTACACAGGAAGGGAAATCACATCCCTCCTCCAAGTCTACAAATCCCAAAGCCGATCAGTTTTAAGAAACGCCGACTGCTATTTTTGAAACTAAACATCATTTTCTTTCTTAATTTCAGAAGGCTTACTGTGGAGCTGAGCTAATTATTTGAGCCTTAATCAAGGACCAGCCACTCCCCGAAGCAGCTGTCCTGGCCTCTCTATTGCCTCGAGAAAGTCCCTTGGGTTAGTTGGATGTTGGCTCAGGTCTAAACCCAGCCCCCAGAAGTGAGGATGCACAGGGCTGAAAGGATCCTTGGAGATCATCCAGTCTGTTCCCTTTATCCCCTTTAAAGACGAAGAAACTGAGGCCCAGAGAGGTCAAGTGACTTGTCCAAGGTCACACGGTGTGTTGAGAGGTACAGCCAGGTCTCCAAATTCCCAGGCAAGCATTCTTTCCACCGCACCACGCTGCAGTGGCTAAAAATTCCCCAGAGCTGCCTCCCTCGGCCCTCCTCTTGACAAAGCTGTTTTCCCCCCACACAACTACACACAGTCACATTTGGCAGGAGGTGCTATCAGCCCCGCTCTGCTCGTGAAATGCTGTTTTGCAATGGGGCCTCTTTGTTCGTTAGCAACACAGACAAAGAAAACCTCAGTGTAGTCTTCTCGGAAGGAGATGTTTCTTGTTTTAAAGACAGGAAGAGGGTTTCCTGGCTGAATATGGCTCAAATCAGCATGCAGCTCCAGTCAGGAAGGAACCCAGAGGAGATTTAGGTCTCTGCAAAATTTCTAGAACATACAAGGAGGGCACACGGCAGGAGGAAGCTTATGGGAAATGTTTCAGAAAGTATTAAAACGTACGCCTAAACAGAGCAGATTGGTTACCATCTTGTGGCATGAAGTAATTAGAGGGGGGGACCACTAGCATCGTTAAAAACTCCCCTGGAGCAATTGGCCTTCCCAGTTTGGATCCCTGCTCCAGTCCTTCTTCCCAGCGTTCCTTCCCTTGCCATTTTCCCCATCTGGGATCTTCCCTTTCTGGACCCTAAATAACCTACTGTGGTGCGTAGGACCCTTGGGATGTGATCTCCCTCTAAAGTCCTCATCTGGAGCCTCTCCCCCCTGGCTCTACATCATTCCTTCTTTTTGTACTAGATTTGGTCCCTCCTCTGTCTCCCTAGCGTCCCAGGTTGCAGATGCTTCCTACGGCTCTGAGGGATCTTTACTGAAGACCAAGTGCTGTGAGGGAGGCTGAAATGAAAGCAGGGCAAACTTCTCAGGAGGGCAGCTCACAAAGCTCAGGTCCCTCCTGTTACTGCCCTAAGACGTTCACCTGTCCAGGTGCGCTGAGATCAGTGCGAGGAGGTAGACCAGATGATCTCCAGAGATGCCTCCAAAGCCTGAAAATCGCTTGGCTCGGGAAGGAGACAAGAGGGGGAGGGACACAAGCAAGTTGCATGGCAGAAATTCAGAACTTGTAAGCTGGGAGCAGATGGAAAGAAAAGTGCCAACTTCTAGTAGGAGGAGATGTAATGCATGCGTTTCTCGGGGCTCTTGAAAGCCTCAGGTCTCCTATTCCAAAGAACGAAGTGAACGCTGCCTGAGGAGCACCTCCCTGTGCACAGACACATCACAGGTCTCCAGGCACAAGAGAGAAGTCCAGAAAGAAACCTGGCCAAATTAAAGTTCTCAGACCCTTCCCTTCCAAGCCAAGGCCTCCCCATAGCCTACCCCACACCTAGGCAAACCCTGCCCAAAGGGCAATTGTCAATCCAAAGCCCCCTCCCTCATTTTCCCCTGGGAAAATCCCTACCTGCTCAGTGAGACGTAAGAGAGAAGAATAACGGAATTAACACCCCAGGGAAACAATGTCCAGTGGTCTAGATACAGGTGGAACAGCCAAAGGAGGAACCCAAAGGAGGCCCTGTATCTCCTCCTGGCCTCAGACGCCGCTGTGCTGTGTGTCAGTGTTTATGAAATGCTTCTCAAATAAGGTCAGTATTCTACACAGAGTTAGGACTCTAATAAAATGCAGAACTTGTGCTGTTTGCCAGCTAGCTGCGGAGGCATACTTGAATGCTTTCTTGGATACAATTGTTCTCAGATTAATATTTTCTTTTTTTAATTTCACTTCTACTATTTTTTTTTAAATGATATGTGAGTTTTCCTACGTATCTGTACCCACTAAAAGGGATGAGCGGGGCTTGCTTTCATCAGTGGTTCCTGAGGGCTTAGTGTCTCATCTTCCATTGTTCTAGCATTTCGCCCCCACCCTATAAGTCTCTCTGAACCCAGCACGGTGGCCTCCGCCTTGTCAGGCATTTGTGGGAAGGGACAGCTCAGACTGATTTTCATATTATTTTGAGTTGTTCTACTATGAGGACATTTCACTTGCTTTATTCATCATTGCTCCTGGCACATAGTAGGCACTCTATAAATGGCTCCTTTCAATGACTCCATCCTTCCCGGGGCCCCTTTTTTGGTCTGACTGTCATGTACGCTGCCACTTCTTAATCACCCAGTTAGGCAAAAAGTCCTCTAAACTCCACCTGGTTGGGTTGCTGACAGGCCTGGTGTGAGGCTATATCTGCATCTGTAAAAGGTGCGTCTTGATAAGTGGGAAAAAACAAAAAGGAAAAATCCCCCGAGTAAGAGTCCCAGGACATGGGCGACTCCAAGCAAGGTGCTGGAGCTCACCCAGTTTCCTCATCGGTAAATGCACGATTTGAAGATGAATCCTGATCATCCTTCAGATACAGGATTTAGTGGTTAAAATCAGACATGGTGGGTGGACTCATTAAGGTACTTGCATAGCACTAAACTCAGGAGGCATTTGCAGACATCTGATCTCATTTAAACCCTGCATCAGTCCCATGAGAGAAGTGTTATTCCTACCATTCTAAAGGTTACATATGAGACAACTAAGACTTGGAAAGATCCTCCTACATGGTCGTGCAGTTTAAAAAAATGATGGAAACCAGGATTCCGCCTAGGTCTTTTTACTCATTTAAGGTTACATCCAATTGAACTCCCCATTGGTTTCTCACTAATAGCACTCAGAAATTCCATTTACAAAACACTTTTCTACCTACATTAGAGAGCTGGGCAGATGGGGAGGAGAAAAAAAGAATGTCAGAGGGGCTGGCTCGGTGGCAGAGTGGTTAAAGTTCGTACACTCTACTTTGGCAGCCTGGGGTTCACAGGTTTGGATTTCTGGCACAGACCTACACACCGCTCATCAAGCCATGCTGTGGTGGCATCCCACATACAAAATAGAGGAAAATCGGCACAGAGGTTAACTCAGGGCCAATCTTCCTTACCAAAAAAAAAAAGGAAAAAAAAAGAATGTCCAGAAAGTGCTAGGCAGTCCAGAAACTTCTGCAACACATTTCTGAGCAGGACAGCTCTCCAATGAAACTGACATTGCTGAGCATTTCAATCACAGAACAATCTGCTCTATTCTCTGCTTGGGTTGCAGGGAGCACAGGAGCACATTGTAAGTAATTCATCATTCACAGAGTCCAGCCCCAGAACACCCCTACCTATGATCCTAGGCATCATAAAAGGTTTCAGATGGCCATGAAGAGGAAGTCTGAGGTTGTTTCCAGGACACGGCCATGAAGGTCCAGGCCACAGAGAGCCTCCTGAAATCCAATCTCAGGACCTGAGGCTTAGATGGTGGAAGTCCAAATTCAGTACTGAGGCTACAGAGGGTTACGTGGAGGGCAGGAGACGGCAAGAAGCCAAGCTGGAAGGATCAAGGCAGGAGCCAGGTGCAGCTCAGGCTCAGGGAGAGATGTCCAAGTCTACAGTCAAATTCACAAACCTCACAGAAGAGGACCATGGATTCCACACCATGCAGACCAGCCCCAGTCAGGGCATACACTAATTCTACAGGGCAGGGGAGCAAGGAGTGGGTACGCTGGGTAGCAGACAGGAACTAGGGAGGCCAAAAAACTCGAGGGAGTCAAGGTGGGTGGTTAAATGTGCTGGCAGACTTTCAGGAATCACAGTCCACAATGCTGCTAAATGCAGAATGAATCAGGGGTCAGGAACCCAGACCGGTGTTTCGGACAAGAGGAGTCTGAGCCCACACAGGCAGTGAGAAGGCCCCAAAAAGTGAAGTCACGGCCACTCCAGCCAGTATGCATCTTATATGCATCCTGTTCTAGAAGGACCTGCTCTCAGGGTAGGGATCAGGGCTGAGAGAAGGTGAGTAGTGCATTTAACTGGAAAGGAAACGCTCTCTGCCAAAATGTCAGCAGATACTCGTGAGGGAAAATACTAGTCAAGAAGACCCATCAGAACTGTTCTTGGATGGTTTATCCCCTCAAATTCAAAATAAAAACAATAATCAGCCACATAACCCTGGTGATAGTTTTCCTAAGACTTGACCTACTGGATTCGGTTCTAAACACCTCTGTTTGATGAAACTTCCTAAAACACAGGTCCTATCATTTTCTATTGGGCTCTGGGTCTCATAGGTTCCGTGTAACTGTGAACTTCTGCAAATCTGTATCACGTTCTCATTACCACCTACGGGAACCCTACTCATCCTCAAGCTCCAATCTGAATGCCACCTACTCCCCTAACTGGACATGGCTGTTTGGCCAGGCGTCCAGAACATAGCTCTGGCATTCCTCCTGGGGTGCCTTCCTTTGAACAGGTGTTCCCTGATTCAACTGGAACTCAGTGAGGTTTTCTGTTTTTTTATTTCTTCTGGTTGTTCTCTGAGAACTGGGTTTGGAAGACAGAGAAGAGGGTGACATAAAAACTTTGGCAGAAATGACATGACCAGTGGTTGGAGCACAGACCTGACACCAGACTGCCTGGATGAACCCTGACTCCACTGCTCCTACCTGGGGAAGTGACTTCACTCTCTGACTCAGTTTCCTCATCTGTAAAACGAGGACAGTATGAGTCCCTGCCTCGCGTGATTGGTAGATTAATTGAGTCCATGCACGTAAAGTGTGAGAGCAGTGCCAGGCACAAAGAGGGGCTCAATAAATGGGAGCTGTTGTGGCGGTGGTGATTGTTTCTGTCATTATTATTATTATTTATGGAGCTCTGGGGAGAGTCCTCTATGCTTCAACCTCCATCGCATTCATTCCCAGCCCTACTCAAGCATATGTACCCTGTGCCAGTGGGCACCCCAAGATGTTAAGAGAAATCCCTTTGAGAAACTGAGGCTTCCCAGCTGAGCGCAGCTACTAACAGAATTCTCAGGCTAAAACACTTTACAGGAGAGAATAACACACACACACCTACACACACCACATTCCCATGCTGGTGGGGCTGCATCCTAACAGGGCAAGGGGGAAGCTAAAGTCATGACGGAAAGCGCTATGAGAAACCAAGAGTTTACAGACAATTCAACAAACAGAGAAATTAAGCATTAATAGGAAATCACTCCAGGGAAAATATGAACAGAAGCCCAGGGAAAGAAGACGCCACAGGCCAACAAGACCTCAACATTTTCATCCACCTCAGCCAGACAGAACAGGACAGTATATATACATAATCTGCACCCCAGACCTTAGAACGACTTCGAAAAAAGCAGAGAGGACTCTGCTGATTATCCTGACAACCTGGATAAAGATCCATAGGGCAAGATGGCTAAAATTGCAGAGGAAATCGGGAGAGGGAGAGTAATATGCTAGATAAGAAAATAAAACTAGAAACTCTTCCTGAAAAGCTGATGAAATGAAACTATTGGCCAAAATTTAATTAGGATAAATGCAAAGTGTTGCACTTAGACTCTCAAGAGTCAACCGCACACGTGCAGGATGGGGGAAAAATAGGACCAACAGCAGGGAGTGCTGGGCAGACACTGGGGATGCAGTGAACAGCCTGGTCAAAATGAGCCAGGCCAGGCAGGTGGCTGTCCCAAGTGAAATGTCCCTGTAGAACGCACTGAGAGAGGTCAAGCTGGTGAGGGAGCGGCAGGTCTCACTCTAATATGAGGCAAAGAAGATTGGAACCCTATTTGGAGGAAGGTCACCAGGAACGGGGAGAGGGCCTGCGTTCAAGTCTAACACGCACAGAATAGTCGAGGTAATTATCAAAGTTTGCGGAAGACTTGGGTAAGTGGGTGGTGAGAAACATAACAGCAATAAGATTTTTGAAATCCTATCATTCGGGAAAAGAATTATACTTGCTCTGTGTAATAACAAGCAATGAAAGACAGGCTCAACCTCCAAACAAAGAAAAATTTCTCCTCAGTACGGTTTTTAAAATAGGATAAATTGCTTTAGGAAGAACTGAGTTCCTCATCACTGGATGTAATCAAGCAAAAGAGAAGGACCATTTTCCCCAAAATTATGTTGGTGGAAGATCAACCTGCACATGGTTGGAACTTGGACAAGAGGACCCCTTTCGACCCTGACGATTCATGTTTTTCCTAATCAGGTTTTATCTTGAGCATGCTCTGGAAGGATGACTACGGCCAGTAGGAATTATGATAGTAATAACGATAGGAATATTCACGGGGGATGCTTACTGATCCGGGCAGTCTATGTGAGTTAATTCAGCACTCATAGCATTCTATGAAGGGGGTACTTTTATTATTCCTATTTTACAAATGAGGAGAGCGAGGTCACCCAGCTCATAAGTGGTAAAGCCAGGATGTGAACCCTGTCTGGGTCTGGAGTCTACACAGCTACCCACAAAGATCATCACTTTTCCCACCTCCCAAGCCACTCAGTGCTGGAGATTTTGAATCACACACCCCTCGACCAATGCTTCCCAGGGAACGGCTGTATCAAATACTGTGCTGGCAACAGAACTCGGAAGACCACAGCGAGTGGGAAGGAAAGTATAGGCTTTGGCAGACCAGCAATAACAGTAGTTACAAAACACAGTCCAGGTCTTCAGAACAGAGCAGCAGAGGATCCCTACTGTGAGCTCTTCCCACCTGGGCAAGGCTGATTTCACTCTAAGGATGGAGAATGACGAATCACCGAGAGCCTTGAAAACTCAGCACGGGGCACCACAGCAGGCGCCCTCTGCATCTGTCCCACCTGGTATCAGTGGTGCTCCAGAAACGCTCGCCGGAGAAGCCTTGTGGTTTTCTCTCCAGCAGTTCTAAAAAGGGTTAAGACCACCTTACATAATGAGGGTGGAGCAAGCTAGTAAATACAGCTGTTTCAAGTAAAAGCAGTAACGGAGGCGGACATGGGAAGTCAGTAAAAGGAGGTATTTAGGGAAAGGCAGGAGGAACGAGAATTGAAAAAAAAAAAGTCAGGGCCAAAAATTCCCCATGAAAATTAACCTCCAAAAATAAATAAATAAAATGCATTCCTTATTTAAATAGACCACAAAGCAGCACGCCCATGGAAAAGATATAAACCACTTCAACCATAATCCCCTTTTCATGGAACAGAGGACAACCTGGGCTTAGCTGGAGAGGTGGGGGGAGGGGGCCAGGCACGAGAGTGTTGGGCACAGTCTATGTGCAGGCAAGGAAGTGGCCTCGAGAGGGCACATTTACCATGGGCATCTCAAACCTTGCAGCTGGATGGGGCCTGAGATGAAGAAATGGAAATGAGAGCTATGGTCGCTGTCACTACTAGTGTGCGGAGGCCTATGTGCCAGTACTGTGATAAGCACTTAGTACACGTTATTTCATTTAATCGTCCCCAAGAGGAACGTTCACTATGCACACGTTACGGGGAAGGAAGAGCAGCTGGAGAAAAAATGGGCTGGGCACCGTGCTGCCTGCATTCCACGGATTGCCTCAGGGCCCGTTCACAACACTCCCACAGGGCCAGTGCAACTACCACCCCTGGATCACTGGTGTGGGAAGGCCGTACAAGGGAGTAAATCGACTGCTGCCTAGAGGAGGGGAGGAACCCACCTGGGTGCCACAGCAAAGACAAAACAGAGCCCGAAGTCAAGCCAGAGCTGTCTGTCTCCAGAGCCCATGTCTGGACCACCAGGCACTGACACCTGCCTGCCACAGCCCACTCAGTCAGCACAAAAGCTCGCACGACTCTCAGACCCATCGTTCTCACTTTCAGGGGAGACAGAACTCTGGGACAGCACACAGAACTGCAGAGAAACAAAACAACAATCAAAATGGCAAAAATGCAGAAATAATTTAAGACCCAGATGATCGGCAAAAGCAAAACTTAATAATGATCCTACAAATACATCAATTAATACAAGAAGAGCAGCAATCAAAAACCGCAGAGAGCGCAGGATGGAGCTGATGAGTGCCTGATTAGAAAGTCCTACGGTTTAAGTGTTCAAGATTTCTAGCTCTTTTCAGGGGCATGTGCACAGTAGGAGTTTTGCAAGGTTGCTAAGCAACGCCTGGCAACCAGACTCCAGCGTGGATCACTCATTAGGAGTCCTTGGTAACACTAGGAAGGCAATAATTTTAGTTCATGAAAGCCAAATTTTCAAAACCCTTAATAACTCATGTAATAGGTTATTAGTAAGTAGCCCTTAGCCATACATAAAAATGCAAATCTATAATTGTCCATCTTTCACTTATAAGAACTAAAGAAAGATTTGTATTTTTGAGATTCATCATTTATTCAACACGTACTTGTGGAAAACCTACTATGTACCAGGCCCTATTCTAGGCACTGGGGAAATGGACCGTGACAGTTCACCAGTGAACTGCAGACTATACACAGAAAACCATTTATCCTAGAATTCTACTTTCAGGAAAATGAGGCCCAGAGAGGAAAAGCAATCTGTTTAGAGTTGCACAGCATACTGGAGGCAGGTGCACTCAGCTGCTCATGTCAAGCTAGAGAGCACTTTGCTTCCCTGAAAGGCCACCTCACTGTTGTCAGCCCAGATTGGCCCCATGATTCACCAGCTTGCCCCTGGTCCTCTGAGCTGGCCCTGAGGGCTGAGAGTACCAGGACGCAGAGCCTGGCTGTTGAGCATCTTGGAAAGTCTCCCACTTGACCTCGGGACCTCTGTGGTCAAGTAAGGGAAAGCCTATGACACGGTGTCGGTTTTTATTGGACCCAACCACCGGCGAAGCTTGCCGTCATCTGGAGTGATGGAGAAAATTAAGTTACCACATTCTCACGTTTCAGCCTTTCGCCCGTTTTCCTTCGCAAACAGGAAATGTTTATTTAAATACAGCAGTCTCCAGCATGTTCCAGAGCCAAGTGAAAAACCAAAGATGTCCACTCCTGCCCCACTCCGCTGTTCAGGCCACCACCTCGCCACAGGCGAGAAGCGGGCCTCCGCCTGCCTTGAGGCAGGACGGGGAGAAGGGGCCCCACGTGAGAGTTCATTTTCATCTGTCTCCTCTTCTTCCAGGCCGAGATTGTGGCTGGAGAAGAATTACATCTGTGGGCTCCTTTTGCACTCAGAAGGGTAAATGCAACATCTGTTTACTCTGCGCTCCATGGTAAATGTTTTGTCTCAGGCACCGCCATTCACTTCCTCTCCTCTTGTCCTCTAACTCTGCTGCACGGATAATAAATTACACTGAGTTCTCCTCTATGTTTATTTAGCTTTCTCATGGGTGTCACCTCCTCATTGAGTGCAAAAAAAATTGTCAGTAGTTTATAAACGACAGAGAGTTTCTCTTTCTGTGTGATGCGCTGACATTCTGGAGAAGAAGCTGGAACACAGACCCCCAACTCTGACACCAGCTTAATTATGAACAATTTAACAGGCCCCACTCCAGGCCTGAAGCAAAGTCCAAAGGGTGACCACATTATCCCCACGCAGCTTCTCCTGAATGGCGGACCGTGAGCGGATGAGGTCTCAGAAGTCAAAAACACCTAGAGAAACAACTATACACACACACACACACACACACACACACATACACACATCCCTTCATAAAAGCCTCTTTGGTAGGTAGCGCAGCAGGAATGAAGAGGGAGAAAATGCTGCTTCTTTGTTATAAACCATAACATAAACACTTGAGATCAGAAAACTGGATTTTAGAAAGGTCCCGAGCATCCGAGGCAGTGCTGACAAAACTTAGACCCCATGAAAAAATAAGCCCTGGGAAGTCAAAGAGGCTCACCAGAGGAAGTTGCCTTCTCCGTCCTTTGCTTACATTCTTTAAGTTGAATTGCTGGTTTTCTTCTGTATATGCAGTGATTTTATACACAGTTACTGGAATGCAGTAGAAGCTCAAGTAATGTTTGTCAAATGAATGAAGGGAGGAATGAATGAGAAATTCCTCCCTAAAGAAATCCTTAGCACAGCTTAGACATGCCAAATATCCCCCCAAGAGTTTGCAGAATTGAAATGTTACATCTGAGTTGACGGAGACAGGGTGAGGGGCGATGAAGGACCATTGGTGGGCTGCTCTTAACCCCTGTGCTCATCCTGACCCAGCTTGCTTCTGAAGACTGCCCCCTCTCCTGGGGAGGAAGGAGACTAGAATGAGGAGCTGAGGAGCCGGCCTTGGCAGCCTCATGGCCCCCATGCACCTGAGCCAAAGCAGCACCAGTGACCAGAAGCAAGGCAGATGAGACTCAGATATTCCAAAGGACTTCCTACTCTGCCATTGCCCGCCAGTGACCACGACTGCAGCAGGGGGCCCGTGGGAATGCCCAGGACTCCAGTCTCCACCCAGTGTCTTCAGTTGTGGAGTAGAAGGGCAGCCCCAAGCTGCCTAGGGCTCCTGGGGGAGGCGGCCAGTGGTGTGCTGGCTGCAGTGCCATGCCTACAGCTTTCGAAGACTCTCTCCATGCCAGAAGGAGTAGGGCCCACTCTCCTCGATTTCCCAAACATGCAAGATGATTTTGAAGATGAGAGAGACATAGCCCCAAGACCCTAAATAGGAGAGCTAATGTCAAAGCAAGCTGATGTTTGCAGGGCGCACCCAAAGGCGCAGCAACAGCAGCCTATCCTAAGACTGGTATTCTAAGACCGGAGCCCAGCGAGAACCTTCCCAGGACTGTCTGCTTATAGATCCTAGCCCAAACTGATGCTTGTTTGAAGGATGTCCAGCAGAGAGGTAGGAGCTATGGACTCAGGAGCCAGACATGCTGAAATTCAAAGACTTAACTAGCTATACGACCTTGAGCAAATGACAAGATGGCTTAACTGTAAAGTGGACCAATAAGCATTACCTATGTAACTAATAAGACTGTTGTAGAGATTCAATGAGATAACACCCGTAAACAAATCAAGGCTCGGTAAGCATTCATTAAACATTAGCCTCAGTTATTATTTCACTAACTCATGTGGCTGGCCCTAGTAGGGGAGGGAGGGGAATTTAGTTTTTGAGTTATAGGCATCCAAAAATGCTACCAAAACAAGTTTTTCACTAGTATGGTAAAATATAATGTCTGAATTAAGTGGTGGAAACCTGGATTCTGGCCCTTTATTGTCATCAACTTGCTGTGTGACCTTGGGCAAGTCATTTCACATTTCTGAGGCTGGTTTTCTCTCTGTGTTAATGAAAGTTCAGCTCCAACTCTCTAGAATTGCATGGTTCAACCACACACAATAATCATACACTCGAAAAAAAATGTTTTGAGCCAAAGGAAAGCTCCAGGAAAAGGGATGGCAGTTCTACTGAGCGTCCGCCCAGGGACATATAAAGAGTGAGCAGGAGAGAGGTGGGGTGACAGGCAGTGATTAACAGGAATAACACACTCAGGGACAATTCATCGGAGACTCATGCCACTTGCTCCCAGTGTAAGAAGCTTCCAGTCAAGAAGGCGGAATGGAAGACCCACACACCTACCCCTCACACATGTGGGGAAGGGGCAGAACAAGGCGGAGAAGTCTAGCACACCAGAGCAAACGCTCACCCACTTCTGGGCTGTGTTCCCAGGCTTTCCAGCCCCCTCCAATTCTCGCTCCTTCCCCACTCCCCAACTGCGGGCTAGGAAAAGCCCACCCCTGAGTCCAAGTTTTGAATTTAGTCCGAGGATCAAAATGATAAATGTTTCCAAAACGTTGACATATGAAAAGTAAATATTTGGTTGCACAATTGGGGTTAAAACGAGGGTCAATCCACCCCACTCTCCAAGCGCCTCTCCTCTCGCTGCCAAGCCCGGGATCGAGGCTGAGTGCGGTTTGTAAGATTATAGCGCTCGGTCTCATTTAAAGGGCTGTCAGCATTTCCATTCTCCGGCCCGTTTGGGGAGGCATTTATAACCCAGCCATAAAAAATTCACCCGGGCTGCAACTTGGTATCTCCGAGGCTGCGCTCCAGGCACGGCGGGTTTTGCAAGCACCCACTCTGAATTCGTTAGGTTCCTCAGAAGTTAGACCTTCAAGCACACTCTCAACTTTCCTCGCAAGGGCAGCCAGAGAGCGGCTGATCTCCAAGCCGGTCACTGTCGCCTTGGGCCCTCTCTCCTGTCTCCGTGCCCTGACGCCCCATCACCCTTCAGCTTTCTCCTTCGCCCCCCTCTTTAATGAGCGCGGACCCCTTAGCCTCACCCTAAGACCTCACTGGCTGTGGTGTTCTCTCCTCCCCTCGCCTCCTGCCAGCGTTCTCCTTGGAAGCTGTCAGCGGGCCCTGAGTCGGGAGCTCTCACCCCCAGAAAGACACTGCTCTTCGCCTATCGCAGGGGGCTTCCAGACCTCTCTCCCCGAACCCGCCCAAAGCCACAGACCCCCAACTCAGAGTGAAGATCCGATCCAGGAGAGGATGAGAGCCAAGACCGCATTCAGCGCGGCCACGGGGATAGCAAGGATCTGGTGCCTGGGGCCCCTCTGTGGGACCCAGGTGGGTGGCCCGGGTGGGGCGGGGCGAGGGTACTCACAGGCGCTCGGCGTTGCGGGGGATACCCCGGGGAACCGTCCGGAGGCCCAGCCCGTGGCAGTCCACGCTGGCGGCAGAGCAGGTACACTTGGTGGGGCAGGCGGTGGCTGGGGGCCCACTCAGGACGCTCGCCAGCGCCAAGGCCAGCGCCAGGCGGGCGCGCACGGCGGCGCCGGCCCCTGTCCGCCCGGGGGCCATGGTGTGCAGGGGCCCGGGCCCGGAGGAGGCTGCCTTGGCGGGGCAAGACGCGTGGAGCCCGGGGAGGCGCGCAGGGAGCACGAGCGGCCTGGGGAGTGGGCGGTGGAGTTGGCGCGGAGGAGGAGCGAGCTCGGCGCTCAGGCGCACGGGGCGCGGGCGGAGCGGGGCGCGCCGGGCGGCGGCGGCGGCAGCAGCTCCATCGGCGGGGCCGGCGCTACCCCGCTGCGCATCGCTCGGAGTGCCCAGGTGCGGAGCGCCCCCTGGGCCCGCTGGCCCCGGGACCGGGGCGCGGGCCGGGTCCGGGACCTGGGGCGAGCGCAGTGGGGCACGGCGCCCGGGGAGGTCCGGCTTGGGGCCGGGCTCGGGAGCGCGGCGGCGGCTGGGGCACGGGGCGGCCGGGTGAGCTGGCCGGCGCTCGCTCTCTCCATTCACTGAGCAGGGCAGACACCGGAGACGCGGGCCCAACCCTCCCGCCCCCCCAAAAACGCCAGCTCCGCCTCCCATTGGCTGCGCCGCGCGTCATGTCGACTAAGTTGGGAACTTTGCTGGAGCGACTGAGGGCCCGGAGGGAGGAGGCAGCAGAGGAGGGAGAGGGAAGGAACCGGGCAGGAAAGGGGCTCGGCCAGCAGGGCCCCACAATTGAGACTCATTCACTCTTAGGAGCCAAGGAGTGATCAGGCTGGTGGCAGTTTTTCTTTTTTTTGGCACTGGGCCAGACCCTCTACTTGAGTTCTTTCCTTCAGTCCCAACCCCGTCCCGCAAAGGGGCATCTGAGTACCTAAAAAACCAAAGCTCAGAGAAGTGAAGTGACTTGCCAGAGGTCACACAGCTAGCAGGAGCCCGAACCGCGGCACTCTCATTCATCCATGTTTTGCGTCACAGCCCATCCAGGCCGCGTCCCTACCTCATCTACAAAGATCCTTGAAGATCCTACCTCATCTTGGCAAAGATGCACAACTTCTTCCTAAAGGGTCTTCTGTATCGACACTAAGGCAATCCACAGTCACACGTGTCACAGAAATGGTGGTCCGTGTTGTTCAGGTCGCTGCTGACAAACCCTACCCAGACGCCTGTCCTGCCTTGCCCAGGCTCCATGCCTGCTGTGTTGCTGAAAGTGTTGATGGCAGCGACTTGGACCCCTGAGTTGACAATGCTGTGTTCACAGTCTTTAGCTGCCACTTCCTGAGTGACTCTGGGTCAATCATGTCACCTCTGATCCTTGGCTTCCTCAAAGCAGTGGGGTCACAGCCCTGTCTGGGCCCACCTCACTGGGTTGTTTGGGGCCTCAAAGAAGAGAAAGTATTTTTTCAAAACAGTCATTCGCATGCAGTGCATCCCTTCTGCCCTCCACACCCTCGTTCTTCCAGTGCCCGCTCTAAATTGGCCAGGTCTGAGCTTTTCCAGATGCCGGTGGGGAGGGGCGTGTGTGTGTTAGAGGCTCCATAAATCCTTATAGGAATGATTTTGTTTGTTTGTTTGGAGGGAGAGGGCAGGAACTGGAGGAAGTATTCCCCAGACTTCCTTGAGGTCTGTTCACACTGGAAAAGTCTGAATGAGCCCTGCACATACACACATTCACACACAGACACAGATTTATGCCTACGCGTATGCTCATGCCCTCACACACAGTCATAGATGCTTGTGTACACTCACTCATGCTTACACACATGTAGACGCATGCTCACACACACACACGCACCGTAACAACAGCTATGCTCCTGAGAGCTCTTCCCTTCTCATTCATATAAATGCTATTCTGATTTCTTCTACCTCATTTTTGTTCAAGGAAACTTTCAACTACTTGAGTTCTTCCTTTTCTTTCGTATAAATGCTATTGTGATTCCTTCTACCTCATTTTCCTTCGAGGAAATTTCAACTACTTGAGCACCTCCTGTAATTATATGGTAGAGGTGTAGATTCTATTTTATTGCACTTAGCAGATTTTCAAAGTCTTAGCTTTAGGCACCCAAGTGTATGGACTGTACACACATACACACATGCACACTCTTCAGCCCCTCCATCATTCATAAACTGGTTAGATGCAATTTACTGCTGTTATTCTTGGGAGCAGCTTTCTGTACAGATGCCTTTGCCATCGCCCTCTCGTGGCCACAGAGGGTCTATACTCTGGTCCTTAGGGTGACTTCAGCATTTAAGAACTCTAAACATCCTTTCCTCTGAAGCTTTCCTCCAAACCTTGAACCAATTTAGTACCAGGACTGAGGCAGATGAGAGAACTGGGCAAAGGCCCAAGGGCACACAAGCGTCTCAGACTGTCTGGAGCAGAAAAGAGCAGGGTTTTCTTTGTTTTCCCAAATGCACGCTGGAGCATGTTTTGCAATCCCTTCAGGCTGGGCCTGGGTCTGTGCTCTGAGCACTGTGTGTGTGTGTGTGTGTCGGTGTTTTCCCTTTAAGCTGCTGGAGGGTTTCATGAGCATGACTAGATCCTTAAGTGACTTCATAGGCATTCAAGGGTGTTTCCCCTGGGAGAACCACCTTAAAACAAAGCCTGGGAGCCAATCATCCCTAAGGAAGGGGCAAGTAGAAGAAACAAGAGGTGCACAGGATACTGGCTGCACAGACTCTTGGAGTGTTTGGGCTGGAACAACCTTAGAAATCACCTAATCCAGCATTTCTGCAAGTACCTTCTGATGACTGCTAGTTATACACGTTTCTTCATGGGGGGAAGTTTCCTTGGGCAAAACTAGAGTGAGAAATGCTGCTCACTTTCACCTGTCTTGGTGGTTGCATCACAGCTGAGCATATTTAGGACCCTGAGAAGTCCTGCAATAAGGAAACTGGTCTGAGGTTTGTGTAACCCAGTTTTCCAGTATATCTGACCCTTTTTCATGTACACTTAAAATTCTTCTGGAATTTTTGGAGAACCCTCAATGTAATTCAACACTGTATTTAATCACATGGGAACTGAGTCTCAGAGAGGGAAGAACACTCGTACAAGGTCACCTGGCTAATTCAAGAGAGAGCCAGAGCCAGGATCCAGGGCTCCCAGTGCCTAGAATGGGGCTCCATCCACTGATTCTGAGGCATCTGCAGAATGTGTCAGCCTCCCAAGGGAAGAATTACTCTCCCTGGAGAAGTCTGGGTAAGTTCTTAGGAGGTCAGGCTGTTGGATAGGACTTTTTTTTTTAAGTGCCAGAGATGGCATTTATACTCTGTGGTGTGATTTTCAGAGTTCCACACAAATCTCCCAGGATTTTTGGATTTTTTCCAAACCTTTTGATTTTTCCCTTTACTTTTCCATAGGCTTCTCAAAAGGAAACTGTCCAGCCGTCCCCCCCAGAAAATTCATCTCAGACCTTGTCCTCCACCTGTTTTCTGTCTCTAAATGTGAGGAACCACCATTCACGTGGGCACTATCATCAGGTGAGGTGTTCTGGTTGCAGCAACAGAAAATAACTAAGTGAAGTCAAAAAATGACTTTTTAAGAAGGCCTTTGGATAGTGTACAGAATTTAAGGAAAAAACTGAAGAAGGAGGATTCAAAAAAGGCAAGAACCAAGGCAGGCTCTGGGTGCCAAGCCCACAATTTCCAGATTCCCATGAGGGAAAGACTGATCAGCCTGCTTAGGTCCCATGATCACCCTCTTGGCCAGAAAAGACCAGAACCTGTGGGTGACGGTTCCTTGGAAACCACACTCAGCTGGGCAGGCTGGAGCAGTGCTCTCCACGGAAAACTGGGGAGCTCTTAGCTGAACAAGTAGGGGGATGATGAGAAGGCAAAACAGTGCAAAGCATCTTCCCTCTGTCTCACACCACAGCCATTCAGTTCCTGAGTCCTGTTCATTCTTCCCCTTGATTATTTCTTGAATCTGCCCCCTCTTCATCCGTGGTCCTCCTGCCATTGTCCAGACCCTGGTTTCTTGCATGGTCTTTGCTCACATTGGCCCCCACATCAATTCTCTGACTTTATTTGTTTGTTTTGCTCCACCAATCCAGCAATCGATCCTTTGCTTTGATGGTCAAGGGATCTTTCCAAAATGCAGACCCGAAAATGCAATCCTAAACTTTGAAGCAGATTTCTGCCTCTACTAACTCATCAGCTCCCACGCTCCCACACGGCGGCGTCAAAGTGCCTCCTGGATCATCCTTCTCTGCTCGTTCTGATCTGGCTAGCCCAGAGTCAGTTTGCTGTCAGTTCCTCCAGAAACTTTGCTGGCCCAGCCTATTAAATCCTCAAGGGCAGTGACCCTATATAATCCATTTGCTTCAACATTTCCTTATAAAAATTTTCATACATACAGAGATGCCTAATCAGTTTTTGCATGCTTGATGCCTAGAGGTACAAATAAATCTTTGATGATTGATGAGTGAATAAATGAATGAATACGTGAACGAAGGATCTTCCCAATCAGCTAGCTTATTTGACATTCTCTTGTTGCAGTTTTACTTATTTTGATCCATGATACTTCATATTTTGTGGAGGAGGGAGGTTACATTCTTCCAGAATCTCTGGGAGAGCTCTTCGCAAACTGTACACATTCTTTCCCATTCTGATGTGTTTGCTCTCTCCCCGTTGAAACTTACCATTTATTCTGGTCATTCTCCAATGGATTGTCCAGATCACTGTCTGTCCATTGTCACCCTGTTCTATTCCCAAGGAGGCTGATCTCTATAGACTGTATCACCCCTTGGTTCTGGCCACGTGAGGAACTAGCAGAATATCAGAGAGCTGGAGGAGAGAGGCCAGGGCTTCCTCCTCAAGGACTTCAGTTTGGCAGTGGCTGCCTTCCTCTACTGAAGGTCATAGTTCATGTCCTTCAGCCCTGAACTCCAGCTTCCACTCCCATCCCCTTGCTTCTTCAAAGAGTAGGGGTAGGAACAGCTTCCCACTGGTGCTAAACTTTGGGCAGTCCCCATCCCATGTTGATTTCTTAACCACGCCTCACTTTTCTAAGTCTTCATTAAACTTTCTTCAATCACTCCTTTGAGTTTTGTCATCTGTTTCCTATCAGGGACCATGAAACTGACATACTACCTCACTGAGCCATAGAAGCAGATCCCTGAGGAGTAGGTGAACAGGGAGGGGAGGGAGAGAGGATGAAAACCCCACTTTGAGATTAAGACTGTGATCCCTATTAAATCCTGCTTGGAGCGAGACCAACCCAGGTATGTGAATTTTAGGTTGTTTTCTGGAGAGCAGGGTTAAGGGAGAAGTACCATCAGTCGGACCTGAGAGACGATTTTGTCAATGCAAATGCTTCTTTTTCTCTCCTCTGTGAAAGAAAAAACAATAAAGGCTTACTGCCAGTTAATCTATTGAGCTTCCCCACGGGGCAGGATATACTCTGACTAGGTAAGTGTTTGATGAATGAATACCTAATTTTGAAATAAATAACCTAACATGGAGAAGAAGGTAGAGAAACAGAATCTTCCAAAATCCAGATCCCTCTGTAATGGACCACTATTACTTGGTCTTTCACTCCAACATGTGATTGGGGTCCAGGACTTTCTTGTTCTCATAAGATCTTGTCTCCCTCAAGACTGAACTTTTAGGGGGTTGGCACATGACTGAAATGAGCAAATCAGAGTCTCCCTGGGATTTTTCCGCCTAGAACAGGAGAAAGAGATCCAGTTCCTCCGTGGTTGTAAAGCTAGACATGTGAAGAACAGGCCACGTTTTCAGCTGTGTGGCCCAAGCTGGTATAATAGAATGGATTTGACCCATTTCCCAGAATTGTAAGTGGCAACTAGCTTAATTTATCAATCAAACAAACATTTATTGAGAACTTCATATACGCCCAGGACAAAGCACAGCCCACAACTGGCAACAATCCAGTTAGGAAGACAAAGTTAAGATACATGAAAGAAGAGAAAAGATGTAGTATATAATTAAATGCTAATTGATGTAGGTCAGATAGTGAGTACTACAAAAATTCAAAAGAGGGAGAAATCACTTCAAGCTGGACTGGAAGGGCTGAGGAATACTCGTTGGCCTTTGAAGTATGCATAGATTTTATGACATCAATGGGAGGGAAAAGGATCTTTGCATCAAGAGAAGCATAGGCAAGGAGGCAGGAATAGGATGGTGTATGGGGGTGGGGAGAGGGCTTTGGGAATGTGAAATATGAGAGACTTTGGGGACAAATTTCTATTGGTTTGAGAGAAAATTTGAGAAAAAGAGTTTCGATGCCTGATTCGCCCTTGGAGGTGGCTTGGCCACCTTGTTTGGAAGTTGGAGTGCTCTGAGCAGAAGCAATGGCTCTGACCTTGAGAGATGATACAGATTGGAATCCCCAGAAGGAAACTAGAAATGTGCCCCCAGATCAACTTTGCCCTGGTCTGAGAGGAGGCCAGATGATCTGGGGAGCTCTTGTATCTCTAAACTGGTGCGTTGAGATGGTGACTCAGCCAGATGTGGGGTCAGCCAGAGTGCTGACCTGAGAGGCCTGGAAGACAGATGAGAGCAATCATGGGCCTTTTGAAACTATGCAACAAGATTTGTCTCATATTTGAGCAAAGCAAGAACCGTCACTGGGGAAATGGCTCTCCAATTTGAGGAGTATTAATCACCTAATTAACCAGAACACCTGCTCATAAAACTCATCCCACCCAGGGAACCAAATTAAACAAAGCATGAGGATGTGCCACACAGACTTGGCGGTGGCGTCTGCATCCTTGGCTGGCCTCCTCAGGCACTGGGGCTCACAAAACTCTCCAGCCAGCTGTTGGGGTTGACAGAAACTTCAGAATACCAGCCTTGTTTAGCAAGCAGTGATTAGTGCAAACTCAGAGAAACTTCTCTTGCAACTTAGCTCGAATCACAGATGCCCCTGATGTGCTGGGCACTGTTATGAGTGTTTGTATATATTAACTCTCGAATCCTCACAACAACCAAATGAAGTCCCCTATTGTGGCAGAGCCTGGCTCCATGCTCACGGATCTATTTTCGTCTTCCTGGGCTCACAGGAAGACTACATTTCCCAGCCTCCCTTGCAGTTATGTTGGGACCATGTGCCTCATTCTGACCAATGGAGCATGTGCAAAAGTGATCCATATCACTTCTAGACTTGGTCTTTGAAACCTCTTACATAATCAGGCAAGCCTTCCCTCTTTGCCTGCTGGCTGGATAAATAGAAGGAATCCAATGAAGGATCTCAGAGTGTCCTGAGAGGATGGTGGCACCACAGAAAGGAAGACCCTGAAATCTCTGAATCACCATATAGAAGGCAGTGACCAAACACTCAGTCTGTAACAAGAGGAAAACCTAAACCCTGCACTGAGATTTGGGGGTTGTTTATTATAGCCATTAGCATTAATTACCCAGGCTGATATACCAATGCCATCTTGGCAATTACATTCCCCCAAAAAGGACTATTCTTAAGGAAAGCTACTACCTATGTGGTATGACTTCAGAAACAACAGGAAGTTCCCCCCATCCTAAAATACAGCCTCTTTCTATTGGTTAATTGATGAAATGCTTTTAAATAGTAACTCTCATTATCTGCCCTTTATTTCTTATTCATTCCACATGTTTACTGAGTACTTTCTAGGTGTAGGTAATGTTATACACGTTATAGAGAAGACAAAGTAAAGACAATTGCTACTCTCTTGGAGCCTTGTATGGACAACAGATGTAAAACAATCAATTAAACAAGAAAATAAAATAAATATGTAATTACAAATTATAAAATGTTGAGAAGGGAAGTAATAGGGTGATATGATAAAGACTAACTGAGGCTAGCGAAGTTTTAAAGAAGTGGTTACGGACGGAGACTCAAAAGACAAGAATCTAGCTGTGATAGAATGAGGTCTAGAGTGGGGTAGGTCATTATTCCAAGAGACGAAAGAGCACGTGCAAAGGCCTTAGAGCATGACTTGCCTAGTTGGAGGAACATAAAGAAGGGCACTGTGACTAGATCCTAGAGCTGGAGAGACACCTGTTCTGGGAAGGTCAGAATTACTTCTCCTTCACTGTTGTATTGACCCCAATGTATGTGAAGTATGACAGTGATATTCCTCCCATCATTTGTGTATATGAAGAGAAGACTAAACTTTTGGATTCATCTGACCTGACAGAAAGTCTCTTGCAGTTCCAGGAGTATTTGTATACAGGGAGCTGATTAAAGGCAAACTAGTTAAGAGATTTGTATTAAAGTTATCTTGTTAAGGCAGCATCATATTTTCCCACAGCTTTTAAGTGTTTTGATGTGGCTAGTGGGTAAGGGATGAAGTTAACGAAGACCACCAGGGTAGGAGATTAAATCCCCTCCAACCAACCCTTGGAGCTACCACTTCATTGAATGAATACTCAATCCTAGGTAAGGCATGTGCATTCCTGTAAAATATTGTATTGTACAAATTTCTGCTTTCCCAAGTTTTGCCAATGGCATCATCATCTACCCAGATGGCTGGGCCAAAAACCTAACCATCTTTAACATTTTCTTTTTTCCTCCTGACCAACCCCATCCATAAGCTTGCCAAGATCTCTTGATACCTCACCTTAAAACTTTATGAGATCCTACCCCCATTCTTCTTCTCCTTGGACTTTGTTCAGGCCTCAATGGCCTCTCATCCAAGCCCTTTAACTGGCTTCCCTGCTCAACTCCTACAATCACACTCCAGAGCCTTAGAGGCATTTCCATTACTTACAGAATAAAGTGTAAAGAATGTACATGGTAAAGAAGGGTCTTTGTTGACTAAGCGTGTCTCTGCCTTTATCTCTTGCTTCATTTCTTCTCAAATCCCCATTCCCACCTCAGGCTGAGCCATGGAGAATTAAAGTTTCTGAGTGTTGAGGTGTTTGCCATCTGTCAACTTATCCCATGCTTTTCCCTCTTTCTGTAACGCCCTTGCCCATCTCCTCCCTCTGCTGCAATTGTTCTGGTCCTTCACCACGCAGCTCAAGCATCACCACCTCTGTGAAGCCTTTAAACCTCTATTACTGTACCCCTTACACTAATGTAATTATCTCTTCACACATCTCCCTCCTTCCCTGACTAGACAGTGAGACCCTTGAGCAATGGAATGTAATTGATTGAACTCCTTGAGAGAGCTGTCTATCCTCACTGTGTCCACTTCCTCTCTTATTCTTTCTTTAATCGACTCCTTTTGAAATTTCTCCCCAACATTGAAACTGTTCTTTTCAATGACCTTCCCATTTTTCTAGTTACTTAAGCTAAAATTTTTGGAGTCATCCTTCATTTCTCCCTTCCTTTTGTACTCAATATCCAAGCAATTAGCAAATCCTGTTTATTTTTTCTTCAAGTCCCGAATTCTACCATTTTGTTTCATGTCTACTGTTACCACAAATGACTGTCACTTCTGGCCTGCATTATAGTAATAGCCTCCAAACTCCTTGTCTCTATCATTCTCCACCTTCTATAGTCAAATATTAACCTGGCACCCCCATTCTGTTAAAATATACATAAGACTACATCATTCTTTTCATCTAAAGCTTCCAATAGATACGTCTGCTTCTAACGATGATGGAATAACAGAAACTGGATTTACCTTCCCACCTTAAACATGTACAAAACTGGACACAGTGTATGAAAAAGATGGTTTTCAAACGTTGGAAAATAGAAAGTGCATGACTGCTCGGTGGAATGAAAAACAAATGAGGTGAGCTGTACAATTATGCCACCTTACTGCCTAGAGATAATTTTTCCAGGCTGCAGTACAGGGAGAAGAAATCAGCATTTTCTCTAAGTTGAGGAAACAGAGATTAGAGAAGCCAATGTGTCTGGAGTTGTAAGACTGCATACTGGGAGATGGGAGCTGAACAGAAAAGAGTTCCAGATTCCAGGAACATTCAGAGAGGTTCCGTTGAGGCTCTGACTGAGTATTTGTGAGACGAAACTACATGAGGCTGGGAAAGAACCACTAGAGAGCAGTAGCCTGAATCATTCCCAGAGTTCACACAAGAGTGGGAATAGTTAGCATTTCACCACTAACATTTCACCAGCCACGAAAGGCCCTCATAATACATAGGACATTGGCTAGAAACCTCAGAAGGGCATTGCCTTTCTAGTGGAGCTAAAGACACCTTGGACCCACCCTATGAAAAGCTTAAAAACAAATCTCAGAAGGATCCAACTGATTCCATGGAACTTAACTGTGAGATAGAACAAAGTCCTGTACTCTTTAAAGAAATAAACATAACGACTGCCATCCAATCAAAAGTCACCAGGAACACAAGGAATTCTGAAGATACGATTTATAAAAAGGAAAAAAATAAAATCAATAGAAACAGACCCAGAAATGGTAGAGATGATATAATGAACAGACAAGTATGTTAAAACAGCTATTATAAATATACTTCATATATTTAGGAGGTGTGAAAAAAATGGAAGATATAAAAGTACCAAATGGAATTTCTAGAGATGTAAAATACAATATTTTAAGTGAAAATGCACAGGGTGGGATTAACAGCAGATAAAATTCAGCAAAAGGTCTTGTATCCAGGATCTCTTTAAAACAAAAAAAGAAGAAACTCTTACAACTCCATAATTAAAAGACAAACAGCCAAATTAAAAATAAGCAAAAGACTTTAAGAGACACTTCATCAAAGCAGATACATGAAGAGGTACAAATAACAAGTGGACACATGCAAAGATGCTGAAAACCATTAGTCCTTAAGGAAATGAAAATTGAAATCATGAGATACCACTACACAGCCACAAGAATGGCCAACATCATAAAGGCTGAAGTTACTAAGCTTTACAGAGGATATGGAGACACTGGAACCCCCATTCATTACTAGTGGGAACAAAAATGGTACAACCACTTTGGAAAACAGTTTGGCAGTTTCTTAAAAGTTAAACATATACTATCATATGACCCAATAATTTCACTCCTAAATGCCTACCAAAGAAAAAGGAAAACATATGTCTACACAAAGATTTATATAGCAGTATTACTCATAATAGCCCCAAATTGGAAACCATCTATATGTCTAACAACTGACGACTGAATAAAAAACTAAAAATGATATATCCATACAATGGAATACTGCCAATAATACTACACCAATTAAAAGGAACAAACTCCTGGGGCTGGCCCCGTGGCCCAGTGGTTAAGTTCGCACACTCTGCTGCAGGCGGCCCAGTGTTTCATTGGTTCGAATACTGGGCGCGGACATGGCACTGCTCATCGAACCACTCTGAGGCAGCGTCCCACATGCCACAACTAGAAGGACCCACAACGAAGAATATACAACCACGTACCGGGAGCCTTTGGGGAGAAAAAGGAAAAAAATAAAATCTTAAAAAAAAAGGAACAAACTCCTGATACATACAATGATGTAGATGAAACTCAGAAGCATAATGTTAAGTGTAAGAAGCCAGACACAAAGACAAGACTACATATTGTATTATTCCATTTATATTGAATATAAAGTAAAGAAAAACTATAGATATGGAAAGTAGGTCAGTGTTCTACTGAGGCTGGGAGTGGGGTGGGATGAGCAGTGGGAATTGACTGCTAACAGGTAAAAGGGAACTTTTAGGGGTGATGGAAGTGTTTTAAGATTGGATTGTGGTGATGGTTATACAACTATGTAAATTTACTAAAATTCATCAATCTGGACTGAAAATGGTTGATTATATTGCCTGTAAATCATTCCTCAATAAAGGTGTGTAAAGTAAAATAGTAACAATGTACCAAGAGGTTTATAACGTGTTATTTCATATAGCATATGAAATGAAGCATATGAAAACAATAGCACAAAGGACAAGAGGAAGGTAATGAATATATACTGTTATAAGTTATTACACTAAAGGTAAAGTGGTATCATATTATTTGAAGGTGGACTATGGTAAATTAAAAATATATGTTGTAAACCCTAGGAAACCAACAAAAAATAAAAAAGACATATAGCTAAAAGCCAATAGGAGAAATAAAATGAAATCATAAAAAAATCTCACTATGTCTAAAATAAAGTAAGAAAATAGGAAAAAAGGGAAGAAAGAACAGATGGGACAAATAGAAAACAAATAGCAAGATGGTAGATTTAAACCCATATAGCAATAATCACCTTATGTAGAAATGGTCTTAACAATCCAATTTAAAGCCTGAGATTGGTCAGATTGGATTTAAAAAACCAAAACATAAGAGCCAACTGGGTGATATCTGTAGGAAATCTACTTTAAATATAAAGATACAAAGATGTTAAAAGTAAAAGGATGGAAAAGAATACAACCTGGAAACACTAGTCAAAGAAAGCTAGAATGGCTGTACTAATATTAGACAAAGTAGATTTTAACATAACCATTATTTCACTGGATAAAGAAGGGATATTTCATAATGATAAGGGGGTCAATTCACCAAGAGGACATAACAGTTGGATGCACCCAATAAGAGAGCTTCAAAATACATGAAAACAGAAACTGGTTAAACAAAAAGAAGAACTAGACCAATCCACAATTATAGTTGGAAGTAGCAACACTCCCATCTCAGTAACTGCTAGAATAGTGGACAAGGAGTCACTAAGGATATACATAAGAGACTTGAAAAATGCTAGCAACCAAATAAGCCTAATTGACATTTAGAGAACTCTCTGCCCCACAACAGCAGAGTACATGTTATATTCAAGTCCATTTGGAGTGTTCGCCAAGATAAACCATAGTCTGGACCATAAAGCAAGGTTCAATAATTTTTTAAAAATTAAAATTATATAAACATATTCTCTGATGATAGCAGAATTAAACTAGAAATCAAAGACACAAAAGTGTGTGGAAAATCATGAAAAACTTTGAAAATTAAACATCGCTTATCTAAAAAAACCATGACCAAAGAAGTAGTCACAAAAGAAATTAGAAAATATTTTGAGTTGAATGAATATGAAAACACAACATATGAAGATTTGTGGAATGAAGCCAAAGCGGTGTTTATAGGAAACATTTTGGCATTAAATGCTTATATTAGAAAAGAAGAAAGGTTAAAAATCAATAAGCTAATCTTCCACTTTAAGAAACTAGATAAAGAAGAGCGTGTCAAACCCAAAGTAAACAGGCAGGAAAGAAACAATAAAGAGCAGAAATCACTAAAATTGAAACAGGAGTGCAATGGAGAAAAGCAATGAATTCAACATTGGTTCTTTGAAAAGATAAACAAAGTTGAAAAAATCTAGCCAGAATATTTATGAAAAAAAAAGAGAGAAGACAGAAATAATCAATATCAAGAATGAAATAGGGGAAATTTGTATAGAGCCGACTAACATTGAAAGAATGATAATAGAAAATTATGAAAAGCTTTATGCCAAACATTGGATAACTTATATGGAATGGATAAATTCCTAGGAAGACACAAACTGCAAAAGCTCCCTCGAGAAGAAATAAGTAACTTAACTAGCCCCACATCTATTAAATAATTGCATTCACAGTTCAAAAACCTTCCCACAAAGAGAATCCAGGTTAGCTGATGTCCCTGGCAAATATGACCAATTTTACACAAACTCTCCTGGAAAATAGAAAAGGAGAGAACACTTTCCAATTCATTAATGAGGTCAGAATTACCCTGATACCAAAACTAGACAAAAACATTATAAAAATAAAAATTATAGACCGATGTCCCTCATAAAAATTAAAAATCTTTAACAAAGTATTAGAAGATGGAATTTGGTAATAAACCAAAGGATAATACATCATGACCAAGTGGAGTTTATCCCAGGTATGAAAAGTTGATTCAACACTTGAAAATTAATCAATGCCATTTATTACGTTAGCAGAGTATATGATCATCTACATAGATGCAGAAAAAGCGTCTGAAAAAATCTGACATCTATTCGTGATAAACATTCTCAGGAAACCAGGACAAAGGAAACATCTTCAACTTGATAAAGAACATTAACAAAGACTCGACAGTTAATATATGATGAAAGAATGAATCCTTTCCTCCTAAAATTTGGAACAAGGCGAGGATCTCTGATCTCGCCATGCATTTTCAACAGCATACTGGAGGTCCTAGGCAATGCAGTAATATGGGAATAAGTAAAAAGGCGTGCAGGTTTGAAAGGAAGGCATAAACTTCTACTTACAGACAACATGATGTCTACATAGGAAAACCCAAAGAATGTACTAATAAGTGAATTTATAAGGTTGCATGACATATGGTCAATACATGAAAATCAACTGTTTTCTTAGATACTGGCAACGAACAACTGGAAATTAAAATTTACAAAAACTGTATCATTTACAATAGCATGAAAAAACATGAAATATTTAGAGGCAAAACTAAATATGTTTAACATTTAAATGCTAATAATGACAAAATATTGATGAGAGAAATCAAGATGACCTTATAAATGGATAGATATAACTGTACTCATGGATTGGAAAATTCAGTATGTTAAGATGTCACTTCTCCTCAAATGGATCTATACATTCAATGCATTCCCAATCAAAATCCCAGCATGGGCCAGCCGCTTGGTGGAGTGGTTATGTCCTGTATGCCCTGTTTCGGTGGCCCAAGTTTGGATCCATGGCACAGACCTACACCAGTCATCAAGCCATGTTTTAGTGGTGACACACATACAAAATAGAGCAAGATTGGCACAGATGTTAGCTCAGAGTGAATCTTCCTCACTGAAAAAAAAAAAGTGTGTGTGTGTATATATATCTGTGTGTGTGTGTTCTTTCCCTGGCTGAGACAGTTCAAGAGCTCACCCTGACTGTCACCAAAGACATATTGGATAGGAATTAATTTAAGTCAAACTTTTGGAGAGAGAGAGAAAGAAATGAGACTTCAAAAAAAAAAAAACTTAGCCAAACTTACTCTTAATCAAGCCACTGACAACTTTTAGATCTCTTCTTTAATTACTGCTTTTCCTTGATGACTGCTGGTAGGCAAATCCTGGTGGCAGGTTGGTAATTTGTGCACCCATATGACCACTTACTTTCATCCAATCCATGGCAGATATCACTAATCAATCAGAGCAGTCTTCACCACAGAGCCCTTAGGAGGCTTCCCAATCATTCTTATTGCCTTGTTGAGGCAGCTTCCAGCAACTGATTACCAATGATAGGTAAGTTAAGAATCGTTTGCCATCCCTGTCCTGGTGAATCTCGTTTGGCTTGTGTTTTGGTTCTTTGCTTCTGCAGGTGAAAGAGTAGACAGAGGAGGCAGATGAACTGCAAAGATGGTATCTAGTGACCAGTCTGCTTTGAAGTCTCTCTTCTGAGAGACCATATCTACAGACATCCACAGCTGCTCTGAGGATCTGCGAGCCCCAGAACGCTGAGGCAGTATCCTCAGCAACCAGGATTTTGTGCTTCTAGTTCTACGTTTATAAAGCGAAAAGGTGGGCAGTAATTTAGCTATGCTTGAGAAGGATAAAATCTAGAGCAGCAGTTCTCAACCTTAGCTACACACTAGAAGCCCTGGGGAGCCTTTAAACTATAGATTCTGAAACACCATTCTAGACTAACTGGTTTCACATCTAGATATACATTCTAAAGAGCGTGGCAATTCCACATCTAGTGCACACACGTGAAAAGATTCTAATTATAGCGTTGCTTGCAAATGAAAATTTTTGGAAAACCTAAATATCTACCGAAATAATGGATAAATAAATTGTGATTATACATTCAGTGGAAAATATGCAGGTATTTAAATCAGTGGTAGCATTGTGTATCAACATAAATATACTTTTAAAACACAATTGGGTGAAAAATGAAGTTCAAAAATGATATGTGAACTGTTATGTCATTTATATAAAGCTTAAAACAAGCACATTTAATACCACATGTTCTTTATTGATACATTCATATGAACAAAGTAATTAGATAACAAATAGGAAGGTAAACACTACATTCCAGATAGCAGTCACCTAGGAGGAAGAAAGAAGGGCAATGGGACAAGGCGCTTCAACCCTATCTGTGATATTTTATTTCTTTAGAAAATTCTAAAACTAATGTGGCTAAATATGAAGATTTAGCCAAGATGATGAGTCAGTTCAAGAGTGTTTTAATATTATTTTTCAACTTTTATATATGCTAAAATAATTCAACATAAACATCATTTTTTCCACCATTAAGATCATCAAGTGAGATATATGAAAAATTATTAGCACGGTGCTCCATAACTGGTAGCCAATCACTGATCATTAAATGGTAGATAGCTTTATTATGAACTCCTCAATTATGCTCAAAGACATTCATCATAATAAGTTTTAATAACATATTTGAAGCAATTCAAATGCGTAATAATACATTGCTGTGTAAAATATAGCACGTTCATTGACATGAATGTACTCGTAAAAAATATGCAACCATTGAAATGATGGTTTTGAAGATTAACATGATGGAAAGTGCTTAATACATACTAGTAAATGAGAGAAACAATATCTAATATTGGATGTATATATGATATCTAATTATGAGGAGATTGGAACAAAAATTGGCATTAAAAAAAGTAAAACACCAAGGAGAAGTAGTAGAATTATGGGTGATTTCTTTTCTTTCCTTTCTCTGCAATGTTTGCTCTAATTTCTTATAATTAAAAAAATTAACATATCAAATGGAATTCATACTTTTCTAGGTAGCATCCAAAGAAAACGTACCACTTGATTTATATTCTCAGAGAACTGAGAGGCTGAGACAGAAGCAGATACATACACTAGATCTGATGATGATAAACATAAGTTTTTGAACATTAGCTTTTGATACATTATTGCCAACCCTCACACACTCTGTACAACTTATGAATTCTTGTTCATAATATAACTGAGTCTCAAAGATATATGTGACTTTCACATCCTCTCTCTCCTCAAACCAACAAAGGAGCCTCTCTTCTTCTTTCTCCCTCTCCCTTGCCCTTCCTGTTGCTTCCCCTCCCTCTCTCCCACAGGCTGTCTCTAAACTTGGTTCCTACATCACTGACAAAACTAAAGCAATCACAAGATAACTTCTACTTCTATAGCTCCCACACCCACGTCTAGCCACTTGCTCCAATTTCCATCCATAGACTTCTCTTTGCCTTCTCACCTGCGTATGAACCATCCACGTTCCCATCTAAAGGTAAGCCCCTCCATTTGTGCACCAGATCCTATCCTCTCTCCTCCATGATCATTCTAGCAATTCTCCCCTCTCCCTTCTACGTAATTACGTTTCTCTACTGGGCCTTTCCCTTCAGCATAAAAGCATGATATTTTCTCTCCCATTAAAAAAGAAGAAAATTCTTCTTGACCCCACTTCAACATCCATCACCATGTTTGCACCACTTTGAAAAAAGTTTTCTATGTAGGCTGTCACCAGTGCTCCTCCTCTGCCACTCCACTGAAGACTCCTCGTCAGGGTCAACAACGACCTCCATGTCTTGCTGCATCAATGGTCAATTCTAAGTCCTTGTCTTGACCTATTTGACACAGTTGATCACTCTCTCTCAATAGACTTTCTTCCATCACACTGTCGCTTTTCCTCCTTCCTTGCTGAGTAATCTACTTCAGTGTCCTTTGCTTGTTCCTCTTCTCCCCAGCCTCTTCATGTTCAAGTACTTCAGGACTCAGTTCTTGGACCTCTTCTCTTCTTTATCTTTGCTAATTCCCTCAATGATCTTATCTTATAAAATTTTCAAGACTTTAAACACCATCTATATACTGGTGGCTCTCAAATTTATATCTTTATCCCAGACTCCAGATTTGTACATTTAATTGCCTATTCAATATTTCCACTTGGATGTTTAATAGAAATCTCAAACTTATCAAATTCAAAACTGCATTCCTGATCTTTTCCTTTAAACTTTCTGTTTGTCGCCTTCCCTATCTCAGCGGATGGCAACTCCATCCTTCTATTCTCTCAGCCCAAAACTTTTGGAATCATCCCTGATTCCTTTCCCTTTTCTCACCTGCACATCTAACATGTGTATCAGGAAATCCTCTCAGTTCCATTTTCAAAATACATTCAGATTCTGGCCACTTCTCACCACTTCTGCAAACCTTCTCCAAGCCATGATAATATTTTGCTTGACTACTGCAACAGTCCCCTAGTTGGGCTGCTTCTATCCTGCTGCCTACAATACTCCAGTGAGTCCCCGTTTCTCTCAAAGCCAAAGTCCTTACAGTGTCTTAAGCCCTACGTGGTCTGACACACGTCCCCATTACATCTATGACCTCCTTCCTTAATATTTCCCCCTTTGTTTACTCCACTCCAGCCCCACGGGCTTCCTTTCTGTTAACTGAATAGGTCAGGCACACTCCTGCCTTGCTTTGCTCCAGACTTTCCCTCAGCCTGGAGCAGACTTCCCCTACTCTCTCATCTCCTTCAAATCTGTGCTCATATCTGACTAGTCAATGAGTCCTGCACTGACCATGTGACTTAATATAGCAATCTTTACCTCCACCCCCCTCCTATTCTCCTGAGTCCTCCTTACTCTGCCTTTTTTTCTGTTTTGCCAAGCACTTATGCATTTTTTGTATCATACAAGTCACTTGTTTTCCATGTTTATTATTTGTTGACTATCTCCTGTGCTAGAATGTAAACTTCCTGAGGGAAGGGCACTTTGTTGTGATTAGTGATGTATCCCAGTGCTAAGAACAGAGATCGGCATGTAGTAGGTGTTCAAAAGCAGTGTCATTGAATGAATAAACTAATACTCACACTGCCTAAGTTCACATGATAGGTTATAGAGGTGGGTTTGTCTGACTCCCAAACCCAAGCTTTTCCAGTAAGCCCATGCTAATGTAAGTTATTCATTCATGCATTGAGGAAACCATTTATCAAAATAAAATTTTAAAAAGAAAAATGGGAATATTGTATTTCAAAGGACCCTTAGAAACCTCTAGTCTCTTCCCAAATGTGCCTTGGGGAAGTCTCTTCACATCTTCAAGTCTGGGTTTAGGCTTCACAATTCTGAAAGTAGTCCTTGTAGCTATATCATGTATGTAGAAAGGAGCTTCTTATGCCATTATTGCCCCTTATCTCTGAACATAGGTATGTGAGAATGGTTGTCCATGTAGTGGAGTATAAGCCATAAAATATCTTATGGTGACTGGAATGGGAGATTGGAAAGATCTTAGACCCATGAGACTATGCCCAACCTTAGTGAGAAGATCCTTGAACTCAGGGAAGCAAGCAGAGTAATCCCTCCTAGTGTGGCCTTGGAATCAATCAGACTTGGATTAGAGACCCAGCCTTTCCATTTGCCAACTGTGTGACTTAGAGACAGTTACTTAATGAAAGGGAGTTTCATTTTCTTTATCCATAAGGAAAGGCTACCAGTAGTACTTATTTCATAGAGCTATTGTAAAAAAAATTAAATTCCATGATACAGGCAAAGAGTTTAACACAGTGCCATTTACATAGTACACTCAATAGATGTTGGAATGCTGGTTTATACTGTTAGTATTTGTCTTTTGCCAATAAGTGTCATGTTAGCTGTAGAGTTTTGTAGATGTATTATTACTAAAAGACTGAATGTTTTCTCAAGAACAAAGTGAGGATATTCACTCTCATGATTTCTAGTCAACATAGTATTAGAGGTCTTAGCCAATGCAATAAGGCAAGAAAAAAAGCTTTTACATTAAAGAAGAAGAAATAAAGCTATCTATATTCACAGATAACATGATTGCTATATAGAAAATCTCAAAGAATCTCCAAAAATCTACTAGCAGTAATAATGTTACAGAATAAAGGGTTCAAAAATCAATTGTTTTTCTATACGTTAGCAATGAAAAATTGGAATTTTAAATAGCAGTATAATTTACAATATCACCAAAAAAAGAAATAAATAGGTATATATCTAACAAAATTTGTGCAAGATCTGTATACTAAAACTAAAAAAAATTGAAAAAATAATTTTAATAGACTTAGATGTGTTAGAGTTATAGCTTGAAAGACACCATATTCGAAAAAATGTCAATCCTTCTCAAAATTGATATATGGATTTAACATAACCTCAACCCACATTCTGATATAAATTGACAAGTTGTTTCTAAAATTTATATGTAAAGGCAAAGCAACTAGAACAGTCAAAATAATCTGAAAAAGAAGAATAAAGTTGGAGGACTTATAGTACTTGATTTCGAGACTTAATGTCAAACTATAGTAATTAAGACAGTGTGGTATTAGTGAAAAAGTAGACACATAGATCAGTGGCATAGAATAGAGTGTCCAGAAATAGACCCACACATATATAGTCAGTTGATTTCAACAAAAGTGTGAAGGCAATTCAATAGAAAAAGATGGTCTTTTCAACAAATTGTGGTGGAATAATTGGACATCCATATGAAAAAACAAAATCAAAACCAAAAACCCTCTACCCATGTGTTGTACCATAGATAACAATGAATTCAAAATGGTTATAGACCTCATAAATGTAAATCCTAAAACCATAAAATGCCTAGAAGAAAACATAGGAAAAAATCTTTGTGATCCTAGATTCAGCAAATATTTCTTAGGTATGACACCAAAAGCATCATACATAAAAGAAAAAACCATAAGTTAGACTTCATCTAAATTAAGAACTTCTGTTCCTCAAAATAAAGTTAAAACAATTGAGAGAGAAAATCAACAACCCGACTAAAATGGGCAAAGATTTGAATATGTACCAAAAAATTATACCAATGGCAAATGAGCACATAAAATGATACAAATTAAAATGTCAAGGAAATATCACTACACACATATTGGAAGGATAAAGAAAATGGACACTACGAAGTGCTGGTGAGGGTGTGGAGCAGCTAGAACTATCATATGTTGCTAGTAGGAATGTAAAATGGTATAGTCATTTCAGAAAGACATTGGTTTCTTCATATAGTTAAATATACACTTGCCATATATGACCCAGCAATCTCATTTCTAGGTATTTACCCAAAAGAAATGAAAACAGATGTTCACACAAAACTTCGTATGCAGATTTTTATAGCAACTTTATTTATAAATGCCAAACACTGGAAATAACCCAAATGTCTTTCTACTGTTGAATAGGTAAATATACTGTATTATATCTGTTCAATGGAAAACTACTCAGCAATAAAAAATGAACTACAGATACACACAACAGCTTAGATGAATCTAAACTGCATTATATTGAGTGAAATTAGTCTGAAAAGGTTATATTCTGTATGATTCCATTTATTTAATGTTCTGAAAAATGAAAATTACAGGGACAGAAAATAGCTCAGTGGTTGCTGTGGACTGGGGTGGGAGGAGGGATTGACCACAACAGGGCATAGGGAATTTTTTTGTGTGTGATGGAACCATTCTACGTCTCGACTATAGCAGAGATTGCATGACTGTAGGCATTTGTCAAATCTCATAGAACCATACACTAGAGAATTTTGCCTTATGGAAAGTATACTTAATATATCTGAGTAAAAAAAAAAAATCTAGGCTAACTGCTCTGTTTCTTCCTCAGCACTTTGATATTGTTATTCCACTACCTTCCAAGAAATAATGGTATGTCTTGGCTTAAGTATTATATATCAAGGAATGTATTTATTTTCATTTTTATTTATCCTGCTCTCCAAATCTGAGGAGTCATATCTTTTATTAAGTCTGGAAAATTTTCAGCACAATCTCTTTGAATGTTTCATCTCCTATTCTCTCTATCCTCTCTTTATGTAGCATCTATTATAGATTAATTTGATCCTTCTCATTCTTACATTCCTTTTTATATTTTCCATCTTTTTATCCTCTGGCTACCTTCTGGAGAATTTCTTCAGATTTATTTCTCAATTTTCAATTCTCACCTCTGTTGTGTCTCATCTGTTTTTAACCAATCCGTTGCCTTTTGAAAGTTAAACCATTTAATGAAATATAGCATACATACACAAATATGCATAAATCATAAATGTCAATTCAAATAAATTTCATAAACCAAACACACTGTGAAACCATCACCCAGATCAAGAAATTGAGTGTTGCCAGCACCCTGTAGACCCCGTTTGTACCCCTTCTTATTCACTAGACCCCCTGCCAAGGCAACCACAATTCTGATTCTCATACCATGGGTCAGTTTTACCAGTCTTCAACTTAATATAAACGGAATTTTCTATCTGAACTCTTTTGGTTTCTCTTTTGGTTTCACATGTTTGTGAGAGCCATCATATTGTTGTATGTAGCATTCATTTCTCATTGTGGTTTAGTATTTCTTTGCATTAAGACATTTGTACATTTATATAAATGTGAGTAGTTTCCCATTTGAGGCAGTTATGAATAAGTCTATATGAACATTCTTGTACATGACTTTTTGTGTCCATATCTCTGCCTTCCTGTTGGGTATCTATCTAGGAGTAGAATTACTGGGTCATAGGATAGATTCATTTTCTTTTGATGCTGTGACAAACTGCCACAAACTTAGTGGCTTAAGACAACAAAAATTTAATAACTTACAGTTCTGTAGATCAGAAGTCCAACATGAATCTCACTGGGCTAAGATCAAGGTTTTGACAGGGTTGCACTTCTTTCTGGAGATTCTGGGAGATAATCTATCTCCTTGCCTTTTCCAGCTTCTAGAGGCCATCTGCTTTCCCTGACTCATGCCTGCCTTTCTCCAGCATCCTAAGGATCCGAATCCTTCTCACTCTTGTCTGATTCTCTCTTGTGATTCCTTCTTCCACTTAAGGACCTTTGTGATTACATTGGGCACACCTCCATACTCTTAATTCCACCTGCAAACTTAATTCCTCTTTGCCATGAAACCTAACACATTTGCAGGTTCTGGAGATAAGGACATGGACATCTTCGGGGAGCCATTATTCTTCCTACCACATAGAGCATGCATAGGTTCAGTTTTATTTCACTGTGTAACAGTTTTCCAAAGTTGCTATACCAATTTAACACTCCTACAGCAGTAGAGGAAGGTTCCAATCGCTTGATATCTTTGCCAACACTTATTTTATTTTTTCACCTTATTAATTTTGGTAGTGTTGTACTGGTATCTCACTGAAGTTTTAATTTGTATTTCCCTAATGACTAATAACATTGAGCATCTTTTTCAGGGCTAACTAGCTTTTGGTAAGCTTCTTTTCTGAAATGCTTATTTGAGTCTTTCACCCATTTTTCTATTGGGTTTGTGTCTTTATTATTAATCTGTAGGCGTTCCTTAGATACTATGGCTAGTGATCCTTTGTCAGATATATGTACTACAATACCTTCTCCCACGCTATCGCTTGCCTCTTCACTTTCACAGTGGTGTCTTTTGACAAATAGAAGTTCTTGATTCTAACATAGTCTTGATTCTAACATTGTCTTTTACTGTTAATACTTTGTTGTTATTCTATTTAAGAAATCTTTGCCTGAAAATATCCAAAACCAAAAGTGACAAATGTTGGAGAGGTTGTGGAGAAAAAGGAACCCTCATACACTGTTGGTGGGAATGCAAACTGGTGCAGCCACTATGGAAAACAGCATGGAGATTCCTCAAAAAAATTAAAAATAGAAATAGTATATGACCCAGCCATCCCACTACTGGGTATCTACCCAAAGAACTTGAAATCAGCAATTCCAAAAGTCCCATGCACCCCTATGTTCATTGCAGCATTATTTACAATAGCCAAGACATAGAAGCAACCTAAATGCCCATCAACTGATGATTGGATAAAGAAGATATGGCATATATATACAATGGAATACTACTCAGCCATAAAAAAGACAAAATCGTCCCGTTCACAACAACATGGATGGACCTTGAAGGTATTATGTTAAGTGAAATAAGCCAGACAGAGAAAGACGCACTCTATATGATTTCACTCATAGGTGGAAGTTAAACATAGAGACAAAGAGAATTGATTGGTGGTTACCAGGGGAAAGTGGGGGTTGAGGGGAGGGTACAAAGGGTGCAGTGGTGCACCTACAACATGACTAACAGTAATGTACAACTGAAATTTCACAAGGTTGTAAACTATCATAATCTTAATAAAAAGTTAAAAAAAAAGAAACCTTTGCCTGAAGATATTTTTCCATGTTTTCATTTAGAAACTTTATTTTTATATTTACATCTACAATACATCTGTAATTTTTATATAATATAAAGTATAAATCAAAATTCACTTTTCTCATACCAGTATCCAATTGATGAAAAATTAATTTATTGAAAAGATACTTCACTTCCTGCTGCATTTCAGTTTCGTCTTTGTCATAAAATGAGTAAACATGTGTGGGTCTTCTATTGACTTTTCAATTTGAAATGCAATGCTTTTCATTTTTAAAACAGCTACTAATGCCTTTCTCAAATAGTTTTTAAAAATTTCCCAAATACTACCCTACATTTCTGTAAATGGTACTTCAAATATCCGAAATGTACTTTTTAATACAGTCTCTATCATATGGTTCCATTATTTCAGACTTTTGGGGCATTAACTCCCAGTTTGCTGTGTCTGCTGTTCCCCTCATAGTGGCCTGTCTCCCTTTGCAGTTTTAATTTTTGTATGTGATCTTCTTTTCAATAAGCATTGTGTATGCGTGTGTGTATTTGTGTATGAGTCTCATGCAACATGAGTTTTGGCTTAACACGTGAAACTTTATTTTTCTCTCATGAGAAGTCTGAAGCCTCCTTCCAAGCAGTGCTCCAGCAACCCAGCTGTTTCCATCTAGCGGCTAAACTATTTCAAGATGCAGCTGCCACTGTGACTGAGGAACGAAAAGGAAGAGCAGGCAATCTCATGCCTTCTCTTCTATGCTTCAGTCGAGAAGTGACCTGTGACGCTTCTACGTAAAGTCCATTGCCGAGAAATAGTCACATGGTCCTGACTAATTGCAAGTGGCCTGGAAATTGTCAGGGAGCACATGAATATTTGGTGAGCAGTAACTGTCTCTGTTTTTTAATCACCAAATATTCTTTTGGCCCCTTCTTCCCAGTTGTAGAACACATTCAAGCCCTCCCCTCCCCCAGGGGAAGCAACCCAAAGGCCATCTACACATTTCATCCAGTTCAAACCACATTTGATCCAGACATGGTTTCTCTTTGCCTTGAGGCCTATGAACCAAAAAGACGAATCTCTACCCCCTTCCCCAGCACAGTGGTAGAACCCCAGCAGGAGCATTTCAGTGAACACGCCCACTCAGAAAGGGAGAAAAGGGAGATGCGCAGCAGTCATTGGTCTGCAGCAATGCTGAAATGGCACTGGGCAGATGTTAGCAGGGGCCACTTCAATGTGAATGGGAACTTCTTGATTACTATTTAGTTTTTTTAGGGATGTTTTATAATATCAGGTTCTCGGAAGGCTCATTCTCCAGTTAGTGGTATCTGCTGACTCTCCATCATGATGGACCACTTTCTATTGTCTTGTGTATTTTGTAGTTTTTGTTTGTGAGCTAATTTAGGGATTTACGTGTGCATGAGTGTGGTAGTCAGTCATGTGTACCCCACGTTGTAAGTGTTTCTGCCAAGTGCTTCAGGGGATTCATCAGTCTAGGACTGCTTTTTTTAACATCAATTTCTCAGTTGGAGATTTTTATGCCATGCAAATAGCATAAATTTAGACTCACACTCACCCAAGCACACGCTTGGGGATTTGATTTCTCACGGGAAATTTCTGACCTCTCTGAGCTATAGAGCATTCAGGTACATCACTTTTTGTCTCCTTCCCAGTCTGATTTCCCAGCTCTCTTCCCCAGACATAATAGGTATTCTAAAGATGGCTTGTATCCTTCTCATTCATGTATTTATAATCTTACTGTATGTCTAAAAATAGTATATAGTATTGATCTGTAGTTTAAAATTTATACTAATGGCATCATATTGTAGTTATTCACTGCAACTTGTTTTTTATACCAGTAAACATATTTTCAAGATTTAAATATGCTAATAAATATAGATCAAGTTCACGCATTTTAATTGCTGTGCAGTATTCCACTGTAAAAAAAAAAAAACCCCTCCAAACTTCATTTTTTCTATTAATGAAAATTTAAGACATTTTTCTATTAATGAAAATTTAAGTTGCTTCCAATTCTTCACTAATAGAAATTACTGCTGCATGACCATTCTTTGCACACGTTTGTGGAAGTGCATTTTGGCTGTATGCATGTTACGGAATTAGTAGGTCATAGGATTTGGACATCTTTAACTCTACTAAGTATTGACAAAATACTATCCTAAGTGGTTGTGCCAATTTATAGTCATAAGCATTTTGATAGAGAATATGATGTTGGCTTTTCAATATCCAAGTCAAAACTTGGTTTTTTAAGACCTTTTAATTTTTTTCCATGATAGATATAAAATGTCATCTCATTGTGGTTTTAATTTGCAGTTATGAGATAACTATGAGGTTGAGCTTTTTTTCATGATTATTAGCTTTTCAGACTTCCTCTGTGAATTATCCATTTTTCTATTATGATTTAGCCTTTCCTTTATTGATTTATGAGAAAGTTTTATATTTTCTGCATGTAATCCTTTGTCAGCTCTGTGAATTTTAAGTATTTTCTTTCCGTTAGTGGCTTGGAGACCTTCCTGAGAGTCCTAAGAAAACCTTACTTGATTGAGATTTCTGGAGTCTGTTTGCTAAAATGCTTTTCCACCTTGCTACAGTATGGTGTGGACACCATAGGAATAGGTAAGATTTCCCTGATCCTCTGGGACCCATGTAGACACTGCCCTTGAAGGAGGGTTAATTTTCCTCATTGACTTGTGTCTCTGGAACTCCTGACTGCCAGGAGGATCCAGGGTGCCTTGGTCACCCTAGACCTTCTGAAGCCACTTCACTTGGCACCATCAGAGTGAGAGCTAAAAAGACTGGAGGCCTAAAACATCATAATTTGAGCTGCAACTCACTAGCAGCCAGGGAAAGACATCCTACAAGCATTTCACAGACTGGCAATGGTGCCTAGGTTCAGGATCACTGAATAGGAAGCTTTGTATTTGACACAGAAAATTTACAAGCTATCAAAACCAGTGCACAAGGTTTCTACCACAACTTGTAAGGTCTAATTTTTGAAAGAGCATCACAGAAACAGGAGAACAATTTATATTAGAGCTACCCCACATATGAGCTGTCTCTCAGTTGTTATTTAAAGAGCCCTGGAGAGCCTTAGCTGTGCACCCCCAGGCAAGGGGTGCCTTCTATTCAAACCTCATTCTCTCTGCAGACAAAATTAGGAAAAGGGATGTGGTATCTAACATTTTGCCATTCTCTTTTCCTCTGACCCCAAATACGTCCCTTTTGGTCCCACACAATTTCTATCACCAGGAACACTTCTCTGGTTTAGTTGTAAATCTCAGTCTTTGGCCACCAAGCACTCTAATGGAACGATCTCCGTAAGGTCTGTGACAAAGCTCTAAGCAGCCCACTACAATGCAAAATAGTTGTGAATTCTCATTCTTTATCATAAATTTTCATGTGAATTTTTCAGTCTACGCCACATTATATCTGTATTTATTTTAATGAAAACATGATATATTTGAAACTTCATTTTCAAGTAAGTTGAAGCTCCAGGAGAGATACTACAGTTATCCTATGACTCTGAATAGCCCTAGTTCCTGTGTGAAAACACCCACGGGGCTATGGTTCCTGGAGCAAAGGCTTCCTCTGGCCATATGTGCCACTACTCTCCAAACACATACGGGACATTTCAGTAATATGGTCTGTTTGTTGTCCCCTGAACTTGCTCTTCTATTTCTTACCTAAAGTTCCTTACTGATGCCATTTTCCAACCCAGAATACTTATCCTCCTCCAGTTAATATTTCTGAGAGCTTGAAGACTCTGCTGCTTTGATAAGACTTCCCACGCTCATGGAGCTCATTCCTTCTTCTGTGCTCAAAGCATTTGTGCTCTTTTTGCTGGGAACTTAGAGCTTGCTGTCTTATATTGTGGGTTCCTGAATTGCACACATTTATCACTAACTGGACTGTGCACTCTTCAAGGTCAAGTCCGTATCTCAGACCTCTTTGTCTCTCCTGGACCTCATTACGACAATCGTTTCTAGTAGAAATCATCTACTTTTTTTTATATTCTCTAAGTGTTTGTAGACCAAGGTGAGCTTACCCTCATAAAAAGAAGAAAAAGGAGGAAGGGGCGAGAAGGAGGAGAGGTGTCTTAGTCAGTTGGGTTGTTTGCTGTAACAAAATGCCGCAGACTGGGGAGCTTAGACACAGAAATTTATTTCTCACAGCTCTGGAGGTCGGAAGTCCAAGATCAAGGCACCAGCATGGTCACATTCTGGTGAGGGCCCACTTCCTCGCTCTTAGCTGTCACCTTCTCACTGTGTCCTCACATGGTAGAAGGGGCAAAGGAGCTCTGAAGGGTCTCTTTTATAAGAGCACTAGTCCCATTCATGAGGGCTCCACCCTCAAGACCTAATCATCTCCCAAAGGCCTCCCCTCCTAACACCATCGCAGTGGGCATTAGGATTTCAACATATGAATTTTGAGGGGACACAAACATTCAGACCATAGCAACAAGCTAACATTGACTGAGTGCTAACTATGTGCAGGCACTGTGCAAACAATGCGCTATACACATCATAATCTATAACACCCCTGTGAGGTAGGTATCATTGTTATCCACGTTTTACAGATAAGAACACTGAGGCTCTGAGAGGTTAAATAATTCCCCAAAGATCACACCACTGTGAGACAACAGGCCCCTAACTCCCCGATACTGAATTTAAGCTCTCAAGTGTTAAGGGGAAAGAGAGAAGGGGCATAAGTCAGACCAGTTTAACACTAGTGGGGAGACTGGTGAAAGTAGTGACATGAGATATTACCTGTGGTCAGCAGTTGGAGGTAGTCTTCCTTCTGGTAGATGGAACTACTATGTTCTAGTGGAAAGTAGGTGTTTTCTAGTAGAAAGAATTGTCCCAATGAGGTCCAGGAGAAATGAAGAGGTCTGAGGCATGGACCCAATATGAGAAGCATGCAGTCCAGTCAGGGACACATGTGTATAACACAGGAACCAACAATATAAGATAGTGTTCCAGGCTCAAATGGGCATCACTGAGCAGCAAGAAGACCCAAGGCATTGGGGAGAAGGCCAGACGAAAGGGCGTTGAGAACATGAATTCCCCCTAGAGCCTACTTCCTTTCTTCCAGTTGACCCCTTATGGAAACCATACTCTCACCCACCCTGTCAGTCCGATACCATGCCTGGCCACAGCAATCATGCCTGCTCAGCATTCCCACAGATGGATATCATTTTCCAGAATGGAGTGCGGAAAATGATATTTTTCTTCTACAATGATAACATCCCCACAATTAGGGGGGAAAAAGCCAGGAACTGATATTTTACAAGGTCACGCTTCATTTTCCCCGGCTTGAAGCAGCCCAGGGAGGATGGCTTGGTTTCTAAGAAGCCAGTGGGAACTCTGGGGGCTGGGGAGCTGGTGGGGTCTGTGCCCTCGGAGTGTGTTGACTCTTTTTCAGTCTCCTTCAGTGGGAGAATATAAAATTGTGCAGAGAAATGGTTTAACATGCAGCCAGTTGGAGAAGATTTGTCAGATCAACAAAGGCCAATTGTGAGTGTTCCCTACTGGGGTTCCTAACGCCTGGGACCCTCAGCTGAACTATCCATTAAGAATATTTTCCCAAGTCATTTGTATTAGATTATAGGCTATAAACTGCTTATTGTTGCCTGTCCGCCGTAAATATAGAGCAATCACTTTTAATGCAAGCAGCTGTTGGGCTGGCTTCTCTAAGATGCTTTGCCCAGGGACTCACGTTCTGCCGTTTTCTCCTTCATCAAGCGCATTTCTGATTGTTTTTCTGCTCTGCTGCATACCACACACGTGGTGGTGGTGGGGGTATAAATTTTCCTTGCAGAGCTTTGTTTGGACACAGGGTTTCTAAAAATATCCAAAAGGAATTGAAGGTGCAGAGAGGCAATTTAAGTTGTGCAAAATCTGGTGACTCAAGCTCTCCTCACAGCCTCTAATTTCTTAAAATGACCTTGGAAGCACCAACCCATTTTTTTCAACCTCCAGCAATAAGATCTGGGATTTTGGATTATATGTATTGATTCAAAAATTCTTTATGGAAGGTCTGCAATGTACTAGGGCACCATGCTAGATGTAGAAGATATAAAGGCGAGCCAAAATTGACATGGTGCCTACTCCCCTGCCTCTGTTTTCCTCCAGCTTTATTGAGGTATAATTGACAAATAAAATTGTAAGATATTTAAAGTATACAACGTGATGATTTGGTATATGTATACATTCTGAAAGTTTCCCCCATCGAGTTAATTAACACATCCCTCACCTCACGTATTTATCCCACCCCCTTTTTTGGGTGAGAATATTCATGTTCTACTCTCTTAGCAAATTTCAACTTACAATATAGTGTTATCAGCTATAGTCACTATCTTATACATTAGATCCTCAGGCCTTATTCATCTTATGGTTGAAAGTTTGTACCCTTTGACCAACCTTTCCCTATTTTCCCCACCCCCCAGCCCCTGGCAACTAATTTTGTACTCTGTTTCTATGAGTTCAATCCCCTGTCTCTTGTAATCTAGTAGGAGAGACAGACTGATCAAATAATTGCATAAATTGTGATATGAGATATGAAGGAAATTTAAGAAACTCATAAAATGTCTAATCTAGTGATTCATGGAGATTTTCCTAAGAAAGCAGCATTTGAGCCAAAGGTAAGTGGCATTAACTCTGCAAAGGAGAGGATGCAAATGAGGATGAGATTTCCAGAAAGACAGAAGGCAGGTTCAAAGGCTAGGAGGTGGGAATGAGTATTATAAGAACTGAGTTGAGGCCAGGGCACCAGATGCAGAGAGGGAGACAGAAACAACATGGTGGGGATAGAGAAGTGGGCAGGGTCTTGATCTATGACTGTGGGGCCGTGTGAAGAGGAGCTTGGGCTCCATCCTGAGACCAATAGGAAGCCATTGGAGGCTGTAGCCCTTAGGGCCACGAGAGGAAACTGCTGGTTTCCTTGACCCATGCTTATGTGAAATGCTAGGGTTTCTTTACAGAAGGAATTCTTTTCATGAGTGTGTGTGGAGTTAAAGGAACCAAGGAAGGATGTTGAGGCACCCAAGCAAAGCAACATCTAGAAGCTATTATCACCCCTAGGCCTGAAGAGGCAAGGGGAGGAAACAGTAAGAACTGGAGCCAGGAAGGAGAGCCACCATGCAGGAGAGGTGGTTATGGAAAGTCACAGGCAGTCACAGAACTGCAGCACTCCACTGGGAATAAATACTCCAAACCCTCTCACCTCTTACCCTCCAGTCTCCTGCTGGATCCTTCCTTGGCTGAACCCAAACAGAAGCCAGAAAGCCAAATGAGTCCATTGAGACCAGCACTTCCCTCCCCAACCAGGTACAAAGAAGGGCAGAAAGGTGCAAATGGAGACTAACCAGCACAGAGGCTTTTAGCCTGTAAGCGACATGATCAGATCTGTGTTATAAAATAGATTATTCTGACTGCTTTGCAGAGAACCAATGGGCAAAAATTAAGAGCAGGAGGACCTGTAAAAAGGCATCTGTAGTAATTAAGGGAGCAATAATGAATGGGAACCCAAGCCAGAGTAGTGGCCAAGTTGATGACGAGAAATGGACCAATTTAGGGATTTCTAACGTGGTTGAGCTTGGCAAGGACTAGAAGGAACTTAGCAGCCTTCAAATCACACCCATCCATTGCTGTTAGATAACTGAGGCTCAGAAAAGGGAAGGGACTTGAGCCAGAGGCAGAGGCAGAGTTTCCCCCAACTCTCTATCACACTGCCTCCGTCAGCATGCTCTGCCTGGATTAGACTCTGCTCCTTCACTATTATCCTCCAGGACAAATTCCTTCCTTCTCTAAGGGCCCTAAGAACTTTGACTTTATTTTCCTGACTGTACTTTCTCAACTCTATGACCTCCTTGCTGCGGAGCCTGAACATTAGCGGCCCTTAGAGCTGTATACTCTCAGCTCAGCTCAATGGCTGGATCAGGATAAACAAGAGGTGCTGGAGAAGCAAAGCACAGCCTCTTTTCACCTTTATGTCTAATAGTGAACAATTATTAAATGCATACTCTATGCTGGGCAACATTTAAATCCCACAACCATATGTGGAGGTATATGTTTTATCACCCTTTTACAAATGAGCCAACTGAGGCTCAGACAGGTTAAACAACTTGCCCAAGATCCATAGCTGGTACGTGGAAAAGCCCAGACTGAAACATAGGTCTCCCTGCCTCTAAATGTCTACAGTCTTAACCACTACTCCATACTGCCTCTCACCTACTTGGCACAGCACTATGCTAGGCTCTCTTGTTTGAGGTATTGGAGTTGGGAGGGAGAGTTTGAGGAATCAAAGAGTAGGAAGTGGTAAATAGTCAAAGATGGCGACCATTGGTCCCTTCCCTCCCTGTGTGTACATGCTACTCTTTGCATCAAGAGGAGTCATCTAATTTCACTCCTCTTGAATCTTGGCTGGCCTCTGTGACTTTATTTTAATCTACTGAAATCTGGGATTTCTGAGGCTAGGTCACAAAAAGCTTTGCAGTTTGCTCTTCAGATGTTCTCTCTTAGAAGCCAGCTGCCATGCTGTCAGAAGCCCAAGCCACATGGAGAGGCCACGTGTAGACAATCCAGGTGCAGCCTCAACTGAGCTCTGAGCCAAGAGCCAACAAGAAAAGCAACCCATGTGAGTGAGCTGTCATGGACATCCAGGCCAGTTGAACCTTCAGATGACTGTAGTCCCAGCCACCATCTGACTATAACCACATGTGAAAAGTCCAAGCAAGAACCACCTGGATGAACGCAGCCAATGGAAGAACTCTGAGAGATGCCAAAAAATTGCTTTAAGCCACTTAGTTTAGGGGTGATTTGTTATGCAATCATGGATGGTCAGAAATACGGTAAGGTCTCTGACTTCATGGAAACAATATTTAGACAAATGGAACATAAGCATATCACACACATTCCCTCTCCCACACAACTGTTAATAAGGAGCCCCTTTGCTGGGAGCTTTCCCTCCTCTGCACAAATCTGGACCCTGCTAGTTCTTGAGTCCAGCCTTCTTCTTAGTCTGCAGGGGTTTCCCTTCTTGTGAATGCCTCCATGTACAAGTGAGAGATCCAGCCAGAGAAGACAGGGAGTACCCTAGATCACAGCTCTCTGCCTTCCACTCTCTCCCAGCTTCTGGCCATGCAGGCTTTTCACCAATATGGAGCAAGGGTGTGGAACAGACTCTAGGAGCTGCAGGACTCAGATGAGAAGGAGGCAAACCAAGGGTGAAGCAGAGAAGGATGTGGGCCTTGCAGAAAAGCTTTTGTCCTAGAAAAGAAAAAAAAAAAACACCAGTATGTTATCTTAGGACTAGATTTAAGCCTGGAGCTAGTAGGGTTTCTCAACTTTAGTACTACTGACTTTTGGACTGGATAATTCTTCATTGTGGGGGCTGTCCTATGCATTATAGGATGTTTAGAAGCATCTCTGGCCTCTACCCACTAGATGCCAGTAGCACTTGCTCCCCAGTTGTGACAACCAAAACATCTCTAGACATTGCCAAATGTTCTGGGGTGGCAGTGGGGATGGCAAAACTGCCCCAGGTTGAAAAACCATTATCCCCCTTCCTTCTTTCTCTGCTCTGAAGACTTTTCCTGTCAGATGCTGAGAAAATCCTGTGACTTCCTTCCACAGCTATGCTTCACCCTTCCACATGCATGACCAGCACAGCATCCCCTCATCTATCTCCACCAGACTCCCCTGTCCTCAGTCCTCCCCCAGCCAGATGGTACTCAAGCTCTCTGGAGGGCATTTCATAGACATGATGTGGTGTTGCAGGCTAACTCCCTTCAATACCCCAGGCTAAGGATGATACAGGCCAGATTAATGGATGAGCCACCAGGCAGCTGTCCAGAGCACCAATCAATAGGGGCCACTGTGAAATGTCACTGGAATAAAACTAGAGAAGGGAGCCAGTTAACTCAGGTCTCCACACATGACTGCTGACAAAACTGGTGAAATATAAATTGTTTTGGCTGCAATTAAACACTCTCTACTGCTGTCACCCTATCTCTGTTGATAATTTTTGTGGCAAGTACTTGCAATTTACATGGTGTGTATAAAGCCTCACCACTAACTTTGAGACAGCCCCTCTGCGAGTTCCCTGAAACAGACTAGCCTGGTGATATTCTGAAACGGGAAAATTCACGATGTTGTATGTGCTCTTTCCTGGGGATGATTTATTAGAATGTCTATGCTTAAAAAGTTTAACAAGTTTAATATGCCTTTTAAGAAATTGTCCAGTTCAGAAAATCATATGAAGTGTGTACATGGAAAATAAATCTTTATTTTGAACACAAAAAAGCATTTACTTCTATTATTTGTTTCCATTCCTACTAAATGTTGAATAGACATGTAAAGAATAATAGTGTAAAAAGGCCCCAAATTATTCATCTGATGTGTCCATGTCTTAGTCTGACCTGGGTGCGTGGATAGTGTTGATGGGAGGTGAGGGGGCAGAAACTCAAGAGAAATTGCACTGGAAAACTTTTCTTCCTACTCCCATTTCTTTCCATGTAAAATCAGATCAAAATGAATCTTCAAAGTAACGCTAATGTGGAAATAAAGTAAAAACAAAACAAGAACCACTGAGAAATATAAGTCAGGAAGTGGGGAGGAGCAGATCCTCTATTTGACCTTGGGATTTTTAGAAAGACTGGGTAGTAATTGCATGGGTAAGAGCCTCAGATCTTTTTTGGCTTCATTAGGTAGATCCAACTCCTCCCGCTTCAATTACTTCCCTAATTCCCTGGCCAACCATTCTGTCCTGCACCCAAGCAAGGAAGTCCTCACCAATCGCTGGGGTTGGAGAAGTCTCCCTGCTGCGTGCTTCCCCTGTGCAGTCTCAAGGTCACAAGTGTGTTACTCCTAGTCTGGCAAGAAGCAGAGGCCAAGATGGGATTAGACATGTAAATGATCTATTAGGAAAATGTCTGCAGAAGGAACAGAGGAGGAATCAGAGGAAAAAGGAGAGCTGTCAAACCACAGTGCAGGTCTGACCCTGTGATGGTGAGAGAAAAGGAAGGAGGGCAGGGGCGGCAGTCTCAGACTACAGCATAGTGCTGGTAAAGTTTCGGCCAGGCTAATGGAGGGTCCTAGAGCCAACTTATCCAGGATCTGGCAGGAATGGGCCTGCCTTAGTGTTGCTTTTGTGCTCAATAATTGGTTGAGAGCAGCCCAAGGGAAGCAAAGCCTCAGAAGGGATGGCCTGGTGGATTTGGAACACAGCACCTAGGGCTGTCTATCAGTTATGGTCCCTGTGGCACAGCAGGAGTTCTGGGTGGTGCATGTTCAAGGCCACCATAGCTGTGGAAGCCTCAGTGCAGCAGAAGCCCATAGATGAATAAAAGAGAAGAGGAAAGAAAAGGGATACCAGCAGGTAAGGGAGGCCAAAGACAGATTTGACTCAGTTCTGCCCAGGGCCCAACTCACACCCCAAATGAGGGCTGGGACTATTTCCAGGCTTCTGACTCCTGAGTCCCAGGCCAACACCAATATCCACCAGGTCAGCTAGTGCATGCTAGCCTAGAAAGCAAGCACCACTGACCACGTTTTACCTAAAAGAAAATATAATCAGGCCCCAAACAGCCAGTGTTCAATTGGACTTTGGGGACGTAGACATGCCAACATAAGAGATTGTCAACAGGAAAGTATTTTTGCTCTAATGACGGTGTAGCCATCGGCAGAGAATACCCAAGTGTAGGATAAGATATCCACCTTTACACAACTGATAATGGCATGTGGCTGAGAAAATGCAATTAATTCTTTTCAGAAATATTGATTGAGTGCCCTACATGTTGTCAGGAATTGTCCTAGATGCTAGGACAATAAGTAGACATTATTTGGAGTTGTTCAAGAATGAAGCACTAAGAATATGTGGGTAGAAGTCATAGGGAGATAGGTTTAGATTTGAAGTAACAAGACTATCTTAAAATTTTTCAATAATTCTGTTACACATCACCTTCCATTGTGCCTCCCAGCCCTTTGCTACATGGCTGTTGTCCCATGGACAACACTGTATTCCAGTTAGTTATTTATTCATTTATTTTCCCGAGAGTTTGCAAAATCCTCAAGGACTGGGAACATGTGTATTAATTCACTAATTAAATAAATAGCTCATCACTCATATATTTATTCAACAGAGGCTTTTTGAGTGCTTTGTCTGTGCCTGCTGTTGATATCTGGGGAGGCCAAGATAAATAAGACATGATACCTGTCCTCCAGGAGCTCACAGTAAATTAGGGAGAAAAATGAGGAGACATCAGTATAGTCCTGAATGCTGTGTGCTCTGGTTGGGGTGTGTACCAAGAAGAGCAGGAACATGAAGAGGGAAGACGTAACTCTGCTGAGGGGTGGCAGTGAAGGAATCCATCACAGAATTGATGACCCTTGAACTGCATCACGAAGGACAAGTAGAAGTTATCAAGGCTTTTATCTCTGGTTTCTACCACAAAACAAGTCCTCAATTTGTCTCTGCAAAATGAATGAATGAATGAATGAATGAGATGAATAAATAGAGTGTAACTGAGAATATTTTTTCTTGATCAGCATCTACTGCCCTTCATCCTGGTGACAGCACCTCACCCTGGCTTCAGAAGCGGGCCTGTGAGCTAGCCCTTCGCAATCAGATAATGAACAGGTCCTGGCCAGCGCCTGGTTCAGGAGTGTGATCGTGGTTGAATTCGGTCCAGTGAGACTCATTGCAGGAGTTGGCAGAGCAAGCGGCCTCCCAGAAGCTGTCTTTCTGCTGACCTGGAGCTGTGAGGATATGAGCCTGGGGCATCTGGGGGTATCTTGGTTGAGAGAAATCCCCGAGGGTGAAGTTACATAGAGGAAGCGGGACTGAGACGTGGAGAGAGAAAAACTGGATCCCAATGACCTTGTTTGACCTCATGGATCCAGCAACATAAGAAGCGGGTCTATCCCTCATCTATTCTCAGGGTAATCATTGAACTACCCTTTTTGGGGGGTGAGGTGGAGTTTAAGCCAGTTTGAGTTGGCTTTTCTACTACTTGAAACCAAACGTGTGTTGACTAAAAGAGATAAATAGCTATCTATAGTATGAGTTGCTTCACAAAGTATTGAGTTCCCCATTTCAAGAATGGTTCATGTAAAAACAAGATAAGTCTATCAGAAAAGGAAATGCTGTATTCTTGGGGAACTTTATGTCCTTCTCAGCATTGCTGAATGAGGCTAGAGGTTTGTGTCTGTTCCCTGAAGCAAAGTGTGCATGTGCAAGAAAGAAAGGCAGGGGCAGAGGGAGAAATCCGCCCCCTAATCAACCACATTGCCCAGCAGGCTTTCAATAAAGGCTAGACAGGTTTAGCCTAAAGTATCATTTCCGAACTACTATTTACTTTCTGCATTTTTGGTGGGTGACAAGATTGCCCCAAACCAGAAAGAACAGACACACTAAAAAGTTTTTTAAAAAGAATTAACAAGTGTGCAGGTTGGTTGAGAGAAGGAGATGGGGCCACTGAGACATGGCAGCTGAGAAAGGTCTTTTTCTTTTTCCTCTTTTCCGTAAGTGCACCATCTACGGGAGAAATTTCTATCCAAGTCCAGAATCCTTCCAACTTCTCGACAAACACAAACATCCTCACCACAGTGCCAACCTTGGTGGGGACCAGAGGAGAAAATGCCCACGGCCTGCCCTGCCACCGGGGGTTGGAGTAAAGAGACCAGGGAATCTGTGCGACACATCTGGGGCAGGAGAGCAGGCGTGTAATGGGACAAATCCGAGAACCAGAGAAGACGCATTTGATGAAACGGAAATACAAGTAAATAGCTGACACTAGAAGACAGAGTGTCTCCTGACTGTTTAGAAACCCCTGGACTCTGCTTCTATTTATAAAGATGATATGTTCCACAGAACCAGTTTCCCCTGTTACTAATCGAGGCCAAATCACCAACATATTCCAGGCACATGTGGAAAAGGACCGAGACGTGGGTTCAGGGCTCCGACCTCTCTAATGAATTCACTCTGGCTCTGGGTCAGGGCGCATGCAGAATGTTTTTGTATTTTCTGCTCTCAGTAACCAGGGGAGACACAGATGCATAGCCTTCCTCTAGATTTCTGGCCCTTCTACTTTTCCTGTCAGTTTCATCTTTCTTCCTTCTTGCTTGCCTGCCTCCTTTACCTTCTTTTCATTCCCTCTTAGCAGTAAGAACACTCTTGACTGGTATAGAGAATGGATTCTGGTTCTGGCTTTGCTAATAGCTGACTGTTCAACATTAGGCTTCTTATTTAATCTCGCTGGATCCCAGTTTCCTCATCTGTAAAATGGACCTGGATAAGTGTTTACCCAATTCATGTTCCTCAAAATATGAAGAATTGGGGTGTACATGTGGATATTGAAGACTCTGAGATGTATTGCAGTAAAGAATCATGTTTAACTTCTTTTTTGCCAAGTAAGGCTCAAATTCATTTGAGAACAAAACCTCTTAAAAAAACCCGTCTAGCTACATTTTGCTGTTCTGTGGAATACAGGTTGAAAAATACTGGTTGTGGCCAATACTTGGATTGGTTCTGGATTGGTTCTCTAAGCCTTCTGTTTTACCATCCTTCTATTTAGAGATGTTGGGAACAAAAATTGTATTTCTCAGACTTCCTTGCAGCTAGGGTTCTGCCTTTGGATTACATTCTACCAATTAGAGTACTCATGTGAGATGGGGGAGATATTTTCATTTCTTGCCCAATCCTGATGGGTACACTCACCTAGGTGATCTCTAAAAGTCTAGTTTGACTTTTATGTTTTCTTTCTTGGCCATACCTTCTCCTGGACAAAGAGCCTATTTAGTTATAGTGGGTCTAGTTTATTTCCTCTCTTCTGAGTTGTAATAAATCCAAAGAAATAGACCGAGGACAAATGAGGAAAGGGTAAATGCTAGCCAGGATCACCTTGCTCTGAAGTTTCCCATCATCTTTTACAGTTTATTTCTGATTCACTAGGACATAGTTCTTCTTCCTGGGGGTCTTGCCGCAACTGCAAAAAGAGAGAGACTTGCTAAAATGTTGGAACTGTAACCAGGATGCCCCACAGCTCCTCTGGCAGGCATCATAGGCTGGATTGAGCTGGGCACGCAGAGACTGTCCCCCTCAGCATCCCCTGTTGTTAATTTTATAGGGGTGATTGTATTTCTTACCACATTCCAGGAGAATCTTGACTATCGCTCCGGTTAAAGAACGCGGCTCTGGGAGGGCAGAGACCTAGCTCTGGCTCCCAGATGACTTAGTCAGCAACCTTGCTCAGGCCAAATAACCACCCTGTCCCTTAGATTCTCTGGGTCTAAAGTCAACAAAGCATCATTTTCCCTGGCTGCCAGTACTTTGGACAAATAGGAGACCCTGTGGTACGATGTGTCTTAAAATTCAGCTTTTAAAGGAGGTGTCAGATACTACCGAGGTCAGTCCTGACCTTGACTCTGTCAAGGTTAAACCTTGGAAGTTAGACTCACCAAAGCATGGGATGAACGAAAGCTCTGGGTGGCTGGTCCTTTGGCAAAATTGTGAAGTGGTTAAAACTTTCTCCTTCCAAATGAGAAAAATTCAGTTTTCCAACTTTCAGCACCAGAAACCTTTCCCCCACTCTCCCCTGCTCCCTAGAATTGTGCAGTGTTTTAGTTCTGTTCTCCTTCCCAGGGCAAGGAAAAAAAATAGTAAGCTGTGGTTTTAACCCTGGCTGCTCATCAGCCCTGGACAGATTCAGAGAGCATAGATGCCAGGGCACCACAGCTAGAAATCCAACTCAGTTGGTCTTGGACAGGGCCCAGGTATACTAACTATTCCAAAACTCCCACAGGTTGAGAACCACCAGGGTATTGTTACCTAAAAACGCCTCTTCAGAGAGAGAGTCATGGAAGAGGTTTCAGGCATGAAGTAATCTTGCCCCACTCCTACTCCAAATTTCCACAAAGCAGGTTTTTGCCATTCACTTTTACTTGCAAGCTTCAAGGTAGCCAAACTGGAAGTGTGGCTCTTGCCATAAATAAGCAGCTCATAAAAGCTTGCAATAATGCCAAGGTTAGTCCAATACAGATCTTCTGTCTAGTAGCTGGTGCCCTGTTCTGAAACTTCTTTGCCCATTTTGCCTCCTGGCTTGATTGTGCTCATTATCCCACACTTGAATACCCTCAGAACCTGCTTCTCATCCCCTGCCTGGTGTCTTGTTCCTCATCTAACAAACCTGATAGCATCAAATAATGACAAACACGTGGGCTTGAAGTTAGATCTTGTCCAAGTCTTGACCCCACCACTCTGTAACTCAGGATACCTTTGGGAAAGTTATTCTGAGCCTTGGTTTCTTCATCTGTAGCGTAGGGGTGAGATCACCTATTCTATCGGTTTAGTGCTTGACACACAGTAAATACCTAACATGTAAGCAGTGCCCTTCCCCTAGTCTCATTGTTTACCTTGTACTTATCGCCACCTATTGTTTGTGTGACCCAGTAACCCAAAGGGCTTTTAAAGGTAGGATTTGGGCTATCAGTAGTAAGATGTTTTAGCTACAACAAGATCTTAGGGTTCCATGGGCCTAGGTATGATTTCAAATGGTCTCTGATCCCTTTTCATCTTCTACCTCTCTTTATACGAGGTCACTCCAGCACTAAAATCAGGGGGATTAAATCTCAACAGGTGAACTGGAGACAGTTCAAGGATCTTGGCTCTATCCTGGTCAAAGAGGCCTTAGGTCTGGCTTCTCAAAATGTGGTTCTCAGACTACATAACACCTCAGCATCATCTGGGAGATTATTGGAAATGAAGCACCCCAAACCTACCAATCAGAACCTGCATTTTAACATGATCTGCAGGTATTTTGTATGCATTAAGGTTTTAGAAGCAATGTTCTAGCCAATTTTATAGGCAAAAAATGGATGTAGGCCCACAAAGATCCCTGTATCCATCAGTAAAGACATTGCCCATTGAGTTTGTCTAATCTTTTCAACAATACTGTACCTCATGGAGTCTACAATTTCCTAATAGCACCGCCATGTCTTAGCCTCAATACTACTAATAAAGGTCTTTCGGTTTGAAGTTGAGTCCATAAGCAAAGCACCAGCCAGTACTCAATCTCAGTCTCAGTTATTCTGTTCTAGTGTTTCTCTTCCTTCTCTCATGCGACAATCCATCCCAACTGGAGGAAACTCATGGCAAGAAAGAAAATTTCATAAAACCCTCTACTGGTTTCCCATCACACTCAAAAAAATTCAGATAACTTCTTGTGGTCTTACAAGGCCCTTCATGGTCTGGTACCTGGCTGTATCTTAGATTTTATTTCTTGCCCTCTCTGCTCCAGCCACTCTGGACTTCTTTCTTTCTGGAACACACCAAGTTCCTTCCCAGCTCGAGCATTTCCAGTCATTGTTTCCTCCATGGGAATGCTTTCTTTCCTCGCATTTTATTACTGACTCCCCATCATTTAGCTCTCAGCACAAATACTCTTTTCCTAGAAAGATCAACCCTGCCACTCTATCTGAAGTCCCACCCCAGCTCATCCATCTCTATCACATTATCCTGTGTGATTTTCTTCATTGTACTTAACGTTACCCGGTATTCTCTTGTTTATATTTACTACTTTATTTCTCCTCCCATACCACACATCATATAAGCTTTAGAAGAGCAAGGAATAGGTTCCTCTTACTGATTGCTCTATCCCAAGTGTGTAGAACAATGCCTGACAGGGTACTTGTTCAATGACTATTTACTGAATTTGAGTGAATGACAGTGCTAGGGTGAAACTATTGACTTCTCAATTATCTGTGCATTCCTGCTTTTCCTTCTCTAACTGCTCCACTCATGCTCATAGATAACTCAGAAGGGCACAGGTAGCAGAGCCTGAGTTAATGATGATTTAGGTCTGGCCCATTGGATTGAGACAGGTCATGTTGTGACCACTTCAGAGCTGGGTAGTATTTCAATTCAATACAGTTCCATAAACCCTTATGGACTGCCTGCTCACGTACAAGGCATTGTGAAATATAATGGGGAATGTTATAAGTTTCTGACTTCAGGAGCCTCTCCTTAATCAAGCAGACAGGCAGATAAGCAAATAATTTTCATGCAATGTGAAAAGTGCCACAGCCCTAGTAAGTTCAAGTTATAGATGTACAAAAGAAGGGCAAAAGTTTAACCCCCATTGGAGAGGGTTAGAGATGAAATTACTTCTAACTTGGATTTTAAAGTACAACTAGGAGTTTGCCAGAGGCACAAAAAGGCAAAGGCACTACAAGGAGACAAAATGGCGTGTAAAAAGATACAGAAGCAAGAAAGGGGGATGGGAGAACAGCAAATAGTTTGGCAATGCCAGAATGCAAAGTGCACAGGTTGGGCAAGCAGAAGGAGACAAAGCTTGAGAAGGAGCTAGGGAGCTTATCATAATACATCTCCTTGAGGTGCTGGACCTAGTTTATGTTTGAGGTCAGATGCAAATATCTCAAATTCTTTTTAGTCCAAAGGAGGCAGCAGTAAGTTTAGCCAAGAGCATGTTGCAACTCTAGCCCTCCTCTGTGCTCCCCTTGGGCACCATGAGCACCATACCCAGAAATCTCAAAAGCTCCCACGTGCTGGAGCCATTAGGCACTGCATGCTCCACTGTCTGAGTCATTTCCCCCTTTGCCAACGGTGGCAGAACCCAGAGGAACCATCTGCTAATTGAATTTGAGATGACTCACTGTAAACCAGGGACTTGAAACTTGAAAACCTCAGCAGCAATACTTTGGCAGTAAGACTCTTGGTTCAAAGTGTCCAGCTTGTGGTCTGGGGAGCCAGGGGGAGTGAGGGGATAGAGCTGGGGCATCTGAGGGGAGGGCATTTGGAGCAGGAGCTTGGGGTTTTCTCAGAGAGCTGGAGAGACAACAGCACCCACTGCATGTCATTGCTTGTTTCAGTTCTAGCTGGTTGCCAAGAGCTAAAAAATGACAAACATGTTTTGTTTGGCACACCTAGTTTTGTTTACAATATTTGATGTAATATTTAAAAATAATGAGCTTTCATACTAAATTCTAGGTTTCTGGATTCTCTCAAAGATTCAAAAGACCTGGCAATCAGCCACTGCAAGTGAAGAGTGGGTGCCCCTTATCCAGGCTGTGTGCTCCAAGGTTCCCATGAGTCTCACCCCAACTTTTACATTCTGGTGCCCATGCACTTATTCCCAGAATGCATCATTGGTTTACTGTACCTTTTTGGTCCCTGTGAGCATTTGACTTTGTAATCCCTATTCTGAAGCTATCACTGAGAGGACAAACTATGATGACATGTTCAGTAACAGAGGAACAGGCCTCAAAATATCGTCTCTGGGAAATTTCATGTGCTCAAGGCCCAGGAATTTGTTAGGAAATACTACAATAAAAGGGCATGAAGATGACGAATCTCCACCTCCCATTCTTCTCTCCTGGCAGATACGTGGTACTTACACTTGAGGCTGGGTTCATATTTTCTTTATTGTCTTATCTTATGTTTCCCATCATAATTGCTTCATGGTTTATATTTAACTGATGCCCAATAAATGGGTGAGGAATGGAATGGCATGGCTGGTCTAGGTCTTGTGTGCATCTGGTATCTTCCCCCACAAGACCTGACACCCAGGACATGACATGTTTTTTTCTTTCCTCCATCTGTTCATGATTTAATACTCTCCTTCCTTCCATCTGTACACATCTGCTTGATCTTTGAAGAAAGGTTCCATGATTTCCCAAAGCTAGAAATATTGGCCTTCCCTTTTCTATTCAAAATTAGTACTTATTTGTGCTGAAAGGAAAAAATCTACAGCCAAGAATACTCTATCCAGCAAGGTTATCATTCAGAATGGAAGGAGAGATAAAGAGCTTCCCAGACAAACAAAAATTAAAGGAGTTTATCACCAAGAAACCAGTTATACAAAAAAAGCTGAAGGGACTTACCTAAGTGGGAAAGAGAAGACCACAAATAAGGATAAGAAAATTAGCAAAGGGAAAACAAAAACAAAAGCAAAACAGGCAACAAAATCACTGGTAAAGGTAAAAATATAGTAAAAATAGTAGATCAACCACCTATGAAGATAATATGAAGGTTAAAAGACAAAAGTACTAAAATTATTTATTTCAATGATAAGAGGGTAGTGGATAGACACACACAAAACAAGAGATTAGGTATGATTTCAAAGACAAAATGTGGCAGGAGGGGAGTAAAAGAGCAGAGTTTTTAGAAAAAGGTCAAGCTAAAGAGACTATCAACTCAATATAGATTGCTATATATGTAGAGTATTATGTAGGAACCTCATGGTAATCACAAACCAGAAACCTATAATAGATACACCTATAAGTAAGAGAAAAGAAATCAAACATATTGTTAAAGAAAGCCATCAAACCACAAGGGAATAGAGCAAGAGGAAAAGAAAGGAACAGAGAAGAACTACTAAAACACCCAGAAAAAAAAGTAACAAAATGGCAATAAACACATATTTATCAATACCTACTTTAAATGTCAATGGACTAAATGCTCCAATCAAAAGGCATAGGGTGGCCAATTGGATAAAAAGACAAGATCTATATATACATGCTGCATATAAGCAGCACACTTCAGACCTAAAGACACTCACAAACTGAAAGTGAAAGGATGGAAAAAGATACTCCATGCAAATGGCAAATTGAAGAAAGCTGGGGTAGCAATATGTATATCAGACAAAATAGACTTTAAAACAAAAGCTCTAACAAGAGACAAAGAAGGGCACTACATAATGATAAAGGGAACAATCCAACAAGAGTATATAACACTTGTAAATATCTATGCACCCAACATAGGAGCACCTAAATATATAAAGCAATTATTAACAGACATAAAAGGAGAAATAGACAGTAACATAATAATACTAGAGGACTTTAACACTCCACTTACACCAATGGATAGATCATCCAAACAGAAGATCAATAAGGAAGCACTGGCCTTAAATGACACATTAGACCAAATGGATTTAGTAGATATATATAGAACATTCCATCCAATAACCACAGAATACACATTATTTTCAGATGAACATGGAACATTCTTCAGGACTGATCACATATTAGGCCACAAAGCAAGTCTCAATAAATTTAAGAAGATCGAAATAATACCAAGCCTCTTTTCTGACCACAAAAGTTTGAAACCAGAAATCAGTTGTAGGAAGAAAATCAGAAAAGCCACAGAAATGTGTAGATTAAACAAAATGCTACTGAACAACGATTGGGTCAATGAAGAAATCAAAGGAGAAATCAAAAAATTACCTGGAGACAAATGAAAATGAAAATATGAGGTGCCAAAATCTATGGGATACAGCAAAAGTGGCTCTAAGAGGGAAGTTTATAGCAATTCAGGCCTACCTCAACGAACAATAAAAATCCCAAATAAACAATCTAAAAGTGCACCTGAAGGAACTGGAAAAAGAAGAACAAACAAAGCCCAAAATCAGCAGAAGGAAGGAAATAATAAAAATCAGAGCAGAAATAAATGAAACAGAGACTAAAATAACAATAAAAAAATTAATGTAACCAAGAGCTGGTTTTTTGAAAAGATAAACAAAATTGACATACCTTTAGCTAGACTCAACAAGGAAAAAGGAGAGAAGGCTCAAATAAATAAATCAGAAAAGAAAGAGGTGAAGTTACAACAGACACCTCAGAAATACAAAAGATAATAAGAGAATACTATGAAAAGCTATATGCCAACAATTTGGATAATCTAGAAGAAATGGATAAATTCTTAGAATCATACAACCTTTCAAAACTGAATGAAGAAAAAGTAGAGAATTTGAATAGAGCAATCACCAGTGAGGAGATCGAAACAGTAACCAAAAACCTCCCCAAAAATGAAAGTCCAGGACCAGATGGCTTCCCTGGTGAATTCTACCAAACATACAAAGAAGACATAATACCTATCCTTCTCAAACTATTCCAAAAAAATTGAAAAGGAGGGTAGGCTTCCTAACTCATTCTATAAAACCAACAATACCCTGATACCAAAACCAGACAAGGACAACACAAAAAAAGAAAATTACAGGCCAATATTACTTATGAACATCGATGCAAAAATCCTCAACAAAATACTAGCAAATCGAATACAAGAATACATTAAAAAGATCATACATCATGAGCAAGTGAATTTCACTCCAGGGATGCAGGGATGGTTAAACATCTACAAATCTATCAACATGATACATCACATTAACAAAATGAAGAATAAAAATCACATGATTATCTCAATAGATGCAGAGAAAGCATTTGACAAGATACAGTGTCCATTTATGATAAAAACTCTAAATAAAATGGGTATAGAAGGAAAATACCTCAATAAAATAAAGACCATATATGACCAACCCACAGCTAATATCATTCTCAATGGAGAAAAACCGAAAGCTATGCCTCTAAGAACAGGAACCAGACAAGGATGCCCACTTTCACCACTCTTATTTAACATAGTATTGGAAGTCCTAGCCAGAGCAATCAGGCAAGAAAAAGAAATAAAAGGGATCCACATTGGAAAAGAAGAAGTGAAACTGTCACTATTTGCAGATGACATGATTTTATATCTATAAAATCCTAAAGAATCCACTAAAAAACTTTTAGAAATAATAAATGAATACAGTCAAGTCGCAGGATACAAAATCAACATACAAAAATCAGTTGCGTTGGGGCCGGCTCCGTGGCCGAGTGGTTAAGTTCGTGCGCTCCGCTGCGGTGGCCCAGGGTTCAGATCCTGGGCGCGGACATGGCACCGCTTGTCAGGCCACGTTGAGGTGGCGTCCCACATCCCACAACTAGAAGGACGTGCAGCTAAGATATACAACTGTGTACCGGGGGGATTTGGGGAGATAAAGCAGAAAAAAAAAATCAGTTGCGTTTCTATATGCTAACAGCAAAGTAGCAGAAAGAGAAATTAAGAATACAATCCCATTTACAATTGCAACAAAAAGAAGAAAATACCTAGGAACAAATTTAACCAAAGAGGTGAAAGATCTGTACACCAAAAACTATAAAACACTGTTGAAAGAAATTGAAGAAGACACAATGAAAGAAAGGGAAAGATATTCCATGTTCTTGGATTGGAAGAATTAATATAGTTAAAATGTCCATACTTCCTAAAGCAATCTATAGATTCAATGCAATCACTATCAAAGTTTCAACAACAATTTTTCACAGAAATAGAACACAGAATCCTAAAATTTTATATGGAACAACAAAAGACCCTAATAGCTGAAGCAGTCTTGAGGAAAAAGAACAAAACTGGAGGTATAACACTCCCTGATTTCAAAATATACTACAAAGCTATAGCAAACAAAATGGCATGGTACTGGCACAAAAACAGACACACAGATCAATGGAACAGAATTGAGAGCCCAGAAATAAACCCACACATCTATGGACAGCTAATATTCGACAAGGGAGCCAAGAGCATACATTGGAGAAAGGAGAGTCTCTTCAATAAATGGTGTTGGGAAAACTGGACAGCCACATGCAAAGGAACAAATGTAGACCATTATCTTACACCATGCACAAAAATCGACTCAAAATGGATTAAAGACTTGAATGTAAGACCCAAAGCCATGAAACTTTTAGAAGAAAACATAGGCAGTATGCTCTTTGACATCGGTCTTAGCAGCGTATTTTCAAGTACAACGCCTGACTAGGCAAATGAAACAAAAGAAAAAGTGAACAAATGGGATTACATCAAACTGAAAATCTTCCACACAGCATAGGAAACCATCAACAAAATGAAAAGACAACCTAATAATTGGGAGAAGATTGCAAACCATATATCAGATAAGGGGTTATTATCCAAAATATACAAAGAACTCATACAGCTCAACAACAAAAACACCAACAACCCAATTAAAAAATGGACAAAAGATCTGAACAGAGATTTCTCCAAAGAACGTATACAGATGGCCAACAGGCATATGAACAGATGCTCAACATTGTTAGCTATCAGGGAAATGCAAATCAAAACTACAATGAGGTATCACCTCACTCCGGTCAGAATGGCTACAATTAACAAGACAGGAAACAACAAGCGTTGGAGGGGATGTAGAGAGAAGGGAACCCTTGTACACTGCTGGGGGGAGTGCAAACTGGTGCAGCCACTATGGAAAGCAGTATGGCATTTCCTCAAAAAATTAAGAATAGATCTACCATATGATCCAGCTATCCCACTGCTGGGTATTTATCCAAAGAACTTAAAAATATAAATGCATAAAAATATTTGCACCCCTATGTTCATTGCAGCATTATTCACAATAGCCAAGACTTGGAAGCAACCTAAGTGCCCATCCAGGAACGAATGACTAAAGAAGATGTGGTATATATATATATACAATGGAATACTACTCAGCCATAAGAAATGATGAAATCTGGCCATTTGTGACAACATGGATGGACTTTGAGGGTAGTATGCTGATTGAAATAAGTCAGAGGGAGAAAGCCACATACCATATGATCTCACTCATAATTAGAAGATAAAAACGGCAAACAAACACATAGCAACGGAGATTTGATTGGTGGTTACCAGAGGGGAAGAGGGAGAGGGGAGGGCAAAAGGGGTGATTAGGCACATGTGTCGTGATGGATTATAATTAGTCTTTGGGTGGGTAATATGATGTAATGTACACAGAATGAAAAATATATTACAATATACACACAAAAAATAAAGTTAAATATATATGGAAAACAAGCTAAAAAAACAAATCTAGTACTTATTTGTTTTTGTTATATAACTTCCTGAGTTTCTGTTTCCTTCATGAGAAAAATAATATCTACTTCATAAGATCATTATGTACATTATGTCTGGACATGGTGAAAATGACAAACACTTAATGTATCATTTGCTATATGCCAAGAACACTTCCAAGTGCTCTATATATATTGACTTACTTAATCTTCACAACATCACTATAAGGTAAGTACTTATGTTATAATCCCCACTTTACAGATGAAGAAGTTGAGGCACAAAGAGTTTAAGTAACTTGCTCAAGGTCATCCAGCTAATAAGTGCTGGTGATGGGCTTCAAATCTCAGAGGCTGGATTCAGTCTGTGACCCTAACCACTGAACAATACTCTCTTCTGAAGTAAGGTCTCTAAGATGGTCGTATCCTTTGTTTTTGAGGCTATATATTCTCCTCCATTACCAGTGTTATTTTGTGTTTTTAGTCACATGCAACCAAATTTTTAAAGTATGATTTGATTAGCTGAACAGAAAGATGGACAGATAAGTCTCAAATAAGATAAATAAAGCTTTAGAGGTGAGATCCCTTGTCCTTCCTTCTCCTCCCTTAGGAAAAGTCTACCAGGCAGGAAAAGTCTGCAGGCAGAGAACTCTTTTGAAAGACAGTTTTATCAGCATATTCCTCCTGAGAGCTCTTTGCCTTCTAGAAGTATCATACATCCAACATAGATACAAAATATCCCTGAGACCAAGCGAAGACTTGGAACTACCAAAGTGCAAATGGCATTAGTTTTCCATTTCATCATTTTTGAATATGGATCTATTCCCAATTCTAACACTAACTTACCTGTACAATTTTGTACAGACTCTCTTATATTTGTCCTTACTTTCTCCGTCTGTAAAATGAAGGATTGAAAAGACCAGAAATGGCAAACATTTGCTTTCATCGACCATATTCAGTTGATTGGTTGTATTTGCCTGGAGTACTGCAAGCCATAAGCAGTATCTGACCAGCATGGTCTCCCATTGGAGAGAAATGTGTGTCAGCACACTGGCCAAGAATTCGCCTCTCTGGCGATGATTCTCCAGGCTCCTACACAATTTTATGTACATGTGAAAATAGCTACAAGGGGAAAAGAGAATAACAAAACAAGAGATATGAATAAGATTTTTAAAAAAGGATTGTGGGGAAATAAAGTATTACTGTAGAATTACCATTTATACTCAAGGCAGTAAAGAGCAGGATTGATATTGCAGAAAATCATCAGTAATGTGGTAGACAAATGTAAAATTAATTCAGAGAAAAAGAACAAACTGGGTAGTGGGGGAGGAAGGAGTTGGGTGTGATTAAATAAAAGGGCAAAGTGAAGGATCTTTGTGGTGATGGAACTGTTCTGTCTTGACTGTGGTGATGGACAATGGACCAACACATGTAATAAAATTACATATAACTAAGCACACACACACACACACACACAGATACACAAATGAATACAAGTAAAACTGGGGAAATGTGAATATGATTGATGGATTGTATCAATGTTGATATCCTGGTTGCAATGCTGTACTCTATTTTTGCAAGATATTACCATAGGAGAAAACCAAATGAAGGGTATGTTGGATCTCTGTACATTATTTCTTACCACTCCATGTGAATCTGCAATGATCTCAAAATAAAAGGTTAATTCACAAAAAAGGAACAAAACTATAAAGAAATAAAGGAAAGAATTAGAGAGAAAAGAACAGAGATCCGGTTTACGGACAAAGAGTATGATAAATGGAACTAGAAGGTAAAAACAGATTAAAATGTTTCTGTGCTGAAAAATGTGCCAATATTCACGGACTTAAAAGACTCACCAAGACCTATGCCTAATGAACGAAAAGAAATTGATTCTTAAATACATTGTGTCAAATTTTCTATATTATGAGGATTGCAGCCAAAATTGACAGCCAGATGAAGTAGCTAAGAACCAAGAGCTTGTGAAGTGGGGACACAGTGGAAACTCATGGACCAGTGGCACTGATAAACCCCTCTCCCCATGACTTGTTTTAGGGAGTCTGTTCCCCCTTAAAAGCCATGGACTCATGACAAACCTGAAAATGCTGCTGAATCACAGATGCTGCATGAGGAACACCTGCACTGAGAGGGAGACTGGATCAAGTTCCTTACTGTTCTGAATGATTCCCTTCCATTCACAAACAATTTCTTGAAAAACATGAAGGCGACTTTTAGTTATTATTTAGATGTGAATCTGGGTACAAGGATAATTCAGTCATTCCTGTACTTGCCCTCAGAAACATTTTTTTAACCTTAATGCCACGCATTCAGTCAATGGACATTTTTGGACACGTGGAAGGTAGAAGACATTAGGAATGTACAAAAATATTGAATCTGGCATGATCCCTACCCCAAACAGCCTGTTAGAGATGAGCATGTAATACGAACAATAAAAGCTATTATTTACTAAGTGGTACCTGCCTTCCAGACACTGCACAAGTGCTTTACATATTATTTAATTTAATGATCTCAATAATAGCACTGAAGGCAGAGTTGGGATTTTACGTTACGTTTGTGTGACCCACAACTATGCTATTCTCTATGTTCACTGCCTACTATTTTTCAAGATGAAGGTCAAATCATACAGCCGCCATGAAATCTTCTATAGACATATACAGATTCATTGTTCATTCATTCATTCAACAAATATTTATTGGCATTATCTATGTACCAGGCTCTATGCTAGGTTCTGAAATACAACAATGAGAAAAACAGACAGGAATCCATCATCAAGGAACTTCAAGTCTAATAGGAGGAACTGGTATTACTCAAATGATCAGATAAGTATAGCACTGCATGTGTCCATGACAAAGGCTACAAAGAAAGATACATGTTGCTCTAAGAGCATATAAGGAACTGGTTTGACCTAATCACGAAATTAGGGAAGGTTTCTCCAAAGAAGTGACCCTTGTAAAGAAATCAGAAGGGATGAAGAATGGAAGGAATGCACACTAGGAAGAGGAAACAGCATGTGGAAAATCCCTGTGGTAGGAAGGGGCATGGCAGTTACAATGGACTAAAAGAGGACCACAGAGGAGACAGTGAAGAAGTGTGGTGCAAGAGGAGGATGGAAACGTAGGAAGGGCCAAGACATGTCAAGCCTCGTGGCCCATGTAAGGAGTTTTAGCCATTATCCTAAGAGCAAGAGGAAGCCATTGGAAGGGTTTAGAAAAGGAGGGGTGGGGACGTGATAAGTTTTGAATTTTCAATCAATTCTTTTCCTTGCCTTTTATAGCCAAAGCTATTAGTGTGAACTTCTCAATTATATTCTGTCATATACTGCTTATTGTGACATTGAGGGACAAAATAACACCTTCCCAACTAAAGAGGAGACATCTTGAAGGTTGGGGCAGCTTCCTAAACCATATTTTATTGGATTTAAGACATCCAAATAAGATGCATGTTTATTGTTGCCTTCTACTAAGAAAAGAGAAAATACTGCCAATTAGATATGTCATTGATTGTAAATTACATCTCTATTCCAAAGATTGAAAAATGTGAAATAATGTGCATCTTTAACTCGATGAAATATTATACTTCCATTGACTCTCTTATACTGCCTCGTACAATAAATACTGAGTTGGTCATAAGTGGAGTGAGGAGAATGCTAGACTTCGAATGAGGAAGCTGAGCTTACAACTGGTTCTGCTATGCACCTGAACAGGATGACTTTTTGGGTCCCAGTCCACTCCTCTGTAAAATGACCATGCGATCTCTGAGGTTCCTCCCAGATCCACATCTTCTCTGTGCAATAGCTGCCTGTCAACTGCTCCAGGGAGATGACTTTGAGGTCTTCCTCTGCTGGAGAGAGCTCCTAGCAGGGAGCTGTAGGACACCCCTACACTTCTCCAGGGAGAAGGAAGTAAGGAATGTGCCTGGAAGCCACACAGCCCGGAATTAGAGACAGAAAGCTGAAGACTCAAGAAATCTAATGACCAAGGAAAGTTTTTGGAGGCCCCATGTTAACCAGAAAATGAGAGAAAAGCACGGGCTGTGTTATGGATTGAATTGTGTCCCCTTGGAAAGATATTAAAGTCCTAGCCTCCAGTAACTGTGGATGGGACCTTATTTGGAAATAGGATCTTTGCAGATGATCAAGTTAAGATGAGGTCATTAGGCTGGACCCTAAACAATATGACTGTGTCCTTGTGAAACAGGGAAATTTGGACACAGAGACAGTCACATGCAGAGGAAAGAGATGTGAAGACACAGGGAGAACACCATCTAAAAGGCAAGTCAGTCCTGAGGCTACCAGAAGCTAAGAGAGAGCCACAGAACAGATTCTCCCTCCCAGCCCTCGGAAGGAACTGTTGTTCCAGCCACCCAGACTGTGGTGCTCTGTTTCGGCAGCCCCAGACAACTGCTTCCAGCTAGTTCCCTAAAGAGCTATATTCCTGCAGTGATTCAGGGCCTTTTACATCCCATCCTCTCCTCCTTCTGAGAGGGAAGCAGATTATCACAGACCAGCGGTCAGAAATATATAAAAATTGTTAAGAGAGTAAAATTTGTCCTCAATACTCTTCCACATCTGCTTTCTGCCCCTGACAGTTCCTTCTCATGCCTCTGGCCTCCAGGATGGAGCACCCCACTCTGCCTCCCCATAGCCAAGAACACCTCCTGGTGCCCTTCTCTGACCTGCGAGTATTATTTACTAAACCTTAATTCCATTTTGGGTCCTACTCTCTCATTTGCCTTCATCTCATGTGTGTTTTAAAAATTACTATTTGGCACAGGAAAGGCATGGAGAATTTTGTAGCGGAGGTGATAAATCTTGTGGGTGTCTGACATATATCTTTCCGATGGGTGAAACACCTGTCAGTGTGCAAGACACATTACTTTCAGGAGCATCCTGGTGAGCTGGGAGGACACTTGACATTTGGTCTGACAGTAAAGACAATGTTGGACTTCCTCCATCCAAAATCCCTCCCCTCCCATGTTGGCTTTTCTTTCCCCTCTGAATCAATTGTAGACAGTCAACTTGTAGGCTGAAGGACTCTTGGGAGAGCCCAACCCCAGTTACATCCATTCACAGGACCCCATCTATTAATGCTTCCTAAATTGCTGCTCCCTGAGGCCAAGACTCTGCCCCAACCTGGCCCCTCTTCCCCAGCTCCACAGGGATGGACTGTTGACCTAGAAGATAGTTAAGGTCCCTATCAGCTGTAAGATAATGATCCTAGGATTTCATTCTTGTTATGTCATCCCTGCTCGCGGCCCCATGTCCTCTACAGTCACTTTCTCTTCTACTTTCCAAAGCTTTCTCATTTCATAACTGGCCTTGAGGAGTGCCTGGGAATTGGCGCAAGATTGAAATTTAAATTTCATGCAACATCCAGTGTGGAAAAACAGAACGAATAATTATGATTATAGCTTTCATTTATTGAGAGCTCACTGTATACCTGGGTTGATGTTAAGTGTTTTATAACCACTTTTTTAAAACCCTCACTACAAGCCTATAAAGAAGTAGGTATGAATATGAGCCCAATTTTACGAATGAAGACTGAGGACCACAGAGATTAAAAAACTTTTCTAAGGTCAAATAGTTAGGAAGAGGTGGACGTGAGGACTACGAGCCCTCTTAATCCCTTGGCTATACTGACCTCTCATGTCTGGAAATTATAATGTAATTGTCCACGGTTTAGGAAAATCTCCTTCCATCAGGGAACATGAGTCAGTCCTGAAAATTAGAGAGGACTAACGGAAATACAGAGTTTTAACATTAGAAGCCACCTTAGTGGTTTCTTGTCTTTCCTCCCACCTCAGAAACAAAGAATCTGAGGTCTTCATGGAAAAAATACCTGCCAGTAAATACACATCTACAGACAAAGTGACACTAAATCCAGATTTCCAGACTCCTAAGCCATGGTGCCAGGGAAGATGAGAAACTTGACCTATTCCTCGTATTACTGGTTCTTAAACTTGAGCGAACATCACAATTATCTTGCAGGGCTGTTAAAACACACATGGCTGGGTCCCATCCAAATGTTTCTGACTGATCCAAAGTCTGGACAAAGGCCTGAGAGTTTTTGATTTTAAGTTCTCATGCAATGCTTCTGGGGATCATCTTCTGAAGATCATATCTTTAAACCAGAAGACGTTGTAATATTAGGTGAGCAGGCTTCTTAAGCTAGTCATCGAGTAAAAATTGACTGCACCTTAATACAATGGTTCTTATCCTTGGCTGCCCATTGGAGTCACCTGGGGAGATTTAAAACCCAGCATACAGTCTGACTTAACTGGTCTAAGGAGTGGGCTGAGCATTGAGTGTTTCATTAGCTCCTGAGATGATTCTTGTGTGCAATGAGCAAACAAGAGAACCTGTCTTAACACTTTCAACTCTGTGATTGCAGGTCAGTTATATAAATTCTTGTTGTTTCAGTTTTCTCATCTATAGAATGAGAATAATAATGGTACGTACCATGATTTTTGTGAATATTAAATGACATAATAAATTTAAAACATTTAGAAACATGCCCGTCATTGAATTGTTTTATAAGTATTGGGTGCTGTTGTCATCATCATCGTGGTTGTAATTAGTGTCTTCTTTCCTCTTTCCTTCTTTTCTGTGTGTTCTGATTTTCATGGACTGTTTTACATATGGGCAAGACTTTAAGTTTTTTCTAGAATTGGCTCTATTATGCCATCAAAATTAAGTAGGCCCATCTGGCCCCCTTTGGCTTCATCTTACCCATACATCTCTTCCCCTACAAAAAATCCCAGAAGCTGCTCTGTTCTTTCAGTCGGTGTTTAGTGGAAAGAGCACTGTAGTGGGAATCAGGAGGTAAGGATTCTTCTCTATGATCTAAATTCCAAAGCCCTTGTTGAAATCAATTGACCATAAATGTAAGAGTTTTATTTTAGGACTCTCAATTCTATTCTATTGAGTTATATGTCTATCCTTATGTCACTACCACACTGTCTTGATTAATGTACCTTTGCAGTAAGTTTTAAAATTAGAGTGACTCCTCCAAAATTGATCTTTTTCAAGACTGTTTTTGGCTATTCTCATTCTCTTGCACTTCCATATGAATTTCAGAATCAACTTGCCAACATCTGAAAAGATGCAGGCTGAAATTTTAAGAGTGATTGCATTGAATCTATCAACCAATTTGGGGCATATTGCTATCTTAACAATATTAAGCCTTTTGATTCATGAACATGGTATCTCTTTCCATTTTTTTAGGTCTTTAATTTCTTTCATCAATGTATAATTTTCAGAGTATTAAGTTTTGTATTATTGGTTAAATTAATTCTTAAGTATTTTATTCTATTCTTTTTGATGCTACTATAAATGGAATTGTTAATTTCATTTTCAGATTGTTCATTGCTAGTATACAAAATACGATGTATTTTTTTAAGATTTTATTTTTCCCTTTTCTCCCCAAAGCCCCCCGGTACATAGTTGTGTATTTTTAGTTATGGGTCCTTCTAGTTGTGGCATGTGGGATGCTGCCTCAGCATGGCTTGATGAGCGGTGCCATGTCCGCGCCCAGGATTCAAACTGGTGAAACCCTGGGCCACCAAAGTGGAGTGCATGAACGTAACCACTCAACCATGGGGCCGGCCCCTGATTTTTATATATTGATCTTGTGTCCTGCAACCCCACTGAACTCGTTTATTATTCGAATAGTTTTTTAGTCAATTCTTTAGGATTTTCTATATACAAGATCATATCTTCTGCAAATAGAGATTGTTTTATTTCTTCCTTTAAGGCAATTTAAATGCCTTTTATTTAATTTTCTTGCCTAATTGTGCTAGCTGGAACTTCTAGTACAATGTTGAACAGAAGTGGCAAGAGCAGACGTCCTGGTTTGATCTTAGAGGGAAAGCATGAGTATTTCACAACTAAGTATCATGCTAACTGTGGGCTTCTTATAGATGCTCTCTATCAGGTTGAGAAAGTCTCCTTCTATTTCTAGTTTGTTGAGTGTTTTTATCATGAAGGGGTATTGGATTTTGTCAACCATTTCTTCTGCATCTGTTGAAATGATTGTGTGGGTTTTATCCTTTATTCTATTGATATGGTGTATTACAGCGATATTCAAATGTTAAACTGACCTCACATTCCTGGGTATGTCAAAGCCCTTATAAAAAAATAACTTTTTATTATGGAAAATGTTAAACACATAAAAAGTAGAGAGGATAATATAATGGACCCTCAGCCTCAATTATTACCAACTGCAGGGCCAATTTGGCTCATCTATACTCCTCATTTCGTTCTGCTACATTCTAATGATTTTGAAGGAAATCCCAGCAATTATATTTTTCATCTGTTACTATTTAGGGTGTGTATCTCAAAAGTGTAAGACTCTATTAAAAATGTAGTCATAATATCGTTATCATGTTTAAAAGCAATAATTCCTTAATATCATAAAATGTCAAGTTAGTGAACAAATTTCTCTAATTATCTCATATCTTTTAAAAAATTTGTTTGGCTCAAGATCGAAAGAAGGTCTAGGGGCCGGCCCCATGGCCGAGTGCTTAAGTTCGCACGCTCCGCTTCGGCAGCCCAGGGTTCGGATCCTGGGCGCCGACATGGCGCTGATCATTAGGCCATGCTGAGGCGGCGTCCCACATGCCACAACTAGAAGGACCCACAACTAAAATATACAACTATGTACTGGGAGGATTTGGGGAGAAAAAAAAAAGAAGATTGGCAACAGTTGTTAGCTCAGGGGCCAATCTTTAAAACAAAAGGTCTCGTTTAACGTATTAGATCTATCCTTCATCTCTCCTTATCTCTGTATTTTTTTTTGCGTGAAGCAATTAGATAATTTTTCTGGCAATGCCAGCACAGTCTGGACAGTGCCAATTTCATCTCCATGATTTAGCTGAACATGTTCCTCTGGACCTGTAGTTCCTGTAAACTGCTAGTTAGATTTAGAGACTCGGTCAGACTTAAGTCTGATTTTCTGGCAGAAATACGTCATAAGTAATGCTGTGCACTTTCACTAGGAGACACACCGATTGCCTTAATTTTTGTTATATTAGCAGCTATTACTACTTACTGCCTAGATTCATAATTTCACTAAGAGTTTCAGAATAGCTATATTCTAATTCTTCCTCTGATTTTGAGTAACATTTTCACTCCATATAAGATTGAGGAAAAAAATACAGGTGTTTGAAGGCATGGAGTGGGACTTACTATAAGGATTTCTGGGATATTTCCAGGAACCAAGGCTTCATGAAGGACTATCAGAGTCTCAAAAGCCATCAGGCAATATGGAGCTTCTCTCTCTCATCTCTCTCCCCAGGCTTGCCCCCATTCCTCTTGACTTAATTTGGTTAGCTTTTTCATAGCAAAATATGGATGCCCCACACTTCCTGACTTTACATTTCCAGAGCCAAACAACTTACAGAGATATTGTGCAAGGGTGTTTCAATATCAGATCTCCTAGCTCATATCTTCTGATTGGTCCAATTTGGGCCAACTAGCTATGACCATAAGGACAGTATGGCAAAGTCACACAGTACAAACATCTCCACCTGTGGGTCAGGAAAGGGAGGGTTCTTAGGGAAGTGTATGAGTTGGACAGACATTCCAAAATATCAGTTATTGGTATCTCCTCCTGCCATGTCAATCCATGGCTTCAAACCACCATTTTTATACAATGATGAATCTTCTTCTCCTCCCTCAAATGAGCTTCAGACTCTTATATAAAACTGCCAACTGAAATATCCTCTTAGGAATCCTGCAGACCCAAATCTGAACATGTCAAAGGTTGAAATCGTCTTACCCTCAAAACTTGATCCTTCCTCTTCATGACCTATCTCAGTGAAAGGAACCAAAATCAATGCAACAAACTATATTAAAAATGTGAGAATTGCCTTAGACTCTTCCCTCTACTGCAATCCCTTTCTTCTTCCATTCCCATCCCGCTTGTCACCAAGGACTCTAATTCATTAATATCATTTGCATTTGTCTCCTCTACTTGATTTCCACTAATGGCCACTGCTTTAGTCAGTTTCCAGTGCTTCTAACCTTGATTACTGCCATAGCCTCCCAACTGGACTCTCAGGGTTTCAGAATTGTTCTTTTCCTATTTATCCCCCGCACCTCGCATAAGAGCCATCTTTCTAACACACAGTTACAATCATTTCACTTTGCTGATTAAATTCCTTTAATGGCCAACTGTAACTTTCAGGATAAGAGTTCAAACTCCCTATTTTAGCAATGAAAGTTACTCACCATCTGGCTCCTGACCACATCTCCAGCTTTGCCCCCATCACTCTCTCATAGTCAACATATTGTCTAGCCACCCAGAAGCATTTGCAGTTTCCCAAATTTGACAAGTTATTTCATGCTTCTCTGCATGCTTTTCCTCAGCTGTTTCCACTAGCTGGTGTGCCTTAGCTCCTTTCACCTTTTCCATCCAACTAATAGCTAGTGGCTCCTCAAAACTCAACTGCCTTCTGTGGGAAACTTCCTAAGGGACATGTTTAGCTTGACTTTTTACCTCCAGCATTTAGCCCAGTGCCCAGTGTAGAGTAAGTGTTCAATACACATTTGTAATATAAATAAATTGAAAACCTACAGTTAAGTCTTCGGTCAAAAGTGCCTGGGATTGTTGAAGCTCCATTTTTCAGACATTCTGGGCAGTGACTACCCCCCTGCTCCTCAGTCATCATAGGATTCCCACAGTCTCCTCTGATGGCTTCTCTCAAGCTCAGTGTATCTCAGTTCATAGACCACAGCCCAACAGGAGTAAACCAGACAGCTCTGAGAGTCAGCACTGATGCTGGGTACCACTGCACATAGAAGGAGACCTGGCAGGCACAGCAGAGTGAAAACAGATTCCTGGAATCTCCAAGGAGCATAATGAATGCCCCCTTGCTTGACGATAGAAAATTCCAAAACCAAGGACCAATATCTTGGAATCTAGGGTTATAATCCTTACCATGAGGCTTTCCCTGATGCTTGCAGCCCACAGTGATCACCTTCTTGACCATCTAGGATATTTCTCTTTTTCTGTCATTCATTTTAATACCTGACTACATTATGTTTTAACTCTTCACCTGTGGTCTAGTTTCTCTCAGTTTCATGTAAGCATTTCGTAGGGAAAAAAAAAAATGGCATATTTCTCAACAGGAGAAGTGCCGGAAACCTGGAGAAGGACAAATGTTCTGATTATTTTTAAGGAAAGAAGGGATGATTCTAGAATTTATGAATGTATTGTGCCTAAAGTAAAAAACTAATAAAAATAAATGATTGAAAGGTGATTTGTGAGTATATATAGAAAGGTGAATTCATAATCACCAAGAGGACACTTAAGTTCACAGATTATGCCAAATGAACCCAATTTTTTTCTAAGTAGAATTTCTAGCTGGTAAACTAAATTATAATAACAATTCATATCAATCTGCGGTTTTATAATACAAAGCACTTTTCACATATATTACCATGGCATTGTGGAAAGATGGTGGATTTTTTAGGCAAGACAGATGTGAGTTTGAATCTTGGTGTTACTTTACTTCTCTGAGCCTCTTTTCTTCATCTGTTTAATATCTGTAAAGCATATACAAGAATATAAGATAATCTGTGTTCCAGTCCAGTTACTGAAATACAAAAAATCTGCATTCTATGGAGAATTTATTGTAATTATCACTATTCTTAATTTTCTCAGTAAACTGTGAGGAATGTATTACTGTTGTCTTTTTGCATATGAGAAAATCGAGGGTAAGTTTAAGTAACCTTCCACAAGACACCCAACAAGTGTGTTAAAGAACGAAGATTTGAATCCCTGTTCTCTGCTATGCTCTACCCCCTATGCCATGGGGGAGTGAGATCATGTTCTCATTCCCTCATTTTGCAAGCACAGAGTATGTGAAATGGTAAAGAACTATGAGCTGGATGGTATTACAGTGTGGAGAGATATAGCTATTTGACTGACCAGACCTCCATAATGTTGATCAAATCCACCTGGATGGGGGTAGGGTGGGCTCTCTTTCACCCCACAGAGCTCTGGCTTTACCTATCTTCTTCAACAATTTAATTAACTTAAACAAATAAAGGGCATTCTGATTAAATCTGTAAACAGAGAGTATAATGAGCAACTAATATGCTGACTATAAAAGTCCAGATTTATTTTAAAGGAAATAGATAAGAAGAATGGGTCAAAATAGTGAAACCAATTTTTACCAGCGATCAAAAAAATCCTATATTTATGATTAAAGAAATTAAACTTCATGAGTATGGAATTGGAAATTGGAGAGGCATGGCTTAACAGCAGGAAATGTGAAAACAACTTCATGATTTAAGTTGATTACAAGCTCAATAGGAATCAACAATATGGTGAGTCTACCACTTAATCTTTGGCTGCATTCAAAGAAACTTAGCATCACATACAATGAGGATGATGGTCTTAAAGTGTTCTGGGCTAGTCAATTTGCACCTGGAGTTGCACATTTAAATCTGAATATCATATTTTGAAAAGAACCTTGACAAACTGAAGGCCATCTGGGAAACATTCCCAGAATGGTGAAATGTGTTCAAAACCTTATGCAAGAAATGCCTTGGACATCCTGAGGAAGTCTATACCAGAGGAAAGAAAACCTGTGGGAGTCACTATAATGAAGGATCCGCCTGGGAGAAAGATTTGACTTAGCCTGTGTAGATCCAAAGAGTGGACGAAAGACCTTGCAAGGGAGACATCTCTCAGGGCAAATGGATGAAAGTGAATGATAATAAAGTCTACCATTTACCAAGCACAGAGCTAAAGCTCCTTAAATAGCCAACACTACTCCCTCTGCTTTACAGATTAAAAAATTCAAGTTTAGAAAAATTAAAATAACTTGCCCAAGGTCCTAAAACTAGTGAGCTCCTAAGCAGGAATGCATCCTTACAACCCTATGTTGTAGGTATTATTTCAGTTACAAAAAAAACTGAGGTCACCAAATTTGCTAAAGCCCAAAGGTGACTACACGGTGGAACTGGCTTAGTAAGTACTTAATTTGTGTTAGGGCCTGGGCAATACATTGTAGCACAATTTATTTTGACACAGCACCAGCTTGTGATGGGTACTGTTATTCCCTTTTTACAGATAAGAAAACTGAGGCATATAAAGGTAAAGCAAGTTGCTCAAGATCATAAATGACTGAGATATGATTAAAATCCAGGTCTATGTGGCTTAACCACTGTGCTATGCTGCCCCTCCCAGAGAAGCAGAAAGAATTTTCTACCAACTAAAGTGCTCCAAAAATGCTTCAAGACGTGGTCAGCTTTTCATCACTGAAGTGGTCCAAGTAGGGGCTGGTGGGCCCTGTGTGAGGGTAGAATCGTAGACTGAGATGACTAGAAACTCCAAGCCTTTATGATTCTGTCAGATTTGCTGTTTGGAGTCATTCTCCGCAGGGTATGCTAAGCACCAAATAAGTGCTTAGTAAGTAGCTGTTGACTTGAATGAAATGGAAGTCCACTCTCGAGAAGGGGACCCCTCCATGCATTGCTGTGGGAGTTGTGGCTTTGTAAGTGAACTTTCTAGCTATTTGTGTCAAGGCTGAATTAGAGGGAGGCGGGCTTTCAGCTCAGCTAGCAATTAGAGTCCAACCCACAAATTCATGCACTGGACTGGCTGCTTGCGTGGGAAGGAGGCACCTTCAAGGGGCAGTGGAATAAAGTAGGGGCTGTCATGGGCAGCAGCCCTGGGAGCTGTGGCCACAAGAACAGCCTGGACGGCTGGCCTCAGTCTTGATTTGGATTAAGATGTTTATTCGGCTCTGCCTCCCAGGCCTCTCCCTTCCTGCCCAAGGCTGTCCATTCTAGCGACTGAAGAGGTGATTAATTGGATACAGACTCTCAGACCCAGCGGAGAAGTGTTCTTGGACTAAGATTCACATTGAGAGTGAAACATACCCTCCCAGCAGTACTATATAGGAATCACTTCCCCTCATTCACTCCTATAGTTTAAAGGTCATGAGCCATGAAGAAATCTGAATTAAATGCATGCCATGCTGAGGTTTTGCCTGAGCACAGATTTGACTGAAATGCTAATGTAGGGAGAGCACATGTGAACCCAAGTCTTGACTGGGGGCTTCCTGGGAGCAAATGTTCTCGAGGAACATGCTTAGATTGTCTATTTGGTTTTTGGAGGGGGGATAAAAAGTCTTCTTGCTCAATACCCACCCCACTGGTTTACCAGAAACAGGCAAATCATCACTTTCTTGGGTTAAAGCAGTGGTTCTCAAATATTTTAGTCTAAAGTCCAATTTATACTCATAAAAATAATGGACGATCCCAAAGAGTTTTTGTTTATGTGAGTTACACCCCTCAATATTTACTATATTTAAAATTAAAACTGAGAAAATTTTAAAATAATAATTTTTAATTCCTTTTAAAATAATACAGCAATATATGTTAGCATAATTTTTTCCTGAAATATAAATATTATAAATATATTTTCCAAAACAAAACTATTTGGTGAGAAGACTGTCATTGTTTTCTATTTTTGAAAATCTCTTTAATGTCTGGCTTAATAGAAGGCAGCTGGGTTCTAATGTCTGCTTCTGCTTTCAATCTGTTGTGATATGTTGTTTGGGTTGAAGGTTATGAAGAAAATTCCACCTCACACCGTATGTAATTGGGAATGGGAGGAGTATTTTAATAGCTCTTTTAGACAACTTTGGCAATTCTGTTTTTACTACACCAAAACAGGTTAGTCGCAGTGTGGAACCTGACCTCATATCAATGAACTTTTCATACTCAATTATGTTAAAATCCATTGATCTATCCTGCACTTTGAATAGATCTTATACCCATGCATGGTTTTGTTATATCATCTGGAAAATATTGATTCACTGAGTTATGCAGATCTTCCAAATGTTGATATATTTCATTATACAATATGAAAAGTCTCACATCTATTAATCTCACTGCTGATCTTATCAGAAAAATCTTTAAGTATTGGGAACCTGTCAAGCTCATGGTGGCAGGTAGAAATTTTTCAAAATTCTACTTTTCACTCAAAAAGCTCAAATTTTATCATTGATATCAGATACTGTCAGTTATTTTTCTTGAAGTGACAGGCTAACTTTGTTCATTTTTGAGAAAATTTCTACCAAATATTCAAGTCTGAACAACCAATTTGTTTGTCAGTCATTTCTTTCGAGAAAAAATGGTGTACCACGGCAAAAATGGCTAGTTAGCTCACAGCTCAATTGCACAAGTGCTTTTCCTTGAGAATTTGGTGTTCAGCAGAAGCGCTTTATGTGTACTTCCCATTTCATCACAGAAAAGATTACAAATATGTGTACTCGCAAGTTGAGATTTTAATAAAATTGACAATAATATTTACTGCTTCATCATAAATATTCTTGAGGAAGCTGACTTTCTGTTTTTCCCATGAATGTGCTGTTGAAGGGTACAATGACTTGAGTATCCCTGCCTTGATTTGTTCTGGAGTGCCAGCAGTTCTGTCCACTGTTGCTTTTCCGCCATCAGTGCAAATGCTAACTCAGTGAGAATGGTGGATAACATTTTAGGATTACTAGGAAAATAGTTTTGACTTTGCGGACCCCCTGAAAGATTCTTAGGGATCCCCGAGGCCCGTGGATTGCACTTTGAGAAATGTTGGGCTAAAGTGTTGAAAGACCTTATTAAAATGCAAATGTCATCTGGGACAGATGGGTAAAGAAATGAACTCTTGGCAGTCCCTGTCAGCTTTGTGTGGAGGCAGGATAGTTCAGCAAGGATGACCTTCAACTTTAGCAGTCAGATAAATCTGGGATAGAAGACCAGACCCCGCACTTTCTAGCTCTGTAAGTCAAGTAATTTTTAAGGTCTTATTTTTTTCATGTGTAAATGGAAATAATCATAATCTCTTAAATTTACTATAAGGATTTAATATGAGTAAGTACCTAATGTGTGCATGCTACATACTCAATAAATGTTAACTGGTTTAAAATTTATGTTCTTATAACCTAGAAAATGAGATAAAACATGGCTAAGTTTTTATAGGCTTCAGGAATAGAAAACTTCTTGGGGGACCACAGGATAGGAAATTCCTGAGTATCAACCAAGATTAGCCATCAGGAGGTGCATGGAAAAGAGATGAGGAAGGGACCAAAGACAGCCCTCATTTTCTCGTTCATCCATTCAACAAAAATATGGTGATTACTTACTGCATGCCAGGCTCCAATTTTGTACTAAAAAAAGCTACAAAGTAATGACAACAACTGGTATAGTGGGCAGGATGTTGGATCCAAGTCAGGAAAACTGGCTTTTGGTCCCAGTTTTGTACTAGCTGTCACCTAGGGCATGCCCTTTAAATCCCCTAAAATTTGGTTTCCCTACTGGCAAAATGGGAAAGATAATCAATGCTTCAGTGTGATGTTTCAAAGAATAAATGTAAAAATGTGGTTAAAGCAGTTTTTAATTATTTTCGTGCTTGTGGCTCTCAAAGTGACTCCCCTTTTAATGTCTTGAAAAGCTGCACCACGAGGAGGAAGGAATCCCTCTGTACTTGATTTCTTTGACTCTAAGTTGAAATAATAACATTTTCCTACTTTTGAGGGGTCTTAGGATATACAGTGGCGATAAAGTTAGTGTGTGACATATAGTAGATGCTCAACAAATGGCAGCTATTGTATATGATTTGGTGGTAGGATAGATATACCTCCCGTGGAAGCTGGCACATCATAAGCCAGGAAAATAAATAGCAGAGAAGAACTTTTAGAATAATACCAAATAAAAAAATACACCAGCAAAGATTCAATATTAATAGAATGAAAGGTCTGATTATCATTTAGAGACTCATCCTGTGGCCAAACCATGGAAAGGGCATCTTCTTGCCTTCCTACCTCCATTCGCAAGATCTAACCTCCCACCTTTAAGCAGTGTTGGAAGCAAGAGAGCGTATTCATGATAAATTGTGCTGGTCTGAGCAAATGATTAGGCAGAACCTTGGTAGGGGGCAAGGAGTGGAGTGGGGAGGAAACAAAAGAATTGAAAGGATTAAGAAAGTGTGGGAGCAGAGGCACAAAGTAGTACCCAACAAGGGATGTGAGGTATCTCTGCTGACCACTGGGGGATGCAACAGAGAGCTCCTCAGGGCCCCATAGCTAATTCCCAGGCCTGTCTCATGAGCTGACAGATGGCAAGAACAGCAGAGAAGTCTTCTCTGCTCTCTACCTCATAGTAGAGTGTGCCTACGATGGGAAATACCATCAAACTCAAAGCTAAACATTCTCCTGGTTTTCTCTTGGGTGTTTGACAAGCTGGCAGTTAATCCTCTTGGTTGTGGACTGTATTTTATGATATTTTAAAGCACATCTCCATACAGTATTTACTAAGTGCCAGGAACTATTGTAAGTACTTCACACATGTTAATTCCTTTAAGTCCAATAAATTAGAGTAAGATAAAATAGAGTACTCATTTTACAGTTAGAGAAACTGAGGCAAAGTAATTTGCCTAAAGTATTCTATTGGTAAGGGACAGATTCTCAGGAGCCAGAGAATTAAGCTCCAGAGTTCAGGTCCTAATCATACAGCTCTACCATTATAAAGGGAGTAAGTTGGGACTACAATGATTTCAATGCCGGTAATGGTAATCAATGATGATGTGATGATGATGAAGAGGAGGAAGATGACCATTGTCAAGAAAATCTTTCCACTAAAGGGTAAGATTTGCAGACTGTAAACAATATGACTACTACAGTTCCTATTCTTTAAAATGAGAAGTTGTGTGTTTCAATTCCCACTTTAACCTGCTGCGGGATCATCTGAAGTCTGTACGAGGGGCAGCTCAGTGGAACAGGAAAGCGAGAGACATTATTAATATCTCCTTCTCCTATCCAACCCTTATCCTTAACTCCTCATCCTTCCCCCAAACTTCCTGCAGAACTTAACCAGGCTTGCAAAGTTGCTGCCTCTGAAGCCCCTAGAGTTGCATGGAGCTTCAACCTTCAGGAACCATTCATCTCCTACTTGAAAAGAACTTGCCAGAGGGTTCTAGGAAGAGATGAAGATTACATTTCCTCAGGTGCTGTGCAGCATGAAATGAAGTTTTGGAGGAGATCTGAAGCTATTGTTTTCATAACCCTGTGGAACCAAGTAGCCTCTGCAAACCTGCTTGAGCATGTTTCCCTTCAAAGTACTCTCTTGTGAGGAACACCATTCAGGGAGCCCCATGGGCTCTCCATCAGACTCCAATCAACCAGGCACTGAGATTGTCTGCTTACCTGGTCTGGCTGGTGGGCTTAGGGAGGGAGAAACAGCCCAAGAGGATCATCTCAACTTGAACCAGGCAGCCTCCTTCCAACCAAGCTAGGACAGCTTCTCAATCCTGGGTGCAAGTTAGAATCGCTTGAGGCATATTTAAAAATATACCTGGAGCCCAGCTTCCACCACAGTCCAATTCAGTCAGACTCCCTGCACATTATTCTTTTATGAAAGCTCTCCATGTGATTCTTTCATCATGCCAGGGTTGACCGTCACTGATATAGAAGTTTAAAATTTCTTCTGCACAGCCAGGACTATTCTCATGGCTTCCTGGTCTTGAAGGAAGGCTTCCTAGTAGAAAAGGAGGCGTCATCCCAGTAGCATAAAAAGAACCCATGCTTTGGAGTTCTGGGTTCAAATTCTGGTTCAGATAGTTACTGACACTGTACAATTTAAAGCAGTATGTTTGTTGGGTGCTAGGTGGCACAACAGAGAGAAATCAGACACCAGGTCAACCTTGAAGTGATGGAGGTCTGGGATTGAGTGCAGGTTCTTCCAGTCACTGCTGTGTAACTTCACATCTATATCTCTTCATCTGTAGAATGAATATATTAATGCCTGTCTTTTGGGAGAGTATGGTTTGAGATGATCAATTCTATAGGTAAACCATTTACTACAGAGCTGGGCACATGGTAGCTATTATTGTAAGGACTTTAGAATCTCCTGCATACTCTCCCCCACCACAACCTACTATTGAGCCAAACCAGGCCTGTGAGGGCTGAGATTTCTAGGAAGAGATTGGGAGTAGGCAGAGATGATATATGAGAAGCCTTTTAGAACATTGTAATTATTGTGACTATTATGCTAATTTATGCAGAATAGGGATAGTATATTTTATACTTTAAGACCACTACTCTGGCTGCTGTGTAAAGACAAGGTTGGAAATGGATAAAAATGGAAGCAAGGAGACTGGTTAGGAGGCTATTGCATAGTCCCGGTAAAGCGTGGTGGAGGTTTGGAGTAAGGGAGTGGCGGGAGGGATGAAGAGACGTAAGCTAATGAGATGAATTTTGAAAGTGGCAGGGAGAGGGCTTGTGGATTCACCGGACATGGGAGGTAAGAGGAAAAGGGAGCTTCTTAGGACTTCCAGGTTTCTGATTTGGACTCCTGTGGAATATGGATCCATTTACCAAGATGGAAGAAGGTTGGAGAAGGATTTTTGGGGGACAATTGAAAGTTGAGTTTTGGTCATGTTAACTTTGAGATTCATGTGAGTTATTTAAGTTGAGAAAACTTACAGACAGCTAGGTAAGTGAGTATGAAGCTCCAAAGAGAAGACTAGACAGGTGGTATACATTTGGGAATCATCTTCATAGAAATGGTATGAATTCATGAGAATGACCAAGCTCACCTAGGTGGGAATATAAAGTGAAAATCAAAGGAAAGAAAAGGGACTCAGGAGAGATCCCAGCAGAACACTAAAAGAAGCCTGCTGTGTTTCCCACTAGAGTGTAAATTCCTTGAGGCCAGGAATATGCCTTATTCACTCCTGGGATCCTAGTGCCTGACATACAGTAGGCACTTAGTAAATGTTGAATGAATGCAGGAATAAATCGACCAGTAAATCACTGAAGTAGGCGATGTCCCAAGAAGTGTCTGATTCTGATATTCCAAACTGTGAGTGTCCACATGTGTGTGTTTTCTGTGAAGTAGGAGTAGAAAGTTTTGTAAGGCAAGCTCAGCTCCTGAGGAAACGAAGACTGAATTCTTACTACTGTAACTCCACATCTCCCACTGTCTTTTGCCTGAGGAAGCTATTTGATGTTCAGACCTCCACAAACAGGTATTTAAGGCATTATGAAGAACAAAAATGGTTTAGTTTAATTACATGCTTTCAACCCATTGGTTCTGCTTAATGAGGTTCATCTCCTGAGACACTTTAATCAAGATGCAAAATAATCCTCTTTGAAAGAGATTGACATTTCCACAGAGACCAAAATGGGGTCACCCCTGCATCTCCCTGGTAACCTCTTCATGCCCTCTCTGAGCCATTGCCTCTCTCCTCTTTAAAATTCAGTGAACTTTCCCATTATTTCTTATGTAGCTCTGGCTCCCACAAGGGAAAGACAAAGAAGCAATTCCTCTCCCAGGCTCTTTTTTAAAAAAATCAACCAGCCACCTGGTTTAGATTTGCCAATAATGGTATGTTAGAGACCCAAAAGGAGGCTGTTGAGGCACCCTGCAAAAAAGTAAAAATCGAGGAGAGGAATGTTCCAGCCGGTCTCTTTTCTCCCAGCTCTCTGGGCGGGAGGGGCAGGAGAAGAGTATAGTGGTTATGAACACTGGCTTTCAAGCCAGCCTGAGTAGGCAACTCACTCTCCTACTCCTTAGCTGTGTCTCCTAGAGTACATTGCTTCATTTCTCTGCATCTCAGTTTCCTCATCTATAAAATGGGGAGAATAAAGTTACTATAGTCTAGGGTATTAGGGAGGAGGAAATGAGAGAATAGATATAATGTATTTAACACAGTACCTGGCCCAAAGTAAGTACTTAGAAAATATATGCTATTATAACTGAAAGAATTCCAGGTTCTTCTGCCCTTCAAGCCATCAATTATGAATACAATCTCAATTTAGCATTCTAGGGAACTCCAAAACTGTCTACAGAAATGATGACTGGTAAACCAAAATTGGGGCTTTCCCAAGTTGTTATTATCACTCTGGATCTCTCTGATTGCTTTCTCATGCTTTAAAAAGTCCAAGTCACATCTTGACATCCATGAGCAATCAAATGCAGATTCAAAAGTATGCATGTGACGTTAATAGAACTTTCCCCAGGTACATGCAGATTAAGAAAACATGTTCATCACTCAGAATGGGAGTCATGTGCCCAGGGTGTCTGTATCCCATCCTGGTGCAGAATATTTGCTGGAGTAACAACTAAGAATTCTACTGGTGCATACATATGTGAATTAAATCTCTGGCTGGCTGAAACACCTTGAGCGAAAAGAAATAACAGATACTATGTTATTCATGTCTGGCATTTATATTACATGCAGGTCCTGTCTAGGCACCGTTCTGGAACTCTGTCAGATTTAGTTTTTACATTACTAAAGCTATTTTCTCAGACTTCATTGTTTTCCTTCTGGGAGCTCTATTCCAGAAGAGAGATTAACAAGTAAAGCTTGTTTAATGAGGACACCTAGGAGAGAAAAGAAGGGTTGAAATCACGTCATAAGTATGTAGCAGGCACCATTTTATTGTTTAGGAAAATATTTTGATAAATAGCTTTGGCGTGGAAGATAGGATCCTATGGGTATAGCTCAGAAGGAGAGAGCTCTGTGTAGGTAATGTGCAGGAATTTGAATATTATTAGAAAAAGGAGTAGGAATCAGGGAGAGTAAGGAAGAGAAGGAGGTAGGACAATATGCTGGAAGACATAGTCCGAGGAAAGAGGGGCAAATAGTAAATTCCTGGAGACAGAATGGATAAGAGATTTGAAGAACTTTAATGCCAAATACTTACTTTCAAATTGTTTGTGTTTGGGAGTGGAAATTGCCTCTGTTACCACCACACTAAACTCTGTCATGCACCTAAATGCTAACTGTGTGTGGTTTAAGAGTTCAAGAGAAAGTTCAAGTCAAGATCAATCATGGGTGGGTAAGGAGTTGAGAAGATCCAAGGCAAAGACACATGAAGGAGACAGAGCTCTGTGGAATTAGGAATTCAAATCCAGAGGTCACCTTAAGAACATAAATCCCCAGGAATTCACAGAAACCTTGGGTTGGGCCTTGTATTTCGCACAGGATGTGGGATAGGAGGCTCCAGCCAATTTTATTTAAATCTCAAAGGACAGACTGTCCTGAATTGACATCTGGTTTACATGAGGAATGATGAGAGTTACTGGGCATATCTGGCCTGGAATGGAAGGTACCAAGTGGATCTATGAGCTGTAGTGCCATATCTTAAGGAAGACTCAGGCAAAATAAAACAAAAACAAAGCCTTGTTCCATCATTTCCAGAGGGCAGAATCAGAGCTTGTTCTAAATTTACAGATAATTTGCCTTAACATAAAAGAAGAATTTTCTAAGAATAAAAATTTTTCAATAAGAGAGTAGATTACCTTGTGAAAATGGTGAATTAGTTGCCTTCCCTCTTTGGAGGTTCCCTAAAAAAAGATTCCTTTAACAAGTCAGGTTGGATTAGGTGACTTCTGAAGTCCTTTTTCTCTAAGATTTATGTGCTTACATTTTAACAAATACTTATTGGGTATCAATACAGTACCTAGCACTGTATTGGGCACTGAGATCCTATAATGATCAAAATAACCCACCCAAGGAAAAAACAGTCTAGTGGAATTCTCTGAAACGTACAATTTTATGAAATGTCTCTGCCTATGTAGGCAACTAACAATATTGAGTGCCTATCACGTGCTAGGCATTATTACATAATTACCTTATCCAAACATCACATCAAACCTAATTACTATTTACCATTTTGCAGGTGGAAAACATAAAGTCAGAACTTAAGATGTGACTTTGGATGGTTAATTAAACTTTCTTTGCCTCTACTTCTTCAAAGATACAACAACATCCATCACTTAGAGTTCTTGTGATGATCACAGTGAGTTAAAATTTGTGAAGTGCTTAGTAATATGTGTCAGTGGTTATAATAATAATTTTATTACTGTCATTATTGTACAGCTTTCAGTAGTGGATCTGAAAGTGGAACACAGGTCCACTGTGGCCTCATGTAGAAGTGGACAAGATGAGAAGAGAAGGGAGCTTGGTGCCCTTTATTTCTCTTGAACAGGAAAACAAAAGCTGTTAGAGCCATTGAATATGGGAGGACAGGCATTTGAATTGCCAAACTGATATCATCTCATTTCAAGTGTCACTAAACTTGGCAGTCACTCCTGCCAACAGGGAACTCTGAGCAGAAAGATATCAGAGGAGGAAATTAAATTACCCCACAGGATTCATGACTTTTTGTTCATTCCATATTTTGAGAAATTAATGTCCTGTGTTGCTTCTCTTATAGATCATGTAATCCTAGAGAGGTTTAAGTACATGAAGACTAGAAAGGCCAATGGAACTTGTTTTCCAGCAAGATATGGAAGATAAAACACAAACAAGATAAAAAATACTAATCAATAGCCCTTACATTTAACAATGGATAATTGGTTAAAACACTTAAGAAGCAGGAATGGGTCCCAACCATTCTTTAATGGTTTCTTGCCATCCCCTTCTGATTGTCTTAGTCATAGAGGTAAGCCTGAACTGGAAAAATGCTTTCTTTCCATTTACATACCTTGAAGTTCTCAATGATGTGCTAATTATAAGATTATTTTCCCTCCTGCCAGAGAGATTTAATAGCTGCTGCGTAGTGTAACAATTAGTAAGACATAGTCCTTGCCAATAACATAATGATAATAATAGCTGTTTTCAATTGAGAGTTCATTATACGCCATACGTTCTGCTAAATATTTTATTTACATATCATTTGGGTCTCACAACAATACCATAAGATCAATATTTATGGACTCTGACAGATGAAGGAATGAAGTCTTAAGTATTGATGGATTAGGTAGTTCAGGCTGATCTTCTTCCCGAAGACAATTTAAAAAGTCTAGAAGAAATATGCAAAACATCTTCCTTTAAAAGAATCACAGATCAATCAAGTTAGAATGGAATTACTAGGCAAAGATCTGGGAGAAAACAAACATCCAGAAAAGTTAGCCTGCATTCGGTTCCTCTTTAACCCAAAGGATGTTTCCTAATGCAGCAGAGGTGGATGAGAGGCTGAGAAGTACTTTTTACAGCATCATACAGGTTTAGGGACACAAAAGTTGAAATCCAAGGCTTGACAAACTTCAGGGTCCTAAGAAAGCATGCTACACTCAGGATTGGAGTCTGAAAGGACTAGATCCTAGAAATAATAATGAAATCACATTCATATGGAATAATTTTAATTCATCTGAGTGACTCAGTAAATCTCAAGTCCTAAAATTGGATTCAGATGATCCTATGTTGCTAGTATGCCCAGGTACCTGGACAAAGCAAATGAGAATCCTCTCTGGACAAATATAACAGCATGATAGTCATCAAATTAGTTTTGAAAATTAATTTTCACATTCAATACCCAGCACATTGTCAAGGATAACCAGGCCAAGAAGAGACAAGAAAACATAAAAGAAAACCAGTAAAAATAACTAAAACAGACCACAAGTGTTCCTAACAGTAGAAATTCCAGTCATAGATTATTAAAAAAACACGATTAGCTTATTATTCCCATAGATATAAAAGTTGAACTTAATATTTTCAGCAAAGAACTAGAAATTATTAAAGTCACCTTTGCAGATTTCGGAAATAGAAATTCTAGAATTGAAAAAGAAACTCATTGGTTGGATCCCACAGCTTACTGAATAGAGCTGAAGAGAGAATAAGTAAACTGGAAGAAATGTCAGAAGAAACTATTCAGAAAATATTATGGGAAGAAAAATGTATAAAAAAGAGAAGACTAACTAGGATCTCAGAGGATACAGTGAGAAGGTCTAACATACCTGTAACTGGAGAATCAGAAAGAATTGGAAAGAGAAAGGAGAAAATAGGAAGAATAGATGGTGGCTGAGAGTGGTCCAAAATTGATGAAAATATTGATCCATAGATTTGAGATAACCTAATAAATCCCAAGCATAATATAAAAATAAATTCACACTTACATCATATTGAAATTATTAAAAAGGAAATATTCTCTAAAGTAGCCAAAGGAAAACAAAGACAACCTTCCAAGGAGTAACAATGAGTGACAGATGACTTTCAACATTAATAGTGGAAGCCAGCAGAGAGTGGAATGACAACTTTTTATTTCCTTTAAGAAAACAATTGCCATCATAGAAATCTATATCCAGCAAAAGTATTCTTTAAAAATAAAGGTGAGAGAGGAATTCTGGGAAGATAACTGTAGTAGTGTCAATGGTTGTTTTTCAATCTCTCTGAATTACCCCATAAAAAATACACAGAGCAACTAAGAGACCAAAAAGAACATCTATAAGAAAAATAGAGATTAAAGTATCCCCACCCTCCCAAACATAAGTGACTCAGATGAAAGCTACTGGACACACACAGTATCAGGATGTATGTGAGGGACAGCAGAGGAAAGCTACAGGGCATTTGATTGTTCTGAAATGAGAACCACAAAATCCTCAACAGTTATTCTCTGAAAAGTGTAAAAGTCCAATTTGAGGTTGAGGAGCTGAAAGTGGGAGGGATTTTCACATTACATACAATTGAGGGCAAGAGGTCTATGGTCAGATTTGAATGGCTGAAGCAGCCGAGGCCCTACAAACTCTCAACACTAACCAGCTCAAGTTTCCTTCCAGAATGAAACCCCCCACTGGAGATAAGTGGCTGGAAAAAGAATCAAAATTGAGTAGGACAGGGTTAGTAGGGGCAAAGAAAAGAGAAGAGTCATTTAAAGTGGAGAAGAGGAAAAAAGCCAGGAGGTCTCCTAAGATACAAGGTTATATTAACATTTTACAAAAACAACAGAAGGAGGAGCTCTTGAGTAGCAAAGCTAGAAAAACTATTCACTCCCCCTTGCTAAAAGTTCAATAACACTAATTTCATATGTAAAGAAAAGAAACCAGAAAGAACCTCGATCATTACCCATTTGAAGCTATGATGAGAAAAAAGAAAATGGACAGCAGAATAACATCCCTAAAGACACTGAAACTACACCAGAAAGACATGTCCACAGATAAAGATTGTAACCTGATACGTCAAACCAAGCTAAAAGAGATTAAGAAAATCAACAAAGATATAAAAGAATAGCACATGACAGAAATTGAAAAACTCGGAGACGAAGTGATGGAATTCAAGAAAGAATGAGAAAGAAAAGGAAAGCAAATGTGTTTCAGAAGTGAATGTCAAACTAGAAGGAACATGGGAACAAATAAAATAAATAATGCCTTAAGGGAAATGGAAAGTGAAAAGGAGAAAAAAGTAAAAGTCAAACGGAAGTAAAGAGATTAAAAATATTTGAGAGAAAAGACAAGATAGGGTAGACAAAGATCCATGTATAGTGCACAGTGGAATGTACGGTAGATGTCCCTGAAAGAAAAAGTAAATCAAAGCAATGGAAAAAATAGTAAACTATCATTCGAGAAAACTGTGGAAATTGAAAACAGTAAGACATGAAAGTACATATCGGATTAAAGACTTAAATGTAAGACCGAAACCATGAAAATCCTAGAAAAAAACAGGAAAAAAACTCCTTGACATGGATCTTGGCAATGATTTTTTTGGAAATAACACTTAAAGCACAAGCAACAAAATAAAGAATAAACAAGTGGGACTACATCCAACTGAAAAGCTTCTGCACAGCAGAAGAAACCATCAATAAAGTGAAAAGACAACCTACAGAATGAGAATTAATATTTGCAAATCATATATCTGTTAAGGAGTTAATATCCAAAATATATAAAGAGCTCATACAACTCCATAGCTAAAAAACCCCCAAATGATCCAATTTAAAAAATGGGGAAAGGACCTGAGTAGACACTTCTCCAAAGATGTATGAATGGCCAATAGGTAAGTGAAAAGATACTCAGCATCACTACTCACTAAGGAAACGCAAATATAAACCACAACGAGATATCACCTCACACCTGTTAGAATATCTGTTAACAAAAAGACAATAAAGAAATGCTGCTATGGATGTGGAGAAACGGGAAACCTAGTGCACTGTTGGTGGGATTGTAAATTGGTACAGTCACTATGGAAAACAGTATGGAGGATCCTCAAAAAATTAAAAATAGAAATACCATATGATCCAGCAATTCCACTTCTGGAAATACATCCAAAGGAAACGAAAATACTAACTTGAAAAGATATCTGCACCCCACGTTCATAGCAGCATTATTTACAATAGCTGAGACATGGAAACAACCTAAGCATCCATCAATGGATGAATGGATAAAGAAGTTATGATATTGAGATATATATATATATACACACACACACACACACAATGGAAAATTGTTCAGCCATAAAAAACGAGGAAATCCTATCATTTGCAAAAACAGGATGGACCTTGAAGGCATTATGCTAAGTGAAATAAGTCAGACAGAGAAAAACAAATACTGTATTATCTCACTTATATGTGGAATCTAAAAATCAAACACACAAACTCATAGAAAAAACAATCAGATTTGTGGTTACCAGAGGTGGGAAGTGGGGGAAGGGGAATTGGAGGAAGATGGTCAAAAGGTACAAACTTATAAGATAAGTAAGTACTAGGATGCAGTGTAGGACATATAGGAAAGTTATTAAGACAGTAAATCCTAAGAGTTCTCATCATAAGGAGAAATTCTTTTTCTTTTTCTTTTATCTATATAGGATGATGGATGTTAACTAAACCAATGATGGTAATAATTTCACAATATATGTAAATCAAATCACATGCTGTACAGCTTAAACGTATACAATGATGTATGTCAATTATTTTTCAATAAAACTGGAAAAAACATTTTTTTAAAAAAGAAAATGGAGAAAATCAACTCTAAGAGGTCCTTTGCAAAAGAGAAAATCCAAATAATCTATAAACATAAAAATGTCACACAACCTATGATTAATCAAGAAAAGGCAAACTAAAACCAAAATGAAATATTATCACACACCTAGCAGAATGGCTAAAAGGATGGCCCATATCACGTGTTGGTGAAAATAGAAAGTGATGGGAATTCTGATACACGGCTTGTAGAATTATAAATTGGCTCACTTTAGAAACACTTTTGCATTATCTACTGAAATTGAAGATAATACATGGCTGTGACCCAGCAATTCTGAGATGCATGCTCATGTGCCCCAGAAGACATGAACACAAAGGTTCATAGCAGCATTACTAGTCTGGGAGTAACCCAAATGTCCATCATAAGTAGAACAGCTATATAAACTGTGGTATATTCATACATGGAACACTATATAATACGTGCGATAACAAATGAGTGAATTGCAGCTACATACAACAAGGTGACTGAATCACAACAACATAATATTAAGGAAAAGAAGCCATACACAAAAGAATACACATGACAGATTTCCATTTTAACAACATTCAGGCAAGGAAAGCAGACTATAGTATTTTGGGCTATTTACATGGTGAAACTAAAGAAATGCAAAAAAGTTATCACCATATAATTCAGAACTGTAGTTAGATTTAGGTGAGAGGGATGAAGTATGATGGGAAAAGGGCAGAGACAGGGCTTCTAAGATCCTGATAAAGTTTTGTATTGTGCCCTGATTGGTGTGACCTGGGCGCATCCACTTTATAAGAATTCATTAAATGTATATTTATGGTTTATACATTTTCTCTGTTTCACATCGTATAGTTTAAAAGAGGTTTTAAATGAAGATAGGAAAGCAAGACTCAGAGATGGTAGTTGAGTTTTCCAAGGTGGGATGCCCATCAACTCAAAATAGCCCTGTTCTCTCTAATCCCAAAGTCTGTGCTCTCAAGCACTATCTTCAAGTTAGTCATCATCTAGCAGAGGACATTAGTTGTATCTATAACACAAGAAAGGAAAAAATGGTAATATAAGAGAGGTAGAGAAACAAACCAAGGAAGAGATCATGTTCAGCCTGACTATTGAAGCGGGCTTCATGGAAGTGATGTAACCTGTACTTAGTCCAAAAGACCATGGCTTTTGAGATTCTAAAAGCTTCCAGGCCTAGATAGATGTGGTCATCCTGACCTATGGTGCCAACACCACATCTGGCGACCTGAAGACATGGCCTCTCCAGCCCTCCCTGGAAGGGACATAACATTCAGTTTTGGAACAAGAGACCTGAAGAACAACCATCTCAGACCTGAGTGCCCAAGTTCTTCACAAACAGGAAATTGTAGCTACGAGGAGTAAACTTTAAAGGATTCACAGTCACAAAATTGTTCTCTTTAGACAGCAGCTTAACAAGTTTAATGAATGAGCCCATACGGATTAAATTTCTCCTGCAAATGTGCAGATGGGCTCAAAGAACAAGAGGGAAAACACATGCAAACAACCATCTCTAGAGAACTGATCAAACCTTGTGGGACTAGAGGGAGGAGACTGAAGCCTAATTCCATCTAAAACAAATCTACATGTTCCCAGCCCAGCCCCCTTTCCCCTCCCCACTCTCAACCTGGTCCCCTACCCTAAACCTCACGTTTCTTCACAGGAGCCAGAAGCTCCTGCATCTTCCATCTGGCACACAGAGAAGTGACTCATAGCAATAAATACCAAGAAGAAAGGAGCCCTTCATGAATAAAAGGGAAGGAGGGGGACTGATATGAAGCACTCAACTCTCCTTCCTATAAAGTAAATAAATAAAGCAATGCCAACAACTCAAAAGTGACGTGCCTCCTTTCCACACTCCCTGTCACAGACCCCAGTGTCTTCACTCCATTTGACAGCATGACAAGGCAGAGTCACTCACCAGTTCTATCTTTCTGGGCAGGCAGAGACATGGTGTAACTCAGAAACTTCCTCAACATGCCCCAAACCTGGCACAGTTGGCCCAGCTCCTGTGAAAAGAAACACTGTCTAGAGTTGTACAGTGCAGCTAGGTTGGAGGGTTCCATCTTGATTTTCTTCTAGTCATCAGACCTCTGGGCACTTCTGGGTCTGCTCGTCTCTTCAGCAGCCTCTGCAGTTCTTTTCAAATTATAGAACGTTTAAGAAGGGTCAGATGTGCCAGGTTCTCTGGCAGGTGGTGCAGATACGACCTAGACCTGATACCCACTCTCAGGAAGCAGTCTAGCAGGAGAGATGACCACATTAATACATGAATCCCATTTAGAGGGGTCAGTATGACAATGGAGAAAAGTAAAAGGTACTAGGGGGATAGATAAATTCTGCCTGGGAGAGCAGGGGAGGTATCCTGGAAAATATGGCACTTGAACTGGATTTTGAAGGATGATTTGGTGTCTACAAAGAACACAGAGGAACGGCTAATCCAGACAGAGGCATAGAATATGCAAAGACATGGAGTACTAATATTGATATTCATCGTAGTTCTAATACCAATTCCAATTGGTATGGCTAATCCTAGTACTAATATTCCATTTATCGAGGATTACTATGAGTTAGGTGCTGTACTAAGCTCTTTAATTGCTTCATTTAAATCCTATAAAAACTTTACAAAGTAGAAATTATTATTATCAGCCCCATTTGTAGGTAAAGAACTGTGGCTGGAGAATTCATACTGCTGGTACTTGAAGGAACCTGGATAGTAAAGTACACATTTAGCCACTAGGTTATACTGTCCTTTGGGATGTAGGCATTGTAACCAAGAATGGAGTTAAGATTCATAAGAAAGATAATCCAACTTGTAGAATCTTTCTGCTTCTCATAGGACACCAAAGATATTAGAACAGAGATGTGTGAATGGCTCTTTAAATGGGCATCTGTACTTGTGAGGAAATTCTTCCTCGTAGGAAAGAACAAAGACAGGAGTATGAAATCATTCTGGGCATGGATAGAGTGAACAGAGATAGGTTAATTCAATCCTAGAAAACTAGGCCTCAAGGGGTCAGATCAGCAGCAGCCGAAATGCTACCTTACAAAACAACAAGAATCTTCTTTAGCTTTTGAAAATAACTCACAAAAGGTTTAGGTAAACTCCTGGATAAAAGGCAATATGTTTGGGATATAGAGCTGACATCAAGAATACCCATTACTACCTGGGCTCCAGGTAGCCCAGTCCTTACCTGCCTGTGCTATATACATGAAGAAACGAGAGATTGGGGAAAGCAGACTTCAGAGAGTTCCACATGATAAGGTTGTGTCTTGAATTTAGGATATTTATACACACTCACTTGTTAACAGTTAAAAACCTTAACAACAAGTAATAATAGTAGCCATCACCCATTGGGAGCTGACCACATACTGAGCACAGCCTGCCTTAGCTCATTGACCCTCCTACCAATCCTGTGAGGTTGCTTTATGAGGTCCAAAGGCAATTTAAGTAGAGAAAAGGGAGCTCAAGCCCTGGGCTTCTGGACTCTGAATCATACTCTCTTCACCTTGGTGTTAAGGGAAAGTGTGAGAACAGAAATTGTATCCTGGAGATAATCAACAGCCTTGGCCTGCAGAGATTCCAGGAAGCTGAGCCTGGAGCCAGCAGAGATCTTACACAGATGCTTACCACATCTGTCATTTTGTGGGTGTCAGCACAGAGAGTATTTACTCTGCAGTCCATGGGGGAGTTTGAATGGAATTCCTCGTAGGATTCCCAACCCATCTCCAAAGAATTTGGGGACAGTGGAAGACTCTCTGGAGTGCTCTGCATGTCCTGAGATCTTACAAGGGTATGAGCTGATCTAATCAGACAAAGCCCACACTTGACTGCATCAGGGAGATGCTCATAAGTTTGTCATTAGGCAGGAAGCAGCCGGAATCACTCATGAAATTGTTCTTTGTGACAAAGGCTGGCAAAAAAAAAAGAGGAGCCATTTCTAGCTTCCTAATACAGGGACATTGACTTCGCCCCTGGGGATGTTTTGAAGGAAGAGGAAGGCTTGGTTCCTCTGGCCCAGTCCCTGGGCCTATCTTCAGAAGGGAAGGGAATGAAGACAAGACCAAGTGGGTCTCAGAGGAGACTCCAACTCCCCTGAACCTTGCCTTAGGATGACTGGAAGACTCTGCTCTCCAGGGTAATCTTCTCCTACTGCCCCAAAGACCATAGAAATAGGTTACAACTCCTGAGCTCCCCTGAAAGAATCTCTTGAACCTCCGTGGTCTTGGCTGGGGACCCTTCCTCTGCGTATCCAGAGTTACCATGCTTACCTCTATCACAGGATGTTTGTATCAATCAGCAGCTCAGGCCGTTAGTCAGACTGCTTGATTTCAAATCCCAGCTCAGCCATTTATCGTGTTACCTTGGACAAGTTGCTGAATAACTCTGTGTCTCAGGTTCCTCATCTGTAAAACGTGGATAACAAAAGTACATATCTTGTGTGGCTGTTATGAGGATCAAATCACATAATATGTGTAAAGTGCTCACATCAATATCTGGCACATTCAACACTCAATAAACATGAGCTGCCATTATTTCTTATCACTTGTTACTGTCACCTTATATTTATGTACCTCTCTTTCCCATTGATCTATGAACATCTTCAGGATAGCGTCCCTGTCTTTTATTCCTGTATCACCACCTAGCACAGAACTTAGCACATGACAGACACGTGACAGTTTGTTGAATTAAAGAGGACTTCCTTCATTCATTCATTCACTCATTCTTGGGGAAAGATAATAATACTAAGTTTATTCAGGAGCTGTCCAAAGAATAAAAATATGGTAGCAACCCAGGGCAGGATCCCTTCCCCTTCTTTCTCCACCATATGGGGACTGGACTGGGGAAGAGCTTTTATTTTAAAATATCAGAAAAGTCATATCATTGCCAATCTATAGTCAGCCCAGAAGAAGGTTATGATTCTAGAAGACTGTTTCTTCTTTTTTTTTTCCTAAAGATTGGCACCTGAGCTAACATCTGTTGCCAATCTTCTTCTTTTTTTTTCTTCTTCTTCTTCTCCCCAAAGCCCCCACAGTACATGGCTGTGTTGTGAGTGCCTCTGCTTGTGCTATGTGGGACGCAGCCTCAGCATGGCCTGATGAGCGGTGCCATGTCCAAACCGTGCCATGTCCACACCCAGGATCCGAACCCGCCAAACCCTGGGCTGCTGGAGTGGAGCACGTGAACTTAACCACTTGGCCCTGGGGCTGGCCCCTAGAAGACTGTTTCCATATAGAAGAAATCCTCTTTGTAAATCATTCCTGTTGCATACAACAGAAACTTCTCCCTTTTCCAAAATATTGTAAAGACAACTGTTTCCCTTCCTTTTGTGTCCCTCTCCACTCCTTGCCAAGAAGGGAGGAATGGTTTCTTTGATTCATGAGAGGGAAACTGGAGCAGAGTTACAGGGCTTGGCCGCTTCTGGGTTCATTCTCCGGGACCTGCCCGTAGAGCATGAGTGCTCTCCGCTCCTCCTGAAGTCCTGTGGAAGGTAAACTTACCTGAGTAGGGTTTCTCCACCTTGCACATGGGTGGGCACATAAGTCTAATTTTAGGTGGAGAGGGGGTACCCCATTCTCAGTAGGCAATAAAGTTAAAATCTTGATTCTTCTCTGTCCTCTGTATCTATTTCCCAATTGGTTCCCAACTCAAGTGAGGAGATTGAAGACTGGCTTCTCTAAAACACCAACATTCCTACTCAAGGAATTAATGTTTCCACCATTCAGTAAGCCAAGAGTGATGGCTGGGAGAAAGGTAAGGAATTCTGGAGCTTCTAACGTAAGAAAAGTCAAATTTCAAGATAGATCTCCTTTGAAGAGTAATTACTAATATAATGTGCAAAAAGCAGTCTTCTTCTAACACTTTTATACAAGGGTTATTCTAACAATTAGGGCCCCAGGGGCACATTCACTGAGGAGGGTTTATCTGTAAAGGAACTAATTGCAAAGCTGTGGTGGAGTGCAGGGGAGTATTCTCAAGCCACCTCCTTCTCGTCTTCTACTTCCTTTCTCTTCCACAATTTGGGACAAATCTGGTAAATGATGATAGAAGATGTGGTTTAGTCTACTTCCTCCTTTAATAGATATGCCTTGGTGTGCAGAGCAGACCCTGAATTTATTAACCCCACAATTTGTGTGGCCAGGGATGACTAACTTTCCTGAAAAGAGCAAGGCCCTCTGAGAGTAGCATGAGGCAGAAAGAGAATGAAGACCATGCCTGGGGCTTGACACAGTAATTCACCCACTAGTAGATGGCCCAGTGAATGTTCTTTGTTCAACCAACTGAGTTACAAGCACTTCCTTGGGAAGGATAGAGCATGTACGTGGAGACTGAGAGAGGAATAGAGTTTCCTCCCCTCTGGACTTAAGCAGAATTTTGGAAGGAGAAGAGTAAAAATTCTCTTCCCCATACAAAGGCCTTTCCTCAGTTCAGGATGACCCAAACAAGCCTATTCCATTTGAGAATGCCCTAATCTAGAAAGAGTCATTCATCAAAGTTACAACTGACCCTGGGTTGTGTATAAGCAAGGTAGGATGTATCTACACGTAAGTGCACCTACTATGTCTGTGAACGTAGCTTGAGAGAGAGAGTCCTGGTGGAGAGAACCAAGTCCTCATTCCCTGTATTCATAGGAACACATAATGGGGACCATGGAAGAAGACAGAAAGAAGAACTTTGAGCCCTGCCATTACAATGGGATGCAGCTCAGAGATATTCCCCTTCCCCCTTGAGACAGAACTTGTCTACCCATCTCAGACATGCGTTGCTTCATTTGAACCTAAAAGATTTCTGGGGAAATGACATCACAATTTCACTTGAAAATACCTAAAGTTCCTAATAGGAAGTTCTTCCACTTGTACCCTCAGTGTCAATGGGCATCTATTTCCTTTCTACAGGTCCCAGGACAGACTTATGAAGTCATTCCTCAGCTTTGATTTCTGTCACTAGGTAACCACAATCCAGTGGGATTTCCTAATATCCTGCCTATCAATAATTAATCAACCTCTCTTGAGAGCTCTGAAGAGCTTTGATAAGGTTAAGTGACGATATCCAGAGTCAATCTTGTCTAATCATCAGGTCTAATGCTTGTCTAGCCCCTTTGCACTATGAGAAGATGTTCCTGCTGAAATGTGTATGTCTGAACTACTTTTTCACATTAAAGAAATCTAGAAATTCATGGTTTAGACTAATCATTCACTTTGCTATCCTACGTGTGACCTACTAATTTGTTAGACCACTCCAGACTATCACCCAGCAGGGCTTTCTAGTCTCATGACCAATAGGGAGAGATATTCAGATGGCTTAGATGGAGCCTTGTGGCATTTTGTTTTTTGCAGAAAAATATTGAATCACTGCCATGCATTCAGTCATCAGCATCACAATTTAAAATGACACAGTGCATTTCATGTAAATGATGGGCCTCTGAAAAAAAAGGAATGTGCAGAATTTTTGTAAACTAGAATTAACTTTCCATATGTATCGTCAACCACATTTTAAAGATCTTCAATTTCTGATTCGTTGTGGTCAGACTTGGGTTTATCTTCAAATTCCCACACCACATCCCATCCATAGACGAATAGTTAATTTTATGGATGACAACAACAAAAATAAAAACCCAAACTTTATGGAACTACTGATGACCTCTATTTAAGAGATTATTATTATAAAGGAAACTCTTTAGGAATAAGGGTTGAAAAATGGAATTTCCTATTATAAGGATTCCCATACTTTTGGATTTTACTGGGTAGTAAGTTGGCCCAAAATATTTTAGGAATTGACAAGGTTATCAACATTTTAGTCTGCCAAATTGGGACATTATAAAAACTTTTTAAGTAAATACCATTTAGAATCATCATTACTTCATAATAGGAGGGGCAATGGAACACCAAAGTGCAAGAAAGCTATAATCTCACAAATTAACAAACAACAGTTGGCAGTAGTACACTGATTTTTAAATAAATATTTAAAAACCTTTTAAGTATTAAAGAATAGCAGGATACATTTTAATTTGTGGTGTTATTTTGCATAGAATTAATTTTGGTACAAGTCTGGTCAAGTTAGAAATATACGTTCGCCAGCAGGACACAAATTAGAGCTCAAACATTCAATTTTTGTTTTTATCAGGGACCTTGTTTAAAATCCAGCTTGAGGGGCTGGCCCCGTGGTCGAGTGGTTAAGTTCGCGCGCTCCGCTGCAGGCGGCCCAGTGTTTCGTTAGTTCGAATCCTGGGCGCGGACATGGCACTGCTCATCAGACCACGCTGAGGCGGCGTCCCACATGCCACAGCTAGAAGAACCCACAACGAAGAATACACAACTACGTACCGGGGGGGCTTTGGGGAGAAAAAGGAAAAAATAAAATCTTTAAAATCCAGCTTGACATAGGCATGTGGACCCAAATGGAAACATACACCTAATGATACAGTTTCTTCCAATAAAGACTGTGGTATATTGAATTGTGTTCCCCAAAGAGATATGTTGCAGTCCCAACTCCCAGTCCCTGTGAATGTGACCTTATTTGGAAATAGCTCTGCATATGTAATCAAGTTAAGACGAGGAATTACTGGATTAGCGTGAGCCCTAGTCCAGTGATTTGTATCTTTTCAAGAGAAAGGCGTGGCACAGAGACACAGAGACACAGAGACAAACATAGAGGGAAGATGGCCATGTGAAGATGGAGGCAAGCCAAGGAATGCCAAGGATTGACAGGAACCACAAGAAGCTAGGAAGAGACAAGGAAGGATTTTTCCCTAGAGGCTTCAGAGGGAGTAGGGCCCTGTCAACACCTTGATTTTGGACTTTTGGCCTCCAGAACTGTGAGACAATAAATTTCTGTTGTTTTAAGCCAGGCAGTTTGTTGCAGCAGCCCTAGGAAACTAATAGAGGGACTCTTCTGGGTGAACTGAAAGAAGCCAAGGGAAACCAGATCCTCTCCTCCTAGTGGCTCTGCCTTCTTGCTACATGGCCAGAGAAAGAGCAGAGGAGGTGACCAGGGACTGGACATCAGAGGCTACAGGAAAGCATGCCCCATTCAGGAGGTATTCATGGGGGGACAGCAGCTCTCAGGGCTCTGGTCACTCACAAGAAATAGTCAGAAATATATATAAAAGGATTGCCACACATTTTGTCCCAGATCAGCATCGGTCATCAGATTTCCCAATTGATAAAAAAATTTAAAAACAACGTGACAAAGTAGCAAGAACATTGTGCATTTGTGCGTTCTCATTTTTGTGTAATAGGTTTTCTTGAAGCAATGTTACCCTTGAGCTGAAGCATCCCATTGACCAAAAAGGCACTTCTGGAAACTGAAGCCCGAAAGGCCAAGCCTGAGGAGAAAACTTGGGGGCTTTTGGCCTTCTGAGTAGAGAATTATCTTCCTCTGCCTTCCAGGCTCTTCAACTAAGTCCATTAACCCAGAGTTTCCTGCAGGGCCCAGCTGTCCCCAGTGGCGACGGGGCAATGGTCTCTAGGAGAACAACTGTCCCCGCCTCTCACAGCACTTAAACAAACCTACGAGAGCAGCTCTCAAACCAAACACAAGAGGCCCCATCTGTGTTTGCCCTCTTCCACTCTTGTTTGCAAGCCTAGGGAGGGCAATGTCTTCCCAATGGCTCCTGGGTTATGGAATGTATTTAAAGGCCTGGTTCAAAACCCTCATCCACCCCTCTCAAATTTGACAATTGTTTAAGCATTATTGCTTGAATGGATGCAGATGTTCAGCTCATCTCTTCTAGGGAGGAGTGTTTCTATAGAAGGAGGGGGAAAATTGGCTTTTTTCTTCTTTCTTTTTCTGTTTTTTTTTCAGACACATATTTTATCTTTATGTTTGTATCAAGGACTGCCAAGAGATGCATCTGGTCCCCAAATCAAGAATCTCACACTCCTCCTCCCAACTCACAGCTTTCCAAGCACGTTTCTTTGTGATCATTGCCCAAACAAGCTATAGGCAGAGCTCACTGGACAGATGACCCACACCTCGGGAAAAAAAGAGAATCACTTTCTCATCAATGCCAGGAAGAATGGCACCAATAGCATTTTTCATGTCACCAGCCCCTGCCTTGCCTATTACTTTTCTTGTGCAACTCATTTTCTGATTAATATTTTCGGCAGCTAGAGTAAATGCCAGTTTAATTAAATTTCCACAACCATCCCCCCCTTTATCCAATTAGTGGGTTCACTGGCTCCACAACAACCTTCAGCATCTGCGTTTTCAGTGAATGCTCAGTTGCTTCTGGCCTCGCCAAAAAAAATCTGTTACATATTAAGTTATAATAAGATATAGGCAATTATAGTAGCAGCAGGACAAATAGATTTGTATGGTTCATTATAAGGGATTTCTGAAACATACGTAGTGTAAATAGCCTGTTTCTGGGGCATAGCAAATTTTGAAAAAAGAATTTACAAAAGGGGAGGGAGAGAGGTCATTATCAGTTACTATAAGAAAATTCTGGATATAAGGAAATCCTGCAGTTCAGTAGCTCTCTGTTATTTAGATGAGCAATGTTTCAACATGTGAAGGAAAAACAGAAGTGAAAGATAAAAGGACTTTCCGTGGAAAACGTGTGGGACCTGTTTTTCATTTTTAGAAAGAGAGAGTAATACCATTGTTGTGGCATCAGAATAGATTGAATAAGCAAGGGGAATGAACTAACACTGTAGGAGCATCCAACTCGTGACCAGCCATGTGTTACAAACTTTGCACACATCGTCTCATTTAAAACTCATGACAACTCTGGGAGATATTAAGTTGGTACACTAAAATGACAATATCACTGGGTTTACCCTATTAGCTATTGTTTTATAAAGGAGAAAACTGAGGCTTAAGAAGAAGTAACTGCTCAACGTCGCCCAGGGTCTGTCTGGCTCTAAAGACCATGCTATTTCCAGGATACCATGTCAGGCAAAGCGGTCCAGGGTCAATGTATAAATAAAGTGGAAGGGGAGCCTTCCTGCTTGTCATAATTTTAGAAACACCAGCGAAGTCCCTCTCTTAGATTAATTAACATATTAGACAATGAGCATCACTCAATATTCATTAGGTTATGCTTGACATTTAGCAGGTTTTGATAACAGAGTAAAGGAATGGTACTCTATTTGAAGGCAGGGAAAAGAGTTTGCATGATGAGAGTAAAAATGTGCCAAAAAGAATGATGGAGTAGGGAAAACAGATTGACTGAATTCACAGTTTTGTCTAAGTAAACCCTGAAGCTAACTGCCCTCAATGCCACAGCTCTGCCTCAAGGACTTAAAACAAAAAAATCCCAAATTGGGAAATGTATTATCTTCCTCTTCTTTACTATATTTACCAAAAATATTTCTTCCTAAGAGCTGCACCTGGAAAGAACCTTGAGAAATCTTGCTTTTCCTGTCACCCAATTTATCCCTAAATTATGAGCATTGTTGTTTTTATCTTAAAAACCTTCAAGGATGGTGATTCTCTAGCACTTTTCTACTTTCCGTATAGAGTGCTATTTTTTAACCAATACTACTCTGCAGAATCCATTTTATGTTTCCCTTGATAAATTCAAGGCATTTTGCCTAATTCCTCAGCTCAGATTGGAAAGTGGGGTTGAAAAGTCCCATATAAGTAAATACTCCCTGAGTTTATGTGGGCTGAAGTCACTGAGCCCAGAATATTCTCGAGCTCCCCAGAGAGCCTACAGCAGCATGTGAAAATGGCTTTAAAGAAATGTGCCAAGATGCCGACCTCTTTCCTGTTGAGACGCAAGGGTGGGAATGGGAAATTCTAAGCCAATGCTGGTCACTGGGATGGGTAGAGAGTTAGGGTGGGCCAAACTTGCAGACCAACTAGATCTGCAGATGCCAGCAGCCAACCAAGAAGTAGAAACCTGGTTGCTAAGTTGTTGAGAAAGTGAGCAATGTTTTCTGTCTGAGTGGGCCTTGGTGGTATCAACGTGGGCCCATCTGCTATCTTTTGTGTTCTGTGTGTCTACTTTTGCTGGCCCCTGAGTTGCCTTTTCCTCCTAGAGAAGCATCATGGTGCAGTAGGGAGTGCTGGATTTGGAGTCTTTGGAATTGAGTTTAGTCTGTCTCTGCCTTTATATACTTATTTTTATTTTTATTTTTTTGGTGAGGAAGATTGGCCCTGAGCTAACATCTGTTGCCAATCCTCCTCTTTTTGCTGAGGAAGATTGTCCCTGAGCTAACATCTATGCCAATCTTCCTCTATTTTTTGTATGTGGGATGCCACCACAGCATGGCTTGATGAGTAGTGTAGGTCCATGCCCAGGATCAGAACCTGCAAATCCCAGGCCATTGCAGCAGAGTGCACGAACTTAACCACTATGCCACCAGGCTGGCCCCTTTATATACTTATTTTTGTTTGTTTGTTCATTTGTTTTTGTTTTTTGTTTTTTGTTTTTTGAGGAAGACTAGCCCTGAGCTAACTGCTGCCAATCCTCCTCTTTTTTCCTGAGGAAGACTGGCCCTGAGCCAACATCTGTGCCCATCTTCTTCTACTTTATATGTGGGACGCCTACCACAGCGTGGTTTGATGAACAGTGCCTTGTCCACACCCAGGATCTGAACCGGCGAACCCCAGGCCGCCAAAGCGGAACGTGCGCACTTAACCGCTGCGCCACCGGCCGGCCCCTTTATATACTTATTTTTAATCAATATACTTCTAAAGTCTTCCTTTCCCCCTCTCTAAAATGAGGGGTCTAGAATTCATGACTAATACTCTGTTCAAGTGCTAAGACACAAGTGTATTCTTTGAGTTGTGGACAACAAAGGCAAAGGTTAAATGCCAGGATTCGTAGAGCCTGGCCTAGCAGAATTATGTAGCAGAATTTAAGAGCTGAAAACTAGATGTCAAACATGAGACAGAGGCTCTGGAACTGATCTCTCTAGACTCTTGGTCCCTTAATAGTGGCACTAGTTAATTATCAAATCCATGGGCAAGGGTAAGGCAAAAACAATTTGTACAGGATGTGCATCCTAGAGGGACTGTCCTACCCATGACCCTAATGAGAAGGCAAATCTGGGTTGCTTTGTTTAATGCCACTGTGCCCCACCCAAATCTGGTCGTAACTGACAGGACAAGAGCTGAGCAAGCAATCCATAGACTGTCCAGGGAAACTTTGGACCAAACAGAGTGCTTCATCAAGAATTTGGAATCTGTGAACTGAATGATGAAACCAGTAAGAGTGGGGACATAAACTTAAAAGGACATCATGGAAAAACGTCTATAGAGGCCAGAGATAGCAGTCAGGATGGATCATAAACAAATTAAAGTTATGGGAGCAGAAACTATGGGTATGCAAATGAATGGTCTTATGGTATCTGTTCTTCAAAGATGGCCCTCCCAATCAACGAGTCATCTTGGTATTCATGCTCTTTTGTGGTCTTCTCCCCTTAAATCTGGCCTGACCCTGCAACCAGTCAAATATGGAGGAGGTAATAGAGTGTGGTTTCCAAGAATGGGCCATAAGAAGGCTTAAAGCTTCCACCTAGGTCTCTTGGAATGCTGGATCTTGGGATGCTCTCTCTTAGAACCCAGAGGACATGCCAAGAGAAATCTAAGCCACATTGGGAGGCCACACATAGTTACTCCAGTCAACAGGCTCAGCTGAACTCCCAGCATCAGCAGCCAGCATAAACTGCCAGCCATGTGACAAGTCATTTTGGAAGTCCAGACCAGTTGAACCTTTAGATCATTCTAGCCCCAGCTGCTATCTGACTCCAACTACATGAAACACCCAGGTGAGAAATGTAGAGTGTAGTTAACTCATAGAACTATGAGAGATGATAACCTTGTTATTTAGAGCCACTAAGTTTTGGAGTGGATTGTTGTGCAGCAAAAGAAAACCAGAACAGGTCCATAGAGCAGGGAGCAGATAGACAGAGAGAAGTACAATCTCCAGGAGAGGTATTTGTTCCCAGTGCTGCCTCTGTGTCCAAGATTTCTAGCCCTCAGCGGAACCACATTTATCTTCAAAATACCATTTTTTTATTTGAAGCAACTTGAGGAGCTCTCTTTTCCTTATAATCTAAACAAACAAACTAAATCCAACTGGAAAGAGACTGAAATAGTGCTAGTCTAAGACAGAGATTTCCAGAAACTAGGCCATGGATAAATACTTGTGCTAACAAAGTTTTCACAACTCTGTAGTATAATGAGACATATAAAGACAATGTAGGAAGTTTTATTCATGAGCCTAAATTTATTCCAGTTAAGGAAGGCAGCCCGTGAAGTGATCTACTCGCAGAGTCTCGAATGTGAAGCAGGAGAGAATCAAATTCCCACCACCCAAGCATTCATCATCAAATTCTTGGTCATCAAGAGACGGGCACATTCGTCTCTCCTCGCCTTTCCTCCCTCTATCTTTCTTCTCCTCACAAGCCCCAGGATTGAAAAGGTTGGGAATTGCATTTACCTCCCCTTCCTAATCAACCTGCATTTCCCTCAGGGAAAGGCAGTTTCAGACTTCCCACTTCCTCTACGCCATGTCCTTCTTCTTCCCTATCCCAGACTCATGGCTAAGCATCAAAGGCAGGTAGAATAAGAGAAGCTATAGGAAGCGCAAACATTTGGGAAATGGGGGAGTGTGCCTAGCTTTATCAGATTCAATAAAAGAAGTCTCCAATATAAGACAGATAGAAAAATCTATTATTTCTCAGTGTCCTTGGCTTTGCTCTAAACTCAGCTTCTCAACCTATGTTTGAGTAAAAATAAGTAAACAGATAAAATCTTTTCAACAAGATGCCCTTTCCTCCCTAGCCCCTCCAATGCCTTGTAAGGTGTAAATTTCCATTACCCAGGTGGTTTGACAACTGCTGCTACAAGTCATGTTACTCTTCCACAGAGTGAAAAGGAAAGCCCTTCTACAGGCTCCACCTCGCTCAAGGTTACAGAGAATCAGTGGGTGAACAGGGACCAGGGCTCACGGCATTCCATACCAGCCTTCTCCTTAGGTAGGAGATCAAAGCCTGGGCAAAGAGCCCAGTGATCTTGATTTGCATTGTGAAAGTCACCTGTCCAGCCTTGCTCCAGAGGCAAAGAGATCAAAGCTGAGAGGGTAGCTGGAGACAGGGAGGAAATAAAATATTGATTTAATGAGATGCATAATAATTCTCCTCCATCCACCTTTTTGGTAATGAAAGTGGGGCCCGGAAGTGACAGTTATTCATGCTCCTTCCATGAGCTCACATCATGGCTCCCGTTTGCCTTGCCAGATGGGTCTCATACAGCTTTGCCCAGAAAAGGAAAAACAGGAGGGGAAAAAAAGAGAGAAATGCAGTGCAATCAGACGGTTTCCCAAGCACTGCTACCACCTCTCATAGAGACACGCTGTAAGGAGGTAGGTTTTGAATTCTTTCAGTCCCAGCTCAAAAATAATTATATGTAAAAGCTCAAAATCTAAAACAGATAAAAGAGCATCTGCTGTCCTTAGAAAGAGGTAGAGGGAGGAGATTTACTCTGGAGCCCCTGATCTTTCTTCCCTGGTTACTGAAGAAGACACAGGGGACAAATGGAAGATGACTGTTCCAACTTTGGGCATTTATATTGCTGAAATGTTCTGAAGTTCACCATACTTGAGCTGGGCCCTGAAGAAATGGGGTAAGGGTGGGGGGCAAATGAGCAGAAAAAGGAATGTCAAGTTTGGCGGTAAGCTGAGGTATGAGAGCAGCATATAAAAGTCAGGGAATGGACATATTTTCTGGCAGAGAAGGCAAGGGGGCAAGAGCCATATTGATTGTGAGGTCCTTGGGGAATTCTCCATCTGAAACTCCTGCTGAAGATGACGTCACTAACCCTCATCAGAGGCCAGGCCCCGGGGAGCTGTGGCTCACCACAGAAGCAGCTCCAGTTTCTGGGTAAGAGGAGCCAAGGCCTCTTTGGCCCCGGCTGCAGAGTGTGGGCGGGCTAGGGAAGATTTAAGGATTAAGTGGTGAAAATGTTAAGTGAACGTGGGTTCCTTATTCACTGTCTAGCTCTTAAAATCTCTCAGCTTCTTGCTGCAATACTTATTGAGTCTGCTCCTCACACTACTGAAAAGAAAAGTTGTCCAAAAAAACAAGAGCTAGCCCCTCTCCCCATGACAGGTACCCCTAGTGCCATTTGCAATCTGGTCTTCAGTTGAATCTCCCCACTTGCCTTAAGGTCCCATCCTTTCACACCCTTGTCTTACACGTGCACATTGACTCTCTCCCCAAGTGGCCTTTCCACATTCTCTATAGCAAATACTGTCACCAAGAGCACAGAATTTGGGAGTGCTAGCTTCAAATTCTGACACTCCCACTTATTCACATGACTTTGGGCAAGTCACTGAAACTCTCTGAGCCTCAGCTTCCCTATTTATAAAATAAGGTAAGGATGAAAAGAGATAAGAGTTATGCAGCTAGCTCTGTGCCAAGCGGAGAGTTGCTATTTTCCTGGCAAACTCCAACTCCATTCCTTGATATGTAGCTCTGAGGAAACAAGCCCTGAGAACCTCCAGTGACTGGGGACTCACTTCTTCCCCAGAAAGGCTCTGCATTGTTGACAGAAAGTTGCCATTATATTGCAGCAAAACTTACTTCTACCAGCAGATGTGGAGGAATGAGCACCCCCGCTTCCGGTCAAGAAAAATGTTTTGTGCATGTCACACTGTATAGACGAGATCAAGGATCCACTGCATGGATGTGCCTAACTCCCCCCTCATGGAGTCACAGCAGAGCCAGGAGGATGAAATTCGCCTCTTCTAGGTTCCACATGGATTCAAGCAGAGGAGGAGGAAGTCTCCAAAGATCTCCTCTGTCCCTGTTTCTGGATCCAACCCATCCCCTCTCCACTAACACAGCAGGCCAATGATTTTCAAGCCCAGTTATTCCTAACTCCTTTCATCTAGGTCCAGAGGTCTTTTCTTTGCCAAAAATCTACCCAAAGCATTTTGAGCTCTGACTGTAAAGGTGTCTTGGATGGTAGAATCTCACTAAGGAGGGTTGGAAGAAAGACACTGAAAATTGTGATTCAGATACCTGATGGGCTTATACTTCTGGGGGCCTCAGTGTGATGGAGTACAATGTTCTATTGGCAGGAAGTGGAAGGTAAGAGAAGTGGAGTCTACCCAACATTCAGCACATCTGTCCCCAAGCCCAAGTTCAGCAAGGTGAAGAACTGGAACTTCCATGGTATGAAGACAGACAAAGGAAGAGATTCAGTATCAGGTGGCTCTGCATATATTTCTCAATCAGAGGAATTTTCTTGACTACTGCTGCTACTGAGAGCTCCTTGCTGGACTGCAGGTTCACCCAACATTTTCAGCCAACTGTCATTCTCAAAATACCTGGGCCACACAAAGACATCATTCATTCATTCACAAGTATTTACTGCAAGTCTAGAACCCTCCAAGTGCTGTTCTAAGTCCTGGAGATACAGTTAAGAAAACAGACATTTCCTGCCCTTGGGGAGCTTACATTCTAGTGAGGCATTTTTTTGCTGGCTAACATGCAACACCACACTGAGGTTCAAGGTCATGATTCACAAACCCAATGCCTCTAGAGGCTGAATGGGTAACAGCCATGAGCAGAGTGATCCCAACTGCAAGAAAATAGGGAGTGGTAGGAACTGTGGAAACTAGAGATCTCATACTCCATCTAAAGAAAGAAGCTGCTATTTGGTTCCAGACAATTCTTTCCACACAACAATGTATTTCATTGTTTCCACATCTGGTTTGTTGTAGAAGTCAGAAATCTAGATTTCTGTGAAATTCTCCAATTTTTAAAACCAGGGACAAATCAAACTAAACTCATCTGATGGCCAGGTCCTTTTTGAAAGACGTTGGCTTGTGACTCCTGCTCTTGGTGTCCAGTGGAGTTAGTGAGAATTGGGGAGTGAATTAGATCAAGTAATGTCAGAAAGATATGGTCTTGAACCAGCTTCACCATTTGCTACCAGTGTAGTAAGGCTACTTATTTTTAAGGTAGGTTACTTAAACAACTTGAGTTCAGTTTCACCATCTGTAGAACAGCAATAAAAACATAGAAAAGTTACATTCAGCAATAAGTGATAGGTGTATAACCATGCCTGGTACATAGTAAGAGCACAATAAATAATTGTTATAACTATCAGGATTCTGGTAGGAAACAGATGCACATTCAAAGATTTTAGCTGAAGGAATTTAACTGATATATTTATAGAGTCATAGACAGGGTTTGGGGGGCATGCATAGGGGCTGATGAAGCACCCAAACTAGAAATATTGGGAAGCCATTACCACTCCTAGCATGTAGGAACAAAGGAATAAAAAGAGCTACCAGATCCCATTGAAAAACGGGGCTGTGGAAGAAAGGCACTTGACAAGACCTGTGGTCCTAAAGGAGTACTTCCCTGTCAGAACTGCAGTGAGGCAGGGAGGAAGCATGAGAGAAGAATATCCCTACCTCACAGCCTTTCCTTCTAATTTCCAGCTGCTGCCTCCCATTGGCCAAATCAATCTAGAAGCCAGAAGGCAGGAGGGCCTGCATGGTGCATTCTGTAGGGGTCCGTCTCCCAGAGCATGGGTCAGTGGATCTGAAAGAAGACACAGTTGTCCATTATTTCTTTCCAATGAGTAAATACCAGCCCTTTCTCTCACTCCGTTTGCATCCTAGAGGCAAATATTCTAGTGGAGCCCTCTCCAAGCTACCTTGAAAATGCTCATGACTTAGATCTTGTTAAGCAAACCAAGAAGCAGTGCTCAAAGAATGATTTTCTGGGAAAGGCTAGGGTATCCACACTGGGTTCCCCATGGAAGGGCTGGGCTGTGTGCAAGGCTCAGCAACTATGAATGGGCAGAGCTAAAATCAAGGTTGGTCTAAAGCCTTAATAATCAAGACTTCTCTTCTTTACAGGTCACTGGGATAGGAGGTTTGCCAAAAGAGGATGGAGCAAAGGAAAGAGCAAACTCATAATGAGGAGACAAAGGCAGGGGAGAGGTGGGAAGCAGGTCTCTGTTCTTGTTGCCACATTAGGCTGAGAGAAGGGGGTTGAGCAGGAAAAGGGGTGATCAGGAAAAGTGAAACCTCAAGCAATGCTTTAAAAAATATCAGTTAGCACATTCAAGTAACTGAAAACTCACTCACGTAACCAAACAAGTCCAGAGGTAGGGCAGTGATCAGGTGGAGCCTGGGCAGTTCTGTGGATCTGATGGCTGTCATGGGAAGGCTGCCACAGTCTAGGGACTCACATCCAGACATAAGCACATTTAGAAGAAAGAAGAGGTAGCTTATTGTAGCTCAGTCAGAAAAGAATGCTCTTTTCCAGATGCACCCAGCAAACTCCTCATCACATTGCATGAGCCCAGACTGAATCATTTGCCCATTCTTGAATGAAATCTTATGTCCAAGGAAATATCACATGTTGACTGGCTTAGATCTGGGTTACTAGAAACAATTTCTATAGCAACAAGGGTGGATGGGGTTACTCTGATTGAGTAACGAATTCTCAGTGCTTCCTCGGATGGTACATAACTAGTACGATGTAGATTAATAGGAGAAAAGGTAACTCATTACATCGGAACAGATGACTCAGGGCATTAAGGCTTAGTTCTGATGAATCCCATAAAAATCAACCCCCAAGTTTTAGCGCCTTTTAAAAACAAAGGTTGATTTCTCATTCATATGAAATATCCAATGAGGGTTGTCTGGGAGCTTTGCTGCAGTCTCCCTCAGAGGGCCAGGCAGATAGCGTTTCTGTCATCTGGAATGTCCCTAGTTGCTGTGGCAAGGGGAAAAAACAGTGATTTTCACACTGCCTCATAAGCCTCTACCTGGAAGTGACAGGTCAATTCCACTTGCATTTCACTAACCAAAGCAAGTCACACAGCCACTTCTAACTTTAAGGCAGTAGGAGGTGCAATTTGACATTATACCTGGAAGGAAAATATTTGCGAGTAGCCCTCATAACTACCACACAACGCTGGCAAGAGTTAGGTGAGATGGACACTCACAGGCATCCTGGTAGCAATGCAAATTGGCACAGATTCTCTAGAAGGCAAGTCGGAAATGCATGTTAAACATCTAAAGGGAAGCTGATTCTCTTCTTCATGTAATCTTCTCTTAGGAAGCAGAAACTCAGATAAAGATTATGAACAAATGTGTATGTTGAAGCACTGCATATAGAAACAAAAAACCAAATAACCACAATGTCCAACAGCAGGGTAATGCTAAATAAATCAAAGTATAGCCATATGATGGATAATTGTCTAGTGTTTTAAAATATTGCTTTTGAAGAGTGTTAAATGACATGGGAAAATGCTCATAATACGTAAAAGTTAAGTGAAGGATAAAAAATTGTACTGTACAAAATAATATAAAAATAAAGTACCAAGAAGAAGGACAAAGAAAACACACTAAAATATGAATGATGGCTATCTCTAGGTGAATGTTACTGTCTTTGCTGTTTTTCTATACTTCTTTAGTTCTCTATACAAGTGAGTAAATATTTTTTTAATAATCAGGAAAAAAGATCATTGAAAATATACATAACAATACTCATTACAGCAATTTTTGTAATAGCAGAAATGTAAAACACCTAAACTCCATCTATAGGGAGTTAGTTAAATGAGATAGAGTTCAGTCAAATAACAGATTATGATTAATCACTTAAAAATTAAGATCTATTTGATCTGCTATGGAACATTTGTTAAGATATGTTAAGAAAAAGAGCAAGGTGCAGAAAGGTAGGGATAATATACTGCCATTTCTATAAACATGCACACACACATTTCTGAAAAGAATGTACAAAAAACCGATTTGGGGTGTTGCCTTTGGGTGGGGAACACCAGGAGACGCGAGGTGATTAACAGCGTGAAAGGGAGACCTTCAACTCTAAATCCTTTAGATTATTTAATTTTTTAAGTTCTTTTTAAAAAAAATTTTTATTTTAATTACAGTAACATTGGATTACAACATTATATAGCTTTCAGATGTACATCGTAATATATCTCGAATTCTGTGTAGATTACATCATGATCACCAACCAAAAACTAATTATAGTGCATCCCCTCACATGTGAGCCTCATCACCCCTTTTGCCCTCCCCTCTCCTCCTTCCCCTCTGGTAACCACCAATCCAATCTCAGTTGCTATGTGTTTGTTTGTCGTTGTTTTTATCTTCTACTTATGAGTGAGATCATAGGGTATTTGACTTTCTCCCTCTGAGTTATTTCACTCAGCATAATACCCTCAAGGTCCATCCATGTTGTCACAAAATGGCCGGATTTCATAGTTTCTTATGGCTGAGTAGTAGTCCATCGTGTATACATACCGCATCTTCTTTATCCGTTCGTCCCTTGATGGGCACCTAGGTTGCTTCCAAGTCTTGGCTATTGTGTGTAATGCTGCAGTGAACATAGGGGTGCATGTATCTTTATGCCTTTGTGTTTTCAAGTTCTTTGGATAACTATCCAGCAGTGGGATAGCTGGATCGCATGGCAGATCTATTCTTAATTTTCTGAGGATACTCCATACTGCTTTCCACAGTGGCTGCACCAGTTTGCACTCCCCCCAGCAGTGTATAAGTGTTCCCTTCTCTCCACATCCTCTCCAACACTTGTTGTTTCCTGTCTTGTTAATTATAGCCATTCTGACCGGAGTGAGGTGATACCTCATTGTGGTTTTGATTTGCATTTCCCTGATAGCTAATGATGTTGAGCATCTTTTCATATGTCCGTTGGCCATCCTTATATCTTCTTTGGAAAAATCTCTGTTCAGATCTTTTGCCTGTTTTTTAATTGGACTGTTGGTTTTTTTGTTGTTGAGCTGTATGAGTTCTTTGTATATTTTGGATATTAACCCTTATTTGATATAAGGTTTGCAAATAGCTTCTCCCAATTGTTAGGTTGTCTTTTCGTTTTGTCGGTGGTTTCCTTTGCTGTGCAGAAGCTTTTTAGTTTGATATAGTCCTATTTGTTCATTTTTTCTTTTCTTTCCCTTGTCAGGTCAGACACGGTACTTGAAAGTATGCTGCTAAGACCGATGTCAAAGAGCGTACTGCCTATGTTTTCTTCTAGAAGTTTCATGGTTTCGGTTCTTACATTCAAGTCTTTAATCCATTTTGAGTTGATTTTTGTGCATGGTGTAAGATAATGGTCTACTTTGATTCTTTTGCATGTGGCTGTCCAATTTTCCCAACACCATTTATTGAAGAGACTCTCCTTTCTCCATCGTATGCTCTTGGCTCCCTTGTCAAATATTAGCTGTCCATAAATGTGTGGGTTTATTTCTGGGCTCTTGATTCGGTTCCATTGATCTGTGTGTCTGTTTTTGTGCCAGTACCATGCTGTTTTGGTTACTATGGCTTTGTAGTATATTTTGAAATCAGGGAGTGTGATACCTCCAGCTTTGTTCTTTTTCCTCAGGAATCCTTTGGCTATTCGGGGTCTTAAGTTGTTTCACATACATTTTAGGATTCTTTGTTCTATTTCTGTGGAAAGTGTTGTTGGAACTTTGATAGGGATTGCATGTATATATAGATTGCTTTAGGAAGTATGAACGTTTTAAATATGTTAATTCTTCCAATCCAAGAACACGGAATATCTTTCCATTTCTTCGTGTCGTCTTCGATTCCTTTCAACAATGTTTTATAGTTTTCGGTGTACAGATCTTGCATATCTTTGGTTAAGTTTATTCCTAGGTATTTCATTCTTTTTGTTGCAATTGTAAATGGGATTGTATTCTTAATTTCTCTTTTTGCGACTTCATTGTTAGTGTATAGAAATGCAACCAATTTTTGTATGTTGATTTTGTATTCCGCGACTTGACTGTATTCATTTATTATTTCTAAAAGTTTTTTAGTGGATTCTTTAGAGTTTTCTATCTATAAAATCACGTCATCTGCAAATAGTGACAGTTTCACTTCTTCTTTTCCAGTATGGATCCCTTTTATTTCTTTTTCTTGCCTGATTTCTCTGGCTAGGCCTTCCAATACTATGTTAAATAAGAGTGGTGACAGTGGGCATCCCTGTCTGGGTCGTGTTCCTAGAGGCATAGCTTTCAGTTTTTCTCTGTTGAGAATGATATTTGTGGTGGGTTGTCATATATAGCCTTTATTATGTTGAGGTATTTTCCTTCTATACCCATTTTATTCAGAGTTTTTACCATAAGTGGATGTTGGATCTCTGCATCTATTGAGATGAGCATGTGATTTTTATTCTTCATTTTGTTAATGTGATGTATCACACTGCGGATGTTAAACCATCCCTGCATCCCTGGAATGAAACCCACTTGATCATGATGTATGATCTTTTTAATGTGTTGTTGTATTCAATTTGCTAGTATTTTCTTGAAGATTTTTGCATTGATGTTCATCAGTGATATTGGCCTGTAATTTTCTTTTTTTGTGTTGTCCTTGTCTGGTTTTGTTATCAGGATAATGTTGGCTTTGTAGAATGAGTTAGGAAGCCTCCTCTCCTATTCACTTTTTTGGAAGAGTTTGAGAAGGATAGGCATTAAGTCTTCTTTGAATGTTTGGTAGAATTCACCAGGGAAGCCATCTGGTTCTGGACTTTTATTTTTTGGGAGGTTTTTGATTATTGTTTCGATCTCCTTATTGGTGATTGGTCTATTCAAATTCTCTACTTCTTCTTGGTCCAGTTTTGGAAGGTTGTATCTTTCTAAGAATTTATCCATTTCTTCTAGATTATCCAATTTGTTGGCATATAGCTTTTCATAGTATTCTCTTATTATCTTTTGTATTTCTGAGGTGTCTGTTGTAATCGCTCCTCTTTCATTTCTGATTTTATTTATTTGAGCCTTCTCTCTTTTTTTCGTGGTGAGTCTAGCTAAGGGTTTGTCAATTTTGTTTATCTTTTCAAAGAACCAGCTCTTGGTTTCATTAATTTTTTCTATTTTTTTTTAGTCTCTATTTCATTTATTTCTGCTCTGATTTTTATTATTTTCCTCCTTCTGCTGATTTTGGGCTTTGTTTGTTCTTCTTTTTCTAGTACCTTTAGATGCACTTTTAGATTGTTTATCTGGGATTTTTCTTGTTTATTGAGGTAGGCCTGAATTGCTATAAACTTCCCTCTTAGAACCGCTTTTGCTATATCCCACAGATTTTAGGCAAGTCGTATTTTCACTTTCATTTGTGTCCAGGAATTTTTTGATTTCTCCTTTGATTTCTTCATTGACCCAATCGTTGTTCAGTAGCATTTTGTTTAATCTCCACATTTTTGTGGCTTTTCTGATTTTCTTCCTGTAGTTGATTTCTAGTTTCATACCTTTGTCATCAGAAAAGATGCATGGTATTATTTCAATCATCTTAAATTTATTGAGACTTCTTTTGTGGCATAATATGTGATCAATCCTGGAGAACGTTCCATGTGCATTTGAAAATAATGTGTATTCTGTGGTTTTTGGATGGAATTTTCTGTGTATATCTACTAAGTCCATCTGGTCTAATGTGTCCTTTAAGGCCAGTGTTTCCTTATTGATCTTCTGTTTGGATGATTTATCCATTGGTGTAAGTGGAGTGTTAAAGTCCCCTACTATTATTGTGTTACTGTCTATTTCTCCTCTTATGTCTGTTAATAATTGCTTTGTATATTTAGGTGCTCCTATGTCGGGTGCATAGATATTTACAAGTGTTGTATCCTCTTGTTGGATTTTTCCCTTTATCATTATGTACTGCCAGTCTTTGTCTGTTGTTACAGTTTTCGTTTTAAAGTCTGTTTTGTCTGATATACATATTGCTACCCCCACTTTCTTCTCTTTGCCATTTGCATGGAATATCTCTTTCCATCCTTTCACTTTCAGTTTATGAGTGTCTGTAGGTCTGAAGTGTGTCTCTTATATGCAGCATATACATGGGTCTTGTTTTTTTATCCAATTGGCCACCCTATGGCATTTGATTGGAGCATTTAGTCCATTGACATTTAAAGTAGCTGTTGATAAATATGTATTTATTGCCATTTTGTTACTTTTTTTCTGAGTGTTTTAGTAGTTCTTCTCTTTTCCTTTCTTTTTCTCTTGCTCTATTCCCTTGTGGTTTGATGGCTTTCTTTAGTAATATGTTTGATTTCTTTTGTCTTACTTGTTTGCTTACTTATTATAGGTTTCTGATTTGTGATTACCATGAGGATCCTATTTAATATTCTATGTATGTAACAGTCTATATCGAGTTGATAGACTCTTTAGCTTGACCTCTTTCTAAAAGCTCTACTTTTTCACTCCCCTCCTCCCACATTTTATGTTTTTCAAATCATATATAGTCTCTTGTTTAGTGTTTGTCTATCCATTACCCTCTTATCATTGAAATAGGTGATTTTAGTAAATTTGTCTTTTAACCTTCATATTATCTTCACAGGTAGTTGATCTGCTACCTTTACTATATTTTTACCTTTACAGGTGATTTTACAAGTTTTTTTTAATGATTATTTTTTTGGTCTCTATTTGTGGTCATTGCTTTCCCATTAAATAAGTCCCTTCATCATTTCTTGTAGAACTGGTTTCTTGGTGATAAATTCCTTTAATTTTTGCTTCTCTGGGAAGCTCTATCTCTCCTTCCATTCTGAATGACAACCTTGAGGGATAGAGTATTCTTGGCTGTAGGTTTTTTCCTTTATCACTTTAAATATGGTGTGCCATTCTCTTCTCACCTGTAGGGTCTTGGCTGAGAAGTTTGCTGATAGCCTTATGGGCTTTCCTTTATATGTCACTTGTGGCCTTTCTCTTGCCGCTTTTAGGATTCTCTCTTTATCTTTAATTTTGGACATTTTAATTATAATGTGTCTTCACGTTGCCTCTTTGGTCTTATCTTGTTTAGAGCTCTCTGTGCTTCCTGTACTTGGATGTCTGTTTCCTTCCTTAGGTTAGGAAAATTTGCATCTATTATTTCTTCAAATAAATTTTCCGCCCCTTTGTCTCTCTCTTTTCCTTCTGGGACACCTATAATCCGACTGTTAGCACACTTGATATTGTCCTAGAGTTCCCTTAGACTGTTCTCATTCTGTCTAATTCTTTTTTCTCTTTTCTGTTCAGCTTGGGTGATTTCCTCTAGTCTTTCGTCTAGCTCGCTGATCCATTCTTCTGCATCCTCTACTCTGCTATTGAGTCCCTCTAGTGAATTTTTCATTTCCAGTATTGTATTCTTCATTTCTGATTGGTTCTTTTTTTTTTTTTTTTTTAAGATTTTATTTTTTCCTTTTTCTCCCCAAAGCCCCCTGGTACATAGTTGTACACTCCTCGATGCGGGTCCCTCCAGCTGTGGCATGCGGGACGCCGCCCCAGCGTGGCTCGATGAGCAGTGTCATGTCCGCGCCCAGGACTCGAACCAACGAAACACTGGGCCGCCTGCAGCGGAGCGCGCGAACTTAACCGCTCGGCCATGGGGCCAGCCCCTCTGATTGGTTCTTTTTTATATTTTCCAGTTCTTTGCTGATGAGCTCACTGTGTACATCCAGTCTTCTTCCAATATCTGTGAGCATCCTTACGATATTTTGTTTGAACTCTTTGTCAAGTAGGTCGCTTATTTCTGTTTCATTTAGTCCTTTTTCTGGGGTTTTGTCCTGTTCCCTTGCTTGGAATGTATTCCTCTGTCTCTTCATTATGCCTCTTTCTCTGTGCTTATTTCTGTGTATTAGGTGAGTCAGCTATGTCTCCTGATCTTGAAGAAGTGGCCTTATGTATGAGATGATTTATGAGGCCCAGCAGTGTGCTTCCCTCTTGTCACCAGTCCAGATGATCCAGGAGAGACCCTGTTGTGGGCTACTTGTGTCCTTCTGCTGTGGCAGGGTTGCTCCCACTGCAGGTACCCAGGGAGTCTAGTCTTTCCTTCCCTGGCCAGCTGTTTGTAAATTTGGTTTGGGGTACCTCAGGACCATTGGCTACAAAGTCTATCAGCATATTCCTGTTGCAGTTTTCCTCTTAATTGGGTTGGTACCCAGTGTAGCTGGTTGCTAGGCTCAGGGACATACAGTTGCAATAGGCTTCAGGCCTACAAAGTTGTCAGTTCTCTTAGGAGTGCAGCTGAGTGTGGCTGACCCTAGGCACAGGAGCACTCAATTGTTTCAGGCTTTGGAAGGTGGGGCTGATCCTTTTTATGGCTATTTGTGAAGTACAGGTCTTCTGCCCTGATAAGCCTCACCTCCCACAGGACCACACACACCATCAACACAGTCCTGGTCCATGCACACTTCCCAACCCCCTGGAGTGTACCCTGACACCGCACTGCAGAGGCCCCCACCTCTGCACCAATGCCCCCCACAGTTCACCAGGTCCTCCCACAGACCCTACTCACAGAGTCGGATACACTTGCCTGCCTGTAGAGGATCCAGGCACCCAGTCAATGCAGGCTGAAAAGTAGCCTGAGGGCTTGCTGTTGTGTGGGCCAGTCCCTAGGGAGGGCTGCCTGCCCTGGCTGAACTGTATTAAATCTGTGCTCTAGTGGGTGTGGCAGACCCCTGGGCTAACAGACCAAGGGATGAACTTCAATAACGCCCACCGGGGTCTGTGTCAGCACGCCTGGACAAGTTCAGAACAATGGCCCCCACCAATGTCTCAGTCTCCAGAGAGGTCCCTCCTGTCACCAAGATGCCCCCAGGGCCCACTAGGTAAGTCTCGTTTCACCAAAGGACCATCAGCCTTCTCTCTGGTGATTTTAGGTTGCTGCAATGAGTGAGTTTGTGCATGGATCCTTTAAGACCCAGGTCTTTTTGACTTTCATCTGATAGTTTTTCTAGGGGTATCCTTGCTGCAGTTAATAGCCAGAGAAGCCAGACATTAAGACCCTCGTCTCACTTGGGCTGAGCCTGAAGTGTGCTTATAGCAGCATCAACCCCTGCTCTGGACCTTGCTTCTCCAGGGAGGGCTGCGTACCTCAGGGAGTCTCCCGCCTGGCCAGCTGAGAAGCTCTGCTGCTCCCAAAGGTGGCTTTTTTCCTCTCCAGCAAGAACTTCTGCCTCTTCCACCTTAATCAGGACTGTCCCTTATTGTGGGGGTTCTTTTTATCCAGTTTTCAGTGTTCTCTCCAGGGTAATTTTTCCAAAAATAGTTGTAACTTGGTTGTGTTCATGGGAGGAGATGAGTTCAGAGTCTGCTTACGCCGCCATCTTGACAAGATCTCTCTATTTAATTTTTTTAAAAGTCATGTGTCCATTATTTATCTTGAGTCATATTTTACAAACAAATAATAAACAAATCAATCAATCAGACTTGCGTCTGGCAGACCCCATCATAACTACTGGTTCCCTTCCCTGCCCTTTTTCTGTCTTTAGGCCATTTCACGCAATGCCTCACTCCTAGGTTGGGCTGTAGCTACAGCTTAACAAGGCTTAGGAATTGAGAATGGATTTCATTGATCTGTCTGCCATTCTGAGCATGAATAACAGAGGGTTCCCCAAGGAGGCTGGACTCAGGCGCAGGGAACACGAGTCATCTTTTCACCTGGACTACAGGCATCTGGCACCCTTCCCAGGGACCCATCTGCTAAAAACACAAAGGCCTCCACTTGGCTGATATTGAACATTTCCTGCAAACAGTTGACATCTTGAGCCCAGGCCTTTGTGTCTGCCCAGGGCCATTTAATTCTTGAGGGTTACTTATAACCATGGATACTGAGCTGAACCAATCACTGTGGACAGTCTCAGGGTTAAGCTTTCTGAAGAAAGAGAGGCTCCAATGCTGCTGTAGAAAATTCAGCTCTCAGCTCCCCAGAGCAAGACGTTAGAGAATGGTTTCTTCTAAGTCTTCTAATTCTCTGTCCCAGGACAAGCTGGGTGAGACAACAGTCAACTGTAGAAGAGAGTTTGCTCCTCAGCCTTATTCTGGAATTGGGCTCTATTGTTCTCTAGGTTTCTGCTACACAGACCTTCCCATCCCTCCACCAGCATATGTTCCCTCTTTCCCATTTGTGCTGGGAATGGTCTGTGACAAGTGTTACTTATTCATGCAGCAAATCCCCAGTCTAGACACCAGGGATGTAGTAGTGAGCAGAAACGAAGAAGGATCTCTGCTCTCGTGGAGTTTGCATTCAAGCAGACATACAAATAATAAACAAAATTCAAAAAGCAAAATATACAGTATGACACAAGTGCTATGGAGTTAAGTAAAGCAGGGTTGTGGAGAGGGAGTTCCAGGGAGAGGCCTCACTCAAGGGGGAAGCTTGAGTGAAGATCTGAAGCAAGAAGGGAAGGACCCGTGTAGATATCGGGGGAAGAGTGCTTTGTGGAGAGTGGCTGAGTTTTACCACTAGTAATAAGTACCTGTTGATTAAGTGTTGAATTTAAGCTTGGTGGGGGAAAAAAAAACAACTAGAAGATACATCAAATCATCATGGTAGTTGGCCCTCGGTGATGGAATTCTTGATAATTTCCTGTAGTTTCCAAATTTTCTACATTTAAAAAAGTGTTGCTTATTTTTTAAAGGATTTGAACACACAGGATTGCATCTGAGCCCCTCTGCCATGGACACATTTGGCCGCATTTCCCTTTGCCCTGATATGATATTATTGGCTACAAAAAGCCAAACGTTTTTTCACCTAGCCTGAAGTTTCTACCGTCAGGAACCTTCTTAGGGAGGCATTATCTAAGAACTTTCATTTACTGAATGCATATTTGAAGGCCAGAAAATGTGCTATTCCTTTTATACTAGGTGTTCTCAGCTTTGGCTGCACATTAGAATCAGCTGGATACTGCACTGCAGATGAATTAAAGTATATTTTTGAAGGTGGGACCAAGGCATCAGTATTTTTTAAAGCTCCTCAGAGGATTACAATATACGGCCAGGGTTGAAAAGGACTGTTTTACATATGTCTTATTTTATTCTCTGAGGTAGGTTCTTCCATCCCCAATGTATAGATGAGGAACTGGAGGTTGGCTTGCCCAAAGCCATATGCTAGGAAGTGGGAGAGCGGTTGATTTAACTGCAGACCTGATGGAAACCACTTGGCCTGATGTTTTTACTTGAAGCAGCTGATATGCAGAGAGGGCACTGGAAGGACTTGCCCTAAGGCACAGCCTGGTTCCTTGTGAGTCAGTACCCAACCTGAGGTTTCTATTCTACACCCTGCTGGGACTCTTCCAACTGCTCTTTGCCCCTGAGACAGGGAGGATAACAGAGAACACACACAGCTGTGACTGTGAGTTCCACCTCTGCCCCGGGTTCCATGAGAATTCCAGGTTTGGTTCTATCTAGTCCCACCTTGGTGAGATGCAAGGGCTTCCCTCTGATGCCAGCACATGGCTTCTAGGAATGCAGAGTCCACTCAAGGATGCGTGAGAATCCTGGGCCATTAAATAATGGCTGTCTGCATGGAGTAGCTGAATGCGGGCTGAGCAAAGTCTTAGGCCCATACAATCATTACTTGTGGCTGATGGGTGGCCATCCTCACTGGTTGACAGTGACAAAGCTAAGTAGGAGCTGTCTTAGGTGCCACTCGGCTCCTCTGATGAATGGTTTCTCCTGTGTTCATCAGTCTCACACTGTTGGGTCTCCTTCCTTTTTCCTCACCCAACCGCCTTTTTTCTAGTCAGAAGGTGGGAAAACTGATCTGTAGGTATCCACTAGAATCCTCTTTCTGTCTCTCCTTTTGGAAATTGTTAGCATAGGTTTATGTCCTTTGTCTCTTGGTTCTGCAGTGGGTGATTCATGCCTTGTCTCAGGAACAGGGGGATGGGGGATGGGCCTTCAGGGTCACACTCTTCTAGTCCTATTGACTCAAGGTGCAGAGTAAACATGGAGAGGAAACCAAGATGACTGATAAAGCAACAGCTCCCTCTGACAAAGACAACAGACAAAGCACCTCAACGTATGCTTTAAAATGCTTCCTTTTGCCCCTGGTTGAACGTATGTGAAAGTGAACTGGGTGTTATTAATATTATTGCAGCTATTATCTCAGCTTTAGTCTGCCTACATTAAAGCTTAAAAGAAATCTCCTGACCACAAACCTGGCCCTCTAACAATTGATTTCCTTTTCAGGCAGGCCAAAGAATTGCCTTGGAGGGCTGCATAAACCACCAAGTACTCTGGGCCGGATGGAACACGCTAGCACAAATGCAAAAGGTCACCTTGGACTGGGCCGAGCTGGTGAATGCCAATGAGCTGGAGCTCCCTGAAACCTCGGCTTATGCATGTCAGGCAGCTAACATCACCATTGGGCCCAGGCCTCCACCTCTGCTGCCCACGCTGACCCAAGTGGAAAGGGTTTGCCTCACTGAGGGACCCCTTCAGAATTGTTCACATGGGAACCTGTCCATCCAGGGTTCTCAACCTGCTAAAAGCTCTGGCCAGGCCCTTTTGCAAATTAGCTTTTTTTCTGCATATAACCATCTACAGATTAGGTTTTTCCCTCCCCGACATGAGGAAAAACAATAACAGGGAGGCTCACGAAACTGCAGAATCATGGAACACAGCTCTCAGTGCCCTTTCTACAGACACACCCTCTCAGCTCCACGCAGGAGTCCAATTCTTCACTGCTCCCAGGGCTTTTTGCCCAGAAGTGAACTTGAAAGAAGTAGGAACGTAAAGATCCACATGTCAACAGGTCTATAGAACATCCTCAGAATGTCATTAGAATGGGAGGCCCAACACCCCCTAAATGCTAACGTCTCCACCCCAATCCCATTGCATTGGCCCAAGTCAGCAGAGAACTTGAACTTCTACTAAAATGCACACCTTCCTTGGAAAGATTTCCCTCCTGGTTAAGTATCAGCATCTCTCTGGGAGTCTGTAGTGTGTAGAGAGACTGCGTACACTCAAATCCAGGTTCCAGCACTTACTAATTAGGTGAACTTGGTTTGTTCTTGAACTTCCCTCAGCCTCAGTGTCCCCATCAGTAAAATGGAACTTATAACAATATCTGCCTCATAGGACGCTGTGTGGATTAATCAAGTCAACTCATATAAAGTGCTTGGAAAGGTGCCTGACACATAGTTAGTGCTCAATAAATGTACTTATTTTATTCTCTAGAAGCAGGGTTTGATTAGGAATGGGACCCTTCTGAGAAGAAGGGACAGAGACGAGGGTGGAACAGAACACAGAAAAGGAAAAGCTGGGGGTACTGAAATCAAAATGCCTTCTTGAAATTGTGCTCCTGGTATCTCTTACGGACAGGAGTACAGACCCAGGTAGAAATGGAGACACAGAGATGGAGGCCCCAACACGAGAGGGAGCTAGTACTGATGGGGTGCTAAGGAATGTGTGAGTGGCAAAGACAACACTGCAGTTTCCAGGGGTTAAATTTGCATGAAAATTATAAACATAAGAATGCTTCTGTAGAAAATTTGGGAGAATATAAGCGAAAAGAAAACTTTTTAAAATCAATATTTCTACTACCCACTCACCATTTTGATGTATTTCATTCCAATATATTTTTTCATGCAGAACTTATATACCTAATATGCATATTGTCCTGCTCTATATCCAATTTTAACAATATTGAGATCATATTTTAAACTGCTTTTCCCCGCTTAATACAGCTTGAGCACTTTCCCCTCATTAAACATGGCTTTTAATGGCTACATTATATTCCATCATATGGATTCATTTACCCAATTCATTATGAACATTTAGCCTGTTTCTAATTTTTTTACTATTATAAATCATGCAGCAATGAGCATCCGTGCACCTAAATCTTTATGTGCATGTCTGGTAACTTCCTTAAGATAAATTCCTAGAAGTGGAATTACTGGATCAAGAGTTATACTCATTTTGAAGGACCTTGATATGTCTTGCCCTCTTTCTTGCTGTGAATGTACACACACAGGAATGGCACAGTCATAATTCAAGCACCCTTTCTTCCTTCCTCTACTTTCTTGCCTTGGCTGAATATTTCTCATCCTCTCATACTCAGCTTAAGCATCACCTCCCCCAGGAAGCCTTCCCCAACCCTGCAGACTGGTTTAGATTCCCCTTTTCTGTAGTTTTACAGCCCTTGCCCTTCACTCTACCATAGCATTTAGCATACCATATACGACTTGCTGATTTACCTGTATGTCCATCTGGCTGGACTAGAAACACCTTAAGGGTAGAATAATATCTATAATCCTGGCATTTGGCACATAACAGATGCTCGGTAGATTGATGGGGTCAATGCAAAGCAAGGACCTGAGCGGGCTGGTGCTCTGTAGGGGCACATACGATGCACTTCGCTGCTAACGTAGGCCTCCTGCATCATGAACTCTTTAGGGAACGTGCTCCAGGTAATGTAGTCTACTGACCTCTAGGCCGAAGAAAATCCTGACTCAGGGGCTATTATCACACCTCTTACAGAGGGCTGACCTACACACAGGATTGAGGGAAAATAACCTGCGAGGCTTGTTTAATAGAAGCTAATACTCTTGACAATCATGACCTCTGGTCAGAAGTGTCGGGAGCAAAGGGCCCTGAACAGCCAGCCCACAGCAGTCCATTAACAGGATCATACACTCTTAAAGTTGAAAGGAAACTAAGAGACTACCTTGCATTGCAGCTCAGTGTACCATGAAGTACGGATGGTAGTGATTATACCATAGCGTTGTTCTAAGGATTGAAATAACAAGAAATGTTGAGTCCTTGTAAATATCTGGCATATCATATTTGCTCAACAAATGGGATTAATTAATTAATTAATTCAATCATTCATTCAGCTAATTTTACTGACTCCCTCTTATGTGCTGTCTGGACTGAACAGCTTCTCCTCCCAAAATTTGTATGTTGAAGCCTTAACTCCCAATGTGACTGTATTTTGAAATAGGTCTGTTAAGGAGGTAATAAGGTTAAATGAGCTCCTAAGGGTGAAACTCTAATTGAATAGGACTGGTGTTCTTATATATGAGAAGAGGAGGAGAGAGCAGAGCGTGTGCTCTCTCTGCACACACAAAGGAAAGGCCACGTGAAGACAGCAAGAAGGCAGCCATCTACAAGCTAGGAAGACAGGCCTCACCAGAAACCGACCTTGAAGATACCTTGATCTTGGACTTCTAGCCTCCACAACTGTGAGAAAACAAGTTCTGTTGTTTAAGCCACCAGGTCTGTGGCATCTTTTTGTTTTTAAGATTGGTACCTGAGCTAACAACTGTTGCCAACCTTTTTTTCATTCTGTTTTTTCTCCGCAGATCCCCCCAGTACGTAGTTGTACTATGTTTAGTTGTGGGTCCTTCTAGTGGTGGCATGTGGGATGCCGCCTCAGCGTGGCCTGACGAGCAGTGTCATGTCCGCGCCCAGGATCTGAACCAGTGAAACCCTGGGCTGCCAAAGTGAAGCGCACAAACTTAACCACTCGGCCATGGGGCCGGCCCTCTAGGCATCTTTTCATGGCATCCTGAGCAGACCAGTAAGTGTCCCATGGCCTGACAGCTGATGTGTGCTAGTGCTAACACACAGTGTAACTTCTACTGGGAAATTATAAAACGACACCTGGGATAAAATGTAACAATATCATTTTGGCCATTAAGGGGTTTCTGTTTTCTCATTATTCAAGTATGTTTCCCTGCTCCCAGTGTGAAAGCCATCCATTCATTACATTCTGCAAGTTGCCACCTATTCAACACTGCTGCCCAGTTCTGTGACCAGCACAGAAATGTTAGAGAAGGCAGCTTGCTGTCCCGGAAGGAGACAGCACTTCTGAGTCATACAGACCTGTCCTAATCTCAGATCTGGGCTGGGGGAAAGTCACTTCACCTGTCTGAGTCTTAGTTTCCTCATCTGTAGAACGGGGTTACTTGTGTATACCTTTGGGGTAACAGAACAATAGCCCCTCCAAATATGTCCATACTCCAATCCTCAGAACCTGGGAAGAGGTTATCCTACATGGCAAAAGGGACTTTGAGATGTCATTAAGAATAAGGATCTTGAGATGAAGAGATAATCCTGCATTATCCAGGGGGCCCAGTCTAATCATATGAATCCCTGAGAGCAGAGAATCTTTCCTGGCTGTCGTCTGAGGTAGAGTGTGGCAATGGAAGTGTGCCAGAGAAATAGCAGCACAAGACGGACTTGGCCCATGGTTGCTGGCTTTGAAGGTAGAGGAAGGGGCCACAAGCCAAGGAATGCAGGCTGTCTCTAGAAACTGGAAAAACAAGGACAGATCTCCCCCAGAGCCTCCAGAAAGGGATGCCTCCCTGCTGAGACCTTGATTTTAGCTCAGTGAGACCCATGTTGGACTTCTGACCTACAGCACTTAGAGATAAATTTGGGGGACCGGGCCCATGGCCAAGTGGTTAAGTTTGCGGGCTCCACTTTTGCGGCCCAGGGTTTCGCTGGTTTGGATCCTGGGTGCAGACATGGCACCACTCGTCAGGCCAGGCTGAGGTGGCATCCCACATGCCACAACTAGGAGGACCCGCAACTAGAAGTATACAACTATCTACTGGGGGAGGCATTTGGGGGAGAAAAAAGCAAACAAACAAACAAAAAAAGATAAATTTGTTTTGTTTTAGGCCACATATAAACATGTCTATATATACGTATACCACACACAAAGACACAAAGGGCTTGCTTCAAATTTTTCACAATCCAGTGGGGGCAACAAGAAAATGTGGTAAGCGCTAAAACGGGAGGAAGTGCCGGTACCATGGGTTCAGAGGGGAGAGGCAACTCATCCAGTGCGCATGGTCGAGGAAGGCTTCTCACTGAAGTCACTTCTGAACTAAGTCCTTCAGGATTAACAGGAATTGAGCAGGTAAAAAACAGAGGAAATAAATATTATATGTAGATGGAATAGCAAGGACAAGGGGCTAATGCAAAGGAGAAAATCAAAAAGGAAAATCACGAAATAAACATAATTTATTGTTATGGAGTTGGAAAGGAGAGGAAGTGTAGAGAAATTACTGATTGATGTAATTGTTATGCATGGGTATGACTATTATTATTGGACATGTCAGACGGAAATGCAAAGTTGTAAAGATCTTTTTGCATTAGTACACGGCCTATTTTCCTTCCCCGCCTGCTAAGGAAAATTCTGGTGGCCACAGAGTCCTGAGACTTACTGGGAGGATTGAGGTAATCAGTGAAGTAGAGAAGTGCTGGAAAAGGTAGAGAATCATTTACTGGAAGAGATGAGAAGCTAAGGGGAGAGGAGGATCGGGACCAGGGACAGAAACCCTCCAGCTTTCGTGTTTTCTTAAGAATCTGTACCAAAGATTTAAATTAGTCTCAATTTTTCCAACTATTAGTTCTTTGAATTTGATTTCATGCCAAGGGTGGACTTTGTGGGGCCTGGTTTTATGTAGCTTTCATATATACATATAAATCTGAACCTTCGCCAGCCAGATATTTTATTTATTATTCCTTCAAAATACCTATCTCTAACCCTTTGCTCAAGCCCGTGGCTCTGCCTGGAATGCTTTCCTCACTTATCTAAATCCCTCCCATTCTTCAAGGCCTAGCTTATGCTCCATGTGCTCCATAAACACTGTCCGGGCACAGAGGAATGCGCCTTTGATGAATTTAATGCGTTTGTTGTCTGAATTGTAGACTTTAGTGCTTATCTTCCACAAAATCTCCACAATGACATCAAAGAAAAATATAGAAGAAAATGCATCACCTCTTAAGACCACTGTCCTAAAGGAGCAATTATTTCTACAGGATCCCTTCCAATTCTTAAGTATGGGTATAAATAATCAATAATATTGTAACCATAGTAAGAATTTTGATTTCATCTCTTAACCTTCTGCCTTACAATGTTAGCGACCTTTTTATGTCCCCCTACCTTTCTGCCTTTTATATAGCATGAGGTCTTATAACGTAAACTTAAATCTGTAGTAGAGAGCAATGTCTCAAATAGGGAAGATGCTCAATAAATGTTCATTACTACTTTCAGAAGCTTAAAGCTCCCTAGAGAAGGGCTGTATCCTCTTTTTTCCTTTAAATCTCTCACAACAGCTTATCAAAGTCACACACTCAAACACCTCTAGGAGCCAAGCAGATTCATTTGTAAATGAGTAAAACAGGCTGGGTGTAGGACCTTATGGACAGATTCAATAATGTGCTGGAGCTGCTTGTTACCAGCTTGCAAGAGCCAATTGTTATATTGTTGGGGCTTTTGTGAGCCAGTTTAGGTAAAGCTTTTATTAACTTGCCACTACAGAAATTATATTAAAAACAAAGGTAATAAATACTCAAAAGTCATCACTTCCAAATTATTTTACTAAATCTTGCTCTTGTCTATGCTTTCGAGGTTTTTGTGTCTATTGTATCTGTATGATGAAAATGCTATACTGTGTGTTCCTGTGCATCTCTTCCCAATTCCTCATTCAGTGATGTCAAGTTGGTAGGTTGAAACTGGCTATGGTGGGAGTTTAGACAATACAGAAATTGGCAAATGCTATACAGTAGAGCTTAGTTTATTTTCTAGACTGAAGAGAGTGATGGCGAAAATGTCATTAATGATGATAAAACTTAAAAGTGTGCTATGTTTACAGTCGTTACATACTGAATAGCACAAAAAATTGGGAAATAGTCTTCGAGTATTCAAAACCTAGTATGTGATTCAGCAAAGAAATCACTTGTGTCCTTGAAGAACAAGTGAAATTCTTCAATGCTAGATTTAATATAGGATGCCTAGTTAAATTTGAATTTCAAACCAACAAGACTATTTTCAGCATATCTCAAATATTGTTCAGAACATACTTATACTAAAATTTTATTTGTTCTTTATCTGAAACTCAAATTTAACTGAGCCTTCTGTGTTTTTATTTGTTAAATCTGGCAACCCTAGGCATATATCTTCATTGTATTTCTTTCATCTTACATGTTAACATAAAAATATCAATAAACATTCACGTTGGAACTACACTTGTTTTTCAGTTGCAACCATGATTGGCTATGGATAAAAGAGTTCGATAAAAATCAATGAAATAATCTTATGAGAATCAATTGGCTATATAAAATTTACAATAAAGAATATGTTTTATTACTGTTATTTATAAATTTTATGCTACACATGTTTTATAACAGTAAAATTTATAACAAACTTACGTGGATATATACACACACGTATGCACATTTTATTAATTTTTGGAGAGCTGGTCATTAAATATTCATCAGCAAACCATTGAGAGGGTGATAAACCATCCCTTGAGAATGCATATACATTCACTTTTGTAAACGCTGTCCTTCCAAACAAAACTTGTTCACCCCACCCTCTTCCAAGTACCATTTGTTATGTCATACCTAGGACAGGTCAAGGTCAGGGCCCAGTTAAACAATAACGGCAGAGTTCACATTATTGAGAAATCAGTCGTCTCCTAAGCATCTAAACACAAGCAACTGAAATAAGTTATCTCCCTGCTTGAAGGCTAAGATCATCCCTCCTAGCACTCCACTCTCTTTGTGAGCCCCATCCAACTATATGAACTATTGTACACCTTGCCCATCTCCACCAAAATGCTCACTCAAGCTGAGAAGGCATCTCTGGGTGTCATTAGGCTCTGACAAGTAGGACTTACAACCATAAGCAAACAGCATTCCCATTTTTGCCAGAGTGGTATTCCTTCTTGGGAAAATTGATGCAGTTGGCAAGCCTGCTTAGTTATGCTTCTGCTGCTATTCTTTCTGACCAGAAGCCACCTGGACCTTGTTTAGGGCAGTCTTGGGGCCCAAGAGGCCCCTGGAATGAAGAGACCCTCTAAATCGACATGGTTAAACGCACAAAGAGCAGGAAGCATGTCAATGAGGCGACATCTTTAGACTCTCTCATTCCCAGAGAGGCCGATTGGCAATGGTAGAAAGGAAGACAAGCTGGGCCTCCCATCCAGATGCCTGGAAAGAGCCAGGGGCTCCAGACAGACTGGGTGTCTACATTCCAGGGCTTAGCTCAGCTCCTGCTTGGTTCTCTTGCCATACACTTGCTTTGTGTTAGTAACAAGAGAGAAGCAACAAACTTCAGAGCAATAAATACTCTGTTGCTTATTTTACAGATACTCTGTCTCTCTCTCTCTCCCTCTCTCTCTCTCTCCAGAATGAGCAAAGACATAACACACAAAAAAAGAAGGGCCAGCCTGGTTGCATAGTGGTTAAATTCCTATGCTCTGCTCCAGCAATGTGGGGTTTGCAGGTTTGGATCCTGGGCGTGGACCTATACATTGCTCATCGAGCCATGCTGTAGCCACGTCCTACGTACAAAATAGAGCAAGATTGTCACAGATGTTAGCTCAGGGACAATCTTCCTCACCAAAAAAAGAAAGAAAGAAAGAACAGAATCTCTTATTTGGGTTTAATTGTAGTATTAAACACCCCTATTGATGTGTTCTCAACTCTAAACCTATGCCCTAAGCCAGCATTTCCCAAAGTATGTTCAGATAGATGTTTATGTATATATTATGGGGAAATGGAGGAGAGTTCCATGGTCCAATAAGTTTGGAATATTGTAGGTTTCAAGTTTTAACTAGATTTCTTTGCAGCAGGATTTCTCGGAGCCTTTAACATGCAGATGTGCTTTGGGAATCCATTCACTGGAGTAAAGTTCACCATATTTCCCAAATTTATTTGAGTCAAGAACCCCCTTTTCATGGAATATCTTACAGAACCAGCATTCTGTGGAGGAGACGTTATAAAACTCTTGGGCTCTGACAGTTTTCAATAGTTCTCATTAATCAACAACAGACTCATGTTCGAATTTCCATGACTTTGTTCACACACTCTCTTCCCTCATCTTCAACTATGAAAGGATTTCTCTCTCTTCAAGGCCCTTTGGGTGCTCTCAGAGCCCCTATAATACCCTTCTCTCCTTTCTTTGCTCAGGCAAGACTTTCTCGGTACCAACGTCATCGTCATTATCACAAGCTCCTGGAAGGCAGTGGGGCTCGAGGGGAGGGCCTGGACTGGACGTCCATGACCCAGAGTGAAGGTCCAGCCACAAGTGGCCTTAATAAGGCTACTTTACCTTTTAGAGGCTCAGTTTCCTCTTACGTAAAATGGGAATAATACTATTTTCATTACAGACTTATGGTGAGGATCTCATAAAAGAGTTTCATGAAAGCACTTTATTATCATAAAGTGAAACTGAAGAATGATCATTAGTCCCGTTTTTCCTAAATTCCTCTGATCATCAGAATTACCTAGGGCGCTTTTTAAAAAGAGAGATTCATCTGAGGGGGAGTCTGTTTCCGTGGGTGGGATCTCGAATCTGTGATTTTAACAAGCATCTAGGTGATTTTTACCATCAGAAGAATTTAGATGGTACTGCATTATCTGAAAGAAATGAGGAATGAATGGTGAATTTAACAGCAAAAGCTACAGACAAGTGGGAGTTATCTGGGTGGGGGTGAGGCAGGTGAAGTGAAACACTACAGGGCTCCTATTTATTACAGGTAAGCATGCATGTATCTCTTCACTGGGCAAAGCTAGGCTGGGCATTTGACCTTTGTACAGTAATTCTTGGAGTACAGTACACACTCCAAAAACTAGAGTTTTATTAAATATCCCACTGGTCAAGATTTATCCAAAGTAGCATTGGTTACTTCTTTATTTGAATCTTGGATCTTTTTTAAAAAATCAATTATAACCTTGTGGATCATCAAAAATACAGACCTTCGTTCAAGAAATCAGTCTCACTGCATTTCGAATCAAGGGTTTGCTGGGCACAAGAGAAGGACCAATATATATATATATATACATCCCCACTTGACGGGGGTATGTTCTAAAAAGTGCATCGTTAGGGAATTTCATCATTGTGTGAACATCACGGAGTGCACTTACACAAACCTAGATGATGCAGCCTTCTACAGACCTAGGCTATATGGTACTGATCTTATGGGACCACTATCATATATGTGGTCCATCACTGACCAAAACATCATTATGCGGTGCACGACTATATACATGTATTCACAGACACACACATCTCTGCACAGGCTGGTGCCACATTTGGCATTTATAACTCTTTATGTAATTGTTGAAGTGCTTGTGAATGACCATCAAAAAAATGACCCCATCTCTGAAATACTCTCTCTGTTTGTGTGTATTCTTCATGCCACCTGCATCCAGGAGCTGGGATTACTTAAAGATTGTATTTATTCAGTAGAGAAGCAAGGGAACAGAAACAATATTTTCTTTATTAAAAATAAAATAAACACCCCAAACAAAAACTCATTATTTCTAGAAAATCCCCTCTCATGCCCAACCACCAAGGGAGCCTCTACTGCAACTGATTTCTTGAAAAAGGCTAAATCAAAGCCGGGAAAATCTTGTAGCCATTAGACTATAATCTCTATGAATCACCAATTTGTTTTTCATGACTTTTCCTGCATTCCTTCTATGTTCTGTAGTTTATTTTGTTCAATGTTTTCAGCAACAGCCTTGCCAAGCCCCAGAGTGTAGAAGCCATCCAGGCAGGGAGCATGTGTTTCCCACTCCACAAGCTGCTTGCCCAAGGAACAAGGCGTGCATCTGACTTCTCTCCCTCCCCTTCTTTCCCTCTGTGGTTGCAGGGACAAGCAGAAAACAGCCAGACCTAAACTCTCACGGAATAAGGCCTTCAACAGTCGAGATGCCATGAGCAAATTCTAGCATTAGGACCCTTTCTTTCCTATTACTTGGAGTGTATCTTGAAGAGATCGAGGCCTTTAAGAAAAAAAAAGAACTGCGGTTGTGACTAGTTGGCAGCGGCCACATTGTGGCTTAGTTAGCGCAATAAATAGTTTACTTTAACTTAGCTCCAGCTTACCGAGTCTCTCCTTTCTGCACTCCTATACACAAACAATCCACTTCTCATTTACAAATATTACACATCTGCATGTGTAACCACACTCTCTCTTGTTAAATAGATATTTATTTCTCTTTCTGCCCAACATGGGGAACTGGTTTTGAAGTAAGTTACCCAGACCAACCTCTTTCACTGTACTAAGTAGACTGGTATTTCTGGATCTATCTTGGTGGTGACAGCAGGGTGGGTATCTAATTTATTCATTCAACCATCCACTCATTAATCCATTCATCTATTTGTTCATTGAGTAAATATTACTAAGTGTCTACTCTTGGTGACAGGCATTGGGGTAGACACCGAGGGTACAATGGTGAATTAAATACATGGAATCCATGCTTGGTGGAAGTATACAGTCGAATGGGAGAGACAGATGTTAAACAAATTATTACACATATTTTAAAATTTTAATTCTAATAAGGGCTGCAAGGACAATTAAAGGGAGCTATGAAAGTTAATAAAAAGGGAACTAAGGACTGCACATTGTATGATTGCACTTATAAGGAATGTCCAGAACAGGCAAATCTGGACAGAGAGAAAAAAGTACATTAGTGGTTGCTTAGGGCTGAGGGTGGCGCCTGGAAGGGTTGGGGATGATGGCTAAGGGGAGCAAGATTTCTTTTTTTAGGTAATAAAAATGTTCTAAAATTGACTGTGGTGATGGATGGGCAATTCTGTGTATATACCCAAAGCCTTGAATCCCTCTTTCTCCAGTCACCACTGCTTTCTTTGGGGCTAGATTCATTCTCAGGGAGTTTGTCCACCTCCAGTTATTGGTGTTTATTCTACGAGCTTAGCAACCCAAGGACAGTGAGGGCCTTTACCTTCTAGTTCCAGCCAAAGTCCTAAGTAGGGCTTAATTATTCTGCCTTGGTAACATGTACCTACTTCTGCATCATTCTCTGGTTGGGGGAACGTGGTGCCAGAGAGGGTAGATGCCTACCCCAGGAGGTGGAGTCAGCTCTACCAGAACCTCATGCTCTGAGGATGGAGGAAGAGATGGTTCTGCTACCAGATGCAAAGAGGCAAAAACAGCAGCTGTTCCCCTCAGGGCAATCAGTTGCCTCGTGCCTCCTTGGAATAAAGGTTTTGTTTTGTAGGACCACAGCCCTTCAGGAGACAGACTCACTACATTCCAGCTGTTACAACAGCCTGCAGTTGCTGAATCCTTCAAAGTGTCACACAGAAAGCCTTTGAAATTTGCAACTCTTACTGGATTCTATTACTTAGTTAAATACAAAAAATAGTCATTAGCTATGGAGTAAGATGAAAAAAACAGTTAATATATTTGTAAGTTGACCTATGTAGACATATTTAATTCTAATTTGCATGTGGGTTTGGGGTTTTTTGTGGGGAGATGAGGTTGGGATTTTCATTTGGTTTCATTCCTACGTGTATATATCAGCTTCTCGGAATCCTGAAGTTCCAGTGGTACGTAATAACAAGTAGTCGAGTAACTTACATCTTGGGATATTTCCACTAACAAATGTAGAGCAATTACAGGCAACACATTTATCTGCTAATTACTGTCATGTGGAATTTACTTTGCTAGCAGGAAAATGTAATCATACAATGATGGCAAATGCGTGGCCAGCAAGTCTCATTACCCTCTCACATGCAAACATTATGAATTGGTCATGGTGCTCTTTCCTACTGTTATCCCATGTGACCTCAGAACCCTCCTCAACACAACGCTTCAGGAAACCACCACCAGTCAAATGTAGTTGGAAACCAGGGTGAGCTGTGTGAGCTTGGAAAAGTTATTTAATCTTACTAAGCCTTAGCTAACTTGCTTATACTTGTAAAATGTACTTGTGCTTGACAAAATGTAGTTACAATGATGATGATGAGGATTGCCTTCAGATTACAGTGGTCTCTCATTATCTGCAAGGAGTTGGTTCCAGGACCCCCTGCAGATAGCAAAATCTGTGGACGCTCAAGTCCCTGAGTCAGCCCTCCATATCCACAGATGCAGAAGCCACAGATGCAGAGGGCTGACTGTATATCTAAACAGAATTAATTGCCTCCAAAGTTTCTCTTCATAGGTTAGTGGTGAGGAGGGCAGCATAAGAGATTCCTTTTTGGGTTTATTTCAGTGCGAGAAGGGGGTTCCCAGTTGCTACAATGTTTGCTTTCATAAATGGTCAAGATGAGAACATCCAGATGAAAAACTGCACATTCTGTAAGAAGACAGGGAGGGAGATATTGTCCATTCTGTCCCGCAGTGTCCTTTATATAATGACTCATGTGATAAATGCCTAAGTTTGGTTCCAGGAAAAAGTTTGTCTCTACAGAAAAATGCATATGCTTTCCACTGTTGGAAAACAAAAAGTAAGTAACGCAACATGTTTCCACTTTGCCTTCACTGCCAGGAAGCTTGTGTCAAAATGTATTACCCAAGTGTTATAATTAGACCAAATCAGGTGTCAAAAGACATCAACTCCTTTGAGTCCTTCAAATATTCACAGTTTTCTTTTATCCTGAAGTGGCTTGTTTTACTCTGATTGAATTTGCAAGCTTTAAATCCCACTGGAAGAGTTGGGTCACCTGACCTTTCAAAGTCTCTTTCAACTATAAAATTTTATGAAATCTTCAATAAAATTCAATCATTTTAATGAGCAAAAATTATCAGTTCTAGGGCTGGCCCAGTGGTGCAGCAGTTAAGTTTGCATGTTCTGCTTCGGTGGCCCGGGGTTCACCCGGTCGGATCCCCCGTGCGGACCTACGCACCACTTGGCAAGCCCTGCTGTGGTAGGCATCCCATATATAAAGTAGAGGAAGATGGGCACAGATGTTAGCTCACGGCCAGTCTTCCTCAAAAAACACAAAATTATTAGTTCTAAACAGGACTTATGGCCTCTGGCATCCAAATAAATGGGAGAGAGATGAAGAGATTTAAAATGTATTAAGAACCTACTGTAGGTTAGGCAGTCTATATCTATAACTAGCGCTCTTGGGCTCAGCTGCCTGTGAGTACAACTGTGGCCATGTTGCCATTTATAGCCACATCTGCAGCTCAGTGCCCATACCATCTCCTGCATAGCAGGAGGGCTTCAGAGTTCCCCCAAATGATTCCTGGGACTTACTACCAGTATCTCATGAATATTCCGTGCTCTCAAGATGCTGCTGTCATGAATATAGGATGTTGGCTTTGTTGGACAGCTGAGCATGTCCTCATTCCCACCCACTCCCACTGCTCCTCTGGTAGGCTCTGACCCACCTGGGGTGATGTCTTCTAGAAGAATCCCAAACCTGAAAACCACTTGGGGTGCCAATGTTACTACATATTCCCTTCCTCTTGGTCCTGTCCCATGAAGTAATGGGGAAACCATTTTCTCATCCCTTCTAGTGGAGTAAAAATGGGTATACGTGTGAAATCACCTAGGAAAAGAGTATGAAGGGAGAAGACAATTTTTTTTTAGATCCAAACCTTAAGGAGCTTCAACTCAAGCTAGCCTAGAGGAAAGAAAAGGAGACAGAGGAGAAGGAGCTAGAAAGGGAGGAACAAAATGCAAGCAGAGATCATGTTGCAGATCCCAAGAGAAGTATGTGTTTTGCAAAGGAGGACCAACTCCTGCTACACATGATATCAAACCTTCACTGCCCCATGAGGCAGATATTATCACTCTCATTTTACAGAAGAAGAATCTAGGCTCAGACAGGTTAATTTTATTTGCCCAAGATCACAAAGCTAGTTAGTGTCAGAGCTGAAACTCAAAGCCAAGTCTGCCATGCTCTTTCCATGACACACCTGTGTGAAATGGGCTGCAGAACACGCCTTTCCTGTTCCACTAATTTTGTCAGTATCTATTTCCCGAACCTACAATAGACCGTTTCTATTATAATGCTTCCAAAATCAACTTCTCACTCTGACAAATGCCAAGGACAGCAACCAATGGCTTACAAATCAGACTCCCAGCCTCTTATCTGGGCCGTAGCACAGGGAGGTCAGCACTCACAGGGCTGATTTGAAACTGAGATAGAGTTTGGAGGTTTTGCTTATTAGTGTTTTTATTTTCTGCAAATATTCTAATAGATGCATATATACTTCATAAAAATTATAAAGCACATGTATATAGGATTATCGGCTTTATCGGAGCATGAGAAGAGAAGGGGTCTCTGGGGATTCTGTATTTGCTTATTCTAGCTACAAGCCAACATCAATACATAAAGTAAGATTGAGAAACTCTACAATAATACTTTCTCTTCACTGAGAGAACTTTCTCTCCATCTATATCATCTGTGTGACTGACTTTTTGGGAGGTGGGGTGGGGTGGATTAAAGAGGCTAGAAATATTCTGAGAGTTATGAGAAAAAATAATTTTTGAGGGGCAAAGCATATTATCTGAATATTGTGCTAGGTTCTGGCCTTCTGGCACTGCAGCTCCTTTGACCCCTCAGAAAAGGGCCAATAGTATCTCCACGCTCCTGGGAAGGTGCCTGGAGGAGTCCTTGCCAGGCTGGATGCTCCAGCATGTTCTCTTCCCAGATCCATTACCAGAAGACATGCACTAAGGCGTCTGACTCTGCCAGGAAACTTTGTTTCCCCAGAATCACAGGATTTTTAGAAGCTGAAAACACCCTGAAGACCTAGCCAGAGTTTTTAATATTTATTTTTAAGATATGGAACCCTTTTTGTGTATATATAAATATAACAAGTTGAAAAAATATTATCCTGACATTTGACATCTTAATTCCTCTTAGGGAGGAAGCTATCGTTGTTTGGAAAATACCTTGTAAACATACTCGGGACATGACATCAGCAGGAGGCAAGATCTCAGGGAAGAAAGACGACAAACTATTCTGGTTAAGAACAGAAGAGGGTCATGGGCAAATTTTTCTCTTTCTTCCTGAATGAGAGGAGGAGAGGTAAGTGAGGATGGAAAAGAATGGAGAAGGGAGTGAGAGGAACCAGAAATTAATAATAATAGCCTAATTATATACATGTGCACTAGTCTAATATTTTTACTTATATTAACTCATTTCATCCTCATACCAATCCTGTGAGTAGATATTAATATAGTCCCCGTTTTAAATATGAGAAACTGAGGCACAAGAAGGCTACATGACTTACCGAGATCCTGCAATTAGCAAATATGGAGCAGGCTGGGGGTTGATGAAATGGCATCTTAAAAACAGTAAGGTCTGGTGTTCCATAGAAAGTTAATTTGCCTTGCTGCAAAATAACGCTTTTTCTGCTTTCCCCAAACTTTCCTCCAGCCCTACCAAAAGTGTCTTCTGTGAGGTCGACAAATATTTGGGGTGATTGATTGAGTTAGTTTCTTATGGAATTCAAAGAAAGGTCCAAGTCCCATGTCTGGGCACAGTACAACTTCAAGGGGTGATCCAGCAGCCTGGGAGGTAGAGGAGGCCATGAAAACACATGTCCCACTTCCAGAATTCTCAGAATCTTGGGCAGTGGATTTTAGACAATTTAACCTGGATCACAGGGGGCAAGGAAGACCCAAAAGACATCCGGGAACACCAGTAGAAACAGCACCCCTCTGGTTGAAGGGGCCAGAGCCCTGCCAGGACAGCTTCCCTCTTTACAGGCCCCAACAGCAGCCTGTAAATCACCACACAGACGATCAGACTCCACAGATTTAGGACTTTTCTCTAACAGATGAACAAACTGAGAAGGACATTGTACCCTAAGAAGCTGCAAACTGGATTTTGTTTAATTTTGCCATGACCAACGTTTTTAAAAATAAGTCACCAATATTTAAAATGAGAGGATTTTTGCATTTTGAAGGTCAAGATTTCTTGCTTGTCTTGAAAGTCTGGAAGCCTGTGCTGTCTTCCAGCAGAAGAGCAGTTCACCAGTGGCAGGTCTCACCACCCGCTGCACAAGGGCCAGGAAATTTCCAGGGTAATGTGGTCCCCACTCTGCCTGCTTCATTCATTTACTAACTGATCAAGTGCTAAATTTGAAGTTCCTGATACAGGACACAGAAACAGAGTGAGTGTCAATGCAGACCTGAACCTAAACGTCTGGCTTCCCTTTTCAGAGCCTTACTATATCATAGAGATTAGATTCCAGCACCAAAGTTTTTCTTAACAATGTATTCTGATGTCTAGTACAGTGTTTAGCACATCAGAAGAACTCAACACATTATTTCTTAACTCATGGATAGATGGATGAATGGATGAAAGCTCATAGTGGACAGTAAGCAGAAGGAGGTACATCCCCATTTTTCCTCCTATCACTGCCACCGTCACCAAAGAGCTTCACAGACAGGGCAAGCGTCCATGTTGACTTCACACCCTTACCGAGAACCTGCCAGATGCAATTACGTTATCAAAGCCTGAAACTCCCCACCTAGGGAAGAAATGTACCACCTCTTCTTCTTGAGGATCAACTGTTCCAGCCAGTTCCCAGGGTCATGCTTCTCAGACTGGAGACATGAAGAGGACAAGTCAACCCAAACTAAAAGCAGGGGTGTAGACAAGCCAGAAGGTCTTCAAAAGATGGGTGGAGCCCAAGGAATCAGATGCTGAGTCATCATGATAAACCTCAGATCCCAAGGCATAGCCTTTGCTGTTGGCTGGATGGTATTTTAAGCCTTAATTATTATTCTGTTTTATACTTGCAGTCTCAGAGCCTTGCTATTAAAGTGCTTTCAAATGTTTGGGAAGTCAGTCGTGTTCAAGTTTATCCTCTTACTGTTTGGTTGACAGGAACTATTTGTAAACGGAGCGCACTGCCAGTTACCAGCATTTATTTGCAGTTATATCACAAATGTTTTTGAAACTTGTGTTTATCTATAATTTGACACATCAAGAGGACTTTTGCTCTTGGCCCGAGCTCCTGCCAAAGCAAATGGTTATGTGTTAAAGTTGCTTTCATCAGACCTTCACAGACCTAATGGCTGACTCTCACATCTCCCTCGCATCAGGGTTACCCAAACTGATGTTAAGAAAGCAATTGAACACATATGTGACAAGCTGGAGAGCCCAAGCAAGAGAGAAAAGGGGGTGGGGCTGGGGAGCAAGCTCTGCTTGGAGTCATGTTTTAAATAAAGAGCTGTTTTCAGAGAAGCTGGCTCTGACATTCACAAAAGCAATTTGGCAGAAGACCTAGTTACTCTCTCATCCACCTCTGTACTGATTATGATGATTGCTCTTTGCTCTGTTGCTTAACTCAGAGGAAGATGTGTCGGCACCCGAAGGCATCTGTTTCACTCGGCTTACTTACCCACCATTTCAGTTAAGCCCTAGAAATCCTATCTTGGCTTATTTGTGGAGAAAAGTTCTCCATTGGGAAGATAAATGCTTTTTGTGATGAATTTTGAAAATCATAGTACTTCATAGCTGGAAAGAGACCCTCAGAGATGAGCTAGTCCAAACCCTAGCTTATCTAATTCATGTATTCCTTCAACAAACATTTGCCAAGCTCCTTCCACATGCCAAGCACCATTCAACATGATGGGGAAATACTGGAAAGAAAACAGACACGGTTTCTCTTTCATGGAGCAAGTAAACAAAAGCATAATATCAGGAAGTGTTAGTTTCTATAAAGAAGACAAAAACAGGATAATGTGATAAAGAGTGATTGGAGAAGTGGTTCTTTTCATAGGGAGACCCTAAAAGGAGGTAATATTGGAGCTGAAACTAAGTGATAAGAAACTAGCCAAGCTAAGATGTTTGGGAAGCCAGACAGAGGAAAGAGCAAGTACAAAGTCTCTGAGATGGAACAAGTCTCACGTGCTGGAGAACAGAAAGCTAGCCATGAAACTGGGGCTTATAAGGTGAAGTTGGAGAGGAGCAGGGACCAGGTCATTAGGGCCCTGGGGATGATGATGAGGCAAGAACAGTAAAGGGACTGACTTAATGTCTGTTGTACAGCACATGCAAGCACAGGTCTCTCTACTGCTATTCAGAACTGTTTTACTCAACACACATCATCCCTAAGACAAAGGCCACCATCCTTCCTCTCATATTTCCCCACCGCTGGCTTTGTGCTCTAAGAGACACAGGATATGGGAAAATATGTCTTGGCACAACACAGAGAGATTAATCCAGGAATATGTCACTCTCATAATGAAAATCATGCTTGATTAAAATGATCTCTCAGTCTGAGTTATTTTATATGCTTGTTTCTCCATATTCTTTTTAATATTTCTCATTTCCTATGATCCAGGCTCGTAGGAGAAGAAACTCTCTATATCGAGCATTTCCCAAAACTCACCAATTTGAGAATCACCTTCAGAGCTTGTGCCATATCTGTGTCTCCCCCCACTATTTTTTACTTAATATTTTTGTTTAAGCTGACATTATTTTATACTTCTTTCTACCTGAGCCAATTGATAATATTCATAAAATTATGAGTTTGATGTGCTAGGTAGTTTTTATTTTATTACACATTAAATAGATATATTAAAGTTTAAAAGTTCCAACTTTAATACCACCTTAAGTCATATTGTATGGGTAAATTTTTTAGGTGGGAAAAACACCCACTTCCTGTGTCCAATAGGAGCACGCTTTCTCAGAGGCCAGCGATATAAGCGTTCCCTTTCCATTTCTCTCTTTTATTTTTGTTCCTGACATAAATATTTATGCCAACTTCCAATTCCTGCTCTTATTTCAATGATAGAATATACAAAATCTCCAGAATGTCTCATTTCTGAAAAGCTTAGGATTCCTAAATGAGAACAAGTAATACAACCGTCAACTCTTTTCAGCTCCCTTGGAAAGTGCCACCTGTAAGTGGCAGGTGTAGAGGAACAAGGGGGAAGAGAAGACAGAGTTCCCCTCTGGAAAGCCACTATCAGATGACATAGGTGCAGGTATGCCATGGACCCAGGATAGCAGAACATATCAACAGGCAATATTTGTCAAACCACACATATTTAAAAAATCTTTTGTGTGAAAATTAAAATACTTACAAACGTAAAGAGAATAATATAATGAACACTCATGCACCTATCACCTACTATTAAGAATTATCAACTCATGACCAATCTCGTTTCCTCTGTACTCACACCCATTTCTCCCCCTCCAGTGGAGTATTGTGAGGCATGTCACAGACAGCCTTTCATTTCACCTGTAAATATTTCAGTATATATCTTTAAAAGGAGCCTGATTTTGACTATAATCACCATACCAGTATCACACTTGACAAAATTAATAATCCTTTGATACAATAAAATAGCTAGTGTTCAAAATGTAATTTTTTACAGTCGTTTTGTTCAAATCAGGATCCAAACAAGATCCACATAATCCATCTGATTGATATGTTCCATAAGTCATTTTAAATCAATAACCACCCCACTTGCCGTTTTCTTGCAACATATTTGTGAAAGAAATGAGATCATTGTCCTAAAGAGTTTCCCACATTCTGGATCTTTTCTGGTTGCGTCCTTGAAGGGTGTGTAACATATTCCTCTGTCCTCTAATTGTCCTCCAAATTGGTGTTTAATTCTAGAGCTGTTCTGTTCAATATGGGGGCCACTAGTCACATGCCTACTGAGCACTAGAAAAGCGGCTATTCTGAATTGAGATGTTCTGAAGTGTAAAATACATACAAGAGGCCAAAGACTTGGTACAAAAAAGTAAATATCTCATTAATAATGTTTATATTGATTATATGTTGAAATAATAGCACTTAATATTGGGTTGAATACAAATATAGTTTTAAAATTCATTTCTGTTCCTTTTTCTGTCTTTTTTTTTTGCTGAGGAAGATTCGCCCTTAGCTGACATTCATTGCAAATCTTCCTCTGTTTTCGCTTGAGGAAGATTAGCCCTGAGCTAACATCTGTGCCAATCTTCCACTACTTTTTTTCTATATGTGGGAGACCACCACAGAATGGCTAGTGATTGGAGTAGGTCCATGCCCAGGATCCAAACTTGTGAACCCAGGCCACCAAAGCAGAGCACGAACTTTAACCACTTGGCCACAGGGCCAGGCTCTCTTTTTATTTTTTAATGTGGCCCCTAGAAAATTCAAAATTATATATGTGGCTTACATATTCCACATAGCCAGTGCTGTGCTAGAAGCTTAGTCAGGTTCAGATTTGATGTTCCTGTGAGAATATTTCATATACTACATGAGGAGACGTAGAATCACTGGTTATCTCTCTTTTTTTGTGGGAAGATTGATCAGAGTTCTCAGCCTGATCCTTTCATTCTAAAATTACCTATCAGCCTCTCATCTAACAATTTTAGCAGCAATTAATAATTATGGTTTTAACCAGGGTTTCTCAGCCTCAGTACAATTGGCCTTTTAGGTAGGATAATCTGTTGTTGTGGGGGCTATCCTGGGCATGTAGGATGTTTAGCAGCATCCCTAGTCTCTACCTACTAGATGCCAGTAGCACCTGCCCCTGCCTCCAGTTGTGACAATAAAACTGTTTCTAGACATTGCCGAATATGCCCTACAGGGCAAAATCCCCTCCCCTGGGACCCAGCCCAACCCCCCCAATTTGAGAATCACTGGTCTAGAGCCATTGTCTCAGTAGGGCCCAACAAATTTAACCTCTTTGGTGAAGTCCTCCCTGAAACTGTCTTCCTACAACCAAGAATTAACACCTTCAACTTTATAGTTCCCTAGCATCCTGTGGCTCTCTATTAGCATTTATTGCATTATTTCATGATTGTTCAGGTCTGTCTCCCTCCCTAGAATGTGAGCTCCTCCACGGCAGCCTCTCTATCTTTGTGTTCCTACTGCCTGAAAGAAGACCTGAATTGTGGGGCTGAACGGAGGAAATGCCGAATGAGCGCAAGAGGCAAGAGCCTCTCAGTTCCCTGATCCCATTAAGAAGAAAAGCATGACTGCTTATCTGGCTGCTCTGGAACCATTTCTGAGGTTTGCCTATTAGAGTTTCCCTTGTGCAGAATTTACTGTTTGTGAGAAGAAGTTTGGAGTCAGATCTGTCGTTATACTTGAGAATTTATTCATTCATTCAAGAAACATATACTGAGCACCAACTACTGTGCAAACTCTTTTCTCAAAATTAGAGATACAGTGAAGAACAGTCAGAGAAGGTCCTCCCTGAGGACACTATATCCTAATGGTGGGAGATGGGGCTGGAGGGTCAATAAACAAATATACAAATAAATACATAAATAAGCAAGATAATCTCAATTTGGGATTATGAGTATGTAAGAAAATAACCAACATGATATGATAAAGAGTATGGAGGGGGAAGCAACTACTTTAGAGAGAGAGAGAATGAGATGGAGAAAGCCACGGGCAAAGCAGGGAGGAGCACTGCAGGCCGAAGAAAGAGCAAATGCCAGGATTTTGCAGTAGAAAAGAGCTAGCTGTGTTCAAAGAACAGATCATAGGTCAGGGAGCACACTGAGCAAGGGACATGTGGACCAAGACAGTTCAGAAGAATGGGCAGGACAGTGTAGGCCATGGTCAGCCTCTGGCATTCATTCTAAGGAGGAGAAGCTATTGAATAGCTTAAAAAACAGATTTGGGATGATATAATTTACATTTTTAAAAAATATAGCTTTGAAATCCAATCCATATTCTGTAAAATTCATCCTTTTTAAAGTGTACGATTTAGTAGTTTTTATTATGTTCACAGAGTTGTGCAACCATTACCAATATCTAATTTTAGAATATTTTCATCACCTCAGAAAGAAACCCCATACCCATTAGTAGTCACTCCTTGCTCTCTCCTACCCCCAGACCCTGGCAACTACTGACCTACTTTCTGTGTGGATTTGCCTGTTCTGGATATTACATATAAATGGAATCATACAATATGTGGCCTTTTGTGTCTGGTTTCTTTCACTTGGCATAAAGTTTTCCGGTTCATCCATGCTGTGGCGTGTGTCAGTGCTTCATTCCTTTTTATGGTTGAATAATATTACATTGTATGGATATACCACTTTTATTTATCCATTCATCTGTTGATGGACATTTGGGTTGTTTCCACTTTTTTGACTATTAAGAAACATGCTGCTATAAACATTTGTATAAAAGTTTTTGTGTAGACATATGTTTTCATTTCTCTTGGGCATATGACTAGAAATGGAAATATTGAGTCAGATGGTAATTCAATGTTTAACTTTCCAAGGACTTGCCAAACCATTTTCCGAAATAGCTGTACAATTTTACAATCCCAGCAGCAATATATAATGGTCCACGTTCTCCACATCCTTACCAACACCTATTATTTATCTTTTTTGTTTTAGCCACCTTAGTGGGTATACAGTGGTATCTCATTGTGATTTTGATTTGTATTTCCATAATAACTAATGATGCTGAGCATCTTTTCATGTGTTTATTGCCCATTTTTACATTTTCTTTGAAGAAATGCCCATTCAAATACTTTGCCCATTTTTAATTGGGTTATATGGGTTTTTTATATCTGAGTTGGAAGAGTTCTTGTATTTTCTTGACATAAGTCCTTATCAGATATAAGATTTGCAAATATTTTCTCCCATGCTGGGAGTTTTCTTTTTACTTTCTTGCTGGTGTTCTTTGAAGCAAGAAAGTTTTAAATTTTGATGAAATCCAATTTACCTATTTTTTCTTCTGTCCCTTGTGCTTTTGCTGTTATATCTAATAAGGCTTTTCCTAAACCAAGATCACAAAGACTTGCTCCTACATTTTAAGAGTTTTATCGTTTTAGCTCTTACATTTATGATCCACTTGAATTAATTTTGTATGTGGTATGAGAGAGGAGACTCACTTCATCTTTTGTATATCTATTTCTAGTTGCCCCAGTACCATTTGTTGAGAGGATTATTCTTTTCCTATTGAATGGTCCTGCCTCCTTTGTCAAAAATAAGTTGACCATAAATGTGAGAGTTTATTTATGGAATCACGATTCTGGTCTATTACCTATGTGTCTATCCTATGACGGCACCACAGGGTCTAGATTACTGTAGATTTGTGGTCAGTTTTGAAATTGAGAAATGTGAGTCCCCAGTTTTGTTCTTTTTCGAGGTTGTTTTGGCTGTTCTGATTCTTTTGCATTTCCACAAGAATTTTAGGTTTAGCTTCTCAATTTCTGAAAAGAACCCAGCTGGAATTTTGAGAGAGATAGTGTTGAATATGTAGATCAATTTGGGGAGTATTGCCATCTGAAGTCTTCCAAACCGTAAAAATAGAATGATTTTCCATTTATTTATGTCTTCTTTAATTTCTTTCAATGTTTTGCACCTTTCAGTGTGCATATCTTGTACTTCTTTTGTTAAGATTATTCTTAAGTATTTTATTCCTTTTGATGCTATTGCAATTTTTTTTTTTCCTTTTTCTCCCCAACGCCCCCCGGTACATAGTTGTGTATTCTTCGTTGTGGGTTCTTCTAGTTGTGGCATGTGGGACGCTGCCTCAGCGTGGTCTGATGAGCAGTGCCATGTCCGCGCCCAGGATTCGAACCAACGAAACACTGGGCCGCCTGCAGCCGAGCGCGCGAACTTAACCACTCGGCCACGGGGCCAGCCCCAGCTATTGCAATTTTTAAGGTTCATTTTGGATTGTTCATTAATAGTGTACGGAAATACAACTGATTTTCATATATTGATCTCATACCTGCAACTTTGCTTAACTCATTTATTAGTTCTAATAGAATATATGTGTGTGTCCTTTTTGCCTAAATGCCCTGGCTAGAATCTCTAAATAGTGTTGAACAGAAGTGGAAGGAATGGATGGCTTTCTCTTGTGCCTTACCTTAGGGGTGATATTTTAAGTCTTTCACCATTAAGTTTGATATTAGAAGTGTGTATGTTAAAGATGTCCTTTATCAGGTTGAGGAAGTTGCCTTTGATTCCTACTTGTTAGGTATTTTTATCATGAAAGAGTATACTATTTTGTCAATGCCTTTTCTGAGTCAATGGTATTATCATATGATTTTCTTATTCATTCTGTTAATATGATGTAATACATTGATTGATTTTCATATGCATTCTTAAGATAAATCCCACTTGATCATGGTGTATAATTCTTTAAACATGATGCTGAATTCAGTTTGCTAGTATTTTGTTGAGGAGTTTTGCATTTATATTCATAAGGGTTATTGGTCTGTGGTTTTCTAGTGATATCTTTGTCTGGTTTTGGTATCAGAGTAATACTGGCTTCATAGAATATGTTAGAAAGTGTTCCTTCCTATTCTGTTTTTTGGAAGAGTTTGAAAATGATTGGTATTCTTTTTTAGACATCTGGTAGAATTCAGCAGTGAAGCCATCTGGGCCTGAGCTTTTCTTTGTGGAAAGGTTTTTTATTAATAATTCATTCTATTCACTTACTGTAGACTTATTGAGGCTGTCTACTTCTTCTTGAGGCAGTTTTGGTAGTTTGTGTCTTTGTAGGAATTTGTCCATTTCATCTATGTTACGTAATTTGTTGGCCTACAATTGTTCATACAATTCCCTTATAATATTATTTTATGACTGTAAGTTGAGTAGCGATGCCCCTCTTTCCTTCCCGAGTTTAGTAATTTGAGTCTTTTTTTCTTTGATCAGTCTGGCTAAAAGTTTGTTAATTTTATCCAGCCTTTCAAAAAATCAACTTTTAGTTTCCTGGATTTTCGCCATTGTTTTTCTAACTATTTCATTTATTAACTTCCACTCTCATCTGAATTTTCTTCCTTCTGTTAGCTTTGGGTTTAGTTTGGTCCTATTTTTCTAGTTTCTTAAAGTGGTAGTTCAGGCTATTGATTTAAGATCTTCTTTAATATAAGAAGTTACAGGAAAAGCGTCACCCCAAGCACTGCTTTCGCTGCATCCCATAAATGTTGGTATGCTGTGTTTTCATTTTCATTCATCTCAAAGTATTTTCTAATTTCCCTTGTGGTTTCTTCTTTGATACATTGGTTATTTAGGACCATGTTGTATAATCTCCACATATACGTGAATTCCCCAAATTTCCTTCTGTTATTGATTCTAATTTCATTCCATCATGGTCAGAGAACATACTTTGTATGTTTTCAATCCTTCTAAGTTTTTTTGGCTTGTTTTATGGCCTAAAAGATGGTCTATCCAAGAGGATGCTCATTGTGTGCTTGAGCAGAATGTCTATTCTCTGCTGTTGGGTAGAGTGTTCTATATTTATGTTAGGTCTAGTTGGTGTATAGTGTTGTGCACGCCTTCTATTTCCTCCTGGTTTTCTATATAGTTGTTCTATCTATTATTGAGTGTAGGATATTGAAATTTCCAACTCTCATTGTTGAATTGTCTATTCTTCCTTTCAATTCTGTCAGTTTTTTCATCTATTTTCAGCTCTGTTACTAGGTTTATAATTTTTAGGTCTTTTTCCTTGTGGATTAACACTTTTATCATTACAAAATCTCCTTTTTTTGTCTCTAGTGACACTTTTTTATTGTAAAGTCTATTTTGTCTGATTTTAGAATAGTCCCCTCCCCCGAGTTCTCTTTGGTTATTGTTTGCATGGTATCTTTTTTTATATTATTTTATTTTCAACCTGTTTATGTATTTGAAACTAAAATGTGTCTTTTTTAAACAGCATACTGTTTGATGATTTTCCTTTTAATCCATTTTGCCAAACTCTGCCATTTTATTGGAATGGTTAGTCGATTTCCATTTAACATAATTACTGATAAGGTGAAATTTACATCTGATATTTTGCTATTTGTTTTCTATATATGTCTTTTTTGTTCCTCTAGCCCTCCATTATTGCCTTCTTTTGTGTTAGATATTTGCTAATATACCATTTTGATTACCTTGTCATTTCTTTTACTATGTATATATTTTAAGTTAATCTCAGTGTTTGCCCTGGCATTTTAACCTAAAACAACTTAAATCAGATCAATACCAACTTATTTTCAATATTATACAAAAACCTTGCTCCATTCCTTCACCTTCTTCATGCTATTATTGTCATACAAATTACATGTTTATACATTATAAGTAACTATATGGTTACCATTATTGATGCTCTTTATATCATCATGTGAATTCAAGTTATTGTCTAGTGTCCTTTTATTTTAGCTGTAAGGACTTCCTAACTATTTCAGGTCCTTTAGTATTTCTTGAAAGGCAGGTCTGCTAGTGACAAATTCTCTCAGGAGAAACTTCAGGGGAAACAAAGGGGTCACTCTCAATAAGCCCCTGGGCAGTCTGACTTCTGGGCTTCAATGGCTGCTGAGGGCCAGCCATCTGGTGTTCACAACCACCCCAAAGGCATTCTCTTTCTTCTGCAAAATAAGCTCACAAATCCTCAAGGCCCCTGAGTTACCCCTCAAGTTAAACAGGAAAATTCGCAAATTGGTTTAATATCTGCAGTACCTCACAGGTGCCCGGCTTCAGTAACAGTGAAGATAGAGAACGGACTCAAAGTAACAGGTGATGAGGGACATGGAAATCCAAAGAGGACTTCTAATTATCTGGGCCGTTGTGAGCTTTACTAAGCAGGGGATACTGGTAGAGGAAGCTTAATCACATTTGAAACATTTTAGGTTAAGAAAAAAATCATGCTTCCTATAGCAAGCTATCAGAATTTACACACTTTAAAATGTAAATCCATTCGTCTTTTCTCATGGATGCTCAGAGTTCCCCACACAAATACCTATTTCTACATGCACTCAAGAAAATGCCACTATCAGGCAGCTTTGCCGTGGACTCTATACCTGTGGGCAGAGTCCTAAGTAGAGCTTTCATCTACTCCGCTTGTACTGACAAGGTGAACAGGAGACTCTTTGCTTTGCCAGGCTTCCACTTAAGACAGAACCTAATTAGATCATCTCTGGATTTGATCAAAGAGGGTCTTCAGAAAGTTTAACGTGTTGGAATGGACTCAATTGCCAGACAGAAACCAGTGTGCCAAAAACAAAGCATTAACCAAAGCCAAGAAAACAGGGTTGGCTGAGGCATGGCTTGGTATGGGGCTCTAGGTATTTCAAACAGCCTGGTTTGATGGAAGCAATTAGGAACAGCAGTAATTGCCTGTCAGGCAACATTGCCATTTGCTGAGGACAGAGCTGATACATTTAGACACAAAGGCTGCTGGGCTTCCATTGTAGCCTTTCAATTTTGGATGTTGTCTTCTGGTTTCCATTACAATGAAGCTCAAGCTGCCGACCCCATTAAAATGTCAAGGTGGGAGGGAAAGAAGGTTTGAAATAAGTCTTTCAAGGCTATTGCCAAGGTTGGTTTTATTTATGGAGCAGGGTTCCTGTACACTCTTATTTTACCTTTTCTTTCCCTTAAGTGATGAAAGAATCAAGTCCTTTAGACCCATCACCAGGGAGCTGAGGAGCCAACTTCTGTTCTCTCCCTGGTGGGCTATAGTCAGGTCATACTCTACCCTCTTCTGTTCTTCCCCATACCTGAAAGAATGAGTTCAGGTGCTCCAGAGGGACTTTTCTGCACAAGTCCCTTAATCAGTGACTCTCAACCCTTCATAGGGTTTTAAATAACCTAGTTCCACAACTAGAAATGTTGTAGAAATCTGGAATTCCCTTTGCTCTCCCTTTGTTCAGAAATGCCCCATCACAAGCAGCTGCTCTTGCATCAGATTATTTTATCCCAAATTCAGGGTCAAGGAAAAAACAAAGGGTGCCCAACCTTAGGGCTACAGAGGGTTATAACATATGCAATGTGTCTGTAAGGAAATATAAGTTTGCCAGTGAGGAGGTAGGCTCCTGAGCTCCCTAGAGAATAGTAAAAAATCCAGGCACATTCACAGGTGGTATAAGCATTGCTGGTATTAGAGTCAATCCTAACTTTGAAGGGTATAATTGAAATAAACCAAAACAGAAATGCTGATCTAGAATCCCAGAGACGTGAGTCTCATCATATTATTTGTCTTCAACAAGCTGTGTACTCTAAAGCAAGATTTTAACTTTGTTCTGTTTAGAAATGTATACACAGGGCCTAGAAGACTACCTGGCACATAGTTGGCACTTGGCAAATACCTGCTGATTAAACATTTTTGAACCTAAGCATACTGGTCAGAAATATAAGGATTATATTAGTTTCCTAAGGCTTTCATAACAACGTACCACAAATTAGATGGCTTAAAACAACAGATATTTATTCTTTCACATTTCTGGAGGATAGAAGTCCAATATCAGGGTGTCAGCAGGGCCATGTTCCCCCTGGAATCTGTAGGGGAGAATCCTTCCTTGCCTCTTCCTAGCTTCTGCGGTGGTTGTCAATCCTTGGCATTCCTTGGCTTGCAGCTGCGTCACTCCAATCTCTGCCTCTGTTGTCACATGGTGTTCTGTGTGTCTCTTTCTCCTCTTCTTAAAAGGACACCAGTCATATTGAATTAAGGTCCCACCTACTCTGGTATGATCTCATCTTAACTAATTACATCTGCAGCAACCTATTTCCAAATAAGATCACAGTCTGAGGTACTGGGAGTTAACACTTCAACATATCTTCGGGGGGACACAATTCTACCTATAACAAGGATAATTCCAGTTGTCTAATCTATCTCATCATTTGTTATGTGGACTCTCAGTAGAATAATGTCTTTAGACACAATGTCTTTATGGAAAAAGTCTTCAGAAATGACAGATTACTATTCACATAGTAATAAAGGGAGTTTCTTCCCCTTGTCATTTACTGTGAGGATGTAGTAATATTTCATAAAACTTAAATTGTCAATATTAATACTTAATAAGACTTCATAGCTTATTAATTCCATTAATATACATTATCCCACTTTAGCTTGTGAGGTGGGCAGGTGAAGAACTGTATCTCCCTTCTAGAGTTGAAAAAACTGAGACCGAGATATTAAATTAAATAACACAAAGGCACACAGCCTAACAATGGAATAATTGGTACCAGATCTCAGGGTGTCAGCCTCTAGCTCACAATGGTGCTGAGATGACGATTTTTCCTTAGAGCCTTCATTTTCTCATCATTAGGTGGCCTGATGCAGAGACCAGAGTTCATCTCCTAATCTACTGAGACTGTCTAGCGCTATGAAACTTCTGTTCAATTGGGTCTAACTCCCTGTATTGTGGTGCTGGAAATGGAAGGTGGAATAAGGGAGAGGCGGGTCGCAAAAAAGGATGAGGGTAAGGAGTAATTACAATGAGTAGGTGAACTTGCAACACAGCCAACAAGGCATGAATTAAGTGTGGTGTATAGGATAATTAGTAGTCATTTAGTGCAGGAAAATTGCTACCAGCTGCTCAAACCCCAAGACTGAAGGGCTGATCTGTAAACAGTTATCTGAACAAGAAGGAAGACAGCTCCAAAATGAAGCTGTGCCCCATGGCCTAAAGGCTATGTTTTATTGTCCAGAGATGGCCATACCCCGAGATGAATTCATTATGCTCATTAATTAATGTTACACAAATTTCTTGGCCTGGACAAAAGCTCCTAGAGAACACTGAGTCATGGATTTGTGGGGAATAAGACCAACAAAGGGGTAAATAGGAATGTCAGAGTCCTGAAAACCAGAGACTGCTTTGAGTATGGACCTCCCACTTTATTTTCTGTAGCCAGTCAATAAACACAGTCTTATCCATCATCAATGCCCATTTCCTCATTGAATCCCCCTGCCTACCTCTCAAAAGGTTAGCATAAGCACTATTCCAAAGAGTCTGAGGTTTGTCTTCAATTTAGTACTCAAAGGCAGCTGAGTTACCTGGGAACTTTCAGAACAACAACAACAAAAAACATAGGCAGAAAAGGTGCAAGATGACCCTGGAATATCTTATCACACCTGAAAGCAAGGACACTGTCAAAGACTATGAAAGTCAAGTCAGAAGGTCAAGAATTATCTCAAAGAGACTTCCAATGACTCAAGTGGGTAAATCTGAGCATTGACATGAATAATATCATACCAAGGAATTAAAATACTTCAAATATATTAAAATCCATGAGTTCATAAAATACTTAAAACAATAATGTCATATTTGCAGCTTGCTGGAAAACCAACACATTGCTCTGGAGACTTGTGAGTAAGGAAAGAATCAAGCAGTTAACCTGATTTCCTATAGGACCTGTACCTGAGATAACAAACAATTGATGAGGGAAAGTTTTTCTTTATGGGAGGATTCCCAGGAATAAATGAAGAAGAAATGATATTATTCTTTTGCAAACTCTTAACTAAATAATGGATCTAGGCAAAGATCAATAATGGCCACTAACAACACAAAAAGAGAGACAATGGGATGTTATGATACTCTTGATAAAAGTAGACATCACTACCTATAAAGGATCCTTGTAAAAATTCATGTCAGATCAAGGGTAGTGATGTCAGCATTATGGTAGAGCGAGCTCTTCCCTTAGTCTCTCCCCTCTAAGATACAACAAAAAGCACATTCATCAACCAACAGAGGACATCACACAACACAACAAACATCTGAGAGATCCACACAGCCATATGTCCGAAGGTGGGGGTGCTGGACTGGAGGCAATGGAAGGAGGTAAGGGGATCATTTCTCCCTCCCCCATGGCAGTGACCTAGGGGCAGGACCTCACAGCACCAGTGTGCAACCCTGAGAGGAGAAGGGAGAGAAAGTAGCCCTCTGCAGGAACGCTTGCACTCTTGAAGTTACCTCCCAGCCTGTGGGAACACCACACACCAAGGTAGCTAACCAATCATGGGAGTGTCCACACAAAGCCCTGCAGACAATGAGTAAAGAGCTTGGGTGTGCAGGATTGCACACATGAAAGAAAGTGCTCCTCATCACCTTGCTTGGTGCACAAGCTCAGCCCGACAGCCTAAGCAGGGGATTCCAGCCAGAGTGCCTGTGCATATGTTTGTAAAGCAGTGGTGGCAAGCAGTCAAATGCAGACACATCCTGTCAGCATAGATTCCAAAGGACAGGCACAGCTGTCAGAGATTGAGACAGGCTCAGAATACAAAGCTCCTGCCCCCACCCCAGATACTACCACTATGCAAAGGCACAAATCCATCCTATCAAACAGTATGAAGAGGTATACTAATACTGCAGACCAGAAGGAAAATGACAAGCACCCAGAAATTAATCCTGAAGGCAGAGAAATGTACATTCTAAATGAGAGAGAATTCAAAATAGCTATCATTAAATAGCTCAATGAGCTTTAAGAAAACTCAGAAAGACAGTTTAATGAAATCAGGAATAAAATTAATGAACACGGGGAATTCTTCACAAAAGAGATTGAAACTATAAAGAAAAACCAATCAGAAATGTTGGAAACAAAAATCACAATGAATGAGATAAAGAAAAATATGGAGTCCTTAAATAGCAGACCTGATATTATGGTGGACAGAATTAGCAATTTAGAAGACCAAAATATAGAAATGCTTCAGATGGAGGAGGAGGGAGAATTAAGATTAAAAAGAAATAAAGAAATTCTCTGAGAAATATCTGCCTCATTAGGAAGTGCAACATAAAGATTATAGGTATTCCAGAGGGAAAAGAGAGGAAGAGAGGAGCAAAGAGATTGTTCAAAGAAATAATAGCTGAGAACTTCCCAAACGTGGGGAAGGAACTGGAATTATAAGTAAAAGAAGCTAACATAACTCATAATTACATCATTGTAAAAAGACCTCCTCCAAGGCATATCTTAGTAAAACTGGCAAGTCAGTGACAAGGAAAAAATATTAAGGGCAGCAAGACAGAAGAAAATAACCTACAAGGCTATTTTCAGACTTTCAGTGGATTTCTCAGCAGAAACTTTACAGGCTAGGAGAGAGTGGAATGATATATTCAAAATTTTTAAAGACAAAAACTTTCAGCCAAGAACACTCTATCCAGCAAAAATATCCTTCAGATATGATGGAGAAATAAAGTCTTTCTCAGATAGAGAAAAGCTGAGACAATGTTCAAAATGAGACAATGTTAAAAAATGAACATTGCAGGGCCGGCCTGGTGGCGCAGTGGTTAAGTTCCCATGTTCTGCTTTGGCTGCCGGGGGTTCACTGGTTCAGAACCTGGGTGCAGACATGGCACTGCTTTGCAAGCCATGTTTTGGTAGGTATCCCACACATAAAGTAGAGGAAGATGGGCACGGATGTTAGCTCAGGGACAGTCTTCCTCAGCAAAAAGAGGAGAATTGGCAGCAGATGTTAGCTCTGGGCTAATCTTCCTCAAAAAAAAAAAAAAATGAACATTGCCACAAGACTGCACCTACAAGAAATGATCGAGAAGGCCCTCATAACTGAAAAAAAATAAAAAGAGTTTACGAAGCCTTCAGCAAGGAGATAAATGGGCAGACAAAATTTAAAAACTGCAGTTCTCTATCAGAACACTGATAGAAGTTAGTGAACACTTAATTATAACATTAAAGATAAAAGGAAGGAAAACATCAAAAATAAATATAATCACTGCATTTTGACCACAAAGTCACAACACAAAATGGAATGCAGTGTGATAACAATAGCTTATTTGGGGAAGAGGACAGGGATTGGACTTGCTTATACTAAGGAAACAAGAGGCTATCAGAAAATGGACTATCTCATCTACAAGATCTTTTATACAAACCTCATGGTAACCACTAAACAAAAAACTAGAACAGAGACACAAATAAAGAGAAAACTGATAACAAATAAAGAGAAAACTGAATAGAAAGAGAAAACTAAAGAGAAAACAGTTTCAGAAAACTGAAACAAATAAACTGAAACAAATAAAGAGAAAACCATCAGAGAGAATGACTAAACTGAATTGGCAGTCCAAACTACACAGGATGACAAACAAGGGAAATACAGAACAACTGGAAAACAAGTGATAAAATGGCAACATTAAGCCCTCATACATCAATAAACACTCTAAATGTAAACACATTGAATTCTCCAATCAAAAGACACAGAGTGGCTGAATGCATTAAAAAACAAAACCCAACAATAAGCTACCTGCAGGAAACACATCTCAGCTCTAAAGACAAACACAGGCTCAGAGTGAAGGGATGGAAGATGATACTCCAGGGTAATGACAAACAAAAGAAAGTAGGTGTTGCCATACTTACATAAAACAAAGAAGACTTCAAGATAAAAAAGGCAATGAGTGGCAAAGAGGGGCAGTATATAATGATAAAAAGGACACTTCACCAAGAGGACATAAAACTTATAAATATATATGCAACTAACACAGGAGCACCAAACTACAGAAAGCAACTATTAACAGACTTAAAAGGAGATATTAACAGCAACACAATAATAGTAGGGGACCTTAACACCACACTTACATCAATGGATAGATCATCCAGACAGAAAGTCAACCAGGAAATAGTGGAATTAAATGTAAAACTAGACCAGATGGCCTAAATAAATATATATAGAACACTCTATCCAAAATCAGCAGAATATACATTCTTCTCAAGTGCACATGGAGCATTTTCAAAGATAGACCATATGTTGGGAAACAAGGCAAGCCTCAATAAATTTAATAAGATTGAAATCATATCAAGCATCTTTTCCAACTATAATGCTATGAAGCTAGAAGTCAACTACAAGAAAAAAGGTGGAAAAGTGACAAATATGCGGAGACTAAGCAACATGCTACTGAAGAACCGATGGATTATTGAAGAAATTAAAGGAGAAATAAAAAAATATCTGAAGACAAATGAAAATGAAAATACGAACTCACATGGGATGCAGCAAAAGTGGTCCTAAAAGGAAAATTCATAGAAATACACGCCTACCTTAACAAACAAGAAAAGTCTCAAATAAGCAATCTTAAACTACACCTAACGGAACTAGAAAAAGAAGAACAAATCAAGCCCAAAGTCAGCAGAATGAGGGAAATAAAAAAAATTATAGCAGAGATAAATGAAATTGAAACCAAAAAAACAGTAGAAAAGGTCAAAGAAACTAAGAGCTGGTTCTTTGAGAAGATAAACAAAATGGACAAACCCTGACCCAGACTCAGTAAGAAAAAAGAAAGAAGGCTCAAATAAATAAAATTAGAAACGAAAGAGGAGAAATCACAATGGATATCACAGAAATACAAAGGATTATAAGAGAATACCATGAAAAACCATATGCCAACAAATTAGATAACCTCAAACAAATGGATAAATTCTTAGAATCACACAACCTCCCAAAACTGACTCAAGAAGAAATAGAGAATCTGAATAGATCACTCTCAAGCAAAGAGATTGAAACAGTAATCAAAATCCTCCAAAAAAAAAAAAAAGTCCAGGATCAGATGGTCTCTGGAGCATTCTACCAAACATTCAAAGAAGATTTAGTACCTATCTTTCTCCAACTATTCCAAAAATTAAGGAAGACGGACCACTTCCTAACACATTTTACAAGGCCAACATCACCCTGATCCCCAAGCCAGACAAGCACGACACAAAGAAGGAAAATTACAGGCCAATATCACTGATGAATATAGATGTAAAAATCCTCAACAAAATATTGGCAAACTGAATACAGCAATACATTAAAAGGATCATACACCATGATCAAGTGGGATTTACACCAGGGATGCAGGGATGGTTCAACATCTGCAAGTCAATCAATGTGATACACCACGTTAAAAAATGAGGAATAAAAACTACATGATCATCTCAATAGATGCAGAGAAAGCATTTGAAAAGATCCAAAATCCATTTATGATAGAAATCCCCAATAAAATGGATATAGAAAGAAAGTACCTCAACATTATAAAGGCCATATATGACAAACCCACAGCCAACATCATACTCAATGGGGAAAACCTGAAAGCCATCCCTCTGAGAAGAGGAACAAGACAACGGTGCTGACTATCACCACTCTTATTCAACATAATACTGGAGGGTTTGGCCAGAGCAATTAGGCAAGAAAAAGAAATAAAAGGTATCCAAATTGGCAACAAAGAAGTGAAACTCTTGCTGTTTGCAGATGACACGATTCTATATATAGAAAATCCTAAAAAATCCATCAGAACACTATTAGAAATAATCAACAACTACAGCAAATTTGAAGGGTACAAAATCAGCATACAAAAATCAGTTTCATTTCTATACTCTAATAATGAACTAATAGAAAGAGAACTCAAGAATACAATCCCATTGATAATCGCAACAAACAGATTAAACTATCTAGGAAGAAATTTAACCAAGGAAGTAAAAGACCTATACACTGAAAACTATAAGACATTATTGAAAGAAATCGATGATGACAAAGAAATGGAAAGATATTCCATGGACATGGATTGGAAGAATAAACATAATTAAAATATCCATACTACCTAAAGCAATCTACAGATTCAATGCAATCCCAATCAGAATCCCAGTGACATTCTTCACAGAAATAGAATAAAGAATCCTAAAATTCACACGGGGTAAGAAAAGACCCTGAATAGCTAAAGCAGTCCCGAGAAAAAAGAACAAAGCTGACAGCATTACAATCCCAGACTTCAAAATATACTGCAAAGCTATAGTAATCAAAAAATCATTGACATAAAAACAGACACATGGATCAATGGAACAGAACTGAAAATCCAGAAACAAAACCACACATTTGTGGATAGCTAATCTTCGACAAAGGAACCAAGAACATACAATGGAGAAAAGATAGTCTCTTCAATAAATGATATTGGGAAAACTAGATAGCCACATGCAAAAGAATGAAAGTAGACCATTATCTTTTGACAAACACAAAAATTAACTCAAAATGGATTAAAGACGTGAAACTATAAAACTCCTAGAAGAAAATATAGGCAGTACACTCTTCAACATCAGTCTTAGAAGGATCTTTTCGAATACCATGTCTACTCGGACAAGGGAAACAAAAGAAAAAAATAAATGGGACTTTATCAGACTAAAGAGCTTCTGCAAGGCAAAGGAAACCAGGAACAAAATGAAAAGACAACCCACCAATTAGGAGAAAATATTTGCAAATCATATATCTGATAAGGGCTTAATCTCCATAATGTATAAAGAACTCACACAACTCAACAGCAAAAAAGCAAACAACTTGATCAAAAACTGGGCAGACGATAGGAACAAAATTTTTCTGAAGAAGATATACAATGGGGGAATGAAAAGATGTTCAACATCATTAATCAGCTGGGAAATGCAAATCAAAATTACATTGAGATATCACTTTATACACATTAAAATGGCTATAATAACAAAGACAAAAAATAACTAATATTGGAGAGGATGTGGAGAAAAGGGAATCCTCATACACTCCTGGTGGGAATGCAAACTAGCATGGCCACTATGGAAAACAGTATGGAGATTCCTCAAAAAATTAAAAATAGAAATACCATACAACCCTGCTATACCACTATTGGGTGTTTATGCAAAGCACTTGAAACCAACAATACAAAGAGACTTATGCACCCCTATGTTCATTGCAGCATTATTCACAATAGCCAAGACGTGGAAGTAACCCAAGTGCCCATTGATTGATGAATGGATAAAGAAGATGTGGCATATATATACAATGGAATACTACTCAGCCAGAAAAAAACAAAACTGTCCCATTTGCAACAACATGGATGGACCTTAAGGATATTACGTTAAGCAAAATAAGCCAGACAGAGAAAGACAAAGACCATATGATTTCACTCATATGTGGAAGATAAACACACAGACACAGAGAACAGAATAGTGGTTACCAAATGGAAGGGGGTTGAGGGTGAGCATAAGGGGTAAAGGGACACATATAGATGGTGACTTACAAAGAATAATGTACAACTGAAATTTCACAATGTTATAAACTATTATGACCTCAATAAAGATTTTTTTAAAAAGTCACAGAACCTCAAAAAAAAAAAAAGAAAATTCATGGCAGATCAAGCTTGTAGATCTAACTACCAATTTACAGGAAGTACAAAGAACAGGGATACATATCAAATGATACTATGGGTATGCAATCAGAAAAATCCAGAATGTGCAAGATTCCATAGGACAAATTATTTGGTTTCTTCCACAAATAGGGAGAGGCCAGCCCAGTGGCACAGCAGTTAAGTTCACGCATTCCGCTTCAGTGGCCCGAGGTTCACCGGTTCCCTAGTTGCAGCTATGGCACCACTTACCAAGCCATGCTGTGGCAGCGTCCCACATATAAAATAGAGGAAGATGGGCACAGATGTTAGCTCAGGGACAATCTTCCTCAGCAAATAGAGGAGGATTCGTAGTGGCTGTTAGCTCAGGGCTAATCTTCCTCAAAAAAATAAATGAATAAAATTAAATTTAAAAAAAAACAAATAAATTAAAGGGAGAAAAAGAAAGAAGGAAAAGAAATTGTGATCAACTGAATTGTTGACCTCTGCCATTCGCTCCTTTCTACATCCATACCCATGCCACGGCCCCACTGTGGGAGTAGTGTACCTCTCTGCCCTTGACTCTGGGCTTGGCAATGAGAACTGCTTGAATAATAGAATGGAATGGAAGTGAGAGTGCAAAGCTCTAAAGACCTTAGGAGACCTCTTGGGTTTTCACTCACCCTCTTGTACTCCTGCCCTTGTCGTGGGAAGAGCTTCAATTGGGTGGCTGCTGATCTTTCAACCAGGCCAGTGAGCATATCAATGGCAATAACAGTGGGTTGAAGACAGGAAGCCACAACCCAATATTCTAGACAAGATGTACAACCCCAAGAAGGTAAGAGCATCCTCCCCATCCCAACTCATCCCCTTGATCTGCCAGCACCACAATCATGAAGTGATTAAAATTTCCTGACTTCTCTGCAGATGGAGTGAAAACAGAGAAAACTGATTTAAGAACAAGAAATAAAGAGTGACGTATCTGATTCAAATCCACTATAAATTAATTTTAGTTCCTAGTCTTTGTTAGGTTTAGTATCAAAGACAGTAAAATACATCAACCAGTTCCTAGGACAGGATTGTTTACTCTTGTGTCAGAGTAAAGTAGAATGTGCCATCACCAGCACTAGGTTAAAATATTTATGTGAAATGTTTCTGGGTAGAGACCTGAGCATGTAAATGGGCAGAGATGAATGTTCCTTATAAGAAGCTCTCCTGTAAGGAGGATGACTGCTTCTCTAACTTGAGATATTAATTCAGGTCCTCAGTCTGGGCTCCTTCTCTGTAAGAAGTCTGGAAAGAAGCATGCTGGTCCATGTCAACAACTTTGTAGGACCTTGGGATCCAAAGATTGGGAGTAGGGGGGATAAAATACACTTTCATCAAAAAGTCAGAACACATTCTCAGTTGAATCTTTTAACTTTTAAGGGAAGAATTTATTATGGAGGTTTGCAGCCTGAAGCAAGGCAAGGAACATGTGAAGAGACTCTCTGCGGTAGGTCTTCACTTTCTTTCTAGAGAAAAACAACTGGGAGAAACCCTAAAAGGACAGGGCCACACTCAGCCCTCGGCATAGCTCATAATCTCAAACCGTCAACCCAAGAATCCAGAGCCACTTAAATTAGCAGTCAGTCCAGAAGTTGCAAGTATGTGATGATCTCTTCCATCCCAGGAACTTCAGAGCCTATAAACTGTGAAAGGTCATAATTTCCAAAAATGGCTATAGTGATGTTTTTGGTCTCCCATGCCCTTCCAGAGCCCTGTCAGCTCTCAATCAAGAAGTGAAATCTTTTTTCCCTCCCCTTGAACCTGGGCAAGACTCTGTGAGTAATTTGATGAATACAGTGCTGTGGAAGTGACACTGTGAGACTTCCGAAGCTAGGTTATAAAACGCTCTCTCTCTCAAGATTCTTGTGCTTGGAACCCAGTCACTGTGCTGTGAGGAAGCCCAATCAAGCCTATGTGAAGAGGCCATTTGGTGAAGCGCAGGTGGATAGGAACTGAGGCCACAAGCCAACAACCAGCACCAACCCCTGGCTGTGTGGGTGAATAAGCCTTCAGATGATTCCAACCTCCAGCCTACAAGTCTCCCAGCTGAGACCCCAGACATCCTGGAGCAGAGCAAAGTACCCCTTTTGTGCCCTGTCCAAACTCCTAACCCACTGAATCTACAAGAAGGCAGAGAGTTAGTATGTAAATGCAGCTTCTCAATCTAAAGAATCTCACAGGCCAAGATCCCCAGTGCTCTGATACCCCTCGGCTGGTTTTCCATCATAGTCATATATTGGCCTCAGCAATGTGTAAATGAAATGACTAGAGGTGTTTGTCCTGGTTGGAAGAAAATTGTTGTTGATTTTTCAAGGATTTCAAGGCCATGCTTTGGGCAAGATGATGTCTCTTAGGAAGAAAGTACTTAAGGAGACATAAACTGGGATAGTCAAGACTGCAATGGCAGCAGGGAATCAGGGTCACACAGCACAGGAAGAGCCTCCTAAGAAAGGGATACACTACAGTGGATCAGGAGAAGAGAGTAAAGAAAACCAGACACCCACCTGAGAAGGGTCTGTCAGTAATCTAAGAAAGTGTTTACAATTCTAACCACTATAGGTTTGGATCTCCAAGAAGAATAAAATAACTCAAAACTAAGTTGTTTTTCTCGAGAACTACCACGTGCCCAAAACTTTCACTTATGTTAACTAAATTTAATTTTACAACAACCATGAGATATTTACCATTTTTATCAGTCCTTTCTTACATTAGTTTTTATTATAAAAGACTTATAGTTTCATTGTGAAATTTTCTTGAAATTTAGAAGTCTTAAGAGTAAAAGTGAAGGTCCTTCTTTATCTTCTTACCTAACTCAACTATTCTCCCCTTCTCAAAAGTACCTACTGGTTTACTACGTCTTTGAAGATGTGCCACTGGTGTTCATCTTTCAAGAGCTTTTTCTCTTCTGTGTGTTCGTGTGTGTGTGTGTATCCATTTAAAGAACATGAACGGGATCATACTGTTGTGTATCATGCATTTGCTTTTTCATTTAATAATATATTGTGGAAAGATCCCCCATATCAGCAGATACAATGCTATCCCATTGCTTTTAAAAAAGTTTTAGGTATTTTGCAATACAGATACACCATGATTTCTTTAGCTTTCCCTCATCGGTGGGCCTAACTTTAGGCTATTACACATAATAGTGCAATAAGCATCTTTGTACACACATTGTTGGACACATGGGTGTACTTCTGTCATATTGATTCCTAAGAGTATGATTTCTCGGTCAAGGTCACATGAATTTTAAATCTTGTATTATCCTAATTTTTAAGATAAAGAAACATATTAGCAAGGTTAAGAAATTTGTCCAAGGTAACACAACTGGAGAGTGGCAGAGCAAAGATCCAAATCCACGTTTTCTGATTCCAAGTCCCATGTGTTTTCCATGGTGTCACACTGTCTAGGAAGAGCCAGAGCTGAATCATAGTCAATGCCCATTAGATGGAACTCTCTATTTTTTTTTTTTAAGATTTTATTTTTTCCTTTTTCTCCCCAAGCCCCCCGGTACATAGTTGTATATTCTTCATTGTGGGTCCTTCTAGTTGTGGTATGTGGGACGCTGCCTCAGCGTGGTTTGATGAGCAGTGCCATGTCCGCGCCCAGGATTCGAACCAACAAAACACTGGGCCGCCTGCAGCGGAGCACACGAACTTAACCACTTGGCCACGGGGCCAACCCTGGAACTCTATATTTTCTTAAACCCTTGCCCACTCCTTAGGAAACAAGAAGGAAAAACAAAGCCCTACTCACGTCTTACATGCCTTTTTCTTTTCTTTTTTGTTTTAGAGATTCACCCTGAGCTAACATCTGTTGCCAATCTTCCTCTTTTTTCTCTTCCTCCCCAGACCCCCAGCACATGGTTGTATATCCTAGTTGTAAGTCCTTCTAGTTCTTCTACGTGGGACGCCACAGCATGACCTGATGAGTAGTGCGTAGGTCTGTGCCCAGGGTTCGAACTGACAGATTCTGGGCCACTGAAGCAGAGCGCGCGAACTGAAACACTCAGCTACAGGGCTGGCCCCCTTGCATGACTTTTAAGTAACGTGACTCACTTTGTATTAGTCAGGGTACACTAACTGCTATAACAAACAACCTCCTAAATCTCAATGGGAAACACAATAAAGCTTTATTTCTTACTTGTGTCACGATTCAAAACAGAATGATGATGGGGGGGTGCTCTGTTCCTCAAAGTCATTCAGAGACCAGCTCCTTCCACTTAGTCGCCTCAGTTCTGGAGCACTGAGAAGGGCATAGACAAACTACCCCTCTCTTAACCATCTTGGCCTGGAGGTGTCATGTCATTTCTGCTCATATTTCACTGGCAGAACTCGGTCATATGTCCAGACAAAACTACAAGGAAACTTGAGTGTTAAAGTCTAGCTATTTGCCCAAGAAGAAAAGAAATCATGGTTTTAATGAACATATAGGCTTGCCTCTGGCACAGTAAGGAATTATAACATAAAAATGTAGTGAACGTTGTGACACTTAATTTTATGTCAACTTGACTGTGCCATGGGGTGCACAGATACATTATGTCTGGGTGTGTCTGTGAGGGTGTTTCCAGATAAGATTAGCATTCAAATCAGTGGGCTCAGTAAAGTAGACTGCCCTCTCCATTGTGGGCGGGCATCATCCAACCCCCTGAGCACCTGCATAGAACAAAAGATGGAGGACGGAGGAATCTGTCCCTTTTTTCTTCCGGCCTATTTGCTTGAGTTAGGACATCAGTCTTCTCCTGCCCTTGGACTGGGATTTACACGATTGGCTCCCTGGGTTCTTAGGGCTTCAGACTCACACTGGAATGACACCACTGGCTTTTCTGGGTCTTTAGCCTGCAGATAGCAGATGGTGAGACGTCTTAGCCTCTATAAGCCAATTCCTCCTATCTCTCTCTCTCTATAATGCATTTATTATATATATCTCCTGTTTGTACTGTTTCCCTGGAGAATCTTGACTAATACAAACATTTATTGAGCAATTGCTACATGTCAGTCAATGCTCTAAGTGTGCTAGTGAGTAAAGTCATTTAATCTTGACACCACCTCTGAGATAGGAACTATTTCCTCTTTCACATTTTATGGATGAAAAAACTGAGGAACAGAGATTAAGTTATTTGCCCAAGTTCACAGAGCTAGTAAGTGGTAGAGCAGGGATTCAGACAGACTGGCCAGGTGCCACACTCCCCGGAATTTCTTTAGGTGGCCTTTAAAATCTCAGATCAGATACCCTCATCTTGGGAAAAAACAACAACAACAAACAGCACTGCTTGTGTTACAAAACAGTTTTAAATTCAACTTTTTTCATGTAAATGTATTTGAGTTTTTTCAATGAATGTTCTTTATTGCATCCTGGCCTCAATGCCAGACCTAATTAATCATCTCTTTGGTCCCCCATTATTCTTTGTGGCAGCTACAAATCCCTCTCTAGAAAGAAAACCTTCAAGTCTTGCCCTAAGAGGAAGGCTGGGGGAGAAAAGGAGGGGTCTTGTTCCTGTTTGAATCAATTGTTTACTTAACCCTGTGGCTGAATTATAAACAGTGGGGTTTTTTGTTTTGTATTTTTAAGGCTGAAGAGAGAATTCAATTGGTTCAATTCTTAGAAGGGAGAGGGCCAAAGTCTGACCAGGGCTCCAATGTGCAGGAATGCATCCATCTTTTTTTTCATATGTTTGGGTTTTTCTTTCATTCTGTGTTAACACAGGCAAGGAAGAGGAGGAGGAGGGAGAGAGGTAGCAGAGGAGATGGAGATGCAGAGTGAGAGGAAAGGGGGAAAAGCGAAGGAAGAGGAGGCAGCTCCAGGCACACTGGCCAAGCCTTTGGAGATGCTAAAGATAAGGTTCATGTTTCTTATGCTTGGGGAAGAAGCAAGTCCGATATTCACCTGATAGCCTCAGCTAAGGCAGTACTGAAATAATTATGCCCTGAAAATATTGAAAGACTTACAAACCAGTTGGTAAATATCCATTGCTCCCAACTTCCTGAGTGCACCACCATCACATCAAGTGCTTAGTCCACCTCCTATGACCAAGACCTCCACACCACCCAGCAACCAAAGGGGTGGCTCCTGATACTGCAGGGGTCTTCTGTGACCTGCTCCATTACCAGGGTGGCATTGTCCAATCTTCCTGTCCTATAGGTTGTTAAATATTTTGACTATCACCCATGGGCAGAAATCCCTACTCTACAGCCAATGAACAAGGCTGTCATTATCCCAAGCTTCCCTTGCTTTTTTCACGCCTGACTATCCCTGGCTGAGCATCTGATGCTCTGAGAACACCAGCAGATGGGTCATTTTGGATGTTATCAGTCAACTTGCCCTTGGCCATCCACTCAAGACAAACAAAGCTAGAGGGATGGTTTACCATCTCTGAGCTGGGGATGGAAGGGATGGAGATGCTGAAAGAATAGAGAATGGGGTAAGATCTGTAAAGTCCTCAGGGTGAGAAGGAAAACCAGAGGCCTTCTTGTTTGCATAACAGAAAATCATAGGATGACTCCCTGTTTTGGGTGTTGTACAGTTTACATGACATTGCACAGTTTATAAAATTCTTTCACATCCATAATCTCACCTGACCCTCATGACAAAGCAGAGGTGATGATTCCAGTTTCATAGAGAAGGAAATTGAAGTCCAGAGAGGAGATGTGACTTGCCAAGGTCCTGGAGCTAAAATTTGAACACGTGGCATGTTGAAAGCCCTCCACTGTGCCTTGTTAGTAACAAGCAGGAACTGTCAAAAGTTCCCAAGAAGAGTGATATGGTGGGTCTGATATCAGTCAAAATCCCTGGAGTTTTATAGAATGTTACTCATTTCAATTTTATTTTGCCCTCATTCTTTCATGTGCCCTTCTCAATAACCATGTGAAGACATCATAGGACACATCATTGTCTACATTTTAAAATGAGCAAATGGGATCCCAATGACGCTCAGTGATTGACAAGGTCACGCACATGGTGGGTGACAGCAAAGCCTGGCTGGGGCGCCAATGTTCTGAATCCTTGTCCAATGCTTATCACTGCCCTGTATCATCTACTGCTGCACACACATCTCATGTTCTTCCAAGGAGGAAAAGAGACAGTGTGGGTAAGAAAATGCTGAATCATCAGGTACTGCCTCTCCATCATCCTGAGCAGAGTGGGAATCAGATGACCTACATGTGAAATAAGCCAAAAAGAACTTACTGTCTGAGAATATATTCTTAGGTAGGAATTCTACCTCTCCCATTATGCTTTGTTCTACTTCCAATAAAATTAAGAAAGGAGGCTGAAAAGAAATGAATACTTTTTATTTCTACTACCTTATCTCATTTAATCACCATAACAATTGTTATGCAAAAGTACAATTATCCACTCATAAAAATGAGGAAACAGGGTCTGAGGCATTACATAATTTGCTCAGTCTTACAGGCAGGAATTTGCCTTCCCGAATGTTCAGGAACTTTGTAAGGAGATGCCCCCTTTAACATGATGCAGCTTTGCCATTTGGAGTGAAAAGTATGAATTCTGGCTCTATCCCTCAGAATCTGTGTGATCCAGAGCCGGTTATTATTTTGTTCCTTGACACTCAGCTTCCTCATTTCTAAAATACAGATAATACACCCCCTTCCCAAGACGGTTATGAGGATTAATATCAATAACTAACATTTATTGAGCGTTTATGCATGCTAGGCACTACTCTATGCCCTTTCCATGTGTTATCTTATTAACTGCTCTGAACATCTCTATGAGACTGGGTATTACTTTTCAGCCACATTCTCCCGGTGAGAAATCTGAAACCCATAGCATTTAAAAGACACATCCAAGTTAGTGGCTGGGAGAGCCAGTATTTGAAGTCAAGATGTCTAACTCCGTACTCCACGTACACAATAGGAGCTCAATAAACAGTGTCTATTTCATCAACATTAGGACTGGTGACCAAAGTGAACCTGGGATGGGCAATTTACTGGGACCAACCCACCAAACATCTTAAATCACACACCTAAAATGCTTAAATAGGGGAGAGGCAATGAGTCCTCCAAAGACACAGAGGCAATATAAGCATCGACAGCCTTTAAATGGCCTGATGGAGACTTCAGAGAGAGAGAGGCCACTCACTCCACCTCCTAGTCCATACAGGGTCCCACATCATCTGTGAAGGTTTGGGGCTCCCATGCCATTAGTCTCTCCTCTAGGCTTGGATGGGAGAATGATCTCAAGGAAAACAGCATGCATTCTAGAAACACTCAGAAGACACAAGAGCCTGTTATTAAAGAACAAAGTATTTTTAATAAATTGAATGTTATATGAACATACCCAGTCACACTTACATATGTACATACACACACAAACACAATTTTCATAACTTTTCTTCTCTCTCTCTTTCACATACTCTGCAAACACTCTCTTCAGCAGCTGGCAAGCTGTTTCTCATCCTCCCACTCAGCTGAATGCCAGTTGTCTCTCCATCCCAACCCAGCCTCTCATAATGGTTTCAGCTTCCAAGAGACAGCTTGACTCAAAATGCCATTCAGTCCTATGCCAGGAGGAGTGCTAGGACTCGTCCAGCAGGGAGGGACAGAAAAGATGACAGCCAGAATCATCGTCCAAGGAGAACTCTAGGAATATGAGCATCTGCAAGGCATTTCTGCGCAGAGGTGGACCTGTAACCTCTGAAAGTTACCAGCCTATCAGGGAGTAAGTCATGGGACAAGAGGTGTCTTCAATACTAGTCTCTGGCCTCAACCTACCTTAAAAGTTAAATGTATGAGACAAATCATGCATTTCATGTTACTTGTATACATGTTGCTTTTCCTCACTTAATGGTGCATCATAAGTACCTTGCCTTGCCCTAAATTTTACTCATATTTTAACAAGAAACCCCAGAAACTGAAGAACAGACTGAAAATCTGAGAGTTCTCTGATTTACATTTTTTTGATTCAGTCTCCTATTGCCTGTCAATTTTGCCTGTAATGTGCTCGTGATAATCATCTGTGGAAACTTCTGTGCTATGACTCTTTCTTCTGGGAACAGACCTTGATCCCAACCATGGCCATAAAGGTGGGTCAGTGACCAGGCTGGGCCAGTCATAGTTTCTCATCACCTGTGCACAGAGGTTCGTCCAAGAGGTAAGCACATGGCCCAAGGCAGCCAATCAGTATCCTTTCCCTGGATTTTCAAAACTAAAGCTGGGATCAAAAAGTGCTCCTTCTTATTTGGTTGCAATACTTTGTGGACATGACCCAAGTAGCCACAGTTCCAGTCCAGTGAAGAGAGCTACTCAAAGAAAATGGAACAATAATTAAGCTGAGAGGAGAGCTTCTGTGGTGTTTCCTGGTTCTCCACTTCCTGGTTTGATGAGCTAATATATTTTTTTTTATAAGCCTGGCCGTTTCACTGGGTTTCTGTCTCTTGACTAAAATAATGGCCAGGGTTTGAAATGTGGTGGGGTGGGGGAATGAGGTGATAAGCCATCTAGCCCCCCAAACCTTGTTATAGTATAGTAGCCAAAGACGAACAGACTTTGAGAGTTTATATCTCAGTTAGGACAATGTGTTGCTAAGTTACCAAAAAAGCCATTTTTTTCCCAGCACAAAATGGCTACAAAATAAAGGGAATTTATTGATCCACGCAGCTGAAAAGTCAAGAAGCGGCTCTCACATACAGACAGCAAAGCTCAATCCAAGCGCTCAAACACTGTCCCCAACAGCTCAGACCCTCTGCATCTCTCCTTTCTGTCTTCTGTGAAGTCAGCTTCATCCTTGGGCTCCATTCAGACAACTGAGAAAATCTTTGTAAGACAGGCTGATTCCCACCCCAGTTGTGTCACCTGCAGCCTTATTTATTCGTGAAAACAATCTGAAAAGTTTGAATATGATGCAAATGGAGATTGTGCTTCCATTTTTATAAAATAATTTCAAAATCATCTGTCTGTATGTGTGTGTGTAGGACTGTACAAGCATGGAAATGTAGGAGAGGGTAGATATCAGGTCACCAAAATTGTTTACGTGGGGCGGAGAAGGCAAGCAGAGACAAGGAAAGGAGGGTGAAAAACCTGCAAAGTGTTCTTCATAATAACATTATTTACAGCATGTATTAGTTTTATATGCTTTTCCAGCTTCTAGAGGTCACCCACATTCCTTGGCTGGTGACCCCTTTCTCCATCTTTAAAGCTAGCAAAGACCAGTTGAGTGTTTCTCACATCACATCACTTGGACACTGACTGTTCTGCCCCTGACTTCTACATTGAAGGACCCTGTGACTACATTGGTCCGACATGAATAATCCAGGATAATCTCCCTGTTTCGAGGTCCGCTGATTAGCAACCTTAATCCCATCTGCTACCTTCGTTCCCCTTTGCCATGTAATGTAACACATTCACAGGTTCTGGGGATTAGGACATGGGTACTTCTGAGGGCCCTGCCTACCACATTTTGATCCCATTCATGCAATTGTGGATGCACATATAGAAGAAATGACAATTAAAAGGTGGTCATCAAAATGATAGTGGTTATCACAGGCAGTAAAAGTCAGTGCATTCTCTTTTACTTTTTTCCTCAGATTTTTATGTAGTGTCTTATTTTTTTGAGAATTTCTAAATCTATGTACAGAAAAAAGCAACAAAGCTAGTTTTGTTGGTGAAAATGATCAATTTTAGTGGGGGTGTGACCTGAACTCCCTCGCATATCAGAAGTACTGGGCCCTGGATGGGGAGGTTCAGCCTCAGAGGAACTTTGTACCTAGTGAACTCCCCTACCAGACCTCCTTCTGTACACAATGGGAGATATTGAGCCAAAGCAATAGAAAGACTCCCATCTGCTAATAATCCAATTAGAGAGATTCAAAGCCAAGTAGAACATGCAGACTGATGGATGTGCAGAAATCTGCTTTGCAGTGGTTCTGCCTAAAGCTGGGGAGTGTGGGGAGGGAATCAAGGCAACTTCGAAGGTCTTAGAATATACATCCCAAAGGAAGCCACATGCCCATCCTTCCCCCAAAGCCCACTCCAAAATGTACACTCATTTTTATCACCCTCCAGCTGTCCCTTTGCATATCCTTGGTCACTCTCATGCACATTTCTTTCAATTTCTCCATTTCCTGGTCCAAGAGGGTCGGCTCACCGGACCCCCAGGAGCATCCTCACCCGATGAATTCTTGCTCTCCAGAAGGTAATCTGTGACATCAGCATTCCCTGAATTACGAGATATTTATTAGGTGTTCAGTGAAACATATGATTCTATGGTCAAAACTTGGGAAGACACAGCAAAAACAAAATTAAATTAATTTTTTTCTCTGCAGAACATTCCAAAACGCTTAACATGCTAATGTGTACTGCAATGCGCTGCAATACTCCAAGAGGTGGCTATAGTAAGCAGTAAATCCATCTAAATGTGGAATCATGTTATTAAAAGATAACTGGTGAAATTAGTCCTCCACATGTTGGAAACAGTGTTAAAAACCTTAGAGCCTTAGAGATCATCTAGTCCAACTTTATTTTAAAGCTGAATAAAGAAACAGGGCAAGTGACTTCCCTGAAGTCACACAGCTAGTTAATGGCAAAGATAAGAATCCCTTTGCAGTGTCTCTCCTCCTTGCTCGCTATTTTATAACATCTTGTTACCTCTACCACAGACAGAAAGGAGGCACACCACATGTGGCAGATTTGTGGGCAAACACAAATTACCCCTGGACACTAAGCCTTATCTAAGATGATGTACTGGCCTTGTTACCTCTCGAAGGCATTTCAGATACCATGGTGGAGATGACTTGAGTTGTTTGGTTTGTGACGGTGGTGAGACAGCTGGGTATGCAGAATTGTAATGCCCCTTAAAGATTTCTACATTCGAAATTCCATCTGGGACATGAGTTTCATCTATGGCAATACAGAAAATTGATTATAGGATTTTTTAAAACTGCTTTATTAGGCTTTAATTGATATATAATAAGCTGCACATAATTAATAAACTACACATTTACAATTTGATAAATTTTGATGCATGAATTTCACCCATGAAAACTCTCGCCACAGTCAAAAGAGTAAGCATAACCATCCTCCTCAAATATTTCCTCATGCCCCATTGTAATCCTGCCTCCTCACCCTCCTGACCCCTCACCACCAGCAACCACTGATCTGCTTTCTATCACTATAGATTAGTTTGCATTTTCAGGAGTTTTATATAAATGGAAACATACAAGATATTTTGGTTTTGGTCTGGCTTCTTTTACTCAGCATAATTATTCTGAAATTTATCCATATTGTTTCTGGCATCAATAATTTATTCCCATTTATTGCTAAGTATTACTACATTGTATATGTATACCACAATTTGTTTATCCATTCACCTGAAGATGAAGGACTTTTGGGTTACTTCCAGTTTTGAGCTATTACAAATAAAGCCACTAGGAACATTCACGTACAAGACTATATGAACATATGCTTTCTTGTCTCTTGGATAAAAACCTGGGAATAGAATGGTTGGATAGCACAACCAGAGGCACTCACAACTAGAATATACACCTATGTACTGGGGGGCTTTGGGAGAAGAAGGAGAAAAGAAGAAGATTGGCAACAGATGTTAGCTCAGGTGCCAATCTTAAAAAAAAAAAAAAAGAATGGTTGGATAATATGCTATGTGCACATTTGATTTTTTAAGAACATAACAAAATTTTTCTGAAGTGACTGTACCATTTTACATTCTCAACAGCAGTATGTTAGAGGAGTTCCAGTTCCTCCAACAGGTGGTAGGAATCAATCTTATTTCAGTCATTCTAATAGGTATTTAGTGATATATAACTATGGGTTTGATTTGCATTTATTCAATGACTAATAATATTGAACATTTTTTCAAGTGCTTACTTGCCATTTGGATATCTTCTTTGATGAAATGTCATTTCAAATCTTTACCCACTTTTAATTGAGTTGATTGTTTTACTCTGTTATAAGAGCTCTTCAAATATTCTGAATACAGGTAGTTTATCAAATATATGCTTTGCAAATATTTTCCATCTGGTTGTGCTTTGTTTTTTACTCTCTTAACAGTGTCTCTCAAAAAGCAGGGTTTTTTTTATTGAGTTCATAATAGTTTACATCAATGTGAGATTTTAGTTGTACATTATTTCTTGACTGTCACCACATAGTGCTCCCCTTCACCTCCTGTGCTCACCCCCCAGCCCTCTTCCCCTGGTAACACTGAACTGTTTTCTTTGTCCATGTATTTCTTTATATTCCACAAATGAGTGAAATCATCTGGTGTTTGTCTTTCTGAGTCTGGCTTATTTCACTTAGCATAATTCCCCTTAGGTCCTTCCATGTTATTGCAAATGGGATGAATTTGTCTTTTTTTCTGTTTGAGTAGTATTCCATTGTGTATATATACCATATCTTCTTTATCCAATCATCAGTCGATGGGCACTTGGATTGTTTCCATGTCTTGGCTATTGAGAATAGTGCTGCTATGAACATAGGGGTGCATATGCTACTTTGGATTGTTGATTTCAAATTGTTTGGGTAGATACCCAGTAGTGGGATAGCTGGGTTGTATGGTAGTTCTATTTTTAGTTTTTTGAGGAATCTCCGTACTCTTTTTCCATAGTGGCTGCACCAGTTTGCATTCCCGCCAGCAGTGTATGAGGTTCCCTTCTCTCCATACCCTCTCCAACATTTGTTATTTTTAGTCTTAGTGATTATAGCCATTTTAACAGGCATAAGGTGGTATCTTAGTGTAGCTTTGATTTACGTTTCCCTGATGATTAGTGATGTTGAACCTCTTTTCATATGTTTATTGGCCATCTGTATATCATCTTTGGAAAACTGTTCATATCCTCTGCCCATTTTTTGATCAGGTTGGTTGTTTTTTTATTATTCAGTTGTGTGAGTTCCTTATATATTATGGAGGTTAACCCGTTGTCAGATATATGATTTGAAAACATTTTCTCCCAGTTGGTGGGTTGTCCCTTTGTTTTGATTCTAGTTTCTTTTGCCACTTTAGTCTGATGAACTCCCACTTGTTTATTTTTTCTTTTGTTTCCCTTGTCTGAGAAGATGTGGTATTTGAAAAGAGTTTTTTTAGTTCTATGTCAGAGTGTACTACCGATATTATCTTTCAGGAGTTTTATAGTTTCGGGTCTTTGATTCATTTTGAGTTTATTTTTGTGTATGGAGTGAGATAGTGGTCTATCTTCATTCTTTTGCATGTGGTTGTCCAGTTTTCCCCACACCATTTATTGAAGAGACTGTCTTTTCTCCATTGTATGTTCTTGGCACCTTTGTTGAAGATTAGCTGTCCATAGATGTGTGGTTTTATTTCTGGGCTTGCAGTTCTGTTCCATTGATCTGTGTGTCTACCTGTACCATGCCATTTTGCTCACTATGGCTTTGTAGTACATTTTGAAGTTAGGGATTGTGATGCCTCCAGCTTTGTTCCTTTTTCTCAGGATTGACTTAGCAATTCAGGGTCTCAAAAAGCAGTTTTTTTAATGTTGATCAAGCCAATTTGATCAAGTTTGGTTTTGTTTTCTTATAAGGTCTTTGTCTTCCTTTGGGATTTAGGTAATACTGGTACCACAGAATGAGTTGAAAAGTATTTCCTCTTCTTCATTTTTCTGTAGAATTGGTATTATTTCTTCCTGAAATGATAGGTGGAATTCACCAGTGAAGCCATCTGGGTCTGGATGGCTTCTTTATGGGAAGATTTTTAATTACAAATTCAATTCCTTAAATAGACTTAGACTATTCAGGTTATCTAATTCTTCTTGAACGAGCCTTGGTAGTTGGTGTCTTTCAAGGAAATTCATCTAATTTATCTGAGATGTTAAATTTGTAGGCATAAAGTTGTGTTCATAATATCCCCCTATTATTCTTTTATTATCTGTAGAATCTGTAGTGGAACCTCAGTGGTTCCTGATATTGCAATGTGTGTGTTCTCTCTTTTTTCCTCAACAGTTTAGCTACACGTGATAAATGTTAATGATCTCCAAGAATCACCTTTTATTTCCCTGATTTTCTCTATTGTTTTTTGCTTTATATTTCATTGATTTCTACTTTAATCTGTATTATTTCCTTTCTACTCTTAGTTTGGTTTTAGTTTGCTCTTCTTTTTCAAGTTTCTTATGGAAGAAGCTAAGTGCATGGATTTGAGGCCTTTTTTCTTCTCTAATACTGTCGTTTGTTGCTATAAATTTTCTCCTAAGTACTGCTTTAGCAGCATCCCACAAATGCTAATATGCTGTGTTTTCATCTTCATTCAGTTCAAAATACTTTCTAATTTTGCTTTTTATTTCTTCTTTCTCTCATAGGTTATTTAGAAGAGTGTTATTTAATTTTGTAAATCGTTGAGATTTTCTATATATTCTTCCATGATTGATTTCTAATTTAATTTCACTGTGGTCAGAAAACATATTTTGTATGACTTGAATTCTTTTAAATTTATTGAAACTTGTTTTATGGCCTAGAATATAGTCTTATCTTGATAAACGTTCTGTGTACACTTGGAAAGAATGTGCATCTTGCTATCGTCAGGTGGAGTGTTCCATAAATGTCAATTAGGACAAGTTGGTGGATAGGATTGTTCCAGTCTACTACATACTTACTGGTTTTCTGTCTGTTTGTTCTACCAATTATTGAGAGGTGTTATTACTCTCAGTATAACTGGGTATTTTTCTTTTCTCTTTGTAGCTCTATCAGTTTTGCTTCATGTATTTTAAAGTTGTTTTTAGGGGCACATACATTTAGGATTGTTATGTCCTCTCAATAAATTGGACCCTTTATTATCAAGAAATGACCATTTTATCTCTGGTAAAATTATTTGCTCTGAATGCTACTTTGTTTTTAAGATTAATATAGTTACTCAAGCTTCCTTTTGACTAGTGTTAGCCTGGTATATCTTTCCCATCCTTCAACCTTTAATCTATTTTTGTATTTATAAAGTGTGTTTCTTGCAGACTGCATCTAGTTGTTTTCTATTGAACCTAAAAATCTCTGACTTTTAAGTGGAGTGTTTAGACCGTTTATATATGATGTGATTACTGATATGGTTAGGTTTAAGTCTATCATCTTGCTAGTTGCTTCATATCTATCCCCTTTGTTCTTTGTTGTCTTTTCCCTCTTTTTCTGAGTTGCTTTGCATTAACTATTTTTAGGATTTCATTTTGTCTTCTTTATTGGCTTATTAGTTATAACTATTTTTTTATTGTATTGGTTGCTTTAGGGTTATAATATATAGCTGTAACTTATTATAGTCTGGCTTCAAGTGATATTATACACTTCATGCATAAGACCTTACAATACTATACCTCATTTCTGTCCTTCCAGGATTTTTGTAGTACATTTTACCTATACCTATGTAATAAAGCCCAGAAACACATTGATATTATCAATGTTTAAACAATCAGCTTTCTTTTAGAGGCATTTACTTAAGAAAATTGTACTTATGTACCTATATAGTTAGCATACTGGGTGCTCTTTATGCCTTTGTGTAGAAATTTCCAGCTGGTGTCGTTTTCATTCTGTCTGAAGGATTTCCTTTAACATTTCTTGCAGTGCAGGCAATTCTGATGATGAGTTCTTTCAGTTTTCACATGTCTGAAAATGTCTTTATTTCATCTTCAGTTTGAAAAATATTTTCACTGGGTATATAATTCTGGCTTTATAGGGTTTTTTTCTTTCAGTACTTAGAGATATTGTGCCACTGTCTTCAGGCTTAAATTCTTTCTAATGAGAAATCTGCTGTCATTCATATCTTTGTTTCTTCGTATGTAGTGTGCTTTTAGCATATTATCGTTAGTTTTGAGCAATTTCATTATAGTGTGCCATAATGTAGTTTTCTGCATGTTTTTCGTGCTCAGGGGTTCATTAAGGTTCATGGTCTGTGGGTTTATAGTTTTCATCAAAATTGGACATTTTTCTGCCATTAATTCCTTTAAAAAATATTTCCTCCCCCTCTTTGGGGACTTCAAGTACATGTATGCTCAGCTGCATCTACTTTTCTATAGCTCACTGATATTTTTATTTTTTAAATGCTTCTTTGATGTGTTTCATTTTGGATCATTTCTATTGCTGTGTTCAGCTTTACCAGTATTTTCTTCCACAATGCCTAATCTGACGTTAACCCCATCAGTGTATTTTCATCTCAGACACTGCAGTTTTTATCTCTAAAAGTTCGTGTTGGGCTCTTTTTTATGTCTTCCATGACTCTAATTAATATATCCAATCTTTCCTATAGATTTGTGAATATATGGAATACAATTATAACAATGCTTTAATATCTTTGCCTACTATCATTATTATCTGTTTAATTTCTGAAGCAGTTTCAGTTGATTGGCTGGTAATTTTGGTTGAATACAAGACATTGTGAATTTTACATTGTTGGCTGTTGGATATTTTTGTATTGGTATTCCTGAGCTTTATTCTGTGACACTGTTAAGTTACTTGGAGAGAGCTTGATCCTTTTGGTCTTTTAAGTTTTGTTAGGTGAATTTATTCTAGGGTTAATTTTACCATACTGCTAAAGTAAAACCCTTTTGAATACTTGCCCTGATACCCAATTAAGATATTAAGATTTTCCGCTCTAGCTAGTAAGAACAAACACTAATCCTAGCCATGTATATATGAGCCCTAAGGAGTATCCTTTATTAATTTTATGTGATTCTTTCCTTGGTTTTGGGTAGTTTCCTCACATACATGCACTAATCAGTACCCATCTGAATATCTGAGGGGTAACATCTTCAGATCTCTGAAGTTCTTTTTCTGTGTAGTTCTTTTCCTCCAGTATTCTGTCCTGTGAACCTTAGCTTGCTTGGTCTATGCAGACTCTCCATTGCAGCTCGTCAACTCACAGAGTCCATGAGGCACCGCCAGGGTTCCCTCTGTGCTGCAACCTAGAAACTCTTTCAAGGCACTAAGCTGGGGCAATTTTGGGGCTTACCTCATTTTCTTCCTGTCTCACACAGGTCACCGTCCTTTGTTGCTTGATGTCCAGTATTTTGAAAATTGTTGTTTTATAATATTTTCTTGTTTTGTTGGTGGGAGTGGTGGCACTATTTTTCAGGAGGGAGGGTGAATCTGGGCACTTTTGCTCTATATTAAGTGAACATGGAATTCCCTGATTATATTTTGATAAGGCTGTGCTTCCTCAGTTTTTCACTGGCTTTGCTTCTATTCACGCTTTAAAACTTGATATTTTTCCATTCAATTGTTTTTCACTCTCATCTCTCTCTTCATGGGGGATCTCATCTCAATTTCAGGTAAATCCACATGTTGATGAATCCCAAATTTTCATCATCATCTCAGTCCATTCTCCTAATTTCTAGATCTGTTTGGCCAATGACTTACTGGTCATCTTTTGCTATATGTCCCATAAGATGCTTAAACTCAACATGTACAAAATAAATAGCCCCCTCCTACAGATTCTTACCAACTCTTATTTAAATCTCCCATAACAACCATCACATTATTTACAGCTAGTCGCTATGTTTCCTTTTCTCTCCTTAAATATCTTAGCAGAGATTATATTTTTGTCATTGCTGTTTTTCCAACATCTAGTACAGCTCCCAACACTAAAGAGCTTCTTAATAAATATGTTGAACTAAATTGAATCCCACATATAAGGGGATCTGTCAGAGGCAGGGGAGAGAAATAGTCTAAGCTAAAAATGATCACACTGAACAGGATCTGGTCCATCTCTCTGAAAGGATGGATTGGGAAGCAGAGCCAGTCTGGGGCACTGGCTCACTTTCCATCTCTGGCCACTATGAAGGAGATACCCAGGGATAAGCAAGGATGGAAAATTAAGTGAAAAGAGGGGCCGGCCCTGTGGCCAAATGGTTAAGTTTGCGCACTCCGCTTCGGCGGCCCAGGGTTTCGCCAGTTTGGATCCTGGGCACGGACATGGCACCACGTGTCAGGCCGTGTTGAGGTGGCGTCCCACATGCCACAGCTGGAAGGATCCACAACTAAAATATACAACTATGTACTGGGGGGACTTGGGGAGGAAAAGCAAAAAAAAATAAGAAGATTGGCAACAGTTGTTAGCTCAGGTGCCAATCTTCAAAAAAAAAAAAAAAATTAAGTGAAAAGAATGGAAGGGAGCCAAATTTCTGGGCTCCTAAATGCTAAAAATTGCCTCTTAGAACTATGTCCAAATTAACCACTCCTATTGCTCCCTTCTATCCTTATACCAAATTCATTATACGTTGCTTTTGAAGCGTTCTTGAGTCATTTTACGTGAAGATGTTTCTCATCAATCATATTACAAATTCCACCTAGACATACCAACACTTATTGTCTCAGTAGCTTTAGGAGACTTTAGGTGCAAGGACCATGCCTCTTTATCAGACTAAGTGCATCCCCTGGATATGGACCATGATTCTTTTTTCTTCCTAGGAACAGGTAATGAATAAAAATATTGGCTATCTGTCTATCTGTCTATCTATTTATCTATCTATACAAGGAGTGGAGATACAGAGCTGGCTTGGGGTCTGCAGCCCATGTTTGGTCATTAGCATCATTTTCACCACACTTTCTTTACCCATACTACAACCATGCTCCAATAATACTGAGGAGCTGGGCTGTTTCACATTGGCAAGCCAGCTTAAGCTTTGCCTAAAGCTTGTTTGCCAAGGAAATCTTGGCCCCACTTCTCTAGATACAGACTCTCTGGCAGAGCCTGTTGGTCTGTCTTTGGGGAAAGTTCTCAGCATGCTTTGCCTCTGTTCAAGCTGGCTGGGTGGAGCTGGGGTCAACAGGGAATTTGGAGAGCAGGCCAGGCAGGTGTGAAAGCCTCGTCCGGCAACCCAAATATCAGAAAGTCTTTTCAATCATCTTGTCTGGTGCCCAGGTCTGGTTCCTCTCAAAGGTGGGGCTGGGATGGCTCAACTCTCTAAATTCCAAGACTCAATGTTATAGAGAATGTGAAGTAATCAGACTTGCCTTAGAAGACTATTGTTATAAAGAACAGTCCAACTTCTCAGCAACACACTGTACTCACGTCCTGTTCTAATAAAGTTTAATATGAATTTCCAAACTGGAGATGCAAGGCTAAAAGAAGCTTAAAATAAAGATTAAAAAATCATGTTTAATAAATTAAAACAACCATGGGATATAATTATTTACCCAAATTGACAATATTTTTAAATTGATAATATTCAATGTTGGCAAAAGGTGTAAAGAAACAGTAATTTCTGTGTACTCTTGGTGGAAGTGTAAATTGGGACACCATTTTAAAAGTGCATTTTAGGCGTATATATCAAAATTTACTGTGACTATGCCTTTCAACTCGACAATTCCACTTCTAGCTATCTGTCCTTCGGAATTACATTCACATATGCCCAAAGATATACACTCAAGGATGCTCAGTTCAGCATTGCTTTTAATGTCAGAAAGGTATGAGCAATCCAAATCCGTGTTAGTAAGGGTAAGGGAAAATTATTCTGTATATTCACATTATGAAATACTATACCACAACTCAAAAGAATAAAGGAGCCTTTTGTTTTATGACAATCTCTGAGAGCTATGTCATTTAACTGACAAAAGTCATTACAAGACAATATGGACAGATGGTCAAGTTCACACAAAAAATAAAAGAACCTTGGGGCCAGCCTCGTAGTCTAGTGGTTAAGTTTGGCGCACTCCACTTCAGCGTTCTGGGCTCAGTTCCCAGGCATGGATCTACAAAATTGCAGCCATACTGTGGCAGCCACCCACATATAAAATAGGGGAAGATTGGCACAGATGTTAGCTCAGGGTGAATCTTCCTCAGCAAAAATAAATAAATCTTGAAACACTATGTCTATGTATGAAATACACTTCTACAAGGCAGCACATCAAACTGTTTACAGTAAATAATAGTGGGACTCTGAGAAAGTGAGTGGATAGGGAATGGTAAAAAAGAAGGAATGGTAAAGAGAGCTTTAAATTTAATTCTACACTTTTTTTGAAAAATTAATAAAAGGAAACAGAATTAAGAAAAATCCCATTCCTACATAATGTTCTTGAAGAGATGGGAATTCAGGTCTTTCTCAGAAGCAGTGTTTTAAAATTCTGGCTATGGAGTAGAATCACTTGGGGAATTGAAAAAAATTTGTCTAAATTCAAATTCTATAGGAAGCAGAGCCTGAGGCAAGGATTAAAATGCTTGATACTTTATTTGGGTGATGTAGGACCAGGACAATGAAGGTGAAGAGATAACAGAAGTGGGCAAAGACAGATGCAAAATAATGTTATCCAGTCTTACTTTGATGGCCAACACTTCACAAAAAGTATGGAGGAGACAGAGTAGTTACTTATCAGGACTTCTCCAGATTTGTAAGGAGAAGCTGTCACTGACTAGTTGCCCCGAGGAACTCAAGGGTGGGTTTGGAAGTATTTAACTGTTTTTCCAAATTTTTTTTCCCTTTTGTTATGTTAAGGAGATGCAATCACCAACCACCCTGAACCAGACCAAGCCCCACCACAAGAGCTACGCCTGTGACCTTTGCCTTGTTTTTAATGCTCAGATCTCTCCAGGAGGAGTTTAGGCCTTATTACTGCATCCTGCAGTGGATGTGGAAGCATGTTTTCCAACAGAGCCTGTGCAAGTGAATGCCCACTTCTCCCTTTTGAATATTCATTCCCTATCCAAAATAAATGTCCCTGCTTCCCTTTGTTTGGGGATGCCATGACTTGAAATGATTCCTCATGGTCTCCTATTTGCTGCAAATATACCTTACTTTGTGAGACAACTACTTCTGGTGGAGAGTCTGATTTAACTCGCCAGGAGGGAACCCACTTTGGTTTTGGTAACAACCCACTTTGGTTTTGGTAACAACCCACTTTGGCCACACGTAGGAGCAGTCTGTAGAAAAGAGAAAGGAGGGCAATCTACCTGCCCAGATCCCTCCTGTCTCCCATTTCTCATTAGTCAGGGTTTGCCTAATGGTGAGCTGCTTCCCAGACATCATCCAGCCCACGGCTACTCTCAGAAAATCAGATCCTATGCCTTGAAGTGTGACATTATATCCAAATCTACATAAGAAGAGATGCAACTTGGAGTAATTAAAGCTCAACATGTGGGTCACGGGATTCTTGCTTCTTGGGGTTTCACCTCAAGCTCCAGCCACCTCAGGGGAGGTGGGAGTTGAAGAGGTGGTGGTGGCGGGGTGTTCAGCAAGGATCAGACAGAAGCAGTGGAACACAGAGAGTCAAGGAGAGCCTTCTGAAAGATAGAGGAGATCAAGGGAAGCCTTCAAGGTACAGGACACAAAGCTTGTGTGTCCTGTAATTCTGACCCCACCTCATTCCTAATTAAGTCAGAATGTCTATAAACTTGTATTATTTTAAAGGCTCCCTGGATTATTCGAACATTTACCCAGCATTGAGAACCACAATGCTAAAGCATCCATCAAAACAAACCAATTGGAGCAAATTTCATATCATAGAATCCTATATTTTTCCTTTCAACTAAAAATGGCAAAGCTACTTGGAAGGACATCTTAGAAAGCCATTGCACCTCAGAAGCTTAAGTTATTTCAGAGTAAGTTCTGGAAGATGTAAACACTTCATGACCTTGACTTCCTTTTAGACAAAGGTCACAGAAATTCTTGATGCAAAACAATAAAATTTTCCATTAGGTTACATTTAAACAGCAATTTTGCAAAGGGTGGAGAGAAACAGCAGGTTCCTCAGTCAGACTAAATGGGTTTTGTCTGAAAAAGAAATAATCAGTTCACTCTCTTGGATTTGGAGAGAATACCCTTCCTCAAAACGAACAATGTCATGTTTTATTTCCTCCACATAAATTGTGCTCTAACCATGTGTATCCAGATGAAACCAAAATATGAATAAAGTGATTTCTTGGGCTTTTCCTAGATATGTATTTCCTGGTACAAACATCCAATTTTTACATTTGTACACAATCTATTGCCTGCTGGTTCATATATGGGTAAACAGCAAGAAACTGTTCTGAAAAGAAGTTGAATATTGCAGAAAAATGCAGCTTTCTTAGATGGCCTAATATTATTTGAATGCCTTTGCCCCTCACTCCATTTCCCTACTCCCAGCTGTCCCTTTGTCAGTTAGCAATTAGAGCGAAAGTTATCACAAGTGATGAGTCTTGAAGTTTACCAAGACTAGGTACGTAAGCTGTATCCTGAGATCTATCACTTAGGTGTATCACTTCTCCTATCTGGTCACAGTTTTCCCATCTACAAATGAGAGAGTAGACCTTGATCATGTCTTCAGCTCCTCCAACTCTGAGATTTTACATTTCTAAATTCTTGGACAATTTCCCATATGCGTCTGTCAATATACATGCTTGGCTGTGAATTCTGCCCAGAAAGTTTCCAAAGACTTAGTGGTCAAGAAAAATTATCTCAAAATAAAATAACATAAATGCCTATTTAAAGCAGGCTTGCGTACTGGGTACATTACATGTTGCAAAACGATGTAGAAAGATGTAGAACCCTCCTCTGGGAACTTACAATCCATTCTCTGTTGCCAGCAGAGATAGAGGGAAAAGTGTAATGACAACACCCAGATGTTGAGAAAATGTATGCCAAGTAATTTTTTTAAAGTATATACCATAGTTTTGGGATTTTGAAGATTATGTTTGCTGATGATAATTATGAGCTAAATATGGATGAATTTGAAGAAATAAAAAATAATAATGAGGATCCAATTCTTTATGTGTAAAGCACCTCCTTCAGTCTCTGTCTATACATCTCAGCCAAAGAGCTGGTTGATAACCTGCAACTCAGATCCATGGCGTTCCAGGAATCCTTTTGACAGAATGTGCGTGCAAGGCCCACTTTCTATTTCACATTCTCATAGGCTGCTCTTCTTCTCATTTTTGGTAACTTAAAAAAACTACTTGTAAAATTATTTAATCTATCATTCTCAGTAAGTTATGAGAATCATGGAAATGGAGTTAGAGGGTCTTATTTACCTATGATTTCTCTGCAGACAGCACAGTCCCTAGTATGTAGTGAATACCCATAAGTAGCTGTTGGGTAGTTTTGTGAATAAATCAATGAACAGATCACATCTACTTCAAGAAGATTTGAGGAGACTCACCATAAAATATACACTGACCATGTTAAGAAGGACGTTGAATAAAGGACCACATAATGGTGGGGAAGGAGAGTATACTGCTACCAGAACCCTTGCCTAAAGCTACTTACTACTATTAAACATAACATTTTAACTCTGGGATTTCTGGCAGTTAAGGCCTAAAGCATCATTATAAGCATATATCAGAAGCATACTGTTCTCTGCCTAAAGAGAAGAACAGGAAATCAGAACTCTTTTTTTATAAGTATATTGAGGAATAATGACCAACATAATGCAAACATCCTCACTCACTTCACCTGAACTCAGAACACACCAGTTACTTGGGTATCCAAAAGAAAGCTCGCCTTGACACACATTTTTCCCAGGTAAGTTGTGTTTGGCAAGCATTCCTTTAGCCTGTGTAGGACTCTGTTCAATGCAAATCATTCTGATCCACAGCTTTCTAGTTGGGAATATTCTCAAGGACACCGAAATCAAATAAGTGCTTTTCTGATGCAGTGAAATGAGAGAGACCATTTTAAGGCTTTTCTGTCAAGTCAGGGGAAATTTTCATCATTTCTCTCAGCACATCATTGAAAACCAAATGTCCATTTCCAAATGTTTCACAAATGGCAATTGCTATGAAAAGACTCATCTATAGCTGATATCACTCCAATGCCAAGAGCCCTAATATCAAGATCTTCATTCAGGGTAGTTTAAACATCTGTGAGTAAAGTGGAACTCTGATCTGATGAATTGTTTAATATGATTTTACGTAGATTCACGAATGGGAGAAAAACAGGTCCATGTTTTAGCACAGTGAATGGAGGCACATAGGAGACTCTCAATATTATTAGTACCTGCATAGTTTTATTTAATTCTCTCAGTAACCACCGGACATGAAGTTTTATTTACTTCCATGCTACAGATAAAGAAATAGACACATGCAGATTAAGCAAATTGCCCAGAGTCGCAGAACCAGTAAGTGGCACATTAGGTACTTACGCCCAACTATTCGAGACTACAAATTTCAGGCCCTTTTCATTACAATTTCACTGCTTCCAAAGAGTACAAGGTCTGTTGCTTCTGCAATCCCAGAGCACCTGGCATGAATAACTTGGAAGACGAAAAACACTGCCCTTGACCCTTTAAGAAATGACTAATTTCTCAAGCATATTTAGTAGCACTGGAAACAATGTGCCATGCCTCCACTCAGAAGAGTCTACTGATATGTATCAGAAAGGATGATTTTTGTTGCAAGTAACTTAAGTCCCAATTAACGGTATCCTCAATAATAAAGAGGGTCTACATTATCTCACAAAACATGATGCCCACTGGTAGGTAACTACAGAGTTAGGGTTAAAGTTAATTCATCATCTCAGCAATATCATCATGGTAGGGGCCCTACCATCTTCAGCATGGCTGATAATATGTCCTAATAATTCTTATCGAATGCCTATTATATTCTAGACAGTTCTAAATGTTTTACAAGCATTTTAATTTAGTTGATCCTCTCAACACTCCTGTGAGATGGATACCGTTATACTGAGGTAGATAGAAACACTTCATGGACACATGATAGCTGCAATAGCACCAAATATCAAAGCGGACGAAAGGACAAGCAGTGGTTAAGAGAAGGGTGTTGTCTCCCTTGCACCTCTTCTTCCCAGAAGCCACGGAGCAGATTTTGTCCAAGTTTCCGTGCTTAAACTAATCACCAGCAAGAGGAACAGAAATCATCACAATTATCTTAAGCAAATCATAATTCACACAAGCTCCTCCAGAATGGAGCCCGCCCCCCATTTCTTCAAGCACATGGCCACAAAGGGACATAACACCCAAACAAAAGCTGGGCTCTGATGCTGTAGATAACTGCTTGATCCCCAGCTGTTAAGGAAACATCCTTAGACACATTCAAAGTTGATGGGTTTCTTGGAAAAGCAAGGTGGGCAGGCTGGAGATAGTTAAAGGACTTGCTAATTTCCTTGGCGGATACTAGTGCAAGTGGCCTGCTTCAGCAGTTGTAGAAGCTCTTAAAGAAAGCCAAAAACTGAGTTGAACCAAACAAACAAAAAAGCATTGGCTCTTGCAGGAGACAAAGTCAAAGTCTGAGTTTCACAAGTTCAGCAGGACTTAAAGGAATACCATGTGGAGTTTCCAGACGTGGGGAAAGAAGCCCCAGTGTGATTGTAAAGATTGCTGCAAAGCAGGAAACATTCCTGGTGGGCTACATCATGCTGTATTAGGGAGAATTTACTGCCGATCCCCACCATCACGCCTCCAGCAATGGCGGAACTCCTCCAAGCTTCACTGAGATGCATGTGTGTTTTTATGTGGCAGCTAAAAACGTGTGTGTCTTTAGATGTAGGGCATGCATATGTGTATGTGTGTAGAAAGTTTCCCAAACTGTATAGGCCTTGCTGTTATCAGGTGAATTGTATCCCCTCAAAATTCATATGTTGAAGCCCTAACCGCTAGTATCTCAGAATGTGACTACACCTGGAGATAGGCCTTTAAAGAGGTAATTAAGGTAAAATGAGGTCGTATGAGTGGGCCCTAATCCAATAAGACAAATGTCCTCAAAAGAAGAGGAAATTGGGACACAGAAACACAGACTGAGAAAAGACCATGTGAAGAAAAGGAAGATGTCCATCTTCAAGCCAAGGAGGGAAATCTTAGAATGAAATCAATCTTGCCAATACCTTGATCTTGGACTAACCTCTAGAACTGTGAAAAAATAAATTTCTATTGTTTAAGCCACTTAGTCTGTGGTATTTGCTACGGCAGCCCTAGCAAGCTAACACATTTACCAATCTGTACGAGATAAAAGCATACATGAAATGCTTCATATGTATGGAAAGTTGACTTTTTACAAACGGCTGGCTCTTCCTCAACTCCTCCTTCCTAAGTGTATTGCAGAATGAAAGATAATGTGGTCAAGCAATAGGCTGTTGACCAGTTTTGCTATCTTAACTGAATCAGGTCAACTCTGTAGACAAGTGCGAGCATTGTGCAAAACTTAACCATTTGGGTAGCCCTAAAATGCAACCAGACAACTGCTTTCCGCAAGCTCTGGCTCTTGAATCCATGAAAACATTTTGGTTGTCGACATGGACATATGACTTACCTTTTCTTTCCCCAAAGAAATTAGAAGATTTCACAGGAGAAATGAGGAGGAAGGCAGGAAGTAGTTTATGCCAATTACCCTACAGAGAAAATCTTAAAACTTGCCTTTAGCCTTTTTTTTGTTCTCTCTCAAATTTCTTCCTTAGAATTGTTGACTTTGGAAGTCATCTCTCTTCTTCCCTGACAGCATTTACTCTAAAGTCTCACCCCCTCTAAATGCCCCCAGGAAAGCCAAATCCCAAATTCCCACTCCTCTCTTTAGCAGCAAAACCTTTCTCTCCTCCTCTAAAAACCTGGATGCCAGATGATAATATCAAGGCCCTGAGATCCTGAAGTGAATTTATCCGTGCATTTTCTCAACAAAAGCCAATATTTCATTATAAGAAGTTCTTATACCAAAATAAAACTATTTTCCCAACTTTAGAAGAAAAAGGAAATAAAAAGAAAGCAAATAACAGGAAGAAAAAGTGGCTGAATTCAAGGATCTTAAATCCTCCAGTTTTCTTCTGTCAGAGGAGAGAGCCAGTGTTTTGTGCCCTAAATAACTGGACAAGCTCACCAGCCTAGAAAAACTAGAATATGGAAAGTCCCACAGCTCTGCCTGAGTGAAGGTCAGCTAATCCCAACCTAGAGACGGAAAGAAACATTGTTGTTTTCCTTTTGAATTCACATTTACTTGCATTAAACGCACACACACAGAGTAAAATTATATTTAGAAATGTTTTAGCCCTGACTTCTCAGCAGGGGTAAATGCCTCAATTTCCTGCAAATCATTGTCAAGTGTCTAGACAGGAGAAGTGGAAGCAAAGATAAGAGATCCCTAATTTCAACAGAGGGGCCATCAAGCTAAACCCACCTCAGCTGTGCTTTTTCACTTGGCAACAAACGATAACCCTCTGATAGCCACATATCTTACATGTTGCCTTTGACTTCTGATAAGGAAGAGGAAAGTGGGAAACAATGATGCGCATTGATGATAACACCTCTGGCTGTGCATTTGCCTTGGTCCTTTTAAGTGAATTGAGCCCCAGAGGAATCCCAAACCCCATAGGCCTATCTAATATCTGGAGAGGTTTATGAGCATTTGAAGCTACAGATTAAGAAGAACAATACTTGAAAGGGTTTGTGACTTGTTTAGCACCTTAATTTTAAATACATCTCTAAGTCAATAAAGCATGCTTTGGAGAAATCCCTAAAGTCTCAATACCCTTTCTGAAAGAGGGTTTTACAGTGTCTTAATCTTTAAGAACTGGATGGGGCCTCAGAGGTCAGCAGCATCCTCTACACACACTAAACACACTAAGGGAATACCTGGGATCAGCAGCAAAGTTTCTTCCTTTACAAACATTCAGAGAACACTTTCCCTGAGAACCTAATCTCTCAGTGTGCAACAGAATTGGACATGTCATTTGCCTGATCCATTCCTCATTAATTCATACATCCATCAACCCTTCTTTGAGTCCCATATTGAATAGGATAAGGATTAAATGGGTAGGCAGTAGAGCCAGGTTGCCTAGGTTAGAACCCTGACTCCACCACACACTAGCTGTGTAAATCTGAGTCAGCTGCTTAATCTCTTGTGCCTCATGTTCTCTGTCTGTAAAAGGGGATAATGACAACACAGCTCTCAGGATTGCTGTGACGGTTAGAGAGCTATAGATGCGAAACACTTAGGACAGTGCTTGACATACAGTAAGTATTTAATGCGTTTTAATTATCTCTATCAAGAGCTAAACACTAATCAGAGGAGGAAAAGACAGGTGAAAAGAACTTTTTAGGGATAATGGTAAAAAAGAGAAATCCACCAACCACTTATTAAGAAATCATAAAGAGAAAAACAAATACCATATGATCTCACTTATACGTGGACTATAAAAAAACAAAAACACGGGGCCGGCCTGGTGGCATAGAGTTCGCGCACTCCACTTCAGCAGCCCGGGGTTCACAGGTTCAGATCCGAGGCACGGACCTGGAACTGCTCGTCAAGCCACACTGTGGCAGCATCCCACACACAGTAGAGGAAGACTGGCAACAGATGTTAGCTCAGAACCAATCTTCCTCACAAAACGAAATAAAATAAAACAAGCTCATAGATTCAGAGAAAAGATCCGTGGCTGCAAGAGGCAAGAGGTGAGGGGTGGGAGAAACGGGTCAAGAGGGTCAGAAGGTACAAACTTCCAGTTATAAAATAAATAAGTCATGGGGACGTAATGGACAGCATGATGACTATAGTTAGTGATACTGTATTGGATATTTGAAAGTTGCTAAGAAGGTAGATCTTAAAAGTTTTCACCACAAGAAAAAATACTTTTTTGTAACTATGTAAGGTCACAGATGCTAACTAGAGTTACTGTGGTGATCATTTCACAATATATACAAATATTGAATCATATTGTACACCTGAAACTAATCTACAGTAGTCCCCTCTTATTCACGATTTTGCTTTTTGAGGTTCCAGTTACCTGCAGTCAACCATGGTCCAAAAATATTAAACGGAAAATTCCAGAAATAAACAATTCATAAGTTTTAAATTGTGTGCCATTCTGAGTAGCCAGATGAAACGTCGAACCACCCGCTCCATCCTGCCTGGGAGGTGAATCATCCGTTCGTCCAGTGTATCCTCACTGTGCATGCTACCCACCCTTTAGTCACTTAGTAGCTGTCTCAGTTATCATATCCACTGTAGTGGTATTGCAGTGCTTGTGTTCCAGTCACCCTTATTTTACTTAATAATGGCCCTAAAGTGCGAGAGTAGTGAGGCTGGCAGTTCGGATATGCCAAAGAGAAGCCATCAATTGTTTCCTTCAAGTGAAAAGGTGAAGTTATCGACATAATAAGGAAAGAAAAAAATTATATGCTGAGATTGCTAAGATCAACAGTAACTTTCATTACAGTATATTGTTATAATTATCCTATTTTATTATCAGTTATTGTTGTTCATCTCTTACTGTGCCTGACTTATAAACGAAACTTTATCAAAAAACGTAGGATATACAGAGTTTGGTACTATCTGTGGTTTCAGACCTCCACTGGGGGGTCTTAAAACGTGGGGGGACTACTGTAATGTATGTGAATTACACCTCAATTAAAATTTTTTTTAATTTAAAAAATTTTCAAAAAGAATTAAGAAGTCACACAACACAGTAGTACATGTTTGGTTCCTAGCACTTGTCAAGATAAAATTATAATGAGCTTCAACAATAACTCGTAAGACGGTGCTAACTCAGGTTAAACTTAGAACAAATAAACAGTCCAGTTTGAAGGACTGTGAGGGTTCAAAGCAGAGAGATCACTATGGACTGAAAGGGCCAGACAAGATTTCAGGAAGGACGTATGACTGTCCTGGGCTGTACTAGACAAGTAAGATATAGATGAGCAGAGAGAGAAGGAGGCTAGTGCGTCAAAGGCGTCAAAAGCAGAGAGGTAGGAACTGTTGTAACATAGGCCACGCTGAACATCTGGACCAATTTCAGTGGTCAGTCCAGGAAGCAAGCTTGCCATCCTTATTCTCTGCCTTATAGCTTAAAGGTAGACTTCTGTGCGAGCCTTAGGCTGTCTCCAGGTTCGTCTCCTCCAGTGGATCTTGCACACCCTCCACCAGCTCAGCCTTTTTTTTAACACTGCTGCCCTCTCATCTCTGCCCTGCTCCTAAGTCTTCAGGGTCCACCCCACCTTCAGCCCCGTTCCCACTGCTTTCAGGGTAAAAGCAAGTTCCTTAGCCCAATACTCAAGGCTCTTCACAATCTGACACTGAACTGCCTTCAGTTGTGTCTCCCAGTATACCTTTCCCCTCCTTTTGCTCGCGATTCTTCCAGTGAAGGCTTTCTTTCCTGCTTCTATCAATCCAAACTCCAATATAGAATTACCTCCATTCTCCCCTTAGCCATCTAATTCATCATCAGGAACAACTTATTTGCAAACTTTGTGAACAGTTTATTTGTGGATTTTCTGGTTCTTGTCCAACTTTCTAATTCTTTTAAATTTTTTGCTAACTTTCCAATCTCTTTGCTAACTTCTTTAACCCACCACATTTTCGCTCTTTTGAGCTCACAGAACATGTCCATTCCAGTCACCAACCAAACAAATTTATAGTATTCTTTGGGTAGATTTTTATATTGTGATTTCAACTTGGAGGGAGTTAGCTAATTTTTTAATTGAGATTTTGGTTTTCAATGTGGACTGTAAGTTCCTCAAGATCAAGACTTTTACCTGATTCTTCTTCTTGCAAGCACAGTGGTTGATTAATTAATTACTAGAGATGACAGGAACCAGCAACATCAATTTATGAAACTCCTTTAAACTACTCAAATAGGGACAAGTAATGCATAAGAAAATGTTGGATTTCAAGGTCGGTAGGTTGTAAATCAGGCTTCCTGGAAAACAGACTACGAGACTCTGAGGGATTTTTGTTGTCGTTTTGTTTTCACTTTTGCTTTTGTTTGAGACTCTGAGGTTTGCATTCAGGAAGTTCCTGCTTTTAGATCAACATCTCTGGGGCATGAGAGTCAAGGAGCGAGAGATGAAGATTGGGCAGAGGAAGCAGTGGTTGAACTGCGATGTAGTCGTACCAGAGTCTTCAGTCAATCTGATGGGGAGATCCAGAGCTGGCATGGCCCTGAAATTGTCTCATTTGAAGCACAGGGGCCAGGCCTTTGTACGTCCACTTAGCTACTTTTTGGATGTGGGCTATACCTGGGGAAGGAAAATAACTTGGGCAAGACAGCTGCCTTTGGCAATTCCTGGGGAGGGATGCAGCTGTGAGTTGTCAAGAGTCAAAACTCCTGCAGCTGGCAGAATAAGTGCATTGGTCCTAAAGTCAGAGTCCAGTGGTATACCACAGTATCCACTACAGTTGGGTAACATGACAGCATGAGCTTTCGGCCGTCTCTTCATAACCTCTGCTCCACCTGCGATCATTCTGTTCTCTGGCTATTATGTCCTACATGCCTGACCTGAATTAAACATGTTCATTTGTAGATCAAAAGCCTAGTACTTCATAAGTCCTCCCTTTCTTGCAGTTTCTTGTTCCACTTATCAGGAAAAAAAAATCAAAAACTGCTTGTTAACTGGACCAGCAACCAGCCAGCGTCTAGTCATTAGCACTAGCTCTGGAATCAGATAAGTAACTGTCCCATCAGATGGTTCTGGACTCTCAAGTAGAAATTCAGTCTTCATGGGATCCATCTGAGGCAAGACTGGAAAGATAGCTTTGGGATTTCAGCACTTTCCAGAAACACCAGCTGACCAAACACTTAGCAATGTCAAGAAGCCAACAGCAGGATAGAACTGTCTTAACAAGAAGAAAGTAAAACTGATTTAGCAAAGAGTAACAAGGAGGCAGGCTGAATTAATCTGCTGATTCATGACCACCTTGAAGAGCTGTTGCTTCCATGTGGGTGGCCCTCCCCTGCGAACCATCAACCCTGCCATTCCTCATCTTTAGATAGTTTGTTATTGATGATGATGATGATGATGATTTGAGATATTTAACAAATACAGAAAAGAACCAAGAATAATAAAACAAAGATTTAGGGGCCTTCTTCCCAGAATTCACTATTGTTAACTTTTTGCCATATTTGTCTCTGTGTTCTTTTTATTAAAAAAAAATATAGGTATAATCCAAATTGCCTCGGTTCCTCCTCTCCATAGGCAAAGGGGACGGTGATGTGCATCTTTCCAGTTTATTTCTATTAATTTTAAATGCATATGTTAGTATCCATGAGAATACAAAATATTGTTGTATGTGGTTTTTAAGTTGGCATAAATGGTGTAACGTACCATACTATAATTTGCTTTTCTTCATGAACTCTTTTTGAGAATTTTTCACATTGCTATACATAGATTTAGTTCATTTTTAACTGCTTATGATAGTTCATCAAAGAACTACACTACATTTTATTTACTCATTCTCCTATTGATGGACATTCAAGTGGCGTCCAAGATTTTCCTTTTTGTGCATTTTTTTCCTGGCTTCCTTGACAGTTCAAAATGAATGAAATGTCTTTTTTTTTTTCTTAAATTTCTAGTTGAGATTGACCAGGCCTCCAGAGAAGAATTCCCACTGTATCTTTGTTCTTTGCCCCTCTGTCTCAGCCCTGACAAATACCAGGTGCTAGTTTCTAGAATTTCCATTGTTTTCCGAGTTGGCCCTGCCAACAGACTTCATTCCTAGCCAGACCTAAGAAACAGATTATGGAAAGATGAATATGGGCAAAGTGAACACAATTCATTGGGACTCAAAATAAAATTGTAACTAGTTTTGAGAATTTATCCCAAGAAAATAATTCAAAGAAGGAAAAAATCTATAAACATGAATATTCTTATTATAGAACTATTTTTTTAATGGGGAAAAATGAGAAATAACCAAAATGGCCAACAATGGGGGTCCTTGTATAAATCATGGCACACCAACTCAATAGAATATTATTCATTCTTTTACAATGATGATTCTAAAACCTCTGTATTAAGTGGAGGTATATGATATTGCTCTGTCTAGCTCAAAATAGTTGAATATCAGCACTTTCATGTAATCCAACTTAAGAGCAACAGAGGAAAACAGATGATAGTATGATGTTAGACGAAAAATGCAGAAAGAAAATTACATCTACAGTATATAAAAGTATACTTGCATTTGGACAAGAACTTGAAGGAAGCACAACAAAATTAAAAATGGTTATGTTGTGGAAGGAGAGTGAGAGAGAACTAAAACTTGGTAAACTTACATATGCAAGACTTTATGTACCTTATTCTTTTAATACACACACCCACACCCACCCACCCACACACACACACACACACACACACACACAGGAAGCTTTCATTATTTCCACTTACAGATGAGGGAATTGTGGTTCAGAGTGATTAAGTAAGTTGTTCAGTGTCATAAATTGATAGAGTGGCAGAATTAGAATTTGCATTCAGGCCTCTTTCATTCTAAACCCTGTGTTCCACCCAGGTCCTCTCTGGGAGGATGAAAGAACCATCTTTTTCTTATAGTTCTCATATTATTATTTGTATAATAAATAGAAATTCAAATAAAAAATTCCCACTGGAGCAAGGGTAAGGAAGACAGATTGTGAAATATCTCTCCCCATTCCCACTGGTCCAGAGTGACAGGGCACCCACTAGAATGGCTCTGTGATGTTCCAAGCTTGCCCTTAGGGTTCCTGGTGTAGAACAGAAGGCTGCTGGGAAGAGGATGATAGTCAACAGATAGAGCCGATTGAATCAAAAATGGGATAAGCCATGTACTGCCTAAGGCCACTTGATCAAAGCTCTTGAACAAAGGGACCTCAGCTGTTATGTGACGCTATCTGCTATCCAGAGCGAGCTCAAACCATGTGTGGGTATGTGCATGTTCTCAGGGAGAAGACTCTGATTTCCAGCCTGAATCAGTGAACAGAGGAATGCTGGGCTGGGAGTCAGGACTTCTGTGTTCCTTAATACAGCAGACATATGTCCTTCTGCAAGTTACAGAGGTTCTCGGTTTTCTCATCTGAAACTTAAAAGAGTTTGCCTTTTCCAGCACTAAGTGTTTCTTTGGCTTTTTTTCCTACTGAGAAAGAAGAGTTCTTCAGTCTATGACCTGGAGAAATCATGTGTCAGGTGTCTGAGTGTTAAGGAAGTGCTTATTCCTCTTACCTTCACTCTCTCAGAAAAGGGGAAACTTCCACCAACACTTCTGCTCTTCTCTCCATGCACTAATGTGATCACTATCTCCCTGCCCAGTGAATTCTCAGAAAGGCCGTATCCTGGATCTAGTGCATGGAGATACATTCTGCCACAAAGGTAGAAACCAGGCTCTGTCCACTGTCACTTCATCCCACCTGCCAGCAAGTGGGCCGAGTTGCACTTTGTGCTCCCGCTCTTAGGCAGAATGCATGCCAGGTCAGGCTGTGGATCCGCCTCCTATGGAAGACTGGGAGACTGAGCCCTTTCCCAGCTCTCTATCATGCCAGTTACCAGCTACAGCTCTCCAGGTAACTGACTGGCTCAATGTCAGCTGTGCAGACCCCAGAGAGGGCATCAACGTTTAAACTTGGGGTATAGGGAAGAAGAAGTAGTGGGAAGCCCCATTATAACTTGAAGGTCGATCTGTATATTCCAGCATAGAATGCTGAACACCTCAAATTCAGAGGTTTATAAAGCTGATTCTGGAATTTAATCTTCCCCAAGCTCCTTGTATCTGTATTTGCCACTGGTAAAGAACCCAGAAGAGAAAATGAATGGATAATAACCAAAGTACGGAAGAAATACCAGCCCAGGATCAGGTATAATCTTCTCATCAAACTGTTACTGCAAGAATGAGAGAACAAAGGGGTCAGAAGAAAAACAGATGGCAGAACTGAAATAACATTTCTGCAGTTGAGCTTTGCGAGGGACAGATCTGGAGTTAAAATAAGAATGCTGAACTCTGAACTCCAGGATCCAAGGGGAGAGAGAGGTGGGTGAGTAAGCCCAGCCAGGGATGTGTCCTGGTTCCTAGGGCACCAACATGCATAAACAGAGCAGAGGTAAGAGCTACAACTCTGTTTACAGGACTGCTTTGGGATAGGTAGACTGTCTCCACCTCAGAATGCCTGAAATTGAATGCCACTGTCACCACTTCTAAGACACAGGAACATTAGAAAAGCTGGACATTCATACTCTCAGTTTTCCTAACTGCAGAATAGGGATCATAATGGCCCCCGAACAGGGTTGTTGGGAGTGTTTCATAACATAATTCATCTAAAGCACTGCCACAGCTAACATTCTAAAGACATTCAGCTCCCTTCTGACACGCTAGGTTCCAAGAGGGCAGGGGCCTGCTGCATTTGCTAATCGATGGATCCCCAATGCCTAACACAGTGTCTCTGTAGACATTTATTGTTGTTATTGACACTGTGGCATTGAATAAGGGACTTGAAGAAACAACATTTGTACCCTCTTCACCCTCCCCAGAGCACCTTCTCTCTCATTTGAAGCCAGCTAAATACATTGCTGAGGGTAAGCCCACGTCTTTCCCATCTAAAAATTTGTTTTTTCCCTGCTGTTTCAGGAATCATCGCTGTGTGGAGAGATGGGAACTAACCTCAACCAACCCAGCTGGACTCTCAGTCTGATTCCTGTTCCCCCAGATGGGCCAGCAAGAGAAAACAACCAGGCACTAGGAGATGATCTCCAGGGTCAGAATAACTGCCTTGACTTGGTTGGTAGTGGCTGGAGAGGAAGGCGGCTCTGTTGGAGTAAAGACTAAGGGAAGGGATGCTTTTTCCAATTTATATAACTTACTTTTTGAGAATAAAATTTATTCACTTTTTTATAGCCAGACTAAACAGTTGGTGATGTGGGGTTTTGGTCCTGGAATCCTGCCAATTAGAAGAAAAGTTGAGTTTCATTCATGGTAGACCAAAGCTAGTCACCTAACCAAGTTCCTAGTATCATATGGGATTTGAATTCTGGGTAGATTGTAGGTGTCCTTCCCACTCACTAATTCACCATCTTGTAGCCCCTGAGTTTCCCCAATCACACAACGTCTTTGGTGGCCAGCCCCTAGGTGACCATCTGCAGGCTGGGCAGCATCAGGAGCATCTTAGATGATTAACAGATGTTCAGTCAAGTTTAAACATTGAGGTTGTCTGTCTAGACAGCTAGTCAAGCCACTTCACATCTCCCACGAGCCCTGCCCTGACCTCCTCTCGCTCCAGCTGTGGAATTGACTGACATTTTGGAAACCTTAGAGACGTATACTTTCTAAACATGGAGTCTTGAAGGGAGAGAATGAGAGAGCTGAATGGGGACCATAGGACCCCATCAGGGAAGGTTCACAAGTGAAGGAACTCATTCAGAGTCCCACAGTCTGTGGCAGAATAAGAACTTGAGCTTAGGTCTTGGGACTCCAAGGCAAGTCGTGTTTCCACTAGATAATTTGGATATTGAGAAATATCTTACCTTTTTTCTACACTTAACAGAATATTGATTGTCTGTGAAAACAGTATTTATTAAGCCATATTCTGCACCTGCCAGTGGGCATTATGCACTTAGGGGCTCCTACCCTTTAGAAGCACATTTCTGAGATGTCAACAATTGTCCAGGAGATAATTGTTCACAAGCATATGAAAATAAACTCTGTATTCGTTTGTTAGGGCTACCTTAACAAAGTACCATAAACTGGGAGGCTTAAACAATAGGAATTTCTTGTCTCATAGTTCTAGAGGCTAGAAGTTCAAAATCAAGGCGTTGGCAGGGTAGGTTTGGTTCCTTTTGAGGGCTGTGAGTGAGGATCTTTTCCAGGCCTCTCTCACTGGTTTGTAGATGGCTATCTTCTCTCTCTGTCTCTTCACATTGTCTCCCCTCTATGCATGTCTGTCTCTGTGTCCAATTGCCCCATTTTATAAGGACACCAGTCATATTGGACTAGGGCCTACCCAAAGTCAAAGACTCTATCTCTAAATAAGGTCACATTCTGCGGTACTAGGGTTAGGACTTCAGTATACGAATTTTGGGGGGATACAGTTGAACCCATGACAAACTGTAGATCAGAGTTTGTTACAAATCCTCTAGAGCAAGAAGAATAAACGTGCCCCTGGAGCCCTTCTTACTCCCACAGTAGATACAACAAATTTTCCATGGACCTCTTTACTCCTAAATCCTTGGGGACCTTAAACTCCTTTTCAACATAACACTCCAAGAAGCCACTACTAACTTATCAGCATTGCATACAGAGATGAGACCAACAGGCCAGCTCCTATCTGGTGGTGGTACAGGCTGGCCTCCACATAGGGCCAAGCCTAGAAGTAGCCTAGGAAAATCTCTTCACTGGCCTATTCTCCCATCCTCTCCACTCCTTTCTCATGCTGACTTCTTACCTCTTACTCCAGGACTCAGCTTAAATGCACCTCTCCAAAGAGACCTTCCCATGGAGAACTTAGCTATCCAAATGAAGGCCTAAATGTCTCCCATTATTCTCCATCTCAGGTTTTTGTTTGATTCCTTCATATCGTTTGCCATGACTTGTAATTATTATTTGCTTGGGGACTTATTTTTTTTTACCAGTCTTGCCCACTGGAATGTAAGCTCCTTGAAAGTAAAGATTACATTGGTCTTGTTCACAGTTCTATCTCCAGCATACACTACAAACTCAGTAAATATTTATTGAAAGGAAATAGGAAGAAAATGAAAGAAATAAAGAGAAAAGAAAAGGAAAAAGGGGAAGGGGGAGAAGAGGAGAGATTTTCCCCTGGCTGCTGAGAATTGGCCACAATACAGAGATGCACGGTGACTGGTTGGCAGTTTTTTTGGTGAGTGAGGTATTCCTTTCTGTGTGTCAAATAGTGGAGCCAGCTTTTCCTCTGCCCAAGGTCTCGCCCCCCAAATAGGAATTTCCCTTCTCAGAACTATTGGTGGGGGGAGCAGTGGGAGGATTCTGCCCTTCTCTCTCTACCTCTTTCTGGTCCTCCCCTGGGAGGAGGAGTGATCGATCTGCTCACTGAGGTGATCAGACTCTGGTATCTCATATCTGGGTAGACTGTAGGTATCTTTCCCATTACTACTAGTCTCTACTGACTACTGAGTAGTGGTAGACTACTACTGGTCTCTACTGGGCACGGTAATGATCTGAAGTCACCATGTGCCTGGGACCCAACGTCTGTGCCTGTCTTTCAGGCCTCTGATGTCAGGAGGATGTGAAGATGTCACGTCATCTGTGTGGCTGGCTGGAGGAGTGTCTGCTGTGCAGCTCTACTTTATCCATGTTCATCCCAAGGTCTAGACTTGGGGGTAAGGAGCAGAATGCTCACTAGGCCCTGTCAAATCACAGCCTTCTACTAGCTTTGCCAATTACAATATGGATATTTTGATCCTGTCTAACTTGGATGTCTATTTCTCAAAAAACTTAGAACTCAGAGGGGAGAAGGGTGAGTTTAATTACTCCCTCAGAAACTCCACTAGGTAAAGAGAAAGAAAGATACTGCATGATACCAGATCTACTTCACAGAACTAGAAGCCTAGCTGGGAGAACACGTAGGCCCCTTTGGCAGTCCAACAGGTGTTCCAAGACCACTCTTTTGGCATCATGCTTCCTCTTCAGATTCTTCCTGAGCTTGTGATGAGAGCTCTGTGACACCTCATGGATCAAAAACATCACAGTAGACATGGAGAGGAAAGGCTGTGGAGCCAGATGAAGTCACTTCAGAAGGGCCTGGTTTGCTATAAGATAGCTTTGTGAACTAGCACCGTTAAGATGGGTGTCAGGCCCTCATGCGACAGACGTCCCCATCAGATATTGCGAACATTAACTCAAAAGTAGAATATTTTCAAAGTGACCTGCTGTAGCACTTTATGGGACGTGAGAATATTGTTTATGGTTGTCAGGAATTTGGGAATGCTTTTAGGTATGAAGGCCACCAGTGTCTGCGAGGACGCACAGAGCTGTTCATACAGCAGTTTGCTTTTATCATTCCAGATGTGAGATGCTTTTCTAAATACATAAGTGAGAAAGACTGAGGACATTTCATAGAAAGAAGAAAATGATTTGCAAAAAAAAAAAAAAAGGCATGGAGATGTTCTTTTTAAAGGCTCCCCATTAATTTGTGGTATTAGGTGCTCCCCGACAAATGAAATTCTCTGCCCCTCTGAAACAGCTTAGCCCAAGATCTGCCTTACCCATAAGCCTTCCCTGATGGTCGTGGAAAATAGTAGCTTCCCTGACCTCTCACCCCCTGGGCACTTAAATCCCATTCCATTCCATTGGCATTCTCTATCTACTATTTAGGGTGGTGAGTCTATCCAATCCCTGTCAACTCTTTATAGAAAGGAGTTATGTCTATGTCTTATACAGCTAGTACCACCGCATCATCTAACCTCTTGCCCTAGAGACATTACAAGCAGATTAAATAGTTTAATTTTTCTTAATTGGTACATTCCACTTGCTAAAAAGAGGTCACATTCATGAATTTAACACTAGCAGTGTGCCTGCTCTGGGCCAGAAACTATTCTGGGATTTGAAGCTACGATGATATTGAGGATGATGAGGATAATACTGACGCCACTAATATTAATAATGGTTATAATAGCCAACAGCTTCTGAGGGCTTATAATATGGTAGGCACCACCCTAAGCACTTTATGTCTATTATCTCATTTAATCCTCATAGCAACCCTACGAGTTGAGTATTATTATGAAGCCCATTTTTTCAAACGAGAACAGTGAGGCACAGAAGGAATAACTGTAACACGGTCCCTGCCCTGCCCACTGTCTGGTGGGCAGTCAGAATGTAAAATGATGATGATGATGACGATGATAGTCATAGTATTAATAATAATAGTAATTTAAATACAGTGGAAAATTGGAAGACCACACATAAGATGTGCTAACTGTATGAATGGTGTGTATGTGTGTGCGCACGTGTGTGCATGCACGTAAGAGAGAGAAGATGCAATTTAAGTGTAATAAGGCAGCCGCATCAGATAACTGAGTGCTTCTTTTCTTCATAAATTTAATGGGTGTGATCCAGTGGTGTTGATGAATGTTTAACTAGATTTCCAGGTGTGGCTCCTGACAAATGTTGGTTGATATTTTCATTTACATTAATGAGTAAGATGAAAGTGAAATAAATAGAGAACATATGTCAAAACTTCATTTGTTTGTGAAGGAAGCGAGTAACTTTTTTGTTGAATCAGGTAATAGTTTTCAAACGTTGGAAGAATATTTTCTCAGTTTTTTTCTGCTACTCACAATGTAAAAAGACTACATATACAGCACACTCTTAAGTTAAATCTGCACTATTAACATTTCTCTCTCACTTTCTTACATACAGACCAGGGTTTAGGAACTATAGCCCATGGGCTCCTATTTTTGTAAAGCTCATTAGCCTACTAGTTTTTTTTATGTTTAAGAGGATTATAAAGAAGAACGAGGAGGAAGAGGACAGGGAGGGGGAAGAGGAGAAGCCTCAGTAACAGAAATGTTATATGCTCAGCAAAGCCTAAAATATTTACTATGTGGATCTTTATAGGAAAAGTTTGCCAGCTCTTGGTCTATATAATCAACAAAACAATAAATCAAGCCTTGGTTTTGTAGCATTGCTGATTTTTGTAGTATAAATACTCCCTCCATTGCTGCTTTCAAGCTAATAATATAATGCAGAGTCGACAGGAGATGTACGGTCATGCACCATCATATCGTATTCCCACCACATGGAAATAATAGACATAATCTCAAGAGCACAGATAATCATAATTTGTGAAATAATTAGGAAGTGATGAGTTTTGAGTATTTATTACCTTTAAAATACACTTTATACCATTGTAAATTTGTAGAATTTTACTTTTAATGATGGCTGTTTTTAACAACTACCTCACAAAATTCATGAAATGTTAACAATTGCCTCTTGCAGAACAAAATGAGCTGGCCCCAGCACACCACAATGTAATCACAGAAGCGTCTGGTTGCCCTTGATGTTAATGTTGATGCTATAATAACCCATGTATTCCTGTAAAGTGGGAAGATCCAGCTGGTAGAACATCCTTAAAGAGGATGTTCATTACAGCCTTGTTTATAATTGTGAATATTAAAAAAAATCTAAATATCCACTCATAGAAGAATAGAAAACAAAACATTGTATACTTGTATTATGGAATATTTTTATTACAGAATTCATATTATGCCACAATAGTAATGAATTATCTAGCTCTACATGCCTCAACATGGATAGCTCTTGAAAACAAAACGTGTGAAAAGGAAGTTTCTGAAAAATATGCGTAGATGATGCAATTTATGTTGATTTAAAAAACAAAGAACACAGCCTATATACTGTTTATGGATATATCAAGTACGGTAAAGGTATAAAAACACGGAAGTGGAGGATGTCAAATTGTAATATTAGTTGCTCCTAAGGGGTAGGAAGAACAGGAGAAAAGTGGGATGGTATGAGTAAACAAAAAGAAGTTAAACTGGATCTATTTATAAAGTTTTTTCCTTTTCAAAAAATTAAGTACAGTAAATGTTGGCAGTAAGTAATATTATATGGAAAAGGGTGTTTGTTAAATTACTACCTGATTAAAAATTATACAAACATAACTTGAATGAAAAACCTCTAAATGCAATGTAGAAGACTTCCACCTGTCACCTTAGGTCCTGGGTCGTTTCGTGTGCATCCATGGAGACTTTCTCTTCCATCCCACGAGACCTAAGCAAGATGAACACACAAATCTGTTCCCTGCTGGTGGAGCACAGAGCAGCACCCATTTTCAACTGATGGCAGCCTGCATACTGCACATTCCTCACAGATGTGTCATCTTATTGTAACCAATGAGAATTTTTTTTTTTTAAAGATTGGCATCTGAGCTAACAACTGTTGCCAATCTTCCTTTTTTTTTTTTTCCCTTCCTCTTCCCCCCAAAGCCCCCAGAACATAGTTGTGTATTCCAGTTGTGAGTGCCTCTGGTTGTGATATATGGGACGCCTCAGCTTGGCTTGATGAATGGTGCCATGTCCACGCCCAGGATCTGAACGAGCAAAACCCTGGGCCACCAAAGTGGAGCATGGGAACTCAACCACTCGGCCACGGGCCTGGCCCCTGAAAATATTTTGATTGGAATGTCTGGCTTTAAAAGTTGGATTCTGAATAATGATTGCTCCCAACCCAGTCATAGCGCAAAGTACGGCAACCTAGTGGTGCTCGCTCCTCGTGCTCCAAGATCCAGACCTGTTTGCTCTCACCTGAGAACTCATATTGAGGTTGGGGTCTCCCAGCCACTGCCAAAGAAATACCTGTCTGCCACAGATGCCTCAGTTGGAGCTAGAGTACTACCCACTGGAGTCCTGGTCATTCTGGAAATGTGCACCCTAACAGGGTCATAAGCTTGGGATGTCTCCCACCCTACTCGTTGCTGCTGTGCACACCAAAGCCAGAGCCCAGATCAACATTCAAGGGAATCTCAGCAGTGCAAAGAAATGTGGCTGGGGCTAAGTCTCCTGGTCACTTTGCTCACATGGCAGCTGTTGCAAATCACTGATGCAAGGTGATAGTGGTGGTCTAATTCTGGCCTGTTTAGATTCATGCCCACCATCTATGTTCTAGGACTATAGTTGGACACCAAGATTCATGAATTAGGACAAGTTTTAGTGTGTCTGTCACCTCACAAACCCTTCTGACCACCAGCCCACTGGCACCATCTCGTTCTACCACCAGAATGACTTTATTTCAGGTGGAATGATGCGTTCCTGACCCAGGGAGTTGGCAAAGACCAACTTTAATCCTTCCAGATGGAGATCAATTCTTTTGGGTGTCTGGGAAGAAGAGTTTCAAATGCTTCCCTTCCAAAGGTGCTTAAGCTCCAAAGGCAAATTTACCCACTGTTTTCTCTAAACCTCCAAGTTCCCGTAAGAGTTCCTGTAAAACAAATGCTAAAATATTTAAAGGTACCACCTCTAGAGAAAGGGGTTTACTTGCATTTTCTTCTAGTCCTCACAGCAACCTTAGGAAATGCATATTCTTCATTATCCTCATTTTACAGAGAGGGAGAATAGAATCCTGAGTGGTTAAATTACTTCTCAAGGCCTCACTTAATAAATGGCAGTGTCAAGACTCACATTCAGAAATGCTAATGTCCAATGTGAGCTGCCGCACACATCTGCTCAGTGCCATTTCTCTGCTCCTTCCTTCCCTGGGCCTCTGCATCCTTTCTTAGTTTCTTGTTAAACCTCTGGGTCATTTCTAGTATCCTTACTTCAGCTGGAGGGAAAGTCTTTTTAATTTTTAAATTATTATGAAATAGTGATTATACACAAAAGATTATGTGACATATATGGAAGTTGTGAAGCATAATAGTAAACCTATCCCCCTCCTTTCCTCTACTCCCCAAAGCAACCATTATTGAGTTTTAGACTGATCATTCGCTATTTAAAAAATATTTTATGTATGTGTTCCTAAACAATATATGGTTTCGTTTTGTCTTTTTAATGAACTTTGTAAAAATAGTATACCCTATTCATCTTTTGTGACTTTTTTCACTGTATTATTGCTTCAACACATAGATGGATGTTTGGCCAAGATTGATTGGTCTGATAGTACCAAGTATCAGTAAGGATTCGGAGCAACCTGAAGTGCTTGTAGTAGTGTAAATTATTACAAGCACTTTGGAAAATAATTGGACATTATTTTGTAAGATTGAACAAATGCATTTGCTACTTCCAGGAAATTCCTCTCTTAAGCCAATATACCAAACTCTTGCATACTTGCATCAGCAGACACATGCAAGAATGTTCATAACAGATTGCTTATAATGGCAAATACTGGAGGTGAGGATCTTTGATCTTGGAGATTACACCTATCCTCTTTTTCTGAACAAGGCAACATATTATTTGCTGTAGGGAAAGACACAAAAAAGTGATTTTATCTGTTTCATTAAGAGCAAAGCAATTTTAAGTATACTAAGCTAATATATGACATTTATGGTTACATCATATATTTAGGCTAAACATTTTTAAAATGCTAATTTCTAATTCTTGGAACTCATTAGCAGTGATGTCATCATAATTTAGCAGCAAGTTCTCTGCATTCATTTGTCACAGGTTGGAAGGGGTGGAAGAGGTGAGTGGGGGCAGAGGCGGATTGAGGGCAAATGCAAAACTTATAGATTCAGGCCCCTGATCATCACCCTCTCTGCCGCCCCCCCCCAATCCCGCCCCCCCCCCGACCTATTGAGCATCAAAGTTTATCTCCTGTGCAGAGGACCATGTTTGTTGAGTCTGAGAAACTATTAGACTAATTTTTTGGCCCTTGTGACCTATTTAGAAGTATAGATATTTTGACTTCATGTTCAACTCGAAGAGTCTCTTCCTTGGAAGGAGAACTAAGAGAAGTTTGAGGTTTGACCTTTCCCCTCAAATGATTTTTTGTAAAAAAGAATAATTCTTTTCAGATTCTTTAAAAATGAGCTACATCAGCCCAGAATTCCCAAATCTGCTGCTTCTTTGGAGCGACTATTCTGCGGTTAAAATGCAGCACAGAGGTATGTACATATCAAGTGTTAGCGTAGAAAAGACCTTGAACGTGCAAAACAAAACACAAACTCAGTTATTAGTGAGCACCTCATTCTCACCCTTCCCCAGTCCCAGCACTCACAGCAAGATGTTTGGGCATTTAATTCTGTAATTCCTTAAAAAAGAACAGTGAACTCTGTGAATTGTCAGAGGTTAAGTGACCTGCCCATGATCTCTGGGTGAATATCAGGGTCAAGACCAGGACCCAGTCCTGAGGATTGTTCCTAATCAGGCTGTTTCCTGCTTTTCCGGCAGTTTTCATATATGGTTCTCTGAAAAGGAAATACTTTGTTTTTATTTGTTGTTTTGTCTCCAGAATTTCTCAAAATGCTTTGAAAGCCCTTCTTGATTTGACTTCTTGGACAACATTGTTTGCATTTTCATCAAACGAAAGGGAACCCTGACAAGCTTGCCCAGTAACCCCACCGTGCCATAGACAAGGAGAATAGCAATTACCACACATAAAACCAGTTTGATCTTCACTTGTCAATAGCTTCCTTCCCGATAACACTTGCAGCAGATTCTATAGGCGGCTGGCTGGGCTCCAAGTTCCACAGAGCAGGCAAGTCTGCTTCCTGTAGACTGAAGGGGAAGCTTTTCACCGACTTGGGCCCCTCCACCTCCTGCCCTCTCTGTCCCTTTCCGAGTATAGCCAGAGACTTAGCAGCATTCTTTTAAGCACTAACCACACAGAGGCCTGTGGGGGCTCCATGAAAAATTGCAAGAAGGTACTTCCGGCCACTGTAAGGACTTCAGCTTTTTTGCTGCAGAGGGTTTGCAAGAGAATGAGAAATTCTCGTTGTCCTAGAGAAGAATGCTACATTTACTGCTGCCCCCCCCAACTCACCATAGATGTGTGCACGTGCACACACACACACACACACACACACTGCATCTAAACAGTTCTTCAAAATGTTAACTGACAGAACCTAACACCTTCACTATGGTTTGAGAACCACTTCATTACAAGAGTCTCTGATTAAAAAGGACAGACAATATTTCCCAAAAGGTAAGGCCACACTGCCATGGGAAAGGTAGGGAGAGGAAACTGGTGCCTTAGGGAACTCCTGGAAGATTCAGAGGGATGCTCTGAAGTCAAGGAAAATTGATAATTTACCTTTCACTCAATCAGTTTGAATATTATTTGCATCCTGATACACTACAGTAAAGAAGTTTGTGCACTGATCCCCTGCCAGAAGAGATATACGCATCACACATAGGACACAATAAAGGGAGGGGAAGGCTGAGTATCCTTGAATTCTTCAGAGGAGAAATTCTCCCAACACTGCTCAAGGCTGTAGCGTGAAGATGCCTAAATGGCCCTGGAAACAAGCTGAGAAGCCTCTGTCCTGGGGGCTGCCCCGGGCCATATCACAGCACACATCCTGCATTACTCAGAACTCATTGCCCCAGCTCCAACAGCCTCCCTTTCTCCTTGATGTTTCCAATGTGCTAGTGGACTAAGCAGAAGCAGAGGGGATTCAAAGAGAGTCCTTTTTGGGGATGAACAAGGTTGGGGAGTAGATGTCAAAATCAAAATGCAGAGACAGAAGTGTGATGTTCTTAGGCTGTAGACGAATGCATTTGCAACTGTGTGCAGAAATGCTTCTCCCAGGAACCCTCAGGAAAAACATCACTGATCAGACTTGAACAGGAAGCCTTGTTATTATAGAATGGATGTCTAACGTTATTCCTGGCAAAAACTCTGTGGACCCATAGATTCATTCTCAAAGGAAGAATGATTCTCACAGCTCTGGACTTAAAAACCATATTGATAAACTTGTTGGAGGCAGGGATCCCAACTCTTTTTTTCTTAGTGCTTCAATTCCCACATTTGGAGAAGGTGATAATGGCTTCCTCACAGAGTTTTTATGACGAAATATATACCGTAAGTGAGTGACAGTGCTCCAAAAAGGACAAGGAGCCATGTAAATGGAACATCCATGAGCTAGCAACGGAGTTTTGAGTTCTGACTTCCCAGATACACTTCAGTCAGTCAAGAGCAGCTCCGTGGCTGTGTAGGGTAGACAGTCCCCTTGGACAAGCAGCTAGGTAACAAGAAGGCAAGTCTGCTATCATAGAACGGCACTAAGTGCCACACGTAATGCTGGGCACCTTTTTCCCTCTACCTCATTTAGTACTTACAAACCCCTGAAAGGATACTTATTATTATCCCTACTTAATAGACAAGGAAACTGAGGTTCGTATTGGAGAAGTTCTGTCAAACGAAGGAAGCTGGTAGTGACTGCCCTTCATATAAGAGGCTACAAACGCCAGGTGCTAACTTTTAACACCTCTGTCAGCTAGCGTGTGGGTGTGTGCCCCAATTCCAGCCCATAAGATCTGAGTGGGATCTGTTGGAGGCTTCTATGAAGGTTTTGCTTTCTAATAAGAGCTCTGCAGGAGGAGGCATGTCACTTTTCCTCACCGCACATTCTCACCTCTCCATGTGACATCTGGAACTGATACAGCCCTCCCATGGCCATGACAGCTGATGTTCTCAACTCACCAAAGGGATAAAGGAGAGAGAGGGAAAGTGCTTGTGGGCCAGTCATGATACCTTAGCCTTGAGCGTTGAATTAACCAACAGGGACAGCCAGCCTCTGGATATCTCCTCATATATGTGCATATGCATATATGGATATGAGGAGAGATATATGCATATTATCTATCTGTCTATATATAAACCTTTGGTGCTCCTTGGTATATACCCAAAGGAGTTGAAAACATATGTCCACACAAAAACCTGCACACAGATGTTTACAGCAGATTTATTCATAATTGCTAAAACTTGGAAGCAACCAAGATGCCCTTCAGTAGGTGAATGGATAAATAAACTGTGGTACATCCAGACAATGGAATATTATTTAGTGCTAAAAATATATGAGCTATTAATCCATGAAAAGACATGGAAGAAACTTAAAGGCATATTACTACATGAAAGAAGTCAATCTGAAAAGGCTACATACTGTAGGATTCCAACTATATGTTATTCTGGAAAAGGCAAAACTATGGAGACAGTAAAAAGATCAGTGGTTCTTTGGGAGAGGGGGTTGGATAGAAGAATAAGCAGAGCCAGAGGATTTTTAGGGCAGTAGAAATACTCTATAACATTATAATGAGGGATATATGTCATTATACATTTGTCCAAACCCATAGAATGTATTAGACCAAGAGGGAACTCTCAGGTAAACTGTGGACTTTGGGTGATGATGATGTGTCAATGTAGGTTCATCAACTGTGACAAATATCCCACTCTGGCGGGGGATGTTGATAATGAGGAGGCTGTGCATGTGTGGGCGCAGGGAGTATATGGGAAATCTCTGTACCTTCCCTTCAATTTTGTTGTGAACCTAAAACTGCTCTAAAAAAACGAAGTCTTAATTAAAAAAATAAAAGCTTTTGCGTTAAACCATTGTAGTCAGGGCTTACTGCTACTACTCCCCAACCCCCCTAGCTGATGCACCTCCTCACTGCTAATTTGAGCAAACACGGAGGAATGGAGCATTTTACAAAGCTAAGGACCACAGACTGCATCAGTCAGAGTCCAGTTAGGAAACAGAGGCCACATTGGTTATTTTAAGGGTAAAATATATTATCTAGATTTATTAGCTAGGTACTAAGAACTGAAAAAGCAGAAAGAGACAGAGAAGTATGACACAGATACTAACTGCAGCTGCCACGCCGGGACTGGGGAAGCAAAGGTTGGAGGTTGGGTTATTACAACATAGAAGCTTAGAGGAGGGTTTTCCAGGACCTAGGACCCCCACGATTGCTGGGGGAAAACCAGAAGGCTGGTACTGGTTTGTTGGGCAGGGAGATCAATGAGGCTAGTTCTGAGAGGATGGGGAAACTGCTGCTATTGGAGCCACCTGTCCATGCTAGGGTGAAGAAGCACTACCCTGTTGACCAAGATAGGAAGAGGAGCAACAGAAAAAAGCGTGTCCCATTACTCTCCCCTCTATGAAGCTTCCCTCTATGGCCTGTATTGGCAGATCCCGACAGGGAGCTGCTGGCAAAGCAGAAACATGGTTTCAAAGTTTCAGACCCAGCATCGCAGAGCAGAATCCAGGAGGGAGTCCTTCAGGTTTTGAGAAAATAACTAGCACAACGGGTGTACTAGTTTCCTGGGGCTGCTGTAACAAACTACTACAAGCTGGATAGCTTCAAACAACAGAAATTTATTCTCTCACAGTGTGGAGGCCAGAAGTCTGAAATCAGGGCATCAGCATGGCCATGCTCTCTCCAAGGGCTCTAGAGAGAATCCTTCCTTCGGTCTTCTAGCTTCTGGTGGTTGCTGGCAATTCTTGGTAGTCCTTGATTGTAGCTGCATCACTCCAATTTCTGCCTGTGTTTTCACATGGCCATCTTCCCTCTGTGTGTCTGAGTCTTCACATGGCCTTCTCATAAGGATACCAGTCATTGGGTTCAGGGCCCCCTCTAATACAGTATGAACTCATCTTAATTACATCCGCAAAGAGCCTATTTCCAAATAAGGTCACATTCTGACACTCCAGATAGACATGAATTTTGGGGGGGATACTGTTCAACCTAGCACGAATGGTTTAGTCTTTCAAGGCAGGATTGTAGTCTGGGAGGGCCCTAGAGCTGGAGTGAGACTTCGGTTGCTGGATTATCTGTCTGAAAAAGTGGTCCACGATACAATGAATCTAGAGAAGAAAGGCATTTCTGTTTCTGTGAGAATACAAAGCTACTCCTGACTCTGCTCAAAGCTCAGGATGTTGGCTCTTTCAAAAGGGATACAATGATCTCCTCATTTTCCAAGACTAAAGCTGACAAAAGAAAAATAAATAAATAAAATAGCCAAGTAAATATTAGCTGAAGCTGAACTAGGGTACAGCTGAAAGAAATGAATCCATATTGAGAGTCCACTATCTGTCAGATTCTTTGCATAGTATCTCTGTGGTCTGTCTGGGTCAAGGGCAATGCCAACTCTGCAGTACCCACCAGATGAGCAGATTGGTCAGAAATCAGTGGCGAGCATAAGACATGTGCCTTCTGGAAACTTTGAAGTACACTTCAAGCAAAGAACACAGCAGACATTAACGAAGTAGTTTTAATAGGACGAGGGCTAATGAGCAGGAGATAGTGCATTTAATATATTGAAGTTCTTTTCATAGGAACCTTTTCCAGACTACCTGGATTCAAATCCTGGTTCTGACTCCTACTACGTGTGTACAAATGCTTTAGCCATTCTGTGCCTCAGTTTCCTCATTTGTAAGTTCCTAAAATGAGAATAACAATAGTATATACCTCACAGAGTTGTAATAAGGATTAAATCAGTTAATACCTGTAAAATACTTAGAATACTGTCTGGTGGATATTTTTTTTAGATAAAATAGTGTTTATGAAATGAAACAGACACGGTAAGTGGCACTGGGCAACTGTTTGTGGTGTTACAACGAGACCCTAAAGAACTGTAATTTATTGGTTATGCCATATTTATTTACTTTTATCATATGAGGTTTTCTTTCAAAATATTTTAGCCAGACATGTAACAACACGCTGTGTATGTGTGTTTGTCTATGCATATATGTGTGTGTGTGTGTATGTGTGTGCTGGTGGGGCAGGGCAGGTCACAGGAAAGAGGAGTTTAGAGCTGACAGAGATGGGTCAGTCCAGCAGATTTTTGCATTTCCCTTCTCTGACACGTTTGGGAAATCCATCCACATATACAGTCTATGTGGCTCTGTTGGGAGTATCAATCACAGTGTCAGTGTGCTTGAAGTTTGATGCAGACATGCCAAGAGAGAGGAGGTCTCTCTCTTCCTTTGGATTCTAAGTTATTGAGATGAGAATAGGAGGTTGTCAATTTTCATTTTTCTCACTATGTGTAAAAAGCCTGGCTGAGAACATCTAGTGGGAACCAAAGCCAAGAGACAAGAAAAAGAAAGAGCTCCTTGACATTATTTGATGACCTGGATCAGACTGTACCTGAAGCACTTCTTTGGGTATCCCCATAACAACATCCATTAATTTTTCTCTTGTGTCTATGTCAATTTGTGCTCTGTTTCTGTCTTGTGCTACCAAAAGAACACCATCTAATTCACCCAAGTCATCCAGTGGAGATATTTTTAATTTCTAAGTGGAGGCTTGGGTCAATAAAAAGTAAGGCATTCCTAAGAGATAACCAAAGCCCAACCAAAGAATCCATGACCCAGAGTTTTCTCAATCTGGATACAAATTCAGATTTTGGTTTCTGCACATGGGGCCTTCTCAGACACTCTGTTTCTCACGGAGTTTGCACTCACCCCTGGGCCACTGTGGGGTGACCTCCCTGCCTAGTCAAGCTTTGCCCCCAGGTCCCTACCCCAACATCAGCCCACTTGGAAGTCCAGGAGGGGGCATTGAAGCAATCAGAGCCCCAGTTGGCAGACTTGAGGGAACCCTTCCCACCCCTGTGCCTCATCAAACTTCACAGAGCACTGTGGTGATTTATGAGAAAAGGTTATTAAAGCATGTAAGAGCTCCTGCTGGAGAGAAAATTATCTGTGTAAACAAAGTGTTATTACGGGAATCAGGGAGGCCACACGCGGGAAAGGTCATTAAAATAAGAAAAAAACTGGCATATCAGTCTCTTCTAAATCACAGAACTCACGTGAGAGAAGTTAAATATCTTTGTATCTTGCAGGTTTCTTTTTGATCATTAGTCCTTCCAGCTCAGAAGGGGACACTCTCAGATGCTAAACTGTTGAGTACTTTGAATTAGAGGGAATTTCTAAGACATAAGTTGTGAAGTTGGATTTTTGATGGAGGGCTCAATTAGAGACTGCCTGGTAATACAGAGCAGGCATTTGAGTCCCTGGGGTGTTATTTTCTCTCCTACAAATGAAAGGCTAATTTTTTTCCTTTGCTTCATTTGACAAGATTTGATATTTTCCACTCTTTCTGCTAACGAGGGGAACGCACAACAGTTACACTGTGTATGGTGGTGTACTTCACAAAAATGATTTTCAGGCTTTGGGTTAAGAAAACAAATCCCCTTAGCAGATTAGCTTGTATTAAAAACATTTTGAGCTAGGGCCAGATTCCTCCCATGGAAATCATATTAGTAAACAGTTGGTTCCATTAAGATGTTTTACTCAAGTTTGGTTCTCTGAGCCAGATTCCTTTGTTCTGAACAAGGGAGGCCAGCTCAGACTACTGATCCGTATTCTTCAAGCGCGTGAGCAATAGAATGTGCTTTTGATTTCCTTTTTACTCATTCTTTGGACCCTTAATTCTGGAGTTTAAAGACAATAATATTAGATCTAAATGTTCTCAAAAGTTGTGTGTGGAATGTATAATTAGGTGAGATTAAGTGATGGTATAAAGATATTATGATGGTATTTTAGCCAGGGGCCCTAGCACTACCTGAATTCTTGCCTTGGGTACACCACTACATCTTTTATAGTGTCTCCAAGGGAGATACTAAACAAAGGAGGCCAAGTACATGGGCTTTGATCCCAAATGCCAAAGCAGAATTCAAGCAAGCTGGGCTCGAATCCCTAGAGAGCTCCTGCAGCCAAGTGAGGCAGATTTGACTGGCCTAGAAGCAAGTAGAAAGGCTATTTTGTCTCAACAAAGACCAACCAGTTAGAGTGCTTATCTCTGCAAAGTTTTCAGGGCCTAAAGCTGAAGGGGGCATTCTTAGGTCTAGTGGAAAAGAAGCATCCAAAGAGAGATCACTGGACCTTCTCCCAGTGCAGCAGGACGAGGCCAGTATACCACCGCGAAGGAGAGGAGACAGAATTTTTAACCATGTACAGCGACTCCACCCAAAGTGGCCAACTCTAGCCATAATTCCTCTTTTTGCAAGTGGAGGGAAGAGGTTATAGTGAAAAAGAGAAGAGTCGAAGCGCTCTTCTCCATTCTTGGAAACGAAAATGAGAAAATCTTTCACACCCCAGCCTTGTGCATGTTAACATATGTCTACTTGGCTCATTTAGGAGACCCACTATCTTAATTGTGTTACTGTTGTTTTTTTTATGTAATGCTAGACATAATTAGTCATCCACCGTAACAGGTTTGGACACCCAACAGAAGTGAATTGAAATATGTACTAGAGTCCCCATAGTTACACTGAAGTACTGCATCCTGATGACATCAGTAATCAACTCAAAGATAAGTACATGGACTGACTAGTCTAATCAGAGTGGACCCCAGAATGTTTTTTGGAAATGCTAGGATAAAGATACTCACTCTTTTTCACTGGATTTCAACCTAGAAGCATGCAGCTTCAAGAGGTAATGACAGTCAACCTCCAAGTATGAGAAGGGAGTCATTGAGAGTGAAGACACCACCAAGACAACATAGCTGAGAAATGTATAGAGAAAAACTGAATTTTGGAGACATCATTTGGGCCTTGGATCAAGCCACATCTGAAGTTGGTATGTCCTAGAATTCCTTGATTTACAAGAGCCAATAAATTCTTTTCTATATTTAAGCCAGTTTGGGTTGAATTTTTATCTTTTATATATTAAAAAAATGCCATCAATGACACACATATGTACATTTCATAAAAATTACCTAGGATAAAATAACACTAAAGGATAAAGTAAAAATAATTCTATAAATTCTCACACTAATAATAAAAATCAGATCTAAGATTTTTTTTTTTAGTGCTTACTGTAGGCCAGATACGGTTGTAACTTCACTATATGTTTTAATTCATTTAAAATCTTAACAACAAATCCATCAGGTAGGTGTTTCTTTTGGTGTTCTGTGACCAATTTCAATGTGTAGAAGGAGGGTTCCCCACACCAACAAGCAATTCTCGGACATCAGCGAGACATCCAAGAATTCAACTTAACCATGACACTATCTACCCAGAGATAGCATGAGATTCCACAGCTTAAGGGTTCAGTCCTACAAGATTGCTCCCCCACCCCCAACTTCAGACTCCAGTCGCAAGCTCAGGTTGTTACCTGTGCTTCTGACCATCTAGCTACAGACCGAAGTTCCAACGATCCTCTCCAACTCAGGATGCCAACTGCAGGTCCAGGTTGTTACCTGTACTTCTGAAAGTCTCTCTATAAACCAGAGCTTCCCATGACCCCCTCCCTGGGTTCAATTAATTTGAAGAATGGCTCACAGAACTCAGAGAATCATTTTACTTACCAGTTTACCACTTTATTGTAAAAGGATATAACTAAAGAACAGCCAGATGGAAGAGATGAATAGGGCAATGTACGTGAGAAGGGGAGCAGAGTTCCCATGCCCTCTCCAGGTGCGCCACTCTCCCAAAATCTCCAGGTGTTCACCAACCCGGAAGCTCTCAGAATCCTGCCTTCTTGGTTTATGGAGGCTTCATTACATAGGTATGATTGATTAAGTCATTGGCAATTGACTCAACCTTCAGCCCCTCTCACCTCCCCAGAGGTCTCGGGTGGGGTGGGACTGAAAGTTCCAACCCTCTAATCATATGGTTAGTTCTCCTGGCAAGCAGCCCCCATCCTTAGGTGCTTCCAAAAGTCACCTCAGTTACATAACAAAAGACATCTTTATCATTCTCAGCACTTGGGAAATTCCAAGGGTTTTGGGAGCTGTGAGGCAGGAACCGTGGACAAAGACCAAATACATACGAGAAATCTAAATGACCAAATATATGTTTCTTATAAATCACAATATTGCAGTGTTATTATTTTTCCCCTTTACGTATGAGGACAATGTGACATGAAGAAGTCAAGAAACCTGCTCAAGCTCACTTAGTAGTAAGTGGCGCTCAAATACTAGCCCAGGCAATCTGATCCCACAGCTTGTGTGCCTAACCGCTAGATTCCACTGCTAGGACCTCCCAAAAAGATCCTTTTCAACACTCATCAGCTAGAAAGGTGTCTGTCTGAGAGATCAGGGTCATCTTATGGTGTAAAGATCAAAAGGTGGCCTTCAAGGTAGAAACGAAGAGCCTCAGATAAAGATATATCTTTATTTAAGGGGGAAAATCAGGATGTGGGGAAATGGGGTACAAAAACTAAGGTTTCGATTTCCAGTTCTAATGAGTCCCCTCCTCTACGGTGTTTTGGGGCAGCAGGATGTTCCGGCAGGGCCAGGGGTGACAGCCAAAAGCAGTCAGATCTACTACTGGGAATCTGAGTGATGGGTTCGTGGGCAGCAGGTTCTCAGTCCCTGTTATGGGCTGAATGGTGTCCACACAAAATTCCTATGTTGAAGCCCCAATCCCTAGTACTCGGAAGGTGACTGTATTTGGAGACAGCGCCTTTAAAAAGGTAAGTAAGTTAAAACGAAGCTGTTAGGGTGGGTTCTAATCCACCGAACTAGAGTCCTTAAAAGAGGAGGAGATCAGGACACACACAGACACCAAGGATGTGCACACAGAGAAAAAGGACCATGTGAGGACACAGCGAGAAGACACTCATCTCTGCCAGCCAAGGAGAGAGGCCTCAGAAAAAAACCAAACCTGCAACACCTTGACCTTGGACCTCCATCCTCCAGAACAGTGAGAAAATAAATTTCTGTTGTTTAAGCCACGCAGTCTGTGGAGTTTTGTTGTGAGAGCCCTAGCAAACTAAGACAGTCTCTAACTGAGGGTTCAGGGAAAAGACATAGCCAGGCCCACTCCAGGGATGGCAGCTCTAAATCCACATGGGTGGCATTTATTGAAAACTAGACAATGCTGTGGTTCCCAGCCAAATGAAGAACTGGAATGCTGAACAGAATGCCTAGTAAAAGCAAAATTGTAGGGACAGGCCACTGGGCAGTGTTGGACAGGCACTGGATCAGACACCAAGAGTAAAATCCTAGCTCTGCTACTAACTAGCTGTGTGAGTTTGTGTATATCTTTAATTACTCTGAGCCTGAGTTTCTTCATCTATGAGGATCCCTATCTCATGGGTGTAGCAAGATTAAATTTAAAAAGATAATATATGAAAAATGCTAAGCACAGTTCCAAAGTCATGGGAGTTACTCAGTAAATGGAAGCTATTTGGAAACTGAGTTTTGGTGGATGCTGTATGCCTAGGGTTCACCCCGCTTAGAACCTACCACTTCCAGACTTCCTCACTGCACAGCCCACAGCTGGCAGGCCCAAGTCTTCCGGCCTTTTGTCTGCCTTGGTGGAGATTAACTTTCTATTGGGTTGTGTTGGCAGGGACAGAAGTTCAAGGCCCATAGCTGAGCAGGCGGAGAAGCTGGGGCTGAGGCTGTTTTCCCCATAACCCTACACATACATAGTAAATCTATCCAACGGGGTCATCTTAGAACAAAAAAGGACAACATCAGGCATGGATTCCAGCATCCTGTTGAATGCCCCCTTCAAAGCACTCTGACCCTCCAGACCTCCCTTGAATATGGGTGAGAGAAAGCTCCAGATGAGGAAATTCCAGGGATAGCATGCAAGGAAAGGGTCATCATTTTGATATGTGGGCGTCATTTGCCTAAAAAAAAAATCTCTTGAATAATCAAAAACACACAAAACAGCAAGCAGTGAATTAGGGCTACACATCAAAAATGCCACAGGCCACTGCTACAATGAAACAAAAAAGACTTTTTTAGTCCGTTATGATTCTGAGAGAGGAGGTTGACAAAAATGGAAACTAGATTTTAAAAGCTCCAGATTCAGTCACATTAGAGAAGGAATATCTTTTAACATATTTCCATCGAGGATGACTTTGTTTTCTTTCTCTGCTGAATAAGAAACCCATTCACAATGCCAAACCATTACAACAAGACCAATCTTGTTATGACAAATATCACTGCCCCAGCCAATGGTCCACTCACTGAAACATGTATTTAATAAACATTTCCAGAACCACCAAGAATGGAAAAGCTATGAATGCCATTTCCTGTTGAAGGGTCTGGAGGAAGCCTAATGGGAGAACCACACAGTGTGTGGGGATCTCTGGTGTTGGACCTAGTGGAGCGTTTACCCAAAGCACCTTGAGGGAGCATGGCTGGACAGGGGTAGGGGAGGAGGAACCAGAATCATGGAGACATCAAACAGTCACCAGGGAAACAACTTCAGATGTTAAAACAGAAGAGTGAGGCAGGGACAGAAATTGGAAGGTAACTAAAACTAAAGCATAACCAAACTAAACTAAAACTATAGCATAAGTAGGAGAGAACTGTGAAGCCAGAACTGGGGATGCGAACAGTGAATACTGGCTTTCTTTATGAGGTCAGGTAAATAGATACAGAGTACAGGGTTGGACATCAGCTGAAATCTATTTCCTGACATACACTGTCGGGAAAACCTAGCCTATGGAGGAAGACACAATTATTGTATAAAACAATCAAAAATTATTCTAAATGATATGCTGAATTTCCATAAAAGTGAAGAAAATTTTATTTTTTGTCTTTATGCCTACAGTAATATTACTGCATTTTTTAGCCCTAAAAATGGCAAGTAATGGATAAATTTAAAAACAGAATGAATTTAAACCAGAGGGTGCAAATTGGGTATCAGTAGGCTGAGTCTAGTTGTGATCGCCCTGCACAGCATTTTAAAAAATGAACTAGCTGTTATCATGGTGGAACTTTCATTCCCCTGGCCTTCTACCTTATATTTTCACGTGGATGTAATAATGGCGGCACGAGGACTCTCTGGAGCTCTCTGATCTCTCCCTGACTGGTAGGTGGTTAGGTCTGACATTCACTGGTCCTCATTTCTTAATTGAGTGGAGTTATTCTATTAACAATCTGAGAGCGCTATGATCTCTCTCTTTTTTCACCCTTTGTCCCCTTTACAAGGCACTTCTGCATACCCAAGTTTTCTTCTGAGCAGAGTGGTAATTAGAAAATATACTTGGCTGCAGATTTCAGCCTTGTTCTTAAATCAGCTTTAATCAGTGATAATGCCGGCATCTTGATCTCCATCTGTCTTACTCCTTTGTCATTTTTCAACTGGTAAATGAACTCAAGAGGAGAAGAGAGGGGGTGTTATTAATTGGCTCCCACAACTCCAAGAGGTTGCCAACATTTAAACACTGGGAAATTTCATATAAAGTTCTAGGTTTCTAACTTCTGTTGAAAAATGGAAGGTCTGGCAAGACTGGGACCATATTTGCACATAGTGTCCATTGGCTGAAGCTGAGTAATGGATGCCACCTTTAGGTGGGACATGAATGTTCTAATTTGCCATAGTGTCCACCACTCCATATTACCTTAGACTCAGGCATTTAATTTAGCCATCTTGTCCTGGCAGTTTTTATTTCCTACTATACTATAGTTTCCTACTATAATAAGTTTGTATTGCCTACTATAATCGCATAAATGTCCCTCTTAGGATAATGATTTTTTTCTAAGTTGGTAGAATCCTGTTTATTGAATAGAATGATTAGTAAAAATTTTAAAAACCACCGTTATCTGTAAGTCTGATTGCAAAGCTAAATGTTGTGGCATTCTGGTTCCTGACCTAGAACAGCTACATATCTGTTATTTCACTCCATACACTTCCAGTGTAACATAGACGTAGATCAACAATGTTTTCCCTAATTTAGGTGAGACTATACCGGCCAGCTCAGAAAAATTCTATTTAAGTCCTATAGCAAACAAAATCCTCCATCTCTAGCTTATATTATGTGTCCAGACATCAGGGTTGTGTCTCTCTGGCAAAAGCAAAGTAGAGGATTGGGAAAATTATTGAACTAGTTCAAGCAAAACACATGTCAAATGACCCAGGTAATTTCCAGAGAAGCCAATGTTTTCTCTGAATTAGAGTACTTGGAGAATTGCCCCAGCCACCTGTATTGCTTAGGTCATGGAGACTAAGACTGTGTTTTCACAACTAAAGTAATCATCGTTGAACTAGCCATGGAGGCCCGTCTCAAAAACAGAATTTTGCTGCATCACTGTGGATCAAATTACCTTTCACACAATCAGTTGTGGGGATAGTAAAACATAGTCACTTGATTGTCCTGAAACAATCACGTTAATCACGTTACACAGATAGGACTAACATTAAACTTACTCCCAGTTTCATTTTACAAGATAGCAAGATGACTAGTCAATCACCCAGTTGTCTAACTCAAATGATACTACAGCTGGTTCGAGATTTTTATTTAATTAACTGACTTCGAGTTTGAAATTCCTTTACATACTCTTATGGTCTAGGTGCTTCAGGCTAAGCTTTACCTCCACTAATTATTTTTTCCTTTTTTTGGGAAACTAGTATTCTTCTTCTTCGCATATCCTAGTTGGATGACTTCTCAATAAAGCTCAATTCCTCCACTGGCTTTCTCTCCGCGGGCTCTTGCCTTTTCTGTTTGGAAATCAAGTCTCTTTTGGCTTACCTTCTGAAAATCTTTGACACTGATTGTTTTGAAAGGTCAAGTGTCTCCGAACTATCCATCAGTCTTGCATACCTGGAACCCTGGTCACCATGATATCATTCACTTCAGAAAATAAACGCAAAGTAAAGATGACTCCAGATTTAAATCCAGGAACTTGAACCAGCACTACAGACTGGAGTGTTTGGCTTCATTTCTTGCTGTGAGTCAGTGCCAGGAGGTCCCCATTAAGGTGTACATGAATTGTATTACTCCATACTGAAGTTTGTCTATAACAGACTGTTGCAAGGCAGCCAAATTCTTCCAACAATCTCATGGACCAATTTTCAAAACATATCAGTATCTCATTAGATTCTTCATCTGTAAAAAGCTTTACCTTCTACTCAGCAAGCTACAGTTACACAGATATTTTGTTTTAGGGTAAAGTAAAACCCGTTTTAAATAAGGTTACTAGTTCCACTGTAGTACCTCTCAGGTTGCCACATTCATCTGGAATGAGTTGCCATATAAAGAGGAAATAAATGCAGAGAATTATGCATGGCGTGAGCTTTGATAAAGTTCAAAGGAATAGGAGGGGCATTTTCAGGGAAAATTTGTTCTATGCCCTCATCACTGTTGACTGTTTTCAGGGGGAAAAGCCCTCATCCTAAGTCACTTGGCAAGACAAAAACTGTTCAAATGAGCTCAAATTATGAGGCCAAAAAGAGCAACAAATCTCTCTTCAGCTTCAAACTCTTCTCTTTTCCTCTTGTTCCTCCCCTTTAAATGAATCCCTGAAGAATTTTAGGCAAATAGGTCTTGAAAAAGTGCTGAGTCTCCAAAGATTTAGTAGATGAACTAAAGAGCTCACTGCTAATCCCCCTCCCACATCTCCTTCTTATTCTTCAAAAACCACTTCTTCAGATGATAACTTGTGAAGACGCCCCTCATCATTAGGTCATCCCTCACCCTAGGATGTCACCACCTCCAAAGATAAATGACCCAGTAAGAGGATGAAACGTACTGGGCTTCAAAAGCTCCCATGGACTGATGGTCCCAGCACTATAGCTGGAATATTTCTTTTCTTGTCTTTTTAAATCTGGTGTTTTGTGCTGAAAGGACAAAGATTATTTCATCGGCTCCAAAAGTGAGACATGAAGGATCAGGGCTGATAGAAATTGGGACCAGGAAATATAGTAACATATTTTCTAGGGGAATAAATAATCAGACAAACAAACAAACTGGAAAAGAAACTCCGATAGCACAAAAGGAAGAATTAACACTGGTCTATTAAAACTTTAAAGAGTGCATTACTGAGGGGCCTTCAGGAAGGAATCAGATATTCTCCACTGTCAACGAGAAAAATAAAATGGCACTGAAATATATCAGAAGATAAGGTTGTATACTAAGAAAAACTCCATGACTAGGCAAGCATCTTCTTCCAAACAGATCTTTAAAAGTGAAATAGTAATAATTTCTTGCTCTTAGCAGGAGAGTGAATGAAATTTCTAGCAGAATCTGTGCATCATGTTCCCTGTTCTCCTTTCAGTCCTCAAACCTATTTCATGAAGTCTGACTACTAACAGGGAACAAATGGGTTTGTCCTTGTGTGTTGCTCCTATCAAACACTGCCATGTATTGTTTCTCTGCTTCCACATGCCCATTTCTTCTACCAGTTTGAAAGCTTTTTAAGGGAAGAATGATCCTCTTACTCAACTTTGCAAGATTCTACAATGGAGATGTGTTATGAGAGTTTCAGTTTTTAAAGTCAACATGAAAGGCAAAAATCTTATATGGTCAAATCCTCCTTAGAAATCTCTTAGAAAGGGGCAATTTGGAGAACATTTTTCATTAAGTCCAACATAGCAAGATTTCCTCTGGTGTCAGAACAGGTCAGTGTGTCATTATATCCTTTATGTGTATTGAAGCTTCGCATTCTACTGTTTTTTGGTTGACCACTAGTTGGCTTGTGATTATAGCCCATATTATTTGAAAAATACAAATATAAATATAGACATTAGAATCTCATTTAGTGTTGCAAGATGTCTCAACCATGAGAAGCACACAAAAGTTGATACTGAATGCAAAAAGAGAACGTTCATGCCTTTCATCTCATTCTTTCTGTAGTCAGGATCCTGTCAAGAAAACAGAAACTATGCTAGGTGTTTCAGACAGAGGTGGTTTAATATAGGGGATCAGTTACATCGATTGGAAGGCTGAAAGAGGAAAAAAGGTTGCTAAGGTAACCTTGGTATTAGTAGCTTGGCAAGAAGCTGTACTCTTAGGGCTGAGAGAGTAAGAGAGAAGAAATGGTTTTACCAGAACCTGGGAGCTTGGAGGAAGCATCTCCACAGAGAAGATGCTCAGATTCCCAAGGTGCCACTTCCCAGCAGGCTCTGGGACCACTGAATGGGACATCATCATACAATTGCTACTTGGACTCTCAAAGGGAGCTCTAAGGGGATGTGTGGCACTGTTGCTACTGATACTTGTGAAGGGGCCACAGTGTAACTGATGCTAGAGATGCTGAGTTAGGCTTGAGGCTGGAGTCTTACCTGAGTGATACTGCTGCAGGGAAGCTGACTAGAACTGAAAACAGGAAGAATATTCATTCTTCTCTCCTACCACCTTCTAATCTCCTGCCAGTGCCTCCGGTCAGCAGAACCCAACCAGAGACCAGCCAGCAAAGAAGTCTGGGAAATGTAGTTTGCTTAGTCCCAGCTCCACTGTCACAGAGCAGAATGTAAAAGACTGGGGTTGAGGCTGAGAGACGAGAGGTAAAATTAACTTGAGGTATAAATTGAGTGGAATAACAGGCGGAATTTTATTTCCTTTTTTTTTTTACCATAGCTGAATTCCAGTAAGCTAAATATATGTATGACGCAAATTCACTTTTTCTTGTAATCCCGTAGTTCATTAGCCCAATATCCTGCTCTCAGCATGTGATTAATGTATATATTGAACGCATAAATGAATGTCTTTTTGGCTTTTTGGTGCTGAGGTGATTTTCTCCAATTATTAATCCTGTTTAACTATCACCGAGAAACGAGTCTAGAGAAAATACATAGGAACCTAAGGGCTAACTCTGCCCTAGTTCACTGACATCACAAATGTACGTACCCAAACAGTTCAAACGGCGTCTATCTCTAGCTATATCTCCTAACTCTCCACTTCCACCTCACTATCAAAAATCTCCACTGCAGCCACACTTGCAAAGCTTAACAGTGACATCCAGTGGCTTATAACTTAATCACTTACTGTAATGCATCCGGAAATCTGATCAGCTCTGAATTATCAATATAAATAGAAAGGAACATAATATACAAAACCCTAAACAGAAAATGAAACTTAAAACCATTAGATTTACTTTGGGAGATTACTGAAGTAGATTTGCCTACCTAACTGTCGAGATCTCATATTCTAGTTTGTTTGCATTTTTCCTTTCCTGAGCACATGCCTGCCATAATCCTGGTGATGTCTGCTAAAGGCGTGAGCTGATGGGCAGAGAAGGAAATGGGGGCAGCCAGGACAAGGACTGGTAGTATGAACCACTAACCAGTTCTCACTCCCAAGGCCAGAAGTTCAATATTTGGGGCCCCAACGGGTATGGAATACTCAGCCTAGATCCAGGTTTGAATTAATTTCTGAAACTATCCAGTATGTCAGTAGAGCCTGTCTGCACAGGATTCCAGGCAGAGGCAATAGTTAGACTTTCACAGGCTCTTCAGTCATAGCCCCAGAGGATTAGGCTACTACTCAAGGAGGAGTCCTAGCCAGTAGTTTCTCTATGGAGCCTGAGATCAACAAAGTGTCAGGGCAGCAACGAAACTGCCTGAAGATCATGGTGGTGCTCCATTCTCAGGGACACACTGCAGGAAGCTGAAGACAATTCTTATTTGTGGCTTGGGAAGTCAATCTCACTCTAGTATAAACAATCTCAAAAAAAACCCCACAGAAAGTCCACGTATGTTTTCTCTCCTCTTTCTTTCAACAGAATAGTCAAAGAAACCAGTAACTCCATCATAAAATCTCACTCTTAAGTGAAATAGGAATAGAAATCTGCTCATCTTTGTTTAGATGGATTTTAGCCTGAAAACTACTAATTCAGAATTTACAGTGACTTTATTATGTTCTCTTGCTTGAAGGAACTTGGTCCAGACAAGCTCCTTATTTAACAGTATTTTCTGGAGGCAACCTGGCAAAAAATAATGTATTTATTTGTAAATATGCAGCAGTGAGTTCAAAGGAAATCTCAGTGGTAGCTGCAGTTAGAATTATTCAGACGCCTCTTTGATTCAGCTTGATTTAGGAGCAGGAAACTAACAGTGAGTCACAAATATGATTAGCATAGCTTCTGATGTCAATATATGGTAGGAGGTCTGTCACGACTTACTTCCATGTAATCATGTCCCCCAGGGAAGTGGGGATATGATATTTTATGACTATGGAGTCTAAAAGAAAACTGTCCCCACAAAGCCTGCCTGCCTATCACATCAAAAGGATAAAAGGAGTTAGCCTCTCCTAAGGAAACTTCCATGCATTTTTAAAGAATACATAGAAACTGCAAGGCAGAGCTATGAAAATTCGTAGATGCTCACAACCTCAAAATGGTCTTTTTCTCAGTGAGAATGCACTGTCATGATGACAATGAAGGTGATGATAATGATGATCTTAGCTTTTATCAGGATACTTTCTCATTCCTGTGGAAAATGGGAGCTCTCAGCAATTAAATGAAAATAACTTCAAAGTCCAGTTCTTAATGATAATGTTTTAATTATCAGAGAAAAGAGGAATGTCTGAAACTTAAATAGAAAACTAGGTGGTGTACATTATTCGCCTTTTTCAATTTATCTGGCCTAACTAAGACAGTATAAGGTAGAAATTTCAATAAAGATACAAATTTCTTTATTAGTATTTTGCGTAGTGTTTTTTTTCCAAAAATGCTTTTTACTAGAACATTAGATTTTAATAGGAAACAGACTGTGTGTCTCTAATCAATAAATGCAAAAACGTTCATACGCTCCCTCTAGTTTATTGTCCGTGGCAAGGCTGCCTCTGTGTTTTCTTTACTTAACCTTGGGCATTCTTCTACCAAAAGGAGATCACAAGAGATGGAGTAAATCTGGGGAATTCTCCCGAACTCAAAATGCTTTTGTGGCTTATTCTGCATGATGGCAGAAGTGGTGATAAGCAAAGGTGCTATTTTCAGGAGACCCCTCAATTTCATTAGCTCCATCTCCACTGATGGCTCATGTCTGATGGCAGCTCATTTTACTGCACAGCTCGCTGGGAGACTCTCCTTTTGGAGAGAAGGACCTGTCCTCGTAGTCCCCCTGGCTCATACGAGTGGGGGAGAATTTCAAGACAAAGACTCACAAGAAGCTGGAAAGAGGTCAAAGTTATCTTTCAGGAATTGACTTTAGCTCAGTGATAAGACTTTTGTATTAATTTCTGTCCTTGTGGAGCATGAGAAAGGTCATTATTTAAACAGACAATGTAGAGTTAAAATTTGAAAAATGTATTTGACTGAGGGAGTTGTGTGGTGTACATAAAAATGAAGAGAGGCTTATAACTGAATTTCTCTTAAATACCTGATTTAGACTTTCCACCATCAGTTTAAACCTGAGGGACAAGGAACAAAATACAATATCAAATATTTATTAAAGCCCCAATGGAGCATAGATTATTTTGCAGCATAAGCAGAAAGACTATTTGTCAGCAAAGCAAAATATAATTCTAACCAACAAGTACAGAGCAAATTCTGTCTTCTCTGAAAATTATCACAGTCAAGCCCTTATCAAAATGTCCTTCTCACGCAGGTGAGAATCTCTCATGTAATTTCCAAGAGAGAGGCAGGTTCATGTTAAATATGATTTCATACTTTCTGTAACATAGCCCCTGCTTACCACGTGCCCAGGATATTCACATGAGAATCCCTGCTTGCATTTCCAGTAAATTAAGGCAAAGATATGTGACCACACAGAAATTCCAGCTCTCTGGACCCAGTTAAGGCACCCATCTAAATGAGACACTTAACATAAACGTGTGACCTTGGACAAATGACATCTATGTTGAGTGTTCAATATTGTTCACAAAGTGAATGTGTTACAGTGGAGAGAAAAAAAGTAGCAAGATTAGTAAGTAAAAGTAAAGAGTTTTATTAGTTCAATTAGAAAAAGTAGAGTTAAATTAGGAAAGATTTGTAAGTAAAAGTAAAGAGTTAAATTAGAGAATAAAGAGTATAGGCTATTGAGACCTTTAAATAAACAAAAAAAAAGAGATGTTTATATTCTTGGGACCACAAGAATAAGCATAACCAAGAGCACTGTTAGAGTCCAACCAACTGAAAAGACCTGAGGAGGTCCCAGTGAGATGGAACTCTGGTCCCCACTCGAAACCCCCTGGGCAACTGGATCTCCTCTGCATGCTAATTGCATCATTATAAGACAAGTCAAATGCAAATGAAATAAACAGTAATTTGGGACAGAGCAACTTGTGGACTAGGCAATTCCTCCTTGGAGACAGATCACTGGAGGGGTTTTGGAGGGTCTGTGAAGCAAAGGATGAGGTCATGGTATACAAGGAGAAGCTGGGTTTGAGAGTTCAGACATTTCTCCAGTTCTGCAGACGTACCTGTCATATCTTGCTCTGAGTTTGGTCACGGTCACGGTCAATAATTAACCAAATGCAACAGACCTCCTCCTCTTACCTGAACTATCACACTTTAAAATGTGCATGCCTTTGATCTAGAGAGTGTATTTTTAATGCTGTATCCCACAGAAATATTTGCACATGCACACAAAGACATACAAACAGGGATTTTTCAATGCAGTATGATTTATAATAATCTAAAATTGAAGCAACCTAAATGTCCAAGAATAGGGGAATAATAAATAAAGCATGATACATTTATACTAGGAGCAAAGGGTAGTGGTTGGAACAGCCTCCAGAACTAGGCTACTTGTGTTCATATCAGCTCCACTGCTCACCAGCTATGTGACCTTGGCCAAATTGCTTAGCTTCTCAGTGACTCAGTTTCCCCCAGCGGTAAAAAGATGATAAAACTCCCTTCTTTGTAGGACTATTGTGAGAATTAAATGAGATACCACTCTTAAAGAGCCAGAATGTTATCTGACACGTGGCAGGTACTCAATACATATTAACAAGATTCTTATTTTGAACACACAGTTATGTCTCATTTAAAAAGAATAAGATCTAGCTGTAAGTCTTCCAGTAGAAAACTCTGCAAAATACGGCGTGCGGTGAAAAGTTTGCAGAACAGTATGTAAAGGATGATCCTATTCATTTTTTACGTGCCTATAGGCGAAGCATGTGCATGTATATAAACGCCTGGAAGAATGTGTGACAGGACCGGCCAATAGCAACGATTCTCTCTAGAGACGGAATCGGATTGGATGGAAGGAGGGACTGAAAGGAGGTCTTCACTTTCTTCCTCTCTGTATTTCTGCACTTGGGGAATTGTTTTAAAAACATAGATTTATATATTACTTGTATACTTTTTCAAATAAATACTTTTGAAAACATAATGAGTAGACAAATAAGTAAAGGAGCAGCGAGAACAGTGAAAACAACTCTAAACAAAGGAACGTTTGCAGTGTTTTAACAACCTGAGTTTCCAAGGAAAGGGGAAGTAGGGCTCCTCAGTCTATGGCCACAGGTCTAACACAAGGACAGGACTGCAAGTGAGGTGGCTAGCGCAAAAAAAAGAAACTGAAGGAGGCACTCACTTCTAGGGCCACGACTTGCACAATCTTTAGGCCTGGTCCTGGTCTAACATTACATTGAAAACATCCTCAAAGTCAAAGGGTCTGCTTCTTAGCAGCTAGTATTGCACAAAGCCAACGTCCTGGACTATATACTATAGACTTCTTTCTCTTTTCACCTCCATTTTAAAGAAAAAACTAATAGCTTAATTGAATTTTAAGCCATTGATTTTTAACATCTGGGATTTAAGTCTAATGTATCCCAGGTGCAGTCTTCCAGAATGCAGACTGAACAAAAGTCCCACCCTCTTCCTAGCTATTCACTCTTCCCTTTGGGAATGTCAGCCTGATGAAAAGGAGATAAGTGTAGATGGGTGAGGGTATTGGAAGGAGTTTCCATGAGTCTTTTTAAATGCATGAGTATTAAGCTTTGGACTCTCAAACGGTTTGACAGGGAATTCACCCTCTTTCTTTGGCTAGCGTGATATCAGCATAATCATTTGTAATGTAAGGTGGGGGTAGGAATGCACTATGACACCGTCCCAGAGTGAAATGAAATATTCAAAACAGGGTGGTATTTGCCTATTTGCCTGAAATGCCACAATGGGCCCTATCATTTGTATATGGAAAACATTCATTCTGATTGTCCATGCCTTCTTGTTTGTAAATAATTTTGAGTGTCAACCCTGGGAAAACTAAGACTATGCCTCAATGAATAGTTTCATGCGTAGTCTAACCAGTTGAGTTAATACCTGTAGATATTAAAAATGACAGTTTAGTCCTCTTAACTACTTGGCAATGCCACTTGATGGCAATAGTTTCTGAATGTCATCCAGCAAACTGGATCATGTCCCCAAATACCATGCATTTTCCAAGTGCAGGCCTTCACTATCCAAGGGAAATTGATCCCAGATAAAGGCCACATGAAGTAAATCAACTTAAAATGAGGACAAAAATTTCAAATTAAATCGTGGTGGGGTGGGGTAGGCGGAGTGATTGGGCATTTATCTTATAAAATGAAAATATTTTTTAATGAAATTACTTCCACTTTTATTTTTATAACTCACAAAATTTAAGTTATAATCATAACTATCTTCTAATTGTTAGGACACAGAATGAATCACCTTTTGATTGTGTTTAGAGAGATGAAATTTCTCTAACAAATGTTTGGGGAGCCTAAAACCATACCGTTTGTTTCAAGACTTATTATGTGAGTGCTTTTTTGTAAAAATGTCTAGGGCATTTAACATTTTATTTTCCAAGGACATCTCTTAATTCCTTGATAGCCAAGTCATTCCCTTTGGAAATGCTCTCAGTTTTCTCTGTTTTGTTTTCATTTGTTAACTGGTCTACTCATTTATCTAACATTGTGCAGGAATTAAGCAGTTCTCCAAACACCATGTTCATCAATGTCATTAAATCTTGCTGCAGTGAGCAGAATTCTAAGAATGTCCCCAAGATTCCTGCCTGCTGGTGCACACACACTGTGCAATTCTCTTCTCGTGAGTGAGGGTGGGGACTGTCACTATGATGGGACAGTCACTCCAGTAATTACGTTATGTTACGTGACACTCTGTCATAGCAGACAGGAATGAGATTCTTCTGTTGGCTTTGAAGAAGCAAAAGGCCATGTGTGAACTTCCTATGGAGGGGGACATGTGGCAAGGACCTGAGGGTAGCCTCTAGGAGCTCAGAGCTGTCCCTGCTGACAGCAAGGAAGTAAATGGAGACTTTAGTCCTATAATCACAAGGAACTGAATCCTGCTAATAACTAGTGAGTTTGAGAGAAGACCCCAGATTAGATGAGATCATAGGCCCAGTTAACGCTATAATTTCAGACTCACGAGACCCTTAGCAGAGGACCTAGCTAACCCATGCCAGGACTCCTGTCCCACGAAAACTGTGAGACAAATGTGTGTTGTTTTAAGCTGCTATGTTTGTGGCAATTTCTTATGCAGAAATAGAAAACTAATACACTTGCATTCTTTCAAATATTTATATTATTTAGTTAAACGTCCAGAGATTCTCCCAATCAAAAAGAGTTGACCGAGTTGTGGGTAAGACGGAGTAGGAAGAGATATTCCACTGTTACGAGAAATGGATTTTTGAGAGAGGACAGATATCATAGATGGTCAGCTCATTACTGGATATTTCATTGAACGTTTTAATTCTAGGATGCTTTCTGCTTCCCTAAGCAACCCTGTAACTGTAAGGCAAGGGACACTTAGAAAGCAAGGACTTCTTCCCCAGTTAAGACAGCATCCCTAGCCTCAAAATTTTTGATATATCTTCCAATAATGGTGAAATGGTGTTTAAGGCCATCCTTCTTCCTACTCCTGCTTCTTTCTCCTCCCTCTCACAGGTCTTGATTCCAAGAGAACTCTTTAATAAACGTCCTGAATAACAAACTCTGTCTCAGAGTCCTCAGAGTCAGCTTCCCAGGAAACCCAACCTACAAACCCAAACTTCGACAATGAACTCATCTGCACGATATCCCACAAGATCTCACACACGCACACACGTGTGTGTTTATATGTATACATATGAACACACACACATATATATATATATATGGGAGGCAGAGAGAGACAAAAAACAAATGTGGAAAAATGTTAAAAATTGGTGTATATTGGTAAAGTATATATATGTTTCTTTGTACTAGTTTTCAAATTTTCTGCAGTTTTAAATTTTTTCAAAATAAAAATGGAAGAAAAGTAGACAAAGATAAAAGATGCATTATTAACAAAGGAGACCAAAAAATGATACTGACTTAAGATAAAGTATAGAAGTCAGAAGACAATGGCAGTATACCTGGATAACACTGAAAGAACTGTCAATTTATAACTCAATGTGCAACAAAAATATCCTTAAAAAATAAAGACATTTCATACAAATACTGTGAGAATGTCAGCAGCAGACTCACCCTAAAAGAAATCTTATGGTGAGTTATTCAAGTGGAAGGAAAATGATCCCAAACTGAAGCACGGAGATCCAGGAAGTAATGAAGAGCATTAGTAAATACGTGAATAAACATAGCTAAATGCTAACTTGATAAAACAGTAATAATAACTTATCGTGGCGATACTGTAGATTCAAGTTTGTGAACTTAAAATCTCTCCCCTGACCTGGCATTCCCCAGTCATGACTGAGCAGGGAAGGACTAGGAAAACCACTGAGTCGGGGGCTGACGGGCAGAAGCCTGCAGTAGGCAGCCTGAACCTGTGCGTGTGACGGACTCTACCTTTGTCCCTGCAACACATCTGAAAGCAAAATACAGCAACTCTCAGTTATGTGCTTGAAGAGGACACTGACACAGTGCAGATAAAACCACAGGAGACATGCATTACGCATTTATTTAAACTAGGAGTTTGAGACGCATCCGCCAAGTATTTTACCTGGGCTTTGGGTAAGTAGCAGATTAAATTTTCTTTCATTATTTTCCCTCTAGCAAAGGGTAAATAATTAGTCATAGTAATAATAACACCACCAGCAGCAGTAAAAGCAGCAGCAGCAAAAGAACAAAATCAAAATTACACACACACACACACACACACACACACATACAATTCTTACCCCAAACTAGGAAAAAGAGAAAACAAAAAGTAAGAAACCTGGGGCTGGCCCGGTGGTGCAGCAGTTAAGTTTGCATGTTCCGCTTTGACAGCCCAGAGTTTGCCAGTTCAGATCCTGGGTGTGGATCTATGAACCAGTTGGCAAGCTATGCTGTGGCAGGTGTCCCACATACGAAGTAGAGGAAGATGGGCACAGATGTTAGCTCAGGGCCAGTCTTCCTCAGGGAAAAAAAGAGGAGGATTGGTGGCAGATGGCTAATCTTCCTACAAGCAAAAAAAAAAACCGTAAAAAACAAAAAGTAAGAAACCTGAACAATCTAAAAATTTGTCCTTTTTTGAACACTGAACCAGGGTTAGAGAGAGAGAGAGGAAAGATTTAAGCTCAGAGCTTTTGGGATGGGGAGTATTAGAAAAAAAGTATTTTTATTATTACACTTCCCTTCTCTATGATCTTGTTAGTTATCTATTTTTATATTATAGTGATTTTCCTGGAAATTGCAATATTCATTCTTAACATATTTGAATTTAATTATAAATGAGTATTTTTGCACTTCTCAAGAAATTCAAGGATATTAGAACACTTTAACTCTATTTACCTCCCGCCTGTCTTCTTATTTTTGTGCTACTGTGGTCAGATATAGAGGCCATTAGGGCTACTTGCTCATTTTCCAATTGCCTTTTCAACTTATGGATCTATGGGAAATTTCTTATTTTTAATATTCTGTTTAATATTCTGGATATTATTCCTTTATAAGTTTTACATATTATAAATATTTTCCCCTAATCTATGCTTTCTTTTTTTAAAAAAAACTTCATTGAGGTGTAATGACAATAATTTGCACATATTAATGTGTACAATTTGATGAGTTTTGACATATCTATACTCCTGTGAAATCATCACCACAATCAAGATACTGAACATGTGAACCATCCCCAAAGTTTCTTCACCCCTCTGTGTAATCCATCCCACCTCACACTCCTCCTCTTCACCCCCATACTCAGGCATCCGCTGGTATGCTTTCTGTCTCTACAGATTACTTTGCATTTTCTAGAATTTTATATGAAAAGACCCATATAATATGTACACTTTTTTGCCTGGCTTTTTTCATTCAACATAGTTATTTCAAATTTATCCACGCTGTTGCCTTACTCCTTTTGGTTGTTTTGCTGAGTCGTGTCCCATTGTATGGACACGTTATTTTCACATGTTGTTGGACATTTGGGTTGCTAACGCTTGGTATTAGCAGTCTTTTTTGCTTTAGCCATCCTAGTGGGTCTGAAGTGGTATCTCATTATAGTTTACATTTCCCTGATGACTAATGTTATTTAGCACCTTTTGTCTGCTTATTAACTAAAGCGTCTGTTTGCATCTTTTGCCTATTTTTAATTGCTTTGTTTGCCTTCTTGTTATTGAACTGTAAGAGTTCTTTATATATTCTGATACAACTCTTTTATCATATAGATGCATAGCAAATATTTTTTTCCCGTCTGTGACTTATCTTTCAGAGAAAAGGTTTCTTTTCTGTACATCCCAGCAGGAGCAAACCATGTTCTGAGCGTTAGCTGAGCAAATCCCAGAATCTGAGCTCAGTTGTGTATGCTATTATTTGGACAAGAATAATTACTCTTCTGTGTTTCCACCAGTGAAGTATTTACACAACATCTCCCTGATGTCATATAAAATACTGCTTAAAACAGCACAAAGGGCCATGAGTTCATTGTCATAAAGTTGTTGGCTTTATAATAGAAGCCTCTCGAAAGTAGCGAGGTTGTCATATTGAAACTGCAACTGATTTAAAGTTCACAGTCCTCAGCTCTAATTAATAAACTGAGCTCATCCTCCAGAGGACAGTTTCAGAGACTATCAGACAGCAAAGACACTCTTAACTCGCGCACTGATGCTTTTAGCTACAGGAGCCCTGCACGAAAGCAATTCACTTCATTACCAGGGGCCTGTAAATTTTCATCTATAATATCACTGATTTCATACTGATCCACATGACTGTCCTTCTAAATTTAGTCAGTGTCCAAAAGTTCCTCCAAGAAGCCAACAAAAAGTATGCGGTATCTGGCATCAATTGCAATAATACCACAGTAGGAAAGGAATCAGAAGAGAGAGACAGCAAGGTGAGAGGGAAGAACATCGTCCACCAGAGATTGAGTTCTATAAGGTAGAACAAGACGACACCAGGGGAACTATCAAAAACTCCCCAAGGAGAAAAGTCCACCCTAATGGGAAACACAAATCCATTTTTCTGTAACTACATTAGGGTAGGATAGTAATTTGAAGTGTAATATTAACTGGCATGGTTTTTCTCCTTCCAGCCTTCCTTTGCTGAGACTCGCTGCCCACAGGATAGGCATCTAAGAACAAAATGCAAAGAGTGATGAGAGTTTAAAAAAACCAAGGGTTAGGCCTAAAGAACAAAGTGAGTTTTTCCCTTCCCACATCAACCTCCCCTCCCTCCATGCACTCTGACAAGATAACAATTTTCTGAGCTGATATTCTAATTAAAGGAGAGTAAAGACCCATGATGACTAAATGCAGTTAATGATCCCAAAGTGGATCCCAGAGAAAAAGGAAAAAAAATTCTATAAAGGACATTGCTGGGATGACTGGAAACTTTTAGATATAGATGTATGTTAGTAATACTAGTAAAAACATTGTGTCAATGTTAAATTCCCAAATGTGATAAGTTAGAAGAATGCCTTGTTCTTGGGAGACACACGGTGAAGAATTTCAGGGTTAAATGGCTTGAGGTAGACAACTAACTCTTCACTGATTTAGGGGAAAAAAGTGTGTTTATGTGTAGACAGAAAGAAAGAGATAAAGCAAATGAGAGAAAAAGTTAACCACTGGTGTATCTAAACAAAAGGTATAGAGCTGTTTATTATATTAATCTTACGACTTTTCTGAAGGTTGGGTTTTTCAAAATTAACACATTTTGTGAGATAGGAGAAAAGAGACAGAATCAGAAAGGAGAGCAAAATAGTGAGATACTGATCAGGGGCTCTTAGGAGAGGGGCCACTGTTTGTTGCAAAAGGGGAAATGATGCAGTGCTCAGTTGCGATAGCAAAGGGGACTTGTACCCCACTTCCCACCAGGACTCCTGGGAGGCAGTGGCCTTGCCTGGAGGAATAAGGTAAAGAAGGCTGCATGGAGTGTTGAGGGCCAAGAGGGCTTACATCAGCCAACCACATTTCCCAAGGCAGGGCGGAGCAGCTGGGTTTTATATTATTTCCATTGCTTCAGAGGGATTTGTAGATTTCCAGCAGCAGCCTCATCTCCCTGAAGCCACGATGCTATCTGCCACTGTGGAAGGATGGAGAGAAAAAGCCTTTCGACGTACTCAGTTTAAACCTGGAAAGACTGAGTTTATCCACAAGTGACTAATTTTATGTTTTATACTCATAAACATAAACTCACTCAACAGAACGAGGGCTTGACATCAAGATGAGGGTCAGTGCTAAAAAACCCCAAAAACAAACAAAAAAATTGAGTGTTAAATTTCTTTGTGGCCTGAGAGTCTGTAACACAACAATAACATTTTCTCTCTAAAAAACAGATATTTCTTGGACATTGGTAACTTATCCCAAACCTTGGACATTGGTAACTTACTCTGTTTTCTGTTCCCGGGGATTCTCTGTGATCAGTATTAATGGACTGGGGCAAGAAGAGAGGAGAAGGTGACTTTACATTTATGAATATGAAATATGAGGACTGAGCTTTTTGCCTTCTAGCAGCCAATTTCTCGTCTGGGAAGTGCTTCTCTGTTAAAATGACAAGCACTTTTAAAGTGACAAGTACTTTTAAAAAGTAGTGTGTGGAAAGACTTTCTAAAATCAAAATCCAATTTTGGTGATTACACAATTGTTTCTTTAAGCTCAGGCAAGGCACCTTGTATACTCATAGAATGTTGGAAGAATTTACAGTTAGAATTATCAGCTTAAATTGTGTCTAAATGTCAGCCCTCTGAAAAAAAAACCAAAAGTATTCCTGTAGTCTGCTTCATTAAGCTAGATTCTTTTTACTTGGCAGTGCTCAAGGTGGGGATTCTTGCAACATTAGGGTAACGATCTCTTCTCTGTAGATTTTGGTACCTTGGGAATTCAAAGATCAAGTTGCTTAGAGACTCCATGGAATTTGCAGAAAAAGCAAACTCTAATCTTGACATCTGTAATTAACGTTTTATCTTTCTTTGAAAATTCAGTTTGCTGGCAGCTTAGCTGCTCTTTCGAGCTGAATAATGCTCTTGCCACACCACGTCCCACGCAACTTTCCATCCTGAGGGTGGGCGAGATGCTTCTGGACTCTCTACGAACTCTTCTCTCTTGGGCACATTGTCAAGTTCTTGCTCCTGTTATGTAGCAGTTGCAGGTGCCTCGGTTTCCTTTCAGCCAAGCTCCCTGCAGGTTTCCTAAGCGAGGCTAATGCTCACCTGGTTTCAGTGCTTTTTATATCGAGGCCTCAGACCAACATGTATGCTCACATAGAGCACAGGATCAGTTGAAAGTTGTGAAAATATCTGTATAACATATTATGCAGTGAAATGTGGAAATATCTGTATAATTGTAGCACAGTTGAAAAATATATATCTTTGGGGCTGGCCCCGTGGCCGAGTGGTTAAGTTCGCGCGCTCCGCTGCAGGCGGCCCAGTGTTTCGTCAGTTCGAATCCTGGGCGCGGACATGGCACCGCTCATCAAACCACGCTGAGGCAGCATCCCACATGCCACAACTAGAAGGACCCACAACGAAGAATATACAACTATGTACCGGGGGGTTTTGGGGAGAAAAAAGAAAAAAAATAAATAAAAAAAAATATATATATATATATATATCTTTTCCTCAGTAACCCAGACCATTAGCCACTCAGGTAAAGCAAGTTATATAAACCTGACATATGCATACACACACACACACGAATTTTACTGTGACTCAGGCATGTGCTAGTTCTAACTGCTCCAATATTTTTTCCACATATTTATATTGTAATTCTTCAGACTGAGGTGACCAAGAGCTTGGCTAACTCTAATCAATACCATCACCAAAACTAAAAAGAGAGAATCCATCTTGCATCTCACCTTTAAAAGACAATTTATTGATTTGACTAAGTAACCAAAGTAGAGAGAGCATCATAGTCATCCTTTCATTCACTCAACAAATATTTAGTGAACTCCTACTCTGGGACCTGGTATCTTCACTGAGGATGCTACAGTGAACAAGACAGAGTAGGTCCTGCTGTCTCTGATCTAGCATGCTAGTGAGGGGAGAGAGACATTGAGCAAGGAACAAAATTAATAAAATAATGGTCAGATGGTGAGAAGAGCCTAGAAGAAATGAAAATGGAGTGGTATCTTAGAGTGGCTATAGGGCTGTCTCAGACTAAGGGGTCAGGGAACATTCTCCTGGAGACTACGTTTGAGCTGAGAGCTGACCCACAAGTGTTTAGGATATGGCTCTGTCTTCTGATTTTTTGGGTCATTTTATGGCTTGGCCATGAGAAAAAGATATCCTTGGTTCACAATCAAATGCAGTTATTAGAATAAACATCTGTGGATGGGGTTCTATATTATATCCTCAATGTCAACCTTCTTCCTTTTTAAGCTTCATTCTAAAATGATATTATACCACTGGAATCCACTTTGGAAATATAAGTGGCAAGTCCAGACCCATTAGCTGTGAGTGATACAGAAATTCCAAAGAGATGTTCCAGCAGAGGCTGAGCTTTCCTTTTAGACAAAAATAATGAGTTCATAGCTGTTCTGGCTGCCATAGGCTTGCACATCTCAGCCTCTCTCAATGAGCAAACTCGTCCCACAAAATGACTCTGTAAGTGCTTGTGATGAAGAACAGCTATCAGCACACCCAGGCAAGCCTTCTTCCATTCATGTCTTCTGTGACTTCATCAGCTAGCAGTTCCAATTCTCAGGGGAAGGAGCAGATATATTTCTTGTCAGGCAGTTTGTCTACTGAGATGCTGAAGGATGTTCATAGTCTATCATCTTATACTTCATATACCTTATGTCTTATGACTTATGGTCAACATAAATAGCCACCCGGAGGCATCACAGTGCAAAGTTCTAAAAATGTTTATAAAATAAAATAACCACCAGTCATATAACCTTGTGCTAATCATTTACCCTCCCTAACTGTTAATTTTTTTGTATGTAAAAAGAAGAAGTTTAACCAGATGAATTCTAATTCTAATGAAGTTCTAATTTTACTTCTAATTTTAGTCTTTTAGGATTCCATGAAAATGATTCAAACAAGATTTCTAGCAATGTTAAGATATAAAACATTTTTTAAATGCAAGAAAGAATAATACCTGAGCATTTTGAACACTACATCCATTGGGAGTATGCTTGGCTGCAACTAATCAAAGAGTTAAGAGTGGCTGAAACAAATAAGGTTTTCCTTTTCCCACAAAAGAAGTCTGGAGGTAGGCTTCAGCTGGCTTTGGTTTAGCGGCACCACATGTTAGGGTCAGACTATCTCTTGATCTTTCCCTCACTTGTAGCCTCAAGTTCACAAAAGGGCTGCTGCAACTGCAAAAATCATACTCTCACAACTGGCTGAAAAGCTCAGGGCAGAGGGTAATAGGGCTAGTTAGGTTTGATCTTTCTGCCAGGAAAACAACGTATTTTGTAGAAGCTCCTGCAGCAGCCAGCCCCTTTACTCCCATGTGTCACATGGCCAACTCTAGGTCCAAGGGTGGCTGCAAAAGGAATATCCAGGTTCTCCAGCCTGCAGAGCGGAGATCCCTTCAATGGCTCTTGGGTCAGCCAAGTGACCACGTCTATTACAATCATTTCAATATTATATCTTCATACCCCTACATACCTCTTTAATTGCAACTCCCAGGATAGTTATATCTATGGTTTCACTAAAATATAGAAGTGGAACCAACATTAAACTATTGAATAATTGAAATTTAGGAAGGTACTGGTTCATAGGAAACATTAGCAGGGAAAACCAACACCAACTGAGTTAAACAGGAATGCCTCAACATTTGTCAAAACAAATTAAGGCTAAAAGTTGGCTTATTTTTAAAAGATACCTTTTCTAATCGTAAAAGAAATACAAGCTTCTGAACAAGAATCTTAGATTGTAAGGAATTATAAAGAAGAAAGTAAAAGTTACCCTGATGTATTTGGTACATGTCCTTTCAAATATTTTTCTAAGCATTCAGCATATATTCTTCCTTCCTCCACTCCATGCTTTCTGTAGCTATGTTAGATTCTTCTGAAATCTATTTTCTTCTACTGAATATACCTTTTTCCTCTTTCCATACAGTTGCTGCGTTATATTCCATATTTGTAGAGGTTACGTGCAGACTCAAGCCAGACTGCCTCGGTGTCACCCCCAACTCTACCACTTACGAGCTGCATAACCTTGGGCAAGTTACTCGAGCTCTTTGTGCCTCACTTTTTCTCATCTTTAAAATGGATAATAATACTATCTACACAGAGGATTGTTGTAAAAATTAAAGGAGTTAATCCCTATAATGAACTTAGTACAGTGGCGGGTAAATAGTAAGTGGTCAATAAATGTCAGCTATTTTTATTGTATGGAAATATGTCAACTAATTTCATTCATCTTCAACTGGTGGATATTAATATTGTTTTTAAATACTTGATTTTATAAATGGCCTATCTATTAATATCCTTGAAAATACATCTTCAGACACATGTCCAAAATCTTCCTAAGGATACAGTTCCTCAAATGTAACTGCTGGGCCAAAGGATATCCACATTTTAAATTTTGACACTTACTTCCAAGCTGCCCTTCAGAAAACTTATTCCAGGCCATGTAACAGTGCTTGTGTTTGTATAAGCCTGCTTGCTTTTCCATACCACTTCAAACACCGGATATTATTTTGCCAAAGTGGTCACTGAAAAGTCTCATTACTCTCTAAATTTGCATTTCTTTGATCATTAAAAAATTGGAATTTTAAAAATGCTTTTAATCATTCATGTTCCTTTTTTTTAAGTGAATTACTTGATTGCATCCTTCAAGGCTTAACTGGTTTTATGTTGTAGGTGTTGGTTGACCTATATTCTTTTTAAATACTGTGGCAAAAGTGAGCCTGACAATTTTCCAAACATTTCTGTTTACATTGGCAATGACTGCTACTAAATTTTTCTCAGTTTGAAAGAATTATCTAGTCAAGAGATATTTTCAGCCTTTGTGAGATGTGTATCTCAGAAAAACCTATAAAAAGGGACATAGTGAAAAGATGGGAGACAGAAACAGGAAGAAACTTATTTTAAATGAAAAGGAATTACTGGATTATCTATTTGATTACTTTAAAATTTTGATTATACTTTGATTTGTTCCAAATTGCCAGGGACAAAGGATGGGACTCTACTGTTTTGCTAAGTGTTCCTGGTGTACATCTTTGGAGGAAATACAAGTCCCTTAAGGCAGCTTTTTCAAAACTCTTTCCTAGGACCACTTACCCCAGCATCACTTGAAGAGCTTAAATACCTGATTCTGGAATTCAATTCTCATACTAATGATGAAAGTCTCTAAAGATATAGACCGGACAGTTGCATCTTTTAAAGGCCCTCTCCAGGAGATTCTTACATACACCAATGCTGGAAGAACTTTGAGAGATGTCAGTTTACTAATATTAGTTCATTCAATTGTTCAGCCATTCATTCAAAAAATAATTAAAATAATTACTGAGCACCTACCATGTGGCAGCCACTGTTCTTGGAATATAACAAAGGCCCTGTTCTAATGGAGCTTACATTAAAATGGAGGAAAGCAAACAATAAAGAAACAAATGCATATTATTTTGCAAGGTAGAAAGTGTTATTACAAAGAATAAAGCAAAGTAAGGGAAAAGAGAGTGATGAGTGATGTGGAGTGGGCACTACTTTACATTTATTAATAATCAATACCTTTGATTTAGCTCTCTTCTAAGCAATAAGGTTACTTTAATATCAATCTTAAGGGCATTCCAATTTCTCAGTTCACGTGGGTTTTGGGCTAGCTCCCTAGTCTTCAGTATGTCCTTGTTTCCTTCCATCCTTGCCTGTTCCTGGAGAACACTGGACCCTATGGAGTATTAGCAAGGGATGGGACTCAATGGTCAAAGGGCTGGCCTTTTCCATCACTAAGATGCTGAACAAACTAGTGTGTAGTAAACAGCATAGACCACAATCAAGCTGTGGTAAAATATGAACTAAGGCAAATATTTGTAATCTGCACAAGCCTAAAAAATTGTCAACTACAACCTTCAAGAAATGCACAGTCAAGTCATGTGGAAGCATCCAGAACATTGTACAGCACCAGTAGCATGGTAAGGTGTGGCAGCTGAGGTTCTGCTGGGGAGCTGGCAAGTTCCTGAGCATTCTATTACCCAGAGCTTGGGCTAAAGGAAGGTCGAGTGGGAGTGGGAAGAATGAGCTAAAAGATTCAAAAGGCCTTGAAACAAATCTGGTTAAACCAAGCACCAGTCAAGAAGCTTTCAGGGGCCGGCCCCATGGCCGAGTTGGTTAAGTTCATGTGCTCCGCTTTGGCGGCCCAGGGTTTTGCTGATTCGGATCCTGGGTGCGGACATGGCACCACTCATCAGGCCATGCTGAGGCAGCGTCCCACATACCACAACTACAAGGACCCACAACTAAAAATATACAACCATGTACCAGGGGGCTTTGGGGAAAAAAAGGAAAAATAAAATCTTTAAAAAAAAAAAAAAGAAACTTTCAGAGTCTAAACCTGAAATCTAACCAAAAACCCGTAACAACAGCTCCTCCTCATTCTCCAGCAGCTGCAACAGCAATAGCAATGTAAACATCCCTGGCAAATAGTCATACACAGATGCTTTGGCAGTTAAGAGTTGACTATGCAGCCCTGGGGAGGCAAGTAAGGGTCTGCTCACCAAGGTCAGAGTTTCTTAACTGTATCTATGCATTGACTGGTACATAAGCCCCCATGACATAAGCAAATTTTTATTTGTACGTGTGTGTGTATGTGTGTGTGTGTGTAGCAAGGGGTTCTGTACACAGGTGCATTTTTTTTCTAGGTAGAATTTCCATAGATTTCATAAGATTTTCAAAAGAGACCATGACCCACAGCTTGGGTCAAGGATCAGCATCCTTTGGACCTTAAACTGGAATATCTAATTTAGCCACAGAAGGCTCATAGTTAGAATCAATGTCACAGAATACTATTTCCACACTGATTCTAGCACACTGACACTCTTCCTCAGAGTTATAAAAGTCTCATGTCTTGTCAGTTCAGTCCCCTGGTCAGGAGGGTAAAATCTTCATGTCTGTTATGTATGAAGACCTGTGTTAGGCACTTTAAAGAACACATCGCTGTGTTAGGTATCTATTGCTGCACAATAAACCATTCAAAACTTAGTATTGTTATTTACTCATGATTCTGTAGGGTCAGCAATTTAGACTGGGCTCGGCTGAAAAATTCTTTTATCTAGGAATTACAAGCCTTGGGTTTAGAATCCCATAACATCACTTTTGCCACATTCATTAGTCAAGGCATGTCACAAGACCAGAAACAGACTTCTCTCCTAATGGGAGGAGCCACAAAGTCACATTGCAAGGGGGCTGCACACAGAAGAATCATTGTGGCCATCTTGCAAACAATCTACTACATCTGCATGCTGAAGAATCAATTCATAGTTAAAAATATATGATGTCTGCAATGTGTTTGACAAGTCACAGAAAAAAATTGATGGCACAATAGTTGCAAGAAAAATGGCAAAAAGTGATCATCGTTGATGATGGGCACATGGGATTATTTACATTAGTCTCTCTAACATTTCTTTTTGGTTCTTTCCTTGATTGCCATCTCTCTGCTTACACTGCCCATCTGTTCTTGCATGCTGTCTACTTTATCTATGAGAGCCCTTAGCATATTAATCATAGCTGTTTTAAGTTCCTGGTCTGATAATTCCAAATCCCTGCCATGTCTGGTTCGGATGCTTGCTCTGTCTCCTCCAACTGCGGTGGTGTTTTTGGTTGTTGTTTACTCTTGGTATGCCTTGTAATTTTTTCTTGATAGCCAGAAACGATGTACCAGGTTAAAGGTACGGTGTGAACAGGCCTTCAGTAACGCAGTGGTGAGGTGTGGGGAGGGGAAACACCCTGGAGTCCTGTGATCAGGTTTCAGGCTTCAGTCAGCCCATGTCTCTGGACTGAATTGCACAAGTGCTTCTCAGGTTTTTTCCTCCCCTCTTAGGAGGGACAGAATGGCTAGAGCTGGCTGGAGTTGAGTATTTCCCTTCCTCTGATAATACCCCAGGTGGCTAGGCTCTGGTTAACTAATTTCTCCTGAGGGCAAGCCTACTTAAGAAGGACAGAGTGCTCTGGCGTATTTCAAATTGGTTCCTTTCTCCTCCCTGCTGGGAGCATAAAGGGCTATTCCCCTGATATTTACTGTGGGAGACTGGTTGAGCCCCTGGAGGTAAATCTCACAATATTGTGCGCCCCCGCCTCGTACCCTGGTCCCCTTGGACTTTTTAACACTCAGACTTGTCGGCACTGAGCCTCGAGCAATTCGTCACTTACAGCTCAGGTTTTCCTACCCGGCACTGGCTCGGCGGCGGTATCCGCTCACGAGTTTCTGCTCCAGGTAGCCGTGGCTGCCTGTGTTCACCTGTCTGTCTTTCCAATCTTGGGGGCAATGGTTTGCCCTGCATCCTCCCCGCTCTTACAGATACTAGAAGAGTAAGTAATTTTTCAGTCTGTTCACCTCTTTGCTTGTTAGGACGGAGTGTGACTTGTAAGTTCCTTAGATGTGGAACCAGAAACTGAAGTCACATTAGTCTCTACTTTTGTGTGTGTTTGTAATTTTTTAAATAAAGGGTTAAAATCAAATTAACAAAACACACACTCTCAATTAACCCTTACAAGAATTCTCTTCTCCCCTTTTATACATGGGGAAACTGAGAGAGGGAGCAGTCATGCGACTGGCCTTTGCTAAGGTTACACATCTAGTAATAATGGCTATAATTTACTAAAGACATACAACATGCCATCACCTTTCCAATCACATTACCTATCATATCTCATTTAATCCTCACAATACGACGCACCAGGTGGTATTATTATCTCCATTCTGAGATGAGAAAACAGAAATGCCAAGAGGCTGCCCATGGTCATAGAGTAAGTAGTAAAAGCAGAATATGGATCTAAGAAATGTGGCTTCAAAGCCTCCCCTCTTACACTACTTCCTGTAAAGAAGTAAAGCTGAAATTAGAACCAAGGTTTGTCTGGCTCTGTTGGCAGGACTTTCCCATCGCACAGTGGCAGGCTGGGACTTTCAGAGCTGGGTGCTTCCCAGTCATGTTCTTTCAGCATTGCCTGTCCCAGTTTCTCCCTCCCAAATTTGCACATTGTACTGACAATTAATACCCCATCCTCAATCAGGGATAGGACTCAATTGCATGACCCATTTTCCACAGGGGGAACTCCTCTATTTTCTTCTACTAAATAATATGATGTACCTATAAGTGCTTCATAAACTATAAGGTAATATGAAAGGTTCAATCATTCTTCACCTTAAGTAGCATTTTAAACTAGCAACTATCTGAAAAGTTATTTTTAAAGACTTTCAAAAGAAGACAAAACTTGTGGTAAAGTTTCCCTTTGGAATTTTCTCCACCAACATCTGCAACTGTACATGTGTTTTGTTTTATACCTGCGTCATTGTAGGGTGAGAAGCAAGAAGACTCGTGAGTTAGGGGGCATTTTGACTATAAAAGCTCGTTTCCAGGAGTGACCTGCGGAGTGCACGGAGCAGCCTGGGATTTTTCAGTTACTCTTCCTCCTAAGCTGAGGCGCTCTTTCTCACGTCAAGTACTCCCCTGTCTGTGGGTCAGGGCCTCGGCCACCCCAGCCTGAACACACAGCTCATCACTCCTGACTCTGAGGAAGTGAGAAAGTGTAATTTACTAAAATACTTAGTGGGGAAACAGGAGGGAGGGGTTTTCACGCCTATGTCATGTGAAGTGTCGCTAGCTTTGCCTGAAGGGATCTTTTGTCCACCTCTATCAGCAGCGGCAGTGCCATGTCCCGAAGGTAACAGAAAGGTCTATAGATGCAGATTAGGGAGGTGTGTGTGTTTTAATGCTGATTTAAGTTAAAAGAGGTCATGACTTACCTAGAAACATACCAACATTTTTAAAAGGGAGTAGTCCCTCTAAGAATTAACTGCTGATACAAAAAGCTGATGCAGAGCCAGCCTGGTGGCGCAGCAGTTAAGTGTGCACCTTCTGTTTTGGCGGCCTGGGGTTCACCAGTTCGGATCCTGGGTGTGGACCTGGCACCACTTGTCAAGCCATGTTGCGGCAGGTGTCCCACATATAAAGTAGAGGAAGATGGGCATGGATGTTAGCTCAGGGCCAGTCTTCCTCAGCAAAAAGAGGAGGATTGGCAGCAGTTAGCTGAGGGCTAATCTTCCTCAAAAAAAAAAAGAAAAAAAAGTTGATGCAATATTTTATTGAGATTCAAAATTAAAATTGTTTCTCTGGGGTCCTAAAATATCCTTTTGTAAGATGGGCTTTTGTCCCTTCCATGACGAAGGGAAAGTAAGTAAAACAGTGCCTTCCTCACAGACACAAAACATTGGATCTACTTTTCAATAGTATTCCCCCAAGCCTCGTAGCTTCGCAGAGGGGACATTACAGGACTGAGGACATTAACTGATTGGTCAACATTGAGCTACGCAATGTTCTCTGGAGCTTCACTTTACTAAGAAACTGAAATTAAGGACAGAAGAAAGTAGAGTGAGTCATATTTAAAAACTTAATATTTTCAAAATACAGAGAAAGAGAGAGAGAAGAGAGGAGAGAGAAAGACAGAGATAGAGACAGAGAGGCAAGCTCCTTACAGACAAGCTCCTTAATCACCCAGGTCTCAAACTTGGCCAATTACAATAACACATAAAACAGTCAAATATTTAATAAAAACACAGTTGGAACTTGACCTCCAAGTGTGGGTGCATTGTATGTATCAGGTTTCCCAGAAACAGGAGTAGTAAAAACAGATTATTTATAAAGAAGTATTTTCTCTCTCCATCCAAGTAAACTCATCCCCTGGTAACCATGCAGCTGTTGCATTAGCCTTTAGGAGAAAGGTCGGGTGCTAACTTTCCTTCCTTAAAGTTCCCTAACACTAGACAAAGGTAAATCAAAATTCGAATTCTCCTTAGCTTTCAGAATTTCTGCGAAAATAAAAGTTCATAACCAGAAGATCGGCTAAGTGGACTAGCCAGATACTGTGAAGGGATCATAATTGAGAGAGTTAGAAGTCTTGGATTTTTAAAGTCAGTGTTACTCAGCCTGGAATGCGTTCTAGGTCGCAGCCCTTAGCACATGCCCACCCCTTGTAATCACGGCCACCAGACATTTTTCTTTCACTGTGGGAAAGTGTCAAATCCTTTCTTTTTGTGTGTGCATATTTGAGTCACAGGAAATGGTCTTTACATTCCACTCATAGGAATGAATGAGGTGTGAGAACATTTTAATTTCCCATAAATACTTCACATCTTTTATCAGACTGGATTTGTCTTTGTTTCTTTTATGTAACTGTTTAAAAAATTCTAACAATTTTAAAAGTGATATAGATCCACTATGGAAAATTTGGAACACATAACAAAAAGAAAGAAGTAGGGGAAGTCATGCAAAAACAACTACTGTTAGCATTTCTGTTGTTTGGAAGCCTTTATTATTAAAATGAAAATTATAAATTTTTCATTAAGGGTTATCTTCATATTCTCAAGAAAAGTACCTATGAAATGATTTATAATTTCATCATACTAATTCTGATAATTATAATTATACAGTTATGAGTTATTATAATTTTTATTGTAAATAATGCTCATTGCAATAAACAGTAAGCAACAGCAAAAGCTGAGAAATAAATCTGAAATTGTATCTATGTAATTAGAAGTGCTTAAGGACAATAGAAATAACATTGGCCTTGGATAAAGTCAAAAGAGATAGGTCTGGGTCCCAGCTCTGACACTAACCTAAAGTGTGATTCAGAATAAGTCACTTTACCTCTCAAGTTCAGTTTTATCTGTAAAACAAAGTGGTTGGATTTTGTCTCTAAGGGCGCATCGGGTGTTCAAGTTGTCTGATACTAGATGGAGTGAACAGTTGAGCATTTCCTCACTAGCTTTTACCTGTACAGGCAGCCATGTCTGAATATCCAAATTACTAATTTCTGTTTTCATTTATAGATGAGCTTATCTAGATAATCACTTTAATTTTCTATCAATGAAAATACAGGCAAAGAAGAAAGTCAACTTAAGAGTTACTCTGTTACTCATAAATTCATTCATGCTCTAAGCAGAATAAATTGAAATAGGACAGAAATGATTTAGAGCTACAATACAGTCAAGTTCTTTCCTCAAGCAAAGTATCAGATAATCTGTAACAATATTAAAAACTCCATTTGCATAAAAGAGAAGATCATAAAATCAGCTTGGAGATGTCAGAGTGATAATATAATCAAGTCTTGCCTCATATCATGGGTGGCCAATTCAAATGCACATGGGAACCACACATATAGGTAATACAAATATCTCCTTAGATCTGACCCATTTCACTGAATGAGCACACCCAATGATAGAGTGACAGGGGCTGTGGTGAATTCAAAACATGTGACCAGTACAAAATACAAAGATCTACCAGTGTTGGCATGAGGAATGTGGGCACAGCATAGCTAAATCTTCTGATTTTTCAAGAGAAGCCAGTAATCCAGATATGGGTGTGTGTGTGTAAATTCCCAAGTTTCTAATTTTGTCTCAAAGTTAGTTTTTGATTTTTTTTTCTTTCCTGCACTGTGTGGGCCAAACAGTGCAATGGGAGGCCACCAATTTGCAAACCTCCAACTTATGCAGAAAATTGACTTCCTCCATTTTCTGGAATGCATGCTGCATAGACATGCTACTGAAGCATTCAGGCAAAAAGTGGAAGACCAAGCCAACCATCTGGGAAAGGGAGGACCTAATCCACATTGCCCAAAAACAAGCTCAACATTTAGATCCAGAGAGATCAATTTTGAAAGTATTTTCTCCAAATAGCTACATGGTTTTTCATCTATGAATAAAATAGCTGATGATGATTGGATTTTTATTCATAGGTCAATAAACGCGCAGCTCTTTGGTTTTCAGAGTTGGCATCCTAAAAAAATAAATTTACCCCATTTAAATGAACTTGGAATAAAGCCTTATCAATGAATGCAATTTCCTTAAACTCAGGTTGAACAATAAAATTGTCCCAAAGCCACTGATCCCCCAACCCCCACCTCTAGCCAGGAGAAAGGAGGAACATCATGGAAAAAGATATTCCACTGCTTTGCTAATGTGGTGAACATTAGAACACTTGTTCCTCCCTCTCGTTCCTACAAAAACATCTGCACAAAGTGGGCCCAGCTGGCTTGCAAATATGTTCCATGATGCAGGCCAGCTTTCAGCCCCTTCCTATCGCCCTTTGTCTTGTCTCCTTTCTGCCAGTGTGTATTTCCCTTTTAAACATCTAATGCTTAGTGAAAAAAATCAATGTTAACAGGTTAAAAGTTAATGTGCTTCACCTGTTTCACCTCCTTCCATTAGTAAACTTGGACCGGCTAAGGGGGATTTGATGTATTACCTGTTTGCCTATCTCCTCCATGGAGAAAATTATGAGGGGTGCTCAAGAGTTGTTAATCAAAATGTCAGGTTCCAATTTGGTAAAATCATTATAACACCTGCTTTCTGGGAACTATCGTGAAATCTCACTCCTTTTCCCTTTGTATAGTGCCTGCCATTGGCCAAGAAATACACCCACCCATGACGTTTATTTACAGTTCAAGGCCTATTTGGGATGGTAGGGAGGAAAGACATTTCAGGAATCAGCTGGTGGTGAACAGTCCTTGGAGGATGAGGCTGAAAGGCATCCAGACTGCTTGAGAACCCTCTTGAGATTAGGGGGTTCTTACAAGATTGTCAAGGACTTCCGAAGTTTCCATTAGTCAGACTCAGTAAGCTATGAGAACAGTTTCACCTGGAAACTATCTCAACTCCAGCCAAAGCAGCAAGCATCTGATATTCAGATAAATTAAAAAGAAATAATGTGCAAAAAGAAATCAAGTCTGAAGCACTTGAAAGTCATAGAAAAAGCTCAAAATGGCAATCCTTTCGAGAGTGCAGAACTGGGGTTCCTGGAACCAAAGCTTATACTCAAGATTCAGGTCTTCCCTCTTTTCTATTTTCTTGCACGGCGACACCCCCCCACCCTCCCACCCCCCCCAAGTCTCCTATACTCCTCCCCTGCTGGTCACCCAACAACACCCTAAACAAAAGAAAAATGTGGTTCTTCTTGGCTCACTGGGGGATTTTAAGCAGTTTTTAATTTCCAAATTGCTTATGTCTTTTTATCTACCACCTCTGCAGCTAGAAGGGCTAACAGCTAAAAGACAGGCCATAAACCCTGAAGATTGAAAGGAGGGAACTCGCCCTGAATTCAGCTGCTGATTTTTCTAAGGATGAGCCATGCTCTCCCAATTACCATTGCCAGATGTAGCAAATAAAAATACAGGACACCAGGGGCTGGCCCCGTGGCCGAGTGGTTAAGTTCGCGCGCCCTGCTACAGGCGGCCTCAGTGTTTCGTTGGTTCGAATCCTGGGCGCGGACATGGCACTGCTCATCAGACCACGCTGAGGCAGCGTCCCACATGCCACAACTAGAAGAACCCACAACGAAGAATACACAACTATGTACCGGGGGGGCTTTGGGGAGAAAAAGGAAAAAATAAAATCTTTAAAAAAAAAAAAAATACAGGACAGCAGCTAAATTTGAATTTCAGATAAACAGTAAATCTTTTTTTATTATACATCCCAAATATTGCATGAACATACTTGTACCAAGAAATTATTCATTGTTTAGCTGTAATCAAATTTAACTGGCTGTCCTGTATTTTATCGGGTAATCCTATCACCAATGGATTCAGGAAAATGGTTGGACTTTAGAGCCTAGTGAATTGAAGAAGAAAATTCATTCAACAAAGCTAATGAACAGCAATTTAAAAATGTAGAAAGTTCTTAACTGCCAGAAACAGCCTAAAGGACCCACCTTATCCTACCTATTTACATCATCAGCTAGCCCACTGATTCTCCACCAAGGCTGCATACTAGAGTCACTTGGGGAACAGCTAAACATTTCTGATGCTTGCACCCTGCCGTAGACCAAATGAATCAGAATGGGATGTTTTAAGATGCTTTGTGATTCTAATGAGCAGGCTGGTTGAGAACCATTGAGGTACAGAGGCAATGAAGAAAAATTGAAGTGTGGTAGAGTATATGATTGTTTTAGCTCGGGCTTCCAAACTTTGCTGCACATTGCATTCTCCCAGGGATCTTTAAAAATTACTGATGCCTGACCCTACGCATTCCGATTTAATTAGTGTTGGGTAAAGACTGGGCATCAGGAGTTGTAAAAGCTCTTCAGGTGTTTTAATACAGAACAAAGTTTGGAAACCACTCTTCGAAACTTAAGATACCTCTATTTCTTAGGATGAGAATAGCCCCGACGACTTTTGTGGAAACAGGAATAAAATCAGACCTTCCAACCATATTTAAGAATCAATTATATGTTACTTTTTAAATCGATTTTTCCAATGTTGGCTGGGAGATTTAAACCCTAGGAACAGGATGCTGTTTTCAAGAACTTAACTCTGCTTCTATTTACAGGACATCTATTAATCCCTTTGCCAGAAGTTTTATAAGAGGAAGGATGATAATCACCCAAGACCCTGTCATAATTCCCTACCTTCAATACAACAACAATGACTATGTGCCGATGTAATTCAGTAGCCAAACCTCTTTTGTACATAGAAATTTGCTCTGTGCACAAACTGATGGATTGACTTGGGGGAAGAGTGAGATGCCAACCTCCCGACTAATTTATAAGAAGAAAAAAAATAATCTGGGCCTTGCTACATTCAAATATAGTCATAAGGGACACAGTATTCCTCTGATCTTTCTTATAAACTGCTAAATGCACACTGATCCCTGGAACTGTTAGTCCTCCAACATTTAAAAGGTTACTCACTCCCAAGAGATTGCTCAGCCCTGACCTGACAGAAAGGGCAAGAGCATTACTTTTTAGTGCCCAAAGCCAATAGATCTGAATTTCCAAAGAGGCATGCTTTGTGGGAGGATATGGGCTTTACCCCAGCCAGTTGGGTAATCTGAGAGCCAAAGGAAGACATGACTGTCAGAGAGGACACTTGACAAGTTCCAGAACTTCAGCTTAGGGAAGTATTTCACAAGACTGACCAATTTATCAAAAATTGCCAAACACTGCCAGCATGTAATGTGTCATGGGGGAGCTGATGGGATTCGTTTGTGATGAAGCCAGAGTCCAAGCATCCTGCCTGATAATGGAGAGGCAAATAAAATGGCAAAGCAATGACTAATACAAAGAAAGGATCACGTCTAGTATCAGGGCTGCCTAAAGTTGCATCACCATGACAGAAAAAGAGTTTTTACTGTCTGTATAAGGTATGTAAAGTTCAGAAAACACTTTCTCATTTCTCATATTTCGAGAAAACTTTGAAAACATAAAAAAAACTTTTAAATACAAATACCTAACATTTCTCATTACTTTTGAGCCTTCTTATGTAGTCGATCATTTCATAACCAAAGGACTTTAAGGATTATTGAAATCGTATACCCTTTTTAATATTTTCTATTTTTGGAAAATTAATAGGACAAAACGTGCCAGATTTGTTTCGTAGGAAATAGATAAACTCATCCAAGACATGGTAAAATATTAAGAAAATGTGTGTTGTAAAACTTTAAGTTTATCAAGGGTGGCTCTTCCTTTAAGAGAACTTCATTTTTCCTTAAAGATTGGCACTTGAGCTAACACCTGTTGCCAATCTTTTTTTTTCCTTCTTCTTCTCCCCAAAACTCCCCCAGTACATAGTTGTATATTCTAGTTGTGAGTGCCTCTGGTTGTGCTATTTGAGATCAAGCATGGCTTGATGAGCAGTGCCATGTCTGCACCCAGGATCTGAACCAGCAAAACCCAGGGCCTCTGAAGCACAGCATGTGAACTTAACCACTCAGCCCTGGCGCTGGCCCCCCTTAAGGGAACTTAATACATGAAAGTCTGTATTGAAGAGGGTACAAGATGGTGGCATGGGAAGACTGTGAACTCACTTCCTCCAAAGGACACACTGAATCTACACCTACGTATAAAGCAATTCCTCCTGAAGAAGAGCTGAGAGCTGAATGAACAGCTTCTGCACAAGAAATGATAAAGGGACCATAGAGAGACTAGCGGGAGAGATGGAGGCATGGTATCAATGGAAAATCCACCACTGATGTGACAACCTGCAGTAGGGAGGGATATCACTGAGGGGCCTGCGTGCAGTCTCACTCATCCTGGGGCACAGCAAAAAAACAGTGGTTTAAAGCGCACCTAGACTATACATGAAGGAAATTCATTTACTAATCTACAGCATTTGCCAAACAAGTGGGGAACTGCGAGAACTTTCTCTGGGGTTGAAGGTGCCTGCAAGTGCCATTTTATGTTCTCTCTCCACTTTGACAGCATGAGTGGGAGCATGGTCCAGGGGCTCTAGCCTGCCAGTCAAGGCTTCCCTCGTATGCCCAGGAGCCTGGCCCACACCAGCTCCAGACTTCCCACTGCCCTGGCTTATGCCCACCTCAGCTCCAGCCCCCTACAGGGGTGGCCTCAGTGTAGTGCACCCTGGAACCCCCCCAGCCCAGGCCTGCTCCAGCTCCAGAGAGCCTGCCAAAGCCACCAGCACATGCAGTCTACAAAGGGGATGCTTCTACACAAGCCCACTCCTTCAAGACCAGGAGAAGTAGCTGTTTTGCCTAACTCATAGAAACAAAAACACAGAAAATCAAAGAAGAGACAAAGGAATATGTTCCAAATAAAACAAAGTAAAACCCCAGGGGAAAAAAAACCCCTAATAAAATGGAAATAAGTAATTTAACTGAGAAAGAGTTCAAAGTAATGTTCATAAAGATGCTCAGGAGCATCAAGAGAACTCAGGAGAAGAATGGAAGGACACAGTAACAATTTCAATAAAGCATTAGCAAATAAAAGAAAGAACCAATCAGAGAGAAAGAATACAATAACAGAAATGAAAAATACCCTAGAAGGAATCAACAGCAGATTAGATGACACAGAAGAATGGATCAGGGAAATAGAAGACAGAATAGTGGAAACCACCCAATCAGAACAGCACAAAGAAAAAAGAATTTTAAAAAATGAGGATGGTTTAAGGGACCTCTGGGACAACATCAAGAATACTAACATTCACATTATAGATATCCCAGAAAAACAAGAGAAAGATAAAGGGACAGAAAACTTCTTTGAAGAAATAATGGCTGAAGACTTCCCTAACCTGGGGAAGGAAACAGACATCCAGGTCCAGGAAGCACAGAGAGTCCCAAACAAGATGAACTCAAAGAGATCCACAGCAAGCCATTTTATAATTAAAATAGCAAAAGGTAAAGATAGAAAATCTTAAAGGCAGCAAGAGAAAAACAACTAGTCACATACAAGGGAACCCCATAAGATTGTCAGCTGATTTTTCAGCAGAAACTGTGCAAGCCAGAAGGGAGTGGCATGATGTATTTAAAGTGTTGAAAGGAAAAACCTTACAAACAAGAACACTCCACCTGGCAAGGGTGTTATCATTCAGAATTGAAAGAGAGATAGAGAGTTTCCCAGACAAGCAAAACTAAAGGAGTTCATCACCACTAAACCAGTGGTACAAGAAATGTTAAAGGATCTTCTTTAGGCAGAAAAGAAAAGACTGTAACTAGAAATAAGAAAATATATGAAAGAAAAAATCTCACTGGTAAAGGCTAATATATAGTAAAGGCAGTGGATGAGTCACTTATAAGGTAGTATGAAGGTTAAAAGACAAAAGTAGTAAAATCAACGACAACTACAAACCTCAAAAGGGATACACAAAATAAAAAGATGTAAAATATGACATTGAAAACATAAAACATTGTGGGTAAAAATGCAGTGCTTTTAGAATGCATTTGAACTTAAGCTCCAATCAGCTGGTTAAAATAGACTGCAATATGTATAGGTCAATATATATGAATTTCATGGTAACCACAAACCAAAAACCTACAATAGATACACGAAAAATAAAGAGAAAGAATCCCAAACATAACACTAAAGAAAATCATCAAACCACAAGGGAGGAGAGAGCGAAAAGAAGAAAGGAACAGAGAAGAACTACAAAAACAATCAGAAAACAGTTAACAAAATGGCAATAAGTGCATACCTATCAGTAATTAGTTTAAATGTAAAGGGACTAAATGCCCTAATAAAAAAACATAGGGTGGCTGAATGGATAAAAAACAAGTCTCATCTATATGTTCCCTTCAAGAGAAACACTTCAGACCTAAAGACACTCACAGACTGAAAATGAAAGGATGGAAAAAGATATTCCATCTAAATAGAAACAAAAAGAAAGCTAGGGTAGCAACACTCATATCAGACAAAATAGACTTTAAAACAAAGACTGTAACAAAAGACAAAGAAAGGCATTACAATATGATAAAGGGATCACTCCAAGAAGAGGACATAATATTCATAAAAATTTTGCACCCAACAGAGGAGCACCTAAATATATAAAGCAAATATTAACAACCAGAAAGGGAGAAATTCATGGGAATACAATAATAATACGTACACCTCACTTACATCAATGGATAGATCGTCCAGACAGAAAACCAATAAAGTAACACTGGCCTTAAACAACACATTAGACCAGATGGACTTAATAAATATATATAGAACATTCCATCCAAAAACTGCAGAATACACATTCTTTTTAAGTGCACATGGAACATTCTCCAGGATGGATCACAAGTTAGGCCATAAAACAAGTCTCAATAAATTCAAGAAGAATGAAATCATATCGCGCATCTTTTCTGACCACAACAGTATGAAATTAGAAATCAATTACAAGACGAAAACCAGAAGAAACACAAATATGTGGAGACTAAACAACATGCTACAAAACAATCAAAGAGTCAATAAAGAAATCAAAGTGGAAATCAAAAAATATCTTGAGACAAATAAAATTGGAAACACAACTTTCCAAAATCTATGAGACACTGCAAAAGTAGTTCTAAGAGGGAAAGCTTCCAAATGCATTTTACAAGGCCAGCATCACCCTGATACCAAAACCAGACAAAGATATCACAAAAAAAGAAAATTACCAGTCAATATCCCTGATGAACATAGATGCAAAAATCCTCAAGAAAATATTGGCAATCCAATTCAACAATACATTAAAAGGATCATACACCACAATCAAGTGGGATTTATTCCAGCAATACAGAGATGGTTCAATATTCACAAATCAATCAATATGATACACTACACATTAACAAAACAAAGGTTAAAAAATCATATGATCATCTCAATAGACACAGAAAACACATTTGACAAAATTCAACATCTATTTATGATAAAAAATTCTCAAGAAAGTGGGTATAGAAGGGATGTATCTCAACACAATAAAGGCCATATATGACAAAGCCACAGTTAACATCACACTCCATGGTGAAAAGCTGAAAGCTTGTCCTCTAAGATCAGGAAAAAGACAAGGATGCCCACTCTTACCCCTTTTATTCAACATAGTATTGGAAGGCCTAGCCACAACAATTAGTCAAGAAAAAGAAATAAAAGGCATTCAAATTGAAAAGGAAGAAGTAAAACTGTCACTATTTGCAGATGACATGATACTATATACAGAAAACCCTAAAGACTTCATGAAAAAACTGTTAGAAACTAATAAATGAATTCAGTAAAATTGCAAGATACAGAGTTAATACACATAAATTGGTTGCATTTCTATACACTAATAATAAGCTATCAGAAAATCAAATTAAGAAAACAATCCCATTTACAATTGCATCAAAAAGAATAAAATACCTAGGAATAAACTTAACTAAGGACGTAAAAGACCTCTAATCTCAAAACTATAAGACATTAATGAAAGAAAGAAATTAAAGATAATACAAATAAATGGAAAGATATACCACAATCATGGATTGAAAGAATTAATATTGTTAAAATGTCTGTATTACCCAAAGCAATCTACAGATTCAATGTAGTCCTCTCAAAAATCCCAATGGCATTTTTCACAGAACTAGAACAAAGAATCATAAAATTTGTACAGAACCACAAAAGACACTGAATAGCCAAAGCAATCTTGAGAAAGAAGAACAAAGCTGGAGGTATCATGCTCCCTGATTTTCTCTATACTTTGTAGTAATCAAAAGAGTATGGTACTGACACAAAAATGTGTCAATAAAATAGATCAATGGAATAGAATAGAGAATCCAGAAATAAACCTACACATATATGGTCAAATAATCTATGACAAAGGAGGCAAGAATATACAATGGGGAAAAGACAGTCTCTTCAATAAATGGTGTTGGGAAAACTGGACAGCTACATGCAAAAGAATGAAACTGGACCACTGTCTTACACCATATACATAAATAAATTCAAAATGGATTAAAGACTTGAATGTAAGACCTAAAACCATAAAACTTCTAGAAGAAAACATAGGCAGTCAACTCTTTGACATCATCGGTCTTAGCAATATTTTTGTGGACCAGTCTCCTCGTACAAGGTCAACAGAAGCAAAAATAAATGGGATTACATCAAACTAAAAAGTTTTTGCACAGTGAAGGAAACCATCAACAAAATGAAAAGGCAATGTACTGAATGAGAGAAGATATTTGCAAATCATACATCCAATAAAGGGTTAATATCTAAAATATATAAAGAATGTATACAACTTAACATCAAAAAGCAAACAACCCAATTAAAAAAATGGGTGGAGGACTTGAGTAGACGTTTTTCCAAAGAAGATATACAGATGGCCAACAGGCACATGAAACGATGCTCAACATCACTAATCATCAGGGAAATTCAAACTAAAACCATAATAAGGTATCACCTCACACCTCTCAGAATGGCTATTATCAAAAAGACAAAAAATAACAAGTGTTGGCAAGGATGTGGAGAAAAGGGAACCCTTATACTTTCTTGGTAGAAATGTGAATTGGTGTAGCCACTATGAAAAATAGTATGGAGGTTCCTCAAAAAATTAAAAATCAAACTACCATATAATCCAACAATTCCACTTCTAGGTATTTATCCAAAGAAACCAAAAATGCTAATTTGAAGAGATACCTGCACCCCTATGTTCATTGCAGCATTATTTAGAATAGGCAAGGTATGGATGCCAGCTAAGTGTCCACTGATAGAATGGATATGTGGTATATAAATAGAATGGACTACTACTCAGTCATAAAAAAAGAATGAAATCTTGCCATTTGCAACAATATAGATGGACCTAAAGGATATTATGCTACACAATAGGGCGAGAAAGACAAATACTGTATGATTTCATGTATATGTGGAATCTGAAAAACCAAACAAAGGAACAAAAAAAGCAAAACAGAAACAAATTCATAGAGAAAACAAACTGGTGGTTACCAGAGCAGGGAGGGGTTCAGGGGCGGGGGTGGAAGAAATAGATGAAGGGAATTAAGAGGTACAGACTTCCAGTAATAAAATACAAAAGTCATGAAGATGTAACATACAGCATAGAGAATACAGTCAATAATGTTCTAATAACTTTGCATGGTGACAGATGGTAACTAGGCTTTTCATGGTGATCATTTCATAATGTAAATACATATTGAATCATTATGATATGCACCTGAAACGAATAGGCTATTGTATGTCAATTATACCTTAATTTAAAGAGAAAGAAAGAGATTGTAACATAAAAAAGCAAGTCTATATTTACACAGAAGTGAACATTTACTTCTGCCAAGGATTCTTTACTTTACAGGCCGCTCCGACGGGGTTATTTTATAAACCAAGTTCTGTAGCACAATTTACAATACTTGAATTACTGAAATTACATCAATACACAAATTCTCAATGAAGAAATATTGGTTCAAGTGAGGGACACATATTGTCACAGTTCAATGAAGCAATTAAAATTTCAAAGGGTATCAAATGCCCCAAACTACTTATTTGGTATACAGTCTCTGGGACATTTAATCTGTTTTATGTAAACTGATTAATAAATTTTCAGCATTTTTCACTCAGGATTAAGAATAGTAATTATTTTACAAGTTACTTGACTCTGATCTCTCAAAGAGAGTTTTACAGATTCCCCATTTAAATCAATGAATTGCATTTTTCATTCATTCATCAAACAACTTCAGCACCTAGCATGTTCAAAGCACTTGCTGGGAGAAACTGTAGGGAGTAAAACTTAGATAGGTCTTTTCTATCCTAACAGAGCTTATAACTTAGTGAGGGAGGCAGACATAAATCACACAAATTACTACAAACTAGTCTAAGTGGTTGAAAAAATAAGCACAGGTGCTATGAACTGCACACAGAGGTCATGCCCTAGGCTCCAGATTCAGCAAAGGGGGCCCAGAGGGAGTGACATTGGAGCTGAGACAATGTTCTTAATAATAACAGCTACAATTTACGGACATTATGCTAAGAGTTTTAAAAGTATTAGCTCATTTAAACCACACAATGACCTACAGAATTAAGTACTTTGATTATCCCCTTTTGTACTTGAGGAAACTGAGGCTTAGAGAGGCTAAGTAGTTTGTTAAAGGCAACCACAGCTAGGAGGTAACAGAGCCTGCAATTGAACCTGGATGCCGACTCCAGAATACGTACTGTATTCTTAACCACTAGTCATAGGGCCTCTCCAGTGAAAAGGAAGAGATGGAGTATATTAGTCTTCTTGGGCTGCAATAACAGAATTCTTAAACAATAGAGAATTTATTTCTCACAATTCTGGAGGCTGGGAAGTCCAAGGTCAAGGCGCTGGCCAATGCAGCTCCTGGTAGGGGCTCTCTTCCTGGTTTGCAGGTGCCACCTTCTCACTGTGTGTACAGACGGCTTTTCTTCCATGATGCACAGAAAGAGAGAGATTCTTCTTCTCATAAGGCCACCAATCCTAACGGATTAGGGCCCCACCCTTATGACTTCATTTAATTGTAATTACCCCCTAAAGCCTCTAATCCAAATAAAGTCATATTGGGGGTTAGGCTTCAATACAGGAATTTTGCGGGGACACAATTCAGTCTATAGCATGGAGTAAACCAAGCAGGAGGAGAGAAGAGTTCCATATAAGGAATAAGTACGATCTCAAATGACTAAGAGTGTAGGTTATAACAAATACATGTGTTTGGCTAATCTAGCTGAAACTAGCAAGGTAAACATCTCCACCAACAGAAACGAATTTCTGTAACAGAAAGTCTCCCTTCAGATAAAGCATTTGCAAAGACTGTCACCTAGTGGCAACAGGCAGGAGGTGGCTTATTACTGAACAGGTGTATTCAGCTGCTAACTTCGGGGTGCTGACTCATCAACTTCCCCTTTTACCATGTGCACTCCCAAGTTGTTTTTCCTAAGAATAAAATACATTAAACCCAGCATTACAACATCTAGCAGCCACCACGTCTTTCCACTGAATTGAGACACTACACATACAAACACACACACACACACACACACACACACACACACACACAGAGAAAAGTAGTGTGACAGTTTCAAGCTCTCAAAGAACAAGACCCTAAGTTTTATCACATCCCACTTTGAGTCAGACCAAATAAATTTACACCAACAGAATAGTGAGTAATATAAATCATAACTAGTGATTATATTTTTTCAGTAGTATAGATGTGGGTCTCTCTACTGGATAAAGAACCTCAACCAGCTGAGGTATTACCAGAAAATAAAAGCAATATGTAATGGGTACTGCAAGATAGGAAGTGATAAGCAGCAACTACAGACCTGTGAATAGTTGCAAAAATTAGGACTCTAGCATTTTTTTATATACATATATATCTTCAACTAACTAGAGTGGGTATTGTTCTTGGAAAGTAAAAACCGTAACTGATAGAAACATTCAGTCTTAATTCTAACTGGCTTAGGTGTTAAAGTCACCTGAAGAAGTCAGCTTAACAGGGGTGTAATGGTAACGTGAAGTGGAGCCAAGAAAGGGATTACACACAGCTGTTTGGATCCTTATTTTCCTCCACTATACACTAGGCTTCTTCATTTAGGATAAACCTTCCTTTTAGTTCAACCAAGGCATTTTTCTCAGAGGAGCCATCACTGGATCCTATCTCTGGAAGTTAGCACCTTTCAGTTTTAGCCTTATAAAATTCTAAATGTAGAATGAGAACTTGACAGGTTAATTAGTCCACTCAAGCTCAAACACAAGTATTATTGAGTGTACTGTTTAAAACCCTTTATGTTGAAAATAACAGAAAACTGAAATTGAAGCCATTTGAGCAAAAACTAAACAGTTCAGGGATATCTCTAGCTTCAAGAGGAGCTTCATGTAGGGCCCAAACAGCATAAGCATGACTCTCTTCTCTCTCTTTGTCAGCTTTGCTTTTGATTCAATTTCAAACAGACTTAAACTTCATGGAACCAAGATGGCAGCTGGTAGCTCTGGGCTGACATTCAAGTCCAGAAGGGTTTAGCAAAATCCATTTTTCCAGCAGTCCCAGTGAATATCTCATTTTATTTCACTGACTTGGATTCAGTCACATGCACATCTCTGAACCAATGACTACAACCAGAGTGATGGGATACCCTAGAGCTGAAGGGTGGGACCAATTTTAAACAATCCACATGGCTGAAAATGGAGGGAAAGATGAATTACCCAAGGGATAATCAGAATGCTTTTGGCCAAAAAAGGTGAGGGAACTGATGCTGGGAAGTTAGCCAATAAATGTCCACAATATTGAGATGGTGCACCTTTGCCGTGAGTGAGGACCATAGCTACTTAAGGGGAAAAGGAGTATAGCAATAGGGCTCATGCAGAGTTGAAGCTGGTGTTATACAAAGCAGGGCCAGGAGAGACTGCAGAGTGGGCTGTCATTGTCATTATTACTCTTAAACAGTCCAACCTGCCTCCTGGCGCAATTCTTCATTTTGATATCAAATCATCACAGAGGGAGCTGCGACAATTCAATTTCCTTATCTCTTCTCAGATGGCTCTGCTGTTTGTTTTGCTGGATGCTTATTCTCCTCTTGTTCTGTGAATTAGGACCATCACCAAAGTCCTGCACACAGCCCCCTCTTTCTCTAAGCCTCTTTTCTTGATCTCAGCCATTCTCCAGATTTCAATGACCACGACTTTGAGTGTGACTTCCAAAACTTCATCTCCTGGCCCATTCTATGAATCATGGACTTTGTAAATTAATCCAGTTCTTATTTGCAAACTCTGTGTCTTAGAATCCTGGGCTTGTTCTTGTTTGACCCCAAAAAGACCAGCTTGGAGCTTTACTTAACAATATGAAGGAAAAAGAAAGTCTTAAGCCATACTCTGAGTAAAGGTTTATTGTTTGGTAAAAGCTCCTTCCACTAAATTCCAAGTTCCTTGAGGACAGAGACTATTCACCTGTGGTAGCAAAAACAAACTTAATCATTCAATAAGTTCATGTCAAAATATACATAGATTTCAGTACAAAGCAACACTCCCTCCTACGCCATTTCTGATAACCAATCCTCTCATTCCCACTAGAACAGTCACAGTGAAGGAATGATGGTCAGCTTACTCCAGCAGTCTATCCCGGTTGTGAACAGCTATAATATTAGGAATTGTATTGGGGGAGGAGTGGTGGTGTTGTTTTCCAACATCTAAATTCCCTTCACATGCTTGGTGAATCCACTACTCTCTGTGAGGAGGCAAAATCCTCTCTCTCAACTTGTAAGCTCAAAATGACACATATGTGGTTTTTTCCTCCTGACCCTTAGCATTTAGCACATGGTATGTGGACCTCATCTGGGTGTGTAGATCTGCATCTGGAACTGCGAATCTTAAGCAAGTTACCCAAACAAGCAGAGACCAGCTAGAATTCATTTCACTTGTGACATCTAGTGTCCAGTGGTGGTAGTGGCAGTACTCTATGCAGACAGTTCCTAAAGAATGATCTTAATATGATATGGGTAGCTTCTGTGGCTTTGCTAATGCTGTGCCCTCCCCTTGAATGCCCTCCTTCTTAGCTCTGCTATCCTTGAAGGCCCTGCTCAAATGCTACATGCACTATGAAACTTTAAGGGAATACTCAGAGAAAACTGACCTCTCCCTTTACACAATTCCTTTACTGTAGTGTAGCCCTGTAGTTATATATACATATAGACACACACACACATATATATATTTAATCCCCTAGTATATTGTGAGCATCTTCCAGACAAGAGTGGAGATTACCACATCTCTGAATTCCTTCCACTATGCCTAGCACATTGTGTCCACTCCGTTCATAGTTTAAAATATTTAAAAAATATTAGAAACATTAATGAAATATAGGTCTACCTTCTCATATAACGAAGGAGAAAATGAAGTTCAGATACATTTTAGATTACCTAATTTCAGCCGGTCATGATTGGCCTAGGCTAGAGTGGTGTCTTCCTGACTCCTGAGCTGAGGAGTCTTTGCTACATAATAGAGAATGGAATTTCATTTATTCAAGAACGTCGGGGTGAAGATAAATGAATGAGCATCTGGCTCATTCAGCCCTCAAACACATATGCAAGGCTATACTGTGAACAACTTGAAGGCATCACTGTTGCCAGTGTTCAAACCCAGATCAACTCTTTATGGTCTGGCCTAGCTCAGTCAGAAACAGAAGGCTGCAAAAGAAACTGAGAAGAGGAAAGCAAGGAGGGTGTGTTATCCCAAGACCCAAACCGAGACTCAAGGAGAGCAATTAATTCCATCAAATGTCAAGAGAAGTAAGGACTAAATAATGGATTTTGCAAGACGGAACTCTCTGGTGATGTCGAGAAGAGCCATTTCACCAGACTGGCGGGGACCAAACCTGAAGTGGGAAACAAGTTAGAATAAAAGGTAGAAAATGAAGATAGTGAGTCTAAACTTTTTTTCCCCAGGAATTTTGTTATGAAGGGAAGCAAATAAATGGGGAGGTAGCTGCTTGGAATCAAAGGAGGTTAGTATTATTTTATGAGATGGAAGTCATTACAGCATGTTTACTGATAGGGAAGATCCAAAAGGGAAGAAAAAACTGATGATGAAAAAGATACGAGCTACGGCCAAGTCCTCAAGTAGGCAAGAAAAGATGGGCTCAAAAGCACAGCATGATCCATACAACAGTTGCTAGGACTCAGAAGTGCTCACTAAATGTTGGCTATTATTATTTCCGATTGCGTAAATTTTTGAATAATGAATAGGCACCAGGTTTACAAAACATAAATTCATTATTTAAACATACATGCAAGAGCTTGGACTCTTAGCAGCAGACTGCATTAGTTCAAATTCTAGTTCTACCACTTGGCCAAGACTCTTTTCTTCTTGGGGCTTTGTTCTCCTCTGCAGAAAAAGAGAAGGTAATAATACCTACCTCACAAGGCTGTGTGCGGGCTTAAATGAGACAATCCGTGTAAAATTTTGCATTTCCCCGGCACATGGGGAAGGCTGGAGTGTTAACGTTATTATAATAACTGTCATTCTATCTCATAAAAGTAACTGTGATTCTCGCCGATGATGCTGTTAGGCACTGTCATACTGATTCTGATTCGTGGAACCACCAGAAAGGCACCAGAGGGCGGGGTCCTCAGAGCGCACACTGGCCAATCCGCTGGGAGGGTGTATGAGGCCGGCACACCTCGGAATTCCCCACCGCCTCGCCTTCTAGGGACACTGTCTCTCAAGAAACACTGTCATTTAAAAAAAATACACCCGGGAAACCAACCCTGAGTAAGGTTGACCAGACGGTGAGCCCCCTCGGCGCCCACGCCCAGCCCACGGCCCTCCACGTGCGCCCTCACTGTCGCTCTAGTGGGGCGGGGCACTCTGCTGAACGTTGTTCCGGGTTTTTCCTTTACGCGCGGCTTGGGCGGAACGTCTCGTGAGAAGTGCGCATTCTCGCGGGAACTGCATTCAAAAAGCCCTGGCTCTTCCCGGGGCGCTAGCTGAGCGTCCTGGCCGGTTTGTCTGTGGTGCGTTGGAGTTGCCGCCACCAGCTTGGGCGCCGCGAGCTCTCGCCGCGAGCCGCCCCCTGCAGCAGCAGGGGAGAGGGGTGAGGAGAGAGGTAGGGGCCAGGGGCCTGGAGGGGGGTGCCTGTGGAGAGGAGCGGCGGGGAGCGGCGCGGGGCAGAGAGCAGGGCCTTGAGTGACCCGGGGCCTGCGTCTCGGCCGAGGCCTGAGCCGGGTCGGCTCCTCCTGCGGAACCCGGGGCTCTGGTGGACGGCTTCCCAGCCGGTCTCAGTTCCGTGGGGCCGGCTCGGCTGCCGGCCTCTGAAGGAGCGGATACTGGGTCTGCGCGGTCGGGTCCGGTCCGGTCGCCGCCGGCCACACGCGGCGGTCCGCGCGAGAGACCCATTTCATGGAAAATACGCACCCGGTTTCGAGGACTTCTCAGAAGAGTAGTGTGTCTCGTTAATTCTCTTTATAATGATTGAATGTTGAAATGATAATATTTTGGATGTACTGGGTTAAATAAAATGTTATTAAAATGCAACTCCGTTCACTTTTTTTTTTTAATGTGGCTCCTTGAATATTAAAAATCCTGTGTGGCTCGCGTGACGTTTCTGTTGGACAGCTGCCTGCCGGGCTCTTCCCCGACTGCTGTTCGCCGGGTAGCTGGTTTCATGGTCTCAGAACCCTGTTAGGGAGAGGTCAATGTCCTGGGGTTGGGGAGGTCGGACAGGGCGTGAAGGAACTGTCCGAGTTCGTGCGACCGGTGAGCAGGTAGGCGGGTGGGGACTCGGGCAGCCTGGGTCCCGCTGCTGCCTGTCCCCTAGATGCTCGGTGCCTGCTGTGGGTCTGAGACGCCGAGCTAGGAGCGGGTTAGGAGCGCCAGGCTTCGGAGCTAGAGCCGGCCCCGTCTGACTTTGCATTTCCTAGCTGGTAACCCTTGGGCAAGTTCCTTATCCTTTCTGTGCCTCAGTTTGCACCTGTGTAAGATGGGGGAGATGACTTCTGTTTTATGGGGTTGTTGAGAGGATTAAATAAAATAACCGTCTGCAAAGCACCAAGCACAATGTCTGGCACACGTTAGCTGTAGATGTTATTCAACCCTGGCTCCCCGCTCTGCAGGTTGATAGGTGAACTCTTACTCATCCGTTAGACCTCTGCTGAAAAGTCACTTCCTCCGGGAATCTTTCTTGTCCGTGATCCCCCCTACCCCGCCCCCACCCCACTACCCAGATTAGGGCAGCTTCCCCGTGTTACAGGCTCAGATAGCGCTATACATCTCTCTCTCTTGCATTTATCACACTTTATAGTTCAGATCTTTGGAATGAATGAGAGCTAATATTTTGGCTTCCTTGCACATTGCTGGCTGGGAGGTCTTGAGGCTAACTCCATTTTTTCTTTGGTAAATATTGATGACAATAGTACTTAGGCCCATCAAAAGAATTAAATGAGATAATGCATTTGAAGCCTTCTGCCTGGCAAAGGGTAAATCCTCAATAAATATAAATTATTAACGGTGCAACAATTAGGGGCTGACTCCATCATGTACAGGCTTTGGAAAGGTCTTACATTTTAGAGCAGTAACTGCCATCCCTGGATAACATAGGATACCTTCTTTTTTTTCTTCTAAAACCCTGTATCTCCTTCATTTTCATCCTGAAAGACCTTGCTTCCTAATTCCATGATAAATTGAAGCAGTTAGAAAGGCACTTATGCAGATTCTCACCACTATATCTGCCTACATACCTACCCTACCGGTGTCTGCACCCATGTACTTTTCTTTCTCTTACTTTAGATGAAATGTTCGTGTTGTGTCTAAAATCACTTCCTGTACGTTAGACCTCACCCCTTTATTCATCCCTCTGGCCATTCTCCATGTCTTCTATATCATCAGTTTTTCCTCTCTTGGATCTATCCCATGGTGTACAAGCAGGCTCTAATGTTTTTCTTAATTTTTAAATTTTAATTATTTTTTATCTAAGAAAAAAAATCTTCGCCCTACTTCCCCTCCAGCTACTGCCCCATTTATCTGTTCTCCTTTGCACCAAAATTGTGCTTGCTGTCTCCTAATCTACCATTTTCTCTCCAACCTGTTCCAGTCAGGCCTTTGCCCCTTCTCTCCTCCAAAACTGCTCTTAGGGTAACCAGTGACCTCCATGAATTCAAATCCAATGGCCAATTCTCAATTCTCGCCTTATTAGACTTAGGATTTGGCACAATTGATTACTTCTACCTCCTTAGGGTAGAATAAACACTTTTATTTATTGGCTTCCAGGACAACACATGCTCTTGGTTTTCCTCCTACCTCACTGGCCATGACTGAGTATATTTTGCTGTCTTCTTTCCCATCTCTTAACAGGGCTCAATCCTTGGTCCTTTTCTCTTTAATTATGCTCATACTCTGGTGATAGCAAGTCTCAAGGATTTATGCTAATAACTCCCAGATTTATATCTCCAGCCCAGACCCCTTTCTTACTCATATAGCCAACTTCTTACTTGACATATTTCCTGTCTAAAGCCTAGTCCTCTGATTTTCTTTCCAAAACAGTCTTTACTCACCAGTTTTTGGTGCCTCAGCTGTTGGGGAATCTATTCTACTAGTTGCTCAGGCCAAAAGCCTTGGAGGCATTTTTGACTTCTCTCTTTCTCACACATCCCACATTCCATTTGTCGGAAAATCATGTTGGTTTTACCTTCAGAATATATGCAGAATCTGACCATTTCTCACCACCCCCTATGCAGGCACCCTAATGGGAGTGTTCATCTCACCTTGTTTTTCTGCTTCCAACGTGTTCCCCTCCAATCTATTCAACATAGCAGCCAAAATGATCCTTTTAAATGTCAGACCTCTACTGCAGACTTTGCAATGACTCCCCATTTCACCCAGAGTAGAAGCCAAACTCTTTACAATGGCTTGATCGGTCTGTTCTGCCCTATTATCTCTTCTGACCTAAACTCTGTCTTGTTCATTCATTGGGCTTCCTTCCACCTTAATGCTACCCCATGCCTGGAACATTCTTTCCCTAAATAGGTACTTGGGTAATTTTCTTATCCTCTGCAAAGCTTTACCCTGAAGTCTCCTGAGGGCCTACCCTCAACACTAAATTTCATCCTAGTTGCCATACCTCTCCCTCTTCCAGGCTCCCTGATCCTGTTATATATTTTTTTCATTTCTACTTTCTAACGCACTTAATATTACACTGTTAATGCTTGTCTTCTCCCACTGGAAGGTAAGTTTTATGAAAAGAGAGCTTTTTTTTTTTGTCAGTTTGACCTCTGATGTATCTGAAGTACCTAAAATGGAGCCCAGCACATAAGGCATTCAAGAAATATTCATTTAATGAATGAGTACATTGATTGGAGACATGGGAGAACATCTTAATAATGGCCTGTTGCTCTTTGAAGGCGAAGCTGAGTTTGAGTCTGGCCTAAGAGTTTGGGACCCATCTGGAAAGGGTGATGAGTGAGGTTAAGTTAAAATGGAATGTTTCTATATATAATGTTTAAGTCCTTGCTTGAAAATTGATAATGAGAGCAATGTTCTTTAATTACTGTGGATATGGTTTCTGTTTTGCATGCCCTCATAAATAACTAGAAAAATACTAGTGAGTCTGTTTTCAATAAAGCAAATTTAATGTGGCAAATTTAATGTGTTCAGGAAGTTAACACTTATGAAAAATTGTGGACATGATAGTCCTTGCTTTACCTTAGGAAACTTATTCAAAGCTGTCTTTTTATTTGTTAAGTAGCAGTCATGCTACTATAAAGTTTCTTGGTTTCTTTCATTCTTTTCTTACCTTGATTACCTGAATAATGATCTATTTATGAGACTCACCCTACCTTACCATTTAAGGAAGCTGAGCACACAACAACTGAACAGTTTCCTGATACTGCATTTCTTAGAAGCAAAACTAAATGTATTCATTTGTATTCATTTACATCAAAATGTAATGTTTGATTTGGTCTCAAATCAGGTAACAGAATGGTCAAACCTTGCTCTTAGGACAAGAATACAATTTTGAACATTTAAAAGTCAGGAAGATCTTTAATATTATGTTTTTATATGGTGGTAGTATTGAGTATATATATATATCTTTTTGTGTGTGTACGTGAGGAAGATTACCCCTGAACTTGAGCTAACATCTGTTGCCAATCTTTCTCTTTTTGCTTGAGGAAGATTGTTGCTGAGCTAATATCTGTGCCAATCTTCCTCAGTTTTATGTGGGGTGCTGCCACAGCATGGCTTGGCAAGCAATGCTGGGTCTGCATCTGGGATCCAAACCTGCAAACACTGGGCCGCCAAAGCAAAGCACACAAACGTACCTATTCTGCCACTGGGCTGGCCCCTATATATGTATATATGTATTTAATTGATATCATTGTATGAACTTTTTTGTTTAAGCTTAAGTACTTTTATTTCCTCTATTTACAGTAGACTAAAAACAAGAAAAAATCATGGAGGCAGATGTAATTGCAGATCTTCGCTGCAAACTCAAAGAGGTTGAAGAAGAGCGACTAAAAGCTGCACAGTATGGTTTACAGCTAGTGGAGAGCCAAAGTGAATTGCAGAATCAATTGGATAAATGTCGTAATGAAATGATGACCATGACTGAGGTAGGACTCTAGACTCCTCTGTTTACAAGGGTATACTTAACTATTGAAGATTTGTGTTGTCTAGCAATTATCATTAATATTTTTATTCTTTTCTGAAGATTTTATGTCTAGTTCCCACCAACCCCCATCCCCAATAAAGGGGAATAAACTAAATGAAGTCCTAATAATTCTTTCTGACCCAGTGTGTTCTGAGTTTGAAAAATCAAATTATCATCACTCTCTTTACCGCATATTGGATTTTAGGTTTTGTTTTATCTGCACTCTTCCTAGGTGACCTCAGTTGTTTCATAGCTTTAGATGACATCTAAAAGCCCCATGACACTACGCCAAGTTCTTAGTTCCCCCTTAAAGTCTAGACTTTGTATTCAATTGCGCACTAATAGACATCTCAAACTTAACATAGAAAGAATAATTGATTTCCTGCCCACTAACCAAACATTCCCTTGCAGTTTTCTTTATCTCATTTAGTAAATATAGTAGCATTCATCCAGTTACTTGAGCCAAAAATCTAGGAGTTTAATTCAGTATCTTTCCCTTATTTATCATATTTAATCCATTAGTAAGCTCTAAGAACTTGACCTACAAAACATCCGTCTATACTACTGCCACTCTGGTTCGACCACCATCATCTCTCCCTAGACTACTACTGCAGCCTTCTAACCAGGTTGCCTATTTCTCTCATTGCCATTCAGACCATCTGTTCCTCACACAGCAGCCAAGTTGTCATTGAAGAATATACAAAAGAGCAGTCACAACCCTGCTAAAAACATGCAATGGCCTCCGTTTATGTATACAACAAAATTTAGAACCTGGGTTTGCAGATCCCTATGTGATCTGACACCTACCAACCTTTTGACCTCATCTCAAACTTCTTTCCCTTGTTCTTAGCTATACTAGTCCTGCCTCATAGGCTTTACTGAGCTGCTGCCTCCATCTGAGATGTTCATCCCCCACTGGCGTGGATTGAGTCCTCAACCTTCAGGTTTCTTTTAAATGTCACCTCAGCAGAAACGGCTTCCCTTACCATGTTTGTAAAGTTGCCATCATTCACTCTTTTAGTTCTCTGCAGTGCTAATTACCTCCAAAATAAAAGCTCCCTGAGGGGCCGGCCCAGTGGCAGAGCGGTTAAGTGCACACATTCCACTTTGGCGGCCCAGGGTTCACTGATTCGGATACCGGGTGCTGACATGGCACCGCTTGGCAAGCCATACTGTGGTAGGCATCCAACATATAAAGTAGAGGAAGATAGGCATGGATGTTAGCTCAGGGCCAGACTTCCTCAGCAAAAAAGAGGAGGATTGGCAGCAGATGTTAGCTCAGGGCTAATCTTCCTCAAAAAAATATATGTATATTGTAAAAGCTCTGAGAGGCAGAAGACTGCTGTATCCCTAATGTCTCGAATGCATTTATTGAAAGAATGAATAAATCAGTTTGATTTAGTAAATGCTCAGAAATATATTTAAATTTTGAGAAAAAATTTAAATATAGCAAATAATCACTAAGACTAAAAATAATGTGTTGGAGAGGGTGTGGAGAAAAGAGAACTTGTGTACACTGCTGGTGGGAATGCAAACTGGTGCAAACACTGTGGAAAACAGTATGGTGATTTCTCAAAAAACTAAAAATAGAACTACCATACAACCCAGCTATCCCACTACTGGGTATCTACCCAAACAATTTGAAATCAACAATCCAAAGTAACATATGCACCCCTATGTTCATAGCAGCACTATTCACAATAGCCAAGACATGGAAACAATCCAAGTGCCCATTGACTGACGATTGGATAAAGAAGATGTGGTGTGTATGTATATATATACACACACACACACACACACACACACACACAATGGAATACTACTCAGCCATAAAAAAGACAGATTCATCCCATTTGCAGCAAAATGGATGGACCTGGAGGGTATGATGCTAAGCAAAATAAGCCAGACTGAGAAAGACAAACACCAGGTGATTTCACTCATGTGGAATATAAATATACACATGGTCAAAGAAAACAGCTCAGTGGTTACCAGGGGAGGGGGTTGGGGGTGGCACAGGGGGTGAAGGGGAGCACTTATGTAGTGAGAGACAAGAAATAATGTACAACTGAAATCTCACATAGATGTAAACTATTTTGAACTCAATTAAAAAAAATTTTTAATATTGCAGGTAAAAATAAATAATGGCATTCCTTTTCCTGTTTTTCCTTCTTTTATTTAATCTAATTGTATTTTATTTTATTTATTTATTTTTTTCCTGAGGAAGGTTCTCCCTGAGCTAACATCCACTGCCAATCTTCCTCTTTTTGTATGTGAGCCGCCACCACAGCATGGTCACTGACAGATGAGCGATGCAGGTCTGCACCCAGCAACTCAACTGGGCTGCTGAAGTGGAGTGCGCTGAACTTAACCACTAGGCTACCACTCCTGGCCCTATTTTATCTTATTTTTTAAAATTTATTGAAGAACTTTGAACTGATGCCCTTTTTATCTTTAAACTTCCCTGTCAGTAAGCAAAAGCCTTCTTAAATACTCCTTTTATCTCAGCACTATATTCATTTGAGTAGTCATTTGTGAACATTTCTCAGATGACTACATTCTGAAAGAAGGGCTTATTCAGTATTTCACTTTACACCTCATCCACTATTTCTTCATTTTGCTCTGAGCTACAAATAGAGCATATCATATCAAATCAAGTAATTCTCACTAGGAAGACTTAATTGCTATTAAATCTTTTCTCTTTTTCTTTTCCTAGCAGAGATTACTTAACACATTGGCATTGCCATGTAGCACTTTTTCCTTCCTTGAGAGGGCATAGAAGCAAATACTATATCCCTGGCGTGGACTTGAATGTAGTCTCAGAATACGCCTCGGGCTTTTTAAGACTGATTAGCTACAGTTATTCCAGATTTAACATGTGGTTGTTACTTAGAAAGCAGCAGATGTGTGAAACAGTTGAAGGTAGAACTGCTGGTACGTGATGACTGTAACTTATTTTTATGTAATTGAATTACTGTTGAAACTGTTTTCAGAATTATGAGCAAGAAAAATATACTCTTCAGAGAGAAGTTGAGCTCAAGAGTCGAATGCTAGAAAGTTTGAGCTCTGAATGTGAAGCTATTAAACAACAACAGAAGATGCACCTGGAGAAATTAGAAGAGCAACTGAACAGAAGACATGAACAGGAAATGAATGAACTAAAAAATAAGGTTTGGATATCTATGTATTTCAGAACAAAAATGTTCCATGCTTATACAGCAATCTCTGACCTTTAGGTGATGAAGATTTTCTCAAGGGCTCCATCATCTTAATGTTGGGAGTGGGAACACTGAGAAACGAGAGTTTACCCAAAGGACTTGTATAAATAACATTCTGCTAATTAAATACAATTATTTCATTTTAGTAACTGGACGTTTGTTATGGAGTTTTAGTTCAGTGACCAGCATGACCTCCTTGCTTATAGCATATAGTGTGGCAGTCCCCTTTGAGAAAGACTAGTCTCCTAGCTTTGACTGCAACTAGTGGTACACTTTGTAATTCCACAAAGAAACCAACAGTTTCTTGTTAATTAATGTACATTAGAATTGATACTTTATAGTTTGTTTATTGAAGATAAACTAATACATATGATCCAATTCTTAAAACAACTTCATAGGGGCCGGCTCTGTGGCTGAGTGGTTAAGTTCACGTGCTCCGCTGCGGCGGCCCAGGGTTCGGATCCTGGGCGCAGACATGGCACCGCTTGTCAGGCCAAGTTGAGGCGGCATCCCACATCCCACAACTAGAAGGACCTGCAACTAAGATATACAACTATGTACAGGGGGCTTTGAGGAGATAAAGCAGAAAAAAAAAAACTTCATAAAGGGAGATACCATTAATTATCTCCATATAACAGATGAGAAAACCAATGTTTAAATAGATAGAGTAAGCTGGATGAAATTAAAGAGCTAGAAATTATAGTCAAGAGTTGAAGTAAGGCTGTCTGATTCCAAAGCCCATGTCACTATACTTAGTCTAATGACATGTTATACTGTCTCCATTTCAAGCATAAATACAAAATAAATGATTATTCAGTGATTGTCCCTTCCCTTTTGGCACCCCCATCTACCCAGTTCCTTCAGGTTACTCATAAGGAATCCAGAACTTTTGTCGTGGCTCCTCTGTATAGAGTCCATACTTTCCAGAACCCTCCCTATCAAAACTTGCCTCACTTTTGTCCTGTTTTCTCAGAAGTGTGTGTTCCCATTTTCATTGTTAGGTGTAGCATCGTTTAAGATTTTTGCATATCTGTGTACCACTTATTGTTACTTAATTTCTCATTAAATTGACTTTTAAATATTTTCTCATTTCTCATCTCAAGTAGTGATATAGTGAAATTACATATTTGACCTGGTTATATTTTTTCCTAATATGCAGTAAAACAAACATAACTATCAAAATATGCTTTTGTGTAATACTTAGAATCATCTTGCATACCTCTGGCAAATAATAATCCAGCTTATCTGAACCTAATCTGAGTTGAGACACCAATGACTGATAATAACGCATCCTTTTCTTTTTCCCGGATGTTATTTTGATTTTAGCTGTAGCTTTCATTACCTAAAGAGTAATGTAGGAAATATTCAGAGACTGAGGCAAGGCCAATTATAGAGATGGCTTTTTGGTAGGGCAAAGACTGAATCAGTCAAAAAATATTTTCAGTCTTAGTGATGTCCTCAAACTACTTGTGCCCAAAATTTGGAGGTTTATTTGCTATCTTTCTTTCACTTATTTCTCACATTTACTCCATCAACAAGTTTTAAGAACTTGACCTACAGAACATCCATCTACACTACTACCATTCTAGTCCAGATCATATCATCTCTCTCCTGGACCACTACTGTAGCCTTCTATCCAGATAGCCTGCTTCCATCATTGCTCTTCATAACATTCGTTCTTTACACAGTAGCCCAAGTGGTCAGGAATCTAGACCTACTTTGATAACTTGTATGGATTCTTTGTATGTTTATAAAACAAGGCATGTCATTATCAAAAGATGCCTGGCCTTGGCCAAATAGGAAACCCTAATAGTCTCCTCACGCAGTAAGTTTGCTTCAATCAGTGATGTTTTTTGGGTAGATGGCCACATTTTGACATAGATTATTCAGCTGAAATTTTTATTTTATATCATAAAAATAGAAAAGGGAAAACAAATCAATCTAAGAGGCTCTTATTTTTAAAATAGAAAACAAATATCAGGATATATTCTAAGAATGCTGAGACCTTATTGAAGATAATTCAATATAGATGATAATCATAACCCTGGATATCAAGTGAAAGCTTTTTATTGATAACAGAAACCATGTAGTGAATGCTAGACATGATGCTGAATGTTTCACCCCTCTGATCTCAATTGAGAGCCTAACAATGACTCAGTGATGGTAGGTGCACTCATTTACCAGTTTTACATATGAGGAATGACAACACTGAGACAAGTTAAACTTAGGCCTCACCCTAAAGCTTTCTCCTTCTGCTGTAAGTTTGTTCCCTTTAAGCTATATATTCTAATTTTCCAAGATTTGGAACTATGCGACATTTTAAAATAGTTTTGTTCCACTTGACTGTTTTCCTAAAAGTTATCCTGTAGATACCAGGACAATTTGTGCTACAACTGTATATTCTGATGACCTTCAGTTACCTTTTGATTTATAAGAATGTGAATTATTTTCTTTTTTTACTTTAGTTAGAAAAACTGAAAGCAGAATTAGATGAAGCTAGGCTTAGTGAAAAGCAGCTGAAGCATAAAGTTGATCATCAGAAGGAACTCCTCTCTTCTAAATCAGAGGAAATGCGGATTATGTCTGAACGTGTACACGAAAGCATGTCTTCAGACATGCTGGCTCTTCAAATTGAATTGACTGAAATGGAAAGTATGAAGGTAATTTTTATGGCATGTGTGTTTTCAGTTTTCTTTCTTTTTTTTCTTGCATATTTTTTACATAGTTTTGTAATAATCCTTATGAGCTAATTTTAAGGCTGAAATATTCTTTGGCCTAATTTTGATTTAACTAATTAAAAAATGTTTTACAGAGTCTTCAGGTAGATTACTTCATGCATAATAAAGCTTTAGATTACATGATTACTTAAGGCAGAATTTACCTTTAGATTAATGAAACCTCTGGAAAAATTTAGAGACATTTTCTCTGATCCTAGTTTGTGTCATAAAAGCCCCTTATAAATGTTGGTCCATAGAAGTTGATGTGCATACGAGTGCAGTTTTTTTCATTGAAGGCTAAGGTTAATTAAAAAGTGAAGCCTTAAATTCATAGGAAAGAAAGTCTCCAGAGCCTTTTATTTGATTCTCTGCTAAAAAATTTAGTAATTTTTATTTGTTATGCACCTTACAACCTTCAACTAGTTCTTTCACTTTAGTTTTGGGTGTGCAACACTGATGATAGATAAACTGAGCAGCTACTAAATGAAGGATTATTCAAGAAGATTTCGTCTTTTTTAATTCCTGTTGAATAGACCACCCTCAAAGAAGAAGTGAATGAACTACAGTACAGACAAGAACAACTAGAACTTCTTAGTACTAATTTAATGCGCCAGGTAGACCGGCTTAAAGAAGAAAAAGAGGAGCGAGAGAAAGAAGCAGTTTCTTACTATAATGCTTTAGAGGTATTATGGTCATAGTGACATCATCTTTTCCAATTTGTAATAAGTTTTCTTGCTAATCTAATCTCTATTAGCTAAACTGTTTTCTTTTGAATTTAGAAAGCTCGTGTAGCAAATCAAGAACTTCAGGTGCAGTTAGACCAGGCACTCCAGCAAGCCTTGGACCCCAATAGTAAAGGCAACTCTTTGTTTGCAGAGGTACTTACAAATATTCCATTGATTAAATTGACGTTTCACTTAATAGAAGAATAATGAAACAGATTAATATTTTCTAGGTGGAAGATCGAAGGGCAGCAATGGAACGTCAGTTTATCAGTATGAAAGTCAAGTATCAGTCACTAAAGAAGCAAAACGCATTTAATAGAGAACAGATGCAAAGAATGAAGGTATTGAATTATTACCATCAAAGATTTATTAAACCTATTTTGTATCACCATTACATGTACGGATATATCAAAGAAAGCATCTTTTTCTTCAAGGAGTGTACTTATTTAGTTATTTCTAGAAAAGCATGATTTTAGAAAAAAATCAGTATTTTTAAGTTGAGCTAAAGATCCATTTATATTTTATTTAAAAAAATTAATCCTGTAGTAAAGATTTAGTAGTAGTGTATTTAGCATTGATTGATTGATTGATTTTTTTTTTTTTAATAGTTACTCACTAGCCTTGCCTGAAAGGTATAAATCTTTCTTTGTGGAGTGGGGAAAAAAATTAATAAAAAAGTTTTCATTTCCTGCTGTCGGCCTGGTGTCTTTCTGAGCACAGCCCTACAGTTCCTACTTCCATTAAAACTAGCTCTCTCACCATTCTTCAGTTCTCCCACAAAGCCTTTTTATAGAGTGAAATTTGAATTTCCTTCCCTTACAGTTACTCAAGTCAAGCCTATAGGCCCTTTTAATTAAAAATTTAATTCATAAAGGGTTTGTTGGTCATCATTTTAGTCAAACAGATGGCAACAGAAAAACATGTGGAAGATAGAAAGAGTTCAGTATTGTACCATCCCTTAGAATTCTCATCCCTGATCTTTTGTGCCTAATTCTCCTAAGGTGGTGACTGAAAGTCTTCCTGCTTTTTATTCAACATGATAAGATTTACCAAAAAAAATAGGAAAGGTCAGTAATTAAACTTTGGAGTTAGGTGAATTTAGGATTGAATCCTCGTTCTGTCACTTGATAGCCTTGTGACCCTGGACAAGTTCTTTAACTTTTCAGACCATCAGTCACCTCATCTGTAAAGTAGAGATATTAGAACCTGCCTCTTAGAATTGTCTTGGAGTTAAATGAAAGCATAGTAAAAATGCTTACGTGGTGCCTGGCAAGTAAGCAAGTGCTGACTTAATAAACAATAGCTGTGCCTTTTATGTCTAGGGTTCAACTGTGCTGCCTGGTTTACTGAGGCTCTCCCCTGCTGGGAGTTTCTTTATAACTTTTCTCACATTTGTTCTTTGTTTTCTTTCAGTGTTTGTTGGGCTACTACCATGTCTCCCAGTGTTCCCATAATATCCCAAACTGGCTTTAGACATCAGTAGTATTCCGAATCTTCTTAGGCTACATGTTTCTAGCCTCTAGTGTCAAGCAAGAACAAAAAGTAGATCCTTAAAAATGTTAAAAGTCGTCTTTCTCTCTTCCTTGTAACCATACCTGCAATCTCATATCATTGCTTGCTTTACTCAAAAGTATGTTTAAACTAATTGACACTTTTTAGAACTCCAGAAATTTCTGAAGGAGGAAAAGAATGTTAGGTTTAGATTTTAGTTGACTTCTTTCCGATTGCTATGCAATTATGTTTCACAGAAGTACAAATAATTGTTACGGACTTCAGATATTACTCATAAGTAGTTAAAACAAGTACTCAAGAGTTATGTCTATAACTAAACTTATTGATATATTTTTAAATTATTAATCATTAGAAACAGCTAATTAGTTTCCAAAATGAGTTCAAATTCATACAAAGTGTAAATTGTACCAAAAGATATGGTTATCAGAATCTTCCTCTCCCCTACTTAAATTTATGGGGGGGTGATTTTTTTTTCTAGTTACAAATTGCCACATTGCTGCAAATGAAAGGATCTCAAACTGAATTTGAGCAGCAGGAACGGTTGCTTGCTATGTTGGAGCAGAAGAATGGTGAAATTAAGCATCTCTTAGGTGAAATTAGAAATCTGGAGAAATTTAAGGTATGTGTAACATCTTTAAAAAAACAGCCAAATTTTGGTTTGAATATTTTAATACTTTTAACTTGAATAGATTTTTTAACTTATGTAATTAATTTGTAGTTTCAGTTGAGATTGGTTAATATTTAAATTAATTTTTTCTTCTAGTTTCTTTTTTTTTCAGTGTTTTTGACTGTTGCTTCTTCTAGTAGATCCAAACTAAACTAACCTCCCCCATATTTGTTGTTTTTGTATGTAAGTTATAACTCAAAGTGCCCTTATCTTTAGTGTACAACTCAATGAGTTTTAACATACATATATTCCCTTGTAATTACCACTTAGCTCATGATATAGAATATTTCCAACCCTCCAAAAAAGCTCTGCCATGTCCTTTTTAAGTGAGTACTACCACCTTCTAATTTTTTATCAGCGTTACATGTACAAATACTTTTGAACTTCATGTAAATGGAATAATTTGGTGTATACTCCTCTGTTTCTCTATTCCACTCAACATTATGTCTATAAGATTTGTTCCTCCTTTTGTGTGTTATCAGTAGTTGATTATTTTTCAGTGCTGTCTGCTTCCATTTTTTATTGGATGCACAGTAGGAGCTTTGTCACATTGTCCAACATTGTGTACCAACTGGAATTCATACACGTCTTTAATAAACTACTTTTTAGAAAAATTTTGAAATAAATTCAAGACTCCCAGAAGAGTTGTAAAATTATTCTTATATACCCTTCAGCCAAATTCTCCAATTGTCAGTTTTACGACATTTGCTTTATTATCTTCTGTATGTCTGTCTCTCCATGTGTATATATTTTTTCCTTAAACATTTGAGAATAAGTTGCAAACCAGATAGCGCTTTACTCTTAAATTGTACCTAATGTTATTGAAGTTCATTCTCTTACTTATATAGTACAATGGTCAAAATCAGGAAATTAACGTTGGTACATAGGGTTAGCTAAGTTGCCTTTTATGTTTACTAATTACCAGTGTCCTTTGTAGCAAAATGAAAATACCCCAAATGCTTTCCTTTTGGGGTCCAATCCACGATCACATACTGTGTTTAATTGTCAAGTCTCTTTAGTCTGCCTTAATCTGGCATAGTTCCTCAGTCTTGCTTTATCTTTCATGACCTTGACATTTTTGAAGAGTACAACCAATTGGTAGATTGTCTCTCAGTTTGGGTTTGTGTGACATGATTAGGTTCAGGTTGTATTCGTTTGACAGGAATGCTACGTGAGTACTACTGGACCCTTCTCACTGCATCACATCAGGTGGCACGTGGTGTCTACTTGTACCATTAGTGTGATATTAACCCTGATTGCTTAGTTAAGGTTATGCCTGCCAGGTTTCTTTACTGTAAAGTTGTGATTTTTTGCTCTGTATTGAATAAATTTCTTATGAGGAGATACTTACAGCAAATAAATGTATGTTTCTCCTTATACTTGAACATCCATTGATGATTCTTGTCCGAAACAGATATTACTATGATGATTGCCAAATGGTAATTCCACTATTCCTTCTACATTTATTAGTTACAATAGTAGTAAACGGATGGGAAAGAAGAAGCTTTCTCCTCCCTCATTCATTTACTTATATCAGTTTAGCCTCATGAATTCTTATTTTATCCTATGGATTATAGTCCACTACTTTTCTTTATTTACTCTGATAAATTGTCCCAGATTAGGCCAGTAGGAGCACTTTCTTACTCTGGCACAAGAAGGTATTCCTAGCTCACCTGCCCCCGCCCTGGAATCAACATTTCTCCATGAGCACTGGTTCTTTTCAGCGGAGAATGGTGTTTAGAAACCAAGGTCTGAGTATGAGATGGACTTATTGGTACCGGAGTGTCATCACTTCTAGACCCTCTCAGCACACAGAACTAGGAATCTGTGGGCATATATTTAGTGTATTTATATATGTGTTGTGTGTGTGTTTATCAATGTTTTGTGTGTATATTTAGGTATGTATGAGTATATGTATGTACATATCTACATACACACAAACAACAAAACCTTGATTTCGTACTGATAACTCCAGTTTGAATCGAGTACCACAGGGTTCATTGCCTACCCTGTTTTCCAACAGTGAAAAACCCGGCACTTATTGTCCTCAATATATTTGCTTATTTACTCAACCTTGGAATGCATATAGTTTTGGAATTATCCTACTCACGAGAGTTCAGGATTTGTTTGCAGTTCTTTTTGTTTTTAGCCTGAGGGTATACATAGTCAAAATACTGTGTTCAAAAGTTACTTGGATTGTTTGGGATTTTTCTTCCCCCTCCTCCCTGGGGTATGAGTATGTTATTGATCTGAAATATAGTTAGATTTGTTTATTTTTGTTTCTACTTCATTTTGTTGCCCTCCATCCATCCTTCTTGAATTTATTTATTTTTTTCAGTATGTGAAATATTAACATGGTTCTAAAAGTCGGAACTATAAAAAAGATGTACTCAGAGAAGTATCCCTCTTCCCCATCCCTATTACCCTGTTGCCACACCTCCTCCCCTTGTAGGTAGCTGATTATATTTGTTTCTGGTTTACTCATGCTGTGTTTCTTTTTGCAAAAATGAGCGACTCTATGTATGCTTTACTTCCTCTTTTTTTAAGACAAAGTGTAGCATAACACAGATAGTCTTTTACACTGTCCTTTTTTCATTTAACTGTATCCTGGAAATCACTTCAACTCAAGTTTATAGAGATCTTCCTAATACTTATTTACAGCAACAAAGAATTCCATTGTACAAATTCTCACCCGCTCTCCTGTGTCCAGGTATTTAGGTTATTTCCAGTATTTTGCAATTGCATGCAGTGCTGCAAAGCACATTTTGCTTATGTATGCATTTTCTTATTATTGTAGATGTATCATCAGGGATAATTCCTACAGTACAGTTGTGGGGTCAAAAGTAAATGTGTATGTAGTTTTGTTAGATATTCCCAAACTCCTCCATATGGCTTGTACCAATTTACATTCCCACTAGTGATATATCAGAGTACGTATTTCTCCATAGCCTCACCAATGGAATGTGTTGTCTTTTTAAATGTTTGCAAGTCTGACAGATGAGAAATGGTATCTCAGTATAGTTTTAATTTGTATTTATCTAGTAATGAATGAGGTTGAACATTTTAAATGTGTATTTGTATGTGTGTGTGTGTGTATAGAGGAATTAAACCATGTTTTCTACTAGTACTTGTATGGTTTCACTTTTCACATTTAGAGACTGAGCTCTGTTGAAGTTTATTCTTTTGTATGGTGTGAAATATGAATCTACTTTTATCTTTTTCAAATAATTAGCTGGTTGTCCCAGCATCATTTATTAAAAAGTCAATCTTGGCTCCAGTGATTTAAGATGCCACCTTTATCATGTTTCAAACTGACATGCGTGCTTGAGTCTGTTTTTGGATTTTCCATTCTATTCCATGAGTCTACTTATCTGCATGTCAGTACCACACTGTATTAATTATAGAAGTTGTATAGTATTTTTTGTCTGGTAGGGCTCTTCCCCCACCATAGCTTTTCTTTCTCAGTGTTTTCCTGGCTACTGCATGTTTGATTTTCTCTATGAACATCTTGTCTAGCTCCAAGAAAAGCTTGTTGGTATTTTTATTAGGATTATATTAAATTTCTGAATTAACTTAGGGAGCACAGTTATCTTCTCACTAACAAAAGAACTGATTAAAATTTATAAATGACGAATTTTTGTAAATGTTAATAACCTCTTAGGCATTCTGAGTTTTACCCATTAGTGTGCCATAAAATTTTGTTTATGTAACTTTATTTCTTTCCCTTATAATAACTGTTGAAAGGACTGCAATTTTGATTAAATTTGTAGTGCATCGTCAGGCATGTGGCCCACCAGTGGGTTCAGTGCTATACTTTGAAAATTATGGCTTTAGATCAGGGTTTTAAGCTGCAGTCTCTGAAATTGTTTACAAGTTTTTGAACAGATTTACATTTCCCCCCCCTAGAGAAATTGTACACAGATTCTGTACAATTAACTTTAGGGATCTCCACTCTCATATTTTTCTAATTTATGACTTTGTCACGAAGTCCAGAATTAAACCCAGTGAGTATTTATTTCTTCCATTTTAAAAGCCAGGAGAGGGAAACCAGAGGATACAGGTGTAGTTAGGAGCAGAAGCTTTGGAGACAGATCTGGGTTCACATTCTCTCTTCTCAGTTTACTTGCTTGTGGCATCTTGAGCCAGTTCCTTCGTCTGTAAGAGAGGAATGCTCATTCTTGTACCTACTTCAGAAGGTAAAGGAGTTAAGTGGATAGTGCTAAGCACAGTGCCTGCCATATGATAAATATTAAGTGATAGCTGATATTATTAATGATAAACATATGCTAACCAATTTGTTACTTATTTTAAGAAATAAGAATTGTTGTTTTCTTTAGAGTTTATATGAAAGTATGGAATCTAAGTCTTCAGCCAACTCTGGTGCTCTAGAAGATAACACCTATTACACAGATTTACTTCAGATAAAGCTTGACAACTTAAAGTAAGTGTTGGGTGGATGGAAAGATGCAGACTCTTTTGACTTGTTTTATAAGTAGTATTAGTGACTATAATTTTTTGTTTTAAAATTACCAGAGGAAAATTCCGGGAAAGAAAGGCAACAAAAATATCTTTGTGTAGCAAATGAAATGTATTCAAGATATAAATAGTGTTGATTATTGAAGAAAAAATACTTTCAATGAATAGTTGTTTTTATTTCTTTGTGTTTAGCTTTTTATATTGGTAAGTGAAAAGAACTTTAATGTAGAAAATGTTGTTATAATCTAAATTTTTCAAGAATAAGTATCACATAGTGTAAAACTTAAGGGAATTTATTTACACATGCATAAATGTGGGAAGAATAGTTTCCCCCTTAGTCTATTTCCTTTGAAGAATGCACGAGATTTTTTTTATTTGAAAGTGCTATTGTTAAAGCTTATTTTTTTTACTGTTTGTTACTAGAAACCCCAAGGAAATATATATTAAACTAAGAGTTCAAATATATAATAAAAGATTTGCACTAACAACTACATTTATATTATACGTTATTTTAATATTCTTTGGTTCTCCTTTTTCATTAATATAGCAAAGAAAATGAAAGCACTAAAGGGGAATTGTCCATACAGCGAATGAAAGCCTTATTTGAGAGCCAACGGGCTCTGGATATTGAGCGCAAACTTTTCGCAAATGAAAGATGCCTCCAGCTTTCCCAAAGTGAAAATATGAAACTAAGAGCTAGACTAGATGAGTTAAAACTGAAGTATGAACCTGAAGGTATGTATGTTTCATATGTTTTATCTTTCAAATTGTGGGAAACTGAGAAATCTTATAAATTTTTTTCTTATCACAGCTTTATGCAAATCCTGTTACAAACTAATCTGTCATTATATATTTATATTTAGTAAAAGAAATTTACTGCTACAGAATGTATAGGACAATTCAAAGAGAACTGGGTACTGGGTGTGCATGAATATAATAGGTATTCTTTTTGCATGTCTGTATAGTATCTGAACCTTGATGTTTGATGCTTTTACATTTCAGGTTGCAGCATCTTATGTAATACTAAAGAGTTCACTCTTGTTGAGGCAACTCATGTTTGGGAGCTATATTAATTAAATTGTTTATAGAAAACCTAAAATACTGGAGACTTAAATGAGATAGGTATTTATTGGTCCCTAATAAAAGTCTGGAGGAGGCATTTCAGGATTGGTCAAAGTGTCAGGATCTAGGTTTCATTTGTGCTGTTCGTCACCATACATCTCCTTGAGCAGAATTTAATCATGTGGCCTCACCTGCCTTTAAGAAAAGCTGAGGAATACAGCCTTGATTCTCAGGGGCCATGTTCCCAACTAAATCTTGAGGATTGTATTATTAAGGAATAATAGTAGGACAGATATGAGAGGACAACTAGCAAGTCTAATCACTGAGATAGAAAGTAGCTTAACCATACAGGCTCTGCCTCTTGTTCACTAAAGAGAGTGATTTTACTGTATGTAACTTAACAAGTAAAAGGCCGAAGGTAAAAAAGTCTAAGAATGTGATAATTCTTAGACCAAAAAAAGTATCATTATGTGTTTTAGGTTATAGATTTTCACTGTTCACATGCCTAAGACTCTTCATTATTGCCTCAGTGAATCCAAAGTGATTCTCAATGATGGCAGGGAGGTTGTCCGCAATAATAAGGATTTTTTTATAGTTTAAAAAGGCTTCTCCTTCTCTCAGTCTTTTTCTCTTCCCTGATTCTCATAGGCTTTCCTGATTAAGAATCGTCCATTATGAATTTTAAAGGTCTGCTGAATTGAACACAGCAAAGAGACAGGAGGAAGTTTAGTGAATCTAGATTATGTGGTTTTCAAAGGAGCAGTGCAAGAGAAATGGAAAATAATGATTTAAAAACAACAGTGTAGAGTTGGACCACCAACCCCCTGTCCAACCGTGGTTTCTCCAACTTCACTAACATTTTGATTATTAAAATGAAGGACACACATAGGTATGGGGATAGGGAAAAGATATTAGAGCAATTAATTCAGTAACTGTGTATATGGACCTGCATAGGAGATGAAATGATATAATGTTAGGCAATGGGGTAGAAGACTATTGCAATAGTCAGCAGTGAGACATAATATGGTTTGAACTGGGGAGGTATCCGTGGTGGAAGTATTCAGATTTTAAGTATATTTTACAAGCTGTTAGGCACAAATCACCATATTCAGAGAACTTTATCTGTTCTTTTCATTTAACCTGTAAAACACACAATATCGAGTGAAGTGGGTACTTTTAATCCTCATTTTACAGGTAAAGAAAAGAAAGCTCAGAGAGGTTAAGCACTCCCCAAGGTCACTGAGCTACAAAGTGCTAGTACTAAGATCTGTACCTGGATTTCTTGACTCTTTGCCACCTCATCCCTCATCTCTATGCTGAGATCTTATAAAGCCCTGTGCAGCTTTTGTCATAATACCAGAAGAGAACATTTGTGTTCATTCATAGAGCCAAATATATTGAGTTCCCAAGGAAAAACTTATAGCCAGAGAACCTTTAAAAGATATAGTTAATGGAGTCCATGAAAAAGGATAAAAGAAACAATATGTTTCAATAAGGAGATGAGTGGGTTTTAAAAGAATGGGAAAAAGAATCTGTAACTAGTTCTACCTCTTTATATTGTGTCTTTGATTTATTGACTGGATATATGTTTAATGGTTTTTATTCTCAGAGAAAATTGAAGTGCCTGTACTCAAAAAGAGGCGTGAGGTACTTCCTGTGGATATTACGACCCCTAACGATGTATGTGCCAACAGTGCCGTTGGGGAAGAAGTTTATAGATTATCACCTCAGAAAGAGGAGTCACACTCCTGTCCAAATAACTTAGAAGATAACAACTTGCAGTTAGAAAAGATAGATTCTGAAAACAGACCAGGAGTGGTTCTCTCTCCTCACAAAAATCTGCCCATGGATATTCAGCCAACAAAGGCAAAGAAATGTGTGAAACTTATAGGAGTTCCAGCTGACTCTGAAGCCTTAAGTGAAAGAAGTGGAAACACCCCTAACTCTCCCAGGTCAGTGTCCTCTTTTCTCCAAGGCAACCAGCAGACCTCTCCATCTCTTCTCTTTCGCTGCATGAACTGTGCTATCTGTTTCTTTATCTATTTTCTTAGTATTGCATGCAGTGTAATTCCCCAATTTCATCTGCCTACCTTCAACTTTTCTAAAACTTTAAGAAAGACTAAGATGATTGCAAGGGGAAAGGACTCCTGAATAAGGGAATTATTTTTAAAAGTTATACTTTTCTGTTTCATGAAACAGAAGTATCACAGTCTAGTACATCCCTGAATGTTTTGGTTTGAATAAATGTACTGTTATTTTTTTTCCTGGTTCAAGAGTGGCCATGAAAGACAAATTGCCTCCTAAAAGGGCTTTCCAGTAGTCTAAGAAATTTCAGCTTCTAGAAAACTGTTAGGTGAAATTTGTTATGACTTTTAAAATTGTTCCTCCTAAGTCTTCAAGAATGGGCTTTGATACCTATTTTGACATTTTAAAATATCGAAGGTAATTTATTGTCATTTTACACCAAAACTTCAAGGCCTCTAGTTTCTGCGTATTTGAGTTTGTGACTAAAAGAGGAAGTTTTAGACATTTATGTCTGTGGGAATCAATGTTTTAAGGGTCTTATCTTTTAAAAAAAGTTAAAATAATAGGTCAGAAAGTAAGAGAAAGTGAGTAGAAGGGAAAGGTAGGTAACAGGGGCTGAGGCTAACGTGGAATAAGAGGTTCTGGGTGTATACAGCAGGACCAAGAGTGGGGAAAAAAGTGAATGAGGAAAATGGAGAAGGTAAAAAAAGATGATAAAAGCTAAAGGATGTCTTTATTCAACGGAATGATAGGCGCATTTAAAATAAATATCTTTAGACATTTAAAAAATTAAGCATATTGATGTGAAAATACTTGTATTGTCTTCTGTGAAAGGAGATCTTGAAGGTGCTGCTAGGGCTTCATCATCCTTAGATGGAGGAGTACAGAATGAGACATTTTACTAAGTGTGCGTTTTGAGCTGAAATAGTAAGACATAGCCCATCTTAGTAAAAGGGCTTTCTTTTATGTTTTATCTGATTTCTCTTTAAGTCTTCAGTGCTACTAAATGTAGTACTCAACAATGAAGGCACTTCAACAATGTTAGCTGCTGTTATTATTAATGAGAGGAGTAATTTATTACTCCATTCCTTGAATTTTTATATGATAACATTATAACCTATAAGTCACATAAAATAAAAGCTTGATCTTCTCAAGGAAAAAGTAACTTTAAATGAATGATAGGTGATGCACACACATGGTTCTAAGTATTTTGAAATGAATTTAACAGGTTATGCTTGTATATATGTGATTCATTGTATAAGTGCGCTTGACGATTGTATATTTCTGGAGGTGGATTTCCAGAATTAATCAGTGCAAACCTTGCTATCTGTGTTGTCTTCACTTCTTTTTCTGCCTTTTTTTGCTTGATAAAAATTACTTAAGCAAATGTATGTAGCTACTTATTTGACTCAAATTAAGTAGCATGTTGGAATTTTTTGTCTTGTTAGTTAAACAAACCAAATAAAATACCACAAAACATTTGTTTTTGTGTGTCTGTGTGAGTCCATCTGCTAACTTAAGATGTTTCCAACCTTTTGCTCTCTGCATGATTAACTTAGACACACAATCCTATGAAAATATTGTAACAATAAATATGGGCTTTATTGGGAACTTCACTATGCATGCTTTATAAATTTAATTTATGCTCTTGCTATAAAACATAGACCTTTTAAAATATCTCTCCACTGTTGGTTTTTCTAAAATAATTATTCTGCTATTTGAAACTCAATTTGAGGTTTTTTTTTCCTTTTTTGAGATGAATAGACATCTTTTCATGCAGCTCAGGATTCCCTGTTATTTTTATGTTGTGTTTGTCTTTTGTATGTCATGTTAACATTAAAATAGTCCTCTAGCATTTAAATTTTTTTATTAGGTGTGTTTATCATTATATTTTAATTCTTTAATGTAGGCTTCATCATGACCTTGTATCAACCTTAAAGATATTTCTTTAGACATTCAAAAATTTGTCTATTGGTATAAAAAGATTCTTTTAGAGAGGCAGTGACTTAGTTTTCTTAATGGTGTTGAAGTTAATTTTTTTCGTCATACACATAAAGAAAAATCACCATGTCTCATTAGAGACCCATTATGCTAGAGTATTGTTTCTTCTTTAATTTTTCATAACCACATTTGAATTCAGAGTGGATGCTTTAATGCCTGTAGGTTAGCTGCTGAATCAAGGAGTCAAACAGAAGTTAAAGAAGGGAAAGAAACTGCAAGCAAATTGGAAAAGGAAACTTGTAAGAAATCACACCCAATTCTATATGTGTCCTCCAAATCAACTCCAGAGACCCAGTGTCCTCAGCAGTAAAGACTTTTCTTTAATGAGAGTAAGGAACCATTTGACCAAACCATTTGGACCTTAGTTAAGATTGTCTTCATCTATAGTATACTACCTTGTAGGTTACTTATTTCTATTCATTGTGGCAGGACTTGGCATTTTCCTGCTTCTTTGACCAAATGTTCAAAATTTGGTTGTAATTGTAACCAGGAGAGTTCCTTAAGTGATGACCCTTCGTGGAACTTCTATAAATCACAATGGATTAACTGTTAACTGAAGGAAAGTGTTATTATAAATCTATTTGTTGCCTTTTATATGGATTTTTTAAATGATATTAATACATACCTTCAGAGCCATATATTTGAAAAGGGAACACTGAAATCATTATTTTCCTGTGTACTTTTTTATGAACATAGTTTTTCACTATGTTGTAAAAATAGAAAACTTGGTTTAAAAATATATATTGTAACTGGCTTTTGTCAGTGTTTAAAGGATCAATGTTCATCTTTGTACTCATATACATGATTTAAATTTTGTCTCAAGCATATGAAAAGAGTAATTTTGAAAGTTAAAATAAAACTGCAATAATTTATCCTCTTTCTATTTTCTTACTCTGTATAGATAATAGGATATTATCAAAGGGAATAAAGGAAACAAAAAGGAAACTTTAGGCATTCTTGATTCTCTGGTAAATAAAATTTTTGTGTATATATATTTTATATATAATATCTATATAACTATATATACACACATAATATATATTTTTAATTCTAAACTTTCCAAATAAAGACTTTTTTTCCTTTCAATGGTTATAGCCTGGTCTGTAACTTAATTTCGTATATACTGTAGGTGGATGTATTAGTCTATATAGAGAGAGACAAAGAGAGATTTATTTTAAGGAATTGGCTTATGTGAATATGGAGGCTGGAAGGCCGAAATCTGCAGGGTGGGCTGGCAGGCTGGAGACCCAAAGAAGAGCCAATGTTGCAGGTCAAGTTCGAAGGTTGTCTTCTGCAGAATTCTTCCTTGCTTAGGGGGAGGTCAGTCTGTTGTTCAATCCAGGGCTTCAACTAATTGCATGCATTGGCCCATCCACATTAAGGAGGGAAATCTGCTTTACTAAAAGTCCACAGATTTAAATGTTAATCTCATCCAAAAACACTGTCACAGAAACATACAGAATAATGCTTGACCACATACCTAGGCTCTGTGGCCCAGCTAACTTGGCACATACAATTAACCATCACAGTGGATTAATTAGATAAGTCTTTTAAAATGTATTAGGTAAAAGGAAATTGCCTTTTCTAAATAAATAGTAAACTTTAATTTGCTGCAAAAGGCATACTCTAAGGAAATTAGAAATTTCATATTAAATGATATCTTTTGCAAAAAGAAGTAGCTGAAGGCACTAGGTAACAAATATTTTTAACGTGAGCATAATGAATGCTCATATTCATTGCGTATTATAGAAGGTAGATTGAGTTTTTACTATGAGCTATATGCTAGGGGTAGAAAAAGAATCCTTCAGAGCTCCCAGTTTAATTGACCCACATAGAGGAGTAGTGGTAGTATTATTAGTAATAATAGTTATATCTAACATTTGAATCAATCTGATGTGCTAAGCACTCTTTTAAGCCCTCTCATGTATTATCACATTTAACCTTCCCAATATCTTTGTGAGCTAGGTATTATACTTACTTATCCTCATATTACAGATGAGGAAACCAAGGCCTCAGAGAGGTTAAGTTACTTGTCCAAGGGCACAGGTGTTTGTAAATGATGAAAAAAGTTAAAGAGCGGCAGAAGTAGTAATGGAGCGTAAAAAATGCCAGAAGAACAGAGAAGGAGACAAGAAACTGCCTGGGGGGTTTTATGTTTTTGTCGTCTCTAAGCTGAGATTGCTTCAAGGTTTCCTAAGGCATGGAGAGAATAGAATTACAGGTGGAAGAAATAGCTGTTCAAAGAATAAAGGCATGGAACAACATCTCTAATTCGGCAGACTGAAGACTTCCCAATGGCAGGATGTATAGGACTTGTGAAAAGCAGTAATAGTAAGTTGAATCTAATGAGATAGCTAGGAGCAAAATAATGAAGAGCTTGAGTTAGGGAAGTCTTTTCCAACAGAAACTTACGCAAACCTGTAAAGAAATTAAGGAATTTGGTTGAAGGTTAGAGCATGAATGACAAGAGAACCTTATCCATCTAGCTTCTGCCTTATTACCCTTGGGGACTCAGACAGTTCTATTGAGTCTTGAGTCTTTTAGGAATATATTTTGAAAAATCACTGTAGATGATGGGAAGCAACTGAATAAGCAAAGCAATTATTGAATAGATGAAGAAGGTTGAAAACTTATTCAACTTATTTTTAGTAAAAACACTCTAGAGGCATAATGGAAAATGGATTTTAAAAAAGGAATGGAGGCAGAAAAGACTAGTTTGGCCACATGGTCGTCCAAGCAGGAAATACAGATACGAACTAAGGCAGTAGCAGTGGGAATGTAGAGTGGTGATTGGATTTAAGATACTGTGTAGAGAAGCAAAGTGATCAAGACTCGTTGGCAAAATAGGATGTGGGCTCTAGGGGAAAGGTACATCTGCTTTTTGTGGATAAGTGGTGGTGTTAACAGGAAATAGGAGTGGGAGGTATTTCAGTTTTGAGGAGCACTTTTATTCAGCTACCTGTGTAGTTACATTTTGGGGGCAAGCGATATGTTCAGATATCTTTATGTAATCAAAAAGAATAAGTCTGTTAAACGGACTGTCTCATCTATGAAATCTTTTATACAAACCTCATGGTAACTGCTAAATAAAAAATCAGAGCAGAGCCACAATTCATAAAAAAAGAGAAAACTGAGGAAACGTCCACAGAAAACCATGAAAATGAAATGGCAGTGTTGGAAATAGAAAAGAAGCGAAACAACGGACATACAGAAGAACAGGAAAACAAGAGAGAAAATGGCAGTGTTAAGCCCTCATATATCAGTAATCACTCTAAATGTAAACGGATTGAAGTCTCCATTCAAAAGACAAAGAGTGGCTGGACAGATTAGAAAACAAGACCCAACAATACACTGCCTCTGGGAAACACATCTCAGCTAGCTCTAAAGACAAACAGGCTCAGAATAAAAGGATGGAAGACGATACTCCAAGCTAATGGCAACAAAAGAAGGCAGGTGTTGCCATGTTTGTATCAAATAAGACTTCAAGATAAAAAAGGCAATGGGTGACAAAGAGGGGCAGTATATAATGATACAAGTAACCTTGCACCAAGAGAATGTAAGCTAGGAAAGTCATGAATATCTGGAGACTAAACAGCATGCTACTGAACAACCATTGGATCAAGGAAGAAGTCAAAGAAGATATCAAAAAATACCTGGAGACAAATGAAAATGAAAACAGAACATACTAACTCTTATGGAATGCAGCAAAAGCAGTCATAAGAGGGAAATTTGTAGCAATACAGGCCTACCTCAATAAACAAAAATCTCAAATAATCTTTTTAATTTTATTTTATTGCTTTTTCTCCCCAAATTCCCCCAGTACATAGTTATATATTTTAGTTGTGGGTCCTTCTAGTTGTGGCATGGGGGATGCTGCCTCATCATGGCCTGATGAGTGGTGCCATGTCTGCACCCAGGATCTGAACCGGCAAAATCCTGGGACACCAAAGCAGAGCGTGCAAACATAACCACTCGGCCATGGAGTTGCCCACTGTCAAGTAATCTTAAACTACACTTAACAGAACTAGAAAAAGAACAGACAAGGCCCAAACAGCAGAAGGAGGAAAATAATAAAAATCAGTGCAGAAATAAATGAAATAGAGACTAAAAAAGCAATAGAGTGGCTGGCCCCGTGGCCGAGTGGTTAAGTTCGCACGCTCTGCTGCAGGCAGCCCAATGTTTCGTTGGTTCACATCCTGGGCTCGGACATGGCACTGCTCATCAAACTACGCTGAGGCAACATCCCACATGCCACAAATAGAAGGACCCACAATGAAGAATATACAACTATGTATCGCAGGGCTTTGGGGAGAAAAAGGAAAAAAATAAAATCTTTTAAAAAAAAAAGCAGTAGAAAGTGTCAATGAAACTAAAAGCTGGTTCTTTGAGAAGATATGAATCCTTAACCAGACTCACTAAGAAAAAAAGAGAAAAGGCTCAAATAAATAAAATTAGAAATGAAAAAGGGGAAATTATAATGGATACCACAGAAAAACAAAGGATTATATGAAGACACTATGAAAAATGATATGCCAACAAATTGGAAAATCTAGAAGAAATGGGTAAATTCTTAGAATCATACAACCTCCCAAAACTGAATCAAGAAGAAATAGAGAATCTGAATAGACCAATCACAAGTAAAGACATTGAAAAGCTCTCAAAAAACAGAAGTCCAGGACCAGGTGGATTCTCTGGAGAATTCTGCCAAACATTCAAAGAAGATTTAATACCCATCCTCTAAGTATTCAAAAATATTGAATTAGATAGAACACTTCCTAACTCTTTCTATGAGGCCAACATTACGTTGATACCGAAACTAGACAAGGACAACACAGAAAAGGAAAATTACAGGCCAATATCACTGATGAACATAGATGCAAATTCTCCAACAAAATATTAGCAAATCAAATACAGCAATACATTAAAAGGATCATACACCATGATCAAGTGGGATTTATTCCAGGGATGCAGGGATCGTTCAACATCCTCAAGTCAATGAATGTGATACACCACATTAACAAAATGAGGAATAAAAATCACGTGGTCATCTCAATAGATGCAGAGAAAGCACTTGACAAGACCTAATATCCATTTATGATAAAAAAAAAACCTCAGTAAAATAGGTATATAAGGAAAGTACCTCAACATAATAAAAGCTATATATGACAAACCCACAGCCAACAGCATACTTAATGGTGGAAAACAGAAAGCTACCCCTCTGACAATAGGAACAAGAGAAGGGTGCCCACTCTCACCCCTCTTATTCACCGTAATACTGGAGGTTTTGGCCAGAACAATTAGGCAAGAAAAAGAAATGAAAGGTATCCAAATTGGAAGGGAAAAAGTAAAACTCTCACTGTTTGCAGATGACATGATTCTATATTTAGAAAACCCTAAAGGATCCACCAGAACACTATTAGAAATAATCAACAACTACAGCAAAGTTGCAGGTTACAAAATCAACATAGAAAAATCAGTTTCATTTCTATATCCTAATAATGAACTAGCAGAAAGAGAAGTCAAGAATACAATCCCATTTACAATCACAGCAAAAAGAATAAAATATCTGGGAATAAATTTAACCAAGGAGGTGAAAGACCTATACACTGAAAAGTATAAGACATTATTGAAAGAAATTGAAGAAGACATAAACAAATGGAAAGATATCCCATGCTCACAGATTGGAAGAATAAACATAGTTAAAATGTCCATACTACCTAAAGCAATCTGCAGATTCACTGCAATCCCAATCAGCATCCCAATAACATTTCTTCACAGAAACCGAACAAAGAATCCTAAAATTTATGTGGAACAACAAAAGACTCCAAATAGCCAAAGCAATCGTGAGAAAAAGGAACAAAGCTGGAGGCATCACAATCCCTGACTTCAAAATATGCTACAAAACTATTGTAATCAAAACAGTATGGTACTGGCAGCAAAACAGACACACATCAATGAAACAGAATTGAAAGTCTAGAAATAAAACCACGTATCTATGGACAGCTAATCTTCAATAAAGGAGCCAAGAACATACAATGGAGAAAGGAGAGTCTCTTCAATAAATGGTCTTGGGAAAACTGAATAGCCACATGCAAAACAATAAAGGAGACCATTATTCTACACCATACAGAAAAATTAACTCAAAATGGATTAACGACTTGAATGTAAGATCTGAAACAATAAAACTCCTAGAGGAAAATATAGGCAGTACACTCTGACATTGGCCTTTGCAGTATCATTTAGAATACCATGTCTACACAAGCAAGGGAAACAAAAGAAAAAAACAAATGAGTCTACATCAGACTAAAAAGCTTCTACAAGGCAAAGGAAAGCATGAACAAAAAAAGCCCACCAACCCCACCACCTGGGAGAAAATATCTGCAAATCGTTTACCTGACAAGAGGTTAATTTCCAAAATACGTAAAGAACTCATACAATTCAACAATGAAAAAAAACCCCACTCAAAAAATGGGCAAAGGATAGGAACAGAAATTTTTCCAAACAGGCACATGAAAAGATCGACATCACTAATTATTCAGGAATGCAAATCAAAACTACAATGAGCTATCACCTGACACCCGTCAGAATGGCCCTAATTAACAAGACAAAAAATAGCAAATGTTGGAGAGGATATGGAGAAAAGGGAAACCTCATACACTGCTGGTGGGAATGCAACTGGTGCAGCCACTATAGAAAACAGTATGGAGATTTCTCAAAAAATTAAAAAGAGAAATATCATATGATCCAACTATCCCACACTGGATATTTATCCAAAGAACGTGAAATCAACAATTCAAAGAGATTTGTGCATCCCTATGTTCAAAGCAGCATTATTTGCAATAGCCAAGATGTGGAAGCAACCCAAGTGTCCTCCAACTGATAAATGAATAAGTAAGATGTGGTATATATATATATATACAATGGAATACTACTCAGCCATAAAAAAGACAAAATTGTGCCATTTGCAACAACATGGATGGACCTTGAGGGTGTTATGCTAAGCGAAATAAGCTGGACCAAGAAAGAAAAACACTGTATCATTTCACTCATGTGGAAGATAAACAAACATATAAATAAGGAGGACAGATTAGTGGTTTAGCAGAGGGGAAGGGGGTAGGGGAAGGACAAAAGGAGTTAAGGGGCACATATGCATGGTGATAGATAGAACTAGACTTGGTGGTGAGCGCAATGCAGTCTATGTAGAAACTGAAAGAATGTACACCTGAAATTACACAATGTTATAATTAAATAAAAAATAAGGTCTGTTAATCAAACCTTTATTTTTCTAAGGATAATGTAAGACTAACATAACTGTATTCTAGTAGGCACTTTTTTTCCCTGATCATTATTCAGAAAGTGGCCTTGTGGTCAACTGTTTATAATCATAGCCTTGATTTGTTCAGTTTTCACTTATTAGACATAACGTGTCCTGTGTATGGGCCTAGAACAAAGATGGCAAAATGCTTAGGTCTTGTCTCCCCAAGTAAGGTATTGGTGGAAAGGACCTAAGGTTCATTGATTTGCTAGGTGCTTTACCTATCTTATGTCTCTTACTACTACATAATTTAGCATAATAGTTAATATTGTAGCATCTGTAGTTAGACTATCAGAACTCAAATCTCAACTTCTCCATATAAAAGTTAGATTTGGACAAGTTTATGGCTCTGGGAATAGTATAACTCTGAATTACATACTGCTTTTTAAATATTTTTTATATTAGTATGTAAAATGTGTGGATCTAAAGTGAAATCTACAAAACAATGTATATTTAAAGAAACCTACCTTGTATCCCTGTTTCCTCCTTCCACCAGGAACCATTTAAATTTTGTGGGGTTTTTTTCTTTGCATAGCAAATATAGACAGATAGGTGGATAGACAGACTCTTCATCCTCTTTCTTAGATAAAAGTTAGAATATTGAGTGATATGAGAGAAAAATTGTGGATAAGAGACACTGAAAGCCCATCCCTCCACAACATCAGCCAATAAACTGGAAAGGACTGTCAGAATCAGCTTTATTGGACTCTGGAAGTTAATCAAGGGTTTATAGCAACCAGGTGAATAATTAATTGAAAATCAGCTGAGTCTTGGCATTTCAGGAAATCTTTGATGAATCATTATTTGACCACTAAGCTAATGGAATGGAGATTCCAGTGGCCATACACAACACAAAGCGCTCACAAACAACACAGACTTTACAAAATTAGTGCAAAAAAGTCATTAACAAATTACATCAACAACCGCAACAAGCAGCAACAACAAACTGGGGATGCGTAGAATCTTATTTCTAACGTTGTAACATTATAATACTCAAAATGTCCAATTTTCAAAAAAAATTACAAGCCTTGCAAGAAACAAGTAAGTTTGACCCATATAGAAAAAAAGGAATTAATAAACTGTCCAGGAGGAAGCCCAGACATTGGACTTACTAGACAAAAACTTTAAATCAGCAGTTTAAAATATGTTCAAAGACGGACCAGCCTTGTGGCTGAGTGGTTATGTTCACATGCTCCACTTCAGCGGCCCAGGATTTTGTCAGTTTGGATCCTGGGCATGGACCTAGCACCACTCATCAAGCCAGGCTGAGGTGGTATCCCGCATAGCAGAACTAGAAGGCCCAATAACTAGAATATACAGCTATATACTTGGGGGGGGGGGTGCGGCGAGAAGAAGAAGGAAGGGAGGGAGGAAGGAAGGAATTCAAAGAGCCAATGGGAACCATGGATAAAGTCCTAAAGAAAGCCGTAAGAATGATACCAAATAGTGTCAACAAAGAAATAGAAATTATTAAAAGAAACCAGATAGAAACTCTGGAGTTGAAGAGTACCATAACAAATGATAAACTCAATGGAGAGGTTACTAAACAGCAGATTTGTGCAGGTAGAAGCATCAGTGAAGTTGGAGATTGGCCAATTGAGATTCTTCAGGCTGAAGAGCAGAAAGAGAAAAGAATGAAATAAAGAGAGCTGAAGAGACCTATGGGACATTCTCAAGCATAGCAACATATGCATAACAGGAATCCCAGAAAGAGAGAAGAGAGAGAAAGGGGGAAAAGAATATTTGAAGAAATAATGGCCAAAAAACCCCCAAATTTGATGAAAGACATTATTGTATAGATGAGTGAAAGATGGCCTCTTTTTTTTTTTTTTTTGAGGAAGATTAGCCCTGAGCTAACATCTGCCAATCCTTCTCTTTTTGCTGAGGAAGACTGGCCCTGAGCTCAGATCCATGCTCATCTTCCTCTACTTTTTTTTATATGTAGGATGGCTACCACAGTGTGGCTTGCTAAGTGGTGTCATGTCCACACCTGGGATCTGAACTGACAGGCCCTGGGCCGCCAAAGCAGATCGTACACACTTAACTGTTGTGCCACCAGGCTCGCCCCAAGATGGCCTGTTTGTATTGGTTCCTAGGTTATTTGTTTCTTCACTACAGGCAGAGACCCATTAGCCAAAAAGCCTACCAGTCCCAATGTCAAATTTGTGCATATCCAATTATTTTAAAACATGGATGGACCTTGAGGGTATTATGCTAAGTGAAATAAGTCAGAGGGAGAAAGTCAAATACCATATGATCTCACTCATAAATAGAAGATAAAAGCAACAACCAGCAATCACATAGAGACAGAGAGTGGATTGGTGGTTACCAGAGGAGAAGGGGCAGGGGAGGAGGATGTGTGGTAATGGATTGGAATTAGCCTTTGGGTGGTGAACATGATGTAATCTACACGGAAATAAAAATATATCTCAATATACACCTGAAATTTCTATAATGTTATAAACCAATGTTACCACAAGAAAAGAAAAAGAAAAAAACAAAAAACACAGTGTTCATAGAAAAGGAGCAGATCACTGAGGAGCAGATCACATACAGCATAGCCCATTTGAGTAAAGTTCAAAAGAGGCAACACTAAAACAATATTTTTTTAGAATCACATACAAGGTGACAAAACTAAATTGAGAAGCAATAGAATGATTAATATGAAATTCAGGACAATGTTCATCTCTTCAGGGAGGGACAAAATGTGATCTGTGAATACCACACAAGGGCTTCTAAGGTACTGGAAGTGTTCTCTTCCTTAACCCAATAGGTAGATCCTCACATGTGGATTTTGTTTTATTCTTTAAATGCTAAGTATATATTTTATACACCTTTGTCCATGTGACATTTGCAATAAAATATCAATTCCACTACAAAAAAAAAGTCCAAACAAGCAGATTCTTAGTCATTTAGAACTTGCCTGCCTTCCCTACTCTGCAAAACTGATCACATGACCTATTGCCTAATAAGAGAGGGTCTTGCAGCTATAAGGTCCTAAGCTGCTGCTGCTTTTTGGAGTTTTCTGACTCGGAGACTCCCACTGTGTTGTCGAGCAACATCACTTAGACATGTAAACCCTTTCTCCATTCCCTTCTTTTCCAAGAGTTCCCTTGCTCTCCCATTCTGGAGGCCCCTACCCCATAGCCTCTGGATAGTCTCCTGCTGTGAGAAACTTCCTCTTTCAGACAACCCAGTTCAAGTACCACCCAATAAAGCTTACTGTATGTTACTCCTTGCCATAGTCATATCTTTTTCCTTGATAGTCCCAAATCCCTCAAACCCTCTACAGACATGAGTTTACACATCCAAGGACATTATATAATGGGTAAAGGGGTCAATCCATTAAGAAAGTGTGACAATTATAAACACATATGCACCCAAACAAGAAAGCCCCAATATATTTGAAGCAAAAACTGAAAGAATTGAATGGAGGAATAGACAATTCAACAATAATAGTTGAAGACGTCAGCACCCACTTGCAATAATAGAAAGAACTAAATATAAATGGAGGGAAAGGAATATAAAGGAAATAGAAGACTTGTATAATACTATAAACTAACTAGACCCAACAGATATATATAGAATGCTCCATCCAACAACAACAGAAAGCACATTTTTCTTAAGTGCACCAGAAACATTCTGCAAGATAGATCATATGTCAGGCCTCAGATAAGTTCTCAGTAAATTTAAACAGTTGAACTCTCACAGACTATCTTCTCTGACCAGAATGGAATTAAATTAGAAATCAATAACCAGGTAATTTGGAAAATTTTCAAAAATGTAGAAATAAACACATTCTTAACCAGTGGATCAAAGAAGAAGTCACTAAGCAAAGTTAAAAATACTTTAAGATGGATGAAAACAAAACAAAATAACAAAAATTTATGTAGTGTAGCAAAAGCAGTACTTAGAGGGAAATTTATAGCTGTAAATCCTTGCATTAAAAAAAAAAAGAAAGGTCTCAGGGCTGGTCCCATAGCAGAGGGGTTAAGTTAATGTGCTTCACTTTGGAGGCCCTGGGTTCACAGGTTCAGATCCCGGACGTGGACCTACACACTACTCATCAAGCCATGCTGTGGTGGCATCCCACATAGAAGAACTAGAATGACCTACAACTAGGATATACAACTAGATACTGGGGCTTGGGGGGTGGGGAAGAATGGCAACAGATGTTAGCTTGAGGCCAATCTTCTGTCCCAAAAAAGAGAATTAAAAAAGAAAAAAAGATCTCTTGGGCCTGGCCCCATGGTCTAGTGGTTAAGTTTGGCACACTCCACTTTGGCCGCCCGGGTTTGGTTCCTGGGCACAGACACACACCACTCGTCAGTGGCCATGGTGTGGCAGTGACCCACATACAAAAGAGGAAGATTGGGAAGGTGTTAGCTCAGAGTGAATCTTTCTCAAGCAAAAAGAGGAAGATTGGCAACAGATGTTAGCTCAGGGTTAATCTTCCTCAGCAAAAAGAAAGAAAGAAGGAAGGAAGAAAAGAAGAAGGAAGATCTCAAACCAATAATGTGACTCATACCTAGAAAAACTAGAAAAGGAAGAGAAAACTAAACTCAAAGCTAGAAGAAGGAAAGAAAAAACAAATATAAATGAAATACAGAATTAAAAAAAAATAAAGAGAATCAATGGAAACAAAAGTTCATTCTTTGAAAATATCAGCAAAATTGGCAAACTTTTAGCTAGATTGACCAAGAAAAAATGAGAGAAGACTCAAATAAGTAATGAAAATGGGGACAGTGCTACTGACTTTACAGAAATAAGAAGGGTTATAAGAGAATACTATTAACAATTGTATGCCAACAAATTAGATATACTAGGTGAAATGGTCAAGTTCCTTGAATCAAACTACCCAAACTTACTACAGAAGAAAGTGAAAATCTGAATAGAGCTAGTAAAAAAGAGATTGAATCATTAATCAAAAAAACTCCCAAAAGAGTAAAAGAGTAGAGCTTTTAGAAAGAGGTCAAACCAAAGAGACTATCAACTCAATATAAGTTGCTATATAAGTAGAATATTATATATGAACCTCATGGCAATCACACACCAGAAACCTATAATAAATAAGTAAGAGAAAGGAAAAAAAACATATTACTAAAGAAAGCCATCAAACCACAAGGGAAGAGAGCAAGAGAAGAACTACTAAAACACCCAGAATAAAGTAACAAAATGGCAACAAATACATATTTATCAATAGCTACTTTAAATGTCAATGGACTAAATGCTTCAATCAAAAGGCATAGGGTGGCTGATTGGATACGAAAAACCAAGACCCATATATATGCTGCATACAAGAGACACACTTCAGACCTAAAGGCGCTCACAAACTGAAAGTGAAGGGATGGAAAAAGATACTCCATGCAAATGGCAAAGAAAAGAAAGCTGAGGTAGCAATATTTATAACAGACAATATAGACTTTAAGACAAAAACTGTAACAAGAGACAAAGAAGGGCACTACATAATGATAAAGGGAACAATCCAACAAGAGGATATAACACTTGTAAATATCTATGCACCCAACATAGGAGCACCTAAATATATAAGCAATTATTAACAGACATAAAAGGAGAAATAGACAGTAACACAATAATATTAAGGGACTTTAATACTCCATTTACACCAATGGATAGATCATCCAAACAGAAGATCAATAAGGAAACACTGACTTTAAATGACACATTAGACCAGATGGTCTTCATGGTTATATACAGAACATTCCATCCCCAAACCACAAAATACACATTCTTTTCAAATGCACATGGAATGTTCTCGAGGATTGGTTGCATATTATGCCACAAATAAGTGTCGATAAATTTAAGAAGATCAAAATAATACCAAGCATCTTTTTTAACCAGAAAGGTATGAAACTAGGAATCAACTACAAGAGGAAAATCAGAAAAGCCATGAATATGTGGAGATGAAACAAAATGCTACTGAACAATAATTGGGTCAATGAAGAAATCAAAGGAGAAATAAAAAATTACCTGGAGACAAATGAAAATGAAAATATGACATGCCAAAATCTATGGGATACAGCAAAAGTGGCTCTAAGAAGGAAGTTTATAGCAATTCAGGCCTACCTCAACAAATAAGAAAAATCCTGAATAAACAATCTCACAGTGCACCTAAAAGAACTGGAAAAAGAAGAACAAACAAAGCCCAAAATCAGAAGAAGGAAAGAAATAATAAAAATCAGAGCAGAGGGGCTGGCCCCGTGGTTGAGTGGTTAAGTTCGTGTGCTCTGCTGTAGGCAGCCCAATGTTTCATTGGTTCGAATCCTGAGAACAGACATGGCACTGCTCATCAAACCACGCTGAGGCAGCATCCCACATGCCACAACTAGAAGGACCTACAATGAAGAATATACAGCTATGTACTGGGGGGCTTGGGGGAGAAAAAGGAAAAAAAATTTTTAAAAATCTTTAAAAAAAATCAGAGCAGAAATAAAATAGAGACTAAAAAGCAATAGAAAAAAAATCAATGAAACCAAGAGCTGGTTCTTTGAAGAGATAAACAAAATTGACAAATCTTTAGCTAGACTCACAAAAAAAAGGGAAGCCTCAAATAAATAAAATCAGAAATGAAAGAGGAGAAATTACAATGGACACCTCAGAAATAGAAAAGATTATAAGAGAATACTATGAAAAGATAAACACTAACAAATTGGATAATCTAAAGAAATCAATAAATTCTTACAACCATACATCCTTCCAAAATTGAATCAAAAAGAAGTGGAGAATTTGAATAGACTAAACACCAGTCAGGAGATCAAAACAATAATCAAAAACCTCCCAAAAATTAAAAGCCTAGGACCAGACGGCTTCCCAGGAGAATTCTACCAAACATTCAAAGAAGACTTAGTACCTATCCTTCTCAAACTGTTCCAAAAAATTGAAGAGGTGGGGAGGCTTTGTAACTTATTCTACAAAGCCAACATTATCCTGATAACAAAACCAGAGGAGGACAACACGAAAAAACAAAATTACAGGCCAATATCATGGATGAACATTGCTGCAACAATCCTCAACAAAATACTAGTAAATTGAATACAACAATACATTAAAAAGATCATAGACTGTGATCAAGTAAGATTTATTCCAGGGATGCAGGGATGGTTCAACATCCACAAATCAATCAACATGATACACCACATTAACAAAATGAAGAATAAAAATCACATGGTCATCTCAGTAGATGCAGAGAAAGCATTTGACAAGATACAGCATCGGTTTATGATAAAAACTCTAAATAAAATGGGTATAGAAGGAAAATACCTCAACATAATAAAGGGCATATATGACAAACCCACAGCAAATATCATTCTCAATGGAGAAAAACTGAAAGCTATCCCTCTAAGAACAGGAACCAGACAAGGACGCCCACTTTCACCACTCTTATTTAACATAGTATTGGAAGTCCTAGCCAGAGCAATCAGGCAAGAAAAAGAAATAAAAGGGATCCAAACTGGAAAAGAAGAAGTGAAATCAATAAAGAAGAATAAAGTGTCGTCACTCTTTGCAGAGGACATGATTTTATATATAGAAAATCCTAAAGAATCGGCTAAAAAAACTTTTAGAAATAATAAAAGAATACAGTCAAGTCACAGGATACAAAATTCCAACATACAAAAATCAGTTGTGTTTCTATACACTAACAACAAAGTAGCAGAAAGAGAAATTAAGAATACAATCCGATTTACATTGCAATAAAAAGAATAAAATACCTAGGAATAAACTTAACCAAAGAGGTGAAAAATATGTACACTGAAAACTATAAAACATTGTTGGAAAATAATTGAAGAAGAGAAAGAAATGGAAAGATATTTTGTGGTCTTGGATTGGAGGAATTAACATCATTAAAATGTCCATAATTCCTAAAGCAATCTACAGATTCAATGCAATCCCTATCAAAGTTCCAACAACATTTTTCATAGAAATAGAACAAAGAATCCTAAAAGTTATACGGAACAGCAAAAGACCCTGAATAGCCAAAGGAATCCTGAGAAAAAAGAACAAAGCTGGAGGTATCACACTCCCTGATTTAAAACTATACTACAAAGCTATAGTAACCAAAACAGCATGGTACTGGCACAAAAACAGACGCAGATCAATGAAACAGAATCGAGAGCCCAGAAATAAACCCACAGATATATGGATGGCTAATTTTTGACAATGGAGCCAAGAACATACGATGAAGAAAGGAGAGTCTCTTCAATAAATGGTGTTGGGAAAACTGCACAGCCACATGCAAAAGAATGAAAGTAAACCATTACCTTACACCATGCGCAAAAATCAACTCAAAATGGACTAAAGACTTAACTGTAAGATCTGAAACCATGAAACTTCTAGATGAAAACATAGGCAGTATGCTTGTTGAAATTGGTCTTAGCAGCATATTTTCAAATACCATGTCTGACCAGTCAAGGGAAACGACAGCAAAAATAAACAAATTGGATTACTTCAAACTAAAAAGCTTCTGCACAGCAAAGGAAACTATCAACAAAACAAAAAGACGACCTAACAATTGGGAGAAGATATTTGCAAACCATATATCAGATAAGGGGTTAATATCCAAAATATACGAAGAACTCATACAGCTCAACAACAAAAACAGTAACAACTCAATTTAAAAATGGGCAGAAGATCTGAACAGAGATTTCTCCAAAGAAAATGTACAGATGGCCAACAGGCATATGAAAAGATATTCAACATCATTAACTATCAGGGAAATGCAAATCAAAACTCCAATGAGATATCACCTCACTCCTGTCAGAATGGCTATAATTAACAAGACAGGAAACAACAAGTGTTGGAAAGGATGTGGAGAGAGGGGAACACTTGTACATAGCTGGTGGGAGTGCAAGCTGGTGCAGCCACTATAGAAAGCAGTATGACGTTTCCTCAGAAAATTAAGAATAGATCTACCATATGATCCAGCTATTCCACTGCTGGGTATTTATCCAACAAACTTGAAAACACAAATGTGTAAAAATACATGCATCCCTATGTTCGTTGCAGCATTGTTCATAATAGCCAAGACTTGTAGGCAACCTTAGTGCCCATCAAGGGATGAATGGATAAAGAAGATGTGGTATATACACAGCCATAAGAAATGATGAAATCTGGCCATTTGTGACAACATGGATGGACCTTGAGGGCATTATGCTAAGTGAAATAAGTCAGAGGGAGAAAGTCAAATACCATATGGTCTCACTCATAAGTAGGAGATAAAAATAACAACAAACACATAGCAACAGAGATTGGATCAGTGGTTACCAGAGGGGAAGAGGGGAGGGAGGAGGGTGAAAGGAGTGATATGGCACATGTGTGTGGTGATGGATTGTAATTAGTCTTTGGGTGGTGAACATGATGTAATCTACACAGAATAAGAAATATATTATGATGTCCACCTGAACGTGATATAATGTTATAAACCAATATTACTGCAATAAAAAAAAAAAGGAAAAAAAAAAAAGAAAAAGCTCCCAACAAAGAAAAGCTTAAGACCAGGCGACTTCACTAGTGAACCTCTACCAAAAGTTTAGACAGGAGTTAACACTAATCCTTCTCAAACTCTTCCAAAAAAATAGAAGAGAGGTCATTTTCTAACTCATTCTATGAGGTGAGCATTACCCTGGTACCAAAGCTAGACAGAGACATCATGAGTAAAGAAAACTGCAGACCAATATTCCTTATGAATATGAATGCAAAAATGCACGACAAAATACTAGCAAGCCCAATCGGTCAGCTTATTTTTGGATTATACTTCATGGTCAATTGTGATTTGTCGCAGGAATGCAGGGTGGATCAACATGAAAATCAATGTAGTATTATTGTATTCATTCTCAAGGACTGCCATAGTGAATTACCACAAACTGAATGGCTTTAACAATTAAAATTTACTGTCTCACGGTTCTTGAGGCTAAAAGTCAGAAAGCAAGGTGTCAGCAGGGCCATGCTCCTTCTGAAAACTCTAGAAGAAACTTTCTTTGTCTTTTTCTCACTTCTACTGGCTCCTTGCAGTCCTTGGCATCCTTTCCCTGTTTGATGCATCACTTTGATCTCTGCTTCTATCTTCACATCACAAACTTCTCTGTGTCTCTGTCTGTCTTCTCCTCTTTTTATAAGGACACTCATCCCTGGATTTAGGGCGCACCCTAATCCAGTACAATCTTATCTTGATCCTTAACTAATTACATCTAGAAGATCCTATTTCCAAATGAGATCACCTTCTGAGGTTCCAGGTGGACATGAACTTTGAGGGGATACTATTCAACCCACTACAGACACCATACTAATAGAATGAAGAAAAAAAAACTACATGATCATCCCAATTGATGCTAAAGAAGCATTTGGCAAAATACAACACCCTTTCATGATAAAAAACATTCAACAAACTAGGGATAGAAGGGAACGTCCTCAATTTAATAAGTGGCACTATGAAAAACCCATACCTAACATCACACTTAGTGGTGAAAGACTGAAAACCTTCCCACTAACATGAGGAACGAGACAAGGATATCAGCTCTTGCCACTTTTGTTCAACACTATACTGGAAGTTATAGTCAGGGCAGTTGGACAAGAAAAGAAAAGGCATCCAAATTGGAAAGGAAGAATTAAAAATATCTACATTTGCAGATTACACGATCTTATATGCAGAAAATACTGAAGAATTCCCCCCAAAATTATTAGAGTTATAAATGATTTAAGTAGAGTTTCAGGATACAAGACAAACAGGCAAAAATGCATTGTATTGCAATACACTAGGAATGAAAAACTTGAAATTAAGAAAACAATTCCACTTAAATAGCACAGAAAAAGGGGAACAAATTTAACAAAGGAAATGTGACTTCTATACACAAAAAATTAAAAAGCATTATTGAAAGAAATTAAAGAAGATCTAAATATATGGAAAGACATCCTGTGTGCTTGTATTGCAAAACAATATTGGTAAGATGACAATACTCTTCAGAGTGATCTACAGATTCAATGCGATCTCTATCAAAATGCCAATAGCATTTTTGCAGAAGCTGATTCTAAATTTTATATGGAATTGCAAGGGATTCCAATAGCCAAAGCAGAACAGACTTGGAGGACTCACATGTCCAAATTTCAAAACTTACTACATAGCTACAGAAACAAAACAGTGTGGTACTGGCATAAAGATAGACATATAGACCAATGCGATACAAGTGAGAGTTCAGAAATAAGCCTATATATTTATGGTCAATTGATTTTCAACAAGAGTGCTAAGACCATTCAATAAGGAAGGCAAGTATCTTCAACAAATGATACTGGAACAACTTGATGATTACATTCAAAAGAATGACGTTGGACTCTAGAATACATACTATATAAAAGCATAAAATGGACCAAAGACTTAAATATAAGCACTAAACTATAAAACTCTTAACAGAAAACATAGGGGTAAATCTTTATGAACTTAGATTTGCCATGGTCTCTTAGATATGACATCAAAAGCACAGGCAACAAAAGAAAAATAGATAAAATTGGACTTCATCAAAATTAAAAACATTTGTCCATCAAAGGACACTATCAAGTGAGTAAAAAGACATCCCACCAAATGGGAGAAAAAGACATCTCCCAGAATGGGAGAAAATATTTACAAATCATATATCTGATAAGGATTTAATATTCAGGCTACATGAAAAAGTCTTACAACTCAACAACAAAAAGACCAACAACTCAATTTTTAAAAATGGATGAAGAACTTGAGTAGACTTTTCTCCAAGGAAGATATCGAAGTGGCCAACAAAAATATGAAAAGATGCTCAACATTAATCATTAGGGAAATGCAAATAAAACCTACAATAGGAAACCACTTCACACCTACTAGGATTGTCATAAAAAGGAAAAGAAACAAGAAAAAAAATAAAATAGTGTTTAGGAGGAAGTAGAGAAATTGGAGCCCTCATACATTGCTAATGGGAACATAAAATGGTGTAGCAGCTGTAGGAAACACTTTGTTCCTCAAAAAAGTTAAACATAGAATTAATAAATAACTCAGCAATTCCACTCCTAGATACATACTCAAAAAAATTTAAAACAAGTGTTCAAACTAAAACTTGTGCATAAATGTTTATTGCATCACTGTTCACAATAATCAAAATGTGGAAAAAACCTAAATATCCACTAATGGCTGAGTGGATAAACAAAATGTCTATGCATATGATGGAATATTATTCAGCCACCAAAAGGAATGAGTACACATACTACAGCATGGATGAACCTTGAAAACATACTAAGTGAAAGGAGCCCAATTGAGACCATATATTGTATAATTACATTTAAATGAAATATCCACAATGAGCTAACCCTTAGACAGCAGCTTAGTGTTTGGCAGAGATTGAGGGATGAGGGGAAATGGGAAAGGACTATTTAATGTGTATAGGATTTCTGTTCAGTGAAGGAAAAGTGCTATAATTAGATAGTGGTGATGTTTGCACAACATCATGAATGTAGTTAATACCATCGAACTATACATTTTTAAATTGTTAAAATAGGGAGTTTTATGTTACGTCTATTTGGCCACAGTAAAAAATAAATAAAATCTTACGAAAACAGCTTTCAGATGTTTACAATGAAAAAAGAATGACTACAAGTTAATGATTTAAACTTCTATCTCAGGAAACTATAAAAATAAAAACTACAGCAATTTAAACCTAAAAAAGATCAAAGAAGAAATATTAGTAAAAAAGAAATCAATGAAATAGTAAACAAGTATGTAATAGAGAATCACAATGCCAAAAGTTGATTATCAGAAAAGATTGATAAGATTGATAAACCCCACACCAGACTGATGAAGTCAAAAAGAGAAAATACAAATTCGCAATATCAGGAATGAAGAAGGGAGTACACTGCAGAATCTACAAACATTTAAAAGATAAGTAGATGTTGTTGGTGTAATCAGTTTACAGCAATAAATTGGACAGTTGGGATAAAGTTTTTAAATTCCCTGAAAAAGACACTCAGTGAAGGCTCCAAGAAAGGGGAATCCAATTGACTCTTCGGTCTTTCCTCAAGATGGCAGTGTTGTGGATAAGTGAGTTTTTAATGCCCAGACAATGGCTACGTCTGGCACTTAAAAAAAATTAATATATTTAATAATTTTTGTTTCTCCTTAGGAATAAGACTACAGGACTATTTTGTACTGTGAATTACAGATGCTTTTTGAAGGAAAGAAATATTGATCCCAGTGTTCTTCAGAAGCTCTGGCAGGGATAAGAGGACACTTGACTGGAACACATGCTAAATGTAATCAGACAAATTCTATTTTCTTCCTTGAGCAAATATTTTATTGAGACTGTTTATGTATTTTCAGGGAGCCCACAACTTCCGTTAACAACTTACAGCCACTTACAAAAACTGACATAAGATAAAAATCTGAATTGTCTGATATGAAAGAAATTGAAAGTAAAAACAAAAATTCCACAAAGAAAACTCAAACCCCAATGTTTTACTGGCGCATCTTTCCAAACAGGTAAGGACAATATACCAATCTTAAAATTTTCTTATGAACTGGGGAAAAAAGGTGGGGAGAGAGCATTTTCCACCTTTTTTTATGTAGCCAGCATAATCTTGAGATCAAACCTGACAAGAATATTAGAATAACATTGTGGATCAAAATCTCTTATAAAATCATGCAAAATATTAAACAACATGTATATTAAATATGATGATATATAAAAAGAATAATAGAGCATAAGGAAACAGTATTTATTCTAGAAATGCAACATTAGTTTAACATTTTAAAATTAATGAAATGTACTATATTAACAGAGGAAAAGAAGTTATATTGTCATCTTAATGTAGAAAAATTGTTTGATAAATGCCCATGATCGTTAATTATTTTAAAAAAACCTCTTGAACAACTAGAATAGATGGGGACTTTATTAATCTGATTAAGAGTACCTACAAAGTTACCTACAGCCATAATTGTACTTAATGGAGAAACATCAAAAGGTTTCACTTGACATTAAGAAAACTGTAAGGATTCCTGGTCTCACTCATTCTTTTGGACAGTGTATTAGAGGCGCTAGCTATAAGTGCAATAAGAAACCCTCCCCCACTGCCACACACACACACACACACACACACACACAAGAATTGAAGAAATTTAAAATGTTGTTATTGGGACTTCTGAGGTAACTCAGGTAATGGTCATGCATATATCAAATTCTCCAACTCATCCTCCAAAAATAATATAGAATAACAAGAAGAAGAACAGTGAAAATGCACAAACTCATGAATCCTAACAGCGAGACAGGCAAAGCCCAAACTTCAAATTATTTGTAGGCAGATAAATAAACATCAAATCCCATTGAGTAACTCTTAAGGGCTCCCACCACATGTCTCTACACAGTGTACAGGCCATCCAGGAAAAACTACATAGAAGAGAGAAGGAAAAAGCTAAGGGAAGACCTAAGATTGATCTAACCACTACCAGAAAGAGAAAGTCCACCACGAAGTAGAAAAATACTGAAAAATAGTCCTGATTTATCAGAGCGTTTAGTAGAAGGAAGGGACTTAAAATTATAGGCATTACGACCTGGTAGTCTTCCAAAGGCTTTGCTTTCAGGAAGAAGTTAAGAAGGAGGAGCAAGGCTCCCTTTGTAGATTGGAAAGAGAAGGGAAAAGAAAGCAAAAATATAGACACTAGAGGATATTTTATGTTCTGACTCCATGGCTATTACAACCAGTAAATACAGCCTAATTCCTAGCTAGCTAAACAAAACCTCACACTAAAGACCTATTTACCTTGGTTTCTTTTACCCAATACATCATGTGTGGCTTTCAAAAAAAACTATAAGGCATACTAAAAGACAAAACCACAGTGTAAAGAGACAAAGTAAGCCTCAGAACCAGACTTATATATGGCAGCAATTTGGAATTATCAGACGGGGAATTTAAAGCAATTTTGATTAATGTGCTAAGAGTCGTGAGGGAAAAAGTGGATAGCAATCAGGAACAGATGGATAATGTCAGCAGAGAGATGGGAACTCTAAGAAAGAATCAAAGGAAATGCTAAAAATCAAAAACACTGCAACAAAAATGAAAGTTTTTGATGGGCTCATCGGTAGGCTGAACATGGCTGAGGAAAGAATCAGTGAACTTGAACATACATCAATAGAAACTTTCCAAACTGAAAGACAAAGAGAAAAAACAATGGACTAAAGGGAAAAATAACCAGAGGAGAATATCCAAGAACTCTGGGACAATTACAAAAGGTGTAAATTATGTGTAGTGAGATGACTAGAATGAGAAAAAAGAAGGAAAGGAACAGAATAAATATTTCAGTATTAGTGTTTAATATTAGTATATTGATAATCCTGAGAATTTTCCAAAATTAATGACAAGTACCAAACTAGACTGAGGAAGCTCAGAGACTACAAAGGATAATAAATACCTAAAAAATCTACACCTCGGTTTAGCATATTCAAACTCTAAAACACAAAACAACAAAGAAAATACTTTGAAAGGAACCAGAGGGAAAAAACACTTTACCTACAGAGAAACAAAAATGTGAATAACGTCAGACTTCTCTTCACAAGTCTGTAAGCAAGAAGAGAGTGGATAAAATAAAGTCTTGAAATAAAAAACCCCCAAGAATCTAGAATTCTGTACCCAGTGAAAATTTCCTCCAAAACTGAAGAAGAAATACTTTCTTCAGAAAAACAAAAATTGAGTGAATTTGTCACCAGTAGACCTGCCTTGCAAGAAATGTTAAAAGAAATTCTTTAGAGAAAAGGATAAATGATACAGGTCAGAAATTTGGATCTATGTAAAGGAAGGAAGAGCATTATACAAGGAGTAAGTTAAGGTAAAATAAAATCTTTTATTTTTCTTATTTTTAATCTAACAGAAAACAGTTTGTTCAAAACAATAATAGCAGCATTGTACTGGGTGATTATAGACTATGGATAAGTAAAAGGAATGACAGCATTGTACTAAGGGATGGGAGGGAGGAATTGAGAATACTCTGTCACAAAGTACCTGCCCTACCTATGAAATGATATAATGTTATTTGAAAGTGCACTTAGATTAGTTGCAAATGCTACATTAACCACTAACATTTTTTAAAAATGTAATTGATAATCTAAGAGAGGAGATAAAATGGAATCACATAAAATGCTCAGTTAAAACCATAGAAGGCAGTCTGGGGCTGGCCCCATGGCCGAATGGTTAAATTTGCATACTCTGCTTCAGTGGCCTGGGGTTTACCAGTTTGGATCCTGGTTGCAGATGTACACTCTGCTTATCAAGCCATGCTGTTGCAGCATCCCACATAGAAGAAGTAGAATGACCTACAACTAGGATATACAACTATGTAGCCAGGCTTTGGGGAAAAGAGAAAAAAAAGAGGAAGATTGGAAACAGATGTTAGCCCAAGGCCAGTCTTCCCCAAACACACACACACACACAAACCCCATAGAAGGCAGAAAAAGAGTGGAAGGCAATAAGGGAAGAAAATGAAAAAGGGTTACAAATAAAAAAAATTTACAAATATGGTAGATATTAATCCAGCTATGTGAATGGTCTAAATACACCAATTAAAAGGCAGACTGTCAGATAAAAATAAAGCAAGACCCAACTATATGTGGTCTACATGAAACCCAGTTTAAAGACACTGATAGATTAAAAGTAAAGAATCAGAGAAAGATACACCATGTTAACACTAATTAAAAGAAAGCTAGAGTTATGTGCCAGTTAGCCATTATATGTCTTCTTTGGAAAAATGTCTATTCAGATCCTCTGCCCATTTCTTAATTGGATTGCTTGGTTTTTTGTTTCTTTGCTATTGAGTTTTGTGAGTTCTTTATATATTTTCGATATTAACCCCTTATCAGATATACGATTTGCAAACTTTTTTTTCCTTTCTGTAGGTTACTTTTTCATTTTGTGGATGGTTTCCTTTGCTGTGCAGAAGCTTTTTAGTTTGATGTAGTCTCGCTTGTTTATTTTTGTTTCTGTTGACTTTGTTTTTCATGTCAAAACCAAAAAATCATTGCCAAGACCGATGTCAAGGACCTATGTTTTCTTCTAGGAGTTTTATGGTTTTAGATCTTACATTTGAGTGTTTAATCCATTTTGAATTGATTTTTGTGTATGGTATAAGATAGAGGTCCAGTTTCATTCATTTTCATGTGGCTGTCCAGTTAGCCTAACACTATTTGTTGAAGATACTATCCTTCCCCCATTGTATATTCTTGGCTCCTTGGTCAGAAATTAATTGACCTTAACGTGTGGGCTTATTTCTGGGCTCTCTATTCTGTTCTGTTGATCCATGTGTCTGTTTTTATGCCAATACCATACTGTTTTAATTACTATAGCTTTGTAATATGGCTTGAAATCAGGAAATGTGGTGCCTCTAGCTTTGTTCTTTCTCAATATTTCTTTGGCTATTAGAGATCTTTTGTGGTTCCATACAAATCTTAGGATTTTTTTTCTGTTTCTGTGAAAAATATCACTGGTATTTTGATAGGGATTGCATTGAATCTGTAGATCACTTTGTATAGTATGGACATTTTGATAATATTAATTCTTCTGACCCATGAGCATAAAATATTATTCCATTTATTTGTGTCTTCAATGTTTTTCATTAGTGTCTTACAGTTTTCAGTGTACAGATCTTTCACATACTTGGTTAAATTTATTTCTAGGTATTTTATTCTTTTTGAGTCAATAGTAAATGGGATTGTTTTCTTAATTTCTCTTTCCTATAGTTCATTGTTAGTGTATAGAAACACAACTCATTTTTGTATATTGATTTTGTATGCTGCAACATTACTGAATTTGTTTATTAGTTTTAACAGTTTTTTGGTGGAGTCTTTAGGCCTTTCTATATATGATGTCATGTTATCTGAAAATAGAGACAATTTTACTTCTCCCTTTCTGATTTGGATACCTTTTATTACTCTTTCTTGCCTAATTGCTCTGGCTAGAACTCCAGTGCTACATTGAATAAAAGTAATGAGAGGGGGTATTCTTTTCTTGTTTTTGATCTTAGAGGAAAAGATTTCAGCATTCCACTGTTGAGTATGATGTTAGCTGTGAGCTTGTCATATATGGTCTTTATTATTTTGAAGTACATTCCCTCTATACCCAGTTTGTTGAGAGTTTTTGTCATGAAAGGACATTGAATTTTGTCAAATGCTTTTTCTGCATCTATTGACATAATCATATAATTTCTCTCCTTCATTTTGTTAATGTGGTATGTCACATTGATTGGTTTGCAGTTGTTGAACCATCCTTGCATCTGTGGAATAAATTCCACTTGATCATGATGTATGCTTCTTTTAATTTATTGTTAAATTCACTTTGCTAATCTTTTGTTGAGGACTTTTGCGTCTATGTTCATCAGATTTGTTGGCATGTAACTTCCTTTTTTTGTAGTGTCTTTGTCTGGCTTTGGTAACAGGGTAATGCTATCCTTGTAAAATGAATTTGGAAGAGTTCCCTTCTCTTCTATTTTTTTGGAAGAGTTTGAAAAGGATTGGTATTAATTCTTCTTTAAATGTTTGGTAGAATTCACCCATGATGCCTTCTGGTCCGGACTTTTCTTTTTTGGGAAGTTTTTGATTACTTGTTCAATTTCCTTAGTCATATTGGTCTGTTTAGATTTTCTATTTCTTCATGATCCAGTCTTCGTAGACTGTATGTTTCTAGGAATTTATCCCTTTCTCCTAGATTTTCTAATTTTTTGGCATTTAATTGTTCATGGTAGTCTCTTATGGTCCTTTGTATTGCTGTGGTATCAGCCATAATGTCTCCTCTTTCATTTAGTTTTATTTAAAGTCCTCTCTTTTTTTTCCTGGTAAGTCTAGCTAATGGTTTGTCTATTTTGTTCATCTTTTTAAAAAAACCAGCTCTTAATTTCACTGATCCTTTCTGTTGTCTTTTTAGTTTCTATTTCATTAATATCTGCTCTGATCTTTGTTATTTCCTTCCGTCTACTAAATTTGGGCTACTTTGTTCTTTTTCTATTTCGTTGGGGTGTAAAGTTAGTTTATTTGAGATCTTCCTTTTCTCTTAATGTAGGCATTTATTCCTATGAACTTCCCTCTTAGAATTTATTTTGCTGAATCCCATAAATTTGGTATGTTGAATTCCCATTTTCAGTTGTTTCAAATTGTGTTTTGATTTCTTCTTTGACCCATTGGTCATTAAGTAGTATGTAGTTTAATCTTCAAATATTTGTGAGTTTTCCAGTTTTCTTCTTGTAATTGATATGTTGTTTCATATCATTGTAGTTGGAAAAGATGCTTGATATGATTTCAATTTTCTTAAGTTTATTAAGACTTGTTTTGTGGGGTAACATATAACCTTCCTGAAGAATGTTCTATGTTTGCTTGAGAAGAATATGTATTCTCCTGTTATTTGATGGAATTTTCTGTAAATATCTGTGAAGCTCATCTGGTATAACATCTAGGTTAAGCCCATTGTTTCCTTATTGATTTTCTTTCTGGGTGATCTATCCATCGTTAAAAGTGGGTAATTGAAATTTCTTACTATTATTGTATTGCTCTCTCTTTCTCTTTTCATGTTTTTTAATATTTTCTTTATATATCTAGGTGCTCTTCTGTTGGGTGCATAAATATTTTGTCCTATTTAGGATTGACCCCTTTATCATCATATAATGACCTTCTTGTCTCTTATTACAGTCTTTGGATTAAAGTCTATTTTGTCTAATATAAGTATAACTATTTCTGCTTTCTTTTGGTTTCCATTTGTATGGAATCTTTTTTTCTATCCCTTCACTTTCAGTCTTTGTGTGTCTTTGAAACTGAAGTGAGCCTCTTGTAGGCAGCATATAGTTCATTGGACCTTTTTTTTTTTTTTTAATTTAATCCATTCAACCACTCTATGGCTTTTGATTGCCGAGTTTAGTCTATTTACATTTAAAGTAATTATTTATTATGTTGACATGCTATTGCCATTTTGTTAATTGTTTTCTGGCCGTTTTATAATTTCTTTGTTCCTTTCTTCTTCTCTTGCTCTCTTCTTTGTGATTTGATGATTTTCTGTAGTGGTATGCTTAGATTTCTCTCCTTTATCTTTTGTGTATATACTATAGGTTTTTGCTTTATGGTTACCATTAGGCTTACATTAAATATCTTTTATTCATAACAGTCTTTTTTAAGCTGATAACAACTTAACTTCAAAAGCAACTAAAGCTCTACATTTTAACTACTCGCCACCCACACGTTTTCTTGTCTATGTCACAGTTTATATCTTTTTACCTTGTGTATCCATTAGCAAAATATTGTAGTTTTATTTTATTACTTTTGTCTTCTAACCTTCCTAGTAGAGTTATAAGTGATTTACCCACCATCATTACAACATTAGAATATTCTGAATTAAACTATATATTTACCTTTTCCAATGAGATTTATACCTTCATATATTTTTTCTGTTACTAATTAGCATCCTTTTATTCAGCTTGAAGAAGTCCGTTTTACATTTCTTGTAAGGCTAGTCTAGTGGTGATGAAGTCCTTCTGCATTTCTTGTCTTGAAACCTCTTTTTCTCTCCTTCAAATCTGAAGGACAACTTTGCTGGGTAGAGTATTCTTGGTCAGCAGTTTTTTTCTTTCAGCACTTTGAATATATCCTGCCACTCCCTTCTGGCCTGCAAAGTTTCTGATGAAAAGTCTGCTGATAGTCTTATCGGGGGTGGGGGGGAGGTTCCCTTTATGTAACAAGTTGTTTTTCTCTTGTAGCTTTCAAGATTTTCTTCTTGTCTTTATCTTTTGACAATTTAATTATAATGTGTCTCAGTGTGAGTCTCTTTGGATTCATCTTTTGGAACTCTCTGGGCTTCCTGGATCTGGATGTCTGTTTTTTTCCCCCATATTAGGGAAGTTTTCAGCCATTATTTCATTGCACAAGTTTTCTTCTTTCTCTCTCTCTGTTCCTTCTGGAACCTCTGTAACACATATATCGTTCTATTTGATGTTGTTCCATAAATCCCTTTAGCTATCTTCACTATTTTTTATTCTTTTTTCTTTTTGCTCCTCTGTTCAGATGACTTCCACTGTCCTTTCTCTGAGTTTGCTGATCCTTTCTTCCATTTGATCTAGTTTACTGTTGAATCCGTCTATTAAATTTTTCAGTTCAGTTATTATATTCTTTAGCCCTGTGATTTCTGTTTGGTACTTTCTTATGTATTCTTTCCCTTTGTTCAAATTCTCATTTTGTTCATGCATTGTTCTGCTGACCTTGGTGAGCATATTGATAACTGTAATTTTGATCTATTTATTAGGTAAATCAGTTATCTCTGTTTCATTAAAGTGTATTTCTCGATTTTTATCTTTCCTTTTTGTTTAGAACATATTCTTCTGTTTCTTCATTTTTTGACTCTCTGTGTTGATTTCTGCACATTAAATGAAAAAACCACCTCTCCTAGTCTTAACAGAGTTTTCTTGTGTAGGAGATGAATCTTTTCTATCAGGACAGCCTGAGCTCTTGGTAGTCTCACATACTTTTGTGGTTGTCTAAGCTGCCTTCTTTGTTCTTAGTAGATACCAGTAGTCGCAGGTGTATTAAGACCCATCAGTATCCCAAAGAGGAGAATTGCAGTCAGCACCTAGATGCAGGCTGATTGGAAGCCAGATCCCACGGCAGCAGCTGGGAAAGTATTAGTTAGGGCTCTTCCAGGGAGAAACTGAGAGAAGGGCTTCTTTGCCTGCTCCCTCTGCAGTGGGACTGGGAGTATAGCTGTGGGTGAGTGCTCTTGTGCTTGTTAATAACTGTTCCTTTGCTACAGTCCTGTGGTACTCATGAATGCAAGCGCCTTTGGCTGTCAGAGCCTGGCATTTCCAAGGCCCATCCCTTGGGTGGCAGCTACAAAAGCTGGGGCACCAGATGTGTGTACAGTCTCCTTCCAGGGAAGATAGTAATGAATTGCAGTGGGCTGGAGGGAGAGGGCAGGGCAGGTGTCCACCGTCTTTCCTGGTCTCCAGGGAAGATCACACTCAGCTCTTAGATGCAGGCTAAATTAGAAGCCTAACCCTCAGGCAGTGGATTTTAATGTATGCAAATACAAAGAAGAAAGAAGCCAGTCTTAACAGGCTACTTACTGTATGATTCCAACTCTATGACATTCTGGAAATGTTGAAACTATACATACAGGGAAAAGATCGGTGGTTGCCTGAGGTTTGAGGGAAGAGTGGGGATGGAGAGAGGAAGGACTAGCCATTGCGCAAGGGATTTCTAGGACAGTGAAGCTATTCTGTATGATACTGTTGTGGTAGATACATGACATTTTTGCGTTTGTCAAAACCCACAGAACTATCCAACACAAAGAGTAATCTCTAATGTAAACTACAAACTTTACTTAGTAATAATGTATCAGTGTTGGTTCATCAGTTGTAACAAATGTGCCACTCTAGTGCAATAATAATAATAGGGGAAACTGGGCTGGTGGAGGAGAATGGGTAAATGGGAACTCTGTATTTTCTGCTCTTTTTTATGTAAACCTAAAAACTACTCTTAAAAAAGTAAAGTTTACTAGTTTCAAAAATATAAATCAATATGTAATTTCCATCATAAAAAAGGGAGGGTCTGCCTTTGTAGATTGAAAAGTGAGAGGAAAAGAAGCAAACGGGAAAATGTGGGGCCTTATAAGAAAAGAATCGTATCAGAGGACTTAGAACTCTTCTCCCAACTCCCCCATCACTGACAACAAAAACTATTAAAGACTATACTTTGCTTCACTGACAGAAGGGGGTGCCCTTTGACTAGGAACCTTATAAAAACACCCAGAATTTCCATGACATAAATAGGCAAAAACAGACTAAAGTTATACAAAACCATTTTATGAAGGAAACGGAAAATAAGACCACCTCATGAACTGATGAACCCCCCTGCCCTCCCCTATCAAAAGCCATATGAAGGAGAAGCAAAGTATAACACAACACTCCAAACTGGGAAAATTGATCTAAAACATTCAAAACTATTATATATATATATTGCTGAAGAAGACTCACTCTGATCTATCATCTATTGCCAATCTTCCTCTTTTTGCTTGAGAAAGATTCTCCCTGAGCTAACATCTGTACCAATCCTCCTCTCCTTTGTATGTGGGTCACCACCACAACCTGACCACTGATGAGTGGCATAGGTCTACGCCCAGGAACTGAACCTGGGCTACCAAAGCAGAGCATGCTGAACTTAACCACTAGGCCATGGGGCCAGCCCCTAGATTTTTTAAATAAAGAAAAATCCTCAAGAACTCAAGCAAAAATCAAATAACTTGCAGAGGTAAGAGAATTAGTCTGACATCAGACTTCCTCAAAACAACATTCAGAAGAAGACATGAATGATGGAGCCTTTTAAAAAAACTTTAAGGAAAGAAAGTGTGAACCAAGAGTTTTATTTGCATTAAAGCTATTCTTAAAAAAAAAAAGCAATTCTTTAGGCATCAAGGCTATAGGAAAACAGTTTTAAACATACTAAAATTCAGAGATTTTTGTAGCCATGAACCCTCCTTGAGGAATTTCCAAAGCAAAAGTAATTATCCCAACAAAAGACAACTGGGGAAACTTTTGCAAGAGGACTGAGGGATTGAACAAATAACTAAACATGTTGTGGACAATTGGAGCCAGATTTCTCACTGTTGGAGAAGGGAGTAAACATTAATGGGAAGGTTAAATGAGTGAAGAGGAAGGCTAAAAATGAACCCCGTAGTGTTAGGTTAGAATTGCAGGCGTCAATATGGTTTGGGGGAGATAAAAAAATTTAGATAGAGATACACACACATATATACACATACATATATGTGCGTATACACACAGACATATGCACACACACATATTTATACACATATATACATATGCATCTGTGTACATATATATACCTGCATATATATGTATTTATGCATTTCCTAGCTCTATCTACTGAGCCCTATGAACAACAGCATCTCAGTAACAGTGAGCACATCTAGCACATCTAGCACCAGATCTTGGTTTCTTAATACCATTCTCCACTAAATGAACCATTTCTTTGAGAAATGGCTACTTTCTGTACTAGGCTGAGAATGAATGAGATGAGCCCTGAATACCTTGTCCTAAAAAGTAAAAAAGTGCTCAAAGAATGATAGGGGAATGTCAGAATGACATGGGAGCCAGCTCGAAGTGGCTCCCACTGGCCAAATCTAGGACAACTTGAGCATCTAAATAAATGATAGCAATGAATATATAACCTACTGAGTAAAATAAGAAAATACGAACCCATATTGTTTTAAACAAATGAATAAATACATGAATGAATGAATAAAGAAGGAAAAGCTTTTTCTCACAGTAGAATCCCCTTTAATAAATGTAGAAAGAATGATAGAATTAAAAAATCTCTATTTGGTAATTACCATACTAATAAGTGACTTGGGAAAGAATTATCAATAGATGCTAAAGCTAATGGGCTAAAAGTATGATGAGTTGTAGAATATTTATATAGTCTCACAGCACCTCTCCACAAACACATATTAATTACTACCAGAAAACCAGTAACTTTCCAGTAGAGAAACTTGGAAGACATCACCCTAACCAAGGATCAAAGTTAACATCACCAGTAATGGGACAAATTGATAGCATGCAACTTCTGATATAAAGCAGTGAGGAAAGCATAAGATCATTTATATGGTATTCCTGCCAGAAAATGCATAACTTGCATCTTATCATGAGGGAACATCCTGAAACCCTAACTGACATTCTATTTAATAACTGGCTGTACTCTTCAAAATGCTGAGATCATGAATGACAAGTAAAGCTGGAGGAACTCATCCTGATTAAGGGAGACTAAAGAGACATATAACAACTGTACGCAACTTGTGATATGGAATTTTCTTTTGCAATGGAAAAGATTAATGGGACAACTGGCAAAATTTGAATGAAGACTTTGATTAGTTGATAGTGTTGTATCAATGTTAATTTCCTGAATTTGATCATTGCACGGCCCTTGTTTTTAAGAAATGCATAGTGAAATATTTAGGGATGAAAGGACATCACATCTGCACCTCATTCTCAAATGATTCAGAAAAACATATGTACATATATTGAAAGGGGCGTGATTAAGCAAATGTGGTAAAATGTTAACATTTGGAGAGTCTGGATAAAAAGTCTATAGATTTTCTTTTTTACTATTCTTGAAACTTTTCTGTGTCTGAAATTACATTAAAATTAGAAGTTTTTAAATGTAATTATTTTCAGATGATATGAGAGTTTATGTAGAAAATCTAAAATAGTTTGTAGATAAGCTGTTAAAATTAAGAACTGAATTTGTTAAGGGCATTTGTTGAATGTAGGGTCAATTTTAAAAGCTCAATTATATCAGCTAAAAACAAATAGAAATTTTTTAAAGTACACTATTTACAATAACATAAATTATATCATATGCCTAGGGATAAAGTCAACAAGAAGATATGTAAGACCTCTGCACTGAAAACTACAAAACATTGTGGAGATAAATTAAAGAAGATCTAAATAAATGGTAGAATATACCATAGTAAAGGCATCAGTTCTCTCCAAATTGATCTAAAGATTCAACACAATTCCAATAAAATTCCTTGCAAGCTGGATTTTTTTGTTTTGTTTTGGTTTGTTTCTGGAACATGACAAGTCGATTCTAAGATTTATATGGAAATGCAAAAGGCCAAGAATATCCAAAGAAATCTTGAAGTACAAAGATGGAGGACTTTCACTAACAGACATTGAGACCTCTTCTACAATGAGAATTAATTCAGTGTGATATAAATGCAAACAGAGAGAAATACCTCAGAAGAAGAGAAATGGAAAACCCATAAACAGAGCCAAACACCTATGCTTATCTGATTTGTGACTATAAATAGGGTGGAGGGAAGGATAGTCATTTTGAAAAATAATGCTGGGTCAATTTGTGTAATATATGGAGAAAAAATAAATCTTGATCCCTGTCTTCAGCTAACACAAACGTTAATTCTAAATGTATTGCAGAGGTAAATATAAGGCACGGTAATTTTCCTTTAGACCCCAGCCTTAAATCCAGAATTTTGGACTCCATATCTAGTTCTTCTTGATAGTGTTACTTCCCTTGAGCCTTGAGAGATACCTTATATAAAAAAAGAGGATAAAAAGTCAGCAAAGAAACTGTAAAAGAAGCACAGGCAAAGAATAATTCAACAGAGAAAAAGAATAGTGAAATTTAAAAATCTAAAAAGTGATTTCTCCTAACTAAACAAATGATCCTTTGAAACAGTGTGTTTCCTATCTGATTACAATGAATTTTTTACCATGAAGAATCTGTTATTCACATTTCCCCTAAATTCTGGTTGTGAAACCCTCTCTCTTTTTTTGAAAAATAACTTCATTTTGGTGCTGTACTTTAAAAGCAAGGAGAAGAGAGTAAAGCTGTTTTTACTATGCGAACAGTCCACAAAGTTGGGAAACATAGGATAAATTTATGTTCAAACTGTATATTAGTTACATTTTCAATTGATATCTTCTATAAATTTTCAGATGAAATATTCTAAATTTAAAGCAATGGATCTGATTGCTAATGTAGAAAAAGAAATATAATAGGGAAAATAGTATTTATTGGATACTTTTTTAGATTAACAATTGGACCCATTGTCTTAAATTTTGAAGTACTCCACCTGAAAAGGTATCAGGACGAGGAAAAAAGCAGATTGAGTATACCATTTGACAAAGTAACCGATAACTCTTTAAAAATAAGTTTATTCCATGTTTCTCAACTTTGTGGACACCTTGTACAATAAAACATAGTTTTTAACACTTATTAGCACTTTTCTATGTCACCTAAGCAGCAGCATGCAAATGACTTAAGATTGCACTCGTCTATATTTGGTACCTTTCTTATTTGATGGTTCTCCTTACTGATTCATCACAGCAGGAGGACATCAACCATGGCGACTGTAAAAATTGGTAAATCCAGTTCCATAGTGTAGCTTTGGTAGTTAGTTATTCCTGGAAATCCCGTGTCTATTGCTTCAGCCCCCTCATCAGTTTTGTGATCCGCTTAATAATCTGTAATACACAACTTCCTGCTTAAATCAGAGTAGATTCTGTTCTTTGTAACTGGACTCCAGCACAGTGATCCTTTTAGAACAAAACACTTTAGGTCAATTGGATTCAGATAGTAACTTCTTAGACTATATTTTGAAAAACAGTCATCAGAAAGAGAATCATTCTCGTGGTGTACTTTAATTACTTAAATTTTTGTATTATTGTTTATATAGTAGAAAATTTGAGGGTAGTAATTGTGTTTGGCACTTGGGATAAAGATATATGATCATGAGGTATTTATGCTCTCAAAGAGTCCCTCCCATGTGCACTATTCTACTCCAGTGGGAACTCTAAGCCCAGGAGACTACCATTTTTTTCACTGTCCATCATGAAAGTCTTCAATTTTTTTCTTACCTAGCTTAGATTCTATTATCCATAATTAATCCCTCTCTTGATATTTCCTCCTCTGAATTTCCCTGGAAAGACCCCAAACCTCAGTTAAACCCAACTCAGTTTAACTTAGTAAAGCTCTTCCCTGACTCCAGTACTTCTGTGCTCTGGCTGCATATTAGAATTACTGTATCTTTAAAAGTTTGCTGGACTCCCGTCCCAGACCAGATCAATCAGACTCTTGTTGAGGGGAGGGGAGGTCTGAGATATTACCAAGTTTTAAAAACTCCACAGGTGATTCTAATTGCAGCCAGAGTGGAGAATCACTGGCCTAGTTTATGTCTGTGCCCAAATAGCTGAACGTGGCGGAGGAAAACCGCTCAATCATCTTGACTCTCTCACTTTAATCTTATGACCAGTGAGTGCTTATTTTCCAATTCGTCAAGATGACTTTCACTTCACTTTCTTTACCTTCTTTCCTTTCTTAATCTCAGATGATGACCTTTAAATTTTATTGAGAAAATAAGAGTTAACATTTGTTTCACGTTTATGTGCTAAATACTAATGCTCTACATTCTCTCAAGTATTAACTCATTTAGTCCTCTCACATCTCTGAGTTACATGCTGCAAAATAGCTCCATATTCAGGATTACGGAACTGAGAAAAAAATTCACACAGCTGGTACTTGAAGAAATTTGCTTTTGAACCCAGTCAGGCTGACTCCAGAATCCAGCTCTCACCCATCTCACAATACTACCTCTCATGGTATTCTGAAACAAAGAGAAAGTAACTATCTTTGTTTCTTTCTATCACATTTACCCATCAAGATCTATGTGCACTCATGTCTTCTGCCTTTCCTCCTTTTGCAGTGGGTGACTCTGAGCACCCCTATCTAAAGACATGCTTCCCATCCCATCTCATATACTCAAGAACTTGCCACCTGTAATGATTCCCTTTCCCTTAAGTGTGATCACTTTCACCCCTCATGCCCGAATCATTCCCATCATATCTCCTCTTGCATCAGTTCAGGTCTTCCAGGAAGCAAATTCCAAGACAGGATTAGATGTACAAAAATTGTATTAGGACATTTCCCTCACAGACACCAGTGAGGGAAAATGGGAAGAGGATTGGGAGAGCCATCAGATCATGATGCAGATTTGAACCCTGTGAAGGGCAGAGGGAAAGAAGGAAAGAAGGAAGGGACAAAGGAAGGTTTTAGTTTGCATTGCAACTCTAAGAGTTTTGGCAATGCCAATAGGGAGTCCTTAGGCCAAAGTTGTCAATCAGAGGAGGAGTCCTGTGTCATGCAGGAACATGCCTACCTTGGTCTCTCTGTCACCCCTAGTCACTGGCTGTGAGCAGTCCCTGGGAAGTATAGTCTTGGTGTGATTGAGAAGGAAAGGATTTCAGATCACAGTACTGGAAACCACAGGCAATTATGTTCTTCACAGCAGGAGATTTGAAATGCACATTTCCACGGTCACCATACCTCTTTTAACTTCTTCATTCTTTGGTCTCCTCCAGCTACCACCCCATTTATCTGGTCTTCTTTCCAGTAAAACTCTTTAAAAGAATTCCTTATACTCACTGCTTCTGTTTCCTTGCCTTATATTTTCCCTTGACTAACTCCAACCAGGCTTTCTCTTTACTCTCCATTGTCTCAATAGCTATTTTCCTATTCTCCCACAGTAATAGAACATTTAATTGGACATAATGCCACCCAGAATCAAGTCTGTATTTCCCAAATTTCCTTGCAGTTAGCTGCGGCTGTAGGACCACGTCCTGGCCAAAGGAATGTGGGTAGAAGTGATGAGTGCAACTTCCTGGCCATGTTCTCTTCTTCCCCTGTCTCCTTTCCTGCTGGCTGGCATGAAAATGTTGTGGTGAGCCATCTTGGATCATGCACTTAATGTTTGTAAACCTGAGGGATGGGTGGAATAGCAAGAAAGAAGGAGCCTTTATCCCTGATGATTTTATAAAGCTGCAATGCCAACTAGGACTTCATGTGAAGAAGAAATAGACTTCTATCTTGTTTAAGCTAATTTTATTTTGGGTCTCTGGCTTTGGCTGTCTGCTTATCTCTGTCTATGTATCCATCCACTTCATAGGCAAGTCCTGCTGACACCACCTCTGAAATATACCTTGAATTTGACTGCTTTACCATACCACTTTTTGTTCAATCTACCGTCATCTTGCCCTGGATGCTGGAACAGCCTCAAACTGGTCTTGTTGCTTCTATTCCTGACCTATAGAGTTTATTTTCCAATGACAGTAATTTTTAAAAATATTATATCACCTTCTACTTAAAATCCCCCAATGACGTTCGTCAATGCTCTCCATCAAGAGACCACCAGAAACACACGTAAAGTGAACAAGTTGGGTTTATTGTTTGTGGCCACAAACCATGGGGAGCTGTAGGGTGCCTCAGTAAGAGGGTGTTAGAAGGGACTTTATCCTAGGATTTGGTCTTCTGTTGGTAATTTAGGGAATTGTTTAAGGAAACAGGGTTAATTTCGTGATTAGATATGTTAATCGCATCTGGAAGGATGGAAAATTAGAATGAGGCTAAAGCTCATATTGATTAAAAGAAAAAAGCAGCAGTCACTCATATTAACCAGGATAGGGAGATGTTTTGTCATTGCTGTGGTTTATACAACATTCATATTTTTTCTGTGTTTAGTCATGATTACAGAGTGATCTTGTTTTCGTCTTTATCCATTATGGCCACAGATTGGATTTATCTGATGTTGATGTTCTGAGAAATCTTTGATGTTCAACAGGAGAACACCATAGCCTAGCTGTGAGTGCCAGGCCAGCTTCTGACTGTTGGAGGCTGTCTGTCTCTTTCGCATTGCCCAGTGCACTTAGAGTAAAATTCAAACTCTTTACCATGGCCTTCAATGTCATACATGATCTGGTTCCTACCTAATTTCCAAACTCATCTCCTACCACAGAGTCGCTACTTTCCCATAACTCTGGTCCTTTTTTGGTTTCTTGAATGTTCCAAGCTTGTTCTCCGCTTAGGATCTTCCCATTTGTGGTTACTCTCCGTGTGCTCCCCCCCGCCCCCCCAAGAATGCTCTCTTCCCAGGTGTCACTTCTTAAATATTGCTTCCTCAGGGATCCTTTCCCTGACCCTCCCCTTATCCACTCCCCCAAGACACTTTTTATATCTTTTCTCTGTTTTATTTTCTTTATTAAACCTTACCGTGTACTTGTTGATTTTCTGCCTTCTCTGCTGGGCTACAAGATCCAAGAAAGCAGGAATCTTGTCTGTGTTGTTCACCAAGGTGTATCCTCTGTGCCTATGACAGTGCTTTTCACATGATGGTCTCTAAATAAATACTTGTGGAGTAAAGGGGCCCTCAGCCTCCAGGGATAGGTAAAGGGCAAGTAAGTCAACAGTTACAACATGACGTGGAGGTGGCCACCGGACTTTTTAGGGAAGAGACACACCCAAATTCTTGGAGGCTCACTGCCCGAACACAAGAGCTTGTGAGGAATCTGTTTTCTCCTGTTAAGCCTTATACTCACTCTGGTCTTGATTGCTCCTTGCCTTGAGATTGTTCAAGAGGCTCTCTTAGCTCTAGCAATTTGCTTTCTCCAAGAACACCTAGCATTTCTCCTTCCCATATGCGAGAAGCTGTCTGGGTTGGTTTGCTCTCACTCAACATAAATCCTCCCTATTGGCCAGAAGGTGTTGGCCTCCCTCATTTCCAATACACCCAACAGGGGTTACAACTCAAATGTGTACAGGGGCTAGGCAGGCACATTCAATGGGTGAAGTAAACTGGGTTTGCTTTATTATGGCGTCTTAAGAAGAGGTCTTTGGACATAGACCTACATCGACTACTATTCTTCACATCTAAAAATATATACGCCCTCTCCTAGGTTTCCTGAAAAATACATCCTCTCAGTCTCTCTTGTTTTCCCACTTTTGAGGAACATGCGCTCCATTTTTGTTTGTAGTTTTCATTTTTGTCTTTACCTTAGGAAAAACAATAGTGGAAATCTAATGATAAATGACAATTGAGACTTGGCCTCCGTATCAGGGGGAGAAAAGAGCGTGCTGGGGACTTTGGCAAACTAAGGTGTATGCTCTGGCTAAAGAATGGCAGCCAAAGTTACTCTAGCTGATTTCTGCTTTTTGGAAATGCAGGCTCTATGTTGCCAGATTTTCACATTTATTTCAAGAAAAACTAGAGATCTAGAAGTTTAGAGGAAATCCCTTGATTGTTGATTGTTTGCAATTATTATTTTTTAATTAAATACTGTGAGAACCAAATGTGCTTGTTAAACAAATAGGTCAGCCTCCAAATTTGGCCTTTGGACTGCTGGTGCTGAACCTTTGTTGAATGTAATTGTCTCTAGATGGGGAATCAGTCAGTGCCAATTAGACATGGACAAGGAATAGGGCTGATGTCACTGTACATACAATATGAGCCTTGGCAGCTTTGCCTAGAGCTTCTGGACAGAACAGGCAGTTAAATAGTAAGAAGAGCAGTTCATGAGCATGGGCTACCGTGAGTTCCCAGGAGGGTTGTCCAACTGGAGGAGGAGTTGGAGGGGCTGTTACCAGGGAAGTCTTCTTAGAACAGGTTAGCTTCGAGAGGAAGAAGGGGTGATGTTATTGGAGGAAGGATGAGAATACACAGAGATGTGAGAACTTGTGGCATTTTTAGGAGACTTCAAACAGTACGTGTAGCAAGACACCCCCTTTGCCATACACTGTCATTGGTCTAGAGCGACTGTGTATGCGATGCAGGGAGCAGGGCGTGAAAAAAGAGGAGGTGCGGAGGAGGCAGGGAATGAAGCAGTGGAGGAGAGCTAGAATCTGACCATGACGGGCCCTGTGATGTTCTTGGGAGTTTAACTGGTATCCTAAAGACCACAGAGGAGGCTCTGAAGGATGTTAACCAGGGCCTGGACAGCTCAGTCTTGCAGTTTAGAAAGATCCCCCTGGTAGCAGTGGAGTGTTAATTAGCAGTAAGGTTTAAGGCTATTAACATTTAATGAAATAGAGTAAATCCTATTAAGCAGGAAAGCTTTCAATCCTCCCTATCTCCAACACTCACTCCCACATTCACTTCTAGAGATTTGACTGTTACCTTAAGGCGGAATTATTTGAATGCTTCCTTGTCTACTGTAGTCTTCATTGTTGCTGTTGCTGCTTCCTTTAGTGTAGCTAATTACTTCTGAGCACTCATGTCCTTCTTACCTAGAATCTGTCTGGTCCTGATAGGGACCTAGAGTTTCCTCTGATAAGTAAAGTTTAGGTAAGTACAAGTTTTAGCTCCAGACTATTTGAACTGCTCAGAACATGCTCTTGGAAGCTATTTGCCATGACTTTTGTGAATAACACAAGAAGAGATGATGATAAAAATATTGAATAATGCTGTGGAGGCTACAGTTCCCACAGGCAGCCACATGACAGGCACTGGTGGAGGGTGGGCCAGAAGACCCTGGCATTGACCTACTGACATACCAATGCTACCTCCAGGTAGACATCTCCCTACCCTCGGTCCAGGTTCACCCTGACTGAGAGCTTGGGAGACACACAGGGAAGGGGGCCCACCCCCACAAGCTGTAGGGGACAAGCTGGCAGGCACCACAGTGACCCCAGTGGTGCCCACTGAGGGCTTCCCAAGGCAGGAATAGGAGGAGGGCACTTCAGGAGCTTGAGACAGTGGCTTTTTTGCAACTCATAAGGAAATATTTCAATATTTAATAATCACTACAGCCATACTAGTGAATTATAGCAAAATCTCAGAACTGAATCTGTGATTCTGAGAAAGATGGACATTAAAAGTTTCCTCTTCTGCTGTGCCTTGTGGAAAGAGATTTCTGTGATTTACCGAGACAGGGGTGCAGATGAATTCTTTGACCTGCACTTGAGGCTTTGCATGGTGCTTTTCTGTGGAACATCTTGATTTCACAAAAGTAGTAAAATCTCCCAAGTTACCACAAACCTGCTTTGTTTATCTTTTCTAGCTTATTTCGGACTTGGAGGAGACCATAACTGCTTGATCAAAGCATCTGGGAAGTAACATGGTGAAGAGATTGGAAGGAGGCAAGACTGGAGACAGGGAGCTCAAGTCCAAGTTTCAAATGAAGAGGATCTTGACAAGGTAGTGGCATGGAGGAGAGGGCAGATCCTAGAGCTGTTTCTGAGATGATTATTTGGAGTGAAAGGGAGATTAAGGTGAGTTAAGTTTGACCTGGGTAAGGTGGAGGGTGATGATACCACTCAGAGGCAGTCATAGTGGTTGACGTCTAAAGTAAGGGGTCTCACCCCTCTGGCATCTGTTTACTTACTTGCTAAATGGAGGTAATAAACTACTTACCTCATAGGGCTACTTTGAGGATTAAATGAGATAATGCATGTAAAGTGTTAAATCAGGGACTGGCATGCTGTAGGTGCTCAATAAATGTTAGCAATTTTTTTCTTCAGGAAACTAAGACTTAGAAAGGTTAAATAATTTGCTCTAAACCACACAGCTAGGTAAGAGATGAAGTTGGGATTCTAGCCCATCAATTGGAGCAAAGTCTGGTCACTTCATGTGTTACATAGGATAGAAACAATCTGAAGAAGGACAGGTCTGGAGTGTGACTATGGTGCTGAGCTTGGTTTTGGAAATGGAGACATTAATGTGGGGTGGGGAGATGAGGTCCAGGAGGCCATTGGACACATGGATCTGGGCCTCAGGAGAGGTCTTTGCTGGAGAAGTCCTTGTTCCCACGATAATCTCTCAGAGTCTATGTGAAATCCTAGTTGTCAATAGTACACTCCCTACTTGCCAGGTGTCTGACAGATAGTGCTTAATAAAACTGTGGGACCAAGATAACTGTAAATTCTTTAAGTGGTTTTAGTCAGATTTTTATATTTGACCATCAATCTCTCTTATGAAAACTTTTTCATGGTGCCATAGAATCATTAACTATAATAAAAAGCCTATATTTCAGAAATATAAAAGCATATCCTAATTACTATGAAGTTTAAAGATTTCTATATTGGAAACCACTCCATTGAGAAGTTAATTAACCTTCAGTCAGAATAACTTTCTAAAATTCATCTCCTTCGACTACAAGCAATTTTCCAACTCTTTTAATATGTTGAATAATTTGCTTAACATTATTTAAAAAACAGATTCCTACTTTAGGTTGTGTCACAACTGAGTGGAGGAAAAAAATCTTTGGTTTTCCTCAGTCTCAACCTTATTTACCTTCTGGCATCAATACCCACCCTTGGCCTCCCACTGAGTACTTTACACGCTGTTGATGTGAACTTGCCTGTGTGTAAGTCAGAAACCTAAGATGAAAAACAAGTGTTATGCATACAACTATATGACAATATCTTATTTTAATTACCAGTGCAATAGACATCATGTGAAAGCAAAACAAAACAAAACAAAAAAAGAAGAGTGGGATCCAAATGTCACACTTTTAAGGCACAGTGGAGTGTGGATTATTTTGTTATCAAATTAGACAGGAAAGCATTGTGTTTATTATGCAGTGATGCTACAACTGTGCTAAGAGAATACAATATAACAGAGTAAGCTCTCATCACAATATTCCCAACTATGAAAAAGCAATGGCCAGAAAAATCAGAAAATTTAAAACAGAATATCTCATCATGACACAATTTATTTTAAAAAAATTTAAAATATGGAAATAAGACTGCAACCAAAGTAAGTTTTCAAGTGACTCATTTATTACCCATGTAAGGAAAGACATTTCTAATGGTGAGTTAATTAAGTTATGTTTGATTATAGCAGCAGATGAAATGTGTCCAGAGAAAATAAAGTAGTTTAAGACTGTTAGCCTTTTGGTGACAGTGGTTGCTGGAAGAGTTGAGAACCTTGGGAGCAGCATCAATAATCACTTTAAAAACAAGGCAAATGATTTCCAGTGGTTTTCCTTGGCTTCTGATAAGTTGACAGATATTATCAGTACAGCTCAGTTGTTGTTCATTTCACGAGTCACTGCTGAGTTTGAAGTGAATGAAGAATTAGCTTCTATGAATAGTTTGTATGGAAAACTATGGGTAAAATTATTTTCAACAAAAATGAGGAGACACTAATTCAGTACAACCTGAAATGGAATCTGCTAAGATGTGTTAAACCATTGGTGGTAAAAGTATGTGTGGAGCAGGAAAAGGTTTTTTGGAAAAATTTACAAAGCTTGTGAAAATGTAGAGTGTTTAAAGCCTATGCTAATTTATTGTAGTATTCATCAGAAGATACTTTGTGGAAAATGTTTAAATCTATCATGTATTATTGAGCCAATTGCATTAAAGGTGAATTTCATTAGCTCTCTTAGACTTAACCATTGCCTATTTTGTGAACTTTTGTCAAAAACAGAAGCTGCATATCCTGACCTGCCCTACCAACCACATAGCAGTTTGAAGGCTTAACAGTAAGAAGTCATCTGTGACTTTTGAACTCAGGGTTGAGACTGAGATTTTTCTTAACAAGAACAGTCCTCAACCACTACTAGTGAATACTGGATGACTTTGGAAATTAGCTTTGCTGCAGACTTCATAATGTTTCTTAATGGATTCAACCAGAATTACAAAGCGAAACAATGGTTATATGCAGAACACTGTGGTAAAGTCATTTTGCAGGCAATTAATGTTTAAATTGCAAGTAATGTCAAGCTGCTTTAAAAACTTCCTGTGTTGTCAAAAATGAAAACAAAACGTGAGATCTCCATTCCTATACAAATTTTCAGGGAACATATTTTCCAGACTCAAACTACAGTTCCAACAATGTTTTTCAGACTTCAAAGCAAGTGCAGAAGAAATTTTAAAATTTCAAAATCCATTTAACTGTGCAATTGAAGAGCTTCCATCTAACCTTCAACTGAAAGTGGTTAATCTGCAATATAATGATGTGCTAAAAGGAAAACATCAAGAGAAAATTCAATAGGATTCTAAAAACGCCTTCTGAGCGATGAAAATGCTTAATAAAATCTTGTAGTCATGGAGTGATATCAGTATTTGGCAGTGTCTTCCTCTGAGAGTTTTAGCCAACTGTGAGAGCTAGCCAATTACAAAGTTTAGAGGGTGTAGAGTCTACACAAGACTGTCCTCACTTCTGGAACCAATTGCAGATTTGGTGGCTTCCCAAAACCACCTTCAGGGTCAATAGTTCACTAGAAAGACTCACAGAACTCATGGAAAGCTGTTATGCTCAGTTACCATTTGTTACTGGGAAAGGCTACAGATTTAATTCAGTCAAGGGAAGAAATGCATGGAGCAGAGTCCAAGGGAAGTGCCAAACATTTCCATTGTCTTCTCCACATGGAGTCAGGATGTCTTACTTGCTCAGCACCAGTGTGACAATATGTGTGGAGCATTGCCAACCAGGAAAGCTTACCTAAATCTTAATGTCCAGAGTTTTCATTGCAGCTCTATCACATCGGCATGATTGATTGATTGATTGATTGCCCACATGGTTCATCTCAACCTCCAGGTCAACTGATATCATGTATTCCAAAGCCCCCACCAATATCACATTGGTAGTCTTTCTGGTATGGTCAGCCACTACCCTAAATCATATTTTTAGACTGTCCAGTGTGACCCAAGTTCTGCAAGCAAACCACGACATTCCAAGGGCCTAGAGATCACCTCCTAGTAGCTGAGGACAAATATCAGACCTCTTTTTGGGCAAGGTTAATTCTTCACTACATACCACCTGTGGGGAAAGACATTTTCAAAGATAAAACATGTAAACTTTCATTATGGATCAGCATTAAGAGATGAACATGTGCAACCAATTTTGACAAAAGGGAACACTAACTCTGAACTTCAATGAAGTGAAATGTGATCTACCCCCAAAATTTATTTGTCTCATTACTAGACCTATATCACAAAAGAATATACTCAATTATTAATATAAATTTTGAATTTTATCAATAAAAATTGTAGAAGTTGGTTTTCTTTCTTGTTATATGAGTATCTACACAATATCCTTGATTTTGCCTATTGGCCTGCAAAGACTGAAATAGGTTACTATCTGGCCCTTTACAGGAAAAGTTCACCAACCTCTGATGTTTAGTTCAGTTTGTAATACTGCTGTGATGGTTAGTTTTATGAGCCAACTTGATGAAACTATAGACCCTAATTATTCAGTCAAACACCAATCCAGGTGTTGCTGTGGAAGTATTTTGTGAATATAATTAACATCTACAATCAGTTGACTTTAAGTGAAGGAGATTATCCTCAATAATCTGAGTAGGGCTGATCCAATTAATTGGATTGCCTTAACTGAGCTTTCCTTGAAAAAGAAGAAATTCCACTTGTGGACAGAAGCTTCAGCTCCTGTCTGAGAATGTCCAGCCTGTGCTTCCTGACAGCCTGCCTTATGGAGTTTGGACTTGCCTAGCCAGCCCCATATTCACATAAGCCAATTTCTTGCAATAAATCACTCTCTATGTATACATACCCTACTGGTTCTGTTTCTCTGGAGGAATCCTGACTGATTCAACTGCTCACTATAAAAGATGCTAGCCAATTTGTGTTGCTAGAAAAACCAAAAAGGAAATAACTTTAGATAAAATGAAATTAATATTTTGCCATTGCTGCTTGTCAGCTGTGATATTGCCTTGTCTATCTTATTGTCTCTCTAGAGTAAGGCAGAAAGGGGTAGTGAGACTTATGGGTAAAGAAAGAAAATTCAGGAAGACTTTAATTCAGTCTTATCACTGTGGATCACAGAGACATTTTTGTTTCTTGATAGAATCTGTTGTTAGAGCAAAAATGAGATCTTTCCAAGAAATGTCTCCATCAGTCTGACTGTAGGACTCTTTCCCTGGAGTGCACTGTCACTGGTTGTTAGAGCTTGCCTGACCTCCTGGCATTGTTGGTAAATCCCAAGCTCGCGCGTTATTTCCAGAGGTGAGATTCCTGAGCTTTTACCAGATTTTCCCCAATGGGTGTGTGCCACCAAAAGGACAAAAACCACAAATGACCTTCCCTCCAACTGGATATTTAACTCTCATTGTCACCTACTGCATACATTATCTCCTCTAATCCTCACAGTAACTCATGTGTCACCTGCTGCATGCATTGTCTTCTCTAATTCTCACAATAATCATATGAAGTAGGTACTGATATCCCGTTTTACAGATGAGTAAATGGAAGCTTAGAAAAATCATTTGTCCTAGTTGCACAGCTGATAAGCAACAGACCCTGGATTTGAACCCACATCTGACACCAAAGCTCGCGCTGGGAGGTAAAGTGGGGGGAGCGATTCTGTTCAGTCACTATGCTTAGCTATCAGGGAACTTCCTGCTCTTGTGGTGGTGGCCTGGGTGGCCCCAAGTACCTGCTTGGTCTCTGGGCACCTGCCTGGGGAGGAGACAAGTTGAGGGGTGGCTTCCAAGCTTTGCGAGGGCTTTCTGGCCTTCTAGCCACTTCTACTGTGTCCCTGCCCAGAGGAGGGAGGAGGAGGAGCGGGGCGCCCAGAGGAGGAGAGGGCGGGTCCTGAGATGGAGTTTGAAAAGAGGAAGGAAGTGGGGCCCGGCAGAGCGCCGAGCCACCCCCTGGCTGCTTCCCCACAGGACGACGAGAAGCGCCCGCAGGCCCCCCAGCCCAGCCATGACCCCCTGGCGCAAAACTGACAAGGAGCGGCAAGGCGTCGGTAGGTGTGGGCACGGGGTCTGCAGCAGGCAAAGGACAGGTGGCGGAGAACCGCACGCAGGAAGATGCTGCGGAAGCCGGCGGCGCGGGCAGGGAGCGCTAACTCAAGGTCCCAGGGTACCGTGGCTCCCTCAGCCTGCTGCGGGGCCAGCTGCGGGGGGGAAGAGGAGGCAGAGTGAGAGGAAGGTGGGCACCCCGCCCAGCGGGATGCGCCCAGCTCCCACCTTTTCCCGCCCACCGCGGGAGCCATCTGTCCTGAACACTTATTCATATCCTAGATGGGGTCTAGCGGAGCCCTTGGCAACCTGGCTCTGTGTGCCAGGCTCCCAGTGTTTCAAGGAACAGACTCCATCTCCCCATCTGGAGCCTTGGCCTCATGGAGCACCGCTCTCTCCCCTGGCCCGGCCCAGCATGTCTCCTTCCACCTCTGTCCAAAGCAACACTCCTCTGCCTGCTTCCCCTGCCTGTTCCTCCTGAGTCACATGACCCCTGATTTGGTAGAGCATCCAGAGGGCTGTGCAGGCTTGGGGTGTGAGGCTGGAGGGCAGGATCCTTCACTCAGACCCCTGGAGGGCTCTGGGGAGAAAGGCTCCTACCAGGTCATCTGGGGATATCTAAGAAGTAAGCCTCTTCAGCTTCAGCCATCTAAGCTCCCAGAGGCCTCTGCCTGAGCTCAGGGCGGAAGTGGTGGCTGGGGGAAGGGAGGCTTCAGGTGCTGGGACTCTTTCTACTAAGTGGCATCCGTGGTGCAATCCTCATAGACTCACTGTGGTTTTCAAACTTAAGTGTGAATTTAAAAACCACTGAATGGCTTACTACACAGGCAGATACCAGACAACACCCTCAGAAATGGGGATTGAGCAGGTCAGAAGTTGGAGGACCCAAGAACCAAGAACGATTAGATGCAGGGGCTCCCGAGGCCACTGATGGAGAAACATTGCCCTGGAGAGCACAACGTTTATCCATTCACTTACGGGGCTCTAGGCACTGTGGAGTGTTTTAAGATGAATGGTCCCCATCCAGAGAACAAATAATAATCCACACCTTCAAGGGGGCTCAATTTCTTCATCTATAAAATGGGAAGTTTGAACTAGACTCAGTAAGGACCATTTTTAGCTTCAAATCTTCTTTAACTCTGGCCCTTCTAGCCGGAGGTATCAGCCTGAAACTCTTCTGGAGGGAAGATGGAGACTGTTGAATGAGACAGGTCATTGTAGGTGGAGGGACCCGTGTGGTCCAGGAGATGAAAGCTGGACATGAAGGACATATCCAGGAAAGAAGAGTGGTAGCTCCTTTTGCCTTGAGCGGAGGGTCCATTGAAGGGAGTGATTATGATCAAAGTAAGTTGGAACGACATTTTGGAAGGGTATGAATGCCTGACTTAGAAATTGAGACTTTTCCCACTAATGCAATGGGGAGCAATAGAAGGCTTTTGCGCAAGAAAGGGACAGGAGCAGATTTGTGCTGAAGCCTGTGTGGAGGGAGTCTGGGTGGACAGAAGAGCAAAGGTGCCTGGGCGGCAGACAAGGAGCAATTTTGGTTGTCTGGGGTAACTCGGCAGCTAATGGGGCAGACCAAGCGTGGTAGGAGAGGCCCACCCTCTGTCCCTATGGCTGCAGTGTGTTCCAGCTGGACAGGCCCTGTGCTGTGGTGTGAAGGTCATGGGCTCTGGTGCCAGACTGCCTGTTTTGGATTTCAGCTTCCAACACTTCCCACCCCTGTGACCTAGACAGTTACTTACTCTCTCTAGGCCTCAGTTTCCTTGTCTGTATAAAGGGGATTATAACAGCACCTGCTTCCCAGGGTTGTGGGAGGACTATGTGAGTTAATCCACATAAAGTGCCTAGAATGATAATTGTACAAAGTAATCCCCGCTAAGCATTATCAATTATTATTTTTAGACTTTATCCTCTGCATGGGGGCCCAGCTGAGGACATGACATCACAGGATGGACGGGGGCTACAAGATGGAATAGGGTTCTCACCCTCCCTAGCAGAGGAAGTCCCACCTCTATGCTCAGGAACGGGAACTCTGTTAGGCCTCAGGCCTGGGGGCTTCTTGACCTGATGGTATAGCTGACGTTTTTCATGCCTACTTATGAAAATTCTCTTTTATGAGTGTTCAGAACATCTATGACCCTCTAGGGAGCCAGAGAGCACTCGGTAGGTGCCTTCTCATCAAAGGGATCTCTTTCTCTGCAGATGAATGTCAGAACTAAGGAAGGTAATCTCCAACCCCATCTGCAGGCTCTGGTAGATGGAAAGGAAAGGCTTATGTTATGATGAGTCCAGGGACTAGATTATCCAACAGAAGGAACAGTGGCCTGAAAGTAAGGAGTCTAGGTTCTAGTTCTGACACCATCACTATTTGCCGACAGATCTGTGTACTAGTGTTCTCACTGTATTTCTAGGTATTTCAAATTCTACCTCAAAGTATTCTTTTATGAAGAGCATGTGAGATAATGAGTATGGGGGCTTGGAAGAAGATAAAGAGGTAGAGACATGTAAAGGATTGGAAGGTTGTTAGAATATCTCTGGAGTCCCAGCCAGGCCTAACACGAGGAGAACCTGACCTTTGCTTCCCGCTTGGTTCCCTCTTCAGTGTGGGTGACATTTAGCCAGCCTTCCTCTGGTCTAATTGACAAGGGCTGCTGGTGTCTGTTTCTAGGGGGGCTAGCTTAACAGGAGGCTGCTTCATCACCAGTACCACTTGATTTCTTGCTCATCTTGCTGTCTAATGGGCAGACAGGGTGACCCTCATGTAGATCCCTGGCCGGGTTATTCTTCTTTCCTTGATGAGCCTTAACATGTGATCCAATAGAGTTCCAGAAAGGACTCTCAGGTAGAAGTGGGTAGGAGTTTCCACTGACAAGACGGTGTGGCTACGAAGTAAGAAAAGGTGCGGCCTCTGCCCTTCAGGAAATATTTGTAAGGTTAGAAGCTTGGGCTGTCAAGCCCGAACTGAGTTCAAACCTAGGCCTGTTTCCTCATCTATACAATGGGGGTAATAATGATAATGTTGGTCTTATGATATTGTTGTGAAAATTGAATGGGGTGATGTATGAAAAGCACTTAGTAATGTCACTGGCTCAATGAAAGTTAGTGACTGAGGTCAAGGGGGTTACCTAATAGTTGCAGAGCCAAGAGAGACACTGGTCTCTCTAATGCACCCTAATGCCAGGCTCAGGACAGTCCTGCCTTACAAGAGTGTAGTGTTTTATGATTTACAAGACCCATTCTCATGCAACATCTTTTCTAGCTTCAGAACATCTATGTGAGGCAGTGTATGATTATTGTCATTTTGTAGATGAAGAAACCAAGGCTCAGAGTTCACATAATTTGGAAGTTGTTGGGCTGGGCCTTAAATTCAATTGCCTTCAGACCTCAGGCCCTTTGCACCATACTAGGAGGGAATCGGGGAGGAGGAATATCATAGACAAAGGCAGGAGGTTGGAATGTGTGTGGCATTTAAGTCAAACAATAAGTAGTCCACTTTGGTTTTAGTGGATGTTTGTAGTGAAAAACAATATTGGAGAGGTTGATTACAGCCAGATTGTGAAGGGCTTTGAGTGCCAAACTTCTAAGTTTGGACTTCATTCTGTGAGCAATGGAGTTTCTAAGCAGGTGTGTCACCTGTAAGAAGTTAATATGGTTAATCCAGATGGGGCAGGGATTGGGCACAGAATAGAAGAACAGAAGTGGGTGACGATTTACCTGTCTGCTGACTGCCTGATCATTTAATCCTGCAGAAGCCCACTTATAATTAACTTTTACTTTTGGCCTTTACTATCTTAACTCTTTCTGCCTGAGACTCTTGTCAGTGACAAGAGTTTCCTCCTTGGAGGAGAGAAGGAAGGGCAGGAAAGGAGGACGTAGAAAGAGTGAGTAGTGGTATCAGTTAGGATCAAGTGTGACTATGGGTGATGGAAAACCTTCAAAATTGTGACTTAACCAAGCTAGCAGTTTATTTCTCTCTCACATAGAAAGCCCAGAAGTTGTTCGTGAAGAAGTGGCAGGGTGGCTCATTGTGTCTCTTGCACTGCTTCCTTGGAACAAGGCTCCTGTCTCCTGAACCAAGCCAGCTGCTTAAGCTTCAACCATCAAGTCCACCTTCCACCTAGCAAGAAGGATGAAGGGAACAAGAAGGGCATGACTCTTTTCTTTAAGGACACTTTCCCAAAGGCCCACTTGACCGTTCCTCTTGTATCCTATTGGCTGAAACCTAATTACATGACCAAACCTAGCTGCAAGGGAAGCTAGGAAATGTAGTCTACAATGTAGGCAGCCATGCATCCAGCTAAAAGTTAGGAGTGCCATTCCGAAGGAAGGAGGGAAAGAAGGATATTGGGGATGACATGTTAGTTTGCTTAGGCTGGAACAAAATACCACAGGTGGCTTAAATAACAGAAATTTATTTTTTCACAGTTCTGGAGGCTATAAGTCCAAGACCACGGTGCCAGCGGGTTGGTTTCTCCTGAGACCTCTCTCCTTTGCTTGCAGACAGCCACCTCCTCATTGCTTTGTCCTCACATAGTTCTCCCTTTGTGCCTGCTCACCCTTGGTGTCTCTTCCTCTACTTGTAAGGACACCAGTCAGATCAGATTAGGGCCCCAACCTGACAACTTTATTTTATTTTGGTCACATCTTTAAAGACCTGATCTCCAAATATGGTTACATTATGAGAAACTGGGAGTTGGGACTTCAACATGGAAATTTGCAACAGTAGAAGGGACAACAATTGAGTCCATAGTGAGTGACCTGTGGTCTGTGGTATGCTACTTAGGGACTATAAAAGGGAGCTTTGAGGCAGGGGTTCTCAGTAAGAGGGTGAGGGTAGACAAAAGTTTGTTTGCCCTGAAGCTGGACCTACTGGGTGGATTTGTGTGGGGGCTTCGGTTTTGCTCAGAAGCCTATTCTCTATGCACCTTGTCTCCAGTCCTGGTTGTGTACCTGGCTGTGGTGTTGGGGCGTTTTGCTTGGTTCCTTCTGAGGGCTGTGAGGGAGAATCTGTTCTGTACCTCTCCCTTAGCTCCTGGTGGTTCGCTGGCAGTCTTTGCTGTTCTTTGGCTTATAGAAGTGTCACCTCGATCTCTGCTTCCATCTTCACGTGGCGTGCTCCCTGTGTGTGTGTGTGTGTGTGTGTCTCTCTCTCTCTCTACAAATTTTCCCTTTAAATAAGGACACCAGTCATATTGGATTAGGGCCCACCCTAATGACCTCATTTTGACTTAATTACCTCTGTAAAGATCCTATCTCCAAATAAGGTCACATTCTAAGGTATTGAGGGTTAGGGCTCTAACACATCTTTTGTTTGGGGAGAGGGGCACGTTTCAAGCCATAACAGCCTCTGCAAAAGCAGAGAAGGAGTTATTCCCACATCTCGGTTGGGGAATATGGAAGAATCTGAGACTACTCCCTGGTCCAGGGTTGTGAGTGATGCTGTTGCAACCCAGGACCCTGGACAGAGCTGGTCCATGCTGGGCTGGTCAGATTTGGAGTGGGCAATGGGCACCAGAGTCTCTTGCAGCAAAGCCTCTCGTTACAAGAAACAAAATCCACTCAAACTAGTTCAATTAAAAGACATGTGCTGTGTTTGTGTATGGAGGAGGAAAAGTGGTACATTTTAAGGGTCAGGGGGAATGAAACAGAAATCCAGAAAACATGAGCAGCAGGTCTCTGGGAAGGCCTGAACTGAGGCAGCTCTGGAAACCTCTGGCTCTCTTCTCATGGCTTTCCAGCTTCTGTAAACATATCAGCTCTCTTCTCCTTTCTATCCTTGCCAGCTCCTAATTCCATCACTCCTTTATAACGTTGATATTCTCATAACATCATAATGGTGGCCCCAGCATGCACCTACCACAACTTTGCATGACTTTGCAGTTCAGGCAACCACTGAGTCTTCTCTCTGTATTTATTTGTTCAAAATCCTGAGAGAGAAGATCTGAGTGGACTGACTCATCTTTTTAGGAAAGGCCACTCAAGTCGGAGGTCATTACCAGCCTGAGAATGGGCCCCATTCTGATCAGGATACTGCCTCTGCATGGTCCAGTGTGCTGTGGCTATGGGTGGGGTGATGAGGCTTGCTACTCATCTAGCACGAGCAGTGAGGGGGACTCCTTTGAGTAGGAGGCATAAGTGAAACATACATCCCAAACACAGCATGGCAGAACTCTGCTACAGAGGAACTAGTTACACTGCTTTTGTTGCCAAAGGCAACATTTAAGGAGGAGGGACAGAGTGCAGGAGTCACTCATTGACTTCTTGACTCATTGATGTCTTAAATATTTGCTAGGCATTTCCTATGTGCCAGGCGCTATGCTTGACACTGAGATTACTAGAATTAGGTCAATATCGTTCCTACCTTTTTAGAGCTTACATTCTCGTGTGGAAGACAAAGACCTTTGTTAACAAATCAATTATAATTACAAATTATGATATATGTTATTGTAATAAAAGAGAATTGTTCCATGAATAAGAATATTCGAGGGAGGTCTAAGATGGCCTGAGAAGACCTTTGAGGAGCAATGGGGAAAAGAATTCCAAAGGAAATTCTTGGAGAGATCTTAATACATGTATCTTTGCTATGGAGCCAACTATATCTTTGGACTGGTCCCCAGAAATTTGTCTGGTGCAACAAAAACACATGGATTGGAAATCTAATTCCTTTCTACAAGCAATTCTTAGGTGCCTGGGTCTCCTGCTTTCTGATGCTTCAGCAACTTGGTATTCTTTAGGAGTGCCTGCTGGGCTGGCTATTTGAGTCCACGTAAGGAGATTGTCCTAATCCCTAGGCTTATGGGAACCTCATTAGTTAGTGGCCATCTTGCCCCCAAAGATAATGTTTGTGTTTGAATGATCCTTGACAGACTGTTTGCTAAGCTCTGCTTCCTCCTGAGATCAGCATCCTTGTACTGCTGCTGTATTTTGAGACGGGCTTTGTAGTCACTATAATATTCTGCTAATTTCTGGACCACTGGACTTCTTTTTTTTTTTTTTTAAAGCTTAATTTAATAGTCAATCACACATGGGGGCCACAGTCTGTATTCTGTAGCATATGTTCTGCAAATGGGAAATGGTAATGCTTATCACCACCCAACTCCAGAGGAATCTGGGTAGAGACACCAAAAATCTTCCCATTACTAGGTATTTTCTCCTTTCTTCTCACTTCCTTTAATTGGTGTGAGTTGAAAAGCGATCAAGCTGAGTTTATGAGCCTCTTAAGTCTTACTTGGTTTTTAGTTCTCCTTGGAGAAAGTCATCCCTTGCCCCTCTGATCCCACTAGGACACTTTCAGCTTCTGCATTGGTTTAAAGCTACAGTCACAGAAGCTGGGGCTGGAGGGGGATATGACTGACAATGTGGGCAGCTTTCCATACCTCTGTCCAAAGATTGCTTCAGGACACTCAGAGTTCCCCTGACAACACATGATCCCTTGGGTCAAAGCCTAAACTAGGATGGTGGAAGGAGACCTAGGTGGACAATGTGACATGCATAGATACTCCAGGATCCAACACAGGGTCTGAACAGAGCAGATGCTGAGCAGGCAAGTGTTGGGCTGGATTAAGTGGTGGCAATGCCAGGCCTGAGGCAGCATGACTGGCATGTTGGGCTGTGGAGAGGGGCACAATGGGTGCCAGCTGAACCGTGAAGGTTTGTCTGGGAAGTAGGATTTTGCTGCTTGCCTCACTGGTGGTGGCAGTAAGGGAGTTGCCTCAGGAAAGAGTGTTCCAGGTAGAACAAACAGCCAATGCAAAGGTCCTGAGGCGGAAGGCTCTCTGATGTGCGGGAAGCCAGTATGTCTGGAGGAGAGTAAGCAAGGGGCAGAACAGTGGGGAATGAATTCTGAGGGGAGGTTGTATTGAGTAGTGTCTGGTATGTGTTGGAAGGACTTTGACTTTGGATGGGAGAGGGTGGGGCATTGCAGGATTTTGAGCAGAGTTGTAGAAGGATCTATCTTGTTTTAGAAGGATCATTCTAGCAGTTTTATGGTGAATAGAGAGAGGGAAATTAAATGTGGGAGCAGGGAGGCCAGTAAAGCAGCTGCTACAGTAATCCAAGCAAGAGATGGTGGTGGCTTATAGCAGGGGGCTGGCAGTGGAGGAGGTGAGATATGCTTAGATTCTGCATGTGTGTGTTGTAAGTGGAGCAAACGGACTTTTCCTCATGGATTGGATGTAAGTATAAGAGAGAGAGGAGTCAAGGGTGACTCCAAGGTTTTTGGTCTGAGCAGCTGGAAGAATGGAATTGCATTCAGTACTTCCTTCATGAAACTCTTGATCTATGTTGTCATCCACGTTGTCATAAATAATAACATTACCTCATTGCATGGCACATGTACAAAGCATTGTGGTATCATGTTCAACCCTCACAGCCACCTGAAGAGGTGGTACTTTTATCTTCACTTCATAGGTGAGGAAACTGAGGAACAGAGAGCTTCAAGGTCCCCTGGAATGCAACCTCTTTCAGGCACTTTTCTTACATCTCATCCCTGGAAGAAACCTCTTCTATTTTATTGAAGTCCTCATTTTTCACCTTGTTTTTTGGTTACTTAACCACATATCATCTCCCCCATTGGGTGGCATATTGTCTGAGGGCAGAGCTCTACTGGGGCTCAACTTTGAGTCCATCCAGCTCCAAGGAACTAGCAAGAATATGGTAGGTTAGAGAGGCTAATTATTCTTGTAACATGGGACCCCTTGGGAATCCAATGGAAGCTATAAACCCTCTTCCGACAAAAATGTGCACGTGTGCACTTTTGCCTTACAATTTCATTGAGGCCCATTCATGGAAGCCAGTTAAGGACCCGGGAAGAAAGTATTCAGTAACTATTTAGTAAACCAATACAATAGATGCAGCCAAGGCATTCTGCCCAAGATGTGAATTCTTGCAGATGGGAGCTTCCAAGAATAAGAAAACTATTTTTATAGTCTGTTCAGATCAATAATCAATCAAAATCGGTTAAGTTCAATAAGCCTGTGCTAAATGATAGTCCTGAGCTGGGTTTTAGGGCCCAGAGCTGAAAAAAGTACAGTCTCTGCTCTCGGGAAGGTTATAATCCAATAGTAATCTCTTTCTTCTTTTTGCTTGAGGCAGAGAAGAACACTAGTATTAGTACTAATGCCCCCATTTCACAGGTCAGGAATGGGTACACCCTTTGCTTCATGTTACTATGGCTCCTGCCATCACCCCATCATGTTTCATTGTAGCCTCATGTAGAATTATCTGGCTCCTCTATGGAATGTAAACTCCTTGACAGCAAAACCATGTTTCTTGCTCTTCTCCAGCACAGAGTGCCTGGCATGGGGCAGGTGCTCAATTAGTAGTTGTTGATTAGATGGATGGATTAATGGGTGGATGGATAAGTGGATGGATGGATGAGTGGATGGATGGATGGATGAATGGGTGGGTGGTTGGATGAGTAGATGGATGGATGGATGGATGGATGGGTTAAGGAAGGATGGACAAGTAGGTAAATGGATGGAGCGGGGACAGGGGCTAGAGGTTTTTCACTTTCTGTTGGCCTCCTAAGGTTCAGATAGACTGAGTGGCCCCTTCTTGCCTGCCTCACCCCTACCCCCTTCCCTGTCAGGTGGCTAGGTCTTGTGAGAGCAGAACAGCAGTGAATGGGGTGTTCTTGAACTCTTCTCCAAACACCTGGACCCCTGTAGTTGGCCACTGCACCAACCTCCATAGTTCTCACCCTGGGACTCCATTCAGATGGCCTTGCTATCTCTCACTGGGACTGTGCACAGTCAAGCTAATTTCCCCTCCCTCCTCCCTGACCTTACTGCCTTGCCTCCCCACCCACCTCCTCAGGGGCTCTCACTCCAATTCTTCCCCTTGCCCTCCGTCTGCCCCTCCCTCTCCCTCCAGTCTCACTTCCTTCATGGGGCCTTTCTTGATCTCTCTCCTCTGAGAGAGCCTACAGCTGCTGTGGCCCACAGCTTAGCCCTTTGTTTTTAAGACAGCTTCTTGTTTCTTCTGCGTTCATTTTGTCTCTCCAACTAGATTGTACAAAAGCTCCAGGAGAGCAGGAGCCATCCCTTCTTACTCCACTTTTCTAACCTTTTGCAGGATCCAGCAGAGGGCCAGACACACCCTGAATTGCAGGGCCAGGGGCTGAGAAATCAGCTCTTGATTTCATCATAAAACCTCTATTCCAACTCCAGTGTGTGAGTGTGTGAATGTAGGAGAGTGTGAGAATGTGTGTACTTGAATGTGTTTGTGTGTATGTCTATAGGAGTACTGGAAAGGAGACTGAATCCCAGTGTGATATTTTAGAGTAGAACTTATCAACCTTGACACTATTGACATTTGGGACCAGCTAATTCTTTGTTATGGATCTGTCCTGTGCCTTATAGGATGTTTAGCAGCATTCTTGACCTCTACCAGCTAGATGCTAGGAGCTCCTCCACTACCACCCCACTGCCGCAGCACTGCCTGCCCCCCGCCAGTGACAAGAGAAATGTTCCCTTGGGGACGATATTGTCCCAAGTTTAGAATCACTGTTTCAGTGAAATCATGAGAATTCCAACTTTCCTCTTGTTGGCCAGGAATGTGCTTTGGCTCAAGAAAAACTGAGCACAATGATATACAACCTGTAAGGTTATTATGAGAATCCAGTAGGGGTCCTAAAGTACCTAGCGAGAGCAGGTGCTAGATACACATTCATTAGTGAGAAGCAGTATGACACAATGGTTGAGGGTGTAGGTTCTGGAGCCAGCTTGCCTAGGCTGAAATCCTGGCTCAGCTCCTTCCTAGCTGTGTCACCCTGGGCTATTCACTTGATCTTACACTACCTCAGTTTCCTCATCTATAAAATAGAGATGATAATAATTGTAACCGCCATAAGAATTGTGGCAAGGATTAAATAGGTGACTGTGGGTAAAGCCCTTGGAGTAGTGTCTGGCACATGGAAAGTGTTCAGTAGAGGTTGTAATTCCTCTGTCCTCTCCTCGGTGGAGGAATACCTCCTCCTCCTTGGTTCCCTCTGGCTGTGATTCTCTTATCTCGTTCATTGCTGACTTGCACTGAGTTTGAACTCTGGCCTCGAAGCAGCTTCAAGCTTGAAACTCTGGCCTTGCAAGCTTGAAGCTTGAAGGGTCATTGCATTTGCCCTCCCTGATGCAATGGCAGGACGTTGCCTCCCTGCTAAGGCTGTCAAAACCTTGCCCAGACTTCAGGCAAACTGCCTGTGCATTTCAATGAGTGTGTTTCACTTGAATCCAAAGTGGACCTGTTGGCTAGTTCTGTTTCCCCATGGAGTGGAGATCCTCCAAAGCCTAGCTCAGGGACTAGAGAAGTGAGCTTCAGGCAATTACATTCTTTTTCTCCATTATTATTTTTGTTCCTCTTATACGGCTACTTGTCCAAACTCTATTAACACTTGGTGTTCACTGAAGCTTTTGTTTTCAAACATGTCAGCAAATGGCAGGGTCCCAGATGAGGTATGAATCCATCCTGAAGGGTCACAGGGCACTCAATTGCTGTAATCAAAATTGGCAGCCAAGGTGGGTCAGCATCTCTTGAAGTAGTCTTAAGAAATGCAAGAAAGAACTTAGCCAGAACAAGGGGCACATCTGCCCTTCATGGTCATGTTCCTTCAGTTCAACAAGTGTTTATTAAAGCTCAGTGAATATTGATTGAACTTTTGCTGTGGGCCAGGTGCTGTTCTCAGCACTGAAAATTCAGTGGTCAACAAGCCAGACTTAGTCTCTACCCTCTCTGAGGCTGGAGGGAAAGGCAGGAAATGAACAAACACACTATATACATGTATACATATCTACATACATATAGTATACACACACACACACACACACAACATAAATTATGACATCAGCAGTGGGTTGAGCAGGGAAGCCAGGATTTTAGACTCCGATCTGGGTTTGAATCCACTTTATACCCCTTTCTAGCTATGTGGCCATGGGGATGTTCCTTAATCTCTCTTTGAGTTTCTTATGTTGCATGGAGAGTAATACCTTAGAAGGGTACACTAAAAGCTTAAATAGGCTGATACAAGTAAAATGTTAGGGATTTTGTTTGTCTTATCTATCACTGCAACTCCAGTACTCAGAACAGTACCTGGACACAGTAGGTGCTCAAATGAATATCTGTTGAAAAATCATCTGTGCTTGGTACATAGTATGTGCTCAATAAATGTTTACCATTTTTTTTTGGAAAGCAGTGTGTGCAGTGGTTAGAATCTAGACTTTATCTATCTATCAATCAACTAACTAATTAGGTGGATAAGTTATTTTTCTTCTCTGTGCCTCAGTTTCCTCATCTATAAATCCAAGAAAAACATTGTACTTATCTCTTAACGTTACACAAAGCACAGAGACCCCACCCTAGTTGTGTCTGTGAGCTATGTGCTATAACAATGGTATTTACTTTTTCCTATTTCTCTCAATTTGGGCTCCTGATGAGCAAGGTACTTCAATATGTTAAGTAGAATTAGTGGCTGGTCAGTGGATTCGATTTCCAGGGTTGTTGGAAGTCCCACCTATCTCAAAGTGGCTGCTCCCTCTGTCTTGCCAACCTGGGCTTTCCAACATGAGAGTCTTCATTGGGTTCAATGACTCCAGGTGGCCCTGGTACTTGAAACACCCCTTTGATCTTGGGCCATAAGAATTTTGGTTTGGATGGGCTTGTTAGTAACCAGCTGCAACCTTGGTTCCTGAGTATAGTATTTTGATACAGGGAGAGGTCAAGTCCTCCATGGGGAAGTATCGATATTCTCCACTGCATGGAGACCTCATATGGAAGGGGAAGCTGGAATGGGAATCTGTGGGAATCCTTTCCTTACTGGTTTATCTTCGGTGGGCAGGTGTGGTCTGGGCAGGGCAGCCTATGATTTCAGCAATTTTTACTTGTTCTCTGTCTTATGTCTTCCTTATGTTTTTCTAACCTTTCCATCCCTCACTCAGAAGTTGAGAGTGGCTAGGCCTACAGGGAATGGGGAAGAAGATGACCTGTTCTTACACTGGCCGGAAACAACTCAAGTGAGGATTGTAGATAAGCAATCAAACTTCAGCAGAGTGGCATTCTGGTTCAAAGTTTCCTGTTAGTCATTTAGAAAACTTAACAGAATTGGGTATTGGTATGCAAAGCCACTTCCTTTGTCAGTAATGTGTGCTTTTCCCCAAATGGAGCCTTGAGAACAGGGGCCCTTATGCAGAGACAGATGTACATGTATCAATTAAATAGCAATACCAGTTACTTTCATTTTCATGCTATGTGAGTCCTTGGAAGGAATGCAGACCTTCCTGTTGAATACCAAGTTTCAAGATCTGTCTAACACATCTTTTTAAGCTGATCTACTGGAACGTTCTCACGTGACAGAGCTGGGCAGAGGGTGAGAAGGAGATTCCTAAGGAAGAAGGAGAGGAGACAGTCAGGGAGCAAAACACAGTCTTGCCCTGCCCTCCAAATATCTGATTGATAAACCTAATTTGCTAGTGTTGCAGAAGCAAACACATATTATGCATGGTTTTCTTCTGTTAGAAACCTCAGTTGCTTCTGGGGCCCTACCCAGCTTTGTGGCAGGTATGTCCGTCCTCAGCCAGATCTCTGGGGCTGGAGGGAGCAGGAAGTGGAAAGTCTGCAGAGTAAGGGCACCAGCGAGCTGGAGCGTGTCCAAACACTGGCAGCCTGTGTGGGGACAGGGTTTGAAATCAGCCCAACTGTGGAGGGAATGAAGAAACAGGCCATGTTTATGTAGGAGAAGAGAATTCTGAGCCCCCTGAGGGCCCTCTCAAGGTTTGCTTTTGGACAAAGGATTAATTTTATTCAGTGTTGACTGACAGTGCCATTGGTTGCACACTGCAGAGAAGCAGATTTAAAGGTGACATAAAGAAGAGCTCTGAAGGAGTTCTGAATGGATTACTTTAGGAGGTGTTATAATGCTAATAAGGAGAAAAGTGACTACCACTTATTCAGACAGAGTCAAGCCCTTTCTGTGCATTAATCTCAGCTGAGCTTCCTAGGAACCCGGCAAGGTAGGGACCATGGTTCCCCAGTTGGGGAAGCAGAGGCTCAGGGGGATGAAGTTGCTGCTCAAACAAGCTGCCACTGACTCCTACAGTGCCTTTGTGTGGTTTAGAAAAAGACACCCCTCCCCTGGTGGACACAGTGTCTGGGTAGGGCACAGGCCTTGGCAAGTAGATCACAGGTTGGGTGCCAGCTCTTGCTGTATTCTTGGCTGGGTGGCCTGGTGCAGGACAAAGCCTGCACAATCGCACACTGTGGCCATGGACACGCTGAGGCCAGAGCTGGTAAAGGACAGAACTGGGCTCAAGAGCCACATCTGTCTGACTCCAGAGACACTGGCTCTTGATTCCCAAGCTGTATTGTCTCTCAGGATTGAGACTTTCCATCCCTTTGGATGCCCACAAAGGCTAGTTGGTCCGTTGGTGAAGGGGCTGATTTGTATAGGTCTTTGGGCTAAATAGCCTGCAAGTTTCCTCCTTTTCCCTCAGAGAATGCAGCTCAGAGAATGTGGCAAGACTGAAACATGAAGCAGGGTCTAACCCTGAGCACCTGCCATCCAGATGTTGTGGGGAGGCAATGGGTGCAGAGAATGAGCAAGGCACAGGGCTGGGTTTGAGTCCTCGCTCTGTGATTTACCACCAGGCGAGCGAGGGGGCATCTTGGGTAAGCCACTCAAACCTCTGAACCTCAGTTTCCTCATCTGCAAAATGGGGATAGTTTCTACCTCGTGCAGTAGTTGTGATGATAACCTGAAAGGGCAGTTGAGAATATGCTTTTCTGTGACACAGCGAAGCAGCATTATCAATGTCTCTTGTTTGTGTTTGAGGAGGGTTTTGATCTCATTTCTTCTCTAGGCCTCTTCGCTGACGTGATCACTGCTTTCACTGCATCCACGTTTTAGTAGGTTGTGTTTTCATTTCCATTTGTCTCAAAATATTTTCTAATTTCCCTTGTGGGTTCTTCTTTGACCCATTTGTTATTTAAGAGCATGTTGTTTAATTTACACATATTTGTGAATTTTCCAGTTTTCTTTCTGTTGTTCATTTCTGGCTTCATTCCTTTGTGCTTGGAAAAGATGCTTTGTATGATCCCAATCTCTTTTTAATTTATTGAGACTTGTTTGTGGCCTAATATATGGACCATTCTGGAGGTTGTTCTATGCGCACTTGAGAAGATGTGTGTTCTGCTGTCGTAAGGCAGAGTGTTCTGTATATGCCTGTTAACTCTGATTGTTTACAGTGCTGTGTGTCCTCCACTTCCTTATTGATTTTATGCCTAGTTGTTCTATCCATTATTGATAGTAGGGTATTGAAGTCCTCAATTATTACTGTAGAACTATCTATTTCTCCTTTTAATTGTGTCACTGTTTGCTTCATATATTTTGGTGTTCTGTTATTAGGTGTACATTTGTTTATAATTGCTATATTTTCTTGGTGTATCCACTCTTGCCAATAAATAATGTCCTTCTTCACTCTTGTAACAACTTTTGACTTAAAGTCTATTTTGTCTTATATTAGTACACCCACCACAGCCCTCTTTTTGTTACTATGTATGCGGAACATTTTTTTCCCATTATTTCACTTTGAACCTATTTGTGTCTTTAGATTTAAAGTGAATCTCTTGACAACACGTAGTTGGATCATGGTGGGTAATTTTTTTTTAATCCTTTCTGTCAGTCTCCACCTTTTGGCAGGAGGGTTTAATCCATTTACATTTAAAGTAAATACTCATAAGAAAGGACTTACTTCTTCCGTTTTGCTATTTTCTATATATCTTACATCTTTTTTTATTCCTAAATTCTTCATTACTACTTTCTTTTGTGTTTAACTGATTTTTTTCTAATTTACTATTTTGATTCCCTTCTCATTTACTTTTCTCTATGTTTTTTAGTTATTTTCTTGATGGTTAACCTGGGGCTTACAAATAATACCTTACATTTATAACAATATAGTTTGAGTTAATACCAACCTAGCTTCAATTTTATACAAAATCTCTGTTTCTGTACAAGTCTGTCTTTCTCCTTTTGTGTTGTTACTGTCACACATTACATCTTTTTACATTGTGTGCCCATTATCATAGATATATAATTATTGTTTCATGCATTTGTCTTTCCAATTGTCTATTAGTGATGAACTCCCTATTTTTCTCTCTTAATGTCTCCTTCATTTTTGAAGGATCATTTTGTGAAACATGGAATTCTTTGTTGAGACTTATTTTTCTTTCAGCATTTTAAATATGTCATCCCACTGCCTTCTAGACTGTGGTTTCTGAAGAGAAATCATGCATTAATCTTATTGAGGATACTTTGTACATGATGAGTGCTTCCCTCTTGCTGTTTTTAAGACTCTCTTTTCGTCTTTGGTTTTTGACAATTTAACTGTTATGTCTTGGTGGGGGATCTCTCTGAGTTTATTCTGCTTAGATTTCATTGAGCTTCTCGGGCGTGTAGATTTATGTCTTCCATCAGATGGCAGTTTCTGGCCGTTATTTCTTCAAATATTCTTTCTACCCCTTTCTCACTCTTTCCTCTCATTATGGAACTCCCATTATGTGAATGATGGTATGCTTGATAATGTCCCACAGGTTTCTTAGGCTCTGTTAATTTTTCTTCATTCTTTTTTCTTTCTACTTTTCGGTCTGGCTAATCTCAACTGACCTATTTTCAAAGTCATTGATTCTTTCTTCTGCCTGCTCAGATCTGTTGTTGAACCTCTGTAAGGAATTTTTCACATTCGTTATTGTACTTTTCAGCTTCAGAATTTCTACTTGATTCCTTTTTATAATTTCTATCTCTTTCATGAGATTTTCTATTTTCTGGGACATTATTCTCCTGGTTTCCTTTTGTTCTTTGTCAATAGTTTTCTTTAACTATTTGAACATATTTAAGATAATTGATTTAAAGTATTTGTTTTGTAAGTCTAATGTCTATCCTTCTTCAGGGACAGTTTTTATTAATTTCTTCTTCTTTTTTGTTTTTTCCTCTGAATAGGCCATACTTTCTTGTTTATTTACATGACTCATAATTTTGTGTTCAAAACTGGAGATCTTGAATATTTTAATGTGCAAACTCAGGTGTCAGATTCTCCCTTCTTGCCAGGGTTTGTTGTCACTGCTTGATATAGGCTGTAGTAGTTTATTTTAGAGACTTTTCTAAAGTATTTTTGTGAAGACTATATTATTTGTTGCATGTGGTCACTGAAGTCTATAAATGTCTGGAATTGAAAGAAAAAAATCTGGTCTTTATGACTGGGCTCTGTGTGTGTGTGTGTTGGGGCATACCTTCAATGCTTAACCAGGCAATTTACAACTCTGCCTTATCCTGCATTTCCTGCCTGCATGGAGCTTGAAGGTCAACTAAAGTTGAGAGCTTAGAGCTTTCTCACATCCTTTCTCAGCATCTGTCCAACCTGTGCATGGTCTTCTAGATCCCTTGGTATTGTGAGTATTCTTCAAAGCTCTTATTCTCGAAAACGTTTCACTCCTCAGCCTTTCCTCCCAGGCTTATTGGTGTGATTATTGTTTGCTGCAACTTATATTCTTTGCCCCATGTGGGAGCATATAGTTCTTTTGCCTTTATTTATTATTATTATTTTTTTTTTTTTCCTGAGGAAGATTCACCCTGAGCTAACATCTGTACCAATCTTTCTCTATTTCGTATGGGTCACTGCCACAGCATGGCTGATGAGTGGTGTAGGTCTACACCTGGGATCTGAACCTGCAAACCTGGGCTGCCAAAGTGGAACACACTGAACTTAACCACTACACCACAGAGCCTGCCCCTCTTTTGCCTTTAAATGTTTTTGACAAATACCATTTGCATAGCAGCTTCTCTGCTCTAAGAACATCCCAAGCCAGGTAAATGAAGGCAAGCTCATGGTTTTAGTTCTTTAGAGAGGCCAAAGACAGGTCAAAATAGTCAACTACATTTTGGTGGGACAAGTTCCACTCTGCTCCCTCCAGCCCCAGGAATCCACACTGGACATGGAATACCATCTTTAAGACTGCAACTGAGTTGAAGAGTAGAGGATGGCACAAAGATAAATTAAAAATGCCACAAAGCTTTACCAGGTTTCAGTTACCTTTTTCTTGATTAAGCATTTGCTTGCTTCCTGTAAACTTTTGAATATTTCCCCGAGTTCTGATAAAGTTGATTCTGACAGTTTTTGCCAGATTTTTTATTGCTGCTTTGGAGGGACAAGCACTCCACCATTTTTGCTGATGCCACCCTAAGAAGGAGTTTTGAGTGGATTTTGTTTTGTTGACATGAGGAAACTGAGGACAAAAGGGAGCAGGAATAAACTGAGTCAATGGTAGGACTACCAGGAGGACTCAGGATTCCTCTCATTTAGTTCAGTCTGCCTTCTGCTCTTTTTGATCACATGGATATCAGCAGTGAGTCTCTACTTGGTTCAGAGACCACTGGGATTAGAGAGACAAAGTAACCACCTCCTCATGGGCTCTTGCACATCCACTCTGCCTCCCTCCATCCACTCTCCACACAGCGGCCAGAGCAATTGAAAGCATAATGGATTTACATCACTCCTCTGCTTAACACCCTTCAGCCTTCCATCCACTGGAGTATGTGTAAGCAAAGAGGGTCTAACCATATAATGGAATATTATTCAAAACCACAGAAAGGAATGAAATACTGACAGATGCTACTGTCACGTAGCATGGATGAATCTTAAAAATATTGTGCTAAGTGAAAGGCGCCAGTCACAAAAGACCACATATTGTATGATTGTATTTATATGAAATGTCCAGAATAGGCAAATCTACAGAGACAGACAGTGGATTAGTAGCCACTTGGGACTTGTGGGACTTTTTGAGGTGACAAGAATGTTCTAAAATTAATCATGGTGATGGTTGTACAACTCTGTGAATAAATCACTGAATTATGTACTTTAAATAGGCAAATTTTATCTCAATAAAGCTATTACCAAATAAATAAATAAAATCCTCCAGCTTCCCGTTCTCTTGGAATAAAGTCTAAACTCATCATGAGGCCCCGCATGACCTGGTCCCTGCCTCTCCATCCTCATCTTGTGTCACTCCCTCCTCTCTTATCATACTCCATCCATGGCAGTTTCCTTTATGCTTTCTGAATATGCCAAGTGTCTTCCTTTCTCAGGGCCTTTGCACCTGTTATGCTCTCTTCCTGAAATGCCCTTCCTCTTGCTGTCCCCATTCCTGATTTGTTCAAATCCTTCATATATTGGCTCAGGGAGGCCTTTCCTAACTGCTCCAACAAAAGCTGATGGCCTCTGTTATTCTCTACCAGACCCTATTTATTTCCTCTGTCACATGTATCATACTTTGTAACCTTGTATTTATTTGTATGTTCACAAAAAGAGCAAGATCAGTGCCTAGTGGGTGCCTGGCACATCAGAGGACTTACTGAATATCTGCCACATGAATGAATGATGACAACCTTGTAGGATCATACTGTCCATCCTCCTGAGGGTCTTTCCTTAAATCAAACCACACACAGTGTCCTTTTCTGTCCTTGAAGACATCCCAAGCTGGTGGTTGCATTTCAGCCCTTGGAAACAGACTTCATCCTTAATCTAGGTTAGCAGTGTGTTCTGGTCCTCACTTAGCAAGTGACGCTGAGCAGGACCTGAGCACTGCAATGGTATGATGTGATCACATGTTCCAAGGGATTAGCAGAGGCTCTGACAGTACAGACGGGACTCTGGGCATGCTCATAGCCAACTAATTCTCCCCAGGAACTGACAGTGTCAATGACAAGGCAGAGTACACCATTGCATGGTAACTACTCATGTGAGTCTTGCCAACCCTTGGGAAATGGAGGGTTAGTGTGGCCTGGAGAAGCCAGGGAGGACCTCTTGGAAGAAGTAGGACTCTGGCCTGAAGGATTTGCTTTGATGAAGGCCAAGGAATAGGCATCTTTAGTTAGAGGAATAAAAGTTGGTTAGAGCTGGGTAGAAGAAAGATATAGCTTCCTTAGATGATCAAGGTTTTATGGCCTTTGTGTAGTGAAGAGACTGGCATTTTAGGCTGTCACCAGGATGGAGTAACTGGGGAGCAGCAAGTAGACCATCATAGCAGTTGAAAATATGGAGGTTAGATACTGATTTTCCCATCACTTCCTAACCTAATGACTTTGGCCAAATTGTTTAACCACTCAGCACCTCCGTTTCCTCATCTGTAAATGGGATCACAGTTTTTAACTCACAGGGTTGATGTGAGAGTGGAATGAGAAGATTCACTGAGCACATGTCTGGTGCACAGTAAGGAATCTACCCATGGTAGATGATACAAACACCCTTTTTGTCACTCAGACTGGAGTGCAGAACCTGTGCTAGGGAGAGGTCAAGTTAAGTTTATGAGTGGAGGCCTTCAGGAGACAGGCTGGGCCTGCGTTGACTCCTGTAATAGTTTCTCCACTGGTTTTGTTTAGCTCCTGTGGGCTGCATGGCTGTCAGATAAGCTGAAGGCAGGGAGAGCAGGAAGGAGCAGGATTCTTGGTATCCAGAGGTCTCATCAGGCTGCCTCTCTCTTCCATTTCACAGCCATATACAACTTCCAAGGGAGTGGAACCCTCCAGCTCTCCCTGCAGATTGGTGATGTGGTACGAATACAGGAGACCTGCGGAGGTGAGTCACTGGCCCAGGTGACCTTCGGATGCCAGGATCCTTGGCTGATGGTGTTGGGATGCCCCCAGTACAGACCCAGCACCTCCAGCCTTCTCTCAGAGCCTGCAGCTGTGTGTGGTCTGTTTAAATACATTTTGCTAATGTTAGTAATTAGAATTTACTGAAAATAATGCCTTGTCATTTTAGGAATTTATGCTTAGTCACAAAAGCCTGACAGTATCGTTTGATGTTCATTGTGCTGTCCATTTGCCACAGCCGTGGGGCTGTGTGGGCTTGTGACACCTTCTGGCTATACTTCTTTATTAGTATCACTATCATTATAAAGGAAAATAAGCATTATTAGGGTTTTAGAAGGCCCATTAAATTATACCCCTGATTCCAGGAGGACTGCTGTACACAACCATGTGGTTTGGGCACTGCGCCTGCTCCAGGGAGCACTGCTCATTCCCTTCATCAAGCTGGGAGCCCTGTCCTGGGCAGAGTGACATCTCTTTCTTCCCAAAGAGGTGCCATCCTCTTGTGAAGCCAAGTGTCTATTGGGCTGTGTTCACTCATGGTGGTGGTGGAGGTTGCGGGTGCTTGTTAAAATTTACACAAAGGCTAATGGGCTTGTACTCATGAGTCAGACCATTAGAAATGAATATATCACCTATGTCACTGATAAAATTGATACTGTGAGTGTGGCTTGGGTAAAGAGCCAAATGAGCTTGCTGCGGCCACAGTCAGGCAGGTCCTCCCAGCCCTTACTGGCACAGCTGGACCACCACAGTTCTCTCCCTGCCTGGGTCTGCCTGTAATCCTGCTGCAAGGAGGGCATAGAGTGTGTCCTTCTTGTGGCCTGGCAGAGCAAGGAGAAAGAAGAGCAGAGTGGGCTGAGCACCCAGACCCTGTCCCTCCCTGCCCCAGCTAATCCCTCAGGTGAGGCCCTCCTCCTGCCCAAGGATGGGAGTGAGGGGCAGGCAGGAGGCAGGGGTTCGTTTGTTAAGAGGACCCCTCAAGGGCAAACAGCCAGCCAGAGTAGAGGAGGTTCCCTATGGAAATAGCCATCTTTAGCGGTCACTGTGCTAAGTTCTGTCTAACATGTTTGTCTAGTCACTCCTCATAGCAACCCGCAGGACAGGGAGTACCTTCAGCACTGGATTAGCTGTAGGTAACTTCTAGGGCAATTCTGCAGATGGGTGTAGGGGTGCACATGCACACACACAGAGACATGTATACACACAGACGCACACACATAGACACACGGACACACATACACACAAACCAAAAAGCACACAAACAGAGTATCTTTTTTGGGGGGAAAGAATTTGATGTTTGATATTTCAAAACAGCTTTAAAGGAGTGATCATGGGGGAAATGAGAACTTTGTTCCCCTTCCTTACATTAATTTTATGCTTTAGTATTATTGTTATTGTAGGTTGTAGGTGAGGGGATACCAGGCACTTTCCAGTGTCCAGGCCTCTGGAGACCCCAGTCTGGCCTTTTACACACAGGGTGAATGAGACTGGGGGAGGGGAGGTGTGATTCCAAACACCCTGCCCCCTTCCCACAGTGCAACCCTCTCTTTTACAAATGATGTTCTACCCCGTGGCAGATAAGCAGACTCCAGGTGTCCACCAAGGGCAAAGAATGAAAATAAAAACAGCAAGACAACTCTCCTCGGTGTCTCTTATGTGCTACTGAATGCTAATCCTGAGAAACAGGCCCGCACCTCACGTTTTCAGTGAGGAACCAAGGCTCAGGGAGGAGAAATGACTCACCTAGGGTCACACGGGGAGCCCATGGCCGTGCTCTCCACCCCATGCCCGCAAGCCTGCACTCTTTCCTCCATAGTAATTATTTTCCGTGTCCTACATTTTGAAATTCAGATGAGTATTTTCCTCTTCTTTTCATGCAATTTATCTGGAGAAAGAGCTTGAGGGGTAATCCGGCCAAACAGGTTACATATTGTCAGAGCCCGCCATTGCTTTCCCTGACCTGGAGCCCGACCTTTAGAAGGGCTACACTTGCTCACCCAAGCCACCTTTATTTGTCTTTGGGGTTAGTGTCCTTGCTTCTAACCTCTTTGGTTCTGGTTTTCCATTTTTAATTCTATTTTATTAATCTTATTTTAATGTATCCGTCTAATAACCAGCTATAATACCGTTCTAGAAAGAGGTGAGCTTATTAATTTAGTAAGTGATTGCCAATTTATGAATACTTTGAAAATACAGTGTTCAGAAGTCTACTGGAATGATTCTGGATATCTGAGGAATTGGTCTGTGAATTATTAGGATCTATCCTGTGTACACTCATACCAATAGAGAGTTTTCGAACTGGAATGTCTGGGATCCTAAGGTTTCCTTGAGGGCCTTGGACAGCTAAGTGCTCTGAGATCACCCTGGTGTTGTGTTCTTTGCAGATGAGAATTCTGCCTATGATTCTGATTGGAAAACAGTTCCTCTGCAAATATGAGAAAAGTGCAAACCACAGCGTTGGTCAAAAATAAGTCAAAATGATAGAGTAGAAAGAACTTGGGTGTGCCCGTGAAACCTTCTTGTAGAAACCTACTTGAAAAATAAAATCCTGCTAATTGAGAGATGAATCAAAATTTAAAGGGGCCAGCCTCGTGGCTGAGTGGTTAAGTTGGTGTGCTCTGCTTCAGCAGCCCAGGGTTTCACGGGTTCAGATCCTAGGCGGGCACCTAGCACCGCTCATCAAGCCATGCTGAGGTGGTGTCCTACATAGCAGAGCCAGAAGCACCTACAACTAGAATATACAACTACGTACTGGAGAGCTTTGGGGAGAAGAAGGAAAAAAAGGAGCTTGGCAACAGATGTTAGCTCAGGTGCCAATCTTTGAAAAAAAAATTTTAAATATAGAAATTAAAAAGCTGCAATAAAAGAAAATAGTAGTGAGCATTGAGTCCAAATGAATTGATTTATAAAAATTACTATTAAAAGTTCTAATATTTATGGCTACTAATAGAATTAGTTTATTTCCACTAATAAAAAGAATGTTATTGTTAGGAAACTGGAGAATGTAAAAAAACTGATAAAACTGAGAAGTGGGGAGGCGAATAGAAGAGATCAGATTAACTCTATGATATCACTTTCATAGCAGAGTTGGTCAATGATAACTAGAAATGAAACACCTAATTAAAGAAACCATAACTACTCTAATCTTTTAATACTTTTCATAGCTACTTTCATTTTAGGAGAGTTTTTAGGAAATCTTTTTTGTGAAGAAGAAACACTTAATTGAAGTTTCAACATTTCCTTCAATTTCACTTGACCTCTTTTTCTTCTGTTAAATACAAATAAGATTGTTTGAGATGTGAGATTTTTATTTACATAGCGTCTTTACTACATGCTGATTTTTATGAAAGTATTTAAAAGATCGCATTTTATCTATTTATCCATCTGTCATTCTATGTGTAAAAACATAAATGAAAAATGGACTGGAATGATGTTAATAGTGTTTTTTTTTTTCCTGGGTAATAGTATTCAGGATGATTCTTTAGCTTTTAGAATTGTACTTTTCTACTTAGTTGAAATTCTTTATAACAGCACAAATCAATTTTAGACAAAAATAATATAGTCTTGAAGATTCAAAGTATGTTTCCCAGATATTAGCAATAATTAATTCTAGGTGGTAGGAATGTGAGTAATTGTTATTTTATTCTTTGTGCTTTTCAATTGTTTTTAAATTTCCCCTCCCCCCCCCAAAAAAAAAAGTGGAAAGGAAAGAGCACAGGCTTTTGAATCAGAAAGTTGTTCTCTTCTCCACTACCCACCAGCTGAGTGACCTTGGGTAGGTAGGCTTGTTTTCTCGTCTGTGAAATAGGTTCGCATCACCTTGCTCCTGGGCTTCTTACGAGGATAACATGAGAGAAAGTAGAGAAGCTGTCTAGCACCATGCCTGGCTCCTAGGTGCTCTGTGTCAGTGAATTCTATCCATGCCCTGCTTATACAGAGCTCATTGAGACTGGCAGGTATTCATCTTTACAATATGGCCCAGGAACCTGGAAACTGGCCTTCTGGAATGGATGAGGCTAGCACGCCTTGCCTTGTACTAAATTTACTCAGTGGGATGAATGGTGATAAAAAGAACCTGACTTGGAACCTTAGACATGAATGAATTTCCTTTCACTAGAGCTCAAACATTTTGATTAACTTTTTATTATAAAGATAGTGTTTTGTTGTGATAAAAACTCAAACAGTTTGGAAGGATACCTGTTGCTAAGCTTTAGACATTCTAATGCTTATTTCTTTGTCCATATTATATCTCTCAGACTGCCTCTTCTACCCAGAGGCATCATAAGCATTCTGTGTCCTGATTTTAGATGTGGAAAATGCATGTGTTTATTGAGCAGTCCGAACTCCTCATGGGGGGATAAAAATAAAAAAAATAATGTTATTTTTCCCCAATCGCTTCCTGCAGTCATATTTGGTTGATATCTTTCCTGATATTTAATGACATCTCAAAAGAAGACTTTAATCCCATATCCAGTTCACTGCTCCCCTCCTCCTTCCCATTCCTTAGCTTAAACAAGGCTGGGGGTGGTAGGGAGTTGGGGGTGCTCTCTTTCCAATTCTCTGTCTTCCCTAATCAAATAAACCCAAAGATCAACCAGTCGCCTACATGAGTAGCCAGGTAGGGAATGAGATGCCAGTTGCCCCCAACGTCTCTGAGTAAATCTCCTGGGCTGCACCCTCATGCTTGGGTTTGTTTTTAGGGTGAGGGAGCTATACCATGCACTCCTAAGGCAACAACTGCCACTTCCGAAGACCTCTCTGTCCCCCTCTGTCTTCTGATTATGTAGACTGTGGTGGGGGGGATGATCTTTACGGGTAGCCCAACTTGTTTAGACTCTTCTTTATAAGCCTTTCAGAGGGAATGTCTGCTCCACCCTCAGTTATTTGCTGCCTGAGGGTTCCTTTCTGGAACAACAGGGAAAGTCTCATTCAACTACTGATGCGCATGCTTGTCCGAGTCACGGGGGCCCACTGGTGGGGAAGAGAATGGAGTTTCTAGACAGTAGTTCCCAAGAAGCTTTTGAATTTCACTTACTGGTAAAATGAAACAAGGGGAGGGGAGGAAGGAGGTTGACACAGGGTCTTTTGTTATTTTCAGGTAAGGCACAGCTTTTGTTGTCATTTTCTAGAAACAGGACTACACTGTGCATGCCGTTCTGAGACTTGCTCTTCTCACTTAAAAATACCTGGAGTTCTTTCTAAGTCAGCACATATGCATTACGTCATCTTGGTTCAGCTGCGAAGATCTCCGTGTGAAGAGTTTTGACTCCACCACTCAGAGTGGGGTACAGCCAGAGCATTAGCATCTTCCGTACTAACAGCTCCACCGAGAGTGATCTTGACTCATCTAAGTTCTTTGCTTTCAGGGTAAGAGGCGGACATTGTGAGCACTTAACAGGGTATCTTTTTAATGCACCACTTTGCAGAGAGATGGCTCTTTGTTCGGGTCTGCTCTAGAGACAAGTCGGTGTGAAAGGGACTTCATTTTCTGAAGTAAAGATGTTTCATTACGGGAAGTTTGTAAGTGAAGCGTTCTTCCTTCTGAAGGAGGGTGCCATGCAAACGTTGGTCAGTAAACTTCCATTATGTTGAATTTGAAGCATGTCTCGTTTAGTTTGTTGTTATGGATTTTTTCCTTTTTTTTGGTTTTGAACCTTTAATAAAAGTAAAAAATGAATGCAAAAAGAACACAGCTGAAAACTTAGTAAGAATGTGAATCTCACTAGGTGTTCAAATCTGGTATAGTGCAAGTTTTGTTCACACAAGTTTACATTTTTATAAGCTCAAATCACTTTGGTTTATATACTTGCTATAAAGTATTGGCAAAAAAATTCTTCAGATTCACATTTTTTGGCTACATTATTTCTGACAAACTATAGATTTACTTCCAGTTTAAGAGAAAAAAATGCTTATTGTTTGTGCATGATCAAGTCTATTTTAAGGATTCAACTATTTCTTTCATCTAATAACTTCTGTTTTTTAATAAAATGCTGACATCTTCATTGAAAAATCTTTTCACATAGCTAATCATTTGGTTTCATTTTCAGAAAATGTGTAAGGGGTCATTGCAAAGTTCAAAAAGATCCTACTTTCTTTTAAATAAAGTTCCTCTGAAATAAATTAGCTATAGTAACCTAAAATTTACTCCAAGATATTTTCCTCGAAACAAAACAATGGAAAACATGCCCGACTTTCTCTGGTTGATTATTATTTTTATTATTATTGATTCTTAAAAGAAAGAATGGTATTTACTAATCTTTGAACACTCATCGTATGCCAGGCACTGGGCAAACTCTGAGTTCCTTATCTAATTTAAGCCTCAGGAGACAGGCACTATTATTATTCCCATTTTATAGAAGAGGAAGCCAAGGCTCAGAGAAATGCAGTAACTTGTCTAAGGTCACACAGGCAGGAAGTTGTAGATCCCCATTCAAACCCAGGCTTTGATTCCAGAACTTGTAGTCTTGACCACTGACAGGCCCGTGCTTCCGTTTGATCTTTATTAGATATCTCAATCACATGGGATAGTAAAATACACTCAGGCACTCACCGCTAAGATAAACAAATATAATCATTTTTCCACGTTTACTTCAGTTTTTTTTGAGAAATAGAAATTTTAGATGCAGTTAAAGCCCCCAGTCTCCCCCTCCCCTTTTCCGTTATCTTTTTCTCCACACTATAGGTCACACTTATCCTGGGGTTGCTATGTTTTCATCCCGTCCAATGTTTTGTACCTTTGCCAGATATGTTTTCCCTCATAGTCCTACTTAAAGAATGGGTTTTGCAATGACCTTGTGGGGTGGGTGTTATTTCCCTCAGTTTACAAATGAAAACTCCGAGACTTAAGTGACGTGACCAAAGATCCCACTGCCCGGAGATGGCAGAGAGAGGACTGGATCACTAGGCCGTGGATTCCTTCTTGATGTTCTGAGATATTTTTCTCTCTCCTCCTACTCCTCCTTCCCCCGCAGCTCCTAGGTGACTGGAGAATTTAAGTACGTTTCATTTTGGTATTTGGGATATGGGAAGGGAAGACAATTTGAGTAATCGGCACTTCTTAATTGTCCAGAAGATGGTAAAAAATGTCCTTTTTCTCATCTTCCCCCAAGATGCACTTTGTGAGTTTTCTATTAAAAAAAAAAAGTGCTTGTCTCATAGGTAGAGTTAGCCAAAAAGCCCTGGCTGCTGTTTAACTGGAAAGGGGGTTGAGCCCAGGGGCAGGTCCTGGGATATGGTAAGCATTGTGTTACACTGAGCCTGCTTTTGAGCATGGTGTCTGTTGTTGTGGATTTTGCTATGTGTGTCAACTGTTGTTATCTGTCCAGTCAGGTCTTGGAATACAGCTGGATATAGTTGACCGGTGACCAGATTAGGGAGCTGACATCAAGGGTCATGGAGACCAATGACCCCAGGGGTAAGGATGTCAGAAAAAGTCTTAAGGACAGCCCTGATGCAGTTGCTACATTATCATCATCTAGCAAGTGGAGGTGGTGCTAGGCCCTTCTCGTCAAGGGTCACTGGGGAGTTATTTCTGAAAGCTTCTAGCCCAGTGTCATGCACACAGTTGGTGAACCATCAGTGTTGGTTGAACTTGAATCTGGGAGCCAGAATGTGTATGTTGGGTAAGAGTCAACACATTCCTTGCTCAGGAGTGAGCTGAAGTTCAGAGAATCAGGAAACCTGCAAGGTGTGTGCAAGTAACTGAGCCTCAAGGGTCAGAGCAGGCCGAGTCCCTGGAGGAGGAAGTCAAGGGCCCCTGGCGGAGCCCCTCTCATGGAGATGCAGATGTGGGCATGAGCTTTGAGTAAGACTATTGGTCCCTTGATTGTTTTCCATCTTTCTGGTGGATTTTGGTGGCCTTGGTGATCAAGTGTGTTCGAGTCACTGCAGCTAAAAGACCCTAGTCTGTATTTGTGCTCACTGCACAGGGGACAATGTGGTGGAATAGCTTTGAGGGCTGGCTTCGAAGCCACACAGACCTCTTGAACTCTGGCTGTGTGATTTGGCCCAGGACATCAATTGACTGGAATCTCAATTTCTTCATCTATAAAATGGGAATGATAATACTTAGCTCGCAGTATTGATAAGAGGACTAAATGAGAGAATGCATGTATACAGTTAGCATACAGTTTTTCTTGCATTAAGCAATCAATAAATGATAGCTAATAATATTACAAATATGCTTTCATGTCTAGTTGGTGGGATGGGGAAGGACTGGAAATAAAGAGGGTTGTTATTGTGCGATGCTGAGGAGTGTCATCTCTGGAGTCAGATTCTTGGATTTAAATTGAAGTTGCGTCACCCACAAGCTGCGTGACCATGAGCAAGTTGCTTAATCTCTCTGTGCCTCTCTCTTTTCATTTGCAGAATTGAGGCAGTAATAGTACCTACTTTATAGGATTGTTGTGAAGATTAATTTATAATTTCAAAAAGCAAAACAAAAAACTTTACCAGAGTTCCTAACACGCAGAAAGCACTCAGCAGGGATTAGCACAATTGTTAATGGTTAATTATTACCAAGAGTTGTGGACAAATTGTTAGAGGAGTGTGGAAATAGAATGTGTTGCTTCATGAAGCAGTAAGTTTTCCACCACTGGAAGTGTTCAGTTGGGAAGAAGCTTAGTGAGGATGTAGTTTTGGGGATTCAGATATTGGGAGAATGGAAATATTAGGCAACCACCATGCTCTTTCCTCCATTAGACAGGAAACACAGTATGAGGGCTGCTTACATTCAAATACTGATACTGTGACTTACTGGCTGTGTGACCCTGGGCAAGTCACTTAACTTCTCTGTGCCTCAGGCAGGCACTCTCCGTGAAATAGGATAGCTACAGTTCCCACCACATATGGTTCTTTTGAAGATTAAAAGTCTTCATATTCAAAGAGTGCTTAGAATGGTGCTTTATTCCAAATCCGAGTCTTTTTCTCCAGCTTCCGTTTCTTCCTGTTTTCCCTCTCCTTCCTTTTCTCTTTCTGTCTCTCAAAATAGGAGCCACCATGGGCTCCCGTTGCTTTATAACTTTCCTTAAGGCCTAACCCTCAGACTGGCTCCTGCCTGTGAGGGGTGACTTTGCGTTGTAAGTTGTTTGTCTTGGGACCTACGCAAATGTCTGCTGAGAACATATTCCAACAACAGTCTGTCAGCCCAGTAATGAGGATTCATTAATGAGGCTCCCAGTAGACACTCTTTATTTACAAAGATGACAAATGTCACTACTTGACTATGTTTGAATCGTTTCAAAGGCCGGTGGACTCATTATAATCATCCATACTGGCTGCATGGAGGATCATTTTGTCCGAGGACTGTGTGCAATTTGGATCTCTGTTAATTGAATCACTTTTGAAAGTCCTGCAAAGGGAAGAATCTTTTCAAATTCCTGTCCTTTTATCCATCCCTGAACTCATCTGTTTTGTAACAACAAACTTTTGCAAATTACATTTTAGACACCATTTGTTGCTGTTAGAACTGTGGATGTTATTTTCAGCCTTTCTGTGTCCCTAAAGAGAGGTTGGGAGCACGCATGTGAACATGGGACCCAGGCAGGCAGTGGAGGTAAGTGAAGGCAGAGCGGAGACGCCTGCTCTATCTGACAGGACCAGCTATCCCTCCCTGCCAGCCAACTGCGGCCACAGGGAGCGCTGGCCACCATCGCTCGGCCTCCTGTGTTTTCAAAAGAAGGAGGAAATTTGCATTTTTATGTGTAATCCCTGTATCTTTAGACACTTTTTGGAGATGTTGGTGACCAATTGAACAAATTATTGCAGCCTGGGGGTTTCCAGGCTCTGAGCTCTACCTAAGGTCTAAAGCACTTTGCTGCAGTCTCTTTGCTGGTTGAAAAACAAACAAATGGAGCGACAACAACAAAACCAGCAACTAACACGTAAGAATAGATGAGAGACCTGCTTCTTTGTTTTCTCTTGCAGACTGGTATAGGGGATACCTCATAAAGCACAAACTGTTGCAGGTAAGGTCAATTTGTTTTTATGTGGGACAATACTGGATGTGGTTTACGGCCCTGCCGCGCCCCTGGGCAGTGATGTCCCACCGTTACTCCTCAGCAAACTGGCCCGTCCCTCCCTGCTGGCTTCCAGTGTCTTCCCACCTCTACGCCTTGGTACTTGCTGTGCCTGGACTCCCTCTCCTTGCACTCATTCTTTCAGGCCAACCTCCAGAGCTCTCTCCTCCAAGAAACTTTTCCTGATATGCCGACCACATATGATTTCTCCCTTCCTCGAGTCCCCGTGGAGTTGTGCACTTTTTATTTGAAATTTATCTTCTGCTGCTGTTCTTTAGATTTGTGTGGGGCATTCATCATTTCCTCACCTGGGTGTCCAACATGACGCAGAAAGGACAGGGCCGTCGCTGCCCTAGTGGGGTTCACTCGTTCCAACCCCACATTACACTGTCATGTCCACGACAGCAGGCACTTGCTTTGCTGTCTCCTTAACCGCTTGTGGGTCTAGCACAGCGACCGGATGTCCCAGTGTGCACATTGGTTGAATTTATGAAGGAATTCGCAAGTGATTGATAAACTTCTCTCGTTAACTTAGCCAAGCTTATGGAGCAAGGAAATTACAGATGCTTCTTTCTCCCTCCCTGACATGCCGTGTGGGAGGCATGGTCCTACTGTGCTCTCTAAAGAACAGTAAAATAAATCCAGGGTCAATAGGTCTCATACTGAACTAGCTTACACACCAAGGACACTCTTGCTTCAGGACCTGACCTTCTGCTGTGGTGACTGTGAAGGGAGACTGCCTTCCCGGAACTGGGCGGGAGGGGAGAGGCAGGGCCTTGTCTAACGCAGAGCGAGTCTTTCAAGTGCTCCTGTCTGGCCCATCTGATAGGACAAGTGTCCACAAGGGGGTTGGAGCATCCTTTGGAATCCAGGGCTATTGTGGGATCTAGAACAACTAATGGAGAACCGGAGGGGAACTAGAATAAAAGAGTAGATTTAGAATCTACCTCTACTCTGTCTGACTCTGGAATTATTCCTTTAAAGTTTGAGGGTTTTACCAATCAGTGGCTTTTGGGAAAATCGTAAAGACTTGGGGTCAGTTATTTCTGTAAGGATATGTCATTTTAATTTATTATATTTATCTTATTTTATTTCCAACAGGGAATTTTTCCTAAATCCTTTATACACATCAAGGAAGTGACAGTTGAGAAAAGAAGGTACTTGCCATTCTCTGCCAGACTTGACTTTAATGGCTCGTGCATGTCTCTGTCCTGTCTGCTTTAAAAACTGGACTTGGCAGATGTGAAGGATGCTCAGCGGATCTGTCTTCTTCCTGCCTGTGTTTATTTGGGTGTCTCCTTTCCCTCACTTGATGGGAGATCTAATCCAAATTGATTCGTGTTCAGATCTGATTCTGAGGGGTATTAGTAAGTTTGGAGAAACAAGCTTTTCACTGGCAGCTGCTTTTGAATTGTATTAAAGTAGAACAATCCTGAATAATGAGCTTGAAGGGCCCACCCCAGTGAGGAGGACATTGAAAAGGAAGTCCCTTGCATTTGCATAAGGTAACTGCTGTGGTTATTGGAGGCGCTTCAGTCTCAAGCCAGCAAGGCCCCGCTCAGCAGCTGCAACTTAATGCAAACTTGCCAGCATTTTATCTTGTTAGCATCTGGGTCTCAATTTCACACCGTTTTCTCTCCCACCTTAAATAGAAATATCGAGAACATCATTCCCGCAGAAATTCCTCTGGCACAAGAAGTGACAACGACACTTTGGGAATGGGGCAGCATCTGGAAACAGCTCTATGTGGTGAGACTCAAAACCCTGCTCCCTGGGATGGAAGCTTCTTGCAGTCTTTGGTTTGGTTCAAATTTGGAATTTAGCCTTGAGAAGAGCAGGCCAAAGTGGCTTTAGTGGCATAATAGAACGAACAGTATAATGTATGAGGATGTCCAGGCCCAGAGAGGTTAGGTGATGTTTTCAAAGTCACACAGCAAGCTAATGACAGAGCCATCATAAATGGGGTCTGGTGTGATCCTTCTGTTTTTAAACTAGTGCAAAAGTTGTCAAACTTAAGTATGCATAAGAGTCACCTTGATAACTGTTAAAAAATAAAACTTCCTTTAATGGAGTTTAGTAATCTGCGTTTTTAATAAACTCAGGAGATTTTGATTTGGTCTGCTGATAACACCTTGAGAAATGCTGTTCTCATACATTAACTAACTAAAGGCTTTTGCCCTCAGATCTACGAGGAAGCTTTGACCCTGGAAAAACAAAGATGTATTTTGCATGTGTTTTCGCTGTATTGAAGCAAATCTAATTTTAAATCCTCCTTTTGTGCTTCTAAAGCTCCTAATGAAAGCAGTTAGCTAAGCAAACCGTTGAGCTGAGAGTGAAAATGTCAACCAAAGGTGACTGCATGTTTCTCACCGCGCGGTGCACACCTGCTGGTGTGCATGTGCTATTTGCACACTTAACTCTTCCCTTCATAAATGTAACTCACACGGGGATATTTCATAATATATGGTCATTGTCACATCCAGTTCTTTAAGTTTCCCAAAAGATGTTAGGAAAGTTTAGAGGGGAAACAGTAGACTTGAGGCTAAAGTGGTTAGTTATTCACCTCCACTACCCTTTTAAGACCTCCCGGACATGTGCACTGGGGAAGCTTGGCATTTTCCCTCAGGAAATCTTTGACTAGCAAGTCCAGAGACCCTTAAACTCCCAGTTTTCCAGTATCACCTTCATGATTCTTGCTATATCTTTATACCACTTGTATAATATTTACTTCATACCTAAATTGGCTCTCTTTTTAGTAAACTTCAGTAATTTACCTAAGGGCTTTCATAGCTCCATCATTCCAACAACAGTTCTCCAAGTCTCTGACATCAACTGGATGCCCTACCCATTCACTTCACTTCTAACACTGACGACCCAGAGTTCCGCCAGACTCCACAGGTTTAGGGGCTCCGTCCTACAAGATGGCCCTTACTTCAGATGCCAGTTGCAAGTCCCAGGTGCCCAGGCTGCTGCACTGCTGTCCAAACTTGGTACAAGTTTGGAGGTTTCCGTGATTCCTCCCCACTCCTACCTCAGGTTCTGTCATTCCCTGGAACAACTGACAGAGCTCTGGAAAGTGCTACACTTATGATTACTGTTTTGTTAGAAAGGATACGATGCAGGAGCAGCCAAATGGAAGAGACACACAGGGCAAGGTGCCAGGGTGGGGCTGGGCACAGAGCTTCCATGCCTTCTCTGGGCGTGCCACCCTCCCAGGACGTTGATGTGTTCACTGTCTGGAAAGCGCCTTGAACCTTACGGTTGGAGGGTTTTCGTCAGCGTCTCATTCCACAGGCACGATTGATTAAATCATTGGCCATTGGGGATTGAGCTCAGTCTCCAGCCCCTCTGCCCTCCCTGGAGGTTAAGGGTGGGGGAGGTGAGGGAGTGGGCTGAAAATTCCAACTCTCTTATCACGTGGTTGGTTCCTCTGGCATCCAGCCCCTCTCCTAATCTAGCAGGGAGGCTGCCAAGAGTCATGTCATTACCATAAACTTAGATATGGCCAAAAGGGGCTCATTATGAATAAGAAAAGACACTCCTATCACTCAGGAAATTACAAGAGTTTTAGGAGCTCGGTGCCAAGAATGAGGATGAAGACCAAATATATATAATTTTTATTATACTATGCATGCTTTCCCAAATGGAAAGTCAAAAGTACTTAGCAGAATTAGAAGAACGATGTTCAAATAAATACAATGAAAACAAGACAGTGTTATTAAATGCTTGCTATAGTACCTGTCAAAAGCTCTGAGCCCAAGACCTCTCTCTCTTTGTTAAAAAAAGAGATTGACAGAGGCCGGCCCGGTGGTGTGGTGATTAAGTTCACGTGATCTGCTTCAGCAGCCTGGGGTTCACAGGTTTGTATCCTGGGCACAGACCTACCACTGCTCATCAAGCCACACTGTGGCAGCATCCCACATGAAAAATAGATGGAAGATTGGCGCAGATGTTAGCTCAGAGCCAATCTTCCTTACCAAAAAGAAAGAAAGAAAGAAATGAACAAATGTGAGAGGGGTTAAAGACCCTTCCATGAAACTGCAGCTTTCTCCTTCCTGTAAGCAGAAGGATAGAAAGAGAGCAGAAGATAATTGCCATATGGGTCCATGTTACTGAATCTTGTGTCTTTGTGTCCCACGGTTTGTACACATGTCACACTTGGGGGAACACTGCCTTAGAAAGGGGTCTTTATCACAGAGAAATGGCCCTGGTTCCCAGCCTTAAAGGACCTGAGCTCTAGGACATGCATCACAGCAGATGTTCAAGGCATTCCTGTTCGACAAGTATCTTTTTGAATAAGAGTCAGAAGTCACCCTTTCTTTAACCAAGAAGTGATTGGGATTATCACTTGTCCTTTTGGGAAACCCCTATGGTCTAGCGGGAGGAAATATGTCAATGACTGAGATTACCCACCACCCAATCCTTTCACATAGCTGGGCAAGGGCCAGGAGAGATGCTCAAGCCGTGGCCACTGAACATGCTCGCCTGACTTGGGCACAGTTTGTTAAATGGATGCCCAAGCACCTTCTGCACAGGTGACTGTAAATTGTTTCCTGTCTCCTAGGCCAGCAAACAGGAGCGATTCCTGCAGGTGCAGTCCATGATGTACGACCTGATGGAGTGGCGGTCCCAGCTCCTCTCAGGAACGCTGCCCAAGGACGAGCTGAAGGAACTGAAGCAGAAAGTCACGTCCAAAATCGACTATGGCAACAAGTAACCTCGCTTTCCTCTGAAAAGATGCTATCTTCCCCGACCCACCTCCCTTCGTCCCTGTTTCCCTCCCGAGAAGCTTGGTTTCATTTTTAGATGCAAGTTTGCCACTTTCTGTTTGGGAGAAGGTGTTACCAAGGGTCGGGCTTGTGTGCCTTTGTTATCACCCCCGAGGGCCCTGGGGACGTGTGGGGGGAGAAGCCTCGCGTAAGCAGTGCTTCCTGTCTGGCGGGGAGATTGAAGGTGGTCGGTTAACCTGCTTCTGAGGGCTGAGGAGCACAGTCACGCTGGTTCACTTTCAGCTTAGTTGTCATTTTATTCCTGCATTTAAAAAAGTCTCCCTTAAATCGCAGTTGTGTGACTTAATGTCCCTTCCTTCATCCTAAATTAGCTAAGCCGCATGCCATCAGCTAACTCATACACAGAGTTACAAACGTGTTTCCTCAAAAGGAAGAAGCAGAAATTGGCTGAGTTTGAATGCTGTGAAGTTAAGGAGACGTGAAACAAGTTTTGAGGCAGGACAGCCCGCCGATAATAATAGGATTGATAATAATATTATAACTGACATTTAATCGGAGCTTATTATGCACGAGGCTTGATACTAAGTGTTTTACGTGCATTGTCTCATTTAATTCTTATAATAACTCTCTGGGGCCTGCAGTTTTATTGTCCTCATTTTTTTCAGACGATGAAACAGAGGCTCTTAAAGAGGTGAAGTAACTTGTCCAGAGTCACACAGCTAGTAAATGGCAGAACCAGGGTTTAGTCCCAGGCAGCCTGGCTCCAGAGGCTACCAGCCTTGCCGCTATGCTGCTTGGATAGGCTTTGAGAACCGTAAAAGCCCTCCCTCCCTTCCAGCTGTTTGAATGCCCTCCAACATCTTACTCGTTTGTTTATTTATCCCAACAACAAATACGTTTTGAACACTTATGATTGTACTGACTTCCTGTTAGGTGTTGAGGCTGTGGAAATAAAAGTTCCTGTCCACTAAGGGACCACAGTCCAGTTAGGAGTGAACTACAAGTAAACTATTGCTATGTGTTGTGATAAGTTTGGTAGCTTAGGAAACAAGAGTGTTCTTAACTTGATTTGGAGAAGGAAGTCAAAGAAGGCTTCCTGGAGGAGGTGGCCCATAGCTGAATTTTGAAAGACAAATAAGTGTTAAGTAGGCTAAAAAAGGGAGGGTAGGAGTGCATGAGAGAGCATGGCATGTTCAGAAGACTGCATAGGGGGTCAGAAGGCTGGAACATAGGGCCTGAGGGGGAAGTAGAAAGAGCTTATTCAATGGGAATAAGAAGATTTCCCAGCGGCCATGCTTTCTTGACTTTGTCACATGCACTAGGAAGAAGATCCGAAGAGGAAAGTCAATGGTTCAACTTACAGCTGCCTCCCATCCCCGGAGCGGAGCACAGTCCCTCTGCCAGTTCCCCTGCTAGCAGCTGGCAAGCTTGCCCAAATCTGCTTATAGTGCGTGTCATCCCAAAGTGACAGGAGGGTTTGCCACGCGGCTGCTGCCCCCACTGGCACGGTGGCGCTTCAGGCTGAGCATGGTCGCATCTGGGAGCGTGGGCCTCGAGGGGGTGTTGCTGCTTTACAACAATGGTGTCTGTGACTTCGGATGTTGTTTCCTCACTGGCGCTCCTGAGAAAAAGGACCAAGGGTGGAAGAAACAGTCCCTGCTCACGGGAAGCCTGCCCTGATTGTCCCCCACTCGCCCCTGGCTGGGTTAGGCGCTCTTGCAGGCCTTTAGCACCCTGAACAGTCATGGCCTCCTTACAGGCCTGTCGCCCCTGCTGTGCCGGGAGCTCTCTGACAGTCACTGTGCGACTCATCTCTATGTGCTGGGAATAGGATCTGCACGCAGTAGGTGCCCAGTGAATGATAACTGAATGCCTGAACGGCTGGTGGCGATGGGAGAGCGAGGAGCAAGACGGTTTTGCCTAAACCAGCCTTGCCTCTGCGGCACGGCCCAGAGCAGCCCTGGGCTTTCAGTTTCGGTCGGTTTCCTTTGGGGAAGTGAGAGATGCCCTCGGAGCCTGAGGCCGAGCTGAGGGGCCCATTGCTTCTTGCCTCCCCTCCCTAATGACTTCAGCTGGAAGTGAGAGGGACTTCAGTGCCTTAAATTAACGCTGGCTCCGTGTCCCAGGGGGCTCAGAGTTCTGAGATGCGGTGAGTGACTTCCTGACAGTCAGAAGGCCAGAGCTCTGGGCAGTGTGAGGACCGTGTGAGGAGCACGGCCTCCGGCGGTGAGAGTCAGGGAAGCAGGGTGGAACTGAGAGCTGGAAGGCCGCTCAGGGTCAGGCTGTTTCTTTCCTCCTTCACTCTCTCCCTTCATTCAGACATCAGACTTTTGTTGAGCACCTAGTAGGCCCTGAGGTCAGACATTTACAAAATGCAGCCTCTATATTTAGCAATAACAGCAAAAGAATGCAAGCAATGAGAACTAGTAATAGTTTACTGGCTGCTTACTCTCTGCCAGTCAATATTTTGAGCACTTTCCATGTATTAACTCAGTTAGATCTCATGACAACTCTGTGGGGTAGGTACTGTTATCATCCCTATTTCTCAGATGAGGAAACTGAGGCTCAAAATGATTAGGTCATTTTGCCCAAGATGCACTGGAATTTGAACCATGACGCTTGGCTCCAGAGTTTAAGCACGTGCCTGCTGCATTCTCCTGCCTGGCAAGGACTGTGGGGACGAGTGCGGGAGAGAGAAGTAAGCAGACACTTGATTAGGAAGTCGGGCAGAGGGTGGGAGGAGGGCAGGGGCGATACCTGCCCCATGTCTAACAAGACTAGAAGGAATCATGAGGTGAAGAAATGAAGAGAGAGAGAGAACCTGGGAAGAGCTGAGAGGTGACATGGACGTGGAGAGGAAGACAGACGAGGGCTGGAACCTTGAGGGTCCGAGTGCCAGGTGAAGAAGCTGGGATTTGTCCAGAGGGTGATGGGGAACCCCAGAAGGAGCCATTTCTATTTTCTTTATCATTAAAAAAATTTTTTTGAAAAATGCATTCAGTGGGGTCTTCTTCCCCTGCCCTCATCTTGGGTTCATTTTATCACTTTCTTGAACAGAAGAGAGCAATGAGACTACCTCTTGAGGAGAAAATGTCAAAACGCTCAGTTCTCCAAAATGAATGGTCTGCTATCCTACTGGGGGACAGCCTTCCTGACCATGGGTCATGGGAATCCTGACAGTCCTGCCCCATAACGACTAAATTTTCCAAAGTTCCAAGTGGGACTGGTAATGGACAAACTATTTGGTACCCAAGGAGTGAAGACTCCTCAAATGACTCCTCCAAATCCTAAGATAGCTAGATGCAGGAGAATGTTTTATTCATACATTTTAAAACCAAATCCACTTTGATAAATTTTGAAGAGAAAGAGCTAGAGAGATCCTGGCATTAAATTATGTATTGGCTATGCTCCATCTTTTCCGAGGTCACACGAGCCTCTGCTCAGCATTAGTTGAATGCACTTGTTTCCCCTTATCATCGCCCATTTGGCAGCATGGCCGTGCAACATTATGAGTCATGTCTAGTTGGAAGTTAATTTCCTAATCAATGTGGACAAATGGGTGAACCTTGGCTCCCTTCCCTTTGCATTTGGATGAGATGGGAGATGCGCCTCTCAATCTGATTCTCAAATGGGAGATGAGAACTGAGTCTCCTTCATTTGTCCTTGCTGCCCTTCCTGAATCTGGTGCTCGGTAGCGGTGCCTGGGCTGGACACTGTTGTTCTTCTCAGAGTCTCCGTCAGCATCCCCCTACCTTCTTTGGATGGACAACTGACGTCCTCCATCTCGACATCAAGTGCAAAAGCAGCTTCAAGTTAAGGCCTCTGCAAACCTACCCCTTGCACCCCAACCCAATACTGCTTTTAAGCACCTCCTGTATGGAACGTATACCATAGAGGTTAAGAGTGCAGGGGCTGGCCCTGTGGCGCTGCGGTTAAGTATGCATGTTCCGTTTCCGGTGGCCTGGGGGTCGCCGGTTTGGATCCCGGGTGCGGACATGGCACCACTTGGCAAGCCATGCTGTGGTGGGCGTCCCACATATAAAGTAGAGGAAGATGGGCATGGATGTTAGCTCAGGGCCAGCCTTCCTCAGCAAAAACAGGAGGATTGGCAGCACTTAGCTCAGGGCTAATCTTCCTCAAAAAGAAAAAAAAATAAGAAAGGAAAAAGAGTGCAGACTAGGGTGCCATATTACTTTTTTTTTTTACTAGCTATGTGACCTTGAGCAAATTAATTAGCTCCTATATTCTCAGTCTTTTCTTCATCCGTAAAATGGGGTATTAACAGTACCTTTCTCGTATGGTTGTTATGAGGGTTAAATGCAATAATATACATGAAATGTTTAACATGTGTGAGCTTATCTCAAGTGCTGTGTGAGTGTTTGCTGTTATTGGTATCATCGATGCCAATCAGAATGGCAGGTACAGTTGAAACAAATCAATATCAAACAGGGAAAAGCTTGTGGCCTGGAAGTCAAAGAGGAAAGAGCAAGCTGTGAGTAACAATCAATATATCTGAGAATTTTTTCCCCCGACAACTATTTTCAAGTTGTTACTGAATAAATAATACATGAGTACTTTCTCTGCGTATATATTTATGTATTATTCTATATTATACTATACTATATTGTACTATATAAACATCAAACAAATTGAGATAAGGCACCTGTCCCTTTTGACCCCCCGGCCCTCCTAGTCCCAGGGCCCTGCCTCTCCTCACAGGCACCCATGCAGGTAGAATTGGTAGTTGGTAGTTTGGTGCTTTTTGTCCAGACCTTTCTCTCTCTTCATTGTCACTCATGTACATGTACCCAGATAACATATCTGGCTTGGTTTGTTTGTTTGTTTTTTTACATAAAACACACTGTATGCATTTTTCTGTACTTGATTTTCTTCACTGAGATACATTATTAAACATATGAAAACTATAACATATTTTTTTAACCCTGCTACATGGAATTTCCTTACAGATCACGGTTTCTTGAGCCATTCCTCCTTTGACAGACATTCTGGTTTCTTTCAACACTTTGCTGATGGGACTACTGCTGCAACTCACATCCTCGTTCAAATATGGGTGTTTCTCTAGGTTCAATATTGCAGGAAACATACATTTAAAAAAGTTTTAATACACACCACCACAGTGCCTCCCCAAAAGGCTGAACTATACCGGTGTGACTCTGGCTGCATGCAAGACTCTTGATGCAGAGCTGGCTGTTCTGTGGGAGTCTGTGATCCCCAGAACCCGGTGAACTTTCTGGTAGAAATGTCTCACCAACGTCCTAAAGGCTTCAGCCTGCCCTGATTTATCCTTGCCTCCTGTTTTTGCTTCTTAGAATCCTTGAGCTTGATCTGATTGTCAGAGATGAAGATGGAAATATCTTGGACCCTGATACTACCAGCGTCATCAGCTTGTTCCATGCACACGAGGAAGCGACTGGGAAAATCACAGAGCGCATCAAGGAAGAAATGGTGAGCTTTGTCAAACAGGCTTTGGCCAAGCCAGGCAGGCATTTCCCCCATCATAAACTTAAAACAATAGGCTAATTAACCATACTGTATATTATTCAAGGGGACATCTGTCTTATGACCTGAGATAATCAGTAACCAGACACATTTTCTTGTGTTTTTGTACTTGGATCTGTAATTCATTCAGCATCCATCCCACAGGTAGTTGAATGCCAGGCAAGTTTCCTTCCATCGTGAAGCTTTCATATTCCAGAGAGGAGAAGAGAAGAAAGGCAGTACAAAAGTAAATAAATAAATGGACAAATTAGTCCTAGATGGTGATAAGTTTCTAGAAGGAAATAAACTAGAATTATGTGAATCAGAATGAATCAGGAGCTATTTTAAAAGGTACCATCAGGAAAGGCCTCTCTGAAGAGTGACATCTGAGATGATACTTGAATAACGTGAAGGCACCAGGCCTGGAAAAATCTAGGGACAGGGTATTCTATACAGAGGGAACAGCAAGTGCAAAGGTCCTGAGGGAGGTCTGAGTTCTGAATGTTAAAGGAGTAGAAAGGCCAGTGTGGATGGGGCATGAGGAGCAGTGGGAGAGTACAGGCAATGACTTGGAGAGAGAAGTAGCAGGAGTCAGCTCTTATAGAGCCTCAGGGGTCATAGAAAAGAGTTAAGATGTTATTCCATGTGCTGTGTGAAGCCAATGAAAGATTTCAGGGAGACAATCTCTTCAAGGTTAACATAATCTGATTTATATTTTTAAAAAAAAATCTTAGCCACTCTATATTATTTGAAAGCAACTTTATTTTTAGCTTTATTGAGATGTAATTTTCACATAATAAAATTAATTCATTTTAAACTATAGTCTAATGAGTCTTATTAATATACAATGTTGGGTAAACTCCACTGCAATTAAGATATAGAATGGTTCCATCACTCTAAAAGTTTCTTTAAGTTCCTTTAAAGTCAGTCCCTTTCCCCAACCCCAAGCCCAAGGCTACCCCTAATTTGCTTTCTGTGACAATACTTTCACCTTTTTTAGAGTTTCATATAAATGGAATCATATATGTTTTGTATTTGACTTCTTTTACTCAGCATGATGTTTTTGAGGCTTATGATGTTTTTTCCTTTTCATTGCTGAGTTGCTGTGACTGTTGACCAGTTCTTGGGCATTTGGTTTGTTTCCAGTGTGGGGCTATTACAACTGATACTGCTGTGAACATTTGCACACACATCTTTGCATGGACATATGTTTTCATTCTTTTTGGGTACTACCCAGCAGTAGGATTACTGGATCACATTATAAGTATATGTTCAACTTTTTAAGGTACTGCCATACTATTTCCCAAAAGGTCTGTACAATTTTCCTTTCCCATCAACAATATGTGAGAGTTCCAGTTGCTCTACATTCTTGTCAGCACTTGATGTTGTCAGTCTTTTAGCTTTAGCCATTCTAGGGGTATTTCATTGTGGTTTTAATTTGCTTTTCCTTGAATGACTAGTGGTGATTAACCATTGCCATTTGAATCTTTTTTTGTGAAGCATCTGTTCAAATATCTTGCCCATTTTAATTGGGTTGATTTTCTTATCGAGTTGTGAAAATTCTTTGTGTATTCTGGATACAAATTCTTTATCAGATATATGTTTTGCAAATGTGTTTTCTCCCAAGTCTGTGCCTGGCTTTTTCGCTTTCTCGACAGTGTCTTTCAAAAAGCAAAAGTTTTTAGTTTTGATGAAGTCCATTTAAGCAATTTTTTTCTTTTATAGTTTGTGCTTTTAATTACACTAACTTTATGAGAAAGGCTGGGTCAGTGGTGGTATTTCCCAGGATGGGAAAATCAAGACCAAGAGGGTTCATGTGTCTTGGCTCAGACTGCAGAAACTTTTGGTGGTAGACGTGGGTATAATGCCGAAGTCTTCAGGCTTGAAATCTTGGTTCTCAAAGTCCTGGACCATCTTTCTGTTGTCCGAAGTGATGCTGGGCTAATTTTCTCTATCCTTTTCCCTTTTTCCTTCCACCTGTCAGTCAAAAGACCAGCCGGATTACGGAATGTATTCCCGGATCTCTTCATCCCCCACCCACAGCCTCTATGTCTTTGTGAGAAACTTTGTGTGCAGAATTGGGGAAGATGCTGAACTCTTCATGTCTCTCTATGATCCCAACAAGCAAATGGTCATAAGGTGGGTGTGTTAATATTGTCTGACTTCTCTGTATGTGGGAGGTTGGAGTTGGCAGAGCACAAAGCATCTTTTTTTCTACCATCACTTGTGGAGAAATTCCCACCTGGAAGATAAAATTAAGCCTAACTGAGAATGTGAACATAACCTCTTTTAGGGTGTGGGAGTCAGGTGGAGCTATTGCTCCCCACCAGATTTTTCCCACAGTAGGATTATGGTTACACAGAAGGGTTTTGTACATATGATTTCGATTACTGGAAAACGACCGGAAATCACAAGATTCAGACAGTTAGCATTGGAGACAATAAAAATACCTGCTTTTAAATTAGGAATTAAGAATGGTGAAAACTCCATATCTTCATGGCATCAGTGGGCTAACATTGTGGCCTCTGAATCTGCTTGGCTTCACATTCTAGCCCCACTGTTTACTCTTTCTTAAGCTTAGGCAGGTTGTTAATTTTTCTTAAGAGTGAGTTTGCCATTTGCAAAATGTGAATGCCAACCTCACGGGGTCATTTATTTCAGACTTTAAGGAGAAAAAGCACATGGCCTGACATGTCGTGTCTGTCCTCCAAATGGCAGTGGCTGTTATGATTATTATTTAATTGTTCTTGAGAACGGAGGAAGTGAGGGAACTTCTAGTGTCTCAGCGCAAGGAGGGGAAAACAACTTTGAGCATCTCCAGGGAAAAGTCTTTGGTACCCTCCAGCCCCCACTCTCAGCCCCCTGGCCTCTACTTGTGGCTCAGACCATCCTGCCTTACAGGTGACCACTGCCTTCAGAAGAGTGAGAGATGAGGAGGAGTTGGGCAAAAAGGACCAAAACCAAAAAAAGAAAAAGAGTAGAAAACAAAGAAAGAAGCAAATAGGCGTGGTACAGGAAAGGGGCAAGGGAACTTGGAAGCACCCCTCATGTCAGCCATCTGACTCTGGATCGCTGCTCTTTTCCTAAGAAACCAGTCTTCTCCACTCCTGCCTGCCCTAACCAGGGTTGACATACAGTGAACCTATGGCAAGTTGGAGCATCCGCAGTGTGGCCCGGATGTGGACTGGGAGGAATTTATCTGGGACTGACCTTTCACTGTTGGCATGAATCATAGTCGGAGTCCAGAGGATGCCTGAAGAGATTTGGTTTGGGAAATTTAAGGTAAATTTTTGTAGGACAAAAAAGAAGCAGTTTAGGCGACAGGCCAGTGAGAAGGCTAATTTCCAAAAGAGCTCAAGGAGGTTTGGAATTGTTCTCCCCTTCCCCTGAGGAGAGTGTCATGTGGAGGAGGTCTCACTCATCTTGGTGTGAGGTGGGCCTTTGGATTTACCACCCATCTTCCTGGGCAAGGATGGATGGGGCCAGCTCAGCCCTCTAAATTGCTTTTCTTATTTATGATGGTATTTCCCCTAGAAGAAAATTGCTGGTGCCTGGTGTTTGACCTAGCAGGCGGGTTCTCAACTAGGCGTGCTACATGTGATGAAAGATCCTGGGAGATACCCAAGTATTTCACTATGACAGTCCAGAAATGACCCATGAGAAATAAGTTTTAAAAATCTTTTTTGAGGGGATGGAGCACTGGAGGCTTCTTGGTTAGTTTGCTGAAAATTCCACTATAATTTTTAGATTTTACTAAAAAAAAAGAAAGAAAAAGTACATTCAGCCTGATTGAATTTTAACTGTTGGTTAATCTGGGGCCGGGGATATTTTGTTATCAGTTCCATTTCCCCCTTGAACTTTGCTCAGACTACTCTTATTCGTCTTCTCGGGGTGAGTGGAGAGAGATGAACAAGACGTCAGAGAGAACAAATCTCTAAAAAGAAGGCAACTCCTCTTAACTTTGTTGAATTCTTTTATTACGCCTTTTTGAGCTGACGGGTTTTGAGCTTTATTCTGTTTTTATGCTAATTCAAAATAATGGGTATTTATTTAGCACCAACTATATGCTCCTGCATGGCATGGGAAACCTAATGACTCAACTCAGCAAACTGTGCTAAGTTTCTCCCAAGTTAAAGAAGTACTAGACTTCTTGATCTTCTGGGTGCGCTGGACTGACAAGTAGGGACCACGCAGGGTCGGGTATGGTTGCTAGAAGATGTGAGATGATAAATGATCATATGTCAGAACTGTGTGACTGCCCCTCATAAAACCCTTCAATGGGTTTTCATTACTATTAGGATCAAGTCAAAATCCTTGAATGGCCTGCAAGGTCCACATGGTCTGGCATATTTAATTTTTCTCTTGACCACTTTCCCCTTGGATCTGTTTTTTAGATGAATTGAGCTCCATCCTGCCTCTGGGCCTTTGCATGCTGTTTGCTTTGCCTAAAACATTTCCCTTTCCCACTCTCTTTTCCTGACCAACTTTATTTACATTTATATCCTCAGCAGAGACTTCCCTGACCACCCAGACTAGGCCAGTCTCTTCTGATATACATTCTCATAATACCCTGAACTTTTTCTTTATAGCCCAGTTGCATATAAATAGTTGTAACAACTGCATTTAAATAGTTAAAGTGTATCTCAGATAGTGGTTGAGGCCCTCTATAGTCTATCACAGTGTGACGTTCGGTTCAAGGAAACGGTCCTACATCCAATGGATAGTTTAAAATAATTCAAATCTTTACCCAGTCTTGAAAGGGGAGTGGGATGAGAAGGGTGAATACATTCTTAATGTCCAGCAAAACATACAAAAATCCTTTCCCCCGCATCTTTGCCACTCTTAATAACCTCTACAGAGAATGCTGCTGCTCTTCGAAAATATTAGGCAACTGGTCCAGAATTTACCTAGCAGATGGGGCAGGAAAGGAGATTGTGAATACACATGTGTTAGTGATTTGCTGCCCCTGCTCATGTAATGTCTGTCTCCCTGGCCGGACTGTGATCTCTTGGAGAGAGGGACCACGTCTGTCTCAAACACTACTGTGTCCCCAGAAGCTGGCATGGTGTTGGGCACACGGTAGGGGTTCCGTGAATATCTTTACCAAGTGAATGTTGAGCCCCTGGCAGTAACGAGTTGCCACTCTTCTTCCCACAGTGAGAACTACGTGGTGCGATGGAGCAGCAGGGGCTTCCCAAAGGAGATCGAGATGCTCAACAACCTGAAGGTGGTCTTCACGGTGGGTGTGCACTGTCTTTTCGTTACCATATTCCACACTCGAAGGATACGATCTTGGAAATGAGGCTGGTCGGTCAGTCAGGAGGGAGTGCAGCCTTGGTGCAGAACCGTGTTCGGGGCTTTCTGAAGATATTCAGAGCAGACAGAGGACACTGTGTGCCCTCCGGACGCTGTTGGGAAGGTGGATCTTCTTCTCTCTTTTTCTCCCTCCCGCCCTGTCTCTTTCTCGCTCATGTGCACTCAGGGAACACACACAGAGCTCTATGTCAACAAGCACAAACCTCTTCCAGCAATGATGTCTAGGGGAACTGTGTACAGCAGCTATTCTGATTTTCTGGCTAATGCTTGGTTAACCTGAGTTCCTTTCTTTGGTTCAGGCCTTCTAAAACCCTTTTAAAAATGTATCAGAAAATTTTAAAAAAGACCTTCCTGGAACATGGCAGCCTTGGTAAATTGGATATTTTGAACATAATTAAGTCATGGATGACTTAAGATCTTACAGGTCCCTGGGATCATTCTTCTAAGTACCAATACTCACTGGGCAAGACGTATGTAGAAATGTTGAAATCAATTGTTATTTAGATAATTTATTTCTGAGAGTGAACCTGGCTTTTTAGCTCCGGAAAGGAGAAAAAGTGGAAAGAAGGAGACGAGGTTATCATTTCCAGCACAGACCCCTCTCTTGTCCTGTTTCCATAAGGGTATGTTAAGAGTATAATCTTAAGGTGTCTATGATATTATTGTTTGCAGACTCCTCGGGGGAGAAGAGCATTTATGAAATTTTTCACTGTGTTGCCTGTGTTAGCAAGGGAAATTACAGAGGAGGAGCCAGGGAGGGATTTGAGCGTGGAGCAAGCCAGTGGGTTTGATCCAGGAGTGACCGACATGCTAGATTAACCTACCTTGCTCTACAATAATTTTCTAGTTACAGCCCATTAGGTGTGATGTCTTATGTTATGTCACAATTAGATTGGAGTGCAGCTGATTTATTTTGTTTGTTATTTCTTGAAAAATGGGCCAGAGGCATGGAATAAGATCATAGGTCCTAATTGCTTAGACAAAGTTTTCTTGGCATATATAAATGTACCTCAATCCTGTTTATCTATTATTAGTTAGAAGGAGGAGCCTATTTGTTTTCTTGATAAATAGGAGAGTCTCATGGGGTTCCTGATTAAACCAGGAGACAGATGTTTTGTGAGAGAGCGAGGGACAGGGCATCAATCAGTGGTTCATTTTGCAGAGAACCAATTCATGATGTAAACATATGGGAAAGGGCATCGGTAAATTTGTTTCACTTGGTATTAATGAGAATGTGATCCTGCCTTCATGGAATTCTGCCTATGCCACCACCTCTTCTTCTCACAGCAAATGAACTTGAAAACCTTGGTTGATTGGTTCAACAGGCTGACACCTCCCTCTCATGAAATGATAGGAGTTTTCATTTCGGGATAAGGAAGGTCGTGGTGCTCTAGCTTCTTTTATTGATTCAGAGCTATCCAGTGAGTACCTACCGTGTTAGCTCTGTGCTGGGTGCTGGAGATACAGCAGTGACTAAGCTGATAGGCCCCTGCTCTCATGGTGTGATGGGGGGAATTCAGAAAATAAGTAAATGAATAAATAAACAAGAGAAATGTCAGAAGGAAATCCATGCGATGCAGATAATTAAAGCAGAGCAACGTGATGGCGTTTGACTGGGAGTTACTTTCCATTGGGCACTGAGGTGATGTTTAAGTTAGAGATGAGATAAGACTCAGCAGGCATGTGCCTCTCTAGCCTTATTTCTCTTGTCTCTGGATGTTAGCTTTTTCTGGTTTCCTATTTGAGGGCAAAGTCTGAGGAGCTGGCACATGGGTCGGGCCAGTGGTGGACTTCCCCTCTGTCTGCTTTATAAGCATTCACCCTCCGTGGCCCTGTAAGAGGAAAGCAACATAAACCACGAGGTTCCCTAAGACTTTGCCCAGTTTCGGGGTTGCTGCTAACGCGGAAAATAAGACTGAATGATAAAAGGAGTACTAATTAATTACTAAATCAGGTGACACATGTTTTAAGTTTCATTGTCCTGCTTCTGCTTGCCCCACACAACTGAGTTTGGTAAGGCCAAAGTAGAAGCGATTGGAAGATACCACAGATTGGAGTACATTCTGAGTGTCTGGGTGAGATCTGCCCATTTACACACCCTCCAGAGAATAGCCCGTGCTCAAGCATTTTACTGTGCTTGCAAAACGTTTTAAGACTCTCTAGTGCCAGGGGTCTCTGATGAGGCAGCTCTTAAAGATCTGGTGTTTTCCTTTGAACAAGTGAAGTCTTTTCAGAGAAGAGGAGTGGAATGGGGCTTACCTAGGAACTTATAGTTTTGTCTAGTATATTAGTTGCTGGGGCTGCCATTACAAATTATCACATACTGGGTGGCTTAAACAGCAGAATTTTTTCTGGCTGGAAGTCCAAGATCAAGGAGCTGCAGGGTTGGCTTCTTCTGAGGCCTCTCTCCTTGGCTGCAGATGGCTGCCTTCTCCATGCATCATCACATGACCTTCCTTCTGGGTGTCTGTGTCCTCATCTCCTCTTCTTATAAGGACACCCGTCACATTGGATGAGGGCCACTCTAATGACCTCATTTTAGCTTACTCACCTCTTTAAAGGCCCCATCTCCAAATACAGTCACATTGTGAGGTATTGGGGGTTAGGAACTTCAACATATGAATTAGCGGGGAACACAACTCCGCCAATAACATCTAGGAAGGAAACTTTCAGGTGCCAGGGCCTCTGAAAGATACCGTTGTAGATAATTCAAATATATGAAAAATCCTAATGGGAGGAGAGAGATAATTAGGGACGTAGGTCATTATAAAGGAAGCGAGACTTGAGCTTTTAAGGATGGAAAGGATTTGAATATGGAGAGAAATAAGAGGTAAGCATTGAGGCGGAGGTACGGACAGGGGGCTTAGGAAGAAAGAGCCAGAGTTGAAAGTAAGCATTGTGTGTTTGTAGAGCAATAAAGAAATCTTTGTGACAAAAATAGAGTACTTACATGCAGAGAATAGTGAAGAATCAGCTGGATAGGACAGCTGGAAATATATTATGTCTAGGACCTTTCACGTCAGCCGGGGAGGATTAGCACTAATAAGGCAGGAAATAGGGAGCTGTTAACATTGTTGGGGGAGAGAAATGAAATAATGAATGTGGCTTCTAAAGATGAGTTTGTAGGGGATTTTAGGGTGGATTGGAAGAAGGAGTCAGGCAGGCTGGAGAAGAGGTTCATGGATATGAGATAATTGGGAATCTCAAACTCAGTCTCCCATGGGAAGGCCAGGGCAAGGCAGGAAACGCAAATGAGTGGAAGGGCTTCCTTAGTCAGAAAGCCCCCTCCTCCCCTGCCTTCCCTCTCCCCCTACCCAGCAGGGAGACTTTGGAGAGTGGGGAGCGGATGTCCATTCTTCCAGCTGCGGAAAGGACAGCCTTTGTGTCAGTCGAGGTCCTCCACAGAAACTGAACCCACAGTATATATGGATAGGTGGATTTATTTTAAGGATTTGGCTCATGCAATTGTAGGGGCTGGAAAGTTTGAAATCTGCAAGGCAGGCCAGCAGGCTGGAAACTCAGGCAGGATTTCTATACTACGGTCTTGAGGAAGAATTCCTCCTTCCCCGGGAAACCTCAGCTTTTGCTCTTAAGGCTTTCAACTGATTGGATGAGGCCCACCTACATTAGGGAAGGCAATCTCCTTTACTTAAAGTCAAATGATTGTAGATGCTGATCAGACCTACAAAAACCTTCACAGCAACATCTTGACTAGTATTTGACCAACAACTAGGTACCATAGGCTAGCCAAGTTGACTCCTAAAATTTAACCATCACAGCCCCCAAGCAGGAAGATATGGACCATGCTGGGGCCATGTCCTGTTCCCAGAGACTTTGCACACCCTTGTCGACTTCCTCCCACACCAGCCACAGTGAGCGTGGCTGCTTTGCCTAGGCCCTAGCTCTGATGTGAGCTGACAGACTGTTCCCAGTGCCTATGCCTGAGTGAGGATCAACTCAGAGGAGAAGCAGCTATTCCCCAGTGAGGCCAGGCTCTGATGCCAACAACATGTCTTGATGTTCCTTCTCCAGCCGATCCCAGCTGAAAGGGTGTCCCAGGGACACTGAAACTTTTAGAATTGAGCAGGGTAGTGAGATGCTGAGGTGGTCCGGGAGGTTGTCCCTCCTGCCTGCCTTTCTGATGGTGAGAGAGATGTATTGTGGTAGTTAGGTTCATGGACTTTGATGTCAGAGTGACTGGAAAGTGTCTCCGAGGACTAACGTCATGACTTCGGGGAAGGCCCTTATCTTCTTTGTGTCTCAGTTTCCCCATCTGTAAAATGAGGGTGCAATAATGACGCCTACTTCAGAGAGTTGTTAAGGATCAAATAAGATGATGATGTAAGAGACACTGAGCACCCCACATGAAGCATTAGCCTAGGTCGTCAGCTGTAGCATTCCTCCTCTAAGCACACAGTTGAGTGTGCTTCCCTGTTCCCCTTGGAGTTAGCTGTGGCCACATGCCATGCTTTGGCCAATGAGATGTGAGCAGAAGTGATGTGCATCTCTTCTGTTTGGAAGCTTTAAAATTCAGTAAATGATTTGCCATATTCCCTTCCTCTGCTGTGGGGACAGTGGAAGCACCTGCTGTAACAAGATGGATCATCTGTCAGCCGGGGGCTCAGCATAAGCGATTGAGCCCCCACCCATCTCCATTGGATCTGTAGCCTGAGATAGAAGTATACTTCTGTTGTGTTGTGAGCTCTGAGATATGGGGGTTGTTTGGTTCCACAATAACCCAACCCTGATGTACACATATATACGGCATATACTGATGTATATGTGCTCAGAATGGTAACTCTTCAGATTTTTCACTCTTCTTTTTGCTTTCTCCCTCAGAGGTGCAGAGCAATGAGGAGATGGATGGAGTCATTTGTAGCAAATGCTATTTTTGGATCCATCAGGTGGAATATAGGGAATCTGCCTCTATAACTGATATTGTACCTCTATCCTTTTCCTCCTGCAAGTCTGAGGTAGAAGAATTGGGATTGAACACCAGAGTCCTGTCACTCAGTCTCCTTTGCAAAACTCACCTTTCTTATCTGCGAAATGGGTGTGATAGCTTTGTTTTCTACCTTTCCCAGGTCTAACTGTATGACTGGTCCACGTATACTAAGTGCTAAGCACGTCCCCCAGAATTGACTATTGCTAGGTTTCCTCTTCTACTTTTTTTTCATTAGGCACATGATGTGTAACTATTCATTTCCTGCCCTACAGGATCTTGGAAACAAAGACCTCAACAGGGATAAAATTTACTTGATTTGTCAAATAGTCCGCGTTGGGAAGATGGATCTTAAGGATTCTAACTCAAAGAAGTGCACGTTGGGACTGCGGCGGCCCTTTGGGGTGGCAGGTAATGACACACTACATGCCATCAACTTTTATTGGAGTGCACATTTTATGTGGCTGAATTTTGCAGATTATTTCTTTCCTCCTCCTCTTTGCCTCTCCCCGCCAAAGGTTATGCCAGACAGCCCCTAATACCTACATTTCTGGTGACTAAATTGAAATAATTGGTGACTAAGTCCAGAGTTCTGATGAAGACAGTGAATAATGGAATCCTTGTGTCTGGACTAGGGCACTGGGAGCATGGCACAGTCGAGCAGTTGGCACCTTCGCTTCCCAGCATGATGAAAAGGAAGAACAATATGGGTGGGATCTAATTATGAGGAACAAAACATTGAAAAAAAATATCCAGGACGAGAAACACAGTTACACAGAATGAGTCACCCGCTGTACATCTAAATTCCAGATGGAGGTGGACGTTTGAGGAGTTGACATGACCCGATGAGGTGGCCCTGGAGCAGCGTCACCTCTGCATTTTTCTCCAGGCCTTAGCTTTCTCGGGGTTTCCAAGATTTCATCATTCTTGTCCCACTTTTATGGTTTTTGTTATATCTATCACTTTCACTATTATTTACCTAATATATATTTTTTTAATTAACCCCCTTTATTTAAACTAAAGTACATTTTTTTTCTTAAAAGGCAATTTAAGTACCTGTAGAAATAGCAATTTGATATACCAGTTTTATTTCTTTTTATTAAAATATAAATTTTTCATCATGTACCACTTATAATCCCTATGTACCAGATATAAACCCAGTGTTTCAGGTTCCTTATTTCAAGATGCCCTGATCTTCTGTAGTTGCAGACCAGCTGGCTCTCCAACTATTCTGCTGGCACTGTTGGCAAAGTGGTCCAGTGGAAGAAGTTAGCTTACACTGAGCTAACTGGCTTTTTAACCTGGCATCGTTGCTAGCTATCTAGGTGATCTTGGGCAAGCATTTTTCCCAGGGCCTTAGTTTCATTATCTGCAAAATGAGACTTGGATCTGGTTGATCCATGACCTCTTCTAGAGTGCTCTGATTCAATATGAGGGACACTCCTGGCATCACAACGTCCCTGTTACGGCAGTGAGGGTCCTTCAACCTTCCCTCGAGGCGAGGTTGCTCTTGTCCCCAGCTATAGTCTGCACTCTGTTCTGGTTTCAGGTGACAGCAGTCTGGTGTAACTGAAAGGTTCAGGGATAGATTGCTTCAGGCATAGCTGGATTCAGGAACTAAAATGGATTTACAGCTCTGTCTCTCAGCTCCTATGTCCTCTTGCTGGCTTATTCTGAAGATGGATGTCTAATTACTTGGCAAAATATTGGCCAGCTGTTCCAAGCTTGCATCCTACCAATTTAACAATCCAAGGGAAAGACAGCACTTCTTTCCCGTTAGTTTCAGCAGAAGCCCCAGGAGCTTAAATATAGGTCATGTGCTCATCCCCAAAGCACTTATCTCTGGGCAAGGCGATGTGGTTCTCTGATCACTCAGGTCACATGAGCAGCTCTGGAGCCAAAGGGAGGTTGCTCCACCCAAACCACGCTCATTGAGAATGGGTGAGAGGGTCTGCTAAACAGAGAGAATGGATGCCGGTGAGGTTCAAATAATAGTTTCCCCTCCTCTCTGCTCCCTAACTCTCCTCTTGAGTTAGATGCAGTCACTGGTTGATTTTTACCCGAGAAATTTTAATGGATCCCAGACCAGTGCCTGGAGTGTTTGAGGTGTATCACGTTACTAGGGTTTTGGCTCTATTTGGCTGGCTTTTCTATAATCCCTACTCTAATGCAGGAGTTCTTCACCTTGATTTTATGGATCTTTAGGGGCTGATTTAAGCAGAAGTTCCAGAGGATCCAGGATGTCTCTGGAATTGCAGGGTTTAAGGATCCTAGTTATGTATCTGTTCATATGAACACATTTATGAAAAGAGGGTGAATAGTTTTCATTAGATTCTCAGATCCCACGGGGAGTCACTGTGCTTGGGTTTTGTAGGCAGAGTAGACATGTCAAATCCAGACCTAACTGCCTAATTCCATAGCCACTGCTCTGACTCTTTCCTCTTGGCCTCTGCTAAATCACAAACTCTTGGATGTATCCATGGCCCGTGGACTTCCCAGCCCCCTTTGCCCAGAAGGATTTGCCAGGTGCTGCATTATGAACCCCCGTTGCTTGGATTGTCCGATGCTGGTTTGCTTTCCTTCTCAGACTTGCCTGACCCAACCTCCTGCCCTACAATCTCATCCCATTGTCATCCCTTCCTGGGAGCAGGAGAGCTTAAACCATTAATTCATTTTTCTTCTTTTCCTAGTTATGGATATAACAGATATCATCAAGGGGAAAGCGGAGAGTGATGAAGAAAAGCAGTACTTCATTCCTTTTCACCCGTGAGACTTTTCCCATTTCTTTTCACTTTCTTATACCACATCTGCTCGAGAGCAGTGAACTGGCTCTCTGAGCACTGATAACCAAGTGGGTCCTCCCCTGGGGAGGCCAGGAGGAGAACGATAGTCTCAGTGCCAAGGCTTTGCACCCATCCATTCATCAAATGCTATTTATTCAACAGAATTTGACTGAAGGCTGGGAGAGGGCTGGGTACTGTGGGGGATGGGGATGAATGGTGAACAAGATCAACATGGCCCTGTCTTCATGGAGCTTATATTTATACAGGGAATTAAACAGATAATCAACAAACGATTAATGGATTAATTACAAGTGTGGCAGGAATCAAGAAGCTGCGAAGCAGCAGCATATCAGGAGCTATAACAGGGAATCCTGGTTCTCATGGCTGGAAATGTCCATGACTTGACAGGAGGCTAGGGAGGAAGGTAGATATCCTCTCCCTGCTGTCAAAAGGAGTCTTTGAGAAAGGAGGACCCCCTCAGTTTGAGAATGTTGTCCTTACTTTGTTACCCAGGGAGGATGTGTTTTGTACAGGTAATGAGGTCAGTGACTCTGGTTCAGGCACATGCTTAGGGCTTAGCAGGAACAGCTGAAGTCTTTGCCACCTTGCTGAGCAGATGTTCCTTTTGAGGGCTTGGGAATCCTTCCTTTTTAAGAGTCTTCCTAGGAAGGAAAAGTGGTCTCTACTTGTAGCATTGATGTTCCCAAATTTCAGAGCCACGCTGCTTTGTGAAAATGAGAGATGTGCCTCTTGCTGACATATATGCTCTCTGGGCTGCCATATACAGGCTCACATTTCATCTAAGGTGTAAGGAGGGGCTGGGCAACTTTCTGGAGGATGTGGAACTACAAGTTGGGGACCCCATGAGGGCATCAGGTGAGCAATTTGTGCTCTTTTTTCCTTTCAGAGTGACAGCTGAGAATGACTTTCTACATAGCCTGCTGGGCAAAGTTACGGCCTCCAAGGGAGACAGCGGAGGGCAAGGTACAGTGCCAGTGCTCAAGGTGGGCTGGGCCTGACCCTGGCTTGGGAGCCCTTGATTCTTTGGCAAACAGACCAAAATCCTGAACCTTAGGAAATGTAGCCTTCCTTCTAGATAGACGATTGTGAAGAACATGAGTATGTGACCTATAGAAATGGAAACCACATCTCCTGAAGCTGGGAGGCATGTTCTAGTGCCCAAAGGAAAAGAAGAACTGATATAGCCTGACTATCTCCTATGCATCAGGCACTTTAATTTGTTTCCTTATTTAATTTCATCCTTCCCACAGTCCTATGAAATAGATGGTATCAACCTCACTTTACAAAGGCTGGGCTTATAGACATGGGATAATTTGACAGAAACTGACACTAGTAGAAGTAACTGATAGGATTCAAACCCAGAGATGTCTGGCTCCAGAACCCCTCTGCTTTCTTCCTTCCTTCCTCCCCCTGGGTGGGTCACTCCCTCTGTAGTTGTTTGTCTCTGCTTCCAGTGGGCTCCTCCAGAGAGATACCAACGGGAGAGCTGGTGGGAGGGTGGGACTGAGAAAACACCCTGAAGAAGTTGACTCTTCATGGTGAGCGTTCCCTTCCAGGCCTCTGGGTGACCATGAAGATGCTTGTGGGTGACATCATTCAGATCCGCAAGGACTATCCACACCTGGTGGACAGGACCACAGTGGTGGCCAGGAAGCTGGGCTTCCCAGAGATCATCATGCCAGGTCAGCCATCCCTGGGCTGGGCGGTGGTCCAGCTCATCTAATCCTTGTTCTTTGTAAAGAGTCTACTCCTTCCTTTTCTACTGTCATTCTGTATTTCTCTCCCTGAAGGTAACTGCTGAAAACGATTTTTGTATATCCAAAGATCTTGTATGCATTCACATAATAAACACAAACACATAAATATAAACACGCACTTTTTTCCCCTATAAACGGGATCATACTTTATATGCTGTTATTTTATATACTTTATATGGTGTTCTGCAACTTGCTTTATCACTTAATAATTTATAATGGAAATCCTTTCTACTTTACTACATATAGAGTAATTCCATTCTCTTTAGGGGAATATTGTCATTCTCTTAAATTCTCTTAAATTTTTAAACTATTTTTCATTACCAAAGGACTCCATGTTCATTGTAAAATGTTCAAATAGCATGAGAAGGTATAAAGTGAAGTGTTAAAAGCTCTGTCAAATCCTTGTCTCCAGAAGTAATCACTACTATTAACATTTTCCAAATGTGTATAGAATAAAAGAAAGACAAATGAAATTATATAATAACACTCTTTTGAAGCTTCCCTTTTTATCTTAAACCTGTGTCATGGACTTGTGTCCACAACTGCTCTCATAACTTACCCCTTCTTTCCACAGTCATAGGGTGGTCCAGTGGGGGCCTGTATTGTAATTCCTTTATGCCTGCTCTACTTGAGATGTCAATTCCTCATGCGTTCCCCTGTGGGATTTTCAATTCTTATTTTGTCCCCCATTCCTGAAGACCCTCTGCACTCCGTCCCTGACTCTGTGTTCCTCAGATACACAAAAAATGATTGTATCAGCTCCTGCACAGTAAAAGATCCATGGATGTCTGGGGTTGTTATTCATGGGCCAACATCAATTCAATTGGAGCTTTCCTTTGCCTTCCCAGAAGGTGTCACTAGAGGATGAAAATTAAATAATCTTAATGGAGAGAAAAACAAGGCCGATTGTGCCCATCCTACCTCCCTTTTTACAATTGATTTGCTAGTGTTCCTCCATCCCCTCGTTACCTACTTCTTCAGCCTCTCTGATGAGGTAAAAAATGCTTTTTCCAAACAATTCTGATTTTCGTTAACAGATATCAAGGTGAGGAGCACATCCCCTCTCTCCCTGACTCTCTGTTTCCTCTAGTCAATGTCTCTCCTGCTGCATAGACTCCAACTCTTGTCTCTCTCTCTCCCTCTGCCTCAGGGGATGTCAGGAACGACATCTACATCACTCTCTTACAAGGCGACTTTGACAAGTACAACAAGACCACGCAGAGGAATGTGGAAGTGATCATGTGTGTGTGCACGGAGGATGGCAAAACGCTACCTGTAAGGGACCCTGCTGTTGCTCTGGGGGACAGGGCCCCTCTTGGATGCCTCTGCTCATAAAGAGTTGCTTTTCCCATCCCTGATCCCACTCTGTAAATACCAGGTGCCTTTGCGATGGCACTGAGTAATGTGATCTACACCTTTAGAGCTCGGTTAGCGCAGTAGCCCATAATGAGACCTCGTGTTATTTCTTTATACCAAAGCAGTTTTTCAATACCTGTTCCTTCCTTTCATGACCTCTTCTTCCTTTCTTTTCTTTTTCTTGGCCTCAGCTTTTAGGTTAGCTTTTTTGTAGTTAAAATGTTTTTCTCATTGAAACTTGAGCTGGTTTATTCAGGCAAAATTCATGGCAAGAAAAAGGATCAATGCAGAGCCTTGGGCTGGTGTGGAGACTCAGGATGTCCTCAAAACAGACATTCCCAACACTTAATCTAACTCACTAGCACTCAGCCAGAAATTCTGGTGGAAAGCTTTATTCGTAAATTGGTCTCCAGAGGGCCAGCAGGGTGTATTCAAGAATGCGAAACGCATTGCTATAAATATTTATACAGCATATGTCCTGCACAATATTTGTTGTGTGTGTTTACATTTATTTACTTATATTTCTTTAAGGTTGTCAGCAGCTGTGTCCAGTGTGTAGGAGGGTTTTGCTGCTCAATTTCTCCTCTTGGAGTACTTAGCTGAAAATAAGATCAGCTCTCAGCAGAAGTTTCAGCGTGGGCAAATATTCCTCTAGGGCCGCAGTCGGTGATCAGATAGCACAGCTGGGTGGGGGTGTGGGTATTAATAAGTCATCTGCTCTGGCATGGGGGCCTGGTCCTCAGGCAGGTTTTGCTACCCTCTGCCTAAGAATAACTAGCATTCATAGAGGAATTACTGTGTGCCAGGTACTGTGGTAAGAACGATGCATTACCGTTGTTATTGCCATTTTTACAGAGAGAGAAACGAAACCGTCATCAAGTGCAACAACTTTCCCAAGGCCGCAAAGTTAGGATATGGCACAGTAGGTGTTTGATTCCAGGTTCCAGGCCCTGTTAAACACTTCACTATAATGCCTATACAGTTAAAAAACATTCTCCAATTTATTTTTCATTTTAAAAACGAAGTTACTAACCACTTCTATCAAATTCTGGGAAGATTCATAATTACTTTTTAAGTGTAAAGAAATCCTCATAATTGCCTTTTTGTTCATAAGGACTGGCCAGTTAATATCTAAGTTGAGCAAAATCCAAACATTTAACTCATCCTATTTTTGTTGGTTTCTGAAACTTTTCTGAAAAATACAGTAAGTGAGAGACACTTCACTTGAAGGAATAGAAAGCAAGAGCAGAGGGTTTTTATCTGAAAGGGAAATTGCATTTCATGAATGTAAAAACCCTTGCTTTGAAGTAATTTTTATCTAACTACCTGTTGGAGAACTTTTAAACCTCAGCTTCATTTTTTTAAAACACTGATACTCTTGCCTTCAATGTCACCGAAGGACAAATTAGAAGGAACAGTTAACAGGAAAGCAGGCATCTTATCTTGTTTTGGAGCCATTCTTACTTCCACTTGTGCCACCCTTTAGAGTCACACCCGACCAGGCTGAACAGATGCACTTATCAAAGATGAATGTAGAAGCAGGTATTCTTGGGGCTGAAATGGAGAGGGAGCTGTGGGGCATGCTGATAATTTGCAGTTTCATCTCTTAGGGAAGCTATGGGGGAGTTCAGTTGACTAACTATTGAACATTGCTAAGGAAGCCCGTGGGAGGCTTTTCTTTCTCTATTTGCAGAAATAAATATTACTGTCTAATTAAGTGTCAGGCAGTACACTCAAACACTCTTGGTTGGTACTCGTGGCCTCCTGTGGGAGTCCCCTGTAGCGATATCGATTTCTCCTCCTGCTCCAGGTGCACACTGCCCTTGGCAGAGTGGGACCTGAGGACAGAGTAGGTTAGACTTGTCCTTGGCTCATTTTGGGGTCTCAAAGACCTTGCTCATGAGGGACCATGACAGAGAAGCTAATAGGGTGGGCTCTGGGATCAAACAGAGTTCAAAGCCCAGCCTTCCCTGCTGTTAGCTGTATGATCTTGGGCAAGTTTATTTGTCTATAAAAGAAGAATAATAATCTCTTCCTTGTGGGGTTGCAGGTTAAACAAAATGGTAGGTATAAGGCACCTGGTATGCAGTAAATACTCTGTAACAGGAAGGAGGGTATCATTCAGAGAAGGCAGACCAACTACAGGTTGAAGCCCTACAAGGGATTTGAGGGAGCTAAATGGCAATGCAGTGTGGAAGCCTGAAGTTTAAGGAGGAGTAAAAAGGCTCAGACACTGGGCTGAGAAAACTCTGCACTTCTGTGACCAGCCAGTTTATGGGGATGGAGGCAGGGCATGGGGGGCAGTGTGGTATAGTGGTTAAGACCATGCTCTCTGGGGCCAGGCAGCCAGGCTTAAAGCCCAGCTCAGCCTGATTAGCAGGATGACCTTGAGCAAGTTACATAATCTCTCTACTCCTAAGATTATCTGAAAACTAGACCAGCAGTGGCACCTTACTCTTGTGAATGTCAACTGAGGTAATCTACATGATAGGTGTTCATTAAAGCTAGCCATTATTATTAGAAAGGTATAGTAGTCTCCTGCCTTGATTCCTGCCTTGTGGATGCTAATTGGCATCTTCCCATGATGCAGCCTTGTTGGTGTAGAACTCCTTCTGGCTCTCAACATGTTCACAACCATGGTGTCGTTTGTTGCTCAGATGATTTCTACGAGCTAAACAGGGCCTGTGTTGGGAGGCTGATTTTTTCTCCTGCAGAAGTGTGTCTGCCAAGGCCAAGCCAGCATTAAAGCTTCCAGGCTTCCTGAATCCTACTCAGATTTTCTTCAACTGACCTGAAGCCAACTAGGGTCTCTTACTGTTAATTTGGGGCTGCAGGGGTGGACAACGGGGAAAATTGTTGAAGAGGCTTACTTGAGAATTATACAAGTCTACATTTTCCCTAACACTGGGCTCGGTCCCTGGTCACCATGCTCCCTTGACACACTCGGCAACATTCAGTTATATCTCTGTGGTGTTGAGGGTTAGGGTACTGTCTCAGGTCTCTTTCAGAATAATACTGAGACTTTTTTCTCTAGGCTTAGGCAATCAAAAATTTTCATCATCAAGATAGTTTTGTGGGATTCAGTTGTCTGCCGTATAGCAATTTTACTTTCACCGGAGATATATGTGTATTTTCAGATTTTACAAGCTACATGGGATTCACTGGAGCTACAGAAACTCTAAGCCCATAAGTGTCACTAGATATAAATCTTGGGAGGCTGGAAGGTATCTAGGTTGTTATAGAAGGGATACTGGACAAAGAGTCGGAGGCTCTGAGATGTGGTCCCAGCTCTGCTACCTTTTTGGCTAAGTGACTTAACCTCTCGGGGCCTCACTTTACTCAGTTTTGAAGTGGGGATAATGATGGTAATCATCAGAGGCAGTTGTGAGAGTGGAATTAAGTGAGGTAGTGAGTGCAAAGGAGTTAGCATAATGCTAGACACAAAGCACTCCCTCAATGGTTCGAAAAACTTTGGAAGCATGTTTCTAGTTCAGTGCCTCAACAATTTCTGAAAGGCTTCATCCTTTTGAAGACCAAGAGAGTTCCATGTCTTTCCTCATTTCCAGTTTACTGGTTAGCTTGTCTTTTTAGAGATAAGTTCTAAGAGGACGCAATATCTTTATTTTCAAATGGATTCAATTTGGCTGCAAGTACCATCAGGCAACAGTGAAACTGAGTGCACTCGTTCCCTGTAGCTCAGAAATGAAGAGGGAGCTTCCAGTGAGAGGGGCAGGGCTCTCCTTCCCACAGGTTGACTTGGTGCACTGAGGGCCTGTTGGAGAATTGGTGGGGATCTGGTGAGAAGCAGGGACTCCCTCACCACAAAAATGCCCAGAGGCACACAAGTTTGCAATTTTGGGGCCTGGGCCTCCAAAACCAATCCTCATCTCCCTAGATCTCTGGAGATTTGAGGTTAAAATCTGCTCGTCTGGTATAAAACCACACTTAGGCCCCTTCTGGGTGACCCTAGCTCAGATCTTGTTTTGGGGCCCAACAGCTGGAGTGACTAGAGAGAGACAGAATTAGGGGCTGACACACTCTATTAGAAGATAATTTCTTGTTATTCTGAAGGTGAATTTTATGGCAAAGAATAAATATCCCGTATAGATATGCTTGCTCTGTGCTCACTCTCTGCTCAGAATGTCCTTCTCACGTCTCTGCTCAAAGCCCACTCAGAATCTTTCTTCAAGATCTTCAACTGTCATCACCTCCAAGAAATCTTCCCTGAGTCCTCAGGCTATGATTCAGTGTGCCCTCTCTGTGCTCTTACTAGTAAATACATATGTCTGTCACCACATCACACTGCTTAGTGATTTGTCTGTTCATCTAATGGTCTCTCCATTAAACTGTGGAGGCTTGTGTCAGGTTTAATATCTGACTCGTGCTGGTATCCCAGTGCTTCACAAGGACCTGGTATCTGGAAGATGCTCTGTAACTGTGGGCTCCCTTGACCCCCTCTGCCCGAGTGTCTGTCTAAAGCCCGAGCTCCCTCCCCTTGCCCAGCTCCCGCTGACACTTTGTTGTGTGAGCATCAGAAATCCATCAGAACAAGCTGCTGCTTGGCTGATCTGAGCCTATTTGTAAACTTTGTGCACGTTCAGATTTAGGAAACAAATGGGATTAATAAGACTGGCAGCATGCAGTAACTCCAAGGCTGGTTACCGTTTACAATAAGGCAGCCATGTCAATGCCTAGCGTGCTCCAGTGGTTTCCAGAATGCAAGTAATAGAATTTGTATAGTTAAGCAGCTGTCACTCCTGGAGCTGGGGATGTTTGTGTATAGATCTGTAAGGTAGAAGAGTACCTGGCAGAAGGGTTGGGGAAGGCAAATTTTTCCTAGACTCTGAGGTCAGTCTTAGCCTTAGGACCAAAATTTCCCAAGCATAGATAATGGCAATTCTGTAATGCTTTCTCTCTCTTTGTTTTCTTGGGTTAGAATGCAATTTGCGTGGGAGCTGGGGACAAGCCCATGAGTGAATATCGGTCCGTTGTGTATTATCAAGTCAAGCAGCCACGATGGATGGAAACAGTCAAGGTAATAACAATAATAATGATAGCCACAAATGTGTACATAGAGGCTCTGAGACACTTCCTTCAGATCTGGAGCAATAACCCTAGCATGTGTCTGGTGGTGTGTCAGGCAGTGGAAATGGTAGCCCAATGGAGACCCTTGTTCTCCTGATCACCATTCACTGTCCCAGGACCTAGCCAGCATGGAACTGTCAGATAGTACTCTTGTGGACAGTGCCCCATCCATGAAGCTGTGTCATGCTACTCAGCAGTGAGGAGTGACAAAGCTCTGAGCAAATGTGAGGCTATACAAGGCCATTTAAGACCTGAAAGACACCCTATTGGAGGGTGCCTAGGTAGAAGTGGCATCAATCCCAAATATTCACAGTATCACATTGTTACACTAAGCAGAAGGGAGTCTGATGCATTGGAAGAGAAGTTCGAAATTAATTTAGTGAACAGTGAAGCTTGATCACAGCATCAGATCTCTCTGCCTTGTAGTTAGTATCAGTCTTTATTCACCCTGTGCCCTGGACCCAAACTCAAGATGTTCACATTACTTCTCTTTTGGAGATAGCTATTCAAACCTCCGTGATTCTTGCCTTGTCACCTATATTCCTATTTCCCTCAGTGGATCTCTCTTTACTCACCCTCTTCAAAATGATGACCTGCCCAACTTTAGGGTCAGAAATCTCTTGGGCCAGGTTGTTTTTCTCTTCTCTGTGCTCTCTTGTACCTCAGTTATATCTCTTTGCTAGCACTTGTCACATGGTTGTTAGAACTATGTGTCGCCCCATGTGGACCATGAACTCCTTGAGCATGGCCAGCACCTCACATGATTGTAGCTTAGAGGAACCATTCAATATGCAGTGAAAGAATGGATTCAACTGCAGCAGTCTGTGAGGCTCTCAGTTTGTTTGCTCTGTCTAAACACACAAATTATGGACCTCTTCAGGCTCAAATTTCATTTTCTGGAGCAGAAATTACCCCAAAGTATACATCTGTTTGGCTTTTAATAGTCATCTGTACAGTGTAAACTTGTCCCTTCTAAACATCAAAGTAGATTCCTCCCAGGTAGCTGGGCTTCTCTGCTTTGGCCTGACTTGCACATTATGGAGAGATCTCCCAGGCTTTGGGAGGTGGAGTGGTCCAGAGCCAGGCCTGAAGCATCTCGGCCAAGGGCGCAGATACCCACCTGACAGTTAACCGGGGTTGACGAGGGAATGATTGTCCTGGCTTAGTATTCTCGGGGGCAAAGCATCTGGACATGTGTCCAACCAAGGATGGGAATGAGCCCTAGGATTTCCCCAAATATTATTGGATTCAAGCATTTTTATTAATTTGCGTAAATGGGAGTCCTCAAGCATTCCCCCTCAGGACCACTGTTAATTTGCTAAGCCTTGCTGCAATTGCCAGAACTCCTGGAGTGTGTGAGGAAAACGTGCATTATGCAGTTTGCAGTGCTTCAAACTCTGTGCTAAAATTATGTGACTTTTATATCAATTTGGGGAGATTCATTTTTCCTCACTATAATTTACGGACTTCTTTTCATTGGCTGGGAATGCAATTTGCCAAATGGATTACATTTGGTACTTTATTTTCTCTTCATAGCTAGTTCTTATGTAATTTATTTGCAGTTCATCAGGCTTGATGGATGGGTAATAAATCAGCAGGTGGCACTCTCACTTAAATGGTCAGGCTGCCTTTTGGGGGGTAGGGCGGAGTGGGGAGGGCTGTTAACTCATTGTCTCCTGAGCTCTGGTTTCTGCCTGCTAAGGTGGCTGTCCCTATTGAAGACATGCAGAAGATCCATCTGCGATTCATGTTTCGACATCGGTCATCCCTGGAATGTGAGTACCCAACCAAATGGCATTTCTGCAGCAACTCTAAGGGGACAGAAGTGGTGTAGCTGGGTGGCCTATGTATCATTTTCTTTCTTGACCTCACAATGCTATTTCCAGCTAAAGATAGAGGAGAAAAGAACTTTGCCATGTCCTATGTGAAGTTGATGAAGGAAGATGGGACCACTCTGCATGACGGATGCCACGACTTAGTTGTCCTAAAGGTACCATGAGCTGTAATTAACTTTGCAGTGAGGGAGGTGCAGGAAGCCAATGGGGAGATGGTAGGATTGCTTAGTGGTTAATAACACTGACCCCAGAATCATATACCCTAGAACTTATCAGCTGCGTGGGCTTCTATGAAATCTTGACTTCTCTGGGCCTCCGTTTCCTCATCTATGAGCCCTCAGTGAATAATTGTGAGGATTTATGAGTCAGTTCTTGTAAACATAACAATAATGGGTACATGGAACCCTCAATAAATGGAAAACATTATTGTTACATACAGAATGGGCTATTTACTCTGTAAGGACTCCTGTGGGATGTGTAGAAGACCAGCAAGAAACATTTGAGAGATGCCTCGCTTGTAGCCAATGGAAAAATATTGGAATTTGGGGTCCTGATCCTGCTAGTCACTAAATCTGGAATCATCTCACATGTCTTTCTGAGTCTAAGTTTTCTTTTTCTTGAGTGGTGATGATAATATTTATGACAAACCAATGAGGTGACCCATGTGAAAAGGCCATGTGTAAAGGGTACAGATGTCAGCCATGGTTATTTTTACATCATGAGACTTGCACTGTTTTCAAGAAGTGGGGTAGTGTTTGCCTTGATCTTACCCGCATGCTTTCCCACAACCCCTCTTGTGACAGACAGAAAGATGCCTCTGCTAGCACCTGGCTGGAGGCAAAGCAGGTGGCCATGAAACAGGGCAAGGCTAAGTGGTCAGCACAGGGGTTAAACCCTTGGCCTTGGCTGTCTCAACCTTGGAGGCTGAAACTGCCCTTTTGCCTGTGGTCTGCATGGCAAACAGAGGCTCATCATGGCTTCGTCATATAGTACTCTTCTCTGAGTCTCTCTGACTTTTCCAGAAACCCCCTTTCCTCTGTACAGCCTCTGTTTTCTCATTTATGACACATCAAGGTCGTTCTTGGCTTAAAAGCCACTCTTCCCCCAACAGATTGTGAACTCATTGGGAGCAGAGGCCCTATTGCAGTCAGTTTTCAAGTTATTCTCCCTCCTTAAGCCTCAGTTTCCTCATTTGTAAACTGAGGATGATAACAGTATTTACAGCAGTAACAACTGTTGTGAGGCTTAATTGAAATGAACTAAAGCATATAAAGCAGTCAGTGCAGCAACTGGTACAGAGTAAGGGCTCAATAATTGTTAACTCCTACAATGCCTAACTCTAATTGTTCATTCCAGCAGCCAAGGGACTTAACTGTCTATCAACTCTGCTCAGAGCTCCATATGCATTATGCCCATTTAGTCTGCTCAAAATTTTTAGGAAGTAGATAATGTGATTATCTTTAGTTTAATCATGAGAAAAATGAGACACAGTGAGGACAAGGAATATATCCAAGATGACCCAGGCTTGTGAATGGTAAAACAAGGTCTAGATCGTAGGACTGTCAGACTCTAGTGCCTTTGCTGTTAACTTCTCCTTTAAACTGATTCCTGTCTTGCTGGTGGGCATGTGTTAAGATCTGAAAAAACTTAGGAGGAATTAAAATGGCCTGTCTGGGAATCTTCAATTCCCTTTATGCCATTAATGAAGGCCACAGAGCCTTCAACTTGTTGACCAACCCTTTTTCCATTAATGTAACCTTGGGCTCTTGCCTATTTTGTGGAAAAACAGCCCTGCCTTACTAGCTGATGTTTATTACTTCTCTGATGATTTTCCTAGTTCTGACCTTCCCTACTTTATAATGTGTAAGCTGGCCACTGCAAGCTCTGTGTGGCGTTGGGCATGTACCCATGGCTTGGGGAAGTAATCAAGGTATTGTTTCCAGGGGGACAGCAAGAAGATGGAGGATGCCAGTGCTTACCTGACTCTTCCTTCTTATCGGCACCATGTGGAAAACAAGACGACCACCTTGAGTCGAAGCTCCAGCAGTGTCGGGGGGCTCTCTGTCAGCTCCCGGGATGTATTCTCCATCTCCACCCTAGTGTGCTCCACAAAGCTCACCCAGAACGGTAATGGAACCATGGAGAGTTGTGTGTGTGTGTGTGTGTGTGTGTGTGTGTGTGGTGTGCTTGTGTGTGTGCACGTGTGTGTGTATGCATGCATGTGTGTGTGTATTCATGTGCAAGTCCAGGGGGGTCCTGATATGGACAGTTTAGTTCAGTGGTAGTAATTCTGCTTGTTGGGACTCTGTTTTAGTGGGCTTGCTGGGTTTGCTGAAGTGGCGTAAGAAGCCTCAACTGCTACAGGAGAATTTAGAGAAATTGAAGATTGTCGATGGAGAGGAGGTGGTGAAGGTCAGTGGGGCTTCATTTTGTTTGTATTCACCCACCAGTGCCAGAGCCTTAAATCGTGGGTGACTTCAGGGGAGAAATGAAGTGCTGAAGGAGAGGGGCTTTTGCTCTGATGATGGGACACAGTGTCGCCAATTGTCATGAGAAACCTTTACTCGGAAATCTGGAGGGTGATTTGGTTCAATGCTATTGAGTGGCAGAAAATGGTGCCTGTGCTCAGTCTCTGGAAATAGATCAGCCTAGGTGTAGATCCAAGCTCACCCACTTGCCAACTTTATGTGATAATGTTATTAATGTGTCATTATTTCACAGGGTTGTTGTGAGCATTCAAGGTGATAATATTTAAAAATTAGTCAGCATAGTCTCTTACACGTGGTACACAATAATTGAACTAAAACATAAAAAACATACAAAAGTCAATAAATAGTAACTTAATTATTCTTGTTGTTATGAGTTGCTATAATAGTATGATCTTTTCATACTACCTCCTCATTACTGTTAGAAATAGAAAATATTCTTGGTTTCCGCTGGTTGGAGAGCATGTTGCATTAAACATGAAAAAGGGAAAGACATCAGGTCTCACATTTTAAGTGAAACAAGCAGAAAACAATGCAAATGTCGACCATGTTGTTGTGTCCACATGGTAGTGGAGAATACAGTGTCTGAAGCGCAGATCTAATTAGAGCAACCCTCCCCTCCAGCACTATGAATTGGGACAAGTGTTTCCCAGAGGTGCTGGCGATCTTGTTTCCATCAGGAGTTTGGTACAGCTAGAAACTCTGAGATTAAACCTCTGTATGTGGTAGCTCTGTTTTCAGAGACTATAGGAAGCATCGACCCATCCCTTAGGAAGGAAAGGTATCAAATGTTAGTCAATTGCCCATACATGTTGAAGCAGTGGTAGAGTTTCCAGATCAATGCTTTAAATGTGCACTATTGACCCTCCTACTTGGTTCAGCAACGACAGAGAAATTCCCCAGATGTCCTTTCACAAAGTCTCTCACCTTTGGGCAGTTTGGAGAAGTCATCTGGAAGGAAATTCCATTGTCTCTCTTTTGCATCATTTTTCTTTTTAAAAAATGTTTGTTATTGAAGTATAATATACATACAGTAAAATATGTACAGGGCACTTATCCTAAGAGTATAGTTCAAGGTATTTTTACACATGTACACACCCATATAGCCACCACCTAGATCAAGACACAGAACATTTTTGGCATTTCAGTAGGTTCCCTCACTTCCCTTCTCAACAGCCCCCATGCTGACTTCCATCATCATAGATAGGTTTTGCCTGTTCTTGAATTTCATAAAAATACAGTAATAAAGAATGTACATGTTGGGTCTGACTTATCTTACTCTACACAATTCCCACGAGGGTTATGCTCATTGTTACATGTAGAAGTAGTTTGCTCTTTTTTATTTCTGTGCAGAATTCTGTAGTGTGAAAATGTCACCATATATTAATTCACTCTTCTGTTGATGGATAATTGGGTTGCTTCAAGTTCTGGCTCTTATGAATAAATCTCCCTGGACCTCTTGAACACACCCTCAGGAGGATGTGTTCTTTTCTTCTCTTGGGGATACACTGAGGGGTGGGATTTCTGGGTCATCTGCACTCTTTCTTAACGCGACCTCCCTTATTTTGTCCAGTTTCTCCAGGACACTCTGGATGCCCTCTTCAACATCATGATGGAGCATTCTCAAAGTAATGAGTATGACATCCTCGTCTTTGATGCTTTGGTAAGAGAGAGGGGACAGGTGTTTAGTGACATTAGACATTAATGTGTGTCTACTGTGAGAACACTGAGAATTTATGGCCCTTGTGACCCGTTTCATGAATTTTTTGGATGCATTGTAACTTTTGGCAACCAGACCAATGAATGAGCTGAAATTTCCTTTCGTTTGTTTCGAGTTCATTTGAAAGCATGGGCAGGGTGAGTGAAAGGGGAATTTTAAGTGTTGATGTCAGATTGGCACTGGTTGAAAGTACATGAAGTTGGATACCGCAAATAATTGTTTAGGCTTTCCATGAATGCTGGAATTCCTTGGCTAGGTTGTGAAGCACCCACAATGTTTCCTGACTCTCTTTTTACCTTTTTCTTCCTCATCATTTCCAGCTTACCAGAGTCATCACACTCCTCCTGCCTACCTAGAACCTTTTATGGCGGTACACCATCCAGATCTTTCCTCTTCCATCCTCCCAAATGGTCTCTTCCTCCTCTCTCCCAACTCACATTTTCTCAGTGTTGTGTCAAAATAAACATAAGCAACCGAATTAGGGTGTCAGTGACCAATAAAGTCTTAATATGTTCACCCCTTGTGTCAGTGATATTTGCTTATTTATTTATGTGAGGTATTTATTTATTTACTTATTTTTGTTGGCCCTGAACATCTATTGCCAATTTTCCTCTTTTTGCTTGAGGAATATTGTCTCTGAGCTAACATCTGTGCCATTCTTCCCCTGTTTTATGTAGGATGTCGCCACAGCATGGCTTACTGAGTAGTGCTAGGTTCACGCCCGGGATCCAGGCCTGTGAACCATAGGCCACCAAAAGGGAGCATGGGAACTTAACCACTATGCCACTGGGCTGGCCCTGATATTTAAATTTTTAAAAAGGTTGCTTGGAGACCACAGTAACTTAATCTAGTGCTTTCCAGGATGCTCTCCTGGAAAGTTAGTCCTAAAGAAAGATGCTTCATGACAAAAGCTCCTTTGACTATATAACTTAGGGAAGTGCTGAAGCTTGCAGGAACCCCTTGGAGATTCACAATGCATGTGAGTGTGTTAAAGACCCTGAAAAGTCCTACAATATACGAGGCAGTCTAATGATAACCTTTGAGATTTGTGATAACTTTGAGATTTCTCAAACTTACCTGACCATGAAACCTTTTATTTTATAATACCCCCTGTGGCAGACTTCGTGAAAAGCTTTTTACGAGAGACGCTACTTTAAGGAAAAGGACTAACGATACATTAGTGAGCTAATTCCTGAGCAAAAGAATTCTGATGGAGGTTTAGTTATGCCATGTGAAAATGGCTTCCTGCCCTGGGTCTGCCCCCATAACACTGATTCCTTGGCTCTTCCTCAGATCTACATAATAGGCCTCATTGCTGACCGGAAGTTCCAGCACTTCAACACTGTTCTGGAGGCTTACATCCAGCAGCACTTCAGTGCCACCTTGGCTTACAAGTAAGTAACTACACACGGGGACTTCTTGTCCACCTCCTACTTCCCCTGCCTGGATGCCTAGGGCACAAGGAACTTGAGCATTTTCCTTTTGTCACAAGCCAGTGTGAGTTCTCTCTTTTCTGACAAAGCCCAATCCGTGCCTGGGTTATTTGTATTAAATAAAAATATGCAAACTCATAGGTTGGGATGAATACTTTGTGGTGGTAGAAGTACATGACAGCATTCATTCATTCAGTCAGTCAGTCAGTCAACTATTATTTATTGAGTATCTACTTGTGGTAGACACTGGGATTCAAAGGCTAGAGAGAAGAAAGTGCACATGCCAAGTAGCTCATTATAGATGGGGTATTGGGAACTGAGGCTTAGAGACGGAAGGTGATGTTGGAGCGATCGGTGGAGGCTGGTTTATGAAGGGCTTTGAAAGGCAGGCCAAGTAGTTTGAAGTCTGCCTTGCTGGTAATGAAGAAACATGGAAAGTTTCCAAGCAAGTGAGTTCTATGGTTTTATAAGAAAGTTTTCTGTAGGAAGAAAAAGCTGAAAAGGACATTATCACCACCATTATTGCCACTTATATCCTGATTGTGACTAGATTTTCTCGTCAAAAGATTTTTTTTCCCTCACTAGTTTTTTCTTCGCTGGCTTTCTATGAGCAGGAAATACTTATTCACTTCATGTCTTAAATATATATTTTTAAGCAGAGTTATTTTTATGGTTGTAAACAAGTGAATAAGCTTGGCCATACTACCCCCTTTAACCTTTGATTGAATGCTTTGTAATTTACTGAGCAAACTAATTACCATGCTGTGGGTTGGGAAGAGATGCACTTTGAAAATATAATTCCTTATTCAGGAAGTTGATGACGGTGCTGAAGACTTACCTGGATACCTCCAGCAGAGGGGAGCAATGTGAGCCGATCCTAAGAACTCTGAAAGCTTTGGAATATGTGTTCAAATTCATTGTCCGATCAAGGACATTGTTTTCACAGTGAGTACTTGTTATGTAAGAGTGGTTGATTAGTTCTGTAATTCCTCCAGATATAACAGTATTTGCACCAATGGAGAAACTCTTCTACAAAATTGTGACCGGCTGTCGATCAAAAACAACTTGAAAATCCAACTTAGAGAATTATGAGTAGGTAATAATTGTTCCCTCTAAGTTCATTTGGGGAAAAAAAGAAATCCTAACACGTTGTAGAGTCATGTTTCATTCAATGAACAGGATTTGTGATTTGAGGGTCTTCTGCATTTCATCTATCATTCTTCATTTGATTTAAGATATGGTGAAAAATTTCCAGGAATCTATATTCAATACTAGAGGCACTGGGAGTAGGGAGAGCAGAACTCAGGGAGTTTGACATTTATTTGGCTCTAGGAGGTTGTGCGTGACAGATGAGCTGGTGTTTGCAGTTGACCTGTCTGTCCTTGAGATCCTTGTGGCTAACAAGTGAGCTGACATATTAGAGCACCTAAGAGATTTGATGTTTGATGGTCAGTATTACAGAGGATGGCTGTGCTTTTGAAGGGCTTTAAAGATGGAGGCATTCAAATACATCCTACAAAAGAACAATTTATGTTCATCCTGGTTATAAGGCAAAGCTAGGCAAGGATTTGTTGTACAATTAAAGATATTCCAGGATTTTTATTCCTAATCCTAGTTCTATTTATTGTAGTTCTGTTCTCACCCAATCTTCTAGGAGACCCAGACAACTATACCCCAGCCAACAAATGTATGATCAACTTGGTTGTGTGTGATGGAAAATAAGAGAAGACATACAAAGAATGTATTGTCCAGATTCTTTTCAGTGCAGATGAAGAACATTCAACTCAACCTGACATGTAGAGAATAGGACTGTATTTTATTTCATATTATTGAAAAATCCAGGGGGTAGATTGACCTCAGGCATGGCTGGATCCAGATGCTCAATGTCATTGGGATAGTCTCTGCTTCTCTAGATATTAGTTCTGCTTTCCTTTTGTTGATTGTCTTCTGAGGCAAATTTTCCAATCTGGAAGCTACTGGAAGCCTCAGGTTCCTATTCTAACTTAAGCAACCCTAGGTTCCTTGTTGTTCCAGCAAAATCCTATGCCAAGAACTATCTTGGGTTATGTGCTAAGGTCTTAAAGATTGTGACTAGCAGAATGAATATGTAGATTGTGTAGTTGTGGTCACATGTGCACATCTGGAGCCATAGGTCGGTCAGCCTCTTGTAGTATGAACTTGTTTAGTTGAAGAGATGGTTTCCCAAAAGAAAGTAGAAGTCTGTACTCATCATTTTGATCATGATGATGGATGGGCTACAAAAGTTTCATCCTCAACAAGGCATCTGAAATGTGCGATCATTTGGAATTCTCCTAAAACATTCTTTGAGATCTCAGGTGATGAATAGAAAAGAGATGTGTATCTTGAACCATGTCTCAAAACATGTGTCACCTAGGTTATTCTAAAAGTGAAGTATCTGTTTCAATTCCTCTGCTTTGTCAGTTAGTCAAGACAGAGAGTGTGTACTGAAGTCTTAAAGGTATTCTTCCAAGTTTGAGAGATACTTGTCAATTATTTGAAAACCTATAGGAGACAGCTGTGGGTTTTTCTAAGGGTTGAGTTTCTTGGAGGACTTCAAGGGTTCAAACATTGTAATTCCAGATTAATAAGCAAAGATGTATTATCTCATCTTGCAAGTGAGAACTTCAGATTGACAAGAAGAACATATCTTTTCCATTTATCATATCTTCTGCCTGAGTTTTTCCTTTGGTTTTTTTATTTTACTGTTTCTTCTTCCTTCCTTCCTTGCTTGCTTCCTTCCTTCCTCCTTTTCTTGCTTCCTTTCTTCCTTCCTTCTTTCTGTCTTATCTCTCTTAGTCTTTGTCTCTTCCCTCCACTGGAGCAAAGAGCATTTGTATGTTTGCTTTCTTCTTCTCTGCCTCAATGCATGTCATCTTGCAGAACCTCTAGCTCTTCATTCAGTTTAAATTCAATGCTGCAGGAACTCTTAGTGACTTTTGGCTTCTTAAGGAGTGGAGCAGTCTGTTATTCCTTGCTGTATCCCCAGGATAGCATGTAGAACATCACTGATACTCATAAAATGCCTGTTGGATAAGGTGCATTTTGGGGGCCTAAGGGAATGCATTTGGTCAGAAGAGCTGTCTCTAAGGTAAACCAGGCCTAATCCTGAATCCTGTCTCATGAACAAAAATATGGGCTGACCTGCAAGGAAGGTCTAGGACCCCTTGCTGAGGGAAGATAGGTTTCCCATGTCTTTTGCATTTTAGACTCTTTAGCAATAGTTTGCTCTCCAGTGGAGCATCAAGGACATTGAGAAGTGATGGAGGTATTGCCCTACACTAGGAGGGCATTGACTTGGGAAACTAGAAAATAAAATGTTCAATGCTTTGAGATTTCTACGCCAGCTGGTGGGAAATTGTAAGATAATCATTGCTGTTGTGTCTGGTATTATGTTTCTGTTTCCTGTTATTCCTTTGTCTTCTTCCCTCACGTGCATAATTGCAGCTGATCTAGCTCTCGTTAGTTGTTCCCTTGCCATTTTTTCTTTGCGCATACGGCATATAAACATTTGCAAGGACTAGGGATTTTCCTGGATCAATATGGAGGATGCAATTGGATAAGGGAGGGAGAGAAGTTGTTCAGAAGGATTAGAAGTTTTTTTTAGGGTTATTTATTTCTATCACATAGCCAAAGAATGCAATTTTCCTGTCCCTTCTTCTTCTGTCACTAGCTACTGAGTCAAAGTCTGAGACAGGTGTTTCTGGGCACAGGCCTGTGCCATAGCTGCAATGGAAGCTGGCAGAGCAGCTTTGAGTTTCTGCCATAAGGAGGCAGGCTTAAAAATACAGGAAATTCCTAAATTGTAGGATGTGTGTTGAAATGGTCATAAATACAACCAACATCCACTAGGCTTTTCTAGAACGACTGAGGCCCTGGGAGGTATAGAGCGTAGTGAGGAGCATTCAGAAAGAGCTGAAGTGATTATCGTCTAGGCATTGAGCTTCATTACAAAACTCCTTGTGGTACCTTTTATCCTGAAGCTCAGACAAGCAGCTGAACTGATCCCCAAGGTTCTGAGCTGTGGCATTACTCAGTGTCTGGAGCAGCCTGTGCTGCCCTGATCCCCCTCCTGCTGGCCAGGCATGTAGAAATGAGACTGCAGCACTTCTGTGAGGATGGCTCTCTAAAAGCGAGAAGCTCCAGAGCACCATACTGCAGTAGGCTTGGCTCCCTCTTGTCTGTGTTCCTTATAAATCCTAATGCTCCCATAGACTAGACACAGGAGGCAATGTGGGATAATGGTTATGTTCACATTGTACTGGTCAGTGTTGGTCAGTGATGGTCAGTGTTCGCATTGGACAGACCTAGGAGGGGTCTGTTCACATTTCTGTCCCTGTAAACCTGGCTTAGTGAGTTACCTAGACTCTCTGAGCCTCAGTTTCCTCATCCATAAATGGGGATAAACCAGCTCTTAGTGTTTTGATGATGAAATGAGATTACATGTACAAAGTTCTCCATGTAGTATCTGTACTTATTCCATAAATGTGATAAATGTTACCGTGTTTTCACCTGGGAAAGACAGCAAGGGTGCTTGTTTCAAAACTCGGATTTAAATTAGTAAGAGGAAGTTCTGGTGTCTTGTTTCATGCTCAAAATTTGGCTTACTGCGTATGCTATCATAAATATTTCTTGCTGTCTATTTTTTAGGAGGAAGAGATAACTTTACCAGGTGGCTGTGTTTTTGTTTTTGTTTTTTTTTTTGCTGAGGAAGAGTAGCCCTTAGCTAACATCTGTTGCCAATCTTCCTCCACTTCATATGTGGGTTGCCGCTACAGCATGGCTGACAAGTCATGTAGGTCTGCCCCTGGGATCTGAACCCTCAAACCTGGACTGCTGAGGTGGAGGGCACTAAACTTAACCACGAGGCCATGGGGCCGGCCCCTGTCTATGCTTTTTGAGGACCACAATGTGGAGACTTTTAGGGTGCATGAATTTAGCTCGGTCTGTTGCTGGCCCATTGGGTGGGTCCTGCTTGTGTTTGCTGCTCTCACTCACCTGTGTGTGTGTGGTCAGGCCCCTTTGGCCCAAGCAGCCATGTTCCCAGCTCTCTTTTCCCTGCTTGCTCGGTCTGTCTTTTCTTTTGCATCATGCCTTCTGCTCTCATTACAGATCTGCTTATTCAGTGCTTGCTTCCTCCTCCTTTTCCATGTAATCCCAGTCTCCTGGGGTTGCTCTGGCCATCCACCAACTCCTTCACCACTCTCATCCCCACCCCCTTTGCTTATGTGAGGCAATGGTGGAAGGCACAGTCTCCAGAGCTCAGCTACTTAGGTTTGAATTCTGTGTTTGCATCCTACCACTACCATTAACTAATGTTTATGACCTTGGGCAAATCATTTAATCTGCCTAAAGCTCATTTTCCTTGTGTGTGAAACAGGCATGTCTGCAAACACCTCTGCAGGGTTGTTGTTCAGACAAAATGAGCTAATGGGTCACACTCAGCACTTAGCACGGTGCCTATCACACAGCAAGTGCTGGCGGTTATTATTACCTGCTAAGTGCATTTCACTTATTATCTCCATCAATCCTCACAAAAATCCTATGGAGAACCTCATCTCCTGCCTTCATCTCCTCCTACTCGTCACTCACTCCATGCCAGCCTCAAAGGGCTCCTCTGCACCCTTCCCGTGGGATCTGCTTGCTCAATCCCTCGCCTCTTTCACATCTTTGCTCACTATCCTATTTAAAATTTCAGCCGCTCCCCCCAGCACTTCTGATTCCTCTCCCTTTTATTCTGCATTTTTGTCTTCTTTTCCCTGCCCATATAATAACCCCATGTTAACATATTATACAATAATTAATTATGCTTTTGCTTACTGCCCTCTCCCTGCTAGAATATCAGCTCCAAGTGAACAGAAGTCTGACTGTCTCACACTGTATCTGAAGCACTGAGAACAGCACCTGTCATGTAGTTGGCATTCGTTCAGTGTGAAATGGGACATCATTTCTATCCCCCTTTCACAGATAAGGAAGCTGAGGCATAGATTCAAATGCAAAGGTCACACAACTAAGAATTGGCAGAGTGAGGCTTCACATTCTGCTTCATCCCACTATGCACACCTAAGAACCAGAACTTTCTCCAGACCACGCAAGTGTGGTTGGCAGAGAGGAGGGCCTGTCCTGAGGGACCAGCTCCACTCAGAAAGGTCGACATGCTGGGTGCTGAGAGGCGCAAGGCTGCATGGGTTTAGGTGCTATCTTCCCCAAGCACAGTAGGATTTCCGTAAAGGAAACAATGACTTGGAGCAGGAGTTGTCAGGGAAGACGTCCTCACCATTATGAAAAACCTGTCCAGGCAACAGTGACTTCATCTTCGTATCCTCCCAAGGAATGAATAAAGAAAAGCTGACCTACCGCTGGCCCAGGTAAGCTCACACTCCTTGGAAACTGGTCACTGGTCAGGGAAAGAGAAACACGCTCAGCATCCTGATGCAAGCAGTAGCATCTCCGGGAGTCATCCTGTCCTGCTCCCCAACCCTCACTGGGAGCCAGGAAGGCCAGCCATGGTGTGCCCAGTGCCATTTGCCTGCACTGGGGCTGCACCTCCGTTAACAGAGGCATCAAAAGAGCACGGTTCACACCTCTAGCGGACTCCCCAAGTCTGGCTTACTTCACCCAGGGCCAAACACTATTGCCCTTTCTCTACTTGCCTTCAGCATCAGATGACCTGATGGTCTCTGATGCTCTCTTTTGCCTTTTTATTTTGCATCTTGCTTTATTCCACCCACCCCGCCCCCACTCTCAGTCCCTACGTTACCTTTCCACCAGTTCAATTTCTTCTTATGTACATATTATATACTAGTTTATCCTCCAGGTCATGAATATATTAGGCAGCAGGATTGTCTGAATAAAGCTCAGGCGACCCCAGTAGCCTGCAGTCAGAGGGAATACATAAGCCTCTGCCTTTTTAAACAAATATGAATTTAACTCGAAGGCACTTGCCAGTGTGATTTGTTTTCATTGTTCATGTATGAATAAATATTACAATATAATCATCTGTTTATGCTGAGTGGAGGCTGGAATGCTGGTCACATCGCTATTCCTGTTTCTCCTGCATGTAATTTGTTTCTGTGTTAATGCCATTTATTCCTATGTAAGCCTCTGTTTTCAGTTTGAATATAATTTCACTTTTTGATGACAGTAATGGCTCAGTAAACTACACAATTGTAGTTAATGAAATTATTTTATGATAACATTAACTGGCAGCACATCAGAATGGAAGAGAAAACTGTCATTAAAGGGATATTGTCAAACAGTTACTCCTCTTTAATTTATCATTTTATGAGTTGCTACAGTGCAGAGGGGGAGCTAACAGCCTGTTTCTTACAAACACATGTGAAAGTGTTTTTTAAACTGTTAAGTAAGTTGCCGTTATCATAACATGAAATTGTGCACATGCATGTACTTGTAAACAGTGCTCTTTTTCCTTTGCATATGGAAACATTGGTGAACTTTTATTGAGCACCTGTTGTGTCCTAGGGACTTTGTTAAATGCTGGGAGCTCTGAAATTAATGTCAGACTTCCTCAAGTAGCAGCAGCTAGTGGACAAGAAAGACATGCATACCAGCAATAAAATCTCACTTCCCTGGATTAAGCAATGCTCAGTGATATGATACAATGGAGGCCTGCAAGTGGTTCCTAGAGAGCAGAGAGGTTTGAATGACAAACTCCACCTTGGAAGGATAGGTAATTCTTCTCAGAGGAGGTGATGTCTTAAACTAGACATTGAAAGGTATTTAAGAAGCCCACCCTTGGGAGAAAAGAGAATCACGAATTCCAAGTAGAGGGAACAACACATGAAATAGAACTTCCAGTTACGCCTGCTACTCCAAGGTACCATTTATTAAGCTCCTCCTCTTTGCTTGGCCCTGTATCATTTTCCCTCTATTTCACTTAAAACTCACAACAACCCCGCAAAGTGTAGGAGTTAATTTGTATTTATTTTACGGAAGGAGAAATTGACGCTCAGAAAGGTGCAAAAAGTGACTCTAAATCACACAGCTAGACATTGACAGAGAGGGATCTGCTACCAGAGCACAGGTTCTTTGTGCTATTCTGTGCCCAGCCATGAATAGCATGTCTGTGGAGAAAAATGGCTAGTGGGTGAAGCTGTGGTGGTGGAGGAGTGGGGATGTGGATGATGTGTCTGAAGAGGTAGGCTGGAGCTAGATTGTGAAAGATGTTGAATGCCAGACCAAGGAGATGGCCTCATCCTCTACACTGGGGGATATGGACATAGATGCTGCCTTCCATCCCCAGAGCACAGAGTGAACACCCCAGCAGGTATACAAACTAATCTACTGGGATTGGGTAAAAATATTAAAATTTCTTTATTTTGTCCCAAGATGAAGAAAGTAAACTTTATAAACATCTGACTTATAATTAGAGTAGTACATGGATATAATTTATAAATAAATAAGCATCTGTTGAGAATCATGCTTGGAATTTTTTTCTTGTAGGAACAGTTTAGAAACTTCTGCTTTTGGCAGCAGGAGCCATTGACGTTCTAAAGCAGGGGATTATCATGCTTAGATTCATGTTTTAGAAAGATTACTGTGGAAGTAAGGTGAGTACATGGAAGGTGGCATAGAGGAGGAGAGGCAGGAGATGGATGATGAACCTATTGCAATAGTCCAGGCAAGAGGACTTGAACTGAGGTCATCACAGTGGGGCTGGAGAAGAAGGAAAGGAAGAAGACAGGTTTATAGATGGCAGGATTGCCTAAACTAATTGAATGTGGGAGTGAATTGCAGGAGGGGGCCAAGTCAACTGATCTGAGGCTGAACTTTGTGGCCCATTTGGTCAGACATTGCTCATCAGCATGATAAGTACAGGGGAGGAGCAGGTTTGAGGGGAAGATGATGTGTTTGGTTTGAGGCAGTGAAGTTTGAGGTGATTATTGGCAGAGCCAGATGGAGATGTATAGTGGGCAGTTAGTTACAGATTTGAAGTTCAGGAGATTAGAGAATGGGGATACAGTTTTGGTAGAAATTGATCTAAAGAGGTATTTGGAGCTATAGCATAAGGTGAGAAAGCCAGGAGATTAGCATGTTGAAGGGATGGAGGAGGGGAGAGTCTCAAGGACGGAGGATTGAGGACATAGAGGAAGCAGAAGGATTGGCATTCCAGAAGCCAGTAAAGTGAGCATTTCAAGGAGGGAATGTCAGCAATATCAACTGCTCCAGTGAGGTCATGGGGACTGAAAACTGATCAGAGGCAAGATGTTTGCAGTTAGGGGGTCTTTGGTGAGTGAGCCAACCCTTTCCCGGAGCTTAGCATCTTTCCTAATATCCAGTCAGGAGGCCATCACAGGGCAGAGGGATCAGGGCTTTGAGGTGCAATCGATTTCCCATCATCTGCATGTGAATTACTTATCTTGTGGGTTGTCCTTTGCCACGTTGTTGTTCCCCCTGCTGATCCTGCAGATGCTAGGTAAACTGTTCCCTATTTGGCACCAATCTCATACTCTGCTCAGAGCAAAGTGTAAGACACTGGTCTTGTCTGCTTCCATTGTCCCTTTAAATGGCTTAATTTTGCAGAACAAGAATATCTGCTGTAGATAGTAAAGGGAAAAGCCGTGGAGGACATAAGATTTTTATTCTTTCAGGTTGAAGTGGTAGACAAGTTCTTTTTCTTTTTAACTCCTTGTTAGAAGCCTGGGAGCTAGCTTGCTGGCAGAATCCTTGCCTTCGTGCAAAAATGGCTGTTCCTGTCAAATGCTGAGGCTGATGTTCCTCAGAGAATGCCTTTGGTGGGAGATCAATTTACTGAATAAATATGTAGATTTAGGAAACGTGTTTGCAAATGCCCTATAACTAAATATGAACATGCAGGATAATAAAGGATCTAGTTTGCCAGGGGGGTGAAATTCACCAAGCTAACATAATTGTCAGGGATACTGAACTGAATCAAGATGTCTAGATGTACTTTGTGACCCACTTCAAATGCACTTGAGGCAAGCATCACCCCAAAGTAGAATTTATTTCTGTAATAGGAAATAATATATTTCTCAGTTGTTGGGCTTGCTGCTTATTGTGTCTTTGGGGTGGACAGAAAATTAAAAATGACTTAGTTAGGAGGTGTGTAAGATCACTGCCCTTCAAGTCCCCAAACGAGTCCCTCTGTCTCTCAGCTCTACTCTCCTAATATAGCTGGTTGTAAAGACATATTCATTCACTCATTCAATAAAGATTTTTGAGTCTTACTATTTTGCCAAGTTCTATGCTAGGATACTGCAGTGGACAAGACAGATGTGGCCCTGCCCTCATGCTGCCTTTATATAATACTGGGGGAAACCAAAAATAAAATAAACAAATACATCAAGTAGTTGCAAACTATGATAAATGTCAGTAAGGGAAATAAGCAAGTAGTTGAGGTGGGTGGTACAGTGTAATGGAGAGGAATCCCAGTGACTCCCTCTGTTGCCATGGGTGACCGACTTAACCTCTGGCCTTAGTCTCCTCATCTAAAGTTGAGATTACCTCACAGTATTATTGTGAGGATTCTGAAGAAGTGATGTTTAAACTGAGATGTGAAGGATGGGAATGAATAAGCCATGCAAGGGTTGGAAGAAAGAGTTCTTCAGGGAGGAAAAGTCTGGGCAATAAGAAAAGTCTTGAATAAGAAAGAGGCTCGAAGTTTTTCAGAAAGTTAGAGAACACTAGTGTGGCTGAATATAGTGAGCAAAGGGGAGGAAAGGAGAAAGATGAATTTAGAGAGACAGCCAGAGCCTACCATGCAAGGTTTATTCTAAGTGTCTTGCAAAGTTCTCAGAAGGCATTTAACTGAAAATACTTGCGTGTGAGGTAGCATGCTAACACTTAGATGGCGAGGAGGACTTGTGTCACGTGCCACATGGATGGATTAGTGTCGGCTGCCTGGTCTGCTGTTGAGGAGGACACTGAGTCTGAGTTTAGAGGGAGCTGTACAGGGAGCTGTGACTGACTAGAGGTACCTGAAATGGGCAGATCAGGGAAGTGACAGAATTGTTAATCCCTGGGTTAATTGCACAACCCTGGATATGAGTAAAGGGCTCTGAGGTCAAGCAGAGTTCATATTGTCCTGCAAAGTATTTGTGTTTTAGATTATAGTAATTCCATAGTTATAGTTAAAAAGTGTGTTTTCATAATACTGATAAGCCTGTTTGGTTACCTCCTGTAAGATACACAGACATAAACCATCCATTCTTTAATTAGGTTAGGGAACAGATGTAGCCTGTGCTTCCTCAAATCATTGGGCAATCCCTCTTGTTTTTCTTGCAATCTCTCAACTCTGCTAAAATTATTGTTTTATAATTAGAACATTTACTGTTTTTTAAAGACATATATGTTTCAGTCACCATGAATTTTTGCTTGCAGTTTGGACACGTTCTTTTTAAATATATGATTATAGTCACTTCTCAATTATCTGTTAATTTATGGATCTAAACACCCATATTACCCCAAGTAGCAGATATTGTCAAAATCATTTGATTACATCACCAAAGGGCACTCTGCAGAGGTGCGTACTCATGTACAGGTGACCTTTTCCTCAGGAGGATGTTCTTCCAAATCGCAATTTGCTGGGCTAAGTAATATCATTAATTATTATTTCCTGATTTCCTATCAGATGGACGTTCTGGAGGGAGGGCAGACCTGCCGGTCTTGAGTCCCATAGCGGTGATAAAAATGAAGAGCTTGCCTATAATTAAGTATATTTTGTGAATAAACCACAGATGATAACTTTATTATGTCAACAATTAAGAATATCCCAGATAGCATGAACACATCGTTTTATAGCACTGACCTCTCTCTCTTCCTGGAAACACTGTCTTCCCTTGGCTTCTGCAACAGAACTCTCTTTGTATTCCTCATACTTCTCAGACCCTTTGGACATCCTAAATACTCAGATTGGCTTGCTCCTTCTTTCACTTAATTCCCTCTCCCTAGGTGAACAAATTCAAATCCATTGCTGCGCTCACCGCTTCTATACAGCTAACCCAAAAATCCCACCTGACCTTTTCACTGAGCTCCACATCTGTGTATCCAATCATTTACTTCAAATCTCCCACTTTCATATCTCAAAGGCAATGCAAAGTTAGCATAACCAGAACCAAACTCACAATGTCCCCCATCTCACTGAATTATAATTCAGCATGTTGCATGAGGCAAGAAAATCCTACTTTTTTGACACTTTTTTTGTTTCTTCCCGTAAAATCCACAGTCAAGTCTTAACCTTTTCCTCTCTTAAATGTCTCTCAAACTCAACCACCTCTTTCCATCTTCACTACCAAGTTGAAGTTCTCGTCATCTCACACGTGGGTTACTGTGTTAGCGTTCTCTAATGGCTTTGCCGCCTCCATTCGTGTCCTCCTATGGTCTGTTTGCTATGGAGTCTCTTGAATTTCCTAAGTAGACAATTATTAACTTCTGTAAATATGGAAAGGTTTGTTTCTCCCTTCCTAATCCCAATTCTTTTTCTCCCTCTCTTACTGTATTGACTAGGATTCTAGGTCAGTGTTGGATGAAAATGTTGATACATATTATGTATTTGATTTTTTAAAAATTTTAGATGGCTTTTTTCAGTTTAAGGAAGTCTCTCTCTATTACGACTTTGATAATAATGTCCAACATGAAGCAATATTAGATTTTATTGCTTGTTAGATTAGATTAATAAAATATTAGATTTTATTAAGTAATGTTTTGAATTTATTTCTACCATCTTAGCTGTGCATACTCGCAACCACTCTGAATTTTGTCCTTTATTTCCTTTTTTTCTTTGTGTCTTTTTGGATTGTTTTCAATTTTCTCACATACTTTTTCCTCTTTTCTGGTTTGAAAGTTACATTTTATATTCAATTTCATTAATGGCTACCTACATATTCTATCGTACATATTTGACTGAATAAAATCTAAAGTTAATATCTTTACAGTACCCCTGAATAATGAATTTTAGAAGACATCACTTCTCTCTTAAATGTTATGCCAGAATTTTGTAGTATTTTAGTTTTGCTTGTTTTTTTGTGTGTGTGTGAGGAAGATTGACCCTGAGACAACATCGTTGCCAATCTTCCTCTTTTTGCTTGAGGAAGATTGTCATTGAGCTAACATCTGTGCTAACCTTTCTCTGCTTTATGTGGGATGCCGCTATAGCATGACTTGACGAGCAGTGCTGGGTCCGGGCCTGGGATCCCACCCTGTGAACCCCTCGTGCCTGAAGCTGAGCCCATGAACCTAACCACTACCCCACTGGGCCGGCCCCTAGTTGCTTTCTTTTTTTAATGATCCACAAATTAGACGTTATTATTGTTTTAAACAGTACTGTTTACATATTTTTACCAATAAAAAAGTTCAGTACCACTGTACTATACACTTAAAAATAGTTAATATGATAAATTTTATGTTATTTTTTTGTCACAATAAAGAAAAAATTCATCACTCCTCCTGTCGTCTTTGACCTTCTAAATTTGTTTTCCTTCTCCTTGAAGTAAATCTTTTATGATTAACCTTAGTAAATTTTATTGGTAAAGTCTCTCAAGTTTAATTACTCTGATTTTGTTCTGAAACTTGGAAGGAAGTTTTCCTGGACGTAGACTTCTAGCTCTTTTTGTTTATTGTGATCTGCTGTTAAGGTTGACTGTTGGCCTTACTGTGATTTCCTTATAGGCATTCTGTTTTTTTCTCTCTACTGGCTTTTAAGTTCATCTCTGTGTCTCTGATGTTCTGAAGTTTCACCATGATGTACTTAGGAATGAGTTTGTTTATTCTGCTAGAAGTTAGTTTTCCTGAATCTGAAGTTTGGTATTTTTAATACCAATTCCAAAAAAATTCTCACTCATTATTCTTTTTAATGTTTGCATTGTCCACATATATTCACTTATCTCTCTGAAATGTCAACTAACATATGTTAGACCTCATTATATTCTCCATGTCTTGTAAACTCTCATATTTTCTATCTTTTTCATTTTGGGGATTCGTTGTGCCTAATTTCTTTAAACCTATTTTCCAGCTTACCAGTTTCTTTCTTTTGCTATATCTAATATGCTATTTAACTCATTGACTAAATTTTTTTCTTTATTATATTATTTATTTTCAGAAATTCCATTTAGTTCCTATTCAAATAAAATTTTTCATTTTTATAATTGTTTTATATTTTATCACATTTTCAAGCATTCTTTTATATTTTGAAGCCTATTAAAAATGAGATTTTATATTCTTTGTTGTCTAATTCCACTAGGAGGAGTCTTTGTGGGTCTGATTCTGCTGTCTATTTTGGGTGACCTTCATTCCTTATGCACTTTGTTGTTATTATTTTTTGAAGCTAATTTTCCTTGGAACTTTATCAGTTGTTATATTTTTTTAGTCTTGAATTAAAGTTTTTATTTTCCTCCAAAGAAAATCAGAATTTCCTTCTGTTGTTCGCCCGGGGGCACTAACAACCAGAGACCTCTTAAAGTTAAAATTTCTGGTTGTGGATCCAAACAAGGAACATGAATTTGGAAAAAACAAAAACAAACAAACAAAAACACAGATGAAACAAAACCCAGGTGAGGCCTGGCTTGTGGTAAAGAAATTTCCATGGAGGTGTGCTTTCCTTCTCCGCCCAGCACCAGGGAGCGGGGGTTTCCTTGCTGTTCCCTTTCATGCAGTGGATTCATTTCTTACCCTCCTTTACAGGAAGGTGTAACACTTTGGATGCCAGCTTTATGCAAGGTCTCCAATAAGCAGGCCCTAGGATTGATCTCGTCCCTTGTGCTCCCCAAGCAGCCGTCTAAACGGAAGTTTAAGGACACTGGGTTGAGCAAATGCCTGGGGGCAGACGCTGGCCTTATTGCTCTGTGAGTGCCCAGAGTCTCGTTTTTGCTTTGCATTTGTCGTCTGTGGATTCTTTACTTTCTTGACACTTCACCAACTCATTTTGAACCTCCAGCTTTGGTAGTCATTTCCACTGAGAGGTTTTCCATGGCATTTTGTCCACCACATGGTCAGAAATAGAAGTCTTTGAACTTACTGCCGCCAGAAGGATCTCTCCACGGTTCAGGTCTGATCTGGGTGCTCACCTTCTTAAAACCCTCTAATTTCTTTTTATTGCTCTTGGGATGAAGACAAAACTTCATGTGGCCTGTGAGACTCTGGCCCCTGGCTGCCTGCCAGTCTCCTCTCACCTGGCTTACCCAGATTTTCTCTGCTCCAGATTCAGGGGCCTTCATTCAGTCCCTCTGAGCCACTCCGCTGCCTTCTGCTGCAGGGCCTGTATGCTTGCTGTTCCTGTGAATGGAATGCCCTTCCTTCTCCTTTTCTCCTAGTTTTCTCTTATTCTCCTTTCCTGGGTCACCTCAAGCATCACTTCCTATAGGGATCCCTATATTTTCTGGCGTGGTCAAATCCCTTCAAATTCTCATTGCCCATGTGTTTTGTCTTTCGAGCATGCATCACAAAAAATATTTGTTGAGCACCAAATCAACACCAAAATATGTAAAATGACAACTGTGATACATATTTGGGTGTCTACTTTTATTTCTCCTTAAAAATTCCTTGATAGCACAATGATTGTCACATAGTAGGTCCTCAACAAATATTTGTTAGTTGAATAAATTATCTTATGGAAACCCAAACATCTGCTTAAGCCAAGTAAAAGTTGCTCTTCTCCTAGACTTTAGAGATTCCATTCTTTTTTAGTTTTTCCTTCTCTCTTCCCTCATGGCTTGCTTCCTGGGGTAACTGATTGTTCTCTGCATTTGGTCTTAGGACAGGAATGCACAGCTGGGTCAACAAGGTCTGGTGACTAAAATGCAGCCCTGGATTTTAAAGCTCTCCTGTGTGGGTCAAAGCCTCTCTTCCTTGACCAACAGTCCCTCCTCCAAAATGATTTAATGTAGTAATCTAGTGCCTCCTCATTGTAACAAGGGTTAGAAGGTGGCCTCTCCTAAACCCTAGAAGCCAATAGAGAGCATGTTGAGGGCCCTGCCCTGACTCACACTGGAGCCTTTCTCTGCTGCATGCATCACATGCCTTGCTTTTCTGAACTTGAGATTTTGCCATTTCCTCCCATTTTGGAAGGCATCCATAGGGCAGGAGGAATGTGTGCCTTATAGCTAATTCACAGGTCATCTCAGGGCCTGGAAATCTAAAGATGGTAAACAGCTCTTTGGTACATGGATGTCTCTCAACTTTTTTAGAATTGCCCTTAGAACCTACAACTTCTAAAAGGCCTTTAACTCAGCATTTATCTTGCATACTGGGCCCTAAAACTTGGTTCTTCTTTTTAAGCCATTGAGTTGATAATGAATGTTTCTATCTAGTTGAAATATTTGTCTAGTGGTAGAGGTTCAGTTTGCTTTAGCAGTCAAGTATTTATCCTACAAATATTTATTGAGTAGCCTCTGGGCCGTTGTGCTGGGCACTGGAAATACGGCAATGAATTGGACAGACTCAGACCTGGTCTTCATGGGATTTTTAGTCTAGCTGGGAAGGGAGGCATTACGCAGAGAGTCATGTGGATGCATATGAAATCAAGGGGAAGTGTGTGCAAGGTGCCTTGAGAGCATGTAATAAGGAGATCAGATCTCATGATGGGGTCAAGGAAGTGTCCTGGAGGAAGTGCTATCTCAGCTGTGACCTGAATGATGAATAGGAGTTGGCAGGTGAAGAGGAGGAGGGTGTAATCACTGAAAATAAAGCTGGAAGGAGGTCTCTGAGATAGCAGGGACTTGACTCAGTTGAGTTGTGGGAAGGCCAAGGTGGCTGGCATTCAGTGATGGAGGGAGAGAGTAGTAGGAGATTGCCTGGAGGGATAGGAAGGGGCAGATCTTGAAGATCCTTGAAGGTCAGGCCATGGTATCTGGACATTATCCTGAGTAAAATGGGGAGCTATTAAAGGATTTTGAATAAGAGAATGATAAGATCACATTTGTGTTTTTAAAATAGTCCCTCTGACCGTTGTGTAGAAAACGGATTGAAAAGGGGTAAGAGTGAAGGAAGGGAGGTGGGTTCAGAAACCCCTACAGGTGAGACGTGACAGGGACTTGGACAAAGGTGGTACTGATGAAGATGAAGGATAGTAAATGTCTTTGGTGACTATAGTTAGCAATACTGTATTATATACTTGAAAGTTGCTAAGAGAGTAGATCTTAAGTGTTCTCACACACACAAAATTGTAATCATGTGAGATGATGGATGTGTTAACTGATCTTATTGTGGTAATCATTTCGCAATATATACGGGTATCAAATCACCATGTTGTACACAATGTTAAACTTACACAATGTTATATGTCGATTATATCTCAATAAAGCTGGAAAAAATGGCTTTGTGAGGTGGAATTAATGGGACTTGATGGCTGAATGACATTCAGGCTCTTCAAGATCCACTCTTACCTACCCATGCTCTGACTTGGGCACGTGTGGGGGCCATATGCTGTGCTGGGGAATCTGCAGGGTGAGCAGGCTTGGTCTTGGATGATGGGCATGCCCTATCTGACTCTTTAACAATAGAAGCCAATTAAGAATCCTGGAGGTTTCCCTCAGTGGTAATGTGGTCCACTTAGAGATGAGGGAACCAGCACCCAGAGTGAAGAGACCTGCTAAAGGTCACAGCACACACTAATGCTGGAGTCTGGTTTAGAACTCAGTCCTGCGGACCCAGACCACTGCTCTGTCTGCCACACTGCCCTCTGCTGGCAGCTTTTCTGGCCCTCAGCCATCCTGCTACTCAAATGAGGTCTCCAGAAACGCAAACCTTAGCTTGTCTGAACTCGACACTTCCTCAGGTGTTCCAAGATTTCAAAACAAAGAGTTTTACTTCACATGTATTTTTAAAACCCAAACCATTAGTAAGGAAAATGTTAAAAATTCTATTTAACTCCATACACCAAATGTCAGGACTCTCACTGGGACAGAGCAGGAAGCCTGAGGTTAATTATTCTTCTCAGGAAGCTACAGACTGAAAGGACAAAGTTCAGATGCTCTTGGCATCACCACCGTTTAGAATAATAATAACTTGACATTTCTTAGGCAATTGTCTCTCTAGCTGCAGTCCATGCCAGGAACCAAGAGGTAGGTGAGAAATCAGCGTCTCAATTCTGTATGGAGGGAAACCTGCCTCCACGTGCATGACCTTGAGCTACATCCCCTGGCTCCAGCCCAAGTTCCCACAGTGAGAAGGAGAGAATTCAGGAAAGGCTTTGGGGAAAGGATTGTTGTAGAAAGGAGCTGGGGGGCAAGAAACATTCACCCCAAAAAAAGAGTAGACATCTCTTTTTAAAATTAAACGTCATATTTACTCGTTTAAAAGTCAGGCTATAACGTAAAAGTGTATAAGGGGGCTGGTGACACACACTGTCCCTTTTATAAAAGTAATGAAATTATCAATTTAATGTATAGATTTCCAGACTATACTAGGGGCGTGTGTATGTGTGTGTATGAGTAGTCATTCTGCAACTTAATTTTTTTTCTGTCATTAAAAAACTAAAGGAAGAAATGTTAAGAGAAGCAATCAAAACCTCATTTCTTCCTGGAACGCACGCTTTTAGACCAACTGGGACTAAAGAGAAAGAGCTGGAAGGTCTCTGCTGAATATGAGCTTCTCTTTCAAGTAGATGATGCAGTCTATATTTTTCTCTGTATGTCTTGGAATCATGGAAGTGTGTGTGTGTGTTTCTATCTTGAGGAACATTGCTTTGGGAACACTCAATTTCTAATTATATTGAGGGAAAAACCCCTGAATACCATTTTTCATGCTAATGGAGAAATTTACTTAAGTGCAGAATTATGCAACTCAGTTCTTCTTGCCAAATTACATAAAGGCTGCAGATCCTCTCAGTAGAATGAAGGATGGCACGGGGCACCCATCACACTCTATTCATAACTTAGAGTTCTTTTGAAGGCTTTTGCCTGCATCTTATTACCTACTTACTATTAATTTATTACACAGGGTTGCTGTATTTTAAAAGTAAAGTGAATGTTTTAGATGGATTATTTTTTTTCATTTCTTCCATATTGTTAACTTCTATTTTTTTACGTTGGCTGTTTACGCTTCCATCTGAGGCAGTTTTTCGTCAGGGGTTGCATTAATTTTGTGCATTCATTCTAGACATTTTTACAAACAGGATCCCCACATGTTGAGTTTGTCTTTTTTCCTCTCATCTACAAATCTTTCTTTCCTGGGGTGATTTACAGGAAGAAGACTGTTTAGTAAAACTCGTTTGCAGTTTGCTCTAAGGGGCAATCCCTCCTCAGATGTCAGCCTCTGGAAAAGTAATAGCTCAAGTGGAAATAATTTTGTCATTGACAAAGGATTCGCACCAGGAGCTGGTCTCAGCCCTGCCTATCTGCTGTTGGTGGTATTCAATTAAATGAAGTCTGTGTGGAGTTCTCATGGCCGCCAGGGCTGCTTGACAATTCGCTGACGAAATCGTACTTACCCTAGTCTTTCCTTACATAGTATCTGTCTGGTATAGCTTTACACTTTCTCTTCTGACAGAATAATGCTTTACATTTCAACTTTGTTAGCCTCTGAAAGAGAATGTCTCTGGCCATTATTGAGCTGGACAGCTCACTCCAGTCTCATTGTACCAAAATTCCACTTCTTAATATACAATTTCTGATTCATTTCAGGTCTGTAGACCTTGGTGGTGGGAGAAGGGATGGGGTGGTGACAAGGACCATGCAGGGAAGAGGCGGATCAGGAAGGGGACCTTCTCTTGCATGAGACCTTTCCAGCTCTCTTGCTGTGACTTGTGTGCCTGCTGAGTGCACTGAAGGGATTCTTTCTATAAGTCAGGTCAATAAATGCAAGGATGATTCTCAGACAGACTTAGCCACAGGTTTCGCTACAATTCTTCTTCTTCTCAGGTTGGAGGCATTGGAGAGAGAGAGACAGAGTGAGAGAGAGAGAGTAATCACTCTTCTGAAACCACGAATGGCTTCATGGTTCTTTTTGTAAAGTCACTAATTTACACCTACTTTAATAGAGCGAGTTATTGGCTTACGGGTCTTAACATCAGCCAATCTAAATTCACCTTGAATTTAGAGCTCAAACAGAAAAAGTTTCGAGCCAGCTGTCTAGCTTCCCTTGATAGTCCCACGCATCATCCCCTGGGCAAATGGTGCTTTCCTACTCACTCTGACTTGTTCCAGTTTCAAGCAATCGGCTATTACTTTTCTCTGTTCTCTGGAGGCAGTGCTGCCTAGTGGTTAAAAGAGTGAAATTTGGAGCCAGGCACTCTTGGGCTCAAATTCTGACTGTACCACTTACTAGTTGAGTGACCTTGTGCAGTTAGCATAGTGCCTGGGTACATAGCGAATGCTTAATAAGTAGCAGCTATTAGTAGTAATAATAGTCTTAGTAGTAAAAGTAGTAATAATAAATAAAGGCTGCATAGCTGAAAATGGCTGTTAATACCATCCTTGAGGTCTTATTTGGGTACTGTTAAAATTAGCTAGACTGTAATGAATTCTGGATTCATAAGAAATTTCTGTACAGCTACATTGAAGGTGCTGAGCTTCATTCATTCAATAATTTATCACTGGTTGATGCATTTGTTTATAACTCACTTTTGACATTCCAAGCCTATCCAAGCTAAAAGTGAGGATATTATGACAAAGTTAGCCTTGATCTCTGTCTGCATGGAGTTTATATACTAGTGGGGAAGACAGGCAAGCAAGTAGTGATGATAAAGAATGAAGTGTTTGGACAGGGAGGGCTCAATTGCTGTGACCATCTGCATTAAATGCTGTGTGCAGTGCGTATCATTCTTCTAACGAAATTCACCAAATAAGTGGCTTGCCTTCTGCAGTATTCCTCAAGCCCTAGCATCACTGGGGACACAAAAGCATCTTGACTTGTGTGGCAAGGAAACAAAGTGGTAAGGTGTGACCTCATTGTTTGAGTAATTTTGCTCAGTTCCAGGTAAGATCATGGAGACATTTAAAATAGAGTTTTCATTTTAGAAACCTTCCAATTAATCTGGTCTTGCTCTCAGGCACTTGTGAAATGAGTCAGGTGTGTGTCTCGCCAAGAGCAAATTTAGGCAAAGATGTGACCGGGTGAGGGAGGCAGAGGGAGGCCGGGGCCCAGGTCTGCTCCTGCAGGGCGTTTCCGGGACTGCTGGGGAGGAAGGGAGGAGGTGGAGAAGACAGGCTGTGGTGGTGGCATGGGAGGGCAGGGTGCTGAGGGCAGAGAGGTGCCCCTGAGAGGTGGCTTACTGTGGTCAGTGTCAGCCAGAGACCTTGTCTCCCCCTCTGCTCTTCCATTCCCCTTGTTCATGCCTCTTTAAACATTTTTTTCTTTTCTCATATGTAAAATGTAGATAATAAGAGCCTCTGCCAACTGAGTTAATCCATGTGAAGAACTTAGCACAGTGACCCTTAGGAAGCGCTCAATAATAGTCTTAAGCTTTTCTTATTCAGTTTTTCTCACTATCTAGCAATACATGATATCCCTGTTGGCTTGCCTCATGATTTCTCTGGGGATAGGGACTGAGACTGACATGTTTATCTCACTGCAGTGCCTGGCACACAGTAGGTGCTCAATAAATGGTAACTGTCTTTATGAAGATGCTGATTTCTTTCTCCTTAATGCTTAGGAAGCAAAAATGGGTGGATCAGAAGAAAAATATACAGTATAACAATAGCTAATATTTATTGCGTGTTTACTATTGCTAGGCTCTGTGTGAATTTCTTTACACACATTATTTGATTGTAGGACCACCTTATGGGGCTGACACCATTTTACTAATGAGAAAACTGAGCCTTCTAGAGATTAAGAGACTTAATCAAGGTTATCCAACTAATAAGCGGCAGAGCAGAGTTTGGAAGCTATCCGGCCTTACCTAAATTTCTATATTGCCTCAAAGAGGTAGGGAAGAAACCAGGAGGATGCCTATGAATGTGGTTCAGAGGACCTTGAAGTGGCCAACGTGTGGAAAATGAGATGAAATCGAGATGCCAGGAAACCCTCCACCCCTGGATTCTAAAGCAAATCTTCCCGCTAGCTTTCCCAGCCTGAGGTTGCCTTGTTTAGATGCTGCTCTCTTGGGCCACCGGCCTGAGGTTGGCATCTCCGTTTTCAGCTGAGGCTTTATGTACCTGCATGGAAGAGGGGGTGCAAAGCATTGTACACACCGTATGGGGCCCTATTTGCATTTAGTGAGTGCTCAGCTGTGCACACTGTCTCCTTAATGAATCACATGCAAGCTGAGCATCACTATATTTATCCACGCCCTGGGAGCTGGAGTGCCTGCTGTGGTTGGACTCGCATGCCCCAGAACAGTGCCTCGCAGGTTCTTCTTGTGGTCAGGGCCTTCGGGCCCTTCAATAATTCGTTCCCTGGCAGAATCAGCTGGTTTCTGAAGCATCTTTCTGGGCGTTCTGAGGCCAGAAAAAACATTTCCCTCCTGAAGCTATAACAGAAACCAAGTGCTAAAAAAGGACCTTGAAACTACATCTGCTGTGCCCTAGACTTCAAGGCCACATTGAAAGCCTCGCAGATAGATGAGGCTTTATTTTTCTTCCCTCCTCAAGCTTCTCAGGGGAAGTGCTGAATGCCCCCACCCTGTCATTAGTTTATTTCTTCCACATAATCTAAAACCCTTGTGTGTTTTTTTCCTTAATCACTCTTCCTTTGTAATATCCCTTTTATTTACGTACACTCAGATCAGAGTTTGCCAATATGATCACTTCTGTGCTCAGGAATGAACAAGAGGAATTAGAATAGCTGATGTTTAGTTAACACTTACTAAGTGCCAACTACAGTATCAAGCGCTGGAAAGGCATTGTCTCACTTTTTGCACTTCAAAATATCCCTTTGAGTGAGCACTGTATCTCCATTTTATCAATAGGAACTAGGTAAGATTCAGAGACATAATTTGTCTGCAGCCACACAGCCAGTGTATGGAGGGTCTGGCTAGATAGTAAAGCCCTTTACACTAAATATCTTTTTGTTTCCTTTCTTCTTCCCAAATTTAGTCATTTCCTCAAACTCTTCTTCCCATTCCCACAAACTAAAACCCCAGGCTTAAAAAGTGACACACACACACACACACACATACGACTGATAAGGCTGCAACAATTTTGCTTAATGATGTAGCCACTGTAAAATGCAGGCCATTTCCCCACAGAATTGTTTTTATCCTTCATAAAATTTCAGCAGATGCATAAGGTATTCCCTTCCCCAGACTACAGTGTGGTGTTAAGGTACTTAACTTGTGACATGAATAACAAGGAACAGGTTGGATTCCCACTGAGGCAAATGCCCCAATCTTGGCCTCATGGGATCTGTGTCATCTGCCCTCCCCTGTTAAATTCATCAGGGCATAGAAGGAGAAGAATGCTGAGTTCTGGTTGGAGCTATACCACTGGTACGGTTTGTGACCTAGAGCAAATCACGTATGTCTTGCTGGTAGAAATTAAATTCAATTTCCTGCAAAGTTTAAAGTTGAGTGGACAGCCTTGACTTGGTCTTATAACCCCAAAGTCTCTTTTCCTTCCCACCTTAGTCAAATAACATTTAAAAGACAGCAGTGAAGCCAGTCACTTCCGCACTCTGGCCCACAGTTTCTTCATCTATACATAGGGAAGCATGGACGAAGTACTCACTGGCCTTACCCACAGGTCTTGGTTTAGAACCCCAGGGAGCTGCAGGGGACTGCCCTTCCCACCCAGCAGAGTTCTGACTAGACACAGGTTGCAATGAATCCAGGGCTAGTCTAAGCAAAAAAGGGAGTTTACTAGAAGGATATTTGCGTAGCTCATAAAATCCAAAAAGAGTTAAATAAGCAGACACAGAGAGGTTGGGAACCAGAGCAGCCTCAGGGATCTCTTCAGCAGGAGTTCACAAACAGTCCCCCTGGAGCAGTGCCATTAAGATGACTCCCAGCAAAGCCCATTTTTATGTTTCTCTGTGCAAATAACAAATTCCAGGGAGGGAGCCACCATGGGACCATTCAGTTACGGAAGGTGGGGGTGGGTAGGGTCAATCAGCAGAGAAAAGCTGCTGGAGGCCATTCTTGTAAGTGGCACAGGTGGTTCTCAAGAAGAGGACCTGGTGGGAACCCCCACACCCTGCCCTGCAAATGCACAAATAAGTGTACCTTACAGAGAAAGTCCACGTATATGTAAATAGTGGTGAATCCACCGTGGGTAGCCATGTCTGCGTGTTAAATGTGGGTGGGAGATACCATAGACCAGTAACAGCAATTACGATGTGGTTTATAAATGTTTTCAGGCAGCTGTGGCTAGAGGAAAGGGTAACAGATTTCAAAGGAAAAAGGCTTGGAGGATGAACAATCTGTTAGCTTAGCTGGGCACAAACAAAAACAAACAGCACTGTCCCGTGAGGAAACCATCACCACTTTGAATTAGGATTCTCCCTTCCTCCCTGCTACGTCTGGTCCCATCTTTTCCACTTTGATGGAATTTGGGCAAGTTTCAACCTCTTGAGAGTTTTCTGTGTCCTTATCTGTGAAATGGGAGTGATAGTAATAGTAATAACCCTACTCCTGCAATTAACAACAGCAAGACAACGGCTGACATTCACTGGGGCCAGGCACGTGCCCAGCACTTCACTTGTGAGCTAATCTCCTCACAATCCTTGGACACAGTGCTGTCACAGCCTACATATTGTAGGTGAGAAACTGAGACTTAGAGGAATTGAGACAGTAAAGCGTAGAGCAAAGTGCTGTACAGACTGATTGAGAGGGTGGGCTCAGGAGCCCCATGGCCAGATTTGAACTCTGGCTCTATCGCTTACTGGCATGGAATCCTTGGGCGTGTTGCTTAAGCTACATCAGTCTGTAAAATGAGGCTAATGATAGGGCTCACCTCATGGTGTAGCTGTGAGGGTAAGTGATTTAACATATACAGGCAGTGCCTGGGGCAGAGTGATGCTCTGTACTCTGTAATGTTTGCTATTATTAATAAGGTCTTCAGTAGTACGGAGGCTGGAGCCCAGAGCTGACTGACTCTAAAACACATACTCTATGGCAGACATCTCTGTGCTAGCAGGACGAGAAGCCGCTTCGGGCCTCCTGGCTCCTCTCACAGCCTTGTCTCTATGACCTTGAGCTAGATACCCAGAAAGTCAGCAGCAGCTGCCGGGTCCCTGTAACTGGAAGCTTCAGCACTGGCTTCCACTTAAGCTTCTTACTTCGGGAGGGTTTTAGGAAGGAGTTAGGTAGGAAAAAAGAAGAGGAAGAGAGAGAGTGATGAAGACAGAGAGAGAGATGGAGTCAGAGAAAGAAAAAAGCAGAGATAAACAGAAGGACCTACAGATGGAGAGTGAATAATACTCAGAAAAAGATAAACAGAAAGACACACAGAGACGGAGAAAGCAAGTAGAAGAGAAGCAGAAAAAGAGAGAAGGGGGTGAGGTTCTGGGTGGGGCTTTACTGGAGACAGCGCTGAGGTGGCAGTGATGGACCGCTCGTCCTGTGGCTGATGGAGCAAACAAACCTGTTAAGTGTGTCAAGGCTTTATCTAAGGAAAGCACCTTTACCGCAGCCGGCAGCCAAGTGGAGTTTGACTCTGTAGGGCTGTGACAGGAGACGCTGTTCATCGGAATTGGAGACAGGAGCGCTTTTCTCTGTATTTTGCGCAGGATGCCACAGATTAGGCTGCGGATTTTTCATGCTTGGCGATAAAGGCTTGTTTGGAGAGGCCTTAGGCTGGACAACACTCCAAGGCTGGGCCAAGACGGCGATAAGACTCCGGGGCCTGGAGGCTATTTTTATACAAGGGGGCAGTTTCTACAGAAAGTCACACGTATCTATTAGTACAGGTCTTGAAAACCTCTGGAAAGTTACCCATCAGAATGTTAACAATCGCTACTCTCATGGTAGGATTAATAAGGAGTCTCACTTTATAAGTAATGCCTTTCTATTATGTTTACATTTTTTACAACAACAACATAGGGCCTTTACGATCAGAGGAACAGAAGGTTTTAGTTAGGTAACAAGTACACTCCTGAAATGCAAGGTCAGGCTGCTAGTCGGAAACAGGCATGTCTGTGTTCCTCTCACAAGCCGGCAGGGGCTAAGTGGAGGAGCAGTGTATGTGACAATATTTCCCCTTGATGTTTCCAAGACACTTTGGAAATCTCATGACCACAATTTCCCCTCTGATTGTTGCAAAAGGGTGAAATTATTAATGTCCCCTCAGCTGGGACAACTTTCATTCCTTTGAGGTTCTTTAGAGTTTAAAAAAAGAAGACAGGAGGGGGTGGATTTATTATGCCGAGTCGGTAGGAGGGTGCCTGTTCTGCGTGGTGGGCATGTTTTTCCCTTGAGTGAATTAGGCTTGCAAGGACTGCTGAATGGACGCCCTCTCCCCTTCAGTTCCTTTCTCCTACCCTTTTCTCTTTTCAGTTTTAAACGAATTTGTGGCTGGCACACACTTTCAAAGATATTGCCTATTGGCTGGACAAATGACCCAGATGTGTCTTCTTTCAGGCTTTACGAAGGCAAGGAACAGATGGAGTTTGAAGAATCCATGAGACGGCTCTTTGAATCCATCAACAACCTGATGAAAAGTCAATATAAAACAACCATCCTTTTGCAGGTTGGTTTACCCTAAAAAAAAATCTGTCTTGTGATAAATAACAGAATGGTGATATAGCGTCTACTTTTGCTTAATTACACAGCCTAGTGTTAATTGAAGGCCTGGGCTGGCCACGTGGTATAAGGAACATGAACACCAAGGGCTCCTCAGGGCATGAGAAAGCACATCTATTGTTTGTTTCCCATGAAGGTGGCAGTGTCTCTTTTAAAGTAGCTCTGAAGCTTTTGCTACCTGGGAGGAAATAGGTCAAACCAGATCTACTTCTAATGGTGAGCGTAGTTAAGGTGGCAGTCTCTTAAATCGTCCACTTTTTATTCTCAACAGCCTAACCTCAGGTGCCCTTTTGGGATTAGAGAGTCTCCTCGTAAACAAGAGATACTTTGGAGAGAAGGGGTCTTCTCATTTAGTGGGTCATGATGCTAATCTACAAACTCCGTAATCTTGGAGAAACCTTGAGGGCTACTCCTGTGTTTGAAAAGGAGTTGAGCAGCAGAGAAGCAGTTTCAGGAAGACTTTGTAACTCTCACAGGATTTACCTGCAAGTGCTCAGGAGGTGCTACCTCGTGGGTTGTGAATAAGAAAACCCAAACACGTTTATCTAAACCAAGGAGTTAATGCAGATTACTTCTTCTTCTTTTAATCAGCGTTATCCTCTTAGTTGCTAATTTAAATATCCTCTATGCCTGGGATTTCCCAGCTGATGGCTGGAATGAAAGAGGTACTAGTGTTCAGCTAGAATGGAGGTGAGGAGGCAGAGGTAGGAGTCTGTCTAGGGAGCATTTGCTGCTCACGCCATGGGCTCCAAACTTTGCACATTAGAATCATTTGGGGATCTTTAATAAATCTGATGCCCGGCTACCACCAGACATTGTAACTTAATTGGTACAGAGTGTGACCAGGCCAAGAGGAGTTAAAAAAGCTCCCCAGGTGATTGTAATGTGAAGCAAAGTTTGGGAATCACTTTGCTAATAGCTTCCTTTGATTTAACAAATGCTGTGTCTGTGTATAGAGGAGGGCTTTGTCTTATTCATCACTCTATCCTCAGCATCTAGAACAGTCCTAATACATAGCTGATGCTTAATCAATATCTGTTGAATGAGCAACCCTCACAATAGGCATTAAGATTGCCATTTTATACATGAGGAAACTGAAGCTCAGAGAGTTGATACCACTTCCTCCAGGCTCCTCTGCGGTGAGGGGTATGGTTGGGATTCAGATCACTTCCTGCCTAGCTCTAAAGACTGTGCTCTGAGCTGCTACATTACACTATTTTTTATCCTATTCATTTAGCACCTACTGGGCATATGAGTGTTTTCTCTGGGATGAATGGGGACTGCAGTGTAACAGTTTTCACTTTCCCTTCCCTCTTGCCGTTTTGTTGGTTTTTTTGTAAGTCTTTTCTCTATTCCTCAAACTCTCACCATTTTAAAGCAAAGAGAATAATAGGAGCAGGAGACAGCATGAAGAAATGTGATAAGAGCCCGAGCTGTCACCCTGCTTGTATCATACTGGAAGCATCTGAGTTCCAGTGAGAGGCCACACAGTGTTAGGATGTCCGGCGAGAGCTGAGCATGGCAGGTTGCAATGAGAGAGATTATAGCATTGAGTCAGATCTGAAATAGGCTCCAAGGAAGCTGAAGTGTGAGAGAGCAGAAATGATGAACAAACACAGAGGAAGCCAGTTGGTGGAGAGAAGAAAGGAGTAAATGCTCCAGAGAGATAGAGGTGCATGGAGAGAAACCATGTGACCTTGAGAAAGATGGAAGGAGTAAGCAAACCATCATGGAGCTGCTCTTTCCAGATCCAGCACCTATTTTCCTATGATGAATTACACATATATTGGAGGAAGGAACAAAGGGACAGAGGGGATAAAAAGGTAGGGACAGAAAGGAGAGAAGGAAAGGAAGCAAGGAAGCACAGATGTGCTGTGAGTATTCATGGTATTCAGGACACCTGGGTCAACAAGAATGTTCTTTTGTCAACTGTATGACCTTATGCTGGTCATTTAACTTCTCAGTGTCTCAGTTTCCTCATCTATAAACTTCACCAGTTGGATGAGGATCACATAAACATTGTCTGCAAAAGAGCAAATTACAAAATGCTATGCAAATGCAGAGAATAATATGATTATTATTAATCAGAAGATTTTCGCATAAGTCTTCTTACCCAGGTTTTTGCTGTGTTAGAAATGCCTCATCTTCCCTGGGAGTCGGTCCAGATTATGCTGGTTTCTCCTCATGGATTTCCACCCCAGTGTCATGGAAAGGGGCTTCATCTCTTCTTTAATTTGCTCTAAGGACCAAATTTAGCTTCAGGGATTTCCATAAAATCAAGGAAGCTTCCCACCTATTTCTATGCATGTTGAAAAATTACCAGAGAAGATTTTAAAATCACATTCAAATATGGAGAGCAATACCATCTGAAGAGAATTTAATCTTGTTTTAGGGTGTGAGGAATGGGCTGGTGGAGGGAAAGGGGCCAGGCCGTACAATGTTAGCAAAACCCCCCACGAGGAATTTTCTCAGACTTTGACATTTGCTGCAGGAGAAAGAGCTTTGGGTTTCCAGCCAGAGCAACCCAGGTGGGAAATTGGGCGTCCACTAGTGGGCATGTAACATTGGGCAAAGCATTTCAGTTTTCTGGCCCTCCATTTATCCTTTTATAAAAGAGGAAGCCTGAAGTCTAATTTAGTGGATTATTGAGAGGATTAAATGAAGTAACGTATGTAAAGCAAGAAGTATAGAGCCTGTTACGTGGTTCAGTTTAAATAATTTTTAGCCATTTATACCTTTCCCTCCTTTACCTCATCATAGAACAGAAGCTTTGGGGGCATTTTCCTAGAATGGACTCTGAAAGAGGATGTTTGTGTTCCTACCCTTGTCACATGAGGCTGAACAGTTTTAGAATACTCAGTTATCTAGCTAGATCAAGAAACACAGATACAAATTTCAAAGAGAATAAACCCACAGGAATTGATTCTATGGAGGGAAAAAGGGAAGGCAAATTTTCCCCTAGTGAAATAGTACAAGATAATTGGAGTCTTGATTCTGAGCCTGCATGGGGTGCAGTGGGAAAGAGGGCTGTGATCTATTAGTAATGTCTGCTGTGAGTTTTGGGTGAGAGCAGAGAGTAAGAATGCCAATGATTGACATTCCTTGTTCAAACTTTACACTTCCAGCTGGGTAGTGGCTTATGGTGGAAACTCTAATTCATACCTGCCTTAGTTCAGAGTAGAGCTGATCTGGTTCATTCTCAGCTATGTCCATTGGGAGTTCTGGGATCTAAGCAAGTTATTTCTCGTATTTAAGGCTCATCTGGCTTCCTTTCTGTAGTTTTCCTTATTGTTCAGAGTTGGTGTGGCAGTAGCTCACCCAAAACTATGGAGAATTTAAAGCCAGCCATTCAAAGAGGTTAGAAAGAGCATTCAAAACACCTTCCATTGAGTATGTACCATGTGCCAGGCATGAAGCTAGGCTTTCACATATAGTGTTTTTAGTCCTGCCCAAGATCTGCAAGGAATCACTTTCTTCAGTGTCCACAGGAGGCTCATAAAGTTAAATAATTCATCCCAAATTATGCCTATCCATAGTGGTAGAGCTAGGATTTCCTTCCACCAGGTCTCCTAACTCCAAAGTTAATATTCCTCTCTAAGCCACAAGGAATGGGTTAGGCCGGGGATTTCCATGTGTTTTCAGTAATGGGCCATATGCTCTTAAGTCCCTGTGTGTGCCAACCCTGTGAGCAGTTTTGATAAAACAATGGCAGGTTGAGAGAGCCAACACCAGACATTTGTGAATTGGATGTAGCTCAAATGTGAGTAAAGGGCATTTGGTGACATTGTGTAGACCCGTTTGACCCGTTCCGCTTTAGATCTATGATTCATCATAATGCTCCAAATTGATGGTATGAGTGGAAATGAATGAACAACTCATATTGCATGACATGTTCCCTTGGCCACTATGATTGCCTCTATGCTAGTAAAGCCACTAAAGTGCCCAGCAGTGTGGGGGCTCTGTCTCTTATATCTCTAATATCTGAACTAGTGGCTGCCACACAGTAAGTACTCAAATATTTTGGCTAAATGAATGAAAGAATAAAAACTAGCTTCTGCTGTTTTATGTTTTAGCATTTATGATGTGTCACGCATTGAGCTAAAAGCTTTACATGTATTGTTAGCTTATTTGATTTTTATAACAGCAACCTTGTTAGGCAAATACTCTTCTTATCTCTACTTTACAGATGAGGAAATGGAGGCTTAGAGAGGTTGAGTAACTTAATCACAGCTGAGAAGTGGTAGATCTGGGATTTGAATCCAGCCTGTATAAGGCCAGAGTTTGAGTTCCTAATCACCACCAAACAAAGTATAGTTTCATTAAGGACCCAAGTCTTCTGGCAAAATACCAGGTGGATAAGCAATAAACAACAGTAAACAACAGTAGAGATGAGCAGATGTTTGGTCCACAGTCGTGAAGGTGAGCTAATTAAGAATGCATCTTTTTGTCCTTTCTTTTCATTGTTACTTGGTGTAAAATATTCAAATGTCCAAACTAAAGGTAGAAAGTGCTCCATTCCTGAGAAGGGGCCCACAGGCTGTACGCTGAATCCCCAGAGGTAGAAGTGAGGCTCAGTAGTCAACAGCAGGAGCTAGAGTTTCACCTCAAATCTTTAAATGATCCCTTAATCTTGTCCCCCTCTCAACCACATGCCTCATATTTAGAGGTACTATTTGGGAATGATGGATTTATGGTGGGTAGGATCAAATTTTGTTCCAATGAGGCCACTGTAGTCATACTGATAGCTCTCACTTTTCATTTAATCTTCCTATCAACCCTTTAAAGTAGGTGACTTTATCCCCTTCATTCTCCTGTTGAGGGGTCTGGGGCACAGAGAGTTAACCTCCCCAAGGACACACGGATAACAGTGATCCACGTGGACTTGAACACAGACAGTCTCCCTCCTCAGTCAGCCATTTTAAACACTGAACTCTCCTGCTTCCTGCCAAGCCTCAGGGGCCGGCATAATGCTGGGTTGCAGAAAGTGTGGAGATATATGTATTCAGAACCTGCTGGTCCCTCTTCCCTTCTCTTTCACTGAAAGATTAGTGATGAGGCTGAATGTCCTGAGAGAGTTGCACGTATTTTCCTCAGGGGCAGCTCAGCATCCCTAAGGAAGCTGGCTGCTTCTGGTCATGCTGTGGTGAATTCCTGTGACGTTGTTTGTCTAGTTTCCATGGACCTTGACTATCCATCACTGGGCTAAAGGAAAAGGATTGAAATGTGATGGGGTGGGAATGTTGTCTGAGCTCTTGAATGAGGAAGATGTCTAGCATTCTTGTATAATCTTGCATCATTGCAAGATGTGCTGTTTTTGGCCAGGAGCTTGTCTGCTGGCACCAATATTGTGCACTCTTACTCTGTTTTCACGAGATTGAGAGAGAGAGAGAGTCTGGAAACACTCAGAAGATGGGTTCCCTCTGAGTTTGAGAGAATGCAACTGTTTGGTTTTGACTTTTGTTGTTATTTTTCAACATTTGCTAGCAGCCCAGGATTATCAATTCTGGTGAAGTCCATCTGGAAAGCAATTGTCTTAAGTGTCCTCCTGTGACTTCCCTCTGGGCCAGTGAAATCACTATTGCTTGTTTGGGGTGTGGCTGTCTTGTTGAGGGCTCTACCTGGTCTCTAGTGGAGGGGCCAGAGTTGATGATTAATCTAGGAAGTTCACTTGGTGCCACATGAGAAACCAATTACTGACCTGGCAAATGTTTTCCTGGTGGCTATTCCTTGCAATCCCCCTATATTTGATGAGAAGAAGCCTTAACTTAAGGGATATCAGAAAAACGATATCTTCTTTTAAAAACTATCCTCTTAAAGGGAGGAATTTTCTTTATCTATCTCTTCCCCTAAATCAGCCCTCTCTCCTCTGTTGAGACCTCCCCACTTGCCAAGATAGAAGACTTTCCTAAAGCAGGATGGGCAGTAGAGCACACTGGTAAGGAGCCGGTTGGACAGAATCAGGTACATGTCCTTGCTGTGTTGTTTATTAGCTATGTGGCTTCTGGCAAATTATTTAACCTCTCTGTGCCATAGTTTCCTCGTTGGTAAAATGAGATGACAGTATCTACTCATAGAGTAGTTGTAAGAATGAAACAAGATCATGTATATAAAGTATTTGACATACATAAAGTTTCCAATAATGGTTGCTGTTTTAAAACCCTGTGATTGGTAATCCTATTTATATACACACACATATATTCATACACATATATAAACATATCCGTGTATGTATTTCTTAAATATTATGTACAATATAGGAATGTATACCATGGGGTGAAAGTAATAATGCAACAATATTTTTTTATGTATAATAGTTGTATTAATGAGAGTAAAAATAATAGCAACAGTAAAGCAATATCCTTCCTAGGATGCCAAAGGTTTAGAAAGCAGAGCTGTTTCTAGTTGCCAGGCCTTAGAAACACACAACAAATAAAGGTCTCCAGCAGGTCTTATGGCTGAGCTACTCTGCCTTCTGGGGATGCTTGGTGGTCACACCTGCTGAACCCACTTGCTCTCACGCGTCTCAGGTATATCAGGGATGTATGAAGGGGAGGACTGTGGACAGGAGCCCCGTGGCCAGAGCTGCTGACCCACTGGAAAAGAAAACCACAGGCCTGCCACTTCTCTGTGAGGCCACCTGGAGCAGATGGAAGTTTAATACTCTACAGTTGAGTTGATAACATCCTCTGAGCCTCAGTGTGACAGCTACTCAGTTTGTTTTACTTTATTGCCAGCCCAAAGCTGGGAAGCTGGGAAGATTGGCTGTTTCTGAGGCAGTCCTTCTCGCAGCCCTGTCCCACTCCTCCTCACTACGAGCTGAAGCATTTGATTGCGGGCCCTGATGCAGACTCCTGGACACTGCTATTCCACAGCATCCCTCCAAAGTCCTAGAAGGATATGTGGCCCCTCAAAGCAAGCAAGTTGTTGCAGACACTGAAGTCCTGGCTTTCCGCAACTTGCTGAGGGTTTAATTTCTGTTCCTTCTCTTCAGTCTTAGTTATGATGAGTACATATTATACTTTGTCCAGGCTCTGGGCAATGAGGGCAGGTGCATGAGAGATGACATAAGGAGAGATGCAGCACACACAGTTTTGGGGGCCTACTGCACGCTTGGCATTGCAATAGGTGCATGATATACTTTACTTCACGTCATTTCCCTGTACTCCACATGAAGATACTGAGGCTCGGGGGTGAAGAAATGCGCCGAGGTATACGCAGGTGCTAGGTGGAGCACTGGGATCCCTGCCCCTGTCCTGTGGGCCCAGCGCTCTGGGTTCTTTGGCCTAAAGTGAACGAAGAAGCAATTTGCTCAAGTGCTTGGACCAGGCTTTTACAGGGCATGTGCCTCAGCATATGGTATCTTTTAGAGTTTAGAGGCTGTAGACTGGCAGCCCATGGGAAGAGTGCAGCCTGCAGATGTGTTGTGATTTGGCTAGCACGGTGTTAAAACAAATTAATAAGAATGACTCATTCTTTAGACAGAGTGTGGGTTCCACACACCTCATCACTTCCCACTGGCCTATGCTCATCCTTTTTCACTCCTTTCTGTTGCTTGCCCAGCCCTGCAGGCATCTGCTTTTGCTGTATCTGCTTGATGTTTCCTGATAAAGATGGCCTGACCAACTAGGTAGGAAGGCACTGTTTACTGTAACTGCCTGGAGGATGTCATAATGCATCTTAGCATATTAAATCTGAAAGTTCTGCAATAAAAAATATCTCACCAGTTTGTCTTTGTTTAAACTAAACTTCCCCTAAATTACTTGATTGCAAATCCTTTTTACCCTGCAGAATACCTAACACCATCCTGTGGGGCAAGGGTGTCTCAATAGAACATGATTTTAGAAACATTAGCTTTAGAATCTTGTTCTCTCTTGTCATCTTGATTTGAAAGAATAAAGAATAAAGCTCTCGACACAAAATCCAATAACTGTAAATAAAAATTCTGACAAATCTGACAACATACAAATTAAAATCCTTCTGTGCAATGAATGATATGATAAACAAAGCTAAAAGAAAGCAACAGGGCAAGCAAGAGAAAATTCTTGCAAAATGTGTTACTGCAAAAGAGTTAAAATTAATGATACATAAAGAATTCCACAAACCAATAAGGAAAGAAATCACCCAAAAGGAAAATGGGGAAAGAGTATGAACAAGCAATTTAGTAAATGCAGATGTTCAATAAATATAGAAAAGGTGTTCACCTTCACTAGAAACCAAAGAGTTGGAAACTGTGTGTCAGATTGACAAAATTAAAAAGATTTGTACACAAGTGTTAGCAAAGTTATAGGGAAAGGAGAAAAATAAAATTGGTTCTTCTCTCTTCCTAAGGTAACATGACAGTATCTCCTAAAACATATCCGTGTGTACATCTGCGTATACGTTTGTACGTCTGTGTGTACATCTGCGTATACGTTTGTACGTCTGTGTGCGCATTTGCGTATACATTTGTACGTCTGTGTGTGCATCTGCGTATACGTTTGTACGTCTGTGTGCGCATTTGCGTATACGTTTGTACGTCTGTGTGCGCATCTGCGTATACGTTTGTACGTCTGTGTGCGCATTTGCGTATACGTTTGTACGTCTGTGTGCGCATCTGCGTATACGTTTGTACGTCTGTGTGCGCATCTGCGTATACGTTTGTACGTCTGTGTGCGCATTTGCGTATACGTTTGTACGTCTGTGTGCGCATTTGCGTATACGTTTGTACGTCTGTGTGTACATCTGCGTATACGTTTGTACGTCTGTGTGCGCATTTGCGTATACGTTTGTACGTCTGTGTGTGCATCTGCGTATACGTTTGTACGTCTGTGTGCGCATTTGCGTATACGTTTGTACGTCTGTGTGCGCATCTGCGTATACGTTTGTACGTCTGTGTGCGCATTTGCGTATACGTTTGTACGTCTGTGTGCACATCTGCGTATACGTTTGTACGTCTGTGTGCGCATCTGCGTATACGTTTGTACGTCTGTGTGTGCATCTGCGTATACGTTTGTACGTCTGTGTGCGCATTTGCGTATACGTTTGTACGTCTGTGTGCGCATCTGCGTATACGTTTGTACGTCTGTGTGCGCATCTGCGTATACATTTGTACGTCTGTGTGTACATCTGCGTATACGTTTGTACGTCTGTGTGCGCATTTGCGTATACGTTTGTACGTCTGTGTGCATTTGCGTATACGTTTGTACGTCTGTGTGCGCATTTGCGTATACGTTTGTACGTCTGTGTGCATTTGCGTATACGTTTGTACGTCTGTGTGCGCATCTGCGTATACGTTTGTACGTCTGTGTGCGCATCTGCGTATACGTTTGTACGTCTGTGTGCGCATCTGCGTATACGTTTGTGCGTCTGTGTGCGCATCTGCGTATACGTTTGTGCGTCTGTGTGCGCATCTGCGTATACGTTTGTGCGTCTGTGTGCGCATCTGCGTATACGTTTGTGCGTCTGTGTGCGCATCTGCGTATACGTTTGTGCGTCTGTGTGCGCATCTGCGTATACGTTTGTACGTCTGTGTGCGCATCTGCGTATACGTTTGTACGTCTGTGTGCGCATCTGCGTATACGTTTGTACGTCTGTGTGCGCATCTGCGTATACGTTTGTACGTCTGTGTGCGCATCTGCGTATACGTTTGTACGTCTGTGTGCGCATCTGCGTATACGTTTGTACGTCTGTGTGCGCATCTGCGTATACGTTTGTACGTCTGTGTGCGCATCTGCGTATACGTTTGTACGTCTGTGTGCGCATCTGCGTATACGTTTGTACGTCTGTGTGCGCATCTGCGTATACGTTTGTACGTCTGTGTGCGCATCTGCGTATACGTTTGTACGTCTGTGTGCGCATCTGCGTATACGTTTGTACGTCTGTGTGCGCATCTGCGTATACGTTTGTACGTCTGTGTGCGCATCTGCGTATACGTTTGTACGTCTGTGTGCGCATCTGCGTATACGTTTGTACGTCTGTGTGCGCATCTGCGTATACGTTTGTACGTCTGTGTGCGCATCTGCGTATACGTTTGTACGTCTGTGTGCGCATCTGCGTATACGTTTGTACGTCTGTGTGCGCATCTGCGTATACGTTTGTACGTCTGTGTGCGCATCTGCGTATACGTTTGTACGTCTGTGTGCGCATCTGCGTATACGTTTGTACGTCTGTGTGCGCATTTGCGTATACGTTTGTACGTCTGTGTGTACATCTGCGTATACGTTTGTACGTCTGTGTGTGCATTTGCGTATACGTTTGTGCATTTGCGTATACGTTTGTACGTCTGTGTGCGCATCTGCGTATACGTTTGTACGTCTGTGTGCGCATCTGCGTATACGTTTGTACGTCTGTGTGCGCATCTGCGTATACGTTTGTACGTCTGTGTGCGCATCTGCGTATACGTTTGTACGTCTGTGTGCACATCTGCGTATACGTTTGTACGTCTGTGTGCGCATCTGCGTATACGTTTGTACGTCTGTGTGCGCATCTGCGTATACGTTTGTACGTCTGTGTGCGCATCTGCGTATACGTTTGTACGTCTGTGTGCGCATCTGCGTATACGTTTGTACGTCTGTGTGCGCATCTGCGTATACGTTTGTACGTCTGTGTGCGCATCTGCGTATACGTTTGTACGTCTGTGTGCGCATTTGCGTATACGTTTGTACGTCTGTGTGCGCATCTGCGTATACGTTTGTACGTCTGTGTGCGCATCTGCGTATACGTTTGTACGTCTGTGTGCGCATCTGCGTATACGTTTGTACGTCTGTGTGCGCATCTGCGTATACGTTTGTACGTCTGTGTGCGCATCTGCGTATACGTTTGTACGTCTGTGTGCGCATTTGCGTATACGTTTGTACGTCTGTGTGCGCATCTGCGTATACGTTTGTACGTCTGTGTGCGCATTTGCGTATACGTTTGTACGTCTGTGTGCGCATCTGCGTATACGTTTGTACGTCTGTGTGCGCATCTGCGTATACGTTTGTACGTCTGTGTGCGCATTTGCGTATACGTTTGTACGTCTGTGTGCGCATTTGCGTATACGTTTGTACGTCTGTGTGCGCATGTGCGTATACGTTTGTACGTCTGTGTGTGCATCTGCGTATACGTTTGTACGTCTGTGTGCGCATTTGCGTATACGTTTGTACGTCTGTGTGCGCATTTGCGTATACGTTTGTACGTCTGTGTGCGCATCTGCGTATACGTTTGTACGTCTGTGTGCATTTGCGTATACGTTTGTACGTCTGTGTGTACATCTGCGTATACGTTTGTACGTCTGTGTGTGCATTTGCGTATACGTTTGTACGTCTGTGTGTACATCTGCGTATACGTTTGTACGTCTGTGTGCACATCTGCGTATACGTTTGTACGTCTGTGTGCGCATCTGCGTATACGTTTGTACGTCTGTGTGCGCATCTGCGTATACGTTTGTACGTCTGTGTGCGCATCTGCGTATACGTTTGTACGTCTGTGTGCGCATTTGCGTATACGTTTGTACGTCTGTGTGCGCATCTGCGTATACGTTTGTACGTCTGTGTGCGCATTTGCGTATACGTTTGTACGTCTGTGTGCGCATTTGCGTATACGTTTGTACGTCTGTGTGCGCATCTGCGTATACGTTTGTACGTCTGTGTGCGCATCTGCGTATACGTTTGTACGTCTGTGTGCGCATCTGCGTATACGTTTGTACGTCTGTGTGCGCATCTGCGTATACGTTTGTACGTCTGTGTGCGCATCTGCGTATACGTTTGTACGTCTGTGTGCGCATTTGCGTATACGTTTGTACGTCTGTGTGCGCATCTGCGTATACGTTTGTACGTCTGTGTGCGCATTTGCGTATACGTTTGTACGTCTGTGTGCGCATTTGCGTATACGTTTGTACGTCTGTGTGCGCATCTGCGTATACGTTTGTACGTCTGTGTGCGCATCTGCGTATACGTTTGTACGTCTGTGTGTACATCTGCGTATACGTTTGTACGTCTGTGTGCGCATCTGCGTATACGTTTGTACGTCTGTGTGTGCATCTGCGTATACGTTTGTACGTCTGTGTGCGCATCTGCGTATACGTTTGTACGTCTGTGTGCGCATCTGCGTATACGTTTGTACGTCTGTGTGCGCATTTGCGTATACGTTTGTACGTCTGTGTGCGCATCTGCGTATACGTTTGTACGTCTGTGTGCGCATCTGCGTATACGTTTGTACGTCTGTGTGTGCATCTGCGTATACGTTTGTACGTCTGTGTGCGCATTTGCGTATACGTTTGTACGTCTGTGTGCGCATCTGCGTATACGTTTGTACGTCTGTGTGCGCATTTGCGTATACGTTTGTACGTCTGTGTGCGCATTTGCGTATACGTTTGTACGTCTGTGTGCGCATCTGCGTATACGTTTGTACGTCTGTGTGCGCATCTGCGTATACGTTTGTACGTCTGTGTGCGCATCTGCGTATACGTTTGTACGTCTGTGTGTGCATCTGCGTATACGTTTGTACGTCTGTGTGCGCATTTGCGTATACGTTTGTACGTCTGTGTGCGCATCTGCGTATACGTTTGTACGTCTGTGTGTACATCTGCGTATACGTTTGTACGTCTGTGTGCGCATCTGCGTATACGTTTGTACGTCTGTGTGCGCATTTGCGTATACGTTTGTATATCTGTATGTACATTTGCGTATACATTTGTATATCTGTATGTACATTTTGATGCACTAATTCCTCTTCGTGTTGTCCATCTATCCTACAGAGATTCTTATAGATACAGAAATGTATGTGTTAAATATTTTCTTACCACGTATTTACAATAAAGAGAAACTGAAGATGACAGGGAGTCTATCAGTTGAGGAGGGCTTAAGGAAGGTATGGTGCACCCTACGGGCATCACTGTGTAGTGGATAGAAAGGGAGAGAGTGCAGTCTATGAAATGACATGCGAAAATACTGGTGATCTGTGGTCAGCTGCAGAAAGCAATTTGCAGAACTGTATCAACTACACAGACATGTGCACATGCACACACATGCACACACATGCACACACACACACACGCACACACACGCACGCACACACATTCATGCATAGAAAGCCATCTGGAAGGAAACTCACCACAATGTTGACAGTGGTCCCTTCTGGGGAGTAGGAATTGGGGCTGAGATGGAGTTGTGGGACTTGAGGGACAATTTCACCGTAATACTTTATCTTGTGTGAATTTTTTTTACATCAAACATGTATTACTGACCTTTAAAAATCATAAAGAACAAAGGAAAAAAAGAATGAAGGAATAGAGAGAGAGTTGCTATTTGAGTAACATGGACATGTGACAGAAGGGTTGAGAGGGGTGGCTCTACAAGCAGCCTGCAGGAATTTGAATCCGGGCTTTCCCACTTGCTAACGACGTGACCCTGGGCTAGTTATTGAACTTGATGCGCTAGACCTTCCTAATACACAAAAAAATAGTATTTCTCCTGTAGGGCTGAAATAAGGTTTAACAAGATAATCTAACAACGGTGTTCAGCATGGTGTTTGCTCACTGAAAGTTTTCAGAGAATAGTCATAATTGCTATTTGTGTTAACTATGAAGCTCAATTGTATATGGCTAGGAGTAAGGGTTTTTTTAAAGAAGGAATTTTCACTATTTTCATTTTAGTATGATTGTAAAAGGGTAGTATTTATTGACTACCGAACACTTAAAATTTAGAGAAAAAGAGAAAGAAAATAAAAAATACATACTTCCACTAGATTCTTAGACATCATTTTCCAGCCATATGACTTACAACTCCTTTTGTAGACATTGCAGTCTACTCTGCTGCTTAGCAAATGGTGCTGTGATGCGTGGAGCTGGTTGTGTCTCCTACCTCTGATGCATCAGTTAACCTGCACAGAGGGAAGAAACAATCCACACGATGCCCAGCTTTGCTAGCCCAGCTAGTGGACCCAAAATGTGCCTGGTTCTCTGCTGCATGCCTCACTTACATTATTTTTAATCTTTGCAATCTTGCAAAACAGGCTTTATTTCCTCTATTTTGCAGATAAGGAAATTGAGAGATAAGAATGGTTAAGTGTTTTATCCAAAGCCACACAGCTACTAAGGAGTAGAACCAGGATTTGATTGCAGGTCTGTATAACTTCAAAGTCTATGATCATTCTACTATACGTTACTACCTCCTAGAAGAAGAGGATAGAAGAAGTTGTGACCTACTTTTGTATGCAGAGAAGTACATGCTAGGGTTTCAATCTACATACAGAGTCTTGAATCACTGTAGCAGTGCCCAGGACGCAGGATCACTCTCTTGATGTGTCATGTTGCAAAGTATGGGCATCACTCATGTTTATTTCACTTCCCACCTAGGTGGCGGCTTTGAAATACATCCCATCTGTCCTCCATGATGTGGAAACAGTCTTTGATGCGAAGTTACTCAGGTGAGAGCTTATGATGTACTTTCCTGGGCTCTGTTGTCAAGCCAGAAATTCCGAGGGAGAGGAGGGCTCTTGTGGGGAATTCCAGATAGGCAGTCAGTGTGGGGACAGGGAGCACAAACAGTATGAGCTTCATACGGCGCCTCCAGTATGGGATTTTTACATTTTTGTTTTATCATGTCAGACTTTAGTGAAAACCAACTTTTTATAAAATAAACATCCTTCTTTGATGTTGCAAATGATACAGAATGCAAACATGTAGTTAAAAAAACTGATGTTTGGTATAATGTCTCCCTTCCACCTGGGCTTGAACGTTATTTTGGGGTTCCAGTTTTTGCCCTGTAAGCCCTATAGATACAAATGGAGAACAACCTACAGATACTAAGTGGGATAATGGAGATGGACTCCTTTTTGCTTTCTCCTTCACTCCACTCCTCTCATGAGATGATCGATTATTTTAATGTGATTATGGAGTTATAATTGGGAGCTGAGCCAACTGTATCCTTTTCCCAAATTCACTTAAGTTCCAAGATAACGTATAGAAGATTCTTAAGACTTTTTATATTGAAATACTTTTAGATTTAGAGAAGAGTTGCAAAGATGGTGTATGGAGAGGTCCCATATGCCGTTCAACCAGCTTCCCTTAATGTTACCATTTTATATATCTATGGTATATTTATCAAAACTGAAAAATTAACGTTGGTTCAGTTCTATTCACTGCACTCCAGACTTTATTCAGATCTCATCAGTTTTTTCACTGATGTCCTTTTTCTCTTCATATGAAGATTTCTGCTGGCTTCTTCTTATCCTTCTGGTCTCAAACTAAATGTTATCTTCTTGGAGAAGCTACCTCTGAATATTGTAAATAAATTAAATTCCTCCCCCCAAACCCTGCACCCTTACTTTCTGACACAACTCCCTATTCGTTTCCTCCATTATCAATATATCAATATATTGTCTTGTATTGATCTGTTTGCTTCTGTGGTGTATGTCGACCTCAATTACAATGTAAGTTCCATGCCAACTGGGAGTCTGTTCCCATTATATCCCCACTGCTTTGCACATCGCCTGTCACATATTAAATAGATGCTTAATAAGTACTTGAAAGAATGAATGAACACAATGAGCTCATTCTGGAAAGCTGACAGGAGCTATAATTTTGTTTCAGTGGTATTTTTATTTTCACTCTGTTTGGGAAGAGCTGTCTTCTTTTTCACGTCCCAAACTGGTTCTAACTCACAACTTCGCAGGTTTTTTTTTTTTTAATTAAGCACATTTTTTTTTATCTTAAGACTTATCAAAAAGCATCATTAAGCATAAAGCATTAGTAAATAAAATGGTTTGGTAACGAAGTCAGAACTTGGTTTTAAACCTTTGCTTCTTTGACCCCGATAGCTGTGTAACCTTGGGAGAGTTAGTTAACCTTCCTAAACCTTAGTTTTCCCATTTGTAAAATTGGGATACATATTGGATCTACCTCACAGAGTTGTGAGTTTTAAATGGCATGATGGATGTGAAGTGCAGAGCGTGTGTCTGATACGTCCCAAGTGCTCAGGGTTATTGGTATTATTTCAGATTTTCATATCTGTTTGAATGCCGTTAGTACTCAATACCAACACCAACTACACATATTTACTGAAGGCTCACTATGCACCTGATGCTCTGCCAGGAATTGGGGGGCCAAGGGAGGAAGATGTACACCATTTCTGCCTTCGCAGAGCTAGCAGTCTGGGGATGGACTGTAAGCACTGCAAGGTGGGAGGCGTTGGTCTAACTGGCTCACTGTGCTCCTGTTTATCCTGCCCTCAGCCAACTCCTCTATGAGTTCTATACCTGCATCCCTCCCGTGAAACTCCAGAAGCAGAAAGTCCAGTCTATGAATGAGATAGTCCAGAGCAACCTCTTTAAGAAGCAAGGTGAGTGCAACGCACCCTGGCTGGGTGGCGGGTGCTGTAAACTCCACGTGCGCCTCACGTGCTCTTCACATGCTCCGCAGGACAGAGCAACTTGCCCAGTTACTAAAGTTTCTTCTCTAACAACTCCCTTGGTCTGAATAAACATGAAAAGTAGAAAGTAGCTGACAACTTAGATATCAGAATCTAAATTGATTTTAGGAAAGCTTACGTTGCATTGGTTGTTTCTCCTAAGTTTAATGAGGTGGTAAATTTGGAGTCATATACTTTAGATCATTCTGCTGTCAGATTTTCTCCCTATATGGTTTATACTTGCTGTCCTCAACTGGAGAGGAAGTTGGTGAAGCCCCTTTTGGTAGAAAGAACCTGTAACGGAGAAGTTCTCAAAATTTCCAGAGTGTAAGAATAAATTGAAGAGCTTGTTAAAATGCGGATTCCTGCCACCCATCTCAGAGATTCTGATTGATTAGGAAGTAGGGTTTTTTTTTTTCCTTTTTAAAATTGTAAATTATTTTGGAATAGGTAAATCATTTACATAGATCAAAATGCAAGGGAATGAAAGGGTACCACACGAAGGGGTCCCTTTAGACCTTGTGCACAGCAACTCTGCTCCTTTCTCTGGAGGCAACCAGTGGTTGCAGTGTCTTGTGTTTGCTTCCAGGAGCACTATGGACAAGCAATCAAATACACATGCATGGTATATTCTCCCTTGGCCTTTTATTATTATTATTACTCAAATAGTAGCATATTATGCAGCTGCTCTGTACTTTGCCTTTCTTCACTTAATGGTATTTCCTGGACAGCAGGGAATGACAGTGGCTTTGGGCAGGAGTTGTGGTCAGAGCTTCTGCTCACTCAGACTGATCTCTTGTAAACCTCCAGTGCTCTGACCAGTACCCCACTGCCAAGAGCCTTGTTTTTGAGGTTGGTGAGCTGGATGGCCACACCTCCTCAAGATGTGACCAGACAGGACTTAGAAGTCAGTATCCACAATCCACCTCATCTCCAACGACACTTGGCACTCCTGATATCACTCCTATCTGTGAAGGTGAAAATGATGACTTTTGAGGGTCAGCACTGTTTTCTGTAGCCTAAGACCAACACTTTCCAATTTTAAATTCCTCTCTGCCCGTACCGGTGTCACTGATAAAATGAGAAGCAAACTGTGCAAGAAACAAGAGGTCTTAGGAAGCAGAGGATCAGTCATCACCCAACTTAAATTTACTCAGAGAGCTAAACTTGAGTGTTTTTGTAAATTGCCGAGTAATCACAGAAATATTCAGGAGCCACTTCACTGTAAAGATTTTTTTCCCCCAATGCATGGTTAACATGGTACATCCAAAATTGCTATCTGAATCGTACCCCTGGAGTGTAGGATAGAAGAAGAGCATGGGAAGAAAAGTATTCTTCTGATTTTATATTCACGTCTGTAGTTTCCTGACCATTTAGACAGATGTGTGAATACAGATTAATAAATACATACATGGTTTGTTTGTGCAAGGTGGTTTGTGCTAACTAATCTTGGGAAGTCTTGTTGCATTTCTGTGTTACTAGTTATTTTTAAGCAGACATTCCATGGTTTTCAAGTTCTGACTTCCACATCAGAATGAATTGCCCTCACTCTGACAGCTTTGAAATATGCCTGCCCCTTCCTGCCCTGGCAGTCCCTTCTTGGATTTCAGGTGGTGTCACTGTAGAGATGAATTGGTCCCATCCTAGGGACATGACAAGGACGATTCCAGCTACATATGGTGCTGCACAAGCAGCAGAGAGCAGGACTGCTTGGCTCCCCTTCCTTGTTCAGAGCTGCCACCATTGTCACGGGCCCGACTTAGCATCAAGGCCAGATGGAGTGCCAGCACAGTCCTGGACTGGGCATGTGGTCTCGATTTCAGCCTAGTGGAAGTCGGAATAATTCCATTACTGGAGTCGCATCTCCTGGGCCGGGTGGTGGCCCCCGAGGGTTAGCATAATCACAGGGCAGGCTGGACAGCTGCTGCTCACCAGTCCTGCTGTGTCTCTGAGTTTCAGATTCAGTAAAAACCCTCTGATTAATATTAACTGACAGAAGGCCAGCCCCAGTGTTGTACGCAGTTACAAAAGAAATGCAAAATTCTTACCTTTAAATACGTACAGAGACTGGAAGTAGGTGAATAGAGAGCCCCTTTGGGGACCCATTTTAAAGATGCTGCTGTGCGTAATTAGTCTACCCATCCTTGGTCCAGGTGTGAAAGCAGGATGCTCTTATGCACAGCTTAAAGGTAACTCCTTTCCCACTATTTATTTGCTAAGTGAACCCTCTTCTCAAAACACCCACAAAGGGAAACTTCAGCTCATCCCCCTCCTTAAGTGCTCAAATTCCTAATGAACACAACCTGAATTCATATGCGCTTATGAGGTGTCTGTGGTTCTTGGGTGAGTGTCTCCTTTATATCCTGAAAGAAAGTGAGTCTGATTCCTTGGCCCGAGTCTGAGCTGCAATAAAATCCCTCCCGTTGTTCTCCCCGTGAAGTGTCCTGTGCCGCAGGGACGTAATTTGCTCTGAGCCTGCACTCATTTAACCGCCAGATGTGCAAATTGCCTGGAGTATTGTCGGTGACATTAACTTGTACTCACAGCCTCGAACATTTGTATTGACACCAAGCAGAGGGGCCAGAAGGCTCCTAAGCACTTTCCAAAATGTTGGCAGACTATCGTGTTGGCCTGTTTTCAGCAGGATCCTATGGAGAAGGGGAGAAGTTTTTCTGCTTAAGGGCACCGGTTCTTGGGTCACACTAGACTTGAGTTTGCTTCCTCGTCCAACCCCTTATCAGCTATCTGACCATGGGCAATTTACTTAACCTCTCTGATCCTCAGTAACTTCATCTGTAAAATGGAAAAATAATAACAACGTCTGTCTTAGAAAGTTGTGTGGGCTGATGAGACACATAGTGCATTTAAAGTGCTTATCATAGCATGATGTCCTATGCTAAGTGGTCACTGTTATTATTGGTGTTGTGGTTATTATTTCTGCTGCTCCTTTCATTTTCCCAACTCCTATCCTGACCTTCAGACTCCTTGCAATAAGGGCGTCCCTTCGTGAGTGACCGTTGCACATAACCCTAAGCCAGGCTTCCTCCTTTCCCTCGAAACTTTGTGTCTTTCCTCAGGACCTGGGAAACACAGGACTTAATGAATAAGAGGGCCTTGGCCTGTATGTGCTTCCCCTTCTGGCTTTGAGTGGTTTCTCCAGTTTTATTTCATTTCCGCAGAGTGTCTTTGCAAACGACCCGTGCTCTGTGTGCCTGGAAGAAATGTAGGTCAGGTGAGATGTTTGCAGTTTCTCACCTCGTGGTTTACCTTGCTGGAGGCCTCAACATAGTCACATAGTGTGGGACACTTGACAGCCATCCTCTGTGACGGTTTGCTCCTTAGGGCTCTTTTAAAGCACACACACACACACACACACACACAAACAGACACTCTTTCCCCCCTCCCCCGTTTTTTCTTTCATGGAGGCAATTAGCCTCAAGTTTTACTTGACCTGTGATCTTGAGTAAATTACCTAATCCTTGTAGGTCACAATTTCCTCTGCTGTAAAGTGGAAATAACCACAGAACAGGTCTCATTGGGTTGTTGTGAAGACTCAATGGCATGATGTGGCTCGTTCCCTAGGGTATGAGGGAGTGAGAAGTCCCCAGCAGCCAAGGTCCCACAGGGAGTGGCTTGCCCTGTGTGAAAGACTTCAAGGTTCAGCAAGGGGAGAACTGGGAAATCTGTGGAGACTAATTTGGTGTCTTCTCCAACCCAAGCTCAGACTCGTCTGGTGCCGATGATGGGAGAAAGGATGACTAGATGTGCCCTGAGAGAGCTCTGAGGGGAGTCTCTGAGAAAACCAAAGCTTCTGTGCCTTTGGAACAGATTTGTCCCTGTGAGAACCTAATATCTAAGTAATGTGTCTTTTTAGTCTGATGCTAATCAGATGCACCATCTGGTTCACTGTAAACTGCTTTAGGATCCACGTTGCTCATTTTTCTCAACTCCCAAATCAAACAGAAAGGGGGAGGAGGAGGGAAGGGAGAGAGAGACAGAGACACAGAGAGACAGACAGAGAGACAGAGAAACAGAGACAGGGAGGCAGAGACAGAGATCCGACAGAGATTGGAAACCCTTCCAATGCTTGTTTTCATCTAGTGGTTTTTTTGTTGGAAACTTTGTTGAGAGGCTGTTCTCTGAACACAAAGCATCCAGCTTTCCTATTATCAAAATACAGTTTCCTTCTTTCCCCTCTTCTTATCTGTTGCCCGCAGTAACTGGCGCTGCTGGAGCCTCAGTTCACAATGGGCTGGGCGGTTGTGAGGGAGGAGGGGCGTAGATAACTATGTCAATGCCATAGAGGTTTATCTTTTCTAATCATCACATGATTGCAGCATTGGGCAGGGAACAGAAATGTCCTCTCACTCGAGCACTTATTACTTTGCTTGGTGAACTTAGGTAACATCTCTGAGCCTCCAGGCTTCCACATCTGAAAAACGTGAGTAGGAATGTTGCTGTTAGAATATGGACTTTTGATTCAGGCAGCCCTTGTTTCTGATCCTGGCTTGGTCACTTACTAGCTGTGTTCCTTTGAACAAGTAACCTCTCTGAGCCTTGGTTTCTTTAGCTACAAAAATGTAAAACAACTAACAGAGTGCCTGACACAGTTGTTGCTTATTTAAAGGCATCTATTGTAGTTGTTGTATAACAATAATAACCAAATAATAGCCACAAGAATAATAATGACATCGATAGCATCTTAGAGAAACATATTTATTAAACGCCCACTATGTATTAGGTGGTATATAGGACATAAACATAAATTAAATTCTTACAACCCAATGACATAGCTGTTATTATCCCCTTTACATAGATGGGGAAATCAAGGCCTAGAAAGTCAAGTAACTTTCATCCCAATGAGACCAAATATTATGCAATGTATTAGAGTATTAGTGTATTGGGCTATGTGATGCTGGGGTAACAAACTGATTCCCAACTCTCAGCAGTTAAGAAACGTAAAGGTTTGTTTCTCTCTTGTGCAAAGTCTGATGAGGGTCGTGCGTCTCTTGTCCCTCTGAAGCTATTCCAGATGGTACCCATGGCCTCCCTACAGCAGGGAAGAGAGAGAGGGAGGAAGTACAGCCTCTCTCAACTACCTCAGCCTGAAAGTGACACCCACCAAGTCCATCCAGAGTCCACTGGCCAGAAGCCATCATAAGTTCCCAACCTAGCTGCGAGGAACATGGGAAGTGAAGGGACACACATGGAATATTTGATGAGCACTGTCCCTACCGCTCACAGGTGGTATTACAGCTGGATTTGGAACACAAGTTGTTGGAATAACAAAACCCATCTTCTTTCCACTACACCACGCTTTATTCTCAGAATGAATAAGAAGGAGAAGATAGTGTTTATTTTCTTGTTGGAAATGCCTCCTTCTCCATATCAGAAAAAGTGCCTCACTATTCCTCCTGAGGGATTTTTTTTCTTCTATCCTGCCTCCCTGCCCCTGTTCTAAATGCCAGGCAGCTCTCTGACAGCTGTGTTCAGGGACCTTTGCCAGGGCAGGTGATGGGACTCTTGATGCCAGGGGTTGCTATGTCACTGCAGCTTTTCAGAGCACAGCTTCCCAGCAAGCAGCGGTGTTAGCAGGCTGCCTGGGACTAGGGATGTCCACACGAGGCAGGGCACTGAGACTGTTCTGAAGGGAAAGACAGTAAGGGAACAAGTCGTTTTCCTCCCAGGACGTACTCTAGCCTTGTGGCTAGCTTCTCATCTCTCCTTGCACTGCACATGCCCTTTCACAATACTTTTCTTTGCAAATACTGTCTGGAGTACCTTCTACTGCCTCCCCGTTCCCTTCCCCCACCCCCAGAAACTAACCAGTAACTTCTACTTATCCCTTTAAAACCCAAACTAGACATCCTGTCTGCGGTGAGTCCTCCCTGATGTCAGGCACTTCAGCTCAGTCCCATTCAACGCTTCTTCAGGCCCTCCTGCGGGTCAGGGCCTGGGAGGTACTGGGGATCCAGCTGCGGCAAGTTTGCAGATTTCTGCACCACGCTCAACGTGTGAAGATGATGAAGCTTCTAGTATTTGTTTGTTTTTAATCTAATCTAATCCTTATGAGTTTCCACCTCACTTTATACTGTGGCAACTTAATATTTTCAATTAATGATATCTGGTGGCTTCAGATTTAACCAGTCTTTCTGATTCAAAATAATCCTCTCCCCATCTCCAAAATGGCATCTGGAACTGTGTCCCAGGGACCCAACGAAGAGAGAGAAGGAAGGCTCTGCTTTTGGATTTTCCCGCAATTTACCTAAAATGACTCTCTTTGAGACTTCAGCTCAAGAGGAGATGTTGTGGCACACATGTCTTGTGGCTTCAGGTCTCAACAGGTCTTCCCCTGTGTCACATCTTCTTCCTTTCTGAAGAAGTCTTTCCTGTCTCTTCCATGGGCTATAAAAGTGGAATGGCTATCAGGATGCCTGATTAATAGGGGAAGGGGTGACAGTGGAGAGTTCAATACATTCAAAATATTATCCTGGATTCACAAAGGGAATAAAACAAGGTATAGAACTCTGAGAGGGAGATTTTTCAAACCCCAAGTGCACCTGGGGAGTTTGTTAAAGTTGCAGCATCCTGGACCCTACCCCAAAGATTCTGACGCTGTACATCTGGGGAGGGAGCCTGTGATGTGCACGGTATCAACACTGCAAGAGATTCTGAAGCAGGTGACCCCTGGAGTGACCCCTCTCTAGTTGGAAGCACAGCTCCTAGAGCCTGAGTGGGGGAAAGGATAGCAGTGTGGGCAGAGAGAAGGGGCTCCCACAGCGCATAGCACAAACCTGCATCGTGGTGCCTGACATTTCATTCTTTCATTTGTCTCTTTATGTTACTGTCCATGTTGATGGAGTGAACTCCTTATGGAGAGGGATATATTTTCTTTCTTTATGTGCCAGTCTGCTTAAGGTCTTACTGATATCACCTCTCAGAAACTACTCTGTGGATTTTGGCAGTAAAATACACCATTATTCAATATCCAGTGTCCCTTAAAAAAGGAAAAGGAAAGAAAGGACCTCAGTTGTACAGAACTGGAGTTATCGTAGTACTTGATTCACAATACACCTCGTCATTGGTCCACACAAGGGCCTGCTTTTATTTGTTTATATCTTCAGTTAGTCATTTTTAATAAGTTAAACATCCAAGCACGCATCACTTGAAACAAAAACTAGAAACTTAACAATCAGCTACGTGTAACCACATGGCTCTCTCTTTCCTCACCTCAGGTAACCGCATTCTTGAATCTTTGGTTAATCATTCTGCTGTTATCCTTTTTATACAGTTTTATCGCATCTGTATATATTCCTAGTGTTTTGGTTATTTTAACTTTATAGAAATGATGCTGAACTATGAATAATTTGGGAGGACTTTTTTTTCACTTAATATTATACTAAGATTTATTCATATTACAGGTTGCCAGAGTTCATTGTTTTGACAACTGTAGAAAATTCCATTGTGTAAATAAACCATAGTTTATTCACTCTTTCTTTTAATTTTAGGCATCTGGGTTGTTTCAGCTTTTTCCTATTGTAAGCATTGCTACTAAGAACATTCTTGTACATGTCTCTTGTTGGAAATATTCAAGAGTCTCTTTGGGGCACATGACTACGAGTAGATTTGCTTTGTTATGGGGCTCTGAATGCTTAACTTTAGGAGATAGTGCTAAACTGTTTTGCAAGGGTGGTTGCACTAATTTACATTCTCACCGGTAATGCATGAGAGATCCTCTCGACCCACATTCTCTTCAACTCTGGATATTGTCCCACTTCTTAACTTTTGCCAAAAAATGAGTGTACAATATGTCATCACTGTCTTGATTTGCATTTTCTTGATCGCCAATGATGCTGAAAATCTTTTCTTATGTTTCTTTGCCACTTGTGTTTCGTGTCTGTGATATGTCTGTCCTTGTCTTTTCTCCATTTTTCTGTTGGGTTGGTTTTATTTCTCTTATTGCTTTACGGGATATTTTATGTATTCTTCATACTCATTTCTTGCTGATTTTATTATTATGAATATCTTCTCCCTACTTATATCTTGTCTTTTCATTTTACTTAAGATGTGCTTTTTCAAACAGAAGTTCTTACTTTTAATACAATCAAATTTATCAATCATTTTAATAGTCACATCTTTTTGTATCTTGTTTACGAAATCTTTCTCAATCACAGTCTAAAAGATATTATTTACATTTTTACTAAGCATTTTGTAATTTTATTTTTGATACACAAGTCCTTAATCAATTTATAGAGCTTATGTTTTCTATATGGTGGGAGGTACGAATCTGATTCTGTCTTTTTTGCCTTTTGGCCATACATTGTTCCCCAGTTCAAGTGTTGAGCAGTCTCTCCTTTCTCCATACCAGTGTCATTTGCATTTCCAAGATATTAATCTTCCCCGGGGGTGGGATTTCTGGAACTTGGATTTAATCCCTGGTCCACATGTGCAGTTCCTCTGTGCTATTGCTAGTTGACAGTGGAAGGGTCAGAAGGCTCAGGAAAAGAAGACAGCCTCTCTTTCCCAAGGCAAGCCCAAAATCAGGCTCCTGTGTTCTGTTAGCATCCTGGAATTATGTGCCCAGACGTAGCACTTCCCCAGCCTTGGACCCTCTCAGTTAGGAAAGAAATTAGATTGTTTATTTGAATGATCATTATTCTTACAGCAAAAAACTGCTTGAGACCACAGGGCAACCTTCTTGTAGTTTCTTTATGTATCTGATCAAAAAAGCGCAGAACTGAGAGTAGATAGACCTGAATAATAGCAACAGCAATAATATTAGCAGTGGCAATCACAGCTGATGTTTACTGAGTGCTTATTATGCACCAGGAGCTGTGCTAAACACCTTGTCTCTTTTACTGCACAGCTGTGTGACCTTGGGCAAGTCACTCAACCTCTGCAAAACAACTAAAAACTTGTGAGATTGAACAAGATTTTCCAGAACTCTACCAACAATGAAAATCTGTCATTTTAAAAAATCATCCTTTGATTCACAATGATAATTTTGCTGAATCTTTCCAACACCATTTCATGACTAAAAACCCCTCCTCCCATATATTTCCCCCACTGCTTCTAAATGTCTTGCCTGAGCTGCGGACAAGGAAGGAGGACATTTTATGGAAGGTTAAACAGCTGAAGGGAAATTACATGATGCCCTCAAAATCACACAGCCAGACTCAGAACCCTGGAAAAGGTAAAAAGATTTACATGCTGGAGCCAGTTTATTTTCTTCAAGAAAGAGCTATTGAATTTTGAGGACCTGAGTTTTTTCTCATCAGAGCATTTGGAGGTCTTCAGATAGGGGTTTTCTTCTCCCACCCACAGTGTCACAAAGCCACCTCCAGTTCCAAAACGTCCCTTTTACACTTGGAGATCTGGAAGGGGCTGTCCCCACATCCCTTCCCCTTTCAGTGTGACTGATTGCAGAATTTAATCTCAGAAAGAAACCTTCAAATCCAGAGTCAGAGAAGACGGTGATGTAATGTGTGCGGAACAAATCCAAGAGAAATGTATTAAAGTGTCCCTTTTTTTTTGGCTGAAGTGAAAAAAAAAATTGGCATACCATCAAAGAAAAGAATCCCTCTTGAACCTTCAAAAATAGTTAGAATAGCAGCTTTTAATGACATTATGAAGTACCACCTAATTGGGGAGGAATCCCAGATCATATTTTTAATAGCAATTCAAATCAACTCTTCTGCAGTTTTTAAAAAAACTTTACCTCATTAAAACAAGAGAACAGCAAAATTGGGCCATTCTTATACCTTTCAATCCATATTCCATGGGATTCTTTTCCAATTATGGACTGATTCTTTGTATAAGTGGAAACACACATAATGAGGGAGTTTATATAAATCTTTAAAAGTTTATATGTTTACTTCAACACTTTTCGTTTTTTTAATTGTGAAATTACAGTCATGGATGGTTTGAATTACAATGAGGCAGGTTTTAGAATGTTCTGAGACTTTTATGTTGACCTAAGTTTGATTTTTCTTATTTTTCCCTCCAATATCTTCCTAGAATAGAAGGAAGTTTCCTTAAGACCATGATACAGTTGAATTGAAAACCAGCCACAGATTCACTTCAATTCAAGTAATATTTATTGGAAATGTTACTATTAATGAAATATAAAAATGTAACAGGACTATGATATGAGGTACATGAAAGAGAGAGTAATAAATAGTTTTATGTTCACCATTTATTTAACCACTATTTTGTGCCAGCTGCTATGCTAAGCTTTTCCATGCCTTATCCCATTCCATTATCATGACATCCCTGTAAAGTGTGGGTTTTAATATCCCCATTTTACAGGTGAGTAAAGAGGGTTAGAGAGGTTGAGAAACTTGCCAGCAGTCACAGACCAAGTGGCGTGGCAGGGCCGGAATTCCAGTTGGGGTCTGTCTGAACTGCTGTGCAATGTGGCATCTGGAACAGAAGGGTTTCTGGCCCCCCAGGGAGCTTACAGTTGGGAGAGAAAAGGTTTACCTTAAAGGTCTTCAAACTTGAGCCCACATTACTATTTCTAACGTCATAGAAATGAAGGTGCAGGGTTATAGTTACTATGCCATTTAATAAAATAACTTTATCAAATATATGTATTTTAATGTCATCTTCAGTTATGTTTTTTACAGCAGATTTCCCACTTGCCTATTAAACATGTGAGAACTTTCTTCCCTTCACAAGGAAATGTGATTACTTTCATTTTTTCCTAAAACATAGTGCCATTTGGTCAGTCATTCAGTTCCCCATCTTGGGCAGAGACAAGTATACAGAGAAAGATTTCTCTACAATTCTACTACTGAGGAAACAAGAGTGGAAATGATCAACTGACATTCAGCTCAGGGTGGGGAGTGATAGAGAGTGGTGAGGACTTGGGCAGAGTCCATGTCATGGGTATACAGGATGGCTATGAATCAGTGCCGACAGATTATTACCATGTCAATATGTGGGCTCAATGCCACCTGATCTTAGCCCCCCAATTTTTTTGGTGAGGAAGATTGGCCCTGAGCTAACATCCCTTGCCAATCCTCTTCTTTTTGCTTGAAGAAGATTGTTGCTGAGCTAACATCTGTGCCCATCTTCCTTTACTTTATGTGAGATGCTGCCACAGCTGTCTGCACCCGGGATTCGAACCCACAGACCCTGGGCCGCCAAAGCGGAGTGCACAAACTTGACCCCTACCCCATGGGGCCAGCCCCTTACTCCCCCCTCCCCTTTTTTGGGAAAGAAGTCCCCCAAATGGGTTTTTAGGTGAAACTTGCTGATATATTTTTTAAACGATATGCAGGCTAAATAAAACCTATATATGGATCCAGGACAGCAGCCTCTGGTATAAGTTTATAATTTATAATATTTAAAATAATTTACAGGATTTTAATAAATTTATTATAAATTTATAGGGTTATTTGCAAATAACCCTATAAAAATAACTGTTATCAGAATCTAGTGAGAAGAGTGCTTTTAGAATGTTGGAGACAGGCTTATGGAGGATGCGGGGTGCCAGCTGAGCATCAAAGGATGGTGAGTGTGAGGTAGGCCCTCTCTGGAGAGCAGTCTCTGGGGAGACCCTGTCGTGTCAGGGCTGGAGCACCAAGTCACTGCAGACTGCTTCCTTTCAAGCCTCAAGAGAACTCGGGGTTCATCCTTGCCTGACATGTTCCCTTCCTATGGGGGTCTCAGATCACACCAGAAGCTCTGTCAGGCATACTCCCGGGAATGCTGGTCCAGTGTTAGAAAAATGACATTTATTGTTTATAGAAATTAGTATTATCAAAATATTGTGTTTTTGAGGAGCATTTGGGAATGAATAAAAGCACCTATGATCTCACGATTTTGAGGTAGCCATTGTTTCTTCTTCCTCTCTTTTGTATCATATGTTTTTTTCATAATCTGGGTAATGTTTTTCCAGGTTTGTAATCTGCTTCTTTCACTGCCAATTATTGGGGAAAATTTTCCCCCGCCATTTTTAAGGACTTCATAGGACTCTATTGCATAGATGGGTGATAATTTATTTCACTATTTTCCTATTTAGGGACATTTGGGTTCATTTAATCTTATGCTAGAAAAACATTGGGATTTATTGTCTTAATAGACAAATCTGTGCTCATTATTTCTTCACTGTTGGGCATGAACCCCACCCAGCTTTCCAGTGCTTGTCGAGGATTTTTGACTCTCCCTTCTTCCTCCCCTTTACACGCGCACACACACACACTCACACACATACTCACACATAGGATTTTGGTTCCTCCTATGCGATAGACTCAGCATAAAGCAGACCATATTGTTCTCTCCTGAAGAGCTGGAGTGGCATGATCCAATTTGGAAGTGACATGTTTTCAGAACTCCACTGTTGTCCTAGATGGTAGGGGGTGTGTCTGTGTGTGGACATTCTCTGCAATACCAGGCACTTAAATGCAACCACACTGAGAGCCCTTATTAGCCCTGGGCAGCCAAAGTGGATTTGCTGAGTGACACCCTCCAGGTTGGAGTAACTGCCCAAGTGGAACCAGACACCAGAGCAAAGGGGGAAGCCAATTATCCAAAGGCAAATGATGTTCTAATCATGGCTTCAGCTAAAGAGGGTAAAATTATTTGAGGAGAGACATCCCATTTCTGAAGTAGGCACAGCACAGGACAGTTGTTCAGAACAAGGGCTAGGATCAGGTCCTGATTTTACTGCCTTAACCATGACCCTTCACCTCTAGGAGCATCTGATTCCTCATCTGTCAAAGGCAAACAATATAGGATGCTTACCTCATTGGTTTATTGTGAGCGTTAACTGGGGTGATGGCTATGAGAGGTGCAGTGGAGTCTAGTACTTGTAAGGGTTCATAAATGGAGCGTCGTCATCATCATCAGTAACTATTATTAGTATTACTGTTATTTGTAATGATCTGATAGTGGAACAGACTGTGGAACTGGAAGTCTGCAGTTTTCTATTTATTCCAACTTAGAAGCGAAGGAAACTCTAAGTTTTATTTTCCTTGTCTCTCAAATGTGAAGCTTGGGTTAGGGGTCATGTCAGGTTGCTTTCACTTTGAGGTTTGCGGACGTCTGCATGTTGAGCACTGTGTCATTCCCTCCACGGAGCCTTACATCAACCTGCTCTGACCTCCTTGTTTTGCAGGGGCTGAAGCTGAGACTTAGACAGGAGGCTGGGGTTGGACCCCAGACTCCTAACATCCATACTAAACTGAACTGTCTGCGTGTCCCAGGTGTTCAGTGTAGTGACTGGTCATATACTTGTGCTCATACATATTTGTGGGCTGCACTCAAGGCTTTTGAATGACTTGGGTAGTGATGAAGCTCAGGGCTGTGCTCACACTGCACCCTTCTTTCTTTTACTCAATACCCCCAAAATTGTGGGCACAAAAATCCAGAAGGAGACTCCTGTCATCCTTTGGGGGCAGCTCCTAATACCTCAGCTCTATTGAACATAAATGAGACTGATAAACACTTGCTCTTCTTGGCTGGTAGGTTATTTTGAGTTACCTGAAGGACTGTGTCTGTGTGTGTGCATTAAAGAATTTAGCATGCTGGGTAGATCAAATGTCTGAGCTGGAAGGACGTTAATAACCATCTGCCCAGAGATGGTCAAACTCGGCAATTGAGAGAACCTCTGAAGAGGTTTCTCCCTTGCATGGGTAGTGAGCCGGCCCTCCTCCCTCTGCTTCTACCAGAGTGCCACTCTTTCCCTTTGCCCATCCTCTCTCCCTCTTTCTACATCCAAGACAATTTGGTTTAAACAAAAAATTCTAGGTCTAAAGAAATGTCTGAAAAATTGATCTGAGTCTGATGAGGGATGTTGATGGGGGAGGCTGTGCTTGTGTGGGGGCAGGAGGTACATGGGAATTCTCTGTACTTTCTGTTCAATTTTGCTGTGAACTTAAAACTGCTCCAAAAAATAAAGTCTGTTTTAAAAATGTTAAAAATCCAGTGAACGCACATGCACACAAACAAAACACAAATTGATCTGTCCCTCCCTCCATCCCTTTTGCAGAGAAGGGGGAAAAGGCCCTGAGAGACTAAATGTCTCCTCCAAGGCCAGTTAGTTGCCCACACGCCAGCCGTCATCATTGGAAATGTGACACAATGTGGCAGGGTCCTCTTTTTTTCTGGTTCAGGAGCGCATGTCAGTGCCTTAGGGAGGTGATGAGGGAATGCATTTTCATTGCCCATGCCTGTGGTGGGGCCAGTGGTAGGGGGACGTCTCTGTCTTTGCTGGCTCTCAGGTATCACTGTCCCTGCAACAAACTGTGTGCGCCTGTGGTGATGATTTCCTAGGGTCGCCTCGGGAGGCACTCAAAAATGATATGTGGTGGTTCAGGCCTGCCCTGTGCCTACCCCACTGCCCACTAGCTCCCAGCTGTGCGAGTCTAACCACCTCCCTGTCTGTGTCTCTGACTCTCTGACTCTATGTCTCTCTGTCTTGTCTCTGTCATTGCTGGGTCTCCCACCCCACCCCCACATCTTCCCTGTGCAGCCCCTTCTTTAAATCTGCTGCCTTCACCCCGGTCCTGGAGAAAGTCCGCCTTGCCCCTTGTCCTCTTCTTCAGCCTGCTTCAGGCAGCCCATCCTCTCCACTTCCAGGACGTGGGACAGGGGTAGCGACTGATGGTAGGTGCCACAGAGAGAGTGTGGGCTGTAGGAATTCATCCCATGTCATTTTCCCTCCCGGAGAGAGCTACAACCAATTTTCTTTCTGGGTCATCCAAGGTGGGCATCGTTTTTTCTCAGACAGCACAGTCTGATCTCTTTTGGGGGAAGCGTATTTCCCCTAGTGGCGAAGTCCTCCATCCTTTCAGATGAGCCAACCCTGCTGTTACTGTGCTAAGAAGCACTTGGCTGTTTCCCTACCAGCTTGAGCCCAGTTGCCCTGAGTTGCTGCTCTGCTCTGGCTGCAGCTGGTTCTGTTACTCAGGAGGGACAGGTCGAGTCTGATTCGATTTTTAAATTTTAAGCACCACCCCTACGAGTAATTAAAATATGTTTTTGTTGGGGCTGGCCCCGTGGCCGAGTGGTTAAGTTCGCGCGCTCCGCTGCAGGCGGCCCAGTGTTTCGTTAGTTCGAATCCTGGGCGCGGACATGGCACTGCTCATCAGACCACGCTGAGGCAGTGTCCCACATGCCACAACTAGAAGAACCCACAACGAAGAATACACAACTATGTACCGGGGGGCTTTGGGGAGAAAAAGGAAAAAATAAAATCTTAAAAAAAAAAAATATGTTTTTGTTTTTTAAAAAAATGTGTGTTGGGTCATTTTAATACACCTTCCCCTCGTGAAATCTTTGCGGGCTCCCAAAATGCATGGGCCTCTTATGCTTGAAGCTTCTGGCAACGTGGAGGGTTCCTGCCGGTTCACATGTGGTTTATCGTAAGTCAGATAAACACAAGGAGAATCCACATATTCTGCACCTGCGGAGGCTCTCCTCCTTCTGACGTTCCTCAGAGGTTTTCCTTGTCTTTGTACAACACTGCCTTCTTCAGTTCAGGGCAAGAGTGTTTTCTCTGTGTTCCAAATAATTGGCACTGAGTAGGTGCTCAATAAGTGTTTAAAGGCTGAAGGAACAATTGCCTTAACTGAAGGAAGGTAACATAGTCTATTGGAAAAAACACTGTCCTGAGAGTTATAAGCTACTAACAAGCTGTGTGACCTTGGACAAACCACTTAGCCTCTCTGGGCTCCATTCCTCATGTGTATCATCAGAGATGGAGCGCTGAGATCCTGTCCATCTCTGATAGTCAGTGAGTCTATACTGCTGGAACAGCATGGAAAAAGAGGCAGCAACTTCAAGTATGATTAAAACTGCTTGAAAAGCCTTTTTTTATCCTATGGTTTCATGAGCACTAGTGTCAGCCTGACATGAAAGACACAGAAGGAGTCATAGTGTTCAGATCTATCGTGGGCAGTGTGTTGTCCACCAGGCCATAGCTGAATCCATGGTGTGTCGTTGAGATGTTTGTCAGGACTGGGTCTGTGTTTCCTGGCGTAGGGGACCTGGGGTTCCACCAGTCTTCTGAGTCTTTGGAGAGGGGGCAGCAGTCATGAAAACAGAGCCCGACTTACAGGTGGATTTTTCTCTCCATGCAAATATTTCTGTGGGTTTCAAAAAATTGCTTTTCATCAGGCTTGCCCCTGCCAGTGTCCCAGATTTGCCAGAACTCGTGTGTGCAGCGAGATGCTTGATTTGGTTTGGTGTGGTTGATGGGGATTCTGGGCTCCCCTCTGGTTGCAGTGGAAGGTTTTAAAATCAATTACAGTCCAGGTAGCACGAGGTTCACTACAGCGCTCTGCTGTCTGAGGCCTGTGCCAAGAAATCAAGGAGGTCCCGGTGACTGCTCAGGAAAATTTGTGGTGTTTCAGGGACCTACAGCAAGTTACCAGTCTTGATAGATGGGGACCAGTCTGCCAACAGCTGCATGGCTTGTACTGTGGTTCAGCAGGAAAAGGAGAAAATAATTCTCTGAGCATAAGATGTGTTGTTCTTTCTTCCTAGTTCATCAAGCGATCTTGGTCATATATATCAAGAGACAGACCCTGGAGTTTGTGGGGTGGAGTGGGATAGATGGTTTTCTTGCTCTTGTTCATGGAAAGAGAGCAACTCTGACATCCAGGCTCCCTCCTCATGGCCAGGCTTCTTGTAGCTTTTTGCTCCGGAGGCCTAAATCTGACTAGCTATTCCTTTCTCCCTCTCTTGCCAACCTAGGGGAGAACACTGGGCAGCTCTCCAGTTTCTTTTTCCTGGTCTGTCCTGGGAAATGGCGACGTCCTCAGAATGCACTGCGGCATGGCTGCAGCTCTCCAGGCGCTTCTTCCTATGCCTGAGGGTCAGAAATGAGGGGCTCAGAGGGAAGGAGTACAGCCTTGGAGCAAATTCAGTTCATTCAACAGCTACTCGGGGCTCCAGTCCTCAGCTGTACTCCAGTTTTGTCTGCCCACATTTGCCTAGAGGAGTTCATCTGTTCTGGTGGCTCAGTGCCATCTCAATGCTCAAAACCCCCATCTCAATCTTTAGTCTTTGCTTTTGCCTCAAGACCCTTATCTTTAACTGCCTCTCAGACGTCTCAAATTCCATACAGGATAGACGGGGCTACATTTTTAATGAAGAGAGGCAACACTTAGAACAGGCTTTCCAATTCAATAAATATTTATTGATCCTCCGCTATAAACAAAGCATTGAGTAGCCATTTAGAAAATACAAAGTTGGCGAAAATATAGTGACATTCTCAAGGAGCTTGCCTTCATTTGAAAAATGAGGCACTCTTTTATTAAAATGCGGGATGACTCTTCTACAGTAGAGATATAGGCAAAGTGCCATGGGACTTCAGAGGAGAGCTAGATGATTTTAAAGTCTTTCTTGTTGTTTACTACATCTAAGCAAGAAATACCAGAGATCTTCGGAGCTGTGAGTGATCAGCCTTTCTCAATTTATTAAACTAGATTTTGGTAATTTCCGTTTTGTTTCCCATTATCTTGACTTTGTCCCCAAATGTATAAAGAGAGTTTCTTGGATGATCTCCTTACCAAAGGCTTTTTGAGTTCCAGAGAGACACTATGGCATTTATTTATTCATTTTTGTTTCATAATCTCTGAGTTGTATCCACCAGTGACTTTGCAAAAGTCATGCTACGTCTTTGGTTCTCAGTTTCTTCACCTGTAAAATGGGGATAATAATGGGGTTGACGTGAATGTTAAGTGAAATAATGCTTAACATGGTCCCTGGATGGTAAAGAATGCTCCATAAGTGGTAGCTTAGAATTAATATAGGAATAATTATTATTTTCATAAATTATTCATTTATAATTATTGCATTGATTTTCATTATCATCAGTTCAGAGTTGGAACCAATGTAGAGCATTAAAAATAAAACGTTGTTTAAATTGACTTTCTCAGAATATCAAGACAGGAAAAACAACTGTGTGAGAAAGAGGATATACCTACATACTACTATAATTAGAAGAATTACTTTTTGTAATTTCTTATAGAAATCTTCTAAAGCAGGTTGTTGTTAAGCAAGGAGAAACTTGCTTAACTATGTTGGATCTTGCAAATGAGCAAGCTTACAGTTACTTAGCTGGTTTTTAACTACTGATCTGTTTTTTTTTCTCCCTCAGTCTACTTTTCTCATAGGAAGGGGGAGGTAAAACCGGTGGTTAGAATCAGCAGCCTCTGTTACTCACCTGGCATAAACTACCTCTTGACTCAGGCAAGTGATCAGGGGATGGTTTGTAAGCCCAATTTAAAGGCAGCGCTTTGCCCACGGGTTTCCAAAGCTGAGGGAGGTATGGGCATATATCCTGAACAGTCAGCTTCTGTTGCGCCTGGATTCCAGTCGATTTTATTGATTTTTTTCAACACAACAGTTTCAAAAGTCTCTTTTGCCCCAAAGTAGCTGATCTTTTCAAATCTTTGCTGTTTCCTCCTGGTGAGACTTTCAGATAGCAGGGTAAATGCAATTAACAACTACATACTTTAGGTGATGAGATTCTAGAACATGTTTAAAGGTTTCATAAAGCACAGTCACGTAGAGTTGAGCAACTCCTTGGAGAGACTGCCTAATCCAACCTCCTCTTTTTATAGCCAAGGAGACTGGTCTGAAGAGTGGACATGACCTGCCCAAGGTCACACCATGAGTTAGTGGAAGAGATAGGAAGCCAGGAACTGCTATTTTGATTTCTTCTTTTCACTTGTGTTTCTCAAAGTGTGGATTTGTACCACCATATGCAAAATTATTTTCCTTGGCATGAAGATAATTTTACGTATGATGCACAGATAAAGTACTGTATCACAGGAGCAGGAGATATTCATTGTCTTTCCATCTTTCTGATTATGGCAAGCATTGTGTACTTTTGCTATTTTGTCTTTAATCTTTCTTCACTAATCTCCTTTGATAAGAAGGAGGGAGCAGACCTCAGGCGTAAGCTCCTCTTAGAGTTTCATAAAATTGTTTTGCTTTCATAGTATTGATTGTTACACTTACCTTCCATCTATGGCAAGGGATACTGGTTTTCCACTTAAAGTAGCAAATTTTTCTTTCAAAATAAATGTAAGCAGATTAGCATGAATCTACACTATGAAAAAATATTAAATAAATAATAGGGCAGGGTGTAAATTATGAGGAGTACCTGGTGGGTTTCATATTGGCAAAAATAATGGTTAACTGAAGCTAGGAAAATATTTGATTCTGCCTGTAGAATGCTCTGAGCCCTTTGAGGATAGATGTGGCTGAATCCTAGTTTCCTTTACTTCATGTCATGTCTTTCTTATGTAGCAGCTGGAAAAACAATCATTAGATCTAAAAGGAGAACATGAAACTACCCATATGCCAGAAATGAACTCAGATATGTTGACAATCTCATTACTGATAGCTTCCCTACAAGCCAAAAAGTTGGATTGGTAGCCAATTTAGTTTCAGTATGTAGGTATATTTGTGTATATTTTAAATTATACACTGTGTGCTATTGCATTGGTTGAAAACAGAAACTGATTTTATCTTTCAATGATGCTCTATTTTAAGATTCTGTTTTAGACTTCATTCTTGTCTTGCTTTCCCCTTCTAGTAAGATCTTTAATTTCTGATTATCTTGTTGTTCAATGAGAGCATGCGAATGGGAGAAAAAGGTGGCAAAATGCAATTTATCAAACATTTTTGCACTATTATCACATTTTAAAGATTAGAATGTATGGAATGAATGGAATTGGAATATTAAAGTTATTCATCAAATGGGGGTATAGGGGGCTTTCTTTTCCTTATAATTTAGCTATAGCAAGTGAGTACATGGAAGAAAGATATATCAGGTTACAGTATTCCAGTGATTTTCCCATTATCTTTAACAGCTAATCTTCCAATATTGCTTAATTTGTTTTTCTGTGGCCTGAAGCAAAAGCTTCTGTTTACCAGTAGCTTAGTTACCCAGAGATCCAGGAGCTGTGAAGCCCAGTTACTGCCAGCCTGGCGTGAGCTTGCGCTTATAAATATCGCGCAGAACTTATTCATGTCTGCCGATGTGGCGGACCTCCTTCCACTGGCCATTATGTGTTTTTTGTGAAATGCTCCTTCAGTAGAAAATTTATTCTCATTTAGAGGAATCTGGAAAAAAAAAAAAGGAAGATGGAGTCAACTTCTGGTGACTTATGGGCAGTTAGAGTCAAATGTTTGAAAAATGGGGTTCTGAATCAGCAGAGATTTTACAAAGGGGCTGGTGGAACTGCATACAGATAGGTACAGTACTAAGATGCCAAGAAATAATGCTACTTCTATTACAGCTAATAAAAAAACTGCATTGCTAAATTCAGGGCTAGGAAGGTTAATGATGATACATTCTTTTTTAGTATCAAAGATTAACATGATAACTTGCATATTAAAGTTAATTCAGACACACTGCTAATGGGAGAGGCATACAAAATTAATTTCTACATCACCTCATAAATTATGATCACTCACTCTTCTCTGGCTGCTGCTCTTTGTCTTGGCAAGAGCTGCTACATACTTAGAGTGGGTGCACTTCAGATTTTAGTGAGGCATCTTAGGCTCCCTAAGCATTAGGAGAGCTTGGGGTGTGTTCCCTTCAGCCCTTGATCACTGCCAGTCCTCTCCTGGGTGTTTCCCTGCTGGGATGTGTGCGCTTCATCACCAGCCAGGTTGTTACTTGGCAGGGATTTTGGTTTTAATAATTAATGAGACAATGGGACTGAGCTGAGATGAGAAGAGGGTGGGAGAAAGAATGTGACAGAGGAGGGAAGAGCTGCTTTCTCTTCATGCAGATTTTCTGAGTAGAGCTGGGGATAGCATCTTTGGGTAACTGCTGTCTGGAGCTCTATTGAAGACCAAGCTCAACTGATGTAGGAACCCAGCCCAATCTTTTTAAGTGCACAGGGTCTGGAGTCTGAATGTCTCGGTGTGAGACCCGATGCAGTATCTCAGGCAATTTGCTTACTTCCCCGAGCCTCACTGTGTACACCTGTTGAACAGGGAAAATAATAATATTTGCCTGATAGCAATGTATATTTTTCATTTTGGTATAATTTACATATAGTGAAATGCACAAGTCTGAAGTGTTCAGCTCAGTGAAATTTTTGCATATATATGCACCCATGTAACCACCACCCATGTCAATATATAACATATTTCCATTAGCCAGAAAGTTACACATGGATGTTTTAAAAACTAAATAATGATAGCTTACACCTTTATAGTGCTTACCATGGGCCAAGTGTGCTGCTCTAAGTGTTTTACATGTATTAGCTTATTTCATTCTCACACCTTGGGAAGGGAGGTGCTGTTATTATCTCCGCTTTACAGATGAAGAAACAAAGGTATAGAGCGATTAAGCGACTTTCCCAAGGTCACACAGACAGTAAGTGAGATTCCTGCTAACATCCACACTCCACTCCACTGTTAACTGTATAGCACTGATCACAGGCCTGGTTCTTACTAAGTACATCAGAGGCAGGAGAATGGAGCCTCCTGAATGGCTGACGTTTCTGTCCATTCCTCCTCTTCACTTTGCCTTGTCCTGGGCTAGGAGGCTGTGCGTGATGTTCTAGCTGGAGAGTCCTTGAGGGAAAAGGCCAGGTGCATTGTGGGTACTCTAGGAATAGTCATTGCCTATCATGCCAAGAAAACCCTGCCGTCCAGCTCCCCATCAACTGGCACTACTTGGTCAAGTGACAGTGTGGACAAACTTCTTGGTTAGATCACCTGGACAGTTTGGACTGCTTAACTATCCTTGGCCTCTGTCTAAACCTTGTCCTTGTGATGATCTAAACATTTTACGTGAAAATCCTTTATGTTTCCAAGCCGCTTGTCTCCTTTGTCCAAGTCTCGTATTCGTGTACCCCCAGTCAGACCCCTTCAGACCCTGGATGTTGCTGCTTTGCTTTCTCCTCCTCCTCTTCCTTGTCTGTCTTATTTTCTTTCGCTTCCCTTTCCTTCTCCTTCTTTTTATTTCATCATGGTCTTCATGATCATCACCAAATAGACTTTAATAAGCTACTCTCTGCTAAACGCACTGCAATTGTCCGTTATAAATTCTTTGTGGGAGGCGCGATGTTCAGTGTATCTTTCATATAGTTGAATTCATGCTTAGACACTTGTGTGAGATCATTTTCAGACACATTTAGCCGGCTGTCCCTTTGACAGCTACATTTGAATGTCTTACAGGTACTCAAACTCAACATTTCCAAAATTGTATTCGTTCTGTTCCTGGAAACCTTCTCCTCTTCCATTATTTTCCTGCCAGTCATTTAGAGCCAGCCCTTAAATCTTCTTGTGCCTCATTTTTCACTTTCAGTTGATCACTAAGGCCTTTGCATCTTTCTCATATATGCCTTGAACCTGGTCACTTCTCTTTACCACTTGCACTCTGGTCCTATACCCCCGGGTGCAGTGGTGCTTGACATTTGCTAGGCACTCAATGAATATTTGTGCCTATGAAAAATGAATGAAAGTGCCGTGTAAGGACAAGCACACAGTCACGAGCCCTCCTCCGTCTACTGTTTTCATGTTTTACATGAGCACACAACACAGTCAAATGAGTTAAAACCATTAGGTTTCCTCAGGTTCTTTTCAGAGCTAAAAATCCTCAATTTGGTGTCAAAAGCAGCTAATCACTACTAAACTTAATGTAGGCCGTTAACATTAAAATTCAATATGAAAAATTTCTTTAAGAATTTAGTATCAGAAAAAGCCATGTTTCTTGCAAGGAGTTGGTTCTCTTCGTAATGATCAGCAAACTCTAGAACTTGGATTTCCTCTGTTGTCCTGAGAGTCTATCACACAAGTCAGGAGCCACATTTGACGGGCAATTGGAGCCCTTATGTTAACTTTTACATTGGCATGTTGTCTTTGTTCTTTTACTCCTTTTTGGTCTAAGATAGCATAGACAGAAATACACATAACTAATAATAAATGTACCAACTTATGCCCCAAATAAAATATTAATGTCAATTTCATAGGAGTACAATTTGAGATTCATCAGCAGAGGCTGAGCGTAATTGGAAATGAAGCACGTTACATTGTATATGTTTTTTCTACCGTTCCTGTCAATTGACTGGTTCTTTTCTTTATTACACTTGGCCTGCCCCAAGGGTAGGGACTGTATATTGTCCTCTCTTTGTACAGAAAACTCATTACATGTTGTTGGCTGATATTTATTCTCTTTACTTCCACGCATCTCACCCTTTCCCTAGTTTTCTCTTCATCGGCTTCCAGTCCAAACAGGATCTCTTTGATCCTCTCATTTAAATATTGAGCCTAAATCTGTGATTCATTTCTTAAATCACTCTTGCTTTGCGCGTTCCAGGGGAGAGGGCTCAGTTGGCTCTGTTGCAGGAATGGAGAAATGAGCGGGAAGAAGCCCCTGTCCCCTCAGGGCTGCCTCTGTTCTCCACCTTCTTAGCTGAGTGCTTTTAGAACAGAAAACCAGGCCAGGAGGAGAAATTCTTCCCATTTCCATTTTTATTTATAGGCGGGAAAATGGTAGTGATTTTTTTCCCCCTTCCTCTTTGAAGTTTGCTTTCCATTCTTCAGCTTATTTGGAATACATTATACTTCTCTGTTTTCCCTTTGTAATAAACAATGCTAGATTTTAAACACGTGGGGCTGTAAATGAGGGGGACCCCAGCCTCCTCTGCTTTGACGCCATTCTGGGGAAGGTGAGGAAAGGAGAAAATCAGATGATGATTAGAAACAATTACACAACCATTCCATTTTGCTAATTCTTGAATCCAGGAGAATTTTCTCATTTAATTCTCTGAAATGGAGGGCCGCTCTGTTAGCCTTAAAATGTAAACAAGAGGCTTTTAATGCGCGCTCTTCTCAGAAATGGAATACTGGCTGCTTATATTGATCCAAAACATTGCTGTTGATTTCTGTTGTTTTCGGTGTTTGTACGTTTTGTGATGGCAGCGGTATAGGATTGTTCATGTGAGGCTGGAGGATTGCTGGTAAGTGGTATTATTATTCTAAGTTGCAAACAGAAATGTGAAAGGATGTTGAGAGAAAGCTTGCCTGAGCTCTCTTTTAGCCTCTCCATATACAAAAGGGAACATGAAAATCTGAAGCATATATCCCAATCATTTCAATTTGTACCTGCCTCTTAGAGCTCAATTCTGAGTTTGCTATTTTAGACAACAGAGCACTTTGTTTGAATGATGCAGATAATAGCTTCAAGTCCATTTCATTCCAGCATGTCTGGACCAGGTGTATTGTCAAGTATATACATCAGCTACAGCCAAAGGAAAAGGAAGTTTCAACATCCTCTGCTTTGAACTCAAAACATCTTAGCTGTAGCATCAGATACCAATGCCTCACGACACATAATAATTACAACTGAAATTGTATAATGTTTTATTTGGATCTTCTTATGAAATAGGCATTGTAATCCCCATCTTTGGAGGAAGGGAGGTAAAATGACCTATCCAAGGTCACACAACCTGGCAGTAGTAAGACTGGATTCAGACCTAGGTCTCAAGACCCTCAATCCAGAGTTCTACCTACTTTCCTGTACCTGCCTCTGTGGTAAGGCGAAGCCAGGAATGGGAAGATATTGCAAGAAGGGCTGCTCAGGAGAAATGGTGAAGGCGCAGAAATACACGTATAGTTCTCCTTAAACACTGCTCCTGCAGCCCCCTGCTTCTGCCACCTGATTTCCTCAAGGATAGTACAGAATAATGAATATTGAAATAACCCTACACTAAATAGAGTTCTGATTCTGAGAGTTGGCTGAAGTATAGGCAGACAAGTCTCCCTCTCTGAAATCAGCAAACACACATTCATTCATTGAACACTTATTAGGATCCTCCTGTGTGACAGGCATTGTGCCTGGAACTGCAGGCAACATGACTTGATTGAGATTGGATACCTCACCCCAGGCTCTCATGTCTCTGAGGAAAAGTTCGTGAACGATTGAAGGTCATGATTGCTGTTTGCTAGCCAAGTGCAATGAGATGGGTAAACTCAACCAATTGTAGTTGAATAAATAGTTGATTGAATTAAAAAGGAAAGAAGTGAGTGGATGAAGACCAAGTCACTGAGTCCATGAATGCTCATTATTGTTTAATTCTTGGATTCTAGGATCGGAATTTTTTTGTTTGTGTCTTTATTCCCCTAGGACTGTAATACCTCCTAAAAGAAGACAAAAAAACAAGCCATTAAATAAACCAACCAACCAGAGTCTTGTTTTTTCTATATAAGGCCAGGTTAAGGGAGCTAACACATTCAAAGGGTGACTGCCTCTAGCTTGCGGAACCCAGGAGTTGGGAATAATTGTCTGTACTTATGAGTCTGTGAATAAAGTAGGAATAACATTGACAATGGAGTCAGACAGGTCTGCACTGGGATCTTACCGCTGTTGTGCTTATAATAGCTAAGTGACCCTGGCAAGCTCCTTGGAGCTCCTATTTTCTCATCTGCAAAATGGGGACAATGCAATATACAGAACCGGTTTGGTAAGGGTTAAATAAGTTCCCCGAATAGTGCCTGGAACCCAGCAGGAGTTCAACTTGATTTATCTCTCTCAAACTCAATATTCCATTCTCCCTCTCTTCCACTCCCAATAGATTTCTAGACAAATGGTTTCTGTCCTTTATTAAAATATATCTATTATAATGACCCCTACTTATGAGAAAACTCTGAGTATGTGACCACAGACTAACTCAGAAGAGTTAAAGGTGAAAGAGTTCTTGGTTAAGCAAATATTGGAATTCATGGAGCCAGGGAGCTGTGTGAGTCTGCAGAGCTGACGGGGCTGGGGAGACGGGATTAAGGGATTCTGTGTGGTGTGGTGCAGAGGAGAAGCAGTGGGTCAGAGAAGATAAACCCTGGAGGGGTGTGGCTGGTATTGACTGGTAGAATGGGTGTCCTAAGCGCTTATAAATTGATCTGAATTCCAGGTGTCACTGAATTGGAACCAAATGGGGACAAGGGATGTAAGACACAGTTCTTCACTGTTAAAAACCTACCTTGACTCCTTTCTCCTCTTGCACGAATTTGAAATGGAGCATACTGCTTTGATGGGAATCCTCTTTTAAAGACTGCCCAGTCTAGAGGCCACTTGGTCCCACCCCATGCTTTTCCATTGGCTTCTCCTTTCATTAGCCAGGGTTGGGAGGTGGGTGAGATAGTTTTCTAACCAGGCTGAGCTACACTCATCTGCTGTGGCATCGTGAATGTAATCATTCTTAGCATCGGGGAACAAATCAAATTTGGGGTCATGACTCCATTGGCCATAGCTGCACCTTTATTTTCCTGAAAGCACTTTCTATGGAGCTGGACTGTGGTTTAATGAGTAAACCGGCGGGGAGGGAGGAGGCTGGTCAGCAGTGGGAGTGTAAATGATCTCGGGAAGTGCGACAGGGTAACTGAAGGTGTGAGCACCTGTCAGAACACGCTGATTACACCCTAATAGCTTTCAGAGAGTGTGATGATGGCCCATCTCTGCAGCCACTTCACACCGTGGGAGACATGTGGATGGGAGTCTCATTACTGGCTGGTTGAGGCAATGAAATGGTCTCCATGATTAGACCCTGACTTGATAAACCCTAAAATGGATCTATTGTTCTCTCACTCAAATGTTCAGATGCTTACGCATCTATATAGCACATCTGATCCATCAACAAGACATGTTGGCTCTGCCTCCAAACTGTAACGCAAGCCTGTCCACTTCTGCCTGTCCCTCCTGCTGCAAACTAATCAAGCCTTCATCTTCTGTCCCCTCCACTGTTACAGTGAGGAGGCAGGATAGCTTAGTAGTTGTGAACATGGGCTCTGGAATCACATTGCCTGGGTTTAAATCTCAGCTCTACCTCTTACTAACTGTGTGATCTTAGACAAGTTACTGACCCTCTCTGAGCTTCAGTTTCCTTATCCATAAAGTAGACATAATGATATATGTCTTTATGGAGAGAATGCCTGGCAGAGAGGGAGGGCTCAATAAATATTAGACCTCTTCTTCCCCTCTACAAAAGCACCGTCAGTGTTCTCCTGCCTTCCTCTCTAGGTGTACGCCTACCCCCCATTAAAAATATAAAAACAAACAAATGGTTATCTCTACACAGTAGTCAAACTCCTTTCCATGGGCCACAGGGCCTGATGAGACCTGGTTCAGCCAAGCTCTCCAAGTTTGTCATCTCATTTTATACTCCCCTCTAATCTGACCTTGCTTGTCTGATTCCTCCAACATGTTAAATTCCACCCCAGGGCCTTTGCATGCCATTTCCTCTGCTTGGAATGCTTCTCCCCAAGACCTTTGTAGACCTTTTCCCTCTCACCCTCAGGTCTCAACTCAAGTGTCTCCATCTCAGAAAGGCTTCTAGACTGCCCTGTATGGAACTATCTTCCCTGACCCCCCAAACTCTCTCATGTTACCTACTTAATTGTCTTGCTGGCAACCATCAGTATTCATTGGTGTAGCAATACTATACATATACGTATATATACTTAAGGATATAAATATATTACATATAGACTATCAGAGCTTACAAATTATAATTAGTGTGAAACTTTTTGGACACAAACACTTGTGTCTTCTTAGACTTTCTAGCACTTATTTATCAGTCCCCTCTTCCTGCCATCACTATGCTTCTGAATGGCAAAACCCAACTTATTATAGGGCATTTGCTTATGGGTGTAGTGCAATATCATGTTTTTTGTTAAAGATAAAGGGTATATGGTAAAAAAAATAACATGATTTGGACTTTAAGTAGGTATCGAGGATAAAGTTCTGGAAGTGTGTTTCTCCTTTAGGATTTACTGCCTAATTACATTTTCACCCTTGTAAGGTGCCTGAAGAGGACTTTTACAGTTGCTGAGTTCTGGAATCTCTAAATAGGCTGTGTTAGTTTAGCTGGGGAGACGTATTTGGGCCCTGAGGGTTCATAAAGTGGAGATATACATCATGGTGGAGGCAGGCTGGAGGGGCAGTGAGTGATGCTTCTGGATGTTGTAATTAGGTGTGTTCTCAGGGAGGTAAGAAAAGTGAATCATGAGGAGCTGCTGAAGAATGTGTTGGAGGAAAATGCTAGCATAGTTGTAAAGGCTTGTAACCTGATCTGGAATATGAAGTTTGTGGGTAGTTATTGATTTCCCAGTGGGTGGAATTACTTTTCTTCGTGACACACCGGCTGGAGGAGGGAGGTTGTGAGAACAAATTGCTATCTGTCAGAGTAGAGTTGTGTGTGGAGGTCTTCCTTCGTGTCTTGCTGATTGAACCAAGTGGTCTCTGACATCTGCAAATGCTCCTTAAATCAAATGGAAGAAAAGTGGCCAAGCTGGGTTCAGACTGCTTAGTCTTGCCCTGGAGAATGTGGGGTTTCAATTAGGGGTCTTCCCTGCTTGCCAAAAGGCCTGGGGGTGGGCAGGGTGAGCCTCGACAACCACACGTTCCTCACTGTCCCACAAGAGGGTTGAGCTGAGCTAAATTCACCTTTCAGTCAATAGGAACTTGGCCAAAGCAGAATGTGTTTCACCTTAAAGCCTGTGAAAAATCGAACAGGATTGAAGAGTCGATTAACCCCCACTGGCGACAAAGTCAGGGGCTGGCCATGAGTGGAGTGAAATTCCAAGTGAAGACTGCCACAGGCAGGCTTAGAAACAGAGTAACCACATTAAGGACGTGACTCAGCTCCAACACAGACACGTTGCTGGTGTTTAACCTTCCTCCCCATAGTAAGAGAGGGGTTCCAGAAGGTTCTTAAGTCTCTCCATTATGGTGGTGGAACCAAGATGTACCTGGGATCGAAGATTGGCAGACATTTCCCTAGTGGGGCTATAGGGTGCCAGTCTCATCTTCATCTGTTTTGTGAATGGTTCTTTTGCTTGTCCCTCTCTCCACCTCAGCTTTGGGGAGGGGAGAGGTAATGGCTTCTCTTTGTGGGCATTGCGCTATATCTGTAGGCCTCTGCTGACCCTCCCTCAATTCTGGGATGGGTTACTTGCAGACTGGTGTAGGGCTGGCACTGAACCGGTACCTCTCAAAAAACCAACGTGGGACAATTACAGCTTTCGACCACAGCTTTGGGTCTCAGCTTCATTTCTGGCATGATAACAAGAATCTCACTGGTTTTCCTGTTACATATTCAATGACCACATAGTGTGATAAATGATAAGACAAAAGTATAGTCTGGATGCTACAGGAATACCGAACAGGGTCCCCCAAGTCAGAGTTGTGGTGTCAGGAACATTGTCCTAGGGGATTTGGCGTCTAAGTTAAGACATGGAAGGCAAGAAAGAGTTAGTCAGGTGAAGATGGGAGGGATAAGAGCATTCCAGGCAAAGAAAATAACATGCAAAAATTCAGAATCAGGAGAGGGAGAGACCGTGGCTGGGATGGTGTGGGAGCTGGAGGGTGGAGTGGTAAGGAAGGGCCTGGTCACAGAGGGCCTTCAGCTATGCCAGAAAGTTGATAAAACTCACTGTGAGGGCAATAGGTAGCACTTTAAGGAGAGGAGTCTGTGGTCAGGTTTGAATTTTGAGAAATTCCTGTTACTGAGACTGGAAGTATGGAGATGAGTTTGGGGGACTTAGAAGAGAGGGTGGAGGAAGCTGGCTTGGGGGTAGGATGGATATGACGTCGTGATGGAGTGATGTTGGGGATGGAGAGAGGAAGGAATCAAACGTGCTTGGCTGCCTCCGTGACTGGGAGTGTCTTCACTCTGAGAGCAAGCACAGGAGAAGAGCAGACCTGTGGGGACGACGGTTGGGTTCAGATGTGGTTCTTAGGAGTGTTTCCCTCTGGAGCTGTGGCTGTGGCTGTGGTCACAGGTGTATTTTTGGCCTGATGCACCTGAAAGCAGTTTTCAAAGTGCACAAAGACTCTCCATTTAGTTCTTTCTGTGGGGCTGATATTGCAGAGAAGGAGATGAGGGAAGGGACCATCTTATTTGAAGCATCCCGGAGTCATGAAATTATTGCAAAAGCATATCACACATCAAGAAAGCTATGAATTCAGGTAGTAGCACCTTCTGCCATAGGAGGGGAAAATTTTATCCGGGAAGGAAAAGAAACAGAGCCCAGAAACACTACATTTTCCTCTCTGCAGTCACTTTGACAAAAGAAAACTCCTTTCTGTGAAAATACAGAGTTGAGTAGCTCTGCGGGTTCCCAAGTGCCTGGTCTGAATTACAATTTGCACTTGTCACCTGATGGCAGATCTCCCAGCCTTTGTCAGACACCAGGGACCCAGGCTGGGTTTTCAGGTCTCTGATACTCATTGCCTCTGCCTAGAAAGATTGATTTAAGGCTCTGCAACATTTATCTTTTAAACCATTTGTGTTTGTTTGCTTGACAATCAAGACACAATTTAGAAATGCTGCTTCCTGAAGCTTTACAGACTAATATAATTTCACAACTCCAATTACAAATGAGAAAAATTATTTCATCTTGAGAGAGGAGCCAGACGTTTCTGAGAAATCATGGTTAACAAGAAGACAAAGTCCTTTCTGAAAAACAGGCCTCGTTATTAATGGCTTCCTCAGCTAAAATCTTGCTGACTTTCAGCACCAAGAGCCTTGGTCTTCTGAGGATGCTGTTTTTTGTTTTTTGTTTTTTTTTAAGATTGGCACCTGAGCTAACAACTGTCGCCAGTCTTTTTTTTTCTTTCTTTCTGCTTTATCTTCCCGAAACCTCCCCTGGTACACAGCTGTATATCTTAGTTGCAGGTCCTTCTAGTTGTGGCATGTGGGATGCTGCCTCAATGTGGTCAGATGAGCGGTGTCCAAACTGGCGACACCCTGGGCTGCTGCAGCGGAGCGCACGAACTTAACCACTTGGCCACAGGCCCTGCCCCTGAGGATGCTGGTTTTGATATCTGTAAAGTAGATGATTTTCAGGTTGATAAACCACTGCTTCTACTGGGGTCTAGTCTGCAGGTCCCACAACCTCCGTGGTTTGTAAACAATGCAAACACATCCACTGTCTTTCCACCTGGCAAATAGATTTACTTCCTCTGAACCTATTTTGTGGAATCATAAACTTTTGGATGGGGACTTAATCATTCAGTTTAACCCTTCAGCTGATACTTCGAATACCTTTTCATCATCCCTATCCATAGGCAGCTACCCACTGTTTAAATACTTCTAGAGATGGAGAGCTCACTATCAGATCTTTCCATGAGAATTTACTAATTTAGCTCAATTTTAAGTAGAATTTAGTCTAACACATTCACAGGGAGATCTTCAATAATATCTAAAATCTCCCAACTGGCCTTTTCCCTTGGAGTCATATCTTTGTAATGAGTTCTAACTGAAGTATCTCAACTAGAATACCAGCAGAATGAACTTTTAAGGAAAAACCTGAACTTAATTATTCCACAGCTCTGTTTTATGGCCAGTCCTAACAAGTTGCCACCCCCAAGAGCTAAAGGCACTAGATGTTTTCTTGTCTGCTTAAGTCTACTTCTTATCTCTGTTGGCTCTGTTGCTATGATGGGCAGACTGCCCCTGGCCATTCCCTCCCATCCAGGAAGAGTGACTGGCCCTTAGCAAACTTTCAGTAAACTTAGCAAGTCTTCAATTAGACTGACAGACTAAATGAATGAATGAGTTAATTAACTGCTTGAGTGGACTAACCCTTTATCTATCCTTACATATCTCGTTTCTATACGTCCTAATGATTCCATTGTACAGGTGGAGAGAGTTTTAAATGACTTTTAATTTTGAGTCACAAAAGACTGTTTTAGACTTGAAAACCTTGTCTTCTTATGCTTTAAACTCAAGATGATTGACTGCTTTTGATCTGGTTCTTACTACCTTCCTTCAAGGTCTTATCAAATCTTTGGCTTCAACAGAAGACAAGAATGTTGTGTCGGAAGATAGGAATCCAGGGGGCAGAACCCAGCACTTTTATTCTCATCGTCGTTGCTTGGACTACTGCTGTAGCATGTTCGCTGGTCTCTGCCCTTTGGTCTTTTCTTTGTCCAGCTACACTATACACTACAATGACATGAATCTCCTTAAAACACATCTTTTGTTGCCTCCCTTTTGCCCAGAGGACTGTTGAAGAAGAGTTTTTATTGTGTTTTAAATTTCCTTTTATTTTTACTTGCAAAATTAGCTTTTCGAAGAGGAGGACTACAATCCTTCTGGTTGGGTTTACTTATGACAACATCAGCGAAGGCAGACTTGGGAAGTTAAGTTTTGTGAAGTTGGTGAGGTCATTCATCTCCCAATGACAAAGAGTTTATAACTTCAAATGAACTCATCTATAACAGGCTTTCTAACACATGTAATTTCCTCTAACAAGCAAATGTTTTCAGAGTTACAAGATGTTTAGAAGATAACTTTTAAAACAAACTTCTGAATGAACATTGCAGGAAATTTTCTTACCCCTTTTAATAAATAGATCTGTACAAAAATTCAACCTTAGGGTGACAAGATATGGACTAAGTATAGATTTAACTTACATGTTGTGGTAATTGGTATGAAATATTATCCAGATTTTCTTTATCTCTCTACACAAAGGGTAGTGGCTAACGCAGTACCTTAGGTCCTTAGGTCAAAAATTTCTTGAGTCCAAATTAAGCATCGTTAAACCTGTGGCCTATGATTTCATCTATAATTTTAAGCAAACCTGAGTCAATATTTTGTTGCCTATAATTTTCTGTTTCCATAGAACTATAACCTAACATCTCTATTGCATTTAAGGACTTTCCTTTGAAATATCATCTTGCATTATTCTTCTTTCAAGAGACTATTCTACTTGTCAGATCTATGTACTCTAAATCACTCTCTGTTCCCTAAATCCCTACTCTTCCTACGGCAAAGTTATCTATTCATCAATGACCGTCTCTAATGACACCTCTTCCGTTCATTCAACCAAGATTTATTGAGTCACTACTATGATCCTGGTGCTGTGTTAGGCACTTATATTTAGTCTGACTCTCACGGAACTTACACATTGGTTAGATGAATGGACATTAATTAATTACACTAATTAGAATTTATACAAACTGACATTGGTGCTCTGAGAGAAGGGATGCAATTCTATCAAAACCTGTAAAGCCTTCCATCCAGAGATCATTTCTTCCTTCTGAAGCCTTGAGGGCATTTTATGCCAGTTGGAATTCTTTGGTTGTTGTGAGCAACAGAAAGCTACTTTGGTAAATTTAACTTAAAACAAATGTATTTGTAAGATAGGGAGCGGTTCTCAAAATCAGTCATCAGAGAGGAGAGACCCAGAAAAGCTCTGGGAGGGGAAGCAGCAGGCACCCATGGCAGCCTCCTCAGGGCACTTCTGTGCAGACAGCCGAGCTCCAAGAAAAACTAGACTCATTGTCTAGTGGTTAAGAGCACAGGTTCTGTAGTCAGACTGGATCCACCACTTACTAGCTGTGTACACATGGGCAAGTCCCTCTGTTTCCTCATCAGGGAAATGGAGAAATAATAGTATCTACTTCTTAGAGTCATTGGGAAAATTAATTGAGGGAATTCCCGTGAGACACATAAAACAGTGCCTGGCATGTTGTAAGCAATGTCAGCAATTACTGTTATTATAGTTCCCTCAAGATTAACATCTCAAGGGATCATCCTAATTAGGGTCAGGTGCCAGCTCTTGTCCGAAGGAGGGCAGGGAGCCTTACGACAGTATCCCTAGGATTGTAGCCCACAGCAGGGTGGCTCTCCAGAGTGAAACCAGGGTGCTGTGCCAGAAGAAGGTGTAGATGTTGGGCTGACAGAACAAGAGACTTCCTCTGCCTCTTCCCACCTTTATCTTATTCCGTCTTCTGTCATTGCTCTTTGTTTTTGTTGTTAATCACCTCTGTCAGATTTTAAGTATATAATGAACAAGAACCATATCTTATCTCTGTACTTCCAGAAATACAGTGCCTTCTACATCAACGGTGTTCAATACCTATTTGTTATATTGAATTAAAATGAAACCCTGGTGTATGTGATTCACATCTCAGCTCTAGAAGCATCTGGGTGGGGATGGCTTGAAAAATTTTTGGATTTTTTTTTGGTCCCTAAAGGTTTGCCATTTTCAAGAGAAATATAGAAACAAAGCTGTGTAGGATTTCAGAGCTTTCCAGAAATTTCCTGAAACAGCAATGCCAAGAGAGATACCTTTCTTTGCAAAAGTTTGAATTTATTTAAAATGAAAGCCATTCTGCACAAGGATGCATGTGGAAGGTTATTCACTTTTGTATTGTTTGTGCCAGTGAAAAATGTGCATCATAGAGGTATGACTAAATAACCAAATATATACAGAATAGAGGAGATTATAAAACAGCTACAAATAATTAGGCTGATCCCTATATATGTAGTAACATAGAAAGTGCTCCAAGAAATATTCATGAGTGAAAAAAGTCAAGGTACAGAAGAATACATACAGCATAGTCCCCTTTTGTAAAAAGGAAACAAAAACAAAATGAAACTACGCGTTTTATACTGATATGTACCTATGTAAAATATGTAAAGAGATCTGGAAGGTTTATCATCACAGTATGATATGTCTTGCTTAAATGAAAGGCCAAATCAAAATGATACTACATATTTCCTACTGAAACCTTTTTACATGTATATACATATATACATTTTTATATGTATGCACATATGTATGCATAGAGCAGAATAACTGGGCGCCTCTGAGGAGCAGGGGTTAGCAGAGAGACCAGAAGTGTGAATGATGTTCTAAGGAAATCTTAACCTAATCTTTAATATTTAAACTTTTTACAGGGAGAATATATTCATGAATTATTTATTTAGTGAAAAATTATCTAAAAAAAAAAAAATAAAGAAAAGAAAATGAGGAAGCTCAAATGCCTCTGAACTGCCTTCTTTCCAGAATGCCGGGACATTCTGCTTCCTGTCATCACCAAAGAACTGAAGGAGCTGTTGGAACAGAAGGATGAGATGCAACACCAGGTCCAGGAGAAAAAGTACTGTGTCGAATTACTCAACAGCATTTTGGAGGTCCTCAGCTGTCAGGACGCGGTGAGTCCTCATGATGATGTAGATGTCCTGGACTCAGACTAGGGCTCAGTTGATTAAGGTCTAAAATATTGATGCTGATGAATAGCAGTTGAAGTCTAAAGATAAAAGTCAATGGCTTGCTCAGCAGGCCTACTTTTCCAGTGACTAACCCTCATTGCTGTGAAAGATGGCTTGGGGACTGGAGTTGAGCGTGTGGCATTTTGTCACCATGTTTCTTATTGGACAGGCTTTCTCAGGGTGTAAATATTGACATATTGTGGACTTCTTAGATGGGCTTGCCCGTTTACTAAAGCCCTGGTTTGCAGGGGCAGGAGGGGGAGTTCCCTATGCCTACATGGCCAACACAACCTCTTTTCTGCTTTCTTAGCTGATTTACTATGCTTTTGTTTTTCTAGTTATCTTCTGCAGTGGTGACAATGGTTAACTCTTCTTGGATGAGCAGATTCTTCAGGCCTCGATTTTAGAGCTAGGGTGAGGAGTGTGATGGTGGTAGGGAGATGGCTTCAGCAGTGAAGCCAATGTATATTTGGTAGACATCATTCAGTGGTTAGGCAGGGATAGAATGCTGCCAAAGGGCAGAGTCTGCAGAAGATGATGAGGCAGATGGAGTGATGATAACTAGGTAAAGCATGAGAGGCAATGATTACACACAGGCCCTGAATTCTTAAGACTTGGAAGAGGGAGGTAAGGATTTTTGATTTGACTCAAGTTCCATTGGCAACCTCACTTTGACTAATGTCCTCAAGGTATCTGCCCCTAAATGGGCTGGTTTCAGAGGACTATGTAGACCCATACAACCAATAAAACTTTTCTAAGTATTTGTGTGAGCATTTCCCCCACCCTCTCTCCTCCCTAGAAAATCCTCAGAGAAGGGCTTTCTGGATGAACTGACTATGATTGACTACAATTCGAAAACTTTGCTGAGCAATATTCCCTTACGGTTTGTCTCCCATAGTCACCATTATTATCAATTTCCTTGTGTGTCTCTCTTTATCTCTTCCCTTCCATTCTAATTAAGCTTCTTCTTATCTCATTACTAGGTAAATGCAGTAGCTTGCTCCATTCATTCATTCATTCATAAATACGTATGATGCACCAGATATGTGCCAAGCATTGGGGGCACAAGGGCATGGTCTCTTTCTTTAAGAAAATCTTTACAGACATGTAAATAAGCAATATAATATAATATAATATAATATAATATAATATAATATAATACAATATAATATAACATAACGTAATATAATATAATATATCTATATGCCAACTACATGTGCTAGAGCTACAAAGAGTTTGAGTGTGTAAGCACTTTTGTTAAGAAAGCCTTCACAAAGGAAGCCAAGCTTCAGCTGGGTCTTTAAGGGTGAATAATTAATAATCACAGCTGCTACTTGATGCGGGGTCGGTGAGCCGAGGAGTCGAAAGAAAGATTTCTTGGACTCTCAAGGTCTGGCAGTGGTGCTCTTTTATTTAGAGAATAGTACAGAATAGCATGGTGACAGGACCCATGGGCAGTGAAGAGCTGCAGGCATGGGGACAGGGCCCATGGGCAGTCAGAGCTCCTGCTGCTGCTGCATGGGGACAGGACCCATGGGCAGTCAGAGCTCCTGCTGCTGCCCCGAGTTGAGGGTTAGGGCTAATTTTATAAGGCATGGGTACGTGACTTATTTTTACTGGAAAAAGAAAAGATGATGTAAAAAGTCATTAAATGATTTCAGTGCAGATGTGGTCTGGTTATTGTGCAGTCATATAACTTTAGATACGAATCTGGTCATATAGATCGGCATGTAGGTGAGGATGCCCTGGGCTTCTCTCCCTGGGGCAGCCCTAATTCATACCATAAAAAAATCCACCGGGTCATATAGTTTGGCATGTAGGCTAGGTCACCTTGGGCTTCTCTAGCTGGGGCAGCCTTAATCCATATCACTACTTATTTGCTGTTTTCTAGGCACTGTGCTAAATGCAGTCTGTGCTTTCCATCTGCTCACCCAGATTGGTGCTAAGGATTATTATTCCCATTTTATGGATGAAAAACCTGAAATTCATAGACTTAATGTTCAAGGCCAGACAACAAATAAATGGCAGGGTCAAAATTCAAACTCAGGTTGGTTAGACTCCAAAATCTGTGTCATCATGGACAGTGGGGATACAAAAGCATGGTCTTTTACCTCTCATTTTCTTTTATCCTCACCCTTGTTTCTTGGGGAGAGGGAGTGTAATACTCAAAAGCTTGGATACTCAAGATTCACTCTGTGGAGATGTCATGATGATGGTAGTGTTTTCGTAAGCACATTCACTATCTGGCTGTTGAACTGGTTCCGGTCTTTGCTATTTGATCTTAAAAAAAATTTTAAGGAAGAGTTTGGTCTTACTCTCTCTTATATGGTAGGGACATGAGGGTTGACCCATCATTTCTCCAGCAACATTCTAAAGAATGTTGCCTCTTCTTGTTGAAAAGAATTTACAATGTTTCTTATACTTCGGTAATGCTCAGATCCCATTTCATGGAGAAAATTCCTGGATCCTTGGGACTATGCCAGTGGATCCCACTATAAGTGAGGAATACACTTATAATGGCTAATTGCCAATTTCCTGATTTGAGTAGAATGGCCGCAGTTCACAGTTCTTTTGTTAAGCAGTGATGCTGAGGCTCTGCTCACCCCATGGTAGCAGCCACCTAGATGTCTAACCTAGTAAGTCATCATCACTTTGCACACTGGGTAATACCAGACACTGGTGAAAAGACACTCCTGTCCCTCACACCCTGGGCACTTGGGACTTCAAAGCCAAGAAGTGAGTGGGAGGCTCTGAGCTCCCCTTAGGGGATTGCGGCATCTGGACTTGAGGTGTGTGGGAGGTGTGGGGTCATTCTTTACTGTCTCTGAGTGCATTGCTTCCATAACAAATTCTGACTGTGGGGACTAGCCCACCCCTTTCCCAGGGTGAGCAACTGTCTCTGCTAGGTGAATTATTAAATATTATTATTATCATTGGGTTTGTACAAGATCCTGATGCTTTTGGTGAGCCTCATATCTAACCTCTCCAGCTCATGAAGATGGAAATCTCTCCTCAAGCTTTATCTTCAGCTAAGGAGATTCATTCAGGAGCCATTATTACTTTGAGCTAACCTGAAAATCAGAAGCGCAAAGTGTCTGATCTAAATCTCTCTTGTTCTAGCACACAGTGGTTCTCAATTCTGGCTGCACATTTCCATCACCTGAGGAGCTTTTTAACAGCAGCGATGCCTAGGCTCTAGCTATTCTGAATAGTCTTAGCTATTTTGATTTAACTGGTCTGGAGTTGGTGGGGCATCCCAATGATAAGTTCACCAGGTCATGAGAACAGACAGCCAGGGTGGAGGACCACAGCTCTAGTGAAGAAGGTCTTAAACTTGAGCAAGCATCCAAGTGACCTAGAGGAGTTATTAAAACAGGTTCCTGATCATTAAGGAGGATGGGACCTTATCATTTATTTTTCTAACAAGTTCCCAGATGATGTGAATGCTGATGGTCCAGGGACTGCACTTTAAGAACCACTACTCTAATGCGACCTAATCTTTTTCATCTTCAGTATTCACTGGCCATGGAAGAACAGCTGGGCTCATCCTCAGTCCTTTACCTTCTTAATTAAAGAGCACTTTCCAGTCTGTAAAACCTAGCATCTTCCAATATGGCATTTAATAAACCATAAAATGGCAACTTCAAATACATTCATTTGTACTCATAAATTCATTGTCGTGCGCTCTGGAGACATGGCCTGTGCCAAGGTCTGACTTTGAAAATCCAGACCATCAGATGTGCTGTTTGGTTTCTACAGGCACCATCTTCTCAAAATTGGAAATTTGGAAGAAAAATAAGAAAGGCTCCCAGGGTAAATGTTCTGGATTTTTCTTTTGGTCGTTTGGGTCCTCTCTGCTGATAACAGCATAGCCATCCATTTTTTACTGGCACTTTGTCGGCACCATGGAGCAGTCCATCTCCCTACTCTGAGCACAGACTATGTCTGCCTGCCCAAGCCATTGCCCAGGGCAAAACTATGTGTGGAAATTTAGCAATTATAGTGCAAGATGCCAAGCTTCCTTTTGGGGGGAGTATTGTGTTTTGGGGGATGGGAAAGAATGTTTGTCTTCAATAGCCTGTCATTGTTTGGGTAATTACAGCTTAGCACAGCAGGCGTGGCTAAAGGAAGCTGTGTTTTCTTGTTATTACCTTATTCATTGTAACTCTGGGTGGTATGTGATTCAGGGGGAGATGTCCGCCTTAGCCTGGATGTTGATATTTTTTTAATGATGGTGTTGCTTGAGTTGCACTTAGCATATGAAAGAGACAGGCTCAGGTGAAGGATGAAAGGCTGACTCCTACTTCTCTTAACTCCTTTTCTCCCCCTAACCCAGCAAGTTTAGTTGTCAACTCTGGTTAGGGTTACTTTGAAAGGAGGTTTCACACTGGCTTCGTTCTGTGCCTTGCTGGCTGCTGAGCAACTGATAAAATTTAATTTTGCACCCGACCCAGAGGGAGTTGGTTTTCCTCCCTCTTAAAAAGGGTTTTCATTTTTATGTTTCATTCCTGTAACAGAAAGAAGAGTCATCGTTTTGTACCCTGCTTAGCAATCTCAAAGTGGGTAAAGATGACTCCTAATTCTGAAGAGGAGGTGGCATTTGTTGTATCTGCATCGTGGAGGTAGAGAATGCACAGAATCAGCTTTTTTTTTTTTAACCCTTGAGCCCATTGACTAAACCCAGGGGAGTTTTACCAAGGCACTCTTTAATCATGAAAGGTTTGGGATTTCTGATATTTTTATTCACCATCTTGGACACTGGCAGGGAAGGATTTTGCTCATACATTTCCTCTTACCCAGAGTGTCCTCAGTTCCCATTCTATCTATGCAAGTAAAATCCTAAACTCCTTTTAGGTTCAGCTCAGATAATACTTCTTTTCTGAAGTCTTCTCAAGTCCATGCCCTCTTCCTCTCTCTGCCAACCCCTAGACAGAATTGAAGGCTTCCTTCTGTGTTTTCATTGCTGTGTATGTAGACTGATATGACAGCACTACTTGCTTTGTGTCTCTCTTTCCTGTGTGTGTCCCCTGCCAGGCTTTGAGCACAGAGGCACAGAGAACAAGCCTTACTCCCCTGACTTCACAGAGCTTACACTTTCAGCCTGGCCTCTTGCCACTCCCACCTTTACTCTCCATCCTCCTGCTCTGCTCGAATTCTTTCCATCCTTCAATTGTGCTGCACTGCATTCTTTCACTTCTCAGCTGCTGTGTGTGCTGTTTGCACTGCCGGAATGCATCGCCTCCACTCTTTGCCTAGCTAACCCTACCTAACGTTTAGAAGTCAGGCGAAATGTCCCTCTCCCCAGGAAACCTTCTCTAACCCTCTTCCCCACCCCTCTCTTGTGGCCCTGGGAGCAGCTTGTGTCCACTGGCTGTCTTGTAGCACCCATGTTGTCATCCTCTGTGGACTTGTCTGCCTGCGGAAGCGGGAGTGCTGGGAGGACAGAGATCAACCTTACAGCAGCTCTACCTGCCCCTTGCCCACCTGACACCGTGCCTGGCTCATGAAGCTATCTGTTGAAGGAGTGAATAAATGAGTGAATATGACTTGCGCGGATCAATGGCAGGGCCTGATTTCTCCCTTGAGTTTTCTGCTCTGAGTGCTAGGAGGGTATTCTCCTTCCTCTTTTTGCCTGCCTTGGATGTCAGGAGCAGGGGTTGAAGTAATCACACTCAGTTCATGATGCATTACTCTCATTGGTCTGTGCAAGTCTTCCCTTTGTGTGTGTGTCCGCATTTCTTACCTTTTGTCCCCATCTCTCACTCCCATTCTCCTACCTCCCCCTTTACTAGGGGTGATTTGTCTAACGTGTAGAATACGTATGTGTGATTTGGGGTGCATGCATTTTTTAACACACGCGCTTATACTCATGCCCCTCCCTTGAAGAGTGTTAGCATCTTCAGCTCTATTAGGGTTCTGATAGGTATGGCAGGGACTGCAGCACGCGCAGAGGGCGGTCTAGACTAGAGGGCATCTTGGTCCAGCACTGCCCCTGAAACAAGCAGACCCTGCCATCAGTGCTTGGGTGTCTTCTTCTGAAGTGCATTCCCCCTGAGGTCTGAGCTCTCTGATGATCCCAGGCAGCCTGCCTGATGCGTCGAGGAGAGCCTGCTGCTGCCTCTTTGCATTGCCGTTTAATTCCCAGGAATCAATACCACCGTGCAATGGCAGCAGGGTTTTCTTCTAACCTATCTGCTCCCTTGTATTTCAAATAAAAGGCAGGGAGATGAGACTTGCAGAAATTCGTTTGTCTGTGGTGCATTCCAAGCAGAGAGCAGTTAATTAAGCCCCCAAATTAAAGTTGAAATAGAGGAGAATCCTGTACCTTCTGCTGTGTCCAAGGCCATTTTCTTTTTACCCGTTGCTCTTCCTCTGCTTCCATGGTGTTAAATGTGCCCTTCCTAGGCCCACGGAATGTCATTACGATGTCACGGCTGGTGACATACAGTACACTTTCTTTCCCAGCACACTTTAGCTACAAAGTGCTTTCTCATACATCACAATTGTTTCTTTCTGGCCACCACATAGCAAGGTTGGTTTTATTATCCCCATTTTACCTGTGAGGAAGCCAAGCCTCGGAGAGAGGCTAGGAGACATTCCTAACTAAGGTGAGAGAGTTAGTGAACGGCAGAGCCTGGAGGGAACCACCTCATCTCTCTCCAAAGTCACAACCTCGCACACACCACCACGTTGCCTTTACCACTTCACATTTGCACCTTACCCTTTAGGGGCACTTTCACCAGCATCATTTTCCTGGGGGAGGTAAGAGCACATGTAATGTAACGTGAATCTCTGTAATCTTTCATGTAATCTCTCTGTAAAATGGGGATGCTATTTCCCCAGGTGTGTCAGGATTAACTCTGTGAAAACATGCAGCATTGTACCTGGCATATAATTCATTCTCAGTACATGTGGCTTTCCTTCTTCCCTCACTGTCCGTCTTCCCTCCTGTGCTCCTTCCACTGTCCCAGGCTGCTTCTAAAACCTCCCTGTAATTCTTGGGTTTTTTTATTGGCACCTGAGCTAACATATCTTGCCAATCTTTTTTTCCCTTCTTTTTCTTCTCCCCAAATCTCCCCAGTACATAGTTGTATATTCTAGTTGCAGGTCCTTCTAGTTGTGGCATGTGAGACACTGCCTCAGCATGGCCTGATGAGTGGTTCTAGGTCCAGGCCCAGGATCCGAACCAGTGAAACCCCGGGCCGCCAAAGCAGAGTGCACCAACTTAACCACTTGGCCATGAGGCTGGCCCCTCCCTGTAGTTCTTTTAAGAACAGTAAAGGGCCAAGTGGCCTCCTGGCGAAACCTGGGGAGGATTATGTACCCCAATAGCACTGAAGGCAGCTCTCAAGCCAGCCCTGGTGGCAGCCAGATGCTTTGCAGCCCTTATAGTCTCCATAGGAGGCTGGCCAAGAAATAGCAGATGCTGCTGCTGGAGCAAAGCCATCCCCTGCAGGGCATCTGGACCATATAAGGGTTCCTGGAGGGACTGGAGAGAAGTGTCATTCTGCCTTTTCAGCGGCTCCTTTGGGTTGTTCCAAAACTTAGGGGCTCATGATAACCACTGTATGGGGTGGTGTGCTGAGCTGGCTCACAACAGCTCATGAGAACCAAGTGTTAAATTTTTAGGAATTATACGAGTTAGATGTTAAATAAGTGCCATTGTTAAAAATTTATATAAATATCTATAATTAAATAAACTATATTAAAATCAAAGGTAAGAGATACTCAAAATGAATCACTTCCTAATTATCTTACTACTTTATTCTTATCTGTGTGTTTGAGGTTATTTGCATCTATAGTGTCTGTATGGTGGAAATACTATTTAATGCTCGGCTGCCGCCCGTCTCTCCCCAACTCTGTGTTCAGTGATGTATTGGTAGCTTGAAATCAACCATGAAGGGAGTACTCAGACTAAGAATTGGCAAACACCGTATATCCAGGCTTTTATTTTTCCCTTCCTGGAGAGTCAATTGATAAATATTTGCCAACATACCACTGCCTGGGACTCAGAGGAATTGCCAAAAACAAGAAAAACCCAAAAGCCCAGTGGAGCTGCCTGTGCACGACTCTTCTCCCAGTGGCCCTGGATCTGTTGCTGTCTAAAGGTTCTCATGAGACTGGCCAAAAAGAGGATACTCCAAGGATGTCGTGATTTTAAGACAAAGTAAACACCCAACCTAGAGCAGAGATATAGAAATATGTTTCATTTCCCATGACAATTCTTATTGATTGGCAATGGCTTCTTTCCTAGTAGCACTGAGAATTTTGAGGACTTTTGTAGGTCAGTGAGAAAGAGAGCCTGATTCCTGCATAGGTAAGGGGGTGGGGATGATCACTCAGGTGCCATGGATTTGCTACGCCTAAACTAGATGTCTAATGCACACAGCTGTGGGAAAGGCATGTTTCACAGGGAGATTGTTATCTTTCACCTCAGTAGATTTTGGCCTTAAATAGGTTTAAAGACTGTTATAAGTTCATTTTTGATTTGGCAAACTCCACCATAATCATTGCTACAAGGAAGAACAATCAATGGATACTAAAAGTGATGGGCAAAAAGTGTGATGAGAAACAGGGTATTTGCATAGTCTCAAAGTATCTTCCCAAAGTATCCACTTATTAATGACAAGGAAAGATAGGAACTTTATAGTGGAGAAACCTGACAGTCATCACCTTAACTAAGTGATGAAAGGGAGCACAACCAGGAAGGACACACAGAGCATTGTGTGCCACCTGAGAAGATGTGCTGAGAAGGACACAACACCGCTTATATGGGAAATCTCGCCCAAAATGCACAACCTCAATATAAAAATGAGAACACATTTGACAAACCCCAGTTGAGGGATATTCTACAAAATAACAGGCTAGTACTCTTCAAAAGTTAAGGTCATGAAAGACGAGGAAAGTCAAAGGCACTGTCACAGATTGGAGGGCACATAGGAAACATGACAACTAAATTCAATGTGGGATCCTGAATTGGACCATGGGCCAGAAAATGGACATTAGAAGGAAAACTGACAAAATTAGAATAAGGTCTGTAGTATAGTTAATAGTATTGTACCAGCGTGAACTTCCTGGTTTGTTAATTGCGCCCTGGTTATGTCAACATTAAGACGTCAGCATTAAGGGAAGATGGATGAAGGTGCTTAGGAACTTTCTGTAGTATTTTTGCAGCTTTTCTGTAGGTCTAACATTATTTCAAAATAAAAAAATTAAAGTTTATTTTTGAAGTATTTAAATGATGATCGCTCACTTACAAAGAATGCATTTTGAGAAGGAGGTCCCAAAAGTACACCTGTTCCAGCATGAAGGGAAGCTGATAGATAAGGTGTTTTCTCTGCTTTATCAGTTAAAACAACAAAATCCACAGACTAGTTTTACTAGATGATTCCACCCTATTAACTGCCCCAACCTGTCAGGAGGCGAATGTATCTTCCTAACAAATGAGCAATTAGGTAATTACTTGACTAAACCAACATTAGTGAGCACCAACCCAGGACTAGACTGTGGAGATGGGGAACGTTGAGGAGCGTAAAAGCCTATCCTGGTCCCAAGGACCTCACAGGCTGCAGCATTTCCCTCGGGCTATTTGACAGTCCTGTCTATGATGTGGGGCTTGAATGTCACCTGGTCTTTGCCTGGTAGGCTTGGAAAGTGGGTGGTTTGGCATAACTTACCAGATAGTCTTTGGCTCATTTATTCTCAGGAGATCCACCTGGAAAATTAGAAAACAGCTTTCATTGACAGTTGACTAGAACTCCTCCCAATAAAATTAATAATCCAACACATTCTGTTCCATTAGCACTAGCTAGAAATCCTTCTTGAGGTGTTCTTCAATATTCCTTTATCTGCCATGACCACAGTTCAAAGGAGTTTGCCTACAGCCAAATCCATGATGGCCTCTCTGCGCTCGCTCCCTCCCATCCTCTATCCCACACTTGCCTTGACTGCCTCTCAAGGCCGGGACAAGGGTGAGGCAAGTGAGGCACTTGCCTGGGGCTGAGTGTAAAGGGTAAGGGGGCACCAAAATTTCAGTAATCAGGAAAAATAATATATCAATGCGATATATTTTTTAAAAGTCAATATTTTGATATTTTGTTCATCATGGATTTTTTTGTATTAATTTTTATTTTAAAAAACATGGCATTACATACTGTGGCAGGTGACCCACATACAAAGTAGAGGACGATGGGCATGGATGTTAGCTCAGGGCCAGTCTTCCTCAGCAAAAAGAGGAGGATTGGAGGCATATGTTAGCTCAAGGCTAATCTTCCTCAAAAAGAAATTTAAAAAAAACAAACCCCCCCACAAAAAAACCATGGTATTAAATTTGATTTGTCTGTATTACTGAGTGTGTTGACATCCCTTAAATTGTTCCCCCTGGGCAAGTGCCTCACAAATTGCCTTATTGTCCTGTTTGTCCTGGCTTTGTGTAGCACCTTTTATCAATATTGGCTACCTGCAATAACAGGGTTGGGCTCTTACCCATGAATGAGCAAGCGTGGTAGCTTGCAGGAGTGGAGAAGATAACTTTCCCTTCACCCTGCAAGACTGTGGAAAGGCTGTGGGAGATTTCTGTCTGCTGGGGACACTTGCATAAAAGCACTGAGTTGAGGGGCCAGCCCTGTGGCATGGTGGTTAAGTCCAGCGCCCTCTGCTTTGGTGGCCATGAGTTGTGGGTTCAGATCCTGGAAGTGGACCTACACCACTCATCGAGCCATGCTGTGGTGATGACCCATGTACAAAATAGAGGAAGACTGGCACAGATGTTAGCTCAGGGCTAATCTTCCTCAAGCAAAAATGTGGAAGATTGGCAACAGATGTTAAAGCAGAGTGAATCTTCCTCACCAAAAAAACAAAAACAAAAACAAAAAAAGCACAGAGTTGAAAAGAACAGCCATTTATACTAAACCTTCTCGGGTCCAGCCACTTGTTTTCCGAAAAGCATTTCTTGCATAATGTTTGAATTAAATCTCTCCTTCACAGTCAGGAGGCGTGAGTTAAAAGCCTGCTCCGCAGCAGAAAAATATAGCTGCGTTTGGTCCAGGTTACTGTTACTGAGGGAACTATAACTTCGATTTGCTCCACTGGTGTAAATGTTAAATCCTTAAGTGAAACATGTTAAGTGAAGAAGGAAGTGCTCTGTTTTTTGAAGATGCTTTTGATCCACAGCTCTGTCTATAGTGTCCCATTTGTCATATACAGTCTGGGGGCTGCGACCAGTGAGCACACCAGAGACGTTTCCAGAAAACAATACAAGTGTTCTAGAATGGACATTTTCTCAGGGAGATTTTAGATAACATTAGTCTTAGAGATAAACACAATTGATTTAGCAGCCCAGGTGAGAAAAGAAAAGGTTTAATTTCAGCACAGTTTCCACAGTTTCTCCAAGCAACATAGCATTGCTAAAGTCAACTGTCGATTTATTATCTTCTCTTCTACCTGGAATTCAAACTCAGCTTAGCTTTTCTCTCCAACCACATTTCCTACTGTTTTCAGTTGGCATTCTGCATTCTAGGGAAACCAGCCTCTGACTCTCCCACCAAGCCTTCATGCTCTTTCCTCTTTCTTTGTCATTTACATGTTTCTTCCATCTGGAAGGCATTCTTTTTCTTCCTTCTGCCTGTCCTGAGGGCCTCCACTTGGTGATTCACAGCCTGAATCTAGCCCACGGATACATTTTGTTTGGCTTGCCGAAGTATTTAATAAAAGCCGCAATCCCACCACTTCCTATTGTTTTCTAGATGACTAGATTCTCATGTTTGTCATCTGCCTCACCATGCGAATTGTGACTCCTGAGAGCTAAACCTTGCCTTTCCTAATGGGCCCAACCCTTTCTCCCCTTCCATTAAGAACTATCCCAGATTCTTTTTGCCCTGTCTTAGTCACTTTCTCTGCTGCATTCTGACAACTTTTGGCTTTATCATAGAGTGTAGCACTTAATTGTACACAGTTTTACATTTGTTCTTGTCATATTAGACCTGTCTGGCATATGTTGAAACAGGATTAACACTTTTTTGGTTATCTCTTTTTTCAACTAAGGAAACTTCTTTCCATCTCACAGCTCACTAAACATTAACTGAGCACCCAGTTTGTCAGGCACCATCCTGGGCATCGCGGATGCAAAGTGGTTAAGGCAAATCCCCCTCACTCAGAACCACCTCTGAGATTTTAGTTCCCAGTATTCCCCAACTCTGGTCCTTGGCCTCAACGGTCTATTCATTTTTCAGAGCATACCTTGTCCTCTGCCTTTCTCCATGGTTAGCCCTCCTCCCACTACCACTGTGAGCTTCCTCTGAATATCCACATCCTAGCTGTCTTTTGAAGCCTGGGTTGATTCCTCTTATCTCTGACCCGCCCAGCCCATTCTACAGACATGTGTCCCCTCTAGTCTCCTGGAATTTTGACATAGCCTATTGTTACCGAATCAGGTTCGTTTTTGCCCGCCGCCCAGAAGGCCAAACACTGAGCTGACGAGATTGCAGCAGAGAGAGAGTTTACTTACACGGCAGCCATATGAGGAAGAGAGAGCATGAGCCTCAAATTCGCTTCCCCGAAAATAGAGACTCAGGGATATTTGTGGGATGGGGGCAAGGTGGTCTGAAATGTGGAGAGAGGTGATTGGAGGTGAGGAGAGGTGAGATAATTGATGATCTGGGCAAGCATAGTTATACTTCCTGCCTCTTCATAGGACCCAAATTCACAAAATGGTGGCATTAGCATGATCTGAGGGTGGAGTTTTTAGCCTCTTGACCTCAAAAGGTCACCTATCGGACATTTCTACAGGTCCCGTTGATGAGTTGGTGGTCTCAGCCATCCTGAAGTGGACAGGGAGTCCTAATCCCTGAAAAACAGCTCACACACCCATTACCTGGTGACCCAGGTTCGAGGGAGATTTTATCTATAGGAGCCTAGTGGGAGTCAGATAGTGTATTGCCTAAGCAGCACAGTTAACAATGGGTGGGCTAAACAGCTAAAAGCTATAATCAGTAATTGCAGAAAGGAAAAAAACTTTAGTACCTAGATATTGAATCATTAATGGCTGTTTGCCGGTTTCACTATCACTTACTGGGAGCACTCTTATGTGTGTGTCCTAGACCTGGCTTACAGACTCTCCAAGGATAGGACTGATCTAGTCTTGTATTTCTCCTACATTTCTACACTGCCTGGGCATCGTGCCGAATTCTGGGCAGATACTCAATAATTAATCTTTGTGGTTTGATTGATTCCCCCATCTTCAATTAGTCTACTTTCTAGAAAGATATGCTGACACTAATTTTATTTTTTATACTCAGCAGAACCTAATGATAAAGGTAAATCTGCCGCTTTTGCATTAGAACATCACATAAAAAGCAGGTACCGACTTTGAGTATTGTTGTGCTCCTGAAGTTGTTTATACAACAGTTTGGAATTCAGCGTGCATTTTCCCGTGGAAATAATGCAGAAGACTAATGGTGGCCAAATTCCCAGGCCAGCCTGTATGAGCATATTTAGCCCAGAGTGTAACTGAACTCTGGGACAGAAAGCAGAGGCTCACATTTCCTTGTCTTCAGTGCATGAATAGTTTACAGATGTCGTACATACGGCATCTTACCTGACACTCATCCCACTTTGCTCACCCTTAAACTGTCTTCTCTTCTAGACAATAGGCCCTCATAGATGCAAGGACTGTCTCTGTCTTGTTCACTGCCATATCCTAACACAGCACCTGGCACAGATTGGGCAGCCAAAAAATATCTGTTGATTTTCATTGACTTAAGTTCTAGTTGAAAGATTATAAACTTTGGAGACATAGAGACATAGATTCAAATCCCACTTCACTACTAACTAGCTGTGTGATCTTGGGGAAGTTAAGTGGCCTCTCTGAGCCTCAGCTTACCTCTCCCTAATATTTTGTTAGTCATCATTACCATGACTATGAGCTTGTGATTGATACCTAATATATGTTTCTTCTTTCCTTCCCTCTTGTCCCAATGTAATCCCTCAAAAAGTATTTGATTAATTAAATAACGATGTCTGCTTTTCGTGCTCTATTGGTTGAGGTGGTGGTAACAGGGACGGTGATGTTTGGGGTCAGAGCCTTTCAGCAGCTTTTGAGAACATGTGAGTTCTATTTCTAGCTCTGGTTCTGACAGTCTGTGTGCTATGAGGCAGGTCACTCAAACACAGCTGCAAAAGAGTGATGATGGATGTCAGTTATTTTCAAGCTTTTCCACCTAAGTATCACTAACTTCAGGTGAGTGAATATAAGCTCTCAGTGTTCTGGGGGTGGAGCCCAAAGGTTGAATTTATTGGAATTCAGTCTTGTGATTTACTTTAATTATTCATGCACACTTTATATTCTAATTCATGATAGATCTATGTTTTAAAAATATTAACGTTATTCATGAGTCACACATTAATGAATGCCTGCTCTAAGTCAAACACTGTATAAAGTAGCTTATAATCAGAAATCAATTAATTTTTACCGCAATCAACAGAGTACGCCGTTATCATGCCCACACCAATGCCCACTTATGAGCAAACTCAGGCTTACAGAAATTTAAAGAAATATGCTCAGGCTACACAGCAAGTTAGCAGCAGAGCCAGAATTCCATCTGTCTAAATTTAAACCATTCTCCTACACTCCTCAAAGGCTACGTACAGAGACATCTCTTAACCATGAAATATGTTAATAAAAATGCTTATGTCATGTCAACTGGGAAAAGCAGAACACAAATTGTCTGCACGCTGCATAGAAGTTTTGCATGCATGAGGACATGAAGTCATCGTAGAAGGATGAGAAGTTAAATGTGTGGGAAGGCTGGACTTATGGCTATATTATGTCATTTTTGTTTCTGGTAGTGTTAGTACAATAAATAATGAATATTTTTAAAGAATACTCTGCATAATTTAGAGGTGTAATCTGAAGGAAGAAAGAGATAGCTGATTTTGTTAGACATTGTAATTTATCCTATACTTTTTTATGAGGGATCAGAAATGTAAAAATGCAGGCAAAGCTGGTATTTTTTGTCACTCTGTGGCTTGACAAGCGTCACTGTGGCAGTGGGTAGGTAACAAAGGGCAGATGTGCCTCAAAGAACCTCATAGAGAGGCCCTGGAAATCTGATGAGTTTGAAAGCAACCTCTGTGGCAAGTGGAGTATTTTTTCCTGTGAAGAGACCCTGTCTTTAGGGAACAAAAGCAATGCCTTCATATCTGGGGGCAAGGAATGACATGATTGTGGGAAGGTTGGCGAGGAGTAGTTATAATCTTCCAAAATACTCCCAGAAGACTAATTATTTATCTGCTTGAAATCTATTCTGGAAGACAGGTTACAATACCACATCCTCTTGGTTATAGGGAAAAAGGTGAAAGAAGAAGAGAAGGAAATGGTGCATGTAAGAAAAAGAAGGAAAGAAATTGTCAGCATGTTTGCTTTTGAGGAATAAACAACTTAGCACATGTATTATTTTGCATCACACTGTGAATTGACAAGATGTAAAGTAAATTTAGGCAATATCATTCTGCCCTCCATTCATCCTTCCATCCATCTTTCCAACCATCCATCCATGCACTGACACATTTATTTAACATATTTATACATGTAATTATTGCTTACTCTGTGTTAAGCAGGTGTTACACTTTGGACATTCAAAATTGGAAGATGTGGTTCCCCAGTTCCAAGAAGTATGAATGAGGTTTTGTGGGAACTCAAAAAGAAGACCAATGAACCCTGCCAGTGGTGAGGTGGGAGTTTAGAGTGATTGAATCATAAAAGTCTTTTCAAAAGTGGTGATTGAACTGAGTTATTTGACTGCTGAGTAGGAGACTGGCAGGTGACCAGGGGATAAGGGCATCTCAGACATAAGCAAAAACGTGCTCTTAAAGGCATTTAGGTTGATCTCTGTGAGAAGGACAAGTTGACCAAGACTGGCTGGCTTAGGACCTGGGAGAAACAAAACTCCACCAGACCCAAAGGACTGAACTCCTTCAAGGAGCTGCCCACAGTCCAAGGCTAAGGTGTGGTGAGCTCTGCTTCATGAAGACATTGTGATTGTGGGAAGATTATAATCAGAATTCTAGAGAGCATGGAGGAATCTAAGACTCAGTGTGAGTGGAGCAAGACTTGACATAGACCAAAGGAAAGGGTTAGTAGGAAGAATATATAAGGATTAATTATGTGTTATTAGACTATACCCTTATTGGAGAAAAGCACTCTTATTATAAAGCCTACTTATTATAGCAAAGGATGTATCAGGTGCACATTTCTCCTAGCTATTTCTAACAGTAGCTCTCTCAAGACATCTTCCTAGATTCCCCTAGATTGGGTTATTTGTTTCTTTTCTGAACTTCCTCAGCACTCCGTGATAACACTATTATGGTCTTTTGCTTGCTGTATGGTTCTTCCCTAGTTACACACTGCCAGCAGACTATGACCTCCTAAAAGCAGGGACTTGCTCTCTCTGTCCCTGAATTCCCAGCACTCAGGACAGAACATGGCACCTAGTGAGTCAGTGGTACTCAACCCTGGCTGCATGTAAGAATTATGTGGAGAGCTTTCAAAAAATAACAATGTCCATACCTTAACCCCAGAGATTTAGAATTAATTTGGGGTAGAAACTGGGCATGAATACATTTATATATTTAGGATGTCCCTAAATTATTCTAAAAGTGCAGCCATGGTTATGAACTACTGAAGTAGCTGCTCAAAAATGTGTTTGGAGATATTGAATTACAATGAATGCTATCCTGGCCATCTTATTTTTGGTAGGGCAGGGGGTTAGGGAGGAGCAGCAACCTGATGTTTAGGCAGCCTCCCAAGGCTCTAGATTCACCCCAGACTTAGGAACACTGGGAGCAGAAGACTACTTCTATGCTACACACTCTTAATGTACTTCCAAGAATAAACACATGGATTTGGTTCAAGATGAATTGGTTATACTAACCAACTAGGTTTGGTTCTCACTGGCTGAGATTACAAAAGAGCTGAGTAGAAGAAAGCCCTTCCTGTTTTCAGCTAGGCAGGGAAGGATCAGAGCCATGGATTAAAAGTGGGGACACTGAGTATGTTATGGAGGCTGGGAAATAAGGTAGCTATATATTTTTCACCCAGAAAAGCCACTAGAAACCATAGATAAATTAGAAAATTTGGAATAAATCAAAAAAATAAACTGTCTTTCCCTCTCCCAAATTTATCGTAGGTGTGTAGGTTGGTCAGAGAGAGAGAGAGTTGAGGATGTGTGTGGAGCACACAACCTAAATTTTCCAAAAAGAGTTGAGTGGAGATGAGAGTAAGTATTAGGCATGTGACAGAACTTTAAAAATATGTTGAAATCATCATTACAACTACAGAACAGTGAGGAGAAATCACAAATGCTTTATCAACATTAAAGCAGAGACACATACAAACACTGTGGGGGTTAGAGTTGAGAGAGAGAGAGGGAAGACTCCACACTTCTCAAGATGAGGAGAAACACCCTTGTTCTGGAGGCAGTGATTTTATCAGCACCATGGAGAGGGGCACACATTCTCTATTGCTTGTTCTTTGTTGAGATGAGTTTCTGGGGAGAGTTTTAATTGTATCCAATCTGAACCGAAAAAACAACAGTAATGTCTATGTACCCACACACAAAGATCAGAGGATACACATTCATTCCTCAGATTTATTGCTGTTTTCTGGCCAATTCTCTTGCATTTAAGACGGGCCCACTTCCTCCATCCTTTCCTGGAAAAAGAAATGAGGTTCAAAAGTAAGATTTTAAAGCCTCCTGTTGGTGGTAACTTTTCTAAAGTTTCTGGTATAATCATTCCCTAAGCCAACTTGTTAGTAAGAGGGCTCTGAATTCTTGCTGAGGCTCAGGATACTGAGATGTTTCATGAGAACTGTCTCTGAACTTAGTTTTGTGCCTGCCTGACTTGGGAGGAATTTGTGGGAAAAGAGTCCATTAAAAAAAATTTAAAAAGAGGACAATAGGGTTTTGGAGACCCTGCTGAGGAAACTAGATCAATCACAACTGAATGAGCTGTCTCTGGAGGGTGGCTGGATGATTAGGGGTATTTTCACTATGGGAAGGTAGGTAGGAAATTGTGTATGTTTTTTGATTCTTCTCTTCCTTTGTCTAAGAACCGCTTGGTCATTTGTGTGGGGTCAAGCTGTGTTACCAGTACAGTTGAGGAAGCCCATGCCAAAAACCTTCCAGATTCTCCATTCTAATTCCATGCCCTCATCTAAGAATCTCTCCTTACTCTCTACAACACTTATCTGACACCTCATATTAGCTTTTATAATTAATTAATTAAATGAAATCTACATCCCCTTAATAAAAATATGGTGATTAGTTGTTGTGTGTCCAGTATTTGTGCTGGGTGTTGAACCTAAAATAATGACACAGATCTAATCCGTATCCTCAGGGAACTCACATATGATTCACAATCTATGTGTTCAACAGTGAAAGGGGATCAGCTAAGAGTGGATATATTATGACTTTTACCTCAGAGGAGCTTATAGTCTAATATTTTAATGCTGTCATTCAGGGCTGCATTTTAACAGGAGAGAATTAGTCTTAAGTCAAAGAATGGCATTCTATCCGTGGGACTCAAAATACCAACAAAGAGTTGGAGATGTATTTGGGAAACCATCCGGGGTGGAGGAGAATCATGCTGATCCCTGCAGGCACCTTCTCTGCCTGTGGTGGATGCCATCCTGGGATTGGGGGTGATGGCTGGTAATGAGGCAGAGGCATAAAGCAGAAGGAAACAGGAGAAACACTAGACAGCCAGAGGAGGGGGAGAGAAAGGAGGGCAGAAATGGAGGGAGGAGGAAGCTCATTGGGCAGTCGGGGCCTGGACGGATGGAATCCATATTTGACTGGCTTTCTGGGTAAATAGTAGCAAAGTTTTTCACCACCATTTCTTAACATATGCCCATGGATGCACGTTTTAAAATATATTGTCTCCAGGGGCTGGCCCCGTGGCTGAGTGGTTAAGTTCGCGTGCTCCACTGCAGGCGGCCCAGTGTTTCGTTGGTTCGAATCCTGGGCGCGAACATGGCACTGCTCATCAGACCACGCTGAGGCAGCGTCCCACATGCCACAACTAGAAGAACCCACAACGAAGAATATACAACCATGTACCGGGGGGCTTTGGGGAGAAAAAGGAAATAATAAAATCTTATAAAAAAATAAAGATAAAAAAATATATTGTCTCCAAAACAAGCAGCATGTATTAAACATTAGGTAATTTATTTACTCATTTAAAAAGGTAATAATATATAAGCACCATTTTGAATTTTCTGACCAGCAGAGTTAAACAGGGGGCCTACTTGGAGTTTATCTTGCTCTTCTTCAAACAGGTAATCTTGACATTGTGATTAGCCCATGTGTAATACTGAAGATGAATGAGTGTACAATTTGTGTTAACTTTTTGAGAATATTCCAAATAGTTCACAGATCTGCATTTCTACACTGGAAACCTTAACAGAGCCCATTGCTATGGGGCCATTTGGATATTTATCATGCTTGTTACATTTGGATAGTATAAACAATATAAAATTGATATAAATAGCTGTGTGCAGAATGCATGAGCCTTATAACCAAGAAGACATGGATTCAAATCCAGCTCCATTACCTACAGTTCTGTGACTTTGGACAAGTTACATAAACCTCTGAATTTCCTCATTTGTAACATAAGGAGAACCAGTGTAGCAGATTGATAAGGTTATTCTGTGAATTAAATGAGATGTTCATATAAAGCACTTATTATAGCATCTGGCATATATTAAGTGCTCAATAAATATTGAATGGTAATACTGATTAGAATGGATCTTATTTTACATCTTAAAATATGGTAATACTTATCTTCAGGGTTTTTGTCAAGATGCAGTGAGACAATAAATACAAAGCACACAGCCCGTTGCCTGGCACACAGGGAGAATTCTACAAATGTTGGTTATGTTCTTTATCCATTTCTCCTTTTACAATCCCCCTAGATGGCTCCTGTTTCAAGGAAAAAAAGCACAAAAGTAGAGCATCTCCGAGATACATCTTCATAAGTGGCTCCAACCGGTCTCCATTCATCAGCATTTAGATGTTAGACTTACAGACCTTGGGAGGTTTAATTTTTTCTGCTCTAGGCTGCAGGTGGCAGGTTCCAGTGCATTTTAATAGAAGCCCACATAAAGCAACTTACAGGATCTGAATAAAAGCAACATTTCTCTCTAAACACAACAGGATTTTTTGTTACCAGAGGTGTTCGTTTTGTTATGTTTTTTCTTCATTACTTTAAGTAGATTTTTTTTCACCTGCCAGGAAATGGACGTTAAAAGCATTTGATAAAAGGAATGAAATATTTCATAGTTGTGCCTTTTAAAAAAGTCTTAACCCATATTACTTTGTCGTGCTCCTCTGTCAGTTCAGTAATGTTGGCAACAGCACTTCAGGGTGTGAGCCCCGAGGTCCCATGGCCGCCCCAGCTTGGGGTGGGAGCTCTCAGGGAGGGAGGCGACCTCACCCCTAAACACAGGGCTCCTGCAGCACGCCACAGTCTGCAGCGTGTCCACTCCGTCCCCTGTGAATGTGATTCCTTGGTGTGTAGACTGGCTTCCATTTTGTTCCAATTGGGAAATAGTTTTATTCTCTTTATTATCATACATGATTATTGTGAAAATATCCAACAAATCATAGCAAGTAAAATTATCCCTGTAACCTCACGTGTCTCCGTCTTCCCGCTTCTTAGGGATACCGTTGTTGATGTTTTGACATACACTTTTCCAGACTTTTTGGACATAGAAAAATATTTTTCAAACACATAAATGGGCTTATATTGTACATGGTGCTCCATAGTCTCCTTTTACTTAATGTATTAAGGATATCATTCCAGATCAAGACATATCTGCCTCATCCTACTCCATTGTGTGGATAAGCCTTCATTTATATAATAGCGTCCCTGATTTGGGACATTTATCTTGCTTGCTACATTTGGATATTATAAACAATGCAATATGCTATAGACAGCTGTGCACACAAATGGTTGCCTTATTATTTACTTTGGACAAATTTGCAGAACGATTTATCATCTACAAAGTGCTGCCAAATCCATTTATTTCTGTGATCCTGAAAGATGCAGGCAGTGGCCGTTATAAGCCTGGACTCTGGAGTCACACAGGCTTGGGTTGGAACTTGGATCAGCACTTAACACGGTGTGTGACCACAGCCAGAGCCTCAGTTTCCTTGTGTGTAAATCTTGGATAATAGAAATATTTCCTTCATTTCATAGGCACTTGCAAGATTCCTTAAATTAAGGTATACGCAATACTTAGAAGGGTACATAACATGTAGCAAAAGCTCAAAAAATATTCTCTGTCAATATTGAAACTAGCTACAGATTCTCAAAACAATTCTGACACTGTGGGTGCCATTATGCCCAGCATAATTCAGATGAAGAAACTGACACTCTGAGAGTCAGACTCGTCAACATAGGGAAGGAGTATAGTTAGTGGAACCTCCATAATCTCCATGCAAGGAGAGACTCTGTATTTTCCTAATACTGAAAAACATTGCCAGAGAGGTTGTGGAGGGCCTGAAACTACCTCCGCCTCCTAGCACTAGTACCACACTCGGTATCATGGAAAGAGCACAGAACTAGATGGAATCGAGCTTGGTTCAGGCTTGGCCACCTATGAGTGGATAATGCCTGGGCAGTCACTAAATCTCTCTGATTCTCATATTTCACATCTGGGGCTTCAATGGAGTTTTTAAAAAATTAAATGAGATTGTAGATGTCAAGTCTGTATGTAGTTCCTGGCATGTGGTGTGACCTCAAGACTTGTTAGGTAACAGCAGTGTCAGTGAGACCCACATCTTTTCCTTTTTATTATATCCTTCTGCCACCGACTCAAACTCTCTCCCTCTAGAGAAGGCTAATCCACAGTGCAGAGACCCTCATGACCACAAGAGGGCATTGCCCAAGTCCTACCTGGGAAACGGGGGAGTCTTAGTGGACGAGAGAAGCAGAGATGACGGGGTGCAGCAAAGCCCCCTGCCTGAGTCAGCTGACCCCCGACTCCCTCTTCTCTGAGTCCCTGGCTGCCTGTCTCTTGCTTCATGCAATGAGCTGTCCAGTCTTTCAGGACAGAACCCATTTCAAATAGGAGGAGAGAAGACAGATGGGGCTGAACCTAGAACTTGTGGGAAAATTCCATTAACTTGAGGGGCGGAAGAAAGAAAGGATGACTCAACTGTTGCTATCTTTTGAAAGTTAGGATATTTTCTTTCTAGGTGAGTGTTTGTGGTGCCTTCGACATGAGAAAGAAGTTGAAAGACCTCTCATATAGGAACACAGAGCAGAGAAAAATAGTGGCCCTAGATTGCAGCTGTTTTCATGGTCAGAATATAGATTATTTCTCTTTTGTTAAACCAAAAAAACGGTCTTTGGATTTAACTCTGTAGCTGTGACCTTGTGATCTTCATCCTAATAGTGAAAAAGCATAAAGACAAAGCAGGCAGATGAGTGGGATCCTCCTTGGCATGAACACAAGGACCAAGGCTGCCTGCGCGCTGGAGTGGAGGAGCCATCGGCCAGCATTGCTCAGCAGAACTGGTTTCTCCTTCTAGCTCTGATGACACAACCTGTCTCACATCACTGGTCACATGACCTTGTGCAAACCCCCTTCTCAACGCTGAGGTGTTTCTTTCTTTAAAAGTAAGGATTGCATTAGAACTCTTTTTAAAACCTCAGCCATTTGCATAAGAATCACATTTTTGTTATTTAACATTATCACGTATACTTTTAATGTTTCTAATTGAATTAGCTCACATTTCAACATGAAAATTTAGAGTAGAAATCACTATAAAGATGATAGAGGAAATATAGTCACATACTTTGCTCCTTCTTGAAAACCTGGTGAAAAAAGGTAAAGGTAGTCTTTGAAAAGGAAAGTAGAAATGATATGGAAAAGTAGTAAATGATTTAGCAGACCCAGGGACAGTGATTCATAAGCCAGTAGTGGGGAAAGCTGAAAACTCATCTAATCTAAAGCAAAGATTCCCCCTAAGTTTCAGGAAATGGTGGTACCACGTGCCCCTCGAGGTGGGGGTGAAGGGGAGGAGCTCAAATAGGGAGGATCAGTTGCAAATCTGTTTAAGAAGCAGCCTGACTCCCTGAAGCTGGGTCTCTGGGGGTTTGTTCTATAAAGAGGATGAAACAGATGGCATCTGGTGTAGGACAACCAGGCATGATTGAGGGCGGTGATATCATACTCAAACAAGGTTTCAATCAACGTAGGCATCCTGGAACCTGGAGCCTCCAGCACTTTCCTTCCACTCAGCTTCTGGAATGCTAGCAGCCAGGCCTTAACCTTTCAGACAACAGTTGAGAGAGTTCTTGTCCGTGGAATCTGACCTGGCCAAGAAGAAAGACTTGTTTATGTTTGTACTTGAGCCTGTCCAACCAACTGCCCCAACCAGACCACCCTGCAGTGAAGCTCTCAGACCACAAACTCTACTTGCGTGCTCAGAGTTGGCAACCAGCCTCGAATCACCCACACTGATGTGTGAACATGCCACCACCCACCACCGGTTACAGAGAATTAAGGAGAAACCCTGACATAAAAGAGAGTGCAAAATGCAAACAGAAGAGAAGCACCTTCCAGGAGAGAGAGACTCTGCAAGGCAGAGCAAACTTGAAAAACAGGCAGAGAATTCTGAAAATAGGAGGAGAGGCAATCATAAATCAGGAAAAAGAATAAGAAACCGACATTCAGAGAACTGAAAGGAATCTCTGATTTTTTTCCAGATTGCTTTTCTCCTTTTGGGGAATGAAAAGTTGTATAAGAAATGAGAATTCATCATAATTTACAACTTGGACCAGAATGACATTTACATAGTCAAAATATTTTGAATACTAAATATTGATGAAACCAAAATTACACTATAACTGTATGGAAAGAAGGAGAAATGGGAAGGATGCTGGTACCTAATGGGGCAGGGGAAGGAAGGAGAATAAAACCCTTGTCTTTTATGGTAGAGGGTTAATAGATAATACCAGAGAGTGAAAACAATATGTTTAAACAAGGAGTAATGCTTGCATATTATTGGTAACCTGGTCATAAATACCAAAATAACAATTATATCAGCTAAAAGAAGTTCCTCTTTTAGGGGAACCTGAGGGACTGCTATTTTTGTGGTGGTTGTTTTGTTTTTTTAATGAACCTTGGAGAATGGTTTTATATACATTGATAACTTTGATAAAAATAAGCAAAATTTTCTATTACCACCATTAAGTAGTCAGCATCACTTGTGTAAAAGTAGAATTCTCAAATGGTTAAAAATATCATCCTGCGTGATTAGATAGTAGTGAGCACGTATCAAAGTTTTATTTAATAAACTAGGGAAAAAGCTGAGTAACGAAAGAGCTGATTCAAAAGGATTTAGGATTCTTGATTTTTTTCTGGGAGAAGAGTTGCTTATATAAGATTGTCCTTAGATACAAGATGAACTTTTTTACAGATTGATAGAGCTATAACCTTTAGCAAACCAGCAAACAAACATCACGTTTTGTCATTTTTCTACACATTAACCTCTAACTTTACGGGGCCGTAATACGGTTTCTAATCAGCTGTGGATAGTTAATTAGAGTCATGTTTCCAGAGAGAGGAAGAGGCGCCCCCTGCCCCCAAGTTAGGCTTATCAGAGATACTCTGTTAAGAAATCATGCAGTTCTTATTTTGCTCTATTTCCAAGTTTTGGATCTTTTCCCTGAACACTTGCCATAAATATAACTTTAAAAATAAACACAATAAAAATGAAGCAAGGCTATTAAGTTCTAACACAATGCTGTTGTATACCGTCTGCTTTAATCTGAGGACTTCCGTCTGTTAAAAAAGGAGTTTTGCATGAACTAGAGGGATGTTAAAGACGTATTGGCACCAAAGGGAGACCTTTCCACTTGGTGTCCTCAGAGGGTTGACAGAAAAATGGAAAAAGGGGACACCTTTCACAGAATTTAATTCAATGTTATGAAATGCTGTGTATGTATTATTACTTAAAATTATTTCATATATGGTATGCTCTGTTATTATTCTGGAAATACTGTGGGAGATTAGTGATTCTGAATTGCGTTCTGCAAAGTTCTGGGGCTGGCATGGGGCCCAGGCTGAGCCAAGAAGACAAGGTGCCTGCCCGCAGCTCTCCTTCCACTATGTTATGTGTTGGGCTCATGCATGAGATTTCATTTCAAGAAAGGATCTAAGTTCCTTCCAGATAACACAGCCCATAATTATTAAAATTTAAAAAAATCGCTACAATGTGCAGTGTGTTTAGGCTGGATGGATTAATTTCTTTGCCAGAGCCATAATAGGAAGACTGACTTTGTCATTTCAATGACAAGCCACCATTTAGTTCGAGCCCGGAAGACATTTTCCTAGAGGTCCCCTCCACTCGCCTGGCACTGGAGCAATTAACAGTGGGTGATTTGTGGCTGCATTTTTACTGCTTAGCAGAGGTTTATCATCTTGAAAGTCTTCTATTTGCATATGTGCTATACATTCTTTGGGTGACATTTCGATATTGTCCAGAGTTTAGATTATGCATTGCCTTGTACTGCACTTTCTGCTACGTGCTGGGAATCTGCAAGCTGGCCAGGGTGCTGCTGCAGACCAAGGGGGGTATAAGTTGCAGCCACCACTTACTGAGGGCTTACCATGTGCCTTACTTAGTGAGGCTTTACCTGCATTACGTTATTTCTTCCTCAAACCAGGATGTGGAGGTTTCTATTGTTTGCCACCTTTGATAAATAAAGAAACTGTATTTCAGGGAGGAAAAGTGATTTGCCCAAGGTCACCCAGTTCAAATTAGCAGAACTGAGATTCAAACTCAAGTCCGTCTGATCCCAAAACATTCTGCTACACACCATCCCACATTGGGAGCTTTCAGGATGAAAAGAATTGAATTTGACAGTTTTCCACTTTTAAATACCAAACTTCCTGAGCTGTCTAATTGCTGCTCTTTGGACAAAGAAGAAATGGCTATTTAAAAGAAGCGAGGGGCGGGAGGTCAAGAGAAAAGGGGTTTTATTATCTCTGTTGGTAAAGGAAGAGATGTAATCCTGGGGAAGAAATAACATCAAATGGAAACCATTAAATACATTTGCAGTGGGTTTAGGTTGATGAAATTTCAAAGGAATGCAGGGAAGATAAGGGAGTAATGAATATAGAGCACTTAAGATTTTCTAAAAGGGAAAGAAAAGATCAGAAGTCACTGAAGGCAGTTAGAAGTTGGCTCAATTGAGGGCAGGGTCTGTCCATCTTGACAGATGGAAAGAGGCCGATGGGGCCCCAAAGTAGCAACCAGAGATCTGTGTTTGTGTTCCAGTCTGCCTGGGTGCGTCTGGACAAGGAGCCAGACTGCTTGCTGAGTTTGTCCTTTTTCCCTGACTTTCTAGCTGGGTGACCCTGGACAAGTTACTTGACCTCTCTGGGCTTCAGTTTCCTCATCTGAATAATGGAGATCACAGTATTGTCCGTCTTGCAGTGAGATGAGGTAAAGTAGTTAGCAGGGTGCCAGGCTTTCAGTAAGCACTCAAAATGTGTTAGCTATTGTTGTTATTACCATGAGCATCACATTCACATAACACAAGAAATAGGAGATTGTAAGTCAGTAAAAAGGCTTGAAGAAATAAAAGGATAGGGAAAGCAGGCAAGAGGCTCACCTGCAGCCAAGAGGTAAAGGGAGATGCTCTCTTCCCTGCCCCTGAGCATCAGGAAGAAAACGCCAGATGTGGGGGAAGGGTTGGATGGTGGGGGAACTCAAATCTAGCAAGAGACTGAGGTCTGGCTGGGCTTGATGGAGCATGAGAACTTGTCTCCATAAAGTGTGTGCCCTGGTGGAGGCTCTGGTGGCAGAGGCTCTGCTGGTGAGCTCCACATGGCTGAGAATCGGGGATTAGCCAAAGTGCAGAAGGGAGTTGGGCAGAGAAAGCAAGCCAGCTCTGGGTTATTCATCGGGGGTGCCAGTAGTCACTGAAAGCACGTTGGGAGGGGAGGAAACTTTGTAATAAGCACGTCTTTATTCTTTTCCTTGCCCTCCCCCACTAGGAATCTATTTTCCTTTCGTTGGTTACATTAAGAGACAAAGCACAGTTAAGTTGAATTTAGCGAAGATTAATAGGTGCTTGTGAATGAGCGTGAGTGATCATCCGCTTTTTCAGCCACCATTTATTTAGCATTTGCTTTATGTCAGGCTCTGGCTAGGTCCTGGAGACACATAGGCTCTTCCCAAACCCCAGCCTCCATCTCCAGAGCTTCACTGTGTGTTGTATCATGATTCTCAGTCGTCAGAATAACCCACATGAAACTCAGAAATTACTGATGCCCGGGCTCTATCTCAGACCCACAGACTCTCCTGCAGCGGAATTCAGCACATGTACTTTTCCAGAATTGCATGTGTCACTTTTATGTTCACATCAACCTGGAAAGATCGGTGAGAGAAGCTTTCACATTTTATAGATGAGGAAATTGAGGCTCAGAGAGGTTAAGTGATAAGTGAAGTCACATAGCTGGCCAGTGGAGAGTTGGCACTTATACCCAGAGCTGCTGAATTCAAAATCCCAGGGCCTTTCCACTGGGCCATGATCACCCTCCCAGGTATGCATGGATGTAACTCTTAAGTCTATGCCAGTTAAAGGATCTGAGAATGTAGGTGAAACCCTTGCCTACCACAGCAAATGCTTGAAAAGCATCAGCAAGTCCTACACATTCAGTGACTTGTATTTAAAGTTAAAGTGGGCAGAACCCTGTAAATGTTACAACCTGGATCACCATGGATTTTCCCCAAATGCAGATAATGTGGCTTCTACTGCACAAGCACCTCTGTGGTTCCAGTTTCCATCACATAACCCAAGTTCTGGGCTCCAGAAACACTGCCTCCTCTATTTGTCCCTCCAACATAGAGGGCATGGTGGCTTCCTGCCGTGGCTAATCTCTGGGTTACCTTGTTTGGCGTCTCAGCTTCTTCATCACCCTTATAATCAATTTCCTGCATTAAACTCTCTCCTTATTCCAGGTTAGACCCCGACTCTTACACAGATGAGGAAACCAAGGTTCAGAGAAGCTAAGTAACGTAGCAAACATAGCACACTAATTCTTGACAGAGTTAGTATTCTAAACCCAAAGTGTCTGATTCCAAAGCTGAAGCTCTTAATCACTGATTTAAGGTGGTTAGTGAAACTCCTGGAGCCCAGTGCTAGCTGGTGATGGTGATGGAGATAGGATAACGATGACTACGGTGAGGATGATGACGGTGCTGGTGGGGGTGGTCTTGATGATCACCATGTCTAACCAGTGTTGTGTGTCTTTGGGAAGAGGTGTGCAGATACAATGTCCCTGTTGTCACCCTGATGTCTCTGACTGTGTTACAGGCCTTCACCTATCACCACATCCAAGAAATCATGGTCCAGTTGCTTCGCACGGTGAACCGGACGGTCATCACGATGGGGCGGGATCACGTTCTAATTGTGAGTAGATCTCTTCATTTTGTAAACGTTTCAGACTCTTCAGGGTCAAGGAATGGATTTTCTGGAACACCAGATCATGTGGAACACCAAACGCCGATCCTTGCTTTATTTTGGAGTACAAGGGTCAGATTTTTCTGTTTGAGCTGGGGGAACATGAGAGTTAATTCAAGTTGCTGAAATGAAACAAGACGTAGGACTTGTCTCCCGTGCTGCGTGTACCCGCAGGATGGGATGTCAGTGGTAAAGATGGAGAGGTGAGAGGAGCCTTTTGTGAGTGGGCAAGGCAGAATGTTCCAGTCCCATCCACCAGGGACCTTTCCTTCTGGCCTAGAGTTCAGCATTGCCCAATGTCAGGGTCCTGTGGGCTTGGTTTTCTAAGGGGCTTCGTTGTGGGTTAACTCTGCACATTGACGTCCATTAATTCAAGGTCACTGCTAAGTTCTGGGTTATTCTTCTGCGCAAACACAATATTCCAAAGATCAGGAGATTCCTGCCCCCTAGTCTGATTATTTTCCCTCTCCAGACACAGAGCCCACCTCTAACCCTTTAATCTTTGCCCATCTTACTTTAACCAAAGGCCAAAAAATTTGATGCTTACGGGGGCCAGTTGCCAACATAAATCAGTGTGTCCAACAGTGACACTCCTCTGCTCACCCTCACCTGTGGTTTCCCATCTCACTCAGAATAAAATCCAAGCCATTGCTGAGGCCTGAAATGCCCTCTGCCCTCTCTCATTCCTGTCCGTGTCCCCTCCACACATAAAAGCTGACCCCACCTGCTGTTCCTTCCGCTTGGCCAATCTCTCCCCCTGTTCGGAGGGCTTGTTCCTCCTGTTACTCAGATCCTGGCTCAGGTGTCGAGTAACCAGAGGCTTCCCTGCCCGGCTGCCCTGAGTACCACACCCAGCATCTCTCTATCCTCTTCCAATCTCCACCCCTTGCTTCTTCTGTTTCTTAGTACTTATCACCACCGGAAATAGATATGTCCCTCTATTTATTTGTTTATTGTCTGGCTTTCCCTGCGAGAATATGAGTTCAGAATGTAAGGATTTTTGTCTGTTTTGTTCGTTTGTGTCTCCAGGCCCTGCGCCCGTGCCTGGCCTACAGGGGGTGCTTGAAATATACTTGTTGAATGAACGGGTGAGTGAACGAAGTGTAGCAGGCAGGGGCTCTAATAATTAAAGAGGACAGGTGCCCCTCAGCTCGGATCGACACCGCGTGGGACTGGATCATATAGTTGCCAAAACTCCCAACTTCTCTAGAGAAGCTGAAAACCTCCATACTTTATGTGAAATTTCCTGATATTTAAGTGTTGGCAGCTAATTTAAAAAAATATTTATAAATACTCTATGATCCCCAAAAGCTGGATTCAGCTTCCAGAAAGTCAGTTTAGGAATCTCTGCTTTAAACTGGTGCAGTGCGGGCCAAGTGTGGGCATGCTGGTTGTCGGTACACTGTAACGCTGCTTCATGGATACAAAACGTAAGGTGCTGAGGGTTAGTCTAACGGTAGCCGTGCAAGGGTTTGATCCCTAGAAGCAGCAGAGTGTAACAATCTGCCTTAAACCCATTTGCTTCTGTCTCCCCATGTCAACACCTGCTGACCTAATGCATACGGTGTCCACTTAAAGGAGCAGCCACATCCGCACAGAGCACCAACAGTGCCAGGTGCTCTTGGGGCAGAGAGCTATGTAAATTGGTCTCTCTTGTTTGTCTCACTTACCATCCTTCTACCTTAGAAGTATCGTCATTTCTTGTTCAGTTACAAGTTTCCGTATCCATGGTTCCCATAACACGCCTTAGATAAGCATGTTATGACCTCCCTAATCTTTGTTCCTTCTCTTTGGGGCCAGACTTAAAGATGATCATCAATCCATTTGGCTCATTTTGAATACAGCAGGATCTGAAGTCTCTGTCTTTCCTTTCGAACAGTGATTCTTTAAAATAGTGCCCTCTTCATAGAAAGCACCAAATAACTAGTGTCTATTATTGTTTTCCTTTCTAGCTGGTACAATGCCTCTCTCCGTCCCTTTGCATTATCAACACAGGCAAGTGAGCACAGTTTGGCCCTCGTTCACTACAGCCAATTCTCTGAGCCTTTTATCTGATGCTCTGCTTGGTTGCTTGCCTTTACAACACACATTCCTCACCGCTGCCCTGTTAATCTTTGCCAGGACACTCCCCTACTCTAGAACATTCACTGGCTCCCCACTGTCTGCCAAATTAAGTCATAATTGCATTAACCTGACCATTCTCAGCTTCTGCGATTTGACCACAACCAAATTTTTCAGCCTTTTCATCTACTTTTCTCCATCCAAATATCCAGCCATAATGGATGTCTGGATATTGCCCAAACATGCCTGGCACTTTTTCACTTTTATGTTGCTTTCTTTGTGGGGAATTCCTTTTTGTGCTTCTCAGTCTGTTGAAATCCTACCTACTCTTCAAGGTCCAGCACAAATACATTCCTTATCAAGCTGCCCGGAATCTCACCAACCTGAGTGGGAGCTCCCTCCTCTTCTAAATCACACGGCTCTCTCTTCCTTTTTTTAAAAACAGTTTATTGAAGTATCATTTCAATACATTAAAATTTAACCTTTGTAAGCATTGTTTGATGAGATTTAGTAAATTTATACAGTTGTGCAAATATCACCATGATTCAGTTTAGAACGCCTCCTTCACCCCCCAAAGTTCCATTTCCAGTCACTTTCCATCCCATCCCTAACCACCCCCTGACCCCCGACCCCCAGCCCTAAGCAACCACTAATCTACTTTCTGTCTCTATAGATTTACCCTTTCTGGAAATTTCATGTAAGTGAAATCACACAATTTGAGGTCTTTTGTGTCTGGCTTCTTTTCTTAGCATAATGTTTTTGAGGTTCATCCATATTTTAGGATGTATCAGTACTTAATTCCTTTTTATTGCTGAATAGTATTACATTATATGAATATGCCACATTTTGCTTATCCATTCTCTAGTTGATAGATAGTTGAATTGTTTCCAACTTTTGGCTATTATGAATAATGCTGCTATGAACATTCACACACAAAGTTTGTGTGAATGTATTTTAATTTCTCTTGGAGTGAAATTGCTGGAACATATGGGAAGTGTATGTTTAAATTTATAGGAAACTGCCAAACTGTTTTCCATAGTGGCTGTACCATTTTACATTCCCACCAGCAGTGTTATGAGGGTTCTGGTTTATCTATATCCTCACCAACACTTCACACTGTCAGTCTTTTGGATTGTAATGATTCTAGTGGATTTATAAAAGTTCTAGTGGTATCTCACTGTGGTTTTAATTTGCATTTCCCTCACGACTAATGGTGTTGAGCATCTTCCACGTGCTCTGCCTTTTTGAGTAATTTTTATCTGTGGGTTTGCCGTACATATCTTCTGTCTTGTAGCATGAGACTTTGAGGGCTAGATCTATCTGTAAAATACGGCAGCAGTAAACCTTCTTCACAGAGTTGCTGTGAGAATTAAATGAAATAATGCATGAGAAGTATTTGCATATGTTTCTTGTTTATAATATTCATTTATTTATTAACACAGTATTTTATAAGAACTTCTTATATTCTCCACACAAAGACTCAAAATGACTTAGGCATGATCTGTGCCCTCAAGAAAACCAAGGCCTCTTCCCTAGGCTGTCTCTCAAGTATCCCAAACCCAACTCATCACCAGCCTCCTGGAGCCCACCCCACAGTCTCCCTGTGCTCACTATCTCTGTCCATGGTCCCGATTGCCTCCCTCTCACTTACCTCCCTGCCACTTCTAATATCCACTGAGTCCTGCTGTTTTCAGCACATCTGGCCTCAGTCCCTCCCCACCTGGCTCCCTCCTTTGCTCCCCGAAGCCCTGCACACTCTCAGTCGTCAGGCTCGTTGTAAATAGTCTGTTGCAAGGTGATTTTCTGCTTTTGTGCTCTACGCCCCTACATTCTGTGAACCCCCTTGAGAGCAGGGACCATGTTTTACTCAGTCTCTTATCCTTAACACCCAGCAGGGTGCTTGGCATACTGTGGGTACTCAATAAATGTTTGTTGAGCAAATGAATGAGTGAAGTACTCCTTGAAAATGCTGTGCTGTGTCATACCTTCGTATTTTCGTATATGCTCTTCCCTCAGTTTTCTTCCTCAACGAATGCTTTTTCTGACTGTCAGGAACCCTCATCTCTGGGAGTGTGGGAGCAGGGTAAAGATTGCCTGTCCAGACTTTGCTGCCCACCGGGCAGGTTCTGGGAACCTTGCACAGCTTCTGAATTGCAAGCTGTGCCATTAGTCTCAATGGCTCTCGAGTTTGCTGGTATAATTACGACAATGAGAGTGTGGAGAGGCGGGGGTACTGGGGGCACGCAGCGACACACCTCAGGAGCAGGAATGGGGCCGACCAGAAGGAAGGAATAAACGGCCTCTTCCTAAGCTATAGCTCCATTTTCATAAAATGGGCCTTTCCAGCAATTCCTAGAATAGAATTATCTCCTCCAAATTAAAGAAAATGATGTTGGAAAGTAATTACTCAGAGGTCAGTAGTCCCTGTCTCAGTGCTGAAGGCCCCAATTTAATTTCAAATTGAAATTTGACAAGGAGGAGAGATCCCCATTCCAACCATCACTTTTAATTTTCCAGATATGATTTTTATTGGTTAGTTTCCATTGCCTGGAAACATTAAACAATCAATATTTACGGCAAACCTCAGACATGTCTGGTACTATTTCTGAAATCCTGAGAAGGCCTGGATCAGGTCGGGGGCGCTGGTTGCTCTTGTCATTATGTGGGATTAAATAGTTACATTTTTTTTTTCTTATTTGTGAGTAGGAACATTGTGATAAAAGAAGTTAGCTATTAAAATTACAGGAACCACGTGCCTAGGATAGATCACTTCTTGCACATAGTGCATTTTAATTCTCATTTGCTGGAAATAAGCATTGCTGATTTTTTCTGTAGATTGCCTCCCTGAACAATGAAGTGTTGATCGTGACAAACGAGCAAAAGGAAATTTTACAAAAACAAAAGGCAGAAATCTTTTACATGACTGCTGCCCTCTCTTCCTCTCTTTGCACAGTCTGATCTGTCAGATACGTGTTTGTTTACTTAAGTTACCAAGGACTTTGACTTTGATGATGTGAAATGCAGCACAGGTTGGTAGAAAGGACATTTTGGAAAAGGGAGAACAGGAGAAAGTCTCCACACTCATTCTGCAGGGACTCAGGTCTGTGACTTTATGCCAATTTCACCTCTCCAGACCTTGGTTTCTTGTGTGCGATGAACTCTTTTTCATATATCTAAGTTTCCTGGTTTGACCAATGCCTTTCCTCTTTCCTTATCTCCCAAGCTCCTGAGTCAGGGACAGAAAATAGATTTTGCTCCACGTGCCAACTCTGGCTGCCTGTCGCACTGCATTGAGAAGGATTCAAAGGCTACATCATGGCTCAGTGGGAAGAAGTGATGAATTGATTAGTAATGTCTGTCATAAGCATAGTATCGGAGAACAGTGATGTATGCAAGATACTTGCAAATCTTATGTATTGACTGAAATCATTGGTGTTTTTTCTGGCCAGTCCAAAAGCTCTTGTCTAGCCAATATTCTCTTCCACATAGTCTTGGTTCCGTTAAGAAGGCTGTGGTGTAAGAGGAGAAGAGTAACGGAAAAAACCAATCAATCATCTGAGAGCTTACATTTTACCAGGGAACGGTTCCTACATACAACACGTCAAATTTGATCAAAGTTGCAAAGATGCACCATGATGTTGTGTCTGTAAGAAAGGGAACATGCTACCAATTAAACAGTGACGCCGTGGGTTATTATTGCATTGATTGTAATCTTCGGAGACGTTAAAATATAAAAAGGAAAGTTTAACTAAGAATCCCTGCCGTGTGAGGAGCACATCTTTGAGTCCTCACAGGTAATTATCATCATCTCCCATTGTTCAGGAGGATAGATTGACTGAGCGTCAGAGGATGAAAGCATCATGGCCAAAGTCACACAGCTAGTAGCAAGGCGGGACATGAATGGGATTTCAGGCGACAGAGCGTGTACACTGTGCTGTCCCGTAGGTCTCAGAGCAGTGTGAGGAAAAATTTCCAGGCCTGTTTGTGCAGGTGAGGGGTGTCTCAGGGCACGCTCCTGGCCAGTGCACCCTGCTGCTGACTGCTCTGGAGATGGCTGCCCCCCGTCCAGCCTCCCCAGCACCGGAGACGGACAATCCCATAAGCACTGCCAGAAGCTCTTGGAAGGGGACCGATCTAGTAATTTTGTTGAAATTGGGATCTAGGTTTTATTTCGGATAGTTAAAATGAGCCTCTGGGTGATATATTTTGGGCCTAATTACCCTGGTTTTTGCAGAGGAGTCTGTGGAATGATTAAATAAAAGTAAATGCAGTTGGCATCATACCGGCTCCAGACGTTCAGAGCAGTTTGTCCGAAAAGGAAAAAAAAAAGAGTGGAAATTATCCCATCCTCCACTGCTTCACCTCACAACAGCACTGAAGACTCCAGAAAACACCCGAGTCATCAGAGTCAGAGTTTTTAAGCTCTGATTTCACTTTCCAAAAGGCAAATGGCCCGTGTACGTGAGCACTTTCTGCCACACTGTGAGCCCACAGACTCATAGCAAAAGAGTTGGTGCCAATCCACTCAACTCCGTCCCATGGAGAGCAGGGTGAGGACAGTCTAGGACATGAGGAGGTGGCGTTCCCAGCTGGTAGTGGTTGCTTGACTCTTGACCTTCACTCAGAAACCCAACAACTTGTTAAAAACAATATTTATAATAAAGCTATGATTTATTGAGCAGATAGTCTGTCCTGTGTCCCAGGCAGAAAGCTAAGCACCTTACGTGTTTTACCTCACTTAACCTGCATCAGGTACTCATAGTTATACATGAGATAACTGAGGCACAGAGAGGTTATGTAACCTGTCTATAATCACACAGCTTGTAGGGGCTGGCCTGGTGGCACAGTGGTTAAGTTCACACGTTCCTCTTTGGTGGCCTGGGATTCACCGGTTCGGATCCTGAGTGCAGACAAGGCACCACTTGGCAAGCCATGCTGTGGCAGGTGTCCCACATATAAAGTAGAGGAAGATGGGCATGGATGTTAGCTCAGGGCCAGTCTCCTCAGCAAAAAGAGGAGGATTGGTGGCAGATGTTAGCTCAGGGCTAATCTTCCTCAAAAAAAAAAAAAAATATATATATATAATCACACAGCTTGTTAGTGGAAGAACAAGGATTTGAGCTCAGGCAGTCCTGTTTCTAGAGTCCCTGCTCTTAAATAGCATATTATGCACTCCTACACTATTAATATATTAAGTTGTTCTTTAGGCATCAAATATTTTGCAAGTAATAACGGACACCTTAAACCCAGCTGCTACCCTGCCTAGACCATGGAATCTAGTGGGATGATCTACGTGGCAACTTTCAGAAACCTATAAAATGGCACAGAATGTTTGGTGGTTTTGTGATAACAAAGATATCTTTAGGATTAACTCTTCAATTCTGGTAATTGAACCATAAAACCCTATAAAACCAGAACAAGAAATTTTGGTTTACTTAAGTGTTGGCATTTATGAAACAGCAGGTGTAACAGAAGACAAAGCCAGAATGGAGACGTGGAGGTTCTAAAGGGATCCGGAGGGAGAGGGAGTCTCCTCCTTCCACATCCAGCTCCTCTCCAGGCTCTGTGCATTCTAGTTCCTAAGGGCCCTCAAATCCAGATGCCTCTCTCACCTCCGATGCCACTAGCCTGGCTCTGGCAGTGACCATCTCTCACTGCTGCCATTGCCACATTCTCTCATGAGATACACTGTCTCTTCTCTCCTCCCTTTTGAATTTTTCCTACTGTCATCAACATGGTCTTTTAAAGTAGGCTTCCCCTGGTGAGGAAGCATCAGTGGCTCTGCCGCGGCCGAGGATGCAGGTCCTGCTACCTGCCACAGCCCTCAGGGCGCCCAGTCTGGCCCAGCCTCTCTCTCCTACCTCCTACTCTTGTGCAAACTCAACAAACTGCTCTGTCAGTCCCAGAATGCTCCTTTTCTCCTCTGTGCCCTCCTGAATGCCAGTCCACCTGTCGAGAACACACTCCTCTTACCTTTCTTTTCAAGACCTTCCGCCTCCCAAACTCCTCCTCCTCCTTCAGGTCTTGGCCTGGGAGGCACATCTTGACCCACATTCCACTCAACCAAGTTCAGACCCCTCTGCTCTCTTCAGCCTGCACCTCCCTCACAGACTCATCTTACTGTTGTGAGAGCGTCCTTCCCGGCAGTGCAGAACAACGTCTGTCTTCATCACTTCTGCATCTCCAGGAAACACGGGTTCCCGGCAGACGGGATGACCTCAGTGAATGTCTGCTGAGGAATGAAAGATTTCTGCTATCTATTTTATTTCCATCCAAACCATCATTCTTTTCCTTAACATCTAAGTGTTACTTGCATTACCCTTATAAAGTGTTACTATTATGACTCTTATGTTGTGATTAGGCTTGGAGAGTAAGGAAGAGAGAGAATTGCTGTTGAACAACTGGACTGAATGGAAAGGGAACGGGGGAGTATTCATTCATTCTCTTCAGAGGATGCGTGTGTCAGTAATAATAACCGTGAACATTCCCGGAACACTTGTTGTATGACATACATGATACTTTAAGTGCATTATCACATTTAATCTGCGAGATTGGCAAAAATTATCATCCCCTCTCAAAGAGGAAGGAGCAATCAGAGGGTTTAATTCCCTTGTCCAGCATCCTATGCCTGGGAAGGAAAAAGCTAGTGTCCATACCCAGGTCTATAGGGTTCAAAGGCCACATTCTTAAGCATTTTGCTATACATGTCTAAGAAATTGTTTTCCTGAGATAAAATTAACTTAATTAAGAAATTTCCTGAGAGAAAGAGTGTGTGTGTGTGTGTGTGTGTGTGTGTGTGTGTTAGGAGGAGATCAGGGCGTGAATCAGATTATGAAAGAGGATAAACATTATATAAGAGACCTGAAATTCCAGTTGGTAACCAAAGATGGCATCATTAACTTGGGGGATCTTGCTGTTTGATATGGTAATGTGGATGGCGCATGTGTCCCGTGGGTGGGGAAGCTTTGCTTTAGTAGGGACTTTGGTAATTGCATATCAAGGAGTTGTGGGCCTAAAATATATATGCAGAATATGGATTAGTGTCTCACCTCCCAAGGAACCCGTAGCATACACGGGTAGAAGTCAGTTCTCAAGGTAGACTCCATGGGGCTGGGTCTCGTTCTCGCATGATGTGAACAATTTGAGTAAGTGGAGAGGAAGTGTTAGGGCATTGTGCGTGCGAGCAGCATTTCTCGCCTTATCTCCATCTCCTGGTCTGTGAGAACTTCTCTCATTCCTCAAGATCGTCTTTCTTCGGTGACCTCGTTGTTCTCTGTCCATTTTTCAATTACGGCATTGCCGTGTTGTAAGGGAATTTTCTCCTTGCCTATCCATGTTCCACAGGAGACTAAGATCCTTGAGGAAAGGGACTGTGTCCTATTATTGTTGAGGTTCTTGTCCGTAGGCCCAGGTCTCAGCGTGTAGCAGGAGCTTATCCAAGCTCTGCGTGTAAATGAATGGAAAGAACAAACTAGTTGAAAGTACAAATTAATGTCTAGCTTTAAAAGAATTGATATAAAAAAACAAGATGACAAAAGATTTGTTTCATGTTAGGTTTTCCCTTAGGATCTTTTTTATATAAAATCCCCAAATACTTTACTAGCCCTGTGTGGTAGAATTCCTTTAGACAAATTAAAGTTTGAGAGCTAGGGCATTAAAAGAGCTGGTTTTGTTTTCCAAACCTTCCTTCTGTTCCATGATGAACCACAGAGATGGAAATTATGAGGAAATACGAGGTTCCTAAACTTGTTAAAACGGCTCCTGCATTCTCCCTGGTCTGCCAGTCCAGCAGACTTTTGCTCTGAGGAGAGAGTGCTTCCACGTAACACATGCGCTGCGGCTGCTGCCATGATGCTTTCGCACATGGCTCAGGAACCCATGCCTCGTGGTCCTGCAGGAGGTGAGCTTGGGCCCTGCAGAAGCTGAGGCCCATGCTGGGACCTCCACTGGCCTCCCAGGGGCTCATGTTGCCAGCACCATGAGAGGGCGAGGCAGAGATCAAGTCTGGGAATTGTACAGCGAATACTCGGAAGTGCATGACCAGTACGTCCTCATCCTAATGAAATTGCTTCCAAATATCTCAGTGCCTTTTGGCTTCTGTTAGTGGAGCTGGACAGATCTGATTTTGAACAAGTGATTTTAAGTGTGTTCTTAAAGGTAAGACTCCACGGTATCTCCTGTTCTATTTCCTGGCCCTTGGAGGATTTTAGAAACGTTAGGACTTTGGAATGTCTGCCATCGGGCCATTGACTGAGCACGCTCATGCCCAACATTGCTTTCTAAGGGCTGTGGAATTGGGGCGCAAAGTATGGAGTTTGACAGGATTTTATTGGCTGGGAACTGGTCCTCCTTTTCTCAGGGAGTGAGGAGGCCTTATTTCATAACCAGACGGTCTCTTCACTTCACAGTTCTGCTCTTCAGTTTTCTTCTCTGTAAAATGGGGCTAATCATGGTTGTTACCTGTCGATCCCATGGTGAAAAAGGGAAGAAGGGCTTAACACACAGAAGGCCCTTGGTAAATAAGAGCCTTTATTGTTCTCCTTGAGTGCTGTGGCCTCTTACTTTGACACAAGTGTAATGGATCAGATTACAACTATTTTATGGCCCTGACTTGGGAGCTCTCCTGGATTTGTGAAGTAACATTAAACTGTTGCTGTGGCTGGGCTGTGAGTAAAGTCCCCTTGAGGTGAATCGGCCACAAAGGCTTGAATCCCAGACCAGAGGAGAATTCCATCAGGGAGTGCCCTTCCCTGGGACTGTTGTTGAGGGATGGAGCTGCCGGTGGAGAAACCCTGTTGGAACAGCTGCCAGTGAAACAAGCCGCAGGTCTCTGGTCCCTGTAGTCCCTGCCTAGGGCACTCGCTTTTTTAACTGACTCAAAGGAATCAATTCTGCCAAATGATCCTTTAAAATCAGCACTAAATTTTCTAGATTTATGCTACATTCATACAGTGATGCATGTGTGCAGATATTAAATATTTATGATGTGTTTTAATAACATGAGAACGTTATATGACTTAAATATAAAGGCTTACAGGAATAGAACAAGAAAAACAACAAGAAAGTCATCAGGGACCCTAAAGGTCAGGGAAAGAAGAAATGTGGCCGTGGATCTCCCAAGGGCAGACCTGAGGACGCTGGTCTGAAGCTTAAATTATGCTGGTATCTTCTGCTTAAAGGACACGTGATTTGTACATTTCTGTAGTTTCACCTTTTCTGAAATGATTTTGCTTCCCTTTTATAATCAGGAAAAAAATGCCTCAAACACTGTTTCTTTAAAAATAGGAATTAATGAGGTGCTCAAACTTACTGAAGCCTTTTCATGTATATAATTTCTCTTTTCTTCTAACCAGCCTGTGAAGTCAGAAAGGCAAATGGTTTCATTTTAAAGACAGAGGTGGGGGACGGAGGTGAAGGTGCTTGTTCAAAATTGTGCAGAAAATCGGGGGCAGAAGTCAGGACTCCTGGCCTCGTCCTGATCTGTCTCTCTCCTCCCTGGACTGTTTTGCCTCTTAATGTTTTCATCTCCATATTTTCTTCCAACTCATTCAACAAACATATATGAAGCATTTACAGCATCTCAGGCAATGTGATAACCACTCGGAGGGGCCCAGAGCTGCAAATGGCAATCCCATCCCCCAGGACTGTGCTCCCTGGTGGAGAAGAGAGTGAGAAACTTGCAAAAGAAGTGCCAAGATAATATAAGCAGCAGCCTGTACAAAGCCCCGTGAATCCTCAGAGGACAGAGTGACTGATCCCATGGCAGGGGCAGGGGATGATCAGAAAAAGTGACAGAGAAGAGGTGACATTTAAATTGCAACTTGCTGTGTGGCTTAGGAGTTAAGAGCCAAGCTCCTAAGTTCAGCAGACCTTGAAAGAACTCTAGCCTTCAACCACTTCATACTTGTGGACTTTGACAAATTGCTCATCTCCCTCCAAGCCTCGATTATTCTTCTGGAAAATGGAGGTAATCATAAGCTACTTTGTAGTAACTTTTGGAGGAATAAATAAGATAATGAAAGCAAAGCGTTTAATAATACCCCATTGTAACTTCAGGAAACTAGAGCCTTTATTATCATGATTAGTAATAGTATGGCTGCTATTCGTTTATTCCCCAAAAATGAAAATTATTTCCCAAGGTAGGTAGGTAATGGAACAGTGTCCCAGGTAGATGGAACAGCATATGCTAAGTCACTGATGTGTATTAGTCCCTGACTTTTTGGAAAGTGGTAAGGAGATGGGTATAGGGGAAAGCGGGGTAGTAGGAAGTTAGGCTATACATATTAGGTTGGAGTCAGATTGTAAGGACCCTTGTTTGCCATGGGAGAAGTTTTATGCTCTAGGATGGTGGGGGTGGAGGGGAGTGAGATTAGAGATATAAAAGCCAGAGAATGACATGGCCGGGTGTGTCTTAGAGAGATCCCCAGGCGGCTGGGAGGAGGCTGGATCTGAGGGAGCTGGAAAACGGTAAGGGAAAGCAGACGTTGAAGGCCAGTGCAGTGGTCCACGTGGCACAGACAAGGGCTCCTGATGTGGAAGTCTTTCGCTTCAATCCAACAAAGACTTCCTGGACTTAAGACTTTACAAGCTGAGGAAAGCGATTCCTACTCTCAGGACATTGAATGTATAGTGGGGAAAGGGGAAGAAAACTAGAAACAGCTATAATTGGGGACAAATAATCATCACAAGAGAGTAACAAGGACACCATTAAGAGGGTCAAGAGGAGAGGGTGTGATGTCCAGGTGGGCGAATCGAGAAAGGGCATGTGTTCCTCCTGCCTGTGGGGTGGGTTCAGTGTGCTGGCTGGAAGAGCCCTCTGAGCCACTCTTGCCTTCAACAATTACGTGACTCAGCGCATTTGGCTCAGGAGAAAGCAGACTTTTTTGTCAGCATAACCAAGGGTGTCACAACACTGCGTGTGCTACCTGGAAACCAAGCCCAAGCACCGAGGAGAGGTCGCCGTGTTTAGCTGATGATTGAAAATACATATATATTGAGGTTCTGCCAGGAGAAAAAAAATTCAGGTTTCATCTGAGTGAAATTTAATATAATATAGTTATGGATTCTGAGAATTTGTGAAAGCCATTCATGAATATAGAGCTTTTATTTGCTTTGTTGCAAATAATTCTTTGGCGTGATGCTTATTGTCTTTTCATTTTCATTGTGGTATCCAAGGCAAAATGCTCTGCCCAAAATGCTTCTTTAGTTAGACAGACCCTGTCTCCTTTAAATTGCATTTTGTCTGAAATGGACTGGGTCACATGTAATAAATTCTGGCATTTTAATGGAAACATTACAATGAAAATAGTTAACAATCTGCTTTAATTTCAAAACTAATTTTCTCTTTCATATGGTAAGGCAGTATCTTGGTAAAATGTGCAAAATGCATTGGGATTTAATTATGGTGGCAATTTGTTCTGAAACAAGGTTAAGCTGGGCTGTCACTATTCAGGATAAAGGTGTTGCGGGGGTGGTGGTAGGGCAGGATGGTAGTGGCTTGATGTTCCTGGGTCCTGAATGCCGTGTGGACCACAGGGGAATTAGAAGCCCTGGGCACATTAGCTGCTGAAGGCTCTAATTAGTGGAAGGCTGGATGCTCCTGGGTGCACAGACAGAGCCTGTACCCACCCATGTATCAGCCCCATGTGAGGACTAACAAAGAAAAAACTGGAAATCATTTCTTCGTGTCTCTCCACTAGCATCTCATTCATTAACTTAGTCTTACAACAAATATTTGAATCCCATTGAGCTAAGTGCTGGAGACACAAAGGTGAGCAAAAATAAGCAGGGTTCCTACCTTAGGGAGATTATAGGCTAACAAGAGAGAAATACATTCATCAAAGAATGACACAAATATATGTACAAGGACAACTGTGCCAAGACCTTTGATGGAGGAGTCCCTGGTGTCAGTTGAGTGTGTTAAGAGGGGTATTTGGTGTGGTCTAGGGCAGTGGTGGTGGTAGTCATGGAAGGTCTTACCTGGGAAGTCCCAGCAGAGCTGGAAACTGGGCAGAGAGGATGGCGTGGTGGGGATTACTCCAGGCAAAAGGAAAAGTGTACACAGAGCCTTTAGGGAGGGTTGCAGTGATGGGTCTGAGGAACTCAGGGTGGCTCAGTGTGACTGGAGAGCAACAGCGCCCGGGCCTGTGACGAGAGCTTCCACAGGAGAGGCCTGCAGGGCCTTCTGGGCCTTAGCGACAGACCTGGTCTTACTTCCTAAGCTTATTGGGAAGCCCTTGAATAGTTTTCAGTCAGAGTGTGACATGATTCAGAGCTAAATTTTGCAACGATTACTTCACTGCTGCTTGGAGAATGTGCTGGAAGGGAAAGAGAGTGCATGTGAGGAGACCAGACAGGACGCCTCTGTGGGGGCCGGCTGAGGGAGAAGGGGGTTTGGAACAGCATGCCAGTAGGGGAGAGGCACGCCTACCTTGGAACCTGACTTAGTTGGGCGATGAGGAAACCAAGCTCTCGGTTTGCTCTCCATGGACTCAGGGTCCTGTAGGAGGCAGAAGAAAATCATAGATTTGGGAAACCACAGGAGTGGGGTGGTAGACATGATCAACAGGTGTTCAGGCTGTTAATTGGTTGAAAGAAGATGGGGAGGAAGTTTAGATGAAAGTTCCCGAAGAGGGGGTTACGACCATTAAGCCCGTCAGACATGGTTTGAGCCAAACTTTAACAGCTTTGGGTGTAGATTTGTCCCCCAGCTCTTTTTATTGTGAGCCACACTTGATTGGCATTATAATCATTAAACATCTATGTTTCTTGGAACTTAAAAAAAGAAATATGTTTTTAGCAAACAGCAAGTTGCCTCAAGCAGCTTAAAATGAGAGACTTTTCAAGCAATGGCTATATTGAGGCCTCTGCTCAGCTAACGAAGAAACTACCTGGAGCTCAGAATGGGTCTCAGGTCTAGTGTCAGTGGTTCCTGGAACTGCCCTGAGCCGTGATGTCCAGTAGGCCCTCACTCATTCCACCCCCGACTACATTGCTCCCGACGCTCACTAACCCGCGTGATTGCTGCAAACCCTGGGATCAAGCCTTCCTTAATTGTCATATGCTTAAAATGGCAGGGACCGGCTTCTTGCAGTCTTTCACTTCTCGGATATTTGATTCCATGCGTCAAGAACCCTTCATTCCCCAGAGTGCTATGCTGTGCTTTATATGCCTGTGAATTCTCCCAGATCACTGAGGACTTTGTTACTTAAGGTTCATTGTCATGGTTTCCAGTCTTAATAAGGCCAGGAGGAGTGCATTGCTTATCAACACTGCTTTTTCCCCTGAGAAAATTTTAAGCCTGTTTCTGAAAACCCACTGCAGCCCCATGAAGGCGTCTTCTGACCTCTCTCCCAATTAACTTCAATCAATAAATGAATGAACATGCATTTATTGAGCACCTGTTGCATACCCTATATTGTACTCATGACTTTCTCCCACTTAATTATCAGGACTCCCTTGTGAGGCAAGGTTTATACGAAAAGGAATCAGAGGCGCTCAGAGGTTAACTTTCCCGAGGTCACCCAGCAAAAAAATGGTAGCGGAATAATATCAAACTCAAGACTTCTGATTCTTTGTCCAGCTTTTTTTCCCCTCTAAATTGGTAAACAAGCTGGTTTTAGAGGGCTCATGGACAGTGTAGGAAAGAAATTTGAAACACACGATGGGAAAGTTGTTTTCTTTTCAGTTCTCTCTCAAACATCCCAGTTAGTCAAGTAGAAAATGTGTTTGGTGTCCAAGGGGCTTTAGCATGTGTTGAATATTTGCTAATTTCCCTTTTTAACAAAGAGAGCTGGACTCAGACTTAGCGCCTTCAACACTCCGCAGTCTCTAGCAAGAATTTAATAAAATTATTTTGATTTCATCTTCCATTTTTGGAACCTCATATTGGTTTTCCTCATGGTGGTGATATAAAGTTGCCTTTTAAGGAAGAAAATTATGGGAAAAATAATTAAAGAAAAATATTGAAAAATTATAGTTCAGGTGTGAGGGCAGAATAGTGATGTAAATAATAACTGTGCAGCCACCTGCATGAGGCTGCGAGCTGCTCCCCATTCACGCAGCCTCCCCTGCTCCCAGGACGTGTGGGCCTTCGTCGGGTCATTGTGGCGCTGAGTTCTGAATCTGTTCTTTGCTTATTTATTTCCTTGGGAAACATATAGAGGCCATTATAATGACAACTGTTGCTGTCATTAGGACCACAGAGAATCATTCTTAAGTTTAAATTTTACAACCCAAATCCACCCAAGCTAGTAATAGAGTCTTAAAACCTAGGAAAAATATTTAAGTTTATTGCAAAAGATAATATCCCATTTAAAACATTTTAGAAATTTACAAAACCTTACATCAGTACATAGTTTTTAAGAAGGTGCTCCACAGATGAGCTGGTATTCAGTTCCAAGTATAGTGAGTATGCATTTTTTTTTTAACTACAGAGAAAGCAGCTACATAAACTCCTGCAACTTAAGTTGATGTATTAGTCTTTTTCCTTTCAATTTTATAAAAGTAATTTTTGCTAAATTAATATCTCTCCATAAAACCATATAACCTCAAGTACAGCATTTCCGTATAGTATCACGGTAAATGTTACATAATATTTTACAAAGAAGCGATTTTCACACGAGTAGATGAGTATAGAGTTTTGGTATATGTATATATGTTTGCTTGTTTGTTTTCAAACATAGAGATGGTTGTTTTTGTTTAGCAGGAAGGTGTTTACTGAATTCATTTCCCTCCTAACGATTTTAAAGGTTCTGTTTTCAGAAGAGACCTCCTTCCCAGGTTCAGGTCCGTGGCCTGAGCAATGCTGTGTTGTGCTTTGGTATAGAATCATTATAGCCTAGTTTGGCTTTATTTCTAGAAATGTCAACAATTTCCAATCCCGATTTTATTTAACTCAGTATCAATATAAATCTATGGCAACATAAAGATGTCTTAATTATCCGGGGGCTGGATTATCCTGTTTGTGTGAGTTACCCCAGACACCTCTTCATCATTCCAGGCTAACTTTGGCAAATGACCCAGCTCGGCTCTGGGTCATTCTGCTCATTTGATGTTGGAACGTGCACAGAACTTATAAAGTAGGTAGAGTAGGTGTTTATATCTCCTTTCAAGAATGGACGAAACAGGCCCTGAAAATTTAAGTAATTTGCTCAAGGTTAGTGAAATAGACTGTTCTGTTGCCTGGGTCTCTTAATTCCAGGAACAGGATTGTTTTGATTCTAGTGTGCTGCCCGAGAATACAAATTAATTTGAAAATTAGCGTAAGCAAAGCAAATTAAGATGGAAGCTTTACTACAAGATAAAATTGTATGAGAGATCACAAATGATTTTGCTTTATTGGATTATGCTCTGTGCTCTTCTTTTCCATTGTTGGGGCCAGCGAGAACTGATTGTAAGGGTACAGAAAGATCTGTGGCTGTTAGCCAGTAGTAGCATATCTTATTGAAATGTGGCTTCTTAAGTATGACAAGTGTATTTATCTTAATTCTAACTTAACGTTATGGATTCCGGTCCCATTTTGTGGGTTTAAACATTACACTAGAAACAGAACAAGAACATCTTGAATGACATTCCAAGACTTAAATAGTGCAAGCCGAGATTCCTTGCCGAATGTCCCTCTCCGTCTCGCTGAAATAGCTTTGCGCCCTGCAGCGCTGTGACAGGGGAAGGTGCAACTGCTGGAGTGGTTTGCTCAATTAGTCTCAATTTTCAGTGGGGTACGTACATCCCTCGTTCACCTAGGATGCTGCGCTCTGCAAAGACGCTAACTCAGACACCCGATCTTCAGCAAAGGGGATTATGAAATGCCTTCTTCCCTGAATGCATGTTGAGCCTGGGGATCCCTTTTCTAAGTAGCATCACTCCAACCACAGGCTGGTAGAGAACTTAACGAGAAGGAATATGAGCCTTACCAACCTACCTCTCATCCCCAAGAGTATGGAGCAATTACTTAATTATATTACTTTGGTAGTTTGCTCAGCCGTGCAAGTTTGACTGGACCCACATGTATGGAAGTCCTGTCAAAAGAGTGAGCCAGACTTTAAAGGAATTCAGACTTTGGGAAGGAGAGGTCTTTAATACTAAAATGGAAAGAAATATATCCTCATCCCTCGTCCTCCTTCTCCAGTCAGGTGACCATTGCCCGGTCACCAGGAAGGGCGATTGTGTAGACTAATATACTTTTGAACCTATCTACAAGACTGTTGCAAGGATGAATGGACAAGAACCAGTGTTGTGTTTTATCGCAGTCTTATTTATGTTACTGGTGAGATGAAACAGACAGACAGGATCCTGGATCTCATGATCTTAAATGTTGCAGTGAAATTAACTGTGGAATCTTAAAGCTCAAACTCAAACCAGATCTCACCCATTTGTCAGGCGGTCCCAGGCCCAGGCTGAGAAGCGTGATGGTTTAAGTGGGCCCTGGAGCAGCTACAACTGCAGGATAGTCACACCAACAAGTTCCTTGTACCCTGCGGTGACCTCACTCTGCCATGGACTGCAAGGCCCACACAACATGCAATGACAAATCCTTGATTTTGGACCAAGGGGCTAGTTAAACATGAAAATGACCCAACCCACCAGGTGATCTTGCATGTTTATGCCCTGTCCACTTCTCTTGTGCTTGTGTATGCCAATATCTTAGAAAACTGCCAGTTTATGTATCTAATTTTTTCAGTAGTTTCTGCTTATAACCCTACTCTAGCTTTCTGCTCTGCACAACATTTTTCTTCTTTCTTTTGGGATGATGAACTCAGGATGGAAAGGAAGCACTTAGCATCACAGAGGTATTGGAAAGCGCGAAGGGGGCTTTGCTCATGGTAGGAATCCAGACTCGCAAACCAGGATGTGGCCTGGTCGAGTGTGACAAGGAACTAGGCAAGTGGTCACTCTAGGGTCTGTGAAGTCCTCAGCAAGCAATGGTGCTCACTCAGGTGAGGTTGGTGGTCAGGTGTCCTGCAGTGGCTTTCCCATTTCTCAGGTCGCAGGTCAAGAGGCCCACAGCCTTGGGCCTTTGCTAAGAAGCAGAGAAGGCCTGAGGGCAGTGGTTTCCCCACCTCAGGGAGGTATGGGGGAGGCCAGAGGGAAGGGTCTCAACCAGCTCAGATCCACCAGAAGCATTTCTTCTTCACCTTCTTGGTTTTCCGCCGTAAGTCCTGTTTCTCAGGAACCGGGGGTTCTGCTGGGGACTTTGGTGGGGGAGATGCCTCCTCAACTGGTTCCGCTTCCTCCATACTCTGTAGAACTTCATGGAATCTGCCTTCCTGCTGCCGAAAATCATACTCTACACTGAAAAACACAGAAAGGAACAAAGGAAAGTAAATTCAAATCAGCAAATACTGATTTAGCATCACCAAGTGTCCAACTGACATGGAAGAGCATGGGCTTTGAGATCAAGTCCCAGGTGTTTAGGTACCTACTGGCTGTGTGACCTTGGGAAAATTGTGCCACCTCTCTGAACCTCCAGTTCCTCCATTGATTGAATTGGCATCTGTAATGCTTTCCTCTGGGGGATGTTCTTAAGTTTAAATGAGGCATGTAACGTGGCAGCCTGATGGTAGGTGTTAGTAAATATTGCTCCAATCTCTCTCTCACATTTGTTTCATGCTTCTAATTGTTAATTCTTTTTACACGTTATGCATGAAAACTGCCTCATTATGCAAGATTTAAATAATACGGTGGAATATACAGTAAAACTGACAACTCAGTTTCCTCATCTATAAAATGGACATAATAGCACTATCTCAAAGGCTTTCTTTGGAATTAATATGCATATTAAAGAAGTGAAGAATATAAGTGAAGTGTTTAGTGCCTGGCATGTGGTAAGCCCTCCATGTATGTTAGCTTCTATTACTGTTATTATCGTCATCAACTTTACTACCACTACTATGTTATGTCTTGCTCTTTGCCTTGCTTCTCAGCTCAACAGTGTGTCTTGGAGAGCTCTACACACACGCTTTCCTCATAAAACATTCCATCAATGCAGACGTGTTTAAACATTCTCCTTTGATGGGCATTTCCTAATCTCCACTTTTTTGTTTTTTTGCTATTTTGTTTGTGTGTTTTGGAGTTGTTAATGTACAGGCTCCATTGTATTGTCTATACACAAGTCTGTGTGGAACATGATGCCATCAGGGACCAGGGTTCCCAGAGACTGAGAGAGTCAGAGAGTGGGGAGTGCAGAAGCTCTGGCCTGTGCACAGGGGGTGCTCACACTCCCCCAGAGCTCTGAGGGTTTGGGAATTATGCCAGCAGGTGTCAGGGACTGTCAGCCTGCTTTAGAGCCAGGCCAGAAAGAACGAATCCTGCAGACATCCCTGCAGGCTGTGCCTGGGCTCCCTCTGCTCTTAATTGTCTATTTCCTCCCTAGGAGATTTACTTCTGGAGGAGTTTCCAGGGCCTGGACGCTTGTAAAAGGCTCTTAAGCTTTTAACTGTGTTTGTTACCTGGTTGCATATTAGAACTCTCAGAGACCCAACCATGAGGAGCCAGTGTGGAAGTGTGGAAAGTGGAGGAAATGCAGAGTCACGAAAACAGTGCATTCTCCTTGCTTAGTGAGGAGGAAAATGGAATGTTTCATGAGGAAGACAAAAAGACCCTGCGTTGGTTTGTGATGTAGCACGACTGGCCAAAGCCTTTTTACCCAGCAAGGGCTGAAAAGGAGCTGTCATTAAAGGGGCACTTGTCCTTGTCTACTATCCCCATGTCACCTCCCGGACACCTAGGAGTAAACGCTGCTGAAAAGGCAAATCGTGATTGCTATGCATGACTAACGAAGCCCCAGACAGTGCCTTGTCACTGGGCATTCTGAGATGGGATAAGCTGAAGAGTCAAAAGAGCCAGGAGGCCTGTTTTGTAGCCAGACCGATGGGGTATCAGTGCTTAGGGAGTATCGGGGAGGGGTGTCTGATTACTTTGTTTCTGTGTTTGTGTGTGTGTGTGTGTGAGGAAGATTGTCACTGAGCTAACATCTGTGCCAATCTTCCTCTATTTTTTGTATGTGGGATGCCACCACAGCATGGCTTGATGAGTGGTGTGGGTCTGGACTCGGGGATCCAAACCTGCAAACCCCTGGCAACCAAAGTAGAGTGTGTATACTTAACCACTACGCCGCTGGGCCGGCCCCTGTTTCTGTGTTTTTGATAAGCTTCACCCACATTTTCTTCTCCGTGGCTTATATCCTTTCACTTTCTGTTCCTCCCTGGTCCCCTTTATAGGGACATACTTTTGGCTGGGTGACCTATATAATGGATGAAACACAGGCTGTGTTTTTCAAAGTAAAGCTCCACAACTGATTAGCTGTGAGATCTTGGGGAAGTCATTTCTCATTTTCAAGCCAGTGTCCTCATCTGCAAAATGAGAATGGTACCCATTCATAGGATCTCAGTGAAGTTTAAACGACATAATGCATGTACAGCACTCAGCTCAGAGCTAGGCACCAAGTGTTCAACCAGTCATTCAACCAACATTTATTGAATATCTCCCATGTGCCAGGCTCTGTGCTAGGTGCTGGAGGAGGAGTGGTAGAGACGAACAGACAGCCAGACATTACCCCTGGCCTCCTGGCACTGCTAGTCCAGTGGATCTTTGTCCTCAGTAAATGCTAGTCAACATCAAGACCTATTAGAGACTTTCTAGCTAAAGCCTGGGATTTGCCAAGTTGATGAGCTGAGGCTCCCACTTCCAGGATGTGCTACCCGACACTGCATCCCCTTTTTTTTTTCCTTTTTCTTTTTTTTTGAGGAAGATTAGCCCTGAGCTAACATCTCCTGCCAATCCTCCTCTTTTTGCTGAGGAAGACTGGCCCTGAGCTAACAATTGTGCCCATGTTCCTCTATTTTATGTGGGACTCCCTCCACAGCATGGCTTGAAAAGTGGTGTGTAGGCATCCGAACTGGCAAACCCTGGGCCACCGAAGCGGAATGTGTGAACTTAACTGCTGCACCACTGGGCTGGCCCCTGCACCCCCTTTTTTCTCTGGGTCTGAGGTGTGTTTCTTTTTGCACCTCACTTTCTCCAGTGGAAACTTAAGCAGATAGACTCAGAAGCTGCGGAAAAGTTGTCTCTGAAAACCTTTGCATTGCTTCAAGGAAGGAATTTAAAGCAGTGAGTTGCAAACTCTTATTCTTACCCCCTCTAGCACTAGTTCACAGATAGGGAACATCTACGTTCACAGTTCTCCTGGCTCCTGAAATAGCCCTGCCTCCACCCCCACTCCCCCATCCCCCAAGGCAGAAAAAGAACCTTCATCCTAGAGCTCCAGATGGAGCCAAAGAGAGGGGGTACATCCTGCTCATTCTAGGAATTTCCTACACTGTCAGATATAGGACATTTCATCCATTCATCCAGCCAGCCAGCCAGCCATCCAACCATCCATCCACCCAGCCAGCAAGCCAGCCAGCCAGCCAGCCAGCCATATAACCACCCATCCATCCATCCTGCACTGGGCCTGACACTGTGCTCATTTGCAGTGACACAATAGTAAGGTAGACAGACATGGATGCTACTCTTGTGGCTCTTACTTCCCAGTGTGTGAGAGACAGATGATTAAAGTAAAATTGCTTTAAAAATATCCTTTGTACTTATCTCAACTACTCTTGGTTTCCAGCCCTGCATCCAAACACCTGCACCAAATTATCTGAACACACATGTGAACCAGCCTTCTTCTCCTTCTCTGTGACATTTCTCTGACTTCATAATTCAAACATATTGACATGACAACAACAACAACAAACCAACTGAGTTCGTGAAGACTCACAACAGTGTCCTAATGCCAATTACAAAAAATAATGCTCTGAGTGATTCCAGAATGTGTACAGGACTGGCAGGGCTGGGGAGAGAAGAGCCAGGAGACAGAATGTAAACTCTGTCTCATCATCACAATTTAAAGTGCAGCCCAATATAGAGAATAGATAGAGCAAGGGCTCTCAAGTGGAACTCTCCTGGGTTTGAACTGAGGCTGCACCGCTTACTGGCCGGGTGACCTTGGGAAAGTTGCTTCTCTTTCTGAGACTCAGTTGAAAACAGGGGTTATGAAGCTGCCTCACTGGGTAGTTGTGCAGGACACAATAGCAGGTGAAATGTCCTCAGGTAGGATATGCTCTCTGCCCACTCCACTCTTCACTGTCTTTCGCCTTCCTAGCTCAGGGACTGAATGCCTCACCTCCTCACTCATCCCTTCAGCTCTTCAGTAATTGTACACCTTGCCAGCAACATCACTGTTCACTCCTCCCCTCCACGCACATTCAGGGAAGAATATACTCTTTATGTTTCTATGGAAACTCCACAGGGTTCCATTATAATCATTGGGAGTGAGGGAGCTCCTCACCCCACTCTTGCAACTGCCCCCACTGATCTTGACAATTAAAAGGGGATTGAAAGTGACTTTCTTTTGAAGGCCAGGCAAATAGCAGAGTATAGAGAAGCATGTGTACTTTGGAAAGAAATTGATTAATGTTTTTTAGGCCAAAGCAATTTATTAACATAAAGGAAAATTGTCACTTTTCTTCTTATTCATCCATTTGACAAACTACTGTTTAGTTTGGAGGGGAGAACAGAGAGTATATTTTGTTTTGGCAGGAGCTGCCTTGTAAATGGGCAGGGGCCAGTGCCCTCGCTCATCTGTGCTTCATCTCATGGCTGGGTAGAGAAGAGGAGCTAATCCTCAACTTCCTACTTAGCCAACCCACACTGTATTCAGCCACCTCTTGAAAAGGGGCCTACGTTGTCTGTTCAGTGAGAATTTAAGTCCATTCTTAGCAGAGGGTTGTTTGTAGGTTCTGGGGAATGACTCTCTGCCTTGGGTTTGGTATCCAGGTAGAATACTGGTAACTTTTCCAACCTTACCTCTCCTTCTCTCCTTCCTCTTAATCTCTTGACTCTTCATAATCAGGATTGCTGAGTGCTTAGTTTATGCCGAGCTCTGGCTCACAGTGAGGGGCAAATGGTGGTCAAGGAATTGTTGCAATACGGGATTCAGGTCTAGAGCCATTGAGATAGTCCCGAGTATTCAAGGCCTGTGAGGTTGGTCCCCTGAGGATGAATGGACTACCTGACACGTAGTTCAGGGGTGCCCAGCTCACTATCTGGGGAGTCTTAGAGCCCTTCACATCCAAGATGTCTGAACATGGTGCCACTTTGCATTTAGAAAGTGAGTGTGTGTAAACCAGGAATGGAAGAGAGCTTTCAGGTTTCCCTCGTGAGGACACCTCACTGATCTAGCTGGCAGATCAATGCTCCAACCATCGTGCTAGGTGAAAAGCAGAAGGATGTTTTTCTAGGTAATTGGAAACAGTAAGAAGCCTAAGTTGTGGGTTGTCGAGAAGAAGAAACAGTGAGAAGCAAAAAGTAGATAAATACATAAGCAAATAACAGAGCAGGTTCTGGATGCAGTATCTTGGCTGGGCAAACTGAAGCTGGGTAAGCCAAAAGGAGAAAAAAGTTTCTATAGAAACAAACAAACAATAGAACCCTCTTACTTTTATATAGCACTTTCAAATTTGCAAACTCTTCAGACCTGTGTTTTCATTTTATCCTCGTGATGGCCCAGGAAGATGGGAAAGTTGTTATCCCCAGTGAACAGACAAGCAAGTTGGCAAAAGGAAGTCACACCATGAGTCATGATCAGAATCCAAACCTGGTTTCCTAACTCCTGGTCCTTTGTTTTTCCTAATGAGAGATTAAATGTTTTAGCCCAGGGCCTGGCTGGTACCAGGGTCTTACTCTAAGAAGAAGAAAGAAAGAACCAGAGAGTACCTGGACCATGTTAAGTTAGGGCACATAGTAATTTAAATGAGTAATAATAATCATCATTAGAATATGAAGACGAAGGAGGAAGCGGACTATCATTTATGGAGTGAAATCTCCATTATAGATACTACACTACCAGTTTATGAGTTTTCACACGTCTCATGTAATTCTCACAGCCCCAAGAGATAGAAAGTATTATCTTCATTTCACAAATGAGGAAACTGAGCCAAAGAGAGGGTAAATATTCTGCCAAGAGCACATTCTAGTAAGTGACAGAGCCAGGCTTTGAGCCTAGATTGTCTGACTCCAAAGCCTCGACACTAAGCTATACTGCACAGGAAGAACACAGTAGTCTTTATCTGTGTGAGATCCTAATTGCAAAATATGTGTGGAGTGGGGTTTTTGAGGTGGTGGTGACCAAGGCCTGGTGTGCCTAAATGACCTCACAGCCCCCTGTGGAGCCAGACCCAACCTGGAGTCAGGCTGCATGGAGGACCCTTTATGACCCAGCTGACTAGCCCACCCTGCAATAGTGTGTCTAGATTGCAGGGCAGTTCTGACAGGGAGGCTGGATGCCCAGAGAAGATGGGCACCCCCTTAGGAGGCAGCTTATTCAAGGTAATATCTGGGCTCAGCGATCTGGGGTCTGCTGTAGGCTGCTGTGGTCTGCTGTGGGCCCTCTGCACTTGCTTCTTAGCAGGTGGGTCTTGCTCTTTTATAAAGAGACATAGTGGTGAGCCACTGCCATAAACCATACATTCCAAGAAAGTTGGCTGAGAAAGTCGTGATCCAGGGCTTCTCCATGAAGATGAAATATCTTCCGAATCGCTCTCCATCTCTTCTCCATCTCTGTTGGAGCATTTCTGTGGCCCCTCTCCCCATAGAACCCAAGGACACCACAGATTTATTGACCTCCTACAACTTTCTTCTCTAAAGAATTAGCTGTAAGGATCAATAGAATCAGCAAGGGTAGTTTGGTTCCTTGTCCACTCGGATAAATCATGCCACCTTGGATAGTATCTTTGGGGAAGAATTACAGTCTAGGAAAGCAGAAGCTTTAGTTAGTTTGTTTTTTCTTCCCCAAGCCTGGAAGGGATGTTTTTCCTGAAATTGTCTCCTAATGACCTGTTTGTCCATTATTTATAGGGTATAATTTTAAGCTTCACAACTTGCAGCCATTTCAAGTTGGCAAGTGTACCCCTCCTCCTAGAGCATCTGTCTGCTGACAAGTCCTCAGAGAATCGCAGGTTCTCTTCTTGGCACATAAATAAGCAGGCCAAGCTGCAGAAATCTTCATTGCTGATCACTATCTGAGAAAGAAATCTGTCCTCTCTGTTCTCTGGCTCTGTATTGAGAAGGTCTTCATGTCAAGCCCTCAGAAAGGGTAGCTCATCTCAGAGAACTTTAACACATACTTTCACTCATTATGCAAGGTCGAAAGGTAAGAGGGCAAGGGACAGGAAAATCTCCCTGAAAGCAGGACCGGTTTAAGCCCTGGCTCTGTTAGATCTTGGACAAGTTACATAATCTCTCTGAGTCTCAGTTTCCTCGTCTGTAAAATGGGAATAATAACCATACTCATATTTTAGGGTTCTTGGGAGTCTGAAATGAGATGAAACCTGTACTGTTTAGCAAGATGCTTAGGACAGTGTGTGGTCTAACAAATGGAAATGACTGTTGCATTAAATTGACAGGGAAATAAAGATTGGGTCATTCTGTGGTCAACAGTGGTCTCCATGCCAGCAGCCATCCATTTGTTATTCCTGTGAAATTCTCAACTTGCTTGATTTTATATTTATGGCATATTTCAGCCTCTTGAGCTATTAATGCATTGTAATAGATTTCATTTTTATTGCAGATAAATTGCTGATGCTGTAAATCCTCTTTCTTTTCCCTTCCACTCTCAGGAGAAGAAGAAAGGGATAAGGCTGCCAAGAGAGACAGGGATTAGAGGCAAAAGTCTTGGGGATCAACCTGTCGAAGCTCAGAGAAATTTCCATATGTGCCCACACTTTATGCCTATTTCCCATAGAGACAGCTTGAGCTATGTTTGGTGGCAGTTGTTTGGGGATGCTGAATGGTATAGCCATAATGTTCTCATTCCAACCTTTGAAGTGAATCCTGCTCAGTCCATATTGAAATGTGATGAGAGCTGTAGATGCATCTGTAATTACTAGAAAGACCAGAAATGCTGTGTACTTTGTAATTATTTTTCACTGCAGACTTCATTGCTGGCTAGAGAGAAGCCTGTGGCTGGAAGACAAGGCCCTCACAGTTCACCTGGCTCCATGCTGGGAGAGCATCATAGACAGACAAAAGAAAAACACCAAATAATTTAAGTGGAAAGTTGGTTGCTAAACCCACAGGCCTGGGTGCATATTGCATTTCTAGTGAAGTACCTTTTCCTCTGGTTAGATAATAGCTTTAAGTGACAAGTGAGGCCAAGACCCAGTGGCCAAAAAGCTTAACCATAGAAGGAAACTCAAGGAAGGCTCTCAGCACCACCCAGCAACTCAGGTAGCTTTCCAGAGCCACTTTCCTCGGTAAGGTGAAGGCCTGGCTTTTCTCCTGCAGGGCATGCAGCTATAAGGCTGGCCTGTGTTCCTGAGAAACTCCTTATCATAAGTTCTGAATATCAAAACTGTGGGGGGGGGAGGGTGGGGGGGACACCGGCATGAGAATGCTGGATGCTGGGTACAAAGGGAGCACCTAGCAGCGAATTTTCTCTTGAATATCCATAACTTCTTCCCTGTCTACTTCAGAAGGAGTTGTAACAATGGAGGCATCAATATGATGAGAAAGCAGCCCTTGGTCCCTGGAGTATAAGGAAATGAGAGGATGGTGGTGGAGAATTCCAGCATTCAGCTTCATGTGTATTATCTGGTTCCAGAGCATGGGGTGACGACACCCCTGTCCTGAAGTGGGGTGCTAGGCAGCACTTTGCACGCCCACCCTGTCAGGTGTTTGTAATTGCTCTTCCAGGACTCACCAGAGGACAGTTCTCAGCCTTTGGGCTCTTGGCCTGGGAGCATAGTTGGTCTTTCATTGGTCTTAACCTTATTTGGAAGAGGAATGTCAGCAGGGATTGACATTCTGTTCCTGATCTCAGAAGAGGCCCAGGAGCTGGGAGATGTGGGAGGAAAGAGAGGCTAAAGGTGAATCCCCTAAGTACTGCATAATGCAAGCCCGGGCTCCCCAGAGTAGACTGACTGAGACTCATTTTCTCTTCTCATTGGAAACAGGAGGCATCAGAAGATATGCTTACTCCATAAGCAAGTCCCTCTCTCTCCTCTTCCCTTTCCATTTGCCGCCGTCTCACCTGCACCCCTAGTTAGGTCTGTGGACGACCCTCTACCCTATAATTCAAGCCAAGCAGAAAGGTAAAGCATCTTTCCAATGATGCATTTAAAACAAAACCTACTTTCTGGGCTATTTTATTAGCAAGAATTTTCTATTCATGGTCACGTAGGCTGGTTGTCACAGAAGTCTCTAGTAAATCCACTGCCACCTCCTCCTTTCGAGACCCTGATTTTGCCTCATTGAATGTTTCTCGAGCTTCATTGAGATCAGATTTTCCCAGAGAGCTTGCTGTAACTGCAGATTCCTGTCCTCCACCCCAGCCCTCTGATCCAGCAGGTTTGGGGGTGAAGGCCAGCAGCTAGTATTCATAGATACCCAGGAGAGTCATGCAAATGGTCCAGCATCACACTGTGAGAACACTGTTGAGGGCCTGCATCTTAAACACACACCCTCACGATGCCCTTGGCTGAAGAGAACTTAGCCATATAATGTCCGCTGAGCCTTAACACCCCTCAGGCAGGGCTGGCCTCTGAAGGCCACGTGCTGTGGGATCTGGCTAGCACGTGGAGAGAACTGAGTTCCAGTCTTGTCACTGGCACTTATTAGTTTCAGAATAATTGTGCAAGTGCCTCACTCTCTCGGTCACAATTGTCTAATCTGAATATTGTGCAAGTGCCTGAGCCTCAGTTGCCTCATCTGTAAAATGGGAGTATTTTTCTCTCTCTCACATGGTTGTGAGGAGTAAATGTGAAAACAAAAGGTATTTTTGTAACAACGAACACTCAGGAAGTGGTAGCTGTCTTCTGATTTCCTTTCCCTGATTTTCATCCCAACGGATTCCTGCCCTCACCCAGCTGTCATAGTTTTAAAAATCATCCAATAGTCAAATAAACTGACATCCAATCAGATGTGAGTAGTTTATGAATTATAAGGGTTTAATCTGGGTGCATTACTTTCCTATTATTGCTTAAATAAATTACCACAAATTTAATGGTTTAAAACAACACAAATTTTATTCTTAGAGTTCTGGAGGCCAGAAGTCCTCCAGAACTATAAACCAAGGTGTCAGCAGAATTGTGTTCCCTCTGGAAGCTCTATGAGAGAATCCTTCCCTTGCCTTTTCTAGCTTTTAGAGGCCGCCCACATTCCTTGGCTTGTGACCACATCACTCCAACCTTTGCTTCTGTTGTCCCATCTCCTACTCTGACTCTGCCTCTGCCTCTCCTGCCTCTCTCTTTCCCTTATAAGGATCCTTATGATTACATGGGCCCAGCTGGACCATCTAGGCTACTCACCCTGTCCCAGATCCTTAACTTAATCACATCTGCAAAGTCCCTTTTGCCATAGAAGGTAACATATTCACAGGGTCCAGGAATTAGAATACAGGTGTCCTATGGGGCCATTATCCTGCCTGCCACACTGGGTTTTGCTGTTTTACCAGGAGAACCTGCAGATCTAATGCTTTAATCTCCTCCTCTAAAGAGATCATTGGGGCAGTTCAGATAGTAAGAAGGGAGATATTTTAACCTGGAGAGAGTTTGTGGTTTTCCACAAATCAAACTTTGCCTTTTACGTCACAGCCGGTACAGAAGTGCTGGGCGGTAATGTTGGATGGCCGTGATGAATGAGGATCTCAATGTCCTGTGAAATTGCAACAAGGTCTCTGAGTCATCAGAAGAAGATTTGATTAGGTTCCATCTTGTTGAGAGTATGCAGTGTTCCAGGTACAGTTATGCATGGCATAACGATGCCTCGATCAACAAAGGACTACACAAAGGACGGTGGTCCCATAAGATTAATGCCATATAGCCTAGGTATGTAGTAGGCTACACCATTTGGTTTGTGTAAGTACACTCGGATGTTTGTACAATGACAAAATCACCCAAGGACACATTTCTCAGAAGGTAACCCCATCTTAAGCGTCTTAAGTGAAGTATGACCGTATTTGAAAATTGATAATCCATGTACTACATTTGGTTACTGTTTGATTCAGTTCAAAAACATCTGCTGAGGACCTGCTGCATGGAAGCCTTCCTTCCCTAATAAGAACATTTGATTAGTTAAGACCCTCCATTTCCCCAGTCAAGGGTAGAGGCACACACAAATGCTAACAATGACTTTACTTTTGGGCAATCTAAATGGCTGTCTCAAGCCCATCACTGCTTTTCATTCCTCCCTCAGTCAATATATGATTTCTTCTTTGACAAGAATCTTTGAGCACCAGCTATGCATTAGACACTGGCCCATGACTTTGAGATATTAGCCACTTGCTGAAGGAAAGAAACTCAAACACACTGCGTTATAATGCAAAAGGATAAATGGCAGAGCAGAGGAATGTGCATGCCATGGGGGTCCTTCTCAGGAAGGAGTGTTATCCAGAGGAACTGGCTTTTAAGCTGCAAGGCTAGGAAATTTCCAGACACAGCAGGACAGAAAAAGCATTCTGGAAAGTGAGGGAACTCATGCAAAGGCACGAAGACTTGATAGAACACTCAGTATTTGAAGCCAGCTGAGTAGTTCCCTGTGGGTGGGGAGAAATAGGAGACCCAGTAGGTAAGAAGGTGAGTATCATGTTCAAAGGGCCTGGAAAAATTAGCTAAAGGAAACAAGAGGGACCAAGACCAGATTGCTTAGCAGGGGAGAGACATGGTCAGATTCTACTTTTCAGGCAATTTAGCAATCTGTGTGGAAGATCACTTGGTATGGGGCAAAAGGGACCTACGGCAAAAAGACCTGTTAGCATTCAAGTGACAAATGATGAGGCCCTTACTAACCAGAGACAGAGGGGATGAAGCTAAGGGGCTGGATTTAGCAGGGAGAATTGTTGATGTGTGTTACGAAGGAGACAAGTGAGGCAATGGGGACTCTAGTGTCTTTATGGAATCATGGTTAACAGCATTGAACAAAGTAAGAAATAGAGGAAGAAAATTTTGTGGGGGAAAATAAGAATGTGTTTTGGGTATATGGTGAGTTTGAGGTGCCTTTGAGATATCAAGATGGAAATTTATCTATCTATCTATCTATCTATCTAGAGAGCATGATCATGAAAAAGGTAGAGGATGGTGGTGTCACAGAAATGAACTTAAAAATCCACGAGTGCATTTGAAGCTATGAAAAGAGGCTAAGGATGAGAAGAGGAGACAGTCTGTCTAGGTAGACTCCCAGACAGTTCTTCTGTTGCTCTCTCCACTCTAGCACCTTTTAAATCTTGCATGGCAAACCTCTCCTCTCACTCATTGAAAATGTTCAGTTTGTAGCTTGCTCTTTATTTCCATTTCCTGGGCAACATGCTTCAATGGTAGAAGAAAACTTTTTCTGAGAAAGACTTCGTATTCTTTTCCCTTAAAGCATTTGAGGCATTTTACAACTTAAACCAAGCAGATTTTTCCTGGGAGTTACGTTCAGAAAATGAAGGCATGATTGGTGTAGTCAAAGACCTCCAAGAGGCTCTACGATTATTTTTAGAATGAAAGTGAAGATAAAGTACAGGGAGGTATGGCTGGAGGAGCAGAGAACAGGGTGAGCGAGGGAGGAGGGATGTGGCTTGGAGAGACCTCATGCCCTTGAGAAAGGAGAGGGAGCTGATTCCTTGGAGCACTGCTTCCCTTACCTCAATCATTCGTTCACCACCTTCACGGTTTCTGTGAAACTCCCCACACCGTCTACACAATTATTTACTTATTTCTTTATCTCTAAATCAATGCACTTTTTAAACTTAAAACATTTATACAAAACAGGCAATATCACTTTTGAAAATGGAAACCTGCAAAACTTACAGTAAATATATTATGGGACCAACTTTAAAAGTTAAAAAGGCTTCAATAAAAAATGAAAATGATTACGTTCTGGCTGGAATGTATTGTTGCTTCCCCATGGCTATGAACCTGAGACCTGCACACTCTCGGCAAAAAAGTGTGATAAGCAAGTATTAAAAAGGTGTTGAAGACATTCTAGCACCAACCTCAGATTTTTCCCTATGGGTAATCAGACGGATTGAAATAAAGTTGAAAAGAGAGCAACCTTCTCACTAAGTAATTCAGTGTTATTTAATCTTGGGTCCTACGGGGGGCATCCACCCAACCCTTTGAGTAACTTGTCCTAGGATTAATGTTAAGGAGAGACGATGAGAGTGACCGGGGACTGAACAGCCTGGAACCAGCTTGAGGCAGACAGCCAATTCCCACACCTTTCCCTTGGAGCCTACGGCAGTCAAAACTCAAAGGAGTCCATTCTCCCTGGTGTGCGGAAACCCCTGGAAGTTCCTGAGAACCATGCATGGAATCTTTAGGCATTGGCATTAGTGCTGTTCTCCTTGGTGAGGTAGGATCTACTGAAGTGATCCATAGTAAGAAGAAAGCCAGTCAGGCTGGGGGGAAGGGGGGGCGTGTGTGGTAGAAGGCTCCTTTTGGAGCAGAGGGAAGGAGTTGGATAAAACCAATGACCCTACATGTCTTAATGAAAGCAAGTAGCATAGCCATAGCCTTTGGCTGACGGGTCCACTTAGAAAACCTTACGTCTTGCTAACTTAGCAGCAACATCTCCAAGAGAAGAGGACCCGGCAGGCAGTCTATCACAAGCCCATGTGCTTTATGTACAGTGACGTGCACTGGGCACATCCATCATCGGGGAGAGAGGCTGCAGCTTACCAAGGCCTGAGGATGAGTATTTCACATCACTTATTCATTAGTTTGTAAGATCTGACTTTCCAGGACACAACACAGGGTTTGAAGTCATTTGAAATGCTGAAAAAAAAAAAAATGACAACTCTCATCCTCCCACTGTTACTATGACAGGGATGTTGTTCTGATCTCTTCGCTTTCATCAAATTAATTGCCCGTTCCTTTGCAATGGCTTAGCTACAGGATATAAATACTGTCTGGGAGAACAGTCTGACTTTGAATGGTAATGAGGGATGGATGCATACAATGGCTGTTCTTCTTGGAGAACTGGAAAGCGTTGTGTGCCTGAAGGTTTAGTGACCCATCCAGGGGCATAACTTAATTTAGAATGTTTGCTTGGGATGTTTGAAGTGAGTACTAGAAGGGTGCAAACATTCTCAGACTTGTTGGAAGGTTATAGGTTAGCCAAATATTGCCCCTTTTAATTTAGCTTAGAACATCAGAATGTCTGAACGGAAAGGGACCATCAGGACCATCTAATTAAAGGCCCTCATTTTTCAGATGAGGAAACTCAGAGGCCAAAAATGATTCGCTCAAGGCCAGGCCACAAAACTTGCAGTAGACTGGGAAATAACCACTTGTCCTGTTCAGTTACATAAGCTAAATAAAATGTCATCTTGAGGTAATAGAAAATGCATCATCTGGCTGCTGAAGAAAAGAGAGACTATCCAAAATTTCAATGGAGGTTAGTTAAAAACAATTCTTGTTTATGATAAATAGTTTTTTTGTCCTCCCTAGCTGTCTAGACATTTAATAATTTTTGTCCTCCTGGTGATTAGGAAATTTGCTTAAGATAGGAAAAGTAAAAGAAAAGAAGGAACAAAAAGGTAGCCAGTGAGGAGACTGCCTGCTCAGCCCTCCCAATACCACAAGCCTCTTCCAGGGCCCCCTTACTGAGGGGATATTTTACACTGAGGTAAAGGTTATTTTCTGTGAGCGTCCCAGAGCTTCTCTCATTTCGTGAGAATATGTGGTCCTGTGGCTCCTAGAATTAAGCTGTTGAGAGTCAATAAAAACCTGCCCAAGGCTCTAGCTAAGTGTAGGGTCCTCCTCACTCCCAGGCCCTGTCACTTGTTAGTATGAAATCTCAGGATTCTGCTGGAGAGAATGAGAGATTTGTAAAAGAAGACACAGGCAACCCAGTTGGGCTTCAGTTTGCTCAGGCCCTCACTGCCTTTCTCATCTGAGACAGGAAAGTAGTAGAGAAAGCAAAACCATACACTTCTGTCACACACTATTAGATGCCATCACACTGAAATGACTGCCTTTCACCAATTTTTCCCTGTGCCACTGAAAGCGGACTTCTAGCGAGGGATGCATTGATCTTTCTTGTAATAACAGTAATAAGCCCTTGGGTTTGTTGCGAGGTTTGCAGTTACAAAAGGCATTCACATGTTTTACCCTATTTGCTCCTGATGGCAACTCTGAATAGGGATAAATGTCTCCACTCTACAGATGAGGAAACTGAGCCCCAGACAAGTTAGCACACATCAGACTTGGGGATTTTGACTCCAAGTTTAGTGCTCTCTCCACTCTATGATGTTTTCCTTGGGTTACTTTCAAAAATCCACTTTATCGCAGCAACTTTCCCCCTGCCAGAAGGAAACGATGTACTTAGATATGAACACAAAGTGCTTAGCACAGTTCTTGACCCATAGGAAGAGCTTGGTATGTGAGAGCTACTGTTGAAGAGGCTTTTGGGATCAGAAAGGTCTGAACTTGAGGCCTGGGTCTGGCCCCTTCTGCTTTCTGAAAATGCTTTATCTGAGCTGGGCCAAAGGGCTTGACTTCCCTGAAGATATTAACACCTACCTTACAGGTATCATTGTGGAATGAGAGGCAAATCTGCAGGCAGAGCTTAGCACAGTGCCTGTGCTTCTTGTCCAGGAAGTGTAGGGTGATTATGTCAAAAGGATTTGCTCCTAGACCTTTTTGTCTAACAAAGCAGGGCCTGCCTTGGAGCCAGATGTTAACATTTGACAGTTAAACACCTTATTTTTTAAATCTCAGGTAATCAGAGGCCTACTGTCTTTGCCTCTCTCTGACTTTCTGCATCTAAGAGTTTACGCAAGTGTTCTGAGGGCCCCGAGCTCCGTGCACTACAGAGCAGGCCTCGGTGTGGCAGGTACCTGTATATGATGCACGCCGTGTTCTGGCAGGTGCTGCAATTGTTGAGATCCTGGCCAGTTCGATAAAAGTTGCGCCTGCAAGATAGAGCATTTGCTGGATAAATCTATGGGCAAAAGCCCCATGGGACGCACGCATTCTACTGACTCGTTCCCTACAGTACAGCACTTCCCCTCTCGTTGGTAGCAATGCTCTGAGTTACGTGACCATTACAATACAGAAACCAGAAACCCATGATAATAAGACCTCACATTTCTAGAGGGCGTTCTAAATGTTTAAGCCCTTTCAAATCTGAAGTTTTTTCATGCTGACTACAATCCTGTGAGATGAGTCAGTTATTCTTACTCCCATGTGATAGATGGGGAAACCGAGGGACTTTGCAAATGAGTAGAAGGGAAGTCATTAAAACTCCTGATCCCTTAGTTCAGTGCTTTTCTCTCTTCATGGTCACAATGCTTCTCTCTTATAAGGCAATGTTGATTCTAATTCATATCAGCAAGCGTCAGTTAATTACGTCTTCCCCCTCCTCCCCTGTTGTTGATTATCTTTAACCAACATTTCTTCTTCTCAGTCTTCAGGGAGCAATTTTTCTGGGGATGAACATTCCATACCTAAACGATAACTGCCTTCCCCTCCCCAGACTGGTGCTGAGTCACCCAGGAATGCATTTTGTGATGTTTTTCTCCTTGCAAAATTGTGATCTCATTTCAGTCCCTGCTTAGTTGGTCAGTTGGTCAACGATGGACTTTGGCCCAAGCCGTCAAAGTAGTCAGTGGAGGAGAAGGTCAACAGTAAGCTTGTGGCCACCTCAAGTCCTTTGTAAAAGACAAACAAAAAACTAAAATACTGTGCAAATGCAGTAGCTTGCTACAGGGGGAGGGTGGGGGAAGTACCTGCATGCTATCATTTTCCCCCATCATTTATCAATTGGACCCCCATCTTAATAAAAGCTATTTTTGACCTTGCTGCTTCATTGCCCCCTTCTCCAGTCTGTTGCTACCTGGAAACAAAAACAAATAGCAATGGAAATCCGCCAAAGACTAGAATTGAGTGAACCCCAGTCAGAACAAAGGGAGGCCATTGGTTAGGATTCGGGGAAACAACAGAACAGCAAACATTTTGGAGACATTTTACTAAGGGAAAACAGTGCTCTCTCTGAGAGCCCCGGTCGCAGCAAATGACTTGACCCAGTAGTTTTTAATATGAAAAAATTCACCTTACCCTTCTGTGAGAGCACGGGCTTTCTCCAAGTCTTGAATTACATTCAAAAGGACTTTAATTTTCTCTTGGTTCGAGTGTAGAGATTCCTCCACGGATTGCAGCCTGCCTTGGAGGTCGCAGAGCTCACCCTGTGCCAGATGAATCTGACTAATTCCACCCGTCTCCCTGCTGCTCTGAAGTTTGGTCTCCCTCTTTGGAAGGGAGGGTGGGAGGTGGTCGCTTTCTGGACAATTTTGAAACTCTGGGGTGTCTGAATGGGTGGGGTTCTTCACCATCTGCTCCTGACAGACAGGGGCAGATTTTGATGCACTCTTAGGTTTTAGTGACAGCAGATCCTGGTGATTATCACTTGATGAAGAACAGTCTGAAGCTCCTCCTGGATGGACTGACTGGCTGTGGGAGCCTGGTGAGGGGGAGCTGTGAGTCCGTGGAGGTGAAGGAACACATGTTTCCTTTGACTGAGATGACAGTGGAGCAAGGTCTTTGTCATCAGAGTTGTCTTTGGGCAAAAGTGATTCGGGTTTAAGTTTTCCTGTGCCTGGCATGTGATTGGCAACGCTGGTGGCATTTAAGCAGCAGGGGGATCTTTCTGAATCTGATGGCAGCACTCTTCTCCCATCACCTGAATACATGTCAACCGAAGGGTGTATGGAGTTGCTTATCTCGGTAGACCTCTCTGGACTGAAAGTGGATTCTCTACTTGCCCAAGTAGGACTGTGATAAATATCATCAGGGACCTGAATGGCAGCTGTTGCTTTCTCTGAGGGCTTCCAAGTCCCTTCTTCCAAGCATATGCTAACAGGCCCATTGCTTTGCACCTTGGACATTCTAGGGAGAAACGAGTGGGACACTTTGACCCTTCGAGGCCCATCCTCAAGATGTTGAGCCAGCCTTAAGTAGGCAAGCTCAGAAGACACAATGTCCTGTTCAGAGAGGTTGCCATTGACCTGGATGGCACTTTGGGATGCTGATGGCATTTCCACCAGGGACTTGCTGGCTGTGAGTCTCTTCCTTTTGAAAACTGGGAAATGCTTCCTGAGACTGGGGGATGTTTGGATCGCGATGTTCCGAAAGCCCCCTGCCTTCTGGGACCTGGGGAAGGAGAGTGAGTAGGTGGGGAGATGGTGGTGCCTGGGTGCTTGAGTCTTACCCATCACAGTCGGTTCTTCAGAAGTTTGGACATCAACCTCAGTTAGGCCAGGTGGAGTCTTACTGGTCCCATCTTCCTTGAATCGTACCTGCTGAGATTTGCTCCTACGGTGGTGAGGTTGCTTCACAAACTCCACTGACTCTAGACTGTTACGCTTTAGAAGCACAGGTCGCACTTTCATATTTTGCTGGGCCATTGAGCCTCAGTTGAAAGGATTGGGACCATACACTTCTCCTGGGCACATTTCCTTATGTCTTTGGTGCAACATCTAATGATGGCATCTCAGACATGGAGATCTGCCAGCCAAGATGGAATGGTCCCCTCCACTGAGTATGAGAAGGTCTGTCGGCCATTCCCAGCCTGTAGTTTCTACTTGGGAGCAATCTGTAATGCTTCCCCTGCAGTTAAAATATTATTTAATCGCAGTGATAATTGCCACTTAGATAAACAATACTTAAGCTAATTATTAAATATCTGATCTACCAAGAGAGCTGGTAGGCTGTTTATCAAGGGAGGCCGGCAGGCAGTTCTGATCCTGGAAGAAGTTTGCTGTCTTGAACAAAAAGGCAACAAAAGTACCATTTAGGGGATAGTGCCAGATTCCCAATGTGTGAATTCCAAAAGAAACCTGCTACGTCTGATACGGCTTCCTTTCCCGGAGCATCAGTTTCCAGCGTAAAACTACAGGAAACTTAAACCCTTCTTCTCTCCATAGCATGTAAACAGGCAGAGAAATAAACGACCCGGAGGTTTGCTTCTTTGATGATACATGATGCTCCTAAGGGAAGGTTCCCATTTATGTCAATCACAAATTTCTCCTTTGAAGCCATTGTTTTCTTTCATGCTGTTTTTCCCTTTCCTTCAGTGAAGGAAACTTATCTTCCTAAATAGCCTCACAAAACCCAGTGGAGTGTGACCAGGACAGGATTGAGGCATCTGAGGGCACACACAGGGCAGAATCCCTGTTGTGGTGTCTTGGCTGAAGTTCACATGTGGGCAGAGTGAGCCACAGCTGCAGCCTCAGGGAATCAGAGCTGAGAACGGTGTTCACTTGGCCCCGAGGCTCGGGGTCTGAGACCTGGCAGTCTTTGCCAGCAGGCAAGGAGAATCTGAAAGGGAAGAGACAACAGTCGCAACTGAGAATGCAATTCCTGTGGACCTGGGTTTCTCTCCAAATTCCAACTCCCAGCTGAGTGCTTTGGAGTGGATGGTCTAGCAATAAGTCAACCACACTGCCCTCCTTTCTGTTTCCTTGGTGAGCCAGCCACCTTGTGGCTGCAGGGCCTTGGAACTAAATGCCTTTCTTCCTGGATTGGTTCCTCCTCCCACTCCCAGGCATCACCCAGCCAAGTCCTGTTCAACTGTGTAGTCCCAGCATAAATGTCACTTTCTCAGGGAGCCTTTCCAACGACTCCTCCCTCATGTACACCTCCGGTGCTAGACCACATCGGGACGCCCATCATACCTTCTCATCCCATCCTTCATGACACCAGTTACAGCTATCCTGAAATGATCATCTGTGTATGCATTTATTTAGTGTGCATATTCCCCACTACCCCGTAAGCTCCAAGATGGAGGAGCTGACGCCATTGTATTCACTGGTTGGGTATTCTCAGCCCTCCTTTAGGCTCCCTGTGGGTGTTTAAGGAGCATTTATTGAAAGACTGGGTGTCTGAATGCCTTTGGAAGTAAAGGAGATCCTGGGCACTGGCGTCCTGGGGTATCCTGCCAGGGCAACAAGACAGTGAATCCTTTTTGCTATGACTGTAATATTTACTTGAGGACAAGGTTTTCCCTAAATGTCCTCATTTTTTAATTGCTTTCTAGGAGATAAATGTGCATAAAATTCTCCATGGAAAGTGTACCTTGTAATAATAACAGTTACCATTTATTGAACACTTAGTTTTGCCATGCTGAGGACTTTACATGCATTAATCATAACAACGCTCATTTACTGAGTACTCACTAATGTGCCAGGTGCTGTTCTAAGCACTTTCCAAGTAGTAACTCCTTCAGTCCCTACCCTCCAGAAGTAGATACTACCATTTCCATGTTACAGTTCAAGAAGCTGAGGTCCAGAAAGGTTAAGTAACTTGCCCAAGGACACACAGCTAGTGATAGAGCCAGGATCTGCACACAAACACACTGGCACCACTGCCTGTGCTCTTAACCTCTATGCCCCACTGCCTTTCCAATATTGCATTATCTCATTTAATTCTTATGACAAACCTATGAGCTATCAGGATCCCTGTTGGACTGATAAGGAAACTGAGGCTCAGAGAGCATAAGTACTCAGTGGAGGAACTGAGATGTGAACCCGAGCGTGTATGATTCCATCTCAGGTTCTTACCCATGATATTATGACTTTATCCCCTTGGGATCTGCCTGGTATGCAGGACAGGTGGTATCAGTGATTTGAGAATGGAGTTTGAAAACCGCTGCCAGTCTGGAGAGATGCAGGGGGCTGTCTCCTGGCCTAGCCATGGCAAAATGAACCTGTTTGCTGAAAGTCCAAGGGATCACACTGGGATGAGGCGAGTTTGAAGCCTGCCTGGGTTGACCAAAGGATTTTAAAAGGAAACGAAAGTGATAAAATAGTCCACAAGTGTTTGGGTATCTTCAAGACAGTGTTCTGTCTGTGGCTCCCAGCCTTATCACAAAGGTCGAAACCTCTGGCTTCTCTGAGTATGGCTGCTTTGCTCCCCAAACATTCTCCATTCTGCTGTTACCCATTTGTGGGTACAGCCTAATCCTTGTTTCTCAGTCTTCTGCTTTCCCCAGGAATTTCTAGATAATGTCCATGGTGATTTCAGCTTAGCCTGCTCCCAGCTGCCTTGAGAGGGACCAACTAACCCAGTTGGGCTGGGGCAGTGAGTGGCAGGTCCTGAAAGAGTACAGGATCCATCGATAATGCTAATGAGTTGTCAACTTGTCAGGAGGCCCTGCAACTACTCCTCACATTCTGAGTGTGCCTTAGACCTGGGTTTAAACCCCTCTTCCTTACTGGCTGAAGGGTTTGGGCCAATACTTATGCTCTCTGAGCCCCAGTTTTTTGTCCATAAGATGCAGTGACACTCATAGCGTAGACACTCACAGATGCACGGGTCTGAGGGGAGAAGTCAATGAGACAGTGTATGCAAAGCTCTCAGCACAGAGCTCAGCACACAGGAAGCGATCATATGGCTGTGCCCTTGCTGTTAATACTGTTGTCATCACCTGCAGCCGGTTTCTTTGTTGTGAATGCCAGAGAGCTTGTGGAAGGACCACTATCCGCAACTTTTCCAGAGCTGGTAGAGCCACTCTTGGGACAGAGAATGGGCAGTTTCAGGGAAGTGTCTCTCACTTGCCTCATCTGTCTGAAAAGCAGGGTTGGCCTCTGGGAACAGCATCATCCTATACTCTCTGGGAAGATGCCCTGCTGGCAACGCGTCCTCTGGTCACTCTGCACAACAATTCCAAACAACCTCACTTTTATAATCACTTTCATGTTTCAGTGACTGCGCAGAACTTTTAGGTCTGCAAGAATACAGCGGTCCGTCCCCTCATCCCATGATTAAGTCCTCTCTGCCTCGTCTTCTTCAAGCAACAAGTAAGGCTGCCGGGATACCTGTAGTGACAGGGAGCTCACTATCGAATTTTAGTCAATAATAATTATTTTTATAAATAGTAGCAAATATGTATTGAAAACTTACTATTACTGAGCACTGTGCTAGTACTTGGCATTTAATCCTTAAATGGCCTTCAGTATATGGTCCCCGTTTTGCAGAATGAGCAATTAAGAATTGTGAGGTTCAGTCACGTGCCTGAAACCACATAACCCATACCCTTAACTCCTGTGCTGCAGAGCCTAGGCATTTATATGTCTCCTTTTGTGGATTTCTTTGCCTAATTATCCTCCACCTTCTCCCTCTCCTTAGGTGTTCATTAAGGCTTCATTCTGGGAAAGTTAACTCACTTAGGCTACAATTGTCTGAAACTGGTTTTCATAAGAGCTAATGTTTAGTGAACATTGATTATGAGCCTGGCATTGGGCTAGGTATTTTTATTTACTCTCTTCTTCTATACTCACGACAATCTTAGAGGCAGGTGCTATCATCTCCTCATTTGGTATTTACCTGGTAAGTGATAGAGTCGACATCTGAACCCAAGGACTGACCCTGGATCACAGGCTCCTCCCCACTGGGCCTTCCTGCCTTCTCCAGGTCTGGGAAAGGACTTTTTGTGAAAGGTTGTCAGGCGAGTTTCAAAGTCTCTCCACATTTTTCTTCTGAAAGTCAACCAGTATTCTGGTTTTAGCCCTGCTTTTTTTTCCCTGGAAATTTATGTACCCTTGAGACATTTTCTTTTGATCTTTAAAAACAGTTGGTTTCCTATTTATAAAGATATGTTTATTGTAAAAATTCAAATACTGTAGATAAACAAAAAAAGGAAGAAAAAAATCACCTGAAATCTCACCACCCAGAAAGAACCATTATGCACCAATTATTTGGTGACGGTCACTAGGCATCTCGCTGTGCAACACTTGGGTGTGCATTGCATGCACATTGCATGCACATGCAGGTTTACAGAAAGCCGTTTTTTTACTGAACAACATGGAGAAAGTTCCACATTATGGCATATAGATTCACACTACCCTTTTTTTTAATGATTTTTTTTTTTTTTAAGATTGGCTCTGAGCTAACATCTTTTGCCAATCTTCCTCCTTTTTTTTTCTCCCCATAGCCCTAGTACGTAGTTGTATATCCTGGTTGCATGTCATTCTAGTTCCCGTATGTGGGATGCCACCAAAGCATGTCTTGATGAGCAGCGTGTAGGTCCACACTCAGGATCCAAACCGGTGAACCCTGGGCTGCCGAAGCGGAACATGCGGACTTAACCACTGGGCCACAGGGCCAGCCCCTACACTATCCTTTTAAGTAGGCTAATAGGACTCTGTTGTCTAGTTAGCCATGATCTATTTAAATAGTATCCTTTTTTTGCTATTTAGATCGTTTCTAAATATTTGGTATTGTTAAATACTGTAAATAGCATCCTTTTTTTTTTCCTATGTGAACCTTGGAGCACTTGTCTAATTATTTCCCTGGAATAAATTTCTAGAAGAAGAATTAGTGGGTTAAAGTAGCCACATATTTTATGTTTTGTTTTTACCACTACTTTTCCTTCCAGAAAGTTCTATTAATGTGCAACCCCACTATTACTGCACGAGAAGGTCTTTTCACTAGAACCTTTTTGCCACTGTGTTTGGTCCATTTATGATGATTTTTTTCATCATTGCCAATAAAATGGGAAAAAGAAATTGCTTCTTATTATGGAATTAATTTAAGATTTGGCATTTTTCCATATGTTTATTAGTTTTACTTTATATTTAGTGTGGGTAAAGAATGAAATGTTGAAAGCGACAGTTCAAAAAATTAACCTAATGTGGAAACTCTTATGTCCTAGACATAACCTAGGAAGTTTAGCAAGTATAAAAATTTCCACTTTTGAAAAATTTCATGTTTCTCATCCAATTCTTTTGCTCCTGATGCCCACCATGGCCTTTGCACAGACATGTCCTGGGGAGTACACCTGGCTAAAGGGAATGACCCTCTGTAGGCCTCAGGTCTCACAGGCTCGCAGCTGGCCGTTAATTGCTAGGGCGTTCCCTGGGCTTAGGTGGTTAGGGCCTGCTTAATATCCTGGCCAGAGTCCAGAATCACTCCCCAGAGGTGGGTGCAGCAGCCCATTGTATGCCCAGAGACTGGGAGTTATTGCTGATCTTCGCAACACTTTTTTATTCTTCTCTTGATTATTTACTTATTGACACAAACCGTTTATGTTCCAACCATGCCTTTGGTCCACATCAGATGGTCCTCATGAAATCAGTGTCCATTTAGTAGGTATAGTACTATCTCTGTTGGTCACAAACTTTAGACTCCCTCTGGAACAGACAATGGTTCTCTTCTCTGGCCTGTATTTAGGCTATAGAGAGAAGGGTTAATTGCATAGGCTTTAGCTTATGATTGACTTAGACTATAATCTTCTACTTTATTGACCTAGAGCAAGTGACCTGGTTTTCATAAAACCACATAGAGTTGTTGTGAGGATTAAATGAGATAATCTACATAAAATGGTCAGCATGGTCAATGTTAACTCATCAGCTAGAACCCAACTGGACCACACAAGTTTCTCCAGTGTGGCTCTTGAGTCATCTACTTTCCCTTGGGAGAGAAAGCTGTAGGTAAATTTTCAGGAGGCAGTGTACAAGGATGGCATTCCCAGGAATCCTGTCCATCTCCCTGCCACCTCAATACTTTGTGTACCACTTTGGCATTGTGCTTGTCTCCCTTTGCGGTGCTTATTTGCTCCTTCAGGCTCTTCAACTAGAATGCAAGCTCCTTGAGGGCAGAAGGGGGGTCACAGTCCACTCTGACCCCTGACCCCTTACCCTAGGTTGATTCAGAGCAGGTGTTAAGTGAATTTTTTTCAAAGGAATGAATATAATCCCATATTACCTTATTTGCCTTAGCTTCTCTGGTACGGAATGGTTATATTGCTGGCATGGAATAAATATTTGTGTAGCTAATTAATTAAGAGCAAATTAATGAATTCTCTTCCAACTCACTCTCCCTTTCAATGACACATTATCAATAGGTCTCTGGGATGAGTGAACTATGCCTGTCATTCAGTGTATGATGCTTGCTCTATTTATGACTCAAATTTAATTTGGTTAAACTTTATTAAGAACCTGTTATGACCTGGGCACTGTGATAAACATTGTGGAAGTTACCAAAAGGAATAAGACCTGATCCCTATTGTAGCTCTAGGAAGGGACCTTGTAATGCCACCCCATATGAAATCAGTCCCTGGGAAGTGGTGCAAAATGTTGTACAGAGTTGGGGATGACTTGGAGGAAGATATATACTTCATTTTATGTATTCAAAGCCTGCTTCAAGTATCAGGGGGATTTACATTTTAAATGGGGTTTAGACTTTATCCTTCACTTCAGGAGTCAGCAATTTTTTTCTTTAAAGGGCCAGGTAGTAAATGTTTCCAGCTTTGCTGGCCTTACGGTCTCTGTTACAACTATTCAACTGTGCTGTTGTGGCAAGAAAGCATCAACAATATGTCAACAAATGGCCGTGACTGTATTCTAATAAAACTTAATCTAAGAAACAGGCAATGGGACAGCCAACAGCCTGGGGGGCACGGCACAGTTTGCCCACCCCTGCTTTAGGCACTGGGGAGTCATTGGTGGTTTTTGTTTCTCAGAGAAGGCTCTGTTTGCTGGCACACTGCCATCTCCCTTCTCCTCTGTATTTAGTCAGTAATAATAATCCTTACTATTTATACCACACTTTACAACTTACAAAGCATTTTCAAATCCCGTGTAATCCCTACTAAGAATGTTAGGAAGTATTACTCCTGTCTTAAAGAGGAATCAGACCCAGAAAAGTTAGACGGCTTGTCCTAAGTCACAGAGGTGGAACTGGAACCCAAACCCCCTGACGCCAGCCTCAGGGCTCCAGTAGAGACCCCAGTACCCCCGCCTCCGTTCCATCTGCCCAGTCAGGTGTCTCCCCTCCATTTAGGCAGCCAGAGTCTAACCATTTTGTGTGTTGGTCATCTTTCCCCATCTGGAGGGCGCATTCTTAAAGGGCAGGAATATGTTTTATACTCCTTTTATATACTCCAAAGTAGGAGGCGCAGTGCTGAGTTTGTAGGATGCACTTAAAAACTGACTACTGGTCACTCACCCCTGGGTCTTGTGGTTCCTCACATCAAAGTTTCCGTTCCCTTCCATTTGTATTCAGTTAATTGCTTGGTCACACCTGTTGGCAAGCATACTGCATACCCATCTGAAATCACAGAGTTAATATGTGTGGTCCCTGCCTTTGTTTGCCTTTCCAATTTGAGTATGGCCCCAGCAGCTTTCTCAATAAAGAACAGAGGGCTGGTCAATTTTTTGGGTCTGTCTGAATCTACGCTTTCTCCCAAATGGTCAAGAAACCAAAGGGAACTGGCTTTCTTTTTGCCATCTGGATTTACTAAGCATAGGTGAACTTCGGGGCAGAATTAGGCACCAAAAGGTGAGGTGAAGATCAAGATTCATATATCTGGAGTCTAGGAAGATATTAGATCATGAAATCGTTTCTCGTTTTTCAATATGCCACATTTGACCTTTTCTCCCAGTTTCTGCTATTCGTATCCAGGTCTCCATCATCTCTCATTCATACCACCGAAAAAGAGGTCTTCATTCTTGCCCCTTTTGCCATCCATCCTCCACAAAGCAGGCAGAATGATCTTTATAAAATTTAATCTGATCGTATCAGGCCCTTCTTTGAAACCCTCCAAATGTATCCTACCGAATTTAAGTTAAAATCTAAACTCTTTACAAAATCTCTAAGGACCTACATTACCTGGCCTTGCCTACCTTCCTAACCCCATCTCATCTCAGACCACTTTTCCCCTTGCTTTCTATGACCTGGTTCCCTGGCTCAGGACATGCCAGATTCATTCTCATCATCTGGCCTTCACACTGGCTATTTCTTTTGTCCGGACTGCTCTTCCCTCAGATCTTTTCCAAGGCTGGTGTCTCTACCTATGAAGCCTCCATGGGGCCCTCCCTAACCTCCTCGCCATCCTTCATGTCCTCTTGTGCAGCAGCCCCCTGTTCTATTAGCTTGTTGTTTATTCATTGATTACCTGTCTCTGTCCCTATTTATTGAGGAACCTTAATTTGCGTTTGTTAAATGAATGAGTGTGCGAATGAATTCTTAGAGTTTTCAAGGAATCATATGATCTTAGAAATAGAACAGGGAACTTTAAAACTTAAGACCTTGGGGAGCATCTCATTCAATGGTTTTAAAATCTCCTTTAGCCGTGGAACTGTATTTCCAAATCTATGCTTAAATCCAATCCGGATATCTAAGACAGAATAAAACAGAGCTGTTCTAGAAAAAGTGGGGAATGCATGCTGCCCCAGTCACTCTTAGTCACACCCTGGGATCCTAGGGCTCCAGGCAAGCCCAGTTTGAAAACCACTGAGACAAACCCCTTCATTCTACAGATGGGAAACAGAGGCTCTGAGCAGCTCTCCTCTACCTGTAAATTCCTCAAGAACAGGGTCACTGGTTGGAATCCCAGAGCAGGAGCTCAGGGAATGTTTGTTGAATTGTTCGGGTGACACATTGAATTGAAGGCAGAAGTGGAACTGGGCGCCAAGTCTAGGGCCCGTGTTCTCCAATGCAGCAGTGAGGATGGCAAAGGGACCGTGGTTTCCATCTGGTTCAGTTCAGGCGGCTTGTTTGGAATCAGACCTAGGGGAGAAGACCACCTTCCTGTTCCTGGAGGCCTTTTTGGGTAGGCCACCAATGCTATTTTTTCTGCTACTCCAGCCCTCTGATTGCATTTGTCAAAGAAACCAGGGAAGACATGATTGCCATCTCTCTCTCCATCCTGTTCATCCTTATTCTCCTTCTTCTCCCTTCTTTTTTTTCTTTAACTTATAAAATGTTTCAGTCATGCAAAGCAGCATTGAGGAGAGCGTAGTGAGCATTAACAGACACCATGAGCCCGAAGCCCAGCTTCAGCAAGAAACTTACAAGTCCAGCAGAAGCCTCTCTCCTCGGTTCACTCTCCTTTCTCCTTTTATTCCCCTGCTGGCTTGCCCCGCTCCTTTCTCCTCGTCTTCTGCACTTTAGTCCTTATTTCTCTCTTCATCCCCTCCTCAACTTTCTTTGCCCTGCCACCTCTCTTGCCTCCTCTTTCTCACACGCCTCCCTCCTCGTCTGCATCTCTAATCAGTGCTCGTGGGTCAGTGATTCACTCCTTTGCCTGTTCAATGTCAAGGGTGAGAACTCAGTACTGAGTCGGGAATTGCGTCTCCTGCAAACCTTAGGGGTCTGCCCTGCAGGGACAGTTCTCTGGTCCATACGTCCCCCTGGCTGGCAGCACTGGCTGCTCCTGCTGCTATTTTTGAAAGGTCACCTCCAGCTTGCTCTCTCCAGGGGAAAAATTTTACCACCATCAGATGCAATTGCGTTGGATGCAAACTGTTGTCCAGTCTCTTCTCCTAGAGGAAAAAGCAATAGCCTGATACATCTCTATATTTTACTCAGCATTGTGAATTCTTTCCAGAAGGTTTTTCTGGTATCTCTCACTCCTTTTCTATTTCACTACCTCACTATAGACATTTTCTTACTATTTTTTAGGTTATCCTCCTTTTTGACTTTAAAGAATTTGATTTACTCTTCCTGGGGCCAGACACTGGGGGAGCTGCCTGCTCAGACATGTGGAAGGATCTGGACCCTTTTGGATTTATCATCAGAGGAATAACTCTGTGTGTCAGATGCGAGTGGGACGCAGGCTTGAGTGGTTATGTTCACTCCCCTTCTCCATCAACTCAAGTCCAACAAGAAGCTGGACAGCCAATGATTTGCATGGCTGTTGACAGATTCATTCATGGGGTACAGACTTGGCTCAGGCCACTTCTAAGTTTTTTCAATGTTGAGTTGTTGACACTTCCTGTTTCAATATGAGGAGGGGTCCAGTTGCGGTGGAAGAAGGCAGGAAACTCCTTCCACATCTCAGCACCACTTTCTTTGGTTTTCTGGCACCTAGGAACTCTGTTTCCCTCTTAGTTAGTCTGAGTTTACAATTGGCAACCTCATCCTGTAGATTGTCTAAAACTGTTATGAATAAAATTGGAAAAGTCTCCCCATTCTGAAGGGATCTGTGCTCCTGTGTAAACCTATCAGACATATTTGGTTGATTAAAATACTACTGCTTAATACTAAAAATAAGAATGGCTCCAAGGACCCTTTGCTCTTTAATAGCAACTCTAAGATTTTCAAAGTGTTTTCAGACTTACTAGCTCATTTTGGCCTCACACCAAATTCTGCCAAGACCAGGCATTATCACTCCCATTTTGCAGATGAGGAAACTGTGGAAGGGAGGGGAAAGATTTGCCCAAGGTGAGAGCAATCTGGCAGGGCCAAAAGTACCTCAAAACTTTACTAGCTCAGGGAACTTCCACAGGGCCTGGAGGAAGTCCAGTGCCCATCAGAGGCCCCTTGGGTGAGGGCCAGCAGAAGCAGCTCACAGCATGGGCTTGTTGGGGACCCCCACCCCCGACACGCACATACACTGCATACCCATCAGGGAAGCTGTCAAGCCCTGGACTCTGCAGTGCTCCATCCACCCTGGTAGCGCAGAGCATTGGCAGGCAGCTGCAATGAAGGCTTTCCCGCTTCTGGATCCCTGCCTACACTGCAGAATTTCACAAGGAGAAGCGAAGGGGGGAAGTTTACGATCTGATCTAATCACAGATGAACTGAGAACTCAGTGGTAGCCAGCAGTTTGCGGAAGCACAGGACTCCGGTGCTGTTAAAGAGCCCGCCCTTCATTTCTGAGAGGAGCAAATGGTATGCTCAGCCAGTATCATGTGCTGCACACAGTAGGTGCTCATTGCTGCCACTGCTCTTATTGTCACCAAGATTACCACTCTGCACTGGGCCCCAGGCCACACTGAGGTAGGATAAGATCCAAGGACTTGAAAGTTCCTGCTGGGGGCTGTGGGAAATCTCAAGTAACGTTAAAGTAAAGCTAATAAAAAGGAAGTTTAAGGAGAAAATGCTGTCAAATGTCTCCTCTTGTCTTGAGATTGTTCTTCACGAGGCTGGTATTTTCCAAGGGACCAAGAATGTTTCTGTGGCTTTTTGATCCCTGTCCTCAGAGCTCTCTGACTCCTTCCCGGTCCCTCAGTGCAACGACCTCAAATCATTGCTGGACTCAGTGTCCCCTTCTGGCTCTCCAGTATGCTCCTGCCAGTGCTGGCTGTGAAACTCCATCCGTACCCCCCCATGCAAATCACAGGCTGGTGAGGGCACCTTTCAGTGCCTCATACTTGGTGGCCCCACAGCATTTGCCTAATGACAAGAACGTCCTGTGACACACTGATGTTGGTCACATCACAAAAGCATAAAAGCTCATCTTTAAATATCTTCCCTCCTCCTCCTTTTTTCTTCTTTCCTTCTCTTTCTTTCTCTCCTTCCTCCTTCTCTCCTTTCCTTCTTGCAAGAGGAAGGGCATGTGGGCAGAGAGAGCCAGGCATCATCTGGCAGCAGCCCAGCCTGTACCCAGTCACAGCCCCCTTCTCATCCTCCAGGGTGGGAGATAGAGAAAGGCACTGAGCTGGGTGGACCCCTTTCCTGGGGGTCTGGGGGTCCTCACTCTTAGCCACCTATACTCACCCATCTTTTCCTCTGCAGCTAGCATTCATCTGTCCTCTCCTGTTGAGAGCAGGGTCACACTCCTGGAGCTCCCAGGGCCCCACACATTTACCACACACCAGTCACTGGGGGTCCTACCCTCCCTCCAGATCCCCAGCTCTAACCCTGACCCCCAGGTGTAGGGGTGGCATTCCGTCTCCTGGAATTAAATCTTTATAATTATTTAGTGAGGCCTTTTTCCTACAAAGAGTTATTCACGTATTCACACTTACACTTGCTGAATGACCCAGAACAAGTCATCTGATCTCTGTGAGCTCAGTTTCCTCATTTTAAAATGAGAAGAATATTTGGCTTACATAATGAAGCGGCTGACACTTGAGAGGTATAGTAAGGATCAGCTAGCAGACTTCTTGGCTTCCTTCCTTCCTTCTTTCCTGTTTTCTGGCCTGGATGTTGTCCTCTGATTGCTCCCCCAATCCCCGCCCCGCGCCCCCCCCCAACCCTTGTCTTGCCTGAACAGGGACCTTTATACAAATGATATGGTTTCAAGCCAGGCCCTGGCTGCCCTCCATGATCCCTGCTGGGCCGGTGGCTGGGGCCTGCTCTCTGTATCCCAGTCTGGTGTTTGAGCCTGGCTTGCTGGATACACACAGGATTGGGAGGAGCACCTAGGGCATGCGGGCTGATGATGAGGGAGCCAGAAACCACTCTCAAAGCCCACATCAACATTCTCTAGGATAAGGTCTAGAACCTTATGGGTCCAGAGTTGCAGTGAATAGCTCTCTTCATCTGAAATACCAGGACCCTTTACGTCTATGTGGAGGGGTTTGAAGTAGTCTGATAGTTTAGGTAGTATAGCATGGTGGACAAGGGCCCACATTTTGAAGGTAGACTGCCTAGGTTTCAAGCTGGCTCTGCCGTTTTCTGAATCTGTGATGTAGGGTAAATTACTTAACCTCTCTGTGCTTTGGTTTCCCCATCTGTAATATGTGGCTAATAGTATTACTTCATAAGTTGGCTATAATTAAGGTTTAAATGAAGTCACACTTGTAAAGCATTCAGACAAGTACCCATCAGGCCATAAACACTTAATAAATTTTGGATCCTGTTGTCATTACTAGTATCATTACTATTGGCAATATCATCATTATTATTATCAAAGTGTGAGAACAAACAGAGACTTCTATTACTCACCAGTCACGCAGCACAAACTCTCATCTGTCAAACAAAAGCGTATATCATTCATCTCCTAGCTACTGCACATAGTGGGTGTGAGAATTGATGGATAAAATAGAAGTGTATGTATGAGATAGTTTACAGTAAAAAGCAGATACCTAATAAAACTGAAAGCAATAGTAACTGAAAGAAGATAAGAGGCAAAAAATAATATCAGGAAAGAGGAGAAAAATTGAGCATAAACTTTGGCGTGAGCTTCCTAGTAATCCACAGAAAAAGGGAAACCAAATAGGACATGCCATTATTATTAGTGCTAGGAAGTATATCATTTCATCACTAGAGACTTGAACTCTAAGAAAAACTTATCGTAAGAAAATTCATTACAAATTTTTTTGCAAATCTAAAATGTGAGGTCTAAAGTCCAAGAGAAAAGAGAATTCTGATGAGATTTGAAAAGTATCACAGTAAAAATGGTTGAAGGAATGTGAGCTCTTTAACCCAGAAAAGGGAATTGGGTCGGCGGGGGGGATCATGATATTCCATTTGAAGACTTCATTACCACATCAAGTGGGGAGTAGCATTGTTCTACAATGTTTCTGAAAACAGAACCAGAACTCTGTGGTGGACTGCCTCAAGGATGCAAATCGAGTTTCAACTAAAGAAATTTGTTCACCCAAGCTCAAGTAATCCAACAATGCGGTGAGCTGGCCTGTAAGGTTGTGAGCAACCTGGCCATGCAAACATTTGTCTAGATGCACACCTCTCCTGGCCGTGTGGGGAGGCTCGTTGCACTGCCAGGGCCACAGAGCTGACTCCTGCGTCCCAGGCCACTTGCATGTTCTCCAAGTCTATGTAATATAGAAGCAGACTCTCAAAAGAAGAGACGAGTTTTTCTCCCTTGAATGTGGATTAACAACATTAACAAAAACCATTCCCTACAAAGCTGCTCACTTAGAAATCAAGGGGCGAGCTGGCTAGAGCAGTCAAATCACTTTTTAAAATTATTATTTAAGATAAATACTATTTGGAAATCATTTGACCAAGCAATCATCAGCAGATCTGGGGAAACATTCCCCTTGTCATAAGTGACTGTGTTGCTTGCCACCAGCCTCCTCCGTGTGTCCCAGTTGCCATCCCCATGAGCAAGTGTGCATCCCCCAGGCTCCCGCAGCCTCCCAGAGCTCCTCCATCCAGGCACTCATCAACTGGTCTGCCGTCATCTGTTTTCTCACCAGGGCTTCTTTTGGAAAGGGCCATATCTTGCATCATATGACCAGGATGTGCAGAGAGCCTGCCCCATTACAAACAGCTGAGCATATGGTTAGGAGCATGGGCTCTTGAGCCGACTGCCTGGGTTTGAATTCCAGTTTTATCATTTACTAGCTCTGAGCTCTTTGAGACTCAATGTCCTTATTTGTAAGCTGGGATTGATGACTACCCTCTACACACACACACGCACACACACATACACACAAATATTTGTAGTATAAGTTAAATGAGATAATAAAAGTTAAGCTTTTAGCATAGTGGTTGCCTTATCTATTGTATTGGGGTTGGCAAACTATTCTATCAAGGGTCAGATGTGGTCTCTGGTACAACTATTCAACTCTGCCATTGTAACATGAAAGCACCCATTGATAATACATCAAGGAATGTGCATGGTGGTATTACAGTAAACCTTATTTACATAAACAGGTTGTGGGCAAGATGTAGGCCGTAGTTCACTGAACCCTGTAATTATAGGAAGAAGTAAGTCAGGTGACCAGATGGAAAACACAGAAACAAAAGGTGGTAGAATGGTGGTTTCAACAGTAGCACCTGGTAGTTAAGAACTCAAGCTGTAGAGTCAGATAAATCTGGGTTTAAATCTGGTTTGCGTGAATGGTGTGTGCTCTCTGAGCCTTGGTTTACTAATATATAAATTGCAAAATGGCAAGTAAAAGGGACCTATCTCAAATGGCTGATGTGTGGATGAAAAGAGATAATGAGACATGGTACCAGGCATTTAGTAAGAGCCTCAATAAATGTTGTTTGGTAATGAGAATGACAATGATGAAGTGACTATTAAAAGAACTGAACTAAACCAAATGGAACCATAGCCTCCGCTTGCCTCAAGGATGCCCAGACAGTATGGTTCATTAGGTAGAGCAAGGGCTCTCGATCCGGAGAGTGTGTGGCACCTTACCTTGAGCCTTCTATTTCACTGTCTATAAATGGGGCCAGTGCTCCTGGCTTTCTCCCTGCAGAGGCAGCTATAATGAGACCATGGAGGGAGAGCCTGCTTACCACCCACCTAGAAATATGATGCTGAGTCAGCACCAAAATCAATGACTGTAGTCCCTGTGTGTCAGAAATGAGCCTTGGCATCCTCCTCAAGTGGATCTGAGGATAGCAGGGCCAAAAGATCAGCAATGGAGAATATGAATTTTTGTCCTGGGCTGTGCAGAGCTGCTGGGGGACTCAGGTTTGGAGCATGTCTGGGAGGGCCCTCGGCTTTGGATTGCTTTTGTTTCATATTAGTGTCCTGGAAATGGACCTCTCCGCATATCACATTTTGTTTGGAGAAGATATTGCTGTCAAAGGTGAGGCTCACGATGTTCCTTTCCACTCCTTGTTGACGCATGAGTACTGCCTAACAAATGGGTCTCCCCAGTGTTCATATTGTGCTTTTTGTTTCAACCCTAGAAGTTTTTCTTACTTTCTTTGTCTCAGGTTTCCCAGAAAAAAATATTTGGACTCTTACAGCCCTAGTTAATGCTATCAAGCATCTCTGCCCTAATCATAGACTAGTTGGTATTGATTTTTAATTATGTCATCTGTCTCCACTAAGTTCATGGGATTCTCACAAAATGTCTTCTCAGCTCCCAAAACTAGAAACCACAAACTCTCTTTTCCTTTCCTTTCCTCCCTCCCTTCCTTCTTTCCTTCCTTCCTCACCTCCTTCCTTCTTTCCTTCCCTCCTTTCTCCCTTCCAATATTCTTCTCTCAGGCACCTACCATGTGCCAAACGTTGTGTTGGGCATGGGGAGCACCTTCAAATTCTCAGGTTTAAAGGGCGAGTTGGGCAAGTTACGGACAGCATGGTAAGAGGCGAGCTCTAAGCAAGGTCAGGTACTGTGGAAATCCACCTTCAGGGCGCCTAGCCTGTTGCTGTCATCAGGAGATGTTCCTGGTGAAGGGGATACCTGCACCATGCTTTTTAAGATGAGTAGGAGTTAGGTAAGTGAAGAAGAAGAAAGCAGCAGACTCAATGGAGTGCCTAGTCAGGACAGGGAAAAGAAGTTGTTCCTTCCACTTGAACTTGGTTCTTGTGGCAGGGCAGGGGCAAGTGGCAAATGTCAGGAGAAGACTGGCTGGCAGGAAGCAGTGCATGAAGGACTTTATAGGCCAAACAGATTCTTCTGGAGTTCCTTTCAACATCTTAAACCTTAGGTAATCTGTACATTTACGAAGCAAACTTAAAGGTCAATTTTCTGTGTTTTGGCTGTAATTATGACAAGAATGCTGTCTCCTTGGCCCACTGCTACTAATTAGAAGCCTTGATTAGCCGTTATACATGCCTTTGATGAATAAAGTGATAAATTGAGCTAATTATGACTTAGTATGTAGTTTGTTACCTACTATCTTTCAATACTTGAAGTCTGTGGAGACAGGGAGAACAACAGAAGGGCTCTTGGTGGTGAAAACACTGAAAAGTATGTCCTCCTTTTACCAAGACACATATAAAACCTACCGTGGAGTTGAATTTAAATAAATGATAAACAAAACCAAGCAAATAATTGATTAGGAGTTCACCGTATGCCTAGCACTGTGGGTCACCCTGGGATATAACTGGTATAGCAAATAGTAGTGGTCCTGCCCATTTTGGAACTCAGTTGTGCATAGGAATGGTCAATATTAAGCAAATAAACACAAAAATGAATATGTAATTATAAAATACATAATTTTGTGAGGAAAGATGGGTCTGAGAGAGAATAATAGAGAGAGAATTTTCATCAAGGGTAAGGGAAGTACTTTGTGAGGAAGCGATGTTTGAGTTGAGGAGAGATGGTGGGCGTGATCTAGGTAAAGGGAGGGGTGTGGAAAGGGGGTGTTCAGGTAAAAGAGTCCTGTGCACACTGGCTCTGAGGCAAGAAGGTGCTTGGCCTGTGTACAAGCTCAGTAAAGGCCACTGTGGCTGGAACCCGGGGGACAGGCCAATGTTGGCCCTGAGGAGATGGACAGGAGCAATAACATTGGTCCTGAAGGCCATGTTAAGTCTTTTGGTTGATTCTGAAAACAACAGGATGACTTTAAGAGTTTTAAGAAGTGTGTGTGTTTGTGTGAGAGAGAGAGACAGAGAGAGGGGAAATGATTTTTCCGATTGTTCTGAGAAAAATGAGTTGGACAGGGACAAAAGTGGAAGCAGGGTGACCAGCCTCCAGGTGAGAAATGGTGACATTTGGACTAGGTGGTAATAGTAAAGATCATGTGAATTGGATAAATTCAAAAAACATTTCGGGTACACTTGGTAATAGATTGGTTATTCAGGGTGGTGGTGAGGGGAAAATATATAAAGTGAGGAAATGAGTGTGATTTGAGTTGACTTGACTTGGAAAGCAACATTTGAGCCCCCTCAACTGAGGGCTTCAACGAGGATTTGGCAGGGCCTTTTGGAGGGCTTTTCTGGGTGCTTTCAGCCATAGGAGTGATGTGACCCCCATGTTTGCTTACATACTTTGGTAAGGAAGGCACTTCCTTCTTCTGTGTGGTGGCAAACTTGCAAGAGCGTGTGGCTCTGTGGGCAGTGATGTCCTCTCCGACCCTCATGTTTGGAACGTGAGCGGTGTGCACCATCCCATCTAAGGCACCACCTTCAAAGAGGAAAACCATGCCCACGTCCAATCAGTCCAACTGTTTGGTTCTCCAGCTCTCTACGCAGGTTACTCCAGGGGCCATGAGACCAATGAGACTGCATCTTGACCTACAGGGTCGAGGCCATCTATCAGGGCAAACCCCACAGAAGTACTAAAAAGACCAAGGAAAGCGCAGGAGGATAATAACAGGTTAGTCCTGGCAGATGTTCACCCCCCCAAAAAGGAGCTGATAAACTGCCAAGAAGCCCTCTCACGGGAGCAAAGAGGCATGGTAAGAATACCATCACTGAGCACTTCCCGTGGGCCAGGCCCTCTTTTAACGGCTGTGAATGCTATTCCACTTAATCCTCACAGCTACCCAGTGAGCCTGACTTTAGGAAGCTGAGGCACAGAGAAGTTGTGTGACTTTGCTAAGCTCCCACAGCAGTAAGGACAACAGCAGGGGTTTGAGTCCGGAGACTTGTACTACAGCTCTCATGCTCCTAGCTTCTCCGTGATAAAGTCAGGTAGAGTGGCTTCCTAGAGGCGAAGGTCTTGACCTGGCTTGAGAAAAGTAGGAAATACTGTCTCAATTGCTCTGCGTGCTACTGAGGTCTGTAGGGTCATTTGGGAACTAAGGTTCCCAGTGTGCTGCTGAGTGTTTCACAGAGTGGAGAGCCCTCCTCCTGTTCATGTATTCCCTTCTCACATCCTCCCTGAGCACCCTTGATCTGCAGGTACTGGGACAGGGACCGGGGGTAGAGCAGTGAGTTGAGATGTTCCCCTAGAGCGCCCAGGGTAGTGAGGGAGTCATAAAACAAAAGAGTTAATTTAAATGCCGTGTGATAAACACCCACCATGAGGAAGTCACCTGCTGTAGGACTCTATAGAAGTGGTCTGCGTCCCTGATACATTTTGGTGGTGGTTTGAGTGTGAGGGGTCATGGGTAAGGGACTCTTTTCCAAGGAAGGGGCATCTCGTGCGAACATGGAAGATAAGTAGGACTTGGCCAGGTGAAGCGTTGGGGTTGGGAGCAATGGAGAAGGGGAAATTCTCAAGAAACACTGGGCTCAAAGGCCTCCAGGTATGGAAATAAGAGAGAGCAGATTCTTCGGAGGAACTGGAGGGTAGAATGCACTCAGCGTGGGCGTGAGAACAGAGGTGAGCCTGGAGAAAGCTCAGCGGGAGCTAGATCATCTGTGTCAGGGAGTTCGGACTTCACACTGAGGGTAATGAAAAGCCTCCCATGGGTTTGATGGGAGGATGAGGTAACACGTTCTCTGGGGCAGTCTGGGTCTTTTGTACGGTTCTTGGGTTAAATTCATGTGCTGATGGAGTCTTTGGCAAGAGGCTTGATGATCTGGCCCCCAGAAAGGGCTTTGTTTGGCTCTGAGGAGGGTTTTCCCTCTGAGTCTTAATGGAAGTTGTCCCTCCTCCTTCTGACATTGGGCTTGCCAAGTAGCTGACATATGCTTTATTTTTTAAAGAGCTACTTGTTCACTCTATATCAGTTACCTGTCTATGGGGTTTCTCCCAGTGTGTTCAAACATGCCTCCCAGGTCCCATTTTGGGGTAACTTCTCCTTAATGGGAATAGAGGGGAGGGATGCAGGCGCAGGGGAGGAGAGCCTATCGGAGTGGGGAGCAGAGGGGATGGCAGGGATCATGGGCCTTTGGGATGCTGGCAACCTCAGGAGCCTCCTCAGCTCATCCTTTCTCAGTCACGTGGAGACTCCCCAATTGATTCCTCCCCTAGTGAGGGCTCCTCAGTCGATTGAGAAGGCTCTCCATCAATTATACAGGCAGTGACAGTCTGATACAGACACCATGGGTGGCCGCAGCTCACTGAGCATTAACTGCATTAGCCACATTGGAATTTCCATCAGTAACACTTTATGGAACTAATTTGTGGGTTTATTAACCCCCAAATCGCTCCTGACAAGGATCCATCTCCGTGTGGGAATGCCTGCACGGAGGACTAGGGGCGCCTTTGTGATTGTTCGCCAACCAGAGCAGTTCAGTGTCAGGGAAGGAACCAGCCTCTGGAGCAGAGAAACCCAGGTTTGAATCCCTGTCCTTCCACTTTCCAGCTGTGTGACCCTGAGCAAATGATTGAACCTCTCTGTGCCTCGTTTACTCATCTACAAAATGGAGATGCTAGTCTGTAGTCAGGATTATATAAGGCCATGCAGAGTGTTCGGCAAATATGAGGTGCCATTATTAGTTTTGTTTTTTCTATAATGGTTTAGTAAGGGCTGCAAACCCAGGTGCCCTCAGGGTAGCATAATTGAGTAAAGCAGGCTCGGGGAAAGACAGGCAGAGAGAAAAGTGCCGTCAAGGGGGCAGTTGCTGCTCAGCAGCAGCCCTCATTGTCTAATGGTATCCAGGTCCAGTGTTGTTAGAGCCAATGATTTTTCGGAAGAAACCAGAATTTAGTGTTAAATAACCCAACTTTTAATTGTTGTTAGCTGATTTAAAATGGTTAAATAATTTAGGTGGCAAACCAAACATGTCTGAGGGCTGCCCATTTGCAACCTCTGGGGTCTCCTTTCTGCAAGAACTGATTTAGGGGGCTGGCCCAGTGGCGCAGCGGTTATGTTCGCACGTTCTGCTTCTCAGCGGCCCGGGGTTCGCCGGTTTGGATCCTGGGTATGGACATGGCACTGCTTGGCATGCCATGCTGTGGTAGGCATCCCACGTATAAAGTAGGGGAAGATGGGCACGATGTTAGCTCAGGGCCAGGCTTCCTCAGCAAAAAAGAGGAGGACTGGCAGTAGTTAGCTCAGGGCTAATCTTCCTCAAAAAAAAAAAAAAAAAGAACTGATTTAAACCTGGATCCTAAATATAAATAGCTCCAGGCTGCCAGGCACAAGGCATGTTGGGAACTGACTCTGTCTGTGGCAGGTCGGAGGTAATGAAATGCCCCTACTCCTTCCAGGGTAGTATAACTCACTCATCAGCTCCATGTATGGCCTTGTGTGATGTCCAGAATCAAACTGAAACAGAGAGATATGGGCAGGTATTGGACAAATGTGCTGTGTCATATACTGTGGTAGAGGGTCCTGGCTAGGTGGCCAGCAAAATGGTGGTACCTACATGCAGGAGTTCCAGTCACTCACATGTGCTGTGCTCACCACTGTGCGACTGGGCTCTCTGTCCTTTTCAGACTTGAGCAAAGTGAGACCACTTTGGGGTGATGATGATAGCAGCCAGGAAGTTTTTATTTTCTGACAAAAGGACGTCGGAACATTCATTTGCAGAGGCAAACTGATTTGCTAAAATCAACTCTCTTGAACCTGACTATATCTAAAATGTCTGTTGCCTTCGGAAAGCCTCTATCCCATTCTAACCATAAACATTTTCTCTTATGCTAGGTTTAATATTTCAGCAGGTCTTGGGCCACTGGAAGTAGATGAAGTACTAATTGCTAATAAATATGAAGACATTTTTCTAGCACTAAGAATTACAAAGCAGTCCCAAGTTTGAACTTCTTCTCATTAATTCATTAATTCTTTCATTCAATAAATACTGAGTGTCTACCGCACACCAGGTATTGTGCAAGGGGCCTTGGATAGTCAGAAAGTTCTGAGATCGAATACAGAGGCCAAGAGAGCCTCAGTTTCCTCAAATGTAAAATGGGGATGATAATAGTGCTTGCTCATGTGATGTTCAAAGGATTACACAAGGCAGTGAATACTCATGGCCAGCGTTTAATAAATATTAGCCACCAAATGATCGTTCATCTCAATTGATACCACAACCTTTAGGGTTGTTACTGTTATCCCCACTTCTATCCTCAGTTTTAAAACAATGAATTAACTTGTCAGAGGTCACACACCTAGCAGAGGTTAGAGCTGGGATCAGCCAGTCTCCAAAGCCCGTTGTCTTTTTACCAAATCACCTGTCAGAGGCAAACCATCCCTGGCCTCTTTGCTTTACTGTCAGAAAGAATTAGAAGCAGTCCTAAATTTAAGGTCTGTAAAGACTGGATGGGATTTAGGGGCTAGGGAAGAAAGACTGCCAGGCAGCCCTCTCCTGCTGGAGATGTGCGAAAGACCAGTGCTCCGAGTGCTGGAATACAAATCCTGTTTAGAGAGGAATACTATCATTCAACCAATATTTATTGAATCCTTCTCTGAGCCAGGCACTGTCCTTGTCACTGGGAACACAGCAGTGAACAGAGCAGAAGTGCTTCCCTCGCAGAGCTTACAGTCCATCAGGATCCTGCAGATGGAAAGACGTGCAAATGTAAATGTGAGGTATTAGAAACCCTGATCCAAAGGAAGCAAAAGCCGAGGCTGGAAATGCATTTGGGACCCACATCTGATGACCTTTGAGGCATTTGGTCACTAAATGAAGCGGTTTTTGTTTATTGACTGGCAACTTGACTTTGCCCTTGGTTTGCATTCATTCATAGGGCTGCTGCAGGTGAACGCAGGTGTCCGGGTCACATCAACAAGGTCCTAGGAGGAGAGCCTGCTTTCATCTGCAGGCAGCAGCAATGCATTTCCAGGAGAGAGATTCTTTTGGCCATTTCTACTTCTCCGTTTACTCTCTGTTTGGACCGAGTGCCTGGTAGTTGGGCTCATGCAGAGAAGGAGCTAGTCTGAGGCTTGTTTGCTTGGAACATTTTAGAAAGTCAAAGTAGTTAATGACAATGATATCTACCACTTAGTGAAGACTATTTGCCAGACATTACGGTAAAAGCTTTACATGCATTATCTAATTTAATCCTTACAAACAACCCAGTATAACTGAAAGTACAATTATTTCTGTTTTACGCCTGAGGAAATTAAGACTCAGAGAGGTCAAATCCTTGCGCAAGGTCACACAGCCAGAAAATGGCAGAGGGAAACTAAACCAGCTCTGACATTTTGTAGAGCAATTGTTCTCATCCAGGGGCAATTTTGGAAAGTCTGGAGGCATCTTGGGTTGTCACAAGTGGGAGGAGGTTGCTATTAGCATCTAGTTGGTAGAGGCCAGGGATGTTCTAAACATCCTACAGTAGACAGGACAGCCCCCTACAATGAAGAATTAACTAGCTCAAAATGTCAGTAGAGTCGCAGTCGAGAAAACCTACTGTGGAGCCCCAGTTACCATTGCCCTGTCCCCATCACTAAACATCTCTTGTTCGGGCATATCTTGCTGAAGCATTTTGCATTTTATAAATAGCCCCAATCTCTGTTGAAGTGTTGTGTTTACATCCTCGCTTGTTCTGTCTTCATCTAAGAACCCATGATGGAACAATTTAGATCAAGCCATTCCAAGGAAAAGCTTTTAATGAACAACAGAACAAGGGAAACCTCAATGGGTCTTGCAGCCCCATTCCAGCTAAGGTTCGAGTTCACTAATGCCGGAAAGGAACTCATTACAGTCTTGTAGGCTGCAGGACAAATGTTAATAGCTTCACCTTTAATTTAAGCTGGACTTTATTTTTATAGCTAGTCCTTTGGTAACAACTAGATTTATTAAGGCATTTTTAACAGCTGAAGAAAATTAATAAAGGACATAAGCACATGTGATTCTTGTGCTATTTGCAAATATAGTTCTGACTCCTCATGTACATATAGGCATACTCATATATGCTCTAAGAATATGCTTCCCTCTGCTTTGTGTTTTAAAATTGACTCCCAGATCAGGACATTAGATCATCTGAATGTGGTCCCCAAGTTATGAGATGGGCCATAGTTGAAACAATTAGAGAAAGGAACACAAATAAATTCCCACCTGCGAGGGAAAAACGTTTCCTCAAAGTATATGGGTCCTGGATGGTGCTTTTGCTTACCTATAAAGACAAGTAACTTATTGCAAGATGGAATCATGAGTGGACCTAAACTACATGTTAGAACAGATGGATCTAACAGACACATACAGAAACATTTCATCCAACAGCAGCAGAATACACATTCTTCTCAAGTGCACATGGAAACTTCTCCAGGATAAATCATATGTTAGGGAAAAAATAAGTCTTCATAAATTTAAGAAGATTGAAATCATATCAAGCATCTTTTCCAACCATAATGGTATGAAACTAGAAGCCAATCTCAAGAAGAAAAATGGAAAATTCACAAATATGCGGAGATTAAACAACATGCTTCTCCATAACCAATGAATCAAAGATGAATCAAAATAAAAATCAAAAGATATCTTGAGACAAATGAAAATGGAAACACAACATACCAAAACTGGTGGAATTACTGGGTTTTTTTTTTTTGTTCCCCATTCATTTTATTGAGTCAGTATAGAAGATTGGTTAAGAGCACAGATTTAGGAGTCAGACATCCCTGAGTTTGCATCGTGACTACACTGATTATTAACTGTGTGACCATGGGCAAATTAACAAATCTTTCTGACTTAGTCTTCTCATCTGTAGAATAAGAATAATAATAAGCCACTTGAAGGTACTGTGAGGAAGAATAAGTGAGATGAGTAGGAAGTACTTAACACAATGTCTCATCCAGTGGTCACTTTGGATGCAGCAAAAGCAGTTCTAAGAGGAAAGTTTGTGGTGATAAACACCTACACTAAGAAAAAAGTCTCAAATAAACGACTTAACTTTATACTTCAAGGAATTAGGAAAAGAGCAAGCTAAGCCCAGATTTAGTAGAAAGAAGGAAACAACAAAGATCAGAGCAGAAATAAATGAAATAGAAGCTAAAAAGATAATAGAAAAGACCAATAAAACTAAAAACTGGTTTTTTGAAAAGATGAACAAAATAGACAAACCATTGGCTGGGCTTACCAAGAATAGAGAGAGAGGACTCAAATAAATGAAATTATAAACGAAAAGAGGAGACATTACAACTGAAGCCACAGAAATACAAAGGATCATAAAAAAACACTATAAACAATTATATGCCAACAAATTGGACAACCTAGAAGAAATGGATAAATTCTTAGAAATGTACAACCTACCAAGGCTGAATCATGAAGAATAAAAAATCTGAACAGACCAATTACTAATAAGGAGATTGAATCAGTAATTAAAAACCCCTCAGCAGAGAAAACTCCAGGACAAGATAGCTTTACAAGTAAATTCTGTCAAACATTTTTAAAGAAAAACTAATACCAATCCTCTTCAAAATCTTCAAAAATTGAGAGAGGAGAGAACACTTCCGAATTCATTTTATAAGGCGAGCATTGCCCTGACAAATCCAGACAAGGACACTACAAGAAAAAAACTATAGGCAATATCCCTGATGAACATAGATGCAAAAATCCTCAACAAGCTATTAGAAAACTGAATTCAACAATACATTAAAAGGATAATACACCATGATCAAGTGTGATTTATTCCAGGAATACAAGAATGGTTCAACATCCACAAATTAATCAATGTGATACACCACATTAACAAAATGAAGGATACAAATCACTTGATCATCTCAATAAATGCAGAAAAAGCATTTGACAAAATTCAACATCATTTCATGATTAAAAACTCTCAGCAAACCGGGTATAGAGGGAATTACTTCAACATGATAAAGACCGTATATGACAAGCCTGCAGTTAACATCTTACACAACAGTGAAACCCTGAAAGCTTTTCCTCTAAGATCGGGAATAAGATAAGGATATCCAGTCTCACCACTTTTATTCAATATAGTACTGGAAGTCCTAGCCAGAGCACTTACACAGGAAAAAGAATTAAAAGACATCTAAATCAGAAAGGCAGAAGTAAAACTGCCTCTATTTGCAGATGACATGATATTATATATAGAAAACCCTAAAGACGTCACCGAAAAGCTATTAGAACTAATACATGATTTCAGGAAATTTGCAGGATACAAAATCAATATACAAAAATCTGTTACATTTCTATACACCAACAATAAAGTATCAGAAAGAGAAATTAAGAAAATAATGCCATTTTCAATAGCATCAAAAAGAATAAAATACTTAGGAATAAATTTAACTAAGGAGGTGAAAGATCTGCACACTGAAAACTGTAAGACATTGGTGAGAGAAATTGAAGAAGACACAAATAAATGGAAAAATATTCCACGTTCATGGATTGGAAGAGTTAATATTGTTAAAATGTCCATACTACCCAAAGCCATCTACAGATTCCATGTAATCCCTATCAAAATTCCAATAGTATTTTTTGCACAAATAGGAAAAACAATCCTATAATTTGTATGGGACCACAAAATGCCTCAAATAGCCAATGCAATCTTGAGAAAGAAGAACAAAGCAGGAGGCATCACATTGCCTAATTTCAAAGTATATTACAAAACTGTAGTAATCAAAACAGTGTGCTATTGGCGTAAAAACAGACACATTGATCAATGAAACAGAATAGAGAGCCCAGAAGTAAAACCATGCATATATGGTTAATTAATTTATGACAGAGAAGCTAAAAATATACAATGGGGAGAGGATAGGCTCTTCAATAAATGATGGTGGGAAAACTGAATAGCTACTTGCAAAAGAATGAAACTGGACCCCTGTCTTATACCATACACAAAAATCACTTCAAAATGGATTAAGTAAAGACTTGAACATAAGACTGAAACCATAAGACTCCTAGAAGAAAATATAGCGGATGAGCTCCATAACATTGATCTTGGCAATGATTTTCTGGATTTGACACCAAAACCAAAGGCAACAAAAGCAAAAGTAACAACTGGGACTACATCAAACTTAAAAGCTTCTGCACAGCAAAGGAAACCATCAACAAAACGAAAAGGCAACCTATGGAATGGGAGAAAATATTTGCAAACCACATATCTGATAAGGGTTAATATCCAAAATATGAGGAACTCATACAACTCAATAGCAAAAAAACAAATAACCTAATTAAAAATGGGCAGAGGGTCTGAATAGGCAATTTTCCAAAGAAGACCTGCAGATGGCCAACAGGTATATGAAGAGGTGCTCATCATCACTAATCATCAGGGAAATGCAAATCAAACCCCCAATGAGATATCACTTCACACCTGTTACCATGGCTGTTATCAAAACTATATGAGATAACAAGTGTTGGCAGAGATGAGGAGAAAAGGGAACCCTTGTGCACTGTTAGTGGGAATGCAAACCAGTACAACCAATCTTGAAAAAAGTTTGGAGGTTCCTTAGAAATTAAAAATAGAACCGCCATATGATCCAGCAATCCCACTTATGGGTATATGCCCAAAGGACATGAAATCATTATGTCAAATTGATATCTGTACTTCCATCTTCATAGCAGCATTATTCACAATAGCCAAGGCATGGAAACAACCTAAGTGTCTGTTGACAGATGAAGAGATAAAGAAAATGTGGTATATCTATGCAATGGAATATTATTCAGCCTTAAAAAAGAAGGAAATCCTGTAATTTGTGACAACATAGATGAATCTGAAGGGCATTATGCTGAGTGAAATAAACCACACAGAGAAAGGCAAATACTGCATGGTATCACTTATATGTGGAGTCTAAAAAACAGAAGAATTAAATTCATAGAAACAGAAAGTAGAAAAGTTGTTGCCTAGAGCTAGAGGGTGGGAGAGATACGGAGAGGTTGGTAAAAAGGATACAAACTTTCAGCTATAAGATGAATAAGGTCTGAGGATCTAATGTATAACATGGTGACCATTGTTGATAACACTGTATTGTATAACTATAATTTGCTAAGAGAGTAGAACTTAAATGTTCTAACCCACCCCTCCCCACTAAAAAGGGCAATATATGAGGTGATGGATGTGTTAATTAACTCAGTGAGGGGAAATCCTTTCACAATATCAAATCATCACATTGTACACTTCCAATATCCAACGATTTTATTTGCTGATTATACCTCAATAAAGCTGGAAAAAAAGAGATTGAATCGTGACCAATGTTATAAAACCAAGGATACAGTGAACTATGTTTGCAGGTGTCCCTCATTTTACAGGTTCCAAAACATTCTGACATCTATTATTGAGATCTGCTATTTCACCTTGAAAACCTTAACCTCATTTTATAGATGAGAAAACAGGTTAAGAAAAATGGGGAAACCTGTCCAATGTCACAGAACTTGGCTCTCGTGGAGAGAGCTGCTGTGTGGCCCTATTTCTGTCGTAATCACCAGTCTCTGGAGTGAACGTGAGCCAGGCCGAGCCAGTCAGCCTGCCTGCCTCTGTGGCTGCTGTGGATGTGAAGAGTCTGGGCAATTCCCTCTCCTTTGCTGTGTCTACACTTCCAAATCCTTCCTTCTTTACCTGTCAGGGCTCAGACTTGCTGTGCTATTTGATACTGCAGGAGCCACTTACCACATGAAGCTATTTACATTTAAATTGATTAAAATTAAATAAAATTAGAAATTCATTCCTTGGTCACATTCACCACATTGCCAGTGCTAATTGCCACACGTTGCTAGTGGCTACCATATTGAACAGTGCAGAACATTTCCTTCTACTGACTGACACCGGGTCTGAGAGATTAAATTAAGGAAGTAAAGCCTGTGGGGTATATGGTATTTCAGAAAGGTATTATTCAATTTGCAGTGAACTTTGAAAAAAAAGTCTGTTTGTGCTGTTAAAGGAAGAAGGTTTAAATGTTTGTTATGAATCCACTCTCAGTCAGGTATCAGGCAGGGATATTTTCCTCATGCTCAGTTTTATGACAGTCCTGCAAGGTGTGTATTATCATCCCCATTTTATGGACAAAGACACTGAGGTTTAGTTGACCAAATATGCATCTTCTATGTAGCAGAGCAAGGATTCAAATTCAAATCTGCTCTTCACACCCGTACATTTCCTTTCTTCTACACCACGAGTCCTCAATAAAAGCAGAAGCTTTCATTCTACCCCAAAGTCAGCATGGCTTTGAGTAAGATACACTCTAAGATCATCACCTATGAGGATTAGTGTTATCAAGATTTTGAGCTTTTGGGAGGTTCTGAGTGGATAAAGAATAGTAGAATCTCGTAAGACGTACTTTATACTCAGTATCACTGAGTCCTTTCCTGTCACACAGTTGCCCCTTGTACAGCTGGAGTTACAAAATGCCACTCAACTTCTGCACCAGCTTTGTTTCTTTGTAACTCTGCAAGTCACCAGCGTGCCTTTGTCTCAGCACTTGGAACAGGTTTGCCTTGGATGAGCAGTGATAAAAATCCAAGTTTGCTCTTAATGGCACCACAGCCAGGCTTATTTCTATGTCTGTGGCCTGATGCTAGCTGAACCATATGTTCTAATGACACATCTTCCTGGCCCAGATGGCTTTCTCAGCTTTAGATGATTAGAATCAGAAATCCAGATCCCAAGTCTCTCCCTTTACAAGAAAGCGGAGAGTCACCATACAGGCATCTAATTGTTAGAAGTAGCCTTTGGAGAGAAGCAGGACATCTTTCCAAGAGAGTCACTGCATTTGTGAAGAAGGTTTCTCTTGAGCCCTGAATTTACAGAGGCAAGGTCACTACAAAGTTATTTAAAATTGCCTTTCAAGATGGTTCGATGGCAGAGAACATACCCCTCACTGCTGATTTACTGCTTACTCTTTTAACTTTTTAAAAAAGATCAGCAGATGGATTGTGCTGCCTGTAGTTGGAGATGTGCTTCCTTTTTCTCAGGCCTGATTCATAAAACATTCCTGACCTGGTTTCAGCATCTTTCCCTCTGTGCCAGGGAGCTTCTCTGAGGTTCACTAAGTGTTTAGCCCTGGGTGAAAACAATATGCCATATTCATAGCAGATGACCCGGAAGGGGGCATCGCCATGAAGTCCACAGAATGAACCATTACGTCTCTAGCTACAAGACTAAGGGAAGTGGAGAGGCAGTTTCAAGTGTGATCCTGGAGGAATTTGGACTGATGACCTTCATCTTTTCAGGTCGCAGCTTTCCAGAGAACATGGCAGATGTCCCTTCTGTCTCTGGTGAGGCCACCAGTTGTGGTCTCGCTGGACCCTAGGCCCCCTCCAGCCCACTCACTTGGTTTATCCTCCAGAGTAGGTTAACTGTCTGCACCCTGGACATTATCTCGGACAAGGCACAATCTCTGAGCCCTTCGTGTATTTGGGGTGTGAGTCCTCTGGAGGTGAGAGTGACAAGCAAAGCCCTCGGCCCCTCCCCAGCCCCCTGGGAGGTATTTCTACTTTTGTTGATGCTGGCAAACTTACAGGCAGCTGTGGTTCTGGATGCCAATATCTCGGTGATTTCATTTCTTTTCTGGGTTTATTCCTTCATTAATGTCTTTATTTCCTTTTATTTTCACTGACAAAATGTCCCCTCTTCAGTTAATTTATTTAACATGTCGGGTATGTGGTACACTTAGAGGCGGAGGATTAGAAAAGAAAGGTTATGAGTTTAAGAGTTGTATGCCTTCCTCAGATCCTTATTAAGGCTATGCTGCATCCTACACGCATAGAGGTCTTGTACACACTGCTCTTTAACAGAGGACATCTCTTTACTTCTCTTTCCATGCCTTGGTATTCACAGGCCATCAGGGCCAGTGGGGCTTTTAGAACCAAGGGCTGTTCCTACTACACTTAGCTGTATATAAAATTGCCCTAAGTGTCTAGACTAGGGGATGTTTAAAGTGGCCAGTGACATTTTTCCAAGACTGTTTATTAGCTCCTGGTGAGTGTTCCTCTGAGACAATTTGAAATAAAACTTTAGGTGTAATTATGCTTTATGAGGACACAATGTCCTTCGGCTTAATTTCATACAATGTTAAATCAATGCTCATATTAACACTTTTTTGTCTGTGTTCAAGTTAAAAGGCACAATGTTAAAGGTTCCCATAATCAACCAAGTAGTTGGTGCCACACAAAGGGTAAAAACTGACTTCACGCCTTCTGCCTGTTTGTGCAAAACCAACACCAGATGAGAGGTGTTTTAGGTCTCCACCTCATATCCACGAGTGCCATGGAAAGCCTAGAGACCAGGAAAGGAAATAAAGAGAGGGATGTACTTTCTAATCAAATGTCGAGGAAATAATACCCCATCATCTTTACTTGCAAAGTGCCACAGGGCCATTAAATATCTTTTTGCTTTCATTTCCATGCTGTTGTCTGAGTCAAATTGGTGTCTTCTCTAACATGGTGTCATCATCCAAGATCTCTGAGACCAGAGGGCATGGGCTCACTGGGTACCCATGTGCGTCGGGCCAGAGAACAAGCCAAGCACCTTGCTCTTTGAGAAAACAGCATCTACGGAATGACTCTGGATGATGTGAGGGACCCTGGATATAAGAAGAGGAGAATAGTATGTTTTCTTCTGCTTCGATGTCTTTTGTTTTGTCTTTCAGCTATAGGCCAGGACATTCTTTATTTTGGGTTAGAAAATTCATTGGCTTCTTTGGCTGAAGAGTGCTCTTATTTGCATGCCCTTTCTTGTTGCCTGTTGGCTTTTGGGATCGTTGCTCTGCTTGCAAAGGGTCTTAAATAGTCTTAGCCACATACAAGTTCATCTTTTGTTGTTTCATGAGTGTGTGTGTGTGTGCATGTGTGTGTTTTCTTAGGATCTTATTCAGACATCGATATTCTCCTCTACCTTTGTAATTACTGCAATACATAACTTTCCCTGTCCACTGAAATTCACTATGTCAGAAACAGAATTCTTTATGTGTCACTGTGTGGTGGAATGTGTGTGTGAATCTGTGTGTGAATATTCATTCACATTGCATTATACCTGTAGTGTATGAAGGCGATGGGAAAATTGAGTGGTCCAGATTATTACCTAATGTCACTTAGTTTTTAGTAAAGAAGGGAGGACCAAAAGTAGCAGCCGCAGCAACAGCAGCAATATAACCAGAATGTTGAGAATTTTTCCATAGGAAGTGATTCCTGTTTTTTTTCTTTCAATCAACTCATTTGAATAGATTACTTAATTAGCATTTATTGTTTATAAAATTCCTTGTCCAAAAGTAACATTTTAGGGCCTGCAGTTTTGAAGAAAGACAATTTAATGGGTGATAATCTTGTATAGAATTTCCAAATTGATTTCTCGGTAGTAAATTGTTCTTCAATTGTAGTGCCTTCTCAACTCTCATTAGACACCAAGGCTTCTCCCTAAATGCATTCATAACCATTAAAATGTTGTTTCCAGTTTCCTGTCATTTGAAACAGGTCACAACTTCAGGCACAAACATTTAAAGGACAGCTATACTTTCACTATTTCCTTAGTGTGCTAGGAGAGTCGGAATGTGCTATTGAAGTTTATAGAGCTTTGCAGTTCCTCATGGAAACTGTTTGGCTGTACTCATCCCCAGAGTAGAGATAACCTTTCTCTTTGTACACAAAGTTGCTTCATTTAAATTCCACTCTACCTGAGTCTTATCAGCCTGATATATGGCTAGGGCAATATAGAGCCTCACAAGAACCTGTTTGTGATTCCACTGACCTCCTCTTTCCCCAAGAATACCCCGGGAATAGATCAAGCTCATTGCCAAGGGAATTCTGACAGTCAAGTACAGTTTGGTCTTATTTTGAACTGGTTTCTTTGAATCTTTAGAAGATGGTACTTAAGTATATTACCCAAAAGGAGCTATAGAAAATTTGAAATAAAATAAAAACAAAACCAAGCAAGCCGACTAGAATTTCCTATGATATTTGTGGCAGTTTTTTATGCTTTTGGATTTTCTGGGAGTGAGAAGTTTACCAGCAGAGCTATTTTAAACCTTGCTGTTGAAGTCAGCAGGGATGATGTGGTCTTATCACAGCCTCTGCCTGGACATGTTCTAGCCAAGTTAGGTCTAAAAACTGATTTCACTGGTCTAACCCTCCCAGTTTATCGATGGGGGCAGAATGTTGATCGCATTTAAGAACTTTTTGTGTACTGAGCAAGAGGCTCTGAGAACACTCTCTCTTTTAATCCTGAATTTTGGCTGCCGAACTGATAAAGTAAGTACGATCACGTCCATTTCTACAGATGAGGAAATAGGCTCAGAAAACTCAAGTGTCTGGACCCATATCACACAAGAGGCTGGTGGCAGACTTGCATTGACACCCTGGGTTTACTGAAGATGCCCTTTCAGGTGGAGCTTTTGAACGAAGAAACAAAATGCTGTTGCTCCTCAGAAGCTCTGTGGGGTGGATGTCTTATGGAGTTTACATCCAGAAGACAGCCCTTTGAAGCAAGCCTTGACTCCACAAGATTCGTCTATCCTCTTTGACCTGCTTTCCTCCACTCTCATGATTTGTTGATTTTCAACTTGACTCTTCCCTCATGCTGTGTCCTAAAGCTCAAGGAGCCTTACCTCACCCTTTCTGACTCTTTTATAATCCATATCAATAACATTCTCTTCTTCAGCCTTTCATAGATCAATCTCATTGATTCCTTCATTCAGAAAAGAAAGCAATATTGGGCACTTACTCTGAGTAAGGAACTGCTCTTGGGGTACGTCAGTGAACCAGACCAACAGGCTCCTGTTGTATGGAGTTTACACTCCTGGGTGGAGGGATCACTGGAAAGCACTTAATTTAGATTCAGAAGACCAAGGCTAAATCAGAATGTGAAAACTAGCAGATGTGGCAAATGGTTATTTTTAATTCAGTCTGTACAGTGTCCTAACAATTGAATTAGTAGGTAACATTTTAAAACCAACGGATTCCACATAAAAACTATCTGGATTTCTGGCATCTCTGTAGTGACCGGGGCCCACATCCCCACAAGGCGCCAATCCACAATCCCAGTGATGTGAACAGTTTTGTGCCCTTTGATGACGCAAGGTCTTTCCCCACCTCTGCCTCAACCACATCTTAGGCCCAGCCAGCTACGTACATCCAGCTACAGGGATCTGCTGATCCCTGTAGACACTTTAGATTTTGTGACCCCCAGAGTAAATGATCTGCAGAGTCCCTTTGCATCCTGACACGGCCGTGGCTGTCTGGCTTCCCGTGGCACCACTGTGGCCTCTCCCCACAGGTGGTGCCTGGACCAGAGCCAAGAGCCAGACAAAGAGAATCTGTATGGACCCAGAAGGGACTGGATCTTTACAGGGCAAACTCAGAGCGCGTTCAAATCCTGGACTGTGACCAGCTGTCCTCAGTCCAGGGTCATCATTTATTATCCATTCCAGGCCTTCATGTTGAGGCCCCACTACTTGAAATTTTCAAGAGATTTAATGCAAGTTAATAAAACCAAAAAACCCAGAAAATTAGAAATTTTCTCTGGTAAGAGCCAAGTGAATCAGAATTTAATAAGGAGAGAACAGCTGAGCAAAAGCACATAAAGACTGCATAATATTTGGAGGAACTAATGCTGACTGTTAGTATTCTTAAAGTTGGTTTTTGGTTTTACTCGGAAAATCTTGACTCAGAATCAGCAGCAGAAGCAACAACAACAACAACGGCTCATGTTAATTGCAGGCCTATTGTGTGTTGTCTGTCTCCCCTAAGTGAACCCACTCTTCTCATCTTCCAGATGGGACAAGGAGACCCAAGGATTTTAAGTCATTGTACGAGGTCATCTGATGAATATATTCAATCTCTCAGATGTTTTCATGATTTTGGCTTATTTTTCAGTTTGCCTGATCATCTGGAGACATGATTTGGGGGACTGACAGATATCACACACATACACCATTAGTGTAAAACTTCTGTAAGCACAGCTGAAACCCCCATTGTCAAGGGTTAAGCAGATTCTTTCCCCACTGATGTTCATTATCTAGATCTATTTTCAACATACAGGAAGTTTTCATCATGATCAATTCAGGCTTATTAAACCATCAAGCCAACGACCAAGGTGTTTTACGGAAGAGTCCACGGAGGGAACTAGATGACGCGCTGAAAGTGAGCTGGTGGATAAACGCGAGAAATGCGGAGTGAGACAGGTAGTTCAGGATTTGATCCCCATGGTAAATCAGATTAAAGAATTTAATTCTGTTTAGAAAAATAATCCATCAGGGCATATCCTACTTCTCAAAAAATTTTGTGTTGAATTCTGTAAGATTATGTGTAATATGTCACACTAGACCAGAAATATTTTAAAAATTCCTTGATTATCCCTTCCTTGTTTTCTCGTGTTTATACTCAAATATAGCATGGGGAACTCTTAAGACAGAACAGAGGATCACCCAGGCACTTAATGAGAATTCAAACTGGGTTGACGTTTCCCTCTGCCAGGAGGAAGCAGAAGCTGCTGAAATTCTGAGAACAGAGTCCTCTAAGAGTGTAGGGTTCACAAAGAAGCTATTCTAAAACTGTCTGCTGCCCGTGTGAGGCAAAATAATTCTAGATGTGTTTGTCAAAACATGCGAGGTTACTTATGACCCATGTCTACACATGGGTGGATCTAAGGGACCAGCCACTTTGGCAGGGGCCCTTTTGTCAATGTCTCTCTGGTCACACTATGCCTGTGACCCTCCCAGTTATCCCTGTTCTGGAACTGAAACCTTGCTGTGCAGACATAGGTTCTGAGAGTGGTGAGAGCAGCATAACGGAGTGGTTAGGAGCACTAGGTTTGAACCGTGGCTCTGCCACGAGCTCGCTGCTGGGCAACCTTCCTGTGCCTCAGTTCCCTCAGCTATCCAATGAGGATAATGCTGGTACCTCCCTCGTAGGACTGTTAAGAGATCAAACAAATTAATACGTTTAAAGTGCTTAGAATAGTACCTGGCACATAATGGGTTAATTTAGGTTTAAATAACATTTCAAAGTGTGTTGGGATGTACTTTGAAGAAAGTGTCAGATATGCTTTTGACTCAATAAGTAGTATTTTGGGTCCTTTCATGTGCTAGGCACTAGTCTAAGAATTTAGCCTATCTTAAATCACTTAATCTTCAGAATATATAGGAATTTACACAGAATATACAAGATAATAGTATTATTATTTCTATTTTCAGTTGAGAAAACTGAGGCATAGAAATGTTAGTAATACGTGCAGGTCACACAGCTGTTCAGTAATGGAGCCCAAACTTGCAAGCGGGCATCAGTCCGTGGAACCCATGCTCCAAACCACTACGCTGTAAAGATAACCAAGCCACCTTCGTTCTGACTCTTCCAAATCCAAGACTGAATTCATTCACTGCAAATATGCTGGATCCCTGAGAGCCTGCGGCAGAAGGTGGGCACGTGAATTGCCCCCTTATCACGCACAGTTTAAAGCTAGTGAGGTTGCTATAATCCAGCCATCAAATCAGAGCATTTCCTTGGACAAAAGACTCAGCCTTTTTAGCGAAGGAAAATCTGTAGCAACCAATCTGGCTAGGGATTCCAGGTGCGTCTTGCCACCTTGTTTTCAATTTCTCTTACCAGTGTTTGCTTCCCCAACTAGATTATAAACTCTTGGTGGACTAGGCCATGTTTATACAACTGCTTATCTCCCACGACAGTCATGAGTGTTGGACACTCTAAGGTTCAATAAATACAAGTACTTACTGGTTCCACTTGTTTCGCACCCTGATATCAAATTATTTGTTGATAATGAAACCATCATATCCCTTTTATGTCTGCAAGGAAAATTCTTTACTGAAGTGAGGCTCTGCTGATAAACTTTGATTTCCAATCAAGAGAATTGTAGGATAAAATGAAAATTGGACATTGTTTGCTGAAGATTACTTAATTAATTGTTTGCTGATTCTTAGTGGTTGTGAAATATTAGGAAGTCCCAAAGGAACCATATATGCATAAAAAAGAGAAGTAGAAAAGAGAACATGTCCATAGGGTAGTAATTGCCCACAGAGAAAGTGATTGAAGATAACAGAAGCCATTAATTCCACACTCAGAAAGGGCCTTTTCCTGGCCACATCATGTAGAAAATGATGACCTTGCAATGGAGAGATGAGACTGGTAATTAAGGTCGGGTTGTGCTAAAGCTTGTCTTTCTTTTCTACTGATACTTTCATTCTGGAAACTGCAGTGGGGCATTAAATAAAGAATGTTACTATATTCTAGGGGAGAACTTACAAACTATCAAAACTTGGATTGGAAGGAGCTCCCTCTGAGCTAACATGTGCCCTCTCTTAATGAATTCTGCCTTTCAGCAAGGGAAGGTGTTTAGCTGGCATCTGAGGATTAGCATAAGCTTTTGATATTCTGTCTTTCATTTTGGGGGAAAAAAGTCAAACTTTAGATAGTGGAATTTGAAAGCTTAAGACTATCCCATTCAATTTGCTTTGGATGGCATTTTTCATTAATAAAATTAAAACAAACAAACACATACATGCTCCTTGTCTAGGGAGACCGTACATCCTGGTTTCCCTGGGACAGTCCCAGATTCTTCCTGTTGTACTTGTATAATTATTAATATCTTTTAGAATTGTCCTTGTTTGGATGATAAATAATATTCTATCTGTACCTGCTATCTGCTCAGTATGTAACCTAGAAAAGTACTCACACATGTGCACAAGGAGACATTGCAGCTCTATTTGTAATAGCACAACATGGAAAATCACATGAATGCCCCCTAGGAGGAGAATGGCCGAATGAACTGCAGAGCATTCATCCTAAGGACCACCATCTTGCAATTAAAAGAATATGATAGATCTGTATGTACTGAAATGGATAAATCTCCTAGATACGTCTTGAGGGAAAAAATAATTTTCAGAATATTCTCCAACAGGATAATGTTTAGGTTACCTAAAAAAATGCAAGCTAATTTAAAATATTTTGTAGGGGACACATATATGAGTATGTAAAGACAGAAAAATGCAAGGACATTCACCAAACTAGTAACAGGGGATAAGCTGGATAGAAGTGATGGGTTGGTATTTGATATGGGGGTCAAGGATGAGATTAACTGTCACATTTCAGCTTTTTCACGACGACACTATCATCTCATATTACTTGTGGAATTGATCATTGATTTTAAATATAATTTTAAATTTAAAGCAATGTTCTAGAGGTGCTGTTGCTCATTCCTTGTTTGGAAGTGAGGTAACTGGGGCCCACAGAAGCCACATAAATTTTCTAGGGTCACACCATGAATATGGGGCAGCACTGAGGCCCAAATGAGTCTCCTGACACCCTGTTTCTTATTCTCTGGTTGGAGGATGCTCTTCTCCAAGGTTTATGAAGATTTATTAAGTTTACTTAGCTCCAGGGAAATAAATGCCTGGACACAAACTTAACTGCCCTCATCAAATTTTACTTCCTCTCATCCCCAGACTAAAATGTAACAGCCTGGGCTGGTGAGCCCATCAGCATACCCTAGACTGGTGGCCATGTGACTTACTCTCTGGAGTCTGCTATCTGGTTTTGTTTTGACCCTAATTCTCCAGCTCGTGTTAACTCGATGTGGTCATTAATGGTTTGAAGACGTAGTGAGTGTAAGGCAAGGAGGGTTTTCCTGACGTATTTTTATTGCAATAATCATGGGGTCACCTGCCTTGATTCGTGCCACCATTTTTCTTCAGGTAAGCTGTATGCTCATGGACTTTTCCTCCCGGCAGTTCCTTGAGCCCCACCCAGTGAAACCTGCTCATGTGTAGGCAACTGAAAGCAGCTAAACATGATCCTTCCCTGGGGTGTTTGCACAGTGACAGAGATCAGGGCCTGAAGCTAACTTGATGGTGCTTCAAAGGCAGAAATGGAGACGTTAACCAGTAGATGAGGATTAGTGGACAGGATTAACAGAAAGGATTTTATTGAACTTTTTTTGCCTTCCTAATTCTCTTGAAATTACACCAAATGACTACACTTTCTGTTAATCATTAATACTCATCCTAGTAATAATTATCATCTATGTTGTTGAATTTAGAACTCAGTACTTTATGTGAATTATGTCATTTAATCCACAGAACAACTTTATGAGACAGAACTGTTTTTATCTCCACTGAAGAGATAAACACTGAGAAAAAGATCGGCTTCTCAAAAGTTAGCAACTTGGAGAAGGTTACACAGTAGAAGACAGAGCTAGGTTCGAACCCAGGCAGTCTGATTTCAGAGCCTCAGCTCCCTACCATAATCATGATTATGTAATTATTAAGATTGTACAAAATATAATGTAATACAATAAAATATAGCATTATGTAAGATATAATTATATGCAATTAGCTGTGTGGGGATTCATTTGCATATTTTGATTTCAGAAGTGCCAAGAGGGAATAAATACTTTCTCTGAGAGCTATTAGTGGAATTCCAGAAACTGGATGGGTTTGGGCAAAGTTTAAAAGGTGCTCCCCACTTCCCCTTCTTTCTTGGTTCAACAGTGTGCTGACTGGCACTCATACTTGCGAGATAAATGCAACCTCAGGTCTTACCATTCACTCAACTCAGGGAACTCACACATCACTTACTGAGTAACTGACAGAGGACTGAGTAAGAGGGCATGGCTGTAACTCAGCTGAAGAATTCCGCTGAATTCGTAAAAGGTGATAGCACAGCCCCAGCGGCAGGTGATGGACAACATAACGCCTGAGAGCACATCAGCTCTGTGCTCGTTCTGGTTTCCACAGACTTAATTTATGGCTGAGACTTGGCCCTTCCTTTGGATTTACAGGAAAGCCTAAGAGCTGAATGGCTGAGTTCACCATGATCTATGTGGAAGGCTCTTCTCAGCTTTCTGACCTCCACCCAGGGACACCTGGAGCTCCTCCAAGCCCGGTCACAGAAAGTTGTTTTCTTAGAGATTGGCAGCTCTTATTGTCAAAATATGCAGTTAAACAGTTTGCTAAATGAACTAAGATTCATTTTCTTAGGTCTTCACTCAGTCTGTAGAAACACTTTATCCATTACCCTTGCAAGTATACTCTTTATCCCTCTTACTTATTTTCCAATTCCTTCTACAAATGTTTAAAGAGTCCCAATGCCAGTGTCTTACTGCCATGAAGGAAAAGCATGTCAGGTAATGGGCCATAGGAGCGAATGTAGTGTAAACCCAGAAGAGCGTCTGAGATGGGGAAAGCACTCAGGAAATAGTGTTTGTGATTTGAATTAAATCTGTATTGCTCCTGATGTGAGATTTGGGGTTATAACATTCAAGCTCATCATTTCCTAACAAGAAACCCTGCCTAATCTTGGTGTTATTAGCACCCTGCTCTAACCAACGGACCTAACCAGCTGCCCTAACTCTACATAATCTTTGTTTTTCTTTAATCACGTATTTTTTCTTTCTTAGCATCGTTTCAAGAGGCTATCCAGAAAGATCAATGAGCTGGATTTTTGAGTAATTGAGAGCTGTTATGATATTTTTTAAAGATGAGGCTTATGTTCAAGTCAAACTTTTCCAGATGTATTCCATGGAACCCCAGGCCCAGAGATCAAGAGTCCATGGTCAAATTCTCATTGGGCACTCTGCCTTTTTTCTCTCTCTCTTAGGAATTTGCTGTATATATGTACATTAAAAGCTCTGAGAATTACTGCATCCAGTAAAGATGTCTGTTTAGCTTTGTTTAACCCAGTGTTTTCCGGACTCATTTCATCAGAGACTTTGCACAACCCATGTGGAGAGGAAGTGCTCAGGAGAAGCTGCTGTCAGAGATGGGATTACACTCTGTAGCCATGGCGTACATCGGTGGTTAGGGCCCACTGTTCTCAACAGGTTGTAAACAGTGTTAATGACAAAGGATCTTTTCCCAAGATCGTAACTGAACTTTTAACTTCTTCTATTGAAGAGTGCACAACCACAATATTTTTCCCCTTTGCTGCAAGGATAGTAATACTGTGATGTTCCCTTGAGAATAGAAGGATGATCTTTTAAAAAAATGCGCCATAGGGGTTGGAGGTTAGAATTTTTCTGGTCTGTGAGAATGCCGTGTACATCCTGGGCCTGGACAACTATTACTGAAGAGCTTTGTCATAACCCAAATGACCTTTCTATTCAGCTCGTTCATTTCTTTGGCTTTAATGCCATTTCACTTTTGAGAGAGGATAGTAACACAAATTGCAATAATGTCACTCTTCAATATTTGCATAGTTGGGGTGCAGCTTTTGGAGGAAGCTTCTAGAAAGAATTCCCAGAGTGTCCACATTGCCTAGGGTATTTACTGCTTCCAAAGAGTGAATGCTCCCATTTTATGAATGAAGAGGGGGAGCCTCAGAGGAGATGAGCCTTAATTTATGCAGGTAGAACCATGGTAATGTTCACCTGGAATGCCAAAAAATAAGGTTAATAAATAAAAATAATGTCAACAAACTGAAGCTGTTAGCTGGATGATCTGGAACTAGTTCACCTGGTTTACTCTATTTCACAGACATGGATGCTAAGACCAGAGAGGCTAAATCACTTGCCGGACACAGAGCCACCACACATAGGCTCTCGGGCTCCAAAGTCTGTGCTCTTCACCACCACACCATGCCCTTCTCCTTTTACTTTGTCTGTTTGTGCAAGTGTGGGACTGGGTAGAAAAATCAGGTTGAAGATGATTCAGATTGAGAGATTGTTTTTTGTTCTAAACATGATGGGTCTAGGTGGTAAGCTTACATGTATGGTTTTTACTTTGTTATGCATACTTTTGTATATTTTCTAAATTCCCTACAGTATTTGTGTGTTACTTTCATCATAATAAATGGCATATACAGAAAAGACATTCTAACATGGGGTTGTAGCCTTTATCTTAGGTACTGAAAGATCTATTGGCAAACACAAAAGAGTGCACACACACACAAACACACACACACACACTCATACAAGGGAATTTGGAGCCAGGAAATTTGTCTCAAAGCCCCTATGTATTCCTTTTTGCACATTCCTTTTGCGACCTTGGGCATCTCTCTGCACTTCTTTGAGCTGCTGTTTTCTCATCTGATAAATGGAGAATGATACTACTTCATACAAGATTAGCAGGACTAAGTGAGACACTGAATGTGCACATCGTAAGTTTAAAAGTGCTATAAAAATGTAAATGACTCTGTTTAGGTAAAGACATTTATGACATGTTTTTAAAAGCCTCCATTCTCCGTTATTTGCATAGATGTTATGCAACTTGCGTTTTGGAAAGTTTGCCAGTACGGATTTGATCCTGCAGCCCTTAGCCAGTCGGGATGTGAGCTAGGGTGGAAGTTTTGTGGGATAAGCAATCTACTGCTCCCTTGGAGAATTCTCTAAATTTGCAAGTAGAAACATCACAGTTAGCAAAATGGAGCTGGAGTAATAACATTTGTCATGCAGGTGGAGCTGTTGCGTTTGCAAAGGGCTTGGTAATTAGTAAATGGTAATTAGCTGACCTCCCCCCCACCTCTTCCTGCCATCCCCCCTCCTCCTGCCCTGCTATGCCCCCTTGAATTCAGAGGTAGAGGCACCTGCATCCTCTCACTGTGTTGCTCCCTACATGGTGTCTGGAAAGACCCATTGGGCCACGGCCGTCTGATGAGTGGGTACCGGGGTGAGATTTATACCAGCCCCACAAATGAGCTCTGGCCCTGTGGCCCTGGGCTGGTGGGAAACAAGGTCAGGCCTAGAAGACATCAGGCTTTGGGCAGGGAATAGTTTTAATATACACAGGAATTCTCTGCCCCCATTTTTTCCCTCTCACTTTTTCTCCCCTAAAGCCCAACCTCTGCCTTGTCAGTTTCTTGGTGTCCAATAACCCATTTTTGCTTCCTCCAACCATCCCGTTGGCAAGTCAGATTTCCTCGTATTCTTTCTCAACTAGGACAAATTTTTCTCATTCATTTGTTCCCAAGAAGTATTAGGACCTGAGAATCTTGACAATCTTCCAGGTGCTTCTTGAATAGCAAATTAGACTCTCATTGAACACCCATTTAATCTCTTCGGCTCCATTCAATCACGTCAAAGTTCATTTGAAGGGACTGGGACTTCTTATTAGCAACTCCATCCTGCTTAAAACACGGAGTGCCTCCTCTCTGCCGTGACAGTAATCTGAGATGCTTCTCTGGAAGGAGGGCTACAAACTCAATAGTTAACAAAACCATCTATTCTCACCTTTTTTTTTTTTTTTTTTTTTGCATCATTTGGAAGAAGGTGTTCCCTTTGGCCGGCTATGTGGGTAGACAGACATACTGGTAAAAGGCCAAGCTACAACTCCTCAATTTGGGATTTTACTAGTAACTACTTCCTCTAGAAGCCCCTAGAACTAGAAGTGAACAGTCTGCATCCAGGCACAATCGCTCCTTTCCAGTCTTCCCAGGAGGCTTCATCCTCTCAGGCAGCTCTCAGGGCTGTCTCAGACTGTATTCCTCAAATAACTTAACTGCCTATAACATTAGACTTTCCCTTTTTTTCGGTAGATTTTTTTCTCTGTGATGCTTTTTCTTCACTACGCTACCCTGCCTCCCATTCATCTGTTCTTTATACTGAAGGCCAAAAAGTTTAACATATAGTAAAGAGAGAAAAAACAGGCTTTGTAGTAGGGAGTTGAGGACCTGGTGCAGCCAGGCAGCCCCGGCCGAGCCTCGTTTCCGTATCTGTAAAGTAGAGCAAGTCATACCTGCCTCGTGGGAGGGGTGATGGGGACGCTGCAGTGGCAGGCTGGATTAAGAGCACTGCCCTGGGTGGAATCCCAGCCCTACTGTTGATTGGCTGTGTGACCCATGGGGACATCTATATTTCAGCTTCTTCCTCTGTAGAGCAGGGTGATAATAGCACCTGTTTTATAGGGTTATGTTGGGAGGATTAAAAGAGATCATTCTTGCAAAGTGCTTTACAGGGTGCCAGACCAATAGAATAAGTCCTCCATTAATATTATTTATAGCTGTTATTGTCATTATTCCAGGAATTTAGCAAGTTCTGGTTCTCTGAGGAAGAGATGTCCCCTGCCAGCAGGCCCTGGTTTAGGTCTCACATTTCTCCGGAGACAAACGGTAAAGTTCCGAAAGGTACACTGGGAGCGTAACCAGTGCCCACAGCATGGCCCACATGCCTCGGCAAGTTGTCACCAGCTTTGGTTTCTGGGCCCATGGCTTAGAGCTGACCTCAGTAAAGGGAATCCCTCTCTCAGAATCAAGTGGGATGCTCTGGGAAAACATGGGTCTGTAAAGCCAGTGAGGACAAAGGGATGCAGGGCCAAGAGTCTCCACAGCTATGGACCCAGGCCCCATCTTAGGGACCACAGGGAGGTCACTCATCTCATGGTCTCTCACTTGCCACATGCAGACCTAGTCCCAGCACCCTGCTCCTTCCTTGCTGTTAAAAGGACACCATCACCTTATATGGAAGGGCACTTTTCTTACTTACAATGAGGGTCTGCAAAATGAGCCTCTCATCTTCTACCATTTTTGAACTGCCATATAAGCCTTGGCATTACTGTTAACAAATAGGCCCTTTTTCCTATCACATGAGCCTCAGAATGGGAATGGTCTGCATCAATCTCCTATGAGTTCTGATGGCCAATTCCAAAGAGGGAATGGTGAAAATGATGACTGAGGAAGATGAATCTGATAGCTGCATAAGGCTGAAAGTCAGGGGCAGTGAGTTGGCTCAAAGGCTGGCCAAGGCAGGCTGAACTAGGATTTAATCAGAGCAAATAATGTTTGCTGCATCATATTATATCACTTATCATCCATAATACTATGCAGCTGAGTGAGAGGGGACCACAAAGATCATTTGAAGATAAACAAACCAAGGCCTCCAAGGATATAACTGTAAACAGAGGTGAAGGCAGGCTGGATGCATTCATTCAACAACTAGTTATTTATTGAGCTTTCATTGTGTCTCGGACACCATGCTGGAAACACAAGGGTGAACAAGACAGAGAATGCACCCACCTTTAAATCTTTAAAAAACAAAGACCAGTAAACAGAAAAACAATTGCAAATTGTGATGCAAAACCAACAACCAGAGAGCAGAAATAAGGAAGAACTGAAGGTTAGGGCAGAAGTGAGGTGGGCACTTTAGGTAGGGTGGTCAAGTATAACCTCTATGTTTATGCTAAGAATTAAAAGATTAAAAGGAGCTTGCAATGTGAAAAGTGGCAAGAAGAACAAAGATCATAAGAACATTCCAGGTGGAGGAACTGGTGTTTGCAAAGGCTTAACGTGGAAAGATCCTAGGCCTTTCCAGGACTTGGAAGAAGGCCACTGTGGCTGGAGAGTCATGATAGGGCAGAGCACCATCAGATGAATTTGGAGAGGGAGAGAGAGGCAAGGTCATCTAGAGTTTTGGAGGCCACAGTAAGGGGTTTCTTTGAATTGTGATGCAAGGCAGTAGTTCTTAAACTTGAGCATGAATCAGAATCACCTGGTGGGCTCCTTAAACATAGATTGCCTGGCCCCATCCCTAGAGTTTCTGATTCTGATGGTGGCATCTGAGAATCTGCATTTCTAACATATTCTCAGGTGGTGCTGATGCTGCTGGTCCAGGTACCAGACTTTGAGAACCACTGCTCTGAAGCAGTGAGAAGCCTAGCAAAAAGATATTTAGTAGAATTGGTAGAACTTGGTAACTAACTGAATACAGGGTTTAAGAGGAAAAGGAATCAAAGACCATTCCAAAGGTACCATTGTAAATGATCAGGAGATGAAATATGTAGTAAAACTTATTTAGTTGGGGTTGAATGATGAGATGGTCTGGCCAGCAGGAATCTTCCATGGGTTTCAGTGGATGTGGGACTTCACAGATCCATAAGCCTTTCACAAATGCGTGGTAGAGAAGTTATAAATGTAGGGCAGAAGCACAGAGGCAGGAGTACAGTACTGTCCACCTGAGTTTTCTCCAGGCCCTCTCACCAACCTTTTTTCCCTGCAGACTCGGGGCTAACCACCTCACTAGCTTGCCCTGCCCAAGGCCAAGCCAATATTGGCAACAACCTCAGTCCCCCAGCAGGTGGGCCATCTTTTTCTTGTTATCCTCCTCCTCTACCATCTTGTAGGAGACTAGACTCTACTTCTTGCATTTATGGTGAAAAAAACTCCCCCAACCAATGGCACTGACCATGGACACCCACACTCCACCTGAATGAACCAGGTCTGTGTTTGCCCTGTCCCCTCCCCCAGTGCTCCACTATTTTCATATGATCAGTCAAGTCTCCCAGCCTCAGTTCTACTAGAGCACAGCTTCCTTTCCTCCCGAGCAGTGTGTGCTGCTGAGAGTGAATCCAAGTTATGAGGACAGCTTTGCTGGGCTAGAGGACAAACCCAGTGAGTGACTTGAAGCCTGCTCCACCCACAAGAGAGGCCAGGAAACTCTGGAAAGGACAGCGTCATGGAGGCCAAAGGAGAGAAAAGCTGTAAAAGAGGTGGAGAGGCCTAGATCCAGCCAAACTGTTGAAAAGTGTAAGAAACTAGAAAAAAGCAACAAACATAATTTGTCAACAAATCATGACAACTTCATAGAGAACAGTTATACAAGAGTGGGTAGATAGAAGAAACAGCAATCAACACCCAATAATGCACTTCTAATGTTATTGGGTTAAATACTACACAAGTAATTGAGTGATGAAAATTATTAATTGGTCACATGATGCTCACACCATGCCCCAGGTACTTCTAGTCCTGCTTGAATAGTGGAATAATTGGCAGATAACTGCACTATTAATTATGCCAAGGCTTGCTTGGAGATAGGCTAAAGGCCAAACACATAGGATGAGGGGTATCTATGCATTCCTTTTATCTTTGTGCCCTGAGAAGAGCAGATGGAATGCTCGAGGTCAACTGGAGCCTACACTGGTCTGGTAGAATGATGTTCTGCCATGCTCTGTCCTGAAAAGGAAACCAGAGTACCTGTGCGGTCAGCCTACACAGGCTCAGAGGTCACCTGCAGCAGGTGTGCAACTGGCACTTAGGCACAGCAGGGGTTAAAGGTGTTCTCAAGTTCTATGCAGAAGACATTTATAAGTCAGGCCCCCAAGGACTAGTATTCTCCTGTCTCTGATTCATTCATCCTTGAGCACACGATAAACATTCCCCCTTCTTTGCCCTATTGACACTAACAAGATCATGCCACATGAGTAAGAACAGACACATAGAAAGCCGATAGCTTTTCACATCTGGATTTTCCACAAAGTTGATTGTGGCAAATTGTATGTGAAAAACGTTGTTTATCTCATCATGGGATGAAATAAGACAGTAAGAAGCCACTCTATTGAAGTCAGAAAGCTTTGAACCAATTCTGTCTAATAGAACCTTCTACAATGATAGAAATCGTGTTTTGTGCTACCAGTATGGTAGCCACCAGCCACTTGTGTTGATCAAGCACTTGGAATGGGGCTAATGTGGCAGAGGAACAGAACTTTTAGTTTTATTTCATTTTAACTAGTTGAAATGTAAATAGCCACATATGGATAGTGGTTAAACACAGCTTCAGAAGACACTTGACTTTGTTTCCTTCCTTATACACTCACTTCTGGGCTGCTGTCTGGGCTGGAGGGGCCTCAGAGTCTCACAGTGATGTGTGTCCTCCGAGAGGACATTTCACCTTGGACAATTGCCCTCCTCCTATCAAACAAGAGCTTCATTCGCTCCAGATGAGTAAAAATCTGCCCAGAATTACTTAAGGGGGTGAAGGATGAACGTATTAACAGGCTATAGATAACAAGAAAGTCCTTTAAAAATGAATGTGTGGCTGTTTAATGCTGCCAAATCAATTTGTGCAAAATTACGGAAGACAAGGATGAACCGTGGCTGACAGGGAGCAATTAAGTTTTGTGATTTTGCCTTGAATTATTAATTTCAAGGAGGGTTGTTTCTCTCTCTTAAATCTACATCTTCGCCCTTAGACTGTCGAGCAGAAAGCACTCTGGGTGAGCCTCTCTTTCTAGATTGTTGGAGCAAACTTCTCTCTTGGTTTCTTTTCTCCTGCTTTTAGCTCTTCATCAAGGATTATGTTTCTTTTTCTTCCCACATTGGCAACATTTTAGCTATATAAATAAGTATTAAAAAAACAACAAGGGAGAAAGCATCCTCTTCAAATTGCATGGGCGGGTCTCTTTCACAAGGTGTGCCTGCACAGCCGCGGTGTGCACTCACTGGTGTGCCAGAGAGAGGGGAGCACATGATCTGGGAAAAGTGAATTAGTGGGAGGTCATTTTCCTTCTGGGAAAGATAAAATGACTTTGGCTGATCAGCTCATTTGGGAAAGTTGCTGTGCTATTGACATCCTTGATCTCAGGATTTAAGCCTTGAATGGGAAGCTTTCAATCATGACTCCTTCGTACAGAGCCCAGCCCTGGGAGGCCATCTTACAAATGCATGTGCACCCCAAAGAGGACCCGAAGAGAGCGGGGATGTCTCAGCTCAGCTCAGTCCTGTTGCTAACAAAAGCCGTCAACACAAATGCCTTGCTACCCACAGTGGGTCAGTGGGAGGGACACGAACACCAGAGCCTCTCCAAGGGGCTTGGCTTGATATTGTCATCTCTCAGCAATCGAAGAATTCTCACGTTGCTTGCTTGAGCCTTCAGGTGTCTTTGGAGAAACGCTTCCCATCTGTCCAAGTGCACTAAGCCCCTGGCATATAAAGTGAGATTTGCTTATTGTATGAGATGATGTGGTTTCATTGAAAGTGCTTTGGGGCCAGACTGACTGGAGTTTTAATCCCATTTCCGTCACTTACTGGCTGTTTGACTAGTGAAGTGACAAAACGTCTCTGAGCCTGTTTCCTCCTCTTTGAAACTTGGCTGATGCTACCTTGTGGGGTGGTGGTGAGGGTTGTAAATGAAGAATGTGAAGTTTCTAGCACAGTGGCTTACCTTGTGGTATGGTGGGTAGTGTTGTGGTTCTAGTAGATGCAGCCAAGAAATCCAGAAGGGAATTCCCGTCTAGCCCTAGAAAGAGTGTGAAACCTTCCTCCAGGGAACCTATCCTTCTGAATCATTTCCTCCTGCCTGCCCTTTTTTTTGTTCCTCTTTCTTCACTGGGGGCCGGGGACAATATCATTCATTCATTCCTATAGTCAATAAATACCTTGGAAAGCTTCTGCATGCCAGGAACTGCACTAGTGCTAGGGATCCAGCAGTGAACAAGAGTCCTGACCTCACGATGCTTATATCTTAGTGGAGGGTGGACACAGACACAATAAACGATGAAGATATGATGTTAGATAGTTATTAGTACTATGTGGAAAGATAAAGTAGGGTAAGGGGATATGATGGAGTTGATGGGAGCCTATTTAATATTGGTGGCTCGTATATGGTCTTTAAGATCATCTGTGCATGGGTGCACATGCACACACACGCACACACACAAAGTCAAGACGGCGAGTCCTTTATTTTATGGAGTGAGGAAGACAAAGAGCATGAAGGGATTTTCAGAGGGGAGGGATGTAGGAAGTGGGAAAATAGTTGGAATGAGCTGGGCTGAGGAGGAGTTGAGGAGGGGAAAGACCAGGTGCAAATCGGCAATGTGGAGTAGGGAGCAGTGGGAGGGAGAGATGGCAGCTGCCACATGGGGCAGCGTGTGGGGAAAGAGAGAGGGAAGGTGCTGGAGATTTCCCAGTTGATGTGACAAACTCCTGGGCCTCCTCATGAGGCCCTCAGCAAAAATGCACCTGCCTCATTGATGCTCCTACAGTTAGTTTTCGGGGTTCTTAGATCTGGGACATGTGGAACTGACCACTGGGTAAATGTCAGGTTGGGCCAAAGAGCCAGTGTTTCTATGCTCCTTGTTCTAAATAATCCAAGCGTTATAGACAAGTGTAAAGTAAAAAGCCCAAGTCCCTTTACTGTTCCCCAAATTCCAGTTTCCAAACATAACTAATATTAAAAGTGAAACATGTATCCTTTCTGATCTTTTCCTATAAATATATAAACATTCACACATGCATAGTGTTTAAAAATAAACAGTGGTTTTCTTCTTTTTTTAAGGAGAGATCTGATATTGTAGTTTCCCAGGGACCAAATTCCTAAGAAAGACTACCAGAATGTGCTAGTATCAATGCTGCATCCTCAGACTACAGCAGTTCTCATAGAAAAGCCTCCCTGTGCCCCACCGTCATGTCCTAACCACTCCTCAGCACGCTCCTCACCTGCCTGCCATTCTCTGCAAAGAAATGGCTTCTCCAGCAGGTATTTGTAGGCAAGAAGATAACATGGCCCCAGACCCTCCTCCAGTCGTTAAATAAGAGAGATTCCCTGCCACTCAAGGCCCTATCACCTAAACAGGGTGGGGACAGGGACAAGGAAACTAGATAATTCACCTCTCTGTGTGCCCTGAAAGGGAGAGGAGCTGAGCCACACGTTGCCATGGAAACCAGGTTCTGTTTACTAGTAGCTTCCTCTACAGGACTGTGGCAGGTCTGCCTGTAAGACAGTGGTTCTCAACCTTGACTACACACTGGAATCACCTGGCGGCTATGCACGTACTGCCACCAGGCCCCACTGCCAACAATTTGCTTTCATTAGTTCGTGTTGCAGCCTAGGCATCCCCAGGTAATTCTAATGTGCAGGCAAAAGTTGAGAGCCCCTGCCGTAGATCAGCTCTTCTTGTTCTGGTAAATTAGTCATTACCCTGAGCATCAAGAGTCAGCATAAATGAATTCAGTACTTTGTTATATTTTAATATTGATATCACATTCAGTTGGAGAAGCAGTCTGCTTATTTGTCCACCTTCCAGCAACAATGCATTCCTAGTTCAACTCGTTCCCTTTTCTTTGAGTCAGTCTTCTTCCTGAGGAGGAGCAACACATGTGGAAGTCCAGGGACCTTGCTGCCTCCGTGCTGGAAATATGACCATGCTAGGGGAGCACCTGTGTGCATCAGCCTTCGAGCCATTTTGGGGTCAGCCACCCACTTCTCCAACTTCCGGGCAGTTGCCAACCTTTGCATTCCCTTCTTGAATTTCCTTCAACATGCAGATTTATGAGGCAGGGAATTGATGGGGGTGGCTGGAGTCCAGCCTTAGTTTAATTATCAAGAGGAATGAACGAAGTGTGTTCCAGGGAGTGCCCGTACTTCCTGAACATACTTCTCATGTCATCTTTAATGGTGCTGACTTACGGACCTCGCCTGCTTTTTTGTCTTTCTCCTCACTCAGCTTGACCAGAGTCTATGGCTAATGTTAGGTTTAACCATTCGGAGCAGACAGCGCCAGTCTTCCCTTTGTTCATGCTGCTCCTTGGTTGGTGTTTGCATTTGTAGCTCACCTCTCATCTGTGTGGGGTGTGCATGAGATTGAGACCTGATGAGGCAGGGGACTGAGTGGGTGCCAGCTGTGAGGTGGCAGTAACCAGGAACTGGGACAGGGCCTACGTCACTTGCTTTATTTTTCATTTAGTAGAAATGGAATAGAATTGTGAATCCCTTCGGACAAGTCCCCTCCGCCATCTTTCCCCAGGAAGTCTTCCTTGGTCTAGACTGGTTTACATTCCCCTCCTAGATACTCTGGTAGTTGTCCCCGAAGGGGATCATAGCTCAGACCATCCTGTGTTGTCCCCACTGACTCACCTATCATCATGCCCGCTGAACACAAACCCTTGAGGGCAGGGTATCCCAGTGCCTGGCCCAGCACTTGTCACAGAGCAAGGGAATGTAGGCACCCAGGCTGGAATGGAATGTTGTCACCATCCGCATTTCTCACAACTTAGGTGCATACACTAGATTCACGCAGACTTAGATCTAAATGCTGCTCTTTATTTCTGGGCTGCCTGACTTTGGGCAAGACACCTCACCTTGCAAGCTTTGCTCTCTCTTGTCTAGAATGGAACTAGTGATAGGATCCTACCTATTTGGGTACTAATGAGTTAAATGTGATAGTGTCTGCAAAGTATTAGTGCTGCTCACGAGGTCAGGACTCAATAAATGTTAGTTATTATATCATTATTATTATTGGTTTCATTATTATCTGTGATGTTAATTTTAACATCATCTGCAAGTAGACAAATAAATTATGATACTTTGCCAAAACAACTTTACTCGTTTAGCCTTGATATTAATTCTGATTTAAAAAAAAAACCTGAGAAAGTAGTTTGTAAAGTGAAAGTGCTATGCAGGAGTAAGCTGATACGCTATTAGCCAGAATGTGAATGTTAGCTGCCAACATTGTGGTTGTGGCCATTTGAGATGGAGGTTTAATCTCGGGAAGTTCTGATAATTAACAGAAAGAGCACTGGGGAGAGAGTCCATCAGGCAGGTAGCTAAGCGGCGGTCCAGACAACTTGGCAGAGTTTCTATAGAAGGGCTGGCCTGTGCTGTGAAGAGCCTTCTTAATTGGAGGGAGCAGCAGCGTACAAAGATGGTCTGCAGCTCATGTGCTGTTGCCGTTTCTGAGTGACTTTGTACACTGCTTGCAGGAGCCAAGATCTGGGAGTCACAGCCAAGATTCTCCCTCCTGTACATTATTGGGTCAAATTTTAAAATCAGTAAAGGAGAAGGTCTCAACTCACATGCCAGTGTAGGGAAACTGAACGTCAGGTGTGTCCTTCTGACCTCGCTGAGCCAACACAGAAGACTGGATTGCTCTAGCTCTCTCTCCCTTTTTTTCTGCTAAGTCACCGAGGTCTGACAAGCTGAAAGGGCAACTAAATGGAGAAGTTTAGACTGAGAACCAATTTCTAAAACTGCTAGCACCTTTGGACGGCAGCCATCCGAATATCAGATCAAGGTTTGGGAGACTGCGTTAAGAAGCAAGCACTAATATATGCTAGTGAGAAGTCAGTGCTTTATCTTGTCCTACCTACTTTGCGGTGAAATGAAGGTCTTCACAGCGAGGCAGTGATGAACACTGCAGATGTGGAGAAGTCATCCTTCATCACCGTGTTATTTTGCTTAGAGCTCCAGCCGCTACTTTATGTCTTAAAACTTGTCAAATTGTGCACAGTACATTGACTTCATAGGAGAAAAACGGGTTCTCTAAAAATACCAAAAATCAGACATTTCTGGTAGAACAAGACATTGTAACTCAAAAGTCCTGCAGATAAATAATAATTAGGAGTGACATTTACTCAGCAGAGCACGCAGAAACAACATTCTCTATCAGTTACACCCTTAAACAGTTACGGTTTCACAACTTTAAACAGGACTAATAAAAGGCCAAGCAGACAGCCTTTAGGAGGTTAGCAGGAACTTTTTCTTGGGGGGAAAAATTTTAAGGAAGTTTTTTTCTGTTTCCTAAATATTTTTGCAAAAAGAACAAAATAGTTCCCCAGATGTCTGAAAATGTTACAAAACCACCTGCTCACCCTTCAGGAAATAGAGAACAAAATCAACGAAATCTACATCTTGACTGTACACACAGCAGCACAGAATTTTTTCTAAGAGACCAAAGAAGGATAAGGTTGTCGGCCATCATTTTGCAGAGAAGGGGATGTTGATGCCTCTCCACAGGGCTGGGGCTCAGGTGTGGAGAGAGTGCCACGTCTAAAGAGGTAGCATCAAGGAGGCCCTGCAAGCCACACCCTAGTCCTAGTCCCGGGCCCTGCTCTAAAACTCCCAAGTCACCTGGCAATTTTAGGGGAGGAAACTCAGGTGCAAGGAGGTGAAGTTAACTGTCAGAGTTCTCTCTGCTGGTCATTAGCAGACGTAGTGCAGGGGGCGGGAAACCCAGCCAACTATAAGATGATGAAACGAATAATGACATCTGTTCTCTCCTACGTGTGTTTTGGGGTAGGGGGAGAATCAGCAGGTCTTTATCGTGGTGATTATTGGACTTCTTTTCTTTATGAATTAGCAAATATTTGCACATCATGGAAGGAACCAGGCTGGCTACCCATCCACTTCAGGATGGAGCATCCTGAGGAGGGTGTGCTCCAGCCCGTATAGATTTGGTGCACCAACACTGCACGGTCCTCCTGAATAATCTGTGATCTAAGGCTAGTAATTAAGATGTGGCAATGCCAACTTAGTAAATTAGCTAAATTGGCAAAACTCAATTTAAATAGTAATTTTGTCTCCAGCGATAGAATTATAGCAGCACCCTTCACTTAAGGAGTCAGACACTTAATAATTCACACATACTTAGAGCAAAATCAAACAAAGCTTCTCCATCATAGATTAGGTCTCCTTCCACCTCTCCTGCTGCTGCTTTGCAAATAGGGCGACTTGGACACTCTGGGAGGAGAAGGGTGGTATTTGCTGATCAGGTAGGAGCTGACCAACTTTTGGGCAGAGGAATTGGTTAGGGGACTTCTCTAAGGCCCTGTCCTAGCCCACATTCTGTGACCTAAATCACAGTCTTGACAGCTCTTGCTGATATCTGCAGCTGGAAGACATTTTCGAGAGACCGTATATGGCAATGGTTTGGAGGGACAGCAAACTACCAGCCAGTTACCTGTTTTTGTAAATAAAGTTTTATTGGAACACAGCCAAGCCCTTTGTTTACATATTGTCTATGGCTGCTTCACACTACAATGGGAAAGTTCAATAGTTGCAGCGCAGACCTTATGGCCCCCAAAGCCTAAATATTTATTATCTGGCCCTTTAAGAAGTTTGCCAAGCCCTGGACTTAGGTTTACTTCCTGGATCTATCCTTTCCTGGGTATGTGACCTTGGATGCTCCCCACCTCTCTGATCTACGTATGGTTTCCTTACATGTAAAATGGAGATAATATGAAGTCTGTCTCCTGAGACTGTGAGGAGGAGGTGAGATAACACGTTGATCTGTGCTTCTAAGTGTTCAATAAAGGGCTAATGATAATAATAACAATAAGGATAATAGTAACATGTGTTGAGTGCTTTCTATGTGACAGACCCTCTTCTAAGTGCTTTAAATATGTGAACTCATTTCATACCCACGACAGCCCCATGAGGTAGATATCATAATTATTTTAATTTTTCAGATGAAGAAAGAGTACTATTCTTCTTCTTTTATCCCTTCTTCTAAACTCTCTTATATTTACCTCCTGTATGTAACACTTTTGTGCAGCAGTAGCTCCTTTACCGGATGGTAGTATGCTCAAGAGCAAGATTCTGATATGCGTCATTATGCCTGGACCTATGGGGCCTGAGACCCAGTGGGTGTCAGGGGAGGCAACCAACCATTCCACTCTTGGTCACTAGCAACACTGAAATAAAAAGTGTCTTCTCTCACATGGCGGTGGGTCCCCTTCTCCCATCCTGTGCGCCTAGTCTTGGTTCTTGGTCTTTCGGACTAACTTCTGCCCCTTACAGTATAATGGGAAGTGATCATCACCATGGACAGCACCTCTAGGCATGGCGAGGCAAACAGCAAAAACTGAGGCTGGCTAAAATTCTGGGATCCTGGGAGCCACTAAGCTTTGAAACAGCCAGATATTCATTTATTCAACTAACATTTACTGTTTGCCTGTAGTTCACCGGCCATGGAGGTTATACCCACAGGGGCAACCCTGCCCCCCTAAAGCTTATAGTCTATTCACGGAGTATTTACAGTGCCACCCAGCCTAGCTGCCACCTTAAACACACTCTTTTTTTTGCATAAAAGTAAATGGTTTTTCTTGGGATCTCTATGTCCAAATATTTGTTTTCATATAAAATTAATAAGATACTCAAAAGGTCTTGAAAGAGGGGAAAAAAGCCAACCTATGATTAATTAGCTCCTCCTATACGTCAGGTGCTAAATAGGATATTCTGCTCCCCTTAGCTTGTTTATTCCTTACCACGAACTTGTAAGGTGGAGACTGTCATTTCCTAGTTTACAGATGGAAAAATGGAGGCTCTGAGCATTTAAGTGACTTGCCCAAGGTTATCTGGCAGAGTCATCTTTTAATTTTTACCCCCAAACCTATATTTCCCCCCTTCTTCCCAGGAGTTTTCTGTGTTCTCCAGGGCTGAGGGACGGCTGCGGGTGGAGAGAGGGTGAGCAGGTGGGTCTCAGGATCCCCATTCCTCTGCTGGAGCAGCCCTTTGGTCCACTGTTTTCTGTATTAATATTCTACTGATTTTTAAAAAGGGATCTGCTGCTTTAAAAAAAGAAGTAAAAAGGGCTTTGGAAGGTGGGTGGACCTTTATTGAGTGTCAACCTCTAGTCCAGTGATTCTCTACTGGGGGCGACTTTGCCCCCCAGGGGACATCTAGCAATGGCTGGAGACATTTTTGGCTTTCACAACTTGGGGGTCACTACTGGCATTTAGTGGGTAAGGCCAGGGATGCTGATCCTACAATGCACAAGATAGCCCCCCACAGCCAACAAAGAATTATCTGACGGAAAATGTCAATACTGCCAAGTTTGAGGAATCCTGCTCCATGTGAAGTCTCAGGTATTCAAAGGTGAGCAAAAACAGAGAGCCTCCCCTTGTGGAGTGTGGTTCAGTGGGGAAGGTAGGTATCAATCAGGTCACCCACAATGGAGTCTTTGATTACAAACTGAAGAAGTGCCCTGAAGAGAAAGCATGTGGTACAGGAGAGGAGATGGCAAGGAGCCCTTGTCTGGGAGATCCAAGAAGGCTGAGGTCTAAAGGCTGCAGAGAGCAGGGAGAGTAAGAGCCTTCTGGACATAGGTTACTGCAGGTTCCACGGCCCTGTGGACCGAGGGCAAGTGGCTATTTGAAGACCCAAGGGCAAGAATGGAGAGTGCAAGCGATGTGATGCATGATGAGGGAAGGAAGAATCAGACTAGGCAGAACGCTTGGCCATCTTAAGGTTCCTGGACTTTATTCTAAGAGTTGTGTGTGCCATTGAAGAGTCTTCAGCAGGGCATGACATGATCCCATTTGAGTTGGAAAAGATCATTCTGACTGTTGTGTGCAAAACAGACTGGAGGGGAAAGAGTGGTCACAGTAAACCAGCAGACCTTTATTACCACAAGCTTGCTCCAGGTGGAGGGATGGGATGGGGACAGGCCCCTCAGCATAGGCCCTCAATACCCTGGGGCTGCCAATTTCAGCCTGTGCTTAACAGCAGGGTCTCTGTGCAACAGGAACTCTGTCACCCGTAAATGTCAAGCCCCATCCTTTTCTCCAATTTAAAAATATGCACCATTCGAAAATAAAACTCTACCATATCATTTGGGCTGCACATCTGTTCTACAGTTGCAAAATAATTCCACTGCTGCTGTTAGCGTGAATGGAGGAAGTTCAACCCGAGAAGGATGTGGGCCGTCTCTGATTTCTTTTTTCTTTATTGACCTTTTCCAAGGTGTCAGAAAGCAGATTCTCTCATTATGATGTTGACACCTGAGAAAGTCTGTGGTATATCTTATTTATGACAGTGTGTGTACGGGTGGTGGAGAAGGGAGTTAAAAAATCAACTGTCAGGGCAAGAAAAGTAGTATTTTCTTTGTTCTCTCTCCCCAGTGACTTCTGCCTCCTCTGAATCATGGAAGAGTATCCATGCCTCTCCCATGGTCTAATTAACTTAGAGGGAGACTAGTAGGAGGGGAAAAAATCTAAAAATGAGAGAGACATGGGTCTATGGACCTGGCACAATTCATTTCTGATTAGCAACAGTTCATGCACTCGTCCATGAACCACACAGCTGTTCAAGTGGGATGTCTTGAGGTATTGGGAAATTATCATAAATTTGAACTCGTTTATGAGCATCTATTTCCATATTTTACAGAAAACTGTAATCTTCTCTCCCAAGTTACCGCTCTGGTGTGGAGGAGGAAGTTTTTGCCAAGATGGCGTAGATTCCACTGGCTGCAGTTTCTATGCATTGAGGATACGAGGCGGGCAGAGTCTGACCTTGGCCCTGTAAGGGCTACAGGGAAATAGACGACATAGTCCCTGCCCTCTGCGTAAGGGAGGCTACACAGGCTCAGGAACCAGTTAAACCACCACCCAGCCTACAGGAAGGTTAACTGCCTTCAATGCTCCCAAGCCTGGTGTGAGCTCCTCCCCCATCACTGACCACTGCAGGTGCTCTCTCCGAGTGTAGGTTTGCTTACTCAGCTGAGTATAGGGATAACAACACTTTCTTCACAATATTGTTAGGATTAAATTAGGGACAATATGTAAAATATCTGGCAAATTGTATACATACAACAAACATTGTCATTGATAGTGATAGCCAAAAAAGAGGAATAAATATAGGAATGCTCAGGGTGGGCTGGATGAGCCCACATAGCTCTGGAATGCCCCCTTTAGCTTCTCTGCTTCATTAAATGGAGGGTGACATTGAGTTTTCCCCACATCCAGATCAAATGTCCCCACTTTGTAACATCCCTGGGTGAAGGTGAATTTCAGGTTTGGGGAATGCATGAGGAATGTGAATTGGATGAACAGATTTTAAAATATTCATTGGTACATTCCCTTTTGGGGAAAACCCATGATTTCTGGATTGGATTTCTTCTGCAAACAAGCAGCATCTTTCCATAGGGTTGGTCCCACCTTGAGATCCAGGCCCTATGGACAGGGCAGCACTGAGGTCCCAAACTTATGGCCTGCAGGCCAAATCCAATGCATGCATGTGATTAATTGGTCCAAACACTTGTTAAAAATGTGAATTGTTGCTAACATTTAAATGCTAAGAGTTTTCACATAAAAAGATAAATGTGTGGCTTCTCTTATGAAAACAGAAGGTCTGGAAACACAGAACCCACAGTTCTGCACAGTGCCACTTCGTGTTAATGAGTAGCAGCTATTCCCACGGGACCTGCATGATCTTCAGTTACTCTCAGCTCCTAGCTTGCCTATTATATTAACTTACCAGGCATTAGAGTTTGCCGAGCCTATGGCAGTGCTTCTCAAGGTGGGGTCCTGAGACCCACAGAATCAGCATCACCTGGAAGCTTGATAGAAACACATGTTATCAGGCCCCACCCAGACCTCCTGAACCAGAAACTGTGATTGGGGTACCCAGCGCTCTTTGCTTTAGCTGACCCTCCAGGTAACTGTGATGCTAGTTAGGTCGGAACCCTGCCCTGGGGTAGGGAGCACGTGCTTGGGAATGAAGGGAACTGGTTCTGGTGTCCTCTCTGCCACTTGCTGAGCAAACTTAGAAATGTCACTTTACTTTTTGGAGCCTAATTTACCTTCTCTGTCAAGCAAGAGGATCAGGGGCTAATTGCTTCTAAGGACCTCCTGGGCTGAGCATAGTGTGATTAGTGTGGTTCTGTTCTTCAAGTCTGTGGACTAATGATTAGCATTCGTAAGGCACTCACTGTGTGCCAGGACTGGGCTAAGCACTTTCCCTAGATGATGTCCTTAGTCCTGACTGTTGCAGTGGTCCCCTTTGAGGATCCATTTTACAGAGTTGGAAAATGAGGCACAGAGAGGTAAGATGACATGCCAAAGTCCCTAGCAGGGAGGGCTCTGATTTTATGTAACCTGGAGAGCTGGCGAGCCCCTGACTCCCTGATGGTCCGCCTCCTGTGGTCTGCGTGTGTGGAGAGGCTGAAAGGTAACAACTGGCCTTTTCAGGCAGGCAGAGGCGTGTTATGCCAAGCAAGGAGGATTATCAAAAATAGAACGTGGCAGCAGTGGCCCTCCCCTGCCCCAGTTACAAGGAGCAGGCAGTGACACTAGGAGTGACACTGGCGAGAATAAGGAAGTTTGCAGGGAGGGAGAGCAAACAACCCTGTGTAAGCGAGTCCCCGCCAGGCTTTGGAACCCCCAGGTCCTCAGAGGAATCGCAGCTCCATCTCTTACCAAGTGTGACCTTGGGAGAGCATTTCACCACCCAGAGCCTCGATTTCCTTGTCTGTGAAAGGGGGACAATGATAACCACTTCACAGTGGCTGCGAAGGTTAAATGAGTAAGCAGGTTTATGAAAAGGACTGAGTGGCTATCATCCCTGCTAGCATCCCTGCCCTTTCCAAGCAGCTTTAGAAGTACCTTGTGGTGTTGGCTGTGATGATGGAGGTGAGCAATCACTGACTGTAGGAAGAAGACTCCCTCTTCAATTAGCCCAGTGGGTTCTGTTCACTCAGAACACCTCATTTCCGGATGTCTTGTCTTATCGCCCTGTCTCTGTCTGCCGAATGTTCTAATTTTTTTCCGTTCAGACCTCCTTTCTAGGGTCTGTCTTCCTTGCGAATGGCTGGAAAATGACTCTAGGAGGATTTAGATCCTTATTACAGCTTCAGAGTTTTCTTCTTGACATGACCAGGACAACAGAGCATTCACATCCACGGAGACTGTCCATTCCCAGATGAGGGAACACAGCACAGTTCCCTTCTCTTCCTCCTGACCCAGGAAGAACTCTTGGGTATGGTTCAAAGAGTGTGGGTTCAAAACAAAACAACCTTGGCTCTGCCGCTTACTAGCTGTGTGGCATTGGGAAAATCACTTCACCTCTCTGGGAACATGTTATCATCTATACAATGGATCAGTAGTACCTTACTAATGCCGTAGCAGGTGCATAAGGAGTGGTAGTTCTCTTCCCTCCTCCAATTAGAGGAGATCTGTCATTTTGTGCAGAAAGATCAGGAGGATAGAGGAGAACACATTTGAATTCTCTAGGTATTAGAGTGAAAACTTAGTGGGAATAAACTCAAATGAAATGAAACATCAAACTGAAATGATGATAGTCAGTACCTCTAATTGAGCTGTTACTCTGTGCCCAGCACAGTGTTAAACATTTTGTATGTGTTGTCTCATTTAATCTTACCAAGAGTTCTTTTCGAATTAGGGAGCTCTTACTGTCCCCATTTCAAAGGTGAGGAAATCAAGGCTCAGAGAAGTGAAGCAGGTTTCCCAAGGTCCTCAGTTAATAGCTGGCTGGGCTGTGTCAGCAGGTTTGCAGCAGCCACTTTATATGTCCACTAAGAAGGAGTAGAAAGGGTGCTGGGTGTGCTCCTCCCACTTGAAAATCACTCATTCTTTCAGTCTGCAGAATACTTCCCTCTGGAAGTGTTAGTTCCCAAGCTTTTTCTCCAGCAGCCAGCACCTCTGGTTTTTGCTTATTATTTTCATTTGTCCATGGCCTCGGTCCTTTGTGCAGCCTGATTTTTTCCTGACTTTGGGCCCCAAGACTTGTCCTTATTTGCATAAGAGTCACCCAGAATATTGATGTGGTTCTTTTCCAGAAACGTGAACATCCCCCACATTGCCAACTCCAGGAAGCCACGTGGGCCTTGCCAGGCAGGCTGCAGTCCCACAGTGCAGCATCTCAATGCCCTCCGCTCCTTCCTGCTGTCCACCGTCCATTCACAAACCTTCATCTAGGTGAGGCTCTCCAGAGCCAAAGCTGTGTTTTCCCAAGAAGACCCAGAGCTTTCCACAAGCAATCTCAGCAGCAGTAAATGTGAGGAAGGAGTAATTTAACAGTCTTTCTGCCCTTGAGGGAGAAAAGGACCCAAACTTCTGGTCATCTGAAGAGAAGAACAGGCTCCAGCCCCATAGAACCACTCTGGAAGGCAGCAGTGGGGAGAGTAGGGTTCCAGCCCCCGACATCCAGCCTGGCTGGTCCATCAGGAGGCAGGAATCTAAGGGATGAGATGTGTGAGCTCCTCTAACTGGATGATTGAGGGTGATTAGTCACTGGAAGTCCCAGGGGCTCTCCCAGGTGCTATCTTTGGACTTTATCAAGTGTATCATTGGTTGTTTTTTATATTTGGAGGAAAGAACAGGAGAGTTTTGGAAATTGGCCCTTACCCCAGCTCCTGTGTTGGGAATCAGGTGGGCAAAACCCTAGCAAAACATTGCAAAGAATTAGGTGCTCCAGCTCACTTTCTCTCCTGGAGGCATCGCCATTCATTCATTCATCCATCCATTCGCTTCTTCATTTCACAAATTTACTGAGGACTCACTCTGCATCAGACACTGCTTCAAGGAATAAGACAGGGTGGTTTCTGCTCTCAGAGACCTACATTCTAGTGGGGTGGGGAGAGGTGATAAATGTGCAAACCAAATAGGAAAAATAATTTCATGTGGTGATAAGTGCTCTGAAAATCACACAATAGGAGTTTGTCATAGAGGATGTCAGGACTGAGGGAGGCTAATTAAGATTGAGTGGGCAGCAAAGACCTTGTTATAGAGGACCTTTAGGCTGGGACCAGAATATTGAGCTAGAGCCAGCTATGCAAAGATCTAAGTGCATGGTGTCCCAGGCAGAGGGAACAGCATGGGCAAAGGCCCTGAGTCAGGGAGGAGTTTTATCATGTAGGAGGGACAGAATGAAGGCCAGGGGTGTTGCTGCAGAGCATTGAGTACACTCACACTGGAGGGCATTTATGATGTACCTGCCACAGTTCTAAATGTCTTATTGGCAACATCCACTTCATCCTCACACAATTCCATGAATCTCTGTTACTGTTCCCAATTAGAGCTACAGAAACTCAAGTTCAGAGGGATGACCCACTCCTCCAAGGTTACATGCCAAGTGAGTGATAAAACCATGATTTGAACCCAGGCAGTCTGATAGCGGAACCCATACGTTATTCAGTCTCTGTGAACCCACCTGAATTAATGAACTGAGCCAAGATTGTAAAGAGGAGATGAATCTTGGAATAGGATGGAGCGTTTTCCAAGGGGAATGAGGAAGGAACTGGGATTCATTGGCTGTGCCCAGGCTGGGTGCCAGGCACTGGGCCACACTCTTTCTCGTCCATTGTCCTCACCACACCCTCCAAGGTAGACTTCATTATTCCCTTCTACAGATGGGAGAGCAGGACTCAGAGAGGTGATGTGTCCTGCCCAGGGCCACTCAACTAATACAGGATGGTCCTGATTAGGATTCAGGTCCACCTTCCCTGGTCCCTGGCTTTTCTGACCCTCCACATAAACTGCCTCCTTTGTGTTTCATTATTTATTATTCTCTCCCTCTAAAAATGGAGAGGAAAATCCCCAATCATGATAAAACCTTAGCAATAAGTGCATTTGTCTTGAGGGGAGGGAATGACTGGCTGTCAGCATGCATGCGTTGTTCTTCAAATTGCCTGTTATCTGGAGGAGAGGAACAGGAGTAGGTCCTTCTGTGTCATGGTGCCTGCTGGGTTGGCATGAACACACAAGCATTCCATAAATAAAAAATAAATGCCACACTATGCAGCATTCTGAAAAGCTATGCCCGGGACGGGAGGGTGGGAGGAATGCTTGCGATTGCTGGAAGCAGGGTCAACAGTTGCCTGTTTTTGTTCCCCTCAGGCCTGTCCCCCTGGGGCTGACCCCACTCCCAGGGAGACCCAGAGAGTTCCTCTTGTAAGGCGCCAAGAGAAGAATCAGGCCACCCATTCAATACATACCCTGTTTACTTCCTAGTTTAAATTCTGGGTGTGAAAATTTCATCTGATGCCTTCTTTTATTCTCTCACTTAACATATCGTCACTTGGCTGTTATGGCCTGGGCTCTGGGACACTGTGAGCAGCAGACCAGATAAGGTCCCTCGTCTCCCAGAGCTTACATTTTAGTAGGGAATTCAGAATGTCTTTTTATAAAGGGTAAAAAATAAACATGTAAATGAATTAATTTAAGATTGTGATAAGTGCTCCAAAGAAGATAAAAGAGGATAATGTTACAGAGAGAGACTTAGGGTGGAGGGGGGAGAATGATTATTTGCACCTTTCTCTATTTTTTCATATCCATCTCTCATCTACGTCGTCTGTGATCTGTCTGTCAATTTGTGTGTCATCTACCTACACACACAGACACACATACATTTATATATTCTAGGACCTTTCTAGGTCTCTCTCCCTCCCTCCCTCCTTCCCTTCTCCCCTATGTTATTCCTTCCTTCCACATATAATTTTGGCCACCCACTCAGGGTCAGACCCTCAGGGTGGTTTTTCTGTTTCTTTTGCTGACCAGGAGCTCCCCAGTGACTGGCCCTGGTTGTCCCTCCATGTCTCCTCTATACTGAGCACACTGCTCAGCATAAGGCAGGCATTACAAGTGTTTGTTAAGTTACCAAACTAAAAGACTGTCCCCATACTATTTTTCCATGCATCCTGTTCCAGAGGTGTAATGGGAACCCCAGAGTGCCCCCCCACCATAGAATCACGTGTTTCCTAACAGAGAGGGTCGTTATTCAGTGGAAATCAGACCACATAGATAAAAGTGTGTAGCCCCATGGTAGTTTCCCTGGCATTGTTTTGAAGGTGAACACAAAAGTCCAAGACTGTTCTATTCGTGCATCAGTTCCCCAGGTGATCAATTCAACTTTAGAAACATTTGCTGAATACCTACTGTGTGTAAAATGTGATAGGGAATCATTAAAGACACAATCTTGGCCCTCCTGTTGCTTAGACTTCCCAGGAGGCAGACTGTGAAAATGCAGATTCCAACACGGGCAGAATTACAAATGCAGGTGCCTGGGAAGCCTCATGGAGACCCATGAGAGGAGGGAACCCACTGCCCGTTTCAGGGGGCTGCAGAAGGGATGGTTTCTGAAATATTCTTTGAAGGAGATCACAACCAGTAGCCCAGTTTAGCTACAGGGGAGGAGAATTAGTCAATGAAAAGTGGAAAATAACTTGGAAAGGTGGCTGGAGCCTGGAACTGCAGACTGAATTTAGGCTTAATTTGGAGGCAATGGTAACTGGGCGTGGAGGAGTGTGGCAGCTTCTTACCGATTGGGGCGACGTGGAATGGAATGCTGTGATCAGGTTAGAATTTGATTTCTTTGGGCCGTGGCTCACAGAGCAAATAACATGTTGAATGTGATCTTTAAAATAAATTCCGGAGACCAAAAGGGAACAGAGTAGGAGAGCTTCTGAGTATACACAGAGGTGTAATGTTTCGGAGTTCATTTAATTAAAGGAGCCGATGTAGCAAGATATCACCCTGTCGTTTAAGTCTTCTTGATAAAAGAGCTAGAGGTCTCATTTTTGAAGTGAGAAATGCAAATAGGCTCTTGAACATACATCCACACATCGGTTAACAAGTAACTCTCCTTTCTCGATTTTCTTTTGGAATGAATACTGGTTTAGATTATCCTCCAGCAGAATTGACGTTCACAAGGGGAAATAAAAGTCACGAGTGAGGAGGCCGTGTCCGTTGGGGGGTCACAGATACTGTTCACTAAGGGATCTGGTGTCCTGTGTTCTGAAGACTGCTCACGCTGGAGCCCAGTGAATCCTAGAGCCCACGGTGCGGTGTTCTCAATAGATGGCGGGGCCCTTCTCGCCCTCTCTCTGTTCTTGCATCATAAGATCAGTCAGAGACAATCACCGGCCATGGCTAAAAGCTTGGACTCTGGAGCCAGCCTGTCTGGGTTCAAACCCCAGAGCTGCTATTTTTCAGCTCTAAGCCCTTGGGGATTCTATTAACCTTTCTGGGCTTCAATTTCCTCATAGTGGGACTGGAAAGCCTTCCTCAAGGATTTTTTGAGGATTAAGTGCACTGATATATGCAAAGAGCTTAGACAGCATCTGGCCTGTATGAAGAGCTCAATAAATATTAGTATTATCTCAGTACAATAGCCTTTTCAGACTTTCAAACAACAAAAGCTTTCCGAAGACAAACCCGCGTAAACAGGAGTGGAGATCACTGTGCGACCGGGATAGAGTGGCTGGAGTTGAGGGGCACATGACATGGCCTGTCTTGTAGCAGGGGAATTGTTCACTGAGGCTTTTGTAAGTTTCTATTTTGGTTTCGGTTCCGGAACCTGGATTCTGCTGTGGATTTTCTATGTGACAGGAAGCCTCGGGTGTGCTATTTTCACCTATGAAGTATTCTGTCTAGTGTTGTGTTTTTCTGAGCATTTTGTCATTATTCTTTATAACAGCCACATTCTGTCGCAGCGTTATTTGATCTCTTAAGATTGGCTGGAGACTCAGGGCTGGCTCCATCCCTGACTCTGGATGAGTAACAGCAGCTCAGGCAGTCTCCTTGTGTGAGCTGGCTTCAGGGTTCTGCCTTGTACGCTGAACCTGTTGGACTAGATTAGAGGTCAAAGGCTGGCAGCCCATGGGGTGAATCTAGCCCACAGTGTTTGGATTGTCCCTGATGTTGCTGACCTGCTCAAAGTTATAAACTTAATTTTGAGTTAGATGGGAACATATAAAATCTGGGAGGTTTTACATGACCGTCCAGATTTCCAGCTGCTCGGAAGTCAGACTAGCTGACTTGACTGGGCCTGCCTTTCTACGTGGTGGTCATTGGCTAACGCTGATGAGAGCTGCCTGCTTTAGATGGGCACAGACCCCACCATTCCCTCTCACCTCCTCGACTGCTCTCATTTGTTGTCACTCTTGCAGGGATAAAGTCGAAATAAGAGGAAAGGGAAGTGTTATTTTACTGATTTCTTTATCAAAAATGAGAAGACTTTGGGTCCTACCACCCCTAGCATGTACAGTATTAGACACCCTCCTGATTTACGTTCTTTGAAAGTAAAAGTGTCTTTGTTCTGTGGACATTCCTTCCCAAGCTGCATATGTGAGAGGAGTTCCTAATGCTTCCACATAAGATGATAAATGGCAGACTTGGGACTTGAATCCAAATCTTCTGGATTAAAAATTCAGAGCACTTGCCCCTATCCCCACTTAGTCTTCTGAATTAGGAACATTTGGCTGACTCACATGGAAAGGCTGCTATGTGCCACCTGCTTGACTCTGGTGATTCAAAGATGACCTAGGTGGAACACCCGCCCCAGCGTCTCACCGTGCTCAACGTAGCACAGTCATTCATTCACTCCACAAATAGTATCAACAGAAACCAAGTTCTTGGATATTGCAAATAGCATTATGAGGGGGGTCCAGAGTTTATTATTAATAATAATAATATAATTTTGAGCTCCAATTATATACACACACAGACACACACATAAATACACACACGTATATTTACGCCAAGCACTGTGCTCAGTATTTTGCTTGTATCATCTTGCCTAATCCTCTTCTATACACTACAAGAGGTAGGCGCTACTATTATCACCATTTTACAGATGATGAAACTGAGAAACAGAAAAGTTAAGTAACTTGCCCAAGATCACAGAGCCAAGAAGCAGGCACTAGAATCAGAGTGCCGAGCTTGAAGACTGCCCAGCCTCCACTCTTAGGCACGATGTTATCTTGACCATCTGTCAGCCAGGAAGTCACTCCTTTTACACAGGTGACATTGTCAGTGCAACTGTTAAATATTCCTATCCTTGCAACTTGTGAAAGAGAGAGCCTTGTAGTTTAAGTTACCCAAACCCCATGGGTTTCTCCTGCTATTTCAGAGAGATAGAAGCTTTTCTTTGCCCCTGAACTGTGACTATGAAAATAAAAGGCAAAAATAATCCACCAGAGGACTAAAAATCTCTCATCTTTGAAAATAAAAAATTCACTGTAACAGAACTTTTCTGTATGCAGCACTGGGAGGACACCCTGTTCTTATACTACCAACTTATTCATTTGACAATTTATCGAGTACCCGCTACACACTAGATGCTCTGCTGGCATTAGGTATGCAAGAATCACTGCAGCATGGCCCTGTCCCCAAGTAATTCAGTCTGTTGCCTGGTTCTGGTCTTCTGGATAAAATTCTAATTATGATTCCCCTTTAAGCAAAGGAGAAGCAGCAGTGAGTCAGATTTTTGCCACTGGTCTTATGCAGGTGCCCTGTTCTCCTCAAAGCTCTCCACATGTGAGATCTGAGCCAGCTGAGCCCAGAGGGCTCCCAGGCTGAGGATGCAGTGTGCCATTTTAGCACATGAGACCAGGCAGGAGTAGACAAAACTGGTGTGTTAACCAGAGAAACCTTGCAAGGGGGTAGTGAGATAGAAGGGCTGAGAAGCGCCCTGCCTGCTTTTCCTGATCCTGTGGATATATATCAGGGCTCTCGGCAGCCTTGCCCTTGGAATTTTGACATTTTGGGTAAGGAGGTGTCATTGCCTTTTCCTTGCTGGGGGTTGCCACATGTAGACAGTGAAGCTACCAGAATAAATAAGTGAGAAAGGAATGGATGGATGGAAAGATACCTAGATAGACAGTAAATATATTGCAATAGTCTGGAGGATGCCCACCAAACTGTTAACAGTGGGCACGTAGGGAGAGGCGATAGGATAGGGGAAGAGAGGTAGGTTGGTTGCGGGAAAGGGAGGGCTTCACTTCTTTATTCGATACACTTCAGATTAATCGAATTGCTTAAACAAAACACATATATCCCTAATATAAAAGAGAGTATAAGCTTTAGAATAAGACCACAGTGTGAATCCTAGCTTCCACTACTTCTGAAAGCTATGTGACCATGGGCGAATTGTTTCAAGTCTCTAAAACTCAAATCTCTTGTTTATAACATGCGGTTTGTTGTGAGGATTGAATGAGATAAAGTGCTGTATAAAATCCTGACAGAGCTGTCAATGGCTATTAGCTCTTTTTAAAGTATATATATTTTTTGCATATCAATAGCATGTAGGTGGGGCTGAGAGTCCCGTCAAGATGAGACTTCTGTGGGCAGAACTACAGAGGAGGCAGGAGCAGCAGGGCCAAGCAAGGGATGGATTCTGCCTGATGCTGCGTAAATTGCACTGCTCATCTGTGGAGACGTGCATCCCTTCCTTCTCGCCCTGCCAGCACCTGTGTCCTCCCCTGGAAAGGCCCAGGGATGCCAGGAGAGCCTGAGCCCTGGGGTTGCTGGTCTCCCATCCTAGCTGTGCTGATAACTAGCCCGTATCCTTGGGAAGGTTACCTACCTCTGTGTGAGTTTTATCACCTGTAAAATGGGAATAGTTTTACCTCAAAGATGGTCTCAAGGATGAAACAGAGCCTGGCACAGAGTAAGTGTGTCATAAATATTAATTCCGAGTATTGCAGACTCTGGTTCTAGGACAGTTTTAAGATTTTCTAAGGCCTTGGACATTCTTACTTTTGGAGATTTCACTTCACATCTTATCAGACATATTGAAAGCTACCTGTATTCCACATTACTCTTTTTTGCTGTGAAATATTTAAAAGGGATTTTTTTATGATTTGGCTGTTGAAAGCATTCGGCTATGAATAACTCATGGCTATAAGCCCTCAATAGTCACAGCGTATATTCGAAAATTCTTTCAAAGTGAGAAATTCTAAGGAACAAATTGTTTTTAAATATAATGAATTTTTATAAATATCAAATTTAACAATTAATGGAGTTTATATAATGTTCAATTATGTAGACATTTAAACATTTGTTCATTTTGATTTTGCAGTTTTCTCTTTTTGTAATTTGAAACAAAAAGAAAATTTTTTTCAGGCCTCAGGCAAGGTAATTGTGACAGGTTGTCAGCTGGTGGCCAGAAAAATCCCTGCAACCTCCCTCCCCACAGCAATGGCTCGGCAGTCAGGTGAGACTTGGACGAAGTCTAAGGACACTTGAGCTCCTTTATCCCTGTTCTCCCATTTTATGAATGAGGTCCGAGGAGGGGAGTGACCTGCCCAAAAGATAGTTTGAATTCCCAAATGCAGAGTCCTGAGCCTTCCCAAACTTGCTTTTTTACATCTGTTCAAGGGATGGCTCCCAAATTCAAGGGGAGTGACTTCATGAGTGGTCAAGGTTGCTGACGCCCGGGAAGGCTCAGAGGGGTTCACCAGGGCTGCACGTGTGTGCAATCTGATGACTAAATCCACAGCGACTGGAAGCACCGGCCACGGAAGTGTCCATGAAGCACAGGCAGGTGTTCCCACCGGTTGTTAAACTTAGCAGGGGCGCCACGGGTCAGTCACAGACGGCGCCTCCTGTGACTTGGCAAACCTCCAAGAGAGAGCTCGGGGGGAATAGAAGAGCAATCGTAGCACCCCGCCCACCAAGAGCAAACCCCAGCAGAGCTAAGCACTTTTGTGCTCTCCTGAGCCAGGCAGCCTGTAACCTTGCAGAGACTCAGGAATGATGGAAAGCAGAGGAGCTGCATGGCCATTTCCAGAGGGGGTGAGAACACCAGGCGTCTGCCATCTAATTAGGTCTCAGAGGGGTCCTGAAGGATAGGAAGGGGGAATGCCTTTCCCAGGACCACGGGGGGGGCGCAGCAGGTCACCTGGAGACTGCCAAGGCATGCTCAGAGTGATGGACTTTTCATCCCGTAGGAAGGTTCCAGACTCAAACACTTCTTGAGCATATTCAATAAGTGGGCAAAGAAGGCAGGGAGGGAGACCACATTTGTAGTCTTCTTCACGGGAGAGATTCAGCCAGGGAAGCTCATTATAAAAGCTCACTTAAGCAAAGTCTATATGTACAGATAGGTACAGAGGCTCCATAGATTCAGTTCCTCTTCATGTGTCCAGGTGGTCTTGCCTGAACCCATTCAAGTCAAAGCAAACCAAAGGTGCTCTGGACAACTAATGTCCCTAAACCTGGGCTGTGGGGTTCCTAAAGAAAAACAAGACACAGCTCTGGACCTTAGAGAAACAAAAAGTCAGATAAGGGGAGGAGATTCAGATTTGCAAAGGAAAGAGCCTCAGGTTTGGGGTCTGGTGTCCAGATGGTCTTCCCAGTTTTGCCACAAATTTGCTGCATGTCCTTGGCCAAGCACTTTAGTTCCTGAAGTCTCATCTTCCTCCTCGGTTCTGCAAGGGCAGGACTTGTCAATCTCTAAGAGCCATCCTGGCTGAGCATGCGCTAAGCTGCGTGGCGCAAATACAGATGCTGCTTTAAGTGTCTCCAAGAAAAGGATATTTAGAGATGGACTGAGTGTCTGGGAGCTGTTGGGTCAGAATGAGGGAAATGATGCCAAGATTCAGCCACACACGATGTTATTAAGCAAGAGGCTGTCCCAGATCTCATGGGAGTCCTCAACACAAAGCTCTCATCCACCCCAGATCCGCCCTCTTCCATCAAGTCCCTCTCTCTCTCTGAAGTGACCTTAAGCATCTCAGGTAGGATTCAGGTTAGATTTAAGGGAAGACTTCCACACAAATGCTTTTAGAAGTATAAGCATGTAGCCAAACAGTTAGAAAGGCATCGTCTACCTTTCAGAAGCCTTAAGATGCTGGGTGCAGGTGTATTTTGCATTCCTGAAAAGATGTGTGCTAAGAAAATGCATTGAATCAATCCTACTTAAAATTCACGAGAGTGCCCACTATTTAAAAGCACTGGAATGCCCTTAAATTCACCTGTTTGTAAATATAGACTTTTGTTTAACCAGGTTTTTAAAGCGATGTTTCCTGGCTGAAAGTTTCCAGCAAAGAAGACTACAAATGCGGTCTTTCTCAGGGTGGAGAAATGGACTCAGTTCATTCTCAGGGTTCCTTTCAGACCTCTGAGTCTGGGCATGCATCAAACAAGGACAACACACAAGACCTTCTGCCTTTGCCAGTAGGCCTAGTTTCTGTGCCCGGAGGATCTGTAGAACCAGCACTCTTTCCTAGAGTGTCTCAGTCGTCTGCACCAGGCAGAACTTGTCCCAGAGAGCTCAGTCTGGGGCCCACCGAAGGCTGAGGAGAATTTGGAATTCTATTCCACTTCCGTTTCCTCTGCACTTTGTGCATTCCATTAATGAGACTGTGAGAGCCCTGAGGGCAAGAGACTGCATTGTGGTTTTGCTTCTCAATGCCTGGTGTGGGGCAAGCACTCGATAAAGAGTGGTGAATGAATGAGTGAGTGAAAATGGCAGCATCAGTACTAGTTGGCTGAGTGACCTTAGCCATACTTTACTGTTTTGAGCCCCAGTTTCTGCATCCATATCATGGGATAGTAAGAGTTTCTATCTCGTAGGATTGTTGTGAGGATTAAATGAGACAAAATGTAGAAAGCACTTAACACATTGCCTGACATATAGTAAATACCCAACCAATGTTAGCTATTATTATTTTAATGTAACACTCCTAGTTTTTCCTTTTCACAGCCCTGTGAAGATAAGTGTAACCATCCCCACCGAGCACATGAGAAAACCGAGGCGCAGAGATGTCAGGTGCCTGCCCAAGATCACAGGTGGAACTGAGACTCTTTCCATTGCTGAACAGTCAGTGAATGAGAACCACGGAGGGATCTCATTCCTGCTAATGGAGCAGCAGAGGCGATGGGCTAGGAAGGTTCAGGAACATATGGAAATCCTTCTGGGCTTTCCAGGCTCCCGGAGTGTCCTGGCTTTGCGGGGTGAAGGGCTTTGGTCTTGGGCTCCTGACCCCGTCACGGCCCTGTTAGCTCCGGGGCTGGCTGGGCATCGCTTAGAGCTGCTATTCTTCTCGCCCCATGAACTCCCCCCACTCACGGGCATCTATTATTTCCTTAAAGAAGCCTGCTTACAGAGACACACTGAGCTAAGCAGCAGAGGGGGAGGTTCCCCTGCAAAGTCCACCCAGCAAGCAGGGCGCCAGGAGAGGCCCTGCCAGCTCCCCTCGACCGAGACGCTGATGTGCTGTGCTCTTGAAAATTAAAGCAGTGCAGGCACATTTCAAATTCACCCGGTGGGTGTTCTCCCTGAACATATGGACTGGTTTGCATGTGGGAAACATTATGGCCACACGCACTTAGACGGACAAAGCACAGTCTTTAGTCAACTTGATTATCTGCCCTCAGGGTGGAGAGGAAGGCGTCCTGACTAAGCGCTCACAGAATTCAGAAACTGCCCTTCAGGGCAAGGAGCTGACCCTGTTCACACCTTGCTGCACCGTTGTTAATGAGGAGCTGATGACACTGTTAGGTCCTATCTTTGCCTTCCTTCCCCAGTCGGAGCTGGGGTTTCCGGGGGGAAACGGAAAGCCCCTGAGGTGGGCAAACAAGAGCAGGCAAACAGTCTGAAAAGTCTATCATCTGAATATAGGGTTGATGGTTTAGAATGTTCTCGTTGAAATCCTGGTGTGCACATTTGAATTATAGCTTTCCACACACGTGCAGGGTGGCTGTTCTCTTTGTCCCAGCCCCCAACCTTTCTTCTTATTATTAAAATAGAGGACAAAGGGGGTATTTTTTTTTTTGTATGAATTTGCAGCATGTGGTTTAAATATTCATTTTATAAGAACAATGTCACATTTTAAGATTCAACGTTAGGCACAGAGCTCTCTTAAAGATTGTTAAATGAGTGCTAAGACCAGGAAAAAAGCTGGTGTGCCTGCAATGCCCAGCAATAGAGAGGCCATTCATGCAAAGGGCTGTCATTTATTGGAACCCGGTCACCCGTAATTGACTCAGGGTAAAGGGCTCTCACCTATTCATGCTTCTGTATTTTGCTGAAAATAAGACAGTGGGAAAAAATATATAATATACTTTGTGTCCCTCAAATGGCTGTGTTTTATCAGCCTGACCAGCTCATAGTAAATTTGGAAAAGAATGGCACAGGTTCCAGAATCTAGATCATATAGATTCCATTGATACATGACTGACTTCCAAAATGTTTAATCCTAGGACTGGGCAGAAACAATATACAAAAATTTAGGTAGAACTGCAGAATACTCAAGTGAGCAGGAGTGAGTGTATATAAAAAGTATAAACTTCTCCGAATATTTTAGGGAAATCAGAAGATCATTCTCCAGAATGCTCACAGGGAAAAAGTAGGAAATATGATGACAGGATGGAAAAGAAGATTTGTCCTGGAAAAGAGGAAACAGAAGCATCTCAGAGAGCCGAGTATGTAATACTTGGAAGGAGGGCAAACAGTTGTCTGGTTTCTTTTGAGGTCCAGATAAGAGGAAATGGGTTTAAATTAAATTAAGCGAGTAAGAAGCTAGATCGTCAGAAGGCAGAGTGTTGGATCCCATGCTATCATTCTCTGAAAGAATTGCCTTTATTGAGAGTGGATCTTAGAACAGTCAGGTTGAGCCACATTTTTTGCTTTTGTGAAAATGATTAAGGTAAGGTCTACCCTCTCCTCTAAGTCCTTTTATAAAGACTCATGATAAATTCCTCCCCGTGTATAGTTACAGAGGAGTAAATAATGTGGTCCCTACTGAAAGCTGTACTTGCCTTCCTCATCAGAAAATTACAATTGTGTAAATTGATATATTTCCTTATTTTCTGCCTTAGCTTTCAGAGAACTCAGAGCCAGATCCTCGGGTACCTACATCTGCTCAATGGTGGTGCCTGAAGTTCACTATTTCTGCTTCTTGTAGTAGATGAACTCACTTCAGGACACTGATAATATGTCTTGTGTTTTAATTTGTTGTTTGTCTCACATTTGAGGGGAAGTAAGTAGGCCAAAATCTCATATACTCAAAATGAAATAGAATAAGAGGGAGAAATTATCGATTAGAAAGGAACATGAGGTCCTAAGATAAGTTTTCAATATGGATTGGAGAATTTCTGCCACTAGAGAGATGACCAATGATGGAGGATGAGTCATTGGACTCAACATTCTTGGTCATCGTCTAATTATTCACTCCCACAGGTCTTATGCAATATTTAAAATTCTGTAGGGGTCATTGGACACCCCAATACATTACATTGGTAAGTGATGGCAATGAGAGCCAGTTTGGGTTGACCAGTTATCTGTTTGCAATTTCACGAATGCAAGTTCAGTCATTTGTCCTATAATCATCATTGGTCATAAGATGAGGAGCAATAAATGGGGAGCACCCTGAGGGCAGGGAATGGATAATCTTCATCACTGATTTCTTCACATATAGCACGAAAGTTGTCAGATTTCTGGTGTCTGTGAAGATTTGTTGAATTAAATTAAAATGAATTGAATATAACTGAAATGACTTGAACTGCACTGAACAGAATTAAATTGAATTGCCTCGTCATGTCTTACATCAGGGGAATGCCTCACCTTTGCTAGCTAATCAACCCTAACAACAGAGCAAGAGTAAGCATAGCATGCTGAACAAAGAGTTCAAAATTTAAACATGTGTTCATTCAAAAAATGTTTATGCTGCACCTCCTATATTCAGGGACTGTGTTGAGTGCTGGGAAGACAATGGTGACTAAGTGGATATTGTCCCTGCCCTTAAGGAGCTCTGCCTTGAAAAGGAAACAAGCACTAAACAAGTCAATGCATAAGTAAATATCTAATTAAGAGTTGTGACAAGTGCTGAGAAGGAAAATATAAAGTTTTGTAAGAGGAATAAAGTGAGGAGCCTATTAGAACAAACTAATTTGTCCAACTTAGAGAAAGTCAGTGTGTCTGAGCTGAGTCGGGGAGATGAAACCAAAGGAAGGACTTTAGGTTTTATTGTGACAAGTAGAAGTGTGAGTAATGAGACCTGGATTTTTAAGAAATCTATTCTGGTTGCTCCCTGGAGGGGAGGAAGCAGATACCAGTTGGGAGACTATTACTGTAGTGCAGGGGAGATATAGTGGTGGATTGAACTGATGTAGAGAGAAATATTTTGTGGGTAGAATTGGAAAGAATTTGGTCAAGAGTTGGATGTGGCCAAGAAGAGGAGGTGTCAAAGATGCCTGAAGCTTTCCATACAGACAACTGGGAGGATGGGAGTGTCATTTCCTAAGATAAGGAAGAGGATCTGATTTGAGGTGAGTGAAAAGGTGAAGATCAAGAATTCCAGTTAAGCACCTTGAGTTTGAGATGCCTGTAAAATATCCACCTAGAGTTGTCAAATAGGTAGGTGTGTATGTAGAGTCATTTTGTAAATATTTACTGAAAACATAACCTGTGTCAGGTGCTAGGGTGGGTGCAATACAAAGATATATGTAAGACGTGATCCCTGACCTCTAGGATTTTAATGCCTATTGCTGAAGATGATATATTAGAAAATATTGCAATATAAGGTAGGAGATGATTTTTAAAAAACACTAGAGAGAGAAAGAAAGAAATAGGGCTGTATGAGTTGAAAGAAAAAGGAAAGCAATTCCTGCTGAGATGGTGGATGGTGGACATCAACGTAGAAGTCAGAGTGATGAGAGAGGGCACTGGGGTCAGACTCAGATGAGGCAGAATTCTCACTGCTCAGAACAGAGACAGCATTAGCACCATACCTGCCTGAGTGGTGCTCCGCAACCATCACCTGGCCAGGTGTGGGCTGGGAGGTGGAAGGGTACTAGATTCTCATCTCCAGCTGAATGAAACCCAAGGTTGTGAGAATTTATATCTCAATGGTTAAAATGAGGTTCTGGAACCAATCAGAAATGTTGAAGATGAAAAACACAATAGAGGAGATTAAGAAAAATCTGGACTCCCTGAACAGTAGGGCTGATAATATGGAGAACAGAATTAGCAGTCTGGGGGATAGGAATATAGAAATGCTTCAGATAGAGGAGGAGAGAGAACTAAGACTAAAAATAAATGAAGAAACTCTCTGAGAAATATTCGACTCAATTAAGAAATGCAACATAAGGATTATAGGTATACAAAAGGGAGAAGAGAAAGAGAATGGAGCAGAAAGCTTGTTCAAAGAAATAATAGCTGAGAACTTCCCAAACCTGGGGAGGGAGCTGGAAATCCATGTGACAGAAGCCAACAGATCTCCAAACTTTATCACTGTAAGAAGACAAACCCCAAGGCATATAGTAGTGAAGCTTGCAAAAGTCAATGACAAATAAAAAATATTAAGGGCAGCAAGGCAGAAGAAAATAACCTACAAAGGAACCCCTATCAGGCTGTCAGCAGATTTCTCAGCAGAAACCTTACAGGCTAGGAGAGAGTGGAATGATATATTCAAAATTCTGAAATACAAAAACTTTCAGCCAAGAATACTTTATCTGGTGAAAATATCCTTCAAATATGATGGAGAAATAAAAATTTTCAAATAAACAAAAGTTAAGTGAGTTCATTGCCACAAGAACCGCCCACAAGAAATGCTCAGGAAGGCCCTCATACCTAAAAAAAAAAAGAAAAAGGAAAGGGGTTACAAAACCCTGAGCAAGGAGATAAGTAGAAAGACAAAATCAGAAAATTGCAGCCCTCCATCAGAACAGGTTAGCAAATGCTTAAGTATAACATTAAAGATAAAGTGAAAGGAAACACCAAGAATAAATATATTCTGGTTGTTTTAACCACAAACTCACAACACAACAAGAAAAAAAGGCGTGACAATAACAACTTAGAAGGGGAAGAGGAAAGGGATGGAACCAGCTTAGTCTAAGGAAATAAGAAGCTATCAGAAAATGGACTATCTCATCTATGAGATGTTTTATACAAACCACATGGTAACCACTAAACAATTAGAACAGAGACACAAATTACGAAGGAGAAAACTAACATAGAAAACTACCTTACTGAATTGGTAGTCCAAAATTCATGGGATGAGAAACAAAGGAAATGTGGGAGAACAGGAAAACAAGCGATAAAATGGCAACATTAGGCCCCCACATTTCAATAATCACTCTAAATGTAAATGGATTGAATTCTCCAATCAAAAGACAGAGAGTGGAAGGATGGATTAAAAAACAAGACCCAACCATGGAGTGCCTCCAGGAAACACACCTCAGCCCCAAAGACAAACACAGACTCAGAGGGAAGGGATGGAAGATGATACTCCAAGCTATCAGTGAATATAAGCAAGCAGGTGTCACCATACTTATATCAGACAAAGTAGACTTCAAGGCAAAACAGATAAAGAGAGACAAAGAGGGGTAGTTTATAATGATAAAAGGGACACTCCACCAAGAAGACATAACACTTATAAATATCTGTGCACCCAACACAGGAGTGCCAAAGTACATGAAGCAAATATTAACAAAACTAAAAGGAGATATCAACAACAATACAATAATAGTAGAGGACCTCAACACCCCACTAACACCAATGAATAGATCATCCAGACAGAAAGCCAATGAGGAAATTGTAGAGTTAAATGAAAAACTAGACCACATGGACGTAATAGAGATATATAGAACTCTCCATCCAAAAACAGCAGGTTACACATTCTTCTCAAGTATGCATGGAATGTTCTCAAGGATAGACCATATGTTGGGAAACAAAGCAAGTCTCAACAAATTTAAGAGGATTGAAATAATATCAAGCATCTTTTACAACCATAATGCTATGAAACTAGAAACCAATTACAAGAATAAAGTTGTTAAAGGGGCAAAGATGTGGAGATTAAACAATATGCTACTGAACAACCAATGGATCATTGAAGAAATCAAAGGAGAAATCAAATATTATCTGGAGACAAATGAAAATGAAAACACACCATACCAACTCATTTTGGATGTAGCAAAAGCAGTCCTAAGAGGGAAATTCACTGCAATACAGGCCCACCTCAATAAACAAGAAAAATCTCAAATAAGCCACCTCAAAGTACACCTAACAGAATTAGAAAAAGAAGAACAAACAAAGCCCAAAGTAAGTAGAAGGAGGGAAATAATAAAAGTTAGAGTAGAAATAAATGAAATCGAAACAAAAAAAGATGGTGGAAAGGATCAATGAAACAAAGAGCTAGTTCTTTGAGAAAATAAACAAAATTGACAAACTCTTAGCCAGGCTCACTAAGAAAAAAAAGAGAGAAGACTCAAATAAATAAAATCAAAAATGAAAGAGGAGAAATCACAATGGATACCACAGAAATACAAAAGATTATAAGAGAATACTGTGAAAAACTATATGCCAACAAATTGGACAACCTAAAAGAAATGGATAAATTCTTAGACTCTTACAACCTCCTAAAACTGAAACAAGAAGAAATAGAGAATCTGAATAGACTAATCACAAGTAAAGAGATTTAAACAGTAATAAATCAAAAACTTCCCCCAAAATAAAAGTCCAGGACCAGATAGCTTCTCTGAAGAATTCTACCAAACATTCAAAGAATATTTAGTACCAATCCTTCTCAAACTATTCCAGAAAATTGGGGAAGATGGAGCACTTCCTAACACATTCTACAAAGCCAACATCACCCTGATCCCAAAACCAGACAAGGACAACACAAAGAAGGAAAACTACAGGCCAACATCACTGATGAACATAGATGCAAAAATCCTCAACAAAATATTGACAAACCGAATACAGCAATACATTAAAAAGATCATACACCATGATCTAGTGGGATTCATACCAGGGACACATGGATGGTTCAACATCCGCAAGGCATTCAATGTGATACACCACATTAACAAAATGAGAAACAAAAACCACATGATCATCTCAATAGACAACAGAGAAATCATTTGACAAGATCCAACAGCCATTTATGATAAAAACTCTCAATAAAATAGGTACAGAAGGAAAGTACCTCAACATAATAAAGGCCATATGTGACACACCCACAGCCAACGTCATACTCAATGGGGAAAAACTGAAAGCCATCCCTCTGAGAATAGGAACAAGACAAGGGTCCCACTCTTACCACTCTCGTTCAACATAGTACTGGAGGTTTTGGCCAGAGCAATTAGGCAGGAAAAAGAAATAAAAGGAATCTAAATAGACAATGAAGAAGTGAAACTCTCACTGTTGGCAGATGACATGATCTTATATATACCCTAAAAAATCCATTGGAAAGCTACTAGAAGTAATCAACAATTATAGCAAAGTTGCAGGGTACAAAATCAACTTACATAAGTCAGTGGCATTTCTATACTCTAATAACAAACTAACAGAAAGAGAACTCAAGAACATAATCCCAACAAAAGGAATAAAATATCTTGAAATAAATTTAACCAAGGAAGTGAAAGACCTATACAATGAAAACTACAAGAAAGAAATTGATGATGATGGAAAGAGATGGAAAGACATTCCATGCACATGGATTGGAGGAATAAACATAGTTAAAATGTCCATACTACCTAAAGAAATCTACAGATTCAATGCAATTCCAATCAGAATCCCAATGACATTCTTCACAGAAATAGAACAAAGAATCCTAAAATTCACATGGGGCAACACAAGACCCCAAATTACTAAAGCAATTCTGAGAAAAAAGAAGAAAGCTGGAGGCATCACAATCCCAGACTTCAAATTATACTACAAAGCTATCATAATCAAAATATACTACAAAGCTATCATAATATGGTACAAAAACAGGCACACAGATCAATGGAACAGAATTGAACGCCCAGAAATATAACAACACATCTATGGGCAGCTAATCTTTGACAAAGGAGCTGAGAACATACACTGGAGGAAAGAAAGTCTCTTCAACAAATGGTGTTGGGAAAACTGGACAGCCACATATAAAAGAATGAAAATAGACCATTCTTTTATGCCATTCACAAAAATAAACTCAAAATGGATCAAAGATTTAAAGGTAAGACCTGAAACCATGAGACTTCTACAAGAAAATATAGGCAGTACACTCTTTGACATCAGTCTTAAAAGGATCTTTTCGGACACCATGTCTTCGCAGACAAGGGAAACAATAGAAAGAATAAACAAATGGGACTTCACCAGACTAAAGAGGTTCTACAAGGCAAGGGAAGACAGTATTGAAACAAAAACACAACCCATCAACTGGGGAAAAATATTTTCAAATCATATATCTGACAAAGGATTAACCTCCATAGTATATATAGAACTCATACGACTCAACAACAAAAAATCAAACAACCCAATCAAAAAATGGGCAGGGAATATGAACAGACATTTCTCCAGAGAAGATATATGGATGGCTAATAGGCACATGAAAAGATGCTCATCATCACTGATCATCAAGGAAATGCAAATCAAAACTACTCTAAGATATCACCTTACACCCATTAGAATGGCTAAAATAACTAAGACAAAAAATAACACATGTTGGAGAGGTTGTGGAGAAAAAGGAAGCCTCATACACTGCTGGTGGGAATGCAAACTGGTGCAGCCACTATGGAAAACAGTATGGAGATTTCTCAAAAAATTAAAAATAGAAACACCATATGACCCAGCCATCTCACTACTGGGTATCTATCCAAAGAACTTGAAATCAGCAATTCAAAGAGACCAGTGCATCCCTATGTTCATTGCAGCATTATTCACAGTACCCAAGATGTGGAAGCAACCTAAGTGCCCGTCGACTGATGACTAGATAAAGAAGATATGGTATATATATATATATATATATATATATATGCAATGGAATACTAGTCAGCCATAAAAAAGGATAAAATCGTCCCATGCACAACAACAGGGATGGCCCTTGAGGGAATTATGTTAAGTGAAATAAGCCAGATAGAGAAAGACAAACTCTGTATGACTCCACTCACGTGGAAGATAAACAAACACATGGACAAAGAGAACAGGTTAGTGGTTACCAGGGGAAAGTGGGGTGGGGAGTGGGCACAAAGGATGAAGTGGTGCCCCTATAACTATAATATGACTGAAAAATAATAATGTACAACTGAAATTTCACAAAATTGTAAACTATCATAGCCTCAGCACCAAAAGTGAGGCTCTGGGAGGAACCTGCCCACCATGGAGAAGCCGAGTAAGGAGAGGACATTGGCCAGGTTTGCTCTAGAGAAACTGATGTTCCTCTTCCCTGGAAGCGAGGAGAGCAGCAGCCTGGCTTTGGGCGCTCTCTGTGGGCCCAGCCTCTGCCCCTGGATTTCTACTGGGTTCCTCTGGAATGTCTGTATTGAAAAGCAAAACTTCGCACCCCTTTGTTCTGTGTTCATAAGGCACTGTTGCCTTTGCTTAAAAAGAGTTTGGGAGAGGCTGAGAATGTTCTTCGAAGAAGTACATTCTTAAAGTAGTCCAGGTGTCGTGGGTATAAACTTACATCCATGAACTGTTGTGAGATAGGAGATGACAGATCCCTGACTTTTTTCTAAATCAAATTAAATCTAACCCAGAGCGGGCTTGACCTGACACAGCTGGCATTGACAAGGACTTCATCTCAGCTTCCTCCCACCTCACCCAGAGCAGCATAGAAAAGTCCCTGGGGGCTTTTGTCCAGCTGAGCATTCATGGAGACCCCTCTGGTCTTAGATGCACCCTGGTCACTGCTGATATAACTATTGCACGATCATGCACGGCCCTAAAGGTGGTGGCTTGGCTGGTTTGTTTCCACTGAGGCCAGGGCTCCAGCTGCCCCAGGGGCACAGTCCTCTCTGAGGCACGCCAATGGCAGGAGTTGCTGATCTTTGCTACTCAGATTCTCAAGCCCCCACTGCCCTCCTAGTCTCTTTTCACTCTTTTTCTCTCAATTTCTATCTCCTCTTCCCTCTCAGCATCATGTGTCCTTCCTTCCTTCTGGCGTCACTTGCTCACTGGGGCTGCTTTGCCTCAAAGCTCTCCAAGGCAGCAATTCTCCGAAGAATGTTAGCGCCCATCAGAGCCCCTTGGAAGGCTTGTTAAACACGGATCACCAGCCCTGCTCCTGAGGTTCTGATCCAGCAGGTCTGGGGTGGGACCTGAGAAAGTACATTTCAAACACGGTCCCAGGCAATGCAGATGCTGCTGGTCCACACCGTGAGAACATTGCTCCAAGGAGAGGGAACAAAATTCCTGGCTACTCCTATGGAAATGGCAGGGCTAGAGGACGGAGAAGGGAAGGAAAATTACAGGAAGGTTGAAGCACAAATAAATATTTCAATTAATTACCATGCCGTCCACCATCTCCTGTTGAGTGATAAAATTATATTGACCAAAAAGAGATTTAGATGCAGATTTTTCGGAACTCATCTGTTTGGTGAGGAGGACCCAGGAGAATTACATTGTATCTTTTATCCCTGGTGATCATAGGCCCGTCCTTGTTCCCAGCTCCTCCTTGGCCTGGAACTCAGTACCCCTGGTTTGGAGCTCCTGGCCTCTGCTCATCAGGTGATTTTCAGAAAGTTGCTCCACTCCTACCCCCCAGCTCACAGTGAATTTTCTTTCTGTTGCCTAGGCTTGTCATTGAGAAACCTGGCGTCGCCTGCAGAATATATTTACAAATAAAATGTCTTAGTGGAAGGAGAGAGGCCGTGGGGAGGGGCAGCTGGACGTGGTGAGCTGTGTTAGACAAGCAGCCTGCAGGAGCTTTCAGCCCTCTGCCTTCTGATGGGAAGAGAAACCCAGACATCCCTGCCTGCAGGGCCTCCTTCTGCCTCTCCCCACAGCACCTGGAGACGGGGCTGCCCTTGAAAGGGCCAAAATCAAAGTTGTTAAGCCAGAAATTGTCCCTAGTGCTTCATCTCACAGTGGCAGTAGTCAAGTGCAGAGTGGTCAAGCTGGGGCTGCCGTGCTTTCAAATCTTGTCGGTGCCATGTACTAGCTTTGTGTAGTTTCGGACAAGCTACTTTTCCTCTCTGCACCACAATTTCCTTATTTGTAAAAGGCAGGTAATAATAGCATCTACTGCCAATGTTGTTGTGAGAATTCAAAGAGAAAATATGTGTAAATTGCTTAGCATATAACTGCCACATAGCAAGTGTGCAAATAAAGGGGAGCCTTCATCATTCATTACTATTACTTTGTTCGGGATATTGGATTTCGTGTCTTAATTTCCCTTCTGTCCCATTGGCTCCTTAAGAGCAGGAGCCGGGTCTGCTTCCCTTTTGTATCCATTCATTCAATCACTGAACATCGGTTGAAGCCCATCTCTCTGCCAGTCACTGTGCTTGTGGCCCAGAATCCAGCCTTGCACATAATATGCAAGTGTTGATGATTGGTTAATTAATGAAAGGGTGGCTTAGTGAGAAGTTTACAGAAGGCACGTTTTATTGAACAGCACAAGTGCTAGAGCAGTGCTTCTCAAACTTCGGGGGGCCTACTACCCGCCTGGGAAGCTTCTTCGAATCAGATTCTCATTCATCAAGTCTGAACTGGGGCCTGAGAGTCTTCATTTCTCACAAGTTCCCAGTGACCCTGTGCTGCTGGTCCATGGACCACACTTTGAGTAGCAAGGCATTAGGTGCCTGTGCGTTTTCTCACTTCTTGCCTGCAAAAACCTTCTGAGTTTAGAAATGAGGAAAAATAGGTTCATAGGGATTGAGTAGCTTGTTTAAGATAGCTGGCCAGTCTGGAGTCAGGGCAGCTTGCCTCATGTTTGTCTACTGAGCTACGCTGACTCCTTAAGAGCAGTAGTTCCCAAAGTTTGCTGCACATTAGAATCACCCAGGGAGCACTACACGTCCCAATGTCTGGGGAATTGGATAGCAGGTAATTCTAATGTGCAGCAAAGTATAGGAACCACAATTTCCAAGCCAGGCTCATCCAAGGAAAAAGAAAGAAAGGGGCCTAATTTTGCAATCTCTCTAATTTTAGGGACCAATCATAGACTTTCAGAATTTGGAGCTATAGGCCTCTTTATTATTTTACAGATGGGGAAATTGAGGCCTGTAGAGATTAAGAGCTTCATCCAAGATCACCCAACTCATTGATGGCAAAGTTGGGACTAGAATTCGGGCCTCTTGGCTCCCACTTTCCATGTGCCTCCTTGTTCTGACCTGCTGGGATGGTGACAACCCACATGGTTCCTGTGCTGGAGGAGGATTCTGGGGACACAGGGTATTCATTGGAAAGGCATCTTCATGCTCCTCAACTAGCTGGAGACTTGGAGACTCAAATGAGACCTAGGGGGCCTCAGGGGAACATCATCTGACATCACAAAGGCAGGTTTTCTTCACAATATCCCACCGATCTTGAAGTGATAGCATATGACAGATCATGCTTTGAAGTTGTCAGGGATTTAAAATTCCAAAATGAAATATATAATCCCATTATGGTAGGAGCACAGTTGATGGCTTGATTCAGTGCAGTAAGCATTTATTGTCTTAATTGTGCCATAATGTCAGTTTTGTTGGGTGCTTCATTTTAAAGATATACAGGGCTACAAATGTGTACAATCAGCCTTTTATGGTGGCGGGGAGGGTGGTTGACAGGACTTGGAGTTTAAGAGCCCAAATCTTTGCTGTTTCTGGGTAGCTTTACCTTAGAACCATTGATAACTTAGCCATATGACAAGCCTGTACTCTTAATTGTAGCTATTATTGAGCTCTTGCTCTGTGAGGAGTATTGCATTACCCCCGTAAGGAATGTGATCACATTTAATGTACGTAACACCCCCATGAAGTCAGCATTACTTGCAGAAGCCTGCACGGCTAGGAATTGGGGGAACCAGAATGCACATTCAGCTGTGGGCGACTCCAAGTCACTACACTGAAGAGTAGAAGGAGCTGGCTCTGTTGACTTGTTTTATAGTTGAAGACCAGAGAGGAAAAGCAAACTGCCCTGAGGCACACAGGAAGCGAGTGGCAGGACTGGGGCTGAGACCAGTCCCCTTACTCTGGGTCCAGTGTTTTTGCCTACTGTGTCCATGAGGCCAGAGGAATGCCAGGACTCCGAAAGCTGTCCCCCTTCCCACTCAGGCTCAAGCCATTACACAGTGAGGAAGCTACTTTCCATGACAGACCAGATTTTAGTCCAATTCCTTGGGGGAACCTATTTGATTAGAAGAGAGCAGTTTATCAATCTGTGTGTTCCCTCAGAGCAGACCCAACTTAGCACATGCCATTTAGGTACCTTTCCAGTCTGTGCCCTCTTTACTCTTCCATCTGAGATCATATGCCCATTCACTGAGCAAATGTTTGTTGAGTACCTGCTATGTGCCAGGCACTAAATTGCAGATGAAGAGATAAGAAGAAAGTAGGGTCCTGACTTCACAGTCCCACGGCAAACTGGACAGACAAGGAGAGGGCTCCCAAAAACTGTGATCCATGCCACCAGAGTGATGGTTCCAGGGACACGAGAGCTCAGAAATGGGCCCACAACCCAGCTCGGGATGGAGAGAAGCCCAGAAGACTTTCTGGAGCAAGTGATTTCAAATATGAGACTGAAGTTCAGTAGAGGTGATGAGGCAAATTATTTAAAGACGTGTGTGTGTGTGTGTGTGTGTGTTCACGCACACGTGCTAAGGCTGGGAATAGCGTGTGGACAAGCTATTAGAGGTGATCAAAATATCATCTGGATATGTGAGTTGGAGGGGAATTAGGACAAGTTCTGCATGGCCTGATGGAAGAGTTTAGAGGAGCAAGTAGGAAGAGTGGAAGAAATGAATTGAAAAGGGGCAGATCATGCAGGGAATTTCACCCTATGTTACGAGGTTTGGATTTTTACTCTGAGTCAGTGGGATCCACTGAAGATTTTAAGCAGGAGTGAGAGTTAGTCTTATTTCCATTTTAGTAAGATCTTGCTCTCACTGTAATATGGAGATTAGAGGGGGCAGAGTTGGAGGCAGGAGACTACTTCGGAGGCTGTTGCAATAATGCAGGTAGTGACGATGGTAGCTTCCATCAGGGCAGTGAGAGTGGGGCAGGGAAATGAACATATTCAAGACAAATTTCTAAATCTCCAGGGCTTGATGATTTGTGGAATGTGAGAGGAAAGAGATCGGAATCAAGGACTGTGGCTGGATTATTGTCCTGAGCTTGTGGGTGTTCTGAGAAGGAGCACAGCGCACAGGGAGGAGGGGAAGGATGATATTGACATGTTTGTTTGAACTGCCTATGTGGCGCCCCAGGGGAAATGGCCAGTGGAAAGTTGGACTCCTGGAAATTCTCCTTATTTATCAGAAAAGACCCTAAAGCTGTCAACACTTTGTAATCTTATGGTCTTATGAGAAATGACCAAAAGAATGACAGCTTGACCCCAATCACAGACTGGTTGTTCTAGCTCGTAATAAGGCTCAGGGCAATCAGCTAAGCAGAAGAGGCCCTGTGGGCACTGGGACAGCTAAGAAGATCTTATTTTCTTTAAAATCACAGCAAATGAGACAGTCCTCCCAGTCTCTTTGATGGAAGTTCACTCAGTCACTCGCCCACTCACTGACTCACTTGCTCACTCATTTGGGAAACCTTTTACGGTTTCCCAGATGTTCCAGGCACTGAGGATATAGGATATGGATAGAAGTCCCTGCCCTTGAGTTTCTCCAGGGCTGGAGGAGAACACAGACACATGGATGTGTGATTTAGAGTCCAGGAGTCCTCCTGGTGGCGCAGTGGTTAAGTTCCCACGTTCCGCTTTGGCGGCCTGGGGTTCGCTGGTTTGGATCCCAGGTGCAGACATGGTGTCCCACATATAAAGTAGAGGAAGATGGGCACGGATGTTAGCTCAGGGCCGGGCTTCCTCAGCAAAAAGAGGAGGATTGGCAGCAGATGTTACCTCAGGGCTAATCTTCCTCAAAAAAAAAAGAGAGTCCATGTTACGGGCAGAAGGAGAGTTGGATGCCAATGCTCAGGAGACCCAGAAGCTTGTAGACTGTGGAATGCTAAACAGTACCATATAGTAAGTGCAGATACTTGTGGGATGATTTTTAGTTTTCATTTTGGTGAATTGTGCAAAACTCACAACGCAAAGAGACTAGAACTTCAAATCGTTTCACAATTTTTACATTTTTTTATTTTATCACAATTCTGATTCCCTCTGAGTCCTTAAGAGGCCCACCCCTGGGCCTCACTTGATGCTGTGTTAATGGTAATGAGAACAAGGAAAGGAGAAAGAATTGAGTGTTATTGAAACAGAGGGAGCGAGTGCCTGGCTCTGTCAGGGACAGAAGAGCATCAGGAGGAATCAGAAAAGGCTTCCTAGAGGAGGGGCTGGCATTTGCATGGGTCTTCAAAAATTAATTGGACTTCATGGTGTATAAAAGAAGGCATCCTTGGCTTGTGCAAATGCCAAGGGAGTGAAGAGAAGTTTAGAGTGGATAGCATGTAGGTGGGGTGGAGGGAGAAACAGGATTCAGATGGTGGGCAGCCTTGAATGTCATTCTGGGGAGGCATGTGGGCATAAAGGAAGCAGTGGGAAAGAGGCCATACATGCAAGTGACCACAGTGACCAGGCAGGTACATAAAAGAAGAACTAGGTAGAGTGACCAACTGTCCATGTTTGACAGAGATTGAGGGGTTTCCTGCGACACGGGATTTTCAGCGCTAAAACCAGGAAAGTTCTGGGCGAACCAGGATGAGTTAGTCACCCTAGAACGTGGCCAGGCCTTGGCTCCCTGGAAAGTGCATGTCCACCTCCCCCGAGCCCCTGCCCACTTCAGGAGGCAGCTCCCAGGGCTGACATATGGGGATGCAGAACGGTATCGCCAGATCTTCCAAATAGCCAAAAGAAGCTGAAAATTCAGAATTTTATGCAATAGCTTCTGGTTGTTAAATGTTGACAAAAAAGTCAAGTGTTTTAAAAACACTGTGCTGGCCAAACAAGGCATTTCTGTGGGCTGGGCGAGGCCTGTGGGGTGGATCTCTGGGCAAGTGACGTGAGCAAAGCCTCCCACACCCCACCCCGTTCCTGCCCGGAGGCCCTGTAAACGCACATGCAGACGATTTTCATTACGCAGAGTGACTTCAGTGATCAATTGTTTGGTTTTTAATTTGATGTTCTTAACCAGATTTGGATGCTGGGCTCAGAATGTAGTAGATCAAAGCAGGGATGAATAGTGGTCATAGAGATACCCATTCAATTTTTTTGAAAGATGAAATTAGTGCTCAATGGCTTGTTCTTCCCCCAATCTGGAAACCTCTGTGGTTTCAAACATGCATGTGCATCTCAAACAAGAACGCGCATCTCAAACATCAGCCTTAGTTATTAATTGACATCATTCATTCTGGATATAAGGACAACCCCCTGGCCTGGGAAAGAACAGTCATTTTGTTTGTGGGGAACTTGGAGGCTCAGGAGCCAGCTTTTGGAGGTGGGAGAGAATGGTACAGTTAATTTAACCATATAGTCAGAACGGCTGGTTTCTAGTACCAGCTCTGCCACTTTCAGAGGCTGTGTGACCGTGGGGAAACTACCTAACCTCCCTGGTTCATGGTTTCCCCATTTGCACTTCAAGGAGGCCAGCTTGCAGGACTCCCAAGGAGCATCCTCTACAACATCTCTCTAACACTAAGCTTTAACTTGGGTAGACTTTTGCTAAGATTTCCTCAGGGCTGCCAGGGCGAAAGAGTCAGCAGGGGTTTTAAAGAACAAATCAGTTCAGACAATTGTGACGCCTTTTTACTTTACTAGATGGAATTAGTAGATATGGGGTGGTAGTTAAGTTGATCTGATATCTGGGCACACCAGTCCAGCTCTCTGGGTTGCATTTTTCATTGTGTCATTTGATTTTTCTTTGAGTGTGGACCAGAACACGGGGATGGTTGCTGGGTGTGGGAAGAAAGCATCACAGGCAGGGCTCTGTGGCCAGGGAGCCTTCTGCTCCAAGAGAGGAGAGGGTGGGGCAGGTGGGGGAGGACCTGCATTCATGCCAAGCTGCAGTGTCACCTTTATTAATGATGACGGGGAGAGGGAGTCAGCAGGCAGCTGATGCTGACTGCAGAGGGTGGTAATTGGGAGGTGTTGTTACCATTCCAAAGGACAGGGAAGTGGAAGTGGGACAAACAGGAATTTAAGAGGAGGGAGGTGAGCAGAGGGAAAGAATGAAAAAAAATGGAGTATGATGTCATTTGGAAAATTGCAAACCAATAAATCAATGAGGTATCATTCCCAGGACAGAGAGGAAACTGCCTAAGAAGGAGCCAGCCTGTCGGGGAGCTGGGGGCTGACAGGAAGCAGAGGATCAGTAGGCGGTGCAGTGTCCTCACCAGGGGGTCAGCTGGCACATGAGCCCTAGGAATGGACTTCCACTCCCTTCTGCCCTCTCCTCCTTGAGCCTTTTTTTTTTCTCGAACAACATCAGAAGGCATACTCTATCCAAAAGGGTTTTACAGGAGCTCATTAACGTGAACCTTGGAGTCAGCTTTTCAAACAGTTATCTCTGAGTTCAGCTTCATAGGATTTTTTTTATCATTGGGATCAGTTTCATAAAAGCTGGAGCATGATGATTCTGCCAGTTTTTACTGTTAACAGATGAAATAGTACTCCCTTTATAGAAATGAAGAGCAAAGACCCTGGGTAGCTTTCTTTAGTTCTCAAGACTTTGTCAGCAGAGCTGGCCTGAAGGCAACCCAGTAGGCAGGTGCCTGCATGGCATCCCGTTACCTACAGATTGAGGTTCAAAGCCCTCAGGCTGGCATTCAAGGCCCTTCCAGGCTGCCCCTCTGAATATCGCATGTGATCTTCCTCTGTGAACTTCAGCTGTGCCAAAACACTTCGCTCATTTCCACCTCCGCCTCTTTCCTCAGCCTATTCCACATATAAAAGTGGGACAGCAATTTCTCAACATATGTACTCCCCTTCCCTTGCCTAAAGCAGACATCAGTAATCGATTACCACACTCTTTCCTGCTGAGCTAGGACTTGGCCTTAGAATCATTTCCCACATAGCTCTTTAGGCAGTTACTACCAATCAATCAAGTTATAAAATGAAATGTGTTTTCTATTATAGATCTAAGATGTCCTTTCCCATTCTTACCTTAATCTCTTTTAATCTTACAGTCCTTCAAATCCTACATGTTCTGTGGAATTTTCCTTGAACATCCCTACCCACTAAGGTCATTCCTCCTTCTTAAAAGCCTAGAGAAAACTTTACCCCTAGCACTCACCTTTCCCCTGTCATTCAGCATCATAGTGCGTTTCTCTCTACAGATCAGAGTTTCTCAACCTGAGCACTGGCGACATTTGGGGCTAGATCATTCTTTGTTGTGGGGGCTGACCTGCGTGTTGTAGGATGTTTAGCAGCATCCCCAGCCTCTACACAATAGATGTAAGTAGCAACTTCCCCCCTTCCCCAATTAGGACAGAGAAAAATGTTTCCAGACATGGTTAAATACCCTCTGAGGGATGAAATTGTCCCCAGTTGAGAACGACTCTATTAGATAGATAGATAGATAGACAGATAGATAGATAGATAGGTAGATATACATAGACAGATAGATAGATAGATATAGATAATCTGCCCTATAGTCTGAGACCTCAGGGTGTGAACCATGATCATGCCTGGTGTGGGTCCTTACACATAATAGGTGCTGAGTAAGTATTTCTAATTTGATTAATTGGAAGTGAGGAATGAGGATTGTCTGGGGAGGAGGAGAACCCTTCCATAATGTGGATTAAGAATTGCATCATCCATGTGTCATTGCTTTGGGTAAGCACTGCTGAGTTGAGCACTTCAGGGAGCTTGCAAAGAGGCCACCTCCACCCACACCCAATAAGCTGCTCTCAGACCTAGCACCTGAGTGTGCTGGGACTAGCAGACCTCTTGCAGCAGGAACACCCAGAACTATTTGGGGGAAGCGGGGGAGGTGCTGGGAGAGGCCTGGTTGAAAGTTGGGCCTGAATTTTAAAACATGATGTGAGAGACTTTCTTCACTCTTCTTCGTTCCTCACGAAGGAAAAGCAAAAAGCAAACTAACGAAATCCTTTTATCCACAAAGTCATCATTCCTCCTGAAAACTCTTGCTGGGCTGCCTGGCCGTCCAGGAACGTAGTTGTCTGCCTGCCCCTCCTCTCCTTTTACCGTGGAGCCTTTGAAAAGGGACACAGAGGGCAGAGAGAGAGTATAAGTCATTCTCGGCAATGTAGCTCTCCAGGTCCGCAGGGAGGTTTAAATCATCCTCCACAAGGCCGCCGAGAGCGACCTCCGTGCCTCTCTGGCTGCTCTACAAACTGTTCTGGCTGAGCCGGAAAGGGGCCTGAGGCTGAGTGTTGCAAGAGGACTTTCTGAGTGTTTCTGGCTCGCCAGGCTCTATGTCTGCCTTCTACTCCACCCTCACAGCAGTCCTGTAGTCAGCACTGGTATCCCCGTTTGAGAGAAGAGAGAACTGAGACTCAGAACGGTAAAGTAACTGGTCCAAAGTTCCAAAGTATGTCGAAGAGAGCTGGGATGTGATCCCAGGACTTACGGTCCCCTGTGCAGTGCTTTCTGGAAAAGCTGCTTCTGTAGGAAACCAGATATATTTTCTAGTATGTGGCATTGGCAGCCCACACTGAACACTTGTTGGCCTTCAAAGCCCCAAGCAATGCAAAAAATGGAGAGCGTATCCTCAGTTGAGCCTAAAATCATGGGAGACTCAGAAGCCATAGAGCATAGCCATTGAGAGGGTGGTCTCGTCTGTGTAGTTGTATGTCTATCTTATCAGCTAGTCTGTCTGCCTATTTCATCTGCTTAGCTAGCTCCAGCCATCCATCCATTCAGCCATTCATCCATCCATGCATCTATCCATCCATCCATCTATTCATCTATCCATTCATCTGTACATCTGTCCTTCCATCTCTATATGGGCAAACAAGAGACGTCTAGAATGTTTCTCTTAATATTCAATAAATAGTTAGTCAGGGGGCATGGTGAGGTGAAATATTATGCACTTTTCCTTTCTTCATTGTACTTTGAGGTATTGCTTAATTTTCACATTAATAAGATTATATCATTTTTACAAAACAATAAAATATTTTTCTTTTTTCTAAAGAAAACAAAAGCGTTCTAGGGACAAGCCGATCCAGGCAAGCCATGTCACCTCGTTCTCCTTGGTTTCCCCATCTGTAAAGTATACATGGTTTTATCAACATAGACTGAATGTTGGAGGCTTAACTGAGAATAAAGCACATGCAGCGCTTGGCCCATAGTAACTGCTCAATGCTGGTGGCTGTTGGGACCATCAGTGTGCTTTTCAGCACAGTGTCTGACACATAAGTGTCCAACTGACCTTAGCTTCTGCTTCTCCCCTCGCCACAACCCTATAAGAAGTCCTTACTGATGGATAAATACACGGCTTAGCACACTGCCCAACGCATGTTAGTTATTATTGTTATCCTGCAACACACAGTGCCTCCTGCCTGGGATGTAATATCCTTTTGTGATACCTTTTCCTGTTGAAGGTTGACCTTGGTGTCATATATAACCTGGACGAAAGTGTTTGCAGGAGAAGGTGAGGGGCTGCTTAGGATATTCATCCAGAGCCCACATCCTAGCGATGCTCCTGGCTTTGATTTTTCTCAGGGAGATGTGAGCTGAGGACAGCACCATGTTGCTCAGGACTTGAAGCAGACTTTTCTGCACACCCTTTCCTGAGGCATTCAGTGCAAAGCTTGGAAGACCATCATTGGTGGATGTGCCGAGAATAAATCCTTGTTCTGAAACCATCCTTTTAGCAATCACATTTGTGAACTTCCCCACCCACACCTCCACAGATGTAATTAGAAACATTTAGAAAAATCATCTTCTGTTCAGTTAAAAACCAGAGAGCCTTGAATGATAGCCCCTCTCCTGGCAAGAGGGCTTCTCAGGTCCCACAGACTCAAATGGCTTTACTCAGAGAGTGGGAGCTACCAGAGCAGGCTCCCCTTCATTCAGCTCTGAATGACAGGGAGATGAGCCCACTGAACTCGAAGACAAATGGGATCCACGTAAAACCAGAGTCCATGTCCGTACCTGCCACAGGAGGGTCAGAGTCTGCAATAAAGTAATCATTTCATGAGAAACGCTTGCTGAGGGGTGGTGACACTACCATGAATGAGGAAGAGGCAACATTGAAAACATAGGGTGTGCTTTTCAGGGACCCATGACCTGGGAATAACTCCAGTATAGTGTCTTGGAGATGGGCTTGTGTGGTAAGACATGCAAAACACCTGTTTAAAGAGGAATTCTTGAAACACACAGCAGCCAGAGCAAGCTTCTTAAAACCCAGATCAATGGCCTGCCTTTGCACTTGGGAGAAAATCCAGACTCTTGCCCGTGACCTGCAAGGGCCCACAGGATCTGGTCCCTGCCTGTCTCTCTGATCTCGTCTTCTACCATGCCTTCCCTCATTTCGTACCTTCCACCTATGCTGCTGGTCTTTTGGATCCTCCAGCACTCTAAGCACATCCTACCTCAGAGCCTTTGCATATGCTGTTCAATTGCTCCAGAATGCTGTTCTGCAGGTTTTTGCATGATTAACTCTTATCATTCAGATCTCCACTCAAACATCAGCTCTCTAAGATGCCACCTTCATCTCTCCTACTGAAAATAGTTCCCTTCCTACTCCATCTCTATCTCATTGCTTTGTAATATTTCATTAGTAGCAGATATCACTGCCTGAAATGATCTTACTTATGTATTCACTTGCTTATGGTGTATTTTCCCATCCCTGGGACTCTGACCCAACGGGGATGCGAGGTCCTTAAGAACAAATCTCTTGTTACTCTCATTCATGACTGTATCCCCAGCACCTAGAACCATGTCTGGAACATAGTGGGTACTCAAGAAATATTTATTAAATTAAGGAATGTGTGAAAAAGTGATCTCACTCTGGCTTGATCAAATATAACTTAAGATGGAGTATGCTCAGAAGTAGAACAAAAATACTTTCATTTCTGGCCTCTCCTAAGGCAAAGGTGGTCTACACATGACCCTAACTTTTCAGAGTTTGTGAGTGGGGGGTAGTCCCTGTAATATTCCTTTAGAGATGGGGAATACTATAATAAATTCAGTCTGTCATCTAACAAATATTTATTGAGCTCACGCTATGTGCAAGTTCAATTCCAGATTCTGGTGATACAGCAATGAATAAATGGACAAAAATCTCTGCCCAGGTGGAGCTGACAGTGGGGCTGTGGGAGACCTAGTGGATTTATGAAAAGAACACAGGTTATGGAGTCAGAAAGATTTTAATTCCTGTCCCACCATATACTAAATGTCCGTCTAAGCAAGCTGCTTGACCTGCATGCATCTCACTTTCCGCAGTTGACCTCATCAGGTTGTTGAGAAGATTCAGTGAGATGATGAACATAGAGTCCTGAGCACAAGGAATGAATGAATGGAATTTGCTTGCTTTCCACCTCCTCTTGTGATTTAATGTCCCATTCTATTCTTTGGAAGACTTAAAATGACCCCACACTACAGAGCCACAAGCACAGGCTCCATGCAGGATCAGAGTGTGTTAGTTTCAAAGGAAGAGTATGTGACCAATTTAGTCTCCTCTTCTAGCCTTGATTCAAAGCAGCCTTGTTTCCCCTCCCCTCCCTCTCCTTGTCAGCAAGGAAAGCTCTGAGGAGACTCCATGCCTGCAGTTCTGGCCCTAGTGATGCCAGAGAGCTGGTCCATCATTAATGCCCACAGCGCCAGGCAGGGGTGCACACAGGAAACTCCACAAGAGTCGCCATGTTGTACAGACAGTGCATGTCAGGGCACATTCAGAGTATACAGCATCTAAGTGGCACCTTTCTGTTTTCCTGTGATGTTATGCCTTTGACATGGAGCAGGCCACACAAAACCCTGGGATCTGTGCCCATCAAGAAGCTTCCCCACGAAGGAAGGTGACTTAGTTTACTCTATTACACAGCAGGATCCCTGGGTAACCAAAGAATGTCACTGCATGCAAAGACAGGCACCTCCTGAAGCCAAACAGCTGGGGAACTAAGTTTTCAATGAAGACAGTTGTATTTCATGCTTTTGAACAATTTGGGCACTGTTGTCATTCTTCATACCTGCCAGAAACTGTCCCCAAATAAAAGAAACCTCCCAGCATGCTCTGCTCCAAGAGGCACACACTCGATTTACCAAAAAGCTGGACTTTGGGCATGTTGTTAACCAAAGGCATCTTCAGAGTCAAAGGGCACTTAGCTGTTTGTCCCAAGCTGTATTGGGAGCACTTCATGTGTCCACAGACAGTCATGGGTAGGTGGAGCCATCATTCCCTTTGCCCAGGTCAGGAATTTCAAGGAGCTAATCTGCATAGTTTCTTTGGACCAGAGTCGGCAACAATAACAGTACTACTAATAGCCGATAATTATTGAGGGCTTCCTATGTTCTAATTGCTTTACACAAATGGATTTAATTCTTATCAAAACTGTATGAGGTAAGGAATATTTCTATCCCCTTTTACAGATGAGAACAGTGAGGCACAAGACCCTGCCCAAGGTCACAGGACCAGTGAGAGGTAGAGCTGAGATTTGAACTCCAGCTGTTTGGCTCTTAGGACCCCACTTTGATGCTCTCCATCCTGGCAGAACCAGATGGGAGCTCTTTGGAGCGCAACCGTATCCTTCCTGCTCACTGCTGCACCCTGGCACCAACACGTGCCCAGAACTTGATGGTTGCTGAGACAGAGTGCACACACTAGTTTACCCAAACTACTATTGTTGCAAACTACAACTCTGAGCTGCCTGCAAAGCTCTAAGATGGAGGGGTTTTAGGGTCCCTATTTTTCTTGACACTGCAGCCTTCTGTCTCCGGTCCTGTATTCACCAGACAGCGCCAATTCCATCAAGAATAAAATCTGTTATATAACCACATGTCAGACATTGAGGTGAACGGAGAAGCAACCTGAGAGTGGCTTTTGGCCACTCTTAGTCTCCAAAGGAAATAGATGGCCCGGTAGATGGAACTTTTCATCTCCCTCCATGGGCCTCCCTCGGCATGCAAACTTTCCTTCATCTCCTCTCCTTGGCGCTTTCTATATTTTATTTTATTTTGGTCGTGCACATTATTTGAAGTTACTATAGCAACATATCACCAGCTGGTATCTCATAGTAATGTTGGCATTTAGGCAGCAAGCTCTTGAAGTTGGCTGTTTCCCTCCCTCTGCGATCTCATCACTCCCACTAATCTCAGGTGAGTGGGGGCCGCATCCGCAGCAGCCATGCCCCTCTCCCAGTTTTGTTTGTTCTTCGAGGCAGGGCACATGGAGAGCCCTTTCCTGGGTCACTAAGCACTGCGGGTGTCCTCGCTGTGTGTGTGGAGGTGTGTTTGCAGTAGAAGTGGTTAAATAGATGGGTTTAAGCTGCGTGTTGTGCACCAAAACTATTGGCCTTATCAGTGTGATGATGATTGATGGTGATGATGACGATTTTTTTATGCGAAGGAGTAGAATGATTTAGGGAGGGGTACACTCCTGATCAAAAGCACCTAGTATCCCAGCTAATTAGCATTCATCACTCTATATTGGGTTTCTCTTTTTCTCTCTTGCCATCACACAGTGAAGAGACCCTGACTGTTTTCCTTTGGAGCTTCAGTTCTCTTCCGGCTGTGCAAGACCTCCCTACATACCGATGGGCTGAATTAATTAAGAGAGTTGATCGTTGGGGATGGCTGAAGAGGGTTCTATATGGCAAATAAGCCCAGCCACTCACGGTGTAAAGTATCCCCTCATCAGCCAAGTGCCTGCGACGGCTGCACTTATTTTTACACGTTTGACCTAGTTTCAAACCGTGTCTCTTCATGCTGTGATTCATTAGCTACATTTAAAGCACCCCAAATGGAGCCGAGGTGACTCTGCCTGGTTTGTTCCAGCATCTCGGATACAGTCTCTCTCTGGAATTTAATTTGCGGGTCCCCCTGGAATTCTGTTTTAAGAAGCAATTTCCCATCCAGGCACCTGGCTTGCTGCTTGGGGATGGATGAGTGGCTGCCTCATGCCTTGGTAGTAAATATATGTCGACTACAAAAATTTCTGCCAGGGATGGGAAAGGGGGACTCTCACTAGCCTGGACTGCAGGGCATCCCTCCACCCCACCGTCCCCATGCAGTATTCAGGCTTTTCCATGTTGCCGACAGGGCTGGGAGTTCAGACTCCTGCACTGTAAAGTTTGAGCAGTGTCGACGTTAGGGGTGTCTGAGTTGCTAGGGCAAATGCAGTCTAATCATCACCCCCACCCCAATCCCTGTGTCTCTTTCTAAACATTTAAAACATGATCAATGCAGGAATCAGGTCTCAAACTTGTAAAAAGAGAAGGAGGTGGGAAGCAAAGAGGTGGATTGCCATGTTGAGGATACTACTGAAAAGGGGATAAATGGCAGAAAAGCATGTTATCCGGTCATTCTATCATTGCACGACAGAGGTTTCTCTCTATTGTTTTTTAATTTAAATGACAGAGAGGAGGCTTTTCTGAATACGAACTTGCTGCTGGTGTCTCATGCCGTTTCACGAATCAATCAGTCACATTGGTGTGATTTCTGACAGATCTGATACTAAAGTGGGCCAGACACCAGAGTAGAAAAAAGGGGTGCTTCCCATCGGAAGTCAAACACCGTCATTTTTCATTAACAGCCAAATGCAGGTAACTTGTCCAAACTTCACTTGCATAGCACTACAAATCACGCTGAAAGGCACCCAGCTGGGTTTTTCTATGTGGTAGTTAGAACGAAGACATGAACAAGCTGATTAAAGTAATTTTGATGGCTCAGTGAACAGTACACGCTGAACAAGTCCTTATAAAAAGATAATGGTTTGTTTCATAAAATGGTCACTCTCTCTAGATAGGGACCAGGACCCCTTCTTCCTTTTATTTTCTTTTAAAATGAAACCTGGAAGTTTCTCTAAACAAGGCTTAAGACAATGCAGGCTTTGCAAGGTAATTCCAGGCAACTTGAGATCTGAAGATTGTTTTCTGCTTTTTCTTCCCCCCTTCAAATTCAAATCAAGCTACTGGAAATAACAAGCATTCCGAATCTATGCATTTGGGGCAGCCTGCAGTTCTGACAATGGTGGATTTTCCAACACACACACACACACACACACACACACACACACGCTCACAATCCCAGGACTTATTTAAACCAAAGCTTTAAAAGTAAACTATTGTCCAAGACACAATAGCATTTTCTTTTAGAGGATCATCGATCACACAAAATAAAGCCTACCCCAATCTCTTACCTTGAAGCAGTGTGATTACCTGCAGAGATGTCCTCCTTTCCTTGCAAAATGACCCCGACTTTAGCCAGCAGCAGATTTACTCCAAAAGAAGGAATAATAAGTCCTTTACCTTGTAATTTTCACTGTTTATATGCAAGAAGTGTAGTGGGTCTGCTCACGTAGGAATAAATAAAAAGCCGAACAAACTGCACAGCGGCTTCCATGTGAAAAGAAAAGACCTCTAGTGGCCACAAGCTGAATTCTGTGAGGAAGCTCCTCAAAGAAGGGATGGAGCGAGCAGGGAAACGCATGCATGTGTGCTCACACACACACACACACACACACACACGCACACACGAAGACCTCTCAAACTCTCAGATCTCTCCTTTCTTGCATCCAGCCTGGCTGGAGGGGTAAACAATAATAAAACTTGTTTCCTGGTTTCAGTGGGACCTGCTTAAGTTAGTGGTGATGGTGGGGTGTTCTGTCGGGTTTGAAAGGGATGGATAATTTCACAAACTCACCACCATTCCTTGGGGGCCTGAGCTGGCCAGGAGAGTTGACTCCCTGGATGGCCAAGGTAGTTCACTGCAGTCTAGGGGCTCCAGGTCCCCATCAACAGAGTGTCATCACTGTTGCTCCTGAGAGTTCCAGTTTTGCACTCTCTGCCAGCTTTGCGTGTTTTCTGAACATTTCTGGTGTGTGAGTGTGGTAGTCCCTGGCAGGCAGGGTTGGATTCCTGGGCGTGTGACCTGGCCTGGTGCTCAGAAGAGCCCCATGGCTGTCTTGAAATTCTGAATAATTTTTAACAAGGACTCTTCATTTTCATTTCATTCCGAGCCCCACAAATTACATAGCTTGCCCTGCTGACTGGGAAAGCTTACTCTCCCTAACATCCTAATTGGAAAGAACCTAGAAGCAAATGAGAATCCATATCTTTGGGAGTTATTTTTGAGAATGTGAACTTGAGGAACATTCAATTACCCGAAAGACTTCCTGTGGAGGAATATGGAAGGAGCTTCCTGGGCACATCAAAGCTGTTCCTCCACCACTGTAACTAACCTGGAAACCTCGAATCTCGGAGGAGTTTTTTATATATATTTGTTATATTTTGTTAACAAAGGAAGAAGGGTTTTTTGGGTGTTTTTTTGTTTTTTAACAAAGATACCAATCTGTGATACCAAACCCATTTTCTTGGTTCAAACATAATACTTCCAGGCCACCTCTCTGGTGTGCATTATGTCTGACACCCTTTAGCAGTGGGGTTCCCTGGAGACGCCTGCTTCACACCAAGCAGGCCATCTCCCACAAGCCTGCCCCTGACTGAGCCTAGTGGGACTTCTTTTGGCTACAATGGCAGCCCCAGTGGAATCTTATAGGAGACAATCTCAAGTGGCTTCTCCCCTCTGGTGGATTTGTGGTCAGGACTTCCTTTACCAGGTTTCCAGAGTAGATCTCCCTAATGCTGCTTGCAGACACTAGCCCAAACAGAAAACACACCTGACACAGACTCACAAAATCTGGGAGGGGAAAAGCAGAAAAGAGTGTGGTGATGCATTCTGGTGCATGAAAAGATGTGGTTCTTGCTCCTCTGATCCCATGGATGCTTCCAGACCTACCTCTTTCCAAGCCCTTGCATTGATTTCCCCCCTGTCTGAATCCCTCTGGCACTTGGTCTGCTTTGCAGATCAAGGGTCTTGTACTTTTTCCCTCATGGATGCTAATCTTGCTTTCCCAACTAGATCACAAACTCCTGAAGAGCAAGGACCACCTCTTCTCATTTCTTTTATCCTCCACGGCCTTTAACAAGTGCTAGTATCTGGTAGCTGCCGGCTTCTCACTGGCTGATTCGTGCTGGTCCAACAACTGATCCTTTTGCAGATAACTTTAATATGTTTGAGGAGCTAAACAAGCCATTTGATCCTTTTGATACAACTTTGGGGATAGTAGACACAGATGGATTATTGTCCCCCTTCACAGGTGAAACAATTGGGGCTTAGGCAAGTAAAATTATTTATCAGAAAATCCAACTGTCTCCAGAATCTTGATATAGGCTTGATCTCCTGACACCAACACACTCTTCTTTTCCCAGTGTGCAAGCTGCTGGAGAGAGAATGGATCTCACCCTGTTTTCTATATCTGGAGCTCCTACTAGAGTTCTAGGCACATAATAGGTGTTCAGTAAATACTTTTTGGAAGAATGAGCCCATGAGTGAGCCATAAGGTGGCATTTCCTCATGGGGAAGTTTCACCAGCTGATCTGGGCTGGACAGATTCTCCATCCCTGGGGGACCTTTTTAGACTTGCCTGGGATGGTTGGACTGTTTTCCAGTCTGAAGTCAAGGAAATGGAGAAGGTGAATCTCGTGGTCCCCTCTCCACCATTTCATGGCATTTTTCTTTATTTCTTGCAGAGTCACTTTGTGGCGTGTATGACAGCCATCTTAAACCAGATGGGCGACCAGCACTATTCCTTCTATATCGAGACCTTCCAGACCAGCTCTGAACTTGTGGTGAGTCTGCAGGATGCTGGGGGGCAGTGTGGGGGTGACATGTCGTACTCTTGGTTCTCAAGAGTTTAGGGCAAGAAGGTCTCCCCATGGACCTTGAGAATGCGTGTGTCTAAGTTTACAGACATGATCGTATGATTCCGTATTTCTCATTCCCAGTCAGGCTTGCATATATCTTCTGGAACATGTCTTCAGTCCATATCAGAGATAAGATCTGAGCATCTAGTCTAAATATGGCTTAACAAATATTTATTGATGAATAATAGACGTTTTGGGGCTTAAGAGCATAAATGTTGGAGTCACACAGTCTTGAGTTTGAATCCAGGATTTGTCACTGGCTGGCTGTGTGACCGTGGGCAAGTTAATCTCTCTTCAGCCTCAGTTTCCCTATATGTAAAGTAGGAATAATATCATTTATGTCACAGGGTTGTGAAGGGGTTAAATGAGAGTCTAGTAGCTCTCACATATTAAGTGCCCAGTAAAAGATAGCTATTGTTACATTATGATAACAAATGCACAGAGGAACTTGGCCTCTGAGCCCCTTTTCCCTCCTGCATCTCAGGACTAATTTGCGACAGGACTGTCTGCCTGTGACCTGTGGGTCCACACCTCTGCAGCAGATGACTTCATCGCCTCAGAGCCCAGCCCAGCTGTCCCAGGGGTGTAGCAGTCCCTTTGCCCTCAGTGTGGTCACCTTTGTCATTGTCCCCTTACTACTGCCAGATTAAGGAGTTCTGCTGCCGGGGGCTCACTTTCAACTCTCATTGGAGGGACCAAGGGAAGCAGAATTGGACCAACCTCAGAGAGTGGCCCATAAAAAGAGGATCATTAGGAAGCCAGTGTTCTATCCTTTCATCCATTCAGCAGTGAGAGGGTCTCATTGGAGTAAGACCGGCAAGAAATGGAACCTCTTTCTGGATACACAAAAACCAAAACAAAAGGAAAGCTAAATAACCCAGGATTTCCCCCCATCAAGTTCTCTATGTCATGGGACATGGAAATAGAAAGACTGGATTCTCCATTTTTGATCCTCAGTGGAAGGATGGGTGGGAAGGAAGCTAGGAAAGGGAATTCTTATTTGTTGAACATACAAACTTTCTTAAGTAATCCTCACAACAGCATAACATAGGTGTTAGTAGTCACACTGTACAAGTCCACAGTCTGCTTGCTCAAGGCCGCACGGCTAGGATGTGGCAGAGGTAGGATTTGAACCTCTCCTGTAACCCTCACACCATACTACAGTACTAGGTCTCATTTAGAAGCCAAGTGTTCCATCCATGAACCAGAGGCCTTCTCCATTCCCATGGGAACGGAATGTGTCTGTGACAATAGCCACGCTTCCCCATGTGACATCAGGGTTGAATAATAATACTCACCATCATCATCATGGAGCACTTAATGAGCGCTTATAATGGACCGGGTTCTGTGGAAGCTGGAACTTAAAGTAACGTTCCCTACCAGTAAAGATTGCTGGAAAGGAACCAATGTCATTTCCAGAATTTTGCAATTTAACTTAAAGCAGTGATTTTCAAATTATATTCCTCCCAGCCTCACTATCCTCTACCATAAACATGCACATGCGCACACGCACACACACGCACATTTCGACCACAGCCAGTCTACTTTTATCTTATGGATTAGGTTCCAGGTAAGAATTTCTTTGAACAAAATATTTTACTGTTAAAATAATTTGAAAGCCACTGGCTTAAGGAAAGAGCTCTGAACGGGTTTCCTATGGATTTTAAATTTTACCTAAAGCGTACATGCAATGTGACTTCATTTCCTCCAACTTAGGAGCATCCCAGTGCCAGTGGTTCTGGTGTTTGCTATGGGGATTTGTCTTGAATTTATGTTCTCCAGAGATAGAGAACAATTTGGCCCACTGCAAAGTCTGATGGGATGTATTGAGGTCCATTTTGAACCTCTTCAAAGGAGAGGAAAAGTGTCCCTGGGGTATTTCCTTGAATCTGCCTACGCACGTGGCTGTGACACATGAATTAGCTGTGTTTACTGTACTGCTAATTAGATGTTCATTTTAATAATAGTTTGTTTGCTCAATGACCTGAGATGCTTTCATATAGTGTAGATTATTTCCTTCTCAAACACATATTTGGGAGAAGATGATTATAAAATTGCCACATCAATGAGTGCATTTACTTCTTTACTCCCAAAGACAGAATTAATAGTGCTTTATTTTGAGAGTATTTTTGCATTCCATATTCACACTCCGCTTATATTTGTGAAACGGTCTCCCGGTAACCAACTTTAAGTTTCTATTTAAAAACCCACGGCTACTGGTTTCATTGGATTTACTTAATGAAAGGCTCTGCCCCTTCCCTTTCTACCCTTCCAAAAAATATGGTCATCCATTGCTTAATGACGGGGACACGTTCTGAGAAATGTGTCCTTAGGTGATTTTGTCGTGCGAACGTCATAGAGTGCACTTACACAACCCTAGATGGTACAACCTACTGCACACCTAGGCTCTATGGTACTCATCTTATGGGACCACTATCATATATGTGGTCTGTTGTTGACCAAGACATCACTATGCAGTGCTTGACTGTAAAACAGAAAAAATTTAAGCAGCCAACAATATCTGGGAAGTTCCAGTCAGTGCCTATAAAAACAGGATGACAAGTGTGTTTTGCTTTACTATTTCAGGACTTCTTGATGGAAACATTCATCATGTTCAAAGACCTCATTGGGAAAAATGTGTATCCTGTAGACTGGATGGCCATGAGTATGGTCCAGAACAGGTGAGCTGCCATCTACCTCCCAACAGCCATGTCACCTCAGCAGTCACTTTAAAGAGCACTGGTGGAGATAAATTGGGCATAGGTTTTCCCTGGTGAAAGAAAACTGAAGTGGAACAGATCCTTTCCTTCTACTTTTAACCCCCAGGAAACTCCTCGCCAGTCTTGAACCTTCTTTTTTTAAATTTTTTACTCCTTGTGCCCTTTTATATACATTTTATATGGCTACTCCTCACCTTTTCCATTCTCCAAATACCAGTTAAAATATTATGCTTTGTCTGTGGAAGCCATCTGTCAACTCTTGAGACAGGAGAGCTTGAGGTCAGCATTATTAAAATTATATTATTTTAAAATGTATTCAAAATAATACAAGATATTCTGTGGCATGCACTAAAATAAACTTAGGAATCATTGGAGTAAACAACTTGGAACAGATTTATGTGCTACAGGACTTCTCAGAGCCTTTAGTATGCTAATGGGATTCTCTAAGAGGAGGATTTAGGATACCGCATTTCACAGATTTATTTGCGCATGGAACCATTTAGTGTGCATATATGTGTGTCTCTGTGTGTATATATAATACCTATTAACATCTCATAGAATAACAGTGTAACTCAAGTATAACTCAGATTCCACATGGCCCAACACAGCATTAGATAAAAATGATTACAAGCAATTTTAGCCTTTAATGCTTTCTTTCAAATAATATTATCTCATCAAAAAGAAATCAAATTATAACACTCAGCAATATTTTCTAATATTCCCTTTCTCCATTCCTCTGGTTCTCAAAATCTCTCACTTCCCATGGTTTACCAAGGTCTCTCTCAGAGCCTTATTCTCAATTCCTATTCCATGAAGCAGCATAAACTATGGCTCTCCCCCTTTATACACTAAACTCAACATGAAAGCATCCTTCAAATTCTTGACTATGTAATCTCTCCTTTGTGGATCCTTCCAGGCCTCCCTCCGTAGTAGGAGAATGTGTTCCCTCATGCAATCCCATATTGTAGCACGTGCCTCACTGTACTCTAATTATCTCTTCATGTGACTGTTTCTACCACTAGAGAAGGGGCTTCCTGAGGGCAAGTACTATGTCCAATGTATCTCTGTGTTTCCAGTTCCTAGTAGAGAGCCTGACATTCACAAATATGTATATTGAACTGTTTGTATCCAATGGGTACTTATTAATTAGGATTTTTAAAGGAATCCAATTCAAATTTGCCTAAGCAAAAAGAGAAATTATTGGCTCAGGCAACTGAAAGGGCCCAGAGTTATAGCTTCAGGCAGGGAGGTATCCAGGTGCTCAAATAGTATTGTAGGAAATCTGTGTCTCTACATCTTCTCTTTCCTCTGTTGGTTTCATTCTCAGGCAGATGCTCTCTTTGTGGTAGGTAAAATGGGCTCTAGAAGTTCCAGATATATGTCTTGTTGGATTAACAACCCCAACTGAAAGAAAAAGCCTTTTCTTCAGTAGGTGGAGCAAAAGTCCCCAGGTATGGCTTCGAAGGTATGGCTTGAGCTACCTGCCCCCTCATAAACCTTTGTGGCCAGGAGAATGAAATATGCTGTTTCCTCAAGCTTGGGCCACATGACCCACTTTTGGACCTGGGAGGCTGTGGTTAGATCTACCCAAACCCTAGAGTCTGGAAATAAAGGAGAAGGCAGGGGGAGTAGTTCTCCAAAGGAAGAGCTAGGAGTTATTACCAGAAGGTGGAATGGATGATGGATAGACAAATAAATACACAGACATCCACCACTGATACAGGGTCAGGGGGATGGGAGTCCAGAGAGTTCTGGAGCCCTGTCCAGGCCCGTCCTCTCCTTCTGAGGTGCCTACAGTCGTCCTGGAGGAAGCGCGAGGAAGTACTTTGCAGGAATGTCCCCTCCTGAAATCCCAGCTAGCTATAGACGTTAGTCTTTTTTTGGGACAGGCCTCCAGAGATAATACAATAATTTTTGTTTCCTTGTACCTAGAAAGTTAGAACATAATTTTCTAAGGGACCTGAGGAAGTGCAATTGTGTTCTAAATAGAAACATTTGTATCTCTTAAGGATAAGCTGAGTACTTAAGGCTCTACATTAAAAAAAGAAAATGTTAGGGGACCGGCCCAGGGGCATAGTGGTTAAGTTCCCGCAATCCGCTTCAGTGGTCCGGGGTTCGCATGTTCCGACCCCAGGCGCAGACCTAGCACTGCCTGTCAAGCCACACTGTGGCGACATCCCACATAAAATAGAGGAAGATTGCCACAGCTGTTAGCTCAGCAACAATCTTCCTCAAGCAGAAGGAGGAAGATTGGCAACAGATGTGTTAGCTCAGGGCCAATCTTCCCCTCACATGAGAGCGCGCATGCTTGCACACACACACACACACACACACACACACACACACACACACACAAATTAGACTCAGAAACACAGTCTGGGTTTCAGACTTCTTAGTTCTGCCACCTTCTCTTTCTTAGGATGTTATTTAATCTCTCGGAATCTTGATTTCCTCATCTGTAAAATGAGGATAATGATAGTCTCCATTTCATGGTATTTTTTGTGAGGATGAATGAGTTACTCCTCAGCACAGTGCTGGTCCCCAGGAAGAACTCACCGAATGCAGCATCGCCCTCTCCAGGTGCAGACAACGGACTCAGCCTTGGACTAGAGAAGCACATGCTTCTCAGCCAGGAGAGAGGACTATTTTTCTCCTTGCAGGCACACACCTTAGCTAGATTTCCTTCATCTGCAGGCCACAGCAATCCCTTACATTCATGGAGCGCTTGACATTTTCCCACTGTTTTTGCATTTTCTGTGGTGTTACAATAGCTATCATGTATTAAGCATCTAGCTCCAACACTGTTGTAAATAGTTTCCACGTGTTAGTTCATTTAATCTTCACAGAAACTTTATGATGGAAAACTATTATAATTCACGTTTTGTCCATGAGGAAACTAAGGCACAGAATAGATGAGTAACTTAGTCAACATTGCATTGGTGATAAGAAACAGGGAAGCCGTGCAATCAGAACCCATGTTCCTAATCTCTGCTGCCTTGTCCTGTCAAATAGTGAAGCTTGTATCGTCAAAGGCATTATAAGGATGTGCAAACTGCGTATTTATTGGCTCAGATAACTGAAAGAGGCCCAAAAGGTAACTTGCCTAAGATCGTGTAGCTAGTTGGTGAAAGATTTCAACTGAAATTGGACAAACAGAACACACACCATGGTTTAGCACAGATCAGTGTCCCCAGAACAGCGTCTTCCCTTCTCTAAAACATGCAGCTTGAGCTCCATTCATTCATGTGGCCAAGGCAAACTTCCTATCTTAGTCTGTCCATTACAACTGTCTTTCTTCCTTCCTTTCTTTCTTCTCTATTATTTACAAATTGTTATAATTTCCATGTTTTTATAATTTCTCTGTTATGACTTAGGATTCATGTACTAGCCATATATTATTCATTTATCTGTTTGTTGGAGGAGGGAATGGAGTTTTCCAGATGTGAATGTCTCCTCCGCTGTGTACTGTTTGTGTATGCAGACAGAGTGAGGTGTCTACTGTAAGAATACCTCCTGTTAGAGCATTTTCCTTTTTGTAAGATGCGTTCAGTAAGATCTGATTTATGTGATGTGATTAATTTTGAAATGAACAAGTTCTTTACAATATTTTAAATTAAGAAAATTATGCCAAGGAACCTCATTTCCCTTGATCTGGAAAGCCAACATTTTGAGGGGGCTTGGGGATTTATATACATCCCTAAGCTTCTCTAAATGTAATCAACTAACACGTAGTCATCGAGTGTCCTGGCATTCAGGGCTCTGGGAGTGGACAGGCCCATTTATGCCCTGGTCTCAGAAGGCAGGGGCCTTACAGTCCAGTTGGTGAGACAGTAAATATGCCCAGGGAAATATGCTCAAGTGCTGCAGTCTTTGTAGTGGTTTCAGAGCACAGAGGGAACCCAGTGTAGTCAGGATTTATGACTGCCTGGGTTCAGATCCTGCCTCTATCATTTAATAGTTATGTAATGTCAGGCAAAGTTACTTAATCCCTCTGGACTCAGTTTTTCTCACTGTAAAATGGGGCTAATAATAGTATCTATTACAAGTGATTTTTGTGAGGACTAAAATGAAATAAATTAATATGTATAAAGTAGTTAGAACAGTTATTTGGCACACAGCAAGCATTTCGTAAGTCCTAGCTATTGCTTTTATTTTCACATTCCTGTGGTCTGGGAATATCCAAAATATTTCACAGAAGAGGCAAATCTGGGTTGGACCTTGTCTACCTTTATCAATAACACCTTTCAAGGTCTGACATTGTCTCAAACACATATTAGGCACACAGTGGAGTCACAGAAGTTGACCCTCAGATGTTGAGTAGGGCATTGCCCAGCAATCCTGCAGCGGCTCCATCAGTGTACCGACAAGTCATTGACACTACTTCCCCTTCCTCCTACCTACATTAACTTGTAATGCCTATTCCTTTTTGTGGATTCCACCTCCTCCAATCCATATCGCCCAAAGGAGGCCTCACCGTGGCTTCTTTAGTCAGCACAGCACACCTAATCCTGACGTCCAGCTGGCCGCAGGATTCCCGGTTCCGGGAGCCTGCTGCATCCCTAACTGGAATCCTAAATTACGCAGACATGTCAGGGGCACTTGGGGTTAGCTGTGCCCTGCCGCTGATCTGGGACCTGCTGATTCACTGTAACCTCTTGGTCACGGAGCGTCTGTGTGTTGTGAGGGAAGCAGCTTACAGGCTCTGGGAGAATGGATTTCTCAGTGCCTCCAGGCGGGGGAATAAGACCTCTCATGGCCAGTTTTTTATTTCCATCTCCAGGTTTTGACTAGGAGAATCAACTATATTTCATGAACCACAGCAGGAAGGGGGATGGGATTCAGAGAGGCCCTCCCCCTCCCTTGGGCATTCTCACCACAAAGGGCATGCCCACCTGCTATTCCCTCTTTATTCACCTCATACAACCTGTGGGCGTGGGCTGGTCATCACGTCAGAGTATTTCAGCCTTGGATCCTCCTGTCCCAGAGGTGCAAGGTGGCCGGGCAGTTAAGGATAATGACAACGAAAACAACTGACATTTCTTGAGGACTCCTACGTGCTGAAGCACTGAACCACTGCATCTCGTTTAACCTTCACGCATGGCTCCTTTTACGGACAGGGCAGTTGAGATTCCCAGAGGTTAAGCACCAGCTCCAGGCCACAACATGGAAGAGCAGCAGAGTGGGAACCTGACCGAGGCAGGCTTGCTCCAGCACCTGCAGGAGTCTGTGTGACATTCCACTCCTGCATGCAGCCCAAGGATTAGTGCATCTGGTGTGTTTAGGCTTACTCAGGGCACAAAACACAGGGGCTCGTGGGTGCCTCTGGTACTGAAGGTTTGTTCTGCCATGTGAAGGGAAATAGAGGCAGGGACCCAGCTCGGTGGCTGCAGTGAGGCTTCACGTGAAGCAGTTTTCAGGACACCAGCCCCAGGTTTGGCTCCTCTTTCTGCCGGCTTCTTCCCACTCAGAGCGGCTGACTTCTCTTGCATATGGCTTCTGCTTCCTCACAGCTTCTCCTCGAGCCCAGGTTCATTGCGTTCTCCCTGGTTGTCTTGCTGCTGGACTGCCTGAAAGGATGTGATCTACTACTCTCCAGGCTTGGGTGTCCCTACTGGGTACCTACAGATCACCCATAGGCTCCTGGCACCCGTGGAAGACTGCCTGAGTCAAGTGTTGGCCCTGGGCTCAGTCGGCTGTGGGCAGGGCAGCAGGCTGGCAGGGACCAAGTGTGAAGGGGGTCTGTGCATGGAGGGCATCAATAGGAGCATGCCCAGTGCCAAAGACCATGCAGGCTGGCCTTCAAGGGAGCCAGTGTCTCCTTCTGGTTAACTGCAAAGGCTTCAGAGAAAGACAAACCTGAGACTAGGTCTGGACTCAGCCTTTTATTAGCTGTGTGAATGTGGGGAAATTATTCCATCTTTCCAGTGCTCAGTTTCCCCTTCTGTTAAATGGGTGCAACAATAACACCTATCTCAATTTTTAGAATTAAATGAAATAACGTCTAGAGAGCACTTAGCACAGAGTACATGAATGATAATCATGATACTTCCATCATTGCTATTGTTAATAAAAGTGAACTCACAACTCGGACTGAATAGAGTTACTGAGGTTTCCTTGTAGACACAATAGCATAGCAGTGAATATCAAGGTTCTGAAGGCAGCATCCCTTTGTTTAAATCCTGCTTCTCCATGTACTGGCCAGGTCAATTGGGAAATTTACCTAAACTCACATTTCTACAATGAAAACAATGTGTAACTCAGAGAGTTAATGTGAGAGTTAAAAAAGAAAAAAGGGATAGGAAGGAAGGAGGGAGGAATCTGTGCAAAGTACTTAGCAAGAGCCTGGCACATCACTGGTCACTGTCGCTGTGATTATTATTGACCTTATAGAGCCTCTAAACATCACAGATGAGATGCAGGAAGTAGTAGGTTGAGATTTGATAATGAACTTTGTTTTCAACAATTCAAGTTCATTGTTGAGAGTAACAGAAAGAGCCGAGTCTGTTTTCATTTCAACCCACTTCACCATATTAGTGCTTAGGATTAAAGTACAATTACTTTTTAAAAAGAGCAAGAAAGAGGAGAAAAAAGATGTACTTTTCCAAACCCGTACACAGGAAACCAAAGTTAAGGGATATTCTGATTCTCAGAGGGTGGCTGCAGAAGAAGCCAGAGAGAGGAAGGCACCTGATTTACTGTCCCCCAGTCCCTGTCTGCCACCAGTCTCCACCAGCAGCACAGGGGGATGATCAATTCTGGCTATTGGACTGAGCTTTGAGAGCTAGAAACAGGTTTAGGCTGACAGTCAAAATAATGACTGTTACTAAAACTGCTGAGAGCTTTGTCACTGCTGAGAGTGTATAAAATCCCTCATTTTGGTATCATATTAGAGAGCCCGAGATGTTTATACATAATATGACAGCCATCAAGCCATTTCCATCTGAGGAATCGGATACTAATCCTTAAGGAGAAAATCTAGATGTTTTTCAAAGGCATGTTAGCAAGTGACGGAATAGCAAAACCAAAGAAATCTCACTTTTTGGTCTGATGGGGTGGTGAATTTTGTGCGACTTTTCTTTCCCGTCTTCACGTGGTCCTGCCTGCCTCAGAACAGGTTGCTGGATGCTCCTTGTCCTCTGACTGCCCATTGTGCTGGCAGTCCCTGCCTTCAGAAGAAGAATGAAGCAACCCAAGGGGGTCTGTAGCAGCCGTAGCTGCCACGTTACTGTTGTCACTGTGTCGGGCACCGTACTCAGCACTTACCATGCATTCGCCATTAAACCCTGAAGCGATTCTGTGAAAGGGGTTACAGTGCTGCTATTTCACAAGCAAGGAAGCTGAGACTTCAAAGGTGATATTAACATGTCCCAAGTCCACACAGCTGGGCAGTGGCAAAGCTGGAAATCACATCCAGGTGTGTGTGTGTGTGTGTGTGTGTGTGTATACAAATCTTGTGATCCCGATACCAGGATGAACTGCTTTCTTTGCTCAACAAACATTTAAGTGTTTAATGAACAAGTGCCCCAGGGTTCGTTTCAAGCAATGCTCCATGTAGCAGATGCTATAGGTCCCCTGCCTGTACTCTTGGCCCACCCAAACTATACCCGCCGCATCAGTGGACATTTCCCATGTAACCTGAGAGCTTCCTGCTGCTTTCATTCTCTGGGCTTTCTCTGACTACAGGAGAGTGTCAGCCCACCTGCAAGGCAGGCCAGACGTGCTAGGGACTTAATGTCAATAGGAGCAACTTTCAGTCAGTGAGAGGCTGACATTAGTGGATAAATAGCCCAGATTCTTCAACCCTTGGAGGGGACACTTCTGATGTGCAGGTGTGTTCTAATAGAGTCCCTCAGAGGTTCCCAAGCAGAATTGAATCCCAATTATTACCCAAAGCAATAATCTTCTAATAAACACTTCCTTTAATGGCTTCCCATCGTGTCTTAGGTAGGCCAAATAGGCATTTTCCTTGGACAAGCCACTCGATAGAGAAATTATGGATTGTCTACTGTTAAACAAAAATTATAGACAGTAGTACAGGTAGGATCTGGCTACTGCTCTCCAAGATTTTACAAACAGGCATACACAATGAAGACTTGGCCGTGGTTGAGCATGTAGCAATTGGGAGGTAACTGCAAAAATCCAGGAGAGAAATGATGGTGGCTCGGTTCAGGTCAGTGGCAGTGGGGTGTTGAGAAGTAGTCAAATTCTGGATGCATTTTGAAAGCAATTCTAAGAGGTTTTGCTAACAGGCCAGGTGTAGGTTCTGAGAGAGAGAAAAGTCACAGATACTACCAAATTTTTCCCCCTCTGAGCAATTGGAAGCAATTGGAGTTGTCCTTAACTTAGATGAGAAGACTAGAGAAAGAGGGCAGGTACTAGGAGTTGAGTTTTTGACCTGTATGTTTGAGATGCCTATTAGTCATCCAAGTGCGGATGGAGCTGGAATGCAAGCTGGAGCTCAAGGGAGAGGCCAGGGATGAAGATATAAATTTGGGAGTGAAAGGCATGTAGACTGCAGAGTAGATGAGATCACGGAGGGAGTCTCTGATTTCTAGCGAAGTATAATCTAGGAGACGAGACAGACATTATTGAGTCACACAAATAAATCGTCCTAGACCGTGGTGAATGCTGGGAAAGGAAACTGCAGTGAGTATCCTTTGGGGGACCCAAATGTGCAGGGAACCCCACCCTAAAGAGATTAGAAAGAGAAGGGAATTCTATATAAAGAAAGAATATGGCTATGTACTTAGAAAACAAGTAGAAGCATAGGGTAATAGTGAGAAATGAGTCTTGAACAGAAAGTGGGATCCAATCATAGAGGGCATTGACTGACAAGAGGAAGAGTTTGGACTTATCCTGTGAGCAGTGGGGAGCCATTGAAGTGGGTGATTGACATGATTGGAGCTGTCCCACAGGGCAAGGTGCTCTTGAGGTTGAAGGGGCAAGAGAGAGGAGGCTGTAAGACCAGTCAGGAGGCTTAGCAGGAGGAAGGAGAGAAAGAGAGAACAGGAAGACATTTAAAGAGAAACGCCACTTGACAACAGCTACCAGAATGTTAAATGTTCCTAACATTTGATCGATATTACCACGTTGAGGAGAAGACTGGAGAAGAGATATATATAGGAGGGGCAAGATGTACACAGAAGAGTGATCGTTGAAACACTGTTTGTAACAGAAAAAGCTGAGAAACAAAATAAAGGTCCCTCAATAAAAGACTGATTAAATAAATGGTGATACATCCACACAATGGAATGCTCTTCAGTGATTAAAAGGGATGATGTATATCTGACTTCACTGGCAGGAAGGGAACACACAATTTATTGTCGAGTAAGAAAGAAAGGCTGTGAAATAGCATTTATTGTTTAACTGCACTTATAAAAATGGTACCTTTAAAATTTCTTTCATGTGTATATGTCTAGGGAGACCTTTGAAATTTTGTTCATCAACATGTCCATGATGATTTTCTCTAGATGATAGGATTTGGTGGTGTGTTGTTTGTTTTTGGAGGGGGCAATTTCTCTTTGTATCTTTCTGGATGGCATGAATTTTCTACCATAAGCTTGTAATAGTTTAAATAAAAGATAATACAGATTTTCTAAAGGAAGTCAAACAGACAGTTTCTGAGTTCTTGCAGACTGGGGCAAACATGGCCCCAGGTCTACAGTGTGAGCAGGTGTGAATGTGGGTCAGCTGACCTCTCCCATAGGTCTTTGAGCTCTTCCCTGAGGGAACGTTGGTCTGGAGCATGGAGAGGGATGCCTGAGGTAGCATGCTCAGATGGCCTGGTGACCTTCTCCCTTCTTCTAGGGTCTTCTTGAGAGCTATCAACAAGTTTGCAGAAACCATGAACCAGAAGTTCCTGGAACACACGAACTTTGAGTTCCAGGTGAGTATGAGGCACCAGAGGTGCGCTTGGGGCGCCTGGCAGGGCCGCTTGGGCATCTTGGGCTGGTTGCTCCATCAGACACATCCCGGAGCACATGCAAGGCATGCCATTGTCTCTGGAGGTTTCCACAGAGGGGTGTGGGCGGGAAGTGCTCAGGGTTTGGAACTGGGCCCTTGATTAAAGAGTCATTAGCTGAGCAGCATATGCAAATGTGACTGTATAATGTATCTTGTGCTAAAGAGGAGACGCATTCATTCATCATCAGAGTGGATGCCACCTTTTCTTACTTTTTTATTCATTGGAGCCTAGAAAAAAGCAAACCCACATAGACACTGAAAAATAAAGCTCACTAGCACATCTCTGTGACTTCCTGATTCCTTCAGAAGTCACTTTTAGTGCTCAGACAGAACCTGGGGCCTCTGCGAGATTCGGAGACCTCAAAGCATGTCCCTGGGGCAAACAGTGAGACATCTGCTCGAGGCCCAGGCAAGAAGAACTAACTCTTCACAGCCTCACGGAAAAACCCAGATTGCTACCTCTGGCTGGAGATGTGAGAAGGCCCCCACTCCAGAGAAGTCCCAGACCCCCACATCTCTTGCAGTGCAAGCCTGGGGAGTAACCAGTGACCTGGGGCGACAGTGTTTTCTGCCTCCTCATCTGAGGAGTTCGGCTCCAAGCTGGGCTGACAGGAACTGACACACTGAGCAACCTCAGGCAAGGCCTGGACGGCATCCGTGCCTCAGTTGGCTCAGCTGTAAGATGCTCACCTGCTCATTCTACTTCATTGGGTTTTCCTAGGACTGGAATGTGCCAAAGGGCTTGCTGGGAGAACTCACCTGTAAGCTCCCACCACTTTCTGTTTGAACACTTCCTCCTCCAAGAGCCTCCCCTGACTGACTGCTCCCTGAGGGGCCCCCACCGCTCCCATGGTCACATATCACCACTGAGCCCGTTGTGGTCTCTTCAGAGCACTAAACATTATTTGAAATCGTCTTTCTTATTTGTCTATATGCACGTTTTCTCTCTTTCCTCTGGTAGAGTGTAATCTTTATGAGTGCAAAGACCTTGTACTCACAGAGACTCTGTGCTCTGTGCCTGGCACGTAGTAGGTCTCCTTGGGGAGGTGATGCCTGAGCTGAGGCCTCTGAGAACAACCCTGCTGGAGAGGACCAGCCTATAAGTATGTAATGAACATTATCTTTGCACAAGATTCTCTCGCACTACCTTGCATTCAAATCAGGCAGCTGAGCTATAGTGACAATAAAAAGAGGAGCTGCCGTTTTCTGATGGCTCACGCCTGCAGATCTTGTGAAACACACTTTGTGAGTGTTATCTTTCTAGTCCTTACAAGTGCCCTACACGTTAGTTACTATTACTATTATCTTTTCAGCTGCAAGGCTGCAGGAACTAAGACCCTGAGGTGATGGGTAGATAGCCTGCAGTCATACAGCATCTCAGGGCAGAGTTGGGACTAGAGCTCAGTGTGGCCGACACTGAAGCCCGCAGATCACCATGGCCACAGGGTAGTAGATGTGGAGTCTCCCCACTGTGTTGAGTTGACTGCCCGGCACGGTCAGGGTGAGAGTTATAAATCCTAGACGTGGGAACAAAACATGTCACTTTGGCTGTTTGAATCAGACATGTTTGATCCCCTTCCAAGTGTGGTCCAGATGTCTGCAGGCTCTGGTTAAAAGTGTGTTCAGGGAAGTTAATAAGGCCGTTGCTTTTCTGGAGGGGCAGCTTAGAACAACACACCTAGGGGCCAGCGGCAGGGCAGTGTTTTGGCCGTAAAACTGCCAGCTGGTTTGTTCATCTCTTTCCATGGGCATTGGCAAACACAACCTCAGACCGGCTGTCCTGACTCTGGCTCTCTTCCATGGTCTTAGTGGGGTGCTTTCCAAGAGAAGCTCAGCATCAGTCCTTCATGCCATTCTTTTAGATTTTATCCTGTTTTCCTCCAGGAAAATCTGTATCTGAGAGATGACCAGAGAAGTGGGGGTTTCATACGTGGAAAGTATGAGCTTATGAGCTGTGTGACTTGAGTCAGATTACTTAACCTCCCTGTGCCTCATAGCTTCAATGTCAAATTATGACACTAACAGTGCTACCTCATCGGATTGTTGAGAGGATTAAATGGATTAATTAATGTAAAGCAGTCAGAACAGTGCCAGGAACATGGTAGCTATTTAATGAATGTTAGCTCATTATAATTATAATAATTGTTATCCTTTGGATGATGATGATGATAGTCCTAAATGTGTCAGGTCTGGGAACTCATATGTCAGTCCTCGGTAACCAGGACAGTAGAGAGGCCTCTTCCTGGTCACCATGACATTGCCTAGGGCTGTCACACCCACAAGGTTTTGTAAAACAGGAAAGTGGCCAACATTACAGAATGAAATGTTTCTTTTTCTAATGAGACTTCCATAGATATTTATTGAAAAGTTCTCCAGAACAGGATCATTTTTCAACCTTATCTTTGTTCTCCCACCTTCTCCTCACCCCGTGTGAGAATGGATTTGTTCTCTGTACCCTGCCTGGAACACGCCTTGTTTCCTTCTCACAGTTTCATTAATTATGCATTTATTATCAACGGGAACAGCATCCATCACTAAGCGTGGCCGGCCTTGGCAGCCGCTGTCCAGAGGAGGGGCAGGTGCAATGAGATTATCCTTAATATCTTTTCTGGAACTGTGGTTTTATGATTCAAAGGGCAGAAAGCAAGCGATCTGTGGGTGCCACTCTGTAGATGATAAGACCTGCGAATTACAGAAATGATGTTTTTTGCTTGGGGCTAAAATAATTTGCATTCCCAGGCCCTATTCAGGATGCTGGACCCTGGCACTCACATCCATTTGCGTGGTTGCAGAAGACCAAGAGGGGATTTCTAGTTCAACTCAGCAAGTTTTTTTGTTTAAGAGCAATTCCCAGGGGGCCAGGCTATTGCAATATACTTTAAGGAATTTGGAAGCAGAGTGGAACACTGCCCTGCCCTCAAGGATCTTGGAGTCTTGATAGCAGGCCGTAAATCCATCTTCTAGCATCCAAGCTTTTGAAAAGGGTGACTAACCTTATTAGTCTCCCTACTTAGGGCACTTTGCTCCTCATGGTAACTTTGTTAGGTTGAGATGTACCCATTTTACTGGTGAATAAACTGAGCTTCAGAGAAGTGGCTGACTATTCTGTTAAAGGTCATCTAACCGCTAAGTGGGGCTGCCAGGGTTCCACCCCAGACCTGTCCACAAAGCCCGAGCTCTTTCTACTCTTCTGCACTGTCTCTTAGAAGTGAGATCTGGGGGAGAGCTCCATGTAGCTCCAGAAATGCTGTCTGCCCCTGTCAGCTCTTGCTGGCCCTGGGACAGAGAGCTCTACGATGACTGGCTGTAGGATTAGACTCTTATGTTGGACACTCTGCTTGACCCAGGAATCAGCGGTTACACGTGGGATGTGCTCTTTGGCTCCAGGAAAATTGTTTCTGTCTTCGGCAGCTCTCTGATTGCCGCAAAGATCATTCTCTTTTCTTGGGAAGCTCTAATTGGTTCTGCGTTTGGTAGTTCCAGCCTCGGCCTTGAGGCATTTCTGGATCAGCTTCTGGGCACCAGATCACCTTGGGATCATTTTCGAACCTGTATTGGAGACTCTGTGAAACGAAAAGCTTCTAGAATATCCTCAGCCATTAGTGGAGGAATGAGGGAAGGCTTAGTCCTTATAAGGGGAAATGTAACAGTGATGGCAAAAAAGGCAAGAGAGGGAGCACCACACAGAGGGAGCACTCGCTGAAGCCTGAAGAGGCCCATGCCCTGCCGTAGGGAGGCTCAGGCTCACAGTGGGATGGCTCTGCCAGGCAGAAAGATGGTCACATGCTCGGGAATGGCTGCTTCAGCCTGAGGTCCCCAGACAACCTCTGGCCTAATGTTCCTAACTTGGGTCCATAACTGGAAGCTTCTGCTCCCGGAATCAACGGCACCCCCAGAATGGCCACGGCAGCTGTGACTGCAGCTCAGCGGAGGGCACACTGACTGCATTTCAGCAGCAGCATGTGCAGGTGCTTTTTTTTTTCTTTTTAATTGGAATGTGGGGTAAATAATAATTCAGGGCCATTGAGAAAGAATCTTAGAGGATCAAAAATCCTTGATGTCTCTGCTGTAAAGACTGCAAACATCAGATGAAACTGTGGAAACCCTAACCAACAACAAAGGCTGAAGGAAACTGAGAAAGGAGAAGAAAAGCGATTGTAACAGAGGAGTAGAGTGGTACAGAATACAAGTTCTGGAGAGAAATACACTTGGGTTCAAATGCCAGCTTTGCCATTTTGTAGCTGTGTGACCTTGGGCAACTTATTTAACCTCTCTGGCCTCAGTTTCCTGATCTTGAAAATGGGGAGCATAAGAATACAAATCTCATCGTTTCTGGGAAGGATTTAACAAGAATGCGTGCGGAGTGCTGGGCTCATTGATGAACTCGTGCCACAAACATTTCTTGAGCACATGCTGAGGTAGACACGACACTAGACACTGGACACACAACAGCGAATACAAAGGTGAGGTCTTGCCTGCATGATGCTTACGTCCAATAGGAAAGAGAGAAAATAAATCAGTTCTGCTTAAAATAGCTCATAAATCCTGTGAACAGGTGCAGGGAGGGTGAATAATGGGCGGATCCACCTATATCATGGCGAGTTGGGACGGCTTCTCCAGGAAGTAATTTTTGAACGGATAAATTTAAATTTTGAACTGGTAAAACCGAGTAGGAGTTTACTAGGCAGCGATTTCCTCATTTAGTCCTGACAACCAGCCCATTTAGATATGATTAGTCTCATTTTCCAGGTGAGGAAACTGAGACTCAGAGAGATAGCGTGACTTGCCTGGTAATGGGATTGGCATCCTGGAAGGCAACCTGACAGTGTCTGTGGAAACAAAGACAACAGACAAACACCGCAGAATCTGCACGGACCCTGTGTCTGAGCAATTCCACCCCCAGGAGCGTATGCTCCATTATCGTCTCTCATGCATAAAGATGTGTAAATGATGATGTCCATTACAGCAGTGTTGCTAGAGAAAAAAAAAAAAAAAACTTGGAGTCAAGCTAAATGTCTATAAATAGGGAATTGGTTAAAATTAAAGTACATCCTTATAGCAGAATACCAGGCAGCAATAGAAGAGAATTGGAGCAGATCTGTAAGTGCTGATACGGAAACACCTGCAAGATATATGGATGAGAGAAAAAAGCAAAGTACAGCAGACTATTAAAAAAAGATGTCTATGCATATATTTGTTTATACATAAAAAAATTTTTTGGAAGGATATCCAGGAAATTGTTATAACTTTCTTCTGA